>NC_064621.1:405512687-408012687 GCF_023898315.1 Schistocerca nitens
ACATGGCTATGTTTCACATTGTCAAATAGGTCAGTTTTACCATTTACACTTCTTTCTCTTTTCATTTCTGAACCACTCATTTCATATTCTTTCCCCTACCTTCATTAATTTTATCATATTCTTCTTTCTCTCTCATACTTATAGTTTAAATCTACCTTGCTGTAGTTTGTGCCTACTCCCATGCTTCTCATGAATGAATATAACCTGTGTCTGCACTTTCTTGTATATACTGATTTTAGTGTAACTTCCAACATGCCAGTGTAAAATACGTAGGATATCTCGTTACACCTAATGGATATAGCCATTCGAGGTTAAATAAATGAGTTAATAGCTGAAAAATCTATATATCTCCTGACAATGTCTCATGAAGTCAGCTGCTATATGGTCATTTCCATCCTGAATGAGATTTTCACCCTGCAGTGGAGTGTGCGCTGATATGAAACTTCCTAGCAGATTAAAACTGTGTGCCGGACAAACTGTCTTAATCTGCTAGGAAGTTTCATTTCCATCCTATCACACACCCACCTACATAATTCTCTCATTTGTTTCCGTTTTCGATTCAAACGTTCTGCTTAAAAAAAAAAAAAAAAACTGAATTTTCAGTTGTGGTGCTACCCATCAATACGCAATATTCTCGAAACACTGATAATTTTTCAAATTCTGAATGTTACTTAGATATAAGTGGTTACGTAGCGTTACAGATTACAATGTTCGAAAATAAGTTACTGCATAAGAAGGAGTAATTTTACTAAACGTAAATCGTTTAGACATCCACTGTACATGCAAGGCGTAACCTCAAAGTTTCGCTCAAATTTTTTTGATTAGATTGCCCATGAATAAATTTTTAGAGAAAAAGCAACAGATTTGTTTATCGGGGTGAAGTCGCCTCGGGTTGCGGCACGCTAGCTTTCCCGGCCTCAGGAATGATGAGGGGGGGTGGGGTGAGGGTGGAAGGGGGGGGTGGAAGAGGTTGTCGAATTAATAAAGCTCATTTTGATTTAGGCACAATTTGCGACCATGAGCGGAATAAACGTCAAAACTGACAATTATCACGATTTGTTGCGCCACCGCCCCTCATCCTAAATAATAGCGGCGATCGATCAACCGTAGGAAATGCACGAGTTAAATGATTTGTGAGGTTACTGTCGTCGCCCACCCAACCAGATGTTAAACGCTGTGAATTACGATTGCCGTTGCTAGCGATCCGTCAGCCGAAAGCCGCTGCAAGTCAGCTTAGGTGTACGTGTGCAGATACAGAGCCGTACGTGGAGGTACCGACTGCTACTTACTTTAATAGACAAAGGTGGACAGGTGGATAATGTTTAATAAGGTCTGATTAACAAAACAAGTCGCAAAGATGAGTTATGCGTCAGACAACACCATTACATTTTCAGAATTCCACTATTCTTATTTACTAGTCTAATTACTACTTTTTATCTTTGCCATTCCTGGGTTTTATTGGACGTGGCGGCATGGAGCGGTTCCAGTGCGCGATTCTAAATCTCGGCTTTGAACCACGACGTTGCCTGTGACATCATGAGTTTACGATGCGAAGGATCTAAGTGACCTGATATTAAATGTTGTCTGTGATTGTCTTCGTCACTGACGTAAACTATGATATTTATTCCGAATATGTCACGATTTCCGGGGATGCAGTCAGGAAGGAACGTAAGAGCTCAGGTTAAATTCCTGCGAGTGAAACGAGTAGCACTCATATTTATAATCATGGTTCTCATAAATATTTAACTTTTTTCATCCCAACATAGTGCGATTTCTTTCCTTTTTTTTCGTTTTTTCTTTTGGAACCGCTCTGTCTATTTGAGCTACACAACTCATTTCCAGTTGTCTATTCCACGTTTCATTATTTTTGGCTACTTTTTCTACTTGCCTCTGTTGCGTTTTCTATATTTTATTATTATTATGATTCTGAGGTTCTTGCATAGATGTTAGTCCCTCCCCCCTCCTCTCCCGAAGAAAACCACTTTTCCCCTTTGTAATTTCGATTTTGTAATTTCCCTCAGTTCTATAGTTCGTGATTACATTTCGGTGCCATCGGAACGTTTACGAGATTTGCTTGCCATTTTGAAATCTTATGTGTGTGTTGCATCTTTGGCTTCGATGTAACGTCATTCGTGAAAGAACACGGATGGAACCAGTTGCTTGAATTTATCCTGGCATGAATACAGGGTAGTTCACATTTATTCGATTTGAAAGACGATATCCTCCATATGAACGTAGAACTTTGAGTAAATTTTAACGTATGCATCAAATCAGAAATTTTTATTTTCCAAGGAATCATGTGATTTTACAACCGTATATCTTTTACGTGGATGCACTCACGGCCTTGGCGTGCTTTCTACAATTACAAAAATATGGATGAACAAAAATATGGATGCACCTAAAACACAACACACTACTATGCTTAATACAGGGTAGGAAAACCTCTGGCATTTAAAATAGCATGAACTGTCCAGAAATAGATAAAAGCATATCCTGTACGGTTTTCAGGGGAATATTATACAATTATTCTTGCAAAATAACGGCAAGCTCAGGTATCCGTGAAGGTGGTGGACAGCGACCACGAACTCCTGTCTCCAAAGTAAACCTGAGATCTGGTGACAGTGCTGTCCAGTGGTGACGAGAAAGTCAAATACGGCCATGGACGATGTGAAGAGGACCTATGTCGTCTTGGTACACAGCATCTACGTTGTAGAACAAATACTGGACCATGGGATGTACCTGATCAGCCAAAATGGTAAAACAACCTTTAGCAGTAAAGCGACCTCGCAGAGTAACCATGGCACCCATGCAATACCACGATATTATAGCGCCACTAGACCCTTCCATGTTTCACTGTTAGCAGCAAGCAGTCTGCATCTTAGGCTGTACACCAGACGTAAACTCGGCCAGAAGTTGTAAACAGTGTGCAACGTGACTCATCCGACTATCTGGCTTTCTTCATCACTCCATAGTCCAGGTTTCGTAGCTCCCGCAGCACGTGTTCCTGTTTCGGGCATTTGCATTACGGGTGCGTAGCTTTCGACTTCCAGTTTGCCTAATTCTTTTTAATGGCCACCTTTGACGATCACTCAACACACGATTTCGTTCGCGTTGTGACGTAGTGGATGATGTTTCTCCACATTCCCTGTATACGATGTACATCTTTGATACAGTGTGTCCTAAACACCAAACACTTTGTCTTCCTTGATTAGAGAATTTGCCAACGTTCGAATTCACTTGCCTCCGACGCACCGCACTGACAACTAGACAGTGCACAGTTCTGAGTACAACTGACGCTTGCAACTTACTGAGAGCACTGCACAGGTGTCGTTCGTGGTCAAATACAACAGCGCAACCTGCAGGCGTGGCTACCATCTGCATATACGTTCAAGGATGCATTTCTGGCCGTGTTTCCGTATTTTTGTCCAATATCTGTAGGTTCAAGATCAAAGCTCAGCGAGCTTCAATTCGTCCTTCACCGCACACATGATAAATATCCAAACCATAGTCAAGCCTGTTTCATATTTTTGGGAGAATGTCTGTGGTTAATGCATTTGCTGTTGTTGCTGTGATGCGTCGAAGTTCACCCAAAGTTGCTGGAAGGAGAGCCAGATAGACGAAGTCCTACGCTATAGTAGTTGCAGTGCCGTATTCTCAATTTGAACCACGCCGCATAGCTGTAACTGAACATCACATCTTGAAAAGGTAAACGTTAACTGCCTTTTGTTAGTTTGTTGTCGCCTTCTCGAACCGATTCACACTGGTTAACGAACAGCCAAACGAGCGAACCGGCTCCATCAATGAGAACCCTGCCGACAACCGCATGAATCGGCAACTTACACAGCGCGCCAAAACTTTCGTTTCGATGCGTAAGTTAAAATGTACCCCATGTTTCAGTCTTCATTCAAGGAGGTCGTGGGAGATAACGTCTTTCCCAGTCCGCTAAATCTCGTTCAAGTATCCTTTATAACTTTCTTTGCTTGAGATGCACTGAGATTAGTTGGGGCTACTAGTAAAAGTGTACCTCCTAATAAAGCGAAAGTAAAACACAGTGAACAAAAAAAGTTTCATTAATTTGCTTTTGGTGCACCAAACACTTGGTGCAGGAAGTAGATTAACGAACTTAAACCTAGAGAATTATTCTCGAGGTGCGGAAAGCAAAAGTCACATGTGGTGCTGATAGAAAGATTTATCGCAATGGAGCCTTGTTCATTCTGTATATCTATCACCGTCCGAGGTACAATGAATAAATCTATCGTCGGCGGAAGATCGTTCGTGGCACTTTTACGACTAACTCAGGCAACTACGCAACATTCTTTTATCCTCACCTTGACTATAGTCAGGAATATAGCACTGTTTTTCTTCTTACTGCTGTGCGTCTATGTGAAATAGGTCGGTATTGGACTTCATAGTCCGTCCCATCAAAAGTGACGTCCCTAGTAGGGTATGAAATATCCCTAGTAGAATATGAAATACTTTTTGCAGAAGTGTATGTTACAACCTACGATAAGTACAAACTGAGATTCGAATTCCAACTATATTTTCGCATATATAATACAAACTAATGATTCGTGACGGGGTCACGAGGCTACTGGTTCTTTAGTAGTAGTACTGTTTACCTGACCTATGAAGTAATCACGGACCAGAATCAGGAAGGTTATAAAGGCAATACCACTGGACCAGGTCCTGAAAATATACATACCGGATTGAAAGAAAGATAATGAATGGAATGGTCCGTGCATCCCTGCATTAGAAAACGACTTACGTACACATCCTTGGAGAAGGCTGTTTTCTATAAATAAGTGGAAATCCGCGCAGCATGAACACTTGTGGAAACAAAATACAGTTGAGGAACACGGCACCGCCCTTTCTATATTACAAGATAGCCGCAAATTATGTCTCTTTTCGCTTGTACAGGAGTTAGTCATAAATATGTGAACACCGTTAGAAATGCATACTTGAGCATAAATGCAGATCCGAGCCACACCTGCGCTGTTGTGTTTGACCACGTACAGCAGCTGCTCAATGTCTTCAGCGCGCTTCAAGTGTCAGTCATGGTCAGAACAGTGTTTTATGTAGTTGTGAGTGAATTATGTCGAAGCTAATTGAGTTCGAACGTGGGCAACATGTTGGTGCCTCGTACTGCGCATGCTGCCGTAGCCATGGGAGGCGAATTAAACTGCATGCAGGAAAAGCGAAATAACATCATCCTCGTAGTAATCGTGACAGACTGTCATTGAACATGATTGTGACGAATATTTAAGAGGACGACAACAAAACTCACTGCAGAACTGAAGGTCGCACTCGCGAACCCTGTCAGCACCAAAATTAAACAAGGAGAGCTCCATATGCAGGGAATTACAAGGAGAAATGGAATTCCAAAACCAGTCATCAGTGATGCAAATACCCGTAACAGGAAGAGTGGTGCCGAATCTGTAAAATCTGAACTATTTAGAGATGAAAGAATGTGATTTAGTCGGATGAGTCTTGTTTCACAGTCTTTCCAACTTGTGGCTGAGTTTACACTCCAAGAGTGCAACACGGTGGAGACTCGTTAATAATTTTGGAAGCCACACCGTGGTATTCCATGGACCGTGTGGTTACTCTATAAGTCCTCATTACTCTCGAGATTTATGTGTCCTTTTCGACTTACGAGGTCCATCCCATGGTACAAGGTTTGTTTCCGAATGGTGATGCTTTGTTTCAAGAAGACAGAAACCCTGTTCACCGAGCTCAAATCGTCCACGACGAGTTTCTTGAGCACTGGGATGAGCTGTCATTTTCTTTGGCCACCACATTCACTAGTTCTTAATATTGTTTAGTCTCTGCTGCCTGCTTAGAAGGGCGCGTCATCGCTTTCTACTTCCATTATCGTTACCAGAACTTGTCGCTATTTTACGTGAATAATGGTATAAGATTCCCTTGAAAATCATACAGGACCTGTATTTATCCATTCCGCGACGACTGGAAACTGTTTTGTAATTGGGTTTACTACATACCATTAGCACTGATAATCTGTTTTGTTTTGCTGTTTCCATATTTTTGTCTAACCCTAGCATTTCTTCGTAATATTTCTTTATGTATGTAATTCAGATTACAGTTTGTTTTTGTACTACACTGAAATTAAATTTACCATATGCTTATTGTTCTTAAAAAAACTAAACAAACTTCTGAGAAACAACATCAGGACGAAGCCGAAACAAGTAAAGGATTTCAGTAGCTCACGAGTGATACATTTTAACAGCAAATACATCAACTAGACACGCCTCAGGTAACGAGAAATGTAATTTTCAATTTTATTTTTGTGGGGTTCGACAGCCCTAACGTGTTTTGAGAATGAAAATACGGTCCGCATAGGCTGTATTCTTTTTGTTATCTGTGCGATTGGTCAGTTTCAACTCGCGTGTCTTGTCCTAAACCCTATCATGAAGGAGAGCTGGGGGAGTGGTGGGTGAGGGGTGGGAGTGGTGGGTGGGGGTGGGGGGTGGTGGGGGGGAAGGAACGCATCAACAGGCAGAAGCTGCCACATCAAGTTTAGCAAATAATTACAACATTTGTTAATCCATTCTTATTGTAGCTATGGGAACTACTTCTAGATTTAATCTTATTTCCATTTCCAGCTCCATGTCCGCCTACATTGCTGAGTGGTCAGTATGGCTGCCATGCTGAGAACTCGGGTTCAAAAAAATGGTTCAAATAGCTCTGAGCACTATGGGATTCAACATCTGAGGTCATCAATCCTCTAGAACTTAGAACTACTTAAACCTAAATAACCTAAGTGCCCGAGGCTGATTTCGAACCTGCGACCCTAGCAGTCGCGCGGTTCTGGCCTGAAGCGCCTAGAACCGCTCGGCCACTGCGGCCGGCCACTCAGGTTCTATTCCCGGTGTTGCCAGAGAATTTTCCTTGGTGGGAAGACTGGACCGGGGTGCAATCAGCCTCGTGAGACCAACTGAGGAGCTATTTGATGAAGAAGCAGCGTATCCAAGGTCAAGAAACCGACAACGGTTGGGAGAGCTATGAAAAGCAACCACAACCCTCCATGCTGCATCCAATGATGCCTTTTGCTAAGAATGACACGGTTGTCCCACCAGCTCATCAAGGCAAGAACAAGGATTTTTTTCCTTGCTTTGCTTTACTTTCATTGTCAGGAAAATTTGTGCTCGTGGAGGCCTTTATTTTGACCATGACTTAATACTACAGGGTGAAATAAATGCATTCGTAATTAAATGACTAATCTTTTCTGAGAATATTGATCCTGGTAGTCAGGTCATACTACTAGTAGCTAATTACACGTATAAAGCACGTACACTCCTGGAAATGGAAAAAAGAACACATTGACACCGGTGTGTCAGACCCACCTACTTGCTCCGGACACTGCGAGAGGGCTGTACAAGCAATGATCACACGCACTGCACAGCAGACACACCAGGAACCGCGGTGTTGGCCGTCGAATGGCGCTAGCTGCGCAGCATTTGTGCACCACCGCCCTCAGTGTCAGCCAGTTTGCCGTGGCATACGGAGCTCCATCGCAGTCTTTAACACTGGTAGCATGCCGCGACAGCGTGGACGTGAACCGTATGTGCAGTTGACGGACTTTGAGCGAGGGCGTATAGTGGGCATGCGGGAGGCCGGGTGGACGTACCGCCGAATTGCTCAACACGGGGGGCGTGAGGTCTCCACAGTACATCGATGTTGTCGCCAGTGGTCGGCGGAAGGTGCACGTGCCCGTCGACCTGGGACCGGACCGCAGCGACGCACGGATGCACGCCAAGACCGTAGGATCCTACGCAGTGCCGTAGGGGACCGCACCGCCACTTCCCAGCAAATTAGGGACACTGTTGCTCCTGGGGTATCGGCGAGGACCATTCGCAACCGTCTCCATGAAGCTGGGCTACGGTCCCGCACACCGTTAGGCCGTCTTCCGCTCACGCCCCAACATCGTGCAGCCCGCCTCCAGTGGTGTCGCGACAGGCGTGAATGGAGGGACGAATGGAGACGTGTCGTCTTCAGCGATGAGAGTCGCTTCTGCCTTGGTGCCAATGATGGTCGTATGCGTGTTTGGCGCCGTGCAGGTGAGCGCCACAATCAGGACTGCATACGACCGAGGCACACAGGGCCAACACCCGGCATCATGGTGTGGGGAGCGATCTCCTACACTGGCCGTACACCACTGGTGATCGTCGAGGGGACACTGAATAGTGCACGGTACATCCAAACCGTCATCGAACCCATCGTTCTACCATTCCTAGACCGGCAAGGGAACTTGCTGTTCCAACAGGACAATGCACGTCCGCATGTATCCCGTGCCACCCAACGTGCTCTAGAAGGTGTAAGTCAACTACCCTGGCCAGCAAGATCTCCGGATCTGTCCCCCATTGAGCATGTTTGGGACTGGATGAAGCGTCGTCTCACGCGGTCTGCACGTCCAGCACGAACGCTGATCCAACTGAGGCGCCAGGTGGAAATGGCATGGCAAGCCGTTCCACAGGACTACATCCAGCATCTCTACGATCGTCTCCATGGGAGAATAGCAGCCTGCATTGCTGCGAAAGGTGGATATACACTGTACTAGTGCCGACATTGTGCATGCTCTGTTGCCTGTGTCTATGTGCCTGTGGTTCTGTTAGTGTGATCATGTGATGTATCTGACCCCAGGAATGTGTCAATAAAGTTTCCCCTTCCTGGGACAATGAATTCACGGTGTTCTTATTTCAATTTCCAGGAGTGTACGATCTTTCGCCTAAAATTTATACCCCTTCTATTTCGTGAAAGGTTCAAGATATCGATGAAAGCTTTTCAACAATTATTTTTTCTATGTCGGTATAGTTCTTAACTCATATATACATCGAGATTTACCGTCAGACTTTCGGAAAGCACCATCCACACAATTTCGAAGATAATTGGAGCCGATAATTGCGATAATTATCGCGCAGTTAGCAACTTAATAGCTCATGCATCCAAGCTGCTTTCAAGAATAGTGTATAGAATAATGAGAAAGAAAATTAAGGATCTTGTGGCAGCCGTTCCGGAAAAATGTGAACGGACCAAGGTATTCTCCGGCGTGCATACTTACCGACAGACAAAATTCTGGAAACGTATGCAGTGCACGGGAGGAGTCAGCAAAAAGCAATGGCAGTGCGAAGTGAGCCGCCGTAGAGTACAGACGAGTTTTTCCAGAGTGTGTAACTGTAATCCGCGGAGCATAAGGATCGAGATTAACGCGAGCTTCCCATTGACGCGTATTGAAGTTCGTTTACCGTTCTTTTCTGCTTTCGTTGCGTCGCGTCCGTAAAATACGCGGCGAAAAATGTTCGTTTTGTTTCGGACAAGTGTCCGCTGTTCTCCCGCTGTCACGCGATCGGTCGACGCGTTCGTCACTAAGGAATGGAATTGCTGTGCACCACCATTACGGAAATCACCAGTTAATAGACAGTGCAATCGGGATTTATTTTTCTTGTCTTTATTTACTTTTTCGTGTGGAATAAATACATTTACGGCAGACGTGTACATCATCAATTCCCCACTGCATGACTGACGTGTAAATGACGATACCCATACGTTCCCTCTTCAGTCTGTTAGACGGTCAGTTTGGCTTGAGGAAAGGTAAAGGCACTAGAGAGGGTCTTCTAACGTTGCGGTTGATAGTGGAAACAAGATTGAAGAAAAATCAAGTCAACTTCATAGAATCTGTCGACCCGGAAAAAGCGTTTTACATTATCCAGTGGTGCAAGACCTTCAAAATTCTGAGAAAAGTAAGGGTGAGCTATAGGGAAAGGCCGGTAGTACACAATAAGTACAAGAACCAAGAGGAGAAATGAGAGTGAGGACCAAAAACGAAGTCCTCAGATTAAAAAGGGAGTAAGACAGAGATGTAGTCTTTTACCCCCATTGTTCAATCTATACATCGAAGAAGTAATAACGGAAATGGAAGAAAGTTTCAAGAATTAAAATCAAGGTGAAAGCATATCAACAATAGGATTCGCTGATATGACTGCTACCACCAGTGAAAGTGAAGAAGTATTACTGGATCTGTTGAATGGAATGGTCTAATTAGTACAGGATATGGACTGATGGTAGATCGAAGGAAGACGAAAGTAACGAGCTGCAGCATAAATGAGAAGAGCGAGAAACATCACTGAGCCGTGTGCGGCTCGTGCCGGTGCCATTGGTATGTTGGCATCGTGTAATAGGGCTAGTGGCATCTCGTTTTCTTCTTGTGTTTACTGGCGCCACTGCGTTTGCTATCGTTGTCTGTTCGCAAGTGGCAGCAGCAGCGTTATCGATATCCAGTACTGTGGTACTATCTTTGATAGGACGCGAAGTGTTTTCCGGGTCGGGTGAGTCGGCAGTTCGGTTGGGACTGAGCATCAGTGAGGTTCGGTACCACGATGACATGCTGGGACCGCTGGTGGCACGCAGCCGCTACCGGATCGAGGGGCTGTAGTTGCGAGAGCCACATTCAGGACGTTTGAGCTGAATGAATATTAACCTAGTAGTGAAGCCTCCACTATTTTGAGATCACGCCGTTTGTTTGCACCTTGCTACTCGAAGGGCCGTTGAGACGAACAGCAACAAGTGGTGTGTTTGGAGTTAGTGAAATTAATTAGCCATCCTCCAATTCTTATTATTAATCATTGAATTCCTTGTGTTTATTGATCAAGTTCAACCAGCGGTACTTTTCCGCCTAGTGGCTGCTAACGCCGCAGTTACCTACCATGGAGGTTACCGTATTTTTTTGAGCAGTGTACCTTTCCTCACCTTGCCGCTGCTGCCCGGTAAGGTGTGTAGTTCCACAGTCTCCTTGATTGTGGTTCGGATATTTTTTTCTTTTGGACTACCTTGGTCATAGTGGTTCCTTCTGCTGCTGGATGACCTAAACACTGGATTCAAAAGACGCAGTGCCTTGCCTGGGTTATTCCATCGTTGTGTTGGTTATCAGACGTTAGGTGGATGTTGCAAGAGTTTTGCCGGCGTTCAATCTTTCACTAGTTTGAGCTGCCATCTGGTTAAGTGAATACAACTCTTAGCTGCCTGTCTCATTGTTTACGAAGTTGAGAGACTTTCCCAGGTCGATCCTTGGAGCGCTATCTGAGGTCCATTTCTCTCTCGGTTTGATTAGATTGTGATGATTGTCAATAAGGCCTTCAGCTGTAAATGGAATTTTTCTTAGAGAATTTTAATTAGATATTGTCTCTTAATATGATTGTCTTTTTTTAATAATATTTTAGTAAGAATTTGCTACCTAGGCCTTCGGCCAACAAATAATTTGAATTCCTAGTCAATAAGGCCTTCAGCTGTGGATGAAATTTGTCTTAAGAAATTTTAATTAGATATTGTCCGTTGATATTGAGATTTGATGATTGTTTTTTTTCTTAAAAAATATTGTAGTATCTTTTGGAGAAGTTTGTTTTTGAGAGGCTGCTATCCAGTCCTACATCCGTCAAATTGTTTTTGAGTTGTTATTAACTGCGCCTTCAGCCGAGAAATGATTTGAGTTCCTGGTCAATAAGGCCTCCAGCCGTGAGTGCAACTTGCTTAGGAATTTTTTATTAGACATTGAGTCTTAATAGTCAAATTTGATAATTGTTCCTTATTGTCAACCTCATTTGCAACTGGTTCGAAATAAAGTGTACGTGGTTAAAAAAAAAAAAACTGAGCAACCAACGGTTACTGAGTAAGGCACCGTCCACACCTTTTCCTGCCTTCCCTAAATCCCATGTTTCAATTCACGATTGTCATCACTATGTTGGCGGAGGTAAGGAATTCTGATACCAAGGTAGCAAAGTAACACGTGACGACAAGAGCAAGGAGGACATAAAAAAGCAGACTAGCTCTGGCAATAAATGCATTCATGGCCAAGAGAAGTCAAATATTATCAAAAGTAGGCCATAGTTTGAGAAAGAAATTTCTGAGAATGTACGTCTGGAGCACAACGTTGTATGGTAGTGAAACATGGACTGTAACGAAAACAGAACAGAAGAGGTTCGGGACATTTGAGAAGTACTGCTACAAAAAAATGTTGAAAATCAGGTTCAAATGGTTCAAATGGCTCTGAGCACTATGGGACTTAACATCTGAGGTCATCAGTCCCCGCCGGCCGGAGTGGCCGTGCGGTTCTAGCCGCTTCAGTCTGGAGCCGAGCGACCGCTACGGTCGCAGGTTCGAATCCTGCCTCGGGCATGGATGTGTGTGATGTCTTTAGGTTAGTTAGGTTTAATTAGTTCTAAGTTCTAGGCGACTGATGACCTCAGAAGTTAAGTCGCATAGTGCTCAGAGCCATTTGAACCATTACTATATGCTAACTTCAGAACGTATTGGAATGACCTAAGGAAAAATATTTTAAGGGTCTGTACGTACTTATGTTTGTGGAAACAAGAAAGCACTCTAAAACCTCGACACACCATGGCAGCTGTACTTGGTGATTTATACACGCCAAAAGCTGATTCGAGCTACCTTGCTTTCCAGTTTCAATATATTTCTCTGACTCTTTTGCGATAATTTATAAGGCGTAGGAAATGGTGGGAGTGGAAAGCAGCTGCGGGGTTCATTGTGTTTCAATATTCTGCAGGCCTTAAAAAATATACTGCGAAAGAGAACTCAATAAATCAGAGTGCATGAATAAGGTAACACAGAAGTTAAATGAGTAGCACTTTATTCACAATAATACATTAGCTTAATGTCTAATAATGAATAAGAGGAATGCGGGTAAGCTACTATGGACAGTTTAGTGAGAGCATTGTCGTAGCCAAGACAGACATAAAGCTAACATCCACTACAGTAGTTAAAGAGAGACGAAAATTTAATTCTGATGGGATAATTCGACAGTAGGAAAAGGAAGAAAAGCAAAAACAGTAGACGAATACGGACACGAGGAAAGGAATAGAGAGGGCTACTTCGTACAATTTTTTACAGAGCACAGTTTAGTCATCGCTAACACTTAATTTAAGAATCATGAAAGGAGAGTGCAAACTTGGAAGAGACATGCAGACATCGGAAGGTTTCAGATCGATCATACGTATAAGGGCAAGACAGAAATTCTGGAACCAGATTTTAAATTGTATGAAATTCTCAGGGGCACATGTGGACTCTGACAACGAAGACTAAAGAAATTCGCAAAAACGTAGAAAATTACGAAGATGGGACATAGGTAAGTTGAAAGGATCAGAGGTTATTGTGAGATTCAGAGGGAGTAGGCAACGATTGACTAGAACAGGGGAAAGGAGTACAGTAGAAGCCGAATGGGTAGCTTCCAGAGATGAAATAGCGAAGGCAGCAGAGGAGCAAATACATAAAAACACTACGCCTAGGAGAATTTCTTGGAACACAGGATATATAGAATTTATCTGATGAAAGGAGGAAATATGAAAACTCAGCAACTGAACAGCGAATAATAACGTCTAAAAATGTGACTGACGGAAAGTGCGAAATGGTTATGTACGAATGGCTGGAGGACAAACGTAAGGATTTAGAGAGGTCTTTGGAGGAAAGAGAAGCAGCTTTTTGAATATCAAGAGCTCAGATGGAAAACCAGTCCTAAGTAAAAGAAGGGTAAGCTGAAGGGTCGGAAGAGTATGTAGAGGATCTATGGAAGGGAGATGAAGGCTATATTACAGAAATGGAACAGGACGTAGATGAAGATAAGATGGGAGATACGATACTGCGAGAAGAATATGACAGAGCACTGAAATACCTAAGTCGAAAAAAGGCTAGCAGCGGTCTCGCCTAAATGACAATGTAATAACTCGTAAAAATTATTCTGAAACAGTGTCAGATGCAGGTGTCTGCACAAGCGAAGTTTCCCGCCGAAGACAACCGACGCTTCACTCCTCTAGTCTCCCGTCATTCCGGAGCACACCACCGCTAATACCTGCTCCTGTCTTGTGAGCGCGACCGTGACTGATGCCAAAACAGCCAAAGAGCGTCTCTTCGCCCGGAACAAAAACCTCGTGTTGATAACTATACGCCTCAATGTCATACCCAGACTACACCGGGCTGCGTCCACTGCTAGCGGCAGCACGTTGCTGCTCCGCTTCCTCAGGTGTTATCTCACTCTTGCACTTTCTCGCTCGTTATCTGCACACTCTCTTGTTTTCGCTGAGGCTCCTCGCAGATCCAAAACGGTGACACTCACCGTCAGCCGCCATTAGAAGCTAGTGGTATGCTCGGCTTACTGAGGAATGATGGCAATAACGTGTTATTCAATGTGACATATTCCATGGAGATTTTGTCATATTTCACTATTTTTCTATTACTCTCTCTCCAGTGACACTAATGCGACCATCTGTCAAAAGCCTGAATAACCACCCACTGCAGTACGGACTGCTGCGGGACATACAGGAAGAGCGTCAGTTAGGTACTGAAAGGTACCGACACGGATGTGAAGCCATGGCGACTCCAGAGCCATGACCAACTGCATTATATTTCTCAGTTGAGACACCATGGCTCGAACAGCTCGATCGAGGTGGTCTCACAGAGACTCGATCGCGTTTATATAAGGGGAGACTGCTGGGCAGAGGAGTACGGTAACTCATCCTGTTGCTCTTCGAACAATGCATGTACACTGTGAGCTGTGTCCTGCAAGTAAATGCCATTATGTTGAAGAGGAAAAATCTGCATGTAGGGGTACGTAGTGTCCCAAAGGACAGACGCATACTGAGCCGTGCATGGCTCGGTTTTATCCCATTTATTGTTAGTCATCTTCTATTACGGTACTGCCACCTCGTTTTCTTATTCCATTTACTGGCGTCACTAACTTTCTGCCTTACTTCTCCGTGAGCGGAAGCAGCAGCAGCGCGTATCGATAGTATTTCTGGGTCGTCACATGACGGGCAGGGAGTTCGGGACGGACCAGCAATGCAGTTGGGATGCAGCACCAGTGCAGTCGAGGACGGAGCGCTGGTGAGGCGCCGACAGTCAGTGCTGGCCGACCGCTGGCGACACACATGAACTGCCCGACAGATGGACACTGGAGCGGGACGACCGTTGGTTAGTCGTTCGGTTGGTCGCTCATCGGCCGACGTATAATTGGTCCTTTCACCATTTACGAGCCTGGGAGTAGGTCCACTGACATGGAACAGCGAGGAAATCTCCGCAGCGCGTAGTTTGGCCCGTTCTGCTGGCAGCCTCTATGCATTGTCGGTGTGTGTGGTGCTGTTTCCATTGCTACAAGGTTCGTGGCTCACCGATCCTGCGCATGAAAGTTGAGTTTTGACTTAATCTACCAGCAAATCACGACTGTTCGCATTGTGTCGTTTGGAGTTCGTTGTCGGCTGTTGTGATATTCCCGCAAGCAACAATGTGTGTTTTCAAGTTGGCAAATTTTAACCACGCTCAGGTGGAGCTTACTGTACTTAGTTATTTGAATTGAAGTGCACCAGCAGAATCTTCAGCATTATGACCGTTAATATTTCGGTTACCTGACCTGGCTGTTGACGTAAATTCAGGCAGTGTATTTTCCTCATCATTTTGTCTCTGTCCAGCACGGTGTGCAGTGTGACAGCTCAGTGAGCGCCAATACCTTCTATGTTGTTCCATTGAACACCCTGTTATGTGCTGGTCGAGTGAAGCGGAGGTCAGCTTGTCGGTGGGTCCATTGACTGTCTGTCGGTTGGATTGTCGTCGGATCGACAATGGTTGGGCCGAATGCCTGTCTCACCTAAGCGAGCGTTAGTGTTTGAATTCCAGGCCGACCCTAGAAACTTCTGAGCGCCCTTGTGTGTACTGCCTTTTCTTGTTTGTTCTTGTTGTTTGTACTTGTATGGCTTCCAGCCGATTTTTAGATTAAGGTTGTTTTGCCCTTAAGGCGTCAGGTGGTTTGGGCCTTCAGCCTAATTTAAGAACTGTTTTACATAAAGCTTTGGCATTTTTAAAAAAATATGGTTCAAATGGTTCTGAGCACTATGGGACTTAACATCTTAGGTCATCAGTCCCCTAGACTTAGAACTAATTAAACCTAACCAACCTAAGGAGATCACACACATCCATGCCCGAGGCAGGATTCGAACCTGCTACCGTAGCAGCAGCGCGGTTCCGAACTCAAGCGCCTAGAACCGCTCGTCCACAGTGGCCGTCAGGAATTTTTAAAATTAATGTTATTGTGTCTTAAGTGATGGGCCTTCAGCCGATTTTGAATTAAAGTTGTTTTGCTCTCAAACTTTCAGATTCTTTGGGCCTTCAGCTGATTTTGAATTAAAGTGGTCTTGCCCTTAAGATATGAGATTGTACGGCGCATTCAGCCGCTAATTAAGTTCCAAAACTAAGGCTGTGTTCCTTTAAAAAAATTTCTTGGGTCCTGTAAAGTTTGATCAAATAAAAAGTTGTATGTTCGAGTGTATCTGACAGCCGCTTGTTTTGGCCTTTTCCACAACTTAAACTACCTATCCCGTCCTGCGGGTTTAGCAGGGCGTCTCACATACATATGTTCATCCATTAGGCGCTCCAGAACACCACGAAAACGTCCCAAAGACTATAACGTTCCCTTCTCCGGCCTGGACCGTTTGCTTTCAGACGTTCCATGACGTACACGCCAACCGCCATATGTCTGATAGAGCGAAAAACCGTGATTCATCAGAAAAGATCGCCTATCGTGGATGTCCAATTGCGGTATTTGCGTGAAAATTCCAGACTTAGCCGCCGACGAACAGCAGTCAGCGTGCGTGCACGAAATACGCGCCTGCTGCGGAGGCCCTTCCGCAGCAACGTTCGTTGAACGGTTATTGAGGTGACCTGTTGGTAGCACTTTGATTCACCTGTGCAGGTAGCTGCTCAGAAGATGCAAGTCTTTTCAGCCAGAAACATCTCCACATTTCTCATGTCTGTTATCTATGGCTTGTTTTTCACCAGAGATTCCTCGGTGCCGGTTTTGGGTAACGCTATTTTGCCGTGCACGGTATAGTTTAACCACGGCGGCACGCGAACAGTTCACAAACTTAGTCGTTTCTGAAATGCTTCCGCCTTTGATCCGCAAGCCAGTGTTCTCTTGGACTCCAGACAAATCGCTCCGTTTACGACAACGACTGCACTATTTTCCGCGGCCACCAGACGAGGACTACATACCCTCCACTGCTAGTACTGCCACCTGTCGTCTGTGAGTGGTTATGCCGTCCCAAGACAACGGCACAACGAATATTTATCATAAATAAATCACCCTTGGTACAGTTTCTTATAATTAAATGTCAGTTAATGACGCATAGTTTTTAAGGACATTGGCTTTTGAGTCAAAGGAAGTAGGTTGTATCCTTCTCGAAACATTTTTTTTTCCTTCTTAGAGCTTTTAATACTTTCGGCGATTTTCTTGTGACTGAAATACAGATGTGTTCTGCAATATTCGTAGTTATCTAAGTACAAGAGCTCCCTCTCTCGGGAATGAGTATCTTCAATTTTGTTACTTCTGTCTCATTAGAAAACGAAGGCTGTTACTGCTGCCTGTTAAACGACCAGTAATGACATTTGTGTTCTTGGTTGTCATAAATACAGTGAAGAGACAAAGGAAGTGGTACACCTGACTAATGTCGTGTACGGCCTCTGCGAGCACGCAGAAGTGCCGCAACACGACGTCGCATGAACTCGACTAATGTCTCAAGTAGTGGTGGAGGGAACTGAGACCTTCAATCTTGCAGGGCTGTCCATAAATCCACAAGAGTACGAGGGGATGGAGACCTCTTCTGAAAAGCACGTTATAAGGCATCCCAGATATGCTCAATAACATTCATGTTTGGGGATTGTGGTAGTCAGCGGAAGCGTTTGAACTCAGAAGCGTGTTTCTGGAGCCACAGTGTAGCAATTCTGGACGTGTGGGGTGACGCATCGTCCTGCTGGAATTGCCTTAGTCCGTCGGAATGCACAATGGAGATAAATGGATGCAGGTGATCAGACAGGATGCTTACGTATGTGTCACCTGTCAGAGTCGTACCTAGACGTATCAGGGGTCCCATGTCACTCCAGCTGCACACGCCCCACCATTACAGAACCTCCGCCAATTTGAACACTCCCCCGCTGACGTGCAGCGTCCATGGATTCGTGAAGTTGTCTCCATACGCGTACACGTCCATCCGCTGGACTCAATTTGAAAGGAGACTCGTCCGACCAGGCAACATGTTTCCAGTCATCAACAGGCCAATATCGGTGTTGACGGGCCCAGGCGAGGTGTAAAGCTTTGTGGTCGTCAGGATTACACGAGTAGTCCTTCGGCTACGAAAGCCCTTATCGATGATGTTTCGTTGAATGGTTCGGACGCTGACACTTGTTGATGGCCCAGCATTGAAATATGCAGAAATTTGAGGAAGGGTTGCACTTCAGCCACGCTGAACGATTCTCTTCAGTCTTCGTTGGTACTGTTATTGCAGGATCTTTTTCCGGACGTAGCGATGTCGGAGATTTGTTGTTTTACTGGATTCTTGATATTCGTGTACACCCGTGTAAGGGTCGTGCGTGAAAATCCCCAACTTCATCGAAACCTCGGACATGCTGTGTCCAATCTTTCGTGCTCCTTCTATAACACCATGTTCAAACTCACTTAAATCTTGATAACGTGTCCTTGTAGCAGCTGTAAGCGATCTAACAACTGCGCCGGACACTTGTCTTATATAGGCGTTGCAGATCGCAGCACCCTATTCTGCCTGTTTATGCATATCTGCATTTGAATACGCATGCATCCTTTGGCACTTCAATGTATTTGGTTGTTTATGTCGAATATGTCGCGGTTTCCGAGAGTGTGGTTTGGCTGGATTTTCGAGGATTCACTGGAGGAGTGGTGTTAGTGTCAGTCTCGGCTTACTCGAAATGTGCTGCTGGATGCCTACACATCATATTGACTTCATTTCGTGTAAACTGAACGTGTGAATCGCTTCTTCCTAAGCCGCCACACTTCAGGCTGCCTCTGCGCGACCAGCTGACAATTTCACTTGCGGAACGCACCACGAGTGGGCAGGAATACAAGTGTGCCACTCCACATATACAACGTCAACCTTTGCAGGCTTTATATCACTGTACTCGTGTTTTCAATAGCTTTAAAATCTGATCCAATAAAAGAAAAAATACTTGCTCCAGTATTTCGGTTGGTACAATTTATGTGCCCTCCTTTCTGAAACCTTGTTTCGATATTGTGTTTCAGTTTACCATTTTATAATGGGTGTACCAATTTTTGCAATGATTAAGTATGACAATCTCGAAAATTAATCTGTGATTCAGCAAACAATACAAAATTAATTTCATTGTCAGGTTAATACAGCACGTATAAATGTTAAGAAAGACCTTAACATTTCTGCCATCACCCTGTCACGTATATTCAGTGACCTAAGGTAAGGGGCACAACTTAACATTGTTTAAATAATTATTCATACCTATGTCACAACCGAAACCTGTGAAGTACATTTGCTTTTAGAAACATGTTCAGTAACATCTGTGTCGTAATTATACACATTATATACTGATTTGTATAAATCATCGCTGAAAAGAAATTTCCTGACACGAATGTTGCACACCTTAACAAAGGTGGCAGCCATGTTATTAGCGCTTACCCCTGTTTACATTCACACGTGTTGACAAACTTGTCATTAGTGAGAATTTGAAATTAAAGGCAGAGATGCTATTTATGTGATTATCATGGAATTATCAACTAACATGAATAAAGCACATCAGTACTATGTTTTAGACGCAATAATGCTGTTTCTCATCGACTGTCCCTTACCACATTTTACATACAAGGTTTTCAGTTCTCCACAATATGCTTTCTTCCTGGGGTTCTAGTCCCGCATGGTGTGCAGAAGAATTTCTATGAAGTTATCAGTCTAGGAGAAGATGTAGTGGCAGGAAGTGAAGCAGTGTGGGCTGGTCATGAGTTGTGCTTGGATCGTACAGGCCCGCGAAAGGCGAAATCCCAGATTCGACTACCAGACCAGCCACTGGTTTTATTCTGCATTGATTTCTGCTGAGGGTTGAATCCCAGACTTATGACCTTCCCTCAGGCATGGGCAACTTTTGGTGAACTGTGGGCCTGATTAACACAGCATAGCATGCTCGCGGACCGCCGCAACGCGTAATGCGACAGCAGCGCTCCTAGCCCATAAAGTCAAACCTTTAAGAGTTCGTGTCTTTAATGTTTTTACTAACGCACCGACGTCAATTGCGCACCTTTCCCAAAGTGCCACGCGAGCAAATTATGTCTCAAAACATGCTTTTGAGAATACATTCATTTTATGTTTAACCCTACTTCACATGTTTACATTTATTTACGCGTTTATATTGTTTCCTTATGACGCTCCACAATAACTGTGCTATAAAAGTCCATTTAAAAAAGTGGCTACACTGTTAGCGAAGAAACAGTGTTCATGACATGTAGATAAATGTTGACTTCTGAAGACAGCATGCTGTGTACAGTTGTGTCCAAAATCATAGCAACAAACGCCTATTTCCCTCTTCTGTGTTTAATTCACGATATAATCAAACAGACTCTCAGCAGACGTCAATACGATCGTGTTCTGCACGCAAGTTGGCATTCCGGTTAGCGGACAACCGTACCAATGATGACGTCAGGGCACCTATCAAAGACGGCAGTGTTCATCAGGAAGTCGCCATGTATACAGTCACAGTCTGGTACCGCGCGCCGCGGAATTTGAATCCCCGCCAGACGTCAACGACGTCGAAGACCCATAAAGGTCTCTGTACCATCGCGCCATAGGCTGTGGAGGCGTGCGCCTCCTGGCCCGCATTTAGAGTGAGGGCGCCACAGGGGAACACGTGGTTGCAGCGGCCAATAGCGGCGTCCCCGACTGAGTACTTAAGCGCCTGCCTGTCGCTCAGTCTGCATTCCCCCCCCCCCCCTCTTTATGAGTCCTCTCCCTCCTTGGTTCCCCCCCCCCCCGCTTTTCGTTTTTTCCTCTTCTCCCTCCTTGTTTTTCCCCCTCATCCAGTTCCCCCCCCCCCCCCCCCCATCTGCCTTTGGCGCGGGAGTGTCATATTTGTGCAGCCATTTTCGTGGAGTGTTTTACAGTGAGTGTTATTACAGTGAGTGTTTTTACAGTGAGTATTCCGTGTTGTGTCTTTTGGGAAGTGTAGCGAACAGCCATCATACTGTCGCTGGGTGTGATTTTTTATCTCTTGCGAACAGAAACCAGACTGTCGCCATGTTTTTTAATTGTGTGTCTACTATGTTACTTGTCTCATTCCTGTGTATTTTATCAACATTGCCAAACCCTTTTGCTTTCTGTTTTAACTTTCCGCATTTTTCCGCCATTTTACACTTCAAGTCACCGTTTTATCGCCTGTTTTTCTTGTTTCTTTCTTCTTCCTTTTTTTAAAAAAATGTCTGTAGGCTGTAGAGCAGCGTACTAAGCTGCTGCCAGCCCGCCCCCTTCGGGGGAATTGAAAATCAATAAAGGAAAAAAAAAAGTTCGGTCTGCCAGTATAACCTCACGTGAATCTCAGGACATATCGCCTCGCATTAGACAGCGTATTGACTTCCGTGTTTTCTTTACGAGTGGACGTGGATGCCTTGTTTGGTTCGTGACTCTGTTGTCTGTTCTTGTGGTGTCATAAGGTCCTTGGTTGGTCGTGTCCATCCTCTCCCGTTGTGTTGTTGTTCGCGGGCTGCTCTCCGGGTCCCGCCGCGTTTCCATCACTACAACCTCGCGACTGTTCCGGTCGCCGTTAGAACACACAGACCGTGCAGAATGGCACAGAGAAGACGCCTACCAGAGTCTCTGCGGTGTAAGGCCATAGGAAGAATGGAAAAAGGCCATTCGCAAACTGATGTGGCTGGATAGCTTAATGTGAATCGCTCCGTTGTTTCTCGGATTTGGCGACATTTTATAGAGTCCGAAGCTGTGTCTCGAAGACCTGGACAAGGCCGACCACGTGTAACATCAGAAAGAGTGGACCGTTCTTTGGTCATAAGGGCACGACGGTACCACCTTATCACTGCAAGGCAACTGGCATCTGACCGCAGCATCCAATGGACATGTTGTATCTTTCTGATGCGTCCTCACAGAAGGGAACGTCTACAGTGGAGTTGTCAATATGCCACCTGGACGGTGGAACAGTGGGTCAACGTTATTTCACAGATGAGTCCAGATTTCGTCTGGAGAGTGATTCTCGAAGGATTAGCTTTTGAAAGAATACGATTTCGGAACTCAAATATTGAGGAAAAAGACCGATATAGAAGAGGATCCCTAATGGTGTGGGGATGCCTCTCCGTGAAATTGTATGGATGAACTACCAAGGTTTAACTGCTGTCAGGTATTGTGACGAGATCTTCGGACATCATGTGCGGTTATCATGAGGTTCTGCGGGCCCAAAATTCATAGTGATAGACGATAATGCTCGACCTCATAGAGCACTGGTGGTTGATGTTTTCATGAAAACGGTAGGTGCTGCACGCATAGCGTGGCCTGCTCTATCTCGTAATTTGAATCCCATGGAACATGTCTGGGATTCACTAAGGAGACGTGTTCCAGGTCATCATTCACGAACCATCCTCTAAGACTTGCGAGCACATCTGCAGAAAGAAGGGGCGTTGTTGCCTGTGCATGAGATTGATGACATCATTCATGGTACTCCCCGTCATTGTCAAGCCGGTATCGCTGTTAGAGGTGGTAACAACCCATACTGAGAACGTTAACAAGTTGTTACAATTTGTGTACAAATATGTTAAGTTGCAAAAAAAAAAAAAAAAAAAAATGCCGAGGAACTTTTCTGTCTACAGTTACGCAAGTTACAATTGCTTAAGTTCTGTATTCTTTACATTGGTTCTACTTTACCATCACATGTTTATACTGTTTCGTGGCAAAATAAACGGAACGTTGCAAAATTTCCAATTGTTGCACTAGTTTTGGACATCAGTGTATCATAAGACGTCATCGACGAAAAGTAAGCTTCTGGTTGCAGCTAGTTCATTATAAATTACCTTCAGTTCAATAGTTCCAGTGTTCCAAAATGTCCACCCTTATGTCCCCCGAACTTCTCCCTCGGGCTGAGGGCACCGGTTGTACACCTGTGCCGTAGATGTCTAGTCTCCTTAAACGTATGTAATTTCGCGAATCGGAGAGCGATAGTAGTTGCTTATGTTCTGGAAGAGTACCCGTTTAATATATTCGATCCCGAAAAGTCTGATGAATTTAAGAAGGTGTACTCTTCCTTTATCTTTGAGTACTTGAGATGGCCGCGCCGTATTAGCCGAGCGGTCTAGGCGCTGCAGTCACGGACTGTGCGGCTGGTCCCGGCGGAGGTTCGAGTCCTCCTTCGGGTGTAGGTGTGTATGTTTGTCCTTAGGATAATTTAGGTTAAATTCCAACATGAAACCCTAATGATCATTGGGCTGGTATCCATGCCCTGCCTCCACAAACGTTTAGAAAACTACTTGGGCAACGTCTGTGTGAAAACCTTTTCATTCCTCGAACTTTTGTTTTAAATTTCACATCCTAAATTCGCTCTCATTTTCAACCAGAAATTCCATTAGAGAGTATCGCTGTTAAAACAACCGAGTCTGTGCTTTCTTAAGAAAGAAAATCAACGTATTGCTTTCTCCTTCATGTAACTAACGCAACCGTTATGAAGAATCAGAGGTACTGGAGACAACTGACAGTTGTTCCTCCCACGCACCACTTTTGAACGAGGTAAGTGACAGTGGTAGAGGCCACATAGTAACTTGAGTGCGGTGTTTAGATGTAGATATAGAAGAAGCGTGAGGAGTAAATATATTGGCATTCCTAAGATCGTATTTGTTTGCATTTTATATTTCAGCTTCGTTTTGTACCTGTAATAGAATATTACGTTATTATCTGGCAGTAGATACAATCCTCTATTGGCGCCAAGTGGAGTAAACCAGTTGCAGAGAAGTTCAATTTACGAAAGCGAGCAAACAACTTTCATTACGATCTAGCGAACAGTTCTAGAAACAGTGCAAAATGAAACAAACACTTTGATCGAAAATACTAGACGTGTCACAGAAGGAATCAGATACACTGAATCGGACAACTTCATTACACGGTTAATCAGTTCTGGAAGAGTTTTCATTACACGAAATTTGTTTTCCCTATTCGGAGCTCTACTTGTTCGCTCTCAAAGCGGAGCAGTAGGTCGTCATTCCCTTTCTTCATTTCGTTTTAAGTAATTAACTGCACTTTGGCGCAGAGTCAGCAAAAACGGACGAGATGGGGTCGCCGGTCTTGATTAAGAGCGGACAGAGCAGCGATCGGGAGGAAAGAGTTATCTCCGGCCTGCTGGCCCGCCAGTACTGTGCGCACCCCCTCCCCCCCCCCCCATCACCCCACCACATCCGTCACCCCTCTGCGCTTCTCAACCCATCCTCCACACTGTGTCCCCAGCCGCGAGGCCATTCTTTTCGGAGGTCGCTGGGCACAGACAGGCGTTTCAGAATCTGGCCCCGTTCCTAGGTCACGGCAGATAATTGCTCCCTGACCGGTCGCCAATCTCGTGTCCATCCATTAACGGTATATTCCCCTTATTGCTCTCAACTTTGGCAAAGACTACACGCCGAAACGTCACTTCACTTGCCATCTGTTAGGTTAATATTAAAAGAGTGAATTGCTTTGCCAATCCATTGTCACTGACGGCGTCCAGCAGCGCTACAGAGATCGCTCCGCCGTCCATTTCGATTATGTTCACACATTTGCTGTCTCACACACAGAAACTGCGACAGTGTCGAGTGTTTATTACGTCACGTTCGCTTGGATATACAAACATAATATTCAAACATTTAATGAATATTTTGGTATATCGAAGCAATCGTGACATAATACATTATTATACAAACTTCTACGAAGGTCGCATATTTACAATAATCCTCTATTATTCCACTTTCGAACAGCGCGCGGAAAAACGAACACCTGTATCTTTCCGTGCGAGCTCTGATTTCCTCTTTTTATTATGATGATCAGTTCTCCCTATGTTGGTTGGCATCAACAGAATATTTTCTCATTCGGAGGAAAATGCAAAGAGCGTTTGGCGTCATTGGCAGGGAGGCCCCTTATGCTGCCTTGGTGCATGACTTATTACATTCGACGCCACATTGGGCTACCTGCACGCCGAATGAGGATGAAATGATGATAAAGACAACACAACACCCAGTCCCTGGGCGGATCCCAGACCCAGCCGGCAATCGAACCCGGGCCCCTTAGGACGGCAGTCCGTCACGCTGACCATTCAGCTATCGGGGCGAGGAGAAAGTTGCCGATTGAAATTTCGTGAGAAGATCCTGCCGCATCGAAAAAAGCTTTTGTTTAAATGATGACCACCCTACATCCAGTATCATATCCGTGACACTCTCTCCCCTATTTCTCGGTAATACGAGGAGTGCTGCTCCTCTTTTAACTTTCTAGATGTGCTCTGTTATTCATAGTTGGTAAGGATACCATACCGCGCAGCAGTACTCCGAAAGAGAAGGACAGGCGTAGCGTAGGCAGTCTCTTTAGTTGTTCTGTGGCATCTTCTAAGTGTTCTGGCAATAAATGGCAGCCTTTGGTTCGTCTTCCACGTAACGTTTTCAGTGTATTCTTCTCCAGTTTCAGTTGTTAGTAATGGTAGTTCCTAGGTATTTAGTTGAATTTACGACTTTCATATTTGATTGATTTATCGTGTAACCGAAGTTTAACAGATTCCTTTTAGCAATCATGTGGATGATCTCACACTTTTCATTATTTAGGGTCAGCTGCCAATTTTCGCACCATACAAACATCATTTCTAAATCATTTTGCAATTGGTTTTGATCTTCTGATAAACGACGGGATCATCTGTCAACAACCGAAGACGGCTGCTCTGATTGTCTCCTACACCGTTTATATAGATAAGGAACAGCAGAGGGCCTATAACAGTACCTTGAGGAAAGCCTGAAATCACTTCTGTTTTACTCGATGACTTTCCGCAGTTAATGTGAACTGTGACTTCTTTGACAGAAATCACGACTCCAGTCACATAACTGGGACGATATTCCATAAGGACGCAGTCGGATTACAAGCCACTTGTGAGTTACAGTGTCAAAAGGCTTCTGGAAGTCTAGAAATGTGGAATCAATTTGAAATCCCTTATCAACACTTAATATGAGTAAAGAGACAGTTGTATTTCACAAGAACGATGTTTTCTAAGTGCATGCTGAATGCATATCAATAGACCGTCCTCTTCGTGGTCTGCCTGTGTATGACAAGAAAACGTCCTTCTTACTGCTGGGAATGAAGCTTCCTATCCAGTAACATGCCTTGCTCAATATTCAGGATGAGATTAATATCTGGAATATCTGTGTGTTTCCCGATCGATAGATTTTCTGAAAGCCTTACTCAGTGGAAACTGCCGAAGAAAAATTTATTTACCAGGAACATCGCACAGTATTTTATTGATAATTGTTACATAAATATTAACCAAAGGATCAACAGGTAACCTTTTTAAAATTACTGAAGAAAAATCCAAAATAATAACGGTAAACAGGAAACGCAGTAGGCGTTTTAACACACAGCTAAAAATTTTTCAGGTAAAATATCATTAGATAGCCTTTTTAAAATCACTGAAGAAAATTCAAAAACTGGAGGACAGAGTTCGTAGGAGGCGATTAGGAATTAGAAGGCAGTGCAATTTTATATACAGTCACTATTTGGTAAGATGCGCACAAAGCGACTTATTGCATTTAGAGAATAATATACTTATAAAATTTTCAGTCAAAGTGCATCTATAACAACAAAACAGTTTAAGAAACATGCAATAATTAAAAAGAAAACACAAGGATTGATCAGCTGAAGGCTTTTAATTACATGGAAGGCATTATTGTTGAATTACAATTCTGCAAGGAATACCATTTTAATAGAAATTTACATAAGAGGCATTTTGGCTGAAATACGAAATTACTCGAACTGCACAGAGGTCAACTTGTAGCGTTAAAAACCATTTGATGAACATACAGAATAAAATGGAAATAACGAAGCTCGCTAAACGCGAAGTTTCACCGAACTGAAAGTTAAACGCCTTAGGTAATCTACGACGAGTACTAAAATTGTACTAAAATTAATTTTTAACTCGACTGCAATGACGTTCAAAGTCCATTCACCATAGATTGCTTCCGCTTACTGTGACAATTCGAAATTTACGGTAAACTACCTGGTTCCGTGCCAGTAGCCTTTCATGAGCTTATCCGCTCTGGTAACGCCATATTAACTGCGACTGAATGGCCGACCAGCAAAACCCACAAAACAACATTTACTACTGGCCACACAACAGTAGTGGCCAGCAGTACAACAGATAAAACCCGATTAAACTCAGGCTTAAAATGTACACTATTGAACTCTGTAGAATTAAGTTGGTGCCGGCCGCGGTGGTCTAGCGGTTCTAGGCGCTCCGTCCGGAACCGGGGGACTGCTACGGTCGCAGGTTCGAATCCTGCCTCGGGCATGGATGTGTGTGATGTCCTTAGGTTAGTTAGGTTTAAGTAGTTCTAAGTTCTAGGGGACTGATGACCACAGATGTTAAGTCCCATAGTGCTCAGAGCCATTTGAATTAAGTTGGTAAAACCGGGGAAGCACATACATACAGTTAGTGCCGTAAGTCTTATTAACTCGACCCAGACGAAAACAGCACTACCAGGACAGCTGAAATGCAGTATTATTTTTTGCTTTAGCGATTTATCCACTTGATATTGACATTGAATCATCTATTATGCCGGTGACGGCAACTACAAAAGTTTGACATGCCGAACATTACAAACGAGTCTCGTTAACTACCTTCGACAACACAGGGAGTAGAAGGTTCACAAATTGCTCATCATAGAATCTTTTCTTGGCGACAACAGTCCGCATTCGTTACAGAAGTTCACCAACATATTAATTCAGGCTGTCTCCCTTTCTGAGCGACAGGGAAGTCATAGAATCCTCTGAGGAAAGATAGGCGAGCGGAGAGACTATCGGGTCTTCCTCTTTGTTTCCACGGTGAATTATTTATGAAGTTTCCACGCCGTAATCTTCTATCACAAGCCAGCGTCGGAGCTGAGAAATCTCTCAATTTCTAGCCGTTGCACACTCTTGATACTGATCTACACGATTGAAAAAAAAATATTTGCAGGTGCTTAAAGCGCCAAGTAGTTAAAATAGGCTGTTGAACGCTGGTTCACTCGTGACCAAACACATTTGGTGAAGCATTAGCCAAATTTACTTACAAGACAGTCGTTGCAAATATTATACCGGTCTGTGTAAATACAAATCTCATTCTGGAAAGATCCCCCAGGCTATGGCTAAGCCACGTTTCCGCAGTACCCTTTCTTTCAGGAGTGCGAGTTCTGAAAGGTTCGTAGGGGAGGTTCTGTAAACTTTGGAAGGTAGGAGACGAGGTACTGGCAGAACTAAAGCTGTGAGGACGGGGCGTGAGTCGTGCTTGGGTTGCTCAGATAGTGGAGCACTTGCCCGCGAAGTGCAAAGGTCCCGAGTTCGAGTCTCGGTCCGGCACAAAGTTTTAACCTGCCAGGAAGTTTTAAATGTTCGTTTGACACAATGTTGCATTCGAATACGAGCGTGTTTTTATACGCCTATGTTTTAATACATACAATATATCAATAAATATGTTATATTCAAAGGGGAACGTTATTACCAAAAATCTTGAGAAGTTCTCGGCAGATTTACGTAGGCGACATATTTCTAATATGTATAGTGGTGAAACGTTGTTAGGAAAGAGGAAAGTTGTGTTTATGGGTTATCGTTTAATGACTAGAATACTACCACATAATGTGAATATGCAATGATAATAAACAACAGTGATGGTCAGAGAGAGGGGAAGAGGAGGGACAGATGAGTGGGATAGCGGAAAGGATGGGATGGACAGGGACAGGAGGCTGGAGATGGATAAATGGGGAGTGGGGAGAGAGAGGGGTGGAGAGAGGAGGCCGGAGGAGCTGGAGAGACAGCAGAGAAATGAAGGATAGAGGGAGGTGGAAGGAGGAGAAGGTGGACAAAGAGAGAGATGAGAGGAGACAGAGATGGGGGGGAGGGGGGGGGAAAGAGAAGAAGTCTACGACTTATATCCAATTACCATACATGCTACAAACGTGTGCTTTCTCTTGCATATGTAGATATGCACGGTCCAGCCTTCCGCTGCTACATTGCTGCTTATTCGGCCCAGACCAAGACGGACATACACCGCCGAGCTCCCGTTGCTCGTGACAGAAAAACAGTACCATTTTCAAGCGTACCGCTGTCCACCCAGCAGTGATAGACAACTCATTTTTCCCCACTCGCAAGCGCTGGCCAGCGGGAGCAGTAACACCGTACAGCGAGTGGTTTAAAGTCGGCGAGCCGCAACTAATGATGAGCGAGCCGCATAAAGGCACACTGTTGATGATCTTTCTCCATCACACCGAGTGCGATTATTATTATTTTCTATAGTATGAAAATAAAAGGAATTATGTTTAATTTCGTATCATTTATCAGGTAGCTGCGACTCCTCCCGAGATGTATTCAGAAGCTAATACGCTCGTAGTTAAGAAAACAATATTCCGCCTCCCGGGGATCCGTTTTTCTGTAGGAAGTATAAGGCACCACTCGTGGAGATATATAAAGATTACTCGTGACACACCTTGCCTCAAGAACATGTATTAAAAGTTAGCCCTTATAATTGGATTTATACTGTGTAAATGATGAAAGTATGTGAATGCAGCTTGCCGCTAACTTGGTGTAATGTCGCTCACACATGAACCTGTACAGCAAAGTAAGGGCCTCCTGTTTCTATCTTTAGGCTGATCCGTGATAAGACAGGCAAACAATTATACTAATGGAGGATTCTGCGTATTTTTCTCTAATTTCATTCGCGCTCTCTCTCTCTCTCTCTCTCTCTCTCTCTCTCTGTCCTTTATCTATATACAGTTTTAAATATATTATTTAATTACGTGAACTCAGCCCAATAGAATCTCTGGTGGAGCCCTTCTTCTTAATATTCAGCGGCTGGCTTGCTGTAAAAGATCTTTATATCTATTATTTTTGTTAAGCGCTGCATTCAGTTGGGAAAATCGATCGTTTGAACAATTCGTTCATTTTACGACAGATTTAGAGTTTCAGATGTGTCCGAAGCCTTTTTGGACGATTTTATAAAATAGCGGTGATTGCAGGCTCTCTTCGTCACAACCGAAACTTCCCCACTAATTACAGGGCCAAGACAATCATCAATGATTCAGACAGAGAACTCATTCGTCATTCACTCTAGAATAAAAGGGTCACAAACCTTATTTCTGAGGAAAAAATTGTATATTCAATCCATTTCCAGTACATGTTCCGTTTTCTGTTGATTCCAAGTCTTACTTAATTTGCATTTACAGTTTTCCTCTCTCTCTCCAAATAAGCCGCTAGTGGCACAAACGTTAATAGCTCGCTTTAGCGAGAAGAAGAGCAAATATGTCTGTTTTAGCAGCCCGACAATCTTCCAACCGATACTTCCGAAGCTGTTCCCGTTATCCTCCCCAACAACCATGGAGAATACATACATGTATCTCTGTTCTTCCAAAGAATAAACGTACTAGAAAAATACCTTGGCGTCGACGAGCTGTCGGCGCATATATGACTAGAAAATCCGATCAGATACTTTCCAAAAGTGAATAAATGTGGATGATTTGATTGATAATTATTAATTATTGCTTGGTAGAGGGTAATTTTCCGTGGGGAGATTACAACGCCCCTCGCAGCGAGTGAAGTTTGTGAGCTCAATTTTTATTTGCCGAACACACTTCGCGAGCTATCTATTAGTGTGGATAACCCGGAAGTGATAATTGTCAGTCCTCCGACTGAAAAAGAATATTATGTTTAAGACAGACGAAGAAAAGAAATATTGAAAATAGAAGAAATGAAGAGACAGGTACCGCGGCTGTATTGCTTTTACGTGCATCAAGGTATTATGTCTGCTGTGCACAACCAAGGAAGATGATCTTTCATGAAACTGTTATCAGGGTCTACCCATTCGGGAACTTTCTTAAGCAGGGAAACCTTGGAAAACCTCTTAAGCCTAGACCCCCAGCTTACGGTACATAGAAGATAGGAAAGCCTATAGAAGGAAAAAAAAAATAATTTTGGAAGTAGATCTCTAAAGGAAAGGTAGGGATCGATTTATATAACGCTTTGGAGAAGAGTGATTTGTGCCTCTAGCAAAAAAAAACATTTTACAATAAATAACGTAAGTTTTCGTTTTACAATCTTGTTCCTAGGACAATCTCTTGCAGTGCTAAAACTCCCCCCGGGTCTTGCATGTCCCCGACGTCCACATTTGTAGTCGGTCTTCTACGCGGCCCACTTTGTAGTCGGTCTTCTACGCGGCCCACTTTGTAGTCGGTCTTCTACGTGGCCCCCAATGGGAAGAGTAGAAGGAACAGGGATACCCGATTTCACATGCAACATTCATTCCGAAAGAATTAGCAATGACCAAAGGAGAAACTCTTCCTGTAAGAGAACTGGTTAGGTTGCACCGTCCAAGATTCTCCTTTTTGAAAGCAAAATCCTTATGGCTTCATGCATCCTTTCTCTTACGACGTACGTCAATGAATTTCACCATTAACTAATGCTGTTGCCACAACATCCTCATATTTATTCTAGTTTGAATACTCTTTCGGACTTTGCATCCCCACTTGTGCTTATAAGTCCGAAAGTTCTGACACATTTCTGTCAGTGATTTGTTCTTCGTAATTTAAAGGATTCATGCAACTTACAGTAGATTTTGGATTCAAATCATCGAGTAATGGAAAGTGTGGTTCATTTTTTACAAAGACATAATCCCTCATTTCCTTGAAAGTCATATAATTTATCTATACTCAAAAACTTTTTATCCTAAATACACATATTTCTCCAATTGATTGTTAAAATGTAAAAGTTATTAGCATTGAGGAATGCGGATTCACTTCTTTCATTTATTCTCTGATTCATACGGCGTTCACACATGCACATATATGGAAATGGATTTTTCTCCTTCAAACAAAAATTCCAAACGAACACGATCCATTAAATAACTACTAATTCTATGAATATTACTTTCTTTAAACATTCAATAATAAATTAAAACTCTTAACTTCTAATTATAACACCCTTTTCTTTTAAAGTTCAACATAAATCAGTTTACCCTCGCGTTTGGTGCGAGTCTCTTACAAAGCATATCTGTGTCGTCTATATCGATTCTAACTCTCGCGCCGACGTCATCTGTTTTGCGCGGGAAATCATCTTTGCGGCGTTAACCGTCACTCATGATTCACTGCCTTAACACATCCCTTCACACGTTTACACATCTAAGTGTGCACTTGAAATTATATATGAACCTTCACTCGGAACCTCTTTTGATTATTCAGCGTCATTTACGGGAAACATTTCATTGTTCTTGAAGGTCAGTTATATCCTTTATAAATCTTGATGACATTAGCAATGCTAAAGTTCCATGTTCACCCAAACACAGGTGAAGCCTATCTTCACTATCTTCTTTGCAACACTCGATAGTAATAGTCACTATTTCTATAGTCTATGTCACTGATTAATTATTTCAATTTAAAGTTTTCTAACACTACACACACAGTTTATTGTTATGTTTTGTGGCACGACCAACAATGGGGAGCAGTATGGGCTTGTAGAGGGTTCGATCAAACCCCATTTCAACATGCGATCTATTTCTTTCTGAACTTGAGCCTTTAACCTCCAGGGAACAGGATAGAAAGTTCTACAATACGTTTCGTGCGGCTTAACGTAGAGATGGCATATGTATCCCTTAATAACTCCTGGACTTTCATCAAACACGTTTTTATACGCTAATAATAGTTCTTTTAACTGCTTCTTCTGATCTTCAGTAATGCAGTCGGATTCATTTAACTTCTCGTACACTAATTGACCGAAATCTCCTTTGACTTGGAACTCACTAATTACATTCTGTTTAGAATTTTTTGCCGTCCTAATTACTTGCACACTGATCCCACAATTATATTTTCTCGTAAGGCTTTCTTTTTTCAACAACTCCAACTCAATTTCTTGTTTATTAACATTCAAAAAAAATTTTCCTGTTTTAAAATCTATTCTGCATCCGTATTGACGTAGGCTGTCGACTCCGATAATGCAATCTACCACCAAATTTTTCACAACAAGGAATGTGCTTAATATTGCTACATTTCCGACTTCTACACTAAGTAGTGACTGCACTTTTACATTAGCCGATCTAGCCCCAACGGCGCCTATTATTCTGCAATTTTGAACTGGAAAAATTGGTATTCGTCTTATATTTCTGATCTTGTTGAATAGTGCCTCCGAAATAACATTTGTGGTTGCAGCTGTGTCTAAAACCGCCACTATAGGTACAGTCTCCAAAATGACTTGCACTTCGGCTACTGCCACCTGTTCCTTATCCTCATCCTGTGGTTCTAAGTCCTCGGTCAGTTCATCTGCCAGTAATCGTCCATCATTATACGTTAGCATGGGTACACATATCCTGTTGCCCCTCAACCAATTGTTGACCGCTCCTCCGGGGCACGAGTGGGTCCTTACAAGTTTGTTGGATTTTGATTTGTCTGCTGGTTGACATCATCCGTCACTTCGGTAATTACCGGTTGATTAGCAGATGTCCGTCCCCACTGATGTTGATTATTTGAGTTCGTTCCCCCCGGTTGATTCCACTTTCTATTACTGTTATTATTCCAGGCTTGAGGTCTAAAATTCCTTTCGTTCCCCCACACAGGATTGTATCTTTTCCCATTCCTGTTGTTCCTTGGATAGCCCCTCGCAAGACTATTGCCGGTATTACTATTGAGATTTTGAGGGGTTTCTCCACTATTTAAGGATCTCTGTCCATTCCCTTGCCTACCGTTTGGCGGAGGTTCTATCTCCCTATATTGGAATCTGTTATTACGGGCTTTCTGGTTGTTCTCTTCAATAATATCTATATGGTCTAACGTCGTGAGGAACGACTCCAAGTCTTTATCATTGCCGTAAATCAGTTGATTCCGGATGCTAATTGGTAGTCTTGCCTTAAGTATGTTTATTATGTCTGGCAATGGCATAGGTCTGTCCCAGTATCTAGTTTTATTCATATATTTTTCAAAATACTTCCTAAGGCTTCCTTTTGAAAAGGAGAAAGGCTCTGGGTAGAGCACCTCCTGCCTTAGGCGTTCCTGTACCCCTTCTGACCAGAACTTTGCTAAAAACGCCTTCTCAAAATCGTCATATGTCGAGCAAACAGAAGTCATGTCCGAAGCCCAAATCGCCCCCGAACCTTGTATATATCCTGTAACGAAACTGATCTTCTGCCATTCCGACCAATTTCTGGGTAGCACTCCGCTGAAACTTCGAATAAAAACAATTGGATGGACGCCCCTTTTGTCAGTGTTAAAAATCTGGAATTGCCGATGCTTTATCATTTTTTCTTCGGCATGGCAACGGCTTTCGTGATCTCCGTTAGATAAGACTTCACACGAACAACTAGCTCGAGGCAATTTCATATTTGAGTTACTTGCACAAGTCGGTATCGTGTGCGAATGTGCAGTAACTGGCTCTATAGTCGCTGCCAACTTCTGCTGCTGGCCTGTATTCATTTGTTCTGAGCCTTGTTGTGAAACGCGTATCGACTCTTCTATCGTTTGTTTCCAATGCTCGAAATCAGCACCTAACTGCTGTCGCACTTCCTCAAGTCCTTTCGCAAACAAATTCTCTTCCTGTTTTCCAGATAGACTCTGGAATGCTGCCTTAACATTTTGCTCAACGTTTTCACACATTAGCCTTTTGTTTTCTAATGTAATTTCGGATAATTTACCCGTTAATACATTAATTTGGTGGTCTATAACATCTTGACGCTCTGTCAGATGTTCAACACTTTCCTTTAGGTTAGTCTGCTTACGTGCCAATTCAGGAAGTTGCGCAATTGCACATGACATGGCATCTTGCTTTTGTACTAATTGCGGAACCATTTCCACCTGTTCCCGTACGGTATCTATCTTAATAGCCACATACTCCTTCATTTCTACACGTACGCGGTGAGTAGATTCCTCACATTGAGCTTTCACCAATTCTATTTGTGCAGTTAATTTTCGTTCCGTCTCTTCGGCCTGCTCTTTAAGTTCCTTTGTCTTCGCCTCTATCCGCTGCTCTAATTCGGAAAAACTGTCTTGTAACTGCTGCTTAATCTCAGTTTTCAAATTTTCCTGCCCTTCCGTAACTGAGGCTAATTTCGCGTTCAAATCATTTTGCCCTTCAGTAACTGAGGCTAATTTCGCGTTCAAATGATTTTGCCCTTCAGTAACTGAGGCTAATTTTGAATTCAAATCATTTTGCCCTTCAGTAACTGAGGCTAATTTCGCATTAATGTCGGTTTTCAGACTTTCCTGCCCTTCAGTAACTGAGGCTAATTTTGTATTCATATTATTCATGCTCTCGGTTATGATCTGCATGTCTCATGATAATGACCAATGGATCTAACCCATGTTGCGTACTTGCCGTTTCATCTCCAGCCATATCTACAGGGCGTTCTATTGCGCTATCTGTAGCGATCGGTTCTACAACACTTCTTACTCCATCATTATTATCAGTGCTAACAGCTGAAGGCTGTTGCGTGCTGCTCTGCTCTGCTTGACTCATCTTAAACATTGCCCTAGTTAAAACCATATATATATATATATATATATATATATATATATATATATATATAATTTTATTATTAAAGCTTGCTAGTATAGATAAAGTATACGCTTTTCTATGTAGTATTATTGGATATTTGAACATTGATTAATTGTGTTCATGCTAGATGTAGTTTGATTGACCTGCCCCAGTTGCATTTATCTGCAAGCTTTAATAATAAAATTATTTCTCTGCGCCTAGCGTGTTGTTTTATATTCTTATTTGTAGATCCACTTAATGTGACTGCGAGTATTTCTTCTTTTTCCCAAGTGTCAGTAAAGTTGGCTCGTCGTAGTTCACATGAAACAGAGAACAAAACTATTTTAACAACGTCCAAAAACGTGTCCTGTCACGGTCGCCATTATAATTGGATTTATACTGTGTAAATGATGAAAGTATGTGAATGCAGCTTGCCGCTAACTTGGTGTAATGTCGCTCACACATGAACCTGTACAGCAAAGTAAGGGCCTCCTGTTTCTATCTTTAGGCTGATCCGTGATAAGACAGGCAAACAATTATACTAATGGAGGATTCTGCGTATTTTTCTCTAATTTCATTCGCGCTCTCTCTCTCTCTCTGTCCTTTATCTATATACAGTTTTAAATATATTATTTAATTACGTGAACTCAGCCCAATAGAATCTCTGGTGGAGCCCTTCTTCTTAATATTCAGCGGCTGGCTTGCTGTAAAAGATCTTTATATCTATTATTTTTGTTAAGCGCTGCATTCAGTTGGGAAAATCGATCGTTTGAACAATTCGTTCATTTTACGACAGATTTAGAGTTTCAGATGTGTCCGAAGCCTTTTTGGACGATTTTATAAAATAGCGGTGATTGCAGGCTCTCTTCGTCACAACCGAAGCTTCCCCACTAATTACAGGGCCAAGACAATCATCAATGATTCAGACAGAGAACTCATTCGTCATTCACTCTAGAATAAAAGGGTCACAAACCTTATTTCTGAGGAAAAAATTGTATATTCAATCCATTTCCAGTACATGTTCCGTTTTCTGTTGATTCCAAGTCTTACTTAATTTGCGTTTACAGTTTTTCTCTCTCTCCAAATAACCCGCTAGTGGCACAAACGTTAATAGCTCGCTTTAGCGAGAAGAAGAGCAAATATGTCTGTTTTAGCAGCCCGACAATCTTCCAACCGATACTTCCGAAGCTGTTCCCGTTATCCTCCCTAACAACCATGGAGAATACATACATGTATCTCTGTTCTTCCAAAGAATAAACGTACTAGAAAAATACCTTGGCATCGACGAGCTGTCGGCGCATATATTACTAGAAAATCCGATCAGATACTTTCCAAAAGTGAATAAATGTGGATGATTTGATTGATAATTATTAATTATTGCTTGGTAGAGGGTAATTTTCCGTGGGGAGATTACACCCTGTTCAATAGCCGGCCATAGAAACGTCGGCCAGTATTTATAGGAAAACAAGCGGGGGCAATACCGTACTATGCGTACTGAGCGTATTGGCTAACTGCCACTTCCAGCTTATCACAGGATTACTGCTAGTTCCCATGGAAAACTCCATTATTGGTCATGTAAATTTGAAACTTTTTATTATTACTGCACACGAATTTCAGCCACAGAATGATCATTTTCAGTGCAGCATTAAGTCCAGTGGCCTCATATAATCATGCACAAAATATAACTCCAAACTTAGGAGTTCATAGTGAAGAACATGTCAGCTAGATGTTAAGGAGTTTGAATCTTATCTGCAATCTGGCATGTTCTTGACTATAAACACCTACGTTTGAAGTTACAATTTCTGCAATATTATGTCAGTCCACTAGGGTTAATCTTGCACTGAAGATGACCGCTCTGTGATCGAAATCGGTATGCAATAATGAAATCTGTTTCAAACTGATACGACCAATGCTTGAGTTTCCCTTGTTTGCCATACTTGTTGTGTGGTCGTATTTGTAACAGAATTCTTGGTGAGTTTTATCTCCTGTGTTCGGCGAATAGCTGCTGTATATGACGACAAGTTACCTTTACATCTCTGCTGCCACTCTACGCCCGTTACCGTCTCTAATGTGACTAGGGACTCTACAGACATTTTTTGATTGGATGCTGTATAGTCTGCCCACTGATCACGCCCAAGAGCTATTTAGTATTTAGTGAATCCCACAGTGTATTGGACTGACAGTTGGTTGTTCAAGTGTGAGTATGAATTAACAACAACAAACCCAATCATGCGTGTCGCTCGACACCTCAAACGTCTGTACGGAGGCCTGTGTGCAAATAACCACATTCTGACATTGTGTATCCTTTCATCGAAATCACAGTTCAGTGTTGATTGCAGAGTTAGTAGCTGTATGGAACACTTCGTATACTTTCTGGGGGATCACCAGCGGAGATTCAGTCATTGCAAGGACTGTTTCCTGTACCCGAGAAGCAGCGGATGAATCTCATGCGTCAATTGAGCTCGACTCAGCGAAGTGCGTACTCTCTTCAGAATTTGAGCCTAGTACTCCGAGTTCATTTGCCTCTTACCTATTTGTGATGAGTAATGTCGAGACCTCCCATTTCCTTGTTGAGTTACAGTTCCAGAGTGTTAGTGTAAGTAGGGTTATGAGTGTCATTCAAGTATCGGCACAAGGCCAATAACTACAACACACGTATCAGGCGGTGCAGCTGTTCACAGAGGCTGTAATTATCGTGTGGCAGCGAAACACGGCAGGTACTGCATTAACGCATTTGCGTATCTACCAAGATTCGCTGCTACACGATAGTTGCACTCACCACTGGACACCCGTGAGTGGCAGCACTTCAAGTATAGGCACCCGGTATAGTTTAACATACGAGGAGAGTGAAGACATTATGCGGCTAAAGTCCAAGAAGAATATCACGTTATTTCGTCGAGTAACCTCACAAATTCTTAAAGAGCGGACTACGTTCTGAGTTCGTTTTGCGTGTGAAAATCGATTTAGAGTCAAAAATCTTGAATAGCGCAGTCAATAAAAACCGACGAGCATCTGGAAACGACGTCTCAGACACGAGATAGAAGGTGATCAATCCGGCGAGCAGCTTGTGTAAGTTGACAACATGACTTGAATTTTAGTCCTGCGGTGGCGGTCCCATTTTGCTAGCATTACGTCCTAAATTGACACGCCCTCAGCACAGAAATTGGCCTGTGCTCTCGTGGCCACGTAGCCCCGCGACGAGTAGTCGTTCCCAGATTCATGAACGTCTCTCGTGTTGTGGTATCTTCGTCGCTACCACACACTCAACTCACAACTAGTCAAACGTCGCCTGATAACAGAACTTATATATCGATGTAGCCTGGTTGTGGTATATCATCTTTCAGTCATCTGATACAAGATATACAGAAAGACGGTTAATGTAGAAGATGTACGTCAACAATGATGCAACTACAGGCATGGAAGGCCAAAAGACAACTTGTCCACTGAAGAAGCAATGACGGAAATATTAAAAAAGGTTCAGATAATGGGATTGATACATTCAAGATGAACGAATATCAGTTTTAAGAAATTATAAGATTCGCTGATGATACTGCTAACCTCATTTAAAATGTGAAAATAGTTATTTAAAAAAATGCCGGCGCACCACGAATTAGGTACGCAAATTTGTCACAGATTGATATCCGTACAGGTACCGACGGCAAATTCAAAATTGTAAGCTTTGGCGGCCGATGTATTAATGAGTGACGCTGCAGCACAATTTCACCGCCCAACTCTCAATGTTAGTAAACAGGAGACATGTCAACACCTTGGTGTACAGTTTTAGCAAATTTCATTCTGTGTGCTGAGCTGGGCACTAACTATTCCTCACAGTCAGGCGCTTGAGATAGAAACATGCGCATTGTTTTAAAATGAGGCCGCGTTCATTATCAATACTTCCCAGAGGTGGCAGTACCGTACGGCAGATGGAAATTTACCGCCAGCATCGAGAATGAGAACTGTTTAAAATACTTAAAATGGCGACGTTTTCCTTACTTGAACAGCGTGCAATCATTCGTTTTCTGAATTTGCTTGGTGTGAAACCAATTGAAATTCATCGACAGTTGAAGGAGACATGTGGTGATGGAGTTATGGATTTGTCGAAAGTGCATTCGTGGGTGCCACAGTTTAATGAAGGCAGAACATCGTGTGACAACAAACCGAAACAACCTCGGGCTCGCACAAGCCAGTCTGACGACATGATCGAGAAAGTGGAGAGAATTGTTTTGGGGGATCGCCGAATGACTGTTGAATAGATCGCCTCCAGAGTTGGCATTTCTGTGGGTTCTGTGCACACAATCCTGCATGACGACCTGAAAATGCGAAAAGTCTCATCAAGGTGGGTGCCACGAATGCTGACGGACGACCACATGGCTGCCCGTGTGGCATGTTGCCAAGCAATGTTGACGCGCAACGACAGCATGAATGGGACTTTCTTTTTGTCGGTTGTGACAATGGATGAGACGTGGATGCCATTTTTCAACCCAGAAAAAAGCGCCAGTCAGCTCAATGGAAGCACACAGATTCACCGCCACCAAAAAAATTTCGGGTAACCGCCAGTGCTGAAAAAATGATGGTGTCCACGTTCTGGGACAGTGAGGGCGTAATCCTTACCCATTGCGTTCCAAAGGGCACTACGGTAACAGGTGCATCCTACGAAAATGTTTTGAGGAACAAATTCCTTCCTGCACTGCAACAAAGACGTCCGGGAAGGGCTGCGCGTGTGCTGTTTCACCAAGAGAACGCACCAGAACATCGAGCTAACGTTACGCAACAGTTTCTTCGTGATAACAACTTTGAAGTGATTCCTCATGCTCCCTACTCACCTGACATGGCTCCTAGTGACTTTTGGCTTTTTCCAACAATGAAAGACACTCTCCGTGGCCGCACATTCACCAGCGCTGCCGCTATTACCTCAGCGATTTTCCAGTGGTCAAAACAGACTCCTAAAGAAGCCTTCGCCGCTGCCATGGAATCATGGCGTCAGCGTTGTGAAAAATGTGTACGTCTGCAGGGCGATTACGTCGAGAAGTAACGCCAGTTTAATCGATTTCGGGTGAGTAGTTAATTAGAAAAAAAATCGGAGGCCTTAGAACTTGAATGCACCTCGTATACACAGGCGAAAGCATATGAGAGAGAGGATACGTAGCTGGGCTCAAAGAAGTCGGTTGGAGTACCTGGCGAATCTCTCGACATTTGAACAGGAGCGATGCCACTGTTCGACGATATTGACCAAACTCGGCGTCAAGAAGGTAGTAGACGACGTACAGAAATGACAGAACATGAGGATAGAGGAATCGTCAGTCAGAGCCCCATATTCATCATTATCATCGGTACGGCATGTAACTGGTGCTTTGGTGACCACAAGGTTCATTAATATGCGGCTGACAGGAAGGGGGTGAGGTCATGGCGCGTCTTGTGCGGATTACCATTGACCTCTGCACAATAACAAGCTCGTTTACGTAGTGTCCGGAACATTCGTCCTGGAATCACATTGACTGGAGTAGAATTGTCTTCAGTGCTGAGTCCAGCTAGGAGCTGAGGCCCAATGATCAGAGGTGGCGAGACATAAGCCTGATTATCGCCCGCCATACGGCACGGCAGCCAGCAGTCTGAAATGCCATCTCTCTTCACAACGAGATCCCTTTGGTTGTCATCGGAGCACCCTTACAGTACAGCAGCTTCTTTTTTTTAATGCAGTTTACCAGGAATTCCTTTTCTGTGGCAACCTGACCATCAAAGAGTGGCAGTAGCAACGTACATCCTTCACTATTTGCTAGATGTGTTCCAGTCTTTGTCTTTCTTTACAGTTTCTACACTACATCGATGGTATTTTAGGCCCTGTTTTGTTGTCTTTCGTGGCAAGCCATCATGGGCTTACATTTCAGCGAGATGACGCCCGCTCGCACACGGCGACAGTTTTTACTGATTGTCTCCGCGCTTGCCAAATCCTAACTTGGCCAGCAAGTTTGCCGGATATGTCCCCAACTGGAAACGTTTGGATCTTTATATGCTGGGTTATCTAACCACCCCGACGATCTAACTCTCCAGTTGGACAGAATTTGGCACTATGTACCTCAGGTGCTCATCCAGCATTTCTATCAACCAGTGCCAAGTCTAATAACTGCTTGCTTAAGGGCCAATGGTGAACTGAAATATTATGGACTTGATCCATTTCTAAAGCTCTTTCTCTTGAACAAGTCATCCAGTTTTTCCAAAAGTGTAATCACTTGTTTGCACAGGTACATCACATCTACTGATTTCCGTCCGATTCGTATGATTCGTTTTTGTAACTTAGAGTGTGTTATAGGACCTGTTAAATGAAGTTAATAGTTAAATGAATACACATTAGGGATTAATAGTAAAACAAAGAAAGACTAAAGTAACCGTTAGAGGAAATAATATTAGCGATGAATTTAACATCGCAATTGCTGATCGTGCAGTAGACGAAGTGAACTATGACGACGTAACTATAATGATCCCTTATTCTGCCTCAGTTACACAGTGCCCGCGATTGCTGCGCAAACACCATTTTCATGTACGTGTACACCAGGGCTTAACAACTGGCCGGTTTTGAGCGCGAGTACTCGCGTCTGCTCAGGCACGTGCTCGCGAGCAGGTGCAGGGCCGCGGAGTAGGGAGGGAGGGGAGGGAGCGGAAATGTGCGCGCAAGTTTGAATGTGATCTCGCGCTCTTAGCAGATTTAACTAGCCATCTGAATGCTTTGAACATTTCACTACAAGGTAAAGATCTGCTAATTACTCATTTCATAGATCGAATACAAGCTTTTAAAATGAAATTGACACTTTGGGTGAGTCAGCTGGAAACAGGAAACTAGCTCATTTTCCTAAATTATCATCCATGCAAGATGTTCACAAAGACTGTGAACGTTATTCACATAGTTTAGTTGATCAGCGCTTTCAAGATCTGACAGCACTAGACAGTGATTTTGATCTGTTCTCTCCATATTCAGCGAATATTTAAGAGATTCGTCCTGAGCTGCAGCAAGAAATTATTGACCTGCAGTGTGACAGAGAATACAGAGACAAATTTCAGAACAAGAAAAACATTTTGGAATTCTACAGACACTTCCCTCAGGATAGATTTCCTCGTTTGCACAAACTGGCGGCTACAATAATATCAATGTTCGGTTCCACGTATGTTTGTGAACAACTGTTCTCTGCAATGAAATGTAACAAGACGCGCCTGAGAAACGCATTGTCTGATCGAAATTTAAACTGCACGCTGCGCCTAAAATGCACAAGAACAATCACTCCGAACACAGATGCAATTGTAAAGGGCAAAAAGTACAAGATAACCGAGAATTCCACACTTCAGTGACACCTTTTATAGTGTAACAGTTCATAAATTAATGTGAATGTAGAGGCATACACTAAGCTAATAAAACTATGTGGCATGTGTACATTCTCCTTTATTTTTTCATTTTTCGCAGTAATAATTCGTGAGTTATATCCCTACAGGTGGCCGCGGATTTACATTGACTGGCGGCAGCTGCTGTGAGCCCCACGTGACTCTCCCCACTCTCCGCTCTGGTCCGGTAGTGGGGGTAGCGTGCTTGCGCTGCTCCGTGCTCGCGCCTTGCTGACACAGCTTGCTCCGCGAGCACGTATGTTGTGAAGCCCTGGTGTACACCATAATTACTCTATCACTCAAACATTTGGGGTTACACTCGTCTGGTATAAGAAGTTCCCGTGGGAGTCCATTGGGGCCCGAAGCGCACAATAATCCTGGGTTCGGTGTGGGGCGGAGGTGGGGTGGGTAGACTACCTTGGCCTGTTGTGGGGTTGTGAACCACTGAGGGCTACGATGGGACGAAGCCTCTCCGTCGTTTCTAGGTCCTCGGTTTAATACAATGCAATACAACCATGACGATCCAAATGAGGCAGATATAAGAGGCGGACCCGCAGCAGAAAGGATGGAACGCCTCGCTAAAGTAAAGCTATTAACATGAAACACTCTCCGAAGAAATTTCTAGGAATGTACGTCTGAAGCGCAAGATTTTATGGAAATGAATCATGAACTGTGGGAAAATTGGAAAATATGAGAACTGAAGCCTTTGAGATGTAGATAAGTGAACTGATAAAAAACGAGGAGGTTCTCAATGGAATAGAGAATATTTAGTTGTTGTTTTTAAAGTATTGCGGGTTTGGACTTATTTCCATGTCTTCTGTTGATCTGTATAAAAATAAAGGGTGATATTAAAATACTAGGAAACTAAATTACAAATCAAATTAACTTTTATATATAACCATACGTATTTGAATACGTTGTTTAGTTAACAGAAGAGGCCCATAGATATACTCAAGCTGTAAACGTAACTGCGTTCTCATAGATTGCACGAAATGTTACACATATTTGCGTTTTAAGAGTTACCATCATTGTATAATCATGTCGTCAGTTGCAGCCTTGAGTTCGAACAATCACAGTTATTATACGATTACGTGGTGAGAGCGTATCTGGAATTTCTCAGTTGACGATTTACAATCAAGCGCACCTGAAATAGTACGTTATGATTAGAACTTAATTTCATTTGAAATCGTGTTTCCTAATATTTTATAAATCCTATTTTCTTTCTTTTTAAAGCAATTATCTGATGATGACCTGCTAGTAAGTCGAAATCGGTTTTGATTCCACTTGTGTGACGTGTGAATGAAATCTATACGAAAAAAAATTTGCAACACTGTCACTGTATTTACTTACAGCAGCACGCTAGGTCTGTGTATCTTAATGCGTTGTTAAAATCAGTACAATTAGATAGCGTATTTAGCGTTATCACGAAGGTATTTGTACCTTTAATACCCATCAGTACGTAGTTAAATTTCGTAACTAATGATGTCACGTATATGAAAGAAATTAATATGTTAACGAACACCACTACATTTCATTATTAGTTCTGGCATCTATCACACCAGTAGGAGACTAGTATACATATGTAACATGTTCCACATTTGGTACGAGATCTCTTGAAACAGGGGAACAGGTCACACGAGAGCTTGGACACAATCACTGGTGCTTGCCGACATTTCCCGTGAGTTAGAACGCTGCGTTGCACGGTTCTGGGGAAAAAATACTGTATTTTTGTTTCGCTTTTTTTCTTTACTTCGATCAATTCAAAGATTCTCACAGCCTCAGTGTTCGTGCAGCACATCCGAATACCTGCCATTCAACTCGGTCTTCTTTTGTCCTCTCGGCACTGTCGAGGATTTACTGTCGCTACAGATTCGAAAGCGCGCACGTTTTATGAAGTGGATTTCGCAATTTTTGAAAGGTATTCACGGAATTTCGACAGGGGATCATCTGGAACAGGTGGTATTTGCCTTGTTTCACCTTTCCGCATTTGTGGAGAGAGCATTGCTCTTCCCCGAACCTCATCAGTTGTCAGTGTATGAATTTTCAAAGAATGAAATATATGTTGACAAGGAAACATGGAGGACATATAGGTCTAATGTTATTTTTCCAATGAAATACGCATTTTGTTCAGGTAGACGTTGTATCTTGCAGTATTGCATATTTTTCTGCAATTACGTTATTCTTCATGGGTTATGCACGATATGTAGGTAAGATCCAGTGATGACGGAGCATACAGTTCGTAATTACAACTTACATACGTATGCTGAAAAGATTTAAGATATGGGAAATTTCTTGATACACGGCTGCCAAATACATAATCATGCTGAATGACTGAGGCTTTTTCCGCGATGAAAAAGAAGCGAATACGGCATTTTCTGACATTAGCCCAACGAAGATGCGTGAAACGCACTAACCTCTATGACGATAGTCTCAGGACGCATGCATGAAAATATACGGAGTAGGATACTTGTAACGGGGAAAGTTCCGCGTCGTGCACAGTTTATCATTACTGCTGCGGCAGCCTGATACAGAATGAGTAATCTAGTACAAGTACACCGTCAGCGGGAACACGGTGCTATCGACAGGTATAATTCATGCAGGTTGTTCACAAAATTTTAGGAAATTCATGACTCTTGGGCGCATTAGCACAATTTATTAATCTGCTATCGCTTTCTGTCACTGGGAATCATGTGACACGAGAAATTGGCTATGGTATGTCACATGTCAATCAAGCTGAACCAAACAATCGTATTAACTGCCAGTTCCGTGAGTGAAGAACAACCTTCATCGTGTCTACATGATTGACATGTGACCTGCAGTAGCCCATTTTTCGTGCCAGATGGCGGTCAGTGACCGTAACCGGGAACAAGTTAATAAATTGTTCTAATGCAGTTTCCTGAGTTTCCTGAAACATATACTCGCTGCCGGCAGCTGCCTGAAGAAAACATTCTTGCGCCGGCCGCTGTGGCCGAATTGTTCTAGGCGCTTCAGTCCGGAGCCGTGCTGCTGCGGTAGCAGGTTCGAATCCTGCCTCGGGCATGTCCTTAGGTTAGTTAGGTTTAAGTAGTTCTAAGTCTAGGGAACTGATGACCTCAGATGTTAAGTCCCATAGTGCTTACAACCATTTGAAGAAAACATTTGAGGTATAAAAGTAGCACGACAAATATGTTGTAAATAGAGTGCGATTACGGACTGGGTGCAGTTTTGTAAGATCAATGTACCGGACGCATGGTGAACCATCGATCTGAGGACGATTCCATTGTGTGTATACTTATCTTCGCCGCAGAGAGGTAATAAACTTAACTAGACATTATTCTAGCCGAGGTAGACCACTCTCGATGGTTGTTATAACTGCACTAGTGGCCGTTTCTAGAATGGGAGAGGCTAGTATTAGAAAGAGAAAGAATATTTGCCAAATGTCTATACTGGCTTTTCTTTTCTGCTTGCCACCAGGGAGCCCTTTCCGTAATTTATACCATTATTTATGATGCTTCATAGATACCTAGCAGAAAAAAAACCTAGAAAATTTGCCTTGTTCTGTGAATTTGTAATTTAGGGTCTGTCGATAAATTTAGCTTGTCTGTTCTAATTACATAGAATCCTAAATTTTCTGTCTAAGCATAAAACTAAAAAAAAATGCTTACTAATTTCTATTCGTGTCGGTTTTTATGACAATTTTTTTTTCCAAGAATTGTACGACACTTTGTACGGTGTAGAGGTCATCCCACTGATGAAGACCAGGCGACACAGTGACACGTTGCGGACGCCAAAATGTTTTACACAATGTCGGACTCATGCGCACGAACAAATTAAACTGAAAACAGCTGCGCACAATTACTGTACGTGTAAGACTGGGAGGTGACCCGTGCTCTGGCCTCTGTCACAAAAGAAACTGAGTGAGGTATTCAAGGGTGAACTTGAAGGGGTGAGATGTGACGTCCACGCTGATCAAATGACGAGAACAATCGCGAACAATGTGAAACCAATGGGGGGGGGGTAGCGTCTTTGACGTCCTCGATCCAGGAATCGAAACTCGTTAATACTTAAATTTTGAATAAATATCATCATAAATGGCTGCCGTAGACTTCCCATTAAGGAGTGACCCTCGATCCGCCAATGGCCTCGTCAAAGTGGGCGGAGGAGCGGGCGGAAGATCAGAGTATTCTCTTGTCCTTGGAGTGGGAAACTGCCCCTAAACGCGGAAGAATCAGTTATGACCAACGGCACGAGGATGCAGATGATAATGGAAACCCCTGCATTAAAAGACACATATCGCTTATTCACAGGACATGTGGCCTGTAATGGAAGAAAGGTCATGATGATTTCTCCGTTGGTAAAAGATTCCGTAATAGTCCCCTATTCTGACTGCAGGAGGAGGTGACCAGGGGAAAACGTTGATAACGAACGAAAGGACAACGTTGTGCGAGCAGGTGTGAACTGTAGGAAGTTCGAACACGATAGTGCAGCTAGAAAATTTGACAGTGGGGGATTGGACTGTGCTTGAGGGAAGACGTAGGAGAAGGTTATGGGAGAAAATAGGCTTGGTAGAACGAGTGACAGAAGGGAAAGATTAATTGAGTTCTGCAGGTTTCAGATGGTAGCAGCGAATACTCTCCTGAAGAATTACAAGAGGAGTATTTATACTTGGAAAAGGCAGGGAGGTACAGGATTACGTCATGGCTATATAGAGAATCAGAAATCAGATATTGGATTGTAAGGCATACCCAGAGACAGATATAGGTTCAGGAAATTACTTAATAGTGATGAAGAGTAGGCTGAAGTTTAAGAGACTACTCAGGAAGAATCAGTGTGCAAGGAAATGGGATACAGAAGTACTAAGGAATGAAGTGACGTTTGAAGATCAATAAGGCTATAAAAACTGAGTAGGCATTTCAGTTGAAGAGAAATGGACGTCTCTAAAAAGGGTAATCACAGAAGCTGGAAAGAAAACTATAGGTACAAAGGAGATCTCTGAAGAAACCGTGGGTGACAGTAGAAATACTTCAGCGGATCGAGGACAGAAGAAAGTACAATTATGATGAGGGAAATTCGGGAATACAGAAATACAAGTCGCTGAAGAATGAAATAAATAAGGAAGTGCAAGGAAGCTAAGGCGAAATGAGTACTGAATAATGTGAAGAAATAGGAAAAGGAATGATTGTCGAAAAGACTGACCCAGCATACGGAAATGTCAAAAGAGTTTTGTGTGAAATTAATAGCAGCGGCGGTAACATGAAGAGTGCAGAGGAGAGAGTGGAAGGTGGAAAGAGTACATTGTGATGGGGAGAACTTACCTAGTGACATGATAGGAGAAGAAACAGAAGGCGATTTAGAAGAGGTAGGGGATCCAGTATTAGAATCAGAATTCAGAAGAGCCTACTAGGACTTGAAATAGAACAATGCAGAAGGGATGGGTAACATTCCATCGGAGTTTGTAAAATCACTGGGCGAAGCGGCAACAATACGTTTATTCATGGTGGTGTGTAGCGTGTATGGGACTGTCGATATACCACCACGCTTCCGGAAAAGCATCACCCACTCGGTTTCCAAGATTGTAAGCGCCGAGAAGTGTGAGAATTACCTCGCAATCAGCTTATCAGCTCATGCATCCAAGTAGCTGACAAGAATAATGTACAGCAGAACGGAAAAGGAAATTGCGGATCTGTTAGGTGACATTCAGATGGGCTGTAGGAAAGGTAAAGGCACTAGAGAGGCAGTTCTGACGTTGTGGTTAATAACGGAAGCATGGCTAAATAAAGGTCAAGACACGTTCATAGGATTTGTCAACCTGGAAATAGAGTTCGAAAATGCCACACGGTGCAAGGTGAACCAAATCCTGATAAAAATGGGAGTAGCTATGGGGAAATATGGATAATATACAATAGGTACAAGAACCTAGAGGGAATGAGAAGAGTGGAAGACGAAGACCGAGTGCACGAATTAAAGAGGCTGTCAGGCTGGGGTAAAGTCTTTTATCCCTACTGACCAACATACACGACGAAGAAGCAATGACGAAAATAAAAGAAAAGTTCAAGTGTGAAATTAAAATTCAAGGTAAAACGATATCAGTGTTAAGATTCACTGCTGACGTTGTCATATTCAGTGACAGTTACAAAGAAGTACAGGCTCTGTTGAACGTAACAAAAAGTTTAATGAGTATAGAATATGGATTGGATGTAAATCACAGAAAGTTGAAAGTGATGGGAAGTAACAGAAATGAGGACAGTGAGAATCTAAACATCAAAATTGGTGATCACGATATGGGTGAAGTTAAGAAAATCTGTTAACTAGGCAGCAAAATAACCTTTGACGGAATGATCAAGAGGGACATGAAAAACAGACTAACACTGGATAAAGGGACATTCCTGTCAAAGAGAAGCCTACTAGTATCAAACTTAGGTCTTCAGTTGAGAAAGAAGTTTCTGAGAACGTACGTTCGGAGGACACCATTGTATGGTAGAGAAACATGGACTGTGAGAAAACCAGAGAAGAAGAGAAGAGAAGAATTTGAGATGAGGTGCTTCAGAAGAATGTTGAAAATCGGGTGGACTGATAGGTTAAGTAATGAGGAGCTTCTCCGTAGAATCGGTAAGGAAAGCAACGTAGGGAGAACACTGACGAGGGGAAGCGACAGGGTGATAGTACACATGTTACGACATCAGGGAATAACTTCTATGGTACTAGAGGGAGCTGTAGAGTGTAACAGCTATAGGGGAAGACAGAGACTAGAATACATCCAGCAAACAATTGCAAGTGCTACTGCCGCGCGGTGTAGCTGCGCACTCTAGGACGCCTTGTCACGGTTCGCGCGGCTCCCCACATAGGAGGTTCGAGTCATCCTTCGGGCATGGGTGTGTGTGTTGTCCTTAGGGTAAGTTAGATTACGTTGTGTTTAGGCATAGCGACCGACGACCTCAGCAGTTTGGTACCATAGAACTTACCACAAATTTCCAAAAAATTTCCAAGGGCTACTCTCAGATGAAGAGGTTTGCTCAGGAGAGGAATTCGTGGCAGGTCACATCAGACCAGTCAGATGACTGATGACAAAACAAAAAGAGACTGTGATTTGAATTCAGACATATTGTACTCGCCAAATACGCTTAGTGTGAAACATAAATATGTGGCAGGTAGATAACACCCTACCACCAAAAGCTCTTACTGTGACGACATGGTTTCCTTGTAAGCAACAACTATAGAGCCTCGTAACAGGGCAAAGTAAGGTTATGAAATATCTATGGAAAAAATGATGAAAATATAGATTAGCAACGACTTACAGCACTACCGTAAGTTTGAACACAGTCCCACGGAAATATGGCGCAGTTTTCAGATACGATTTAATGTAGAAAAAGGATCCGATGCGAGAACAATTCCCAGGCTTTCGCAATCTCTTCGCCAAAAGCGAACGGACAGGCAGCGTTGCTGATGGTATAGCGGGGAATGTTGACCCCAGGAAAATTGTAGTGACTCCGGAAAATGTTGACATGGTTTCTGGTTCAAATGGCTTCAAGCATTATGGGACTTAACATCTGAGGTCATCAGTCACCTACAATTAGAACTACTTAAACCTAACTAACCTAAGGACATCACATGCATCCATGCTCGAGGCAGGATTCGAACCTGCGACCGTAGCAGCTGCGCGGTCCCGGACTGAAGCGCCTACAACCGCTCGGCCACAACGGCCAGCATGGTTTCTGGAACTATTCAGCAAAATGGGTCTGAAGAATTGCAGCTGAAACTTGTAAGAAGTATTCCAGCATGCAGAAAATATCAAGACAGAGTCTATACATGTTTTCGTCCAAAACCCAAAGCCAGCAGGCCATACCTATATGGGCTGTACGACAGAGGGCTGACCTGAAGAAGTTTCTCACAATGATTGGTAATGAAGGGTTAGGTGTCAGCTGCATCTGGTGCACAGACGAACCCCACTCGTACCTTATGTTTCCAAAAATCCCCATTTGCGTGAAGCGAAACCACTGTATTCCCCCTAAGTCACTGTTTGGGATGCAGCATACAGCAGAGGCATAAATGGCCCTTTCTCATATGAGACACAAGTGAGTGAAGACAAGTCACTCTCTCACTATTTTCCATATTCAAGGCTACTCCTTAATACTGATTTTACACCCAATACATCGTTTTCTTGAGACGACAGCAACGTATCAGTACGAGCCGTCACTGATGGGAGCATGTAAGTTGTTAATGCATGTGGGCTCTTTATGATGGCTCTCCTTCAAATAGTGTTTTCTGAAGTTGAGAAGAAGCAGGCAGTTTGGTCCCTTAACAGTAAATCTTGCAGTGTATGTTTGGAGCTAGGAAGCCACGTTCAGCTATTAGGGAACGGAAGATCTCGAAGCACTTACTGGAGACAGAATGCTGATCCCAAGAATTTCTCGCATCTGTGTGGAGACAATGCGTTCGGCTGAAGAGGCGGAAAAACTGTCTACCTGGACCTATCTGTTTGGCTCCTCTATCCACAGCAGCGGCGGGGGTGCCAGAGAAATCTAGCTCGCCCAGCCAATGCGTTTCGACAGTGTCGTGATCGCCTTTTGTGACCAGGGATGATGGCCATGAAAATTCTCTAGTTTCCTTGTTCACTGTGGACTGGACGCTATCGAAGGACCCATCAGGTGGTGTCATCGCTCTGCCCGCAGAGTTTTTTGGAAGCCGCAGGTCTTCAAAACAATTTTAGAAGGAACATAACTTTTATGGCTGCTCTGAATTAATCTATGTTGGGACACAAAAGCATTTTAGTTTAGCCAAGGCTCCTGGTCGCACATGGTGTAATTTTTGGGCAGTCCAGATAATGATCTCTACGATAAACGTGTTGCTCACTTTTGAGCTATACAGAAACTCAAAATACGCTGCCTAAGGTCGGGAGCATAATGGCATCTCTCTGTGCAGGAATTTGCAGGTGAGGGAATGACTGCTTCTGCTGAAAAGAGAAGAATATTGTTAACTTTGGTTAGGATTAGCCAGTGGGAAGAGCAGATGAGTTAGAGGTGAGACGTGGAGCTCATGGATTAGACTTGTGATTGGCAAAAACCCTTGTGGGGGTGGTTGCTGGAGTGATTTTGTGGAGTTTACTGAGAGTTGATGAAAAATGTGGAGAGCAGAAACTTGGTCTTACAATTCAGACTCAGGTCTGGACTGATTTTCTGATTCAGTCTCCGGTCTGCACAGGATACTGATATTTATTTTTGTTATGTGTGGGTTGCACTTGGGGTGTTTGTCCTGAGCATGACTTTGCAGTAGGACTGGTCTTGACTGGGGAGCCTGTGATGAGGACTTAGCTGCACTTATTGTTTAGACCTTGGTCATCTCGTTGTGCCAAGAGCAATCTTATTTGTGACAGTTCTGCAAACTCAAACGTTTGATCTCCTTGGGCGCACTGCCATATAAGTGAGTCAGATAGGCCCACGGTATGACCAGCCAACGGGAGTATCACATGCTGGAATCTGCCGAGATTTTAGGGCTCCGTTAGAGAGTAATTGCGATCTGTCTGGCAGATTGCCAGCTGCGGCCTTCCTTGTTTCATACCCGTGGCAGTGAATTACAGACGTCGCACATTCCTGTTCTGCAGACGCTTGAACGACGACCATCGCCTGAGACAGTTCTACACATCGAGAAAGTGGTATTGTGTTACAACTCTGCTTTGTAGAGCCGGAGCACTTGTTCTCAGCTGCACCGAAGTAGTATAACTTCTGTGTAGAATAAATCCAACGATGTCTATTCACTGTTAGATAATTTCAGATTCCGTTATCCATGTTTTGAGCGAAGAGTGAATAGTTTAGTCAAACAAACCTTAGTCTTTTCCAACCAGTCGCCACCAGTCACGTTTTGTCATCACGCTAACACGTATTGTTTGTCCTATTATTTTAATCAATAAGTATGTGACATAACTTATAAAAAATCAATACAATGTTGATATATTAACCACCCGTGAACCACTGACTAAAATAATGACAGGGTCACCATTTCATTAATAATATTTCATCACCCAAACCCATATAGATTCTCATAAATGTGATAACCTCAGATGCAGCTTAAGAACAACAAACACACTCAAAGGGAAAAATCAATTTAGCAGATGCATGGGTCAGGTAGTCAAGTGGAAGGCTTACTAGTTAAAGTTACAGCCGTCAGGGGTAAACTCATAGACGCCTGTAACCTTTCGAAACATGCCAGAAGTCCAGTGTAATCTTGCACTATCACTAGTGAACGTTACGTTGCAATTTGGAATCATTTGTCGTCATGCTGCTAGTGTAGGAGGATCGACGACGAGTGTTTCACGTAAGATGGGGCCAGACCACACTACACGGAAAAAGTGATTCGCTTTCTTGATGAATACTTCGGGAATAGAGTCATTGCGTTAGATTGTTGCAAATTTACTGCCCGGCGACGGACTGGACTCCATGTTCTCCCGATCTGACTCTTTGTGACCACTTTTTGTGGAGCACATGGCCGGCCGTGTAGGTTCTAGGCGCTACGGTTAGGAACCGAGAGACCGCTTCGGTCGCATGTTCGAATCCTGCCTCGGGAATGGATGTGTGTGATGTCCTTAGGTTAGTTAGGTTTCAGTAGTTCTAAGTTTTGGGGGATGCTGACCTCAGAAGTTAAGTCCCATAGTGCTCAGAGCCATTTGAACCATTTGTGGAGCACATGAAAGACACTTTCTGCCAGAACCGTCCCACAAGGCTGGACGGAACTGCATCGGCGATCTGTGTCGTTTTCGAACCCATTACCATTGGGATACTACGAGCATACGTGGAGAATTTCGTTGTTTGTTTGAGTCACCTCTGTATTGCGAGTCGTGGACATTTCGATATGATTGTGATGTGATTGGAAAGACTGATTGCTGAGAACGAATTTAACTATGCGTGCTGATACTGTATAAGATGCACAGTGTCTAGACCCATCTGTTAGCAGCTTTTCAAACTATTCAGAAACTTACAGCTTTCGCAATAAACATACCTTTCGTGGCACTCACATATGTATCTCATTTTTTAGGATGCAGCTTTTCAAACTATTCAGAAACTTACAGCTTTCGCAATAAACATACCTTTCGTGGCACTCACATATGTATCTCATTTTTTAGGATACTTAATTTTGAAGTAAGGGGGTCCTTCACTGGTCACCCTTTTCTAAACTGTTGAATTCCTGGATGCAGTAAACGAGAACTTGCAGTGTCAAGTTTGGCACTTCTTGGCGGCGACTGTGGATACGGTCCTGATGGTGTCTTGACATACCGCTGATACTGTTTCGATGCTGTTGACACTGCGTAAATACTAGGTGATGCTGTGTCTAAAGGTGCATGCGCACTAAGCCAACTAACGCCAACGAACTACATCCAACCGTTCGTCGCGCGAGATTTGCTTAGTGTGTGCAGGCGGAAAATCGGAGCCAAGAGAAGCGACTGGCCTCGACTGCGGTTCGGAATGCCATCGGTAACATCAAAGCATTGCGACTGGTTTAGCATTGGAACTCATCTCCTAGTATGGGCGCCGGGTCAAACGTCCGTTGTTTCAGTAGAGAATTGCTGTGTATTTAGAACGGGTTTATATTTATAGTGTTTAAAAGTATTGGAGTATAACGAACTGCGATTATAGAAACAAACTGAAAAGATGAGACGTTCCGAAGAAAGTAAGTGAGCTGTTAGAAAGTAACTTGCATGATAGGAAAAAGAAAACGCCTTTATTGACATTTTTTCGCATGAACGACAAATGTAAACAAAGAAACCTGGGAGTAGTGCCAATTCCCAATAGCTAAATATCTCGATTAATATTTCAGATGCAGCCGCAGCTCTGCTAAAATAGATGTCAGTTTTGGTAATTTAGAGCCTATACTATTCGGTAGCAATTCGAAATCTGTAGTGGTAATTTAGAACCTGCGCTATTCGGTAACAATTCGAAATCTATAGCTTTCATTCGGGAAAAATATAAAGTAACCCTATCTCCACCTACTCTTTAAGGCCAGACAGTTTGGTCACACCACAATGCTCCCACTTTTTAAAAAAGTGGTCGTTCACCAGCGTTCTTTCTTCTTCTTCTTCTTCTTCTTCTTCTTCTTCTGGTGATCAACGTCTTGCAGTAAAATAAATGCTGTACATGCGACGACTGCTAAATCCTCGTCCTCCCTCGTAACATCGACCAGTGAAAGTATAGTTAAGAGAGCGCGCTACAACAATAACAAAATGGGAACAACCTAGACAAGCCCGCAGAGTCAATTGCGATTCCAGATGGCCGGATCCCTTGATCAAAAACCTTGTTTTTGTGAGGATAACATGCCGAAAGCCAGTGCGTTGGCTTATCAACGTCCGAATCAATCGGCTTCGTTGGTATTTGTTGACAGAGTGTGTAACAGCCTTGAGAGGAGCCGTATGTCCCATTATATCCGGATGCGGCGGCTGAACGTTCACTTGGAACCATGTGAGTGAAGAATATTTCGTCCCTACGTCTGTTGGACGCTAGCCTTAACTCTGTTGCACCAGGGTTACTAGACTGCTAGGCACTCTTCTGTGTATGGCTGAGTTCTGTATCTTCCAGAGGACATAGCACAGCACAGCACAAAACTCGTTGGGTTCAACAAGGTTTGATTCAACTATAGTACTTACTCAGTAGTTCAGGGGGTCAAAAGTTCATACGTCGCCTGACATCATAATATTATGTTTCTGGTACGTTCAAGAGCCATGAGCTGTCGTGTAAGCAGGTAAGCTGAGGCCTAAAGTGCGCAGTGGTTAATTATACCCTGTATTAGCAGAAATATTCACTCAGTCCTAGTAGTATATTGCAAGCATTGTCGAGAGCCCTCTCAGAAACGTACACAGTCCGTGCAGAAGCATATGAAACATATGTTCTGTATTTATTTAAGATTCTTATTTATCTCTCCATGTGGAGCTGAAGTCGATTCAGAACATGGTTTTGCGGAGAAGGGAAGCCCGCAGAGACGCCAGCTAAGCGTGGCCCCGGCTGCGCAAACATTATGGCCATTAGCGCTAGTGTGTAACGATTTAATGAAGCTGTTTTATGTTCAGAGGAAGTCAATTAGCTGTTCTGAGGGGCTCAGGGGCAGCGTGGTGTAGAAATTCGAGCGCTGCAGATCCGCGCCGCTAAGTTTTCTGTGGAGGAAACGAACAGTGCGAAGAGTGCCCGAGCTTCAAAAAGGCTGAGAGTTAGCTGAAAAGGATTTGAGTAAATAAGGGAGGCATTTCTCGTGGGAAAAAGAGTAGCAGGAAACAGATGGAGAGAATTTGTTCTGAGGGAAAAATTCTGCGGCGAGACAAGTGCATACAGGACGTGCAGAGAACACAACGACATACTGTAAGGTCAGTGGAAGACAATAAATAAATAAATAAATAAAAATACTCAGTTGAATTACACGGCCCATGCGATATATTATTTAGCGATGCTTTCTACAGAAGTGGAAATTCGAGATTCCATTCTCGATAATTACACTATGTTATCAAAAGTATCCGGAGACCTGGATGAAAATGACTTAAAAGTTCGTGGTGCCCTCCTTCCGTAACGTTGGAATTCAATATGGTGTTGGCCCACCCTTAGCCTTGATGATAGCTTCCACTCTCACAGGCTTAAGTTCTGCCAGGTGTTGGGAGGTTTCTTGGGGAATGGCAGACCATTCTTCACGGAGTACTGCAGTAAGGAGAGGTATCGATGTCGGTCGGTGAGGCTTGGGACGAAGTTGGCGTTCCAAAACATCTCAAAGGTGTTCTATAGGATTCAGGTCAAGACTGTGTGCAGGACAGTCCATTACAGGGATGTTATTGTCGTGCAACCATTCCGCCACAGGCCGTGCATTATGAACAGGTGCTCGTTCGTGTTGAAAGATGCAATCACCATCCCCGAATTCCTCTTCAACAGCTGCAACCAAGAAGATGTTTCAAACATCAATGTAGACCTGTGCTGTGATAGCCCCACGCAAAACAACAAGGGGTGCTATCCCCCTCCATGAAAAACACGAACACACCATAACACCACCGCCTCCGAAATTTACTGTTGGCACCACACACGCTGGCAGATGACGTTCACCGAGCATTCGTCATACCCACACACTGCCACATTGTTTAACGTGATTAGTCTCTCCACACAACGTTTTTGCACTGTTCAGTCATGCAACGTTTACGCTCCTTACACCAAGCGAGGCGTCGTGTGGCATTTACTGGCGTGATTTGTGGCTTATGAGCAGCCGCTCGATCATAAAATCCCAATTTTCCCACCTCCTGCCTGTCGTAGTACTTGCAGTGCATCCTGATGCGGTTTGGAATTCCTGTGTGATGGTCTGGATAGATGTCTGTCCATTACACATTACGACCCTCTTCAACTGTCGGCGGTCTCTGACAGTTGGGGTCGGCTTGTACGCTTTTGTGCTGTACGTGTCCCTTCACGTTTCCACTTCACTATCATTTCGGAAATAGTTGACTATGGGATGTTTAGGAGTGCGAAAATCTCGCCTACAGACGTATGACACAAGTGACACGCAATCACCTGACCACGTTCTAAGTCCTTGAGTTTCGCGGAGCGCCCCATGTTGCTCTCTCACGATTTCTAATGACTACTGAGGTCACTGATATGAGTACTTGGCAGTAGGTGCAGTACAATACACCTACTATGAAATACCTAAGTTGTTGTGGGTGTCCGAATACTTCTAATCACATAGTGTATCTGCGACTGCAGATGGTGTAGAACTATGTATAGTCAGTCCAGTATGGCCGGAATGAGAAGCTACTAGAATATATTTGCACCCAAGTCTATACCCTATTCGTCGAAATGTTGTTGAATCGAAAGCCTTGCACAAATATCTGAAACATACTAAGAAAAGAATAGGTGTTTGCGCCAGGTTTCACCCTCGTGCTTCCCTTCAACCACAGTGCCATGGGAAAAATCACAGTGTAGAAGGACCCATCACTGTCACCTAACAGACGCATATACACTTTTGACAATTCACAAAAGATTGGAAAATCCACTTGTGATAGATCCTTGCCTGGAACAGTAATGTGGAATTTCTGCTCCTGTCCCAAACGCTAAATTCCAGAGTATCACACTGATTTCGACATCTTCACAGACGTACCACAAACCATAGGGAGTTAGTAAATAGTTCATCCCATTTTACAAAATTATATTTTGTACTGGCTCGAGAACGTAAACCCGGTGTAAATTTTTGTTAGGTAGACACAGTTGTTATTTGCAAAAGTAACATCCAGTTCAAAATGGTTGAAATGGCTCTGAGCACTATGGGACTTAACATCTCAGGTCATCAGTCCCCTAGAACTTAGAACTACTTAAACCTAACCAACCTAAGGACATCACACACATCCATGCCCGAGGCAGGATTCGAACCTGAGACCGTAGCGGTCGCGCGGTTCCAGACTGAAGCACCTAGAACCGCTCGGCCACCATTGGCCGGCTAACATCCAGTACAAAGTTATATCATTTTACATCATGCAATTACAAACTTGGGGTACTTTTTACAATTTTGTTTAAGACCAAAGTGTTTACTCACCTTCCAATACATTCTCCACTGTACGTACAACAAACATCCAGGCAATAGCCAAACGTGTCCTGTACTTTCTCGACTACACATGAGTTACTGTGTGTTTTCTCTTGCTATACGACGTCGCAGTTCACCCTCACGTGTTTGAGGTAGAAGCGCGTGGTGTGAACAATAAAACAGTCACAAACAACGAGATGACGGGACCTTACAGGAAAATGGTTGAATGAGAAAGCTGTGTACCTATTATGGTTGAGTTGTCTTTGAGGGAGTTCACTGTTAATAAATGATCGCTCACGAATGTGCCAGTACGGTGGACCTCTGTCCTGTTGAAAAATGGAACGGCATTTGTTGCTGCGTCATTGACATCTTGTGATTTCATAGTATTCGGGGGTGTCAAACTCTCTTCGCCTACTTAAGAATTTCCTTAACTAGACATTAACAGGCCTTTGCTGCTAGGAGTAATATTCCAATATGAAGTAGTTAATTTTGACTATAATTTGTTGTTTTACGTGCGCTGCGAGTGCAGGCGAGATACCAGATGAACCGTAATGATACACAGAGCTATTGTCTATAATTTTTGTGGTCGTAATTGTAACTAATTCGAAACACAGCTATTAAAGCCAAGATGGGATTTTACTTTGTAAGGAGACTTGCGTGCTAAGGGTTGCAATGTCCTTCGAGCGTGAACACTCCACAGCAGTTGTTCTGGCCGTTAGATGTCTCTGGTGACTATAGAAGTGTACTACAACCCCCTACATATAACTACCATCGGGATCATGAGCACAAGATTAGATTAATTACAATGCAGAGGCATTTAAACAATCGTTCTTCCCGCGCTCCTCAGGCGATTGGAACGGGAAAAATCTGTGATAACTGCTACATTGGGACGCACTCTCTGTCGTACTCTTGTTAGTGGTTAGCAGAATGTATATGAATATGTAGACGTTAGTGCGTGGTAGTCTGACGTAATGGAGCAGCCTGCCCGTAACTGTGAAAACGTACACCGTTTAGTTGGCTATGAAAAACGGAGCCCATTGCGTTGTCTGTCATTTTCTTCGAAATCTGAGGTTTTAAATAACCACCATAGCACGAATTAAGCATCACTGTTACCCTACTTCCTCTGTCGTTAAGGTACTTTCCATAGACTGTTACATTCTGTCTCCGGCCCACATGGTCTTACCTTTCAGGCACCAGAGATTCAATAAAAGATTACTACGTAGTCGGAGAAACATTTAATGATCTCGTTTGTCGCTAGTTGCTACAGTTAGATCACCCGGAATTACGGTGACAACTTATAATTAACACCAAACGGACTATCGTACTGCCCATGCAGCTCGGTAACGTAAACAGCGATGTCCTACTGCCATGTGTGACGATTAGACGGCATTTCCTCGGCTCGCGCTCAGTCACATGTTTCATTTTTTAATTTTCTTAATTGATCTCTAATTACTTAAATTTGAGATGTTTCTTAATGAAAGCATTTTCTCATTGTCGACTGATAACAATCATCCAGCAACTTTTGCCACCTATTTCAATGCCTTTTATCTTGCTTAGGCGATGTTGAACAGCAAATACACATTTTAGAAAATGCTGAAGACTGTGCTGTTTGTGATATTTTTATTTATTCTTCCGCTGGTTTCAGTTATAAACCATCAGCAGCAGCAGAAAAATTATGTGTCGGAGCATGTCTGACATATGATACACCTCTGATAATTTTTTTGCCGTTGATGATGGTTTAGAGCCGAAACCAGTAGCAGAATAAATAACATTACCACAGACAGCACAGTGTTTTATATTTTGTAAAATCGATGTCTTTTAATTGATATGAGCTGTCTGCCCCCGGTAGCTGAGTTGTCAGCGCGACAGAATGTCAATCCTAAGGGCCCGGGTTTGATTCCTGTCTGGGTCGGAGATTTTCTGTGGACAGGGAATGGGTGTTGTGTTGTCCTAATCATCATCATTTCTTCCCCATCGATGCGCAAGTTGCCGAAGTGGTGTCAAATTGAAAGACCTGCACCCGGCGTACGGTCTACCCGACGGGAGGCCCTACACATGACATTTACATTTAATCGTATGAGCTCCACTTTAAATATATTTGCGGTATTTTTAACTAAATATACCTATTCAATTGAGTCAGTAGTCGACACTTATTTAAGTAGAGTTGTGCTCCCCACAAACACGTCCTTAATCTGTCATTACGGCCGCTGTACTGTGATCAGGCTGAGGTAGGAAGTAAATTTGATGCTTTGGGCACAGTCAAGGCAGTGAGTTGGATAGCAGGTCCTCATGTGCAAGGCACGCAGCTGATATCGCTATTGCACCTTTTCACAATTTCGACTCGTCGTACACTGGGAAATGAACTAGCGAGTGAATGAACAAGCTCGCTGTGTCCCGGAGCTCTACTGGAAATCACGTGAACCGCAACTTACAATTGGCGCCAAGGTAAACTTTTACATTCGATGAGTTAGTTAAAATTTAATCATGTAGGAGATGTCTGTGAGACCAGATGATCTTTTTTTGAAAACTTGTAAATAGAAGATACGTCAGTTCATATCGCATACGAACAACGGGTACGAGATCAGTTTGATTGACATATCTTGCGGTAGTGACGTTCTGGTACAGAGCTTAGACGCTCAAACCACGCTGTTAGGTCTGTGGAACCGTGCCGGCAGCAAACGTCATAATGCGGCATAGCGGGCAGTACCTCTAACTTTTATCCCAATAATGCTCACAGCTGGTACGGTACGCATTCAGATCTACATCAGTTCTCCACTAGCCACCTTACGGTCTATGGCGAAGGGTACTTCTGGTACCCCTTCGCTGTTGCAGTTGCGAAATGTGCCGGGGAAGAAAGACATTCGGTAAACATCAGTATTAGCTCTAACTTCTCGGATCTTCTTGTTGTGATTATTTCGAGAGACATGTGGGAAATAATATGTATCCCGACTCATCCAAGAAAGTATTCTCTCCTCTCTCTCTTTCCCACAGTAAGCTGTTTTACGTCCTGTATGCTAGACTGACCATTGTTGACGTAATTCGGTATGCAGCGGGCGGAGTATCGAGTATGTAAGCATCAATTCCGTTGATCTCCTCAGCAGTAGACGTTCGTGGAACCACAACACCCGCTCCGCCGACTGGCATCACTTACCATCATGGGTATAATTTCTTCTTTTAATTTTGTTTATGTATCATTCATATTTAAAGTCGCTACTATGAACAGACATTCCTCTAAATCCATTCTGTATTTATATTTTAGTACAGATGACCTAAGGATGGTCAAGTACTGATTGTAAACGGTTACAATTCAAATAAATATTTCATTGTGGTCAAGAGTGTTTTTAACCCATTTTTGAAGTATTTTAGCTAGACCGCTGAAGGCCTCCACTAGAAACATTCTCAAAATTTACTACTCTCTCGTAGTTAGAGTGGTAACCCTCTTCGTGGCGTGTATCGTCTGTCTTGTACCGTCTGCTAATGGAGTTTGTTTAACATCTCCGTAACCTCTCGCACCGATTAAAATATCTCATGACGAAAGTCGCCGCTTTTCTTAGAAACTCGTCTATCTCTTTTACTAATTCTATCTCCTATGGGTCCCAGGGTGACGAGAAATAGTCAAGAGCCGGTCGAACAAGGGTTTTATAAGCTAAATTTTTTGTGAATGAATTGCATTTTCTAAACACTCTTCGAATTAATCTCAGTCTTGCATCTGCTTTTTCTACAATTATTTTAATTAGGTTATTCCACTTTAGGTTGCCCCAGATGGGTAACCTTAGTTTTCTACATAATTACTGTTTATAGTGATCCGTAGCCAGTATTGTAATCGTACAGTATTGGATTTCTTCGCCTCTTTATGCGCAGTGCGTTACATTAATTTACGCTTAGAGTCGAATGAGTATATTCGTGCCAGTAATCATGGATCCTCAGCAAGTCCTCCTGCGGTTCACTACAGTCTTCGCGCGTTGTTACCTTCGTATACTCAGTGGCGTCACTTTCGTAGCTTCGTATGAAACTATTAGCAAGGCGCTCCCTTACTTGGTATGATGGCATTTTACGGTATGTTATTGATTGCAATTTGGCCGTGAATAGCACGCATCGATAAAGGCAGCTTTCAAGTTTAATGGTATACAGGGGTAAAGGCGGGTATAAGTCCAGATACATATATTGGTTACTGAGGATGATGTATTGAACGACATTATATCAGTATTTACGTCTTTTGCAAACTAATAATTACACATAGGACAATTATGGTTTTAGATTGGGTAGTACCACCAAGTACATGCGGCAAGACAAGAGAAAGTCTTTAATGCATGTTTTCCCCTGGGCAGCAGGTCAAGTGTCGAAGTGTGGACGCATGGGTGCAAAACGTGTAATCTAAACTGATAGCCGCAGTCCACTTAAGGGTGCTGTTATGACCGTGCGGAATACATCACGTAGTAAATTATGAAACATTAGGTAGTAAATTATGTGGCATGTTTGTGGGACGCAAAGAGGAAACAATCAACTCATTCATGTGAGTACATATTAAACTACCACATAAAAATATGTGCAGTTGTGCCTGTTACATCCTAGAGAGAGAGATAGAGAGAGAGAAAGATGAGCTGTGTGAGTTGTGCAGTTATAATCATGGAAAAGAACAGCCTTGTACAAAGTAAAATCACGTTGGTCAGCCCTGAAAAGCCGTCCTTTTGACTTTTATAAAGCTAAATGCCAGACCTAGCTTTAACAAAGCCATGCACTTTTATGAAGCTAAATGTCCGATCTGGCTTTAACAAAGCCATGCATTCAGAGGCAACAGGTGTGGCTCGAGAGACAGATGGGGCCGGGAAGCCGATTTACCAGTGGTGCAGCGACCCACGGGGACGGCCCATCATAAAAGTCCTCTACATTATATCTGGTCGGTCTCACTCCCTTCAGGTAAACGGCTACTCTGCTCATATCAAAATTCCTTCTCTGAACGCTTCGGTGTTTGGAAAGGTTCAGAGAGTGCCAAAGTGTGGCGGTTACTCAGGCAGTTTACCATGGCGAAAACGGCAATCTTCGAGGACGTGAAGTTCTATACCATCGGTAACAAGAGTTCTTACTAAAGGGCAACATCAACCCCAGTGGTTCTACTGAAAAGCTGTCGGTATGTTTGAGCTTGTGTGGGTGGGTCAGGGCAGAGAGATGTGGTAGGTGGGGGAGAGGAGGAGGGAGGCGTTAGCAGCAGATACGATATACGGTGGCTATTCGATTATTATAGTCCGATCGGTCGCAAAAGAGAAAATAAAAAATTTGCAACCGTTAGCTACACTTTCCATCTGCTTCTCTAAAAGTCACCGTTTCGTCCTAGACATTTGTCTTAGCGTTGTACTAAGTTTCCAATATCATCGTCATAGAAGGCGGCCGCTTGTACTCTCCGCCACTTCTTTGCGCTGGTCTGCAACTCGTTGCCTGTGCCATAATGTTGTCTCCATAGCCAGTGGCTCATCTGAACAGAGAAGAAAGTCAGAGGGAGCAATGTCCAGGCTGTATGCTGGCTGATATCACATCCCATCGAAAACGTTGCTGCAGCTTCTTCATTGCCACTGCAGTGTGTGCTGAAAATTGAAGACTTTCCTCAGAGAAGGTTGTCGTATACCACAATTTCATACTATTTTTGGGAAGTAAAACTAATCGTTTACTTTTGATATTGCTTATTTATACGCTTTATTGTGTATGATCAAGTGATACGGCATGTACTGTAGAAGAGCAACATTATTTAGCGTATTTCACAATATTTACAAAGTTACCTTAATTTTTATGCAGCTTTCCTCGTAAGAATGTTGCATAGTCTGTAAAAGTATATTGTGGAATGACGTTGAATATCAAGAAAATATTTATTTTTTCTTATACTGGTAAAAATGATAGAAAATATTAACAGAATATTATCTGATATACTGAAATAATATAATGCATTTCTTTAATTAACCCTCTAACTAGGAAAGCGGGTTCTATACAGGACATGAAAATATTAAACAAAGAAAAAATAAATTGAACTGTTCGCCAAGAAGGTAATTTCACATAAAATTCCCTGTACTGTACGTCATGGCATTTACACATATTCAACAAGTCCTTCACTTTCTCTACCAATAGAGGAAGAAGCTCTTTATATATGTACAGGAATGTTAACTTGAGGTTCATTTCCTCTTTTGTTTTTAGCAGAGCGTGACGTATCCAAAGGTGAATAACAACACGCATAAGGCGCAATACTGTGAATTTTGATCGTCTGCATTGGTATTCAACCACGTAACTTGTAATTATCGAATTCGGGTCACACTTCATAATATCTTCCAGGACGTTTATAGCAACCAAATCATTCCGGTTCATTTCCTTTATAATGAAAAGTGTACTTGAACAAGCTTCAGATATTACATACTTTCATTCATGGGTAATCTGGTCACCCACTACTGTTCTTTCATCCCGATTAACACAAAAGTACTGTCCCAGGCCAGAAAACTATGTCCATAAGCAACCAACTTTTGCTGTAGCGTTGTAACATACCCTGTCAGTACCAAAGGACCATTGCCTCTTTGTTGTTTTGCCACAACCAAATGACTGACCAAACAAACTGAACATTTCGTAACAAAAACAACCCTTGTCAACAGTTTTTGTTTTCGCGATTTCAGCGCAGTTTTGTAGGCATCCCCGAGACTCACTATTCGTTATAACTAGATACATTGTCACCATCGTAGCACTTGTTGGATTATTTCAGTTTTCTCTTTGGAAAGTGATTGTTCAGTGTCTGTAGTAGTGTAATGAATTCTAAATGCAGTGTTCAGTAGCCTAAAAAGCAGAAACATAGAGAAAGAATGAAAAATATACTAAAGAAGAAGATGCTAATGGGAGAGGAAAACATGAATGCCTTTGGCAGAAGTATTCCTGTCAAACTTGTTGGAGATGGCTGCAGGAAAGCACTATTTACGTTATTTGTTTCTACCAGTAACTTTTTCCATGGCTACGTATGTAAGTGACATGACCTCCGCTACCTCTGGTTGCAGATGCAAAAAACTGTGGTGCTTCCAAACGACAACGGCTGAACAAAGGCAACAGTTTTTCTCGGAGTTCTATACAATGGAGTCAAAAAATGCACAAGACTCATCTGTGGCTGGTCTTATCACAGTTGATAATGTGAAACAAAGGAGTTCGCGGGAAGAAGTGCGTGAAAATGGAGCAAGTGATGGTTGTCGCACTGGTTCATAGTCCAGCACCCATTTTGCTTACATTTCTCTTTATTAAAAATTCCGAGTGACTGCTGATGCTATTACAATAGAGTTACATATTTGTAGAGAGGCGTTCAAAGTTTTTCACACGTAATCTCTCGAAGTGGACTACGCATTGTCCAGCAATCTCTGTTCTTAAAAAATCGTTCTCCAAAGGATATGAGAGGCAAGCTCAGTAACAGACCTCGTGCAGTTCCTCGGGCATTCAGAGACCCTGTTGAACATCAAATAACTTCACTTAAACCAAAGGTTTCTCGTTACTCATTCCGTAAGAATTTGTCTCGAAGGTATCTGACTGAAAGAAAATACAGGAAATTTATCTGGACGAATCTCGAATTAAAATGCCCTAAAAACTCTATTGGGAAGTGTTCAGTACCTTCAATATATCATTTGGATATCCTCCGTATGACACCTGTCCTAACCAGGGGCGATTCTAGATGTCGGTCAAGAGGGGGTTGGGCTAATGGTGGGAGGGATGGAGGGAGGGAGGGGGTTTGGGGGAATAGAATATCGCTTAACAGGAGAGTTGAGGTCCTCCACTGACAAACTAGTAAAATTTTGTGTTGTTTAAAGTAGTTTTTGGTAACTGTTTTGGAGTTCAGTTTAAAAACGTGTCTATAGAATGTGTGTGCCAGGGAAAAATTATACGATGTGACCCAGATGTCTGATGATTTCGAATTATTTGTCTGGGGTCAAAAATTTAAGTGTTGGTACGCACAGCCGGCATATTTAGCTTTCTTGATTATTGTAAGTAGTACTCGTACATAACATACATCCAGTGTATATTAATAAATAATAAGACGCCCATTTTAAGTTAAGTCATACCTACCGGTTTAGATAGCAAGCTATTTACCGCTCTTATTCTTTTGTTAAAATGTGTTCGAAATACATTGCAACCTATATTGCTAAATAATTATAAAAAATGATTCAATCTATTGAAGTAATATATTCGCTGATTTCTGAAGTCATTTTATCAAGTGTAATATTATACTCTATTGGGGAGGATCTATAGCAGCCCCCCCCCCCACCAATATTACACTCTATTGGGGAGGATCTATAGCAGCCCCCCCCCCCCCCCCCATCGCTTGCCACCACTCCTGGTCCTAGCTGTAACGCTTTAGAGAAACAGATATCTGCTGCTAGCGCCAGTGACAAATATGGAACGATTGTTCAAAAAGAAGTAAGAAAATCGAAAGCCTTTTATGAACTAAAAGTGGCTTCAGTCAGAATGTTCGACAGGGGTTAGTGACAGTTTTTCGAAACCTTCCTGCACCTCAGCTAACAACTAATACAGTATTTTATGCGAGACAGCTATTGCGTTATATTTTTGGCGTTCGCGACCCTGCCACTGATTAAGCAGTAATGTTTGGATATCATAAAGGAGTTGCCAAGGGGAAGGGGGGGGGGGCAGAACGAAGTGGTCTCTTTATTGTTTCATTACTTGAAAAAGGAGGTAACATCTAGGGGAGACTGAATTTAGATTGCAGATGAAAGCGCTGGTCAGGATAAAAAATTTGTCACGATATATTTTCTATGTATGCCACTGCACAGCCTGAAATTATTCAACGGTATAGCTAACATCTTTTCTGTAAGAGGTAATTCTTTTTCTCCCGGTGATCAAGATTTCTCCTTTATTTTACATAACATAAGAAACAGGGTCAGATCATTGAAGCACCTGATGATTGGCATTTAGTCATTACCTCGTCTCGAAAATATCCAACACCATTCCACATCTGCAAAGGAGACCAGCCAATGATATTTAACGTACAAGAAGCTGTTGACCACTACTTCAAATAATCTGCGAAAAAAAAAAACCAGTAAAACTGAAAGGGCTAAGGATGTATAAAATTGAGACATCGACGAGATACATTGTTGTGCAGGATGATTGTACAGGACTTTAACGTAGGATTGCACTTCGGGACAATGTGAAACTTCCACAACAGTTAAAGTTCAGTTATCTGCACTCAGAACTAACAAGTCGAAAGCTCAAGCCCTCAAGGCGCTTTTTCCTTATTTGAAGAGTGACATTATAACATTTCGAAAACACTAATATCCTGTGGAGAGGAAGAGGATGGCCTGAACTTGGGTGTGACTGACCTGACGAGAGTAACGGAGATGAAGAGTGAAGGTTTATTTCATCAAGTCTGTGCATTTTTGATCTAATTTAATTTTCAGTTTTGTCAAAAAATAATATACTGTGAGATTTGTAAACTATTATTAGTGTACATATCGAGTCATTCCTACACACTTCTAGCTGCATCTTCTGGCAAAAGTAGCCTATGTCATGCAACATATATATACTTGTAAGATTTGCACATGTGTGGTGGACAGTGTCTCTAGTATCTCCTGTCAGTTGCATCACTTCGCTCTTTTCAGTTCTGAGCGCATGGTGAGCGCATAAAGATATGTAGAAAATAGTGTCTCCCGCCGAGTATGAGGTCCTGGTGAGAGATTTCGCCTCATATTATGCAGCACACATTAGAGAACTGCCATACGGTTCCTACTTCGTGACAGTTCTCGGTCGCAATCTGCAGGTGCAAGATGGGAATTGTTTGATCACCCGCACTACAGCCGGTAATTGGCTCCCTCTGTGTTTCATTTCTGTTCACTGGCTATGAAGACAACATTTTCGCACAGACAACGAGCTATAGATGAGCTTAGAGAGTTGGCGGGAAGCACAGGCGGCTGCCTTCTATGACCAGGCTATTGGAAAGTTCGTATAAAGGTGCGACAGATGTCCTAGCTGGAGCGGCGACTATGTAGAGAAGTAGCTGGAAGGTGGAGCCGAGTGTCGTAAATAAAACATTTTTGATTTTCAATGTAGTTTCCATTACGCGACTGATCGGAACATAGTTTCTGGACAAACCTTGTATATCTATATCTTATAAGCTACACTGATAGACGAGTTAGCACAGAGTCCCAAAAATGTTTTAGACGTTCCCAAGAAGTCACAAAAAAATTATAACCTGATAACAAGACTTAATACAACTATTTAGAACGTTTTATCGCTCTCCTGAGAAATGTAATTTTTTTTACGAGAATCGTTTTTGTTATGAAGTCTTCAAATATTCCAGTGTGCAATTTTTACGTTTTATACGTACCGCATATGATGTAGGTTTTTGAAGCACGTCTTTATTACCCGGAGAAATATAAGTTTTTCCACTGTTTCTCCTTTCGACTGAAACTTAACGTGGATCAGATACGGCGTTTTCATTGATCTACGTTTTTCCAGGATGGTCAAATTTGCAACTACAAATAGCTCAATTTGTAAACAGAGAAAATTCACCAACAGCCGTGTAACTTAAGATATTATTTTCTTTTATTGTTAAGGCTAAGAGTTTTGCATTTCATTATGCCATCTTCAGGGCCATGGCATAATGAATTGTTGAAACTGGTAGCCTTCACACTGTAAGTAGACTGTTTAGGTTTTTTTATTGGTAACGCCACCTCTGTATGAAAATCACTGGCTGTGCTGTGTGCAGTCTGTGGCTGCTTTGCATTGTTGTAATACTCGCCATTGTAGTGTTAGGCAGCTGGCTGTGAACAGCGCGTAGCGTCGCGCAGTTGGAGGTGAGCCGCCAGCAGTGGTGGATGTGGGGAGAGAGATGGCGGAGTTTTGAAGTTTGTCATGAACTGCTATATTTATATATGATGATATCAAGGTAAATACATTGTTTGTTCTCTATTAATATCTTTCATTTGCTAACTATCCCTATCAGTAGTTAGTGCCTTCCATAGTTTGAATCTTTTATTTAGCTGGCAGTAGTGGCGCTTGCTGTATTGCAGTAGTGGGAGAAACGAAGATTATTGTCAGGTAAGTGTTTTAGTGATTTGTGAAAGGTATAGTTTAATGTTAGTCAGGGCCATTCTTTTGTAGGGATTTTTGAAAGTCAGATTGCGTTGCGCTAACAAAATATTGTGTGTCAGGTTAAGGACAGTCTTATATAATTGTTAAAAGAGGACGTTTCATATGTCGACCCTTAGCCGAGGATACCTCACTGGAATCTTCTGATTTTTTTCTTGTAGTTTGTGTAATTAGTGTAGCTTTTGTTTATTGCTAGCGCGTAATTGTAGAGAGAATCTCCTTTGTAGTTGCAGTCTTTCATTGTTGTACAGTAAAACAGGTTTGTGGCACGCATGTAGATTTGCACCAAGTATTTCGCAGCTGCAATTAACTAGATATTATTTTCAGTGCTATGTTAATGTGTTCCCCTATTTTTGCTCTTCAAATTCTGATTTTCTGTGTTGTCGTGTGAAATACTGTGACAATAATGGCGTGTGAAAAACGTAATACTAAGCTCCAAAGTAAACTGAGAAATGACAGTGAAAACGAAAGCAGTGTGTTAGCGCCACCGAGTAATGAATTAACTGATGTTCAAAGTAGTAATTTGGTAATTGTGCATAGGGAAATGGAGCGGGCGGCAAACAATGGCGTGGACAGTGAAACAATTAGTGAAGAGGGAAGCATTATCGATCGATCGGTCGGCAACAGCTCGCCTCAGGAATCGGGAATGACAGGACACAATTTTTCAAATATTATAGACTCAGGTTTTGGGTCCTCACCGTTTTCTCAAATGAGTCAAGACACATTTTCTGCTTGTCAAAGTGTGAATGTTGACGGTGAAAATGCACTGCAAAAAAGCATAGAGAAACAGATTCCAGACACTAATACATTATTATTGCAATTAATGCAACAAATGGGACAAAATCTTCGAAAGTTAGACACAGTGGAACAAAATCAGAGACAAACACAGCAAAAGCTTCAAAAGTTAGACACAATGGAACAAAATCTTAAAACGTTAGACTCATTGGAGCAAACTCTTGAACAAACACGTGAGGATTTAACTACTGAGTTACATCACATTGAATCGAAATGTCAAAAAGTCTGTAATGACGTAAAAACACAAATTTGTGAGCATTTCCAACCTATTTTTTCGCGTCATGAAAATGCACTACAGAATCACGAAGCAACCATAAAAGAACTGCAAACTACTGTTCATGAAAATCATGAGACCTTGCAAGCTAAATTTGACTCAGTTGCATCTACCGATTCGGTTACGCAACTTGCAAAAACTCAGGAAAACTTGAAGGACACAGTAAATTCGATTTCAACACAAATGGACACTCTGAAACTTGGTTCAGAAAAACACACTGAGGAAATGTGTTCACTATCGGAGAAAGTAGCCGAACTTTCGGATCAGGTCACTAACTTATCTACAAAGGTAGGTGATGATCTGAATGACACAAGACCTGTAGCCTTCACTGACACAGAAGAGTATGAACAAATTAGAAAATTCAAACAAAATCAAAATCAAATCAATACACAGTACAAAAGAGAAATCCGGGAAGTACAAGATCAGTTGACGCAGGTAATACAAGAATTACATATTTCAGAGGACACTCGCGCTCCAGTATGGGAAGAGGGACATAGAAATACGGAACAACCACAAAATAATAACACAGGACATTTCGGAAATTATGAAAGAAATTGGCAAGGCGCATTGGATTTTGAGATGGAACCGCCGACACGACGTAACAATGACCGATATGCTACTCGCCGACACGATGATTTTGACTATAAGCTGTTCATTACTACACGTAAATTCAAAACGTTTAAGAATTCTGCCAACGACATTCATCCACAAGCGTGGCTCCATCAATTCTCTCATTGTTTTCCTCCCAACTGGTCATTGGAGCACAGGTTAGAATTTATGTGTGGCTACTTGGAGAATGAACCAGCTGTAAGAATGCGATCGGTCATTCACGACTGTCACAGTGAAGGAGAATTTTATCATGCCTTCCTCTCAGCGTATTGGTCTCAAGCTACACAAGACCGAGTAAAACATAGCATCATAATGATGAAACGTTTCGAACAATCTGAATTTTCCAGTCTTATGAAATATATTGAAGACATGTTGCATAAGAATCAGTATCTTTCAAACCCATACAGCCCCTCAGAACTCATCCGCATTTGCTTAATCAAATTGCCTGAACATTTACGACATATTATTTTAGCAGGACGTTGCAAAGACGACATTGAAGCTTTTCAGGGACTGTTACAAGAACTGGAAATTGACACTGACAATCGCGGAACGCAGAAGCACAACAATTACAGATCACATCCGTCGCAATTCCGCGATGAAAGAAATAATAACTGGACGCGACAAGGCTATTCTCACAACACAAATCGTGACCGAAACAGACACCACCCGTACGACAACCGTTGGCAGAGTAGTAATAATTACAGGGAAAGATCGCACGTGCGGTTCTAGGCGCTCCAGTCCGGAGCCGCGCTGCTGCTACGGTGGCAGGTTCGAATCCTGCCTCGGGCATGGATGTGTGTGATGTCCTTAGGTTAGGTAGGTTTAAGTAGTTCTAAGTTCTAGGGGACTGATGACCACAGCAGTTGAGTCCCATAGTGCTCAGAGCCATTTTTTGAAAGATCGCATTTCCGTAGTAATGAATATGACAGAGATTACCTTAGAAACACACAATATGGTAACCAGAACTATTATTATCAGGGGAGACAGAATAACTTCAGACGCAACAGTTCAGCGCGCAGTTACGATTCAGGGAGAAATTCTCCACCACATGACCGACAAACAAGAAACTACATCTACATCTACATCTACATTCATACTCCGCAAGCCACCCAACGGTGTGTGGCGGAGGGCACTTTACGTGCCACTGTCATTACCTCCCTTTCCTGTTCCAGTCGCGTATGGTTCGCGGGAAGAACGACTGTCTGAAAGCCTCCGTGCGCGCTCTAATCTCTCTAATTTTACATTCGTGATCTCCTCTGGAGGTATAAGTAGGGGGAAGCAATATACTCGATACCTCATCCAGAAACGCACCCTCTCGAAACCTGGCGAGCAAGCTACACCGCGATGCAGAGCGCCTCTCTTGCAGAGTCTGCCACTTGAGTTTATTAAACATCTCCGTAACGCTATCACGGTTACCAAATAACCCTGTGACGAAACGCGCCGCTCTTCTTTGGATCTTCTCTATCTCCTCCGTCAACCTGATCTGGTACGGATCCCACACTGATGAGCAATACTCAAGTATAGGTCGAACGAGTGTTTTGTAAGCCACCTCCTTTGTTGCTGGACTACATTTTCTAAGCACTCTCCCAATGAATCTCAACCTGGTACCCGCCTTACCAACAATTAATTTTATATGATCATTCCACTTCAAATCGTTCCGCACGCATACTCCCAGATATTTTACAGAAGTAACTGCTACCAGTGTTTGTTCCGCTATCATATAATCATACAATAAAGGATCCTTCTTTCTATGTATTCGCAATATATTACATTTGTCTATGTTAAGGGACAGTCGCCACTCCCTGCACCAAGTGCCTATCCGCTGCCGATCTTCCTGCATTTCGCTACAATTTTCTAATGCTGCAACTTCTCTGTATACTACAGCATCATCCGCGAAAAGCCGCATGGAACTTCCGACACTATCTACTAGGTCATTTATATATATTGTGAAAAGCAATGGTCCCATAACACTCCCCTGTGGCACGCCAGAGGTTACCTTAACGTCTGTAGACGTCTCTCCATTGATAACAACATGCTGTGTTCTGTTTGCTAAAAAATCTTCAATCCAGCCACACAGCTGGTCTGATATTCCGTAGGCTCTTACTTTGTTTATCAGGCGACAGTGCGGAACTGTATCGAACGCCTTCCGGAAGTCAAGAAAAATAGCATCCACCTGGGAGCCTGTATCTAATATTTTCTGGGTCTCATGAACAAATAACGCGAGTTGGGTCTCACACGATCGCTGTTTCCGGATTCCATGTTGATTCCTACATAGTAGATTCTGGGTTTCCAAAAACGACATGATACTCGAGCAAAAAACATGTTCTAAAATTCTACAACAGATCGACGTCAGAGATATAGGTCTATAGTTTTGCGCATCTGCTCGACGACCCTTCTTGAAGACTGGGACTACCTGTGCTCTTTTCCAATCATTTGGAACCCTCCGTTCCTCTAGAGACTTGCGGTACACGGCTGTTAGAAGGGGGGCAAGTTCCTTCGCGTACTCTGTGTACAATCGAATTGGTATCCCGTCAGGTCCAGTGGACTTTCCTCTGTTGAGTGATTCCAGTTGCTTTTCTATTCCTTGGACACTTATTTCGATGTCAGCCATTTTTTCGTTTGTGCGAGGATTTAGAGAAGGAACAGCAGTGCGGTCTTCCTCTGTGAAACAGCTTTGGAAAAAGGTGTTTAGTATTTCAGCTTTACGCGTGTCATCCTCTGTTTCAATGCCATCATCATCCCGGAGTGTCTGGATATGCTCTTTCGAGCCACTTACTGATTTAACGTAAGACCAGAACTTCCTAGGATTTTCTGTCAAGTCTGTACATAGAATTTTACTTTCGAATTCACTGAACGCTTCTCGCATAGCCCTCCTTACGCTAACTTTGACATCGCTTAGCTTCTGTTTGTCTGAGAGGTTTTGGCTGCGTTTAAACTTGGAGTGAAGCTCTCTTTGCTTTCGCAGTAGTTTCCTAACTTCGTTGTTGTACCACGGTGGGTTTTTCCCGTCCCTCACAGTTTTACTCGGCACGTACCTGTCTAAAACGCATTTTACGATTGCCTTGAACTTTTTCCATAAACACTCAACATTGTCAGTGTAAACTACCGACTATGTAAACTACCGACAAAACGACAGACCTGAATTCCATCAGAACTGGCGGGATTCAAACAGGGCAGGGCCTTCTCATCAGAGTGGATTTGTAGAAGTTCGGTCTCATAATCCCAATAACGGCGCGCGCCAACAAAGAGACAGACAATGACTCGCACCACAGGCTGCCACGTGCGCCGGCTGGCTCAGAGAAAAATAACATAGACGCTAACCTTAAGAAAAATTCCAGTATTCTTTACCGACGTACACTGCATGACAATTGCATTCGAGTTGAAACTCTGCGTACTAGGAAGAGTAAAGGTTTACACCACATTTCACATGTAAAACCGTTTATTGAGAGATGATCTGCTTTTTAACTTAGTCTTTGCCATAAAATTTTTCACTTTACATTACTAGTATGCTTGTCAGATTTAGAATCTGTTAAAATGCAACAGTGTTTGAAGTTAAATATCCAGTCAAGAACCAAGAGAACTTATTGAAACAGAAATTACGAATGCATTGTTATAGTGAACAGACGACACAGTGTTATTGTGTGTGTACATTCTTGCTTGTTAGTTGCATGATTACGTAACGACTATAAGGCTTACATACTTAGAACATTTACCAGTACTGTTAATGCGATTTTAATGCAACATTTTGGTTTATTTGAAAATACATTCTGAAATTAAGGTGCTTACTGAGAGATACCAGATGACACAGAGGTTAGTTTATGTGACAGCTACACGATTTTATCACGACGCTACTAATGAGTGACAATTTACAATGTTGCTTTTGCAGTGTTTCTGTTTTATTTCTGCACAGTTTTTCTGTATTATTCTGGAAAGTAAAACATGTTTTAGTAGTAACTTTTGTGGTATAGCTACAATGAGACAGCCTTTTTCGTGGCACAACAATACGTTACAGTACAGTACTTTCTTCATCACAACAATAAACACAATAACTATGGTATCCATACGCAAAGCATTTCACTTTCGTTTATGATGAGGTAAGTACATTGACTTCAGCAGAACTTTGCTTACAGAGGACGATAAATACGAGACTTCCACAGAGATTATCTTACAACATGACACACAGTTTAGCGCTACAGTACACGTATTTGAGTGATTAATTTCGCACTTAAAACATTTTTTTAAGATATTTGAAGTGCAATGATACAAGGGTTTTCCGTGATACATTTCATTCCATTGCTGTAATCTGTAACACCTGAGGGTATAATTACATTAATCCACAGGGGGGTACACACTTACTTTGTGTATCATGTGTTTGGCAAGCACAAGGAGCCCTAGCTAATATGGTATTTGCTTATACAACTTTACACATCGGTACCATATTTCTCCAACACAGTATTACACAGCTATCAGATCATTTAACTGAGAGACAAACATTTTTTTTACTACATCAGTGACAGATGTTTACGCAATTACACAGTTGGATACCATCACACTTATGAAATTGTATTTTGTCTGTACTTTGTGAACTGTTCATATTTTTTCGGAACCATTGTGATACTATGAGAGCTTTGAATGATGTATTTGGTATGAGATCATGATTTTTAAGGTACGTTTGAGGTAGATGACACTATTGAAATGAGCAGAGAATATGCTTTAGGGTTTTGAAATTATTGCAGAAATCTACGACGTTTTTGAGATTTGACTGAGGTGTTATGATGTTATTTTTACGACGACGATGTGTATTATGCTGTTGAGGTATGTTTATGATCAATAAGCTGATGCTATATAAGGAATGTGATTACGTGTTTATATGTATATGAATAATGAATAGAAGTTAGGGACTATGGTTTGTGAAAAAGGTTGTTGGAAACCAAGAACTGTACTTTAAGAGTTATGAAATGTGTGTATATGCGTGAATGTATCACAATGCTGGCGAAAATTTTTTGGACGCTGTTATATATATAGGATTTTGTTTCTACAGATTTGTAACCCAAATTCTTGACCTGTGAAATATATTTATATGAGACTGTCACTGTAGCGGAAACTGGTGTCGTAAATATTTCGGTAAGAAAGTTCAGTGACCACCTGCACGTAATGCGTCGTGGGCACCCAGCTGAGCGGCCAGGTGTGCCAGCCGCCTTGAGAAAAAGCCATTCGGTGGTAGGAACAAAAAAAGGGAGGCCATTATCCTCGCTATTGACGTTCCTTTGTAGAAAGCATCGCAAAAACGACACGGTCGAACTTGAAAACATATGATTACACTGTGGAGCTCATAATTTATGATATTTTCTGAAATGAAATGATGAGAAACATTTCACATCTATTGTCTTTCTAGTTGAAAGATTGTTTACGGCACTATGAAATGCCATATGGCTAGTGAATGACGTTTCACGCCTTGCTTTGCTCATTTCGTTTAATATCTAGTTTCTAGCTGCACTGCAGCATTGGTTAAAATAAAATTTTATAGATGTACTAATACAAATATTTTCTGTCCACAGATCGAGTAAATAATAATTTTTTTTCAAAAAAATGAGGGAGCACAAAAAGACATTTACCTTCACAGGAACTGCATACATAATTTTCTTTTCTAGTACTTAGTAATTTTTTGTATAATTAGCTTTTGTGGTGCACCACTTTAATTACATAGACATTAAGATGTGAATAGACATTTCCCTTATCTGCATTGTTGTCTTTAGTGTACTAGCTTGCACTTTGTCATGTTTAGATATAATTTATTGCTTCTGCTGTTTGCCAGGCATAGTGCTACTGAATTTTAATTTGTGTTACTCTGTTAAGCCAGTTTTACTACTGATTTATTTTTCTTGTTTGCTGCTCATTGCCTTATATTTGTTGTAATTAATGCTGCTTGCTTCGCCATTTGTATTTTTGATCATTGCTGTTTGTGTTAATTATTTTGTGCTGCTGCATTGCCTCGTTCCTTTGTTAAGCATCTGAGCTCAGTAGATTTAAGTTAGCTTAAGAGGGGGTAGACTATATAAGAGACTGTGTTGCGATGAATTGGAAGAAATGCATTGAGAAGTTATACAAAAAAAGTACAGAAAGCAGGTATAAAATGGTTCAAATGGCTCTGAGCACTATGGGACTTAACATCTACGGTCATCAGTCCCCTAGAACTTAGAACTACTTAAACCTAACTAACCTAAGGACATACACAACACCCAGTCATCACGAGGCAGAGAAAATCCCTGACCCCACCGGGAATCGAACCCGGGAAAGCAGGTATAGATAGGACTTTTTGGAAATAATGACGAATGAAGGGAGATCTCCAAGAAGTAAAGAAAGTTTTGTTTGCAAAATACTGCAGTAAATCAAACCCTGTCCTTTCCTTGTGTTATCCCACTATGTTTTTGAGTACCTTTGGGTATTTATGTTTTTCCTGTATTTATATGTTTATCTGATAAGACTTATATTGTAGAATTTTTCTAATACTAAGCTACATTCACTATGATGTGGAATACTGTTATCCTCAAATATAATTTGCATTAATAATAAGTTATTTACTTTGTAAAGATGTTTTAACATTATTTGTTCTGTTTTGTTTTAATGCTCATGTGTGAAGTTGATATTCCAAAAGTTATTCTGATCTTTCATGTATGTACTTATGTCATAATTCCTGTGACACTGATGTATGTGTTATTTCTATTCTTTTGTAAAGCCCATATTACTACAAATGTTATCTGTATTATTATATTTTAATGATGTATTTTGAACCTTTGTAATTGTATTCTCATGTTATAAAATTGTAATTGACACCAGTTTATCAAACTAAGTAACATGTAAGCATTCATTTCACTGCACACATTTCTGTTGGTCATAGTGTATGGACAATATGTGAGAAGTAGGGACTGTTAGTGTTTGCACGTGTGTTAATAATTCAGCAATGGACTGGATAACAGCATTGCTGGTTCTAAGGACAATTCCAAAAACTTTGTGAGTGCACAAGTGGTGGTTATGGACTTGCTATATTAGCCGCAAGACTCTTCAATGGTGATTGTGCACCTGCACAGTCACAACAGATGGCTGCTGGCCATCTCTACAAGGACTACAGTGGGTCTACATCTTTGATGATCCATCAATACCATTATTTCTACAAGGACTGCAGTGGGTCTGCGCCTCTGGTGGCCCACCAATACCGTAATCTCTACCAGGACTGCAGTGGGTCTGCTCTGTGATGACCTACCTACCAATCTTCTTCAAAACTTCGACTGACTCCGCTGTGGGTTTGCTCTGTTGTGGCCCATTACCTGTCAGCATGTCAAGAGTCAGCACTGTCTTTCCGTTGGAAGGGCAACACTACTTCTTCAAGACTGCATGGAAATCCACTACGTCTATGTGCATTGTCTTTTACTGCTCAGATTTTGTGAAAAACACGGCAATTTTACTGTGATCAACGATCAGGACTGTCTTTATGGACTGTGAGAAAATTTTAGCTTTTGACCAACATTGTATCAATAAGTGTGTGCATTTGATTTCTTTGTTATTGTAATTACGATTATGAAAAATTTTAACAAATATGTATTGCCCAGTGCCCAAAACAATTTGTAAAATTTTTTTTGGGGAGCATGGGGGCTATGTAAGTAGACTGTTTAGGTTTTTTTATTGGTAACGCCACCTCTGTATGAAAATCACTGGCTGTGCTGTGTGCAGTCTGTGGCTGCTTTGCATTGTTGTAATACTCGCCATTGTAGTGTTAGGCAGCTGGCTGTGAACAGCGCGTAGCGTTGCGCAGTTGGAGGTGAGCCGCCAGCAGTGGTGGATGTGGGGAGAGAGATGGCGGAGTTTTGAAATTTGTCATGAACTGCTATATTTATATACGATGATATCAAGGTAAATACATTGTTTGTTCTCTATTAATATCTTTCATTTGCTAACTATCCCTATCAGTAGTTAGTGCCTTCCATAGTTTGAATCTTTTATTTAGCTGGCAGTAGTGGCGCTTGCTGTATTGCAGTAGTGGGAGAAACGAAGATTATTGTCAGGTAAGTGATTTAGTGATTTGTGAAAGGTATAGTTTAATGTTAGTCAGGGCCATTCTTTTGTAGGGATTTTTGAAAGTCAGATTGCGTTGCGCTAACAAAATATTGTGTGTCAGTTTAAGCACAGTCGTGTATAAGTGTTCAAAAAGGGGACGTTTCAACACTAAAAGAAAATAATATCTTAGGTTACACGGCTATTGGTGAATTTCATTGACATTGACAATTACTTAACAAGCCGATGTCTCCTGTCCATGATGGACCAACAGAGATCCATTGCTAAAGTAGCATGTCTCAAGTGATGTACCACTTTATGACAGTGAAAACTCAGTATTGCCACAAATACGGTATTCGATCTTCTTCAGTTGTCATAAAGAAGGAAATGCACGAAATCAGGCGAGATCCCTCAGCAGCCACTCATACTTTGACAGGAGACAATACTCTTTAGGCATCTTTACGTGCTCACTGTGCGCTCAGACTGAAAAGAGTGACGTGACGCTATCTACGGGAATATTAGAGACACTGCCCAACACATCTGCGAAAACCTTCATCGGATTTTCACTGCGGTTTCCATTTCGTGACCTGTGGTGACAAGATCCTTCTTGTGGGAATTGGACAAGCTTCCGTAGCCACTTACAGCTAGTCGAGAAACAGCATTCGAAAGTTGAATTCGGAGGCGTGAGTGTGTTCCAGACGGTAACGTGGAATAATATGTCTGATGTATGGTTGACTTTATCGCTTTATTTGAACTAATATTATTGTGATAGTTACTGTCGTCATTAACGCTCATGCATAGAGAGAACTATATTAGTTCAGTATACTGTGGATTCTGTCTTCCTAAAGATCTACAATCCTTGTTTTAAGGGACGTTTTAATTTCACCTTTCTGTTTGCTTCTTTCGGACGCAGTTTAAACATTTGTTTACAAAACGGCAAGATAAATGATCAAGTTTAGTTTTGAATTAGGCTTATGAGAAACTATGTTACTAAAATGGACACTTATTACGTCGCAGTTATGTATCCACAGACAGGAAGAACAAGAATCAATAGAAGTTATAAGCATGAGGTCAATGCAGCGCCAGTGAAGTGCAGCGATGATTGCACTCGTTGTTTCAGTTGTGCTACCAAATGTCTGTGTTAAATCACGCTATTGTAATTACACCCTTCTTATCTGAAATATAACAACCCTGTTATATTAAACCCATTGCCTTCAAACGCACGACACAACGACATTGTCATGAGACATAATGATGACAGGGGCACATCTGCTCGGACTTCTTTTCGGGATTTTTTAACTTTTTCTATTGGATTTATAGCGCTTAGAACTGGTTAGTCTTATAAAATGGTTATTAAGATAATCCTCTATAGGATGAAATCGAGTGCGTAAACGTGCCCTAGGAATGGGGAAAGTTTACACACCCATTGGGGCACGTTTACGCATATAATAGAACACAATGATGAGTAAAAAAAAGTTTATTTGCAGTCTTACTTATACCATTTAACATGGTAAAACATAATAATTCTATTGTCGCTCTTTCACACTTGAGCATAATACATAGAAGTTTGAATGATAAGTGAAGGCGTACGCATCATCCTTGCACGACTTACACAAAAAATAATGAGTTTCCTATGGCACAATCGTCTTGAGCCCACATTTTCCATCCAAGACACTGGACCAATTTTTGTTTCATTTTGTTTTGATGTATCGTTTCAAGCAGTAAATATAAAGGTAATTTTCATACTCTTCATCAGATTTCTTATAAGAAAAAGGAATAAGAACTGGATGCGACATTCCTCGTGAGGAGAGTGATTGCTAACAGACGCTTTGAAAGCACTTGATTCTGAGAGGAGATTGAAGAGAAGGGGGAGATACGAGATGACAGACGACATAAAGGGAAGCGGAAATTTTGCAGACCTTAAGAGGATGCCAGAAGTCATCATAGCGTGGACAGTTACCATGTGAAAACCTGCCTTTGGTAAGATCACTAATGATGACATCGGAAGTAGGCCTACCCACACGTTCCTTCTCTACTTCGGCCTCGTTGCTTTGCTGCTCAATTTGGAAAACTAAACTATTACTTTCTGTGTTCTACTACTTTTAGTGTTTAATTTCCTAATCTAAACCTCTAAGCATCGCATGTTTAATTCGACTACATTCCATTACCTTTGTCTCACTTCTGTTAATATTCTATAAAGTCTTTCCAAGACATTATCCACTCCGTTCAAATAATCTTCCTAGCCCTTTTCCGTTTCTTACATAATTAAGGTGGCACCGGCAAACCTCAAAGTTTTTACGGCTTGCCTCTGAACTTTAATTCGTCTCCAAATTTTTCTTTGGTTTCTTCTACTGCTTGTTGAATATACTGGCTGAATAACAAGGAGAATAGACTATAGCTTTGTCTCAATTCCATCGCAATTACCGACACCTCAACTAGCACAACTGCAGTTTGTTTTCTGTACAAGGCGTAGATGGCCTTTCGCTCTGTGTGGGTTATCCATGTTACATTCAGGAGTTCAGAGAGTTTATTCCATAATCCAGTCAACTTCGTCAAAATTCTTTAAGCCTACAAAAGATATTGTCGTAAGTTTGCCTTTCTATTGAGGAAAACAAGTTTTAGAATTATTTTTACTTCACGTGTTCTTACATTACTCTGGAAAACAAGCGTATCTTACCCGAGGTAGACATCTAACAGTCTTCCATTTTTCTGAAAATTAGCACAGGCAGAGAGGACATTCCTGGCCGAGAAATCTGCTAATATGAAATATCGACCTTTGTCTGACGAGGAAATTTATGAGATTGTGCGTTTGGAACAGTGCTTTCTATGGTACTGAGTCACAGGTTATGAGAAAACCGAGGGAGACGAAAATCAAAGAGTCTGAAATGTAGCGCTGTAGAAGGATATTGAAAATTAGGTGGACTGATAAGATAAGGATAGAGGGGGTTCTCAACCTGCACAGAATCGACGAAGGAAGGGACATACGGATAACACTGAAAAAAGACAAGACAGGATGATAGGACATGTATTAAGACATCGGGGAATAGCCTCCGTTGTTCTGGACAGATTTATGGAAGATAAGAACTGTAGAGGAAGCTAGAGGTTCGAATACATCCAACAAATGAGAACGTAGAGTGCACGTGCTAATTTGATATAGAATCATCACCAGCTTGATCTCATACTTTAAGAAGAAAAAAACACACTAGCAAAATATCAGTCCCAGAAATCGATCCCGCTCGAAAAATTGGGCCATAATCTGTTCGCACGCATTTATGACCTTCTGAATGTACAGCCCTTAAACTTCGCTCGCGCCGATTGTTCCTCACTCGCTCCGATCCACAGCAGCTGCTTAATGCCATAACGCCAATTACCGTACAGGGCAGTGAGCAAGAGGTTCGTTTCCATAACGTCAGTGAAGCAACAGGCGATAGTGCTTTGTTTACTACGTGAAAGTGCGCGATTTCCAGTATGTAGCCCGTTGCTTTGAACACTTACACTTACTGTGTAAATTATTGAAATGAATGAGTGTGACATTAAAGAAGCAGCATAGCGCTGCAAGCTGTTAAAATCGCCGTTGTCCTTTACTTTCTTTGGGTTGAAAAGCTGACAGTGTTAAAGGGAAAGAGTTGCGTTAGTTCACAACGTGATTGGCATGATTAAATTGTAAACAGAAAATCATTATCTCCAGTTCATAATAATTCTTCAATTGATTGTTGTTATTCATATTCATTTATATATGTGCATGAGGTCGACGCATTAACTACTCTTTCCGCGTGAAGCAACGTAACCTCGAACAAAGTTTCAAAACACGTCACTGTCCCTCCTAATCTTCGCTCGCCTTCAACATCCCGCCAAGAGAATGACGCTGGTTGCCGCTCTGCTGTACGGTTCTTTGCATGGAGCGAGTGGACAACAACTGATGCGAGTGAAGTTTAAAAGCTCCATGTCCTGAAGGTTACAGCTGCGTATTATCAGAATTATGGAACAAATTTCCGCGTGGGATCGATCGCTGCAGCCGATATTTTGCTAGTGTGCGTTTTCCCCCTTAAAATATGTACTCAAGTTGTTAACGTTTGCTGGTGAGTGTGCTATAAGGTATCGATACCACCTGATGGGCGTCGCCAAGTTTCCTTCAGACTGTGGCAGCGCTAGGGCGGGATCTGGGAGGCCCAATAGCGCGCGCCCACTGCACCACGCCTCCAGCGGCTCCGTAGCAGGAGCGCCCTCAGCTGCCGCAATATAGGACGGCCGGGGGGGAAACCATACACCAACTTGCTCTTGAAATCTCTTCGCTTCCACACCATCAATCGTGCTTTAGTACAGAGAGTTTCTTCCCTGTACTCTAATTGTTTCTCATTATATGTAATGAGACTTTAAACACTTGGACAAATACAAATAAAGGAAATGTTCTGTTTGTTGTATTAACTTGTTCGCTAATGATGTCACCTCCTGCCCAGCTTTCCTATGACAACAATTGCCTCACCACTCCGTAGGCCACCAGTTCTTACCACTGCGTACAAAGTCGTACGCAACAGTGAGATGGAGACGTTGACATAAGAGGAATTCGTGGTAGCCCGCATCAAACAACAGTGGCAATGCTCGTGACCCAACCCATATCACTCCTCTCCTCCCCCCCTCCCCCCCCCCAAAAAGAAAGATAAATTTAATTTTTTTAAGTGCGGAGGAGATGCCAGAATTGTGTTTGATTCGTCAGCTGTCAGAAGGAAGGGAAGCTAGGCGATGCTAAGTTTAATCAGCCAGCTCGTTGTCAAAACATGCCAGCTTATGGACTTGGACGACAATCGGCTTTCATTAGCGCTTCAGAGTTAAGCCAGTGTGTAACAAAAGCCGCTCCAGCCGGACGGCGCCGGCACGGCTTGTGTAGCTAGCAATCAATAACACGTCTGTCCCGTATCCACGTCACGGCGGGGACGCCAATGTTCCCGGCTCAAAGGGAAACGGCAGCCCGTTTTATAATGGCGCGCGCATTTTTATTTTCAACTTTCCCTTTACAATTTTTTGTTAGACTTTAAATATCATCAGCTCCGAATTCATTAGAGCGGGTTGCTAACGTTGCCATACAGTTTCGAATAAAGTGCATTTCAGCTTACCGACACACATTAAACGTTGGTTGTTCATCGCGAATACGCCGAATGTTACGGGGAAGAGTGTGCAGTAAAGACAATGTTCCTGGAAAGATAGTGTCACTAACCGGAAATCAAGGATCTCATACACTGAGGAAATATGATCGTCAAATGGTGTGAAGTGGTGGCTCAGAGGGTGTGCCAGACTTCGGATCAAAAGCCGCGGTTCGATCCCCGGTGTGTTCTGACCGTCGTTTATTTCTTTCCTCACCGGAAGGATTTGTTAATGTGAAAAAGTACCATATTCTGGTGGGTCGCAGTCCACGTTAAGTTGTGGGTTCCGTGATATTGCATTTGTTTTATTCGGTGAGCTAAATAAGGCCGTAGTCCAAAATGAGACCAGCCCACTTTATTTTATAAACCTCCAATCAAATCTGTCAAATGGCAGGATCTACATGACCGGTTATAGTGTTCTAAATACAAAAGAGAAGAAGAGGAATCATGAATTATGTTACTCAGTTACAGCCGCGAACGTTTGGTTTTGGGGTTTGCTTCGATACTAAGACAAGATTTCCTACGCACTGGAGTAATTAATTTTTGTGGCCGCTTTGTGAACTCGTGATTCTTCTCAAGCTTACTTGTAGCACAAGTGAAACTTTGGAGTTGTTTTAAGATGTGCATCTTAACAATGGCAGAAACATGTGCGGTAAGGCTGAAAAGTTGTGTGTAGACCAGTAACGCCACTCTCGCCTTATTAGAGCAAAACAATCCTGACAGGAGAATAACAGAAGTGTCATTCAGAAATATTTTTTAAAATGTGTAGCCAAGAGACCTGATACCGAACAATGCAACTGCTGGGTTCCGGATCACAGTGATTTACCACATTTGCCCCAATGTCACCCCCCTGAATTTTTTGCTCCCTGTGAAACAAATGTGGAAGAAAACCCTGCAGCTATACAAACAGCGACCGGAGACAGCATAACGAAGGTAATGGAGAATGCTGAGAAGAGTGCTGACAAAGAAAACGCTCCTGACTTGCCTTAATTGATCTGAGACGCAAGATGTGCTTACAGTGGAACCTGATGACGCCAGTCTATCGGATGGAGTGAAAGTCAACGAATAAGGTCGATGTGAAACCTCTCGAAACGGAACTATCTTAGAAAGCCCATAAACCAAGAGTCGCACCCAGAGGAGAAAAAGTTTGAATTATGAGGGGACTAAAATAAGCCGAAGATTGCTCCAAGAGAGACCCCGAACATCAACATTTGCACAACGGAAGCCAACGCCAAAAACTCAGGAAAACCTATCAAGCAGGCTCTAGCACCTCAAAACTGGAAGCATCTGCACCTTGCTATTGTACACACAGTATTATTTAAAAATATATGTAGTATATATCCCTCTCAATGTTGATTAGAGTATTGTAGAAACATTTGTAGTAAGTCGGTAAAGAACTTCTAGACATTTTTCTAACAACGTTTCCTTCTCATAATTACATATATATTCACATACAATACATATTTACAAAATATGTGGTCTGTCTCCTTTCGGCCATTTAGTAGAACATTGCGTAAAAATTTAAGTAAATGGGTCACGAACTTTTCGAGATTTTTGGTAACAACGTAAAACTACAAACTGTCTTTACATGGTAAGATACAGATTTAAATCCCGAATGCAGAATATATCGTAAGTAAGAAGTCAAGAATGGAATCTTCTCATTGTTATTAGTGTTGTACCGCACTTCTTGTGCACATACATCTTCATTGTTAGCTTCGATTAATCCATGTTCATAGTGACTTGTGCCGGCCGCGGTGGTCTACAGGTTCTGGCGCTGCAGTCCGGAACCGCGGGACTGCTACGGTCGCAGGTTCGAATCCTGCCTCGGGCATGGGTGTGTGTGATGTCCTTAGGTTAGTTAGGTTTAAGTAGTTCTAAGTTCTAGGGGACTTATGACCTAAGATGTTGAGTCCCATAGTGCTCAGAGCCACAGTGACTTGTTGATTCACACTCGCACAAATAGCCTCTACTCACATACTTCTAAGGTCACACAGTATGGCATCTCCTTCACTGGGCAACATTCGTTAGCGGTAGCAGTGGGTGGGCGACGTGTAACGCCGCAGCCTTCTTGTAACTGGCTGAGGAGGTCAGTTCAATGGTTAGAGAAAGTCAACACCGTACCACTTCCAGTAAGACCATGCCTAATGAAGGGCTGTGGTGTTCAAACTAACCTTCGGCTTGATGACAGCTCTACCTTTTACAAACTTTAGTGCAAGCATTACACGTTGCGTCCTTCAAGTATGCCACAGAACAATGCTCTTCTCTTGAGGTTTCCAACGGCTGAATAGAAGAATGCATCCGCAAGTCTCGCTTGGAAGAGATAGTTTGCGACGGGCAGCTAACTGAGGTTGAAAGGCCGTTCAGCACCCACCTTCAATGTGTGAGGTGTGCCACCATTATCGGATCATGTACTTTTGTGTGAATATTAAGCTTTTGGGCTCACTGTGATTATTTTTATAATGATTATCAATAATTGATAATTATTATCAACATTAGAGATGTGCAAAACTTAAGGGAGAAACTAAATGCCGCATGACATGTCACTGCAAGTAAAATAACTCAACGTAATTTGGACCGTCCCCGGCGGGGTCAGGGATTTTCTCTGCCTCGTGATGACTGGGTGTTGTGTGATGTCCTTAGGTTAGTTAGGTTTAAGTAGTTCTACGTTCTAGGGGACTGATGACCATAGATGTTAAGTCCCATAGTGCTCAGAGCCATTTGGACCGTAAATAGAAAGAACTGTCACAGTGCATTATTGAAAGGTCTGCTACAGTGCAGTACTGGAAAAATTGTGCAATGCGATGAATAGAAATAACATTTTTGTTCAAAGACAGTAATTAAATTGAAGTCACCGTAATTTATGATGGTTCCTGGACATTGCGAAGGTCGGGGCATAGTTCTCAGTAGGGTGTGTGATCACCACGAACAGGAATGCATGCCCTGCAAGGTGCTACCACGCTGGTCAGAAGGTTAATGATGAGTTATTGTGGTAGGGCGCTCCGTTCCACGAGAGCGCGGGTGACATCTGTTGGATGGCCCTAGGTGCATGTGGACGCGCTCCAATACGTCTCTTCAACGCATCCTACATGTGCTTGATAGGATTTAAGTAGGGGAAGGGGAGATGGACGACCCATTCTGTTCGCCGAATATCCTCTCGTGCGCTGTTCGAAGTGATCGTACACTGTCATACGTAAAAACGAATGCACCCCTGGAAAGACGCACATAGGGAAGGGGTGCAGTGTCACAACAACGGAGGCCCGCTTTTTGACATTAGTCCCTACTTGCGTACTGCAAAATGTAGCTGTCATCTGTTGTTGAGTTGACCCTGGTCGATCATTTCCTCTCATTCGGGCAGCAGTGCCTTTGGTTCTCAACTCTCCCTTTGCAAGTGAAATAATGCTGTGAGAAATACCAAATTCCTGAGCAACACTTCAGACGATTCTTCCTTGTTTGAAGTTATCTAGATGTTGTCTCTAGACCATGTTGTAACAAAGAAAATCACCACAGTGCACCGTAACTTCTCGGTGATAGGCTATTTTCGTATGTTACAAATATGGTTCAAATGGTTGAAATCGCTCTGAGCACTAAAACTTAACATCGGAGGGTATCAGTCCCCTAGAACTTATAACTACTTAAACCTAACTAATCTAAGGACATCACACGTATCCATGCCCGAGGCAGGAATCGAACCTGCGACCGTAGCAGTCTTTTGGTTTAAAAATATGGTTCAGACTTTTATACTGAGTGATATAACATTCAACCCGCATTTACAGTCAGTATTATCACAAAATATCTGTTATTTTTATCTAATTAAAGCTTAAAAATCATTAAATATCGAGATTTGGTCACGTGACTGAAAACGCGCTGTTGTTCACTAAACTATGGTGACGTCACAGACTAAGAGTAAGACGAAGCTATACATGTGTTACAAGAATGTTAACAGAAGTTACTAGGTTTTTACTTATTTTTCTGCAAATAGTTTCGCTATTCAGGGATGAAAAACGCATTTACAATTTTAAGTAACAATAGAAAGGGATGTTGTGAACACTGGTAGCGGAAACCTTACGGAAGTTGATGTTTTTATGATCCACTCATTTAGAGCTGTGATATGTACAACGACAGACTTCTTTTCACTGCTCCCTGTACCATGATTAAACCCGCTCCAAACTAAGTAACTGTAGAACATTTCGAAATGGTCCGTATCTTGTATCTAGATTGTCGACTGTTAGTCATGAACTACGACCCAAAGCACAATAAAATTATTCTTGGCAAATCTTAGTGCTGATTTCTGTTATACAAGACACTCAACAGTTGTGATTCCTGTAGCACGCGGTGCGCGGCATAACGTATAGCGCATATTTCTGCGGATTAGAAGGACACAGTTTCGAATGGGTGATGGATAACATTCTTTTAAAAGTTTTACGTGAAATACGAAAATATCGTTAGCAAGAACTCAATATAGCAGTTGTTTCAATGTGGTACGTATTATATATAGCTTCACATCAATCTTCGGCTGAGAAATGGACACCGGAGAATAAATGCATTTACTTTGCTCACAAACAATTACCTTCTTTGGAAAGCAGTGCTAATAGTGAAGCTATGACCATACGCCCACAGTACAACGAGGTGTAGGACGATGAGGTTTTGTACGCAGAGAGATATGAAGCGTGTACAACATACAGGTAACGCAAAGTAAGGGCTATGCTGTTTGTGAGCGTAAACTAAGGTTAAAAAATATATATATATATATATATATATATATATATATATATATATATATAGAGAGAGAGAGAGAGAGAGAGAGAGAGAGAGAGAGAAAAGGTTCAAATGGCTCTGAGCACTATGCGACTTAACTTCTGAGGTCATTAGTCGCCTAGAACTTAGAACTAATTCAACCTAACTAACCTAAGGACATCACACACATCCATGCTCGAGGCAGGCGTAGCTGTCGCTCGGCTCCAGACTGTAGCGCCTAGAACGGCACGGCCACTCCGGCCGGCTGTCTGAAGCAGACTTAACTCCTGCTTGTGTACTTTGTAAAATGATTGAACTTCAAAGCTTAAACATTAAGGATCCTAGCTGGACAGTACGAAGATAAAAAAAGACACTGTTTCTAGTAAAAGTACAAAGTGTGTGGTTACATAAACTAGAAAATATCTTTTTGAACTTCACGCGTGTGGACAGCTACTGCAAATGTAACGGGATGCAAACGCCAAGAAAAAGGCAATAACACTATGTTTCTAATCTGTGTGGTGAAGTTCTGTAATTGTGATTTGGTTATTTTGTTTTACAAATCAGTTAACATAGTTCTACTGGCTGGACTCCAACCAGCGATCTAGGGAAATCATCTTCTAGTACTCGGTAGTCTACATCTCTTCCGACAGAACTATCAAACGAGGTGTATTTTAATATCGGTGGAATAGCTGTGACCATATCTAGGGTGCAATACTGATGGCTCAAGCGAGAAGCAAGGAGATTAAGAAAGAAATAATTGAAAAATGTTCTGAAATTTTCATGGAATGTGTGTTTGGTTCAAATGGCTCTGAGCACTATGGGACTCAACTGCTGAGGTCATAAGTCCCCTAGAACTTAGAACTATTTAAACCTAACTAACCTAAGGACATCACACACATCCATGCCCGAGGCAGGATTCGAACCTGCGACCGTAGCGGTCGCGCGGTTCCAGACTGTAGCGCCAGAACCGCTCGGCCACCAGCGGCCGGCGAATGTGTGTTTCTCACTGTTACTTAGCAGGTAATCGAAAATCTTTGCGGCGTAAATTCTACTTATAAAAACCCTTAATAACGTCAGAGGTTATTAAAAGTCGATGGCCTTGAAATTCAAACCATTTACTATCTGCGAATATCAGCGAAAGAGTCACACATTCATAATCACATTTTTCGTTGAGCAGTAGTAGATTTCTGGGAACACTTCATCACTTCGACGGTTCCCATCTCTTGACAATCAGAGATTTAATTAACTAAATCAGCTGATAATTCATCCTGTCACATTGAAATTAAATTGTCACGGTGCCAATTTAAATTCCAAGCTGGCCTTTATTTCCAAGCCGTAAGACATAATAACTAGTGCTAAACTGAAATGGAATCTTTTCTGAATGTTTCCTATGTTTCATCAGCATATTCCTCTCGACCGTATCACAAATAACGTCCAAAGTACATCCTATTCGTCGTATCGTCTTGTGTACACTGCCTGTTACAAAACATTTTTCCACAAAGCAACGTATAATTGGGCGCCTGTCCCCTCCCTCTCTCCCCCACACAAATATCTCAAACATTAGTTTCCTAGCCTTGGAAACATGGTAAGAGCATTAAAAATTAACCGAAATCTAGTTATCCAAGAAATGGATTTTCCTGTAAAATAAACAGGGGAGACTGTTGTACCTGGAGTATAGTGTGCCTAGGTACATAAGATGTTTGTCGGTGTTTCAATCTGGTTGCCGACTTTAGAATCACATGATGAAACGCGCACCAAAGATTACTTCAAGCAGTTTCTACGGCTTTTATTTGTCTGGGACATGAGATTGTGTGTTGAGAGCGTTTTTAGATATTAAGAGTTCTATATATTTTAAATACTTCATAATATATTAAGGTTTTTTGAGGAAACCGTTAACTGACCATACAATGTAGGTTTTCACTATCAGTACTGGCGTCACACTTTCTACTTCCGGGCTGATAGGCCGTGGTCGATGCATAAAAGTCTGCCCTAACGTTTCATCTACGACTGCGGGAGACATGTTCAGAGATAAAGCGGTGAGCTGCAATTAAACCTCGAGGGAGCACTGAATATAAAGCCAGTGTAGAGGGTACCGTAGTCCATCACGTGATGTCGACTCGATTGACAACAGTCGATCGTTATTCTTACGGTACATCGTTGAGATCCAAATTTTATTTAATTTAGAACCTATCTATTTCCTCTAAAGGCAACGGCCTTGCCACAGTGGTAACATCGGTTCCCGCCAGATCACCGAAGTTAAGCGTTGTCGGGCTGGGCTAGCACTTGGACGGCTGACCGTCCGGTCTGCCGAGCGCTGCGGCGTGCACTCAGCCCTTGTGAGGCAAACTGAGGAGCTACTTGATTGAGAAGTAGCGGCTCCGGTCTCGTAAACTGACATACGGCCGGGAGAACGGTGTGATGAATACATGTCCCTCTACATCCGCATCCAGTGACGCCTGTGGGCTGAGGATGACACGGTGGCTGGTCGGTACGTTGGGTCTCCCAAGGGCTGTTCGGACGGAGTTTAGTTTAGTCATTTCCCCTGAAATTTATTGCGGTATTTATAAATCTCAACAGCACATGGTAACGCGATGTTTTCGATTATTATTTCATGATCACCCTCTTGGTAAAAATGTTCCGCTACGTCCGATTTATCCGTATGTGCCAGGCGGCAACTCTTCTTGTATTCAACCGAACGGATGTTAACACTTCTTTTCGTGGTACCAGTATAAACCAGTGCACAACTAGAAGGAATTTTATATGCACCCGGTGCAGCCAAATGATGTCATATATCTTTTGCCGATCTTCCTGATGGGTGTGAAGATAGTTTCAATACTTGCTCAATATTTTCTCAATACTATCTGTAATCTTACTAATGAACGGAAGGGAAACTTGAGCGGCAGCTTCATTAAAGTAAAATTACCAAATAGAAAACAGGCGGGCCTTCAATGGTAACCGCTTCAGTTAAGTAAGATTACCAAAAAGGGAACAGGCAGGTTTCCAATGAAATTAGCTTGAGTTAAGTAGAATTACCAAACAGAAGTTCGCCCCCGGTAGCAGAGTGGTCAGCGCGAAGGATTGTCAATCCTAAGGGAGATTTTCTCCCATCAGGGACTGGGTGTTATGTTGTCCTAATCATCATCATTTCATCCCCATAGACGCGCAAGTCGCCGAAGTGGCGTCAAATCGAAAGACTTGCACCAGGCGAACAGTCTACCCGACGGGAGGCCCTCGTCACACGACATTACATAATACCGATCAGAAAACACGCATACCTTCACAAATAACAGTTTCAATTAAGTAAAGTTACCAGATAGAAAACGGGCACACTTCGAAAATAACAGTTTCAGTTACGCAAAATTACCAAATAGTAAGCAGGCAGGCCTGTAAACATCGTATCTGCAAATGAGACTATTTGACGTTTAATGTGCAACTTGTAGCAGAAAGACACGCTTTTGATAGATCATCACCGTGCTATAGCATTAAACGGTGTAGTTTCGTAACACACAAGTTATAAAATTAAAAAAGCAACTACAGGATGTCTTTGCGTACCGATATTCTTTTTCCTGTCATTTTAAAAATTGTAGCTAAAATGACGCATTTTCGAGAGATCGTTAATCTGTTGATGCTCTGATTTAACGCCGTACAATACGTCGTCTTCTGTCTTCTGCTTGTAACTTAAACGATGTCACGTTTCACTGGTCACGTTTCTCTCAAAGAGGCGCCGTGGTGGGTTGCCAGTGAGTCGGCTGGGGTGCTGTCCATTGGTCACGTTCAGGCTGCTGGCGTATCCTCGGTCCCAATCAGATTTCAACGAGAACCGTTAACGACCGATCAGAATTGTGCCTGCTGTTAGTAGTCGTTTGGTCGGTTGACCTCCTATCGACATGGTAGATTTCAGCAACTGGAGGTCCATGGAACAGGACCTCCAGGAACGTGGATCCCAAGAGGCCCTACTGCTGGTTTCCACGTAGAAATTCACCACTGTAGTACGGATGTCTTTTTAACTTATCAGGACAGCCACAAATCGAACTTCGTATGTTTCATTGGCCAGTTTCGCTCTTTAATGTAACAAGAGCATCTCCATAAACTCTGAAATTTACAGTTTACAGTATAGTAGTTGGCTGTTCAATTAAAGAGAGAAACCAGTCAATAAAAAATATTGATTTAAAAAAATGAAGAAACCGCAGAATAGTTGCTCAGTTGACAATCTTTTGTCGTGTACACGACCGGTTTCGGAACACTTATAGTTCCATCATCTAGTTTACACTGCAATAATAAAACAAAATATACTGATTGCGACTTGTTGCTGTTCTGAAAAATCTTAATTTCAACAGTCGCTCTTCCCCTACTGGCAATGCCTTTTCTCGCTAGTAATGTATTTATTGCTTTTAAAAATACTGGAGCATAGAGTGGAATATGATCATTAAAGATTTATTGAGTTTCATTGTGAATGGGACTGTCTATGGGCTCCTACGAACTGCGATTATAAGAACAAACTGAAAAGACTAGACGCTTGGAGTGAAATAGCTGTTAAAAAGTGGTATGTGAAAAAGATAATACTCTCTTCATTGACATATTTTCACCTCGAACAACAAAGTGAAACAAACAAAACTGGGACTGATTACTAACTTTGTACAGCGTGTACAGCTCTCCTAAATGAGATGTTATCTCTGGAAGTTTTAGGGCCTACACAGTTCAACCTACACAATTCAATAAAGATTCAAAATCTACAGCTTTCATTAAGGAAAAAAATATGCTATAGAATTAGGTTTTAAACTGGGAACACCTTTTCTGTAAACAGCTTTTTGTAATTTTGGTGGCTCATGCCGTCGAGATAATCCCCCGTTCATTGATTCGATTTCCATGTGAGAAGCGTATTAGGAGTAAGGCCATTCTCACATCCTGCGCGAGTTTTTATTAGGCGTTGCCCCTTTGATGTCGGTTTGAGGAGAGCTTTTACGTTATTATCACTCCAGTATATCCTAATAATGTGTGACGATAAAATGATCCTTTCACGAACGTAAAAATGTTGTAAGCAATTCTCCTAACAACGGCCTGTTCAAAACTATCAGTGTCTATCAACGCCTATAACTGTCCTGCGCTTATATTTTTTATATAGAGCTACAAATTTCCTTCCTCAGCCAGATTCTAATAGCTTGCCTTACCTTTTAATTTTGTGGATAGTGCTACGCTAAACTCCTGTGGCCACTTGAGCCATCTGCTGAACTTTTGCACAGCAAAGTTCCTTACCTGGGAGAACCCATCTTCCATAACCACTAAAACGTTATCTTCAATCTCTCGAGACTGACCATTCAGTCTTCTACCTATCATTTTTGAAGTACTAATAGGCGACATAATTACAACTGCAGTTACAGCGCACTAGTAATAAAAGCACGGAACATCGCAGGGCACGATAGAACTGTTACTGAAATCACAAAGGACGCACATGGGAGACTGTTGATAACCAAATGTATTAGCTCTGAACGGCAGCTCTCTGCGCAAGCGCAGTGGCCATGCGACAGCTATATTGTGAGCGTCGTGAAGCTTCCACATACAGTGAGTCCAAAAAGTATTCGTCTAGCTGCATATCTTTTAGAAAACAAATCCTGTGTATCACGGAAAGAAATGTATACCAAATCTAAAGAGGCAGACATGTAAGAAGTACCTCGGTATTTTTGTTGAAAAGCAATGAAAGAAACGCATCCAAATCGGCAGCAAGGCTAAAAAAATAGAAAATGTAATAGAAGAGCTAGTTCATAAAGTATTCGTCCACCAGCCGAAGATGCCGAAATTCTGCGAGCAGTGATTGAACTATAACGCTGACCCACGGCACTCACTAGAGTCAACCGCGCGCGGCCCCACTCTATCGCCTGTTGTAGTTCTGAAAGGCGCCGATACAGTACAATTAGCGCCATGGGCCGTAAGGGTAGTGAGACGACGCTGATCGAAAGGAAACTTAGAGTCTAGGGGAAATAAGGTATGTGGCAACACAATCAGATATACCTAAAAAACGTATGGATATCACGGCAGGATAGCGTGCAAGAAATTTTGGGTCAGTGAACAGAATCGAAAGACACGTCTTTTTTTGCGATGGAACAGAGATTTAAAAAGGAAGATTTCTAAAATAGAGTAATATTTTCTGATGAGAGTAAATGTAACGTAATCTGGTCGGATGGCAGGCGAATGGTGTGGCGTAAGAAGAATGCGGAGATGTTGCCACGCAATCTTGTGCCAACAGTTAAACACAGTGGTGGCTCCCTGATGGTGTGGGGCTGTATGAGTGCCGCAGGTGTTGGAAAATTACATTTCATAGAAGGTACAATGGATCACCATATGTATATCAATAATTTAAAGGACAATCTGAATCCTAGTGCCGAAAAATTAGGTCTCCAAGGAAATTACATTTTTCAACAAGATAACAACCCAAAGCATACGACTCTAAATACAAAGCTGTGGCTCGTGTGCAATACCCGAAAACAACTTAACACCCTTCCTCAGAGCCCAGACTTTAATCCTATTGAACAACTTTGGGAAGTACTGGAATATAGCATCAGGAGAAGACACATTTATGACAAGAGAAACCTAAAAAAGCACTTCAAGACGAATGGCATTGAAACAGAGGACGACACACGTAAAGCTGAAATACTAAACACCTTTTTCCAAAGCTGTTTCACAGAGGAAGACCGCACTGCAGTTCCTTCTCTAAATCCTCGCACGAACAAAAAAATGGCTGACATCGAAATAAGTGTCCAAGGAATAGAAAGGCAACTGAAATCACTCAACAGAGGAAAGGCGACTGGACCTGACGAGATACCAATTCGATTCTACACAGAGTACGCGAAAGAACTTGCGCCCTTTCTAACAGCCATGTACCGCAAGTCTCTAGAGGAACGGAAGGTTTCAAATGATTGGAAAAGAGCACAGGTAGTCCCAGTTTTCAAGAAGGGTTGTCGAGCAGATGCGCAAAACTATAGGTCTATATCTCTGACATCGATCTTTTGTAGAATTTTAGAACATGTTTTTTGCTCGCGTATCACGTCATTTCTGGAAACCCAGACTCTACTCTGTAGGAATCAACATGGATTCCGGAAACAACGATCGTGTTAGACCCAACTCGCTTTATTTGTTCATGAGACCCAGAAAATATTAGATACAGGCTCCCAGGTAGATGCCATTTTCCTTGACTGCCGGAAGGCGTTCGATACAGTTCCGCACTGTCGCCTGATAAAGTAAGAGCCTACGGAATATTAGACCAGCTGTGTGGCTGGATTGAAGAGTTTTTAGCAAACAGAACGGAGTATGTTGTTCTCAATGGAGAGACGTCTACAGACGTTAAAGTAACCTCTGGCGTGCCGCAAGAGAGTGTTATGGGACCATTGCTTTTCAAAATATATATAAATGACCTAGTAGATAGTGTCGGAAGTTCCATGCGGCTTTTCGCGGATGATGCTGTAGTATACAGAGACGTTGCAGCATTAGAAAATTGCAGCGAAATGCAGGAAGATCTGCAGCGGATAGGCACTTGGTGCAGGGAGTGGCAACTCACCCTTAACATAGACAAATGTAATGTATTGCGAATACATTGAAAGAAGGATCCTTTATTGTATGAATATATGATAGCGGAACAAACTCTGGTAGCAGTTACTTCTGTAAAATATCTGGGAGTATGCGTATGGAATGATTTGAAGTGGAATGATCATATAAAAATAATTGTTGGTAAGGCGGATGCCAGATTGAGATTCATGGGAAGAGTCCTTAGAAACTGTAGTCCATCAACAAAGGAGGTGGCTTACAAAACACTCGTTCGACCTATACTTGAGCATTGCTCATCAGAGTGGGATCCGTGCCAGGTCGGGTTGACAGAGAAGATAGAGAAGATCCAAAGAAGAGCGGCGCGTTTCGTCACAGGGTTATTTGGTAACCGTGATAGCGTTACGGAGAAGTTTAGGAAACTCAAGTGGCAGACTCTGCAAGAGAAGCGCTCTGCATCGCGGTGTAGCTTGCTGTCCAGGTTTCGGGAGGGTGCGTTTCTGGATGAGGTATCGAATATATTGCTTCCCCCTACTTATACCTCCCGAGGAGATCACGAATTTAAAATTAGAGAGATTCGAGCGCGCACGGAGGCTTTCCGGCAGTCGTTCTTCCCGCGAACCATACGCGACTGGAACAGGAGAGGGAGGTAATGACAGTGGCACGTAAAGTGTCCTCCGCCACACACCGTTGGGTAGTTTGCGGAGTACAAATGTAGATGTAGATGGGACAAAATTCCAGCCTCTCTGACGGCAAAGTTGATCTTGTCGATGCCCAGACAACTACAAGCAGTAATAGCTACAAAGGGAAAACCCATTAAGTATTAAGTTTTGTAATTGAAATCATATTTTCAGACAGTAAATTAAAAAAAATGATGGACGAATACTTTTTGAAATAGCCCTTGAATAAATTCTCCATTTTGTCAAATTTGCTATCGCTATGGACGTATTCATTTCCTTGTCCATCAATAAAAATGACTTTCCAAGGTTCATTGCATGTGACTGGATGTTCACATTTTATGTTCCTTTCGCGTGATATATGCTTAAATTAAAAAAAAAAAGAATTACAAGTAGACGAATACTTTTTGGAATCACTGTAGCTGGCGCGGAGTGAACACGCCTTAGCAAGTTTCTATGGCGCTGTTCCGAGGACTAACGACGAAAGAAGAGTATAAACGAAGCAGCCCCTTCAAGAAGACATTTCCGGGCTGTAAGTGCTCCGTGGACAGGATGGGGAATCAGCGGCGACGCCGCGGTGGCTCCGGTTGCTTCCGGTGAATCGGAGCGGAGTCGGCGGGCCAGGTGTTCGGCGAGCACGAGCTGCGCGCAGCATCCCATCCCGCGAGAGGTCGCCGACGGCCGCGCAGGTAACTGTAGGAGAGCTTGGTCAGTGGGGGGGGGGGGGGGGGGGGCAGCTCACCACAGCGACAGCTGCAGCCGCTGCCGTTGCAACCGGCTCCTTTGTGGCGTCACGGCGTTCAGGTAGAACTGGCACAAAGGCAGCAGCGCCAGGCGGCAGGTGTGGCCTGCATCCTGCTGGCCTGCCACGGCGCACTTCTTCAAGGCGGCCACCGACGATCTACATAAACAGCACAGACTGCCCATGGCGCCGCCATATTTGAAGTCAATTGGAAACTTGGCCGCCATGTTTTGCACCTCAATTCGGGAAATACGAGGGAACCTATCAAGCCAATAAGAGGGATGTTCGGAAAGCAAGGTCCGATCGGTCGCGAAATGAAAACCATAGTGACAACCAAACAATTTTTTATTCTCAACAGTTGGCCACAACTTCCAGGTACCTCCCTAGTTGCTGCCCCACCTTAGATATTTGTCACGGCGTTGTACAAACTTTCCAGTACCCTCGTCACAGAAATCAGCCGCCTGTGCTTTCCGCCGGTTCTCTACGCTAGTCTGCCTTTCGTTGTTTGTACTAAAATGTGGTCTTCATAGCTAGCGGTTCATGTAGCAGAGATGAACGACGGAGGGAGCCAATTGAGGGCTGTATTGTTGGTGATCAAATACTTTCCCTCGAAAACACTGCAAAATGCGGCTGAAAATTGTCTTGAAGAAAGAAACGCATGACATTTATGTTATGTGGGCTGCATAGCTTCAGGCGAAATCTCTCGTCATATCCACATACTTGGCAGGAGACACTGTTGTTCTAAGTATTGCTACGTGATCACTTTGCGTTCTGAACTGAAAGGAGCGACGAGAAGCAAACGACAGGCACACTAAAGACACGGCTGCCTGATCGGACCTTACTTTCCGAATACACCTCGTACTAGTCGTCTGCTAGCTCGGTGTCATATGTTTGTTCTTGTGTGGCGAGCTCCGCGTATTTCGCCTTGCGGGGCAGGTTAAGTTGGCAGCACATTTTTGCCAGGGGTTAGGAAATCACTGCTATAATCCTTTCATCATAAGATTAAACCTGATGTGAGCAAACACAAACGCGATGATAGGTCAGAAGCCGTAGCACACATACAATGGCGTTGTTACGCTCTTGGAAGTAGGTCCTACTTATGTATTAGATATCTTATTACTAAGTTATTACTTATCTTATCTTATTACTAAGATGAACATCAACGAAAGCAAAACGATGATAATGGAATATAGTCGAATTAAATCGGGTGATGCTGAGGGAATTAGATTAGGAAATGAGACGCTTAAAGTAGTAAATGAGTTTTGCTATTTTGGGAGCAAACTAACTGATGATGGTCGAAGTAGAGAGGATATAAAATGTAGACTAGCAATGGTAGGGAAACCGTGTCTGAAGAAGAGAAATTTGTTAACATCTAGTATAGATTTAAGTGTCAGGAAGTCGTTTCTGAAAGTATTTGTATGGAGTGTAGCCATGTATGGAAGTGAAACGTGGACGACAAATAGTTTGGACAAGAAGACAATAGAAGCTTTCGAAATGTGGTGCTACAGAAGAATGCTGAAGAGTAGATCGGTAGATCACATAACTAATGAGGAAGTATTGAATAGGATTGGGGAGAAGAGTAGTTTGTAGCACAACTTGACCAGAAGAAGGGATCGGTTGGTAGGATATGTTCTGAGGCATCAAGGGATCACCAATTTAGTACTGGAGGGCAGCGTGGAGGGTAAAAATCGTAGAGGTAGACCAAGAGATGAATACACTAAGCAGTTTCAGAAGGATGTAGATTGCAGTAGGTACTGGGTGATGAAGAAGCTTGCACATGGTAGAGTAGCATGGAGAGATGCATCAAACCAGTCTTTGGACTGAAGACAACAAGAAAACAAAACATTACTAAGTTACGTTAAATGGAACTTTAAGATATTAAAATGTACGAGTATTAACAGCAATCAACGTTTGTCTTAATGACGCTTTAGCTGCGTAGTTTTCTTTCAAAAATAGTGTACAGTTACAGCCACTGCAGCGTTGTGTTCTGATTGTCACGCAGTTAATGCGCGTGGGACACGGTTAAAAAGTGCCGAGAAATAGGCTGTTCTTAATGTTTTTTTATAAATTTACGGAGATATTCGGCTTTGAAATTTTCCAAGCGTTGTATATAAAGCAGCTGATAAACTATGCCATGTTGAAAGTGTAGCGCAGTCGGTTGCGTAATGGACTCTGAAGCAACGTTGATTCAAATTTCCCCAGCACCATTTCTTTTCTTAGTTCAATTTGGAATACCTACATCTCGTAATTATAAAATTCATCATCATTTTGTATGAATCATACAAGTCTTCTTCTTTCTAATTACATCTTGGGGCTGAAATTCCAGTTTCCATTTCAAATACAAATTCTTAATTATCGATGTTTTATGAATCACTGTTCAATGTTCAACTATACTGTGAGATCCTTCAATACTCTCTTACTTTACACATAGCTTATGCAGAAAAATTACCGCTCGGTTAAGTAAAGAATTTTCATCATTCTTGTTTTTAATTACTGTATTACGTTATCTCAAAACGACAACGTGGTGCGGTTTTCGTCTAGTCGTCTTAGGAGCATATCGTGGGAGATTTGCAGTGCAACACTTCATTCTGATTAAAAATTAAATGACATTCGAAGCTGTATTGCTCCTCTGTTCATCTCGTTTTAAGTGTGAACTGCAGCTGGCTACGTCACTGCAGACTAGCTTTACCAGCTGACCGGCCAGTGCTGCCCAAGTTAAATGCACCGGCAAAGCTGTTGTCCCGTATTAATGATTAGTCGACGTGCGCTTAACGCATAGCACAAAACGTACTCCTATTATCGTTCTTGACAGTACTCGAGACAGCTAGGTTGCAGTCCCACGTGAAACGGAAATCCAATGAGGTACTAGCAAACGCGAAAGAATACATAGTGCAGTGTTTACGTCAGGTTTGTTCTTATGGTGCAATGATTATAGTAACTGCGGTTTTGTTGGGAGGTGGGGTTGAACGTTATTACAGTTAAAACAATGTATCACAGCAGGTGCTGAAAATGTTTTCTTCCTTCCTTGAAAGCACAGTTCAACACATTTACACATATACGTATGCGATCACCTTTACCAGATTTTCACATGTAATGTTAATCAGATAATCATTTATCGCTGTCTTCAGTTCATCTATTGTCTTTGGTTTATTTTCATACACAAATATTTTAGCCGGACCCCGAAGGAAATGGTGGGGTGGAGACAGATCTGGCGAGGCCAGAGACCTTTTATAATTTTTCGAAAGATCTCATCTAAAAGTCGTAGGGCGGGTGTGTCGTATGAGCAGTGCCGTTATCCTGTTGGAAAAACGAATAATTGATCTTATTTTCATTCAGTATGGCAGTAAATGGATACATTACCTGCGAACTATAGACATCGGAAGCGACGGTAGTATCGAAAAAGATCTGCGCTACAATTCGCTCTCGCGTTGGCAAACCACACTCCGATTTTCTCTGCCTGCAGTGATGCTTATCTTAAGCCGTGTGGATTTTATGATGTCCAAATCGGTGAATTTTGGGAATTCATAGGTGAAACAAAGCCTTATTAGTGAAAAAGGTTCGATCTAAAAAACCAGCTCTATGGCGGTTAACAAATATCTGAAACTATTCACAAAACGCTGTTCGTTTCGCATGCCATAACCTTCTCACTGATTTTGTTGGATTCCACAACATGGGGTCCGAAATGTCGTCAAGATTTCGTTCTGTTAAAATTGCAGGCCTACCAGTTCGTGGTGCATCACGAACTGAACCTGCTGTATGAAATTTGAAAATTAAATCACGTACAGTGTCAAGATATGGGCACCTCGAAGAAGAAACACGCAATCTAAACTGCCACCTCACATACTCCGTGAAGTTTCCTCGTGCACGGTACACTTCTTCCACTAAAAACGCTCTCTCTGCAACAGTAAGCATTCTCATTACACTCAGTTAACACAAGAACTGGACATTAACACCACTAACAACTGCAACACACAGGCAACACTTCTTCGTCCACCCTACTACTACAGGTCCACGGAGCATGTGCAGGCAAGACTTCAATGCGCCGCCAGCTTTACGTGCCTCGCAAGGTAAGACACGCTAGGCTTGCCGCAACGGAGAGTTTGTGCGTGCACGGTAAAATGGCATTTGGCTGTTGCAAGTCACAGAAACGACACGTTTCGGGAAATTATGCTGACAATGAACTGCGTTCGTTGTGTATCACGTCACCTTAACTATATTTTCGATGTGCGAGCTTCTGCTAGACAATCTAACAGACAGTGACAAAATAGACGTAATCAAATCGAGAAACCACACCAGTTTTTGGTACCATTCGTATCAACAGTTTTTTTCACTATTAGACAACGACATTTTGATTTTTCGTGTAGCAAAATGTTTGACTTACTTTGAGGTAATAGATTGTTGGCCGGCCGCGGTGGTCTAGCGGTTCTGGCGCTGCAGTCCGGAACCGCGGGACTGCTACGGTCGCAGGTTCGAATCCTGCCTCGGGCATGGGTGTGTGTGATGTCCTTAGGTTAGTTAGGTTTAAGTAGTTCTAAGTTCTAGGGGACTTATGACCTAAGATGTTGAGTCCCATAGTGCTCAGAGCCAGCCAATAGATTGTTTCGCAGAAAGGAAAGCATGCCGTTTAAAATTGTAACTACTAGGTTACTGAGAAAAATATGCTGGGACCCAAGGATTGAAGAAATGTGTACTGTCTTGCTTGTCTGTTAACTTTACTGGTGTTTTGTCTCCTGTATTTAATTTTATATTACACAAAAGAGAAAGTTATTAGCTAATATGCAATGAAGAGTGCTAATTTTCTGAAGAGTACTTGTTTCCCCGGTCACAGTTAATCCCATCAAGTATTAACTGTGAGTACTTTTTTAAGCGGGACCAGGAGAGACACCACGGGACATTTTAATTCCCACTGCCCTGAACATAGGTTTGATGGCTTTCACTACAAAATATATGCGTTTGAATTCCACAGAGTAAAATACAGTGACGTGTACAGAAGAATGTTGTGTGAAAAGGCGTAGCACTGCACTTTAATGCACTTAACACAGAATAACATGTCTTACATTTCCCCGAACATTCATGATCTACACTCCTGGAAATTGAAATAAGAACACCGTGAATTCATTGTCCCAGGAAGGGGAAACTTTATTGACACATTCCTGGGGTCAGATACATCACATGATCACACTGACAGAACCACAGGCACATAGACACAGGCAACAGAGCATGCACAATGTCGGCACTAGTACAGTGCATATCCACCTTTCGCAGCAATGCAGGCTGCTATTCTCCCATGGAGACGATCGTAGAGATGCTGGATGTAGTCCTGTGGAACGGCTTGCCATGCCATTTCCACCTGGCGCCTCAGTTGGACCAGCGTTCTTGCTGGACGTGCAGACCGCGTGAGACGACGCTTCATCCAGTCCCAAACATGCTCAATGGGGGACAGATCCGGAGATCTTGCTGGCCAGGGTAGTTGACTTACACCTTCTAGAGCACGTTGGGTGGCACGGGATACATGCGGACGTGCATTGTCCTGTTGGAACAGCAAGTTCCCTTGCCGGTCTAGGAATGGTAGAACGATGGGTTCGATGACGGTTTGGATGTACCGTGCACTATTCAGTGTCCCCTCGACGATCACCAGTGGTGTACGGCCAGTGTAGGAGATCGCTCCCCACACCATGATGCCGGGTGTTGGCCCTGTGTGCCTCGGTCGTATGCAGTCCTGATTGTGGCGCTCACCTGCACGGCGCCAAACACGCATACGACCATCATTGGCACCAAGGCAGAAGCGACTCTCATCGCTGAAGACGACACGTCTCCATTCGTCCCTCCATTCACGCCTGTCGCGACACCACTGGAGGCGGGCTGCACGATGTTGGGGCGTGAGCGGAAGACGGCCTAACGGTGTGCTGGACCGTAGCCCAGCTTCATGGAGACGGTTGCGAATGGTCCTCGCCGATACCCCAGGAGCAACAGTGTCCCTAATTTGCTGGGAAGTGGCGGTGCGGTCCCCTACGGCACTGCGTAGGATCCTACGGTCTTGGCGTGCATCCGTGCGTCGCTGCGGTCCGGTCCCAGGTCGACGGGCACGTGCACCTTCCGCCGACCACTGGCGACAACATCGATGTACTGTGGAGACCTCACGCCCCACGTGTTGAGCAATTCGGCGGTACGTCCACCCGGCCTCCCGCATGCCCACTATACGCCCTCGCTCAAAGTCCATCAACTGCACATACGGTTCACGTCCACGCTGTCGCGGCATGCTACCAGTGTTAAAGACTGCGATGGAGCTCCGTATGCCACGGCAAACTGGCTGACACTGACGGCGGCGGTGCACAAATGCTGCGCAGCTAGCGCCATTCGACGGCCAACACCGCGGTTCCTGGTGTGTCCGCTGTGCCGTGCGTGTGATCATTGCTTGTACAGCCCTCTCGCAGTGTCCGGAGCAAGTATGGTGGGTCTGACACACCGGTGTCAATGTGTTCTTTTTTCCATTTCCAGGAGTGTATATATCAATATGTGCGCTGTAAAATGAACATATTTTTTGAAAGATCTTTTTTTAAAATTTTTAGCGTCCTATTTCAAACTCTATTCTTATGCTGAAAAGCTGCAAAATGGATTTTAGTGGAAAGTGCAGTGTTTAAAATTACTATACATCAAGAACCCCTTGGCAGCGATAATATAGTAACAAAGACTGACTTTCACAGTGACGTAAGTGAGTTCAAGCTCTAGTTTTCTTTAGATAAAATTTGCAAAGTTTCCACAATTTCACTCTGAATACGCAGGAAGGCGTGTTCCAATATTAAACTTTTCTATGTTGACTTTGGACCATGGTGCCAGGCACAGACTACGTCGATGTGGTAATATCATTTCTCAATATCATTTCTCATGTGTGAATTTTTGACTGGTCTCTAGTAAATAGTAATCAAATATCATACAATCGTCCTTCTCAAGCAAAAATTCTCGTTATTGTAGAAGTGACTCAAAGTCGTAGTAGAGGCTTGCGTCCGTTGTAATCACTATGATGAAAACGGCTTCAATATAGCTCGTTGGTCGCAAAGTAGTAGTGAGAGGATGTTTATGGACCCATTTATTATTCATTACGCGTTTCGGGCTCTGCCCATCTTCAATTGACCTGGTAAGAAATTGGTACCGAAAATTTTTTTTACAATCTCGCAAATTTACTCAAGTGTCTTAAAAGGTGATCTCTGTTATGACTGAAGAACAAAAGTATTTAAAATGACATTTCAATTCAAATATCTTCTTAGTTAAATTTGTTTTTCAGTCATATTTTAGATAGCAGGTGTTTTATTTGCTTCTTATAAAACGTAAAATTTGCTTCTTTTTACGGATCAGCCGATAGCGCCACCTTTAATGCGGATGCCGCGACACGAACTTTGACCTCACTTTTTTCAAAACGAAACAAATAACTTTTTGCATTCATTGTGTAATTTAGTATGTGTATAATAAAAATTCCTGTGGCGCTAGGCTTTTTCTCGGTAGATTAATGTAGCAAATATTGAAAATCTCGTGGAATGCAACTAATTTAAGCAAAAGACATCAAGAAAGAATTTTTAATAAAATATTTCAATATCGGTGCAAGATCTTTTACCTCACACAGAGTACGCATAGGCATGTTAACAGATGGAAAAGCGGCTTTTAAGTTACCGTAGGTCAGGACTGGATTCTTCAGCCGACAATTCCGAGGACTGAGCGACAAGGGGCCTCTGGTACCGACTCTCCTCACACGTTCACGGCGTGGTTCGGCACCTGGAAGTAGGAAGATAACAGAGCAGTTAGACAAAAAAAAAAGAGGTTACAAACCAGAAAGAGTACGAGTGTTCGTGTAAGAAATAATTAGTCAGTCCAAGACTCATCTCGGTAACATACTAAAACGCCACTTTGAGAATGGCCTCTGTTCGTACAGGAGAGTCAGCAAGTTTCTACAGATAAGCTACATCAGGCTTAAACCTCTCCTTAATGAGTAGACCCTGTAGTGCTAGCAAACTGCGGCGTTAGAACGGGCTAGTCGAGGTGCTGCGTGATGTGTGAATGTTTGTCATACTAGGAAGGGATGTGTGCAGCCCTATGAACACGGCTAATGTCGTCTTGGAATACCGTAGTATTTACGGCACACTCATCATAAAAGCGGTCACAGAAATTGTTGTAATAAACGCTCCGGTTCATGTTGATGGTAACCTGAATGAGCAGGTCCACGTCATGGTACATAAACAGGGTTAGTACTACCGAAGGCTACCAAAGGCTGTTATAAGCAAGCGTAGACTATGATAGTTTTGCTAATAGGCTTGGTCAGTTAGGAGCATAACTGCATTACCTGTAGGTTAGGTGTGTTGCAAATCTATTCAGCGTTACCGCATTTCGATGCGTATGCAATGAGTGTCACACTAGGTTCCCCTAGAAAGCGGAAGCAGTGAACTACCTAGAAACTGAGTGAGGATACGTAAAGTGCCGCGTAACCTACAGAATATTTTTGTTCTAAATAGTTGACCTGTTTGCTACTTAAAAATTAACAGCATTTATAGCAAATTGAAACTGTCAGTGTTTAACTTATGTTTTATTCGGAAATTGTCGATCTGGAACGTGAAAGAGAGGGACGCCGTAATAAAAATATAAAAAAATACCGATTTATCATATAGCCCTAAAAATGCAATTTTCCCACAAAGAAACGTAAAATGAACTAAATATATAAAACATCGCTTCAGTACTTAGTGGAGCTTTTATAAAACATGTGTCCATATTCAAAAGCTGCTTCCCTTGATCATGATGAAGAACTTTCCATTGAGTACAAAGGAACAACAATTATCATTTAGATTTCATATGTTTGTGCAGGTAAACTGTACTAGCATCAAATATAATTATTTAGGATACACAAAAAAGCTAGAAGGTATGTGATCACTTGTAAAATGCAATTTATATTACATAAGGGTGTAACTATACAATAGACTAAAACTGAACGATGTACTGTTTTAATTGTGCACCCAAAATATATATATATATATATATATATATATATATATATATATATATATATATATATATATATATAAACAGAGAAGACGTTAGTTTCCGGTTTCTCCTTCACTAATTGGTTAATGTTTCTCTCCCTACCAATGCTACCAGTACTATCAGTAATAAAACCTTTTCATACGCCATTTATGTAGTGTAAGAAAGTACTGAACTTTAATTTCTGTAGAACGCAACTCCACATCGCAAACACCTCACCTCGTAAACATCAGAGAAACATCTCCACCCTGAATCAGAGCCTCCAGACGCCGCGATATAAATGCCGAAGTTGGCCGTCGGACCAGTCGACGCCTTGCATCATCTGGTGTGAGGCAAAGTCGCGACTAACCGGACCGCAACGCACACCTCCAGTCAGCTACTACGCAGTTTCTGTGTTTTCCGTCTCAATGAAGACTTGTAGGCTTATGTGCCGCTTCGAGCAATGACATTTTCTGAGGTACCTTACTGCCACTACATGCTGAAAGCGGTTCCATTCGCACTAACCATAGCAGTTCCTGTCGAGTTTGATATGAGCTGTAGTCATGACTTCGCTGCCAGTGGTACAGTATTACTTGTAGACCTGTTAGGCAATCCGCGAAGACACATCAACAAACTGGACAACTTCATTCATTGGATCATACATACACACCAGTTCACTGCTTCGACTCTTGTCTGTGGAGGAGGCCCACATGACACCCTGGTCCCACTACTACACTATCTGCAGCGCTCAGAAAATACCAGCGTGCTCTTTTGAGAAGATGACAGACGGTATCCGGTGAGCTAATCCGCTGTTCTTTTTTTGGGGGGGGGGGGGGGGCGAGGACTCGGGAGGTGTAGATTTCGAGGGTTCATACAAACACAGACGATCTTTAATGTAAGATATAGCCATCCACTACACTTCCAGCTAATTGCGAATGAAATCGACCTTGTACCTAACGTCTTGTTTTGCGTGGGAAAGGTATCCATTCCCAAAAATAAAAAGAATAAATGAAATCAGTGAAATGTAGGTGCAATTACAACCGAATCGCCAATGCACGACAAGAAGTGAAAACTCGGATAAGGTTAAATGAGTATAAAATTTGGCTGAATGGAAGTATAGTAGACAATTAAATTTGGGAAACGTTATAAGTTTAGTTAAAGAAAATTAACGGTCGTCATCCCACTACGTTAGGAAAATTACTGTCATTATAATAACTGTCTGTTAACAGTGAAAAACTTACTTAAGAATGCTTGGTTTTGCTGCAAGATGAAAACAGCACAAAACTGCTAACCACTGCTCAGATGGATATGTCACAGTGAACAAATACTTTCAGCTAAGTAGCAGCTCACGAAAATCGATTGGTAATAATGAAATAACAACAAAATCTCATCATTTATAGATCGTTACGTAAATACAAAAATTTCGCGACGTCACTCACTGCCGTGTTTACTGTCCTTAGTTTTACTCGAGAGGTTACTTATGCTTATTCATTTCTGAATGCTATCATTTAGCTTGAAACCTATCGTGATGAGATAGCGTCATTCAATAATCACTTTCCTGTGAGCTACAGTTTCGTAATTTGCGAAGTATAAATTTCGACTGTAAAAGAATGACAAAGTTCGTGGTATGGTTTTACTGCCTTATTTGTCTAGCCGGCCGGTGTTGCCGAGAGGTTCAAGGCGCTTCAGTCTGCAACCGCGCGAACGCCACGGTCGAAGGTTCGCATCCTGCCTCGGGCATGGATGTGTGTGATGTCCTTAGATTCGTTAGGTTTAAGTATTTCTACGTTCCAGGGGACTGATGACCGCAGATGTTAAGGCCCATAGTGCTCAGAGCCATTTGAACCATTTGTCTCTTGTAACTTCAACTTTTATTACTGTTCATTAACAATTAGTGCTAATCACTTTGGTGCAGTTACCACTATTATTGGCTGAAGACGTTAATACCCATTTCTAACTGACTGCAGTTGCGTAAAATGAAAGCGTATTTATCGATGAAAACATAGACGAAAAATGTGTTTTACTGAATTTTACTTTGCTAAGTACTGTCTCCGAAATTACTGATTACTAGACTTGAGCACTTCTGTTATTTGTTGTCTTGCAAATTATTGAACTTTAATTACTATTATTTCTATCGTAAAACGCTATAATAGTTTCTCAACCACTTGTACTTTTTCATATCGTAAATAGTGGGTAGAATGGATCCTACTTTGGTAAATGAAATGATCGTGTTGCATTGAGGGCCTGGAGGACTTTTCCGGGGTAGTTCAGTCACTGGGTGCCAGTCTTATTTCAAGTGACGCCACATTGGACACCTTGCACGTCAGTGCAGTGAAGACTGCACAATATCCAGTCCACGAGCGGGGAAAATCTCTAACCCGACCGGGAAACGAATCCGGGCCCGCTGCAGGGCAGGCGAACACGTTATCACTCAGCTAAGAATGCGCATCCTACTTAGGTATTTAGCCTCAGGTAAATTTAATAGCCAGCACTTGGAATAACTCGATATTATTCAAACACAAAAATGAACTACGACGCTGGTTAGCTGTATACAAGTCTGACCAAGTAACTAGATGGATATTACTTCAGATTGTGATGTTGTGGATGCAATGTAAAACATTGTTCGTTTACTACGCGTGGCACAGGCTCTTCCTCGTGTACCTCCGTAAAAAATTCAACTGAGCCCACACTACTATTCATGTTAATTAGCATCGGCTTGTGGTAATTGTACTGCGCCCACTTAATGCCGTAAATTTCTCCCGTCCACACTACGTATTCGCTGAGCCATTACGTACTCTAGCACCATGCATTACGACTATTTCTCAACACAAGAGTGGCAACGACACTCGACTCGAATGTGTCAATCTCCTCCTACGTTCTGCTCTGCACTGTACTCAACTGATGGCGCGCTTGCGAGCCCATCGATACTGCAACTGCCACTTCTCTGTACTCCCTGACAATATGGCATTCCACTGACTAAGCTAGCGTTTCTACTTACGACAAGCTTACAACTAACATTTCTTTAACTTTGCAATCCAGTTTCATCATACAAACATTAGTACACTTCTTTAAAAACTCTGATTCGTAGAAAAAATACATCGAGAGGTAAAATCTCAAGGAAAGAATTTAGTAGTCCACAGAGTGGTTGTGTTATAAAGACAGTGCCAGGTATCACCTAACAATGTCGTTTTCAATCTTTAACATTTATTTCAAGTTGCTACTTTCTTTTTATTTCGAAATTATTTTACTAGGTTTAATAATAATTTCTACCACATTTGGGCATGAAATTCATAGTTGACTAGAAAGACGAAAACTTGAGAAAAGGAAGATAAAAGTGCCTATGTAGATAAGTGTGCGCATGTTCATGCTTTTGCGTTCATGTGGCGCAGGATTAACAGCCTGACGGGTTCAGCGACTTTTCTGAGCCGCAAGTAGATGACATGCAATGATCTTATCATGGCAGCGACACGCAAAGACCTGCATGTTGCCTCCGAAGCTTTTCTGTGTGTCTGAAGTTTTGTTGCTATCTTTCACCTTTCAATACATTCTTATTTGCGCCCATACACACACACAGATGGAGGGAGGGACAGAGAGAGGGAGAGAGAGAGAGAGAGAGAGAGAGAGAGAGAGAGAGAGAGAGAGTTAAACGAAGAGGGAGAGAGACAGAAAGAACCTGAATACGAGTCTTACAGAGGAAGGTCAAATAATGATGTATGAGGTAGAAATAGAAAATTCACCAAGCTATTTTCAAAGTAGCAGTCGTGCATTTTTATTAACTTCAGAGAAGCCATAGGAAATCTAAATTTGAATATTGTGTATGACAACAATCTGCCACATCGTCTCCCATCAGGTGCATTTAAGTAAAATTAAAATAAATAGTTTTCATCGCTCACATAGTGTTAGAATGTAGCAGGTAGTCTAGTTTGAAAAAAGTTAGACACTCTAAGCACAAAGTGATTGATATCCATTAAGAAATAACATAATATAGTGAAATGTTTTACCAACATGATCCCAAATGTTTCTTGAACAACTGTGACGTAATATTGAGTGAACAATGTCATGTGCAGTGCGGAACGTACTATCAATTCAGTACTGCATGTATCAAGTGCAGAAGAAATAATGTACGCATGTGAAGAATTTAAAAGTACAAACCACTGAAAGTGCCTGGTATGGATAGGTGAAATGTGTTTCGTTAGAAGCAAAGTAAACACGCGGGTACAAAAGACGGATTTCTTCTCATGTGCATGGTAAACATTGAATTACAGTAACCTATACTCACCAAGGAATGTGGTCTTGTGCTCGTACGAAAGGCAAACACTGACAGAAAAAATATCATTTCTTCATTTGTGCGGAACATAGACCGTACCTTGCCGTTCAGGTTTATTTTTGACTAACTGGTAGCAGGGTGTCAGGTGCTTACCACACACTCCCTTGTATTTCAGTGTGTTATCTTACATCACAACCGTTTAGGAAACATTTTGCATCATGTTGTTGAAGTCTAGTAATGTGGAAAACTATTTTATTATCTGCTGTTATTTATTACTGGGTGCCAAGCGTTTTAACTGTATTTTTCTTACCTGTTTGCAAACTAGGCCAAGCCAGTGAAATTAACAATTTACGACCAATGGAAATTTTTACTGTAAACAAAACCAGCAGATGAGACAGCACATTAGTCGGTTTCAGGACACACCGTCCTAATGTCGTGTAACACTACCTCTATCCTTTGTAACGGTTTCTGTCTTGCGGGAAAGTTTTTCAGGTATGCCATATACAGTTGAAGCCACTGACTGATGCCGCGCGGCATCAGCCGAGTGGTCTCAGGCGCTGCAGTCATGGACTGTGCGGCTGGTCCCGGCGGAGGTTCGAGTCCTCCCTCGGGCATGGACGTGTGTGTTTGTCCTTAGGATAATTTAGGTTAAGTAGTGTGTAACCATAGGGACCGATGACCTTAGCAGTTAAGTTCCATAAGATTTCACACACATATGAACATTTGAACCACTCACTGATGGTCAGATCTCGCAAAGCTACCACACAGTAAGAAACTGACCGCTATGTAAGGTCATTTGATCAAACAGTTCAAGACACTTTCTGTGGGATTTAGATTGGGTGGTTTAGTGGGAAAGTCCAGGTGCACTAGCATGCCTGAGTGTTTGTCAAACCAGGGACGAACGCATGCAGATCTAGGCACACAACTGTTGTTATCTTGGAAGTATCCACATCGTTCCCATCAAGAACTTACGGAAGAAAGGATAACACTCGGCCACCGAGAACGTTGAAGTATCAACCTGGTTCACGACATCAGTAACCTGAATTACTGGGTTCAAATAGTGGTTCGAAAAACACCCCGTAAACATTAGAGATCCACCTCCTCTCTGAACTACTGAAGTTTAATAAACACAACAGATACACATAACAGAGACTCCAGTCATCAGTGTTGTATTCTCCTTCACTATTTAAAATGATCTGCCAATGCTGGGGCAACTTTTCGATTTTGAGTATTTAAAATCACGTAGTTTTGTTGCGAAAACATGTCCAGCCATATTCGGAGAAATAATGTTCCTTGAAGGATTGTTCAATAGAGAGCGGAAAAGATGAAAATCTGAGAGCACAAGGTCTGGTAAATAAGGTGAGTGCATGATTTCCCAATCCAATTCTTTTATAGTGGTTTTTGTCTGTGTACAGAATAGGGGCGGGCGTTATCATGGAGTAGTATCAGTTGACACAGTCTTCCTGTCACTGTTGTTAGATTTCAAGACGACTGAGCTGTTGACGATAAATGTCAGCAGTGATCATTACACCTCGGGGAAGGAATACTTAATACGTTACACCGTCGCTTTTCCACCACATGCATATCACTATCTTCTATGGATGCGCGCAGATTTTTGTATGGGGAGTTGCTGCTTTTATTGGGCTCAATCATTGCTTCTTTGCTTACGTTAGAATAAAGACACCATTTATGGGGGTCAATAGTAACAACACGGGGTACGAATGGTAGGTGTTGTTCACGAGCCAACTGATGTCGAGCAAGCAGAGATGAACGTACGGCCACCAGCTGATTTGTGTAGTTTTTGGTTTAGTGCATGTGGAACCCATACACTGGATTTTTTTAACTTTGCCCATTGCATGCAAATGTCGGACGATGGTGGAATGATCACAGTTCATCATATTTGCCGGTTCTCGAGTACACTGACGTTGATCCATATGGATTAATGCGTTTAAACGATCTTCGTCGAATACTGAAGGTCTTCCTGAACGGGGAAGGTCACTAATGTCAAAACGGTCCTACTTAAAACGAGAAAACCATTTTGTTGCCATGCTCTGTCCAGTGTGTTTTCCCCATACACGGCAAAAATGTTACTAGCTGCCTACGCTGCTGTCACCTCTCCAATGAATTCAAACAGAAGAATATGTGGGAAATGGTCCGATTTCTCCATTCCATTAAATAGCGCCCACAACCTCACTCAGTCGCTCCACATGAGAAAATGATAACATGTAGAATTGAATAGCAGCTGTGAACTCCAAATAAAAAATAACGATAAATAAACCCGTAGAAACCGGAATACCAACATGCGAAAGAAAAATGCTGTGAACTTATGCGCCACCGTAATATATCGTTCACGCACTGCAGACTCAATACCTTAACCAGTCGTCTGTGCAAGCGACGTTTGAAATCGTTTCAAGCGATGCAGGATCGAGACTTGTTAAACCACAGTCCCCTACTGCCCTATTTAATTTCTACTTGATTCACTGACGACTTGCACCTTGATGTGCTGCTGTGTCCAATGGCATTTCGCGAAGTACCTCACTAAGAATGTCTGTTGGATTTCATTACTTTCGCAATTTTCGCGCACAAACTGGTTGAGACATACCTGAATTTATTGACACAGCATGTTCTGCTGTTAAAATTCGTGTGAAACCTTCAGCTGTCATTTATTTTGCACAATTCGCTACTAAAGCTTGATAATGGTCACTGACCGAAACTAGTAGCGAACTGTGCAAAATGAATGGCAGCTGAAAGTTTCACCATGAATTTTAACAGTTATTTGTTGGCTGAATATCCCGACCTGAAATCATACATAAGCTCTGTAGTATTTGAAACCAACTGTCGTTGTCAAGAGGCCTGTCGGTTAGGATCTTTCTACGACTGTTGTTCTCTCAACGTGTCAAGTATTTGAGAGTGGTACACCATTTCTTATAGACACGTTGAGCAGTTGGTGCTGATAACAAATCGTTTAATTTATTCAAGGTGTAGTCATGAGCATCTACAAACATGACGTCATGACGAACCGTCCTTATTGCGCTAGCTCCATACAAGCGTATCCCACAGACACGTAACATCACTGCGGTGAAGGGTTATAGGACAACCTGTTACCACACCTACAACACTTCGCCGCTCCAATGCGATCAGTGTGTACTTTTATTAAAGGGATGTCTAACGTATAAGGGGCAACCAAAAATTTTCCATTAGAGGGCTTTGTTGCGGCGTATATGCTATGTAGCGTGACCCTGTTGCGGGTATAGAAGCACCGATTTGTAGGCAAGGGATTAGCGCAGCATTCGTCCCTTTCCGATGTGCGAGCAGTAAATGCGGAAACGTGAAGTATGGCGACGTTTTTACCAAATGCATCAAAACGTGATCAAGATACTTTTATTCTTTTCGTGGCTGCCGAAGGACAAACGCCGGTAGACATCCATCTGTGTGTGCGTGGAGCAACGTGTCTGCCGAAATCCACCGTTGAACGAGAATGGATGCTACTGCTTCATGATAACGTGCGTCCCCATTTCGCAAATTTCATAATGCAGAAGACACACCAACTCAAGTGGGAGTGACTCTAGCACTCGCCCTACATTCCTGATGTCTCCCCTTGCGATTATCATGGCTTTGGTCCCTTAAAAAAAAGGCAACGAAGGGCCCATGATTCCTGTCGGATGCGGATATGCAGCAGGCAGTTATGAACCACTTCCTGCAGCAGGACATAGTGTTTTACCAAATGGGTTTCTTCAACCTGGTGCTCCTGTGGGATGATCGCCTCAATGCTCAAGGCGATTTTTCCTGATTGGCATACCGATTGTGAAATATACGACTTTCAAATGGTAACTTTTTGTTCGCCATTGACATTTTTTCTGGTGGTATTATGCCTGTTTCAATGGTTGTGCTGTGTAACTCCTCCTTTTATCCGCGCGGATATCTCTCTTCGTTCGTCGGTCGAACTTACTGTGTGGCAAAATGCGGTTAAATCTGAATCGAATAACGAGACTAATAATGAGAAAACAATGGTTGATCCAACAACGTCTAGTTCATGTCAGTACATGTTTGTGGCGCAGTATTTTGTTTTGCGTGTGTACGTTCCCGACTATGTGTTTCTGTATGAGATTTAGCCCACATTCATCTCCAACTCTATAAAAAGTATACGTATAACCGAAACTATTGACCCAAAAACTGTTATCCAACTTAAACTCTTATGAAAATCTTTGACTAAAGAGAACCTAGTCTGAATTGAACTGTAACTGGCCTGAATACAATTTTTCTTTATATTAAAACCGTAACTGAAGTAAAACAGTTATCTGGTCCTAATCAAAATTTCCACTTGCCTCGCGTCTTGAGAACATTTTTGCAGCCTTCTCTAAAGCACAACAGCAAGCAGACAGTGGCTAAACTAGACTTCTGTTTTTAAATAAAATTTCCAACCGGTATTCAAACTGCTGCATACCACGTGGTGCAATGCGGTAATGCGTATTGATAGACCTTCTTTAAACAGTGGGATGGGGAGAGTAACTATTCCTAAGAAATGGTATTCCAAGACAAAGATTTTATAATGAAATATGTATTCCCACAGACAGACAAAAATTTCGTGTGATCTTCACACATAACATTGGTCTGAACAATACTATGCTTAACAAAATGAACAGTGGTTTAAAAGGAGTATAATGTTAACTAAGTATTTCTATAAAAAGCAAGCAGCTTAATAAGTTGATATGTTACTGCATGACTCATGGGAAGTGGGGTGGTCTTTCTCTCAGTTCTAAGCAAGTTAACTGACAGTAATCATTCCAACAAACTAGATGCGGAATGTTGCAGTCTAACCTCACACTTCTTCCCTCCAGAAATTATAACATTACTAAAAGTTTATATTCTTTTCGCCTTCCAATATATGTGATATTAACCCTTAGAACAAAACTTTCATCATCTAACAGATACAATGACAAGTCAACACAGCAATACCGAAAACCTTCATCACCGACCACACATAAACTAAGAACGTATGAGACAACGAAGAGTCAAAGACTGTGCCACGACAAGACCAAAGATAGTTTAAAAGTAACGTAGCTTTCTCTCTTTCCTAGGTGCACATCGACAACTTATAAAAATCAAAATGACATGCCCACCTTACGCTTGTAACGTCATCGTACTACGTAGGCGAATGCGCTTGATTGTTACGAATATTAGCTTTGAGTGAAGTAGCATGGAAGCGCGTTTAGATAGGACACTGATTATGGTGTCAATGGGGAGAGGTTGCTGAACACTACTAGAACCAAAAGAGACAAATTAAAAATGCTCGGCGGAATAGAGGTAAAAATCGGTACTTAATTGAAAATTACAAAATAATGAAAGATGTCGTCGTTTCATGTAACACGTAAATGTGTTCGGGATTATAGGATATGCTAGCCAGAGGAAAGCTCGCTTCACAGTGGACCCAAAAAGTCTGAACAGTCCAGTGTGGAATGAATGCGAAATTACGGCAGCGTCAAAAAGAAGAAGAAAAAAAAAATGGAGCAAAGCGATTACGTAGTGACCCCATCTGGCATACAGCGGTCAGCGACACTCCAAACTTGTGATTTATCTATTCTGCTCTTACTCTTGATACTACTCTTGATAACGAATGTATTAAAGGGATTGATAGAAAAAGTACATAGTAACACGACACGGAGAAGACCCGTGGTCTAGGGGTAGCGTCTTTGATTCATAATCAAAACATCTTCGGTCCCGGGTTCGATACCCGCCACTGCCTAAATTTTGATAAATAATCAACATTGGCGGCCGAAGACTGCCGGCATAAGAAGTCAGCCTCATTCTGCCAACGGCCTTGTCAAAGAGGGCGGAGGAGCGGATAGAGGTTCAGGGCACTCTCTTGTCCTAGGGGTGGGAAATTGCCCCTAAAGGCGGAAGAATCAGCAATGATCAACGACATGAGGATGCAGAAGGCAATGGAAACCACTGCATTAAAGACACGTGACGTGTATCCACAGGACATGTGGCCTGTAATTGAAGAAGTATCATGATGATCTCTCCGTTGGCAAAAGATTCCGGAATAGTCCCCCCATTCGGATCTCCGTGAGGGGACTGCCAAGGGGGAGGTTACCATGAGAAAAAGATTGAATAATCAACGAAAGGATAACGTTCTACGAGTCGGTGCGTGGAATGTCAGAAGCTTGAAGACGGTAGTTAAACTAGAAAATCTGAAAAGGGAAATGCAAAGGCTCAATCTAGATATAGTAGGGGTCAGTGAAGAGAAGTGGAAGGAGGATTTCTGGTCAGATGAGTATCGGGTAATATGAACAGCAGCAGAAAATGGTATAACTGGTGTAGGATTCGTTATGAATAGGAAGGTAGAGCAGAGGGTGTGTTTCTGTGAACAGTTCAGTGACCGGGTTGTTCTAATCAGAATCGACAGCAGACCAACACCGACAACGATAGTTCAGGTACACATGCCGACGTCGCAAGCTGAAGATGAACAGATAAAGTGTATGAGGATATTGAAAGGGTAATGCAGTATGTAAAGGGGGACGAAAATCTAATAGTCATGGGCGACTGGAATGCAGTTGTAGGGGAAGGAGTACAAGAAAAGGTTACAGGAGAATATGGGCTTGGGACAAGGAATGAAAGAGGAGAAAGACTAATTGAGTTCTGTAACAAGTTTCAGCTAGTAATAGCGAATACCCTGTTCAAGAATCACAAGAGGAGCAGGTATACTTGGAAAAGGCTGGGAGATACGGGAAGATTTCAATTAGATTACATCATGGTCAGACAGAGATTCCGAAATCAGATACTGGATTGTAAGGCGTACCCAGGAGCATATATAGACCCAGATCACAATATAGTAGTGATGAAGAGTAGGCTGAAGTTCAAGACATTAGTCAGGAAGAATCAATACGAAAAGAAGTGGAATACCGAAGTACTAGGGAATGACGAGATACCTTTGAAGTTCTCTAACGCTATACATACAGCAATAAGGAATAGCGCAGTAGGCAGTACAGTTGAAGAGGAATGGACATTTCTAAAAAGGGCCATCACAGAAGTTGGGAAGGAAAACATAGGTACAAAGAAGGTAGCTGCGAAGAAACCATGGGTAACAGAAGAAATACTTCAGTTGATTGATGAAAAGAGGATGTACAAACATGTTCCGGGAAAATCAGGAATACAGAAATACAAGTCGCTGAGGAATAAAATAAATAGGAAGTGCAGGGAAGCTAAGACGAAATGGCTGCAGGAAAAATGTGAAGACATCGAAAACGATATGATTGTCGGAAGGACAGACTCAGCATACAGGAAAGTCAAAACAACCTTTGGTGACATTAAAAGCAACGGTGGTAACATTAAGAGTGCAACGGGAATTCCACTGTTAAATGCAAGGGGAGAGAGCAGATAGGTGGAAAGAATACATTGAAAGCCTCTATGAGGGTGAAGATTTGTCTGATGTGATAGAAGAAGCAACAGGGGTCGATTTAGAAGAGATAGGGGATTCAGTATTAGAATCAGAATTTAAAGGAGCTTTGGAGGACTTACGGTCAAATAAGGCAGAAGGGATAGATAACATTGCATCAGAATTTCTAAAATCATTGGGAGAAGTGGCAACAAAACGATTATTCACGTTGGTGTGTAGAATATATGAGTCTGGCGACATACCACCTGACTTTCGGAAAAGCATCATCCACACAATTCCGAAGACGGCAAGAGCTGACAAGTGCGAGAATTATCGCACAATCAGCTTAACAGCTCATGCATCGAAGCTGCTTACAAGAATAATATACAGAAGAATGGAAAAGAAAATTGAGAATGCGCTAGGTGACGATCAGTTTGGCTTTAGGAAAAGTAAAGGGACGAGAGAGGCAATTCTGACGTTACAGCTAATAATGGAAACAAGGCTAAAGAAAAATCAAGACACTTTCATAGGATTTGTCGACCTGGAAAAATCGTTCGACAATATAAAATGGTGCAAGCTGTTCGAGATTCTGAAAAAAGTAGGGGTAAGCTATAGGGAGAGACGGGTCATATACAATATGTACAACAACCAAGAGGGAATAATAAGAGTGGACGATCAAGAACGAAGTGCTCGTATTAAGAAGGGTGTAAGACAAGGCTGTAGCCTTTCGCCCCTACTCTTCAATCTGTACATCGAGGAAGCAATGATGGAAATAAAAGAAAGGTTCAGGAGTGGAATTAAAATACAAGGTGAAAGGATATCAATGATACGATTCGCTGACGACATTGCTATCCTGAGTGAAAGTGAAGAAGAATTAAAAGATCTGCTGAACGGAATGAACAGTCTAATGAGTACACAGTATGGTTTGAGAGTAAATCGGAGAAAGACGAAGGTAATGAGAAGTAGTAGAAATGAGAACAGCGAGAAACTTAACATCAGGATTGATGGTCACGAAGTCAATGAAGTTAAGGAATTCTGCTACCTAGGCAGTAAAATAACCAATGACGGACGGAGCAAGGAGGACATCAAAAGCAGACTCGCTATGGCAAAAAAGGCATTTCTGGCCAAGAGAAGTCTACTAATATCAAATACCGGCCTTAATTTGAGGAAGACATTTCTGAGGATGTACGTCTGGAGTACAGCATTGTATGGTAGTGAAACATGGACTGTGGGAAAACCGGAACAGAAGAGGATCGAAGCATTTGAGATGCGGTGCTATAGACGAATGTTGAAAATTAGGTGGACTGATAAGGTAAGGAATGAGGAGGTTCTACGCAGAATCGGAGAGGAAAGGAATATGTGGAAAACACTGATAAGGAGAAGGGACAGGATGATAGGACATCTGCTAAGACATGAGGGAATGTCTTCCATGGTACTAGAGGGAGCTATAGAGGGCAAAAACTGTAGAGGAAGACAGGGATTGGAATACGTCAAGCAAATAATTGAGGACGTAGGTTGCAAGTGCTACTCTGAGATGAAGAGGTTAGCACAGGAAAGGAAGTCGTGGCGGGCCGCATCAAACCAGTCAGTAGACTGATGAAACCGACACGCTTATCATTTTATTCCGTCGTTTTCACGGAAAAGTTGCAGGGTGAACCCAAACTACACACACAGAAATTTTATTATTTACCTTTCAATGCTGTCATTGAAAATTCAATGGTTATTTATAGTAGTATTTTGGCTATGCGCCACAACTGGTATTGCACTCACTTGAAAATGGCCACAGATCCGAAACTGAGCTGTATTGGAGAAATCAGAGTAAGAGGAATATTTTAACCAAACTAAAATAAGTCATTGGACCAGAATGTCTTCGAGAAAATTTGTACATAGTCCGACGGTAATTTTAACTAGTGGAAGATACAGGGCGTCACGATGAAAGGCTGTCAAGTAAAATTAATATCAGTTTATCTTCAAAATTAATCCTATTATTATTTGGGCCATTCATTTTACTGAGATGAAGGTAAAACATTCTCACTGACGAATTATTCGCTCTTTTTCGTGCCAGAGCGAAGTTAAGTTGCAAAGTTATTAATTCGTCACGTGCACATTTATGTGTTTGTTCTCGCATAACTGTTCGTCAGGCAGACCGACTGTATGGATTGCGGATGCGTTCGATAGAATGAGCCTCTTGCTTGATGCCGTATCAAAGCGAAACGGTACGTATCCAACCACGAGACAAAGCGACCTTGCAGGCTGCCTAATTACCAAATTGTAGGCGCATCGATTCAGAAAGCGTAAGCTGTTTGTCCTAGTATGAGACCGATCTGCAACTTATACTCTCTCTCTCTCTGTCGCACAAACATGCGAGGACAAGTTTGCACAACGAGTTATTAGCCAGCAACGTATGTAGGGTTCGATCCAGTTTCCCTGCGTTAATCTGAAACTGTCTTGGGTGCCTCGATTGGTTTTCTCCAATTTTAACAATTCTGGCTTGATCCAACTGCAGCTACGTCAGTTGTACATTATGAAGTAAAATGACTGGTTCCTTGCACAATTATTGGCTGAATCGATGTTTTTCTTTGCTGATGTTGTGAAAAGGTACAGACCTGCCTAATAGTCTTCGTGCTGCAGGCTTGTCACATGTGTAGCAAGAACATGTGTGTGGCTGGTGTAATGCAGCCTTCAGCCAGAAATGTTAAAATAGCAGAAAAACCTTGTTAAAGTAGTCGGAGATAAATGTGATCAAAACAGTGCATGAAATAAATTAAACAGAAAATCAGAACACGCTGCCTCATATTTACACATCTTCACTTACTCAGTCATATCCAGTCAAGAAGAATGTAAAATCGTCATCTTTGACAATGTTAATACGTGATATTGAAATTCTAACAGAATTAGAGAATAAAGGCTAGAAATATAACTTGGGAAGGTGTGGCTGTATGATTTGAAACGTCCCCTTAGAACTATTATACATGACTGTGTTTAAACTGACACACAATATTTTTAGCGCAACGCAATCTGACTTTCAAAAATCCCTACAAAACAATGGTCCTGACTAACATTAACCTATAGCTTTCACAAATCACTTACCTCACAAAAATCTTCGTTACTCGAACTACTGCAATACCGCGAGCGCCACTACTGCCAGCTAAATAAAACATTCAAATTACGGAAGGCACTAACTACTGATAGGTATAGTTAGCAAATGAAAGATTTTAATAGAGAACAAACAATGTATTTACCTTAATAGCGTTGAAAAATCATAATATACATAGCAGTTCATGACATCCAGTCTTACAAATTTCAAAACTCCGCCATTTCTCTCCCCACATCCACCACTGCTGGCGGCTCACCTCCAACTGCGCAACGCTACGCGCTGTTCACATCCAGCTGCCCAACACTACAATGGGACACAGACTGCACACAGCACAGAGCGCTACGTAACGTTGCCAATAATAAAACATGAACAGCCTACTTACAGATTACTGGAAAAATATGGATATGACTCAGTCAGTCTAATAACACATCAAATATTATTACTAATAGTTTAGGGAGCAAGTCAGTCATTCAACACAATCTTAAAAGTCGTACTACATTCATCTAATCGGTTTATGAAACAAAGACCTGATCAGCTGGTAAACTAACACATGCTCTCTTGTCTGAATACACAGTACTTTCAGTTAAACGGTGGCACACGCAAGTCAATACAATGTATGTATGCAGACTGAAGTGGCGAATGAAGATTTGTACCAAGGCCAGGATTCAAACTCGGGTCTCCTGCTCACTAGGCAAATGTGCTAACCACAACGTCATCCTGGCACAATGGCTCTGCGTGACTGTACAGACTACCCTAGCACGGCTTCCTCTTGAATCTAGATCTACATCTAGAACATACTCAGCAATCCACCTAATGGTGTGTGGCGGAGGATACTTTCGGTACCACTATATGATCCCTCCAACGCTGTTCCACTCGTGAATGGTGCGTGGGAAGAATTATTCTCGGTAAGCCTCTGTATTTCCCCTAGTTTCTCGCGTCTCCTCGTGGTCAATACGCGAGATGTATGTAGGAAGAAGTAGTATGTTGTCCCACTCCTCCTGTAAAGTGCTGTCCCGAAATTCCAATAGTAAATCTCTCCGTGATGCACAACGCCTCTCTTGTAACGTCTGCCAGTGGAGTTTTGTTAGAATCTCCATAACGCTCTCTCGCCAGCTAAACGATCCCGTGACGAAACGCGCCGCTCTTCGTCGGATCTTCTCTGATAGGGATCCCAGACAGATGAACGACACAAGTATCGGGCGAACAAGCGTCTTATAAGCCACTTCTTCTTTTATGGATGAGTTACATATCCTTAGGATTCTTCCGATAAATCTGAGTCTGTTATCTGCTTTTCCTGCTATCTGTTTTATGCGGTCATTCCACTCAAGCTCACTCTGGATAATTACGCCTGGATATTTTACGGATATGCGAAAGTTGCACCGAGTGAAAATGTCACTCATCCAGAAATATGTGAAATTCGCACCCAATTTTGCTGGAAGATACCTACTCAAGGGCAGAGCCTATCTGTGCCCCTGGGAGTTGTCACTCACCGGAAATGAACCCTTTGCGGCACGCCGGCCAGTGTGGCCGAGCGGTTCTAGGCGCTTCAGTCTGGAACCGCGAAACCGCTACGGTCGCAGGTTCGAATCCTGCTTCGGGCATGGATGTGTGTTATGTCCTTCGGTTAGTTAGGTTTAAGTAGTTCTAAGTTCTAGGGGATTGATTACCTCAGATGTTAAGTCCCATAGTGCTCAGAGCCATCTGAACCATTTTTGAACCTTTGCGGCACGGCCTACCAGCACTCGGGAAGTCCTCGTCCACTCAAGTGCCTGACCACTTGGCTAGCCCCTATCAGTGTGAGTTGGAGGTGGGCCAAACGGTTATTCTGGAGTAACCGTTGTCACGGTTCCAGTTATTCTTTCATAACCGTTATTTTTAACGGTTATCTATAACTGTCAAGTTATTTTTCACTGCCAAATACCGAATACTCCGACGGAGCTACGGTTAAATAAGGACATAATTGGAATCCATCAGTTTAGTTATCAGTATAATTGCGAGTAGTGCTAAATGGCAGGAATGTCGTACAAATCGTGTCATAACGTTAGGTAATTAACTCCGGGTACATTTCAGTTGATGTTAGAACGATTACTAGTGTTTCTTATTATATGTATGTAGGTTATCGGTTGCTATTAGAAATAATATCCACGTTGCTGCAACAGAATGTACGCGGAACTTCGCCACAGCACTGTTTAAGTAAAATGTTAACAAAATGCGTTCTTAAGTGTCAAGTAATATGTATACTGAATACTGTAGGTTAAATTCGAAGCTTAATTTCTTGTGCTGCTCACTTAATAGAATAAGTGTACAGCCTTGTAATACAACAACAAAAATATACTTAATCTGACAGATTCGTTTACGCCTGTCCTGTACAAGATAGTCCTTTTGGGGAATGTGTGAATATGCTAATGCAAGTTTTATGTGAGATTTGGAAAACTGCTCGATTTCTCCATCTACAACATGGGTATAACATATGATGACATGCAGATCGAAAAGGTTGACAGTGTTACATTTCTGAGCCTACAACTCGATAGTAAATTCAGTTGGGAAGGGCATACCACAAACGGAGCAAAAGTTTTTAGCGTGTAAAAGTGTGTAATAAAAAACTTTTGGCGTATAAATTCAAGATTGATCATTATGAATGGTTCATAGGCTTATTAAGGTACTACGGAAATTTTGTGTTATATTTCTGCTGCGCGATTCTGTTTGCTGATTTAAAATTTGTTCTTGGAGCTTAGTCGTGTGAATGTAGACTTGTACAGGTATTTCTTCTAGCATGCCCATCAATTAGCCTTTGAAGACTTCTGTAAAGTAGTGAAATCTCTCTCGATCTTTTCAATGGAGTGTGTATTACTCTCTTAGGTTATTTTCGCTTCTGTTTATGTATCCTGTACATCTTGTTTTAAGGGGACCTGGAGTTCACCGTGCTGCATATCTACGCCTCGCTATCATCGCGTGTTACCCTTGATCTACAGTGCGAAGTAAGTTGCGGTTTTGCTACCAGCGCTGAATGGAATTAACTAAAGCTGTACAAGGAAACTTACTTAATTATCTGCTATAGTTTAAGAAATACGAAATTCTTTATAATAGACGGTTTACTTTGGGGCAATTTGGTGAACATAGCTCAAATCATTGTGAAGATATGAGTACGTAAAGTCCTGAAAATGTAGTTTTGAGAAAATCAGAAAAGATTGTTCTCAATGTTTTTGACTTGCCGTATGTCTCTTTCATAACATTCCAGCAGCATTATTCTTGATGGCCAGCTGATTCTTCATCCTCTTTAGACATTTTCAGAAATATTTCCCTTACCCTGGACCGTTAGTGCTGACTTTCGCAACCCTTTCAGCTTCAACTACTTGCTGACAATCTACATTCAACTGTGGTGACATAAATAAAATTGTCCACAACAAACACATCCTAAATACAAAATATGGTGAATAGTTACCATATGAACGATATTATTTATGATACATTTATTATCTACAATCAACGCATCCACTCGTAACAGATTTTGTTCTGTGTCCAGCTGTTTGTCATCAGTGTTGTAGCTCTACAGTAGTGGCTTTCTTTTCCTATGTGTGAGCAATATGCTACAATTATTTACGTCCAGGGTCAAGTGCCACAGCCTGCACCATTCATCATTTCTCTGCAGCCCATACTGGAAATTCCTTCTACCTTCTGGCGTTGCTACTTTGGTATCGACAACTGCATCATCTGCGAATAGCCTTAAAGAGCATCCGACGCTTTCTACTTGATCATCTGTGTACACTGTAAACAGCAACGGTACTTTCACACTTCCCTATGGTACTATGTCGATTTTGTTCCGTTAAGATCGACGTGTTGAGGTCTATCTGCAAGTAAGTCTTGAATTCAATCGCAAGTCTGCTCTGATACTCCTAAGCTCGTAGTTTTTTCATTAAACGGCAATGCGGGACGGTGTCAAATGCCTTACTGAAATGAAGGAACACGGCATCAATGGATTTTATGGAGGAATAGAGAGAGCTGAGTTTCGCAGGATTTCTGTTCACGGAATCCATGTTGATTTTTATGGAGGAGATGTTCATTTTTAAAAACGTCATAATTCTTTAGCATAAAACATCTTCCATATTTCTACAACAGAATGACGCCAACGATACAGGCCTATAATTGTGTGGATCCGTCTTACGTCCTTTCTTGAGAACGTCGTTAGGTACATTTCATTGCTCAAGCGATCTACGATAAACTACTGCTAGAAGGGGAGCAAGTTCTTTCGCATAATCTGTATAGAATCTTATAGGTATCTCATCTGGTCCTGACGCCTTGCCACTACCAAGCGATTGTAGCTGCTTTTCAATTCCGCGATCGATTTTCTCAATATCTGCCATTTCTACGTTCTGACGACGGTTGAAAGGAGGGACAGTGTTACGATCTTCCGCGGTGAAACAACTTCGGAACACCGAATTCAGTATTTCTGCCTTCTCTCTGTTATCTTCCGTTTCGGTGCCGGTGTGGTCGCTGAGAGAATGAATAGATGATTTTGTCCTACTTACTAATTTTTTACGACCAAAATCATTTAGGATTTTTACTCTGGTCGGTTGACAACGTCTTACATTCAGAATCATTGAACTCTTCTCTCATTGTTCTCCTTACGCTCATTTTCACTTCATTCAGATTTTGTTTGTCAGCTAGGTTTTTACTTCTCTTGAATCTGAGATGAAGTGCTCTTGGTTTAAGCAGCGCTTTTCTAAGACGACTATTAAACCATGGTGGATCTTTCCCATCCCTTAAAACCATACTCGGAACGATGCATCTGATTTTTTTTCCATGTGTTCTCTTCCTCTTCGTCGTCATCATCTAATATTTGATGCTGACTAGTGAGATATTCTGAAATCTGTATCCTATCACCATTGCTGAGGAAATTCATCCTCCTACCTTGCTTAACATTCCTTGTAGGACCTGTCGTCATAGATGCTGTCACAGCTTTATAATTGATTCATTCGTCTACGTTAACTGATCAGTAAGTTCAGGTGTGTTTGTTGCCAGGAGGTCTCAGACGTAACCCTCACGAGTTGGTTCTCTACCTATCTGGTCAAGGTAATCCAGACATCCAGAACAATGCCACACGAATCCCTGTCTCGGGCACCAGTTTTGATGGCGTAACACTCCCAGTCTAACCTGGCAAATTGAAGCCACACCCTAGTACAACTGCACGATCAGGTTCAAATGGCTCTGAGCATTATGCGACTTAACTTCTGAGGTCATGAGTCGCCTAGAACTTAGAACTAATTAAACCTAACTAACCTAAGGACATCACACACATCCATGCCCGAGGCAGGATTCGAACCTGCTACCGTAGCGGTCGCTCGGCTCCAGACTGTAGCGCCTAGAACGGCTCGGCCACTCCGGCCGGCCTGCACGATCAGGAAAATTGCTAATGATATTCTGCAAGTTCTGTCTGAAGCGCTCTACAACTACAGATCCTGACCCAGTTGGTCTATGAAAGCAACCGATCACCATTCTTGACCGGTCTTTGATACTCAATTTCATCCAGATTAAATCACATTCGGAATCCTTGATAACCTCGCTAGATTTTATCGAATTTTTTTACTGCAATAAACACCCCGCCACAATTGGCGACTAGCCTATCCTTACGATAAACATTCCAATCTGAGCTTAGGATTTCGTTGCCATTGATGTCTCGTTTCAACCAGCATTCTGTTTCCAATACTGTCTGTGCGTTATAACCTTCAGTAAGCGATACTAATTCTGGGACCTTTTCTTGGATTCTTCTGTAGTTTACTTGGATCATATTAGTCTTTTCTATTTCTGGTCTGCGAAGATCAAGAATTTCTTAGGTCACTGTGGCTAATTTAACAGGCAAATGGTCTTTGATCCCAAGAAGGGGTTCTCTAACGTAAAAAAAGTTCCATGTGCACACCACACGTACTCCACTACCCTAGTAGCCGCTTCCTGCGTGAACTGCATGCCTGATCTATTAAGGGGAACGATACAATTCTGCACCCGATAGAGGAGGTCGAGAAATTCGCATTCAATACTAGCTGAGCCTCTGGTATAGGTCTTCCACTCTGCTCCAAGCCACAGGACCGCAATCAACCATGGGTACGATGCTAAAAATAGACAGCTTTGCCTGCACACCATGTGCGTTGCTGGTTGCCATCACCAGATCAGCCAGCCGCCGGTTGCACCCAGTGCGCTCGATAGCCGCCGGTAGGGCCTCCTCCACACCACTGTTGAGACCTCCCAGAAAACACACCGCATGCACACTGGAATTCTTTTCCGCCTTGCCTGCTACCTTCCTGACGGGCTCCATCAAGTAACATTGGAGCTGCCAATGACAAGCCTAGCCACCCTCAGTAGTTGTCCGGACTGGGCAGGAAAATCCACCGCTCGCCCAACAGGAGAGGTATCCCGTACTGGCTCAGTGTTTTCATCAACACTAGGTAACACCTCAGCACCTCGTACCTGTTGCTCCTCAGCCCACATGGTTTCCATCTACACTTGAACAGCACTGCTGTATTGGAAAAACATCTCAGCATCGAACGAAATGGGGGGGGGGGGGATACTGCCTGAAACAAGAGGCTTAGATACTTTAATCACATGAATTTATGTGGTTCCATAGACTTGTTCAAGTCTTAAACAGCTTGTGATGTATGTATGCAGACTGAATCTTTGAATGAATATTTGTACCAAGGATGGGATTCAAACCCCGGTCTCGTGCTAACATCTACGAAACACTGGGATAGTGGCTTGGCGTAGCAGCACCGACTATCCTGTGATTTCATCACCCATACCAACCCAAGAGCGTTGTAGCAACGGCACTGCAAGTTTCTGTTAGACATCGACTGTGGTCGCGTGGGATCTGTGGTTCCAGTGGAGCACGCGTGCTGAGCCACGCCTACAGAAACTCCATACCATGAGCGTCCTCTTCCACCGCAATGTAGGACGGCCAGTGGCCACCAGATTTGCCACTTGCAAATGGTTCAAATGGCTCTGAGCACTATGGGACTCAACATCTGTGGTCATAAGTCCCCTAGAACTTAGAACTACTTAAACCTAACTAACCTAAGGACATCACACACATCCATGCCCGAGGCAGGATTCGAACCTGCGACCGTAGCCGTCGCGCGGTTCCGGACTGAGCGCCTAGAGCCGCTAGAGCACCGCGGCCGGCTGCCACTTGCACTTTGAGTGTCTCTACTATGACACCACTTTTCGTGCTTGGTTATCCACGTAGACTTTGGGACAGCTGGACTCTATTTATTTCATCTTTATTTCTAATGAGTATTTGCACTCTTAGAGAAACACATGTTAAGTAAATCTTCTGTTTGCTGATCATTTTTGCTCTTGCTCAGCTTTCCGACGACAACAGTGTCCCCAGCTCTGTGGTCCACCTATCCTTACTCAAACACAACAAACCTTTGCATGCCTCCTCTGTCCAAAAGTTTACGCTAATCCAATACATTTGGAGAGTTCTGTGACGATGATCGAATTTAGAATGAATGCCAACTGGGGTGAGGCATGAATGGGAATTTGGATTGAGAAGGGAGGCATGCCAGGATAGCCCCTGCAGTTGTGCAAAGCCACTGCGCCATGGCGATGTAGTGTTTGATGCATCTGCCTAAAGTATGGGACATCCAGGTTCGAATCCCAAGCTTCGTACAAATTTTCATTCGTAGCTTCAGTCTGCTTACATACTTCATAAATATTTAAGACCTGAAAGGGTCTCTGGAGCCATATACACTGAAGAGCCAAAGAAACTGGTACATCTGCCTAATATTGTGCAGGGATCCCGCGAGCACACAGGAGTGCCGCAACACGACGTGACATGGACTCGGCTAATGTCTGAAGTAGTGCTGGAGGGAATTGACACCATTAATCCTGCAGGGGTGCCCATAAATCCATAACAGCGTGAGAGAGTGGATATCTCTTTGGCCCGAAAAATCTCAAAGGAGCCACTCTGCAGCAAATCGGCACGTGTCGGGTGTCACGTTGTCTTGATGGTATTGCCCAAGTCCGTCAGAAAGCAAAATGGACGTGAATGGATGCACATTATCTGACAGGATGCTTAAGTACGTATCAACTTTCAAGAGTTGAATCTTAAAGTATCAGGAGCCCCATATCATTCCAACTGCACACGCCCCACACCATTACAGAGCCTCCATCTGCTTGATCAGTATCATGCTGACAAACAGGGTCCGTGGATTCATGAGGTTATCTCCATATCCGTACAATCCGTCATCTCGTTACAATTAGAAACGAGACTCGTCCGACCAGGCAACATGTTTCCTGTCACCAACAGTCCAATGTCGATGTTGACGGGCCCAGGCGAGGCGTAAATCTTTGTGTCGTGCAGTCATCAAGGGTACACGAGTGTGCCTTCGGCTCCGAAAGCCCGTATCGAAAATGTGTCGTAGATTGGTACGCACACTGACGCTTGTTGTTGGCCCAACGTTGAAATCTGCAGCGATCTGCGGAAAGGTTGTACTTCTGCCACATCAGTCGTCATTGGTCCGGTTCTTCCAAGATATTTCTGCGGCCGCAGTGATGTCGGTGATTTAATGTTTCACCGGTTTTCTGATATTCACGGTACACTCATGAAAATCGCCACTTGAACTCTACCTCGGAGAAGCTGTGTCCCATCGCTCGTGCGCCGACTATATCACCACGTTCAAACTGACTTAAATCTTGATAACCTTCCATTGTAGTAGCAGTAACCGATCTAACAACTGCGCCAGACTCTTGTTGTCTCATATAGGCGTTGCCGACAGCAGCGCCGTATTCTGCCTGTTTACATGTCCCTGTATTTGAATACTGATGCTTATACCAGTCTCTTTGGCGCTTCGGTGTAATTTCATGTGGAGATCAATATGTCACAAGCACCATAATTGGAGGATTCTCCTGCCGAAGCCTTATGGCTTCAAATGGCTCTGAGCACTATGGGACTCAACTGCTGAGGTCATTAGTCCCCTAGAACTTAGAACTAGTTAAACCTAACTAACCTAAGGACATCACAAACATCCATGCCCGAGGCAGGATTCGAACCTGCGACCGTAGCGGTCTTCCGAAGCCTTATGTCATGTGCCATCGAACTGTATCCTGTCCAAAAGCGAGTGTGAAGTATTTCATCTCGCCGCAATCACCGGAAGGAGGTACGCCGCTGCTGAGTTGTTGGTTTTATCAACTTACCAACTTGCGCTTGTTTTACGAGACGTCCATCCATTCTTCTTCCCATCGATTCGTGCCCTTGTACCTTTCGAGTGAGAAATTGGGAACTACAAGGATGCAGTCTACCACCACACATATTTAAAAATTAGTTTCTGCGTCTGTTAGGTTTTATATAATATGAAACTGTCTGCTTGTTGTGCCAGCCTCTTCGGTATGTAAACAAATGTGCAGACTGAATGTTACAAAAACCTTTCATCCTTCTATTATACCTTGCACAGATTACTTAGTCCCTGATCTCTGTCTTTATTATGTTCACTGGATGAGTCCCCTGGAGACCACTTGCAGTTCCGTGCGGTATTTTAATTCGTCGTCAGACGCATTATTAAAAAAGAGCGGCTGTTATCTAGTATGGATGTACTTTTGACGCATCACACTACTCTGGCCTGCGTGATCCATGATTTATTAAGCTCACTGCAGAGATTTTACAAAAATCTCCGGAATGCCCATAAATAATGCAGAGTTTCATCTGCTTGCCGGGCAGATTGTGGCGCTGCGACTGCGGATATTACACAAAATGGACGCTGCTATCCGTCGTAATAAAGATGTTACAAAATGAACGCGGTCGCTGGCACTTTCATCCTGCCTTGTTATTGTGTCCACAATAATTTTAATACAAGACTTGCGCAGTGCACTTCGCGAGATCCCTGTCTGCATATTTCTACATATTCACAGCGTCATTCATGTTGCTTCTGCGTATTCTAATGTAATGGCCGTCAACAATGTCGTGTTATACAGCTGGATTTAATTTAATCTCCAAAATATTTTCTGCTTATGATTTGTTCTCACAGAGGTAGAAAAAGCCATATGGAGGTAATTGCTCCGCTGCCGACGTTGTTGTGACAGGAAAGACCATTAGACGATTGTAAGTTAATGGAGAGAAACATGAACAAAGTTTACACTTCTTGTGATGAATGGTGGTCTGCCTATGCAAGTGAATGATCAGTATAGATGACTGCCATCTGCCATACGGAGAACCACGATTCGATTCTCGTTAATGCCAAGAATGTTTCGTGGTGAGAGCACTCGAACAGGTACTCTCAGCCTCGTGATGCCAATTGAGGAGCTACTTAAATGAGAAGTTGCGGATCCACGATCTGGAATGTCGTCAGAGCGGAGTGACTCCCTAGCGCCGTCAATTCCTGGAATAGCTGTTCGTAATGATTGGAGCAATGAAACTTCGTGGTAAATTGAAACTGTGTGCCGTGTCGAAACCTGAAACAGGGGCCTGTGTGATTCGTAGGCAACTGCTCTACCAACTGAGATACCTAAAGACGACTCACGACCCTCGCAAACAGCTTTACTTCCGCCAGTACCTCATCTCCGACTTCCCAAACATCACAGATTTCCTGCGAAACATGCAAGACTAACACTCCTGGAAGAAAGGATACTGCAGGGACATGGCGTACCCACAGCTTGGGCGATCTTTACAGACTGAAATTTTCCCTCTGCAGGATAGTGTGTGTTGATATGAAACTTCCTAGGAAAATAAAACTGTGTGCCGGGCCAAGACTCGAAGTCGGTACCTGATTTTAATTTGTCAGGAAGTTTCATATCAGTGCACACTCCCCTGCAGAGTGAAAATTTCATTCCGGTAGTGGAAGCTATATTTAAATGTAGATGAAGATAAGGTAGCAGAAATGAGAACAGCAAGAAACTTAACACCAGGATTGATGATCACGAAGTAGATGAGGTTAAAGGAATTTTACTACCTAAGCAGCAAAGTAACCAATGACATACGGACCAAGGAGGACATCGAAAGCAGACTAGCACTGGCAAAAAGGGCATGCTGGCCGAGAGAAGTTTATTAGTATCAATTAGAGGCCATTATAGTGAAAAAGAAATTTTTGAGGATGTACGTTTGGAACACGGAATTGTATGGTAGTGAAACATGGACTGTAGGAAAACCGGAATAGAAAAGAATCGAAGCATTTGAGATGTTAGCTACAGACGAATGTTGAAAATTAGGCCGACTGATAAGGTAGGTAATGAGGTGGTTCTGTGCAGACTCGGAGAGGAAAGGGATATGTGAAAAACACTGACAAAGAGAAGGAACATCAGGGAAAGACTTCCACGGTACTAGAGGGAGTTATAGAGGGCAAAAACTGTAGAGGAAGACAGAGATAGGAAACCGTACAGCACAGGAGAGTAATTCATGTTGGTGGGTAGAATCAAGCAAGTCGGAGAGTGATGAGTCTCCCTCCCTCTCTCTCTCTCTCTCAAATGAAACGGTATAAGTGCATTATAGTCGTTTTCCGTGATAAGACCTGTGTAAGTGAGAGAAACAAACCTGTTTCTTCAGGGTCCAAGAAAAGTAGTAGAAAAGGTTAGGTACACAATTTGATCCGCAATCTCGTTTTCGTTGTCTGGTCATGAAAACTGTATGAATTATAATGAGCTGAAGTCCATCGCCGCTGTGAAAACAGAGCCTTTGCCACATACAGTTACAACCACCACAACTCTAGGGAGCACCGTAGTCTCAGCAGAGCTGCGGGGTCTGACTCAATTCTGTATGGGACGTGCTAGTTTTAACCTAGCATTCAACTCTCAGTGATGTGGAGATCCGCCAGAAACGAATGGTAGTTCAGTTTCTACGTTCCTTTTTCCCCAATTGGACAACTGGTTAGGGTCACGCAAGTCGCCGAAGTGACAGCCTGCCGATTTCAATAATTTCAGAAAAACTGAGCAGTGAAAGACCATGAGAATCCAAAATTTATAGTTTTCAGTTTTTTATGCAAAATGTAAAAAAATTCCAAAAACGACTTCAGCGTGAAGTACGGCTTTGTTTCGTTCACACAAAGAAGCACAGAACAGCACATGATTCAAGTTTCAGCTTTCTGTTTTCCTGGAATCAAACGTAGATGCTAACGCGTTTCTTTACGTGGTAGGGCGACAAAGTCTGTCATAAAAAGTCGCGATAAAGAATTCCAACATGAGACTGAACAATGAATCGGCGCATACAAAGCTTTTAAACAGGAGTAATCTCCCGGGGTACGTATTTACATCAAGTGCGTTCCTTCTTTTTCATTTTATTTTCTTTGTGGCCTTCAGATATGATACATTCAGCCAGCCTACAAATGGCATGCTACAAATTAATATACATATTCAACCACAAATCCTTGCACCAATGATTTGCATAGAATATTTACATTAGTAGTAAACAGATTAATTACATCACGATATCCTCGCACTATTGCCAGTAGCTATATTTGTATATGGAGTAGATAACTTTCATGTCTTCTGAGAACTTTGCTGGCGTGCGCTGCTTAAATCATTTAATTCACGACACTCAGATAACAAATGCTGTTCTCTGAATTTCATTCATTATCGTACACAGCGTCCCGTAAGGAAAATTACCGCTATGCCAGACAAGTCTTGGAGTCAGTTGTGTGAGCCCGGGTCGGGTCTGTAGTTTTAAATGTATGCATGTATGCTGCATGTTCAAATGGCTCTGAGCACTATGGGACTTAACATCTGTGGTCATCAGTCTCCTAGAACTTAGAACTACTTAAACCTAACTAACCTAAGAACATCACACACATCCATGCCCGAGGTAGGATTCGAACCTGCGACCGTAGCGGTCACGCGGTTCCAGACTGAAGCGCCTAGAACCGCACGGCCACACCGGCCGGCGTATGCTGCATGTATGACTCCTGTATGTAGTAGTGTCAAACACGGAAGAATTGTTAGAGCATGGATAAATCGAATGTTTGATTATTTGCACAGTACTTACTCTGGAAGATGCAAGGCATTGGGCCAGTATTGATAACACACTTACACGCTTATTTATTACATATTTGCACGGCGTCGATACTTCAAGAAGCAAGACGAATAAGTAACAACTGTCAACCGCTACAAAAGATGCAGTGCATGTTCAAGGTGTCCAGGAAAAAATCGAAGATCGTTTTATCAAAGTTACCGATCTCCTCGTGTTTTGTGCTAAACGAATATGTCAGTTGACATTTTCGCCAACTAAAGAATAACTTTTCTTCCTGTAGTGGTAAATTTCTAAAGTGTAAACTTAGCATTCGTCCTTCGCACATAAAATTTCATGTGGCGGTATGATGATACTTCGCACTATCATCTACACCAACGAACATTTTCAGACCCTTCCTCGTCTTTACCACTCGAGTCTGCATCCTCACATCCCAAAGTTTTATTCTCCGTTACAGATCCTCACCTTCTATACCAGTTGACAAAATGGCCCACACTTCTGAAATTCGGGCCGACCGCTGTGACCGAGCGGTTCTAGGCGCTTCAATGCGGAACCGCGCTGCTGTTACAGTCGAAGGTTTGAATCCTGCCTCGCTCATGGATGTGTGTAATGTCCTTACGTTAGTTAGTTTGAGTAGTTGTAAGTCTAGAGGACTGATGACCTCAGATGTTAAGTCCCATAGTGCTCAGAGCCATTTGAACCATTTGAACCTGAAATTCGATTTTCATAAATCCTACACATCCCACATAATTGACGACCATAACCTAATTGTCTCCCTTACCCTCTCCAATGCCGGACTGCTGTCGTATCTATGCCAACAAGTCCCCCAATCTCATCTACCTCCACAGGGTCCATATCCTGTCCGAAGGCAACCTTCTGACAAAGAAATCCGCTCTCAAATCTATCCGTCTTACCAACTATGGTGCTAGTTCATCTCTTTAGATCAAGGCTCCAACACTTCTCCCAGCCTCCTGGCCCACCCTCTTGCCTTCCACACCGGCATCAGTTTATTTTCATTCCACTTACCAGCTTAACATTTTGTCACCACTCCCAGACATAGCGACCCATTTGCTTGTATTTCCTACCGTCCAAACATCAGTCCTTCCTTCCTATCAACATAGTACCTACTGGAAGACGTCCTGGAGGGGCTTGCTGCATGTGTCATAACCATCGTAACTTTCATCATCATTGTCAGCGCCACCGTAGTTGTCATCGTCTTAACGCCAGCCACATTTCAGTCGTGATTTATCGTAAGTATCTACAGGGAACGTATTTACGGCATTTTAAGCCTGTGATTTTCATCCTTTAACTGTGAATAAAGTACTATATGTACATATTTTAACGTCATTAAGTTAAGGAACAGCAACATAAGTGCTGCCAGCCCAGTTACAAGAGGGAATTAAATGATCAATAAAGGCTGTTCCACCATCATCAGGTACAAAAATAAGTATGTGGTGGAGTGAAATTTTGTTGGATCAAAGATTTTAAAGTAGTTCGTCTACAGAGTATCTCCATTCTTAGAGATTAAGAATGTTCATGGTAGAATTAGGAATAAAACATGAGCGATTATTACGGTGTAAATGCGATGTAATATTATTTATCTAAGATAAAATATGTGACACAATAACTAATGAACTATAGACAAATTACAAACAGTTGTTGTACATATAAGAAAGTAATTGAACAATAAACTTTGGTAACATATTCCAAGGATGTGCCTGAGCAGAATAATCTTGTTTTTAGTAGGTCCTAGATTTCAAACAGATAAGACATAGCAGTAATATTAAGCAGGAGATTGAACAAGCTGTGATTATACAAAACAATTTTCTTAACACAACCATAGAAAGTGCAGTAACTGAAATAAAGGAAATGGGGTATGTGAGTAAGGAGGGGTATTTTACAACATGGCCTGGATAAGATTGTGGGTAGTATCTGCAGTTAGAAGTGGCGAGTAAGGGAACACTGTTTTCATTCAGTACTAAGCTTGGACTGCTGGACATCTGTTTATTAATTTCCATTATTTGAAGCTGGTTCATCTTCCTTCCTTTATGTATATGACGTAGTACTCCATGTTTCACATTGTAACTATGCCCTTCTTTAAGCGGGTAGTCTGCAAAAGTAGCGCCTCCTTTTCTAGATTTCCAACATCTGTGGTGCTCCTTCAAGCAGGTATGTAACCGCTCGCCCTCCCAGACTGAGCTACATAGAATTTGCCACAGTTACAAGTAACTGTATATATTCTACTCTCTCCCAAAGCTGGAATGCTGTCTTTAACATCGGGTAGAATGTGTGCATCAGTGTTGTCAACATAAAATGACGTTTATGCATTCCTGGATCTAAGCTTCCAGGTTCATCTAGTGACATTTTCCCTAATATGGAATTGTGCGTCATGATGATGGCGTAACTACCGTATGGCGGTTCGTGTAGCAAACAGTATATATATTGTAGAATATTACGCCAGTTTTCTGTTTGTTTCAGTCATAATGTGTAAAATATTCTATCAAGAACCGACGGAACAGTCAATCGCTGCAAAAAAGTATTTGAATGAAAACACTATAGCAATCACTCTAAATTCTAAAATACGACAAGCGTAATGGAGAATATGAATCACCCGTATATGCTCTACGTTTATTTCTTGTTTCTTAACAAACGTTGATTCCATAGGGAACTGTCGTGCCTAGGAACTGTAGGTTATAAGGAAAGAGAGACACACTGCAAATCAGTCGCAATCCAATTACTTTTTATTACTCTTGCATATCTAGAATTCGGCCATAAATAGTTATCTTCAGTGCATATGAGTTACGGTCCACCTGTAAGATCGGGTGGTGACATGTACTGCCGATATTTTGCTGGATTGTAGCTCGGCTGCACTGAAGAAGGCTATTTATAGCGTAAATCTAGATATGCAAGAGTAATAAAAACCAGTGGGATGGCGACAGATTGCTGTGTGCCTTTCCTTCCTTCTTTTCTTTCTGTCTTCATTCCTTCCCCCTCAACGTTCTAGCTCCCTCAGCCTCACTCCCTTAACGCATTTGAAGCTAAACATTCGTAGCTTGTTCAGTACTTCTTTTTTGTTTGCAGTGGTGCCGCGTTTCGTGCGATTTCAGCAACACACCGACACAACACTGCACGGATGTGCTTTGGGCTATCGCTGTGGCGTGGCCTGTTTGACACAGCGGCCAAGTCTTGCTATTTGGCGCCCACACTACATGCCTGCTAATGCCACGGCTGCAGCTCTCTCTCTCTCTCTCTCTTTCTCACACACACACACACCCACACTTGCAGGCACGCATACACGTTAACTGAATGTGTGACCGCTGAATGGCTTCAGGTGTGAGTTTCGCAGGTATGTCCGTCATAATCTCGCTTAAATGCCCGTACTCCGTTCCACGTACTGCGGAATTCAAGGGAAGCCATCAAGCAGGTTTCTAGTGAATGTACTGGACGCGACGGAATATCACCTACTGCAGTCTGCTTGCTAATGTAGACAGTGCACCAGGATGTCCTCGAAGCTCGATATGAAAAGAGACTTGGCCCAACTTTCCCGTATTCATGTTCAGACGTTTCCATACTTAAACGGTAACTTAAATGTATTGTTGACCTTATAGTTCCTTTGCAGTAATATATTAATCATTAGGTGGTGAGGCAGAAATTAGGGTGGCGTGAAATTATTTGATACAATTTTTGTTTCTAGCTGACGCACTCTGTGCTTCGATGAAATTTCTCAATTACTGTGAAAAAATTGATTATGTAAGTCTATAACACTCAAAAGGTGCGGAGAGCCACGTAGGCGAAATTTAATCCGCCTTTGCTCATCACGTAACACAAATTTTGAATACAGAAACAAAGGTTCTACAAGAAATGTGTGTCGTAATACGATTAATATGACGTATCCGTTGTCTAGGGGATGCCGGTATGGATGTCATGTGACGTCCACCCAATCCAAACCCAATGAACAGCACCGACCAAAATGAAGAGACGTGGGAAAAAAGAGTAGTATCTTTGATTACTGCTCTGAACGTCCTATGTCCAGGATGCGAAACACGCCACCGCTTAAATTTTGATTAATAATCAGCACTGGCGACAAAACACTTCCGGAATAAGAAGTTACCCTCACACTGCCCTGCCAAAGACGGCGGTGGAGGGGACGGAGGTTTAGGGCATTCTTTTGTTATTTTAAATTTTTTTTGGCTGTGCGCTCAGCAACTGTCTAGCAAATGTGTATTTGTAGCTCCTAGAGCCTCTTGAGATATGTATGTGCCTTTCTTCGCTGGCTACGGCAGTTAACTATCGAAATCTGGTCAATGTGTTCTTAAGAAAAGTCGTGTGCAATCGGCTGGCTGATTGTTATATTTTATTTATTTGCACTCTTTTGTCCTTAGGGTGGGAAACTTCTCCGAATGGTGGAAGAATCAACTATGATCACTGGGATGACGATACAGAGGGCAATGGAAACCACTGTATTAAAGACATAACGTGTACCTACAGGACAAGTGACCCGTTGTTGAAAAAGCGTCATGATGATCTCTCTATTGGCAAAAGATTCCTGAATTGTCCACCATTCGGATCTACGGCAGGGGATTGCCAAGGGAGAGCTGACCATAAGAAAGAGACTGAATAACTAACGGAAGGATAACGTTCTACGAATCGAGGAGTGGAATGTCTAAAGCTTGAACGTGTTAGAGAAGCTGTACAATCTGAAGAGGGAAATGCAAAGGCTCAATCTAAATTACGTAAGGGTCAGTGAAGTGAAATGGAAAGAAGACAATGTTTTCTGGTCCGACGCGTATAGAGTAAGTGAACAACAGCAAAAATAATGTAATTGGAGTAGTATTCGTTATGAATAGGAAGGTACGGCAGAGAGTGTGTTACTGTGAACAGCTAAGTGATGGGGTTGTTCTTATCAGGGTCGACAGCAAACCAACACCGACAACGATAGTCCAGGTCTACATAACGACGTCGCAAGATGAACATGAAAAGATAAAGTATATGAGGATATACAACGGGTAATAAAGTAGGTAACGGGAGATGAAAATATAATAGTCACAGGTGACGGGAATGTAGTTGTAGGGGAAGGAGTAGAAGAAAAAGTTACAGGAGAATTTGAGCTTGGGACGAGAAATGAGAGAGGAAAAGGCTAATTGCGTTCTGTAATAAATTTCAGCTAGTAATAGCGGATACTCTGTTCAAGAATCACAAGAGGAAGTGGTATACTTGGAAAAGGCCAGACGTTACAGGAAGATTTCAATTAGATTACATCATAGTCAAACTGAGATTAAAAAATCAGATACTGGATTGTAAGGCGTACCCAGTAGCAGACATAGACTGAGATCACAATGTAGTAGTGATGAAGAGTAGTCTGAAATTTAATAGATTAGTCAGGAAGAACCATTACGCAAATAAGTTCTAAGGAATGACGAGATACGCTTGAAGTTCTCTGAGGCTATAGACACTGCAATAAGGAATAGCTCAGTAGGCAGTACAGTTGAACAGGAATGGACATCTCTAAAAGGAGCAACCACAGAAGTTGTAACAAAAACATAAAAACATAGGTAGAAAGAAGGTAACTGCGAAGAAGGCATAGGTAACAGAAGAAGTTCTTCAGTTGATCGATGAAAGAAGGAAGTGAAAAATTGTTCAGGACAATCGAGGAATACAGAAATACAAGTCGCTGAGGAATCCATTGAGTAGGAAGTGCAGGGAAGCTAAGACAAAATGGCCGCGTAAGAAATGTGAAGAAATAGAAAAAAGAAATGACTGTCGTAAGAAATGACACAGCTTTGAGAAAAGTCAAAACAACGTTCAGTGAAAGGATAAGGAAGGGTGGTAATATTATGTGTGCACCTGGAATCCCACAATTAAATGCAGAGTTCAGGGTGGATGGGTGGGAAGAGTACATTGAAGGTCTCTATAAGGTGAAAAATTTGTCTGCTGTGTTAGAAGAAGAAACAGGAGTTGATTTAGAAGCGATAGGGGATCCAGTATTAGATTCCGAATTTGACAGAGCTTTGGAGGACTTAAGATAAAATAAGGCAGAAGGGATCTACATCTACATCTACATGATTACTCTGCAATTCACATTTAAGTGCTTGGCAGAGGGTTCATCGAACCACAATCATACTATCTCTCTACCATTCCACTCCCGAACAGCGCGCGGGAAAAACAAAAACCTAAACCTTTCTGTTCGAGCTCTGATTTCTCTTATTTTATTTTGATGATCATTCCTGCCTATGTAGGTTTTGCTCAACAAAATATTTTCGCATTCGGAAGAGAAAGTTGGTGACTGAAATTTCGTAAACAGATCTCGCCGCGACGAAAAAGTCTTTGCTTTAATGTCTTCCATCCGAACTCGCGTATCATATCTGCACACTCTCTCCCCTATTACGTGATAATACGAAACAAGCTGTCCTTTTTTGCACCCTTTCGATGTCCTCCGTCAATCCCACCTGGTAAGGATCCCACACCGCGCAGCAATATTCTAACAGAGGACGAACGAGTGTAGTGTAAGCTGTCTCTTTAGTGGACTTGTAGCATCATCTAAGTGTCCTGCCAATGAAACGCAACCTTTGGCTCGCCTTCCCCACAATATTATCTGTATGGTCTTTCCAACTGAAGTTGTTCGTAATTTTAACACCCACGTACTTAGTTGAATTGACAGCCTTGAGAATTGTACTATTTATCGAGTAATCGAATTCCAAGAGATTTCTTTTGGAACTCATGTGGATCACCTCACACTTTTCGTTATTTAGCGTCAACTGCCACCTGCCACACCATACAGCAATCTTTTCTAAATCGCTTTGCAACTGATACTGGTCTTCGGATGACGTTACTAGACGGTAAATTACAGCATCATCTGCGAACAACCTAAGAGAACTGCTCGGACTGTCACCCAGGTCATTTAAATAGATCAGGAGCAGCAGAGGTCCCAGGACGCTTCCTTGGGGAACACCTGATATCACTTCAATTTTACTCGATGATTTGCCGTCTATAGGTAACATTTCATCACAATTTATAAAATTATTGGGGAAAGCGGCAACAAAACGTCTATTCACGTTGGTGCGTAGGATGTATGAGTCTGGTGACATACCATCACACTTTCGGAAAAATATGATCCACACAATTACGAAGACTGCAAGAGCTGACAATTGCGAGAATTATCGCAAAATCGCCTTCAGCTCATGCATCCAAGTTGCTGACAAGAATAATATACAGAAGAATGGAAAAGAAAATTGAGGACGCACTGGATGCCGATCGGCTTGGCTTTAGGAAAGGTAAAGGCACCAGAGAGACAATTCTGACGTGGCGTTTGGTAATGGAAGCAGGACTAAAGAAAAATCAAAACACGTGCATAGAACCTGTTCACCTGGAAAAAAGTTCGACAGTGTAAAATGGTGGAAGACGTTCGACAATCAAGGAAAACTTGGGGTGAGCTATAGGGAGAGACGGATAGTATGCAAAATGTACAAGAGCCAAGAGGGAACAATAACAGTGGACGACCTAGAAAGAAATCCTCGCATTAAAAAGGGTATAATACAGGGATGTCGTCTTTAGCCCCCTACTTTTCAATCTGTTCATCGAAGAAGCAATGATAGAAATAAAATGAAGGTTCAGGAGTGGAATTAAAATTCATGGTGAAAGGATATCAGCGATACGATACGCTGATTGCATTGCTATCTTGAGTGAAAGTGAGGAAGAATTACTTGGTCTGCTGAATGGAATGAACAGTCTAATGAGGGCATAATAGACTGAAAGTAAATTGAAGAAGTAGCAGAATTGAGAACAGCGAGAAACATTACATCTTGGTTGATGGTCACGAAGTAGATGAAGTTAAGAAATTCTGCTATCTATGCAGCAAAATAACCAATGACGGAGAGAGCAAGGAGGACCAAAAAGCAGACTAGCACTGGAAAAAAGGACATTCCTGGCCAAAAGAAATGTACCAGTATCAAACAGATGCCTTAAAACGAAGAAGTAATTGATGAGAATTTACGTTTGGAGCACAGGATTGTATAATAGTGAAACATGAACTGAGGGATAACGGGAGCAGGAGAGACACGAAGCATTTAAGATGTGGTGCAACATACGAATGTTGAAAATTAGGTGGCCAGATAAAGTAAGAATGAGGACGTTCTGCATAGAATCGTAGAGGAAAGGAATATGTGGGAAAGACTGACAAGGAGCAGGGAAAGGATGACCGGATATCTGTTAAGACATCAGGGAATGACTTCCATGGTACTAGAGGGATTTGTAGGGGGCAAAAACAGTAGTAAATGACAGAGACTGAAATAGTTGAGGAAGTGGGTTACAAGTGCTGCGCCGGCCGGTGTGGCCGAGCGGTTCTAGGCGCTACAGTCTGCCTCGGGCGTGGATGTGTGTGATGTCCTTAGGTTAAGTTCGGTTTAAGTAGTTCTAAGTTCTAGGGGACTGATGACCTCAGATGTTAAGTCCCATAGTGTTCAGAGCCATTTGAACCATTTTTTTTTTACAAGTGCTTCTCTGAGATGATGAGATTGCGACAGGAGAGGAAATCGTGGCTGGCCGCATCAAATCAATCAGAAGACTACAGAAGTCTGACGACCAAAATCAAAACAAACAAAAAAAGTAAAAGGGACAACAGGGGACACAGAAGGTCTAAAGGAATGGCGGCACGAATGGTCACAGGTTTGTTTGACCCACAGGAGAGCGTCACCGAGATCCTGAAAAATCCTTTCGCAGGTAGAGAGGTGCAAATTATTCAGTGAAACACCATCAGAGAATCAACTTTAAGTGAAAAATCTAGGAATAAACTACGATCTCCGACGTATCACTCCCGTTGGGATTGCGATGACAAGGTCACAGTGATTTAAGTTCGTAGGCTTCAATGGATGGTGCCATTTGGGATGAAACAATTTTGGGTATTTGGCAGCAACACTGTAACTACTAAAACAGCTAAACTGCCAACGTTTCGCCCGACGTGCTGCGGTCCTCTTCACGGCGCTTCACACTAATTACAGTGCACGCAGAGGCGTTTAAGAAGTCATTACTCTCGGGCTCCATACGTGAATAGAACGGAAAGAGGCCCTAATAGGCTAACAGGTACATTAGGAAGTGATGAGGCGAGCGGTGTAAGGCGCTGCAAAAAAAAAAAAAAAAAAAAAAAAAAAAATGGCTCTGAGCACTATGGGACTCAACATCTTAGGTCATAAGTCCCCTAGAACTTAGAACTACTTAAACCTAACTAACCTAAGGACATCACACACACCCATGCCCGAGGCAGGATTCGAACCTGCGACCGTAGCAGTCCCGCGGTTCCGGACTGCAGCGCCAGAACCGCTAGACCACCGCGGCCGGCCTAAGGCGCTGCAGTCATGGACCTTACGGCTGGTCCCGGCGGAGGTTCGAGTCCTCCCTCGGACATGTGTGTGTGTGTTTGTCCTTACGATAATTTAGGTTAAGTAGTGTGTAAGCTTAGGGACTGATGACCTTAGCAGTTAAGTCCCATAAGATTTCACACACACAATACAATAGGAAGTACCTCTGCCACGCACTTCACAGTGATTCGCAGAGTATAGATCTAGATTTCAGACAGATAAATGAGCAAACTCTGGTTGCGTGAAGTAAACCTTCCGATGCTACACAACTGTGGCGGCTCGTGTATTCGTTTCGCTGCTTATTTGATCGCACGAGTCTCACTTCCAAAGCTGTTCATTATACAAACATAGAAGGCGATTACCGGTAATCGAACCCTGGGCCGTCATGTCCGTAGCTAGCGACGCTAATGACAAGATCACGGCGGCGGCGAGCTACAGTATTGATGATGAAAGATGATGAAACGATGTTATGATTCAAAATAATAATCAGCAATGGGCATACCACGTAGACCAGTAGTTACCAACTTGGGGGTAATTACCGCCTGAGGGGTACAATGAAATTTTCTGAGGGGTAATAACTAAACGATTTTATTCCATTTCAGTCACGAATCGAAATTATTTTCAGAAGATCATTGCTATTATCACAATTTTGTAAAATTGTAATATTGATTATAAGTTACCAATAATTACTTTTTCTCAATTAGCAACATTAATGCGATGGAGTTTACTGGTCGCTCACATAGTCTACCCGCTACACACATACGTTATGTTTTGTCCCGAACATCCCTGACGATAAAAGAGAGACAAGTACGTAACAAATGCTAAATTTCTCAGGAAATCGTCTTCCCCAAATTGTAGACAGTAGCTGCAGTAGTCCTGAAATTGGTCCATTACTTGCTTCAAAACACATAAATCAATCAATTGACAGCACGACACAGCAATAACTACATAAGAGTTACTATTATGCTACACACAGTATCATTATTATTACTATTACCATTACTATTAATGGTCGTGATCAGACACAAAGCATTAACAGCCTGAAGTCTTCCGATTTCTGCTAGTTCAGAAGTATGGAGCGAAGCAATCATGTGAATTACGAACAGTAAGTATAGTCAACACATTTTAACTTGATTTATTGTAAGTGGGGTTGCACTTGCATGTCAAGCAACTGCCGCAGTAGACAGGAATAATGCAGGGGTTGTATGTTTTGTAAGGAATGTCTACCCTCAATGTGGATAGCTAGCTTTCTTATCTGAGAAGGAGTTGTGAGTAGCAATTTGCGATGCACTCCGAATTCTTTCATCATTCATTCTAACACACACACACACACATACACACACACACACACACACACACACACACACACACGCACGCACGCACGCATGGGCATACACACACATACACAAATTAAATATCATTCATCTTTTATTCCAAGAAAAGTCTTTCATTCTACAGATTAGTTACGTGAAAAACCTGGTTATAATGTGGGAAAGAGGGGCAACATATCGGGAAGGTGTGATGAGGGGGGGGGAAGGGGGGAGGCAGTACTAGTCAATGTCTCACTGAACTCAGGGGTAATGGTCTAAGAAATGTTGGGAACCACTGATGTAGAGGACTTTTTCGACTTGTCTCTGTTTGAAAAGTATTGTATTTTACAAGACTACATTAACTAAGAGAGCTTTGTTCTTTGCACTACCCTTAATACAAAACCGGACGATGTTTTCCATCAGTTCTCCAAATAAATGCTATGATAATAAGGACGGTCAATGTGTCGGTACGTGAATATGATTTTTGCAGTCCACGACACATGGCGTCACATCTGTTTTCTCATAACGACGACTAAACTGAGTACCAGATATGAAGATACAACCGTATCTATCTGTTTCTCTCTCTCTTCACAAACGATATTTACACTACTAAACTCCGGGCTTCCTGAACTTAATGTGGTCGTAATACATTGAGGTGACAAAAGTCATGGGACACCTATATGCAAATAAACAAATGACGGTAGTACCGCGTATAAGAGGTATAAAAGGACAGTGTATTGACGGAGGTGTCATTTGCACTCAAATGATTCTTGTGAAAACGTTTCCGATTTGATTATGGCCACATGACGGCAATTAACGGACTTTGAACGTGGAATGTTAGTTGTGGCTCGACACACGGGACTTTCCGTTTAGGAAATCATTCTGAATTTAATATTCAGAGATTCACAGTGTCAAGAGTTTGCGGAGAACATCAGGTTTCAGGCTTGCCTCTTACCACGGAAAACGCAGTGGCGAACGGCCTTCATTTAACGATTAAGAGCGTTTGACAGTAGCACGATATCGCCTGCAACGCCTCTTCTGGACTCGTGACTATATCGGTTAGGCCATAGACGACTGGAAACGACATGGCCCATGGCCTGGTTGAGCTAATATTAGGGTTCGAGTGGGGCCCACACCCCACGAAGCTGTGGACCCAGGTTGTCAACAATACGCATGCAAGGCGGTGGTGGCTCCATAATAGTGCTTCTGATCCTCCTCGTTTCCATTTTTTCAGAGGCTGTAGAACCATATCAATGGACTGCAGCAACTATTACTGAAGATGAATGTAGGAGGCAGGTAGTGGAGACGGAGTAGTCTCCACTTCTCTCAGTACCTCCTCCTTTCTGGCTTCTTGCTGCAACTCCACGAAAGCTTCATGTAGCCTCCAAGCTTCATTTCTTAATGCCTAGGTGTTGCATGTCAGTTTCAACGTCTATCAGTAGTCTTTCACTATGAAGTCTTCTCGACAGCTGAAAAGCACTCCTCCCTCTAGTGACTGTATCTGAAAGACACTTACCCCTCTCCAGCTGTAGAGGTACAGCAGCACAAATAATGCTCTGCTCTTCACGGTCATCTCCTTTGGTGGTGTTACCTAAGTGGGGAAGTTTCAGTCACTTCCGTTTGCCCACTACATCAACTTAACACACGAGGCAATAAGCATGCAGACTGCATAGGACCGATCTGCTGTGTCACCTTCCACTTCTTACTTTCTCCCCACCTCTTTTGGGACTGATGCCAATAACCAACGTGAGCTATTGTTGTGTGAGAAGTAAGCTGCAGCTCCATTTTCAGCAGTGATGTCATCTCAATCACTTGATGTGAACCTTGATAATAGGTGATGAAATACATTTTTTCCCTCTTGGGGATGTAGGGGCTCGTTAATATCACTGTCTGACATGGTATTCAGATAACCTTGCATCTCATTGCCCCATCTCTTTCTGACTTTTCAGGTTCTATGTATTTGCTTTTCATACTTGACTCAATACCTTTTGTAAAGTTCTTTCAAAATTCCGTGCCAGTTCCCCATTCTTGCCTACTTTAGGCTCTGCTACCTCGAATGGTGGGTACTTTTCCACCCATATATCATATTATACATCTTCTTGGCTTGCTATTTTGCATAGCCATAATTCCCACATAGTGTAGAAGTGATCTGTTATTGTCGGTGCACAGAAATGCCCATCTGGCATTTGCCTAAAAGGACCAAGATGTCCACACCAATCATTTCAAATAGCTTAAGGCCTTTGGTAATCTTTGATGTGGAATATGCTGATGGTTCATTTCAGCCCTCAGTGCATGTGGTATGGTACTGCCCCACAACCTGCTCCCATGTGCACCACCACTATTGTTTGGCCACATGACATTCCTTGGTTCTTCAACCTCCAGGGCCTAACACATGATTATGTGACCGTCTCAATACTTCCTCCCATAGCATGGTTCGAACCACCATACAGGCTTTGAGCTTTGTTTTCTAGCATAGCACTCCATCATGCATAATGAGTATAGCTGCATTAAACATAGCTTAAAGTCTCAATCAGCTGCTTGCTCTTTGTGCTACTCTGCAACATTGAGACCCTCTCTTCAGAACACACCGACCTTTCGACTATGGCTTTCTCTATTCCTGTGATTATTGCCAGATAGATTGATTATTTCAAAATAGAACTCACGAAATTTCATTGCCCAACACATTAATCTGCTTGATGTATTTTCCACTGTAAAAGTCACTCAGTTGCTGTAGAATATGTTGCAACTTAATATTTCCCACTATTTAAATAACATCAGAAATATTTTACTGCATATTTGAGTCTCTGCATTTCCTACCCCTTAATATGATGATCTATTTCTGTTTTATTTAAGTGACATAATTCATAGGCCAATGAATGGTAGAGCCCATCTGTTTATTGACTCAATAAAGAGCTAAGCATATGATTGCCTGCATTGTATGGCACTGTGAATTCATTCTTATAGTTTGCAAAAATCAACACCAGTCGAGCTGTCAACAATTATTTTAATTTATTGAACGCATCTCCACACTCTGACGACTAATGGAAGTTCATTCTTTTTCTAAGTGAGTGAGAGGCCATGCTATTTCCGCAAATTTCTGAAAAAATTCCTCTAATAATTTGGTAAGCCTAAGAAAGAATAACTATAAGTAGCAGTCAAATGAAAACGACACAGAAAGAAAGAAAGTGAACTCTTCATTACTTCAAAAGTAAATGCCACAACATTTATCCCACTGTCAGACATGATTTTCGATGCCTTCATCGAAAAATGTTTGCAATTGACTACAGAACCATGACTGTACCCAGGTGTGTACCTCTTGGACAAAGCAAACTGGTGGACACGAATGTCGTTCTTCAGGGCTCCAGAAATATGGGAATCGCATGGGGAGATATCAGGACTATGAAGGATGTTTAAGGGCATAGGAGCGAAGTCAAAACAACCTTGACGACAAGTGGCCCCATCCTACGTTTCGACTACGCTGAAGAAATGTCATTAGGAAGCCGTCACACATTCTTCCACACAGTGCCGATCTCTCTCATGTTTTTGGAGCCCTGAGTAGAGACATTCTTAGCTGTCGGATTGCTTCAGACGAATAGGTATATGCGTAGATGTAACCATAAACATTTTTCCATGAAGGCAATGTCGTCTTGTCTCACAGTGGGATAAACGTATTAACCTTCGTACATCCACATTGAAATTGGATGAAGGTGGGACACAGCTGGTATAATTTTTAATTAAAAATGAAACTCCTCCAGCTGTACTTAAGATTTTATGTTTACTTGGCTACTAGTTTCGACGATGCATCAACGCCATCTTCAGGCCCTGTATAGCAACACCATACATAAAACAAACAATGTGAGATATCATTAGTCTGTGAGCTAGTATACAAAATAAATATGTTATAAACACATTATATATAGGATGAACTCATTAAAAGTAGTTACATTTCGTTCATTTTCACTACAATGCAATTTACCTTGACATTAACAGTTTTTACGTTACAAACAAGTACAAATAATGTTAAATATACACGGTTATTTCCGTTATAGATCAATACCAGACATTAGAATAAAATTGGGGGTATATATAAGTCTAGGTGACATGCAATTACTATTAGAGATAATAATATAAGAATAAAATAGTGCTACAATTATGTTAAAACGAATAATAATACCCTAAAAATTCTTCTTTGTGTGTATAGTTTAACTAACAGGAAGGAAAAGATGCATTGTCAATCAAATACTTATAACGTATGATTTTCAAAAAATAAACATTTTACTTCATTTGTTCCAACTGTCTCATTTTCATTTGAGGGTCCTTTATACTTATCCAGATGAGGTATTGGTGAATATATTACGGCCTTTACTAACCTGGGACCTGTCCAGACTCCATAAGGATTAGTCATATGTTCTAAATATCGTACAGCATTGTAGTGTGAAGTGAAAATTCTCTCTACTGCGTGTTAGGTGCACTGTGTTTCCCACCACCAAAGCACATGTTCCTCCATTTCCTTTGCAAAGATAGTTATGACTTCCAAATATAGCGAACACTGACTTGGTTTTAACGGTTATAAAACTCTGTCCAACCAACGCTGAAATGTTGCCGGTACATTCTTCAACCCAAATAGCATGTGACAATATTGGCCCAGAAGGAACAGTAAGTGCTATTTTTGGCTGGTTCTCCAGTGCTGTTTCTAACTGATAAAGGTACTGACTCCCCCAAAATTATTCACAGTTTCTCTCATGTTTGGGATCGCATAAACATCCGCTGTCGTGTGATTTTTCCAATATTTGAAATCACAACAAAGCCAATAATGGTTTCGTGCCATCTGTACACTTTTTTGGAATGATCATCAGGGATTGGTACTTTCTCCAATAATAGCATCGTGTAATTGTTGTTTAATAAACTCCTCCATCCCCAGTTGCAGGTGACGAGGTATGCGGTGTGGTCAATGAAATACAGGTGGTTCATTGTCAGTTAGGATTCTGTGCTGTGTCACCAGGGTCAGACTCATGAGGATAAAACAGGTTCTCATATTCTAATAATAAATCCACCACTGCTATTTTCTCTGGTTCTTCCAAATGTTCCACTTTTTCTCACAATGCAGCTACACTGGCAGGTTGTTTATCTTAGCGTCCGAATTTATCCTGTCCAGATCATCTTCCTTCAAAATCTCCAAATTGGCATCGAATAGCCCTTTTGTCAAGTCCACGTTTCGTTTCAAAAGTTACCTATTCTGACAGGCAGTATCTATCACAGTCTATGTTCTGTAGCCCGCATCTCGTGGTCGTGCGGTAGCGTTCTCGCTTCCCACGCCCGGGTTCCCGGGTTCGATTCCCGGCGGGGTCAGGGATTTCCTCTGCCTCGTGATGGCTGGGTGTTGTGTGCTGTCCTTAAGTTAGTTAGGTTTAAGTAGTTCTAAGTTCTAGGGGACTTATGACCACAGCAGTTGCGTCCCATAGTGCTCAGAGCCATTTGAACCATTTTGAATCTATACTCTGTATGCACACAACACTCCTGTGTAGAAAACACCGTGGTTTGTCTAACTAAGCATTTTCTTTCTGCAGATCAACCATACGTAACTAATTTATCGGGAAATCAGTTTCTGTGCTCCTCTGTAGTAGTTTCCTTGTTTTTCGGTACATTACCGCTCTAATTAGCCTATAGCGGTGATGGTGTTTTCATTGATGGGAAACATGAATCTGTAAGACACTCATACAACAGAGATAGGTGACAGTAGCTCCATGACATGAGTAGTCATCCCAACACCTCAACATTAGACGCAGCAGCGTGCTTGGCTCATGGCAGTGCGAGTGCTCTAGTGAGTAGGATAGCGGCAGCTGATGTGGCCCTGCAGAAGCGAGACTATTATCTGCCATCCAGCAAGCTGGTGAATATCAGGCTGCCAGTTGCTCCCAGCAGTCGCACAGGCTAACGTACATGCAGAAGCGAAACCGTGGACCTTTAGGAAGCACACAGAGTGCAGGATGAAGATACCCAGCGCATATACAGTCGTGGATTGTACACCAGCGACTGGCTGATGACGCTATTGGATGTTTAAAAATGAAGAGTAGAGATCACAACAATATTTCATTGCTAATCGGTTTCGGCTAATCTACAAGCCATCTTCACAATTTTTTTTTTTTTTTTTTTGGCCACATATGATTGGTGCTGGCGGCTCCTCGAATATGGATTTTTCGTGCTACCACGATCGTAACAAAGAAATACTATTGCGATCTCGAGTGTTCATTTTTAAATTTAGAATCTGGTTGCAGCTCTCCGTGGACTATGTTTCCAGAATTTATGAACGCTATGATATGTAGTTCAAGGAGCTTTGTCCACATGGGACCGATGGCCGGCGTGTAATGTGTCACGGTATCGGCAGTAGGCGAAGATACGATGCTTATAGGATCTCAACAACACTTCAGAAATACTCGTTATCTACAAAGTAAAATCCACCCTGTACTACTACGCAACACTGCTTTGTTCTATAAATCATATTCCTCAAAATATTAGCGAGTTAAGAAGTCTTTCAAACTTCACAAGAGAGATAAAGGGCAACCTTCTATCACAACATCTATCACTTCTGCAGTTCACTCTCGGCAATCCTCCATTTCCCCACCACATTTCCCTGACCTGTCTCTCTTGTTTCCTAGCAGCCATTGTCACTTTCCCTCAAATTTCTCCTCTTTCATTATCCCTTCCACTTCATCTACAGTGGTAATCTATTCAATGTCATTCTTAATGCCTCCATTAGTTATTATTTTATTATTCTTGTTGATTTTTAATATAATTGTCAGTCATTACCTTTCTTTAATAAAGCAAATTATTGTTATTGCGTTTGTATGTAGTAAATAATGCTCCACTATTTTATCATAATTATTAATGTTACTATTATTATTGCCAATTAGTTTATTATTGTTATTATTATTATTATTATTGTTTTTCTATACTGCCGATTTTTAATTTCCACGATAATTCACATTATTATTATTATTGAGTTTGTTACGAAATATCTGATCGAAATAATTCTTAATTACAAACATAATATTACAGTCATTATTAATGTTACTATAATTATTGCTCTTATTATTATTCCCAAATGTTATTTTGTTAATAACGCAAATTATTATTATTGTGATTGTCATGTAATACATTCCTGTATGTTTCGGCCCTGGTCACATGTAAGAGAGTGGCTAAAGACCCTCCTCGATGAGGTTAAATAAGCAATAAATTAATAAATAAATAAGAATTTATAGTTTTTCGTTCCAGCATTGTTGTGACAGGGATCTGCCGCACAGCGTTAGTCACGGCATGTGGAAATTCAGATCAATACTGGAACGCATTTGTGTCTTGCACCTCCCTGTGCCATTAATATTCCAACAAGCGGCAGCTCTACTAGTATTCCGTAAGTAGCTCATCTTCCCCTTCTAAACTGGATAGGAAGTCTCGACGGATGGTGTTGCAGCAATATTTCTTAGAAAATTCTGTTTTGGTTGTAATGTTTATACTTTTTTGGTAAATGTAAGTTTGGTCTCGACGTCGTTCCACGCGCAGAACTGTTTATTCAGCAATTATCAAAGTTATTTTTGATGTGGCTTGGGGACTTTAGAAACAGCAGTAGGTGTAGAACTTGACAAGCTAGTACACATATCTGAACCGAATACACACAGCCGTGATAGCAGGAAAAGAAGTAATAGCCCTTTCTGTACGGTCGATAATATATTCGACGGAAAACATCGTTTGATTTATAGCATCGAGTACTTCTTGGCTGCTACTTGCTTTCACACGCTCATTGCAGGCAACTCATCGATCGGCCAATAACAAAGAACGCGTATGTTTTGCGCGGTCATTTGTCTGACGATGCGAGTGACCTCATTCTCGTCTTTGAGGCCCCCGTGTACGGGCGGGCCTCTAGACTGGCGGCCGATTAATCAGCTCGCAGAATGTTGGCCCCTGTCATTATTCAGTAGGGCGCCTGTGTTTCCAGCGCTTTATTCCACCAGTCTGCACCCAGCTGCAAAGGTACCGGCGCCAAACACTCACAGCCGACAAACACCGAGTTGCTGTTAAACTCACTTTAGACCCATTGGGGTTGGTCCTGTGCCAACAAATTTACTGGTGGCTCTCGGAACTGTGTTAGCCGCGCGGTCGGTCGGAAGCGCACTATATCTAATTCCGGATAATCCTGCCTGACCAGAATGCTACTGACAGGAACAGCTCGCGTCCTCTCGCCTGTCGCCGAGTGTCCGGCTCTATTTTCGATCTAACACAGGTTATCTAACAGCACCGTGAGAAACCAGATTCTTCACTATAGTATGCTCATTAAAGTAATCATAACCACTCTACTGCATGACTACCACTCTTAATCACGTTTGCTGCCTAGCTTCCGAGTCGGAAGAATTTTATTGGCGATGTAATGAAGCACTGACAGTGATCGTATGGCTGTTACCTCCTAGTTCTGTGAAACTCATTACTTTCTACTCCTCGGTTATGATAAGCAAGAATTTTATCCGAAAACTCAGTTACTGTGCAGAATTTTATGAGTTGAAATTTCTACCTCTTACTACCCCGTGAAACGCAGATCTGGCCATGTGTTCCATAGATCAATCGGTGTATGTCTTCCTCTTGTTACTTTTAATTTATTCATTTATTACTGCCTTTAATAGTAATTTACACTTACACCAGTTTGTAATCTCCCCACACTGTCTTACGATGCCTAGAAAAGGCGAAACGCGTCACACGAGAAGCTCAAATGAACGAATATTTCGGAAACAAAACGGTTTTAGCTGTTTTAAAGTAATCGATTAATCAAGTTTTTAAAAGACGTCATAGTCACCATTGGGTGTAGAAGTTGTCTCTAGGTTTTTCAATTTCGGCCTTTGACCATTCTAAGTGACATGCGGGAAAAATTCACTTGATAATGGCCTTAATACCGAAATTTCTACAGTGGTAAATAAATAATCTCTACAGTCAATGACGACTATTACGTCTTTTAAAACTTTCTTTAAAAATACCGGGTGATCAAAAAGTCAGTATAAATTTGAAAACTTAATAAACCACGGAATAATGTAGATAGAGAGGTAAAAATTGACACACATGCTTGGAATGACATGCGGTTTTATTAGAAAAAAAACCAAAGACGCGTGAAAGATCTCTTGCGCGCGTCATTTGGTGATGCGCGCGTGTGCTCAGCCGCCACTTTCGTCATGCTTGGCCTCCCAGATCCCCAGACCTCAGTCCGTGCGTTTATTGGCTTCGGGGTTACCTGAAGTCGCAAGTATCGTGATAGACCGATATCTCTAGGGATGCTGAAAGACAACATCCGACGCCAATGCCTCACCATAACTCCGGACATGATTAACAGTGCTGTTCATAGCATTATTCATCGACTACAGCTACTGTAGAGGAATGATGGTGGACATATTGAGTGAGCATTTCCTGTAAAGAACATCATCTTGGCTTTGTCTTACTTTGTTATGCTAATTATTGCTATTCTCATCAGATGAAGCGCCATCTGTCGGACATTTTTTGAACTTTTGTATGTTTTTGGTTCTAATGAAACCCCATGTCATTCCAAGCATGTGTGTCAATTTGTACCTCTCTATCTACATTATTCCGTTATTTATTCAGTTTTCAAATTTATACTGACTTTTTGATCACCCAGTATCTAAGTGTAACTTTCTATAATAAAAATAACCTTGGGCTATCCAAATTTACTGAGTTTTGTTTTTGACCAAATGGTGGGCTTAATCAGGTTTCCTGTAATTCAAAGAAAAATTAAACCCTTTAAAGTGGAAAAACATTATGTAATGCCTATAACGAAATCAATCCCTCTGATGTTTACTCAGTCTCGTGAGCACCGAGTTCTGTGGCCCTCTGCAATAAACTGATACAATTCCCTATGCAAATAAACAATGAAATACATCTTCCTAGCTATTGAGTCGCAACGGATGTAATCTTGGTATTCTGTTCTCTCCACAATACGTATACAAAATATTCAATCTTGCCTTAGCGAAGTGCAATGCCCACCGTAAAATAGCTTCATACAAATAATGTCATAGATTGATAAATGAATAACATTGCAAATATTCAGCGTTAATTTTGGATATTAGCTCAAAGCTGTGCTATGCTGTCCGTATTGAAACTGTTACAAAAATTAACACTTTTTTGATTCTGGCATATTAATATTTTCCTGACTCTGATTGAAAAATCATTTCTTTTAAAAAATACTCATTGGATTTAAACAATCACAACATGGAAGAGGATGAGGTACTGATAACGGGATATGCTAAGACCGAATATTTCAGTTCGAAAATTCTATTCAAAATAAAGTTTCTCCTTCACAAAATCTAATAGGAAACATTTTACATTAACTTCAAAATCACTGAACTTCTCAGTTGTTCTACAGTTCTCACTTACTGACGTAATTAAACACACTTGGATTGTTCCATAACAGGAAGTCAAACATCGTTTAACAAAACAGATTCCAAACTTGTCTGCATCAGACACAAAATATTACAAATCGGATATGCCTGATCAACCTATGCATTAAATACGATGGCAAATACTTGGTTCCTAAATTCAAGGGACGGTACTGTTTGAACTAGCAAAATCCACATTGCGTTGCTGCATACTTGAAACTAAATATGCTAAATTTCATTACCTTACAAAACTGTAATATGTTGCGTCCATAGGCCAACAGCTAAATTATCATAGCTAGCCACTACCTTCATGTCATACATCCTACCTTTAAGTGAGTGCAACGGCAACTGATACTGAGCTCTGCACGCCCCTACTTACAATCGATTCTGCCACTCAGGCAACATCTTTGGTTTAGTGGTGTCAAAGATACAATCTCTTCTACATGTGATAACCATTTATGTCTTTTTCATGATGTATGTTACAAAATCGGGCTGCACGTACAAGTGGACCCCTCACAAATTTTACATGACTGTTAACCTAGAGCATGAGAAGTTATTCAATTAATCAAGTGTTGTTGCTAGATTGGCAAGCCCTCTCAGTGCTTATTCCAAACACAATTATTGGTGACTCAAAAAAAAAAAATACATATAGAAAATATATTTTTTGGCGATAATTCATCCATGATAATGGACGATATTATATGGAATACATTCTTTGGACTGCATAGTACGAAATGTTATCTGCAGCTTGTATAGAAGCCAGACTCCGGTTGTGTGAGTAAAGGGGTTGAAAGAGAAGCAGTAATTGCTGTGAGGTGGGGTTGTCACCAATCTGACGTGTAGTTCAATGAAAAAAAAAAAAAAAAGGAACAAAGAAAACTAAGGAGAAAGTTATAACATGAATTAAAGTTCATAGGGAAGAAATAAAATCTTAAGGTATGCTGATAACTTTTACTTGTGGGCCGTCTAACTATAACTGAATGAAACATCATATTCGTCCCATAAGCTTTTCGCCTTTATTCTGGGTATTAGAGGTCCGGTGTGTACAGCAGTCTGGACCACTACCTCTGAAGGTCTTGCTGTATAGTGGTACAACATGCAATTTGTGGTTTTCATGAGCAATAAATGGGGCGGAAATGATGTTTATGTTGATCTCTATTCCAATTTTCTATAGAGGTGTGTATTTAGGCGCCTTATTAGCATAATTTTATCACTGGTAAATGCCACAGCTTTTGGACCGCTCTCCATTTTCTTCTATAAATCATTTTCGTGGATCAATCTCAGGAGTAGATCAAGTACCAAACCTCCTGCGAAACCACAGGGATACAATATTTCACATGAACTGCGAAATTATTGGAATAAATGAGTAGCATGTTTTGCCTGACGGATACACGGGCCCGATTCTTTTGTCATCACTATAAACGCAAAGGAAACAGTGCATAGGCCACCATGAGTGTACAGCACTTTGTGCAGTACGGGCAATGATGCAGAAGTAGAGTTGCTAAAATGAGAGGCGAGGTATTCAGAAGAACTCGATTTATATTACCGTAAGATATCGGAATATGGGCTCTCAGTAACCAGCACAGTAAACGGCGATGCATGAAATGAGGTACCATAAAAATTGTCGTTAACTATGTATATACGGCCTGTGCCATGAGAGACCAGTGTGCATACCGCCAGGCGGCCTTATCGACTTCACAATAGGACTGCAGGGGATGAGACACTAAGTTGCAGGAAGGAAGCACGGCTGGGCGCGACGTCATTTCTGGAAAGTGTGTTGAAACATGCGAACCAACTTAATAATGTACATCTGACATGCGACCGTAACCCCACTGTCCGTCTGACGCCATATTTCTTATTTCGGAGCGCGGCAATAGTCGCTACGCCACTGCGGCAGTTGCAGCAAAAAGGTGGAACTTTGTAATCACACTTTTATCGGCAGCACGGTAATAGTGTTTGCACGGTGCCTTTTTTGTGTCATAGAAGAATGGCCACTTCACACATCTGAATTACAATATTTCCAGTGATCTCTGTGTGCCGGAGGATGACCAACTTTTGAACACACGCGTACACACACGCGTACACACACACACACACACACACACACACACACACACACGCATGCACAGAGAGAGAGAGAGAGAGAGAGAGAGAGAGAATTGGGATCTCTTTAGCCATTCGATTAGTCTCGAATGAAAGTCAAGTGGTAATTCCCGCGAAAACTTCCGAATTCCGTTCTGGAACACACTCAGTGGCGTCGTGCGCAACCAGAACCTGGCCATACAACAAAAACTTGCCATTGGACACGACAGTAAAATTATTGGTGCTCTGTCAGGTCTGTATGGTGGGTTGTTACCTTCACTCTTGATCTGGGGCTCAGATCCCGCAGTAGATCACAGTAGCTGTTAACTAACTGCTCACTGTTTGATTATTAGGAGAGGAATGAATCACCAATGAAGTCTCATATCCCAGAAATCTGTCAGCATTCACTTCCGTGCAGACTCTTGATTTTTGAACTTTTGTTAATGTACACTGTCCGTCCAAAATGTTCCGACACTAATTTTGTTGCTCTTGTATATGCGACGTCAGTTTAGTAACTATGGTGCAGCTTGAACTAACAGCAGTATGCAACAGACGTCCACTCAACCAGCCAGCTGTGAACGGTCAGTATTAAGTAATGGACACGCGAGCAGTGCGCAGAGATACACTCCTGGAAATTGAAATAAGAACACCGTGAATTCATTGTCCCAGGAAGGGGAAACTTTATTGACACATTCCTGGGGTCAGATACATCACATGATCACACTGACAGAACCACAGGCACATAGACACAGGCAACAGAGCATGCACAATGTCGGCACTAGTACAGTGTATATCCACCTTTCGCAGCAATGCAGGCTGCTATTCTCACATGGAGACGATCGTAGAGATGCTGGATGTAGTCCTGTGGAACGGCTTGCCATGCCATTTCCACCTGGCGCCTCAGTTGGACCAGCGTTCGTGCTGGACGTGCAGACCGCGTGAGACGACGCTTCATCCAGTCCCAAACATGCTCAATGGGGGACAGATCCGGAGATCTTGCTGGCCAGGGTAGTTGACTTACACCTTCTAGAGCACGTTGGGTGGCACGGGATACATGCGGACGTGCATTGTCCTGTTGGAACAGCAAGTTCCCTTGCCGGTCTAGGAATGGTAGAACGATGGGTTCGATGACGGTTTGGATGTACCGTGCACTATTCAGTGTCCCCTCGACGATCACCAGTGGTGTACGGCCAGTGTAGGAGATCGCTCCCCACACCATGATGCCGGGTGTTGGCCCTGTGTGCCTCGGTCGTATGCAGTCCTGATTGTAGCGCTCACCTGCACGGCGCCAAACACGCATACGACCATCATTGGCACCAAGGCAGAAGCGACTCTCATCGCTGAAGACGACACGTCTCCATTCGTCCCTCCATTCACGCCTGTCGCGACACCACTGGAGGCGGGCTGCACGATGTTGGGGCGTGAGCGGAAGACGGCCTAACGGTGTGCGGGACCATAGCCCAGCTTCATAGAGACGGTTGCGAATGGTCCTCGCCGATACCCCAGGAGCAACAGTGTCCCTAATTTGCTGGGAAGTGGCGGTGCGGTCCCCTACGGCACTGCGTAGGATCCTACGGTCTTGGCGTGCATCCGTGCGTCGCTGCGGTCCGGTCCCAGGTCGACGGGCACGTGCACCTTCCGCCGACCACTGGCGACAACATCGATGTACTGTGGAGACCTCACGCCCCATGTGTTGAGCAATTCGGCGGTACGTCCACCCGGCCTCCCGCATGCCCACTATACGCCCTCGCTCAAAGTCCGTCAACTGCACATACGGTTCACGTCCACGCTGTCGCGGCATGCTACCAGTGTTAAAGACTGCGATGGAGTTCCGTATGCCACGGCAAACTGGCTGACACTGACGGCGGCGGTGCACAAATGCTGCGCAGCTAGCGCCATTCGACGGCCAACACCGCGGGTCCTGGTGTGTCCGCTGTGCCGTGCGTGTGATCATTGCTTGTACAGCCCTCTCGCAGTGTCCGGAGCAAGTATGGTGGGTCTGACACACCGGTGTCAATGTGTTCTTTTTTCCATTTCCAGGAGTGTATATGTACATGGAAATTTGCGGACACCGGAGATTTGCGCAACCAACCAGTTCACGGAAGGATTTGCCTGGCTGTACAGATAGATACCTGTTTCTTTCACCTGTCGGTACTTTGCCCCTTCCCCATCCTTCAAGAGCACTGTGGACACCGCCGGCCGGAGTGGCCGTGCGGTTCTAGGCGCTACAGTATGGAGCCGAGCGACCGCTACGGTCGCAGGTTCGAATCCTGCCTCGGGCATGGATGTGTGTGATGTCCTTAGGTTAGTTAGGTATAATTAGTTCTAAGTTCTAGGCGTCTGATGACCTCAGAAGTTAAGTCGCATAGTGCTCAGAGCCTTTGTGGACACGCTTTGCTTCCGAAGAAAGGGCAAAAAATGATATTAAACACAAAGACAAATTTTTCATATAATAACTGTCCATGTTTTCCTTTCTCTAAACAAACTGGCTGTATTGTTTGGCCCCAGCGTCTGCCTTAAATAGAAATATATAAATCCCTTACTGAACATTTGAAACATAGACGTGGATTAAATTTTTTGTCTAGTATTTTATCCAATTTCTTGGGGAGCGTGAGTTGGTGCAATAATAATTAAATTTAACATTTCCGAATGTAGTGTACAAACGATTCTGTCGGAAATGGCTCTCATTTTAAATACCAAAACACATTTTTAGCTTGTTGAATTAACTCAAAGCATAATTACACATCTCGGCTATGGGCAACTGTTTCCACTTTGATCACTTGGACAACAAATGGTAGTCAGTAAGATGCATGTCAGTGACACGAAATGATTAAAGAATCAGGGCATTAAGCCATCGCCATAATTAGTTATGTACTAATCAAAATCTAAATTAGTATTTATTTAAGGCTTTTATACCTCTTTGTTTATATATGCATGATACTGTACATTAGCATTGATCTGATTCACCACGAAATAATAATCACAAAAAAGCAACGAAAACTGTTTCTTTACCGTACAGTTTTACAGGATAATTATACGCTGGTGTTTGCTGGTATTACAAGACCTCACTAATGATCTTCCTGCTGTATCGTAAGCTTTTTAGACTGTAATTTCTTCTCTAATTACCATGTTTTTTTCTCTATTCTATCCTGCGACATGGTAGCTTTAGTATATTGAAGGACGTAAAATGCAGTGTTGCTAATGAATACTGAACGTGCAGAGGCCCTGTAATTGTCGAGACTGGGTGGCCTCTGTAATGGCTGAGGGAAATGAGATGGTAGCGTCAGGAGCCGGCAGTGCGCCACCCTCACTGGGCTAGTAGTGGGGTGGCGGATGGTTGTCTCGTTGCTGCAGACAGAGGAACCGTCAAGGAAACATCACTGATTAGACATATATTTTATCAGAATGAAAAATGCTCTTATCGTAGCACAAAAAAGGCGATTAGGTCTTGGGCAGTGTTAGGAATGTAAAAGATGGCGACTTCTCTGGCAGTTAGAAAAACATTTAAATCGAAACGTCTTGACATATTCGCGCTTTTTTACTTACTACTAATATAAGGCATCCTGTAAAATAAAGTAATATGATTCATGATGTCATGTCGTATAACATGGCACATGCCATCATGGCTTTCAACATGGAATCTGTTATGTTGTGCAGCATGACAAACCGTTTCGTTAAAGTTTAGAATGCATTTGTCGCACTGTGGGATACTTCCTGTTTTAGATGCTCCCTTACTGTTGTATACTTCTTTTTGCAGATGCATCCCACTCTATAGAAGGATATAAATCTGTGTCTAATTTTTCTTACACTCCTCACCATGTATATACATGACGAGGGTGAGTATAAGAGAGCTGACTGCGCTGGAGAAGTAGGTTTAACTCTTTAAAAGCGCGAATATGTAGAGATGTTTTAGTTGAAATGTCTTTGAAGTTGCTAGATAAGTTCAAAAATGTAGTTCCCTTCTTTTAAACCCTACACCTGCCAGGACACACTCTCCACTTTTGTGCTACGACCGGAGAATTTTCTGCTCTGATTCTCAGCTTTTACTCTACCGCCGGCCGGAGTGGCCGAGCGGTTCTAGGCGCTACAGTCTGGAACGGCGGGACCGCTACGGTCGCAGGTTCGAATCCTGCCTCGGGCATGGATGTGTGTGATGTCCTTAGGTTAGTTAGGTTTAAGTAGTTCTAAGTTCTAGGGGACTGATGGCCTCAGCAGTTAAGTCCCATAGCGTTCAGAGCCATTTGAACCTTTTTTTTTTTTTTTTTACTCTACCATAATTTTGAGAGTAGACCGCTATAGCTAGGCAACGGCTGTAAATTGCAGTTCGCTTGGAAAACTATTGATCCGGTATGTTATAGTGTCTTTCGAAACGTTTTACTTACTTAGTGGCATGGGATAAAGATTTTGACAAGAGAGTTTTCTTAAGCGCACATACAAAAACGGAATGGCGCTACATTTTTGAAAGCATGATTGTAGTTTTATCACAAGAATGAATTTTTTTGTTGATTTCATTCACTTCAGCCGGTTTCCGCGCATTTACTTCACGCAAGAACCAATTTTACATGCTACATTTAGCTCTACTTTAAACCATCGTATCTCGACAACGGATAAAGATTACTGGATAAAAAAAGTTCATTTTCACTTTATCAACTTATCTACAGTCATGTAAGCTTGAAATCCATTCGACAAGATAAACTATATACAAGGTGCCCTTCAAAAACATCCCAGAAAAAAGATATGTTTGCCCGTAATATTTTGTCTGTTAAGACTTATCTTAGATCAAGGTCTGCTTCACTTTTGGACCAAATTCTGATCAGAAGTGTCACTCCAGTCCTTAGTTATTTACGGGTGACTGTTTCTGCACCTGACTTCCGAATGAGGGCAACTGCTCCCGCACGTATAATCGGAGCGGTGCACATACTAACGGTGTCATTAATTGAGCCTCAATTTCAGCCAAATTAAAATCTTTTGCAAAAAGAATTAATCGATTCGCACAATTTGCTTGGATGCCAGCTCAGTTCACCGTTCAAACTCTGATTAATACACTGTAATATAGCTACAGTAAGACAAATTTTCGAATGGCTATACGAATGGCCGCTGGACCAGACAAAACCAAAAAAATTTTACATTAGGTTTCGAACTATTCTGACAGAACCGGGCACCAAACCCTCCCTCCGCCCCCAAACTGCGATTCTGCGTGTGGTCTTTCCAGACGTATCTGTTACAGGGCGGAGCTTGATGCGGCCCACCACGATTTCTCTCCGATACCAAACTTTTCGTCTCAGAGTAGCACTTGCAACTACATCCTCAATTACTTGCTGGATGAATTCCAATCTCTGTCTTTCTCTACAGATTTTCCCCTCTGTAGCTTCTTCTAGTATCATGGAAGTTATTCAGTTATGTCTTAAAGTATGTCCTACCGTACTGTTGCTTCTTCTTGTTAGTGTTTTCCATACATACTTTCTCCGCCGAGTCCCCCAACAAGTTCCTTAAGCCGTCGGCACACGGACCGTGCATCCGAACGTTGAGCGTTGAGAATGCCGAGTTTCTGACGTCATAGCGTGGAATAGCACGCTCTGGAGTCTTTCCGAACGTGCAGAGCAATATCTGGCATGTCAGATATTCTGAGCGTGCGTCTGAGCGTTGACCAATGAGATGGCACAACGCCACCTACGTCACAAACACGGCGTCTCCCTTCAGTACAGAGTTGTGAGGCGCCATATTGGCATTCATTTCAAGTGTATATGTATATATGCCGTCTCTGAGCACCAGCAAATTGAGAATCACTGGAAAACCCTTTGATAATTGTGTGATTCGTTCCAATAAAATAATAAGATGCATCATATTCGTGGCAAAAGAATTATTGTAACTTGCGTATTATGACAGTAGGCTATTTGAAGGCAGCGACACAATGAAGAGCCACACAAAACGCATTGTTCTTGGTACAGTTTGTTATAATTAAATTTCAATTAGTATCATATCTACGATTAAAGTTTTCAGCAAGTGGTAAGACACTATAATTAGATCATGAAAGGCAGATGTTGGTTTAGCGTAATGAGTAGCGTCATTGTCCCTACATGTGTCTTTTGTTGGGGCGGTGGTTCGCGTCTTGACACAGCCAGATTTTTTTCCTAACATTCGCGTTTTTATTAGGTTCTGATACTTTATTATTAGTTTAATATAAGTATATACTATAATATTTGATGTTATGTAAATACAAGTTCACCTTTTTTGAGGGGTGACTTTGTTCGATTGGATTAATCTAAAGGACAGCTTGCGCTAGTTGTATTACGTTATTTTGTTGCTTTTTCTTTTACGCTTCGTAATTCACGTGTTGCAAAGATTCTGCTACTGGGTAGGAACAGTGATCAAGTAAGACTGAACTTGGGATTTTACTAAAATGTGGGAATGATTAAATAATGTTTATCTTATGCGGAGAAGTATTCCAGATTCGTAACGCAGTGTTTGTAACGGAACTTTTATAAGCCTGTGTCCTTATTGATTGGGCATGGTAGTTTCCTTTTCGTGGACGGTGGAGGAAATGTGCGTTTTAATAATGTGCGAATTTTACGCGCGCCCGTTGATTAGAGAGTGTGATTTACGAACTAGAAACATCCCTCAACTGCCGCTGGAGTGCGATGCGATCGCGTATACCACGTTGGGCCCCACGTACCGTATGCACAAGCCGCATCGTTCCTGAGCGTTCAGCAGCACGTTGAACTTGGCACGCTCAACGCTAACGTTCGACAGCACGGTCCGTGTGCCGACGGCTTTAGTCCACCTAATTTTTAACTTCCTTCTGTAGCATCACATTTAAAATGCTTCTATTCTACTGTGTTCTGGTTTTCCCACAATCCAAGTTTCACTACCATACAATGTTGTGCTCCTAACTCACATTCTCAGAAATTTCTTCCTTGAATTGAGGCCTATGTTTGACAGTAGGAGACCTCACTTGTGCAGTGCTAGTGTGCTTTTTATGCCCTCCTTGCTCCGTCCGTCACGGGTTATTTTGGTCCTAGGTACTGTAGAAGAATTACTTAACTTCATCTGAATCGTGATCACCAATGCTGATGTTAAGTTTCTTGTTGTTCTCATTTCTGCTATTTTACATTACTTTCGTCTTTCTTCTATTTACTCTCAGTCCATATTCAGTACTCCAATAGATTGTTGATCCCATTCAGCAGATCCTGTAATTACTCTTCACTTTCACTTAGGATAGCAATGTCATCAGCGAATCTTATCATTGATATCCTTTCACTCTGAATTTTGATTCCACTCTTCAACTTTTTTTATCTCCGTCATTGTTTCTTCGATGTGTAGATTAAACAACAGCACTTCGTTCTTGGTCTTCCATTCGTATTCTTCCCTCTTTGCTCTTGTACATATTGTATATTAGTCATCTTTCCCTACTGCTTACCCCTATTTTTCTCAGAATTTCAAACATTTTGCTCCATTGGAAAATGTCAAACGTTTTGTCCAGGTCGACCAGTGCTATGAACATGATTTTTCTTTAGTCTTGATTCCATTATCAACTGCAATGTCAGATCGGCCTCTCTGGTGCGTTTACGTTTGCTAAAACCAAATTTATCGTCATCTAACACATCCTCAGTTTTATTTTTCATTCTTGTGTATATTATACTTGTCAGCAACCAGGATCCATGAGCTACCAAGCTTGTTGGCTTTTGCAGGTATTGAGAATTGTGTGGATTGTTTTTTTCTGAAAATCTGATAGTATATCATCACACTCATGCATCCTACACACTAACGTTAATGGTCGTTTGGTTGCCACTCTCCCACTGATGTTAGAAATTCTAAAAAAAGGTTACCTATCCCTTCTACCTCATTCGATCTTAAGTCTTCTAGAACTCTTTTAAATTCTGATTCTCATACTGGATATTTTCTATAACGCCTCCTGTTTCTTCTTCTATCACGTTATCATACACGGCTTCCCCCTCATAGAAGCCTCTTTAAATCGCGCCGCTCTCACTTCTGCATTTAGCAGGGGCATTCCCATTCCACTCTTAATGTTAGGACGCTCGCTTTTAATTTTTCCTAAAGTTGTTATGACTTTCCTTCATGCCGAGTCCGCCCTTCCGACAATCATTTCTTTTTCGATTTCTTCACATTTTTCATCCAGCCATTTCGTCATAGCTTCCTGCACTTCCCAATTATTTCATTCCTCAGCGAATTGTATTTCTGTATTCCTGAATTTCCCTGAACATTTTTGTACTTCCTTCTTTCATCGATCAGTTGAAGTATTTCTTCTGTTTCCGACGGTTTCTTCGCAGTTACCTTCCTTGTACTTAGGTATTTCTTTCCAACACCCGTAATTTCCGCTTTTAGATAGTTCCATTCCTCTTCAGCTGAACTGCCTACTGAACTGTTTCTTATCTCAGTGTCTACAGAATCAGAGAACTTCAACCGCCTCTCATTATTCCTTAGTACTTTTCTATCCTACTTCTTTGCACACTGATTCATATTGAATAGGCTCTTAAAATTCAGGGTACTTTTCATCACTAATGAATTATGAGTTGGGCTAAATAAGTTCCTGGCTACGTCTTGCAATAGAATTTCTGCTTTCGGTATCTCTGACTGGTCATGATGAAATATAACTGAAATCTTCCGTATCTGCCGGCCTTTTCCAAGTATACCTCCTCCTTTACTCGCTTTTACTAGCTGAAATTTATTGCAGAACTCAGTCTTTATCAACTCATTTAAATACCAAGCCCATATCCTCCCCTTACTCCATCACCTACAAGCGCATTACAATTGCCCATGACTATTAAATTTTCAGCTCCCTTTACGATCTGAATTACCCGTTGAATATCCTAATTTATTTTCTCGTCATATCTAACTTGACGTCGGCATGCATTCCTGATCTATCGTTGTCGGTGTTGGTTTGCTGTCGATTCTGATGAAAAGAATCCTACGACTGAACTAAATGGTTCAAATGGCTCTGAGCACTATGGGACTTAACTTCTGAGGTCATCAGTCCCCTGGAACTTAGAAATAAGTAAACCTAACTAACCTAAGAACATCAGACATATCCATGCCCGAGGCAGGATTCGAACCTGCGGCCGTAGCTGTCGCGCGGTTCCAGACTGTAGCGCCAAAAACCGCTCGGCCATTTCGGCCGGCTACCACTGAAATGTTTACAGTAACTCACTCTCTGCCCTACCTATCTGTTCATAACGAAACCTACTCCCATTACACAATTTACACAATGTTGAGCTGCTGTTGGTAGTAATCTGCACTCATCTGACCAGAAATCCTTGTGTTCTTTCCATTTCACTACACTGACCCCTGCTATATCTAGATTGAGCTTTAGCATTTCTCATTTCAGATTTTCTAATTCCCTACCACGTTCAAACTTCTGATACTCCACGCCTCGTCACGACAACGTTATTCCTTAGCTGTCTGTCAGTCTTTTTCTCATGGTCACCTTCCCTTAGGCAGTCTCCTCCCGGAGATCCGAATGAGCGACTAGTCCTGTATCTTTGGCAGTGGACACATCATCATGACACTTTTTCAACCACAGGCCACGTGTCCTGTGGATGCAAGTTATGTGTCTTTAATACAGTGGTTTCCAATGCCTTCTGCATCCTCATGCCGTTGATCATTGTTGATTCTTCCGTCTTTAGGGGCAGTTTTCCACCCAAAGGGCAAGACAGTGCCCTCGACCTCTGTCCGCCCGTCAACTGTGACAAGAAAGTTGGCTGACGGGGGCCACCAATGCTGATCATTAATCAAAATTTAAGCGGTGTCGGGGTTCGAACCTGGGACCAAAGATGTTTGCCCGCATCTCGTGGTCGTGCGTTAGCGTTCTCGCTTCCCACGCCCGGGTTCCCGGGTTCGATTCCCGGCGGGGTCAGGGATTTTCTCTGCCTCGTGATGGCTGGGTGTTGTTTGCTGTCTTTAGGTTAGTTAGGGTTAAGTAGTTCTAAGTTCTAGGGGACGTATGACCACAGCAGTTGAGTCCCATAGTGCTCAGAGCCATTTGAACCATTTGAACCAAAGATGTTTTGATCGCTAATCGAAGACACTACTACATACCACGAGCACCTCTACATTCTGCAGCAGTCGTAATGAATTCTGCGATGTCAACGCCATCCAAGGCGAGTGCCGAAGATGATGGGTATGTGGTATGTCGTGACAAACATGACATGCATTTGCAGGTGCGAATATGGACAACCATCAGCTCGCAAGTGGAACGACGACAATGAACTTTTTTGCCGGACCGGGACTCCAACCCGGATTTCCCGCTTGTCGCGAGCGATCTCCTTATTACCATTGTCCGAAGACGACTCACCGTCATAAGAAAATGTTCATATAACTTCAGCCATGTGTCCACAACCTCGTACATTCATTATTTATATTTCCGTGCAGGAGAGACATTTTAATTATAAGTAACTGGCCCGGTGTCGACGGATAAATACGATATTACAGAGCCTGTGATGCAGTGTTCCGTCGGATATGCAGAACATTGCATCGTGCTTCTGAACAACACAGGGACAGCAATATCGTAACCTATGGTGACAACAGTGGCTCAGCGGAAACGCTGAAGCGAGGTACTTGTGGCTGCGTGTGCACCGAATGGACGCACCTTCTCGCCGGAAGACACAGAATGCTTTCATAGACACCGTGGACTAAGACAGCTCTCAGAAGTTGTGCATACCTTGCAGACAGAGAGTGGACAGCCATAGTATTCCCACACAGGCGACGGTGGATGCTCAGCTGCACGGCTCCAGTCTCAAACAGTAGCATTCCAGGATAGGAGCCTGGTAGTGAATATAAGTAGGCCAGGAGGCGACCCACTTACTGGAAGGTGCTATGTCCACAACATCGGACACATAGCCAGCAGTAGGTCTGCAGTTACCAGAGGCCAAATTTCATGATGGAATGTTGGAGACTCATTTAGACTGGGGTGGACCTCTTTTCAAAGCTGGCAGTTGTTAGGCTGTCTCACTCTATATAAAAATGAAGCGAATTTAGACAGGCTTGGTGCATTCTTGTTTTCAGCATAACGAATCCCAGCAGAGCCTGTGACTGGCTGGTCCAACGATGCGGTACTCGCCCGACGTCAAAGTGGCGTTTCTGTCAAATCAGCTGGACTGTCGTTCTTGCGTATTTTTGGCGCCGGTTGTCGGGCAAAACCTCTTTCATAGCCTCCTACATTAGCCGTAGCAACGTCGTTACTTTATTAAGTTGCGCCAAATGATAGTGGTGGAGCTACACTGCTCATCTACTGATAGTATCGGGAAAGATGCGGACATAACGGCTTAAAAGTGGAGCTTTGCTGACAGTGCCAGCTTGAGAAAAGCCTTTCCTCCTCCCAAGCGATAGGTGCCCAAAGTACTGGGTAATGATGGTGCCAGGAGATCTCCAGGAAAACCTGCAGTGTGGCCGAGTGGTTCTAGACGCTTCAGTGCGGAACCGCGCTGCTGCTACGGTCGCAGGTTCGATTCCTGCCTCGGGCATGGACGTGTGTGATGTCCTTGGGTTGGTTACGTTTAAGTAGTTCTAAGTCTAGGTGACTGATGACCTCAGATGTTAAGTCCCATAGTACTTAGAGCCATATTGAAACCCGCTGTCTGCATTCCCCGAGTCCGCGTTCCTCCGGCAGTTGTGCAACTGTAGCGTGTCAAAACTCTTGTATCACAAACCACAGCAGACCAATGTCTCTAAATCAAGGGTTCAAGGCATTCGCCAAAATGTATTAACGAAGAGAAAAGTGCGTACAAAGTTCGTCACACACACCTTGTCTCGTTAACAAAAACTGAACATGAAAGCCATGTGGTGTTTCGATATGAATTGGAAAGCATGAGGACCTACGCAACAGCCTAGTTCGGGTGCCGCGTGGAGGCGCGTATGCCGTAATTTGCACCAGCTTGATGGCGCTGGGCATGAGATCGCTGTCAGTCGTTTACCACCGACAACTGCGGGATGGCCATCCAAGGACAATTACAGTCGGTCATGAAACACGTGGATGTCACTAGCATTTTCCAGAGTTGAGTACGAATTTGAGTGGGAGTGTATTTCGCTATTGCCCGGAAAACACATAGCGGTGGAAGACGCTGTTGGAATATATATACAGTATATGTTGTTGTTGTGGTCTTCAGTCCTGAGACTGGTTTGATGCAGCTCTCCATGCTACTCTATCCTGTGCAAGCTTCTTCATCTCCCAGTACCTACAGCAGCCTACATCCTTCTGAATCTGCTTAGTGTATTCATCTCTTGGTCTCCCTCTACGATTTTTACCCACCACGCTGCCCTCCAATACTAAATTGGTGATCCCTCGATGTCTCAGAACATGTCCTACCAACCGATCCCTTCTTCTAGTCAAGTTGTGCCACAAGATCCTCTTCTCCCCAATTCTATTCAATACTTCCTCATTAGTTATGTGATCTACCCATCTAATTATTACTGTTATAGGAAGAATAATTCTTGATTTTTGAGACTTTATCTTTATAGACCATGAATTTTCTGTGTATGATATAATTAAGGCTGAGAATCTAATACGTATATCAGCATTCTTCTGTAGCACCACATTTCGAAAGCTTCTATTCTCTTCTTGTCCAAACTATTTATCGTCCACGTTTCACTTCCATACATGGCTACACTCCATACAAATACTTTAAGAAATGACTGCCTGACATTTAAATCTATACTCGATGTTAACAAATTTTTCTTCTACAGAAACGCTTTCTTTGCCATTGCCAATCTACATTTTATATCTTCTCTATTTCGACGATCATCAGTTATTTTCCTCCCCAAATAGCAAAACTCCTTTACTACTTTAAGTGTCTCATTTTCTAATCTACACTCCTGGAAATGGAAAAAAGAACACATTGACACCGGTGTGTCAGACCCACCATACTTGCTCCGGACACTGCGAGAGGGCTGTACAAGCAATGATCACACGCACGGCACAGCGGACACACCAGGAACCGCGGTGTTGGCCGTCGAATGGCGCTAGCTGCGCAGCATTTGTGCACCGCCGCCGTCAGTGTCAGCCAGTTTGCCGTGGCATACGGAGCTCCATCGCAGTCTTTAACACTGGTAGCATGCCGCGACAGCGTGGACGTGAACCGTATGTGCAGTTGACGGACTTTGAGCGAGGGCGTATAGTGGGCATGCGGGAGGCCGGGTGGACGTGCCGCCGAATTGCTCAACACGTGGGGCGTGAGGTCTCCACAGTACATCGATGTTGTCGCCAGTGGTCGGCGGAAGGTACACGTGCCCGTCGACCTGGGACCGGACCGCAGCGACGCACGGATGCACGCCAAGACCGTAGGATCCTACACAGTGCCGTAGGGGACCGCACCGCCACTTTCCAGCAAATTAGGGACACTGTTGCTCCTGGGGTATCGGCGAGGACCATTCGCAACCGTCTCCATGAAGCTGGGCTACGGTCCCGCACACCGTTAGGCCGTCTTCCGCTCACGCCCCAACATCATGCAGCCCGCCTCCAGTGGTGTCGCGACAGGCGTGAATGGAGGGACGAATGGAGACGTGTCGTCTTCAGCGATGAGAGTCGCTTCTGCCTTGGTGCCAATGATGGTCGTATGCGTGTTTGGCGCCGTGCAGGTGAGCGCCACAATCAGGACTGCATACGACCGAGGCACACAGGGCCAACACCCGGCATCATGGTGTGGGGAGCGATCTCCTACACTGGCCGTACACCACTGGTGATCGTCGAGGGGACACTGAATAGTGCACGGTACATCCAAACCGTCATCGAACCCATCGTTCTACCATTCCTAGACCGGCAAGGGAACTTGCTGTTCCAACAGGACAATGCACGTCCGCATGTATCCCGTGCCACCCAACGTGCTCTAGAAGGTGTAAGTCAACTACCCTGGCCAGCAAGATCTCCGGATCTGTCCCCCATTGAGCATGTTTGGGACTGGATGAAGCGTCGTCTCACGCGGTCTGCACGTCCAGCACGAACGCTGGTCCAACTGAGGCGCCAGGTGGAAATGGCATGGCAAGCCGTTCCACAGGACTACATCCAGCATCTCTACGATCGTCTCCATGGGAGAATAGCAGCCTGCATTGCTGCGAAAGGTGGATATACACTGTACTAGTGCCGACATTGTGCATGCTCTGTTGCCTGTGTCTATGTGCCTGTGGTTCTGTCAGTGTGATCATGTGATGTATCTGACCCCAGGAATGTGTCAATAAAGTTTCCCCTTCCTGGGACAATGAATTCACGGTGTTCTTATTTCAATTTCCAGGAGTGTAATTCCCTCAGCATCACCCGACTTAATTCGACTACATTCCATGATCCTCGTTTTGCTTTTGTTGATCTTATACCATTCTTTCAAGACACTGTCCATTCCGTTCAACTGCTCTTCCAAGTCCCTTGCCGTCTCTGATAGAATTACAATGTCATCAGCGAACCTCGAAGTTTTTATTTCTTCTCCATGGATTTTAATACCTACTCCGAATTTTTCTTTTGTTTCCTATACTGCTTGCTCAATATACAGATTGAATAACATCGGGGATAGGCTACAACCCTGTCTCACTCCCTTCCCAACCACTGCTTCCCTTTCATGTCCCTCGACTCTTACAACTGCCATCTGCTTTCTGTACAAATTGTAAATAGCCTTTCGATCCCTGTATTTTACCCCTGCCACCTTCAGAATTAGAAAGAGAGTATTCCAATCAACATTATCAAAAGCTTTCTCTAAGTCTACAAATGCTAGAAACGTAGGTTTGCCTTTCCTTAATCTTTCTTCTAAGATAAGTCGTAGGGTCAGTATTGCCTCACGTGTTCCAGCATTCCTACGGAATCCAAACTGATCTTCCCCGAGGTCGGCTTCTACCTGTTTTTCCATCTGTCTGTAAAGAATTCGCGTTAGTATTTTGCAGCTGTGACTTATTAAACTGATTGTTCGGTAATTTTCACATCTGTCAACAACTGCTTTCTTTGGAATTGGAATTATTATATTGTTCTTGAAGTCTGAGGGTATTTCGCCTGTCTCATACATCTTGCTCACCAGACGGTAGAATTTTGTCAGGACTGGCTCTCCCAAGGCTGTCATTCTAATGGAATGTTGTCTACTCCCGGGGCCTTGCTTCGTCTCAGGTCTTTCAGTGCTCTGTCAAACTCTTCAAGCAGTATCATATCTCCCATTTTATCTTCATCTACATCCTCTTCCATTTCCATAATATTGTCCTCAAGTACATTGCCCTTGTATAGACCCTCTATCTACTCCTTCCATCTTTCTGTTTTCCCTTCTTTGCTTAGAACTGGGTTTCCATCTGAGCTCTTGATATTCATACAAGTGGTTCTCTTTTCTGCAAAGGTCTCTTTAATTTTCCTGTAGGCAGTATCTATCTTACCCCTAGTGAGATAAGCCTCTACATCCTTACATTTGTCCTCTAGCCATCCATGCTTAGCCATTTTGCACTTCCTGTCGATATCATTTTTGAGACGTTTGTATTCCTTTTCCTGCTTGATTTACTGCATTTTTATATTTTCTCCTATCATCAATTAAATTCATTATTTCTTCTGTTACCCAAGGGTTTCTACTAGCCTTCGTCTTTTTACCTATTTGATCCTCTGCTGCCTTCACTATTTCATACCTCAAAGCTACCCATTGTTCTTCTACTGTATTTCTCTCCCCCATTCCTGTGAATTGTTCCCTTCTCCCTAAAACTCTGTACAACCTCTGGTTCTTTAAGTTTATCCAGGTCCCATCTCCTTAAATTCCCACCTTTTTGCAGTTTCTTCAGTTTTAATCTACAGGTCATAACCAATAGATTGTGGTCAGAGTCCACATCTGCACCTGGAAATGTCTTACTATTTAAAACCTGGTTCCTAAATCTCTGTCTTACCATTATATAATCTATCTGATACCTTTTAGTATCTCCAGGGTTCTTCCATATATACAACCTCCTTTCATATATATATCGAATCATTACAATTCATCGTCAGACGGCTCTCATGCTTTCATTACAACATGTGGCGCATTACTAATCAATAAAAAATACGCACCACACTTTCTAATGAAAGCATGAAAGCCGTCTGACGATGAATTTTAATGATTCGAAACCGTTAATGGTATCTTGTGAGTAAAGGAACTTAAAATAAATTTGTGGCTGGTTGCTGTCTCAACACCATCAAGATATACGAGAGTGTAGTGTCTGCATCGATGACAATAACTGTGTGTGGCAGTTAAGTTATAGACTTGCTCAACATGAGTTGTACGATTAGCTTTTTTTCGCACTGAGCTGTGGGAAATGCCACATCGAATGTCAGTTTGAATATTTTTATTCAGTGCGAATTATTTGATGTAATACATAAATGTATCAATTTTCCTGTAAAGGAAAAATGAGAATTTATTAAATGAAATATGGTGTAACTATGTGTAAGGGCAAAGATGGTTAAGCTGTTATTGTCCAGACTCAAAATATTACCTTTCGTAGCGGATGTTGAAATGCAGTCATTCAGCAAGGTGTAGCCCTTCATTCAACAACTAGTTTAAATTTTGCATTGATAGATAGATAAAGGGTATAGAAAACTAGATTGTCGTCGCATCGATACTTGAAACACAGGGCGAATATTAATTATACCTAAGTACCTTTGCTGATTACGGAGGTGGAGAACGGAAGTGTTGTATAGAACACATGTCTGTAATTTAATGTGTGCAACGCAAGTGTTGATGTTTCAAGTTTCCGGCGATTCACGAAGTAATATTTTCTACATGGTTACGTGTATTGGAATGTGATCGGTCTCCTACAGCCAAGTTTATTTTATGTTGTGCTGCGGGCGTTTGTTTTGCACTTTCAGTGTTTTCATTGCTGCTTTTAGTTGTCAGTAAACAGCGCTACGAATTGGATTAACACTGCATTAGTGAGCTTTTATAATTAGGCTAAACAAGAACAATCATATTGCTAACTATCATTAGCCATTTTACATTAAATGTATCTGAAACGCCGTGCATAAGCCCGCAGCACTGTATAGGTAGTTGGAGTTGTGGAAAGAGGCCAAAAGGGGTCTGTCAGTTACACTCAAACACATATAACTTTATTTAGTTGTCCAAGCAATACAGCAAAACATTTTGAACTTAGTTATCGGCTGAATAGGCCACACTATCTTGTGCCTTAAGGGTACAGCCACTTAAATTTAAAAACGGCTGAAAGCCATTAACTTAAAATTCAGACTCAAAACAGAATATTTAGAAGGCAGAAGGCTTCACGTAAGTAAATTCTATAACTTGGCTAAAGCCCAACAAACCTAACACTTGAAAAGCAAACAAGTTTAATTTAAAAACGGCTTAAGGCCCATGATTTACACATTTACTGGAGGTAAAATTAATTTAAAAAATCACAAAGCAGAAGGCCTTATCTTCAATTAGGCTGAAGGCCCCACACAGACTGATACTTGAAAAACAAGAACTTTAATTTAAAAACGGCTAAAGGCCGATTGCTTAAAACAACTAAAACAATTTTTAGTAGGCAGAAGGCCCAAAGTTTTATCTTTAAACGATATTTTACACAGGCTGAAGGCCCAAAAACTCTAAGATTTAACAAGTAAGGAATTTTAATTTTAAAGCGGCTGAAAGCCCATTTTTGAAAAACACAATTACAATAAATTTTCAAAAGGCAGAAGGCCCAAAGCTTTATCCACAATTTTTTTTAAATGCGGCTAAAGGCCCAAACAATGTAAGACTTGACAAGTTGGGAACTTTGAATTTTAAAGTGGCTGAAGGCCCATTATTTAAAACCCAACTAAAAGCATACAAATACAAACCATCGGCTATTAGCCATTAAAATTCACATTCAAATACCAATAAGAAAAGGCAGTACAGCCAGCGGCCCTGAGAAGTTTCCGGAGGTCAGTCTGCACTTGAAATATTAACGTTCGCTTAGGGGAGACAGGTAGTCGGCCCAACTATATCCGATCAGCCGGCAACCCAGCCAAGAGACAGTCAACGGACCCACCGACAAGACGACTTGCTTTCCACCCGACCAGTGCACAAGTAACTCTAGAGCCAAAACGTAAAGAGTAGCTGTCCACAACCAAGTATGCATAATCTGTCAAAACTACACACACGTGTTGGACAGCGACAACACGGTGAGGAAAGGACATTGCCTGAATTTTACGTCAGCGGCCAGGGCAGGTAACCGGAACGCTAACGGCGACAAGGCAGAAAATTCCGCTGGTGCACCTGGTCTTCAAGTAACCAAACTACAGTTAAACTCCACAGGATGATGGCCAAAATTTCGCCAACTCGAACACTCGCTGTTGCTCACGGGAATACCCCCAACAGCCAAGCATGAAAACCAACGGCACAATGTGAACAGTCTGGCTTCGGTAATTGAATCACCACTCAACTTTGATGTCCTGGGTCGGTGAGCCACGAACCTCGTAGCAATCGGAACAGCTCCCACACACTCTGACACTGCGAAGAGACCGCCAGTGGGCCCGGCCCACTGCGCCACGCGAAGATTTCCTGGCTGAACCTCACTAACCGACCGACTCCTCAGAGTCAGTACGCCGACAACATTTAAAATAAGTTATCAATTTAAATGACACAAACTACACATAGTTTCTTGAACACTTGCCCGAATAACCAACAATGCTACTGTGAGTGACTGTACAATAACAGGGACGGATCACGAGTCGGCATACACAGCCAACCCAAAAGCGATCACCCGCCACATACACGTTGTGAGGGAAGACGACCGACCGACGACCAACCGAAGTCGTCCCCACTCCAATCATGTGTGTCGGCAACCGTCGGGCGAGTCATGGCTGTCCGGACCTCACTGCTGCCACGCCCCGACTGAACTTGTGCCGCTTGCCAACTCAAACACTGGCAGGTCCGAACTAACTGCTGGCACGTTCCAACTGACTGGTCGACACACGACGACCGGGAAGTAATAGCAGTTCAACAAAGCTAATACAGCAATGCATATATCGATAAGCGCTCCTGCTGCCGCTCACGGGCAGGCAAGGCAGCAACTCAATGGCACAAGTAATGGAAACTAACATAACGAGGTGGCAGTACGGCAAAAACAGTATGTTAAATAAGAGATGACACGAACACGAGCCACACACGGCTCAGTATTCTCAAACATATTGTTGTGGCGTAACAAGACAGCCACGCCACTCGGAAGTAGCCGAAAGGCACGCGTTAACTCACGCAGGCTAGTAGATAGGTCTGAAACAGGATACGTAATGAATGCTATAAAGAAAAGTACGTAGCTCCTGGAATACTTAACTTTAATCCATCATTGTGGTACATCGCTCTTGACGATACAAGTGAGACTCTTTGGATACAAGCTATGTAGTGCTAATGGCGCCTTGCTAGGTCGTAGCCATTGACTTAGCTGAAGGCTATTCTAACTATCTGCTCTGCAAATGAGCGAGGCTTCGTCAGTATGCATCGCTAGCTAAGTCGTCCGTACAACTGGGGCGAGTGCTAGTAAGTCTCTCGAGACCTGCCGTGTGGTGGCGCTCGGTCTGCGATCACTATCAGTGGCGACACGCGGGTCCGACATGTACTAATGGACCGCGGCCGATTTAAAGCTACCACCTAGCAAGTGTGGTGTCTGGTGGTGACACCACACATATTTAAATGCTGCAGCGTACTAGCTGAGGCAAGGTTACGAAAACAAAGACCAATGTAAGAAACGTTAAATTTGCTACTAATGTATCTGAATGCTACAACTATAGGTAAAACTTCATTGTTCGTACGTAATGCGCTTCATGTATCTATCCCGAACGCATACGAAAAGTTCTTACTTCATTTTCAAGGACTAGGACTAAGCAAATACCTCAGTGTAATAATCAAGCTTTCTAGGTTCAAAAATGGTTCAAATGGCTCTAAGCACTATGGGACTTAACATCTGAGGTCATCAGTTCCCTAGAACTTAGAACTACTTAAACCTAACTAACCAAGAATATCACACATATCCATGCCCGAGGCAGGATTCGAACCTGCGACCTTAGCTCGGCCACACCGGCCAGCCTTTCTAGGTATCGAGTGTATAATGTAAGGGACATTCTAATGATAACGATTTGCGCTGGAAAATGTTAGCTCCAGTTTTAGTCCTCAGATGCAAATGTGGAGCTTTACACTGTTTATATGATGGTATGACATTCACGCTGTCATTTTACTGGAGACACAGTGATGTTCCCTTTGGGTATCCTCCGTTGCAGAGGGCCTGAATACGGTTGCAGTTTAACGTGGTATTATTGTTGTTACACGTACATAAAACAGCCGTTGTTCCATGATCCATTATTAGAGGGGTGTACGGAAACTTTATTGATATGATTTTTGGAGGTACTCTTAATGCCGGGTGAAGACAGAACGTGTCCTTGGTAAAAGCGTTCCTTTAAATATCACCAGTACCAAAGGCACATGGATTCAAATCAGGTAATCGTGCAAGTCATGCATCTCGAAATCTTCGGAAAGTTGCATTAGGCAAATCTTTCACTGGGCGAGAGACATGAAGCGTTGCCCCCATTTTGCATGGAAACATTGGTTTCCCCACAGTTGCCCTCTCCACAGCAGGGATCACATGCCCTACAAAAGGGTCTCGAAAATGTGCAGAGGTCACGTTACACATGACAAGCTTTGTGGATGTATTCTCTTCAAAGGATATCGGCCCAGAAAAAAAGGTGCTGATGAATCCGCACCACACGGTCACATGCTGCAGAGCAATGTCTCTTCAAGTTTTTTTTTTTTTTTTTTTTTTTTTTTTTTAGTCGTCAGTCTTATGACTGGTTTGATGCGTCACGCCACAAATGCCTGTGTTGTGCCAACCTCTTCAACTCAGACTAGCACTTGCAGCATACGCCCTCAATTATTTGCTGGATGTATTCCTAACTCTTTTTCTTCCACAGCTTTTTCCCTTTACAGACCGCTCTAGTACCATGGCAGTCGTCCCTAATCTCTTAACAGATGTCCTGTCATCATGATCCTTCTCCTTACCCTGTAGCGCCACATCTCAAATGCTTGGATTCTCTTCCGTTTTGGTTTTCCCACAGTCCATGTTTCACTACCATACAATGATGGGTTACAAATGTACATTCCCAGAAATTTCTTCCTCAAATTAAGACGTATGTTTAATACTAATAGACTTCTCTTGGCTAGAAATACTGTTCTCATTTCTGCTACTTCTCATTACTCTCGTCCTTCTTCGATTTATTCTCAGTCCATATTATGTACTCATTAGATTGTTAATTCCATCCAGCAGATCACGTAATTCTTCTCCACTTCCATTCAGGATGGCAATGTCATGAGCAGATTGTACTACTGATATTCCTTCACCTCGAATTTTAATTCCACTTCCGAACTTTTTTTTTTTATTTCCTCCATTGTTTCTTTGATGTACAGATGGAACAGTAGGGGCGAAAGACCACATCTCTGTATCACACCCTTTTCAATCTGAGCGCGTCGTTCTTGGTCGTCCACTCTTATTATTCCCTCTTGGCTCTTGTACATATTAAACATTATGCGTCTCTCCCAATAGCTTACCTTTATTTTTATCAGCATTCCGAATATCTTACATCATTTTACATTGTCGAACGCTTTTCCCAGACCGACAAATCCTATGAACGTGTCTTGATTTTTCTTCATTCTTGTTGTCATTATCAATTGCAACGTCAGAATTGCCTCTCTGGTGCCTTTCCTTTCCCTAAAGTCAAACCGATCGTCTTCTACTACATCCTCAATTTTCTTTTACATTCTTCCCTGTGTTACTGTTGTCAGCAAATTGGATGCATGAGATGTTAAGCTGATTGTGCGATAATTCTCGCACGTGTCGGCTCTTGTCATCTTCGGAATTGTGCGGATGATGCTTTTCCGTAAGTCAGATGGTATGTCACCAGACTCATGCAATCTATACACCAAAGTGAATAGCCGTTTTTTGCCACATCCTCCAATGATTAGAAGTTCTGATGCAATGTTATCTATCTCTTCTGCCTTGTTTGATCCTTAGTCCTCCAAAGCTCTTTTAAATTCTGATTCTAATATTGGATCCCTCACATCCTCTAAATCTACTCCTGTTTCTTCTTCTATCAGATCAGAAAAATATTCCCTCTCATACAATCCTACAGTGCAATCTTTCTACCTATCTCTCTCTCCTATGCATTTAACAATGCAACTACCATTCTATTTTTAATGTTACCACCCTTACTTACAGTTTCACCGAAGGTTGGTTTAGACTTTCCTATATGCTGAGTCAGTCCTTCCAACAGTTATTTCTTTTTCAATTTCTTCACATTTTACATACGCACTTTAAAATTACCCAAAATTCGGCAGTTCTGTGTATTCACTGTACCCTGTAGTGCAAAGTGTGCCTCGTCATCTCATAGAATACTGCTCGGCCACTTGTGATCATATTCGATCCGTGATAGAAACCGAAGAGCAAATTCAGAGCATTGCTGCGTATCATGAGGTTTCGCTTGCTGCACTCTCTGTATCTCGTACGGTAACAGTGTAAAATAGAGCCCAAACTTTCCATACTGTTGACCATGGGACCGACGTCTCGTCACACACATTAAATTTATTCGCAGTTGCAAGTACAAAGCACCATCAGCTGCAGAAGGGAGTGACAACAACGAACATTTATGCCGGACAGCGACTCGAATCTGGATTTTTTACGCGAGCGGTGGTCTTAACCGCTTTTGGCTATCTGTGTACGAATCACACCCAGACCCAAACTTCCATTTGTCGTTATTCCTCCGTCACAACATGTTCTCGTGCACACATTACGTAATTCTCGTACAGGGGAGGACATTCAAATTGGAAGTATCCGTTGGCCAATACGATACTGCAGTAGCTGCATGTCTGAAGGAACATTTCATCGTTCTTCTTAACAAGACAAGCGGTGCAGTAACATAAATTTAGTGACACTGCACGATCACTAGCACTACCAAAAGCACGTGCTGCATGGTCTGTTGCACCAATGGATACCTCGTCAGTAACTGTCACCGGAATAGGACGCCTTCCTCTTCCAGGTGCAAAATCAAGCTCACTCGTGTTTTGGAATCCATTTGTCATCTTTTTTAAACTATTTAATGTCATCGGTCTTCTCCTCAGACCTTTCACTCGGTGATACTCTCAATGCAGCGATGTAATTGCTGCCGTTCACACAAAACAGCTTCACTAACAGCGTGTGGTCTCTCTTCTCGATAGCTATACTGGTCATTCAAGTTATAGCTTGTCAAATAACAGCGTTGGTGTCGTACGGTCATACAAACGGTGTACACAATCAGATCTCCACCTGGTGCAAATGAAACTAATGTGTCTTTCAGTGCACATCTCGTCTCCCTTAATGCATAAGCATACCTACCGAGTTTCGCTCCCATATGACGATTACATTCAATACCGAACCTCTGTTAACAGCTTCATTGTAATTATAACCACCCGGTACATTTATTGCACTGTAAGGCAAGTCTGTCAATGCCGTCATGGAAAAATTTCTGCGGTTGCTACGGAAACATGACTACCACGCACTCTTCGTCCGAAGCAAATCCACGGCCAAGACTTTGTTTCTTGAGGGCTCCAAAAATATGAAATAAAATCACACGGGGAGAATCAGGACTGTATGAAGGATGTGTAAGGGCATCCCAGAGAAATTGACTACCTGTGGACGGACCACTATCTGTCACAGCGCAGCTTAGGCCGGCACTTCGGACATGGAGGGGCAGGTCGGGGTAGAAAGAGGTGACAGACGAATGTTTACCGCTTTAGGTTCAAATGGTTCAAATGGCTCTGAGCACTATGGGACTCAACTGCTGTGGTTATCAGTCCCCTAGAACTTAGAACTACTTAAACCTAACTAACCTAAAGACATCACACACATCCATGCCCGAGGCAGGATTCGAACCTGCGACCGTAGCAGTCGCACGGTTCCGGACTGCGCGCCTAGAACCGCGAGACCACCGCGGCCGGCTTTACCGCTTTAGGATTTTGTTGTTGCTGTCGACTGCATTAGGAACTGACAGAGAGCAAGCTACATAGCCACCGAACCAATATAGCCCGGTAACTACTTTTAAGATATATTTTGTAGTAGTTCGTGCCCTACAGTTTCCTGATGTTTGTCAGAAACCATATTGTACCACAGTCAGCTGATGTGAAACGCTTTGTTATTAGTTACCAGTTTCGATTGTTACATCAGAAGACACAGGATGTTTTTCAATTATAGTATCGTAAAATCATGTTTGTACCTCCTACGTGTGCTGCATGACATGTCTTCTACAGCCACGCAGCTGTTCAGTCGCTCCTGGAATAATGCTTAATCTCCGTGTTTTACTGTCCCTGTTAAAACATATCTTAAACCGAACATCGGCACCGCTCTAGTGGATGCGCACATGGAATTCCACAATGAAAAACTTTTTGTTAAGAACGTCGAAGAAACCGATTTCCATTTCGGCGCTGGGCATCGAATGAAACACGTGACGAGCAGTATTTGTTTGGGCTGACTCCATCTAAACGCAATAAAAACTAAATTGCAAATACCTGCGGAAACACAGTAGATAAGTGTCATGGAGACTGTGGAGGAATTAAATAATAAATGCAGTTACCAAAGGAGATGTGGAACTAATTGGTACGCGAGAAGAAGAAGACAAAATTCTTTTGACAAAATGTAGTCCTTCTGCATATTTTGGGAAAATTTCACTAAAGACAGCGAACATATTTAAATCACACTAATTTTCCGTAATTTTCAAGCTAATGGTGATCTTAGAAGAAAGATTAAGGAAAGGCAAACCTATGTTTCTAGCATTTGTAGACTTAGAGAAAAGTTTTGACAATGTTGACTGGAATACTCTCTTTAAAATTCTGAAGGTGGCAGGGGTAAAATACAGGGAGCGAAAGGCTATTTACAATTTGTTCAGAAACCAGATGGCAGTTATAGAGTCGAGGGGTATGAAAGGGAAGCAGTGGTTGGGAAGGGAGTGAGACAGGGTTGTAGCCTATCCCCGATGTTATTCAATCTGTATATTGAGCAAGCAATAAAGGAAACAAAAGAAAAGTTCGGAGTAGGTATTAAAATCCATGGAGAAGAAATAAAAACTTCGAGGTTCGCTGATGACATTGTAATTCTGTCAGAGACAGCAAAGGACTTGGAAGAGCAGCTGAACGGAATGGACAGTGATTGAAAGGAGGGTATAAGATGAACATCAACAAAAGCAAAACGTGGATAATGGAATGTAGTCGAATTAAGTCGGGTGATGCTGAGGGAATTAGATTAGAAAATGAGACACTTAAAGTAGTAAAGGAGTTTTGCTATTTGGGGAGCAAAATAACTGATGATGGTCGAAATAGAGAGGATATAAAATGTTAAAATGTAGATTGGCAATAGCAAGGAAAGCGTTTCTGAAGAAGAAAAATTTGTTAACATCGAGTATAGATTTAAATGTCAGAAAGTCGTTTCTCAAAGTGTTTGTATGGAGTGTAGCCACGTATGGAAGTGAAACGTGGACGATAAATAGTTTAGACAAGAAGAGAATAGAAGCTTTCGAAATGTGGTGCTATAGAAGAATGCTGAAGATTAGATGGGTAGATCACATAACTAATGAGGAAGTATTGAATAGAATTGGGGAGAAGAGGAGCTTGTGGCACAACTTGACTAGAAGAAGGGATCGGTTGGTAGGACATGTTCTCAGACATCGAGGGATCACCAATTTAGTATTGGAGGGCAGCGTGGAGGGTAAAAATCGTAAAGGGAGACCAAGAGATGAATACACTAAGCAGATTCAGAAGGATGTAGGCTGCAGTAGGTACTGGGAGATGAAGAAGCTTGCACAGCTGCATGGAGAGCTGCATCAAACCAGTCTCAGGACTGAAGACCACAACAACAACAACAATGATGTAGTAGGATTTGTAATGAATGGAAACACCGCTGTTGATTGACTCTGTGTTGAACATGTGAGCAGTGCCGTAAAATAAAACTTAAATCTTCATGAGACTTGAAAGAAAAAACAAGGATTCTAATCGGATGTCCAAAGAAAATAAGTGTGTGCGCAATGAAAACTACGTAACTAAAACACAGTATCCAAGTATGTTATGAACGTTGCTTGATGTGAAGTGCAATGTTCGATTGGGAATATCCACAAAAATAGATTACTGTTCTACTCGGAAGAAAATAATTGTCTGAAATTACAACACTGTTCACTGAAAATTAATCTGCTTACTTGCACGATACCTGACAATCCCGACTACACACAGTCTGCTCAAGAATGCAAGGTGAGATCTGCCCTGAAATAAAAGAGACCTTCCTCTTGTTCACCGTGCTGTGTTTGTACCAGGAGTACTGACGTTCTCGAAAGCAAATTCATATCAGCAGATGCAGCAGCTGAAGGAAAATTTGTTTCTTTTTGCTTGTCAGAAACAATCTGTAGCTATGTATGGCGTAAGGTTCAATGCACACACGACGAAATGTTCAAAACATTACTAAGAATCACGGAGATGGGGTTTACTTTAAAGAAAATCTTCTTGAAAAATTGATCTATGATAGTTGACAGAAAGGACTGTGTAACATAAGAAAAATCTAACAACTGCGATTCCTCTCATTGCAAAGATTACAGACATCTCAAAAAATTGCATAATTTCTAACAATATGTAAACAAAGATATAAAATTAACACTAATTATAAAAGCTTTTAGTTATCTCAGAGACAAACATTTCCTCTAGTTATTAATTCTGACAAACAAACATTTCATTCTTTCGTATTCCTCTTTTCCGTATGTAGCATTCTTTCGTATGCTTCAACCTATAAAATTCTTCCAAATTTTCTTCATCAATGTAAAGAACGAGGAAGTATTGTAAATGAGTTGTCATTACCATACTAAAGTACACCAGATAATTTCTCCCACATTCACAAATAACAGATCTCATTCTCTGAAAAGCTCAACTGCTCCTAGAAAGTCAACCACAGATAAAACTAAACACAAAGTCAAGCATGTTTTTAATACTCATGAAGTGCATTCAGTCATGTTTGTCCCAGAACAGAGTGGAGAATTATGTACACCAGTAGGAAATATATGAAACCTTACAAGCCCATAAAATTGATCGTTTTAATTGTTTACAGGCGTATCTCCAGGTGCAGCCTACATATTTGAGAATCGGAATATCTTTATAAAGTGTACTACAAATTCATGCTATTATACAATGTGTCTTTTATTTCGTGAATGGTTAGACATATCGAAGTTGGTTTTCGGCAAATGTTACAGCGTCGAGGATCACGTTTTTTTTTTTTTTGTTCATTTTTTAGAGCTGGTACCAACCGAGATATTGAAGCAAGTATCTTATAACTACATTCGATAGCTCTTGAGAAGTCAATGACAGTGATACAGTGTTTGCTAAGGTTGACGTGGAAACCTCTCGTAAGAATATTCTGGAATTTGAGAGCACGGTGGCCGGAATCGGCATTAGCGGTGCGGCATTGTCAAGCAGAGCTCTCATGCTACGCTGTGTCAGAATGTCAACACATTTGTTTGTTTTCTTGTGTGCACTGCAGGCCGCTCATGTCTGCTTCAACATTCGTTGCATGCCGACACGTACACCAATGAGGAGATGTTGAATACACGACTTTCATATAGTGAATGTAAAATAAATGCAGTAAAAAGGGTACAGTGGCATAGGGCTATCTCTCCGGAAAGCCAGGCAATTGCACGAATTACTAAAACGCTAGTGCGAACAGGCTGCTTGAAAGTTAAATAGTTCAAATGGCTCTAAGCACTATGGGACTTAACATCTGAGGTCATCAGTCCCTAGACTTAGAACTACTTAAACCTAACTAACCGAATGACATCACACACATCCGTGCCCGAGGCAGGATTCGAACCTGCGACCGTAGCAGCAGAGAGATTCCGGACTGAAGTACCTATAGCCACTCGGCCACAGCGGGCGACTTGAAAGTTAAAAAGAAGACAAGAAACAAGACTGCATCTGACAGAGAACACGAAGAAGCTGTTCTGGCTACGACGCTAATAAAACTGCACGGGGGTTCGAGGCATATTGTCAAGAAATTGTGGAATCAGACAGATGAGTGTCATTCGCATCCTGCAGCCACAGAATTTCCATCCCTATCATCTGTCACTACATTAGGCATTCGACGACCGTGATTTCGAACTTCGTACAGAATACTGTCGGTTTGCCCTTCAGCAATTAAGAGACGACTCCACGATTTTCCAGTCTGTCCTCTTTTCCGATGAAGCAACATCTAGTAACCTTGCTAATGCAAATCTGTATGACATGTACTACTGGGCACCTGAAAATCCAGACTGGCTTCGTCAGGTGCAACATCAACGGCCAGAGAAGGGTAAAGGTATGGTGCGGCATCGTAGGAAATTACATTGTGGAACCTCACTTCACCTGAGACGCTGTAAATGCCGGTTCCTCTAGAAGGCGTACCACTATATATTCGACAGTGTAAGTGGCTGCAGTAAGACGGTTTTACAGCTCACTCGACCCGTATTGCAACGCAAATACTGATTGAGAACTTCCGTGGGCGTTGTACAGGACGAAATTCTGTTGTCAAATGTTCTGCGAGGTCCCCCAGTTTGACTCCTCTTGACTTCATTTTTTGAGGAACACTCGAAGACACAGTGTACAACGAAACCCTATCTACGCCAGACAATATGTGTCGCCGAATCCCCAGTGCATGCTCTACAATATCATTCACAGTAATGATATATGTTCATAGTTCTTTCGAACGGCGATTGGAAATGTACTTTTCAGTCGATGGCAAACCGTTTGAACACATATTTAAATGAAGGATAAAGCCATTTCTTCGGAATACAAAATTTATGTTACATGTTTTAGGTGGTTACCAAATAATTGTTATTAAATTGTTTATTTCCCCTACGTTTGTACGAAACTGCGTGGAATGTCAAATAAGTCGGCAGCGTGTATAGCACGTAGCTGGTAATACTGTCATTACATGCTTACGATAACCATGAAACGACGTTTCGTTAAGAAGACTATTTACTTTGCGGTGTACAGGTGGCCACCAAAGTATTTTAAATAAAATGTTTAGTTTAACGAATGTATCCCATACAATATAATTTAGAGCATTGTAGGTAGAGACAGTTGTCCGACAGCATGTACTTTACCTCGGAGAAGCACACAACCACATTCAGGAAATGCTAGGTTAAATCTTCCTTCTACCAATCAGACATTTGATTTTTGCATCATGTAAGACCTCTTAATTTCTTAAGAACAAACAGTTGATTTGTCCGTTTCAACTCACGTAAATCTGGGAGGATACATAAATGTGAAGTGCTTTTTCTATGCTCTTTGTGATAACATTCGTAGGTGAACCTCTATGTAGATCATAAGTTGATCCATACTGCTCTACGCTCGTAGTGCACATCTACCTTACTGCGTACAACTACGCAGCCTGGTCCGTACGCCTGCTTCGCAATATTTTCAGCGCAAATGCTGTTTCCGGCAACCGCACTCTCTAGAACATTTCTTGAATTTTTTACGACAGGTAAAGAGCTATCGAATGCAGTTATAAAAATTATACAATTCCATATCTCCGTTGATACCAGCGCTAGAAACATTAACCAAACAAAAACTTATGTACCCCCGACGCAGTAACGTTTGCCGAAAAACCGGGTTTCGACAGGTGTAACCGTTCACTAAATAAAAGAAGTTTTATGTTCTACGTGACTCATCTTGTATAAAGATGGTTTGCGGACTTCTACTCACAAAATATATTACGTTAATCTATCATAGGTTAACCCAATGTTCTTAGTCAAAGTATTGCCATTCTGAGAATGTTGCCAACATTTAAAATGTCTAGACGGACGAAGACTACTTGGGAAGGTGGTCGATGTAACATCCTCCACTAATGTTACTGGATCGATCGAACTGATATACCCGCCATTCATGCATTCATTGCATGTGCGACTATCTATAAGAAAGACAAACAGTGCTGAACCGATTTCGAAGTTAATTACTCATAGCTAATGGCGGAAATATTGCAAGGCTGTAGGTACAAAGTGGAATATTATTTCAGAGAGTATTCAACGTATTATACACTGAAGACCCAAGGAAACTGGTACACCTGCCTATCATCTAGGGCCCCGCGAGCACACAGGAGTGCCGCAGCACGACGTGGCATGGACTCGACTTATGTCTGCTGGAGGGAATAATACTGCTGTGCTGTTCATTAATCTGTTAGATTACGAGGAGGTCGAGACCTCTTCTGAACAGCACGTTGAAAGGCATCCCAGATAGGATCCATAATGTTCATTTCTGGGGAGTTTGGTGGCCAGCGGAAATATTTAAATTCACAAAAGTGTAGCTGGAGCCACTCTGTAGCAATTCTGGATGGTTAGGGTGTCGCATTGTCACGCTGGAATTTCCCAAGTCCATCGGAATGCACAATGGACATGAAGGCATGCAGGTGATCAGACAGGATGCTTACGTACGTGTCACCTGTCAGAATCGTACCTAGACGTATTAGGGGTCCCATAACACTCCAACTGCACACGCCACATACCCTTACAGAGCCTCCACCAGCTTCAGCAGCGTCCTGCTAACATGCAGGGTCCATAGTTTCATGAGGTTGTCTCCAAACCCGTACGCGTCCATCCGATCGATGCAATTTGAAACGAGAGTCGTTCGACCAGGCAACATGTTTCCAGTCATCAACAGTCCAATGTCGGTGTTGACGCGCCCAGGTGAGGGGTAAAGCTTTGTGTCATGCAAATTGTCGAGGGTACACTAATGGACCTTCGCCTCCGACAGCCCATATTGATACTGGTTCGTTGAATGGTTCACACGCTGACACTTGTTGATGACCCAGCATTGATATCTGCAATAGTCTGCGGAATGATTGCACTTCTGTCATGCTGAACGATTCTCTTCAGTCGTCGTCAGTACCGTCCTTGCAGGACTTTTTCCGGGCGCAGCGATGCGGTAGATTTGATGTTTTACCGGATTCGTGATATTCACGGTACATTCCTGACATTGTCGTACTGGAAAGTCCCCGCTTCATCCCTACATCTACGTTGTGTTCCATCACTTGTGCACCGGCTATAACACCACATTCAAACTGACTTAAATCTCGAGAACCTGCCACTGTAGGAGCAGTAACCTATCTAACAACTGCGCGAAACACTTTTTATCTCGTACAGGCGTTGCCAACAGCTGCGCCGTATTCTGCCTGTTTATGTATCTTTGTATTTGAATAAGTGTGCCTGTACCAGTTTCTTTGGCCTAATACTTTGGAAAAATATGTTCTGTATACTAATATTTTGGCAAGTTTTGATTATTTGTATGTTTAACTATATTGTGAAGGATGACCCTGCGCTCTTAATCACTTGTCCATTACGACACAGCGCCGGCGTGACAGTTTTTATTTACATGGGGAGTTAGCGGTTCCTAGTGGCTGGTGAAGGCGGGACCTACTCTGGCAAACTGCGCCTTCCTTGTCTGGTTTGAGACTGTAAGGAAGCGGACTGCCTAGTTTGTTTTATTTTGTACCTACAATCTAGCACTATTTCTATAATTAATTACGTTATGAGCTGTTATCTCCGAAATCGGTTTTACTCTTCAGCACATTGCACATGCGATGAAATGCCGTTATGTGAGTTCTGTTCAATCGGCAACATCGGTATCGTACTTTACGTGGACGCTCTTCCTTGGCAGCCTTAGTTCTTCTAGACTTTTTAAACAATGACAATATTCTCAGAATGGCAATACCTTGACAAAGGACTTTAGGTTCATCTATGATGGCTTAATTCAATAATTTTTGTGAGTACGAGTCTGCAAATAATGTTTATACAATGGCATAAATTTGCAGTACAATTTATAATTCATCGTGACGTTCAACAGCTGCACGTGCTGTGCACAGGAAACTGTTTACAGTGGAATATAATTCTGGATGTGTGTACGGAAAAGAAAAAGTAATTGTGGTATATAGGATGCAATACAATTATGTTCGTCTTATGATTCCTCATACATAAGACGGAGAGGACCATAGTCAAGCAACTGTAATGAGCATGAGAACGCATTCTGGTTCGGGAATTATGACGGCAACAGGTGACACCTGAAATAAAATCGAAGATGACTTGGAAATTTTACGCACGCAATGGAAATAAACTTGATTTTCTTACCCCAGCAAAACATCTGACAGTACTATTGACGAGAAGATCAGAGAACGTGTGTGTGTGTGTGTATGTGTGTGTGTGTGTGTGTGTGTGTGTGTGTGTATGTGTGTGTGTGTTCGTAAGCCTGGAACGATGTAGTACTTTACAGCTACATAAAAACAATGGTGATTATTGCAATTTCAGTTGAAAGTTTACGATAAAGTGAAGCCCATGAGTCAGTAAGTACACATAATTTTACGGACAGATTGCAGATTTTGGAAAATTCACGCTTTACTGTGAAATATGTGGGTCCTATGCATTCAGCGTTGTATGTAGCGGCTTTTACTCCTTCCAAAATTTTTAATGTTTCGAAGTTTTGAGGAGAGAGACAGCCTTTTTGACTTCGATCTTCTTTGTAACAAACATCAAAGAGTACGTGACTGAAAAACTGCGTTGTGGCTGAGTTGTGTGACATCAGACGTATGGGGACAAACTTAATGATACCATAACGGTGTAAATCAAAATTATGCTTCTGAAATCCCGACTTAAACTTTAGGCAAACATTAAATGGAACAGATACATTTCAAAGCAAGAGACCTCGTTTATAAGCACGTCTCTTTGTTTTGATGCCAGACTTGTGACAATGTGATAAAACTCTGGCAACTTTGCTTCGATTATTGAAAATGTTATTCTGTCAGTTATTTAACAGTGTGACTGAATGCTACAACATTACTAGTTAAATATTTGCGACCTATACCCGATGGCTTCAAAATGGATAACATTAAAATTAAAAGTACACTGCAGTCATAAGTATCTATTTGGGCACTAAATCGTCAGACATTGTTACTCCGACTGAATCAAATGATACCTGCAACAAATCAGACCTGTACCGCTGCAGAGTTACAAAGATGATTTCAGAAAGTAGAGTAGATAATTGGAGGTTAACAGAAACTTTGAGAAAGTTATCGTGCCGTCCAGTGGTAAAATTATGTCACAATTCTCTATTGTTGTTTCCCTACGCTATTTTTCATAATCCTTTTTTGTCTTTGTGTTCGAAAGGAATGCCAGAGAAATGCGTACTTACAGATAGGCAGTTGGCAGGATTTGCCTGACGTTTATGGACACCATCTTTGTCAGGTCCTTCGGGACGCAATCTTCCCAAGTTAGCTGTGTCCGCAGATCCCCACTTTCAAGCAGTCGTATAGGCATATGTCCCGACAGTGGTCTCCACACGTTCAATACTATAATGCCATTCCATCAATATATTAAAGCCACTATCGCACCATCAGTGGTTATGTCAGTATTTTCGTCTGGTAACGCGATTTCAAGAAATCAAGTTGTGGAAGAGCGATTGAACATTTGCTAGTCTTTTATTAACTACGGCTGTTAAAAAAGAGCAGATACGTGAATGGTTGAAAAGGGAGACGACAATTTCATGATAATTTGCTTTCTTAAAATGTATTGCTCTTGTGGCTTATGAAAAATTGTTGGTGATGTCATGGGACAGAACAGAAAAAGAAAACAAGATAATTAAAAAGGAAGCTGCCATCGTAATATGAGGAACCTCGAACTGTACAGTTGCCATTAAATCTTTAAAAGCGAATATATGTGCCACACATTAATATTTTTAGTTAATTAAAAAAGGAACAGAAATAAATTTTGGTATTTGTGATTATTATTTCACGTGGAATGAAGATAATAGGTAGTGTAGAATAAAACGCAAATATTAAAATAAAATTGATAAAAGTGTTAAACACGTAAATATTTAGTTTTGATTGGCATGGAACTAAGTACTGTTGTAACTGGATCTCCAGATTCCTTAATCTTTTGTAATAATTTTGAGGCTAACATGTATTTTACAGACTACCAGTTATTATAAAAATTCGACGAACCCTTCAAAGTGGAAGCAGTTTTCCGCAGTTGCAGTATTTAATACTGCTGTGATTTTATTTGACGAGCTGTAAATGTGCTTTATTATTCAAAATGAATGCAAAGTGCCGAGGAACCCCTATTAATCATATTTTAAAGTGTTAAATGTAATCACTACTGCATGGGTTGAAGTCCTCTGATGCCATAGGTACTACGATAATGAGAGCTCAGTATACAGCTCAATTGAGGAGAAATGAACATCTCTAAAAAGGGCAAACACTGAAGAAATACACAGATACGAGGAAGGTAACTGAGTGGAAACTATAGGTAACAGAAGACGTAGTCCAATTGAATGAGGAAAGAAGTAAGTACAAAAAAGTTCAGAGACATTCAGGAATAAAGGATTACAAGTCACTTAGGAATGAAATACGTAGGAAGTGCAGGGAAGCTAAGACGAAATGGCTACATGAAAAATGTGAAGAACCAGATGAAGCAATGATTGCCAGAAGGATTGACTCAGTTTTCGGTAAAATTAAAAGAGAGGGCAGTAATATATGAGTGCAATGAAGATTCCCCTGCTGAATGCAGAGATCAGAGCTGGTTGGTGGAAATAGTACACTGGGGGCCTTGATGAGTAGGAGGAATTGTCTGAAGACGTGATAGAAGCAGAGACAAGAGTCATAAGGAGAATGTAGGTGTATCCAATAGTAGAATTAGAATTTAAAAGAGCTTTGGAAAACTCAGTGGCAAATAATGCGGAAGGGATAAATAGTATTCCGTCGGAATTTTTAAAATGATTGTGGGAAGTGGCGACAAAAAGACTATCCCCGTTTGTATCTAGAATGTATGAATCTGGCGTTATACAGTCATATTTTCGGAAAAAAACATTATTCACACAACTACGAAGAATGCAAGAGCCGACCAGCGCGAGAAATATAGCACAATTGGCTTAACAGCCAAGGCATCCAAGTTGCCGATAAAAATACTACACAGAAGAGAAAAAAATACAGAATTAGGTGACGATCCTTTCGGCTTTACGAAAGGTAAGGGCACCTGAGAGGCAGTTTTGCTGTTGCGGTTGATGATGGAAGCAATACGAAAGAAAAAAGGGGCATTTAAACAGGATTTGTCGACCTGGAAAAAGCATTCGACTTTGTAAATTGGTGCAAGATGTTCAAAATTCTGAGACACATAGGGGTAAGCTGGAGGGAAAGACAGATGATATACAATACGTACAAGAACCATGATGGAACAATAACAGTGGATGATCAAGAACGAGGTGCTCGGATTACTCTGAAGAAAAACGTGTAAGACAGGAATGTAGACTTCCGCCCCTGTTGTTTAATCTATACATCGAAGAAACAATGACGGACATAATGAAAAGTTTCAAGAGTGAATTTAAAATTCATGCTGAGCGGATACAAATGATGAGATTCACTGATGACCCTGCTATGCTCGGTGAAAAGAAGAATTGCAGGACCTGCTCAATACAGTGAACAGTACAACGAGTACAGAATATGGGCATAGGGTAAATCGAAGAAAGACTAAAGTAGTGAGAAGCAACAGAAATGAGAACAGCGAGACACTTAACATCAGGATTAGTGATCACGAAGTAGATGAAGTTACGAAATTCTGCTAACTTGGCAGCAAAATAACCCATGAAGGACGGAGCGAGGAGGACATAAAAAAGCAGACCAGCACAGCCAAAGAAATAATTTCTGGCCAAGAGAAGTCTGTTACTGTTAAACCAGGCCATAATCTGAAGAAGAAATTTCTGAGAATGTACGCTTGGAGCATAGCTTTCTATGGAATTAAAGCGTGGACTGTGGGAAAACCGAGAGAAAAGAGAGACGAAGTGTTCGAGATGTGGTGCTACAGAAGAATGTTGAAAATAAGCTGGAGTTACAAGGTCAGGAATGAGGTGGTTGTCCGCAGAATCGGCGAGGAAAGTAATATCTGGAAAACACTGAGAAGGAGAAGAGACAGGATGATAGGACATCCGTTAAGGCATCAGGGAATAACTTCCGCGGTATTAGAAGGAGCTGTAGAGGGTAAAAACTTTAGACATAGTTTGGAATACATCCAACAAGTAATTGAGGGCATAGATTGCTGTTGCTACTCTGAGATGAAGAGGTTGGTGCAGGAGAGGAATTCGAGGCGCGCCGCACAAACCAGTCAGAAAACTGATGACTCAAAAAAAAAAAAAAAGTGTTATCCTACCTAAGAATACTGCACTAAAACATTATTAAACATAATCAGAGGAACTAGATTTTTATTTTCTTTTAAATGTTGCGGCGCGGCACGTTACTTTTTACCGCCCTGCCAATGTCCAGCAGTGTTCATTTGTCTAGCTAAAAGCTGTAGTAGAAAATACTAGACCGTTACTGTCTATTGCAGGTCGCAACATACATAGAATTGTCTGGTAAACGGGATGTGGCTAGTACTGAAATAAAAGTTTTAACTTGGCAATGTAAATTTTCAGTTGTATTTTTACGATAAAGATCACAGTTAATACTGCCAAGTCCGTACTAAGTGTCTACACAATGTAAAGTTCCCACGCACACCACAATCTCACACGTAGCCAGTTTATGGTATTTACACCCGTTACCTAAGTTAATAGAGTTCACTAGATCGTTTACTTATGAAAATGCTCGCTCAAATGTCGTGCACTCTGCTCTACACGTAATACCTGTTCCAGTCTTAGACCGTACAACACGCCACGCGGTTTTAACTAACAGTCAAAAGCAATAATTTTGATATTCCGCCGGACGGAGTGGCCGAGCGGTTCTAGGCGCTACAGTCTGGAGCCGCGCGACCGCTGCGGTCGCAGGTTCGAATCCTGCCTCGGGCATGGATATGTGTGATGTCCTTAGGTTAGTTAGGTTTAAGTAGTTCTAAGTTCTAGGCGACTGATGATCTCAGAAGTTAAGTGCTCAGAGCCATTTGAACCATTTTTTTGATATTCCGTCCGAAATTCTACACGACTTTCACTATACCGTTCACTTAAATACGCTTTGTACTACTTCGCGAACTCGTAATAAGCATTTTTCCGCGATTTTACAGTACTTTCGTAGGAGCTGCTTTCAATGAGATGTTACTAGTTCAAACCTTCAGCCCCGACTTACTTAGATCACGCCAAAGGCTTTGTTCCCAGCATAGATTGGCGCGAGCCTGCATTTTTCTGATTGGCTGATATCACAAACAGCAAATCAGGTTGCAGTATTATCCAGCGCTAACCCGCGCTTTACTTCAATGACCAATCATAGTAAAACATTTCTTTTTATGGCAATTGCTAAATAAATAAATTTAGAAAAGTATCAAATATAAAATTACTCCTTCTGAAATTACCGATTAATTTGTGTTCTACTCACGATTCATTAGTACCATAAACTGACTGCACATTTAATTATAGTAAATCCCCTGTATAGTTTAACCGATACTTCGTGAATAAACAAAACAATTTTCATTTACTTCTGTTCTTCTTCACTCATACAACACTCACACTGCTAATTACTACACATATAAAACAATTATAATTATGCAAATACATTAAATATTAATCAAATATAACTTTAAACAATGTTTTGACTACGACTGCTAGCACCGTCCGTCAACTGCTGACCTCTGCCGCCTACTAGTACAACCACGTGCAGCTCTGTAACTCACGTCCATGTCAGCTGGTGACATCTGTCTATGACTCATGCCTATAACGATATCGTCCTAACAAGTGACAGGAGCGATGCGAAGGTGCTACGCCTCAATGTGTATGATGAAGACATGCACGGATGCGTATACTGCAATTCCACGCATGTTCTGTAGCCAAACATCGCTTTCTGCTTGTTTATGGACTATGAAACATGGACTACTATTGGAACGATTTGTGATTTTCACTGGAATTTTTGATACCAGTATCATGATTCTCTTGACTTAACCTATCGTGGTAGATAAGAATGATGTTTCATAAAACTGCTCATAAGTAACAACTATTGTTGCCTAGTGGCTGAAGGAGGGGGAAATGACAAGGTTTGTGTTAGCAATTCTCCGGTGTCCGCAAATGTGCTGTGTCCCCAAATCTCCCGTGTCCACTCAGAAGGTACACAACATCCTCGAATTAAGTGTCCTGTGAATTAATTCTCAGAAAAATAATTCGTCCAGCAGAAACGTACACTTACACGCCCCAGGAGCGCTTCCACCGTGTTACATAAGACCATTAACTTTATTTTTTTTCCGGAATTGGACACTCTTGCGCAATTTTCAGTGCTTCGTGCTGCGTTCTCGAAAACAAAAAAAGAAACAAAAAACATATGTCTTAGAATGAGGACTTAAATATTCAGTTTTTCGAATAATGCTGTCTAGATTGCTACACTATTTTTACAACAACGTCCCGGCAACCGCTACAGCCAGATCTCCTCTCAAGATTAAAGTTACACACAAATGTGAAGTATTAAGAACACATTAGCAGACCAAAAAAGTAAAAATTAAAATTTCAACAGCAAATTGTAGAAATGATATAATAAAGCTCAATCTCAATTTTTGTAAGACTTATGCCTTAACGTTAGCTACCAACTCGGCTCACAAATTTATAGAAATACAAGTGGTAGCCGAGAGGTGCTGCTAGTAGGGAATACGTTCCCTCCTCGTTGTATTAATGAAAATACTTTGAACTGGTCTTTGTCAAACTATTTTGGAACGAACACTCACATTGTGTGGCTTCACCTCGGGTCGCATATGTACTGACTTTATTATTAACTGGTGAGGTCATAAATTAGTCTGTTAGGAGCCCCCAAAAGTCTAGTCCTTGCATGGGTGCAGTAAGTTAGCACCATTCAGAATATTTCGTTTCGACCGTTCCTTTTCATTTTTCTGCCAACCTTAGCGATTCCAAATTTGTGACACTGTAACGAGCTAACGAAGTGTTGTTGGATGATTAATAGATTAATAACACTAATTATATTTAAATGCATTACACAGTACGATACATGATCGAAAATGTTAACTAAACGTTTCGAATGATATTTTCCTCCTACTCATTACGATGTATTAAAACGGCTGTAATTTAATTTTGTATTCCTTGCTACAAATACAGCGTGATTCCGTGATGATGTTACAAACTTTCACAAGGATGATGGCAAAGGGTAACTGTATCAGTTTGAGGGAAGAGATCCTGGTCTGGAAACGACCGAGTCGAAATTTGCGAGTGAAAATCGTTCTCACACCTCTGACAGTGGAATACCTCTACCGGTACTATCATCGCAAAGAGTGTAGGGTAGCCAGCTTTCAGAAGTGGGAGTATGATTCGAAACATTAAAAATACATCCAGTAAACACGGGCTCTAAAACGTGTACCTTAAGTGCTACGACCAGTTTTTCGTCTTCGATACTTTGGAACACATCCCCTCTACAGTACATTCTTTAGTTTCTGCGTTTCTTGAGTCGATAGTTTAGACCAGCACAATGAAAGAATGTCCAGTTAAACGGAATCTAAAGCGCATATCTTAAAAGCAATGGGCACTTGATCATCCTCGCTACTGTGAAATACTTCTGTTCTACTCAACAAGTGCCAGCCCTACAATCTTAACAACAACAACAGCATTAGTACATGTGCTCTACTGTCAGAGGTATAACAATATATATAAGCTCAAATTTTCTACTCGATTGTTTCCGGACGAGGATCCATTATCTCATACTGATACAGTTACCTTCTCCATCATCCCTGAAAGCTTGTATCATCACACGCAATCATCGTGCATGTACCACACTAGAAGATTTCCTTACCTATAATCTACCTTCACGAATCTATGTTACTTCCTTTTGAAATTTGTACCATATCCCGTGAGTTTTCAGTACTGGAAGACAAACGATAACACATTCTACGTCTCATATCCACTAACAGCGCAGTGGCCGCGTTACTTAAAAGGAGACGGCACGACCGTGGGGTCCGGGATTTTTCCGAAATTTTTTGTGGTGAAAGAGGACCCCTAACACCTCACGTGGTTAAAATATTAGGACGCACTACTCGGGAAATCACGAGAATAATCGATCCAAAGTTTCTTAGGTGCCTTATGAGTATAAAATGTCAGTCCATTGCCGAGCCGCCGTCTGGCCTAAATGGCGGTCGGACCCTTACGCCAGAGGTATTGAGTTCGATTTCTCCTCCGGAACTATTTTTTTCTTCTGTTGCTTGCAAAATTTCTGCGCATTGTTACAGGAGAATCGTGAAATGAATTCCCGGGAGGACTGTATAGAAATTCATTCTGTAATTGACCATCAGTTATCGTCACCAATATTCCGAGACATGATTCAATATGCCTGGTTTGGCTCAAAATTATCAGAAACTCAAAACATTTTCGTAAATGTTAATGGGGCATATTTTTGTACAGATTTATTGCAAACGCCCTGTGATTGTAAAACATCCGCTTTTATATGTTGCGCAAGATGTCGCAAAAATTATTGCTTTGCTTGTTTTTACGATAATTACCACTGCGGTTCTTGTTTATAATTATTATATGTATAAAAATTGAATGTTTCCCAGTCGAATTTGTTATTCTGATTAAAAAACCAATGATTCTCCTTATATACTTTACAATGAAAACTGGAAAACCCACCGCCATGAATTGTGTTGTTGGACAAAAAGAAAATAATTTTTATTCCATGATGTAACTAATTTGTTGAAGATAATGTAGGTTTGGGAAACATTCTGAATAATTGGTGGAATAACAAAAGAAAATGAAACAGAAGAAAAAAAAGGTGGCAGAGGAGGAATAGAACCCGAGACCTCTGGCGTAAGAGTCCGAGCCCCAAACATCTAGGCCAGACGACGGCTCGGCAATGGATTAACATTTTATACTCATACGGCATCTAAGAAACTTTGGATCGATTTTTCCCGGGATTTTCCGGGTAGTGCGTCCTAATATTTTAACCACGTGAGGTGTTAGGTGTTCTCCTTCACCACACAAAATTTCGGACAAATCCCCGACCCCACGCTCGTGCCGTCTCCTTGTTAGCCCTGTGCCTCGGAGGTGAGCAGCCGAGTTCATCAATGTCAGTTGAATTTAAGCACATCTCAAAATATTAGTGTCTCTGTAAGCATTTTTCTTTGTTACTAAGCATGAAAACTACACTCTAAAGAAGCACTTATAGGTAGTTGACGTTTTTGAATTCGCCTGCTATTTGGTAGACGTGTAGTACAATAAAATATGTCTGAGAACCGCGGGCCACATTATTACTTGATTCGGGCCACTCGCAGTTTGATGACCATTGAATTAAACGATCTGTACGGCATTATTCCTAAAATTTCGCGTGTCCACAGACGCACTCAAGGAATTAAAACGTTTCATTCTACTGCTACTAAAGTAGTAGAATTTTAGTGTCGACGACTTCATACATCTTCATATATCTTTCTCAAATTACGCATACCGTTAGTAGTTCTCACACGTTTGCGAGGAGATACTTTACACTTCGAAACAGATGTTGAATGTCCTCTTTAGAGGAACAAAATACTTCAGGTAGGTGCCGAACAGGTTGATAAAAGGCCCTAATATCGTGTTTTACAGTTCACATTTATTAGTGGTGTCGGACAGCTTTAGATGAGAATAATTTTTGTTCAGAAACCATTTTCCGCGCAACGACTTGCCCCTTCATTACATTTGGAATGAAAATTATTTTGTGTTTTGCATCTCATTTTCATTTCATATCGTGTAAAAACGAAACTTAACGACTTTAATGTATGCTAACTTTGCGTGCATAAATTAACGTTTATAATAAGCGTATCGCTCAATTGTTGATGTAATTACAACGTGGTCTCGTCGCTAAAAGCTGTTTCATTTCAGAACAGAATAAATGGCACCCACAGACGATATCTAACGGGTGATAAATGTTTTCAAAATATCTTAGTAAGGCTTAGATATGTGCAGAGATTACATAGTAAATCAAACGCATTTCGTTTTTAGCTTTTTCTGTTGTTATTGTTTCATAGATTAAATGAAAGATCAGAATTTTACATAAACTCCGTGTAAAGTTTGTGGAGGAAATTCATTCCATAAAACTGACATTGCAGCCGTGGCAGTAACGTCGGTTTTATCCGTTACTGACAGTTATCATTCACGTCGCGGTATACATCAAAAAAACTTTAAAACTGTAAGAGATAAGATTTTCGCGATGCGTTTCTGTCTCGCTGTGAGCAGGTATTCGAAAGCAAAGAGAGATAGAACAGAAGACTAACATTGTTTATTTTGTTTCTGTACAATTTCTGTGAATGAAGGTTACAGTGAAAGACTTGCGTCGCAAGCTTATTCAGCTGTGTCATCCGCTACAGTGACAAGTTGTTACCGTCTGATAGTTGAAAACATACTAGTGCCTCTAGCCTCTGACGACATATGTGCTACAACAGATTAATGTTTTTTAAATTCCTTTTCTGCTTCATTTACGAAATAATAATTATTTTTCTACTTCACAAGCGTTAGTGAAATACGCTCGTGTGAAGACAGCTGATCAATGGTAAAATAAGGGTAAGCAGGGATAAGTTTCAATGTCTTCACGTGAAATAGTCTCAAAGTTGCAACTCATTCCACTGAAAATTAAGATATACAAATTCAGTACTCCATCCATAAGAAGCATATAGTTCCATTGCTGGCGGTTTTTATAGTTAGCACTTTCTTGGAGACGTAACAGTTTTCCACGAATTCTGGTTTTGCTCTTGTCAAACTTCATTCGAGTTTCCAAACTTCTCTCGAGTTTTCAATTCACTAATATTTGTTTAGTATAATTCTTCTTCTTCAGAGGAGGACTATGTTTTCTCTTCAGCTACAGTTCCAGTGAATATTTCTGGTACGCTAAATAACGTAAATACTGCATTCGATAGAAGTTTCCTATTTTACGCATTCATAAACTGGTTTCTTTCGAAGTGTAATGAACAAAACTTCGCTTTATTGTGTGTATATATTCTTCATCCTACAATTCATTGTGTCTTCTGTTGTAAAATATTTCTTGTTCTTACAAAAAAAGGTATTTCTTCAATAAAAATCTGCAAGTACAAGAAAATCGTAACTATTAAGTCCTATAATGTGCTGTTTCATACCTGTAGTTGTCAAATTTGGTTTCTTCTTTTTCTTACAGCTACAGTTTATTTCCCTACGTACACTCTCTTTTGTACAAAAGATGTTACCAGTCAGTACACATGATACTATTTGTATTCAGCAGGAGTGTCAAAACTACACATGTTAGACTTTGCTAGTCTCGAGTCTAGGACAGCCAGAGAGGTGAAATATTGATTGTGACATGGCGAATCCTACGGTTGTGTACTTCATTTATTTATTTATGATTTGTTCCTCTCACATATGATCTGCAATCTAGAAACAACTGCAGTCCATGTTTGGCAGTTATTCTTATCATTAAAATCCTTATCACATTACTAAAATTGTTTCCTTCGTTCATAAATAGTTATCTGTACAGCTCCAAAAACGAACACCACATTTCACTACTGAAATAAAAAGAAAAAAAGAATAAACGAAAAGAAAGTGATGCAGAAAGGTAGCGTGCATATAAAACCTAGATTATGGCGACTGACTGATTTAGAAAGAAGCCAAAGATCCATGGTAGGTTGAAAAATGATTTTGGTCGTAGGCCGACGAGGTCACACAACGAGATGTCATAGGAAGAATTACATTTTTTAATTGTAAGTAATCTAGAATTTTACTGTTACGACTCTGCTTTAGTTTCCCACTATCATTCTGGTAACATCATGATGGTGTATATATCGGATGCAATTTTAAAATGATTTTCGCATACCGCATACTAAATACTATGATATCAAATAATAGATGCGTTCCTTGTCTACAGATTAACATCATTTGTATATATATATGAGACTAACACTTGGTCAGCATACCACTCTGCCGGTTATCAACTTTCGTGGCAGGAGTCTAGATAACGTAAACGCTTCCGACATTTTGCTTAAGTTTTATCAACAATAACATATCTAATTAGAGGTTTTCTGTCACTTAAATCGCTCTTCATTCCTTACCCGACATTCAGTGCGAGGTACACTGTTCTATGTCCCACGATATAATAAACGAACTTCTTCAGGTTACCGAAACTTGCGGCACCATCTAACTCTCAGCCATGGTTATACGTATTTTCGGATACGTAGCGTCTGGTTCATATTTCTGGATATTTCGACGGTGTTGTAGCAAGCAGTCTGGCAAAGTTCCACCGTGCATAAAGCAAATCGAGTTGATATCGGTATTTTACATGTCTTCGGGCTATGTTCCGAAAATTAGTCGTACTTTAAATATGTTTGTCGTATATATAGGAACAAAATATAAAGTACAACCTTGCTCTATTTTATTTTATAAATTAAAAGTAACGTCTTTATCAGCAATGCCATATTTGTTTAACTTACCAAACTATATTATGCTAATTTCATGACGTGGATCATCAGTACTTTTTAAAAGTGAATATCTTTTATTTCCACAATATTTTCAAAGCATTTTCATCTCTGGCAAATAATAACTTATGTTGATTTGTGTTAAATATTAAAACCGGAAGTTTATACAGTACCAATCTGAATAAACGAATGTACTGGATGCTTCGAGTACTAAAATTAACATACACTGTAAATTGGCGCCAAGGACGCCACCACTTTGTCACTAGTGTTTCGACTATTCTCGACTACATTTCACTAGACTCTTTGCTATGAATGATGTGAACAAAGAGGTACTACGCACTAAGTTTTGTTGGGCAAACTGTGACTTAACTTGTTATGGAAAAGTCTGTGAAATGTGTACTGAATTGGAAAAAGTGCAAAAAAAAAATTGTATACGAAAAATTTAATGAATTATAGTTTAGTCACCACTGAAGGACAACCCTGGACGAACTTCTACTACTTTAGTTAGGTTTATCGACCGGACAAGATACCTAGACGCTGACTCAAACCACTAGATAAGTAAATTCAACTACCATATAAAGTTCTCCTGTTAAAAACTTTCTGCAAATATTGCCTTAACAGTGTTGCTCACTTATTTGCAACATATTTAGACTTCTAATGTACAACATTTAATATTAAAGATAAATTTTATAACCCCACTAGCGAGTTCGTATCATCTGTTACACTACAGAGAGCTGAAATTAGGGCAGGATGCCCTCAATCGAAATAACTTAAAGGTTCGCACGTGTGATTCCGCGGGAAGTAATAACAAAAAAAAAAAAACTTCAGAAATTTAAAATAAATACATGTTATTGAGGATCATGATCTCATTTTTAATTACGGAATAACTAGTGAATTTTTTAGAAAGTTATCAATTTTATATCGAAGTTATACGAACATTACATGTAAATTTTCCTGCTGCTTCAAAATTCTTAGAGAACGTAGACCGTAGCATGTAGATACCTGGCGTATTGAGGAAGATTATGCTGCAGTCTAAATTTGGATGAGCTCATACTGAGACACAAAATTTCAGTCGGCTGTTCTTTTTCCTGCATGGGGTGCAGTGCTACAATAACGACTTTGTTTCGACAGTCGGCGTCTAGGAATGTTGGGAAATATCAGTGGACAAAAGGCGCTGTCCGGTCGAAGCAGGCAGTCCTTAACCACTGCTCCTCCCTGTAGCTGATACTGGCCCTGTTTTCTGAGGTCCGAAGTGGTGATTCGAAAGTCATAAGACTCAGATTACATGAATGTGAGGTGTCTGTTCTTTCGGACTTCTCCGGAAGAATAGACACCACATACTCAAATAATTTGATAGGCCTATCTGGGCAATGAATCCACCTTCTTTATTGTAGATGCACAGACACGTCCTACCTCCTTTGGGATTTTGGAAGAGTGAATGTGGAGGAAATGGAAGTGGGGTACGGAAAGGTGGAGCTCGATGGGAGTGAGGGTCGGCTGTGACGCGAGCCGAGATAGTCCGTGCAGTTGCGATAACCCTATGTCCCGGATTGTGCGATGGTTACCGCTCCTGCCTAGTGAGCAGGGTATCCCAGGTTCGAATCCCAGTCCGGTACACATTTTTACTCGACGCTGCCGATTCCGCGCAAAATGCAGATGACAGCAGTGGTCCCTCCCCTTTCCTTTCCTGTCTCCCCCTCTACATCTTCAATGTACATATAACATGAAACTCAGGTAGCAGCTGCCACAACCGAAGTTTTCCAAATTCTCTACGAACCAAAGATTGTACCGACTCTGGCCCCTATAACCGTGAGCAGGAGCCAGAAAGTTATTTCGTGTCCTATATAGATGTCACCATTTAAAATCGGGGAGCGCAACTAAATCTCAGTGTTGCAGTGAGATAACACCCACCACTACGCGGTAAGCCGACACCACAACAACCCCTCCTTGTCACCTCGACCACTTTCCCATGGGTTCGCCTCCCTCTGTAGGATGTTGTAATCCTCACACGGATTCAACTCTTTTCTGCACTTTATAAACTAGGGTTCGATTCTTTTGATAATTACGTAAGCTCATACTTGCAGTCATTGATCATTATCTTTGTATGTTTTCTCAGTGAAGGCTGTTCTCGGCTATATATTTGCCGGCCGGAGTGGCCGAGCGGTTCTAGCCGCTACAGTCTGGAACCACACGATCGCTACGGTCGCGGGTTCGAACCCTGCCTCGGGCATGGATGTGTGTGGTATCCTTAGGTTAGTTAGGTTTAAGTAGTTCTAAGTTCTGGGGGACTGCTGACCTCAGAAGTTAAGTCCCATAGTGCTCAGAGCCATTTTCGGCTATATATTTGTAAATTCTGGTAGACGTGTACCACTGATAAACTTTGATCTTTTTTCATTATTGTTTCGCCTGAACGACGCTCCTCAATCTCCTGATTAACTGGAAACCTCTCAAAATAGGGCTATGTTGACTGCTTACCGCGGTCGGCACTGAGATCACTATTAATTTCCTGGCGGTTTGCAAATTTCCGCCCCAAGAGGTGAGACCAGTTGCTACAGTCAGAGAACACAGTGGCGATTCGTTTACGATCGGCGGCCCGTCTTTGAAAAGATACAGCAGGGTCACTATACTTTGAAAACAGTAACTTCCGCACACACACAAGATGCAACTAGGAGATGACGAAAGGGACCATCAGATTGCAACATTTATTTGTTATAAACTTTATTGAATTGGGCGTATTCCTGCATTTTTATGTGCAAACAGTAATATCCATTACTTTCAGCGATGGAATACCTGCGTACCGACCATGAATGACAAATAAAAAAAGGACTCATAAAAGGTTAGTCGACAGCTGATTTTGTTTGTGTCAAAAACGGATTTTGTCAGTGCTGCCCACAGTGCATTTACTACTAGGGGAGTTCCAATAGTTAGTCACACATTATGAGGGATTGCCAGGTGACTTTTATAGAATGTCGCAATGCTCTTCAAAGTGACACTGATTCATGATACTAATCTGCAGCATAGTCACCACGTCTCTGTAATCAACGGTCTGAACGTCCTATAATCATTTAATTGCTGGACTACAGCCCTTTCCGGCCTTATGGCTAAAACGGTGCGCATTAATTTTACTGTGTCGAGTATATTCCCGGTGGAAACCTGAGGTGAACATTTGTGAACTTTTAGTCTTTTCTTCATGAGCAAATGCTGTCCACTGATGGGCATCACTATGAAAATATCAGGAAGTCAATGCAGCAGTAGCTCCTGACCACCAAATACACGGATGTGGCTTGTTTGTTATATTCTATTCCATAAATGAATATTGTTATTATTATTTTATATGATAGTTGCTGAATATTATTATTTATTACAAAAGGGAAGTTTTCGTTGTTATATATTTTAGTTCCTAAAATGAAGCCAAGTGTACAAAGTATGTTTTGAAAACGGGTTCACATTTTTGTGTGAGTTTAGCATCTAAAACCGTCAAAAATCACCTGAGAGAATTACCACAAAAAGAAAAATTTTCCTTCTTCTAGAAAAATATCCGGCCTTAATGGGATAGAATCAGCTCCTTGTCACGAAACCTCCCGAGAATCGCTGTGTGAACGTTCGAATCGTCGGAAGGTTTGCAATTGCTGATTCATTCTCGACTGCCTGGACATTAATTATTATCTGTGCTCGACGTTGATGGCCCTCCTTCCCTAACAGCATCGCCCACGTCCGTGCGGCTGGGGTCAAATTGCTGGCATCGTTTCCCTACTTTTGGCCGCGACGACAAAATTACACGGTGAATCTGTGTGCAAACTTAATTGTGTTGCCAAAGAGAATCGATTGACCCCCGCACTCCGACACCGGAGTGCGTTTCCTGTAGCGGCACCACTTCACTCCCATACTGCGATGCATCTGTCATCCGCACCGTAGCAAAACAGTCTATGCAGGAAATCCGTAACACGTACTTTCTTCTGACAATTCGTCACTCTTATTGCGCGATGGTTTTAGCGTAGGACAACGTACACAGTATAACTTGCTGTTTGAAGTCGCCATCTACATTATTCAAAAAAGTCTACGCGTTGTCGACACGCAACTTCTTTGATTTCACTTTTTAAGTATGCTAACAGCTAAATTCGATCTAATCCTATGTTTCCCACTTTACGATTGCCTGATAACGGTATCCCTTCTCTTCCCGCCGTCTGAGGAACTAGCGCGCGCTGCATCCAGCATGACTAGGACGGTGCCGAAGTTGCACCAGGAGGACTAGGGGAGGCCACGACGTTAAGAACACAGGTAGCGTTCCGTCGAGGAACACCGAAGGTGATCGCAAAAATGGCACTTAATAAAAAAAAAATTGGTCAAATGGCTCTGAACACTATGGGACTTAACATTTGAGGTCATAAGTACATTAGAACTACTTAAACCTAACTAACCTAAGGATATCAAACACATCCATGCCCGAGGCAGGATTCGAACCTGCGACCGTAGCAGTCGCGCGGTTGCGGACTGGAGCGCCTAGAACCGCTCGGCAACAGCGGCCGTCTAGTGTGATGGCTTCCTAGACTGTAACACCTGGCGTTGGACCTGGACCAGTGTGTTTTGGAGGAATGCACTCTACGAGATAGCGCTCATCAGGTCTAAGTCGTACGAGCAAACAACGATCATTTGCGTGCAGGCAGAGTGTAACTGCATCGCTGCAGACCACGGCGTGCCATTACGTCTTCCAAGTGATCTTCTGACGGCACTAGTCGAACCGTGCACATCGATGCTATGGCGTGAGTGGAAGACGGGCAAGAGGTGTGCGTGAGCGTAGTCGCACTACTAATAACCGTTTCGCAACAGTTCGTGTTGACACGTCTGGGCTAACTGCCACTACTGCCCTTACAATACGACGATTCTGGTTGACGTCTGTGCTGCTTGGACGTCCACAGCCTGGTCTACAGGCGTGAGAGTGTTCACCTGATCAATGATACCAGCATAGTTTCACGACCGACGCAGCACGTCCAACTTGTGTGGCAGTTCTCCGAAAGGACCATCCTGCCACTCGGAAAGCCACAGTCTGACCCCTTTCATACTCGTTCAGTGGCAATAGGAAGCACAAAAACGTCTCCGTGAACATGATTGCCTTCTTGCTTCACACGTTTGCACCACATTGAGCTTTCTGGCTGTGAGCATTTCCTGTTAGAGGGTAGACACTGATGGCGCTTTGGTAGCTATGCCGCTAAGCTATTGGTAGACGACGTTGAAACCATTAATTAGTACGTTTAATATCCACCAGGTCGGCTTTCCAAGTGTACTACTTTTTCCAGGAAGTTTAATTAGTGTCAGTTGTTCTTATGGCACAGATGACAAGCGCGCTGGACTGCTGAGCCATTGCCTCAGTTTCTATCCTTATACCGTTGCCCAATTTTTGTATCGCTCTGTTGTTCAATTTGAGGAAACCAAACGAAAAACACGTATGGCGACACTGTCTCTGGCGGATGGCCTTCATTATGCGCGCAACGTACTGATTGGCTAGCTTCAAAATGCAACGTATCGAATTTTATCTTAACTATTATTTCTCAGCACTACGTAATCAGTATCTGTCTTAAAATCTTTCCCACCAGGAAGCGAACCCGGCATCCCGTGCTCCGGAAGCGAGAACGCTACCGCGAGACCACGAGCTGCGACTAGAATAATTTTGTATTCGACCACATGAAGTCGGTGAGTTCCGAGACGACCTCATGGGATTCCATGGCGAGTTTAAAGCGAGAATAGGGAGCTCATTTCTACTGTCTACGTTTAAACCGGCGAAGGTAGTGCAATAAACGTTTTTTAAAAGTATTTGCGTCTGGCTGTGGTTTCCTTCGATGATATTTAACTGAACAACGGCCAACAATGACAACAGCATCCGTCAAGCATAAAATAAAAATTCACAACAATAAAGCGTGAATCCGCTTATCTCAGGAGACAGTACTTTCCTATGAATTAATATAGACATCCGCGGGCACGCTTCGAAAGGCAACATTGAAAATTACAGCATTTTTGTATTTCTTTATACAAAAACGTAGAACCCTTCCATCTAACAATCAGTGTAATGTGTGAGATGGTTGCTGCTGTCGTTGATCAGAACTTCATTCCCTTGTCTCTTCCTGAGGATCGTAGCTACCGGTTCAAGTCAGATATCACATAATATCCCATTGTCACCATTTATGGATTGTAGTGTACCTAAATTTAGTTCACTGATGTTTAATATTTCTTGTGCTGTAATTTTCACAAACGCTAGAGATGATACCGACAGAAGTTAACGGTGGTCAGTAAACTTCAGACAATATCTGAGGAAACAGTATCCTCATCTTCTAAGCCTAAACAATGTTCTAGAAAATACTCCGAATATCAATGTACATGCAAATTACTTCGGTGTAGGCCTAAACCAGTGCTGCTTATTGTGACCCACGGCTGGGGAAGGCCGCCTGTTAATTCGCTTGTCAACAGCTGCTACCACTAATGAAATGGTGAACACTTACAGTTGCAGCGAAGCCTACGGGGAGCCTTGGTGAGTTGCAGGTGTGCGCGCCAGCGCTCCGTCCTGACAGCAACTTCGCTCCTGACTCTAGCAGTAATTATGGCCGACCGAGTTTGGCTGAAAGCGGTAGTGCGTGAATTATGCAGGAAGGTGCGTGTGTTATGGCTAATGAATTAACTAATTGCGACCGATGCATTCACGTGATTAAATTCTGTTTACTAGTCTCGCCTTACCGTCCCACCGGGGACTGGGAGAGGATCTGATCGACTGCGGTAGGTGTAAAATGCAGGATTCGTTCAGTAAAATAAACTACCCTGCAACTACTGTAACGGTAATAACTTTAGTTCGCTGAACGAACAGTGTGCATTTCTCATTTTTCATTAACCATACACGACGGTTCACGGAAAGAGCCTTTATGTTAATCGAGATCAGTAATCGCGTCTATGCGTTTACTGTATACCAATATTTGCAGTGCATCTAACGCAGAATCAGACTAGAAGTTAAATTAACTGTAACAGAGTTGTAATTACACGTTTCAATTCTGTTTTAATAACGTTTCAGATATTACTACAAAAAGAAATATTATCGAAATATTTTAGGATGCAAACGAAGTTTTCGTATCCAGCAAGAGAAACTGAAGTGGCTATGATCCCATTTTTCCGTTGAGCGAGCGAGGTGGCGCATAGCTTTGTTAGCGAACTCGGCTTGCTTTCGCGAGGCAGACAGTTCAGTGCTCCGTCTGGCGATGCAGTTTTACGTTTTTCCCTGATTCACTTAACAGCTCCTTGCAAACACCTGGATGATTCTTCTGAAAAGGGCACGGTGGATTGCCTTCCCTGTCCTTTTGGAATCAGAGCAACTGCCTTGTCTCTAATGACTAAGCGGTCGACGGGACGTTAATCATCCCATATTTTCCGTTATTTTATGTTTTACAAGTAGAATGATTTTGAATGAAGCTATATCGCACTGAACCATTGCAAACAGTAAAGAGGCTGTGAAATGAAGCTTAGGTTGCAAGTTTCGTTAGGATTTACTAATCTAGAGGAAGTTTTCGGTTCAGTTTATGCAGAATGTTTTACCGATACTTCAGGAACAAGGGTGTGTTCAGGAATCAACTTAATGAGTAAATCTAGAGACATTGCCTCAACACACTACATGAGGATTGGAAAATTTGTAACTGAAAAATAATTTAGGTAAGGTAACTCCTTCTTATCAAACAGTTTATCTAACTTGGCTAGGGGTGATAACCTACTACAATAAGTTCAAGACGGTATGGGCTTCAATGGATCTGATCTGATAAGTTTTTTCTGAGGAAGTATTAAAATCATTTTTTTTTTCAAATTTTTATGCATTATGGAACTGCTGAAAGCCTGAGACTGAAAAAAAACAACAGTTTTGCCTGTCATGAAATAGGATTTACTGCTTTTAGTGATTTTTCACTATTTTTTGCACGGTGCCTGTCGTAAGATACTTCCCGTTGCCATTCACATTATTTATGTTCTGTGATTTCGTTCTGCGTCATTATTGTGATGTAGTAGCTACTCTGTAGATTTGACGTTACCATACGTAATTTTGTAATCATTGATCTGCCTTCGGGTGTAGATAATTGTGAATTTGGAAGAACCTTTTATTTACGCATTTCTTGTTGACCTATTATTTAGAAACTCACAAATATTGAACAAAATATTGCACATCACTTACGTAGTTCACAGTGCACACTACACGTTAAAAACAAGAACACCCAAAAAAGCTACAAAAATGTCTAATATTCTGTCCACAGAGGTATGACGTTACTGGTCGGCAGTAGAGTGCGTGTGCTCTACTTTGGTGTAAGGGAGCAGTTTTCAGCATAAACCTAAAACCGTTATTTGCTTATACATTACGCGAAGGGATATTTATTTCTGTTTATCAGTTTAGGCAAAGGTTTTACTGCAGATGGCATCGATCTTCTTTTTACGAGTTCTGATTGTTAATGTGATAGAGGCAGTAGCCGAGAAGGCATAGTGTTTACCACTCCCGCTGCGGCACTAGCAGAGATTACTATTCGTATTCTGTATTCGAAGAGAAATTCTTTTACTCTATCAAGAGCTTGTGTAAGATTTTACATTTACACATGAAAAGTTAATATCTCACTACCGAAATTTAAGATGACTCTAATTACCTGCATGCTATCGCTTGACGATGGCCACTATTTTTTAACGGCAGCTGACAAGGGTAATGGCATTCGTAACACAGCAGCACAGCAGCTTAGGCAAAGTGCTGTCTTCTCGAAGTACGAGGCTGTTCGCCGCGACCGATTAGTAAGAGGCTTGAGAAGAAGCACCGAAGAGATGGATGGTCGGTGCGCAATTTGCGTCTCCGGTAATCTCCTGCCTACGGGCTCTCACTTCGCCCCAAATGACAGATGGCCTAATCGAAGCAAAGCCGATGATCGAGTTCATATTACAGTACCACTCATCCAGAGGAAAAAGTGCTCAAATTAATAGTTATTTGGAAGTTCAATTAGTTCGCCGTTCTTTGCTATTCTTCTTAATAGCAAAAGAAATCATAACTTCAAGAAAATCATTTTTTCAGTTATATAGATTTTACTTATTCGAGTTATAAAATATAAAATAAATTGTTTCAGAAAGGAAGGAGGAGCTAATAGTGTAAACTGTTCACTCACTTTGAGCGCCCGTTACAGAAATCATCTTTGGCTCCTTTCAGTGTGGTATAAGCGATTGAGAGAACGGGCAAGCACCCTAATCTGTGGAAGTCTTGCCAGATCAAAGCTGTTTGCTGCATGAATCTGGAATCCTTGCCCTTGAAACTCACGGAAAACAGTTCCTTGCCCTGTTGTATTTAAGAGCTGAACCATTCCTTTCGGCAACTTCATAACTAAAAAATTAACACATATGACTAGTCGTCTCTGGCTACTCCACCTCCGCAGCTGAATGGTCAAAGCTGTTGACTGCCATAGGAGGGCGAGTTCGATTCCCAGTGCTTCCAGAGATTTTTCCGTGTTGAGTGGAATGGAACGGCGATCACTCGCGGTGCCAGCCTAGGAGCTACTTCACCGAACAGTGGCGGGACCAGTTCTGTTAATCCGAGAACGGCGGGGAGTGCAATGTGCTGAACCCCCACCCTTCCATACCGCATTCAAGTGGCGCCTTTGGCAGATGATGACATGGCGGTCGGTTCGTCCCGATTGGACCGTCTATGACCAGGACGACAGTGCCTGTCTTATGTCTCTGTCAAAAACTAAAGTAAACCATATAATCGTCTTTCAGGTACGCTTCTTTCTCTTTTTGTTTCTGAATCAATCAATCCTCTGTGGTTCCTACGTAGACCGCGTTGCCAGGCCAATGTTGGCCACGTGAATCGATGTCACAGACATTAAAGAAGACTCGCTGCAATGCGTAACGATATGTGGGAGGCGCTCCTGAATGTGTTATTCACATCCGCTCTGCAGTGCCCCCACGTTGAGGTCAAGAACTCTGCCCATTTCGTGGCCTCATGGATGCAGTCGACATCGTAGCATACGACCAATGTGATAGTTGAACTTTATGATGCTCATTTGAATGTGGAACGTTGTACTCCAAGAGAAAAATGTGTTTATCCTTGCATCAGGTGATGCTTTAATAGTCAATAATGGTATATAGTAAATGACTCATCAAGCTATCCTGTGGCGAAGATCTGTGTCAATGTTAAATAAATCTTTTATTCGTTTATGTAATGAAATGAAATGAACGTATGGCATTGCTGGCCGGGAGGCCGGAAGTTCGACCGCCGAGTGCTAGTCTCGCTGCAGTCGACGTCACATTGGGCGACTCGCTTGCCTTTGATGAAGTGATGATGAGGACAGCACAACACCCAGTCCACGAGCGGAGAAAATCTCCAACAAGACAGGGAATCGAACCCGGGCCGATGCATGGGAGGCAAGCAAGTTACCATACGGCTAAGCAGGCGGATTGTTTATGTAATAAAGTGAACGTGTAATGTCTTCTAGTTTAATGTACCACCTCACCGAACAACCAAAGAACCCACGGCTGTGACTGGGCAACTATAGTTTGGTCTGGTCACGGCAGCTTCTTTTTTCTCTCTTCATTTCTTGTGTTGAGTCGCGTTCCTCTTATTCACTCTCTTTCTCTTCCACACATTCTCTTTGTCCACTGCTGCCAGTGCTCTCAGTTTAAACGTACTTGCCATTATTCGTCTTCGTTCCTCTAGTTTCAAAGAACGAATATGAGCTGTATCTACTATTTATGACTAAATTATTTATAGACGTTGAACTCCAAATTAGATTTTTTACAATATGAGTCCCGAAACTAATGTAACATGAAATATGTAAATGCCTGGTTGGATATAAGAGGGGACCTCATGGTCCTAATTTTGGCAGGATAAATAAATAAACAAATAATCTGTAACTGGGGAATAATTACTGTTCCATCAATGCTTAGCAAAGAAAAATTGAGTTGTACCTCCACAATACGATCGATTACAATCTCTTCAAAGCGCAAAAATTGAAGAAAAAAAAACCGCCATCGAATGTATGTAGGGAAGAGATACCAACGCTTAGGGCCGGCCGAAGTGGCCTTGCGGTTAAAGGCGCTGCAGTCTGGAACCGCAAGACCGCTACGGTCGCAGGTTCGTATCCTACCTCGGGCATGGATGTTTGTGATGTCCTTAGGTTAGTTGGGTTTCACTAGTTCTAAGTTCTAGGGGACTAATGACCTCAGCAGTTGAGTCCCATAGTGCTCAGAGCCATTTGAACCAATTTTGAACCAACGCTTAGGTTAGCCGAAAATTGTAAATATTAGCAAAACGTAAAATTTTCATAACACTTAGCACAGATTTGAAATATAAGCAAAAGTAAAACGGAAACGGAGAAAATAATAGAAGAGAAAACAGTGACTTGGCTTACATCAGTATCGGGTATCACACAATCGAAGAACGATAACGGATTCTCTCAATGAAGCAAAATTACAGTGAATGACAGAAGAAATAAAGATATCAGAAATATGTTGAGTAAAATCACCGCCGCAGTTCACGGTTACTTTACTTAAAAAGCTGGAACTGTTTCGTAACATTAGTTACATCTTAAGGAGAAGTCAGTTACAACTGATATTAAACTTTCTCCTCGATTCGTAGAATTAACTCCATTCTAAGAATCAACGCAACAGGACCTTTGCAGGCAGCCGCAGCGCTGCGCTGTACTCCACTCGTCTGATCAACTAGTACATGGTTCCGGCTACCAGTCCCCTCCTACGTTAATCTATCATGGGAAGCGACACGATTTCTAGAATGGGCTGAAATACTAGGAATCAGATGGGGTGAGGAGGGCGGGGGGCCGGCAGTTGATTACTTTCTGTATTCTTTACATTGTTTCTACTTTACTGTCACCTATTTATACTGTTTTGTGGAAAAATAAACGCAACCTTGCAAACATTTCCGTTTTCTGGTTTAATTCTGGACAGCAGTGTATTCTCATTGAAACATCCCCTTAGAAAAATTATAAATTACTGTGCTGGTAATCCCCTTACGTTATTTGATTTTCAAACAGGTGAGCAAAACTGAACGTACTTAGACATTTCACTCTTTACTTATTCTGATCATCACTAAACTGACACACAGTATTTTTCTAGCGCAACGCAATCTGACTTTCAATAGTCCCTACAAAAGAATGGTCCTGACTAACAATAACCTATACCTTTCATGAATCACATACCTCACAAAAATCTTCGTTAATCGAACTACTGCAATACAGGGTGCGCCAATACTGCCAGCTGAATAAAAGATTCTAACTACTGAAGGCACTAACTACTGACAGGCATAGTTAGCAAATGAAAGATTTTGATAGATAACAAACAATGTATTTACCTTAATAGTGTTCAAAAGTCAGTTCATGCCATCCAGTCTTACAAATTTCGTTTTCTGACTGACACACGTCCAGATCGTCCGCTCTCAAAACTCTGCCATCTCTCTTCCTACATCCACCACTGCTGGCGGCTCACCTCCAACTGCGCAACGCTATACGCTGTTCACGTCCAACTGCCCAACATTACAATAGAGAATATTCCAACAATGCCAGCCAGCCACAGACTACACACAGCACAGTCAGTGATTTTCATACAGAGCGCTATGTGGCGTTACCAACATAAATACCTAAACAGCCTACTTACATTATTATTCCATATTTATATTTTTCTTACGTGCAATAGAGGGATCACATCCTAATCTTGAGTACACTACCGTACCATGTCACCACCCATACTCTTCTACATTATTGACATTAGGTATGATGATAGAAATTAGCTAAACTCTAACCTTTCCATCGGATTTCCGATTCATCACTCGTTTCCAGTCATGGACTGCACGGTGTCGTTACTCTCTACACCACCCCTAGCGTCGCCCAGCATTGACTAGAGAAATGTGTTGCACGACCGTTATACCCCATTCTTTGTACCCTCTCATTGTGCTGCTGTTATCATTTTGGAACTCACGAATGATCCCTTGTGCTGATTTTATGCGATTCTTTACACGCACCCTCCGCATTGTTCGACTGTCGCTGCCCATCGGTACATGGAGTCTGCCTTTTTAGTTGTGGTTATTCCTTCGTGTTTCCACTTCATGGTGACATCACCAACAGCTTCAGAAGAGTTGAAATGGATCTGTGAGTCAGGTGGTACCCTGTGACTAGTCGACAGCTTCTTTACTAACAAGATAATACTTACCACCTCCTTTAATAGTGGCAGATCTTTCTCCCTTGAGATGTAACGGTAGATTCTGAATTACTTATAGGTGTTTGGATATTTTGACCACGTAATGGCCAGTAGTTACAGAGGATGGTATGTGTGACAGTTACACACGGACGAAAGGATTAGGGAAAGATAGGAAAAGATGGCACCCGGCAGAAAAGATAAAAAAACTCTAAATAGCTTCTATAGAAGCTTCCCGTATAACACATTCAGAAAGAAGAGGCGGATGTGGACAGCTCAATGGGCAAGGACGACTCTCTTTTCCAAGAAGCCCATGCGCTTAACAGGCAACCAGGCATGCAGTAGCAGGAAATTTGAGAAGCTACTGAAGTAATGTAACACCTCAACGGCAGGAACCGAGAGGATGGCTTAAAGTTGTCGATGACCTAGCTGTCAGTCGCAGGGGTAGAATGTGTTAATGTGTTACCATCGAACAGCTCCTGAGGAAACGGGTTCACCAGAAAAAACAAGTGGCTACAAGAGAACTGCCAAGTGGTACCGACGTCTTGCCGTCACGTGTTTCAGTTACGACCATACACGCTTAGGCATCTTCACTTTCTCCTGAACAGCGCAGTTTCAGCGACTGAGGTCTAATGAATGTTCTGGACAATGTCAATTTTAGCTGACGGTGGAGTTCTCAAGAGGGTATAAGACTAGGCCGAAACCTGTCATTTCAAATAAAATAACGATCGCGATCTAGACGGTTTTATCGTTAATTTCATACAACTAACAAGAACGCTGTTTCCCAAACATGTTACCAAAATTTTTGAATGAATTAAATTTACTGAACTTCACTCACGTTTTCCATTGCACGATCTTCGTGATTTAGACTTTGCTGTTAGGATACGATTCCGATTTCGCTTGATTGCGGAAGAACCATTTAAGATCTACTTCAGTGATTTGTATCAACATGATGAATGTAAGTTGCAGTTATTGGTCTCAGTTTTAGTCAATCTAGATGTCACAACTTCACATTTACGTAGCATTTATCCATCCGATATATATCTCCTTTATCGCTAAGAACAGTTAGACTCACATAAAAAATGTCCGACATTAACATGTGCGAATCAACAATTATTCAGAGACAAAGTGACCAGCGTCTTCAAATATGTTATTACTACATAATTATTATACATATCTAACGAGAATTATATATAACAAACGACAGTACTTTATGAAATTTACATTGAAATGTTCTTAAAATTACAATATGATATTTATGGGAACAGTTATCACAATAAATTTTAATAATTTCTGTGATTAAATTTGAAATAAACACTACTTCTCACATTTTGAAAAGTCTTCTTGTAACCCTTTTCAATATATTTGCACCTAGGTGAAATAATTTTCTATGCTCTATCCAGTCATAACAAAGAAAACCAAAATTTAAACGATATCTGAGGTGTTTCTGTATATTAGGTACTCTGTTTCTCTGAACCTGTCAAGTAAATGGTTCAAATGGCTCTGAGCACTATGGGACTTGACATCTGAGGTCATCAGTCCCCTAGAACTTAGAACTACGTAAACCTAACTAACCTAAGGACATCACACACATCCATGCCCGAGGCAGGATTCGAACCTGCGACCGCAGCGGTCTCGCGGTTCCACACTGTAGCGCCTAGAACCGCACGGCCACTTCGGCCGGACCCTGTCAAGTACTCCGAGTGTCTGAGTATGGAGTACTCAGGCACGTGATGAAAATAGTATCATTGAGCAGTTCAATTACTACGTGACAACTTAAATAGGACGTTTTATAACACTGATCATGCCCACAAACCTGCAGTTTAATCGCCTTGAAGAGAACCGCTGTAAAGAGGGTCGAAAAGTCGATTTTTATAACTGGTTTCAAAGTAACGAGACCTGGCGTGCAAAACTGTTCTATTAAAACTGACGCCTTGTAGCCCAGAACTTGCCCATCATAATCTCTGTTCCAGGTAAGAGTGATTTCAGAAAACTCGTAAAATTAGGGAATGGAATTCCGCTCGACCGTAGATTCGTAGTTGTTGGTTGCCTACCAGGTGTAGAAATACGAGTATGAAACCGGAATTTCGTTGCAATAATTACACGTCTTCTTTCAGAGCGAACCAGTAAGCGAGTCATTGTCGTACGTTTTCATACGAATTGAAGCGTTGTCAGCGAGAGCATGTCCCAGCGATGCAAACAGATGACGGAACCAAGTCTGGAGAATATGACACATGCCCCAGTATTTCCCAACTGAAGGTCTTGATTGTTTCCCTGACCCGTTTTGCTGAGTGTGATGGTGCGTTATAATGAAACAATATGACTTTCTGCTGTTTCTGCTGCCTTTTCCATATTCCTGTCGTTTTTCCCGTAACGCTCGATTTAAATCGATAATTTTCTGTTAGCGATCAGTGTCAACGGTCTCACCAGGTTTTAGCAGCTCATAGTAGATGACACCCTACTGACCCCACTAAACACAAAGCGATTTGGTCTGGCAGTGGATGTCAATAGTTTTCCCGGCTTCACCCACAATTTACGACGCTTAGGATTCTCAAAATATGTCCATTTTTCATCATCTGTCACTATTCTATGGAGAAACGATATTTTCTTTGTATCTGGGGACAGCATTTCACAAGTGGTCTTTTGATTTGCTTCCTGTCTTTCATTCAATTCATGCGGAACCCATTTTCCCCCGTACATTGACGGCTAGCACCGTCTTTGTGTGTGTTCGGGACAGTAGTGAGGAAGTGAAAACGGATTTTTTGAAAAACGAAGAGCCATCGTCAATCGCCTAAGTTTGCTTTGAACCCTAAATTAAGTTAATGGCTAGTGTACCTTGCAAACTGGTGACTCGAGGTATCTTGCAAACTACTGAGCCCAGTTGAACCTGGAAACCGCATACGATGTAACTGATCGTTATTAACAAATACAGACGCCTACTTTGAGTGACTATGCCAGGTATCGAAACTAAACCGTTGAATTTTGTTGTCCGATACTAATCCAATGAAGTGTATTAATCTTCTCTTAATTCATTTTATACTCGTAATACACTTCATTATTTTTTGTAAATCCTTAAAAGAATTTAAATTTTCAGGAGCTATTTTTTTTTTCGTGGTTACTTCCACCTACAATAATAAGTTTATCAAATAACTTGCAGTATCAGAACTCTCTGTCTAGTGTCGATGTGTACAGATTCTCACAAGTGATGGAGTGATGGCTGTGATTTTGATGTCTAATTCATAATCCCGTAAAGAATAGAAAGAGCGCTGAAGAGGCTATTGTATTCAGTAGTCAGTTCAATTAAATTTGATTTCAATAATTTCTCATATGCACTTTTTCCTACACGGTTTCTGGGAATAAGCTCATTGGGGTCGATTTGCATTGGTTTATTAGGTCATTAATCAATCCGTGAAAACTAAGCTACCTATATATAAGGGCAGACATGAGTGTCAGTCTCATCACTAATAATAATTCTGGAATTCTTTAGGAGCGAAAAAAAGTAGTATATTCTCTGTACTGTGAACAGCAGAGCGTTTCTTTGAAATAAAATTTCAATCGACACAGCGTGTGTACATATAGCGATAGCAACTAACACAGAGGACACATCGTCTCTCAAAAACGTATTTCGCCGTTTGTCAGCTAGAGCGACGATGGCCTGCTTAGTGCAGTTTAAAAGTGGAGATAATTAATGTGATTCTAACGAAATTTTTATGAGAAATTTATAAACAGAGGTTCAATCGTAGAAGAAAAACACAGACAAGATGTGATGGATTTAAAACCGAGTAAGGCTTGGATATGTGTCGTCACGCACCATGTTGTAATTGCTCTTCAGCCCCATTAATCGTTTTCTCTCGAGCACCTGTTGTTTGCCGCTTAATAATCGGTGGGAGATTGCTCCGGTGGTTTCGGGTGTTACCTCAGAAGAAAACAGATTTTCAATTATTCGCTGCGGTTTTAATCCACGACCCGTGCGAGATCGTGGAAAACAGCTTACGATCTGCAGAAATTGGGTTCTACCTGAATCAAGTTATCGACGTCGCTATAAATACTTAATCGACAGCAAGCAGATCCTTCAAAAAATGGGACACAGTGGGAACGGTATTAGCCTTTCTAATTTATTTGTGAATTGTGTCAAGATGTACACACTTCTACTATAGTGGATTCCGTAGTTATATAATTATTCATGCATTTCGTTAACGGTCGTAGTTATTGTGATAGTTTACATTTAATTAACACACTGAGCGAAATTAAAAACTTTTGCAATAAAAAATAGGGTCGCTATGATGTTGCGTTTGGTGCGTATTACATTTGGAACTTTTCTTGTTTTGTTTTGTATCCTTTTGGCTTGGGAGAAGGTCTTTGTTTATCATCAATGTTAAGAAAAGAGATTTTTTTGTAGTCCACTCATTTGGGAACGTGTGCGCCAGTAACAGAGTTAGAATGAAATATTCGTAACAGCTCCGATAGTCATTAACGATTTGAGATGTAGAAACGAGTTTTTGGCAAATGATAGCACACAAAGAAGAGAGTATTTTGCCGTATAGTTCATTTGCGAAACCTCGTTCCCTTCCCGGGCATGGGTGTGTGTGTTGTTCTTAACATAGGTTAGTTTAAGTTAGTTTAAGTAGTGTGTAAGTCTAGGGACCGATGACCTCTGCAGTTTGGTCCCTTAAGAACTCACACACATTTAAACATTTGAAACCTCGTTGTCTACCATGTTATTAAAGTAACTACAAATGTTTTCAATGAAACAATGTAATTTTTGAGGGCCATCTGTAGCTCGCGCAACGAGAATTGTTGTGGGTTTTGTAACAACAGAAGTGAAGACATTATGCGTTTATTTGTGTATCTATGATGTACTGTGTCTGTCATTTGCGTTTTCACCTAACGTCCTCAGTTCCTCAGCAGACCACAGTTGTAGGATCTTGTCGGAGATGCGTCTGCATAAAATGTTAGTGAGGTGGCATTGTGTAAACTCTCCTGTGTTTTGGCCACGAAAGAAATGTACATTTTATTCAAAATTCGCCATCGATGACGCTTCTCTGAAGGTAAAAATGGTTAATATGTGGGGCGAAAATAAATCGCTACTTTTGTTGCATTTTCAGCAGTATTCTGTAACAAACTGTGTTTTTAATAATGAGCAGCTGGTACAAAAATTTGACAAAGCATTTTATTTCTACACAACATTGCTGTGAGAAAAACGAAAACAGTTCACAGTACTTGATGAACATCTTCTTGCCCCTGATCCCATTCAAAGCGAATTCTTCCACTGTTTCTCCTCAAATATCACTTGCTGTGTGAAGGATATAATCTATTTTCGTCTTCAACAGCAGTTACAAGCAGCTCATAAAAGGATGTAGCCATGTTTTTATGAATAGAACTGTTCTCATTTTTGGCACTGGAATAGTAGTTCTTGTAACTCTGAAGCAGTTATCGCACTGACAACTTGCCGAATCGTGCCGACTACTTGCCTAGAGAAAGCTGGAGAATACGTGTCTTTGACATACTTAAGGATATTTGAGGTGAATAAGTTTACTTCTTCAGGACTAAAACGATGGCGTGCTATTTGGTGTGAATTTTTTCATATTTCTGCGATCGCTGAGATCTAGAAAGAAATTTCTTTGGTGAGAGTCATTGCCAGCTGTTAGTTACTACAAACGCAATAGGTTACAGGATTTCACTGACGCTGCAAGAGCGATTTAATTATTCTAGACTTCTTACCATTTTTTCTAGAAGAATCGTCATCAGAAGTGAAGTTTGACTAAAAACAGACTTCTTACCCATTTTTTCGAAGAAATGTCTTCAGAGGTGAAGTTTCATTCACTATAAACTTAAATTTCTCTTGTTGCTACTTTAAAATCCGCCTCTTTTTCCGTTCAGAAATAGTTGCGACAAAATATCGAACAGCTGGTAACTGGGGACAAGTCAGATCAACAGCTTACGAAAAACTGCATCCTCAGTACAAAAATAAACAAGCAATGCTTTTGCAAAACACACAGCAATTCTCTTTTCACCAGCTACGAGTATCGATGACCCTTCAGATTTATATTGTTTCGTTGAAAACATCAGTAGTTACTTGACTAATGCGGTAGATAATACACGTTCGCAAATGTGTACAATACACAAAATCAGTTTACTCGAGATGGGTGTTAGACAGAAACTTCCTCCCGACACTAAAGAAAAATTCAATATGTTGGCTATGTTTCCCATGCAGCACCATATGATGTAATATATTACAGACCTGTATTTTTCTGTGCAAACTTTTCGAATTCCCGGCAATGTGTTACTTACATGCAAACTATCACAATAACGATGATCATTAACGAAATGATGTGGACTTTACCGCGAAGTGACGCAAAAATAATTTTTTTTACCGAATAGTTTCTGTATAATCGTGTGATAAAAACTGCGCAGCTAACTGAGGGCGTGTGAAGTCCTGCTCGTAACAGCACTACTGAGGGCTAGCCAGCGTACTCTGTGTGCAGTTGTAGGCGCATATTATATTAATTTCCCTGGACAGAGCGACGAGTCGGTAAGTAGGTTACCCGCTTTCTTGTTGCAGTCATCGTCCAGCATCTGCTACAACAAACTCAGCATGTAGTTCCATTAACAAGTTCCATTAACATATAATAGAGCCAAGAGAAAATATGTTTTATCTTCGCAGCGTAGGCCAATGTTCTTGCTGCATACAATGCTGGCGATTGACCTGAGAGACTTGTTTGGCGGTGTCTACGCCGTAATGCTGATTCTGGCCGCCTTTCCTTTCAGTTTCAATACATCTTTCGGATACGTTCCGGAAAAGTTGCAATTTTGGCCTTAACAAGCGTTTTGACATTGTAGTTCTAGTTTCAAGAGCTTTCGAATGCTTTTAGAAAGGATATCGTTCCATTAAAAATAAAAAGAATGGAAAGAGTCACTACTGTACCTCTGTCGACATAGCAAATAAAGAAGAGTGAACATACAACTAAATGAAGTGCCCCAATGTCAGACAGATGTGTATCCACAATAAATAATTTTTCGTATTTGGTACAGAATCGTCTATAAGTATTCGACAACAATTCCAAATTACCCTGATTCTATCCTAGGTAGGTCCTAGGATGTTTTTACTGTTACTGCTTCTTTCACAATGGTTTCTGAATGTGAAGAATACCAATCTGTCCTATGTTCTGCGTTCATGTTAAACTGCAAAGACAGAGGGTAGTATAAATCTCGTATAATACGACCGTGTCGAGTGTATTCAGGCAGTGCGTGAATGACAGATATGTTACTTAAAAACCGCTTATTTGTCGACACAGTCTCACATATTTCCGACAGTAAATTTCTGGTTTCATCCCACAATGGACACCTTCAGATTATAAGAAGGAACAGTTCTTCACCCCAAGTACTTTGAAGAAACCAGATTCTCCGTAGGTTTCCTGTTAAAATTCCATCTGGTTGCAAAAGAAAACAAACAGTTAAAAATAAGTTCTGTAATCACTAACATCTCCACCACTCCACTTCTCATCGCCTTTTACGAGCACTAAATAATAACACGGCACCAGCATTTTCTGTGAACTAACTAAGGCATTTGTCTGTGTGAACCACAACATTCTCGTGGATAAACTGAGATGTTAAGGAATTCATGGTACAGCAGACCAATGCGTAATGTAATGCAACGAAAAATGTAGCACATGGTGGGGAAATAACAGCTAGGGAGGACATTTTGCAAATGTTAGGTGCCCATGTAATGAGAATTTAAACTAGAAAAAACGCATTTAGGAACTCCTAAAACAAATCAGTTCAGCCACCTTTGTGCTTCAAGTCATTGCAAATATTGGGGAGGGACAAATCAGTCAGTTGACATATTTTGCGTATTTTCATTCAACAAATGTAAGAAGAGCAGAGACTTCTGATTGGGGAGAAATTACTTTTGGAGTTCCACAAGGCTCAATTTTAGGTCTACTATTGTTTATCATATATGAAAACGACGTTCTATCTAACATACAACAGGCAGAATTAGTTCTTTTTGCGGATGGCACTAGTACTGTAATCAGCCCTAACATACATATAGCAATTGAAGGAATGACAAATAATGTACTTAAAAGCAATACTGTGTTGTTTTCTGCGAATGGTCTCTCTGTAAATTTCAAAAAGACACAAAATATTCAGATCTGTACATCTAGAGGTGCTACTGCAATGGTAAGTGTAGCACATGGCGAGGAAATAATAACTAGGGTGGAACGTCACAATTGTTTGGTGTCCATATTGATGAGAATTTAAACTGAAAAAAAAACCGCACTTTGTAACTCCGAAAACGACTTAGTTCAGCTACCTTTGTGCTTCAAGTTATTGCAAGCCTTGGTGAGAGACAAATCAGTAAGTTAATATATTTTGCATATTTTCATTAAAAATGTTATATGGAATAATGTTTTTGGGTAGCTCAACTTCAAGACAGGAAGTGTTGATTCCTCAAAAGTGAGCTCTAATTAGAATAACTGGCCCTCTCCCACGATCATCTTCTAAACACATGTTTGAGTTAGGCACATTGACTGACCGGTACGTAGTATTTTTATTCAGTCATGAAGTTTTTTGTAGATAATCCTCTGCAGTTCAAAAGGAATAATAATGTGCATAGTTACAATCACAGAAAAGTGGCATTCATTGCTTCACATTAGGGTTGTCTTTGGGGCAGAAAGGGATGCACAATACCGCCGCAAAAATTTTTGATTACTTAACTCAGTGACATAAAATATCTGACAGACAGCAAATATATTTGTGGTTCGAAAAACATAAAACAATCACTTTGCTCGCTGTATTCAGAAATCGACCTATTTGACAATCACGTGGACGTCTGAAGACGGTGCCAAAGGTTTCGGAAATTGACACATGCATAAGGGCATATTGCAATTGATACTGCTGTTATGGCAGTTGTCTGTATAAGTTACAACATGTCTTTATGCATCCGAATACCTAGATCAGGGCTTAACAACTGGCCGGTTTTGAGCGCGAGTACTCGCGTCTGCTCAGGCATGTGCTCGCGAGCAGGTGCAAGGTCGCAGAGTAGGGAGGGTGGGGAAGGAGGGGAAATGCGCGCGCACGTTTGAATAGGGCCGCAGCCTGCCTATTGAATTCGCGCCGACTGTGTAACGTTTAAAGTACTGCTGTCAGCTCTAACAGTCACTTCGATGGTTAAGAATCATGTCAAGTGGCCGGTCTGTAACCCCAATCATGCTTTCGCAGTTCAACCCCCATTGGGAGGAATTGTGTCTGTTTACAGAAAAAGATGGTGTTGCAAAATGTTTAGTATGTCACAAAACGCTGAATTCTTTTAGGAAATTTAATTTGCAGCGACATTATATGTCGTACCACGCGAAAGACTGCGGAAGTGGAAAATGTGATGGACCAGATCGTGCACAGGAAGTTACTAAACTTAAAAGGGAGCTATCCGAAGAAGATCTGGACGACGAAGAAAAATCATCTGAGGCAGCTCTCAGAGTGAGTTACAAAATTGCTGGATTTTAGCAAAATCCCTGCGCCCCTTCACTGATGGCGATTTAATACAAGAATGTTTGGTAGTTGCAGCGGAACATTTGTGTCCATCTCAAGTTGAACAGTTTCGTATTGTGCCATTATCTAACATGATCATTATGCGTCGCATACAGGACATGGGAGACGACGTCCAGAGCCAGCTTGCAAATAACTGTAACGATTTTATAGCGTATTCTCTAGCTCTGGACGAAAGTGTTGATATCACTGGAACAGCGCAGCTTGCCATATGTATTAGAGGTGTTAATAGAGATCTTCAGGTGAGGGAGGAGCTCCTCGATGTAGTAGCCATGAAGAACACTACAACCGGAGGTGATATTTTAAGTAGTGTTGAAGAAAGTGTTGAAAATATAGGATTGTCGTGGAATTCTTTAGTTTCAGTGCCTACAGACGGTGCACCAGCGATTACAGGGAAAAAATCAGGTTTCGTTGCGCAGTTGAAGGAGAAAATGCAAAAACTGACCGTGCCGAATGAAATAACGGGCGTTCACTGTGTCATCCAACAGGAAAACTTATGTGCAAAGAGTATCACTCTAAAAAATGTGATGAGTATTGTTGTTCGTACAATTAATTATATAAGGAAACATGGGCTACAACACAGGCAATTTAAAAGCTTTCTTGAGGATGTAGAAAGCCAGTATGGTAGCCTGCCTCATTACAGCGAGGTTCGCTGGCTTAGTCGTGGCGAATTATTAAATCGATTTTTTTGCCTATTAGGTGAGATAAATATGTTCATGGAAATAAATAACATGTGTGTTCTTGAATTGAAAGAGCCTTCATGGAACTGTGATCTCGCGTTTTTAGCAGATTTAACTAGCCATCTGTATGCTTTGAACATTTCACTACAAGGTAAAGATCTGCTAATTACTCATTTCATAGATCGAATACGAGCTTTTAAATTGAAATTGACACTTTGGGTGAGTCAGCTGGCAACAGGAAATCTAGCTCATTTTCCTAAATTATCAACCATGCGAGATGTTCACAAAGACTGTGAACGTTATTCACATAGTTTAGTTGCCCTTAAGCAAGAATCTGATCAATGCTTTCAAGATCTGACAGCACCAGACAGTGATTTTTTTATGTTCCCCTCTCCATATTCAGAGAATATTGAAGAGATTCGTCCTGAGCTGCAACTAGAAATTATTGACCTGCAGTGTGACAGAATACAGAGACAAATTTCAGAACAAGAAAAACATTTTGGAGTTCTACAGACACTTCCCTCAGGATAGATTTCCTCATTTGCACAAACTGGCGACTACAATAATATCAATGTTCGGTTCCACGTATGTTTGTGAACAACTGTTCTCTGCAATGAAATGTAACAAGACGCGCCTGAGAAACGCATTGTCTGATCGAAATTTAAACTGCACGCTGCGCCTACAATGCACAAGAACAATTACTCCGAACATAGTCGCAATTTTAAAGGGCAAAAAGTACAAGATAACCGAGAATCCCACACTTCAGTGACACCTTTTATTGTGTAACAGTTCACAAATTAATACATATGTAGAGGCATACACTAAGCTAATAAAATTATGTGGCATGTGTACATTCTCCTTTATTTGTTTCATTTGTCGCAGTAATAATTCGTGAGTGATATCCCTGCAGGTGGCTGCGGATTTACATTGCCTGGCGGCAGCTGTTGTGTGCCCCACGTGACTTTCCCCACTCTCCGCTCTGGTCCGGTAGTGGGGGTAGCGTGCTCGCACTGCTCAGTGCTCGCGCCTTGCTGCTCACAGCTTGCTCCGCGAGCACGTATGTTGTGAAGCCCTGACCTAGATGAACATGACTATCTGATTATAGGTATCTCACAAGAGGCGTCAAATAAAGTCGTTGGCTTTTCAACTAGTGGCATTTCATTTAACGACCAATGTAGCGATTTTGCAGCACACTTATCAGAGTTTGCAATGTGGTTGCATTCTTCTTGCGTTACTTTACGTCACAAATACAATGAGTATAATTAGCACATTAAAATAAGTACCGTTAGTAATATCACCGACCTTTGTCCATTGACGTAGAAGTTCGTGGAAAAGTTACTAACTGAAAGCAGTTATACTTCGCGCCATTTGTTCCGACCTCCAAGTTACTGCACAAACTTTTAAACAACTATACTGCTGATGTTCCTTACTTCTGACGTCTTCCGTACCTTAACGTTTTATAAGATTTCCATCATAGTTTCATTTGATGCTCTCAATCAGATGATAATTAATATGCCTGTCAAATACACTCCTGGAAATTGAAATAAGAACACCGTGAATTCATTGTTCCAGGAAGGGGAAACTTTATTGACACATTCCTGGGGTCAGATACATCACATGATCACACTGACAGAACCACAGGCACATAGACACAGGCAACAGAGCATGCACAATGTCGGCACTAGTACAGTGTATATCCACCTTTCGCAGCAATGCAGGCTGCTATTCTCCCATGGAGACGATCGTAGAGATGCTGGATGTAGTCCTGTGGAACGGCTTGCCATGCCATTTCCACCTGGCGCCTCAGTTGGACCAGCGTTCGTGCTGGACGTGCAGACCGCGTGAGACGACGCTTCATCCAGTCCCAAACATGCTCAATGGGGGACAGATCCGGAGATCTTGCTGGCCAGGGTAGTTGACTTACACCTTCTAGAGCACGTTGGGTGGCACGGGATACATGCGGACGTGCATTGTCCTGTTGGAACAGCAAGTTCCCTTGCCGGTCTAGGAATGGTAGAACGATGGGTTCGATGACGGTTTGGATGTACCGTGCACTATTCAGTGTCCCCTCGACGATCACCAGTGGTGTACGGCCAGTGTAGGAGATCGCTCCCCACACCATGATGCCGGGTGTTGGCCCTGTGTGCCTCGGTCGTATGCAGTCCTGATTGTGGCGCTCACCTGCACGGCGCCAAACACGCATACGACCATCATTGGCACCAAGGCAGAAGCGACTCTCATCGCTGAAGACGACACGTCTCCATTCGTCCCTCCATTCACGCCTGTCGCGACACCACTGGAGGCGGGCTGCACGATGTTGGGGCGTGAGCGGAAGACGGCCTAACGGTGTGCGGGACCGTAGCTCAGCTTCATGGAGACGGTTGCGAATGGTCCTCGCCGATACCCCAGCAGCAACAGTGTCCCTAATTTGCTGGGAAGTGGCGGTGCGGTCCCCTACGGCACTGCGTAGGATCCTACGGTCTTGGCGTGCATCCGTGCGTCGCTGCGGTCCGGTCCCAGGTCGACGGGCACGTGCACCTTCCGCCGACCACTGGCGACAACATCGATGTACTGTGGAGACCTCACGCCCCACGTCTTGAGCAATTCGGCGGTACGTCCACCCGGCCTCCCGCATGCCCACTATACGCCCTCGCTCAAAGTCCGTCAACTGCACATACGGTTCACGTCCACGCTGTCGCGGCATGCTACCAGTGTTAAAGCCTGCGATGGAGCTCCGTATGCCACGGCAAACTGGCTGACACTGACGGCGGCGGTGCACAAATGCTGCGCAGCTAGCGCCATTCGACGGCCAACACAGCGGTTCCTGGTGTGTCCGCTGTGCCGTGCGTGTGATCATTGCTTGTACAGCCCTCTCGCAGTGTCCGGAGCAAGTATGGTGGGTCTGACACACCGGTGTCAATGTGTTCTTTTTTCCATTTCCAGGAGTGTATATTTCTTTCAGGTGAAGAGCAACGGATAAAGAAAATCTAAATTCCTATACTTCCCAAAACATTTACTGCCAAAACTTTCTAAGAGACGAGTATTCGAACCAAAACCATTGGACCACACCACAATGCCGTTGCCTAGGACTGCTCACAAACAATATCTTAACCTCTCTCACAGCTTTCAGTTGGCAGTACCTTTCTATCACATTTCCAACAGAAACTTTTCGTGCCCTTATGTCAGAAGCGACGCTGTCTGGAATGACTTAGCCCCGTCATACTGCAGACATAATTACTGTACTGGTTGTTGTTTGTGTTTCATTCTATCATTGTGTCATCCACAAAAAGTGTAAATGTAACAGTCACCTTTCTACGTAGATACCACTTTACCCTTTTACGCATGATTGCCTTCTTGATTTTGCCCTCCTTTCGTTCTTTGTTACACATGTTACTCTTTCCGTGTACTGGGAACTGCGTGGGGCGTGAAGGCGGTGCGGTCGACTTTGTGTCTCATTGTCCCGGAAATTACATGGCACCTTGCGCCGAATAGGCCTGCGTGGTTTCCTGTGTGCGTACCAAGCGAGACCGCGCTTTCTCATTCCCGCGTGCACAAGAAAGGCTGCGCAACTGCCTTGTACTGCAGATTTATAAAAGACGCGAACTCAAAGGCATAATCCAGAGAGGTCGTTGCTGCCACGCCATAAAGCACGCGGCCGACTTTTGATGTTCTGCTGTTTGATATTCCGTCCGTGTTTCATCTTTGCCGCCGCGCCAGTCGCTTGTTCGGTCTGGCGAGGTTTATATCTCCGGACTCCTCGTGGGCGCTGCGTATTTGCAGAACAGTCGTGCACTACGAAATATTCTTCTGTTTCGCCCATCTTACTTTTATTCATCATAACACGAGTACCTTACTATGTTCCGATGCCTTTCGCTATCCTATAAGACGTACAGAAGGTTTTTCGGTGATTTCTTATATAGTCGCTCGTGCTGCCAAGGTGTACGAGAATAACACAGTAAAAAGAAGGATCTGCATTTCATCACCCAAGACTATAACGAGTGGATGGAAACGAAGTCTTTAATATTTAACGTGGAGCCGACATCGACAATGATTGAGTGGTTCATGAGCACAGCACCACATAAAAAAACTCTCTTGGCACATTGTTTTGGAAATAATATGAATACTGATATCCAAGTAAGTTGTGTTGATCCCCCATGCTGTTGCAGGAGCTACTAACATACAATCCATAAATATTATGACAATGGATGTACGTATGAGTGCATGTACTGCATCTTCTAAACCAGTGGACCGACTGCAACGGAATTGGTACACGTATCCCTTACTGAGCCCGCACAGCTAGCCGCGCAGTCTAACACGCTGCTTCCCGAGCGGGAAGGCGTGCGGGTCCCCAACACAAATTCACCTCGCGGATTAGTGTCGAGGTCCGGTGTGCCGGTCAGCCTGTGAATGGTTTTTAAGGCAGTTTTCCATCGGCCTCGGCGAATGTGGGCTGGTTCCCCTTATTCCGCCTCAGTTACACTATGTCGGCGATTGCTGCGCAAACACTGTCTCCACGTTCGCGTACACAATAATTACTCTACCATGCAAACATTTGGGGTTGCACTCTTCTGGTATGAGACGTTCCTGGGCGGGAGGGGGGTGTCCACTGGGGGCTGAACCCCACAATAACCCTGGGTTCGGTGTGGCGCGGCGGTGGGGTGGGTGGACTGCTGTGGCCTGTTGTGGAGTTGTGAACCACTGAGGGCGACGGCAGGACGAGGCACTTCCGTCGTGTCTACGTCCCCAGTTCAATACACAATACACACAATCCCATACTGTCAGGCAACCAACGCTGTGGGGACAAGAACCACCTACATATCACGGTTCGGGACACCTGACATCATAAACAACGAGATGCGTGAAAAACTGTCACATCAAGCTTAACGTCTGAATGTATTGCTTATGTGCCACTAACTCTATTCGCAATAAATTTTGCATACTGTATCCACATATGCCACAAAATGCCCCTACAAAATTATATCATTCTCCTGCCATACTATCCATTCTTGTCAATGCTTTCCGCACATTTCTATCCTCGTCGATTTTGAGGAGGACTTCCTTGTTTCTGGTCTTATTAATCCATATCATCTTCAGTATCCTTATATAGCGCTGCATCTCAAACTCTTCGTTTATCTTCTTCTCAGCTTCCACTACAGTACATGATTCGCTTCCAGGACAATTCTATACTCCAGACGAACATTCTCAATATTTATTCATCATATTAAATCCAATATTTGAGACTGAGGTACTTCTTTTGGCCAGGAATGCCCTCTTTACCATAACTCATGTGTGTGTATGTGTTTTTTTTTTCCTCCCTGCTTCGCCCGTTATCCGCTATTCTGATTCCAAGGTAAGAGAATTTCTTCATTTCGTCTACTTCGTTCTCTTCAATTTCGATGTTAACTTTACAACTAATCTGATCTCTGTTACGTCTCATCACTTCCGTCTTCCTTCGGTTTACTCTCAATCCATTTTATGTGCTCAATAGACCATTTATTTTGTTCAGTACATCCCGTGATAATTTCTCTCCTCCATTGGGGATAGCATTGTGATTAGCGACTCATATCGTGATATTCTTTCATCCTGAATTTCAATCCCACTTCTAAATCGATATTTTATTTCTGTCTTTGCTTCTTAGATGTACAGACTGAACAGCAGCGTAGAAAGGCTGCATCTTTGCCTTTTACCCTTTATAACCCGAGCACTTTGTTCTTTATTTCATTGTTATTGTTTCCTTCTTGGTTCTTATATAAAGGTATATTGTACGAGGTACGTATTCTTTTGAAGTAAGAGTCGTTTTGAAACAAAAATAAAAAAGTAGACTTATTTTAGCAATTCTATTCTTACATGAAAGCCTGTACTTTATTCTGCTTTCCTACGTAATTCCCACCAATATTTAGTCACTTATCATAACGCATAACAAGCTTTTGAATATCACTCTTGTAAAAATCTGCGGCCTGCGCTTAACTTTCGATAATTTAAATGTTCAGTAATAACTGCATGAAGCACACATCGTGATACTTATGACGGATGGGATGGTACGGAAATGGATGAAAGCTTTTGAAAATAACCGTACAAGTGTGCATAACGAACTAATTTTGGCGGCCTTCAGCCATTACTGACAATTTGGTGTAGGAAGTAGGTGAAAACGTGAGAGAGAAGAGACACTGTACGTAGAATGAAGGCTTTCACGACCGGGTGACATGGCTGTTGATATACTTTCCGGAATGTGAGGTCGTGGTCCATATCAACAGCCAGTCACTGTACGATTTTTACGTTATGTGATGAGTTTTCTGAAGTGTCAAGAAGTGTGCTTTATGCAGTTCTTTCAGAACGTTTACATTATCTACATTTATGCTCTGGCGGTAGACCTGTATGTGGATGTTATTCAAGACTTTTGTACGACTCAAGAGGTGCCTTAATATTAGTGAGAATTATGTAGAAAAGTAGATTACAAACTTTCAAATAAAAGTAAAATTGCTAAGAAAAGAGTACATGTTTTATTTGTATTTCAAAACGGTACTTAAAAAACACGGCTCGTGCATTACCCGTCAATTCCTTAGTTTTTCAATTTCTCTGAGAACTCCGAACATTTTGCAACATTTTACGTTGTCGATCGCTTTTTGTAGGTGAACAAAACCCACGAATGCGTATTGACCCTTTTTAAGGCTCGCTTCCATTATCAAATGTAACGTCAGAACTGCCTCTAGTCCGCAGCTCGTGGTCGTGCGGTAGCGTTCTCGCTTCCCACGCCCGGGTTCCCGGGTTCGATTCCCGGCGGCGTCAGGGATTTTCTCTGCCTCGTGATGATTGGGTGTTGTGTGATGTCCTTAGGTTAGTTAGGTTTAAGTAGTTCTAAGTTCTAGGGGACTGATGACCATAGTTGTTAAGTCCCATAGTGCTCAGAGCTATTTTGCCGGCCGCAGTGGTCTAGCGGTTCTAGGCGCTCAGTCCGGAGCCGCGCGACTGCTACGGTCGCAGGTTCGAATCCTGCCTCGGGCACGGATGTGTGTGATGTCCTTAGGTTAGTTAGGTTTAAGTAGTTCTAAGTTCTAGGGGACTGATGACCATAGATGTTAAGTCCCATAGTGCTCAGAGCCATTTGAACCATTTTTTGAACTGCCTCTCTGGTGCCTTTACGTTTTCCAAAGAGAAAGTGATCGTCGTATAACAGACAATTCCCACTATTCTCTACAGCAGTATCTCGGAAGCACTAGTTTTCAGCTAACTGTGCGTCAGTTCTGGCAATTACCTGCCCATTTCTATCTAAAAGATGGTGTGGATGATATTTTATCGAATGTCTGATGCAATGTTTCCAATCTCATGTATTCTGTGCACCAGGCTGAACAGTCGTTTGTTTGTCACTCCAACAATGATTTCAGAAATTCCGAAGAAATGTTATCTATCACATGCGTCTTTCTGGGCACAAGTCTCGTAAAGCTCTGCTAAACTCTGAGTGTATAGTGCATGACCCATGTCAATCATACTGACGCCCATTTTTTCATCTGTCACATCAGTTTTTTCCCCTCCTACAGGCCTTATGTGTACTCTTTCCACATACATGCTCACCTCCCTATGTTTTGCAGTGGAAATACTCGTGCGCTTTTAGTGTTGACTCCTTTGCTTTTAAAAATGCATACAGTAGAGAGTAGATGACAGGCACTATATATTCTGAGGACAATGTTAACGAGAAAGGAGTACAGTGGGTGATGACCCAAGATGTCCGCCGGCGCAGGAGTCATGGCATAGATGTGTTGGCTGACTGAAGACTTGCTGTGCCGGGACGATGCGGCTAAAACAGTTCCTCACTGTGAAATGGCTCTGGGGAGGTGAGAATCCGGTTGTATCTGCACCAAAAAGAGAGTGATTCCCGGAAACGGGGAGCACGTTATGTCGTCGATTTTCTCTGTCAGTTATATTTCGCAGTCCATCGAGGTCTGGGAAAGGCAATGACGTATACCTACAAAAGAAGGTATTGCAAAAAAGTATAACGATGGACAGGGTAAAACCTGAAGACATCAAACGAATGATGAAAATATTTTCAGCAATGTTACAGTGGACAGGTAGGAAACAGCTGGAACAGTGTGGTGGTATGAGATGAATGGATCGTAAAAGATCATCTAACAAATAGTAGCAGGGCGGAAATAGAAGTGAAAGGGCTGGAATGCAGGACGAGGACGTGCAGGAAGATTCGTGGATAAAGAGACATAGAGGCTGGGTTGCGATAAGCAGCAAACGATGTAGGAAACAACCATTGAAATATCCAGGGAGTTAGGGGTACAAGTGTAGATTGATGATTGAGGACAGTGTGCGGAACAACATTACATCAATATTAACTTCATTTGCAGCTGTAGCTATTACTAGCAGTATGTTTTTGGGATGATTAGTACTTCCAAGTGCACGTGGCCCAAGCAAGCTATTAAACATTAATAATGTGTATCTTCTCCTGGTCAGCAGTTTTAGGCTCTTAATTGTGGACGCAAGGACACGAAACTGATAGTCTATAATGAAAAGCATTGTTTACTTCGTGGTGCAGTTAGGACCGTACAGAAAACGCCAGGTAGCAAATTACATGATGTGTTAGCAGGAAGACTGTTACGAACAGAGATAAAACAACTAACACACTAGAGTACATATTAAGCCACCAACGATCACACTATACCCCTAACATATGGCATATATACAGGGTATTTCAGAAGAAATAGTGAATAGTTTAGAATATGCTAATATGGTCCATACTGCATGTAACACGTGTCCAGTTTTTATTGCTTACAGAGATACAGCTGTGCAAATGCAAACACATACACAAGGTGTTAAATCATCGTTATTCATAAAATGCACCTCTAACTCCTATATGCTTTACAATTCTTTTGGTAACAGCAAGTGCGTGTCTTCTGAGATGGTCTTTGTCTTCTTTTCTTCTGAGATGGTCTCTGTATTCTTTTATGAGGGCGGCTCTATTCATAGTAAGGATGACAAATTCGTGTGTACTTTTTCTTTGTAGATTTCGCCTTTCAACTGTCCCTTACGGGAAAAATCTAAGCTCTAAGAGGTAAAGTGTGGAGGCCTTGGTGGCTAAGAAACGTGACCATTCTGCTGTTACATCTTCCGGGGGTTTCAGGTTTAGATAATCTGTCACCTGACGTCTAGAATGAATGCGTCATACTGTAAGAACAAAGCCATCCTTGTAACCAGATGAACGTCATCCAATAATATGGGAAGATAGTTTTCAAGGAAGCTTAGATAGCTGGAACCAGGCGGTAACACAACAGACCAAATCAACTGTCTATCATATTGCACCGCACATTTGCAGAGAAGCATTCTACACAATATATCCCCCCAAGGCTTGCAGGTTTTCGTCGAACCACCGACGTGAGTTACGAGTGTTACTGAAACCGTTGCCGATGGAAGTGGCTCCACTAGTGAAGAATATTAACGGGATTGCTGTGCGATAGGCAATTAGCGAACGACAAAATTTCGATCGTCTACCTTCAACCTTTCCAAGGTGAAGAATCCACTGTAAATGATGAGTGCAGAGACCGCGCATATACATCTGCATAGGTGCTCAGCAAGCTACTGTTCGGTGTGTGGAGGACGGTAGCTTGTATCGTTACTAGTCACTTCCTTTCCTGTTCCGCTCACAAACGAAGCGGGAGAAGGGACTGCCTATACGCCTTCGCAAAAGCCCTGTTGTTGTTGTTGTTGTTGTTGTTGTGGTCTTCAGTCCTGAGACTGGTTTGATGCAGCTCTCCATGCTACTCTATCCTGTGCAAGCTTCTTCATCTCCCAGTACCTACTGCAACCTACATCCTTCTGAATCTGCTTAGTGTATGCATCTCTTGGTCTCCCCCTACGATTTTTACCCTCCACGCTGCCCTCCAATACTAAATTGGTGATCCCTTGATGCCTCAGAACATGTCCTACCAACCGATCCCTTCTTCTGGTCAAGTTGTGCCACAAACTCCTCTTCTCCCCAATCCTATTCAGTACCTCCTCATTAGTTATGTGATCTACCCATCTAATCTTCAGCATTCTTCTGTAACACCACATTTCGAAAGCTTCTATTCTCTTCTTGTCCAAACTATTTATCGTCCATGTTTCACTTCCATACATGGCTACACTCCATACAAATACTTTCAGAAAAGACTTCCTGACACTTAAATCTATACTCGATGTTAACAAATTTCTCTTCTTCACAAACGCTTTCCTTGCCATTGCCAGTCTACATTTTATATCCTCTCTACTTCGACCATCATCAGTTATTTTGCTCCCCAAATAGCAAAACTCCTTTACTACTTTAAGTGTCTCATTTCCTAATCTAATACCTTCAACATCACCCGACTTAATTCGACTACATTCAATTATCCACGTTTTGCTTTTGTTGATGTTCATCTTATACCCTCCTTTCAAGACACTGTCCATTCCGTTCAACTGCTCTTCCAAGTCCTTTGCTGTCTCTGACAGAATTACAATGTCATCGGCGAACCTCAAAGTTTTTATTTCTTCTCCATGGATTTAAATACCTACTCCGAATTTTTCTTTTGTTTCCTTTACTGCTTGCTCAATATACAGACTGAATAACATCGGGGAGAGGCTACAACCCTGTCTTACTCCCTTCCCAACCACTGCTTCCCTTTCATGTCCCTCGACTCTTATAACTGCCATCTGGTTTCTGTACAAATTGTAAATAGCCTTTCGCTCCCTGTATTTTACCCCTGCCACCTTTAGAATTTGAAAGAGAGTATTCCAGTCAACATTGTCAAAAGCTTTCTCTAAGTCTACAAATGCTAGAAACGTAGGTTTGCCTTTCCTTAATCTTTCTTCTAAGATAAGTCGTAAGGTCAGTATTGCCTCACGTGTTCCAGTATTTCTACGGAATCCAAACTGATCTTCCCCGAGGTCGGCTTCTACTAGTTTTTCCATTCGTCTGTAAAGAATTCGTGTTAGTATTTTGCAGCTGTGGCTTATAAAACTGATTGTCCGGTAATTCTCACATCTGTCAACACCTGCTTTCTTTGGAATTGGAATTATTATATTCTTCTTGAAGTCTGAGGGTATTTCGCCTGTTTCATACATCTTGCTTACCAGATGGTAGAGTTTCGCCAGGGCTGGCTCTCCCAAAGCCGTCAGTAGTTCCAATGGAATGTTGTCTACTCCGGGGGCCTTGTTTCGACTCAGGTCTTTCAGTGCTCTGTCAAATTCTTCACGCAGTATCGTATCTCCCATTTCATCTTCATCTACATCCTCTTCCATTTCCATAATATTGTCCTCAAGTACATCGACCTTGTATAGACCATCTATATACTCCTTCCACCTTTCTGCTTTCCCTTCTTTGCTTAGAACTGGGTTTCCATCTGAGCTCTTGATGTTCATACAAGTGGTTCTCTTATCTCCAAAGGTCTCTTTAATTTTCCTGTAGGCAGTATCTATCTTACCCCTAGTGAGATAAGCCTCTACATCCTTACATTTGTCCTCTAGCCATCCCTGCTTAGCCATTTTGCACTTCCTGTCGATCTCATTTTTGAGACGTTTGTATTCCTTTTTGCCTGCTTCATTTACTGCATTTTTATATTTTCTCCTTTCATCAATTAAATTCAATATTTCTTCTGTTACCCAAGGATTTCTACTAGCCCTCGTCTTTTTACCTACTTGATCCTCTGCTGCCTTCACTACTTCATCCCTCAAAGCTACCCATTCTTCTTCTACTGTATTTCTTTCCCCCATTCCCGTCAATTGTTCCCTTATGCTCTCCCTGAAACTCTGTACAACCTCTGGTTCTTTCAGTTTATCCAGGTCCCATCTCCTTAAATTCCCACCTTTTTGCAGTTTCTTCAGTTTTAATCTACAGGTCATAACCAATAGATTGTGGTCAGAGTCCACATCTGCCCCTGGAAATGTCTTACAATTTAAAACCTGATTCCTAAATCTCTGTCTTACCATTATATAATCTATCTGATACCTTTTAGTATCTCCAGGGTTCTTCCATGTATACAACCTTCTATCACGATTCTTAAACCAAGTATTAGCTATGATTAAGTTGTGCTCTGTGCAAAATTCTACCAGGCGGCTTCCTCTTTCATTTCTTAGCCCCAATCCATATTCACCTACTACGTTTCCTTCTCTCCCTTTCCCTACACTCGAATTCCAGTCACCCATGACTATTAAATTTTCGTCTCCCTTCACTATCTGAATAATTTCTTTTATTTCATCATACATTTCTTCAATTTCTTCGTCATCTGCAGAGCTAGTTGGCATATAAACTTGTACTACTGTAGTAGGTGTGGGCTTCGTATCTATCTTGGCCACAATAATGCGATCACTAAGCTGTTTGTAGTAGCTTACCCGCGTTCCTATTTTCCTATTCATTATTAAACCTACTCCTGCATTACCCCTATTTGACTTTGTGTTATAACCCTGTAGTCACCTGACCAGAAGTATTGTTCCTCCTGCCACCGAACTTCACTAATTCCCACTATATCTAACTGTAACCTATCCATTTCTCTTTTCAAATTTTGTAATCTACCTGCCCGATTAAGGGTCCTGACATTCCACGCTCCGATCCGTAGAACGCCAGTTTTCTTTCTCCTGATAACGACATCCTCTTGAGTAGTCCCCGCCCGGAGATCCGAATGGGGGACTATTTTACCTCCGGAATATTTTACCCAAGAGGACGCCATCATCATTTAATCATACAGTAAAGCTGCATGCCCTCGGGAAAAATTACGGCCGTAGTTTCCCCTTGCTTTCAGCCGTTCGCAGTACCAGCACAGCAAGGCCGTTTTGGTTATTGTTACAAGGCCAGATCAGTCAATCATCCAGACTGTTGCCCTTGCAACTACTGAAAAGGCTGCTGCCCCTCTTCAGGAACCACACGTTTGTCTGGCCTCTCAACAGATACCCCTCCGTTGTGGTTGTACCTACGGTACGGCTGTCTGTATCGCTGAGGCACGCAAGCCTCCCCACCAACGGCAAGGTCCATGGTTCATGGGGGGAGGGCGAAAAGCCCTAATTTCTCTTATGTTCGTGGTCGTTAAGCGAAATGTAACTAGCAGCAGAAGTATCGTCCTGAACTCAGCTTGAAATGCAGGTTTTATGAATTTTCTCAAGAGCGTCCCGCGAAAAGTACGCCATTATTCCTCCAGGGATTCCCACTTGAGTTCATGAATCATCTCCGTAATACCGGAATCAAATCTGGCAATCCGCCTTGGAAAGTCTTAAATATCTTCCTTTAATCCGATCTGGTGAGGATCCCAGACACTAAAACAGTACTCAAAATTGGGTCGCGCTAGTGTTCTACAAAGCACTTCTCGTTACGCGCTCCTTCCATTTCATATTGCTTTGTAACGTCACGCCCATGTATTTAATCGTCGTGACCGTACGAAGCAATACACTGCTAATGACGCTATAGAAAATTAAGGGATTGCTTTTCCCACTCATCTGTATTAACTTACACTTTTTCTACAATTAGTGCAAGCTGCCATTCATCACACCCACTAGAATGTTTTTCTAAGTCATGTTGTTTCCTTCTGAAGTCATTCAACGACGACACTTTCCCGTACACTACAGAATCAACGAACTTGCTGCTTCTCTATCCTCCAGATCATCTATGTGTTACACGCAGAGAATAAGAGCGGTCCTATCACACTTCCCTGGGGCACTCCCGACGATACCCATATCTCTGATGAACACCCGCCGTCGAGAAAAACACAACGGGTTCCGTTTTTGAAGAAGTCTTCGAGCCATTTGCATAATTGTGAAATTATTCCTCATGCTCGTAACTTCGTCAACAGTCTGGAGTGGGGTACCGTGTCAAACGCCTTTCGGAAATCTAGAAATATGCCATCTGCCTGTTCTGAGAAGAGAGAAAAAGAGGTGGCAAGAATCCCTAAATTCTGTGGGGTTCATAGTTGAACATATTCGGATGAAAGAAAGATGTAACTGAGTTAATATCCGATCATTGGTCCCTGATCAAATTACTTAGTTTGGACCCTCCCACATATGTATGATTTTTCACCGTAAATATTTCAGGCAGTGTTTAGTGACTGACCTTAGGATAATTTGTAACGCTCCACGATGCTGATAGTTGCACGTACAGATTGTAAGTGGAGAACAGGGTAGTGACCGGTACGGCAATGTACGTAACCGCCACAGAGGCTTCCCAGGAACAAACGATTTCCGCCAGCCGCAGCGCTCATTGTAGAGTGGACCAGTCGGACTCAGAGTGGCCGCATCCTAAAGAGCTTGGCGATTAGCGCACACGGAAGTGACAATGGCGCGCCACGCTGCGGGAACCCGCGACCGGCGGATCGCTTCAGTTTGCTCTGGGCCGCACAGCCCCGCTCCCGCGCATTTGCCGCTGCGATAGCACTGCGCCGGCCACACGACAATGCCGGCCCAGCGAACGGTTCGCGTTTTGTATGCACTCGCTGTTTGCAGCCTATACCCCACCTTTTGTTTCTCTCAGGCCAGCAGGAGCCAAGCGGTCACAGACTCTTAGCTTATGTGTTCCAGCACAAGTATTGTCGAAGGAATATTTTCAGCTTTTCAGTATTCTTGTAATGTAGAGTACCCATAGAAAAAAAGGATTTCATTCAGTTGCACTGCGTGCTGCCCTTCACACGATAATGTGATTGCAGAGAAATGGGTTATATCAAATGTTTCACAGAAGAACGCTACGTAAGCTGCATGTGATGTAATTCGTTTCGATTGTGAATCATGTGCATGTGCAATATGCAACGGGTTTTTAATATAATTGTGCCGTGCTCCCGCTTTTAATTTTACGTAATTCCCGCGGATTTGCAGTCCCTCCGGCTGCAAGAGCGCATGGAACGTTACTGTCGCCGGTAGAGGGCAGATCGGAGAAGAAGGTAGTTTAAGGGCTGCGGTGACAATGGCGGCGAAGAGCGCAAGTGAGGCTGCGTGTTGTGGCCAAGCGTCTGCCTTGGTCCGTTGGCAAGAGTGGTGCCCTTGCTCACTGCTGGTTTGGCGGTTCCGAGTGATGGTCGCAGCCGTGAACATGGATCGTTAAAAGCTACTTCGGCAGGACGCACAGTATTCGTCGTGTCCTCTGCTATTGAAGTTGCAAGCGGTTTGTGCCCATTGTAGTGCCGGGTTGGAGTCCGGTCTGACTTTTGCAAGTACTGGACGCGGTGGCGTCTGCTGGATGATACCCGTGAGTTTCCGACTACGGGTACCCTTCGATACATCCTTCTCTCGGCGCTCTCTAAGCAAGCGTTTGTCAACGGGCGCTGGATTTTACTAGAAATGACGGTGAGCGTCCGTTTACTGTGCACGTCACCTGGTGTCGCGTGCTGTCTATTTTGACTCCGTATTCTGGTTGCCATTTGTTTTATATATATATATATATATATATATATATATATATATATATATATATATATATATATATATATATATATATATATATATAAGGTGAGTCACCTAACATTACCGCTGCATAGGAGAGGGGCTAGTGTAATAGTGTAATTGGTTAATACAAACCATAAAAAATGCACGAAAGTATGTTTTTTAACACAAACCTACGTTTTTTTCAATGAAACCCCGTTAGTTTAGTTAGCACATCTGAACATATAAACAAATACGTAATCAGTGCTGTTTGTTGCATTGTAAAATGTTGATTACATCCGGAGATATTGTAACCTAAAGTTGACGCTTGAGTACCACTCCTGCGCTGTTCGATCGTGTGTATCGGAGAGCACCGAATTACGTAGGGATCCAAAGGGAACGGTGATGGACCTTAGGTACAGAAGAGACTGGAACAGCACATTACGTCCACATACCAACACCTTTTTATTGGTCTTTTTTACTGACGCACATGTACATTACCATGAGGGGTGAGGTACACGTACACACGTGGTTTCCGTTTTCAATTACGAAGTGGAATAGAGTGTGTCCCGACATGTCAGGCCAATAGATGTTCAATGTGGTGGCCATCATTTGCTGCACACAATTGCAATCTCTGGCGTAATGAATGTCGTACACGCCGCAGTACATCTGGTGTAATGTCGCCGCAGGCTGCCACAATACGTTGTTTCATATCCTCTGGAGTAGTAGGCACATCACGGTACACATTCTCCTTTAACGTACCCCACAGAAAGAAGTCCAGAGGTGTAAGATCAGGAGAACGGGCTGGCCAATTTATGCGTCCTCCACATCCTATGAAACGTCCGTCGAACATCCTGTCAAGGGTCAGCCTTGTGTTAATTGAGGAATGTGCAGGTGCACCATCATGCTGATACCACATACGTCGACGCGTTTCCAGTGGGGCATTTTCGAGCAACGTTGGCAGATTATTCTGTAGAAACGCGATGTATGTTGCAGCTGTTTGGGCCCCTGCAATGAAGTGAGGACCAATGAGGTGGTCGCAAATTATTCCGCACCATACATTTACAGTCCGCGGTCGCTGTCGCTCTACTTGTCTGAGCCACCGAGGATTTTCCACGGACCAGTAATGCATGTTCCGTAGATTCACTGCCCCGCGGTTTGTGAAACCCGCTTCATCGGTAAACAGGTAGAACTGCAACGCATTCTCTGTTAATGCCCATTGACAGAATTGCACTCGATGATTAAAGTCATCACCATGTAATCGCTGATGTAGCGACACATGAAACGGGTGAAATCGGTGACGATGCAGTATGCGCATGACACTACTTGACTCAGTCCACCGGCTCTCGCAATGTCTCGTGTACTCATGTTCGGTTCATGGCAACAGCAGCTAGCACACCAACTGCACCCGCTTCTCCTGTGACGGGTCTGTTACGGACCCGTTTGCGTGCTACGACCATACCTGTTGCATACAGTTGGCGGTAGATGTTTTGCAATGTGTGGCACGTTGGATGCTCTCTGTCCCGGTACCGTTCTGCATACACCCTGCGGGCTTCAGCTGCATTTCGTCGACACTCGCCATAGATGAGTATCATCTCCGCCTTTTCAGAGTTCGAATACACCATGGTCACAGTTCCTACAACACCACACTATCACAGACGTCTGGTAACACGGTGTACTACAGTTGGTCTGCGTGCGGAGACGAATGCAGAATAACAATAGCAGCAAGCGCTACATGCGGACACTGCGACAGCTAGACCAAACCACAACAGTGCACTACATGTCCCTGAAGATGCTGCTCGCCGACCGTGGCCCGTGATTGTTACAACAAGCAACTGAACGTCGGAGGTTTCAAGCATCAACTTTAGGTTACAATATCTCCGGATGTAATTAACATTTTACAATGCAACCAACGGCACTGATTACGTTTTTGTTTATATGTTCAGATGTTCTAACAAAACTAACGTGGTTCCATTTAGAAAAACATAGGTTTGTGTTAAAAAACGTACTTTCGTGCATTTTTGTATGGTTTGTATTAAACAATTGCACTAGCTCCTCTCCTCACGTTCGGTCTGTGGAATCGGTTCGTCAGTATTTGATGTGGTTTACGAAATATATCCAACGGTAACGTTAGGTGACTCACCCTATATATATATATATATATATATATATATATATATATATATATGTGTGTGTGTGTGTGTGTGTGTGTGTGTGTGTGTTATTTACGAAGGTTTTACCTGATACTGCTTGAGTTCAGTTCTGTCAATGTGTGTGGGCTTGTGTCTGTCACTATTCAACTGATTTTAAAATCTAAGGGTATAGAAAGCAGATATAGTTTTTTTGGTTTACGAATTGTACTTTATAGTTGGTTCGTTGGTTGATTTCGGGCAAAGAGACCAAACAGCGAGGTAATCGGATTAGGGGAAGGAAGTCTGCCGAGCCCTGTCAAAGGAACCATTGTACTTTATAGTCAGTGAAAATTGTTTAATCCAACTATTTCATTTCTGAGGCATGTCTATAGTTGCTTGTTGCCTAGAATCACGAGCTCAAGCTGTTTACTAAATTGTCTGCATCTACATAAAAAAGAATTCAAGAAAAATTTTATGACTCAGTGGTAAAGTCTAAGTTTCCTGCATATCGTTCGTACTTTCCTGTGTTTGTAGTATGTTTAATTTTTACTAAAAATGGTTCAAATGGCTCTGAGCACTATGGGACTTAACAACTATGGTCATCAGTCCCCTAGAACTTAGAACTACTTAAACCTAACTAACCTAAAGACATCACACAACACCCAGTCATCACGAGGCAGAGAAAATCCCTGAACCCACCGGGAATCGAACCCGGGAACCCGGGCGCGGGAAGCGAGAACGCTACTGCACGACCACGAGCTGCGGACAATTTTTACTAAATGATTAACGAGTTGTCCCTGTGTTACAGGATAGGTGATTGTCTCTCTTTTTAACTGTGGTCTAGATAAAGATGCCTGTGTACCATGACTGAAATTTTTAATGAAGGTTTCTAGTGCTGTGGTAGCGGCGACCGCCGTCCTATGTTAGAAGAGAAGGACGAATTATTGCTACTGGCGTTGTTGCCTCTGCCACCGCCTCTATCATCATAACCTTGAACCACATTTGTCAGTCATTTTGGCTGATTCGAAGGCAATGGCGTTTTGATAATTCCTGGCAATATCCGATGATTGATATTTATGACATATTCATTTGTTCATGTTTTGCTGTTTGTAATGTATTTTTAATTCATTTAACATTCTTTACTGAAAGGAAGAGATTCTACACTCTTGTTTTGAGGAGTTTACTATTGTTGTGTTGGCAGAAGAGCCAACACCGTGATACTAGTGGAGGCCGAAATGCACACGTTTTAGCTCACGCAGGCTGGCTTGAGGAGGGAAGAACTATACTGACGTGAGGTCTGGAACATGACAAGGAATTAGAATTCAGAAAGCGGACGTAATTAGTTTGATACTTAACTTTAATCCATTAATGATGAACGTCGCTCTTGACAGTACATGATTCTCAATATTATCTGTTCAGAATACATTCTTGTAACTGAATATGGCGCCTTGCTAGGTCGTAGCAAATGACGTAGCTGAAGGCTTTGCTAAACTGTCGTCTCGGCAAATGAGAGCGTATGTATACAGTGAACCATCGCTAGCAAAGTCGGCTGTACAACTTTTTTTTAAATTTATTTTTTACTTTTTTTAAAAAGTCTCATTTTGTTCGTTTCAATTGTTCGTGGCGGACGTCAACTGACGCCCGTTGAAGTTCGTTATTGATCCATTCACTGTTCTTTTTATTACAGAGGGCAGCTAACCCTCTGACCGAACACGCTGAGCTACCGTGCCGGTTACAACTGGGGCGAGTGCTAGGGAGTCTCTCTAGACTAGACCTGCCGTGTGGCGGCGCTCGGTCTGCAATCACTGACAGTGGCGACACGCGGGTCCGACGTATACTAACGGACCGCGGCTGATTTAAAGGCTACCACCTAGCAAGTGTGGTGTCTGGCGGTGACACCACAACTATTAGTTGTATTACTGAAATTAAGTTTTTCAGTTCTGAAGGAAATTCGTTATTGTTAGTTTTGGATTTCTGCTTTTTGAAAATAAATTCGTTAGTGTTTTGAACAACGTTAATAAATTCCTTATGGCTCAGTAGCTTTCCACTCAACACCAGCTCCCTACCGCATTTCACTAATGAATTTATTTTCCTAAGTTATTGTCTACTAGAAATTACAGCAACAGCCACTTACTGGTTCCTGTCACTTCTTGAATTCTAAATAGAAAGAGATAAAATAACATAGCTTTCAGATAAAATTATCGTCAGAGCAAGAAATGTATAAGTAATTTAGGCGTCGTAGGGAAATATACAGGGCTGAACGAAAATACGGAAACACGGATGCATCACGAGAAGCGCGTGCTTGGAAATAAATGCAGATGCTGGCCAAGCCTACGGACTGTGCTGTTGTATTTGACCACGATCGGCGACTCAGCAATATCCTAAGTACGTTGCAAATGTCAGTTTTGGTCAGAACCGCGTTCCATGTGAGTGCACGATTTCAAAGCTAAGTTTATAATTATTGGTGCATATATGGTGACTGCTTGTAACCAAGATCGCCGGAGTGTTTGGTATTTCAGGAGATATCACATCGAAGATATATACAGCATACAGAGGAAGCGAAAAAAAAACATCCGCTAAGTTAAGGTGTCCATATCACTAGGAGTCGAAGCTGGGACCAGTTTTATAAATACTCAGTCCTCGTAACGCAATAAATCTCTGTAACTTGTACACGTATGTTGTGCGGCGGCGATGGCGAGGCATTGTAGAATCTCTGACCAGAGAGCATGTAGTTGGTGCAGTTGCGCTCCACTCGCAGTAGCGAGCAGGCAGTCTGTCGGCAGTTGTAGCCGAGTAGAGTTGCGGTCTAGTTGCGAGAGAGTTCAGTAGTGGTAGCCCAGAGCAGTCGGCGGGCGTCGGCACCGCAATGGTCGAGATTCAGGATGAGGTATATTTTTATTAAATAAGTATTCATGCAGCTTTGCGCTCATCAGATAATCTAGTGTATATTCATTGTAATTGACTTTAAAGAATCGCCCCAATAATAATTTTGATTTCAAAACAATTTTTTAACAAAGAAAAAAAAATCATTTGATTCCCTTGCATTTCCTTAAAGAAAATTTTCAGATAACTTTAAAAAAAAAATAATTATTGCGATGCATTTCGTCCAAGCTGTGGCGCAGAATAAGAGCAGATATTTCTCATGCAGACATACTGAGGTAAGAGATTAATTCTGATTTTTGCACAGGGCCAAAGACTGACATTTCGGTCTATTTCCATTTTCATTGTCACTGAAATTTTATTATCACTGAATTGACTTTTATTTTATGGGAGCTTATATTTGGGTCAGATAGCTAAATTTTGTTTAATTGTCTTTGTCATTAATATTTTTGCGGGAACGTTACATTTGGCTCCATTTCTATTAAGTATTGTCATTCGAAAATTTTTGTGGGGAGGTTACACTTGGCGACACCCAGTCCAGGATCGTATTTCGTTGAGAATCTTTTGAAAAACAGTCAGATATCTGCTCTTATTGCTTAAATATAATTAGAATTTGGCGCAACGCTTTTACTAATCTTGTGACTTTCTTTCCTCAGATCATCGGCAATTCGTTGCTCTGTTGTATTTGTGTGTTGCTTTTGTATTGTGCTTATTTCTTTTGTGAATATTTGTGTCTATTGTGAAAATGCCGCGAAAGACAGTGAATAGTGTATCGCGAGGCATTATGAACGAAATTACCGACTTAAACAACGTGATCAATAGTACTAGTGACACGCAGTGTAATGATGACAATGCTGTGTTCACTAACAGTCAATGCGTTCCAATCGCGAATGACGACTTTTACCCTAATGATGAACAAGAGAACTCAATTGTCTCCTCTGTTAATTTGACGACAATTGATGACGCGGGGCGTTCTGTTGGAATGAGCGCTGCCCAGCTTAACACACCCGGTTTGGAAAATTCAAATAATGTACAGACAAATTTCTCTAATGAAAATGAGCAGGATACACAAAGTACGCCGGATTTATTTAATTCCGAAATAATGTCTGACAGTACACATCCGACTGATAAACCTTTTTGTAAAATACAGAATAACCAAATGGTTACTGAAAGCGAGACAATTCCAGATCGACCATTAAACAGCACAGAGAATAGAAATGCTAATTTTGTGTCGGATCCAATTAGGGCATTATTGTTGCAAATTCTTGAAGAGAACAAACAACAGAACGAAAAACAAGACAAGCTAAATGAAAAATTAGATAACAATTCCAGGCAGCTTAGTGAACAAATTAGAGCCGTTGCCGCGCAGTGCCATGACACTAAGGAACAGTTACGCGAGGAAATCGAGGCTTGTTCGCAAAAAGTAGCGAAGAAATTAAGTCTGTTGCTCAGGAATTAAGAGAATTACAAACAGCTGCAACAGAAACACTCAGAGACGAAATTAGCGGAGTCGCTAAACAATGCTCTGAAAAGGCTACACAATTACGCGACGAGTTTAAAGCAATGACGGTAGAACTTTCGCGCACAATGGATGAAAAGATTGATGCGAAATTCGAACAACAGAACACACAGATTAACGAACGTCTTAGTCTTCACATACAAAACAGTGATACGCGTTTCCGCAAATTTATTGAGGATCAAAATAAAGTAAAACGCCAAGTAATGGAAACAATCACTGCACAGAGACAAGAAGACAAACGTAAAATGTTTGCGAAGGCGAAAACATATGTAGACAACAATATTGCCACAGTGTCCGACGAAATTAATACCATCAAACAGTCGAACACAGAATTACGTGACGAAATTTCGGATCTTAAGTCGAAAACAGACACATACACAACCGATTTTCAAACAGTGACCGACAGACTCGAACAATTAGAACTAGCACAGGATTCCGATGTCGTCAAAGCTGACGTTAGAAAACTGAACGAAACTACACGTAAATTGCAAAACCAGATTAATGCCACTGACACTAAAACCGATGATCAGGTAAAAATACTGACTGAAAAATGCGATGAATTGGCCAGTCGTATTGATGTGATCGAAAGTACTAATGACAATAAATCAGACGATACTTCACCGGTTTCATTTCATCAAACACCTGAATTTCAAAATTTACAGCAGACAATTAATGAGATCGATTCGTCTAATAACACCTTGCGTAGAAAATTGTCAAGTTTACAGCAGGAGGTAACAGAGATGAAAAACATTTCAGTTAATAACACATCACAGCAGATGCCACTTTTCGAACATTTGCCAGAGTCACGCAGCGCGTGTAATTTGAGTAATCTACAAAGAGTACGGGACTTAGATTCCGAACAACCACAGTTCAACAGATTCTCTTACAATCCTGAACCTGTTCCATCACACAGAGACGATAATTTCGATTACAAACATTTTCTGTCAGTAAGAAAATTTAAAGTGTTTAAGAATGACAGAAAACAGATTCACCCACTGGATTGGATTCAACAATTTAGCTTTGCTTTTCCACCGACTTGGCCCGTTACGCATAAACTTGAATTTATTTGCAGCTTTCTGGAAGGCGAACCGGCAACTCGTATGAGGCCGATCGCGAGACAATGTTACTCAGTAGAAGAATTTCAGAATGCTTTTCTATCAGCGTATTGGTCGAAGACGACACAGCGCGGAATTAAAGATCAGTTAATCAGTTTACCGAATTATGAGAACTCCAATTTTCCCAGTGTGACGCAATTTTTTGAGCACATGGTGCAACAAAACCAGTATTTAAGTGAACCCTATAGTGAATCCGCACTCATTCAATTATGTATCTCTAAATTACCACGGTCATTAAGAGTGTCACTTTTAACCAGCCAGCAAAAAGAAAATATTTCAGCATTCAGAGATCTGTTACAGCTCTTAGAAGTGCAGCAATCTGATTATTCCTTTGTAAACAAAAATTTTTCGTATAACAACCAAGGCCAACAAACGTACAGCAATTATGATCAGACGCGTAATTTCAATAGGAAAAGTAACAGACGCTTTAGGAATGATAACCACCAAAATTTTAATAACAGACAAAATTCTAATTATCAATATCGTCAAAATTTTGAGCAACAGGAATCACATTTTGGTAACAATAGACGTTTTCCACCACAACAGCATGAAAGTCAGCCGGTTAGCATACCTAACCAACAATGGAATGCACAAGGTCAACCAGGCTTTAATGTTTCACCGCGTGCACGTATAGTCCCTGATACAACAAATAGTAGCGCACGGCAGCAAGAAAATAACTACGTACAGAGAAGACAGTATTTCAATTCCTATCGTAATGCACCGTATAGGAATGAGTATCACGACAGACGTAAAAATGATGAGCACAATTATCAGCGTACGTTTAATAACAGTCGGTCATACCAACAGCAAAATTGTCCACAAGAACCTATTCTCATGAATGAACCCGACAGTAGGTATCATCCAGAGCGTAATGCGTCTGGAAGAAATAATAGAACTGTTCAAATAGTAGAAATGCCACAACATCCTCCTGATAATAATAACACGTCAGATAGAATCTGACTAGATACTGTACAGGACGCATCTTCCAGTAATACGAGCACTACCTTAGACACGCATAATGTTGTTCACGAAAATGCTATTACTTTCGACGACATCCGAGACACTCTTTTACAGGAAAGACCAGTTGTTCAGAAAACCATTTCACATCCTGTCATCGAAATTAAAATTGGTTCATCGAAGTTTTCAGCAGTAATCGATTCCGGATCACCTATGTCAGTTATAAATGAAGAGACTTTTAATGAGTGCAACAAAGAGAATACCTATCCCACATTACCTTTAGGCAAAACCAAAGTGAAAGGAGCAGTATCAAGTAAAGGTGTAGACGTTAAATAACAGACGCATTTATCATTTTGTATTGGAGGTCATACTTTTCACTCAAATTTTTGGATTGTTCCTTTATTGACAACAGACGTAATTTTAGGTACTAATTTTCTCGTACAACACGACGCAGTGGTCGATTTTCAAAATTCTTATTTAATGTTGAAGGATGAAAATGTGCAATTGGCTTTAGAATTTCAGCACTCATTATCGGCAGAAGAGGAAACAATTAATCGCACAGAGGTCATTTCCGCAGCACGTAACATAGACTGTAATCCCACATTGTTCACAGACACGTACGTACATAACTATAACACTCCAGACGAAACTGACTACGACGTAATGCAGATGATTTCCGACAAAGTTAAACAAAGCAGTGCAAATACAGACGACGAACGCACGCAGCTACACAAAATTCTTTTACAGCTAGCTCCAGTTTTCGATAACATTCCTGGTACTATGTCCGGCTTTATGTACGAATTTCAAGTCAAACAGCACGATACATTTAAAGCAAAGCATTATCCCATTCCATATATCCACAGAGAACAGGTTAAAAAAGAATTGCAGGATATGCTTGACCAAGGAATTATTGAACCAGCAGTTAGTCCGTACATAAACCCGCTACATATTGTTAAGAAAAAAGATGGCTCACTTCGCCTTGTACTTGATTCACGTCACATTAATGACATAATTATTAATGAAACCGATCGACCACAGACTTTAGAGGAACTGCTACAGAAATTTCACGGTACAGCTATTTATTCTACACTAGATTTAAAATCGGGATTTTGGCAAATTCAACTTCATCCAAATTGCAGAAAATATACAGCTTTTCTCTGTTTCGGCGACTGTTATCAATTTTGTAAATTACCGTTCGGCTTAACTATTTCTTCTGCTGCTTTTATTCGCAGTTTGAACACAATACTTCCGACAGAACTTAAAGACAGAATTACGACGTACGTAGACGACATTCTTATTGCAGAAGCTAACTGGTCTGAACATAATCTGATTTTAGAACGACTATTGCAAACTTTCCATGCACAAGGACTCACAGTTAACCTCAGTAAATCACATTTTGGTAAAACTTCTATAAAATTTCTTGGACACGTAATTTCAGCAGAAGGCATTGCGCCTGATCCGGAAAAACTTCAAGCTCTACGTGACATTACTGTTCCTACGAGAAAGAAACAATTACGCAGTTTTTTGGGCTTAATTAACTTTATTCGCAAATTTATTCATCACTCTGCACTAGACACACCTAGATTATGCCAATTAACAGGTAAAAACACTATTTGGTCATGGGATAAGCAAGCACATTCTGAATTCGTGAACCTGAAACATGCTTTGTTGAATGCTCCACTTTTATCGCACCCAGATCTTACTAAAAATTTTTCCATTGCCACCGACAGTTCCAACACAGCTTTAGGCGTACATATTTTTCAGGAAATTGAAGAAGATGGCTCTACAGTAATTAAAAACATCGCATTTGCAAGTCGCATTTTGTCACCTGCTGAACGAAATTACTCCGTTACAGAATTGGAAACATTATGTGTTGTTTGGGCTTTTACGAGATTTCGACACTTTCTTTATGGCAGACACACCACCGTTTACACAGACCACAGAGCTATACAATTTTTACTTTCAGCTAAATTCACACACGACAGATTAAGCAGATGGAAACTTTATTTACAGGAATTTAATTTTACAATAGTTCACATTCCCGGCACACAAAATGTTGTAGCAGACGCACTTTCTCGTTCTCTCAGCAACAATCAGCAAGACGTAGCAACCAACTTCTGCAAAGCAAATTTCAGCGTCATGTACATTCAACAAGTTGCATTTGAAAATTTTATTTCATCGTCATTACAGGACATAGCACGAGAGCAAAGCAAAGACAATGTGTGGAAAGAAATTAAACACCTTTGGCAAGATAAGAATAATGTTACGATTAGGAACCACTACACTGTACGCAATGACATTCTGTTTCGCCGCTCTCATCCTGACAGCAACAATTGGTTATTATGCATTCCTGACGAACTGGTTAACAAATTAATATGGTACACGCATTTAAGCTACGCACATTACGGAGCAAGAAAATGTTTTCTTATACTGAGACAGAACTGTTATTTTTCGAACATGGAAAAACGTATACGACGAGTTTTAGCGTCATGTAAAATTTGCCAGAAAGCTAAGTCTGACACCACTTCACATATTCCTCCATTATATCCCATTGTACCTGTTAAATTAAGACATATGGCCGCAGTAGACATTTTTGGTCCAATTCCGAGAACTAATAGAGGTTTTTGCTACATCTTTGTCGCTGTTGAACTCACTTCAAAATTTGTTACTTTCACTCCGTTACGCAAAGCTACTGCTAAAACTGTTTCGAAAGCATTTGTAAAGCATTTTCTATTTCATGTAGGGCATGTGAAGAAAGTAATTTCTGACAATGGATCACAATTTCGTTCTGGTATATGGACACGCATGTTACGAGCTAGAAACATTTCTCCGATTTATATATCCAAGTACCACGCTTCTTCGAACCCTTGTGAACGATTAATGAAAGAAATTGGTAAACTATGTAGAATATACTGCCACAAAAGACATGTTAATTGGGATACACACATACACTCATTCCAAGATGTAATTAATTCCATTCCAAATGAATCCACTATGCTATCTCCGTCGGTAATACTGAAAAACGTTGAACCACCAAACAAAATTAAAGAATTAGTAACATTTCCTACATTTCGTCGATTACGACACCACGAAATAATTGACATTGCGCTGAACAACATCAAACGTGCCGCAGAGCGCCGGAGAAGACAGCAAAAACAGGTTTGTAGACGCCGAGACTTTCACGTTGGACAGAAGATATTAGTACGTACACACTATTTATCCAGCAAATTAAAAGGTAAGTGCAGTAAATTTGAACTTCTGTACGCGGGTCCATATCGGATTCGCAGCATTCCTCACCCCAATGTTGTACACGTCGAAACTTTGAGGACCAGAAAATCGAAAGGCAACCACCATTGGTCAAACATAAAACCGTTTATTGAGTGAACATACTTTACAATTTATCACGCTGTAATGCTAATTGCTAATTTTTATGAACATTTCTGTAACTATATTCACGTGATTACTTACTGATGATTGTATTTTTTCTTGGCAAGTGCCCGGCAAGGTAAGGTTAGCAGGTCGCTCTTCTTGTCGTTACACACTAGACCGTGCATATTTTTCCAGATGAACTTACGCATTTTATGAATAATTATGTAATTCTCTGTAGTGACGCATTAATTTTATCAAATTCTCTCTCCATTGAAGTCTTTAATTATCGCCTCTATTAACTACACTACATACAAGCTGAACACAACGGATGTCACATTTTGTCTTTCTTATGTATGTACGATTGTTTTCAAGTTTTGTTTGTATGCACTGTGAACTAGTTAAGGTATAACACACACCATTTGACTTTGACATTTTGCCCTATGATATCTCAACATCGTGACTGTTTTACATTTTCTTCTTTTGCTGCTGCATTGTGATATTCTCTGTACATTTTTTTTGCCTTTGAACACTGTCTATGCTTTTGACATATTACGTTTTTCTGTCATGTTATGCTGTATGCTTAATTGTGTCACCATTAACCAATCATTATCTAATGGGTATATGATTTAAATACAAGACATTAATCTTTGTTCATCAGTTTCATAAAGAATGATGCGTAAAGGAAATAAATTAAACAGAAATGGGAATTTCAACTACGGAATAGATGAAAGAAGATACAAAACCTTATGAGGACGAGTAAATGGATCAGAATTAACAAGCATTAACAAGAATATAATATACACATCGAAGAATAGCAGTCTTAACTAATTTTTTCTTTCAGAATACAAGGCGATTGATGCAAGCTGTCAGACAGAACTACACATCTTAGTTTTAAGTGATATAATATGGTAGAGATAAAGAATAGTTATGTAATGAGTAATGAAGTGACTTTTTGCAGATGATAATGAATGCTGATGAAGAATAATGATGAAGAATATGCTACTATGAATAATGAAGTTTTTTCTTTACAGGTGATGATGATAATGATGGAGTTATGATGATATGAATAATGAAGTTTTTCTTTACAGATGAGGATAATGTTGAAGTTATGTATTTATGCTATGTAGTTATTTAAGTATTTGTTGCAGTTTGCTTTGACAGCAGGTGTTATATTGCATAGTAGGATGACTGAAGATTTTGGAAAGGACAGCTATGGAAAACATTTTTTATACACATTTCACTACTTGTTAATTCGAAGTTCACTACTTTTCAGCATAGTCTACGTTTCTTCTTTCAGCTTAATAATCCTTTTGTATTTTCCAGCAGAAGCTTTTCATGATACTTACTAAACCTGTTACTTATTATACCGTTCTAATACTTGCATTTTTACTTTTACCCATTTGTGTCTATAATTTATAAATGTGATCACATATACTGCCTTGTTTCATAACCTTGCTACAGCTGACTCATGACGAATGACGTTACCTATCCTCATTTGCAGCAATAGGTCAAAAGCAAATATTGTTATGCCTGAGCAATTAATTATCGATCCCAACGCAATGCATTGCTAACAAAAATGTATTACCAGTCCCAAATAATGATAGCAGTTTAAGAGAATTCTGTGTAATGCTGATCAGCTATGAATAATGTCACCTGAAAAATGATTGCTACTGATTACTGTATTGAAATGAACATTAATTAATTATGCTTTGTAACTAGTAAATGAATCCTACTGATTATGCTTTGTAATAAGGAAACGAATGCTACTAATTATGCTTTGTAACTGGGAAAAGAATGCTAGTGATTACTGTATTGAGATGATTACTGTATTTAAATGACCAATGATTAATTACTAATGCTTTGTAACTAGGAAATTAATGCTACTAATTACGCTTTGTAACAAGGAATTGAATGCTATTGATTATGCTTTGTAATTTGGAAAAGAATGCTACCGATTACTGTATTGAAATGACCAATGATTAATTAATAATGCTTTGTAATTAGGAAATGAATGCTACTGATTACGGTATTGAAATGAGCAATGACAATGTTGTCTGTAAAACAATTAATGAACATTTTTCTGTAATACTACATACTTGGTACAGAAATGTTCAATAACTAGGCTATGGATACCGCAAACTACTAATGTAATCAAAACTAGTCTGTGATATAATGTCCTTCACCTTCTGACCTAATTACCTGAAATTATTGTAACATCCATTTGTCTTGTCCATCCTCATTATCATGGAGCACTATATTTGGTTTTTGCACTAATTCTACGTTGGTGTGCCTCTTACGAGCGTGGTGTTGACACGACATGCTGTCCACCACCGTAAGCGACGAAGACGTTACTATGGTCCCACTGTTTGGTGTACCTGGCATACTGCCAAATGATAGCATGGAATATTACTACGACGTTTCAGTGTCTTGATACGCTGATAAATACTTCTGGGAACGGAACTGCAGATTGTATCACTTAGTGTTGTGATTCTGTGGAAAGATATGGACTTTCAGTGCAGCTGTGTGCAAACTAAAGTGCTACAACCATGATGCAATCCTTTCCTTTCCTATCCTAATAGTGAAAATCATTTTAGCTAACATCATTTATGTTCATGGCCTATACATTTTTTTTCGATTTGTTGAACTCCAGTGCGAGTACACTTGTGTCACTTGTCGACATGATTTTCTGCCATTGTTTATTTGTTGTGAAAATACTAAAGACATTTTCGATTTGTTCTGAAGTGCAGTATGTGTGCACTCTTGTCATCTATATTGTATATACTTTTTGTGATTTGATGATTTTTCTACCCTTGCGTTTATTTGTTATGAAAATGTTCAAAAGTTTTCAGTACATGTGCACTTATGTGTTTTCTACTGAATTTCAGTGCCTGTGCACTTTTCTCATTTTTCAATATGATTTGTGCTTATTCTGTATACCTTTTATGATTTCGTGATATGTTTTATGTCATTTGTTATTCATTGTATATACATTTCGTCTTTTGCTGATATATTCTCCACTGCAGTGCATGTGCACTCATGTCCTTTGTCAACATGATTTTGTTCTGAAAATGCTACAGAATCTTACAGTGCGTGTGCACTTTGTTATTTGTCAAATAATTTGTATATACATTTTTCTGATTTTCTGATACGCTCTCTACTCATTGTACTTATATTTTGTCTTGTCTGAAGTGTTTTGTACTAGGTGCATGTGCACAACATTTAATTCATGTACTACATCTGAATTTTTTTTGTTTGTAAAATGTAAAAGTTAATTAATTACAGAAAAATTTTGCCGCGATTGGCAAGTCCAAATGACTCACCATCGCTGCCAAATTTTTGCCCCCCCAGTGGAGGGTTATGAAACACGTATTTTGTGCGGCGGCGATGGCGAGGCATTGTAGAATCTCTGACCAGAGAGCATGTAGTTGGTGCAGTTGCGCTCCACTCGCAGTAGCGAGCAGGCAGTCTGTCGGCAGTTGTAGCCGAGTAGAGTTGCGGTCTAGTTGCGAGAGAGTTCAGTAGTGGTAGCCCAGAGCAGTCGGCGGGCGTCGGCACCGCAATGGTCGAGATTCAGGATGAGGTATATTTTTATTAAATAAGTATTCATGCAGCTTTGCGCTCATCAGATAATCTAGTGTATATTCATTGTAATTGACTTTAAAGAATCGCCCCAATAATAATTTTGATTTCAAAACAATTTTTTAACAAAGAAAAAAAAATCATTTGATTCCCTTGCATTTCCTTAAAGAAAATTTTCAGATAACTTTAAAAAAAAAATAATTATTGCGATGCATTTCGTCCAAGCTGTGGCGCAGAATAAGAGCAGATATTTCTCATGCAGACATACTGAGGTAAGAGATTAATTCTGATTTTTGCACAGGGCCAAAGACTGACATTTCGGTCTATTTCCATTTTCATTGTCACTGAAATTTTATTATCACTGAATTGACTTTTATTTTATGGGAGCTTATATTTGGGTCAGATAGCTAAATTTTGTTTAATTGTCTTTGTCATTAATATTTTTGCGGGAACGTTACATTTGGCTCCATTTCTATTAAGTATTGTCATTCGAAAATTTTTGTGGGGAGGTTACAAACTGCTATACATTATTAAAGCTTATAACAAAGTGAATAGTAGGCATAATATAACAAACATAACCTAAAACAGAGGAACACTCATAGTTACTCAAAAATTATTGTACACTTAAGTCTTAAAAGTTGGAAAGATGGTTGGCTGTGAAACATCTGGACGACGTCTTTGCATGCACTGTGGATTCGTTCGTGAACATATGGAGTGGAATTCACGCTTTTGGACGACAATGTACGCCCCTACCATCACAATCTCGTGAACACCTTTTTAGCGCAGCACACAAACAGTCGGATGAAATGGTTCCCATTTTCTCCAGGTCTCTGCTGCATTGAAAAAGCACAAGCCACGCTAAAATTAGTGCCTGGAAATCGTCCTGTCTCACCAGCGACCCTATAGATGCCGCTGTGGAAGAATCGGACAATATCCCACAGGCTTACAGGCTTATCTGGACAATTTGAAAAGGGATATGCCTAACAACATTGAAAAGTGTCTCCATTTACGAGGAGGGCCGGTTGGCTATGGGCTATGCAAGGTGACACAGAGAAGGAACTGTAGTGTCTGCAGTGGAATCTTAAGCTTTTGATCTTTTTTTTGTGTGTGTGTCAAATGGAAATGTGTTTATCGTCTTCATTTTAGTTTTCTTGTGACTGTATCTGACAGAACAATACCAGTTTTGTTTGTTCTGCTTGTGGTTGCTGGATCAGCATTATTAAGGAGGCAATAGAGATACGAATTTCACCCGACGAATCTTGTTAATCGAGAAGTGGGTTTTGCCCTCAGCACACCTTGGCAAGCAGCCTAAGAGTAATAAGACGGCAGTGGTGGATAGTGGACGCGAGTTGACAGCTGTGTGTGTAAACAATCGGCCGGACCGCTGTTAAACTGTTGTGCTGCGTCCGCCCGCCGCCACGCTGATACTTGTATTCGGTCACAGTTCGTGACACACCGGCACTTTACTGTAAGATAGAAAGAAGTCTTCCGAATCATTGTGCTCACACAGCGACCTTAATCGGCAAGAAATCTGTGAAGATTTTATTCCAGTTCAAATATTCCTTACTGAGCCGTGGTGCGCCTTTTCTAGCACACCAGCTCTTTGGACGATTGTCGATTGCCCAGCTGTACTACGATCTTTAACCCTGTTGTGATCTGGCGGCGGGTATTTGCTGTCGGCAGTTGGTCGTGGGCCTCACTACGAGGCGCTAGGACGTGCTTGAGGGGACGAAGGAGCAAAACACGAGGGCTCGGCCAGCGGCGGCGCGGCCGGTCTACCTTGCAGGACGGTCGCGAGTATGTGGTGCACCTGCCTGATGTCAACTCCGGGCTCTGCTCGTCGCCTTGCTTCGGTACCTGTTTTCTCGGACAGACCATTTCCTCATGACCATCTCTAACAACGCTCTCCATCTGAGGTGTAAGCGGTTTGGTGTCTTCGTTTCGTGGAACTATTTGCATTGTAGCGACTGTCACTGGTTAGTTGCCCTAATGTATGTGTTGTTGAAGTAAGAGCAGCCAGCAAGGTGTGTGATCGCAAGGACACCAACAGTCACTACTTCCTTTAAGGAAATCAGCGTCCCCGAAAGAGGTAGTAACTGTAAGCTACTGAAGATATTTGTAGTCTAGTAGTAATTTTCTGCGTACCAAGCTTACACTATTGGCAGTAAACTGCGGATCTACACAAGGAAATTCTAGTGCACAAAACCTAGTTTGTGCTGAAGTTGTGCATTTGAATGACGTAATATTATCTTGAAATTATTTCCATTTCACCTTTATACACATTGTCGGCCTTAATCATATGTGCAAACATTCTTTGCCTAACTATGAGGGGTAAACATCAGACATTTTAGTCGTTTTATTAAAAGCACTCACTGTTTTTTTTTTAAAATCATATTATTATTTATTGGTTCTTAACTTATATTAATTGATGTTTGCTTGGTGTTTGCCGTGTTTTCTGCGGTCTGTTTGTGTTCCAGTTTTCCTGCGAGTTGGGTTGTGTGGGAGCGGCGCCACGTTCTGCTTCGGTGCACAGAAGCTGTGACGTGCCGTCTAATGGGAAGTGACTCCCGGTTGGGCCCCTGCGTTTAGGTTTTGTTTTGGACGGCTGGTCTGCTGCTTCCGGCATTTTGAGTTAAGTCACCTTTTCCCAGGGTAGCCTGGCGTCACTGCCCATTTGATAAAAATTTAATATCTCTCATGTATTTAGAATAATTTAAATTTGCTTGCAAATGGATTATATTAAGTGTACATACTGTGCTCAAAAAATTTTATCTGAACCACGCTATTAATTTACTTCAAATTTATTGTTTATTAAGTAATTCTAATTTTCTGCTTGCTTGAGAAGGAAGCCATTGGTCAGTTTTGAGATTGTTTTAAGACTGCCACGTGTTGATTGTATATTAGCTGTTTATATAAATGTTGTCTTGAATAAATTATTGATCTGGTAGTTGTTGTGCTTAAGGAGTGACATTATAGGGGTCTTGACCTTGCATGCTAATCCCGACTTCCTAAGTCAGATTTACAGTCCAAATAATAATTACACGTGTATGTGAGGTAGACTTTACTAATGTTTATGTATATTGTCATTGTAAAAAGAGGTTGTATCAGTGAACAGACACCGACATTACCTGTAAAACACTGACGAAAAATAATCGCAATACCAAAAAATAGTTAATGTCGAGTAATGAAGCAAGCACGTAAACGTGCGTGCACTGTGTTGTACAGGAGCCGGATGTCAGTTCGTGGAATTGAGTTTCATGCCTGTTGCACATGATCGGGCAGTGCAGTACTTATTGTGGATGACGCTGTAGTTCTCCAATATGCGCTCGGTTGGAGACAGATCGCGTGATCGAGTAGACCAACGCAACATGTCGACACTCTGTAGAGCGCTATGTGGACGAGAGTTATCCTGTTGGAAAATACGCCCTGGAATACTATTCATGAACAGCAGCAGAACTGGGCGAATCACTAGACTGAGTACAGTTTCGCATTCAGGGTGCGCTGGAGGACCACCAGAGTGCTCCTGCTATAATACGAAATCTACATTTACATCTACGTGATTACTCTGCTATTCACAATAAAGGGCCTGGTAGAGGGTTCAATGAACCACCTTCATGCTGTCTCTCTACCATTCCACTCTCGAACGGCACGCGGGAAAAACGAGCACATCCCAGACAATAACTCCAGGTGTAGGTCAAGTGTGTGTAGCACGCAGAAATGTTAGTTGCGGGGCCTAAATTGGTCTCCTTCTAACCAGTACACGGCCATCATTGGCACGAGGCAAAAACAGCATTCGTCAGAGATCACAACAGACCTACACTCTTCCTTTCAATGAGCTCTCACTTGACATCATTGAAGTGGAAAGCGCTGGTAGTTTGGGGTCAGTGGAAAGCACGATATAGGGCGTCTGTCTTGGAGCTGTCTTTGAAGTAAACGGTTTGTAACAGTTCATTGTGTCACAGTGGTACCAACTACTGCTTAGATTGCCGCTACAGATGCAGTACGATACCTGTCGGCAGTGCCACGTGGCCGTCCGGAGTCCGATCTTCTTGCGACCGTACATTCTCGTGATCACCGCTTCCAGCAGTCATGTGCAGTGGCTACATGTCTGCCAACTCTTTCTGCAGTATCGCAGAAGGAAAACGCAACTTCTTGTAGCTCTATTACACAACATCGTTCAAACTCAGTGAAGCGTTGACTAACATCAACTTACCATGTCCAGTCTCAAAGGTAACTAACGGTCACGACTGTTACAGTGTGTATTTAAAGCAAATCTGATTTGTTTGCACATAAGCACTAGCACCACTCTTATGCGACTGGCACGAAATCTATCAGATGTTCAAAATGTTCAAATGTGTCAGAAATCTTATGGGACTTAACTGCTAAGGTCATCAGTCCCTAAGCTGACACACTACTTAACATAAATTATCCTAAGGACAAACACACACACCCATGCCCGAGGGAGGACTCGAACCTCCGCCGGGACCAGCTCTATCAGATGTAGAAACACACCTGCCAGCATTCGTTTATGTCGCACAACTCCTTCTTGCTGTTGCAATTTTCTTCCGTCGGTGTATTTTTCTGTTTCAAACTCGTGGCAGCAGTTGTTAATTGTTGGATGCAAAATACAAGAATGCTCTTTCCCTCATCTTCTATTTGCTTACTTAAGTGGCTTATAGCTACTGTTCCTACGTTGAATTTATAATCATATTTTAACTTTACTGCACATCACGAAGGTACTTTCCCACATACCGTAACTTCACTTTAGTGTAGTGTCAGCCTGCTCATCATTCCGTTCCTGTTCCTCCTCTTAACAAATATCTATGAGTATTGAAACCGTCGGCGGTCTACGCGTTTGTCCCACGTCCGCGTAGCCTAACACGCGTCCAACCTCGACAACAGAGACCACACGTTTTCTATCACAGCTCAACTATCAAATGGTTCAAATGGCTCTGAGCACTATGGGACTTAACATCTATGGTCATCAGTCCCCTAGAACTTAGAACTACTTAAACCTAACTAACCTAGGGACTTCACACAACACCCAGCCATCACGAGGCAGAGAAAATCCCTGACCCCGCCGGGAATCGAACCCGGGAACCCGGGCGTGGGAAGCGAGAACGCTACCGCACGACCACGAGGCTCAACTATCGTTCTGATTTCTGTGTAAATCGTCGGGCACTCTTCAGTACACATGAAGGCTCCTGCTGCCAAATTTATTTTAAGAAAGATAGTCTTTTACTTTAATTAACATTTACCTAACGTTTAGTACTCAGTATTTCGTCGGAAACCGATATATATTTTCACTTCCCAGAAATTCATTCCTTAGTTTAACCACTAACTGAATATATTTCCAAGTTTTCCAATTGTGTTGGAACATAGTGAACAAAATGTAGTTAATATTGCTGACAGAATTTAAAAAAAAATGAAATTCCAAGAACTCAGGTTTCAGTTTCTAAAATACTTTACAGGAATTGAGGAAGATGATAACACACAGGAATGAATTACAAATCAGTTTTGCCTTTATTTCCTCTGACAGTCCCGTAAAATTAAAAGAAAATGTTCTGGAAATGTCCATTGACAGTCCCTGAAAATAAAAGTCGAGAACAGGCCAGTTCGTGATTTCTGGTGCTGCGCACGCGAAGAGTTCACAGAACTTAGTGACACTGCCATTGCACATATTCTTCCATTCCCCTCTACTTGTTAGCAGAGTTTCTCAATATTGACAGTAATCAAAACGAAACAGAGTAATTTCTTAAAGCCAGAATCACCACTGATACACTAACGAAGATTCACTCTCGAATAGAGGAGCAGTTGTCCAGAAAACAAGCTCGCCGGTTTCATTAACGTACCAGAAACACATGGAAATTCATACTTGTATATTTGTTTTGTTTGTCCTATTTATAGCGTAGTTCCTGTATTTATTTCACCCATTTAATGCGTAGTTCCACGCTTTTTAGCACTTCATTAGTTATAAATTTTATAATCTAATTTAGATATGGTTACGTGTAATATGAATTAAGGATAACTCTAGGTAGGTTGAAAAAGTCACAAGCTGCAAAACAAGGACCGTTTATTAGCCCTTGACCTAGGTTTCAATATTTCTAAAAAGATTTTTTTCAGGAGAAGTGGGTGTTATATTACTTCAGCTGAAGCTTAGCGGCTCTTGTCATATATAAAATACTATAAACCTAGGTCAAGGGCAACTGGTTGGCTGATTTTTTTCAACCTCTTCAGATTTATACAGTTGCTTATTCGCAGCCATGTCTAAGATTGGTGTGAAAATTTAGATGCACAAAACGGCATTTATCTCGTCAAGATAGATTGCTTCCCAGGTACCGTGATTTGAACTTACCCACGAAAAATAACTGTGTGCCTCGTTTACATATTTAGATTTACATACGTAGAGCAACAGTTATTCACCAGTTTTGTAACCAGAATATAAAAGCCTAAAAATAGGGCTTATGTCATTCAAAGTTTCGTTCTTAGCTCAACATGTAAACTAACAGTGTTACACGTAAGTCATTGACAATTCCGATTTGATGTTTGCGACGTGTGTAATAGGCTATGCTCGATTAATTTCCAGAGAAAATTCTGAAAAAAGTCACACAGTAGAGAGAATGAGCGAGTGGAATATGTGTACGTATTAAATGCGGACGTAAGCCCGCCGCGAGCAGTGGCAACCAGTTACTACATTCGCCCGCGGTTCGCGGTTACTGGCGCCAAAGCCATCACAGTCGTGCACATCAATCTGTAACAAGTGTTGTGGCAGCGATACACGAGAAGGAAGTCCTCACCTACACGTACTGATGCTTTATTGCGTTTTTTTAAAAAAAATTAGTCTTTCGATTCTGAACATTACAGTAGTTGCATCGATTTGGTGAATATCAGGGTTCATTCGTTTTTTTTCCTTTATTCAACCGGACCGTATTCACTGATTTTATTCATCCGATTATCGGTTGCAGGCAGCTGTATGTTACGCGAAAGTATTAAGAACTTCGTTAATTTATCACCGAAAATTCTAGTACTAAAATTTTGCTACATTAAACTACTACGTACGATGTACTTAACTATTATTTGGTGTGAGACATTACTTCGTAAAGATATACGAGACCACACACACACACACACACACACACACACACACACACACACACACGTCTTTGGTAGTTTTTGAGAATGACTGCTAACACGAGAAAAAAACGTCGTAGAGTGAACATAACGGTCTTCAGGAAGCTTTAGAACCCAGACACATCTAGTATTTTCATTTGCAGGTAGAACAGCCGTCAACATCAAAACATCACGCAGCCTTCTTCAGATTGATATATCAATGTTAGGTCTGTTTGTGCTTGTATATCTGTGTGTGTACGTGTGTGCGTGTTCGTGCGTGCATATGCATGTGTGTGTTTTGGGGGGAGTGATCATCGATCTCGTTTTGGGAAGATTATTATTATTTTTTTATTAATGCGATTGGGAGTGCCGCTTTCACATGCCACTCGTTTGGTACGACCTTGTCGTACAACACTGGATCTGGAGGTGGCTGTATACTGCAGTTAAAGCCGGTAATAAATAATGGCTCCTACAAAGTTTTCGTTCGTTTTCGAAGGACCATATTTTCCAATGCATTACATCTACAAATATGACCAATACATGAATAGAACTGTGAAGTCTTCGAGTTTGCGCCGGCCGCGGTGGTCTAGCGGTTCTGGCGCTGCAGTCCGGAGCCGCGGGACTGCTACGGTTGCGGGTTCGAATCCCACCTCGGGCATGGGTGTGTGTGATGTCCTTAGGTTAGTTAGGTTTAAGTAGTTCTAAGTTCTAGGGGACTTATGACCTAAGATGTTGAGTCCCATAGTGCTCAGAGCCATTTTTTCTTCGAGTTTGCATTGTACCCACTTTTGGCGTTAAGAGTGCAGTGCCTTAACAAATTGGCGACAAAGCAAGAAAAGACTTATTGCGTTCTGGAATATGCAAGATGTTTACCAGCTACAACAGCGCAGCGTGCATTCAGAACGAATTATGGAAAAGAACCGCCGTGTGAACAGAGCATTGTGCGTTGATACCGATAGGTCAGGGCCACTAGTTATCTAAGTAAACATAATAAATGTATGCTAGATGCAACAGTAGAGAGAGTCAGGAAAACTCTGTAAGCTTCATACATCAGTATTTAAATTGGATGATGGTGAGACATTAGATTGCGTAATTTTTATTGAAAATGAAACTCCTCCAGCTGCACTTAAGATTTCATATTTATTTGGCTACTAGTTTCGACGTTGCGTCAACGCCATCTTCAGGCCCATACACTTTGATGATATCAATTATTGTGTGTGGCTGAGTACTAGTGAACGCAAGTTTGAATTAAAACTGTTTGCTAGTGGAAATTCGATTTACGGTAATCTGTCCCACGATTGGTGAAAATTATTAAATGGGGGTGGAGCAAATTGAGCTGCTACTTTCATTTTGGTCTTAGAAATGTGCTGGCCTTTCATCTGCCTGGCAGTCTGAATCTTCGCTTGTATGGAGCGTGGTGCCGTTTGTGTGGCGTCACTCTCGCGCGGCAGCGTCCCGTGTTGCCGAGCGAGCGCTCTGAGCTTAGGCGGCGAAATCTTGACCAAAATTGTGAAAAGATAAAGCTTGTCCAACGATTGTGGCAAGTATATTTTATAGTAACTGACAAAATTGTTGATTCATAACTCAGTTTTCAGGGGCCTGAGACAAGTCTATCGACCTCCAGCAAGAGTTAAAGAAGAGCTTTTCCTGGTAAACGTTTTAGATCGATTCAAATTTTTTGTGACTACAGTAAATGATTGTTTAAACTTAGGCTGATTTAAGTATTGATGTATTGAAACTGATTGTATTTAAAATGTGGACTAATATAATTACTTATAGTTGTAACACAGTCTGAAAAGTTTTACAAAACAATATTTTACTTCGCCTGTTATATTCTTTAGCAGTTTCTTTAGCGTGTCGTACCTATACTGTAGTCATGATAAACAATTCCACAAATTATCCCTACATATTTAAAAGATTTTTTAAAATAATATGCTCTTCCTCTTTATCTTTTAGAAAACTTCATGTGTATTTCGACTACAAACGCCTTAGAGCTAAATACGCAACTTTACGACCTGTGGCGGGTCGTGAGCATACGTTCTGGGTGTTCACAAATGTTTAGATTCGGATAAATATGAGAGTGTGAAATTAATAGCATCTGCTGTATAATGGTTATGCTTATCAACATATTTACACAACTACATCCACTGACAATAATAGTAATAATAACAGTGTTGTTGTTGTTGTGGTCTTCAGTCCTGAGACTGGTTTGATGCAGCTCTCCATGCTACTCTATCCTGTGCAAGCTTCTTCATCTCCCAGTACCTACTGCAACCTACATCCTTCTGAATCTGCTTAGTGTATGCATCTCTTGGTCTCCCCCTACGATTTTTACCCTCCACGCTGCCCTCCAATACTAAATTGGTGATCCCTTGATGCCTCAGAACATGTCCTACCAACCGATCCCTTCTTCTGGTCAAGTTGTGCCACAAACTCCTCTTCTCCCCAATCCTGTTCAGTACCTCCTCATTAGTTATGTGATCTACCCATCTAATCTTCAGCATTCTTCTGTAGCACCACATTTCGAAAGCTTCTATTCTCTTCTTGTCCAAACTATTTATCGTCCATGTTTCACTTCCATACATGGCTACGCTCCATACAAATACTTTCAGAAAAGACTTCCTGACACTTAAATCTATACTCGATGTTAACAAATTTCTCTTCTTCAGAAACGCTTTCCTTGCCATTGCCAGTCTACATTTTATATCCTCTCTACTTCGACCATCATCAGTTATTTTGCTCCCCAAATAGCAAAACTCCTTTACTACTTTAAGTGTCTCATTTCCTAATCTAATACCCTCAACATCACCCGACTTAATTCGACTACATTCCATTATCCTCGTTTTGCTTTTGTTGATGTTCATCTTATATCCTCCCTTCAAGACACCATCCATTCCATTCAACTGCTCTTCCAAATCCTTTGCTGTCTCTGACAGAATTACAATGTCATCGGCGAACCTCAAAGTTTTTATTTCTTCTCCATGGATTTTAATACCTACTCCGAATTTTTCTTTTGTTTCCTTTACTGCTTGCTCAATATACAGATTGAATAACATCGGGGAGAGGCTACAACCCTGTCTTACTCCCTTCCCAACCACTGCTTCCCTTTCATGTCCCTCGACTCTTATAACTGCCATCTGGTTTCTGTACAAATTGTAAATAGCCTTTCGCTCCCTGTATTTTACCCCTGCCACCTTTAGAATTTGAAAGAGAGTATTCCAGTCAACATTGTCAAAAGCTTTCTCTAAGTCTACAAATGCTAGAAACGTAGGTTTGCCTTTCCTTAATCTTTCTTCTAAGATAAGTCGTAAGGTCAGTATTGCCTCACGTGTCCCAGTATTTCTACGGAATCCAAACTGATCTTCCCCGAGGTCGGCTTCTACTAGTTTTTCCATTCGTCTGTAAAGAATTCGCGTTAGTATTTTGCAGCTGTGGCTTATTAAACTGATTGTTCGGTAATTTTCACATCTGTCAACACCTGCTTTCTTTGGGATTGGAATTATTATATTCTTCTTGAAGTCTGAGGGTATTTCGCCTGTTTCATACATCTTGCTCACCAGATGGTAGAGTTTTGTCAGGACTGGCTCTCCCAAGGCCGTCAGTAGTTCCAATGGAATGTTGTCTACTCCGGGGGCCTTGTTTCGACTCAGGTCTTTCAGTGCTCTGTCAAACTCTTCACGCAGTATCGTATCTCCCATTTCATCTTCATCTACATCCTCTTCCATTTCCATAATATTGTCCTCAAGTACATCGCCCTTGTATAGACCCTCTATATACTCCTTCCACCTTTCTGCTTTCCCTTCTTTGCTTAGAACTGGGTTTCCATCTGAGCTCTTGATGTTCATACAAGTGGTTCTCTTATCTCCAAAGGTCTCTTTAATTTTCCTGTAGGCAGTATCTATCTTACCCCTAGTAAGATAAGCCTCTACATCCTTACATTTGTCCTCTAGCCATCCCTGCTTAGCCATTTTGCACTTCCTGTCGATCTCATTTTTGAGACGTTTGTATTCCTTTTTGCCTGCTTCATTTACTGCATTTTTATATTTTCTCCTTTCATCAATTAAATTCAATATTTCTTCTGTTACCCAAGGATTTCTACTAGCCCTCGTCTTTTTACCTACTTGATACTCTGCTGCCTTCACTACTTCATCCCTCAAAGCTACCCATTCTTCTTCTACTGTATTTCTTTCCCCCATTCCTGTCAATTGTTCCCTTATGCTCTCCCTGAAACTCTGTACAACCTCTGGTTCTTTCAGTTTATCCAGGTCCCATCTCCTTAAATTCCCACCTTTTTGCAGTTTCTTCAGTTTTAATCTACAGGTCATAACCAATAGATTGTGGTCAGAGTCCACATCTGCCCCTGGCAATGTCTTACAATTTAAAACCTGGTTCCTAAATCTCTGTCTTACCATTATATAATCAATCTGATACCTTTTAGTATCTACAGGGTTCTTCCATGTATACAACCTTCTATCATGATTCTTAAACCAAGTGTTAGCTATGATTAAATTGTGCTCTGTGCAAAATTCTACCAGGCGGCTTCCTCTTTCATTTCTTAGCCCCAATCCATATTCACCTACTATGTTTCCTTCTCTCCCTTTTCCTACACTGGAATTCCAGTCACCCATAACTATTAAATTTTCGTCTCCCTTCACAATCTGAATAATTTCTTTTATTTCATCATACATTTCTTCAATTTCTTCGTCATCTGCAGAGCTAGTTGGCATATAAACTTGTACTACTGTAGTAGGTGTGGGCTTCGTATCTATCTTGGCCACAATAATGCGTTCACTAAGCTGTTTGTAGTAGCTTACCCGCGTTCCTATTTTCCTATTCATTATTAAACCTACTCCTGCATTACCTGCCGGCCGCGGTGGTCTAGCGGTTCTGGCGCTGCAGTCCGGAACCGCGGGACTGCTACGGTCGCAGGTTCAAATCCTGCCTCGGGCATGGGTGTGTGTGATGTCCTTAGGTTAGTTAGGTTTAAGTAGTTCTAAGTTCTAGGGGACTTATGACCTAAGATGTTGAGTCCCATAGTGCTCAGAGCCAAGCCTGCATTACCCCTATTTGACTTTGTGTTTATAACCCTGTAGTCACCTGACCAGAAGTCTTGTTCCTCCTGCCACCGAACTTCACTAATTCCCACTATATCTAACTTTAACCTATCCATTTCCCTTTTCAAATTTTCTAACCTACCTGCCCGATTAAGGGACCTGACATTCCACGCTCCGATCCGTAGAACGCCAGTTTTCTTTCTCCTGATAACGACATCCTCTTGAGTAGTCCCCGCCCGGAGATCCGAATGGGGGACTATTTTACCTCCGGAATATTTTACCCAAGAGGACGCCATCATCATTTAATCATACAGTAAAGCTGCATGCCCTCGGGAAAAATTACGGCCGTAGTTTCCCCTTGCTTTCAGCCGTTCGCAGTACCAGCACAGCAAGGCCGTTTTGGTTATTGTTACAAGGCCAGATCAGTCAATCATCCAGACTGTTGCCCTTGCAGCTACTGAAAAGGCTGCTGCCCCTCTTCAGGAACCACACGTTTGTCTGGCCTCTCAACAGATACCCCTCCGTTGTGGTTGTACCTACGGTACGGCTATCTGTATCGATGAGGCACGCAAGCCTCCCCACCAACGGCAAGGTCCATGGTTCATGGGGGGGTAATAACAATAAAATAAAAATATGCGTAACCTGTCTTAAGAAAAGAAAGATTTGTTTTTGGGTAATTTTGTTATTTTGCACACAATTAGATACAGTTTAGGGCAAGAATGAAAAATCGTGTAAGCTTTCGTCACTCACCGTTTCGCATTTTTTTGTAAGGGGTAGTTCTCGTGCGTTTATTCTTTTTTTGGGCAAATGTAATGGTCCCAAACGCAAGTATTAGTTAACTAATTAACTTTTGGGCGGAAAATCAGACATTATTATTTTGCACCCTCACGACAACTTAAGCTTATTATATACTTCTCTGTTCGCTTGTAGTCATGCTTATTCGATTTTGTCACTTTCTCAGTCAATGGATCCCGTCTGGGAGGCCATAATTCCTTTGCGGGTAACTCCTCCTAGAAATTTTCTTCTCTCCATCAAGCTCTCTCAGACAGAAGCCCGAACAACAGAGTCAGACTTATTAGGATATATACTGAATCCATGAAATATCGTTTTGATAATGGATAGGCACTAGCCGAAATCTAGATCTGCTTTAATAAAGCCTAAAAGGAAAGGATGACTGATTGCTGTGCTCCATCATTTTGAAAGATTTTCTTTTCTGATAGCAGATAAAGAGATTCAAAAGAGTTCATGTTCACACTTCACACGAAAGCAGATTCCAGCACAGGAAATAACCAACCCCAAGCACAAATAGCATTTTGTAGAAACGATTAAATTAATGTAGTACTGTCTACCAACTAGAATAGGAATGATGCCCTGAGAACCGTAAAGGCCAAAAGCACACCATCGTCGATCCAACATTTAAGTCAATATCGTAGAAACCAATGAGACAGCTTTTTTATGAATATATACAATATTGGCCTAAAGCACAGATTACTGTATGGTAAAATTCAAAGCTTGATTTATTCTATCTCATTCATAATCCCACAAAACAGGTTTTTCTGTCAGTAGAACTAAAAAAAAAATAAAAATAAAAAAAATTAAAAATATTGAGTGTCATGTAATATTTTGTCTAATGTAGTATCTAGTATAGACACCTTTTATTAACCTGAAACGTTCCACATCATTACGAAGTGTCGTATTCATGATCTATGGAACAAGTACTAATCTAATCTAATCTAATCTAATTGATAGCCGATCTAATTTTACAGTATAGTTGTTGAATTCGCATATGAGAGGAGTGTGCTACCGTCTAGCGTGATTTAAGCGAAGCGAACATGGATAAAAGTCTGCTTCAGTGTGCTATCACCTGGTGGCATTGACGTAAACTTGTAGTTGAGAAGTGAGTGCTAACAGTGCACACCGTGAACCGTGTACGTTCTTTATCTGATCCATCCTTTTTTGGCCCGTAAAGCAATTACGTCACGCCAGTTGTGCACGTGTAAAAACTCCTTAAAACACGAACAACTGAAGGCGTTCTCGCGACCCTGATGCCAGTTTAACACAGTCTAGAGGAGGAGCAATGTAGCAGAACGCAATAGGTTTAGCGCCATGTATTTCATATTACAGAATCTACGTTACGCTTAACATAATTCAAAGAAAAATAATCACTAACTCCGAAAGGTGTGAAAACTTACGGTGTTCACACGCTGTTGTGCTCTTACACAACAGCCGCCACTGTGTATGGCTCTTGTGGACCAAAAAAAATTTTTTGGTGTACATTTGATGATTTTTCAATCAAAAATCAGTATTCTTTAATAAAAAAAGAGAAATAGCTTACAGGTTTTATTCATACCTTCCCTTCCAAAGTATCACGATATTAGGTGTAAAGAAAGTCACGAGCTGAAGTGGAAAATACTTGGCTAGAGACCTGGGACAATCGCCAGTCGTGATCGGGATCATTAGACACATACCAACCTAGACTACCCATGCTAATATATACACCTCAGTGCCCATATACTTAACAAAGTATATGAAATACTATAGTACATATAGCTAGCATTACAAATATACTTTGGAGAATATATTTTAAAAAAGAAATTATTGTCAGAAATAATGCCAAATCAACTACTTACGGAAAACTCACGTTATGTCATGAGGCATTTGGCTACCCCGATTACTGTCATCATATCACCACCAAAATCCGCACAGTAAATTAATGATATCTCACGGGTCTATGTTGAATTTTCAACCCAAGGCTAGAGACACAGACCTAGAGCTCCCTATATAGGACAAGGACGAAAAGTAATACAATAAGTAATACAAATTTCTCTATCCTCACCTCGATACAGTAACTTCTCATTGGTTCTTCGATCTACCTACCTAATTTTCAACATATTTCTGTAGTACCAAATTTGAAGCCTATTTTTGTGAAGTCCACAATGTTATATTTCTGAACACTTAAAGTAAATTTATCATCTTTGCACGACTTTGAATAGCTTGCATCACACCGTACTTCGTTATAGATAACTGCATCATCTACGAAAAGTTTGGGATTACTACCAATATTCTCTACAAATTCATTAACATACAATACGAGCAGTGATGGTGCCAACAGACTTCCCTGGAACTCACCCGAAGTTATTATTAGAGTGCAAAAAAATTATTTTAACTATTTCTTTTGTAAAGTGTGCTATTTTTGCACTGACGGCAAGTAACACTGTACAAGGTTTGACTCAGTATTGTTTTTTGTTTCACGTCACAGTAAGAACGTTGCCATGTTGGCATTGTAGGTAAAACAATGTTGTGACACGTTTAGATAAGCGGCTCTTGGCGGTTTCTAAATATTACCTTTCTTTTCTCTTCTTCTTATGCGTTTCTCCATAGCAGTTAGTCCTTTTCGAGCTCCACAGGCCTCTTCGGTCCGAGTCACCTGGTCCTAGCTTTGCGACTTCTGTTGCTTCCTGTATACATGTTTTCCAACTTACAACTGGCCTTCCTCTCCTTTTTCATCTGGGCGGCTCCCGCTTTAAAATGTTCCTTCGTCACCTGTATTTGAGCGTTCTCTGTAAGTGCCTGTACCGCAGAACCGCTCTGTTCTGCGAACTTCTTTTATGGAGCACGCTAAATCTATATACTTCCCTACCTCCTCATTTTATATCCTAGCTGCTTCGTTAACTGCAGACATCGTTTCCATGGTTATAATTTTCTCCCTAATTTTAAAGCCACATCTCAGCGCCACATAACACTATGCTCTCCACCACACTGTCTCTTCTTAGTTTCCTGCCGAGTCTTATTATTCCTTATTATCACATGCGAAGCTGTAGTAGCTCTCTTCCTCACTCATCCTATGGGACTAACATCGTTGCACAGCTATCAAAGCTGTCTATTATTCGTACCAAATATTGATAGCTTCTGCAGGATTTTATTTCTCCTTCCTCTGTGCCAATTTTCACTAATGCTGCCCCATATGTATGCTCTCTGTCTTGTCTAGATTTATTCCCAAATACCATTTGCTACACTCCTTAAGTTTTCTCAGCGTGCATTCCACATTGCCTTACTCTTGAGAGAATAATACCTGGTCATCCGCAAATATTGAAGATTATCGTCAGCAGCCTTTATTCTCGTGCCTGAGCAATTTCTGTGCATCCACGCAGTACCTGTTCCAAATAAACGTTAACCAAAATATATGTTACATTCCACAAGCTTGTTTTAAAACTTTGTCAAAGAAAATAGTAAGTTTTTTTTAATCATTACTCTCGTGTTCTTATACAACTTTTTAGCCAGGCTAGTCCATTTTTCTCTCACATTAACTCTTTTCATTACTTCCTGTAATTTTATTCCGGGGACATTGTCATCCGCTTCCTATAAGTCCACAAATACCATGATTACGCTTTTACCTTTACTTTTGCATTTCCATCGGGGTGGTTCTGAGGACATCAAATACTCCTGATGGGCCAAACTAGCAACAAACTGGTAAACTGAACTTCGAAGCGTACGAAGTGTCAATCTAAAGGAAGAAATCCCTGGAAAAGGTCTATCCTGGTCCACCTGAAAAGAGTTAGAGTGATGGGCTTGCATCCAGTTCTCTGGAAAAAGGCGTGCTTGGATCAGTCCCAAACACAGGCCTCGGAGGATTAACAGACATTTATCGAATTCTGTAAGCAGCTCAAGGTAAATTACATGTTGGCTCCTTTGACACTAACACGACCGATTCTCTTTGACATTCTTTCCCAATCAGAGCTTCTGGTCTGTCTCTATTGAGCTATCTGTTTTTTTTTTCTTTTTGAGTCATCAGTCTTCTAACTGGTTTGATGTGGCCCACCATGAATCTGCAACCTATGTTCTCAATTATTTAGTGGATGTATCCTAATCCCTTTCTCTACAGTTTTGACCCTCTTATGCCACGGAATTATTCCTCATTTGTTATCAGTTTCCTGTCATGTTGTTCCTTGTTCTTGTACTATATTCCATACATTTGTTTGCTCGCCGATTCTGCGGAGAACATCCTCATTCCTTACCTTATCTGTCGACGTTCTTCTGTAGCACCGCATTTCAAAGGCTTCTATTCTCTCCTTGTCCAGTTGTCCCATTATCCATGTCTCACTTCCATACAATGCTGTGCTGCAAACTTCCATTCTCGGAAGTTTTTTCCGCAAATTGAGAGACGTTGATATTAGTAGACTTCTCTTGTCCGGGAATGTCTTTTTTGCCATTTCTAGTCTGCTTTTTATATCCTCCTTGCCCAATCCGTCAGGGGTTACTTCGCTGCCTAGGAAACAAAATTCCTAATTATGATGTTAAATTTTATCGCTGTTCCCATTTCTGCTACTTCCCAATACATCAGTTGCCTAAGCGACGTTAAACCCTAATCTTCTTTATTGTGAAACCAAAATCTCGCCTTCGTGTCACAGAAAATATTCTATCTTACAAAATTTTAGGAAGCATTCTGTGGTGTCACCGCCAGACACCACACTTGCTAGGTGGTAGCCTTTCAATCGGCCGCGGTCCGTTAGTATACGTCGGACCCGCGTATCGCCACTATCAGTGATTGCAAACCGAGCGCCGCCACACGGCAGGTCTAGTCTAGAGAGACTCTCTAGCACTCCCCCAAGTTGTACAGCCGACTTTGACAGCGATGGTTCACTGTCTACATACGCTCTCGTTTGCCGAGACGACAGTTTAGCAAAGCCTTCAGCTACGTCATTTGCTACGACCTAGCAAGGCGCCATATTCAGTTACTATTCTGAAGAGATAATATTGTGACTCATGTACCGTCAAGAGCGACGTTCATCGTTAATGGGTTAAAGTTAAGTATCAAACTATTACGTCCGCGTTGCCGGCCGCGGTGGTCTCGCGGTTCTAGGCGCGCAGTCCGGTACCGTGCGACTGCTACGGTCGCAGGTTCGAATCCTGCCTCGGGCATGGATGTGTGTGACGTCCTTAGGTTAGTTAGGTTTAAGTAGTTCTAAGTTCTAGGGGACTGATGACCACAGCAGTTGAGTCCCATAGTGCTCAGAGCCATTTGAACCATTACGTCCGCTTCCTGAATTCTAATTCCTTGTCATGTTCCAGACCTCACGTCAGTATAGTCCTTCCCTCCTCACGCTAGCCTGCGTGCATTTCGGCCTCCAATAGTGACACGGTGTTGGCTCTTCAGCCAACACAACACATTCTGTCAGTGGAGCGTAAACAGCGAACAATAGCGATTACAACAGAAGTTTATTTGGATTGGAAACCGGTTTCGGTCTATAGCTTAATTATCATCAAGCTGATGGTAGCTGCTGGTGGAGATGGACAGAGCGCCGGCAGGTGTGGCCGAACGGTTCGAGGCGCTACAGTCTGGAACCGCGCGACCTCTACGGTCGCAGGTTCGAATCCTGCCTCGGGTATTGATGTTTGTGATGTCCTTAGGTTAGTTAGGTTTAGATAGTTCTAAGTTTTAGGGGACTGATGACCTCAGATGTTAGGTCCCATAATGCTCAGAGCCATTTGAACCATTTAGATGGACAGAGCAATCTCCGTAGAGCACGGACGTCAACAGCTTCGGCCACACAAAATGCAGAAGAATGCCGGCTGTCGTGACAAGCCACGCCGCCCCCTGCTCCGACAGGTCCAGCAAACGGAGACGACTGCCCTCTGGCCACTCGAGGTTCTGGAGCGTCCAGCCGGCCGCTTCCTCTCCAGCTGGATCCGAGACCCGCCCTGTCCCAAGTTTCCGGCCTTCAATTTAAAAGTTTATCGAGAAGTTTGGTCTCGCTGCGGCAGGGGAGGCGGGCCCGGAGAAGAGGAGGGAGGATGAGACGGAACTTTACTGGAGTCTCGTGAGTTATTTAACTTGCAATATGTAGCGCAGAATCAATGAGCGGCGCGCGGGCTCGAACTGGGCGCCGGTGGCGGCGCGGCCTGGCCTCGGGGGGAGGCGAGGCAGCGAGCAGCAGGGCGGCGCGCGGCGTAGCCGGCCTGCGAGCGGCCGCGATGCGTTATTCATACAGACGGCTTCACCAGACTCGGCTCCGGCCCGTATTGATTCGTATCGCTGCCACCGGACCGCGGCGGCGCTGCCGTCGCCTTGCTTCGCGCCGCCCTCGCTGTGTCGCGATGGTCGTTAGCACGCCGACCCTGCTCCGGCACGACGCAACACTGCCACAGGCAGACGTCTGTCCGCTGCGCTATTTCCCCCCCCCCCCCCTCCCTCCTCACCCTCGACCACAAACACCCACTCAGCAGCCGTATTCCGAGCACGAGAGACGGAGATAACCTTTCTTTCTGATAGATAATTAAAAGAAAACACTGTTCCGTGTACACTTTGAGGGAAAGGTGACGTGGCTCCGTTAGCTGACATGGAAACTGGTGACCAACAGAACCAGTAGGCCAGAAGAAAAAAAAAGGTAAATTAAAAACATTGTAGATCTAACAAAAGTGTGCTTTACTAAGAGGGTAAAGGCGTATTGCGATCTCACTTCCACACTTTTATTCAAGGAAATAAAAGAAAACTTACTTTTCAAGGTGGGACTAAATGAATCATTTCCCTCTTTGGTGGCTCCAAAAGGGTAGTAAATATTTCATTACATATGTTAAACTGTGATGATGAATAGCTCATAGTTATACCGAAAGGGGTAATAAATATTTTGTTACACGTAGTAATGGTGAACAGATAGTCGGTATTAGGTCTGTTTGATAAGGATACATTGTTTCAAGATCTGTTCTTCTTTTTTGCAAGTAGCAAAATTTAAAATGTTGGAACTGTGGTATCGAGTATCGATACCACCATACGGGCGTCGCGAAGTTGGCAACGTAACTGCAGGTTTCAGTTAGACTCCGACAGCGGTCGCCCGGGATCTTGCAGACCCAATGGCGCGCGCCCGCTGGGCCATGCGTCCAGCAGCTCCTGGCTGCTGAGATACAGGACGGCCAGCGGCAGTGTGACAGCCTACTGGCACCTGGAGCCACTTCGCTGCGAGACCACTGTTCGCACTTAGTTCAGAGAGCCTAATTATTGTTGCTGTTGTAATATCTGGAAAGCTAAAAGGCACGATATGCGGAACACATGCCAACAATGTGAGAACCTCTTTCCTTGCATTGTGTTACTCTGCCAGAGAATAAGCAAGCCCAGTTTGGTTCAATTCTTGCCATGCCAAAACAGTAGATATGGCTCTTAATGATACTTGTCATATCATAACCGGGTGCCTGAAGCCTACTCCTCTGGATAAATTGTACAGTCTCGCGGGAATTGCTCCCCCCGACATCCGCTGAGAGGTAGCAGCAAAAAGTGAGAAGAAAAAATCAGAAACTTTTGAAGCTCACCCCACATATGGCTATCAACCAGCAAACCCACGACTGAAATCCAGAAGGAGCTACTTCAGATCTACCGAGGCTCTATTTGGGGCACCACAGCAATGCCGAATCGAACTATGGCGTGCAAGGCTTACCAGTACTGTGGGATGGACTACATCAAGCGAAAGACTACCATCCGGCTACTCAGAGAATTGGAGGACATGGAGATCTCTCAACAGACTACGTTCGGGTGTCACAAAATGTAAGAGCAATCTGACTAAATGGGGTTTCCTAGAGGATCCGCCACTGTGTGAGTGTGGAGCAACGCAGACGACCTTCCACCTGCTCCAGTGTACCGAACGTGCAGCAACATGCAAAACAGAAGACCTGCTACATGCAACGCCAAATGCAATAGGGGTCGCTAACTGCTGGGCGGAAAAAGTGTAAACGGCTTGTAAATATATATAAACACAACATGTAAATATTGTTCATTATTTCATACATCGTAAATGTTTCTGACACGAATAAATAAATAAATAGCTGGACGCTGTTTCTTGCCACATTGTTTGAAATGTGTCTTCGTATACTTGAAGAATTACCAGTTAAATTACCAGTTAAGTAAATCTCCTGTTTACTTTGTAACTTGTTCGCTGATAATTTCTGCTCCTGTCCAGCTTGCCTAGGGCGACAACTGCCGCACCACTCTGTAGTCCATCTCTCCTCACCATTGTGTACGAAGTTGTACACAAAAGAAACGACGGAAAAACTAAAAACTTATGGGGCTGCTTCCTTTGAAAATGGGACAAAGTGAATCACTGTAGTCACTTCATTTTACACATTATGAAAGGTTACACTTTTTAACTGTTTCAGTAGCTGTTACAGGCATTTCCCACTGCGGAATTGGATGGCCTGCAGCCCCCACAAAACTAGCGTGAAATCGCAGGTTGTACTTATCACGCCTGATCTATTCTATTTCCTTCGCAGCTCTGGTGCCACAATATTTTACAATGCAGAAACCAAAAGTTATGTCTCGGTCCTTCGACATTACTGCAGCCCTCTTGTTAAGACCTAGATGAACTGGTGAAGTCAGATGGCAAGCTGAAATTTTTCTCTTCTCGCGCGTGTATTACCTGTGACCACCCTTGGGGCTGGCAAAACAGAAGAGCATAGTGTTGATCATGATGAAGCTGAGCTCTGACTTTCCAGTTTTAGGGATTGGGTTTACTTCTGACTCTGTGGTAACAGAGCGGGGCTCATCATTCAGGAATGTGGATGAAGGAAGCAATTTGTGGGGTTGAGGGAGAAAATTCCCTTGTACTCAAATCTCTTCAGTGTTTCTTACATTAGATCCAAGTCTCTAAAAGATGTCGAAATTTTTACCCGAAAAGAATCATGCTATGGAGGCTGCATGTAAATAGGTTATATACAGGGTGACAACTATAGAACTATATGAAATAAAATCGTCATAACTTCTGAACGGTTTGCGTTAGGACTTTCGAACTGCACGGTTGGCAGCGGGGCATGATGGGAATTAGTATGCGCTGTATGGTTTTGTTCAGTGACGAAGCCCGCTTTCATTTGGATGGACGCATTTGGACGACTAAGAACCCGCATCTCGCGAGCGAGACGTCTCTTCACCCTCAGTGGGTGACTGTGTGGTGTGCAGTGTCCAGTCACGGAATGATCAGTGCTATATTTCATAACAGAACAGTGACTACCGAACGGTACGTGAAGGTGTTGGGATTCCATTCCCATTATCTAGAGTGGCCCACATATCGACAAGATGTTGTTCATGCAAGACGGAGGTCGACTACATGAAAGCAGGAGAATGTTTGATGTCCTGAAGGAGCAATTTGGGGACCGCATTTTGGCTCCGGGGTACCCAAAGGCCACTGGCATAGGCCTCGATTGGTCGCCATATTCTCCGGACCTGAACACATGTGACTCCTTTTTGCGGAGATGTATTAAAGACAAGGTGTACAGGAATAACACCAAAACCTTTGCTGAGATGAAAACAGCCATTCAGGAGGTCATCGACAACTCCGGTATTCCGACACTTCAGAAGTTCATGGCAGAATTCACCAATTCGTGTGCGTCACATTATCGCCAATAATGGCAGGCATATCGAACATGTCATAACACATATCTGTAGTGACGTTTACGTGTTGAATGAAGTGTGTGCACGCCGTAGTTTGCAAATAATCTACATTCTTTTCATATAATTCAATAACTGTCACCCTGTATATACTTCAATAAAGAAGAATTAATACACGTAATATTCTGATTCAGAAGCCCCGAAGAGTGATTCAAATTGCCCCATTCTCTTATTTTTAAATGTAAACATTTTATAACAGATATCGCTAGTTGTTCTGTCGATCGACCGTATGGATTGTGCACTGTTGGTATCAGAGAGATTTCTAACTTGACGTTCGTGTATTTCAGCAACAGATCTTCCTTTAAACAGACTTAATATTGCATGGCCGCGTGGGATTAGCCGAGCGGTCTGAGGCGCTGCAGTCATGGACTGTGCGGCTGGTGCCGGTGGAGGTTAGAGTCCTCTCTCGGGCATGGGTGTTTGTGTTTGTCCTTAGGATAATTTAGGTTAAGTAGTGTGTAAGCTTAGGGACTGATGACCTTAGCAGTTAAGTCCCATAAGATTTCACACATATTTGCCGGCCGAAGTGGCCGAGCGGTTCTAGGCGCTACAATCTGGAACCGCGCGACCGCTACGGTCGCAGGTTCCTATCCTGCCTCGGTCATGGATGTGTGTGATATCTTTTGGTTAGTTAGGTTTAAGTAGTTCGAAGTTCTAGGGGACTGATGACCTGAACAGTTAAGTCCCATAGTGCTCAGAGTCATTTGAACCATTTCGAATATTGCATGGCGGTTTGTTATAAGCAACACTGTCTTACCTATTCTATTTCCTTGTGGATAATTGCTGTCTGTACTAATATACAGGTATTTGGAAAAACGTTCTTCCCGTTTGTGCACGACTTGTCTAGCAACGTTCCTGTATCAAATAGTTTTCGAGCTGCGCACACAGGTTGAGAGGTAGAAAAATTTCATATTGCTATCCACATAGTTTCACGATTCAGAAGGCTCACCCTACCCTATTAGCTATTTTGTATGTAGTCAAATTTAAATATTGGTCATCGCACTGGCCGTGCGGTTCTAGGCGCTTCAGTCTGGAACCACGTGACCGCTACTGTCGCAGGTTCGAATCCGGCCTCGGGCATGGATGTGTGTGATGTCCTTAGGTTAGTTAGGTTCAAGTAGTTCTAAGTTCTAGGGAACTGATGACCTCAGAAGTTAAGTCCCATAGTGTTCAGAGCCATTTTTGTCATAGCACTCCTCAATCTTTCCCTGCATACTCAGTGGCCGCAAAATTGTTAAACCAGTCTCTAAAGCCCTCTTTCAGTTTTCTCTCATTTTCATAGCGCATTCCGCCTACAAAAAGCTTCAGTCTGGGAAAAAAGGGGTAATTACTCATAGCCAACTCCGTGCTATAGGGCGGATGCATACAAACTTCCTAGTTACACCGCCGAAGCAAATCCTTCTCGAACCCAGCAGAATGCGGATGAAGAAACGAATTACCACTGGACAACATTTCACGCCACTTGTTGAGAACGGTACGATATAGTCGGTGAAGGTCTGATGGTAGACCCCTGTATTTATGGATTCTCCTCTAGGCATATCGTCAATAAGTAGGACACCCTTTCGATCTCAAAACCCTGTGGCCACAACGCTCTTGGTTCTTAATTTTTTTGTTTTGTGGTGTATCTGAATGACGCTATTCTATACGGCCGCCACTGATTAGGAAAGTCATGATACGAAGCCTGGTGTGGTGGGGAGAAATGCGTGGATCGTCGAATCAAAACGTCCTTTACTTTTATAATGGCCATCGTGAGATCTCCAACATAAACTTCAAACACCTACGTCGGTGCGGGTACTACTTTGCGTAATCCCTACAGTCACGCCTATGCATAGCTAAAATATTTCGTCTAAATGTTGGTGGATAAAGTACAACAGACCGAATGAAAGTTGTGAATGGAGGTACAAAACAGCCAGTGCTACTCCTTCCATTACACATTCAAAACGGAAAGAGCCCCTTCAGCTCAGTGGTCCTAAAGATGCTTTCCGATCTCCAAACGACGAACACAAGTGAAACGGAACTTGTTGTACCGTTCCATATTTTTCTCATTAAATTTTAGGTACAAGAGAATTAATAGCGAGAGAGGTTTTACTCTGCCGACATAAATCAGTTGTTAACAAGCAGGAGAGAATGGACCAAACAGCGTTTGTTTATTTATTTATTGATTTTATTTATTGTCTACCACGTTTCCTTACACCATTTCCCTTGTGCGACCTGGGCTGTATGAATGAGAAATTATGTCCAGTAGCAGAAAGCTTTAGTCAGAGGCTGTAGCACTGCATGAGTAGAGTGGTTCTGTGGTAGGGTAGTACCAACCCCTAAACGCGAACAAGTTTGGCAAAGATAAGGTGTGCAAGACAGGTCAGAGAGGTCGCGAAGGCACATGTATCGGCTCTGTCAGGTTGGCGAACCACCCCCTCCTTATCAAAGGTATTAGAAAGTTTCAAATCTGTTCGTTACTAAGGTCCAGATGTTGAAATCAAGTGCGACATTATCACGAAACCCAAATAAGGGAGTTTATATTCGTAATTTGATTAAATTTCAGTAAGAACTTTGCGTTTGTGTCTTGGTCAGGCACACACCACGGGCCTAAAGCTCACGGTCGTATTATTGCTTTGAGCGTAACGTAAGTTAACTCATTCAATGTGGTTTAATGTGGTGTTTCTTTCAGTGATATTCCGGGGGTTATGTTTTATTTGTGATATGTTCTCTTTGTGTACTAGGTTTCCTACCACGTGGTCGGTTGGAGCCATCACCACACTAGTAAAGTGCAGTTTCGTTCCAAAAATGTACAGTAGCTTCACTACCGTTTCGTATAGCTCAATTCCAGAATAGTAAATTTTTGCGGAGAGTAAGAACTCTGAATCTTGAAATGTGAGCTTATTCACTTTGGCGCGAAACTGTGTCAACGGTCGTTAATAGGAAGTGGGTTAGATCAATTAATACATGGTACGAGTAAATAATTATACGGTAGTGCGTGAGTGTAAGACAAGGAAGAAATAATCTTGTGTGACATTACTTTTGCGTTTCTGTTGGCTACCCCAACTTGGCCACGTGGATGAACTGTTTTCATGGTAATGGGAATGAGCGTTTGGCGTCATTGGCTGGGAGGCCCCTTGCGGGGCAGGTCCGGCCACCTTGGTGTAGGTCTTATTACATTCGACGCCGCATTGGGCCACCTCCGCGCCGCATGGGAATGAAAGGATGATGAAGACAGCACAACACCCAGTTCCTGAGCGGAGCAAATACACGAACCACCCGGGAATCGAACCCGGGCCCGTAGGACGGTAATTCGTCACTATGACCACTCAGTTATCGGGGCGGACTGTTATCATGGTGATAATTAGTAAATGTTTCTTGTGCCCCCCCCCCCTAACTATTTGCTTTGCTTCTAATGAAGTGCGTTACATAAAATATACGGGTTAACCTCATGTATCTATGAAAAGTTACGATTTTAATACCTGTTGATGGGATGGAGACTTGAAAAATTTTCTCGCCATAAGATAGTAAATGTTCTTGCGCTCTCAGCTCAGTAACGTATGTTGTTTCGGAACGTAGGATTAAACCAAAATTGACATAGTCAGGTGCACCACTTGCTACCCCTCTCCGGCGCACGTTTTAATGAACTTTGAAATATTTAGGCAGACACTCGCCCTCCCTGACCGAGTTAACTTGTAGTATCTTTTTCTGAACTTGTTCTGCGCGACCGCTACGGTCGCAGGTGCTATTTAGGGAGTAAAATAACTGATGATGGTCGAAGTAGAGAGGATATAAAATGTAGACTGGCAATGGCAAGGAAAGCGTTTCTGAAGAAGAGAAATTTGTTAACATCGAGTATAGATTTAAGAGTCAGGAAGTCGTTTCTGAAAGTATTTGTATGGAGTGTAGCCATGTATGGAAGTGAAACATGGACGATAAATAGTTTGGACAAGAAGAGAAATGCAGATGGTTCAAATGGCTCTGAGCACTATGCGACTTCACTTCTAAGGTCATCAGTCGCCTAGAGCTTAGAACTACTTAAACCTAACTAACCTAAGGACATCACACACATCCATGCCCGAGGCAGGATTCGAACCTGCGACCGTAGCGGTCGCTCGGCTCCAGACTGTAGCGCCTAGAACCGCACGGCCACTCCGGCCGGCGACAAGAATGTGGTGCTACAGAAGAATACTGAAGTTTAGATGGGTAGATCACATAGCTAATGAGGAGGTATTGAATAGAATTGGGGAGAAGAGGAGTTTGTGGCACAACTTGACAAAAAGAAGGGACCGGTTGGTAGGACATGTTTTGATGCATCAAGGGATCACAAATTTAGCATTGGAGGGCAGCGTGGAGGGTAAAAATCGTAGAGGGAGACCAAGAGATGAATACACTAAGCATGTTCAGAAGGATGTAGGTTGCAGGAAGTACTGGGAGATGAAGAAGCTTGCACAGGATAGAGTAGCATGGAGAGCTGCATCAAACCAGTCTCAGGACTGAAGACCACAACAACAACAACATCCCTTAGAGATGACGGGCAAGCCAAAAATAAATAAAAGCTCTATGCTCCCTATTAAGCTCTGCATAGGTGCCTCCTGTAGTGGTCATAAAGATTGTGTTATCGTTGCCTTCAAATTTCTACCAGTAGGTTAAACCCACCCACTAAAAATTATTGATACCCCAGCAGTAACTCGGAAGGGCCTGTATATTCGTGGAGCACACGAAATTTGTAAATCAGGACTGCAGAGAGTAGCTTAAAGAAGCAGTAGAGCACGATAAGCGATTGCAAAGGTCCTGGTCGAATTTTGTCAGTACCGTCTGTAGGCCGGTTACGTTGCACAAGGAAAGTTTATTTCTTTATTTGCCGTATGACTTTTTGACGTACTGTAAAAATCACAGAGACTAGAGCGTAACATTTACAATATAAAGTCTTGTGAACAATCATCTAGAAAGTGTGTGCCGGACCGAGACTTGAACTCGGGACATTTGCCTTTCGCGGGCAAGTTGGTAAAGCACTTGACCCGAAAGGCAAAGGTCCCGAATTCGAGTCTCGGTCCGGCACACAGTTTTAATCTGCAAGGAAGTTTCACATCAGCTCACAGTCCGCTGCAGAGTGAAAATTTCATTCTGGAAACATCTAGAAAATTTATGTAATACTTCGGCTTTGGAGTCGGCAGCAGGAAGTCTTCTGGCCCGCCATCGTACGATCCTGTGGGGTATTCGTCTGTGACGTGTCTGACGACATGTTGTTCTTTGTAGTCACAAAATGGGGATGGCTGCCAACCGATTTTTATAAGAAGTACGGGCATCTGCCGGGTTGGGTTCTAATTTTGTTAAGCGTTGACCATGTTTTGTGTAGCATCTGAAATCCGGTGGTTTTTGGGTGACGGCATATTATTATTTTGTTGTCGGGCTCTTTCCTGAGTCCACGCATTACTAATGTTGCACTCATCTCCCACGCAGACACTTTGCTGTTATTGTTACTGGTCATCTACAGCGGAGTCATCTATGGTTTGCATCATAGGCATCTTGATGGACTGGTACTTTTATTTTATCCATGATCTTCTTGTATTTGTTCGTGAGAGCTTTCATGGGTCCTGGTTGTTCTGACGTATAGAGTGGAATCGCAAGGGACATTTCAAATCATTTCGACGAAATTTGAACGTGATACAAAGCAGGAAAGGATGTTTATGCTTTATCGCGCCATCCTTTGATGTGTAGGCCATGGGGAGAGGGTGAGGGCGGAGGGCAGACAAGGGTGCGACATTGACACACGCTTGAATCACACGGCAATGACCTCCCAGTTCGGCAACACATTCGATACAACTGTGCAAATTTGTTAGGCACTTTTCAGGTGTCTCACTACAGAGACATCAATCCATGCTCCCTACCCGCCAATGGAACAGATAATCCTGTCGACGCTAGGACCTTCCGGTCGTATACGAAAACTGAAGGTTGTCGAAAGAGTTGTGTGTTCCGCCGGCGAGTACGGATCGATAATTGAATGTCTGTACAGAAACATTTGTAAAGCGTCCTAGTGTGCAGAACACTCGCTACAGGAGGACGCGAGAAAGGAGCGATGAAAAAGCATAAACATCCTTTTCTGCTTCGGATCACGTTCAGATTTCGTCGAATTGTTTTGATCTGCCGCTAGTTGTTTCACTCTGTATGCAACAGCGAAAACTGTGGTCACGCTACACTCCATAGGGGTGATGGCATGTTCAATGAGTTTCCAGCCGCTTGAAACATAGGGAAGATATGAATTGTCAGAGGAGTGTCAGCAGTGTCAAATGTTAAGAACGTCATCTTGTTGCACATACCACTGCAAACTGTCGTTTCTGACCGAGAGTGAGTGAAAATTAACGTCCAAGTGGAAAGGGTGGTTTTATTTACGCCCTTTATGACACTTCCCGAGGCCTTTTCATGCCGATTCTGAGCAGTGGTGTGTCCGAAAACGGGGTGGTTTCAACGCAGGGCGCCGCCATTTTGACATCCGCGGCAGAGTCGTGAAGAGAAGTAGTAAGATTTGGGTGAAGGGTGGCGCTGGGCTGTATTTTGGTGAAATCTGGTGCCAATATGACAACTTTAACCCACTATACACCTCCCCTGAACTAAGAGCTACGGCTTTATTTCCCACTTGTCGACACCTCGATGTTCGAAGTATTACCGAGCCGTTGGGTGAAGTCGCTTTTGCGCCGTTACTGTGGAAGGTTGCAGGCATCTTTTAGCCAAATTTCGAACCTCTGCACCGCAGTGGGAGAAAATGTGATCCTTTCATTATGTTGTGAAGTGTAGTATATAGCTTTCAAAATCGGGAACTGACGGAAATATCCACCTAAGTTTTAAACATAGACCAGCCACAATTGATTATCAGCTTAAATTAAACGTTTTTGCACCCATACAGGAAATGTGATCTGCCTTGTTGACCGTACATAGCGCGTCAACCTGTGACCTCAGTGTCGTTTAAGCCATTTTAATGACTTCTGAGGCCGCTGAAGGTACACGAACAGCAATCAGGTGTACAGAGTAGGGAACAGATTACGTCGAGGAAAAGCGGGCAATAGGGAGCCAAACACAGTAAATCAACAAATATTTCATGAGTTTTTAATTTCTATGGAACGAGGAAGGTCAGGAATTATACGATACGTATAGGAGTTAGTCGACCTAGATGGAACGTTTTTATTTCTTTTCTGTTTTATTCCAAAAATGCAGTACCTTGATAGATCAGAAGCGTTCGTCAAACATCTGAGTGAGGCTTCGCCCCTTGTCAAAGGTGAGAGTACCATTGCCAATGTGGGGTCGGCGAAGCTGGATGGCCAGAGATACGGTGCGGCGGACCACATTGTCATCCTCTCTGAGATGGTAAGATTTTTAGGATTTGGGTGAACATCAGTTACCGAAAATGAATTCAGACAAAATCACAGGGTGACGGAAAAATCCGAAGATTAGCGATGAACAACGGCAAGGAGATAATAGATTGTGTGTTTTGAGCATGCGGTGCACCATAGCTCGTACATATTTCAAAACTTTCCGAAGCTGCTAATAAAATAATTGATTACTAACTATCGATTTCGATTAACTGATCACATTCAGATATTGGTATCATACGAGGGCCATTTAGAATGTAAGGTCAGATCGATAGCGAAATGGAAACGACAGTGAAAATCTGATGAAACTCTGCATAGATGTGTTGGGCAGTGTCTCTAGTCCGCCTGTCGATCGCGCCATGTCGCTATTTTCAATTTTGAGCGCACAGTGTGCACGTAAAGACGCCTAGAGAAAAGTGCCTCCCGACAAGTGTGACTGTCTGGTGAGAGATTACGTCTGAAGCTATTCAACCCACATACTACGACTGTCATGCGTTTCCTTCTTCATGACTTTTCTCGCCCGCACTTTGCAGGGGAAATGAAGATGCTCCTGCAACGTTTTCGATGGGAAGTGTTTGATTAGCAATGATACAGTCCGTAATTGGCTCCCACTGAGTTTCGTTTCTGCTCACATGAAGCGTTGGCTATAAAGACATTTTGGCACAGGCAACGAGCTGAAGACGAGGGTAGAGATTTGACGGAGAGCACAGGCGGCTGCCTTCTATGACGAGGACATTAGAAAGTTGGTACAACGCTATGAAAAATGTCTAAGTCTGAGCGGCGACTATGTAGAAACGTAGAAGGAAGCTCTAACTGTTTCTAATAAAACTCTTTTGAACTTCACAGTGGTTTCCATTTCACGACCGAACGGACCTTACTTTCCGAATAGCCCTCATAACATATAAAACACGCATGACTAAGTTTCCGCTGTGACATAAAAAAAAATACACAACTGGCCATTAAAGTTGCTACACCACGAAGATGACGTGCTACAGATGCTAAATTTAGCCGACAGGAAGAAGATGCTGTGATATGCAAATGATTAGCTTTACAGAGCATTAACACAAGGTTGGCGCCGGTGGCGACACCTACAACGTGCTGACATGAGGAAAGTTTTCAACACATTTCTCATACACAAACAGCAGCTGACCGGCGTTGCCTGGTGAAACGTTATTGTGATGCCTCGTGTAAGGAGGAGAAATGCGTACCATCACGTTTCCGACTTTGATAAAGGTCGGATTGTAGCCTATCACGATTACGGTTTATCGTATCGCGACATTTCTGCTCGCGTTTGTCGAGATCCAATGACTGTTAGCAGAATATGGAATCGGTGGGTTCAGGAGGGTAATACGGAACGCCGTGCTGGATCCCAACGGCCGCGTATCACTAGCAATCGAGACGACAGGCATCTTATCCGCATGGCTGTAACGGATCGTGCAGCCACGTCTCGATCCCCGAGTCAGCAGATGGGGACGTTTGCAAGACAACAACCATTTGCACGAACAGTTCGACGACGTTTGCAGCAGCATGGACTATCAGCTCGGAGACCATGGCTGCGGTTACACTTGACGCTGCATCACAAACAGGAGCGCCTGCGATGTTGTACTCAACGACGAACCTGGGTGCACGAAAGGCCAAACTTCATTTTTTCGGATGAATCCAGGTTCTGTTTACAGCATCATGATGGTCGCATCCGTGTTTGGTGACATCGCGGTGAACGCACATTGGAAGCGTGTATTCGTCATCGCCATACTGGCGTATCAGCCGGCGTGATGGTATGGGATGCCATTGGTTACACGTCTCGGTCACCTCTTGTTCGCATTGACGGCACTTCGAACGGTGGACGTTACATTTCAAATGTGTTACGACCCGTGGCTCTACCCTTCATTCGATCCCTGCGAAACCCTACATTTCAGCAGGATAATGCATGACCGCATGTTGCAGGTCCGGTAGGGGCCTTTCTGGATACAGAAAATGTTCGACTGCTGCCGTGGCCAGCACATTCTCCAGATCTCTCACCAATTGAAAACGTCTGGTCTATGGTGGCCGAGCAACTTGCTGCTCACAATACGACAGTCACTACTCTTGATGAACTGCGGTATTTTATTGAAGCTGCATTGGCAGCTGTACTTGCACACGCCATCCAAGCTCTGACTCATTGTCCAGGCGTATCAAGGCCGTTATTACGGCCAGAGGTCGTTTTTCATGGGTACTGATTTCTCAGGATCTATGCACCCAAATGCGTGAAAATGTAATCACATGTCAGTTTTAGTATAATATATTAATCCAATGAATACCCGTTTATCATCTGCATTTCTTCTTTTAATGGCTAGTAGTGTAAAAGCCATCCTTCGTCACTGCGGTCAATAGAGAAATTAATTATATGGCAGAAATAAAATCGTATAACGATAATTGCATTTGTACATTTGTACGGCACTTTAGAATGAGCGGAAAACACAGCACCCAAATGTACCTCCTGCAACAACTAGTGTCAAAACATTAGTCCCAGATATTCCGTCCAAAAAGCTCTGAGAGTAATTTTATACCCAGTGCATAAGCGAGATCTGTGCAGCAGCTAGGGAGACAGCTGTAATCAACTACTGTAAAGAACATATGTGCAGTTGACTAATAAACTGTCAGCAAAGTTTGTCCCGATTGGGAAACAATGACGGGTGGACGCTTGCCACGAAATGATAGAAATAAGAAACGTGGACAATTCTTTTTGGAAAAAATCAGTATGGGTGAAGAGACTTGTCGTAATTAATAGGAATCTAACACAAATCCACAGAGAACAGAATGGGTCCCTGATGGTTCGTTAACACCGAAGATGGTGCGAATGTGACGCGCGAGTGCAACGAATTTTCAAAGAGAGTTTTGTGACAGTTTCACACGATTGCTTGAGGTATGGTGAGCTGTACGTATGTGCGCTGTGAAAGGTGTGACTCGTATAAGAACACTGAGGCCCCAGACTCGCCGCTAAAGCAACGCGTGCACACCCAGTGACAAGAGAGCGAGCACGTCAGCGCGTCGACAGTCCACTGCACTCAGTAGTGCGGAAAGCCGGGAAATGGAGACCTTAGCTGAAATGAAAAGGGGTGATGAGCGTTTTCATACATCTCTAGGAATGTGGGGAACGGAATTTCATCGTAGGATGGCTCAAGTGTACAAAGACCATAGCGAGTCCGTTGCAATGGTCGGGGAGCGCACGTTTTCCCGCAGGCGGTGACGTTAATATCTGTTCAGCGGTTTTCAGTTTATGAGTTTCATCCAAATGAAACCTGATCATTGCGTCCGCCTTTGCCCTACACGTAAGGTGGCACCACGTAACTGCGGGTATGGTGGCACCATTTATTGGTAGAGAGACTGACACGTGCTCACCGTTTGATGTTGCATAGCGCCAGAGTGGTTACACGCCGAAGAGATGGTGGTCACACAAGTTATCGCCCACTACCGAACATGTAGGCGAGTAATCAGGAACAACGAGGAGTGATTGGATTTTTTGCGGCGGAGGGAGTTGGAGGCTGTGAAATGTATCTGTACGGTAAATACAGTCTGAGTCGTTCAAGTGTTGTGGAATGGCGCAAACAATTCCTTGTGGGCCTTAATCACTAGAAAACGATGCTCGTCCTGTGTAGGCACATCGTGTCATCACACAGAAATGGTTGCGGAAGTGAATGCTTTAGTCTTGGACAACCGCAGAAGAACCTGAGACGAGCCATCGTGTCGAAACGTCGATGCATGTCGTCCAATTGCGTTATCCTCCTGCATGATAATTCCCACCCACACAAGGCGAATGCGGTGAAGATATTGCAGCAGTTTCGATGGAAAACGCTGGAACATGCACCGAACAGTCCCAACCTTTCACCGTGTGACTTTCATGTGTTTGGACCCCTAAAACTAGCTATTCGCGGGCATCGATTCGCAACGGACGACGAAATGTGTAAACGGATCCATCCTTGACCCGATAGCAGACTCCTAGCTTCTTCAAGGATGGAACTGCCCGGGTAGTGTCGCAATCGTATAAATGTGCCAACAGTTTTGGCGACTATTTTTGAGTATGTGTATACCTAAATTTTTGAGTTAGTAAAGTCATTACCGTTACTATACACTAGTGACCGAGTTTCATTTGAATCTGTGCTGCTGGCCCTGGCGGAGGTTCGAGTCCTCCCTCGGACATGGGTGTGTGTGTTTGTCCTTAGGATAATTTAGGTTAAGTAGTGTGTAAGCTTAGGGGCTGATGACCTTAGCAGTTAATTCCCATAAGATTTCACTCACATTTGTACATTTTTTTTTTCATTTTAATGCCCCTTGTACAACCTCCGGCTCGTTTATTTTTGAATCCACCTTATTTACAATATATACTGCCTGTAACAGCCCGCCATGTGAAAATAAGCCTGCAGTTGCTCTGAAGATAACTGACAGCTATTACAGAAGGATGATGAATCCAGTAAATATTTGCGATCTTCCTTGTGTACTTGTATCACAAACAGGGTTGCAATCTAACAAAACTGCGCTGCGGTAGCTTTTGTATACTACAAAAATGACCAAAAAAATGATAGGATTACTGGTAAAATTCGTAACATTGGTAGGGAAAGAAACATTAGCGAACTGGGAACCGACGACTTCTCTTTGTTTTTTTTTGTTTGTTTCTGGACATTATCAGAATCGCACATCATTCATTGTTTCTTCATAGTGTTTTTATATCCTTATAAAGCATACATTACATTTTATAAGTGATAAAAATTAGTTAAGCACATGCCTTCTGCGTTTTCACGTAACCAAGGCATTCACTTTTCGGTCGCAGGTTCGAACCCTGCCTTGGGCATGGATGTGTGTGATGTCTTTAGGTTAGTTAGGTTTAAGTAGTTCTAAGTCTCTGGGACTGATGACCTCAGATGTTAAGTCCCAGCCGGCCGCTGTGACCGAGCAGTTCTAGGCACTTTAGTCCGTTACCGCGCGACTGCTACTGTCGCAGGTTCGAATCCTGTCTTGGGCATGGATGTGTGTGATGTCCTTAGGTTAGCGAGGTTTAAGTAGTTCTAAGCTCTAGGGTACTTATGACCTCAGATGTTAAGTGGCATAGTGCTCAGAGCCATTTGAGCCATTTGTTAAGTCCCATAGTGCTTAGAGCCATTCGAAGCATTTTGATGCAAGTACAGTATACATGCACATTTGTACTCAATATTGATAAGTGGGAAAGTTGTTTATGAATATCAGAAACCTGTTTTGTATAAACTTGGTGAAGTACTGAGGCGATGTTTTATAGGTATTTTATTTTGATTTTCCTTTTTTGTGAGGAAAATGCGTTTTGTAGTTCTTTAGACAAATCTGCATTTAAAAAAATTCTGTAACATACCTCTGTTTCACGTTACAGATCAACAATTTGCTAATAAAACCTGAATTAAATATTGACCGTTTTAATTTTGGTAAACATACTGTTTATTTTTAAGTAACATACAGTAGGTTAACTAAGTAGAACCAGATTGTTCTGTGGGTTACGCAGTCCTTTATTTATGCTCGCTCAGTATCTTGACAGTTCACCGCTTCCGTTGTCTAGGGGAATCTAGTAAGATAATCATCGCATACGCAATGAAAACGACTGCAATGACGTAACATCCAGTAGGTGTGCAATATTTCTAACGCACGATCAACATGGTTACAATCTTAAATGACCAAGGCTACTAGGAAGACTACTGTAGTCTACACTTACTTATGGTGGTGTATCGCAGACCACGGCAGTTTTAAACTCTAGTCACAGCTGTCCGGGAAGAATCACTTGAAGACGATACTTGCTTGCCTTGTCGATAAATTTATGAAAAGGACTGATGGCTTCCTTGCCACAAACAGGCTTAATTATAACAAAGTGTATTTTATCTATAAGGCTAAAAATGATGATTTAAGAGCTTTATCGCTCTGGTACATTAGTATCAGTGAGTACGTTTCCACTTCAGTTCCCTTTGTACGCCATTCCTTCTCACCGCTCCCAACCAATCTGTTTTCTCTTCCCTTTGTTCACGGAGCATCTTCACGCCTCCTCCCGCGTTATCATTTGTGCTTTCTCCTCCTGCTCACTTTTCCTCCCGAAGCTTTGAAATGGCATCGTTACTCAGACTATAATGCAGAAATGACGCGTCACGTTATATCCGGGCCTTTGTGGACTGCTCGCTGATCGTTAATGCGGATATTAAGCCGGCCGCCGGTGAATAAGGATCTCCGCCGCAGCAGCTGCGAAATGAGGCGCGGAGTTTTTCCTCTGCTCCGAGTCCCAGCCACCTGGCGACCCAGTTCCCTGCTCCTGCTGGTATCTGAAATCGAACTGCATGCGTTCTGTTTTTACGGATGCCCATAGAAAATATCTAACGTTGTTAACTGTCAGAAATACAAAACACAACCATATCGGAATCACTTCAGTGTGCACGGCTGCGGGTATTTCGTTATTAGACTTACTCGTAAATCTATATTACGACAACCAACATGAGGCGAGTCGTGGAGGATATCACAATAATTTACAGACTTTTCGTGTTTTCATAGCGAATGGTGGACGGGAAGAACAGCTTTCGGTAATCCTGCGCCTGAAGATTTCTCCGATTCCGTGATAGGCATAATCGAAAAGCACAAAACTGTGTATGTTCTACAATATTAATTTATTTAAATAAACGGTTTCCGGCTTATAATGCCATAATCAGGCTTCAACTGACTATTCTCAAAGAAATTAAAATATTTGTAAACAACACTGCATCAGATGTTACTCATCTAGACTGAGGCACAACTACACTTCAAATGGTTCAAATGGCTCTGAGCACTATGGGACTTAACAGCTGTGGTCATCAGTCCACTAGAACTTAGAACTACTTAAACCTAACTAACCTAAGGACATCACACACATCCATGCCCGAGGCAGGATTCGAACCTGCGAACGTAGCAGTCGCGCGGTTCCGGACTGAGCGCCTAGAACCGCTAGACCACCGTGGCCGGCGCAACTACACTTTAAATATCTTTGATAGTGCAGTGGTAACGAAATTAAAAAGATAGGAAGGTCACCAGTAGATAAATATAAACGGAGAAGACCAGGAGAACCATTAACACTGAAACCGAAAAGCAGTCTCTATAAAAATTAAAATTCAGTTAATAATCCCTATTACAGATAGTACCTGACAAGACTACTAAACAATAGTTTGCAGAGGTATTAAATAAAGTGAATCGGTGGAAGATGGTTATACGGGTAAGGTGAATAATTTCTGGTAGTTTCACATTTAGCCAACAGAAAGCGCCAAGCATAGGTATACGTCGCCAAAGAGTTAACTGGTATCGCGAAAGATATAGATACCACACATGGTCAATTTTTAATGTTGTTGGAAAACCGAAATAAGTACTCGTATGTCTGAAACTGAGAGTGTCTATTAACGTAGAATGTAGGTCGAGATTGAAAGTTTCCACTGCTATCAACAACTGGCGTTCTTAGGTTTGATCACGAGACACCTCTAGGCGTCTCACTCCAGTACTGAGAGAAGGTGCAGACTATACCGGAAGAAGCTTTCGCAATTTCAGAAGCTGTGACGACAAATACTACTAATTGTTCCGCTGGAGATGCTAGGACATCCGAAAGAGGAAGTCTCCACAGCGCCTGCAGCGTGTAAGAACAGAAATATGGGAGAATAGCGACTTCCGCTCTAGATTCAAGTTAATCTTGCACTGAATCATCATTTTAAGACATTACACGTGTGACAGTTCTGACTCCATTAAAACAACAGTAAGGAAGAAGCACCATACTTAAAAAAACATTGCATGAAGCTTTATTTTTATATGCGGAAATACTGTTTCTAAATATGATGTAAAATATGAAACTTCTGTTAAAAACATAAATAAATATTTTATACGTTGCTGAAATATTGATAAAAGTAAAAAGTAAGGCATCTTCCTGCGATCCACCATATGGAAAGTGAATCAGAAATCGTGTAAGAGATAGATTTGACCGTTGTAACAACAGAATATGTGAATTATATAAGCAATCACAGTAAAGTAAAAATAAATAAAGGAGAAACAAATAGGATAGACAGTTTTGGAAAAAAATGGAAAACTGAGAGAATCAAATGAAATTTAAAACTAAATCAGGAATGTCGGCCAAATGTTTGTTGACTTCCAGGCCTTAATTCTTTACTTGTTTCTCTTTATTTGCTAAGTGAAGGACTTGGGACTTTGGCTGGTAGATGTGGCCCTTACTCAGTAAACGCATAGCAAATGTGGAGTCATAACTATGCACCCTCCAGCTGCGTTCATGTTCATCGAGCATAGTTGCAAAGTCTCTGCCTCACTGACCAAAACTTTTCAGTCAGGCAAAAATTTTTGTATACACCACCGCAAGCCATTAATTTGGTTTATCTTTGTTACTGAAAATATACTGCGCTGTGCTGTTTTTAACAAAGTAAGAAAATCTACAGTCATTTTCTGAGAAGTACGTGGAGGGAAGTTATGTGTTTCCTGACACTTTGTACAATGTAGGCTTCTGGAAATTAACAGAAAATCTCCACGTGGTACTCAGTACCTCTCTTGAAGAGTTGACTATCACCAACCACTCTCACACTCACTAGAAGCCATGTTGAAAAGTGTTGCTCCTCATTCTACGTTATTACTGATAGTCTCCAAGAAACGATTAATATTAAAAAAATCAGTCGAGCTATAATTTCCTAGGCCACCATTTTGCGTAGATGTACGACACATTCTCAATATTCTTACATCGAAAAATTCCAGTTAGGGTTAAGATGGAAGAAGCAAACAATAAAAAATAAATATAAAGATGAAAAAAATTTAATGTACACCTGTAGCCAGATGTGACCTTAAGCAGTCTATATCAGAACACACTCACGCAGCTGCACAATGAAATACCTACAAGTAAATTCATAAACTGAGTTTTATTTAATATACAAAAATGCTTTTAAATAGTTTTCTAGTAAAGTGCTGGACGAAGAACGTAGAACAAATCGGAAAAGATATTTCAGAATTTGGAATGAAGTCGTATAAAAAGCAATGCAAGATAAACAGAAAGTGTGTAATGAGTACTTGTAGTACAAATCATTAGAAGCTAAGGAAGTACACTGAAGCACCATAGAAACTAGTACACACATGGGTAATCAAATACAGAGATATGTTAACAAGCAGAATCGGCACGCTGGTAGGCAACTCCTATATGAGACAACAAGTGTCTTGCGAAGTTGTTAGATCGGTTATGGCAGGTTATCATGATTTAAGTGAGTTTGAACGTGGAGCTATAGTTGGCGCACGAGTGATGGGACACAGCATCACATAGGTAGAGATGAAGTGGGGATTTTACCGTACGACGATTTCACGAGTGTACCATGAATATCAGCAATCCGGTAAAATATCAAATCTCCGACATTGCTGCGAGCGGAAGTAGATTCTGCAAGAACGGGACCAACGACGACTGAAGGAAGTCGTTCAACGTGACGAAAGTGCAACCCTCCCGCTAATTACTGCAGAGTTCAACACTGGGCCATCAACAAGTGTCAGAGTGCAAACCATTCAACAAAACATCATCTATATGGGCTTTTGGAGCCGATGGCTCACTCTTGTACGCTTGACGACTCACGACACAAGGCCCTATGCCCCGCTTGGGCCCATCGGCACTGACATTGGACTCTTGCTGACCGGAAACATGTTGCCTGGTCGGACGAATTTCGTTTCAAATTGCATCGAGCGGATGGATGTGAACGGGTATGGAGACAACCTCACGAATCTATGGACACTGCCTGTCAGCAAGGGACTGTTCAAGCTGTTAGAGGGCTCTGTAATGGTGTGGGCCATGTGTAGTTGGAGTCGTATGGGACACCTGATACGTCTAGACACGACCCTCACAGGTGATACGTATATACGTATCCTGTCTGATCACCTGCATCTTTTCTGTGCATTCCGACGGATTTGGACAATTCCAGCAGGAAATGCGACACCCCACACGTCCAGAATTGCTACAGAGTGGCTCCAGGAGCATTCAGCTATCCACCAGACTCCCAAGACATGAACATTATCGAACATATCTGGGATGCCTTGCAACGTCCTGTCAGATCAACACCACCGCGAACTCTTGCGGATTTAAGGACAGCCCTGCAGGATTCATGGTGTCAATGCCCTCAAGCACTACTCCAGACATTAGTGGAATCTACGCCATGTCGTGTTGTGGTCTTTCGCGGAGGCCCTAGACGATATTAGGCACGTGTGCCAGCTTTTTTGGCTCTTCAATGTAGAATGATATTGATGTAAAAAGGTGATGTGAACTGATGGAATGCGATGGTACGCAACCGAATGCGAAACCGTCTGTTGTGGAACTTATACTGAAACTGGCTATCTTTTAAGGCGTAGCTGCAGATAGTGATATAATATATTTTATAGATATATTTTATAGGTACGGAAATGACAAACATCCAGAGGCTGAATTTGTCTAGTAGTTCCAGGTGGTATGAATTGCAATGTCACACACTTTTCAGGAGGGGTAGTTTGCTCTAAAGAAGTATGATTTTTATATGCAGACTAGGAATCATGTAAGACCTAATTTTTGAGGAGTTATTGTTCAGAAGCAGTCCTCATACTATAGTTGTAGTTCTCTTACGCCCATTTTCCCACTCTTGCTTATTGTGGCGTAAATATTCGCTCCAGCCTTTGCAAGATCACGCATACGAGAAAGAATCGTAGAGAGAAGAGCACCTCTAGCTTCTTTCAGCACAATAAATATCTTTTTATCCAATTTGTTATCAAGGTTAACAGTCTGCATAAACGTACACGAAGGCATTAAGGTACTGAAGTTAGCTGATCTTGATACAACCTTCTCATAATCTCTAATTTTCAGGGTTCCTTTCATATGCATTTCCTCTTCAAATACCTACTGCCCGGAATTGAAAACAAATTCCCGGAGTCGAAAACAAATTCCTTACCGAACGAAGGAGTAAGTTAGTTTATCTTATCTGCAAATTTTCGGGCGAATTCCGCGGTTTTCTTCGTATCGTCAAGTTGACTCTTTGTTTGAAATTTCGTTATCTTACGTCTTCCAAATCTGTAGCACTGTTTGAGTTTATGCAACCATCCAATGCTTTCTTTGAAATCACTGTAATCTATGTCGCAAGCAATTTGATGTGCATAACGTAGTATGAAGCAACTACGCACATATTGTAAAGGCACGAACACCAGTTTTTGTTACAAGTAGTGTTTCGTATGCACTACACGGTCATATTGCTGCGCACGTATTCGAAATCTGTCCTAAGTTGCTTTTTACTTTGCAGCCGATGTTCTTCCTCGTACTTTACTATGTTTAGGCCAGGATTGTCCTTACCACGTTTCAGTGGAGACGCGGTTTGTGACCACGTGTCGGGAAATGATGATGGACAAGATGGTTCGGCCGGCCGAAGTGGCCGTGCGGTTAAAGGCGCTGCAGTCTGGAACCGCAAGACCGCTACGGTCGCAGGTTCGAATCCTGCCTCGGGCATGGATGTTTGTGATGTCCTTAGGTTAGTTAGGTTTAACTAGTTCTAAGTCCTAGGGGACTAATGACCTCAGCAGTTGAGTCCCATAGTGCTCAGAGCCATTTGAACCATTTGACAAGATGGTTCGACACCTGTTTCAGTATCACCTTCACTTGTTAAGCGCATATCGTCATCATTATACGCCTTATGTACGTTGTCCTCACAGTCCAGCGTAAGACACAACACATTCGACTGATTCGTCATGTAGAACGGCTAGTACTTCATTAGCGACTTCTTTCTCACACTGTGAAATTCCTTGCTTTCCTTTCTAACGAAATGTCAACGTCGCAACTGTTCTTGTAGACGTATTGCAGTATTTGCTTTGCTTATCTTTGGCATTGGTCTGCTTTGTATAAACACCATTAGCATTGTAGCACTGTTGTGAATTACTCGTCGGCTAAAGCAGTTCAACTACGTTCCGTAGCCTCATGCTGAGCTCACAATTAGATGACTCCAATCTCGCCCCATGTTGCCATTGCTTAACCAATATTGTCGTTGCATGGTAGACAATACGTGGGACGTCGAATGACATAAACATCAGTGACCATTTGTGACCTCACATTCAAGGGCTTCCTTGTGGGTATTCATGGTATGTTTTGCGTACCCAATGAAAAATACAATCTCCTAAATTAAAATAAATTCAGCCAACATTATACACTGAGAAAAAAAATGTAAAGAAAGTATGTTTCTTTCTGTACCGTAAATGGTCATTTAAGTTTCATGTTAACGAAACGTCGTATGTTTTGGAATATAATACCTTTATAGGTTAAAGATTATAAATTTTCTTCATTTCGTTCTTATGAATGGAGAGTCGTATGTAACGTAAAATATCACAACGACTTTCTCTGAGTACAAGTTTCAAAAAGTACGTAATTAACTGAATAGTGTAATGAGAACAGCTGAAGCCAAAATTCTGAAGCTGTACTTCTTATAATTTCTTTCTGTAACAGAAATACTTATATATTTAAGAAGATTGTCAGAAGAAAAAGCTGGAGCTAATGTGATATATGTTATGATTAGGATTACATGTATATACAAACAAAATGTCTTGTGAAACTGTGAAAGTGGCACCATATCGACTGTCATCACGACAACGGAAGTGTGAACTACTTTCAGACGAGAAGTACGCAGCGTGTTTCACATTCGGTAACCATCGGTTCGACTCTGGACACAGGAGTGCCACCAGGTCATTTTTCGACGAGTTTCAACTCTTTTTCCATAGAAGTTTGTGTGGAGGCACTGAGGGGACATAATGTTGCCAGATTGTATTATACATCGTCATAAAAGCCCAAACGTTGCGTAAACAACACGATCACCTCTGCTTCACGTAGCTGGTAAGTAGAACACCAGCCATTATATTTCTGACGTGTTACATCTTGTGACTGTGTTCTGTCTTCGAGACCTGAGACGTCTTTGAACAAGATTATACAATACCACATGTTGACCGTGCAATTCGTACCTACCTCTATACGGAAGATGTTCTACTATTGCCCTGATCAGTATGTTCTCCAGTTTTTTCGCTGTCCGAAAACATCTGGAAACAACACAGAACGACGAATATGTTCATGACTGTTATCGAAACTCAGGTCGACTGCAAGCCCAGCCAGGTGTAGGCCATTGTTACTGTCTGGGGCGTCAGCTCTGCGTATTATATTTCGCACCCTGTATACCTTCAAACCACTACGCAATAAATTTCGCACACTGCTTACCCCCAAACCACCTTCAGATTTAATGTAGTTTTCTTCATTCTATATTGTCTCTCCACAACAAGTAAAATCTCGTTATTTTCTGTCCTTCCTGGTGTTATTTTGATGACCAGCATTGTATTAAAATGACCTATTTCTTAAGAGAATGTTGTGAATCACATATCGAACCTCACTAGTATATATCGGTCATCTTTGATCAAAACTATTAAAACTGCAATACCATGAAGCATGCAACGAACATTAAACTGGCATGACGTGTGTTACAATCTTAGGCTACTTTTGCCGACGACATATTTGGGTTTATAGATATGTACTTTCCATATGCGGCGGTTCTGGGTCACCCGTTGTAAATGTAAGAAGCGTTGTCGTAGGTAGTGGTGTTCTTCAACTGTCGTTAACACAAAAAAACATGGCTTATAATTTTATAACACAATGTCACTCTCTTGGTGTGTAGTAAAAATCTCATTTTCTGATGCTCATCTCTTCTGTTACCTTATTACCTTAGTGTCCACATCCAATTTCCAATGTCGCTGCAGTGTGATTTTAAGAACTTTCGTCAAGTACCTGTTCAATTTGTTGCATTCATGCCTACTGCCATCTACTCCAACTTCAAATATGTCACCAGTAATATTACACCTTAATATTATTTCTTCATTATAGATTGTTTCAGCCATCTGTAGAAAGTTACCTCGCAGAGCCATCGTTTTAGATTTTCCGGTCATTATTTTCATGTGTCATGATCACAGTTTATTAAGTTCTATTATATTCCGTTGCAAATAATCCTCATTGTTAGGTCCTGCTTGTTTGTGTAAATCGTTAGTTTAATATCATTGCGGTCCCTCAATTCAATTCCTTTTGATTTCGTCTTTTGTGACTCCTGTAGAATATTGTTAATTCACACATCACAAATAAAAAGAAAATTAGGTCTAATGATTTTTAGAAATCTTAACATAGAATGTAGACTGAGAGATTACATGCTATGAGTTTCTGCAATACCTTTTAATTGTGTAGGTTCCATCCATGTGTGATTTTTCTTTTCAGTTTGCTACGTGTTTCTGGAAATATTTAATGTGTGATCTGTATTTACATGCGGCATGATGATGCTGCTGCACGATAACTAGACGTTAACTTTATTGATATTCCTTCAGTATTTCCATTATTTTCAGAACCATAGGCATTTGAAGTCTGCGTGTTATACGTAGCACAGTATGTATCAACTTTCTTTATCTGTGGTAAAACATGTTTTGGCCTAACGATTGAAACAGCTGTCACAGGGAATTAAATGAAACTATTTCTGACGACGTGCCTAGTCTAGTTTCTGTTTGAAGTATTACTTAAATTTACATTATTTTTAGTAAGAATTTCCGTTTGTTTCTGTTCTCAACTCTAAATATAGTAGATGAGTTACAGTACTTAGGCAACAAAACAATTGATGGAGACTGAACTAGGGAAGATGTAACATTCAGACTGTACACAGGAAAAAAAAAGCTTTTCTGCAAAAGACGAATTAGTTACAGTTTAATTTAAAACTGTTTGGATATCCTTTCTGAAGGTATTTGGAATGTAGCCTTGTATGGAAGTGAACAGAGTACGATAGGGAATTCAGGCAAGAAGCTTGAAGCTTTTGAAATGTGGTGTTATAGAAGACGATTAGGAGGGTAGATCGAATACTGAATGGCACCGGGGAGAAAAGAAATTTGGGTTTCAGCTTGACTATAATAAAGCGTCGGTTGATAATTGACGTAGGTTGCGGCAGTTGTCAGAGATGAAGAGGCTTGCACAGGATAGACTAGCATGAACAGATGTATCGAATTGTCTTCTGCTTAAAGACTAAAACAACACCAACAACATATTCGATGTCAGATCTATGTGGTCATTAATGTATCGTTACATACGTAGGTTGCAGCATGTTGTCTAGAAACGACAAATAGCAAGTACATGACATTTTAGGGCGTTTATTGGAGCCCACTGGGATAACAGAACTCTTGTCTACAACCGAACATATTTTGTCCTGCACAGACGCAGATTTGAGAATTAATGAAATCAATTCTGTTTAGCCTGTTCGATGAAACAGCGATGTTAACTTACAGTCAGTGTGGTAATATCTACTGGAATATCAGAGTCCGGCCTGCAGTTAAGTAGATGATGTAACATTTGTCAGCAGCACATGAAAGGCACAGTATTCGTACCTATCCCTTACGTACGGTGTCTCTTGTTTCAGTTTCGATGGTTCACATATTGTCCACTAATGCCGGATCGACAAGCCCTGGACACAGATATCACTATAGTTAGTTGCTTGCAATTATGACAGTCAACTGAAAACGAGCTTCTATTCAAAATTACACTTACAAAATGTTTAATGGCAAAAGGAAACATTACAAATATGAACGTTATATTATTGACAAAGGATACAATTTAACAATAAGGAAATAACTGTGGGAACAATTCCACTTAGATTTAAAAGTTTCAAACTGATTGCATGTGGTTTAATTTTTCTTTTCTTTAATCTATGGAATATGATATTACAGTGCATAATTTTCAGTGGATTGATGAGGGAAGTTTATACTGGAAGATTAAATTTTTGTTTATGTTGAACTAAAGGTGCAGTTTCCTTTAGGGGGTGTGTCTAATCAACAAATAAGGATGGTAGTATAAGAAATCGTAGAATTCACGACTGGTGAGTGGCAGTAGATATAAAATTCGGAAAGTGAGACCACAGAATAATAATTTCAATAGCCCTCTTTTAGGAATCGAACTGATGAACTCAAGAGTATTCTCATACTGATAACAAGAATTTATATATATGGTTCTCTGAGCAAAATGTTCCCTGGAAGATTTGACAAGGAGACAAGGAGGTGGAACTATATTGGAAACAATATTTTGCGTTACCACTTTCATACACAGTAGAAATTTACATACATAATTTTCAGGCAAGTTGTTTGTAACCTAATCAGAAATATCTGGATTTTTCAACTGTGCAGACGTTTCACATTATAGTAGTAGTTGTAACAGTAGCAGGTTTATAGATCTACAGATCACTTATACAACGACATTGAACGTGTTGTCATGGTAAATCAATTTAAGAGCAACAAAAATAGCCTAACTCATATATACAGGCATTTACAACCTTACAGGTATTGTTGGAAAGGACGGGACAGGTAGTCGGCTGTGGCCTTACTGTACGAACCACTCCGGCAACTGTCTGAAGTAATTTAGGGAAACCACGGCGAAACTAAATCAGGGTGACCGGATAAAAACTGGAGCCTCTATCCCCCCCCCTCCACCATCCCCTCTACGGATATAACACCAGTCTGTTTAAAACACAGCTAAAGAGAAGAGCGACGCTGATATGATACGCCACTTGAGGTGAGAATCATTAAAACAAAGGCGTTTTTCGTTGCGGCCAGATCCTTTCACGAAATTTCAATCATCAGATCTCTCCCCTGACTGTGAAAATATTTTAATGTCACCTAAATATGTAGAAAGAAATGATCATCGTAATAAAAAAGAGATATCAGAGCTCGTACAGAAAGATTTAAGTGTTCATTAAACGTAAGCGCTTTTAGAGAGTGGAACGGTAGAGACATAGTCTAAACGTTGTTCTTCGAAGTTTCTCTCTAGTATGAACTCCCGAGTAGTCATGCAGGCGTACCTCATTCGGTTTACGACTAGCATACAGTACTGTTTTACGAAAAAGTTATGTAATAATTTAAAGAGCTATTGCTCAACTGTTCATTCATTTCTCACCTCTAGTCACTGCACACGCCATACACACACTACACAAACATTGTTTCGCAATATGTAAAACATTCTCGGATGAATATCACCCTCTATTCTCTGCATCTAGAACTGGCCTCCATGCAAAGCTAAGATTATGTCCGCTGTTGCGTTTGAAGTTCTTATCACACGTTCTTATTTTTTGCAGCCTTAATTACAGAATCCCAGTACGTAGGAGACTGGAACAAAAATTTGTTTCATCATTCAATATTTTGTGTTTGTAAGGTTGTGCTCAGCAACTGCAGGTTTCTCCAGTTCTATATTTTTGATATGCGGTTGATGTTCTGCACAGGGGACGGAGACGGTGTGAGTGGACTGATCTATATAACTGCTTACTAACTCACACTAGATGTTATACATCCATTTATCCCGAGGCCGAGGTTGTCCTTGACAGCGTCTAGAAAGAAATCCGGGAATGTTTCGTACAACAGTGACGTCGTGAAAGACTTCGTTCTCAACGTTTCAAATGTCGCGTTACCGACACCATCAGCTGATGTCAGGACCATGGAGACGATTTGGATCCCGTTTTGCGTATCGCAGCTTCCCATTTACTAGCCCGAAAAACTGAGTTAGCGTCCCTCTGTAATGACTGAGATACTGAGCTCAGAAAGAGGATGATGTGCAACATTATACACACATAAAATTTTTTTTGCATCATCTCGGTTCCGAGAGTTCCGGGACCTGTACGGAAAATTGGAATGTGGATCAACATAGAAGTCATTTCCGCCCTGTTTATTGGTCATGAAACCCACACATTGCGTGTTGTAGCACCATACATCGAGACCTTCAGGAGTGATAGTGCAGATTTCTGTACACACCGTTGTCTCTAATACCCAGTATCGCGTCCTCTTGCATTAATACTTGCCTTTATTCGTTGTGGCATACTATCCATAAGTTCAGCAAGGCACTGTTGGTCCAAATTGTACCACTCTTCAACAGCGATTCGGAGCAGATTCCTCTGAGTGGTTGGTGGGTCACGTCGTCCATAAATAGCCCTTTTTAATCTATCACAGGCGTATTCGGTGGGTTCATGTCTGGAGAACATGCTGGCCACACCAGTCGAGCGATGTCGTTATCCTGAAGCAAGCCATTCACATGATGTGCATGATGGGAGCGTGAATTGTCGTCCATGTGCTGCCAATATGGTTGCACTATCGGTCGGAGGATGACATTGACGTATCGTACAGCCGTTACGGCGTCTTCCACGACCAAAGGCAGCGTACGACGGGCCCACATAATGCCTCCTCAAAACATCAGGGAACGTCCATCTTGCTTCACTCGCTGGGCTGTATGTCTAAGGTATTCAGCCTGACCGTGTTGCCTCCAAACACGTCTCCGGCGATTGTCTGGTTGAAGATATATGTGACATTAAACGTTGAAGAGAACGTGATGCCAATTCTGAGCGGTCAATTCAGCATGTTATTGGGCCCATCTGTACTGCGCTGCATGGTGTCGTGGTTGAAAAGATGGACCATGGACGTCGGGATTGAAGTTGCGCATCATGCAGCCTATTGCGCACAGCTTGAGTCGTAACGTGACGTTCTGCGGCTGCATGAAAAGTATTATTTAACAGGGTGGCGCTGCTGTCAGGGATTCTCTGAGCCATAATCCGTGGGTGGCGGCCATCTACTGCAATAGTAGCCCTTGAGATACCTGAGCGAGGCATGTCATCGATAGTTTCTGCCACTCTGTATCTCCTCCGTGTCCGAACAACATCGCTTTGACTCACTCCGAGACGCTTGGACACTTTCCTTGTTGAGAGCCCTTCCTGGCACAAAGTATCAAAGCGCACGCTATCGAACCGCGGTATTGACCGTCTAGGCAATGTTGAACTACAGACGACACGAGCCGTGTACCTCCTTCCTGGTGGAATGACAGGAACTGATCGCCTGTCGGATCCCCTCTGTCTAATAGGCGATGCTCATGCATGGTTGTTTACATCTTTGGGCGGGTTTAGTGACAACTCTGAGCAGTCAACGTCACTGTGTCTGTGATACAATGTCCAATATCTGTCTTCAGGATTTATGGGAACCATGGTGTTGCAAAAGTTCTTTTCATGTGTATACATTTGATAGCTTTCAAAATGAGTTTTTTTAAAAAAAGAAAAAAGAAGAAAAGAAGGAAAAACGTAGTGTCAAACTGTAAGTGAAATGATTTATGTGATAATGGCAACATGGTCGATTGCCGAAATATTGTGTCCTATCCACACTCATACCAGTCTGTTCACCCGAGATTTATTTCGTCGAAATGATTTATGTTTTATTATCGTTATTTTGATTTATATGTGTTACAGTTTTTAATAAATCCCTGCTCTGTATTGTCTAAGTAATCCTTTAATATGTAGAACGTGTTGGTTCTCTGGTACTTTTTAACTACCTCTTTAAATAAATTAGCTTCACTGATCTCTTTAATCTACTAGAGCAATTTATTATGAAGTTTCATTCCTTGGTAGAAAATTCTGTGTTAAGTTTTGTCTTTATTCTTCATAGAAGCTCAGTCTATCTCTTGTTCCGTGGTCATGGACAGAATCGTTTGTGCAGTAGTTGTCTATGTTATTTTTGGGATTACAAATGATTGGTATATGTACTCACATGGTGCTTTGAGCAGATATTTAGGATCATCTCGGTAATTGTTTTTGGTTAGTAGTCTTGTGGTCTTTTGTTTGAAAATTGTTCGCATCTTGAGCATTTTTCCCCTAGAAAAGAATTCCATAGCAAAGAACTGAGTGTAGCAGCGAACAGTATGTAACTAAAAGACACGTCTATTTCTCACTGATTACAGGACTAACGGCATAACATACCGATGACATTCTGTTTGCAGGTACCTGTGTGTGTTCATGGCACTTCAGCTGAGAATCAATATTCATTTCTAGAAGTTATGTGTTTGCTGCGTAGTCTAAATATGTGCTACCTACATTTTATTTAACGATGTCGTTTTCTATCTTCAAACAGAAATTCACTGCATTTGTTCCTGTAACTTCAACGTCATTTTATTGCGTACTGGCGGACTGTATTTACGAACTATGAAGTTTCATTTGCTTTCCGTGCAAAGAGCGCTCTTATTTTCTCTGTAACTGTAATATTGCTGTCATCAGCAAAGAGAATCTGTATCCAGTGTTGGGTAAGTCACTGACGTTTATCAGGAACAGTATTGGCTCTAGTATGCTACGCCGGGGAACTCATATATTAAAGTATTTTGTTTTCTGATGTGTTTTACTAAAAGTTTGAGTTATTTGAGGTATGTGTTATCCTTGCTCTTTGTTCTCTGTTTGTTAGGTATGATCGGTACCGTTTATTAGTTACACGTCTTATTCCTGATGCTTCCAGTATATTTAGTACAACATTATGGTCAACAGTGTCAAATGCCTTCGACAGATCTAAAAATGTCTGTGACACACTTATCTTTGACAAGGGCCTCAGGCATTGCTTTTGTGAATTCTGTTACGGCTGTTTCCGTATTTCTATCACTTCGGAAATCAAACTGTGTTTCACTCAAAAACTTGTATTTATGCAAGTAATTCATTAATCTGTCTTTCATAACCAGTTCCATTATTTTTGAGAATGGTGACAGCAGGGAAATGGGCTGGTAGTTTTCTGTTTCCCTTTCCTTAACAGAAGTACCACTATTTCCTGCTTTAATTACTAAGGAAATTTGCCTGGTATGAATGGTTCATTTAGTATGTTTGCTCAGCGAGTCTGCATACTCTGTATGTGTTGTTTCAGGACACACACTGCTACTTCGTCCAACTTTTGACCTTTCATTTTTTGGGTGTTGTAAAGTTTTATTGACTGCATGCTCTGGTCGACAGGAGCTTTGTGGTACTTAATACATGATTATTTCACGTCCGTCATACCTCATTATTCACACATGCGCCCTTTTTGTCCAAGGGTGGTGAACGAAGTACACACTAAGCGGCCACCGATTAACAGATCGTGTGAACAGCAACAGGTCAGCAGCTAGCGCTGAAGCCGTAGATAGACTGATTGACCTGCACATCATCTCAGCTCGTGACAAAGGAGTGACAGGAATGCATTTTAGAGCCGAAGATTACTAGACATTTTTTCGTTGATTGGCTTCAAGCTACCGTATCTGAACGCTGTCTATCCTACAGTATTGGCAACAACAGTATGTTTTCTATTGCCATTGATATCAGGTCGATTTTTGCTTATAAACTGCAACCCATTCATTTCCGGACCAGCGTCCCTTACTTTAGATTGATACAGCTATCCTTTTTCATCATACCCGTAAGTTTGTAACTACATCACGGAATCACGAAATGTATTTATTTACCTGCACTCACTACGTCAGATTCCGTTCTTCCGTAATTAAGGTGGTTTAAGGATACTGATAAACGGTGGCAAAATCCAAAACTTTTTTTATGACTTTATTAAATTCTAAAGTCTTCCCTGATTACACTACATATACATTATAGGATTTCGAATGTAAAAGACCTATGGTACCAAATTTTAAAATTATGGTCATGTATGCTGCAACGCCCCTTTTTTCTGTTACAGAAACCAGTATTATTTCGAACAGGTGAACTTTCTATTTCCAGCGATTATGCATATGATGCATTCTATATGTTGGTAACAGCGCAGGTTTCTAGTGTCTAAATGATTATCTTCGTTAGTACTTACTTCTGCTTCGCTGAAGCAGTTTGTTCGCTTGTTACTGAATGTTTCTAGCCCAAGTGATACATATATTTGTGAAAGTGAATATCCTTTAGTGTGTAATAAATGTGAACTATGCCACCCATCAAGAAATCCAATAAAAGGAAATTCCGTGGTAACAAATAAAGCAAGCCACACTGTTGAAAGTATTCTATGTATCAGTTCTTCAGGGAAGCAACTCCCACATGGCACGCCTCGTGGTGATTCAAATTTTTGTGTTAACAATGACTATTTCTAGTGGATTTATTGTTGTTGATGTGGGTATCTTATCTTCTTTAATAAAGAAAGTGGCGAAATATAAACAATGTGATGGTGTAGGCTGTCTGGAAATAACTGAATAACAATGTATCAGGAAGGGTTTACTATCAAAATTAGTTGTTCTGTGTAGATTCTTCAATAAATCTACCTGGAAAATGACTTCGAACATTGAGCATAATTCATATGATGTGAATTTGAAGTTAATGTATGCAAGCGTGCAATAGGAAAAGGAAAAAAGCTGCTCTAAAGTTTTGTTGTTTGATGGACGTTCCTCCTCCTTCCAGCAGGTTCATCAAGTACATAAAAATACTTTTACGTGCCTTGACAGTTTTATCTAAAGAATCTATGAAATGTGCAGTAGAAGAAACTGTAAATATTAGTGGAACCAGGGACATTGCTGATGCACTTGAAGGGACATGGCAACGTCGAGGACATCGCTCCTTGAATGGTGTTGTAAGTGCTACTTCTCTGGGAAATGGAAAAGTTTTAATGTTGAGTGCTTATCTAAGTGCTGCCACACCTGCCTTGGTAACATTGAAGGACTTATTGAACATCAGTTTGCTAAGAATTTTGATGGTTGCAGTGGAGGTATGGAGTGTGATGGAGCTTTCAAATTATTTCAAAGGTCGCTGCCCGTTTATAATGTTAGAAATACGAAGTACCTAGGCGATGGGGACTCTAAAGCTTTCAATAAAATCAATGAGTTCAATGTTCATAGTGATACCTCGGTAACAAAACCGGAGTGTTGTTGACATGTGCAAAAGAGGATGGGTGGTAGATTCAGGAAGATAAGAAGAGAAATGAAAGGAAAGCTGCTATCCGATAGAAAATCTCTGTCTGGCCGAGGCAGATTGACAGATTTTTCAGTTATTATGGACTCGCCATTAGACGAACTGCACCTCTGAATGATGTTGCAGCAAAGGAAAAAGGTGTATGGGCCTCCTACTTTGATAAGGTATGCACAGATGACCACTCTATTAACGGACTTTGCACAAAAGTAGCAAATTCTTGGTGCGGTTACCAATAAGCAAAGGAAAGTGGTCAAATATACCATCATTAGCTTTCTCTTCCTGTTATTAATGAAATAAAACCGATTTTTAGTGACTGAGTGACCCTGTTTTACTTAGTGTCTTCATTGGGGCACACAACCATTGCATATGGGGAAGATCACCCAAGAATATTTTGGTAGGACTAAATTCATTAAAGTTGGTGTACTATATGAAGTGATATGTTTCAATGATGGAGTGATAGGATGGTTGGAAGTACTGAGAAATTTTGCCATAAAATGTGGCTCTAATATGGAAGATCAATTGCTTGCGTGTGACAGACAATGTGTGCATGAAGCTGAAAGATTCGCTCTTCAAGTAACCAAAGAAACATGAAGTGCTCAAAGGAATGCCAAGAGAAAGCTTGAAAATGAAGAAATGCTGCAGGATGAAGACTATGCTTAAGGAATGTCCTGAGCACAGTTTAATTAGACTTCATTCATAACTTCCTGCAAGTTGTATTTTTCAGAATTCAGGTACAAATATTCCCTAAATTTCATAAAGCTTTGCTCTAACTTTTTCCGTGAGCCTGCAGTAGTCCATACTTATGTAGTATACCTACGCTTTATTGCAAAATCAACTAAATTACAGAAAAAATAACATTTTTGTTACGAAAAAAATTATAAAATTAAAATGTAAGATGTGATATTTTTTATTTTTGTAATATACATAACAGGTGGAATTTAATAGGTCTAGTACCTCAGCCCATGTCATGCATATCTGCTAAAAATTTGATCTCCTTCAAATGTATAACACTGGATTAAATGGTACCTCAATTTGAGTAAGAAATTTGAGAAAAATATGCATCAATTTCTCTGTAATTTTTTTAAACAAAAAAGCAGGTTCTAAAGTATTCAAAATACTTCCAATTTGTTTAGAAAGTGTTCTGAATTACCTGATATCAACAAAAAATCTGTAAAACACATACATTATTAACAGTGCCTGAAAGAAATTGATGTTGATTTTTACACAATATTGAGCCGGAAAAGTACCCTGTTTCCTTAAAGAACTTCTAGGTATACTTCAGCAATATCTTTTATGAATGTATTTGACAAATCAAACCAAATATGATTCAAATGTGTCGCTGTGGAAACATTTGAAATATATAGGTATTCGAATTAGCAGCTGAATGCCAACAAACATTTCATAACAATGAAGTTGCTTACGTTTAGCCATTGTGGCCGCAATTAATCTTTTACCAAGCTAACATAAGGATTATTTCAGCATTTTCAAATGATCACAAAAATGAAAAAAAAAACAGTAGAATATATCAAAAGTAAAATCAGGATCAAGTATTAAAAATAGAAAATAGAATGAAGAGAACTCGTAATGTAACTGTGCATCATGCAGCTGTTCGAGGTCTGCTGTACAGCTTTGTCTCTCATTGGAAAATCCTTTCAGTAGTGTTGTAAATAACTCATAACTTCCGTGGAATTTATTTTTGATGAGTACATGCAACACACATTTACATTTGGATCCAATCCAGTAAAGGCTTTTTTCAGGTAACTAACGGGAACACATCCGGGTGACGCTGTTGACAACCGCCGACATTTACTTACTTGCTGTAGTTTTGCCTCGAAAATGGCACGGTGGTCACATACCGAAATATGGGGGGATGCCGACGGCGTCACCCGGCTATTCCCGTGAGTTGTTTGAATACTGTATACACTGAGAGAAACTCAGTTCTCACAAATCCATTCTTAATTGACACAGTTCATGTAGCAAAGCACGTCAAGCAAAGATTTTAGACGATGAGACGCAAAGAATCCTCGCTACGCAACGTACACAATAATTCTCGCTCTACTGGTGTTCTATATGATGGTTCAGGTCATTTGCACCTATGTTTAATGTACGTCGTTGAAGAGCACTAGTGCGAAGGAGTACCGAGATCGTATCCAAGTTCTCGAAGTAACTGAAATTGCAAGGCCATTATAAATAGGACGTAACTATTCTGACCACCAGACAATATTTCAAGGATGGGTTGTATATCAAACACTTCCAAAACACCTCATGGAATGAGGCTGTGTGACGTTGTCAATGAAGATCTGACCGTCTCACGGCAAGTTAAGCTTGTCGTCCTCCTTGTTTCCATGAGAAGAGGGCAACACGTTTGCCGGCTCTGTATTACAGTCAGCTATTTTAACAACAACTGGACAAGCACTGATCAGATACACAACTACTAAGACGGCGTCAGGCAGAAAAACTTTTTCCAAGATGTTGGTTGTTCCATGATGTCGCTCACATGAACTTCGTGCAACTGCAAGGTGCCATGGGAAAATGCTTTGTAAGTCGACAGGAGCGAGAGATTATTGTCAGGTCCTCGGTAAGGGACACAATATGAAACGTTTTGCTACAGTGCTGTGTACATGATTGTCATCTGTTACAACGACGTACGATTTTATTTCAAACACGACGCAGAAATTTTGTTATTGCTTGTGATACAATTAAGTTGTCATTTTTGCTTTCTAATTTCCCCCTAGCGCCGTCCTCCTACCCCTGGGGATTATTGGTCAACATGTTTGTACGCGCAGCGACGAAGCTTATGGGCAGATTTGGACAAACAATAAGTAATGAATTTATGCCTACGTTACTTAAATCACACAAAATTATTTTCCTTCGTTTTAAAATGTGTTCGGCAACGGCCTTGCCGCGGTGGATACACCGGTTCCCGTGAGATCACCGAAGTTAAGCGCTGTCGGGCGTGGCCGGCGCTTGGATGGGTCACCATCCCGCCGCCACGTGCTGTTGCCATTTTTCGGGGTGCACTCAGCCTCGTGATGCCAATTGAGGAGCTACTCGACCGAATAGTAGCGGCTCCGGTCAAAGAAAACCGTCATATCGACCGGGAGAGCGGTGTGCTGACCCCATGCCCCTCCTATCCGCATCCTCGCCTGAGGATGATACGGCGGTCGGATGGTCCCGATGGGTCGCTTGCGGCCTGTAGACGGAGTTAGTTTTTTAAAATGTGTTCATCAAGACAGAAATATGAAAATATTGGACTGTAATGGTGCCTCAAATAGGTGTGAAATAAAAACGTTGGAGGCATTGGCACAGCCTATATGTGCGTCTACAATTAACACGATTCACACTTGAGAATTAAGGAACAGAAAACACAAGTCTCACACCATATATTTGTCGAACTGCGTAGCGTCATGCGATCACATACTATGTGAGATTCTATTTCTAGAACGAGAAATGTGCAACCTTGACGCCGGTTAAGTTGTCATAGCAGCTCACACAAGGCGTTAAATAAGGTCAGAAAATGTGTTAAAATCTTAGATCTTATGACATGATCGATGTCTTAAAATCAAACGGCATAAAATTCTACTAGCTCTGTAACAGGAACGTATTGTCAAAGGTATAATATACAATTTTACATTTCTACCAAACAAATTTTATATCACAGTGAAATTATGTAGTATGAGCAATTAAACTTATAACTGGTCAATATGGAGTCATTTAGGGTAATACATCTTTTTAAAGAAGCGTTTGTAGATGTTCAGCTGCATGTTTGAAAATATAAGGTTTCTCGTGAATCTGTTATTTCTAAAATAACTGACTGAGGTGGAATACTTTCCTGGAATAATATTCTTTAAACAATAAGTCAGAATCATAAGTGTACCATCTATAAAATTACAATGTTTGCGTTATTATCTTGAAGGATGACAAATAGTCTACAGGAAATCATCACGTTTACCACAAACGTAAACGCATGACAGTAAATTTTAAGATGAACGAAGTATCTAGTCGTGCATTTTGCCGCTCAGTTTTTTTAAATACGAATTTTAATACGCTGTTAAAGAACAACAAAATACAGTTTAAGCAGGATGTTACGAATATTTGAAGATGAACCACTAATTAGGAGAATATGGCTTACTAGTTCTTAACAAATATTAAGAAAAGTGAATGGATTTCCACAAAAGTAACTATTTTCGTCGGAAAAGACAGTAGCGACATTGCGGTCAGTGTGTACTATTTTAATTATGCCCCCAGTGATGTTAGAGATAAAACATGTGTTCGAGCATTAACGATCGGCGTGGATAACTTCAAAGTACCTTATCATAAAACATGAAAATACAATAAATGAAGCTTTTACGAGACGCTGGTGATATCAATGGCGTCACATAGGAGCGAGAGACACAAAACTAATGAATTTAAAGCTGTTATATTCTATGCAGATGGTGCGCAACAGCTTGTGAGGTTATGAAGAACATGGTTCTTAAATACAACTATTTCCATGTAGTGTCAGCTGAGAGAACCACATGAAACAACGCTGCAACATTTTCTTTCCCGGAATGCCGTGAATTGTTAACACACCAGTTCTCCGAGTGAAGGGCGTCCGGTATAAATACAGTTACGGAAACAAGCTGTATAACGAAAATACGAAGGTGCAGATGATGAAGTAAATACCTACCTGTTAAATTTTGGTAAACATTTCTGGAATACAGTGATCAATTAATTGTTATATTTAGATTAAAGTTCAGTCTTGATCACGTTATGTCTGTTTTAATGAGTAACCGGTTTCGGTTTTTTCTATAAAACCATCTTCAGACCCATTGGCTCCTTTGGGCTGGTAGGTGGAGCTCTCCTTGCTGCTGTGCACAGCAGCAAGGAGAGCTCCACCTACCAGCCCAAAGGAGCCAATGGGTCTGAAGATGGTTTTATAGAAAAAACCGAAACCGGTTACTCATTAAAACAGACATAACGTGATCAAGACTGAACTTTAATCTAAATATAACCTACCTGTTAAACTGGAATACACCGTTCCTTATTCAATAAAACGATCTCCATATTAGTATCTCGCTTGAAATGAGGCAAAATTCTGCTCGTTTACGTAATGGAAGGAGGAGTAGTCATTGTCGGGATTGCGAAGATCTGTACGTCTTTGTAATACCAAAACTGTAGAGTAGGCTATAACTGTAGGTGATTCGTGGGCTATAAATGTTTTGATGTAGAGAACTGAAACCTGTCATGGTAAATAAGAAAGTTTGTGAAGCACTCTGTGAGAAAACTGTTACAAATTACAAATATCACAGATTACAATATATTGTGACAAAGTTTTTTTTTATTTTTAAATACACGTGGCAAATAAGGTGGATGTTCCTTCGATGGTCTTTTAAAATTAGACTTTATTAAGTAAACTGAACGACTCGGGGGGGGGGGGGGGGGGGAGTTATGTGTGTAACTCCTAACGATCAGAAAACATATATCGGCATCACGTAGACAGAAGAGGTATCGAAATGTTAATGCTAATCAAGAAAAAGACTCGCTCTTGTATCCGACGCCGAAGAATGCCCGATTGGCCTATCACCTTTAGTTCTCGCGTCGGATCGAAACCGAGTATTGTAGCGCTGAATTATTCATCGGGTGACGACAATCGGAAACTTTTCAGTGAGTAGTGGCCTTTCCCCTTGACTGCCAATGGGGGCTAAACAGGCGGCAAGCAGAGAGACGGACGTCTCGCGCCGTGCGTGGTACATCGCCTCCCATTAAGCGAGCAAGCAGTGACGCATGTAACTGCCGTGCGACTCGCTAGTCCTCTACCTGGCGCCAGTCGACACAGCTGCGTATATTCTCTACTCGCTTACAGACACTTACTTCATTATCCTTAAATGAAATGAATTACATTGCAAATCCGATTATTTATATATGTTTTATGGTGTAGAGGGTGTACTATAGATAATAAACTAAAAAGGACACTAGTAAAGTCACACAAAAATAGAAGCAGAAACTTTGCAATAAATGTGGGTTACGTGGCGCCTCTTATTTGAATACAAAATATTGCCCTAGTTAGTACGAATGTAACTTAAAAGTAAAATTTTTAGGTACGTCACCGTCAAATTGAACTCAGATTTCATCCATGACTTTCCTGAACGACAAATACATGATTCAGTTTGTTACAATTGCCGCACACACATACCTGTTACAGGAGAAAATAAGCGAGTCATCCGCACATTTGGAAGCAGTTGGCTAATGCATTAGTCTCTGAAGTCAGTTAAGAATTCTTCCGTACATCTTCGGGCAAGACACAACCACGTCCCCCCGAGATTATTCTACACTGCACTTTTCAGATGACTCCAGAAGGAAAAATCGAACAAGCGCGTGGAGGACTCGCGCACCGAGGGTTCTGATTTAATTACTTGTATAGACAGTATATTCACTTTGGGAACCAAGGATCTAAGATTATGGTTAAGTTACAGACAAGATATCGTTCCCCGAAATTCCGGTGTGTGATAATTTTTAGTGTAATTTCACAGTTGATATTGTAATTTTACGTTTACTTTGTTAATTGTGTAGTTACATTAACATCTTACGCTGATTGACAATTGCAGATGCGTTGATATGTTCTGCTGTAGTCCCTGTTGCGATAACTGCTAAGATTTGAGGGAAGTCTCCAGAGAAGAAAATGGTACAGCCGGCCAAGGGGCTATTGTTGTTATGCAATGTTGAACTGTTCTGTGGAATGCTTCAGCAGGAATTTTATCCGTCAGTTACGAGTATTACTTAGATCCGAAACATTACAGATGCTGTACTCGTCATAGGCACAGACTGTCAGTGAAGGTTTGTAAGTAAAGTCAACACTTCTTAAGTGAGGTGCGATGCTAGTGCCGGCGTGGCGCGATGGTCGGGTGGCCTTACGCCTATCAAACGCAAAGGGAACGTTTTCGCAAAGGCAGGTGACTTCACGTCGTCGTAGCTCAGCCAGTTGGCAAGAAATATTTGTAAATTATGTACAAAAATCATTCTCGTGAATTTCTATCTACTACCGAAAACTTGACCAAAATCCCTATGTAGTTCCTGAGATTTACGACGGTTTACTAATGCAATCGTGACGGTTATCGATCTTTGTAATCGCAAAAAATAGCTTTTATGTGATACTAGCTATTTCCTGCCACATATTGCTGTGGCTCAGTCTGGTTACCTGGAAAAGTAACAAAGTAGAAAAAACACATTTCTAACATCCATGGGAATTGAAAATACGTCTTAATATCATTCTCCCCTGCTGCCTCTATCCATGTCCTCCTCCTCCTCCGCCCTCTCTCTGTCCTCCAGCTCATCTCTTTGTCCATCTTCTCCTCCTCTATCTCCATCCCCTCCTGCTCCCACTCTCTGTCTATTTCCCCCGCCCCTGTGACCAGCTCCTCTTCTCTCTCACTCTGTTCTTGAGCCTTGTTTATTGTTATTGCATTTTCAGTATCTGCAGTAGTAATTTTCTAGATATAAGCCGATAAGCCATAAATATAACTTATATGTTTCTTAACGTTTCGTCGAATAATCATTACTTATATAGTTATTTATTAATGTGACACACTAGCACGGACATAAAAACACGCGTGTATTCGAATGTAATCTTGTGTCAAAACTTCAAAGCAATCGATAAAAACTTTCTGAGATTTACGATTTTACTTACGTTGAACATGCTGGACGACAATGGGCAGTAACTTACAATCAATGAATAAAATAACAAAACCATCAAAGTTGCACCGAGGTTTGTTTGTCTTTAAATGACGATCAGTTTTAGACCTACATAGTTTAAATTTTAAATATAAAAAAAAGATTTAAATTTCACGAACCTCCAAAGGTTTGAAAATAGTAGTTATTTAAACGAAAACAACCTTCTGTGCAACTACAACGGTTTTGTAATATTAACGAGTTATGATTTTGTACAAACCAACAGTTACAGTTTTATTTATATAGACAATTACACATTAAGTACTTTTGGATTTTTTCGGTTACATGTACTGTGAAACCTTCTTTCTTCCAAAATTTTGAGATTCTAGGTTAACGGGAAGTACCCTAGGTTTTGATAAGTAGGTTTACAAGTATCAAAAAATGGACGATCTTTTGATTGTATTGCCTTAAAAGTTTTAATATTTTTACACCACCTCAGGAACGTAATACGTGACACAAATTTCTGTTTGCTACGTGTACCTATTCTTGCGAAAAATGGGTCTTAAGAATCGGACTGACAGACAGACAACAAAGTGATCTTATACGAGTTTCGTTTCTATCGACTGAGGTACGGAATCCTAAAAATCGACGAGTAAGGTGATCTCGTCTGCAGAGGCGTGCAGTAAAACCACTGGCGTTAATTTTATACATGAATGAATATACAGACGCTATTCGTCCCATTCTCAGACTTTTCGAAAATGATGCGGTTATCTGTGAGAAAATTCTATGCAGTGAGAACTGCAGTAAGACAGGAATGCTACTATTCAGTCTACATACCGATGAAACAATGACGGAAATAGTGTGCATCTATTCACCAGTGACAGTGCTATTCTCAGTGAAAGTGAAGAAGAACTACATGATATATGGAAATGAGTGTGTAGATTAACAAGCACAGAGCATTTATTGACAGCAAGCAGAAGAAGGAGGAATTTAATATAAAAATTTGCGGACCATGAAGTAGACGAAGTTAAGAAATACTGTTACTTTGGAAGCAAAATAATACATAACGAACGACGCTAGAAGAACATAAAAGTAGATAAGCGTTGGCAAAGAAGGCATTCCTGCCCAGGAATCAAACATCGTCCTTAATCTTAGGAAGACATTTCTAAGGACGTAGGCTTAAAGCAGAACATTGTGTGGCAATGAATCGCTGACTATGGGAAAAGCGGTACAGAAGAGACTCGAAGTGATTTACATGTGTTGCTATAGGAGGATGATGAAAATTAGGTCGATTGATAAGCAGTGAGAATGTTTTCAGAAGAATCGGCGAAGAAAGAAACATGGAAAACGCCGACAAGAAGTAGCGCCGGGATGATAGGACACATATTAAGACATCAGGGAATAGCTTCAGTGGTACTAGAGGAAATTGCAGAGGATAAAAACTGCAGGGGAAGGCAGAAATTGAAATACAACCAACTAATAATTAACGACGTAAGTTGCAAGTGCTACTCTGACATGAAGAGGTTGAAGCAAGAGAGGAACAAACTCATGGCGGACCACATCTAATCAGTCGAAAGACTGACAAAAAAACTCTCATTACGTTTTCAGTGGAGAAATTTGTGTCCTCTGGTAATGCAGACTGCAGTCTACGATCCATTGATAGGATACTGAGAAACTACAACTTATGTTCATAGAAGAGTGCTTGAAAACTACTGGCACCTCCCATACGGCTGTGTGTTCCACTTGTGCAACATGCGTATCACAACATCGAGCATAGAAAAAACGGTTACGCGATGACTGGCGACATCGAGACAGAAATGTTGAATCTGGTAACTGACAGACGCAAGAAGAAAGATCACCCGAGAAAGTGCTTGGAAAACGTTCCAGCTCACAAACTATAAATATTCTTTAGTCCATACACGTTTATCGCGTTGAAATCGTGCAGATGAAATGATGCTGATATCAGTTTTAATACACATGTCTAAAGAGTCATTCTCCCCCCTTTCCATTCTTGAATGTTAGAAGATGTTACCTTAATGAGTGATACAATGAAAACTATCCTCTGGCATACACAGACTATAAATGCAGGTGAAGGTAGTTTCAACTCCAAGACACACATACACACATGATTATCTTTTAGTGTCTTGCAGAATAGAACCCTATCTCAGTATTTAAGAAGCGAAATATGCGTTCCTAAAAATGTATGATGTTAGGAGATGGGGCTACTGATTGTCGAACTTTCGTGCCACACACCTGCGTGGGCAGAAATATGATATTAGCACGACGGTTGCCATTTCTCCGCTATTAAGTATATCAGTAAGAATCAATTATACATATAAAACAATTTCATTCGTAACTAAAAAGCTCCAAAGAGAAAAAGTGCTATACTGTAAACCATTTCGGCTGTCTCTACATCTACATCTACATTTATACTCCGCAAGCCACCCAACGGTGTGTGGCGGAGGGCACTTTACGTGCCACTGTCATTACCTCCCTTTCCTGTTCCAGCCGCGTATGGTTCGCGGGAAGAACGACTGTCTGAAAGCCTCCGTGCGCGCTCTAATCTCTCTAATTTTATATTCGTGATCTCCTCCGGAGGTATAAGTAGGGGGAAGCAATATATTCGATACCTCATCCAGAAACGCACCCTCTCGAAACCTGGCGAGCAAGCTACACCGCGATGCAGAGCGCCTCTCTTGCAGAGTCTGCCACTTGAGTGTATTAAACATCTCCGTAACGCTATCACGGTTACCAAATAACCCTGTGACGAAACGCGCCGCTCTTCTTTGGATCTTCTCTATCTCCTCCGTCAACCCGATCTGGTACGGATCCCACACTGATGAGCAATACTCAAGTATAGGTCGAACGAGTGTTTTGTAAGCAACCTCCTTTGTTGATGGACTACATTTTCTAAGCACTCTCCCAATGAATCTCAACCTGGTACCCGCCTTACCAACAATTAATTTTATATGATCATTCCACTTCAAATCGTTCCGCACGCATACTCCCAGATATTTTACAGAAGTAACTGCTACCAGTGTTTGTTCCGCTATCATATAATCATACAATAAAGGATCCTTCTTTCTGTGTATTCGCAATACATTACATTTGTCTATGTTAAGGGACAGTTGCCACTCCCTGCTCCAAGTGCCTATCCGCTGCAGATCTTCCTGCATTTCGCTACAATTTTCTAACGCTGCAACTTCTCTGTATACTACAGCATCATCCGCGAAAAGCCGCATGGAACTTCCGACACTATCTACTAGGTCATTTATATATATTATGAAAAGCAATGGTCCCATAACACTCCCCTGTGGCACGCCAGAGGTTACTTTGACGTCTGTAGACGTCTCTCCATTGATAACAACATGCTGTGTTCTGTTTGCTAAAAACTCTTCAATCCAGCCACACAGCTGGTCTGATATTCCGTAGGCTCTTACTTTGTTTATCAGGCGACAGTGCGGAACTGTATCGAACGCCTTCCGGAAGTCAAGAAAAATAGCATCTACCTGGGAGCCAGTATTTAATATTTTCTGGGTCTCGTGAACAAATAAAGCGAGTTGGGTCTCACACGATCGCTGTTTACGGAATCCATGTTGATTCCTACGGAGTAGATTCTGGGTTTCCAAAAACGACATGATACTCGAGCAAAAAACATGTTCTAAAATTCTACAACAGATCGACGTCAGAGATATAGGTCTATAGTTTTGCGCATCTGCTCGACGACCCTTCTTGAAGACTGGGACTACCTGTGCTCTTTTCCAATCATTTGGAACCCTCCGTTCCTCTAGAGACTTGCGGTACACGGCTGTTAGAAGGGGGGCAAGTTCTTTCGCGTACTCTGTGTAGAGTCGAATTGGTAGCCCGTCAGGTCCAGTGGACTGTCCTCTGTTGAGTGATTCCAGTTGCTTTTCTATTCCTTGGACACTTATTTCGATGTCAGCCATTTTTTCGTTTTTGCGAGGATTTAGAGAAGGAACTGTAGTGCGGTCTTCCTCTGTGAAACAGCTTTGGAAAAAGGTGTTTAGTATTTCAGCTTTACGCGTGTCATCCTCTGTTTCAATGCCATCATCATCCCGGAGTGTCTGGATATGCTGTTTCGAGCCACTTACTGATTTAACGTAAGACCAGAACTTCCTAGGATTTTCTGTCAAGTCGGTACATAGAATTTTACTGTCTATTTCACTGAACGCTTCACGCATAGCCCTCCTTACGGTAACTTTGACATCGTTTAGCTTCTGTTTGTCTGACAGGTTTTGGCTGCGTTTAAACTTGGAGTGAAGCTCTCTTTGCTTTCGCAGTAGTTTCCTAACTTTGTTGTTGTACCACGGTGGGTTTTTCCCGTCCCTCACAGTTTTACTCGGCACGTACCTGTCTAAAACGCATTTTACAATTGCCTTGAACTTTTTCCATAAACACTCAACATTGTCAGTGTCGGAACAGAAATTTTCATTTTGATCTTTTAGGTAGCCTGAAATCTGCCTTCTATTACTCTTGCTAAACAGATAAACCTTACTCCCTTTTTTTGTACTCCTATTAACTTCCATAATCAGGGATGCTGAAACGGCCTTATGATCACTGATTCCCTGTTCTGCACATACAGAGTCGAAAAGTTCGGGTCTGTTTGTTATCAGTAGGTCCAAGATGTTATCTCCACGAGTCGGGTCTCTGTTTAATTGCTCGAGGTAATTTTCGGATAGTGCGCCCAGTATAATGTCACTCGATGCTCTGTCCCTACCACCCGTCCTAAACATCTGAGTGTCCCAGTCTATATCTGGTAAATAGGTCTCGACTAGGAAAGGAACTGCTAATGAGAACAGAAGTATAGTTAACACTTATCGAGATATTAACAGATCCCACTGATAACGTAAGTATCTATAAAACCAAACGAAGAGTTCTTTTCAGATCCTCAGATTATACTCTATGACAATAATAAATCAGTATTTCTGCGATTCCATGAATGAAAAATCAAGGAAAAGTATAGGTTCGAATGTTAAAAATTCCCTTTAGTCATTAATCTCAGTTTAGAATTATGCTTTAAGACTTCAGAAGAAAAAAAAGGTGAAACGTGGGTCATAGTGGATGCTGAGGTTTCTCTGTATAGGGAATATCAAACCATCATTTATTACGTTATGTGAAACTTAAGAATATTCCCTTGCATACTGTGTCATATATACGCAGCATAGAAAGTTAAAATATTAGGTGCCACAGTGGTTCACAATGTATAAACACTCATCATGTTTGCTATCTTTCGTAATCGTTAGCTACACGCCAAGGATTTAAGATAACGTTTTGATGTACATAGTGTAGTGTTACAATAACAACAGCTTTAAATATTAAATACAAGTACGCACATAGGAGCATTATTTCGTAAATATTGCACAGATACGATAACAAAAATCACATAAACTGTATATAACATAAAAATATAGTTTGTGTCAGGAGAGCCGGTGGGAGTGGCCGAGCGGTTCTACGCGCTACAGTCTGGAACCGCGCGACCGATACGGTCGCAGGTTCGAATCCTGCCTCGAGCATGGATGTGTGTGATGTCCTTAGGTTAGTTAGGTTTAAGTAGTTCTAAGTTCTAGGGGACTGATGACCTCAGAAGTTAAGTCCCATAGTGCTCAGAGCCATTTATGTGTCAGGAGATCATCTATTTACAGAGCTAAATATGTTTCACACGCTTAAGAGGCAACAGAGTTTCAAAGCAAAACGAGTATGACAATGTAAATCATACCATTGACGTTTGTCATCGCTTCAAATCAACATCTTAGTGTTATCTGTAAATAAAGCTTAGACACTTAATTTACTGCAAATGTTTAAGTAAATTTTGCTACGTTTCCCTTGTTTCTTTCAGAACCCTATAACTGTCAAAGAAACGCCATAGTAAGAGTGGGTAAAATATTCCTCTGGCACATGATGCATGCCTTTTGCCCTCCGAGACAAAGTAACAACTTTCTAAACAAAAACCCCAAAGAAGGTATTAGTAGCTAAAATTTAGTCGTCCGTAAACTACCTGCACTGACCATTTCTTTGGAAATAGAAATAAAAAATCATTTGATACAAAAGTACATCACTCATATCAAACATAGAACCTAAGTTACCCTAAGTTATCACACACCCAAAGAGTTATTCAGGTTTGTAATAATATCTGACGGAAATATTCCTATTGTCTGAAAAGCATGTCTCATTGGTCCTTCCTTTAACGAAATAGGGGTGAATATAAATATTCGTTAAAAATTTTTACGCAGATTTGTCTGAAACTTGTACCTGGAAACCTATAGGTCCTTAAGTGGCAACCTGAGCTGGGAATATTTTTGGTTACCTGTTACTGGCATGTGATTACGATGAGAGCTGGTCAAACCCGTCCTGCTCGTAACCAACAGCTGCCAGGCTTCTAGCTAGTAGAAAGTTATCAGTCCTTGAAAAAGTTATGTTTGAATGTTTATTGCTTGGGAACATCAGTGATTTTCTAAGACTTCGATCAGATCGTAAGGTATAATCAGGTAGCTAACAGCAAGTACACTTTACTCGAAGAGCAAGCGTTCAGATATCAATCTTTCTCCAGCGCACAGAATTACATTGACAGAAATGTAAAAGTATCAGAAACTCACGTTTCCGTTTGTGTACGAGAAAAGTGGATTTTGCTGCACATAAGGACATTTTGTTGGGTCAACTGACCAGAAACTTTCCATGCCTTAGATTAAGACTCACATATAACAACAGATACAACCACATCACTTAGACCCTTCCCTAAATCCAATCTGCATCATCAGCCACCATATAGGACACTGATTAGGTGTCCTAGGACTCATACATTTTCATGTATCAACCTTTTAAGCGACGATTCACTACTTTTTCAAAATCTTTTAAGTATCGGATTTGTACGTGGATATGAAGCTCATTCTTGGTTAAGCAGTAGAACACATTTAACCAACTAAATGAACTACTAATGCAGAACGTGTGTTCCGTCGACGTGAAATCGCTAACCCCGGTTGATGTTGGAAGTGATCTAGGTAACTCACGCTTAACCTAAATCGATATTGAGGACGAGAGACTTCATCTGAATTTATTTAGACAAACCAACGGAAACTTAATAATTGTGGAACGAGAGTACAATCCCGTGTGCTCTAAGATTTGAGTACAATGCCTGAAACCCAGACCACCGGACTTCGTATCTGGTTCTGAGACTTGGAAGACGTACAATACTTTGTCATATGATTGAAATTAAATTTATTAAATCCAGAAATATTAGAAACTTAGTTCTGAAATTTATGTTCTGGTATCGCGAGCGAGCTCTATCGCTAAGTGGCGGTGGCGCAAAGCAAAGTGCCCGAGGACCGAGATTTAGACGGAACCACACAGTACGAGAAAATCTCGTACGAAGATGTAAAGAAAAAAAAAGATACTGCCAGTTCTACACCTCTCTAGAAGTTACACATTTTATGGCCCTTGCCATAGGAAACTGCATCATCACACAGAGTAAGAACAACAAGTAATTCTGGAGCTAGTCGCTCTGAAACTGCGACATTACATTTATGTTTTCCTTTACACGATTTCTTTCTTTCCGAATACTGGGATGTTTCCTTTGATGAGGACATGGATCCCAAGTCGTTCACTATTCCAAGATTGTAAACCGTCAGTAACGGTCTGATCATCGCCAGAACGTTAAATTTTAATCTTCCTTCTTCATTCTTTTCGGCCGTTTTCTAAATTAGTATCGACCGAGAATTTATGTAAATATTTGAATCAGATTCAGATGTCAAACGCGTTTCCTACACTTGCTTGGGGGGTGTACGGACATTTTGTCTCTGAAAGGTCAAGGAACAATCCGTGTATAAATTGGCGAAAGGCTCATTTCGTAACTGCAATACTTAGGGCTGTATCCGCAGTAATAGCCGAACGCTCAGAACAATGGAAGTTAGAAACCTCTTGAAGCATTAATTCTGCCACTTTAGGAAGCGCAATGGCAGATTAAGTTCCCAATGCAAATAGATCGACAAAAAGATGACGCCCAAGATCAAATTAACCACACAATCAGCAGTTTACAAGAAATGTGGCTCAGGTTCACAGCACAGAATAATAGACTCAGTTTCGTTTTGCTTCAGTTTAAACATGAAAATTTGATGTTACTGTGACCTTCAAGTTCCGAATGAATGTTTCAAAACTTGAGACTGACTTACTTTTTCACAGCTTTACATGTTTGAAGGAACGTCATGCCCCGAAATGATTCTTCAGGCCAACTCCCTGTTTTTTCGCAAAGAGCGATTTGTTCACGTTGGTAATTTTTGGAATTTCTTAAGCTACTGTAAGACACTTCTTCATTCTAGCAAATTTTTTGAGTGGTGTTTTGGTTATTATTCTCCAAGCGCCGTAGAAAGACGAATAGTCAACGAGCTGAAAAATTTTTGCGTCGTTCGTGCAAACACTAAGAATTTGTGAGTAGTTTTTAAATCAACAGTACGATAAATTCATTGTTTTCACTTACCCGAATCACATTTTCCAGTAAATTGTGCGCCAGATACATGAGGGACGTTAAGCGTGAACAAGTTAGTGAACAGATGGTATGCTTCTAAATACTGTAAAATTTCGTTATTCGCTGTAGCATTTGGGCTGGCAACAAATAAAAACAGAGATAATGAGAAGCTTCATTTTTGTAGGCACCTTAAAAGCTGGGAAGTGCTGTGTAAAGAGGTTTGCATTTACGATGATTGCAGTATGTGTGGTTCCCCACTTTTGTATAAAACATAATAGAAATATAGGTTTGGATAAGATGATTTGTTTGATCTCTTTGGCATAACAGAGTGCTGAAAGCCTTTTTTTCCATTGCTTCCATTTTCAAGCGATCAGTGTATTTTAATGGCAAAATTTTCGAAACTAGAACGCATGTAATTTTCTTTTCTGATGAAAAACTCTTGAAGTGTGCTCATTTAAAATTGTAAATTTCATACTTTAAAAAATTTTTTAACTAGTAACTACAGACTCAATAATACTCTTCCCGTTCGATGATTTTTTGCCTCCGTTTGGAAGAATATATACGTAGATATAGTACCAATGAATGTATTAACAAGGAAAGCCATTATCTGTATTCAGATGACCAGTGTACCAACGTGATACCAGAAGGTTGTGTATTCAAGTCGTAAAGACAAGAGAAGTTGTAGCAAAACCTGTCTTTGTTCATAGTACCACTGATCGCTTGACATTACTCCCGTAGTAGACATCAACAGTTGGCAACTGGCGAACTAATCACTTTCATCTCAGCAGCGATTGTGGTGTTAACATCTTACCGAAGACAATATGCTACAATGAGTGCTTTGTAGTATCACAAGTAAATCACGAAATTTTGTTTTAATTTCCTCAGAAATAGCCTGCATTTTTTGCCACATGTGTATATCGCTGGCGTACTGCACTTAATATCACTGTGTTTAAAGTATGTTGAGGAACGTAGCACTCTGTGCTACATTAGTGGATGAGAAAATGCTAAATGTCGTTATAGTAAGTTCTAATCCCAATGTAATACAGTTACGAAATAAAAACGCGTGTAGTAATAGCTTCTGTAAACTAACTTAGTTGACTGATACTGTTTTAAAAAAGAAGGAATACAAGGGCTGCGCAGTCGATTTCATACGTCCAGTGTAGCGACCAAAGGTATCAAGCAGTACACCACTTTATCTTAAGAAAAGGACATAAACAATTTGTGTGAGAAATCCCTTATTCACTATTAGCATCAAATGCAGTTCCACGAAGAAACTACTGATTTCTTTGGCATTGGCAGTCTTTCGGCAAGTAACCAGTAATGAATGGGATTGATAGGAACGGATGCCAGCACAGTGCCTTTGACATCGCAATGTGGTATCTGCCGTGACATCACTCGTGGTTGTCGGGCGACGGGGAGGGGCTCACCTGCCAAGACTCGTGTCCAGGCGGCTACGCGCGCCAACTACGACGTCTGCGCTGGCGCCAGTCGGACGCCGCGGGTGGCGAGACAGGTGGAGGCGAGACGAGGCGAGGCGACGCGCTCCGCGGCCGGACGCGCACTGGCGCAGAGCACGCGGCGCCGCGCCGCCGGCCGATGCTGCTGCCACCAGCGGGCGAAGGCGCCAACGAGCGCGGCTGCCCGCCACGCGGGGCAGGGCGGCGGGCTGGCCGGACGCTCGGCGCTGCTCGTCCTCTTTCATGATTGCCATCGATTCCGTTCACAAGTGTACTCCGAAAACCCACTGTTCCACGACCGGAGAAAGATTACAACACTTTCCATTCCCTTTTTGATGGAATGAAAAAAAGGAAGGTCCGGTCTGGCCGACTCCTAGCGCCATTCCGTGATGCACATAGCCTCCACGCTGTACAGCAGTTTCAGTTGGATCACTTGTTCAGCTATCTGTTAAGCTGGCGGCTGGTGGCGAGAAGACGTCAGACTAAAGCAGTAAATCAGGTCTGGTCAATAGACTTCCGCAGCCGTACGTTGGATCACCTGCCATGGCAGAAATAGTGTGGCTTGATATCATTTTGCCTGCATGGTATTAATGTGGGCTCTACGGCGCGACGAGGTTTTCGACTGGAGAGTCAGTCGCAGGATCTACTTCCGAAGTCGGCTAACAACCTAGTTACAATGAGCCTGCAACCACTTCTCGACGGCCGCCACTTCTCCTTCAGTTACTCAGTTCACGTTTCGACTTTGAGATGCCTACCAACGTTATAGGGTTTCTTAGTTTTATGCTCCCTGGAAAAGGAAGAAGAAATCAATGGTCCACTTTATGGAAACGTTGATCCCATTACCATAGAGGACTTAGAAACAGCATTATGAGAAATGAAAAATTGGAAGGCTACAGGAGAGGATTGTATACTATGTGATCAAAAGTTTCCGGACAACCTCAGAAACATACGTTTTTCATATTACGTGAATTTTGCTGCCACCTACTGCCACACACTCCATATCAGCAATCTTAGTCGTCATTAGACATCGTGAGAGAGTAGAACGAGGATCTCCTCAGAACTCACGGACTTCTAACGTGGTCAGGGAATTAGGTGTCACTTGTGCCATACGTCTGTACGCGACTTTTCCACACTCCTAAAAATCCCTAGATCCACTGTTTCCGATGTGATAGTGAAAGTGGAAACGTGAAGGGACACGCCCAGCACAAAAGTGTACAGGCCGACATTTTCTGTTGACTGACAAGGGCCACCGATTGTTGAAGAGATTCGTAATGTGTAATAGTGAGACTTATATCCAGACCATCACACAGGAATTCCAAACTGCATCGGGATCCACTGCAAGTAATATGACAGTAAGGTGTGAGGTGAGAAAACTATGATTTCATGGTCGGGCAGCCGCTCATAAGCCAAAAACGACTTCTCGCTTTGTGCAAGGAGCGTAAAATGGTTCAAATGGCTCTGAGCACTATGGGACTTAACAGCTGAGGTCATCAGTCCCCTAGAACTTAGAACTACTTAAACCTATCTAACCTAAGGACATCACACACATCCATGCCCGAGGAAGGATGCAAACCTGCGACCGCAGCTGTCGCGCGGTTCCACACTGTAGCGCTTAGAACCCTTCGGCCACCTCGGCCGGCGGAGCGTAAACATTGGACGATTGAACAGTGGAAAAAGTTGTGTAATGACGAATCACGGTACACAATGTGGCGATCCGATGGCAGGGTGTGGTTATAGCGAATGCCCGGTGAACGTCATCTGTCAGCGTGTGTAGTGCCATCAGTAAAATTCGGAGGCGGTGGTGTTATGGTGTGGTCGTGTGTTTCGTGGAGGGGACTTGCACCCCTTGTTGTTTTGCGTGGCACTAACACAGCACTGGCCTACACTGATGTTTTAAGCACATTCCTGCTTCCCACTGTTGAAGAGAATTCGGGGATGGCGATTGCATCTTTCAACGTGATCAAGTACTTGTTCATAATGGAGGGCCTGTGGCGGGTTGGTTAGTCGTCAATAACATCCCTGTAATAGACTGGCATGCACAGAGTCGTGACCTGAATCCAATAGAGACCTTTGCGATGTTTCGTAACGCCGGCTACGTGCCAGGCTTCACCGACCGTCATCGACACCTCTCAGTGCATTGCTCCGTGAAGATTGGGCTGCCATTCCGCAAGAAGCCTTCCAGCACCTGACTGAAAGTATGCCAGCGAGAGTGGAAGCTGTCATCAAAGCTAACACCATATAGAGTTCCAGCATTACCGATGGAGGGCGCCACGAACTTGTAAGTCATTTTCAGCTTGGTGTCCGCATACTTTCGATCACATAGTATATTTTGGTTAATTATGGAGATATGGGGACCGTTCATGGATGCTTTAGTTGAGCAGAAGGAAGGAGACCGGCTTGGCTATTCAGTTTACAGGAAATTCATGCATACTGACCAGTACTTGAACGCCAGCAGTTTTTACCGCCATTTAAACAAGAAAACGGTCATGAACACGTTAGAACACACGCCAATGGCTGTTTCTGACGGCGATCACCTAGCGTCTGCATTTCAGCATTTGATGCGCGCGTTTTCAGAGATGATGGCTACAACAAAATAGAAATTGTAAAAGTTTTCAGATACCACCGACGAAAGATGTCTAGTGTATAGGCAGGAGAGGCCAAGTCAGTTGGATTCCTTACGTGCCGTGGAGCATCTACCTGCAAGACAGAACAAAGAGACGTGGACGAAGACCAGAGTTCCGGCCCACTTCTAAGATGAGAGATACGTTACGCCTCGTTACACAGCCGGCCGCGGTGGACTAGCGGTTCTAAGCGCGCAGTCCGGAACCGCGCAACTGCTACGGTCGCAGGTTCGAATCCTGCCTCGGGCATGGATGTGTGTGATGTCCTTAGGTTAGTTAGGTTTAAGTAGTTCTAAGTTCTAGGGGACTGATGACCACAGATGTTAAGTCCCATAGTGCTCAGAACCATTTGAACCATTTTTGAACCTCGTTACAAACAACATAGGTATTCGAGTTCCTAGAGTGTATGCTATCCCCTGTGAATGTGGTAGCATTTAATTAGGTCACTGCTGCGGAGAGTTGGGCACAGCATTCATGACATATCAGACAAAAGTAACTTGAGGAGCAGGTCTAGGTTGAACATTTCTTAGGAAACGGGCATGAAATATAATTTGAAAGGACGAGAGTTTTGACTCAAACGTCACCATATTGGGATTGTTTTAGAAAGGGAGTGGCCAAAATTAGAATACACACCAAATATTTTAACAGACATCAATGGTACACGCATAGTGGGGCATGGGGGCGGGCTTGGGCACTGAGCGAAAGTAAAGACTTAGGCTTAACGTTTCCAAGGACGCGGGAGCGGCTGTTTCAAACTTAGCGCCGGCCGCTCGCGCCACTTGACATAACCCACTTGACATTACGTCCACATGCTAACACATTTTTATTGGTCTTTTTCACTGACGCACATGTACATTACCATGAGGGGTGAGGTACACGTACAGACGTGGTTCCCGTTTTCAATTACGGAGTGAAATAGAGTGTGTCCCGACATGTCAGGCAAATAGATGTTCAATGTGGTGGCCGTCATTTGTTGCATACAATTGCAATCTCTGGCGAAATGGTAATGTACATGTGCGTCAGTGAAAAAGACCAATAAAAAGGTGTTAGCATGTGGACGTAATGTGCTGTTCCAGTCTCTTCTGTACCTAAGGTCCATCACCGTTCCCTTTGGATCCCTACGTAATTCGGTGCTCTCCGATACACACGATCGAACAGCGGAGGAGTGGTACTCAAGCGCCAACTTTAGATTACAATATCTCCGGATGTAATTAATATTTTACAATGCAACAAACGGCACTGATTACGTATTTGTTTATATGTTCAGATGTGCTAACAAAATTAGCGGGGTTCCATTTAAAAAAAACGTAGGTTTGTGTTAAGAAACATACTTCCGTGCATTTTTTAATGGTTTGTATTATCCAGTTACACTAGTCCCTCTCCTCACGTTCGGTCTGTGGAATCGATTCGTCAGTATTTGATGTGGTTTACGAAATATATCCAGCGGTAACGTTAGGTGACTCACCCTGTATTTAAAAGACGGCGCTAGAAAAACGTGTGAATATGGTAATAAGTGTTTTGAATACTGGATATAAAATATATGTAAGAACACTAAATAGAAGAAAGTGACGACCTGTACAGATGTCACTTACACTGTTAAGAGGATAGTTTAAAAGAAAAGGAATTATAGCCTCGAAGCTCACACAGCTTTTACTGATAACAAAAAAAAAGACATAACGGATTGCATGACTAATGCAATGTGTGGAAAAGTCGCCTTCTGTGGGGGGCTAGCATTAGAATTAGGCATAGAGGGCATTTATAACGAAAGAAACGAGCTGGTGTCAAACATCGGCCTCAATTCGATGACGAAATTTGTGAGATTATATATGTGGAACGTAAATCATAGATCTTGGAAAAACTAAAGAAGAAGATAGCCTAAGAATCTGAAATGTGTTGCTACTGAAGAATTTTGAAATTCTTCTGGCCTGATAAGCTAATGAATGAGGTTCTCCGCAGCATAGTCGAAGAAAGGAACATTTGGAAGCCACTGACAAGAAGAGGGAATAGTGTGATAGGACGTTCGTTAAGACATCAAGGAATAACTCGCATAGTGCTAGAGGGAGCTGTAGTGAGGAAAAACTGAAGAGGAGTAGATACAACAAAAACCTGAGGACGTAGATTGCGAGCGCTACTGCGAGACGAAGAAGTTAGCACAAGAGAGGAGCTTTTGCCACGCTGTATCAAACCAGTCACAAGACAGCATGTGTATAAATTTGGTCTTAAAACTTCGGGTCACTGTGTATTAGCGAAAAGTAGTACTGTGTTTCAGGCAGTAACTATGCTGACAAATCAGGCTTCGAGTGGAAACAGACACTTAGGTACATAATGATAACTGAAATTAAAGCTTCAGCAGTAATATTTCAGAGGGGAATATGATCACAGAATGTGAACACAGCAAACCTTCACATTGCTGTGAGTGTTAGGGTACATGGTCTGCTACTGAAGGTACGAAAATGCAAGTGGAGAGTGTAATGAAACTCATCAGCTAAATTTGACAGCCAGTGTTGCGGTTGCGACGAAAACCTGCTATGGGAAGCGACCTGCTAGGTTTCGCATGGGTTTTAAGAGGCACAGAAGCTCTTTGTGAAAGGATGTTCAACGTCGGCTTCCATTGACTAGGTGACAAGAGACAAAACCGTGCCGTTGATCGGGGCACAAGGCAATAGTGATGTCAGCCTTTTGCGCCTAAAAAAATGGTTGAATACGCTAAGAAACGGAATCGGTGAATCACAGTTGAGTGTTAAAATTGTTTATATCCTGCTCAATGTACTATTTATTTTTTATACAATGGGCATATAGGCAAAGAGTTCCTGTCTCCCATCAAGAAATTTGGAAAGATTAATAAATTTTCAGAGCGCAGTTACTACAAAATGATATTAAAAGCTAGCGTAGCTTGGAGGTGGGTATCGGATCTTGACTGCCTGGCACAAAAATTCATTGTGTGTCCTAATCGGGAGACGATGCCGTTCAAAAAAGACATTTGTTGCCCTGGACACTCGATAACGGGGGACCAACAGGACTTTCTTCGACACTCTGACATCCAGCTTTACAACATGGACAGCCACAGCCACCGAAATACGCGGTAAATTGAACCTGATTAAGACCGAAATCCGCTGTTAATTAATGCTATGTTCAGACGACCGGTTCGCTCTGTTAAAGGAGCATCTTCAAGTGATATATGGAAAGGGAAGCAGTTTTATAATCTATATAACTAAAAAATGTAGTACAACCAACACAGTTAACCTAGTATTTTTAATTTTCATTTATTTTTATTGTATGTCCTTAATGTTTCCTCAGTTGTGTAGACTATAAGGGTGCTTTTCTTTCCATGTAGTATCACTTGAAATTGCTGCTTTAACGCTCCGAAATCGGTCTTGTGAATAAATCATCAGTTAATAGCTGATTTCAGAGTAATTCAAATTAAATTACTAAATGTACGTCTGTGTATAGCTGAGTACAAAATTAGTGAGATGTTTTGTATCAGTTACCTTGCTCCATTACCAAACTGGAATCGCTTTCGGGAGGGCGACAGTTCAAATCCATGTTCCGTCATCCTGATTTGGGTCTTGAATGATTGTCTTTACTCGCTTAAGGTAAATGGCGGGATCATTGCTTCGAAAATGTCACGGCTGATTTCCTTTCTTATCCTTCCGTAATCCGAGCTAGTGACCTCATTGTCGACGGGCCGTTGAAGTCTAAATGTTCTTCTTTCATTCATTACTCCAATGACACTGGTTTCCCATATTGAGGAATAATTTGTGGACTGTCCACCTTGCCATAAATAATAAGTAGTATAAGATACAAATAGCACTTCCCTAAAGCAAATCAGTAATGTTTTCATACATCCATCTTGTAATGGGTAATGGAAGAGCGGCTGTTTTATTTATATGTAGCAACAATAAAATCATCAGCTGTGTTTACTACGTTTGTTTAATTGCGACCGTTCTCGGCTCCTCTGCGACCTAAAGTAACCAACGGGGATCATCACAGTATCTCCAATAAAAAGGGCAGAAGCGTCGGCGTTTGCAGAAATCATAAATCTTATTGTTTATGGTGCCTTTTGCTGCAGCACATCAACTCAACGAAGCGTACAATAAACGATAAGGTTTCTACAGCCCCGTGGACGACGAAGGTTTCTGCTCATTTTACTAGAAATGGTGTGCGTTGAAAGCGTGGTCATCCATTGCTGCAGAGGGACGTAATGATGGTGAATTATATTACCGAAACTGACTGCAGTTAACTAAAACTAATACAAACAGCTTATGGTGTTATTGTTGATACGCAAATCAATAATGTGTTTCAGTTGGAATTCAGTTATTCTAATAATTCTGACCTAGTTTCGTTTATTCCGAACTGGGAAACCGGAGGCGATAGTGGCATTTTTCTGATGATGTTGTTTCAGTTGCTGTATGCAGAGTGTTGGGTGTATCCGTTGTTCTACATAGCACAGAAGTGAGGATGTCATTAAAAGTTAGTTGTGCTTGAGCGGTACTAAGCAGGTCTCGCTCCAGCCCACTCGCCAGTTAACGGATCAGCATGAGCAACCATAATATAACAGCATTTAAACTCTCAAATACTTCAGGTTTTGATGACCCGGAAAATGCGTTCCACAATGTAAAATGGTGCAAGATGTTCGAAATACTAAGGAAAATATGGGTAACCTATAGAGAGAGACGGGTAATATACAACGCGTGCAAGAGCCAAGAAGTAATATAATAAGAGTGGAAGACCAACAACGAAGTGCTTGGATTAAAAAGGGTGTAAGGCAGGGATGTAGTCTTTCGCCCTACTGTTCAATGGATATATCGAAGGAGTAATGATTGACATAAAAGAAAGTTTCAAGTGTGGAATTAAAATTAAAGGTGAGAGGATATGAGCGATAAGATTCTCTAATGACATTGCAATCCTTAGGGCAAATGAAGAAGAAAGAAAGGGTCAAGAGTGAAGATAAAACTCAAGATGAAAGGATATCAATTATAAGATTCGCTGATGAGATTGCTAACCTCAGTGAAAGTAAGGAATTGTACGATCTTCTGCATGGAATGAACAGTCTCGATTGAGAGTAAATCAAAGAAAGACTGAAGTAATCAGAAGTAGCAGAAATGAGAACACCGGGAAACTTAACATCAGGATCGACGTTCGCGAATCAGATGAAGTTAGGGAATTCTGCTACCTGTGCAGCAAAATAATCCAAGAAAGAGAGAGCAAGGAGGACATGAAAAGCAGAACAACACTGACAAAAAGGGCATACCTGGCCAAGAGAAGTCTACTGCTACCAAACATTGGCCTTAATTTGAAAAACAAATTTCTGAGGATGTACGTTTAGAGCACAGCATTGTACGGTAGTGAAACACGAACTGTGAGAAGATCGGAGATGTAGTATCACAAACGAATGTTGAAAATTAGGTAGACTGATACGATAGTGAATGAGAAGATTTTGCGCAGAATCGGCGAGGAAAGGAATATTTGGCAAACACTGACAAGAAGAAGGGACAGAATGACAGGAAATACGTTCAGACATCAGGAATTGACTTATATGGTCATAGAGAGATATGTACAGGGCAAAAACTATAGATTAAGACAGAGATTGGAATATATCTAGCAAATAACGGAGGTCGTAGGGTGTAAAAGCTAATTTGAGGTGAAGAGGTTGGCACAGGAGAGGAATTTGTGGCGGGTAGCATGAAACGAGTCAGAACACTGAGACTGATGAAAAAAAAGCCTTCATGCAATTCCAATCATTGTAAGATACCGCGTGGTTGTAAATCTGTGCATTTGAACCAATCCTAGAAACAAAGGAGATTTACAAGGATATGAAAACGCAGCGAGAAATGCTTGCCTGAACATAAATGCAGATTATAACCAAGCTTTCAGGTGGCGCTGTTGCATTTGACCACGAACAACACCTGTGCAATGCCCTCGATTTGTTGCAAGTACTGTACCGTCCCATGGTACAATATTGCTCCCCAATGGTGATGCCGCACTCCAAGAGGCCAGGCCCCCCACTCATAGAGCTGGTATCGTCCACGCCTGGTTTTGTGAGCACGCGGATCAATTATCGTATCTCCCGTGGTCACCACAGTCACTGCACCTCATAGTTATTGGAGAGCAGGTGCTTGATAACTACTCACCTCCATCATAGTTACCTGAACGTACAACTATTTTGCACAAAAAATGGTATAAGATTATCTTGAACACAAAACAGGATAGGATTTATCGTTTTCGAGAATACCGCAAGCTATTTGAATGCCAAATGTTTTACTGTACCATTTTAGGCATGGTAATGTATTTATGGTGTTTGCATGTGTTTGTCCATTCCCTGTATGCCCATCCTCCGTTCGAACAGGCCTTGGAAGCCCTAACGGTACCGACCGGCCGCCGTGTCATCCTCAGCCCACATGTGTCACTGGATATGGAGGGGCATGTGGTCAGCACACCGCTCTCCCTGCCGTATGTCAGTTTCGAGACCGGAGTCGCTACTTCTCAATCAAGCAGCTCCTCAGTTTGCCTCACAAAGTCTGAGTGCACCCCGCTTGCCAACAGCGCTCGGCAGACCGGATGGTCACCCATCCAAGTGCGAGCCCAGCCCGACAGCGCTGATCTTCGGTTATCTGACGGGAACTGGTGTTACCACTGCGGCAAGGCCGTTGGCCTGTATGTCCGTCACCTCTCATAACTGTCGTCTTTGCAAGAAAAACTGAAAGTTTGAAACACGTATGTCTTAGCAAACCCATAGTGACAAATGATAAATCTATAAACCTATTCACCTACCTCAAAGCGGGTAAGAGAGAAGGTGACCGCAATAGCGTTATATGGAATTATACCTTCCGGTAACTAAGAGTAGAAAGAAACCGACACGCAATTCTGCAATTTAGACATCGCATGTGAAGTGCACTACAGCTCTTGTTACCGTTACCGAAGAATGTTGTCACCAGATCGTTTCGCTATTTGTGACATCATGAAGAGACGTAATGCATCAACGTATTAATGCTCGAAGATAATGCCAGTGACACGCAATTCACTGTTCAAACACTGATGCGATTTCCACGAAGAGCACAAATGCAAAGAAAGTGTGCTCCAAGGAGGACGCGTGGAACATGGAGAAGCGACACACAACTCGTTTGGGACGTTGTTTCCAGATGGAATTATTCCATTCTTAGTGATATACTAGATGTCTCAGGCATCGATTGGAATACTGACATGGTTGTCCTGATAGGAGGGAGGGGAGGGGGGGGGCAGGTATCGACTGTCAAAGCACGAGAGGGGTTAGACACTTACTGTTTTCCAACAATTAAGAAAATTCATTAAGACGCATTTGCGCACACTGTTATTGATACGTGCATGTGTGCCACTCGACATATATTTCTTCCGGTGTATTCTTTGAAGTGTATATTTCACGTGTAATTTGACAGAAATTGGTTCTTCCCACAGAATGAGAGAGATAAAGAGAGAGCGAGCGAGCGAGCGAGAGAGAGAGCTCTAAAATCCGAAGGATGAGCCAATATTCGACGACTCCCCAACACATGTCGCACTGCTCACAAATAGCTAGCACAAGACATTTGTTGTGCTAAAAGGGTCCATGCTGTGGTATGCATGAATAAAATCGTCTCCGTTGTCGAGACTCTTCATTTCAAATGAAACCATTGAGCTTTTGACACCTGTCTCCGGTTTCGTCGTTAGGAGTAAAACCTTCGAGTTTTTACTTGATGATGATGGAGGAGGCAGGTATCGAAACCATCAGGTTGGTAGCCTACATCTGTTTTGGGCGTCTCCAACACGTCTTCGGGCTGGAGTAGAATTATCTTCAGCGATGAGTCCCACTTCGAACTGGGCCTCGATGACCACCGAGAACATGTTTGGCGCGGTCCAGACAGAGGCACCATATAGGTCGACAACAAGTAGTGATGGTATGGGTGTCATTTAATTTCATAGGAGGACGCCTTAGAGTGTCATCCGCGGCACCCTCACACAGGGGTTCGTCGACGATATTCTACGCTGTATTAAGTAATGGAATTTGTGTGGGATTGAAAGGTGGATTCCTATTGGTGGTCATAGTATTCCTAATTCAATTGTTGTCTTTCATTGCAAGCCACCCTGGGATCATGCTTCAGCAAGATTGTGTCCGCCCAAACACGGCGAGAGTTACTACTGGTTATTTTGTTGTTTGCCGAACCCTACCTTGGCCAGCAAGGTCCCCGAATCTATCCCCAGTTGAGAAAGTTCGGAGCACAATCGGCACGGCCCTCCAACCAGCTCGGGATTTTGACATCACGCTAATTGAACAGAATTTGGAACGGTATCCCTCAGTAGATCATCAATCAACTGTATTAATTAATAAATTTCCTTTACTTCATGTCTGTGGTCACTAATTTTTTTGTCATCAGCTACCGTTTTCGCTCTACACTCCTGGAAATGGAAAAAAGAACACATTGACACCGGTGTGTCAGACCCACCATACTTGCTCCGGACACTGCGAGAGGGCTGTACAAGCAATGATCACACGCACGGCACGGCGGACACACCAGGAACCGCGGTGTTGGCCGTCGAATGGCGGTAGCTGCGCAGCATTTGTGCACCGCCGCCGTCAGTGTCAGCCAGTTTGCCGTGGCATACGGAGCTCCATCGCAGTCTTTAACACTGGTAGCATGCCGCGACAGCGTGGACGTGAACCGTATGTGCAGTTGACGGACTTTGAGCGAGGGCGTATAGTGGGCATGCGGGAGGCTGGGTGGACGTACCGCCGAATTGCTCAACACGTGGGGCGTGAGGTCTCTACAGTACATCGATGTTGTCGCCAGTGGTCGGCGGAAGGTGCACGTGCCCGTCGACCTGGGACCGGACCGCAGCGACGCACGGATGCACGCCAAGACCGTAGGATCCTACGCAGTGCCGTAGGGGACCGCACCGCCACTTCCCAGCAAATTAGGGACACTGTTGCTCCTGGGGTATCGGCGAGGACCATTCGCAACCGTCTCCATGAAGCTGGGCTACGGTCCCGCACACCGTTAGGCCGTCTTCCGCTCACGCCCCAACATCGTGCAGCCCGCCTCCAGTGGTGTCGCGACAGGCGTGAATGGAGGGGCGAATGGAGACGTGTCGTCTTCAGCGATGAGAGTTGCTTCTGCCTTGGTGCCAATGATGGTCGTATGCGTGTTTGGCGCCGTGCAGGTGAGCACCACAATCAGGACTGCATACGACCGAGGCACACAGGGCCAACACCCGGCATCATGGTGTGGGGAGCGATCTCCTACACTGGCCGTGCACCACTGGTGATCGTCGAGGGGACACTGAACAGTGCACGGTACATCCAAACCGTCATCGAACCCATCGTTCTACCATTCCTAGACCGGCAAGGGAACTTGTTGTTCCAACAGGACAATGCACGTCCGCATGTATCCCGTGCCACCCAACGTGCTCTAGAAGGTGTAAGTCAACTACCCTGGCCAGCAAGATCTCCGGATCTGTCCCCCATTGAGCATGTTTGGGACTGGATGAAGCGTCGTCTCACGCGGTCTGCACGTCCAGCACGAACGCTGGTCCAACTGAGGCGCCAGGTGGAAATGGCATGGCAAGCCGTTCCACAGGACTACATCCAGCATCTCTACGATCGTCTCCATGGGAGAATAGCAGCCTGCATTGCTGCGAAAGGTGGATATACACTGTACTAGTGCCGCCATTGTACATGCTCTGTTGCCTGTGTCTATGTGCCTGTGGTTCTGTCAGTGTGATCATGTGATGTATCTGACCCCAGGAATGTGTCAATAAAGTTTCCCCTTCCTGGGACAATGAATTCACGGTGTTCTTATTTCAATTTCCAGGAGTGTATAATGACCGTCATTAGACCTCTTTTATAAAAATGTATCCTAATATACTAGAGCCGTAGTGGAATCGTCAAATGTTAAACGCAAAATCGGTACCAGCATCGTCAAATATATATAAATATTAGTAAATGGAAGAGTCGTCTTATCAGCAGCATTAGTGACAAGATGACTTTTCCATTTGCTGTTATTTATATTTACTTGGCGATGCTGGTGCTGATTTTGTGTTTAACATTTGATGATGCCACTACTGCTCTAGTATATTAGGACATGTGTTTATAAAACAGAACCGATGATGGTCTTTACAGACCGAAACCTGTAGCCTGATGACAAAAAAATTTATGACCATAAACGTGAAGTAAGGGAAATTTATTTCGTATTCGGGTCACTGTTTTATTCGCTACCATGTCGCAGCTTGTGTGTTAATCAGTGCCCAGCCGAATAGCTGCTTGTAAAAGACCAGAGGTGGAGCAGCGCGTTATTGACTTGCTCATTCCGACCATTCCTTCTTACTGCGTCGTTTTTTTTCTCTTGGAGTGCATTGTTGTTTGCAACGTTAAATATGTACTCGAGAATTAATTTAAGCTCTAGTGTGCGTCTGTTGGGCCTAGAGGTATCAAGTTGAGGTCTACAGTCTTTCGGCGGTGTGAAAAAAATTAGGTTCCAGTTCAAGGCAGTCAAAAGATGCAACTGGCACATGTTTTGAGTCTCGCAAACTCGCTCAAAAAAATCTGTGGATGAGCTACCTATCTACGGTATCCTTAGAGAACGAGTCCTAATCGCATTTACCTGGTTCTTTTATTATTACTATTCCTTACAGTTGTAAGTCAATTAGATATAGATATACTGATTGATTCTGTGTGCTCATTTTATTGTGAGGTAATATTAATTGTGTTGATCAAGTTCCCGCAAAATGGGGATTTGTTTTAAGATGTTCTATCGCCTTAGTAAAACAATATTTGGGATTATGATTTTGTCGATTGATGTTTTAGGAAGAATTTTCAGTCTAATTTATTCTAAGGCGCACTTATTTATTGGCTCATTAATAAATTAAGAGACAAAGGTATTAATGATATTAGCTAACACTGTGCATTGATTTAAATCAGTGGGGTAAGTTGAAAATTTGTCCCGAACCTGGGTTTACCGCTTACTAGGCAAATACGCTGAGCTCTACACCATCTGGACACAGTGGTTGTCATAACTCCAGTGACTAGATTAAGACGCCTCCCATCTGATCCACATTTACAAGATGTCCAAACAATGCTGGTGTAGTGTGTCTTGTCCACTATCCTCATTACAGTGACTTTTCGTCTGTCCTGTAAGAGATAGAGAGTCTGAAAGAAGAGACACCATGAAGTATCTGCGCTCGCTAGCAGAATAGAAATGCGGAAAACACAAGTCCGAAAACAATTTCTTGGACTCCGTAAAAAGGAAACTATAACACAATCACCAAAAGAAAAACAGACTCCATCGCATCTGCGGATCGACATCAATACACAAAAACAAATAATGATAGAAAAGACCCGACTCTTCAAGGAGAGAGATCAAAAAATTCAACAATGTCAAGATGTTCATCGATTATACCAAGTCTATCTGCAAGAGATCGGCCAGCTAGAAGAGGCGTCTGGCCATGGCTGCCGGGGAGGCAGCTCTGTAGACTTTCAAGCGGTGCGTCCAACTGTCCTTTGCCGGCAGTGCAGCGTCCTGTAAAGCCCGTTTGACGGATGTATCTGCCGGAACTGTTTGCGATGACGTGCCTGGCGTAGCAAAGTAGTTCCTGGGCTACCTACGACCTCTGGTGAAGCTGTTCTACAGGAACGCGAACGGGTAGCGGTCCATGGCGGCCATTGGTGGAGACCTGGCACTGTGTTGTGTTGTAGCCGCCGGCAAATATTTGTGTTGACGACGCAGGCGACGTAGGTTTCCCTGGTGGATATACGTCCTGTGATGCAGGCATCCCGTGTTGGTTGGACGTGACGTGGGATGCCGATGCAGGAGGCGCTACGATGTCCGCAGTGGGCTGCCACAGCACACCATGTATATAATTGAGAAATAATAAACTTATTTACGCTCCCACGACTTCCAGCCACCTATCACTCCCATCCTCTCCTGCGCCACAGTGTACAGGTAAACCATTGCGGTGTCGACAGGTCGCGCTACAGTCTCTAGTAGAACATCTTTGCCTTAGTCGCACGCGGTTCGCGCGGAGATACGAGGCGCGAGGGCAGTGACAGTGAGACTGTGAAAATGAAACAGTCCACACGGGGTGTCGTGGCCAAGTTGAATCCTGGGGGCGAGGCGAGTGGTGCACTAGCAGTTGATGGCTAGTACAAGTTCGGCAATTCACAGTCACCGGCTCTGGGCGTAGCAGCGATAGCGGGACTAGACACTCGGGCGAACTCTTGCATTGCAAACCGTTATTACCTTGCTTGCTGCCGACGTGTGGAACGCATACCGCGGCAAGGAGTGTGTTGTGTGCTCCAGCGATTGACCGGACAAGGAGGCTGACGTGGGCCGTGCATATTGAAGTCGTTTGTCGGCACCACGCTGTCCTTCCTGGATCGTTGTACGGATATGTATGGCGAGCTTCCAGCTTTGTATGTTGGGTGCAGAGCACTAACAGTAACCATAATTCCCACTTACATTGCCAGTACTGCGAGTGTTTAGTTAGGTTCCTGGTCGTTTGTTCGAGGTTCATTTCCGGATCCATGTCAGACATCTGATTATTGACCCCTCTTCTGTCTCTAGACAGGAAAGTTGTGTGTGCACTCCTATAAACTAATGAATTTGTTTCTTTATTTAGTGCTAAGGTCTGAGTGTTATTTGCCGAGTTCGGTCTCAGCTTTCTACTTGGCTGCTGTAAGGCGATGGATTTCGGCAGCGCGCACTTCCTTTTGAAGTGGGTTCATTTCAGGTGCCACGTCCTGTGTACACGATTACTGGAGCGCACATTTTCTTCTGTTGTCTTACTGGATGTTTACACTACGAGCTTTGGCTTTGTTTTTTATTTTTTATTTTTTGCAAGGTTGGGGCCTCTTAATCTTACTTGAAATGGTTCAAATTGCTCTGAGCACTATGGGTCTTAACATCTGAGGTCATCAGTCCCCTAGAACTTAGAACTACTTAAACCTAACTAACCTGAGGACATCACACACATGCATGCTCAGAGGCAGGATTCTAACCTGCGACCGTAGCGGTCGCGCGGTTCCAGACTGAAGCGCCTAGAACCGCTCGGCCACACCGGCCGGCAATCTTACTTATTATGTCTCTCTCAGTGATGACTTTATTTTGCGTTTGTTACTGCTATCTTATACGTGGCTGCAATATTGTTGAAAAGATTATGTTCTATCTGCTGTTAGTAAAGGATTTGTTAGCCAACCGTGCGTTTTAGACTGTGATTTAGTGCTCCGCTGCGCCTGGCGGTTACGTTAACCCCCCGCCCATATTTCGCGCGTTTGATATAATTTGTGGTTGGCAGTCCAGCTTCCTGTTCGGTAATTATATTAGGAGCTAAGCTTAGATTTTGACCACCTTCCAAGTTTCATTGATTCGACTCCGTTCACTCTTTGAAGAATTTTTTACTTATTTTTCTTGTTGCTGTAATTTGGACTGTTGTGCATCGGCGTTTGGTCTGTACTAGGGACCTGGACCAATTCCTTTACTAAATTCTGTATTTCTCTGTAAATTAGGCTACCACTTGTGTTTCTTTTCGTGGGACTTGTGTGAAATCTGCCTGGTTTGTGGGGCAGGCGTAGCGCCCGAAAGCGGAGCCAAGCCCGCCATGGACTGTACTGCCAGTCAGGTGCAGGTGGTCTTGCACCACTTTATCTTTCCGAGTCCAGTATGTCCTGCCAAGACAGGGTTGAATAGCATGACGATGTATTTGTGTCTCAACTCCTGTGCTCCTACTGCAGCTCTCCTTTTAATACTATTATATTTCAAGCTCAAGCGTATTTACCAATTGAGTAGTTACTAGATTTATTTACTTAAATGTGTTTATGAAAGTGAGTCTCGTCCAGGTGAACGGTTACTAATCATACTCTTTGTATGCATAGTTGTTTCTGGAACTAGCCAAAGATTTAAGATACGTAAATTTCATTAATTGACTATTTTTACGGAATATTTAGCATAAATATGTCTCTGTTCATTTGTGTTGCGTGCCTTGTGCACCTCCGCTATCCGGCAGCTTAGTAATTTTCTTATACTATGATGCTTATTTGCGGAGAATACATCTGTTTTGGATTGTAGGTCTAACAGTTTCCTTCGAAAAAGATTTTTTTGCTCTTTTGTTGTACTGGCACTTTTTTATTATTGCATTTAATCTGTTTTCTAGTCGTCAATCTCGTACCGTTTTATGATTGTAAATTCTGTTTCTTACTAGTCAGTGTAACTGGAGACGTTTTTCCAATAGGTGTTTGATAATTCTAACTTAGTGTGTTCTGTTAAAATAAAGAGAAAGTTTACAACACGAATGATGTTCAGTCTCCCTTTGTCTCTGTTTGGCCGTGTCTTTACTACCACAGACAGCCTGACACAGGTATTGCGTACCAGTAGGCAGTGGTGAGACTCCGTGAAATTTCTTTTTCTCCTAGAAGTGTCAATAAAATCACGCACACAAAATTGCTTATGTGGCAGCTGAACGGAGTTTTCTTACATCTGGCCCATATAGAAAATTACGAACAGCACAGTTGTAGTACATTACAGCTTTAGGTTGTAAGAGTGTACATCAAGTGAGGAAGAGAGATGGCTGAACCATTTTAATCTTATTCCCGTCGTTTCCTGTATCACTTCTTGTGAATTCCGGGCTTTTACCCATCTCTTACGATTTGTGGTGGTCCTTTTGGAATTTATACGCAGTATTCTGTAATTAGAGGAATTACAGTTACTTAGGCCGTGGGGGAATCTAAGGGGCCAGTTGGGCTCTTATAGGTAGTCGTTAGCACTCAAGAACGATCTCTGCCTCAGAAATAGTACGTGAAATGGTTTGGGGTTTCCGGCCTTACATTTTGATGACCCGGGAAAAGACCAAATACCATAATGAAAAGTTATGCTCACTAGAAAAGGGCTGTGACTCACACATCAGCCTTATGACGATGGATTCACATCGACAACCAGTGTCATCCACCTGAATGCTGCTCCTTCGATGCACTTGTGAACAGATGAAGAAGACGAAGGAGCACTATTTACTACCGATCATCACCAAAAGGGCTGGTGGGTTGCCTGCTATCTCAACACTATTTGTCCAGGAGTCAGGAATTACAGTACTGCAGGTGTGTGGCCGGTTCGTGTGATCTTTACCCAGCCGCGTTGCGAGAGAGAGAGTGATAATTAACTTCACACGGCTTGAGGAATATGTCGAAGATGAGCGATATGACTTCGCTTGTTAGGTGTGTCTGGCCACGAGGTTATCATGCTGTTGTGTCAGCACGCGCGCAGATTATGAAGTCATTGTGTGTGTAGGCACGAGCAATTGTTTTACTTACCGATAACCATCGAACTGCATTGTGAGCGACATTGAGGTGACAAAGACGATAGCGACACGCGCATACACAGATGGCGGTAGCGTGGCGCACACAAGGTACAAAATGGCAGTGCATTGGCAGAGCTGTCATTTGTACTCGGGAGATTATTGTGAAAAGATTTCCGGCATGATTATGACAGCACGACGCGAGTTAACAGACTTCGAACGCGGGATTGCAGTTGGAGCTAGACGCATGGGTCAGGGAATTCAGTGTTTTGCGTGAACCGTGGATTTCTTTTCAAAGAATGTTCTTAAGAATTTATTTTATTTACTAGCGATTCATCAAGAACATTAACACATTTAATCACACTATGTGAGCATGCAAGTAGTTGCCAGGGAGTAACTGATGAAATCATAAGTAAATTCCTTTTTAACAAATGGTAATTTATTCACTTTAATGGTGCCTAAAGCATTTTTTTAAAAGAAACAGATTTCAAATTATAATCAGACAGCATACTCTAAATATCAAGTTACAATTTATTCAGACGCAGAAAGAAACAAATTTTTGACTGTATGAGCTTCCGGGCAGAGAACCTTGCCGCTCCCTTTTGACACGACCATAGTTACGACCGCTCACAACAACCTCTGAAAGACTTTACTGGTGCAAATCTGCAACACACCAGATTACTTTAAACTGAAAGTTTTAACAATACACAAGCACACAAATTATGCACCCCGTAGGATGGATAGAAATAGTACAAAACACTAAAATTAAATATTAACTTTCCCACCGAAGGTGCAACTTGATTTTAACTTCTAAGTAAAGTCTTACGGTGGAAGCGTGACAACTTTATATACTAAAATGACCATTTAAATAAAACCCATGAGATGCAATCTTATATAAAATATACAAGGTTGGCCAAAGTTTACAGTACACAGACACCGCCTCTCAAGATTAAAGCAAGTTCAAAACATATTTCAGGTATTAGGCTGTTACACTCCAAGTAATAAATTCGCTAACACACCAAATCCGACAAACATGACAGAGGCAGCTTCGAACGACAGACAGACACTAACTGACTAACAAATGCGGAGAGAGACAGACGAGCAAGCTGGGGACGAGAGACTGACCAAGAAAACAGGTAGAGTTTAACAAGAGTAAATCACACAACATATCACCAATCACTTAACTTCTAATAAACTGCGATTTCTGGAGAAGACCTGGCGCAGCACCCCCAAATCGCTCTCCCGAACCGTCCGCTGCCAGCCGCTTCAACAGACGCAGGAAGGCGCGCCGATCTCCCGTCTTTCCTGGTCCGCACCAACCGACCGACTGCCCGCCGCTCCGTCAGCGACTGCTACTCCGTCACGACTGCACGGCTGGTGCGTCTCCCACTCACTTCCAGGCACACGGCGGCGGAAATACTGGCTCGGACCACACCATGTAGAGGAAACACGCCCACTGCCAAAATGACATCCCTGCACCCGGAAAGGGCCGAGCCAAGCTCCACAAGATGGTACCTGACGGGGCCCAGAACCGTTCGGAGAACCAGTTACACCACGGCGTCGCAGTTCGCACCGGCCAGACTGATGTCGTGGTTTGACTCCTGTCGCTCTCGACCGCGAATCCACTACCCCTCGCTATGCGGCGCGGCCCACTGGACTCACGTGGCGACCTCACATGCGCCGACGATCATGACGGACAAGTCATCTTGTGTCTCAGTGCGCGACCGACCAACCGATCGATGGAACCGCCGATGACCATTGCCTGAACAAACTCCAGCAGACTGGCGGCCTAAAGCGCAGACTCAGATGCGGGAACTAAGCCCCGACCGGGCGACCACTCGCAGAGACTGACCCAGACTGCCTGCGACTGACCGACTGGCGAGCTCATAGCGCCCCTCAAATGCACGTGAAAAGGCTACCTTTCCCCTTTCCCACCAGAGGGAGGCACCAAAGCTGCGATTGCCACAGCGGCGCCACCGCCAGAAACGGAGGGCGACTGCTTCACACTACGCGCTGTTGCGCGCTCTTAAAAACAGCAGTTTTTACCACGGCTCACTTCTATCCGCAGTGTCAAGAGTGTGCTGTAAATACCAAATTTCAGTCATTACCTCACACCACGGATAACGTGGTGGCTCACGGCCGTCGCTTAAAAACAGAGAGCTGCAGCCTCTTTATGGAGTTGTCAATGCTAACAGACGAGCAACACTGCGTGGAATAACAGCAGAAATGAATGTGGGACGTCCGACGATCATACCCGTTAGTACAGTGTGGCGAAATCTGGCGTTAACTCGATATGGCAGCAGGCGACCAACTGGAGTACCTTTTTCTAATAGCAAGACATCGCCTGTACCGCGTCTCCTGATCCCGTGACCGTATCGGTTGACCCTAGACGACTAGAGGACCGTGTCTTGGTCAGTTGCTAAGAGCTGATGGTAGGTTGGGGCGCAGATACCACGAAGCCATGGACAGAAGTTGTCACCGGCCGGTGTGTGGCCGAGAGGTTGTAGGCGCTACAGTCTGGCACCGTGCAACCGCTACGGTCTCAGGTTCGAATCCTGTCTCGGGCATGGATGTGTGTGGTGTCCTTAGGTTAGTTAGGTTTAAGTAGTTCTAAGTTCTATGGGACTGATGACCTCAGATGTTAAGTCCCATAGTGCTCAGAATCGTTTGAACCATTTTGAACAGAAGTTGTCAACAAGGCGCAACTGGTGGTGGCTACATAATGGTGTGGACTGTGTTCAAATGGAACATACAGGGTTCCCTGGATGTTCGGCTACTTGGACAACATTTGCACCCATTCGTGGACGCCAAGTTTCAAAACAATGACGAAATTTTTGTGGATGACACAGGGCAACAGTTGTTCGCGATTGGTTTGAAGAACATTCTGGACAGAACGAACGAAATGTATGGCCACCCCGGCATGTACCCTATCAAATACTTATGGGACGTAATCGAGATGTAAGGTCGTGCAAAAAATCCTACAGAAGCAATACTTTCGCGACATGGATCATTATTTCGGTTTGTTGAACCTATGACACGTCGAGTTTCTGTATTACACTGGTCAAAAGGCATGGTACTGCGAGTTATCCCACGACTTTGTCACCTGAATGTAGCTAGGCACCGTCTTTACTCATCTGCGTGGCGGGCCATGTGTCTATTTGTTTGCACTTGGCGGTTGCTCGCCCGTGCAAAAAGTGGGGGAACTGTCGGGTGACGACAACCAGCATGAAAATACAGTGATGGGGAACGAGAACCACTCACGCTGTTTCCTCCGATAAATACAGTGCTATACTCTGCGCAGCACCCCTTTCCTGAATGCTCATGTGCCTTACACAGGCAACCCTACATGAGAAATGGAACGAGATACTAATGTGTAGGTCTGACATCTCAAACACTAGCCACTCTGTGAAGTCCGGTGGGATCTTGACTTTTACCCCCCCCCCCCTCTCCCCGCCCCCATCCCACTCGATACAATACACAGCTGCTCACGAGACTTCCACGTTCAATCTCGAGTGGTACAGCGCTGCCACTAACACGATGACACCGCTCACTGATGGTAGAATCACTATAGCCAGTGTGCCCTCCTCTCTTACTTTCCTCAACCTTAATAGTTGCGGCAGCAAAAATCTTTCAAGGTCATTAACGAATCACTGTTAAGGAAGACTATAAAAATATGCCATCACACATTGCTGCAGCCACTGTCTCCAAAAGGCCTGTGTTTGAATAACTGCAGACAACGTTACAAATAAACAACTTGATGTCAACACACAGATTACACCATGATCTCAACCCACAGGATTCATCATATGCCTGAACATGCATTTCAAGTTAACTCATCTTGAATTTCCGTACAGTTATCCAGATTTAGGTCCCATGCATATTTTTAAATCGCTAAACACAACAGCCAGAGTAATATCTATGAGAAGGCAAACCCACTCCATTTTCGCATCCTTCTCTATACAGAAACTGGACTCCGTCTCTAACGACCTTCATAATGGTAAGACATCTCAAAGAACAACTCCAGTGATTACCTGCTACCCATTTTCTCCTATTTTTCACAATTTTATGACTTGTAGAACGACATCTTCTGTAAGTGGTGATTCCCTTCAGAGAACTTTTTTTTTGTGGAAGCCCCAAACTGAGATCATATCGTGAACCTAACTTTTCGATCGACGTTTTTCTGGTCTGTAATGAAGAGATATTTTATGCCACGGTTTCCTCTACGGTTGGCGTCCATATGCGTTGGATTCGTCCAGTATTAGCCACAATTTCTCATACTACACAAAGACGTTTCATAAACTGCTTTGCGCAAATGCACCTCATTTCATAGCGCCCACGGTAGAGGGAGAAGGAAGGGATTAATTATCGCGAAAATATTTTGTTTCGTGAGTGCCTCTAAAGTATATTTCCGCTGTGATCGACCCCAGTAGTGTTCATTTAGTAATGGTTGAAGCACGCCTCTCGCTCACACAGTGGCTATTTGACAAGCAGCAGGAAGAATGTAAACGGAGCACTTCCAAAAATTACCGTAACGCATTGACAAAGCTTCCCTCTAATTAACGGGATGCATGATTCGTTGAAAAGAGGGAACATTAACACGTTAGCGGCTCTTCCAATTAACATAACGGAGCTCCTTTCAGGACTCAGTAATTAGCATTAATCATATGGGTCTATGCTTAGGTACATTGGAAGCACTGGGACACACCAAAATTACTCCTCGCAGTCACAGCACTTATTGTAACGAACTGTGGATAAAATCTACTACGCGGTACGCTTCTGAAACAGCACTGTTATGTTATAACACTCTCCATGATTGACATTCGCAACAAAAGCAATGTGAAGCGCATTACAAAGCATTTCAGATGACCTGAGTAGAATTATGTCATTACAACATCTGCAAATATTAATCCCAATAATTATGGCACCTGCCTGTTAAACTCTTCTTTAGCATTCCGAATATTAAAATTTTGTTATATTTGTTTTAAGGACAAAATTTGGTGAGAAACGTGCGGAGTATGCAATAGACTGCAGCAGTGCCAGGTGCAAGTGTTCGCGGGTGTCAAGCCTTACAAAATACAAAACAGTCGTTGCAATGTTGCAAAACAATCCGGTCTGCCGAGGTATCCAAGTTTCATAAAAGGATTTGTGCATGGTGCCAAACTATTGACACAGTTACTGCAGAAAATGTTCAAAATTTGTTTGGTAAGAGGATTATGGAAGTACGTTTGAGAAGCTGAAAGAAGCTTTGTCAGGGAGTCCTAATTTTAATACGAATTCGTTCTGTGATGCAATGCTCCAAACCATGCACTTATCTGGCTGTATAGAAATAGCAAGGGGCACGCAAAAATTACAGTTTGCATTCACTGCACTTATTAAAATTAACTATGGATAAAATGTACTCAGTCACATGCTTCTGAAACTGAATAGTTGTAATACAACATCCTCCATATTTGACATTCCCATGAGAAGAAATGTGAAGCATATCAAAAAGTACTTCAGATGGCTTGAGTACAAATAAGCCGTGGTAACATCTGTAAATTAATCCCTGAAATTATGACATCTGCCTGATATAATATTTTGACCATTAGAAAATTGAAGTTCGACTACATCTATAGTGAACCAATCGTATTTGATCAGAAATGTGCACCGTATAAGCTAAACCGCCATAACGCCAGCCGCTGGCGACCATTAGTGTTCTGCCATACAAAATTCACAACAGCTTTTGCGGTGTTGCAAGGCGACTTGGCCTGGCGAGGTGTGAAAACAGCTGACACAGCAATATGTAAGTGGAAGAACGCGGAAGTCTTTCAAGCCGGCACTAAAGTCACTTGCGTTAGTATTGCAGCTCTACTACTATGGATCTGTGACACTTGGGGCGTTATCCTGAGTACTCTTTGTGGATTACCGTTCGATTCTGCAATAAGGCAGTCTGTCCTGAAACCTTGGGAGCTGAAACAGCCACCACATCTGGCCAACATGGGCTATGGGAAGCAGTTTGCCGGCCATCAACACGGGAACGTGGGTCACTGCCATTACGTCACATGAGTGTTACCTGCTGGATAGTGCTGGGGGATGAGTCAAGCACTGGGGCAGCGCCGTAGTTAGCTGAAGCCGCCAGCACCTGAGAAAATGCTGACATAGGTCCATACATCGTGAGACACGCAGCGCTCTACCAGTTTCTCTGCACGACAACAAACAGGAGGCTGCTGGATGCTCCAGCCACACCATTACTTCTTCTTTTAAACTGCAGTGGGAAGCTATACTAAAGGAACTAGGAAGCTAATTGCTGTTTTACTAGCGCCACATGGTGCCTCCCTGCACCCCATAATCCTCCCCCCCCCCCCCCCAATGTCTTCTTGCCATTTGTAGTGAGCGCCACTAATCCCATAAATGATTTGTGGATACAAGACTTTAGCCACATTCAAAACAATGGTTTATTCCACTGCCACTTTAAAGATACCTGGTTTTTAAATTGTTCCATACAACATACGAAGTCAGTAACAAATCATCATTATCTATCTCGTATTATGGTCAACTCGCAATTGATGTATACCACTGTAATATACTTGCTGGTACAATGTAAATGTCATAAACTATGTGGAACCACTTGTAAACCTAATGAAATCACTTTTGGAACAAATTAATAAACAATGTATTTGACATCGTTTATAATATACCCAGTATTTACTAATTTAGAACAGGTTACTATGTACATAGGCAACAACGTTCTAGTTTGTACAAAAGCTCTGATTACTTTGTGATGTTTCTCCACATTTCAATCATCTTCAGAAGATTCAGTGCAGTTAAATAACTACTGTTAATGTGTCTATTGCATTTAGTATCCTGACATTTTCATGTATCTCATATCGCCTTCAATAGCGTACTGCCACCAGAGCTGAAGTTTCAAGGTGGTATGACGTTTCACTGGGTACATGGTACAGTGCTGATCTAAATGATTGCTCCTCACTGCAAATAAACCGTATAAAGTGACGCCACACCATTCCCCTTGTGTACGCTCGTTGGGAACTACATATTATAATCAAACTGAATGCTTCAAGGAAGGCATTAAACGTGAAATGCGATGTTCTGTAAAAATAATGGCCGACTGTTTCGGTGTAGAAATGGCATTAGTGTTGGATAATTTTCTCCTGCTGCATAGAGAGTGTCATGTAACTTTGTTCTTCCCATGTTTCCTCGTTTTCTCATGTGGCTCACAGCTTTCTAGTTGACGTTATCGTATGCCAAAACTTGTCACAGTTCAGCCTCCACGAAGTGAGTGTATGTTATACTGTAGCGTTTGTGTTGCTAGTGATATTGATTGAATAAGGAGAGGATGAAATTCACTGCCAGCATACAGTCTCCTCCACTCGACTAGCACCAAGGAGGGCCACGGACGTATCATTTCTACCCAGTTGCGGGATACTCATCGAGAGGACCACACGCAGTGGAACTGACACTCTGGAGCACAGGATTTTGTATTTAATGGCCGCTGGTGTTTGAAAAACTAGTAAACAGATACTCGGCCTTACCGACAGAGCCATTCCGAACCATTTCGACATAACAGCAATCACGGAACCAGAATTCAATGAATTTCCAGCATGCCAGAGATTAGCCATCACATGGGCAGCGGTCCACTCAGTGCACTACGTCTTCTACCCGCGACACTGTGCAAAATTACGATTTCTAATTTACCCAAGGGACCAAATTAAAAAAAAAAAACAAGGACAACACCAACGTTAGAGAAATGTTTATTAACTTTTAAGTCATTGCATTACACACCCATTTAAAAAACTGTGGCTAATGTCAGTAACCATTTCGGCCAACAAATTGTTTAATATCAAACCGACGCGCTCCGATCGACCTCAAGACGCAGCTACCCAGTACCACAGGTACTGGAAAGAAATCTGCAGCACGTGAACGAAAGACGTACACCTCTAAAAAGACTCTACTTCCCAGGAACACTCAGTCGCAATGAACCTCCAAGTCTGAATTGCGTGAATAAACAAGATTATGATTACGGAAATTGAAAAAAAATTTTGTAACTTTTTTCGTGTCAAGTGTCAAATCATTATTAATTTAAAATTTTACATTACCTATCTAAGATAATAAATTAATGATAGTTTCTTGAAAAATCGTTTGAGGCCCTGATGTGTTTTAATCATGGATGATAAACACTACCCGACGATTAGAAACTCCAACTCCAGGTAATGAAGTACATTCAAGTATATGGGTTCGAACTGATGGCCTCCAAATTAAGCACCAACACACAGTACTGCCTTTGTATGTTAATAGTTAATTCATTACTCTCACTAAACTCACTGTCATTTTCATGATTACAGCACCGAGTAATAAACTTCTGTCGTAGTGTGTTAAGGTCTTGGTACCTCTTTCCCCGAAGCGTAGAACAGCGAAATACAGATATCTTGTCTTAGTTTGAGGGACATTTTGTGAACCTTCCTGGCACATTAAAACTGTGTGAGGGACCGACACTCTCTGTCGGTAGAGCACTTTCCCGCGAAAGGCAAAGCTCCCGATTTCGTGTCACTGTCTAGCACACAGAGTTAATCTGCCAGGAAGTTTCAAATCAGAGCATATTCCGCTCCGGAGTGAAAATTTCATTCTGGAAACATACCCCAGGCTGTGTCTAAGCCATGTCTCCTCTGTAAAGCTTGGAAGGTAGAAGACGAGATACTGGCAGTACTGAAGTGTGAGGCCGGGTGTTCAGTCATGCTTGTGTAGCTCAGTTGGTAGAGGACTTACTCTCGTAAGGCAAAGGTCCCGAGTTCTAGTCTTGATCCGGCACACAGTTTTCATCTGCCAGGAAGTTTCGTATCGGTGCACACTCCACTGCAGAGTTAATATTTCCTTCTGGGGGACGTTGCATCCTTACTTCGCTGACCGCCTGCTTTCATCGTAACAACAGCTGATTTTTTACAATCTTGTATTGCTTACGAAATATTACATACTTTGACTGAAAATACGGCACACATTCATTTCAGCAAGTTGGACAAGCAGCCCGTTTTACGAATAAATATTTTTACCCATACCGCCAAGCGTAAAAATTTATTGCTCTCCCAGTGTCAGCTTACAGCACACTATGTGCTTAGTGGAAAATTAACTACCGATATCGGCTAGAGGACAATGTACCGCAGCGTAAAAATGTCAGTGGGTTTTTGAGACTTTATTTAGCGTACCAAGATCTGCAATTCTGAACGCTGAGATAAGGTAGTTGTTACAGAATGAAACATTTAAACTGAGACTGTTATTCAGAAGTCGGCTCGTCGACAGGCTACGAACAGAAACCTTTTCTATCGCTTTCGATGTTACCTACAACCCTTTCGTCATGAGATCATCATCATATCATCATAATTAGCAGTTTTACATCAGCTGCAGCATTAAAGGTCTCTTCTGGACTCTCCCGTGCTTTATTCTTCCGCTATACGCATTTACTGACCTTCAGAAGCCGGCCGCGGTGGTCTAGCGGTTCTGGCGCTGCAGTCCGGAACCGCGGGACTGCTACGGTCGCAGGTTCGAATCCTGCCTCGGGCATGGGTGTGTGTGATGTCCTTAGGTTAGTTAGGTTTAAGTAGTTCTAAGTTCTAGGGGACTTATGACCTAAGATGTTGAGTCCCATAGTGCTCAGAGCCATTTGAACCATTTTTTTGACCTTCAGAATATTTTCGAATATCGTCTCCAGTATTTCATTTTGCTCGTTTCTTATGTCTTGGAATCCAACAAAGAGCTTCCTTAGTCGAGTTGGTTACCCACATTATCGCACTATCGACCATCATTTCTTTTTCAGTAAGATTACAGCTACGTCTTCTATTGTAGTCTGCTGTCTTACCCATTATTTTTCCTGTTTCTTCCAGTAATTTCCAGCAAGCATCATTCCGTTGATCGCTGAGGAGCACTCACATTTTCAGCGGTTTTCGCCATAAAAGTCATTACGTCACAGTCCTGAGTCAATATTAGTACGAGACACCGACTGTGCACTTTCCTTTTCGGATTCATAAGCAGCTTAGTTTCGAAAACCAATAATAAGTAATCGGAATTACTACAGTTTATGTTTACTCTGTTCGTCAGATGCCAGAGTAAAAAATCTCATCCACCGCTACTATCACTTCGTTGTTAACATAATTTTCTTTTGGATACGTTGGTTCTACATGAATTTAGACTTGAAAAGGGTGTAAAAGGCAGCCAACCAGTTGCATATTAGAAACCTTGACGAAAGTTTCGACAAATATAAAATTATTTGTTCATATGGAGATTTTAACGCATAGAAATTACACATTGGTTAGAAAAGTTACAAGTAAAAGAGAAATAACAAATGCAGATGAAGTACTAGAAGCCAACAGTACACAAGTACTTGTTACATATTATGTTGAAAAGATAACTTAAAATATAGCCGTTTGGCTTTTGTCAAATAAAAATTCACGTCAAAAACAGAAAAATAAAAAGTCATGGTATTCAGATAACATCAGTGCAAACATCACAGATAAAACGTGTCAACTGACCAACGTACTAGACTTTTAAGTCAATTTACGTATAGACTGCATTATGCGTGTGCGCGTGTGTGGTGCCCAAGTAAGCATGCTGAGATGATTGCAGAAAATCCGTTGACACATAAAAATTGCTTGTGATTAGGTGCGAATAATTATGCTTATGTATAATAACTGACAAATAAAAATAATGCGTGCTTATCGAATTCTACAAGCCTGCCTTTAACAGTGCAGTCCAGTCAGTTAAATATTTTGCTATAATCAAATGATACCAATAGAAATTATTTAAAAATCCATGTCTTAGAACTCATTGTACCAGATACATTCTATAAAAACATGATGTCGTTAAACAGCTACAGGCACTGTGGATAAATCTTCCTTGTCTAACAACACAGACTGTTGCTTTAAGTAGATGAAGTGTAGTAGCCAATAAACCGCAGTGTTCGATAGTCGCACACCCTTTCTATTTGTCAATCAAAGACGTAATCTGTTCAATACAATTATTTGCGCCTAACCACGTGCAACGTCTATTTATCATCCGATATTATGTAGGCCACTCAGCATGCTCAATTACGCATTTGTCACGAACTCACACTTGATGCCCTCTATACGTAAGAGTCTAGTACGATAGTCAGTTAACTAGTTTTTTTCCGTGGAGTTCGCCTTGTTGTAATCTGAGTACCATGACTTTCTATTTTATTGTTTTAAGGTGACTTATTGCTTGACAAGAGCCAAACGGTTTTATTTTAACGTATGTTTTCAACACAGTATGTAACAAGCAAGTTTGTACTCTTAGATTATAGTATTTTTTTGCGTTTGTTACTTCTGTGTTGTTTGAACCTTTTGTGACCAGTGTGTAATTTTTAAGAAGATAATTTTAGCATTATCAAAACCTATGTGAACGGTTCTATAAATCCATGTTACGCAACCGGTTGGCTGATTTTTTTCATTGATTCCAAGACTATAGCTCTACAGGTGCTGTTTACAATCGTATTCAACATTATTTTAGACTTACTGTAACTGATAATGAAGCCGATTTTCATATTTTCGCTATTACGATCCGCAGTTAGAGCATCACGTAATAATTGATAACTGAAGGAGATGAGCAGACACGCTTTTCTATACTGCCTGAAGTCCTGGAACAGAGCGTGGTTGTCTCGAAAACCGTTTCTGTGGCAGATCAATTCCGTCACGTCGTCGAGCCGTTTGAACACCTGCTGAACGACTGCCGCGCGTCTTGTGTGCGCCGCAGGGTAGCATACTCTGGCGGGGGCGCTCTGGGGTCCACTTCATCAGCTCGGCTTTCCAAATGTGGCCTTACCTGTAGGGCTTCCAGTAAAGAAACATCACCAGTCATCACACCGGCAGTGCGTGAGTGTAGTGTACCACTTGCCTCTACCTGGTGAGAGACTGCACTCCTCAACTGGGTTCGATATTAGCACATTACCTTGAGTCAGTATCGGCTCAGTTCGGCTTGTATCAGGGGGCGATGAATTATATAAAACGAACTATTGTATTCTTGGCTCCCTAGGAACCTAACTCGTTGTGTGACAGTGGAATTGGGCTACGGACGCCCAGTAAACTGTATCGAAAGGTAGTTAAAGGAAGTAATGTGAAAATGATGCACAACTGTGCGGGTACAATTGTGAGGGGCATACCTCATACGTAACTCCGTTTTTGTTACTTTACACATGATTTTCTATTCGCTACTGACTAGTAGTCATAGCCCCTGTTGTTACTCCACATTGCCGATTTAATGGAGTTGCCGTTATTGCTTCTTTTAGGAGGCCCCATTTAGTCTAAACAGTATAAAGAGCGTTTCCTCAAAGTTGTGCTGATTACGGTTTAGGAATGATTTTTTCGGAGAGCCAATCTGGATTAGAAATAATGATGGTCTGAATCGTTGGAGCAACAAAGACATTGGGGTGTATTAATACCTGTAATTGTTTCAATAAAAATTTAAATCTGGGGTCATAGATGCGAAATCTTTAGAGCAGGCCGTTCCTTGACGTGAATGCTATATCGCTCTGCCTAGATGCACATTTTCCACGCCGCCACGCCACACTGTCTGAGCGCTTGCAGGTGGGGGTGGAGGGGGGCGGGCGAAGTAGAGGGATGGTTGAAACAGCAAACGCGCCTATTTAAATGGCTATGCGGTTGAACTGCTTACGACATGGTTTCATATTCCGGATTTTTCCACATCACAGATCGGAAATAAAAAAATTTTCAGTAGTATTTCAGTATTTTTGGTGTGCTGAATAAATGTAATTTTTATCTGGAACAAACTATTGGCAAACGCACGGAAACAGAAAATTTTTGCACTCATTTTGCCACGTAATCGCGATTTATTAAGTTTCGTAATCGAAAAAAGATTTTTCACACAAGTATATCGATCGAAATTTTGTAGCATTTCTGCAACCTTGTTATATACACTTGCAAACTATGTCTAAGGCAAGCGATAACACTTTTAACCTAAAAAGATTAGTCATTTAGACAGAAATCACCTTGGCGGCCAATCATTTACATTTGCACATGAACAGGGACGCTTTTAACTGAAACGGCAAACGGTCTCGTAAACAAATATAAGACTGGCAGTGTCTTCAAAATGTAAAATGTCAGTAGCACACCAGAGTGTGAATCGAACATTCAACATAGCTACGATCGCCTCGAAAATATCCTCCGCAGACGGAGACGAAACGTCGGCTTTTAGAGTGAAATCCTTTCGACCATGGCATAATAGCCCAGAATATTTTATTAATTCTCCTCAAAATATTTAGGAAATTATCCTTGTAATTCTTTCAAGGCCATAATGAATTTTTAGACTTCAGGTCTTTTTTTAATGGCAGTAATCTTAGGGGTATTGTGTTTGTCAGAATATGTCACTTCCAAAAAACGATTTTCTTTTTAAAAGCATCCCCATCAAGTCTTTTCTCACCTTCTAATGTCTTACTTTGGGCAGCGTGCAGCCGTTTACTTAAAACGTGAGGTCCACATTCCGTTCTGGATGTCCTAATTTTCGTTACTGCAGTCCTTTTCCATGAAAAAATTAAACGGTAACGAGTTTTAATTCGAAAAATCGTTCCAGGCATGACCCCTGACTTAACCAACGTACTTTTCCGTAATAGTTGTTCATCAGTAATACATAAATTCGTCATACGCTTCATTCACTTCCACCGAAGCCTTTTGCAACCGACAGTGCAGTAATGCACGAGACTTCAAAAAATTTGCTAATCAAGATATCCACGGGTGTACTGCCGGTCTACAGTGTCCATCGGGCACAATATTTCGGCGATCATACATGTCGCCATCATCAGGTGAACTGACGGACTGAGCTCCTGTGAACGTGCCGGTACGGAGATCCGTACCCTATGGCTGCTCAGGGGGAACTGGCTTCGGTCGCGGCGGCCGATTTAAATACCCTCCGCCCGCGGTGCACTCCCTCCGCCGTCCGCGCCGCGCGCCACGGTCACGCGAGACGTGCTGCTAACAATGCAGGGTGACTGTGATTAGACTTACTCTACCTGAGCTAGTGTAGACGGAATACTATTTACCGTATGGGTACGCAAGGTTTAGGAACAATTTTCAGATGGTGCGCTTCAGGATTTGCATTGTTGGTATAGTGTCATTACTTGCCGTTACGCGCCGGTACTGGTATGGCGACTTGTAGGGTTGAAACACAGGCACCAGAATGCATTACAATTGCAAATGGCTTTACTCGTAAGGCTGTCTTATCGAAACAACAGCAGTGGTATTCCCGCTCTTCGCGACTTCGCGAATACAGATGTATTAAAGAAAAATAGAAATTCTCTTTCCACATCGGGTTTGGAGAACATGATTCGGAAGCTTGAATTAATTGGAGATTTGGGAATTGCTCATCGGAGAGCCCAATGACCAATTGCTCCACAAATTGCTGAAGCTGTTACCGTTGCCATTGCTGAGAATGCTGGATGTGATGCGCGGTTTTCAAGCAGTGTACGATCTTTGGCACGACAACGGGACATTGCATGGCCTTTGTAAAATGCTACGAACAATCTCTAGTGCGGCTTCAGGCTGTCGTGGATTCTGATGTTCGTCACACACAGTAGCATTTGCCACTTACAACGTAAACGTAGTAGGCAGTTACCAAACGTTACCCTCTCACGTGGAAATTAAAATATGTTTGTTTTTTGGTTTATTTATTTTTTGCATTTCCTTACAAATGTTTCCACAAAATTTCATTCTCATACGATATTCGTTTTTCATCCCCCCCCCCCCCCCACCTCCCCAGGGGTAGCGAAAATTTACTTATGGTAACCAGCCTGCACGTGAATTTATAATAGCATTGGATTACCACTTCACATAGTAGATGAGATATATTTGTAATACTACTCAGCAGCGTATTATGGAGAAGATCTGGTGTGTTTGTAAGATAATTTGGGTGCTAGGCATTTGCAAAACGGAATAAGTAACTTCACAGTTCAAATGGTTCAAATGGCTCTCAGCACTATTTCACTTAACTTCTGAGGTCATCAGTCCCCTAGAACTTAGAACTACTTAAACCTAACTAATCTAAGGACGTCACACACATCCATGCCCGAGGCAGGATTCGAACCTGCGACCGTTTCGGTCGCGCGGTTCCAGACTGGAGCGCCTAGAACCGCTCGGCCACTTCGGCCGGCGACTTCACAGTATCCGACTGAATGTTAACGAACTTGGTGATTCATATGGTTGCTTGTATTAGTCAGGTCAGTGACTTTAGCCGAACGCTGTTAATTTCAGTTAGTGTTTGCGTTAGGCCGGTGACGTATACGACTTTTAAGTTGCAAATACGGCTGCGATCTCTATCTTCCCGCAGAGATCATGATTGATACCTGTCGCCCTGCGCCCTGCGAGATAAAGGAGTACCTCTTATAATTGTTATTCGCTTTTCAAAATTGTGAATAGAATCTACTGTTGTGCAGGAATAGCTCAGTCAGACAGTATTACCAAAGAAAGCGTCTGTGGATACCCTCCAACCACATCATTTACACACTTGAACAGTATTAAACAAAACATACATTCCTTAGCAGAATGAAGGAGTGCTTCTTGAAAAATGAATAATTACTTTGTTGCAACGAAATCACAATAACAAGTTCTCTTCGTAGCTGAAAGATACTGTAACACACACTTCAAACGAGACAAGTTACAGGTCCCAGACTCATGTAAAGAGAGTTTTCGCTGTCTGAGTATCGTTCATGATTCTGAATGAATACTAACTCATTGAGAATTGCGAGATATTGCATATTGCGATCGGTATCATTTAATTGGGATTCCGAAGGACTGAAGAGAATAAAGTTTTCATTTCACTGAATCCCCTGATAAACAGATGATCATTTAATACTGCTGTATTTTTAGTTATCTGTCTGTGAAATCGCTGCGTTACGCTCAATTGTGCGTTGCCTGCTATAGAATCACTGTCTAGGGAATAAAAATGGAAAATGAAATCGAAAGATTATGTTGCAATTTGGAGGCTCATCTGGGATTTTCTCGCTGTCATAAAAGAGAGGTGTGGACTTTCTGCACAAGCTGATACTGTGCCAGAGATTCACTCACAACATATGTACATACAAACACACTCATATACAAACTTTTAGTTTTTATTTCGATGAATGGTCAAGATTGTGTTCCTAATAAATTCAGATAGTTCCGATGGTCTTTCAGTTGCAAAACGTTCTTCTTTACTGGCATACTACTGCGACATTTGCCTTAAACTAATGATAGCCTGCAGCAGCCCGCCCTACCGCATCTTCTACTTTCATTTAGCCTTGTAGCAGTAGTAATATACACTGAGTTGACATGCGGTAGGATAGGGACATGCACTTACACAGATGGCGGTAGTGTCGCGTACACAAGCTATAAATGTGCAGCGAATTGGCGGAGCTGTCATTTACACGCACGACGACGCACAGTCGCTGAGATGTGCAGCCGCGAGGAGGACGTACCTGCACTTCCTAGCGACGCGAAGGGTGTGGCAGATCGCCGTCCGGCCGCGCTTGCGCCGTCGGCGGCCCCATCTGGCCCCCCACTTACGACGACCGGTGCTATGGCTATGGATTTGATGGACACAGCTCCGGAAACCTTGAAGACGGCGCTGTCTGCTCCGCTCCCCGATTCTGAAGTTGAGAGCTCCACCGTCCCTCAGCCACACGGACGAAGCGGGAAACAGAAGAGGAGGGCGACAGCCGCGACGTCCGCCGTTCGCAGCTCGCCGATCGAGAAGAGGGCCAAGCAAGATTTCGCCCCTGACGCCGACGGTTTCGTCCCGGCCCGGCGAACTGCAAGACGCATGCAGTCATCGACGACGCTTCCACCTGCCGTCGCCAACTCATTGGACGCGCTCGCTGACGCGCCGGACCAGCTGCCGCGCGATCCTGCGCCGAAGAAAGACTCCCATCTTCCGCCGGTGGTCCTCCAGTTTCGGCCGCCCTATGGGGACTGCAGAAGTTGTTGCGCAGCTGGACAACGGCCGTGTACACCGTGAAGCCTGCCGGGCGTGACCTGTACAGGGTCACACTCCGCACTGCTGACGATTATCGCCGGGTCACTCAGGTGGCGTCTGAGCGTGGTGTCCATTCTATACCCACGCTTCCGCACCTGACAAGGTCTTGAAGATTGTAATCCGCGACCTCCCGTTCAACATGGAAGCCGATCACCTGCATCGTGAACTCGCTGACCTGGGCTTCTACATCCGGGCAGTCGTGAAGATGAAGTCGCCTAAATCACGCGATGATATGCCACTCTTCCTGGTCGTCTGCTCCGACACCGTGGAGAACCGCAAACTCTACCAATTGACGCGGGTCGCCGACGTTCCGGTTCAGACCGAAGATCTTCGCTCCCGGAGAGGTCCTGTGCAGTGCTTTCGCTGCCAGGGGATAAATCCCGTCGCGCGCCACTGCTCTATGCCGGACAGGTATGTTAAATGCGCCGGCGCCCACGCCGGACGTGCGTGCCCCCGTCCGCCCACCGAGAAGCCGACATGTGCACTCTGTGGTGGTGCTCACGTGGCCAGTTATCGTGGGTGTGAGGTGTGGAAGCGTGCCATCGCTCGTCAACGTGGCCAAACACCAGCGCCACGTCCGAAGAAGCCAGCAACGAGGCGGCCCGGCGTCTCTTTCGCGGCGGCAACGTCAGGGGCGCCCTCCGCCGTCCCGGCTCCGTCGGCTGCTCCTGCTCCCGCCGTATCCGAGGCCGTGCCGACACCTGAGACTCCTGCGCCTCCACCACAGCTGCTAGTGGCGGACCCGGGTACTGCCTCTCCCGGGACGTCGGCCGAACCGCGCCTCACCAACCGCCGGCGCGGGGGTCACCGCCCCGTGGGTACCCAGCGCTCAGCACCGTCAGTCGAGCAGCCCCAGGTGGACTCTCACAGCGAAGCAGCCACGCCTCCCCCTTCCAGCGACGGGGCCGCGCCGGCTGCCTCCACAGCTGACCTGGCGAACCTCGTCGCGCAGCTCACTGCCCTGGTGACCAGTGCTACGAAGTTGATCGAAGTCCTGTCGCAGCAACTCAGCGCTGCAGTGTCGATGGCCTCTCCAGCCCCGACCGCTGTCAACACTCACCAGCTGCACCATGGGCAGTGTTAGAGGGCTCACGGTCGTCGCGTGGAATGCCAACGGCGTCCGCACTCAAGCTGGCGAACTTCGCCAATTTCTTCGAGACGTCTGCCTTATCAACGAAAACCACCTGAAGCTTGGGGTCGACGTCAGGGCGGGAAACTACTGCAGCTATCGCACCGATCGACTGACGGCGGGTGGTGGGACAGCCGTTTACGTCCGCAATGGCATTCGTCATCACGTGATACAACTTCCACCACTGGCAACGCTGGAGGCCACTGGTGTCGTCGTTCACACCTCGGCGGGCGCCATCTCGTTCGTCGCTGCCTATCGCCCGCCGTCTCGTCCACTGGACCCTGCTGACATCGATACTCTGCTCTCCTTGAGGGGGCAGGTGTTCGTCGCCGGGGACTTCAATAGTAAACATGTCTCCTGGAACTCCAGGATCACCAATGCCGCTGGCCGCTGCCTGCTCCAGGTAGTGGAACGTCACCATGCGCTTGTGGTGGGGCCGTACGACATCTTCCCTGCCCGTGGTCTCCCGGCCCTCCAACAGCCCAGGAGAGACATCTCACTTGCTGGCATCGACGGGGACAGGTTTCAAGCAGCCGTGACGGACTCACTCGCCGCCGTGCCGCCCCCTGCGGAAGCTGGAGCGGACGCAGCACTTCTGCACTTCGCGGCAACCACGATCGACGCCGCCAACATAGCAACACCGCCCCGACCTCGCACTCCGCCTTACTACTCCCGACAGCTGCCGCCGGACATCCTTGCGGCCATCACTGAGAAGAACCTGGTCTACCGGGAGTGGCAGAGGACAAGAAACGCCGACACCAAGCGCCTCCTCAACAGGATGCGTCGGGACATCCGGGCCGCCATTGACAACCGTCGCAATCGCGACTGGAATAACAAGGTCGCCACCCTCTGTCTTGACGACGGCACGGCCTGGCAGACGACGAAGCGTTTCCTACGCCGCACGCAACGTATCCCTCCGCTGCTGGTCCATGGCCAGGCTGTCTGCGAACCGGCTGCGAAGGCTGATGCCCTCACAGACGTCTTTGAGGCTGCGTTTACGCCGATCGAAGACCCGGTTGCTGACCGGCTCCCACGCTACTTGGAGGCACGCGACGACGATGACGTCATTGAAGAGACAACGGCGGAGGAGGTGTCGTCCATGCTGCGTTCCCTGAACCCCAGGAAAGCTGCGGGCCCAGACGAAGTTTCCAACGCCCTACTCCAGAAGTTGCCGCCGGTGGCTGTCACTCATCTCGAAGACGTCTTTAATGTAATCCTCCGGTCCAGCAGTTTTCCTCAGCCCTGGAAGCATGCAGAGATCGTGGCGATTCCTAAGATGGGGAAGGATCTGCGTCAGCCCGCGAACTACAGACCTATTAGTTTACTGCCGGCCGTCTCCAAGGTCTTTGAAAGGGTGTACTTCAGGCGGCTGCAGCGCCACGTTGACGAGGAAGGCCTCCTGCCCGAAGAGCAGTTCGGCTTTCGCAGGGGCCACTCGGCAGTTCACCAACTCCTTCGGCTAGTGGAAGATGCGTTCGTCGCCCTCGAGCAGCGCGAGTTCTTCGGCGCGGTGTTCCTGGACGTGTCGCGTGCTTTCGACAATGTGTGGCACCGCGGCCTCTTATTCAAACTTTTTGAACTTGGGGTCCCCACGTCGCACGTCCGTCTCATCCGTTCCTATCTTGCCGATAGGACCTTCCATGTGCGGGCCGCGCATGGCTTGTCATCCGTCCGCCGCATCAACGCCGGTGTGCCACAGGGCTCGGTCTTGGGGCGACTCCTGTACTCGCTGTACACTTCTGATGCGCCGAAGATCGACCGTGTGCGGCTCGCCCTGTACGCGGATGACACGGCTCTATATACGAGGAGCCGTCATGCGCCGTCATGCGCCGCCGTCTGCAGCTCGCCGTTGACACCCTGGCAGCCTGGGACGTCAAGTGGCGTCTACAATTCAATGGGGCCAAGACGCAGTTCCTGATCGTCACCAGGCGACTCGTTCCTGCAGGTCTGCAACCACTCGCCGTCGGTGGCAGCCCTGTCCCGTGGCGTCCAACGGCGCATTACCTCGGCGTCACCATCGACCGCCGACTCACGTGGGTTCCGCACATCCGCGAAGTGAAGACCAAAGTGCGGAACAGGCTCCGCATCCTGTACCCGATGCTGAACCCCGGCTCCCAACTACAACCGCGGCTGGGCATCGCTCTCTACAAGGCGCTGCTCCGCCCTGTACTCCGCCGTCGTCTGGGGGAACGCCGCCGACACGAACCTGAAGAAGCTGGAGACACTGCAGAATCGCATCCTTCGGCTGGCCTTACACCTGCCTTACGATTTCCCCACCGCTCATCTTCACGACATCGCGGAAATTCCTCTGCTTCGTGACCTCTTCCAGACGACCGCCCGCACCTTTTACGAACGTGCTGGCCGGTCACACAACGCCCAAATCCGGACGCTGGGCGCAAACTGCCGCGCAGCGTCACCACCCGCTGGCCACACCTGCTCGCTGCATAGCTAGCACTGCAGAACTGTGCTGAGGAGACACCCAAGAAGACAATCTACATGTGAAGACACATAACATCGGCATGCATGGGAGGCAAAGCAATAACTGCTGCGAACTCCATCACACATCGGAGAACAAGTTATCTCCGTGCAGATCCACGCGAGGAGCTGTCATTTGTATTCAAGTGCTTCATGAGAAAACCTTTCCCACATGTTTAAGTCCACGCGACGGAAGTTAACTGACTTTGAACGTTAAATAGTAGTTGGAGCTGAACGCATGGGACATTCCATTTCGGAAATCCTTCGGGATTCATTATTTCGAGATCCATTATGTCAAGAGTGTGCCAAGAACATAGAACTTCAGGCATTACCTTTCACCACGAACAATGTAGCGGCCGACGGCTTTAACGACCGAGGGCAGCGGCGTTTGCGTACTGTTGCCAGTGCTAATAGACAAACAACGCTGCTCTAAACACGTTTAGTATTCGTATGTTTGCCTATAAAGTTTTGTGTCATATATTTACATTCATGTCATACACTACTCATTTGAAGTAACGACTAATGCAATATGGTGGTTTAAACAATTTTAACTCTTCATCCATGAAGATAGTTTAAGATCGAAACCGGTAGACGTTTGGGTGCAAGACAAAAACAGCTGATGGTTCAAACATGAGTTTTATGCATTACTTAACGGCTGTTGACAGTAACCTCCCAAATTTGCATAAATAAACTCTTGCTAGCAGATGATGAAATAACTTTTGCTGACTTAGATGATAATTTACAAACAACAATTTGGTCCTTGCAGAAGGTAGCAGACGGTTATAATCTGAAAATATCGAAAGATGAAAGTAAGATAAGGAGAATTTAAGAGCAAAACCAGTAATTGGTGATAAACCACTACAAAGAATAAATACTTTTAATACTTGGGTTGTGAGATCTCTTATATTACATGAAATGATCAAAAATACCAACTGGAAAAAAGCCAGCAGTTGGTAGGTGCTATAAATTGCACTTTTCCCAAAAAGTAAGGAAAGAGACAATTTTAAAATTTTATGACGAGGCGGCAGTACCAGCATTAATATATGAGTCAGACACTTGGACTCTAACCACCAGACAAATGAGGGAGACTGAAGCGGCAGAGTTGAGTCTTCTAAGACTTCTAATTGTTTACAAACCCATAGCTCAGTTAAAGAATAGTGAACTCAAAAATGAAATGGGCGTCGATGGCATACTTCGGAAAACAGAAGAGTACATAAAGTACCGGCATAAACACATTTAAATGGTTTCAGATGAATGAGTACCTAAATTAATATACAAATATAACTTTCAACGGAAAAGAAACGTTGGGCGTCCGAAGATGAGATGGAAAGATTAGCAGAAGTATACTTAAAATTGGAGCAGACATGGATGATTGAAGCAGACAAGAATGCCTAAACCAAAACTGGATATGATGATGATTTTTCGATCTTATTGGTATCATGTAATAATACCAATATGTAGCAATGTGGAATTGAAATTTGTGTAACAATTTCTCTTGCCCTGAATCCACTAGGTCATCTTAGTTTCAGATCTGATTCCCTGATGAGTGCCTTTTTTCTGTAACTGCTTTTTTGTGTTTCGCTGTTCGAGTAAGTAGCGGTTGCTCTTTGTCATATTGCTATTGTAATATGATAGTCGTTGTTACTTCTTTATGACTCTTTTTAAATCGTATTTCGATGTAAATTACTTCTTGGTGAACCTTAGCTCCACGTTCGTTATGGCAGTGTTCGGTGGTAATTTTTTTTCTTGGTTTCCAGTTATATTAATGGTGAAATTTTTTGTCGGGACTGTCATAGGAAAGGATGTGGTAGCGATAGGATAACTTACAATTTGATGTTTCATTCACTTACTTTGTTACCCAGGTAGGATTCTCGAGATCTGGTAAACTCTATCCCTGGTGGTGGTCGTGCGTGGGCGGCGGGGATGGAATATTTTCCAGTTCCATCACTCTCACTGCTACCAAGAGAAACCTCCCAAAAACCTTGGTCTGAGGCTGGAGCTATTTCCAAATGGTTTCCTGGATAAAGTGAAGAAAACATAAAAATTTGAACGCCTAATATATGTGATGGAGTACAGGCGATGTGATGGTCTACATGTAGTACAATACACATGTATGTATAAAAGGAGTCGGGGAGTATTGTCTGGTCGACGGAGAAGCAGTAACAGTAAAATGGGCGGGTCAGGAGAGCTCAGTGAATTCGAACGTGGACTAGTCGTTGGAAGTCACATATCAAATCCATCAGGGACATTTAAACCTTTATGAAGCTGTCGGTGATGTGATTGTGAAGTGGATATGCGAAGGAACGACCACAGAGAAACCAAAACCTGGCAGACAGCATGTATTGCTTGTACTGATGGATAGGAAGGGTCTAGCTTCGCGGATGCTGGTTGTAAAAATATTAAAAATTCTACCAGCGTCCAGCTAGCACAATGGCTGTGCGTGGGGGAGTTTAAAAGAGGGTACATAATGGTCGAACAGCTGCTCGTAAGCCACAAACAGCTGTAATCAGTGGTAAGCGACACTTGAAGTGGTGTAAAAAGCGACTGCACACAAGCGATTTGAAGTGTCAGTACAACGGAAGGGTTCAGGTTTGGCGAATGCCTGGACAATGCTACCTGTCACCATATGTGTTCTGGCGTAACCACAAGCGCCGGAACAAAGAGAAAGAACGCAAGACAAGAGAAGGCGGTGAGGCGACGTCAGGCCATAGACCGCTGATAAGGACCACACCAAAACAGGAGCGACATCTGCAGGAAGTGAATATAAGCGCCTCTCCTGCCAGCCTCGGCCGAACATTAGTGGAGTATTAGCATGGCCTAGCAGAGAGTGCTACGATATCCGTTATTAGTGATCCATGTCCACTGCTTGTCTGGACTTTGTCTATAGCCAAGAACATTACTGTTTGCATGTCACCCATCGCTTGCAACACTTGTTCTAAATACAGAGTTAAGTATTGTTAACATCCTTTATTGAAATAATACTATTAATGTTATTTGTCTGAATTGTTGTGTACCATTCCGAGAACGGAGCATCCTTTAGGCACCCTATAAGTGACAAGCGGGAAAGATCCCACAATATGTAGTGCCAAAAGTGAAGAACAGAGGAGGTGGTGTTGCGGTATGGGCGTGTTTTTCGTGATCAGGGATTGGGCTCCTTATTGCGCTAAAGAAGATGATACGGGGATACGAACATGTTTTACTTCATTCTGCATCGTGTCATTCCTATAAACAGTTCGGAGACTAGGACCGTTTTTATCAACATGACAATGCACTTTGTCACAAAGCAGCATCTATGAGGCAATGGTTGGTGGACAATGACATTCCTGAAATCAATTGACCTGGTCGTAGTCACGATCTGAACGCGATGGAACACCTTTTAGATGAATTTAAATACCGAATTCACTCCAAATCGCAGCGTCCAATATCTCTACCTTTTTTTGGTTTCGCTTGTTGAGGAAGAATAGGCTGCCGTTCTCACACATATTTTTACGCACCTCATTGCAAGTGTCTCCACCCGTGTTAATGATAAAGGTGTAGAGCGCATCCAGCCCATATTAATGTCTACTAATAGGTATTCGGCTTCTTTTGATCGGTGTATGTAATTGTAGACAGAGCGCAAACGTACTATAATCTCATAAATCAAACAGGATAAAAATTGGAAATGATCCCTGAAGCACAGCATTCTTCAGGATTTTTGACCTAGAATTTACTTCAGAATTTCTTCCTCTACCGTATCGTAAGCTGAAATCATCGAAAAAGAGGGAAATTAAGGAACCTATGGGTCACTTTTTGTGTTTATTCGGATTTGCGGTTTCCACTCTTGCCACATGTCACCCTCAGATTCACATCTAACAGCTCCGATTCGTAGGAAGTAAATGCTGATCTGAAGATAACCTGTGGCAAGGGTGTAGGCCGCAATTTCGAATAAACCAAAAAGGTGAGTGATACAGATTTAGTCTCTCTTCGTGATATTAAGAGCAGTCACAGTTCCCATAGACGCTATGTCCTCAATTACGTCTTGAGGAGTTGTTAGAGGTCCCCAGAGAAGTGTTGAAACAACAGTCATTGGTCTCTCAGTCAATGGTGAAACACCAGGAAATTATTCCACGCAGTTGCTGCAAACGACGTTTCACGTAGTTCTTCTGCAGCCTTTCTAGCGGCTCGCTGATCAAACTGTATGTAGCTAAGTAATTTTGGCATCACTGTGTATAGTGATAGGCGCAAAACAGGCTACAGGGACAATATCTGACTTGCAGCTCGTAAGACTGAAAAGAACGTAATGAGGCAAAGGACTAATGATTGATGGTAAGGTAGCAATGTAAAGACTTGACTCTCTACCGAACTCTGTTAATCTCTGCGAGAGTTTTAGACACGAAAATCCGTCAGTGCCAGCCCGGCACTCCACGGTGCAAACAAAGTGCTTGTGACGTGAATTATTTATTGACGGTACGCAGTGGGCCGTCACCAACCCTGGTTGGAAATGTACGCGCGTCAGGGGCTAGGGACGAGGGTTTGCAATAATTCAGGCGGGCCAGAGAGACATCCACTGTTCTCCCCCACGAGTACGCACACTGTTCGACGGTTCGCCTTCTCCCGATATTTAGCTCTCCACTCTGAAAATGCAACCATCTGCAAGAACTATGTGCGTGTGCGTGTGCGTGTGCGCGCGCGCCTGTGTGTGTGTGTGTGTGTGTGTGTGTGTGTGTGTGTGTGTGCGTGTGCGCGAATCTGCCGTTTTTCTTCATCAAATTATGAACGACGCGAAATTCGAGATAGTTTCCCTGCTGCATAACTTGTTCGTCCAATAACAATAAAGTAATGCAAAAATGTTGCAAGAGAGAGATAAAACTGTAAGATGAACATGTATAGATGTTGGGGTTAGTAGACGAAATAGCTCGTTTCGTTGGCAATAACCTACTGCATTATATGATCACATCTCTAAGAGCAGATCACGGATTAAAGACAAACCCTAGTACAGAATAATGCGCCAGAAGGGTTGCACGGAAGAAAACGGCGAATTGTATAGCATCATAATTAGGGAGCACACAAAAATTGAAGAAGCTACGAATTTTAGCGACATGAAAACACGGTTAAAAAGATAATCACATGAGAAAGATAGAATTAGACGCGCACTGGAGCGCAAACCTTCCCTGACGTAAGAGAACAACTGACAACAAATATTTAGGTGGAAATAGTAAACGTATTTCTAGAAAAGTGCGTTTGGGGCAGAGATTTTTATGGGAATGAACAATTGAGAAGTAAAAAAAACAGAGTAGAGAATTTTGGAAATATTTGAAGGTTTGTACAATTGAAGAACGTTAAAAATTAAGGGCAGAGAACGTACAGAACCAAGAGGTACTGGAAGGAATAGCTGAAAAAAGTGTGACTAAATCTCCCCTTGATTGGCAGTGACGAATGTCTGGTGATTAATGTGGCTGATCTAATCGTTTCTTATGCAGTGCACAGTTCTAAAACAACCATGTGAAGATGTTCGTCTATCCTACAGATCTGATTTGTGGATGTCACACGGACTCAGCTTCCAAGCAGGTACTACATGAGTGTAGAGCAGGCCTGGAATGTTATGGAGGCTGTACAGTTCTTCACCAGATAGTTCAGATATCTACGTCGTGGTTGATTACAGAAGCTATCCACTCGGCTCTACCCACTAGACGATAGTACACTGACGCGCCAAAGAAACTGGTGTAGGCATGCTCATTCGAATAGAGCGATATGTAAACAGGCAGAAATGGCGCTGCGGTCAGCAACTTCTATATGAGACAACAAGTGCCTTGTGCAGCTTTTAGATCGGTTACTGCTGCTGCATTGGCAGGTTATCAAGATTTAAGCGAGTTTGAACGTGGTGTTAAAGTCGGCGCACGAGCGATGGGACACATCTCCGAGATAGCGATGAAGTGGGGCTTTTCCCGTACGACCATTTTACGAGTGTACTATGAAAATGAGAAATCCGGTAAAATATCGAATCTCCGACATCGCTGCGGCCGGAAAAATATCCTGCAAGAACGGGGCCAATGACGACTGGAGAGAATCGTTCAACGTGATAGAAGCGGAACATTTCCTCAAATTCCTGCAGATTTCAGTGCTGGGCCACCAACAAGTGTCAGCGTGCGAACTATTCAACGACACATCATCGATATGGGCTTTCGTAGCCGAAGGCCCACTCGTCGAAACTTTATTACTGCACGACACAAAGCTATACGCCTTGCCTGGGCCCGTCGACACCGACATTGGACAGCTGAAGACTGGAAACATGTTGCCTGGCCGGACGAGTCTCGTTTGAAATTGTATCTAGCGGATGGATGTGTGTGTGTGTGTGGATATGTATGTTTTTGTAGTTTTCAACCACTTACCACTTTTCCAGAAAAGCAGTGAACTTTGGACGGACTAACTTCCCTTTTATTTTCGTATTTAATTAAACATTTTGAGTCTAGTTATTTTGAAACTGAGAGTGACAATATCTTTAAATCTCTGTTCGATTTGGGTGTTTATTACAAGAAATAATAGGAATGAAAAATAGAAAATCTGTTATTTCAGCAACCGGTTGTTTTGAGCACTTTGAACCGTCCGATTAAACTGGCCTAAAAAAAAAGCGATATAACCGGAAACAGGGTGTTTTAGCGATAATCGCCATCCCTACTTTCCGGCTATGACAAGTGGGTACTCTGAAATATGTTCAGTACAGCCTAGCGCAACAATGTAGGTGCTGCGAGGAAGCACAAAATAGTTTTGGTTAAAGAGGGGGGGAGCATTAGTTTCAAAGGAAGGCGGACCAGCCGCCCCAGTTACTGCTGTCACAGAAGAAAACATTAACCCCACTGCTGTCATTGTGAGAGAGGATCGACCAATAACCTTATGAAACTGAATTACTTAAAATTTCATTGGCTGCCACCCACAAGTTGGTGACAGCACATTTACACATGACGTTAGACGAAGATCTCGAGTTTCTTTCGAAGGTAATCGCTGCTGATGAAACATGGCTACTTCATTTTGATCGTGAGAGCACAGTGTGGAAGTCTCTTTCATCGCCAATCCCCAGAAAAGCAAAAGCAGTTGTCTCTTTTGTGTTATGGTTACCTCATTTTTTAGCATTCACGTTACGGTTTATCAGCCTCTGTTGTGCTGGACGAAATTCATCACCAGTTCAACGATGAGTTCTCTGGTAGCTATCGGAGGAGATGCGTGGAACTGCAGGACATAAAATACTAGTTCACTTTATTACAATGTAGATGTGAAGATAACTTTGTACAAACCATTTCCACAGGAATTTTCTCAGTGTTTACAACTTTCTCTAAATATTGAAGTAGCACTGTCCACTTAAAATATAAATGACATTATATTCAGGGCTTGGCGTTTCTCTGTTCAGTCATGAATAGAGCATCGATTGTGGTGGCGTAGCGAAGCTGTGGGAGACGTGGACAAGCCGAAATTGCTCATTCGTGGGTATGGGAGGCAGTGACTATCAAATTCTGTGGTTTTGTTGGGAGGTGCCGACCTAGCTTTGGAACCCCGTCCTTCGACAGAAATGACAACATGCTGTACCTGCACACACGTCAATAACCGGGCACCGCTGCAGGGATGTTCTAAAGACTTTGCAGTTCCACATCAGGATCACATATCTGTGTAACGGGCTTGATACTGCATCGGCATCTACATCTACGTCATACTCCCTAAGCCACCTAATGGTGTGTGGCAGAGAGTATTTTTTTAACCACGTACTGTGCCCCCATCCCTGTTTCATTCACAAATAGCGCGTGAGAAGGTTGATTGTCGGTAAGCTACCGTATTGTCTCCGACTTCTCGAATATTCTATTCGTTGTTATTATGCGAAACGCCTGTGGGGAAAGTAATATTTTGTCCGACTCTTACTGGAAAGTGCTCTCTCGATATTTCAATAAAAAATCTCTCCGTGATGCACAACGCATTTCTTGTAACGATTGTTGAGCATCTCCGTAACGCTCTCGCACAGGCTAAACGATCCTTTGACAAAACGCGCAGCTCTTCTTTAGATCATCTCTTCTATCAGTCCTACCTTGTAGGAACCCAAATAGATGAACAATACTCAAGACCCGGTCGAACAAGTACCCCATAAACCACTTCCTTCGTGGATGAGTTACATTTTCTTAACATTCTTCCTAAGAATCTGAGTCTGGCATCTGTTATTATTCCGCCGCCTCTACTGGGCAGCAGTAGTATTTCAGAGGATGTCGAGGACAGTTGTTGTTCTGTTGGGCGAGAGAGTAGACGTTGTTCGGTAGGTGTAATGTATAGATGTAAGAAGTGGCTATTGTCAGAATATATTTGAGAAAGGAGATGGGCTTTTGATTTATGACGTTTGTGTAATGGAATATTTTCGTCACTATATAATGAGGTAAAAAGGTATTACAGTTTTCTCTAATGACAATCCCTCTTGCTCACAGGTACAGTCAGCATAGCATCTGGCTCGTGTTCATTTATTAGACTTGTAATTCTGGTTTCTATGTGCAATTATAGTATTTCTGGTTTTTCAATTAGTTAATTGTAAATGGTGTTTAAAATGTTTAGTCGTATTGTGAAAGAACCAAGCCACATGCATGTACGTTGAGTCACACTACCACACACAGAACAGTTACACTTGTGCTTTGTTGTTTCGTAGCTTTTATAGTTTCAGGGGACTTAATTAATCAATTGTGTTAATGGAAGTCCCTTGTCATTCTTTATTTTTATTTTATACAGTCCGACTGCGTGCTAATAATAGTCAGGGCTAACCGGTTACGAGACTTCGTAACCGGTCACACAGCTACTAAAATTATTGCATTTATTCATTAATATTAGTCTTTTCTTTTTAATTAAGCCCCCATCCAACGTGCTGAGTTCCGTCTGCAAGAGCCGGCCGGAGTGGCCGAGCGGTTCTAGGCGCTACAGTCTGGAACCGCGCGACCGCTACGGTCGCAGGTTCGAATCCTGCCTCGGGCATGGGTGTGTGTGATGTCCATAGGTTAGTTAGTTTTAAGTAGTTCTAAGTTCTAGGGGACTGATGACCTTAGAAGTTAAGTCCCATAGTGCTCAGAGCCATTTGAACCGTCTGCAAGAAAGTCTTGAATACAATTACAAATCTGCTCTGATACTAGATAAGCGAGTATTTTTTACAATAAACGGCAGTGCGGAACTGTGTGAACCGCCCTGCTGAAGAACACGACGTCAAGCTGACCGTTGTTGTCTATAGCGCTGTGGAACTCATGGAGGAACAGATCGAGCTGAGTTTAGAAGAATCTCTGTTTTTCCATCATCCGTATTGATTTTTATGCAAGAGATTTTCACTCTCAAACGTCACAATTCTGCGCCACGATTTGCATATTGAAAATGTTATTATTGGATATCTTGCCAAAATCAGTGTGGAGCGCATCCCTTTCTCTACAGAATGAATTTAGTCCTGTGTGACTTTTGTCTATTCGTCAACCTGTAGAAGCACCATCCTGGGAGGCATTTTTCGTCATCAGAAATAGTAGTGAAGGCTATGGAGACATTTCTGAAGGACCTTTCAAAAGTGGTTTTCAGCATGTCTTTGCAGAATTGCCCAAACGCAGGGACAGACACTCCTTATCTCGATCGAGATTCCATCGTAAAGTCCATGTCAGACTAAAAAGGGAACATTCCCAGCTGTAGATAAACGATCTTAGCAAAATAAAGCAATACGTATTTTTTCGTTTATGTTGATTTGCACTGTTGTGCAAAATACCATCCCGAAAGGTAATTTGGCATATTAGATTTAGAGGGAAAACCTTCAAAGCCATGCTATATGAAAAATTTGTTTCATATAAATGTTGTGACGTATTTAACGTTCTTCAAAACTGTAGAGATTTGAAATTTTGCAATGTACTCAACCACTAATAAATAATTTTGAAAAATAAAACTTTTGTTACACATTAAAAAACATAGCTACGTAGGCTTCCGCGGTCGGTGTTAAGACGATTAAAACTATTGTGTGTATTATACCACGTCATTGTGTAAAATACTTTAATTATAAATTGCAAAAACCGACGTTCCTATCGCTACGACACTGGGGAACTATACTAAACGCAGTATTATTAGAAAACAAGCCAACAGGAATAAAATTAGAGAAGGAGGGAAGGAAGAGAAGCTCCACTAGTGCACTTTCCGTATGTGAAGGCGTTAGTGAAAGGATATGCAAAATCCACCGCAAACGTGATTTCAGATCGATTTCCAGCGGTAGCCACAGAATCTAAGGTATGATAGGTTTCACGAAGGATGTTGTGAATAGACTAAATACTGCAGGAGTACATGGACCACGTTGTGAGTGCGGAGCTTCCTACATAGATGAGACAGGGAGACCAGGCATCACCCAAATAGCAGAACAAAAACGCTACGCGCGATTAGCATAGGGTAATAAATCGTCGATTGCGGAACACACCGCGACTGTGGACAACCTATCTTGCTCCACTAAGTCCTCATGCAAGACATGCAAACGCGAAATACGAGAGGTGAGAGCGTGTGTGTGTGAAATCTTATGGGACTTAACTGCTGAGGTCATCAGTCCCTAATCTTACACACTACTTAACCTAAACTATCCTAAGGACAAACGCAGACACCCATGCCCGAGGGAGGACTCGAACCTCCGCCGCGATCAGCCGCACAGTCCATGACTGCAGCGCCCTAGACCGCTAGGCTAATCCCGCGCGGCACGAGAGGTGACTGAAACTATTAAGCAGTCTGGTATCATCAACAGAGTCGATGGTTACAAGCTTCTCACGTTGTCCGGCTCGGTAGCTGGGCCACCAGCGGCTGCGGATTGCTAACCGAAGGGGCCCGGGGTTCGATTCCCGGCCGGGTCGGAGATTACGTTCGTATCGTAAGAAATGAGATTCCGCTGTTGAGGTAGCTGTGTGAACATGTCACGAAAGCCAATAAATAGGAAACAAACATCCGGCGTCCTGGCTGCAGGCTGTTCCTGTCCAACAGTCGCGAGCGGTCGCGGGACAGTAGGCTCACAGGACACGGACGCGACAGCCTGAAGAAACGACTGTAGAGGTTTTGTCAGGTACATTTCCATGCACACCAGAAAGTAAAACATACTTCGCATAAAGAAAGCGCTGATTTTCTGATCGTCGCCAGTCACAAGGTGCATAGTCCACGAACAGCTTCGTTCTTACACTCTCCTTTTCGTCATGACTTTTTTTTTTTTTGTCATCAGTCTACTGAATGGTTTGATGCGGCCCGCCACGAATTACTGTCCTGTGCTAACCTCTTCATCTCAGAGTAGCACTTGCAACCTACGTCCTCAATTATTTGCTTGACGTATTCCAATCTCTGTCTTTGTCTACAGTTTTTGCCCTCTACAGCTCCCTCTAGTACCATGGAAGTCATTCCCTCATGTCTTAGCAGATGTCCTATCATCCTGTCCCTTCTCCTTATCAGTGTTTTCCACATATTCCTTTCCTCTCCGATTCTGCGTAGAACCTCTTCATTCCTTACCTTATCAGTCCACCTAATTTTCAACAATCGTCTATAACACCACATCTCAAATGCTTCGATTCTCTTCTGTTCCGATTTTCCCACAGTCCATGTTTACTACCATACAATGCTGTACTCCAGACGTACATCCTCAGAAATTTCTTCCTCAAATTAAGGCCGGTATTTGATATTAGTAGACTTCTCTTGGCCAGAAATGCCTTTTTTGCCATAGCGAGTCTGCTTTTGATGTCCGCCTTGCTCCGTCCGTCATTGGTTATTTTACTGCCTAGGTAGCAGAATTCCTTAACTTCATTGACTTCGTGACCATCAATCCTGATGTTAAGTTTCTCGCTGTTCTCATTTCTACTACTTCTCATTACCTTCGTCTTTCTCCGATTTACTCTCAAACCATACTGTGTACTCATTAGACTGTTCATTCCGTTCAGCAGATCATTTAATTCTTCTTCACTTTCACCCAGGATAGCAATGTCATCAGCGAATCGTATCATTGATATCCTTTCACCTTGTATTTTAATTCCACTCCTGAACCTTTCTTTTTTTTCCATCATTGCTTCCTCGATGTACAGATTGAAGAGTAGGGGCGAAAGGCTACAGCCTTGTCTTACACCCTTCTTAATACGAGCACTTCGTTCTTGATCGTCCACTCTTATTATTCCCTCTTGGTTGTTGTACATATTGTACATGACCCGTCCCTCCCTATAGCTTACCCCTACTTTTTTTCAGAATCTCGAACAGCTTGCACCATTTTATATTGTCGAACGCTTTTTCCAGGTCGACAAATCCTATGAAAGTGTCTTGATTTTACTTTAGCCTTACTTCCATTATTAGCCGTAACGTCAGAATTGCCTCTCTCGTCCCTTTACTTTTCCTAAAACCAAACTGATCGTCACCTAGCGCATTCTCAATTTTCTTTTCCATTCTTCTGTATATTATTCTTGTAAGCAGCTTCGATGCATGAGCTGTTAAGCTGATTGTGCGATAATTCTCGCACTTGTCAGCTCTTGCCGTCTTCGGAATTGTGTGGATGATGCTTATCCGAAAGTCAGATGGTATGTCGCCAGACTCATATACTCTACAACACCAACGTGAATAGTCATTTTGTTGCCACTTCCCCCAATGATTTTAGAAATTCTGATGGAATGTTATCTATCCCTTCTGCCTTATTTGACCGTAAGTCCTCCAAAGCTCTTTTAAATTCCGATTCTAATACTGGATCCCATATCTCTTCTAAATCGACTCCTGTTTCTTCTTCTATCACACCAGACAAATCTTCACCCTCATAGAGGCTTTCAATGTATTATTTCCACCTATCTGCTCTCTCCTCTGCATTTAACAGTGGAATTCCTGTTGCACTCTTAATGTTACCACCGTTGCTTTTAATGTGACCAAAGGTTGTTTTGACTTTCCTGTATGCTGAGTCTGTCCTTCCGACAATCATATCTTTTTCGATGTCTTCACATTTTTCCTGCAGCAATTTCGTCTTTGCCTCCCTGCACTTCCTATTTATTTCATTCCTTAGCGACTTGTATTTCTGTATTACAGATTTTCCCAGAACATGTTTGTACTTCCTCCTTTCATCAATCAACTGAAGTATTTCTTCTCTTACCCATGGTTTCTTCGCAGCTACCTTCTTTATACCTATGTTTTCCTTCCCAACTTCTGTGATGGCCCTTTTTAGAGATGACCATTCCTCTTCAACTGTACTGCCTACTGCGCTATTCCTTATTGCTGTATCTATAGCGTCAGAGAACTTCAAACGTATCTCGTCATTCCTTAGTACTTCTGTATCCCACTTCTTTGCGTATTGATTCTTCCTGACTAATGTCTTGAACTTCAGCCTACTCTTCATCACTACTATATTGTGATCTGAGGCTATATCTGCTCCTGGGTATGCCTTACAATCCAGTATCTGATTTCGGAATCTCTGTCTGACCATGATGTAATCTAATTGAAATCTTCCCGTGTCTCCCGGCCTTTTCCAAGTATACCTCCTCCTCTTGTGATTCTTGAACAGGGTATTCGCTATTACTAGCTGAAACTTGTTACAGAACTCAATTAGTCTTTCTCCTCTTTCATTCCTTGTCCCATGCCCATATTCTCCTGTAACCTTTTCTTCTACTCCTTCCCCTACAACTGCATTCCAGTCGCCCATGACTATTAGATTTTCGTCCCCCTTTACATACTGCATTACCCTTTCAATATCCTCATACACTTTCTCTATCAGTTCATCTTCAGCTTGCGACGTCGGCATGTATACCTGAACTATCGTCATGACTAGACTGCTATATTTTAGGGTCGATAAAGGTGGCGTATTGACACTGATCGTCTGCATTATGCAGAGGCACCTTTCATCTTCCAAAATCAGTCTGAGGAAGGCCGTTGTAATAGAGTCGATATGTTGGTTTTACAGTTTAAAATGTTGTTTACGACGCATTGCAACACCTAGAAGCCTGCCGGGGTGGCCGAGCGATTCTAGGCGCTACAGTCTGGAACTGCGCGACCGCTACGGCCGCAGGTTCGAATCCTTCCGCAGGCATGGATGTGTGTGATGTCCTTAGGCTGGTTTGGTTTAAGTAGTTCTAAGTTCTAGGGGACTGATGACCTTATAATTTAAGTCCCATAGTGCTCAGAGTCGAGCCAACATCTAGAAAAAGTTTAACCTTTGTAAATTAAAAAAGCTTTCATGCCCCGTCAAGCCATGTGCCGGGAAACTGGTTTCGGTGATAGAGATTACTGGCGTCATCAGTCGCGACAGTTGGAATATTTTGTGCGGCTCAGGACTGTGATTTATTTCTGACAGCAGTTCGGCATAACTTGTTTTACGCGTGAAGTTGTTTGGCCCTCTGAATCTGTGCACTGAATCTAGACTGTAACTCACTTTACTAATGAAGTACTTAGAATATTTTATGCTACCATTCGATGCTTGTACTGGTGTACTGTATGTCGTTTAGAAACTGGTTGGACGTTACTACACTCCTGGAAATGGAAAAAAGAACACATTGACACCGGTGTGTCAGACCCACCATACTTGCTCCGGACACTGCGAGAGGGCTGTACAAGCAATGATCACACGCATGGCACGGCGGACACACCAGGAACCGCGGTGTTGGCCGTCGAATGGCGGTAGCTGCGCAGCATTTGTGCACCGCCGCCGTCAGTGTCAGCCAGTTTGCCGTGGCATACGGAGCTCCATCGCAGTCTTTAACACTGGTAGCATGCCGCGACAGCGTGGACGTGAACCGTATGTGCAGTTGACGGACTTTGAGCGAGGGCGTATAGTGGGCATGCGGGAGGCCGGGTGGACGTACCGCCGAATTGCTCAACACGTGGGGCGTGAGGTCTCCACAGTACATCGATGTTGTCGCCAGTGGTCGGCGGAAGGTGCACGTGCCCGTCGACCTGGGACCGGACCGCAGCGACGCACGGATGCACGCCAAGACCGTAGGATTCTACGCAGTGCCGTAGGGGACCGAACCGCCACTTCCCAGCAAATTAGGGGCACTGTTGCTCCTGGGGTATCGGCGAGGACCATTCGCAACCGTCTCCATGAAGCTGGGCTACGGTCCCGCACACCGTTAGGCCGTCTTCCGCTCACGCCCCAACATCGTGCAGCCCGCCTCCAGTGGTGTCGCGACAGGCGTGAATGGAGGGACGAATGGAGACGTGTCGTCTTCAGCGATGAGAGTCGCTTCTGCCTTTGGTGCCAATGATGGTCGTATGCGTGTTTGGCGCCGTGCAGGTGAGCGCCACAGTCAGGACTGCATACGACCGAGGCACACAGGGCCAACACCCGGCATCATGGTGTGGGGAGCGATCTCCTACACTGGCCGTACACCACTGGTGATCGTCGAGGGGACACTGAATAGTGCACGGTACATCCAAACCGTCATCGAACCCATCGTTCTACCATTCCTAGACCGGCAAGGGAACTTGCTGTTCCAACAGGACAATGCGCGTCCGCATGTATCCCGTGCCACCCAACGTGCTCTAGAAGGTGTAAGTCAACTACCCTGGCCAGCAAGATCTCCGGATCTGTCCCCCATTGAGCATGTTTGGGACTCGATAAAACGTCGTCTCACGCGGTCTGCACGTCCAGCACGAACGCTGGTCCAACTGAGGCGCCAGGTGGAAATGGCATGGCAAGCCGTTCCACAGGACTACATCCAGCATCTCTACGATCGTCTCCATGGGAGAATAGCAGCCTGCATTGCTGCGAAAGGTGGATATACACTGTACTAGTGCCGACATTGTGCATGCTCTGTTGCCTGTGTCTATGTGCCTGTGGTTCTGTCAGTGTGATCATGTGATGTATCTGACCCCAGGAATGTGTCAATAAAGTTTCCCCTTCCTGGGACAATGAATTCACGGTGTTCTTATTTCAGTTTCCATGAGTGTATGATATTTAGCTTAGTTTACTTTTAGATGTGTACACTGTGTTTTCCAACCGTTTTCTTAATTTATTTGTTTTTATATTGTGAGTTCGCTAACAACTATATTGGGCCCTCAAACTATTTCCAAATCAGTCGCATAGTTGCTTTCACTAGCCTTGCAATGACAAAAAATTTTTGTAAGTTGGAATTTAAACATCTTAGATTCAGCTCATTATTTAACATTAATTACCCCTATTTACAGTCTAGTAATCATATGTGTGGCTTATTAATTACATCAGTGGCTAATTAATTAATTTTATTTTAAAAGTCCACAATAGGGAGGCAAAGGCGAAATAATGTCCCCATATAGGCAAACAGATTTGTCGTCTTCGTTTTTAGTTCGTTTTTTAGCCCCTTTTAGTCGAAGGAGGGTGGGGGCTATGGAGTGATATACCCAAGGCCGTTCCAAACTTCTGTCTGGATAAACATACATAATGCTTTTCTGTTTTATGTACATTCACAGAGTTTAAAGTAACGTCTACCGAGGATGAAGAAAAGCTGTTGCCGAAGTTACAAGTGTAGATGTAGATGTTGCAGGCGATTACACCGCTCAAAAATTCTTTCCCAGCAGCGTGAATGAGCTGCTGCCTAATTTACGCTCCGCCTGTACCACCGCGATGCGATATTTACGAGTGGGTGTGCTCAGAAAAGTGATTGCGGCCGGCCAACTCTCTGGTGGGTAGAGCCACGTGTTGCACAAAGGGACCGCAGCCCGGCGAGAACCTCTCCGGGCAAATTTAGTTTGCCCCCAATGGACCTGCAGCGTTTTAGCGCAAAAATTGTCCGAGTGCTTTCAGCCGATTTCGATCGGCCAACGGGATGGGGAGAAAAGCGGATTCATTTACCACACCAACGGGCCATTTCGCTATTCACTTAACCGTAGCGCTTTGTGGTAACGGTGGTGACATGCTGACCCATCACGGTTATACGGCTGCAAAATGAATGATTGTTTCAGTTTATGATTGGCTATGCAACATTACATTTTCTCGAAAGTTAGTTATATTACTGGAGTAAGTAGCTCACTAACACAGCCACTACTATTGATGGTTAATTTTGTAAAAGTAAATTTTAATAAATTTCAAGTCTTTTAAATTATTGAGAATAATATGGCCTCGAATATTCTCATAAATTCCGACATCTGATGGTGGCAAGAAATTTTTTCCGGTTATGAACATTATGAAGCATCAAGTATCTTCTCTAGGTACAGTTAATGTGATTGTTGAATTTCATATGTTATTGTCTTTAACAAAGACGGAAAAGGGATAACCAGAGAATCAGGACATTTAAAAACCATGTGACCACTACTGCAAACAATAAATAATTTTTCGGACTTGTCTCAGTTTTGTAAAAACTACAGTCACGGTGTGATACTATGTATTAGTCTTGTGTAATCATAACAGGGCCAGGATCAGCCTACAGTACAAAAATGATGTAGACTCATCAAACAGCTGAAGATGAGCCTCCAGGGTTGGAAAGGCATCGTGCATTGAAGTAAGAAATCATGTTTTGTTACTGCAGGCAGGTTTTTTATCTTTTTATTCTTTTTATCTGATGAATGTAAGAGAGCCACGGAAGCAACATTGACAGCAATGGATAAAATTAAGTAATGAAAACTGTTGTCAATATTTCATGGTATTATGGACAACGAATAATTCCTCAGTAAGGTTCATTCATGTGACTAACCTAGCATTTAGTACAGAAACAGTGAACGAATTAGAAGCTGCAGCAGTATTTCTTGTTTTTCCGATCCATCATTAGAAATTTACCACGATTTACAGTAAGATCTGAAGATATTCTGTGGTTAGTGGTAAGTCTGGAGACAAACATCACGAGGAAAGGTACCAAGAATATGATTTACGGACATATCTACGAAAATTTCAGCAGAGAATTGCCACTAGTTCATGTCAGAAAAGCAAGGGTGGTGTTAGGATCTGGGGGGGGGGGGGATAGATGGGAACAGTCTGTTATTCCTGTGATTCATGATTCATGGAAATCATGGAACACACCAGTTAGAATGATTGGACGGAGATCTGAACCCAAATTCTCCTGAATGCGTACTCTGAGTCTTAATGACTTAGTGCTCATGAATAAGCTATTAAACACGATATCATTTTATTACACTCTCCTCGAGCGGTCACTGCAACCAACTACAAACATCAAAATCGTACTTTTGTCCATTCACAATGATGTGAGTTCCAACGCTTACAAAAATATAATTATGTCAGGTGCAGATCCAGGTTATGCTGGTGGTAGTCATGGTGGTGGCGATGGTGAGGATGGGAAGGGTAGCGGTTGTGTGGGTCAAGAATCCCCAAAAAACGTATACTAAAAGCGTTAGCATTTTTATATAAGTTTCAACAGTAATAATTCCTACTAGTAATAAAACGGTAAAACCACCGCATCTGCCTGTTTAAACATGCTCTTCACCAAAACCAATGAATAAATTTTCATGAAGTTTTCACAACCCACTTCAGCATAGCTTGGGGTAATTTGGAGGCTTTATTTTATAAAAATTGGATCAGGAAAAAAGATACCGTGATTTCAAATTGTATCTGAAATTGTCGTTCCTGTCTGAACATGCGAACACACAAATCCGCAATACTACTTGGCAGTTTTTCTCGTGTTTTCACAAATAATTTGAGCGTAGCTTGGAGCAACTTCTAGCTTTATTTTGTCAAAATTGGATCACTGAAAAACGAGATCGCGATGCAAACTTTTATCTAAAATCGTCGTATATATGTCTGTCTGTATGAAGAAGCTATTCTCCAAAACTACTATACGAATTTTCATGAGGTTTTCATTGGTGACTTGAGCATAGCATGGGGTAACGTATAGACTTTATTTCATTAAAATCAGGTGAAAGAAAACATATGTAATTTAAATGTAATGCAACATAGGAATACATATTTGCTCTTCGAAATAGCTGTTTACTTTTTAATGTTTCTGTGCGGCCTCTCCCGCCGGAGATTCGAGTCCTCCCTCGGGCATGGATGAGTGTGTTGTCCTTAGCGTAAGTTAGTTTAAGTAGTGTGTAAGTCTAGGGACCGACGACCTCAGCAGTTTGGTCCCTTAGAAATTCACACACATTTGAACATCTCTGCTGTTTGAACTGTATAATTTTTGTGAATATGCTTTTATTGACTGGTGTGTTTTATGCAGTATGATGCAATGCAATCAATACAATGCTTATGCAATCCTCAACGGGTTTAATGCACCCTTTCACACTAATAATATTTATTGTGGAACTAACTCAGTCTGTTACATTTTCACTGCTAACTGTTGAAAGATTTCGATGAAATGTACACTACTAGCCATTAAAATTGCTACAGTAAGAAGAAATGCAGATAATAAACGGGTATTCATTGGACAAATATATTATACTCGAACTGACAGGTGATTACATTTTCACGCATTTTGACTGCATAGATCCTGAGAAATCAGTACCCAGAACAACCACCTCTGGCCGTAGTAACGGCTTTGATACGCCTGGCATTGAGTCAATCAGAGCTTGGATGGCGTGTACAGGTACAGCTGCCCATGCAGCTTCAACACGATACCACAGTTCATCAGAACCAGTGACTGGCTTATTGTGACGAGCCAGTTACTCGGCCACCATTGACCAGACGTTTTCAATTGGTGAGAGATCTGGAGAATGTCCTGGCCAGGCAGCAGTCGAACGTCTTCTGTATCCAGAAAGGCCCGTACAGGACCTACAACATGCGGTCGTGTATTATCCTTCTGAAACGTAGAGTTTCGCAGGAATCGAATGAAGGATAGAGCCAAAGGTCGTAACACATCTGAAATGTAACGTCCACTGTTCAAAGTGCCGTCAATGCGAACAAGAGGTGACCGAGACGTGTAACCAGTGGCACCCCATACCATCACGCCGAGTGATACGCCAATACGGCGATGAGGAATACACGCTTCCAATGTGCGTTCACCGCGATGTCGCCAAACACGGACGTGACCACATGATGCTGTAAACAGAACCTGGATTCATCGGAAAAAATCACGTTTTGCCATTCGTGCACCCAGGTTCGTCGTTGAGTACACCATCGCAGGTGGTCCTATCTGTGATGCAGTGTCAAGGGTAACCGCAGCTATGGTCTCCGAGCTGATAGTCCACGCTGTTGCAAACGTCGTCGAACTGTTGGAGCAGATGGTTGTTGTCTTGCAAACGTCCCCATCTGTTGACAACTGATCAACCAACAGAATCCCCTTGTTTCGACCCATCCGTAAAAACAGCTACATATTCGTGGTGCTCAGATAAAATGGCAGAAAATGCTGCATTAAAAACGGTGGCAGGAGTGCAATCTCTCTTGTACTGCAATAAATCTAAAATCACTCCGGGCCTCTTCAGTAAGCAGGGTGGCAGGCGGTTAAAACCTTGGATTTGGGGTTGTACAGACTCCACACCGAGGGACTCTAGTACACGTTGCACACGGATCCCAAACGGCAACGTAGCCCGGGGACGGCGGGAAAAAAGGCGGTCCAGAGGTGGATAGGCAACAAGATGGTGAACAGGCGATCTGGGATCTGCAAGAAACTTACAAGCCTGGCGCACCAGCAGGAGCTGCCGCCCGATGGTAAGTGGCGGTTCGCCAGACTCAGCACAGAGGCTGGGTACGGGACTGGTCCGATAAGCACCCGTGGCCAGTCGGATCCGCAAATAAGATGGCCTCGCTGACCCATATACTGTGCACCCATAGTCGAGCCGTGAACGCACAAAAGCTCCATAAAACTGTAGGAGTCGCGCCCTGTCCGCGCCCCAAGACCTGTGGCTGAGGCACTTGAGGATGTTCAGTGCCTTCGGTGTTCTGGCTTTCAAGTCACGTAGTTGTGGCAGCCATGACAACCTGGAGTCAAAAATTAGGCCCATAAACCGCACTGTGTCTCTAAAACGTAGGACAGTATCCCCCATCTGCAAGGCAGGCAAAGTAAAAAGATGACGAGAACGATTAAAATGAACACAAACACACTTATCGGCAGAAAACCGAAAACCCGTCTTTGCAGCCCACTCCTCTAACCGCCGCACTGTTAGCTACAACTGACGGCTCACGGTTGCAACACAGGAGGAGGAACAGAAAACAGCAAAGTCGTCAACAAATAAGGAGCACTGTACTGGACTCCTCACTGTAGACGTTATACTGTTGATGGCTATGGCAAAGAGGGTAACGCTTAAAACAGTGCCCTGGGGGACACCGTTCTCTTGCTCAAAGCGATCAGACAGTGTGTTACCAACGCGGGTCCGAAAAAACCGCTGAGACAGGAAAGACCGAATGAAAATCGGGAGGCGGCCACGAAAGCCCCATTGATGCATTTGTGCAAGAATACAGTGTCTCCAAGTAGTATCATATGCCTTACTGATATCAAAGAAGATACCGATACAGTGATGCTGACGGAGAAAAGCCTGCTGAATAGCCGCCTCTAGGAGGGTCAGGTTGTCGACCGTGGACCGAAATTTTCGGAATCCACACTGAAACCGGCTAAGGAGCTGTCTGGTCTCTAAGAGCCGGACCAGACGCCGGTTAACCGTTCCAGGGTCTTTCCGACACAGCTTGTCAAGGCGATACTACGATAACTACCGGGACATGTGCGATCCTTTCCTGGTTTGAGGAGAGGGATGAGAATTGCCTCCCCCCACGAGGTGGGGAACACTCCTGTCTGCCATATGAGATTAAAACATTCGAGGAGGATTTCCTTTGACGCCGCTGGCAGATGTCGAAGCATGGAGTGCCGGATGCGGTCGTAACCTGGTGCAGTGTCAGAAGTCTCAGTAAGTGCCGATTCAAGTTCCCACATGGAGAAAGGGGAATTGTAGGCTCAGAACTGTTCGACCGAAAGTCCAAGGTCGCTCTTTCGACAGTCGCACGGTAGCGACGAATCGCTGGATCCTGATTTCCAGTGGCAGTACTTTGTGCAAAATGCTCTGCCAGCGTCTGAGCAATGGCTCTGGGTGTCGTTTGGAGGCATCCCTGGTTCAGGACAGCAGCTCTTGGTAAACGGCTATGTTTACCGGAAATCCTCCGGATGGCTTCCCATACTCTTGTGGAACAAGTGGAACGGTTGATGGAGTCCAGGAACTCCTGCCATGACCTTTTCTTGCTCTCTTTAATGACACGGCGTGCCCTGGCTCTCGCGATTCGAAAGGCGGTAAGATTGACCGCTGTTGGGCGGCATTTAAATCGGCGAAGAGCCGCACGCCTGTCCCGGATGGCTGAACGGCACTCTTCTGTCCACCAAGGCACAAGGCGCCGCTTAAGAGTGCCAGAAGACTGTGGTAGGGACAGGTCATCAGCATGATGGACCACAAGCGTGATGTGATCCACCCATTCCTGTACGTTATTGTGGCGGTCAAAGACAGCCAACCGAGTGAACAGTGGCCAGTTAGCCCTGCCAATCATCCACGATGGTGGCCGCTGCTCCAGCAATACACCATCCACGAGATGAATGCGGATAGGGAAGTGATCGCTGGAATGAAGGTCGTCAATGACCTTCCAGTGAACAGAGTCGGTGAGGGTTGGAGAGCAGAAAGATAGGTCAATGGCTGAGAATGACCCTGTAGCAGTAGAGAAATGAGTCGGAGTACCTGTGTTGAGGATGCACAACACTTGAGATGTTAGGAGGCTCTCCAAAATTCGACCTCGAGCGCAAAGAGAAGTGGAGCCCCACAGGACATGATGGGCATTGAAGTCTCGCTGGAGGAGAAATGGGCGGGGGAGTTGGTCGATAAGATCTGTGAGAGCGTCTAAGGTCATTGCATCCAGAGGGGGTAAATAAAGGGAGCAAACGGTAAGCCTCCGAGGTGAATGAATTTCAACTGCAACTGCTTGCAGGTCAGTATCCAGGGGGAGAGGAGAGGAGTGGTGGTCATTATTGACAAACACAGCGACTCCGCCTTTGGCCCTTTCTTCAGTCAGGTGATCTTTGCGATATGACGTATAGCCCCTTAGTACAGGAGCATCAGATGGTTTTAAATGCGTTTCCTGTAAACACAAGCACAGGGGGCGTTGCCGTGCTAGGAGGTTCAGTTCCTCCACATGTGACCAGAATCCATTCATGTTCCACTGTATAATGGGAGCCATCTATCAGGGTGGGAGTACCTTCATTCTCACTTTCTGTCGGTGAGGAGAGCCCACAACAGGTGGAGGCTCAGTTTTGGGGCGAGATGATTGCCCCAGTCTGACATCAACCTCCATCGCTTCAGAAGAGGAGTCGAGAAGGACGTCAGAGAGAATGACATCCACATCAGGAGACTGTATAACTGCAGTCTCCTTTAGTGGGCGAGTCTTCACCTTTGTCTTTGGCTTCGATGTTCTGGCCTGAGGTGGCATTGGAGCCAAAACCTCAGAAGCAGTAGGGGGTGTAGCAGCGCTGGGCAGTGCACAAGACTGGACCCGGGAAGGGGCAGGAAGTTCCATGATGTCAGCTACCACGGCCTGGTCAGAAGGCCTGGGGGGAGCAGTAGGCTTCACAGGAACGGCAGCAGTACACGTACATTGACAAGCGCAGGTGCTAGTGCTGACAGTAGCAACCTCCGTTTGTGTAGCGGCATCGGTTTTCAAGACTGGTTGTTTGAGAACAGAAGAAAAGGAACCAGCGAACGTGGGCGGCTGCATGGACTTGTAGATTTTCTTCACCTCACCATACGGGATGCGTTTTGTAGTTTTTAGTTCCTTAATCTTCCGTTCCTCAAGGAAAACTCTGCATTCCCTACTCCACACTGGGTGATCCCCAGAGCAGTTGACACACTTGGGAGGAGAGGAGCAACCAACTCCCTCATGGGCGGCTTTACCAAAATTCCCGCAAGTGGCTTCCCCTCTACAGCCGAGAGTAGTGTGTCCAAAGTGTTGGCATTTAAAACACTGCATGGGGTTGGGGTAATAAGGCCGTACACTGAGACGTAGGAAACCTGCCTTCACATGCTCTGGCAATTTGGTGCTGTTAAATGTAAGGATAAATGAGTCAGTCTTTATGAGAGCACCATCCACCCGTTTCATAATGTGTTGCGCGTCGACAATTCCTTCCCGGGCCATTCAACCTTCAGTTCGTCTTGGGGAATGTCAACGAGACCTCTGCAAGTCACAACACCCTTGCTATAGTTCAAGGTGTTGTGAAATTCAGTCTATATCGCAAACTCCCCAAGAAATTGTGCCTTCTGAAGGTTCTGGACTTGCTGGAAGCTAGATGTTTCCACCAACAAGGTGCCATTTCGCAAACGCTTTACGTATTTTAATGTGCCAGCAATACCTTCTAAGCCCTTCTGTATATAAAATGGCGAAACTTTTTCAAAACTCCCATCTTTTCTTTTAATTATGAAAAACACATTCTGCGAAGCAGGATGCGTTCTGTTACTACTACCTGAATCAGGACTGGCTACATGAGCCCTCAGAACCCACCAGCGGTCCACCCTTTCCGCTGGCAGGAGAAGAATAAAAGTTCGAGGGTTCCATCTCGGTCCAACGAGCAGCTAGGGGACTAGAAGTCCACCTAGACAGAGCCCCGCGTGCCTAGGTAAGCCTTATACAACTGGGGTGCGGCAGGTGCCCCAGAGGTTGCCCGCTTGCGACTTTACCACCCCAACAGCCATGCATCTTATAGGCGCGCAGCACACCGTAAGATTGAGGGGTTTTTATATAGGTTTACCTTCCTCGCAATCCAGGCTGTCAAGCCAAGATTACCATTCCCCGCAGCACACAACATTCCACAGCCGCGCCATGCGGTGGTCGCTGAAGCATGTCCCCGGGGGTTACGGTGACGGGAGACTGGCGGCGCTGACCAGTCCCCAGCTCAGGACCCCGGGGTCGCCAAGCCCGTACTCAGCAAATGAATGCTGAGCCCCTGGGGGGTTGTTGACACCGACCTACATAGGTAGGAACGATCACCAGGATAAAATAAGGGAAATAAGAGCTTGTACGGAAAGATGTAAGTGTTCATTCTTTCCGCACGCTAGACGAGATTCGAATAATAGAGAATTGTGAAGATGGTTCGATGAACGCTGTGCCAGACATTTGAATGTGATTTACAGACTATCCATGCAGATGTAGATGTAGCTATGCTTACAGGAATAGGCATACGCGTAAGTGCTGCTGACAGTCAAAATTCAAGCAAATTAGAAACTATAAGACGGGAAACTTCCTAGTTGCCTGCTGGAGGACTAGCACACATGGATGCACCCATGTACTGACAGGCTGTGTTGGGTATTCCAGCCAATTAAAAGCGCTCATCCACAAGAAGACTGTGCCAGCTGTTAACAGCAATCAGACACGATTCTTGTGACAGCTTGAAAAAAAGCACGGGAAGCTAAGACAACTGTGCTTTGTCGAACGTCACGGCTCCTTTTCCGGCACCAGGGACCATGTTCTTTGACCTGTACCACTGGAGCCGGGGGAGCGCGGCCGACGCTGAACGTGGGATAGCCTGGAGCGTCTCCGTCTCGCAGGTAGGAGAAGGTGATGGAGTCAGACCCAGAAGCGTCACAAGGCCGGTTTGCGAGGAGTCAAGTTTAAGGGGCCGAGCGATACCGGACGACTACAGTCAGCAAGAATTGTGGTGACGAAGACAGGAAATTCATGGAGCAGGTGCTGCCTTCTCAGTCACGTGCACATTACTGCACTGAAGGCGAGGAACAGCTTCAGCAGTTTACAAGCAGTACAGTCAGGGTGCTCTAGGAGTTAATGTTGGTGTCCTGCCGGCCTTGTTTTCAAGTCGAGGCACAGTGTTGTGTACAACTCTGCATTAAGTGCTATCAATCGAGAATCGGGAACATCTTGTAACGACTTGTTTGTGCGTGTTATGTCACTAAGCAAATACGTGAATTTAGCGTACGCTGGATGCTCAACTGTTCTGAATAAATGGGAATCGAAATTGTTTCTGTTACCGCAGTGGTTCAGTCCTGTGGTATAGTTTAGATGTTATCGAAGCAATAGTTCACTAAAGATTAGTGAAAATAGCTGTATTGTCTTGTGTGACTAATTTATCATATGTGTAACTGTATTACTGATCATGTAGACATAAAGGTGGAAAGTGTTCTTAGTAGATGATGTCTTAGTGATTGGGTATAGTTAGTGAGCGGACGTACTGAAAAGTAATGACGCGAATTTTTAATGAGAAATGTCTTAAGCTTTTTTTGAGTAAGACAAAAGTTATTAACTTTCAAAATTTTTATTCTTCATTTATACATACTTGTAGCCGTCTGCAGCGTGTAACGTGGCTGTGTGTAACGTAACTATGCGTGTATGAGAAGCAACTCGCTGTAACCGAGTTTTGATTTCGAAGAGTTCGTCCACATGTGAACACCCTGTCCTTCAGTATGACAACGCCAGACCACGTGCTGCACCGTATGCAACAATCCAGCGGCTTGGATTCACTATCAGCGGCCATCCTCCATTAGTTACCGATTTTCCCCCATCATATTTTCATCTATATCCAGAACTTTAAGAACACCTTCGAGGACATCACTTTCTCAGGGATAACGCAGTGCAAACAGAGGTGAAGTTGCGGCTAGGTCAAGAATGTCACATATTCTACAGTGACGTATCAACAAACGTGTCTCTCGTTGAGAGAAATGTGTTCATCACCAGGATGACTATGTTGAGAAATAAATATGTAGACATGAAGGATGAAGATGTAGAATGTTAATAACGTTTGTTTTGTTTGAAAAGCTTTGATACTTTTCACATTAAAAGAAATCGATAGCATTACATTTCAGCACGCCATTTAAATGCAGAGCAAAGTGTAGTTATTGCTATATTACTTTGTCTCTACCCTATATAAGTTCAGTATTTTCTAGGATAAAGACTTGTTAGTGTCACAACCACTGCGGACTGCGGCCCATACACGGTTGCTTTTTATTTCGTATTAAGTTGCCCATTGTAGGGACATGTTATCAATTCTGTGTTGTACATTGGTTTATTAAAGAGGATGTTTTGTGTTACTATTTGAGCACTGTTAACGTTAATATGGTTGGAAAAAAAATTGTTTTCCCAGAGCGATTTACTTTTTCTGTATTGATCTTCTGCATGTTAAATAAATAGATATTAAAACTGAGCCCACGTCTACACAGACCCTACTCAGAAATACACTCCACCTAAATGCCACGCATCACAAGACAAAAAACAGAGCAGTCCTCCACTAAGGAAAAAATTAACAGAAACACTGGCATTACATACCGTGGGCGGAAACGACTCAGAAAACAGCATTTCTGTCCTCAGACCTGTGTGCAAAATATCAGTGTTAGGTGGAATACTGATAAGATGAGTGCATACTGTGATTTTATATCGTGTAAATTATTACTTTTGAAAGTGATGGTAACGAAATTGGAAGATATCGGCCGCTAGACACCTTTCATGTCAGCTGTTCATGCACACATTAATAGACCTGTATGTCTCCTAGAGTCTCAGTCGCTGATCCGTCTGCTAGAATAGATTATTTTGGATGCAAGCTGCGAGGCACGTCTCAAGCAAGTCTGCTGAGCTCTGAGGTGAGACGGCCGACGGAAATGCTTGGCGAGTAAAAGAGGTTAGCGAGGACCGAACGGTCACCCTAAAACGTGATACCCTGTGTTCCTCCTCTTCCTGCTATGAGAACGCGACTATCTGTTTAGCATAGCCGCCTTATGATAAAGAAAAGTCCACACTGAAGTAAGGTTGTTCTGGATTATTCTGAGATGATTGCTTGCTTGTCTGCATTTACATAGTTGTGCTCTTGGAATGTCAAATTCATTTTCGCGAGATACTTTGCATTGGCACTCAACGCGGGCAACATTAATTTTTTATTAAAACTAACAGTTTCGTTCGAAGTCGTGGAGATAAATATCCAATTTCTGTTTCATCAGGGCTTACTAGTTGATTATATGATTGCTTTTCCTTATCGTGGGCTTTAACATGGATATAACGGGTTTTTACTTCCCTCTCATATATGCATCGTCACGTAAAGTGATGTCCGTTGAAACGCACTTTTATGTGACACATGGAATTCTTTATTTATTTTCTGAACAATCGCTATTCAATATTCATATCATTTGGAATTCTTACGAACATATTCTTCACACCTCTCGTCTTTATTCAAATCTTGATATGTGCTCTCGAACGAACTACATTTCGTTTTCACTATGTTTCAGTTAGAGAGAGAATGAACTGCCTTTGCTAGTGATGGCATTTTCCTATTTTCAAATGAAATTTTCAGCGAGCCATTTAAGTTCACCTCGCAGTAGTTCTTCAAGGCAAATGGTTGCAGTGACGGAGACTTCAGTATTTTGCTATCACACTAAGCTCTGATTTTTTTCAGTTTATTAGGTGCCGTAGGATACAGACTGCAAACACATTTGTATTGCTGTAATTGTGTAGATGTTGGCTGAATTGAAATCTATCCATGCCTACCTGAGATAGGGGAGGAGCAAACTTCTGTCAGAATTATTAACAAATTGTATTGCAGATAAATTGTTTTGTGTAAACGAATATTTCTGTTACTTCTATAGCATAAGTCTTGATAACAGCACGTGTAAAACATTCGATTATTTTCTAATGCTGAACTCGCGTATACTATGTATCTATCTTCATGTCGTTTAGCCATTGGGATCCGTGATGATGTCCGGTTAACAAAAAATTCACTGCAAGACAATGTAGGCCCAGAGGGATATCGCTACAGTGATGTAACCTTTCTTTCGGCATTCATATTGTAGTCCATTGCGTATTTCTCTTACATCTCTGTACTCATTAAGTGAATGGATACAGTTCTGTCTGTATTCCTGTCCCCTCTTACTTACAAGAAACCCCATGAGGTCGAGGTCGCAAAAGACCAATGATGTTTACACCATTCGACGCCCCACATTGCCTACCATGCGACCACAATATTGGCTGCTAGAGGTAACAGGCGGCGGGACAGGACGTACCCAATGGTGGGTGCAGCATGAGGCTATGGACATTAGTTGAGCTACTCAGTCGATGAATGACACACAACAGTGATACAGTGCTAGTGATGTTGACACAAAACAGAGCAATGGCAACGATAAACAAAACAATAATTGCATTATATCTAAAACAACAGTTGCCGAAGGTGGCATTTCATGAGGAAGGAACCCAAGAAATTTCAGAGAAATAGAAGGAAATGGTAGATGAAATATTAACGTTCCTACAAGATGAGTCAGCGGAACGTATGGTGTCGTATACGCTGTACGGGAAGTGTACATGAGTAGTAGAATGATGACCATACGTGCTTAACAAGTGAAAGTAATACTGAAACAGGTGTCGAAACATGCAGTTCATCATCCTTCTTGGACAGGGAGACACAAATCCCGCCAGTGTGGAACGTAGTTAAGTACATTAATTGTCCAAGGAGAGAGTACTAAACATAATTTCGTGCATGGATGATCACCAAAGAATAGTGAAAAAAATTATGAAAGTCTGCAGCACTATGACCGTGTAGTGCATAAGAAAAACTGCGGATCCCAAGGGAGAACAAGGCATACTTGCAGCAAAAAAATAGTGTTTGGCGGTTCAAGGATGCTCGATACAATTTACGGGATGTGCATAACACTGACCTGATATGTTCTGCACATCAAATTGCGCGTAACATAGATTACAGCAATTTCAAGGGAAGCAGTAGGTGGTTGTTTAGCTTCAAACAGTGCTACAAATTTCAAACAAAGAGTCAGCTTGACGATATACAGCAAATAGCGATATCTGCAAAAAAGTTTCTACAGAAGATACAGAAGCTTATCGCATTGTTCAGTATGTAATTTTTTTTTCAATTCCGACCAATCTGGACTTGAAAAGGAAATGCTTCTCAAATGAACCCTGGAATTCAGAGTTAACAATAGAGTTGTATCGAGATCAACTAATATCCATGCCTTAACGAATTCGTATAAAGTTATGACGATTGTTAATCCGGATGATAAATTGGCTGGAAAGCTACACTACTGGCCATTAAAATTGCTACACCACGAAGATGACGTGTTACAGACATGAAATTTAACCGACAGGAAGAAGAAGCTGTGATATGCAAATGATTAGCTTTTCAGAGCATTCACACAAGATCGGTGCCGGTGGCGACACCTACAACGTGTTGACATGAGGAAAGTTTCCAACCAATTTCTCATACACAAACAGCAGTTGACAGGCGTTGCCTGGTGAAATGTTGTTGTGATGCCTCGTGTAAGGAAGACAAATGCGTACCATCACGTTTCCGACTTTGATAAGTGTCGGATTGTAGCCTATCACGATTGCGGTTTATGGTATCGCGACATTGTTGTTCGCGTTGGTCGAGATCCAATGACTGTTAGCAGAATATGGAATCGGTGGGTTCAGGAGGGTAATACGAAACGCCATGCTGGATCCCAACGGCCGCGTATCACTAGCAGTCGAGATGACAGGCATCGTATCCGCATGGCTGTAACGAATCGTGCAGCCACGTCTCGATCCGTTAGTCAACAGATGGGGACGTTTGACAGACAACAACAATTTGCACGAACAGTTCGACGACGTTTGCAGCAGCATGGGCTATCAGCTCGGAGACCATGGCTGTGGTTACCCTTGACGCTGCATCATAGACAGGAGCGCCTGCGACGGTGTACTCAACGACGAACCTGGGTGCACGAATGGCAAAAGGTCATCTTTTCGGATGAATCCAGGTTCTGTTTACAGCATCATGATAGTCGCATGCGTGTTTGGCGACATCGCGATGAACGCACATTGGAAGCCTGTAGTCGCCATCACCATACTGGCATATCACCCGGCGTGATGGTATGGGGTGCCATTGGTTACACGTCTCGGTCACCTCTTGTTCACACTGACGACACTTTGAACAGTGGACGTTACGTTTCAGATGTGTTACGACCCGTGGCTCTACCCTTCATTCGATCCCTGCGAAACCCTACATTTCAGCAGGATAATGCACGACCTCATGTTGTAGGTCCTATACGGGCCTTTCTGGATACAGAAAACGTCCGACTGCTGCCCTGGCCTGCACATTCTCCAGATCTCTCACCAATTGAAAACGTATGGTCAATGGTGGCCGAGCAACTGCAATATGCATTCTTTAACAGCGGATACCTGCATGGCTTGTAACTCCCAAGGAGTACCTCTCTGTAGCTGTGGCGCTCCATTTTTCATTCGTTGCTCATGGTGCAAATTAGTGGTTTACTTTGTACAATTTTTGAGTGCCGACGATGACCATTTTGTGCAGTGCAATACATACACCCCATAGAAGGTTAATCTCTATCTCTCACGTACAGACATTTTCTGTCACTCTCCTAATGCACACTGCGAGTCGCTAGCAACTAATACTTTTCCTGTCTTACGAAAGATTGAATTTTCGACCTTGCACTCAAGTGGTTCCTTGTTAGAGGCGAGAACAGTATACTGTCATGCTCCGCAGTCTTCGAGGATTGATGGTGCGTGAAGTCTCTGTAATTTCTATACGTGGACCACGCTTTGGCAGGGATCTCCCAGTAAATTTAAGCTCTGCAGTACTTCCGCCCTTTTCTTGTGGTATTCTTCTTATCACCTGAAAATCCACGTGAAGAGTCATGAAATTTCTCACCAAAGACATGCTAATCATTCATACACTACGGCGTCCTTTCATATTTTTTTCGAAGAGTGACGTCTTGGTTACAGTTGATATTATTACGTTCTTTAAGTTCCGGTTCACCCTGTAGTCTTCCTTCAACTTTCGCGCCTGTGACGTACGTACCAGAAGCAGGAGGACAAAGGAAAGTTCCTCGTGAATATTTGAACAGTAAATATGTGAATCCGGGAAATGCAGTAGACGTGAAAATATGTAAAAATAGCCTGAAAAGTAACTGACGCGAACGCGTGGGTGGAGAGAAGGGAGAACTGCAGTCGTAACATTATTCCATAGGTAATCACAAAACTAAAGACTTAAGCTCCAAATTACGGTGCTAGGCTTGTTGCTAATCGAGAACGCACGCTGGTGCAAGTCCTGACGTGAGAGTGGGCGTGTCTGTTCTGTTAAAGGCAGTACTGAACCTTGACGGGACCTCTCAGACAGTTTTCAAGCTCGATATTGTTCGTCAGGAAATGGCAACAGATTCAACTAACAGATTTTAAATTCATTTAATGTACAGGATAATCCGCTGCTCTTTTCTTACATACATGGAAGCTTACGTGTCTAGACTGTCTTCTTTTTATCTCCCATCTTCGATGATTATAAACGTAGCAACATCTTTTCGTAACAAGTTTACAATTAACCTATATAAATAATCAGCTCTTTCTTTAACCATTTTATAATATGTAATGCAATGTGGTTTCATAAATATGAGAGATTTATGACTATTTTGAGACACGTATATATTAAAGTAGTCGTGTAACTGTCACTAACACAACGACATAGTCGTTAATGGTACGATGTAAATCGTTAATACTAGCGGAAACAATAAATCCTTTTTTGGTATATTAGTTGATAATTTTCTTGTTTAATATCATTTGGTGGTACAACAGGAAGTGCATCGAAATTGATGTTTTAAAGTACAAGGTGTTGTGACGTTACACAGAATTTCTGGGTGGTTGTAGCAGGTGTGTGAGCTCATTTATGCCATTTTCAAGTTGTCCCACAGCTTGTGCATGATGATGTTCAAATCACCTCTTGTTACAGACCCACTGGTAACTCTGGAGTATAGTACTAACAAAGTAACCATTGAATAATCGGGTCGCCACTTGGCTTTATCACTTAGAAAAATAAATGAAAGAAATTCAGATGATCTTCACTTCAAAGTCCGAGCAGTTAAGCTGCACATCCAATAACGTGTTATGATGATGGCTGTACCGTGATGCACAGTAAACATTTATTACCCCTGAACAAAATCCATTTTTATTACTGTAACAGCACAGAACATCGAAGAATGTTTCCTGTTACGATTATCCTAATTCATTCACACTTACATTCTCCTCCTATAACTAAGTATGTGTACTGGCGGCATCAACCTATTAATAATTCACTTCCAAACAAATAGTTACTTATGCGTATGTGCTGCGGCACTTGCGTAAAACATATTACTCATATTACTCAACCCTTGGGTCATATCTGTGGTCTATCAAGAGGTAGCCAAGAGTGAAGTCCTGTTCCACGATTTTTACTAGAGTAGCGTCCGTTTTGCACTCAAATGCTAGATTTAGAATTGAGCATATAAGCGATCGCCAAATCCTCTACCACAAGCTACGCCTTTTCCCCTTGTTGCAAAGCAGTTCCAAGAATGGACTTACAATACAAAGCCAAAAGGAGAGAGTCTTAGGACCGCCAGTTAACAGATGGAGACGAGATCAGTAACAGGCCGATAGGCTTAATATGTGGAACGCAGAAAAAAGATGACGAAAGGGAGAAGTAGAGGACAATGAAACAAACAAGTACTCCTAATACACATACGTCCGTACGCAAGGGTTTCCCGGTTCAAATGGCTCTGAGCACTATGGGACTCAACTTCTGAGGTCATTAGTCCCCTAGAACGTAGAACTAGTTAAACCTAACTAACCTACGGACATCACAAACATCCATGCCCGAGGCAGGATTCGAACCTGCGACCGTAGCGGTCTTGCGGTTCCAGACTGCAGCGCCTTTAATCGCACGGCCACTTCGGCCGGCAAGGGTTTCCCGGATACGCTGTATTGCGACAGAGTACATAAACACCTTATAACACAGTCTCGGAGGATGCAAGCTGCAGATACGGTCGTGAGGTGAAACACATTGCTAGAAGTTTTCGACGTGTCCACATTTTATGTAAAGGCTAGCTTCAGCACTCCTCCTCATTAAGGCTTGACACGTTCAAAAATCCTAGGCTGTTCCCATTGGCCGGCGATGGTGGCCGAGCGGTTCTAGGCGCTTCATTCCGGAAATGCGCGACTACTGCGGTCGCGGGTTCGAATCCTGCCTCGGGCATGGACGTGTGTGATGTCCTTAGGTTGGTTAGGTTTAAGTAGTTCTAAGTTCTAGGGGACTGATGACCTCAGATGTTAAGTCCCATAGTGCTCAGAGTCATTTTTTGTTCCCATTGCGTTAACAACCGTCCAGTATGCGCTCCTGGAGTTCGTGCACACTATAAACACCGCTGAACTTCACGAAAGCTTTTAAGTGTCCCCAACACAAAAATAAAAATTTCAACTCCTTGAATTGTAGAGTACCAGGGACGCCATGCTATTGGCCAACCACGATCTGTGCTCTCGTTGTCAAAACGCAATTTACGAGTACGCAGGTATCCGGAATAATAATAAAATCGAATGAGGTCATATTATGACCTTGTAATTTACATGTGACTTGCGATGTTTCGAAATAAATCTAGCCTTATATATTAATATTGATTTAACATAGGTATGATTGCTCTTGTTTATACGTCATAAGAGGGACATCACTGATACTTGGAGCTATGTTCATCAGGATTATTTGCTCGTATCTTATCGTCCTCTATTCACTCTCTTTTGCTTGTATCAAAAGTTGTAACCGAAATGAATTTTAACTCTCCTGCTGAGGGTGCACCGTTTTGAAGCTTCCTGGCAGATTAAAACTGTGTGCCGAAACAGCAATCGAACCAGAGGTATTTGCCTTTGGGGGGCAAGTATTCTACAAACAGAGCAATACAAACACAACTGACGACTCCCACCGTCTCACTCCTTTGCTTCCGTAGCCCTCTTCTACCTTCCGAACTTCACAGACATTCTACTGCGTAGCTTGCTTGATTAGCACAGAATATTGGAAAAAAATGGCTCAGCTACAGCTCAGCGGACAGAAGTTTGCGAAAGGCAATGGTACCAAGTGCAAATCCCAGTCAGGCACACGGTTTCAATCTGCCAACAAGTTTCCAAATATTTATGTATCTGAATAATTGCAGTTGTTATAAATCGTGTACCTGTATTTGGAACTGCTTTCTAAATGATCAGTATTTCAATGTGAGCATGAAGCTCACTTTTAATTCAACCTGTCGATATAGGCAGCGAAGAATTTTAGTATCTGTCCTGTTCGATGTGCTTTCACTCTGATTTAAAGACGCTGTAGAAGACCCATTGTCGGTTCAAACTCTAGTAACGAGCTCTTTCAGGGCTGAAGATGCTGTGCGCCAGTGCACACGCAACTTATCAATTTTGAGGGCAGGGAACCACTTAGTGTGGAAAGAGCGAAGGCGGGGCGAAATGCTTCCGACGCCGCAATGGCATTACACCGAAATTACGCTTGATAGCGGCGCCGCCAAGGTGGTAACTGCATCCCGGCCCTCGAATGAGCAAGCCGCGAGCAAGCAAGCGCTCCTTCCACCCAGCACCGCCCGCGCCCGCGTAACTTGGTGTCGTTAAGAAACACTGGAGAGGGGGCACGTGTCAGCCAACCTGCAAATTGTAATTTAGGGCCGTTGTATGGCTCCTCTGCGGCGGCCCGACTTGGTGCGCTAAACGCTAGAACCCAAATGAGCTCCTGGTTTTGAAGGATGTTACGTTCATCGCACGGGCGTTCTACATGTAGCGCGTTGCTTCTAATAAACACGATTCATCTGTTACTGTCATAATTTTGTGATGATTTTACTGGATAACTCGGACGTAATTTCTATTTGGTATTATTCGGGGGTCATTTTGAAAGTCCTACACATTGAGTATAGCTACCGTTAAGTGGTGTAATGAAGCTGAAATTCATGTCAGTTGTGACCTAGAATTTATGAGCGACGTTCTGGATCCGCCATCTTGAATAAATTTGGCAACAAGGCAGAGTGAGGTGAAGCTCTCTTTGCCCTACTAATGACAAGATTTTCAAACATTTCTAACCCTAGCATTACCAACGGGGGGGCCTCGTAGGCCCACTGACTCAGTTTTTCTATGTTGTATCCACACCCTTTGATATATGAACTTGAAAGCAAAGGCAATTGTTCGTTATTGAATGTACTATTGAGTCATTACAGAATTTCGGAATAAAAATGTAATTAAAATTCATTTACTTGATTTAATTCTCTGTGGGCCTTAGAAGCCCACCCGTTGGTAATAGCAAGGAAAGATTTACGAGGTTGAGTCTCTCGTTTCAAATTCTTACCATGAAACGAATTTTGGCATTGTTGCCTTCAGACATATTATTATGAAGCGGACCATTGTTATTTTCAGTGTTTCTGCTGCTGTTGAACCAGCAACATGAGTAGACATCGTTTACGTGATAGTTCCATTGAAAGAGTGCTAGAAGAAGTTTTGAACGAATCAGATTTAGAGGAAAGTGAAGTGGATGATGATGTGGAAGAAATTAGAACTGATTCATCGTCTGAGAATGAAGATGAGGTTCAAGCCAATCCACCAGATGATAATGATACGGAATGTGATACGAGAGTATATTACGAAGCCATCTCGACAATATCGGCGTTCTGTACAAAATATAGTGCGAGAAAGAATGGGGCTAGGACAACAAGGAAGAATTGCGTCTCCGAAAGAGGCTATAGAGCTCTTTTTTACACCTCAAATTATGAATCTAATAAAACTACACTCAAATGAAGAGGCTTCTCGACTAGGTATTCAGCACACAGATGAAGATGAGTTATTTTGTTATATAGGACTCTTGCTAATCATGGGTTCAAATCATGACAATAAGATACCTGTCCAAGATTTATGGTCTTTGCTTCAGGGCCGACAAGTGTACTATGGATCAATGAGTCGGACCCGATTTTTCGAATTGACTAAAATATTGAGGTTTGATGATAAAAACACAAGAGAAATTCGTCGCCAGACTGACAAGTTTGCTCCAATGAGGGAAATTTTTGAAAGCTTCAATTCTTCACTTCCATTGTATTTCATTCCTTGTTTACATACAACAGTGGATGAGATGTTGTCTTTGTTCCGTGGTCGCTGTCCATTCAAGGTGTTTCTAAAAGAAAAACCTGGAAAATACGGCATTCTAATTCGAATGCTGTCTGATTCTGAGACTAGATATGTGATCAGCATGGACATCTATACAGGCAAGTCAGGAAATACACAGCATTCAAATGGACCGATGGAAATTGTAAAGAGACTAATAAAACCTATTGAAAAATCAGGCCGTAATGTTACCACAGATCGGTACTATACTTCAGTGGAGCTTACTGAGACTCTGTGGAATGATTTTCACCTCACACTTGTTGGCACCCTACAGTCTAACAGACGACACATACCTGAAGAGCTGAAGACTACAACTGGCCGCAGTTTACACTCTTCCATCTTTGCTTATACTGACCCTCAGACACAGAGGCCACCAGTTACTCTTGCATCAACGCTAGTCCGCGAGAAGCCAAAACGACTGCTGTTGATGCTTTCAACTTATCACTCAGAAGGGGTGTTGAATGAAGACTCAAAAAAGACCAACATAAATCTTTCTTATAATTCTACAAAGGGAGGCGTGGACACCATAGACCAGATGGCAAGACACTACACCACAAAGAGAGGAACAAGAAGATGGCCTTTGTCCCTCTTCTACACTCATTGACATAGCAGCAATAAATGCATATTCACTCTTCCTCCTCAACTTTCCGAATTGGAAAAAGAATTTGCTAAACCGCAGAAGAGTTTTTATCACTAACTTAGGTCTCGAACTAATAAGATCTCAAGTAGATAAACGGGCACAAAATTTGTATGGACTTCAGAAGCCAGTAATAATGGCAATGGAAAGCATCACACAACGGAAGCTCAGCTGCTCTGTAGAACCATCATCCTCAACAGCAGAACCAGGAACACGTGGACGGTGCCACCTATGCTGCCAAGAAGCTGCATCTAAAAAGATCAAGTACAACAAGCTGGGAAAGTCAACTGTTACCTGCTCTCAGTGCCACGAACACGTCTGTGGGAAACACTGCAGGAAGACAGTGTTGTGTGAAAAATGCGTTGCAGAATGAGACAGTAAATTTTGTTTGCTTCATGTAGTGTATCGAATTAAAAAAGTCGTTTTTATAAGAAAACACTATTTTGAAACATTATTCCAAAAAATATATAAACTGAATCTCGTGATTTGTTCATTTTATTCCTATTATAATAACATCTTTTATTATCCAGTATACAAAAACAATGTCTAAGCATTTTCAATTGTTATTAGAGGTATCAGAAGTAAATAAACTTGATTTATGATAAAATAAATTGTGGTATTCTTTATGGGCCTTTGAGGGCCCCCCGTTGGTATTACATGTAACAAAAAATACGTTGGTAATGATAGGGTTAATCGAGCAATCTCCATATGTTATGTCATAAATTCAAGTTGCGCTAAACACCTCACACACAGAAGAGACACATCGAGGTTTACAAATAATTTTAAAGCGATACAAATAAATTTTTTTTTGGTACAAACAAGAACAAAATGTTTCAGTAGTATGTAACAGTTTGCGTTCGCATGGCTATGTCGTGAGTAAATCTGTTTTAAAATGGAAATAGAAACCGAGTCAGGTCGGATTGCATATAGTGACCACTGTTCCTGCATCAAAATCGAAATACCGATATGGAAAAAGCCCAATGCGAGTTTTCAACGTTTTGTGAAAGGTGTGTGGGAATAGCGTAGCGGATCATGCCTCAGTATCACAGTGGTTCGCTCGTTTCTGTGAATGTCGGGTAAGCTCTGAGAACAACACAAGAAGTGAAAGCCCATCAACAGCGTCAGATTATACCACTCAGGTTATTGTTAACGATATTTTGCGAGGATCAACGGAAATCATGTGAGAAAATCACATATGAGAACAGAATGTCTGGCACAGCAGTTTACAGAATCTCAATTGAAAAGCTAATGGCAGGAAAAATTGCTGTCAGATAGGTCCCGCATGACCTGAGTGAGGAGCAGAAAGAGAGTCGTAAGAGAATCGCAGAAGAATTGCTTCAAAGTTATAGAACAGGAGAACAAATTATGAAACGGATAGTTGCAATTGATGAAACCTGGGAACGAGAATTTGAAAGAACAAGTCTGTGGAGAACGTTTTGACACAGCTGATGAAGCTGCTAGTGAGGTAAATGATAGTAAGCCCGCTTTATAGATCATAGCCTCTGATCCTGCACGACGCCGACCATTGCTAACATCATTGCTGCTGACACCACCCATGCACAACGGACGACGGAGAAGTACGTCTGACAGTCATCTGCAGCGACCAGTTATCAACAGGAAGGTTCCAGTGCAGGGTGCGAAACCGCTCGGTCCCTCCCTGTCAATCACCACGACCTTACGCCACATAAACAGACTTCCACGCTCACATCGTGGGTAGAGGACATCGAAACTGAGCAGTACTCTCCGAACCGGGGCCCGCTGAAATCTGAACAACATCGGAAGGGCCGCTGTCCATGGAGCGTGACGTCATTCGCGACGTCGGCCCCTCTCCTCCTTCACTATAGTTGACCTTGCCCAACTAGCACAGCGCCAGGCCTACCGCCTGGCCACGATAAATATCAACATGGTTAGGTCTCCCGCGCTCATCCAACTTCTGACAGACACAATATGAGCCAGAGGAGTCGATTTTGTATTCCTGCAAGAAATGGGAACGATTACACTGCCCTCGACAAGTCGCCACAATGTGGTCCAACTGTGAACGACCTCACTCCGGCTGCCCACTCGGTCTTGGCGTGGTGGCATCTCTGCACCAAACCGGCGATCCGCAAGACGCTTATGCAATTTGCCAAGGTCACGGTAGCGTGTCACCAGTAGACCCGGGACTTTTACTGTGCGGCAAATAGAGATCTCGACGCTCTACCTTCATCACCGGACAGTCAACTAGAACAACACCAAATCATCAACGAAGGGCCGCTTAGAAGGCGCCGTAGTCCGCTCGCTACGACAAGACGAAATAGCTGCAGAAGTCCCCACCATGCACCACACTGTGACTGTGTGCCGACACCGCCAACAATTAATCACACGCTTTACGAAGCAAGAAACGACCCAAACAACCACAGTGAAAACCATGGAAGATCATTTTCGTCATCTATACCAGGAAAGAGCCGTAGACGACGACACCACTGCGGAGACACGCACTATCGACACGGCAACAGCTACGATCTTAACGGCTGAGGAGGTGCGTGATGCCTTGGACAAAGGTGCGGTCAGTAAGGCTCAAGGGCCTGGTGGATTACCAGTCGAGATTTCGGCGACCGCAGGGACATAAAGCGATCACCACGGCACGCCGCCTGCGAGTAGCGATCGTCTCCGTGCATTTCAGTCTGGCCTTACATAGAGTGCGTCATAACTTCCTCCTATAGCTGTTGGACCTTATGCGATCCCCCCCCCCTTCTCCCAGGCTTATCGTCACCCTGCGGCGCCTTCTGGCAGCAGCCAACTCACAGGTTAGGGTCGACAGACGGACGATGGACCCAATATCCATCGAGAGATGTCTACGACAATGTTGTCCCGAGCCGCTCCTTGCTAGTCTCAACGACAGGCTATCTGGTATTACCATGTGGGACATCACCTTCCGCTATAGGGTGTAGGCCGACGACATGGTACAGCTGTTTCATTTCCCCAGTGAAGACCGCAGCTTACCGATGTTCATGGAGCGAATTGGGACGGGGTGCGGGCAGTCTTCTGAACACGAACAAGTTGGCAGCGTTGGATATCGGGCGCAGTCTCGAGCTAGGTGCTGTGGGCCCCGCCCGCCAGTTACAGAACTGACATATTTATGGGCCACGTTAGAGATGTGCGTGGTATCACGGCGGCAAACTATCGACGGTTACCGCAGATTGTATGTGTAATGGTGTGCCAGCTGCAGCTTGTGGAGCACCTGAACGTGACACGTGTCCTCCACCTATTACCGGCGATAGGTCGCACACTTCAGGCGGCGTTCGGTTACTTCATGTCCACACGACGCGTATTTACAGCAGAATATGACTCAGTCTTCCGCTACATGATGGAGGTCCGGGACTGGTTGACGTCTGAGCACCGGCAGCTGGCCCCCATCTTTTTTATTGAGTCATCAGTCTTCTCACTATTTCGAGGCGCCCCGCCACAAACTCGCCTGTGTCAGCCTCTTCATTTCAGAGTAGCAACTGAAACCTATGTACTCGGTTATTTGCTGGGTGCATTCCAATCTCTGTTTCCTTCTAGAGTTTTTACCTTCTCAATCTCGTCCAGTACCATGGAAGTTATTGCCTGATGTCATAACAGATGTGCTACCACCCTGTCCCTTCTTATTGCTACTGTTTTCCATATATTCCTTTCCTCGCCGATTATGCGGAGAGCCTCCTCATGCCATACCTTATCAGTCAACCTAATTTTCAACATTCTTCTGTAACACCACATCTCAAATGATTCGATTTTCTTCTTCTCTGGTTTTTCCCACAGTTCATAGCCGGTCTCCCAAGTCGCCACAGTGTCGGTACCGCACGTCGTCACCCAGCTCTCATATGTATCGACACTCATACTGAATACAGATATGTGCCCTCGGGTCTCACCATACCCCGCTCGGCGACTGTTCAGCGTAAAGTGGTAGAAACCAAGTATTCTACTCTCAGGTGGCCACGAATGTAGAAAGTGATATACCACCACTTTCTGACAACCACCGTGCGCGTGACGTGGCACGAACAAAAAAAATGTGCTACTGGACACCGACTCCATGCTATCGAAATAACGGACTCCTCATTTAGCCCCGACTGTCACCTAGTGGTCGCTGATGAATATCGTTTTTGTGTGGTCGTCTGGCGTTTGCCAACTGACGCAGATCTTATTTTGTTAACTCCGTGTCGCACCTATCCTGATTGAACCTCGGTCCTTTCTGTGTCCTAATGACTATCAATTTCCCCTTGCCCAATATCATGCGCTTAAATGGTTCAAGGGAACGATATCGACTAAATCTTCAGCAAAATGGTACGTGCAAAACACCCAAAAAATGGTTCAAATGGCACTGAGCACTATGGGACTCAACTTCTGAGGTGAGGTCATTAGTCCCCTAGAACGTAGAACTACTTAAACCTAACTAACCTAAGGAGATCACACACATTCAAGCCCGAGGCAGGATTCGAACCTGCGACCGTAGCAGTCGTGCGGTTCCAGACTGTAGCGCCTAAAACCGCTCGGCCACTCCGGCCGGCGCAAAACACTCATAACGCTCTTGAACGCACACCGAGGTATCCCCTAGTTGGGAGTGCCAGGGTCAATGTAACTGACCACGCAACATCACATCAAAGACAGAATGACCTGAAATGCAAGCAGTGAGAGAGGAAAGCGAGTGGCTGGTTGGAGTAACGCAGCATTCACTGCATCATTGGCAATGTAGAACGAGTCTATTGTAGATTTTTTAGGCGCCATTGTTGGAGACAGAAAACACAAGTGGTAGTAGACAAGAAAACTACAGTTGTTCCATTTCTTGAAGAACAATTCTTTATACAAAGTTATTTCAGTTTATGCTTTGAATAACATTTTCATTGTAGTATTCTGTTTACAATATTTCGTTTGTACACATTTACTAGTTACAATCATGAAATTAAAAATAAATAAATAAGTAAAATCAAATTGCAGACCCGTGGAGCCTATCGCCTTGGCAAAATTTTTACGAATAGTTGGCGGGAACACCTGAAGAGTGATAGTTCATTCCTTTTTTTTAGGTAGGTTTACAGTGTCAGTGACAATTAGGAGCAGATTTCATTTTCGTTTCTTTTATTTTTGGAGATTAAACTTAGTTAGGTAAGGAGATGGGTCCAAGGACCCACCCTCCATCCCCCCCTACACCCTCCCCCCCCCCCTCCAGCCCCAAAAAAGGTCGTCAAAGCACGCTTTTGTCCGGTGGCCCTTGACCCGTGGGGAAAGCCGGTTCGAAACCTTGTGGCGAAAAAAAATTTAAGCGTCAATATTTGCTCAACAAGGGGACGAGAGGTGGTGGCGCAAGGTTCCTGATCACCAGACTTTGCGCCACTGTCCTGGTTTAAATACGAAACCTCTCTCCAGGGTCTTAAGAACTGAGTGTATATGACACTGCTGATTGCTATCTGTGCGTCGGAGGCGTGTCTTAAGCCTAGCGGCCCCCTTGGTACTATTCGCAAGGAGTTTCACCTTTTCCCATCATTATCATCATAATCATCATCATTAAACAAGACACACACACACACACACACACACACACACACACACGCGCGCGCAAAAGACATACATACAGTATTACAAATACTGTAATGGAGCATATTGTAAATAAATAAATAAAAAAACAAAAAAAAAACATGACAATCATGGTCAATATCGACTCCACGGTTTCCATGTCTGGACTTTTGTTGCATCGCTACTGACATCGATCTTTACTGGATGATAAACACTTCATTTGCTTGGCAGTCATAACGTGAGGTTAGGTTGAAAGCCATTGGTTGTGGCGCATTTAGTCGCAAGGAACTCGGTAAGATTTAGTGGGATTGTTATAGATTGTAAAGGTTTAGTAATCCGGATGAATGTATGGAACTAAGATAGTTCAGACATGATAACCTTATTTTATGGACCACTGACATCAGGAGAGGTAGTGGTAGTAGAAAGATTCGGAGACAACTTGGAGAATACCACTTGTAAATTTTCTGTGCAGTAGTGAAAGGGGAACTTTCTGGCTGCAGGCTTTCAATGGGAGTCTTGCGTGATTAAAGCAGATGCCTGTAACCAGGATTCGTGCAAGGTATTTCATAAACGGCTGGCCTCGTGATGAAAGAATCAGTAACAGTTAAGTATCAGTTACAGATGTAGTGCTTAGAACTAGAACTTACAAAATCAATTAATGCAGAACTGGGCACCTATGATCGTGAGTCCGTGGCTGTTGCTATGGGTGTTGCAAGGAATGTTAAGAATGGCTACAAAATATATTTGGTTAGAAAAGTGACAGGATACAAACTGCAATGTATCTGACTAGGCAACAAGAAAAATTCTGCTCAGGATGAAGATTCAAATACATTGTCCAAGACGCCCTCAGTGGAAGTATGTGCCGAGCAAGCTTTTAAGAGATAAGAAAGACCTATTGTGGTTCAAAAGCCGTTTTAGAACGCAATGAAAGAATATACGTGTTACGAAGTTTGCTCCGAAAGCAAAGAGAGCTTCATCACAAATTTAAGTAAAATCAGAGCCTTACTGATTAAAATTTTGGCTCTCTATTAGTATCTGACTAAAAATCATGAGAAGTACTAAAGTTATGCAGACTCAGTAAACAGATCGAAATCACTTGTTCAATCGCTTTGTGCCCATACTCGTACCGAAAAGGAAGATAACAGAGAAGAGTTCGAAACATTGAATTACGTCTATTGATACTGTTACACCGTGGAAAATCGTAATACGGTTACTCCTCACAAACAAAGTACGATCTCCGAAATAACATATACTGAGATAAGTGATTACGGGAAAGCAAGTACAATCAATTAAAAGTTAATACGTCTGTACCGGAAGGGTCGCTGACAGATTTTACAGGGATTATGTGCAACAACTTGCTTTCCTCCTGGCAATAGTACATTGAAGCGCCAAAAAAAGTGGTATAGGCATGTGGGTTCAAGTACAGACACAATACGGTGCAGGGGTCGGCAACACCTGTATAAGACAAGTACGTGCTGCAGTTGGTAGATCGGCAGCGACAGAGTATCAAGATTTAAGACGGTTTGAACGCGGTGTTTCAGTCAGCGCATGAGCGATGGGACACAGCATCGCTGAGGTAGCGATGAAGTGGGGATTTCCCCGTACGACCATTTCACGAGTGTACCGTGAGAATCAGGAATCCAGTAAGCGGTAAAACAAATGGTTAAAATGGCTCTGTGCATTATGGGACTTAACATCTGAGGTCATCAGTCCCCTAGTCCTACTTAAACCTAACTAACCTACGGACATCACAGACATCCATGCCCGAGTCAGGTTTCAGACTGAAGCACCTAGAACCGCTCAGCTACTGCGGCCGGCAGCGCTAAAACATCAAATATCCGACATCGCTGCGACCGGAAGAACATCCTGCAAAAACGGGCCACCGACAGCGTGACAGAAGTGCAACCCTTTCGCAAATTGCTGCAGATTAAGGCTGGGCCATCAACAAGTGTCAGTGTGCGAACAATTCAACGAAACATCTTCGATGTGGGCTTTCGGAGGCGAAGGCCCACTCGTGTACCCTTGATGACTGCACGATATAAAGCTTTACGCCTCACCTGGGCCAGTCGACACAGACATTGGACTGTTGATGATGGAAAGATGTCTCAAATTGTATCGAGCGAATGTATGTGTACAGGTATGGAGACAACCTCGTGAATCCATGGACCCTGCATGTCAGCAGGGGACTGTTCAAGCTGGTGGAGGCTCTGTAATGGTGTTGGGCGTGTGCAGTTGGCGTGATGTGGGACCGCTGATACGTCTAGATGCGTCTCTGACATGTGACACGTACGTAAAGATCCTGTCTGAACACCGACATCCATTCATGTCCATTGTGCATTCCGACGGACTTGGGCAGTTCCAGCAGGACAATGCGACACCTCACACTTCTACTCGTATAATTGCTGCAGAGTGGCTACAGGAACACTCTTCCGAGTCTGAATAATTCCGATGGCCACCAAACTCTCCAGATATAAACATTATTGAGCATGTCTGGGATGCCTTGCAACGTGCTTTTCAGAAGAGATCTCCACCCCCTCATAGTCTTACAGATTTATGGACAGCCCCGCAGGGTTCATGGTATCAGTCCCCTCCAGCACTACTTCAGATATTAGTAGAGTCCATGCCGCGTCTTGCGGCGGCACCTCTGCGTGCTCGCGGGGGCCCTACACGATATCAGGCAGGACAGACGCAAATAAGAATAGGCCTATATCGCTGACGTCGATCTATTGCTGAATTTCTGGAAAAATTTTCATTTTCAAGTAGAATGACGTTTTCGGAAACTAAAATCTTCTATATCGATATCAAGACAGAGATCTTACGAAACTTAGCTAGTGTGATCGTCTATGGAAGTGGTATCAACCTACTCCCTACCGCACACTATCTGGCGTTCCAGCTTTAATGGTAGGCGGCAGGCGGTAGAGGTTTAAAACAAAAATCTCATTAAGTTTTCGTAAAATTTCGACATTAAGTATTTGGTAAGTAATTATTATTATGTGCTTTAATTTGATGCAGTTCTGCGTTATAAATCTTATAAAGTTACTTTCCTACTTTATAAATCACCATTAATGCGTAACTGGTAGAAGTTTAGAAAATTTGCTACTAACAGAGATATTGCAGTCGACGGTAGGTAAAAATGTTCTTCTACCTCTGGTCTATGAGACCCAGGGCGACGTAGAATATAGCAACCAGGTTGCTGCTGAGTTCCTCGATTTCAGGAAGGCATCTGGTACAGCTCCACATTGTCATCTAATGAATCCAGTACGAATTTAACGAGTGTCGGACAGGATCTGCGATTGGATTCATAACTTCCTCGTAGAGAGAACTCAATACGTGGCTCTTAATGAAACAACACGGAAGATGTAAGGCCATTGCTGGAGTGCCCCACTGTTTGCAGTATTTGTAAAAGGTCTGTTCAATAACGTCGGAAGATGCACGAAGCTGTTAGCAGATCGTGCGATTGTCTATAAGAAGATGCAACGCCAAAAGACTTTAGCGACTTTGCAGAAAGACCTGCAGAAGGTATATGATTGGTACAGGGCCTGTCAGAAGGTCCTAAACTGTAAGTAAACATAAGGTGCCGTGAATAAATGAAAAAAATCCACTACTGTACGATTACACTGTTGGTGGCAGATTCCTGGAAACCGTTAATTACAGCAAACTACGTGAAAGTAATAATCTGGAGTGATCTCAGAAAACAAATTGTGGAAAAAGCAGTAGGCCGCCCTGCAATTAATTGGAAGTACGGTAGTGAAGTATAATTGTTCCACGAAAGAAGTGGCTTACAAAAAACTCTTGAGTATTGCTCAGCAATACGGTACTCCTATCAGATTCGATTAATCGAAAGACAACATCCAACGCAGGCGGTGCATTTCGACACGGAATCGTTTAATTGACGCGAGAACGTTACAGAGATTCTCAACGGACGTTTGAGGTTTTGTGTACCATAGCGAAGATTACACTGACATTCCGAGGAAGTGCGTTCCGGGAAGAATTAGGCAGCCTGTTACTTCGATCCATATACATCTCGCCAAATGTCCACAGTGAGAAAAGCGAGAAATTAGAAAGCTAAAATCATAGCTCGACCATACTTTTCACTGAGGGGAATTTCTCACTTTGTAGATAGAGGAAAAATTCTGTTGTCATATTTTGGTTATTTACATCCTATAATCTCTCGTGGTATAAGCTTCTGAGGATATGCTGCAGGAGTTGCAAAAGATTTCAAACTTAATGTACTCTGTGATCATAAAGTTCGTGTTTCAAAACCCTGTAGAAAGAGAATAATTCCTCATAATGACGTCAGATTTGAAAGCTGGGGATAACATCAGGGAACAAAGAAATTAACGAAAATTTGAGCAACAGATCGCTCTGTAAGAGTCAGAATATAAACACAAACAGACCAGCGCGGCACACAGCTGTTACTCAGTTTCCGTCCGAGACGCTCAGAACGACTGTCTCCATGAAGTATCGCGCGCTGCTGGTAAAGCTCTTTTACAAGAACGGTGACAGTGCGCCGTTAGCCCTGCATGAGCTCTGGAAACTCAAGGGAATGAAAGAAGGCATTAGCCGCATGTGTGCTACGGATCTGGAGAAAATGATTACAAAATTCAAAAAGACAGGTAATTTGGAAGCGCAGTGAGGCAGAGGGATGGAAATAGTTTATTCAGCGTCTGGCGGATATGTGGCACAGCACTGCAGGAGAACTCTGGTAGTGGTGGTGATGGTGTCAAAAATTCAGTGCACGGGGAATTACCTGAACGTTGGACATGCCTACGAGCAAGGTGCATAAAATACAACGAGTCATCCTGCATTGTCACCCATATAAAATCACCCATGTTCAGGAGTTGCGTCCTGCTGAGTTGCCAGAAAGACAGAAGTTCGCTCTCATGGAATTGGACAATGAATGCCATGAAACATTCTATGGAATTTCTCTAAGGACATGTCAAAAACCAGAACTGCAGAATATGGGCAACGGAAAATCCATATGCCCCTCAACCAGACCACCTAATCCTTCAAAGGAGAATGTTTGGTGCGGGTTGATGACATCGTTTATAAGCAGATGAGTCCCGCGGTCCTGTTACATGTACCGTAATTGGTAAACGGTAAGAGAGCTTTTTGCGCATCAACGTCATTCCAATACTTCAGTAGCGTGGATGTGTGAATAGAATCCTTTTTAGCAGAATGGATCTCCTATGCGCATTGCACAGCCAATGAAGCGCCTGATGCAGAGGCAATTCGGAAATGCTAGAATTTTAACAGCCGTCATTTCCCTATAACCTGACCGGCCACAACATCTCATCGTAATCCGTGTAACTTCTGGCTGTTGGGTTATCTTAAAGACGTGTACAGTGAGCCACTTACGAACCTGACTGAATTGAGGACAAGCACTACAGAACGTATGATGAGCGTGACCCCTGTGACTTTCATATTTGTTATGGAACATGCTGCTTCTCGATTGCAACCTGCGCACAAAATGGTGGACAGCATACGGAATATGTCTTGCGCCAGTATCATTACAATTAGAAAACGAGGTCACTTTGATTTTTATATTTTTTCGCCCCAGTATGATTGAAAACCGATTCATTTTGCTTTTTATACGGTTTCTGGTCCCAGGGATAATAGAAATCGACATCATTTTGCTTTTTACGCTGTTTTTGGACTCAGAACAGTTAAAAACCGACTTTTACCATTGATATGGTACGACCTTGCCATGGTGGTTGGGCTTACCTAACTAACAGTATCACAAAAGTTGATCGCCGAACATTTTCAGTCATGCACATGCAGTGTGGATCGTGTAAAGTGCAACACAAACCAAAGCCGTCGTAAAGTAATTTTTTGTTCCATGACGTTTCCTCTCCGTCTATAGTACGTTATTCAAATTTGACGTTGTTCTAAGCAGTGCTTCTCTTCTTATTGAATTTTGAAACTGAAATCCCGGTATAGGATCACTAACAGAAAACCCCTCAGGGTCTCTTCAAGTCTCTAAGGATATTTACTGTCAGGTCAGTACATGAATACTCACTGATGATGTTTGTAACTAATAACAGGAGATTCTTTCAGACAAATTGTGACATACGCAGCCGAGAGTCAAGACAGGTGGCAAAATTTCCCCAATACTCTGAAAATCTCACGAGTGTACGCAAGGTAGTTACTGATTCAGGTATAAAAAGTATTTAATAAATTCACCGTAAATATAGAAAGGAAATTAATAATGTACAGATGTTCAAAAGGAAACTAAAGACCCTCTACACAAATCAAATATTTTATGAAATGAATGAAATCTTAGAGTTTAGTGTAAGAATAGAGAAACCAAATAAGTAAAACCACCTTCATAAATATATGTGATGCTTTTGTTTGTGTCATTAAGACAAAATTTGTATTTTAATTTAAATTCTTACGATAAAATGTAAAATTATTTATCTAATTAGAATATAATTATTTGGCTTTGTTTATTCCGTATTTAAACATTCCTTGCTCTTTTTCTTGTGACATGAAGTCAAATGTTTTGTATTTTAATTCAAATTATAAAGATAAAATGTATTTTTTATTTATGTCATTACCAAAAATTGTGTCCTTTCATTTGTTGTACAATTGTATGCATTGACTTCAACTTACATCATTAAGCTGCAGTTTTCAATATTATATGCAATTAATTAGTCTTAGAAAATAATTAAAGTGGTATATATAGGTCATAATGGTTATACATGCAGGTATTTCTATTGATGACTGAGGACGGTCTACTAAACAATATTGCAACCAGATTTTGATAAGGACTCGGTCCAGAGCCTTGGTAAGGTTACTGGAAACTGTCATTAAGCTTACGCTGTGTCAAAAGTATTTATTGTTTAGATGTCACAATTGAAATTTCAACATTTTGTCATCACAAGGTTGTCTGGAAGCAGTTAGACCCCCAAAAGTTACACAAAATTTATAAATCAAATCGTAAAGAAAAAAAAGTAGAATTCCTTACGTGGGCACTTAAACACATGATACCGAACACGATGAAATCAACAACATATGAAGTCGTCCATTCTTCCGAACACCAAGCAAGAAATATTATCAAAGATTAAAACGTACAAACATCTGACATAATGATAAAAACTATGTTCATCATAAACACATATGACAAGTCCCATGTAATCAGCATTGTGTAAGAAAAACAAAGGGCAGAAAAGTGACAAAATATCATATGTTCGAGGACGTGTACACAGAAAGGAACAGAAATGACGAAGAAATGTATTAAATAAAATAGAGACGATAGATATCACTAGCATGTGAACAAAAGTAAGTAAAACCTAAGCACGTAAGTACATATGCATCTACGTTAACTGTTGGATCAACATGTACGGAGAAAGGAGCGGAAAAAATCAAAAAGTGTACTAAATTAAATAGAGACGATAGATAACACTGACAGTTCAATAAAAATAAGGCAAAAGTTAAGCACATAAGTACATATCCATCTACCATGGCATCCCGCGTCCGGCCATCCTGATTTAGGTTTTCCGTGATTTCCCTAAATCGCTCCAGGCAAATGCCAGGAGGGTTCCTTTCAAAGGGCACGGCAGACTTCCTTCCCCGTCCTTCCCTAATCCGATGAGACCGATGACCTCGCTGTCTGGTCTCCTTCCCCAAAACAACCAACCAATCTACCATGGCTGTCACGTCAAACAGCGACGTCAAAAAAATGCTGGTTGCGTGGAACTTAAAGATGTGTTCATTGTGAACATAGTTTTGATCAATGTATTAAGTGTTTGTACTTTTTAACCTGTGGTAATATGTGTTTTCGGTGTGGCCGAGCGGTTCTAGGCGCTTCAGCTACGGTCGCAGGTTCGAATTCTGCCTCGGGCATGGATGTGTGTGATGTCCGTAGGTTAGTTACGTTTAAGTAGTTCTAAGTTCTAGGGGACTGAAGACCTCAGATGTTGAGTCCCATAGTGCTCAGAGGCATTTTGAATATGTGTTTTCACACGATGTCCGGATGGATTTATACCACTAGATGCCGTTGATCTATAATCTTTGGTAGCGTGCTCCTGCAAATGAAAACATCATGTTGTTAAGTGGGAGCCATTACCTGATGCTAGTAATTGTACATAGGGTAAATGTGCAAAAGAGTGCGCAATCCCAAAGAGAGTGCAGCTTGTGTTCCTGACTGTTGACTAAACTATCAGCTCACTACTCACGTAGTTCTGTTCAGAGTGACATCAGAAACACCTCGTAGAAGCTGTGTAAAGAAATCCTCGTTGTCGAAGTGAAACAGGTAAGGATCACCTTTCAGCTTTCTTGGTATAGTTCTGGTACTCTGTTGCATAAGTTATACACAGAATCCACGAACAGTAACCTTAAATCACTGATTGTATTTTGAAAGGGTGGCTTCCAGTATACCATACTGCATCCACATATTCTGAAAACGGGACATGTGCTGACATATGTGGACTCGCTTGGAATCATTGTTCATGTACCAAAGAGCGCACATATAACGTCCAAAAAGAGTACCCGAGTTCCCTTTAAAGCAGAACTGCCAATTTTTACATCTTGAGTGTGTTGTGGAGTACAAAGCATAGGTTTTGTTTCTAAATGACTTCAAATTATATTGCCGCAGCTCTTGGTACGAAGAAGTCTGTTTGAATGAAAAAACAAAAAGCTGTGTGTGTGAATTCCTAAGGGACCAAACTGCTGAGGTCATCGGTCCCTAGACTTACACACTACTTAAACTAACTTATGCTAAGAACAACATACGCACCCATGCCCGAGGGAGGACTCGAAACTCCGGCGGTAGGAGCCGCGCAATCGGCGACACGGCGCCTCAAACCGCTCAGCCAATCCGTGCGGCAAAGCTGTGAGAACATAGATTTTAGTGTTTCCAGAGAATGGGATCCAGTGCATTAAGTGTGGGAGATAGTGGCTCGAACCGTGCTCTTCATTTAATGGTGATATTGCGTTCATTTGTGACATTTGATAAATGCGTATTCTTGGGCGTACTTTGCATACTCTTTAGCGCAGGTATTTTCGAAAAGTTCAATAAAAGTATTACCTCTCTGCTGCCCTAGTTTTCTGAACATGTAGATTTTGTGTTGATAAATATAAACCTAGATTTATTTTGTTTTTATGTTGATAATAACCCAGATATTTAAGGTTAGCGTTTCTAGGTGCTTCAGTCGGGAACTGCACTGATGCTACGGTCGCAGGTTCGAATCCTGTCTCTGGCATGGATGTGTGTGATGTCCTTAGGTTAGTTAGGTTTAAGTAGTTCTGAGTCTCGGGGACTTATGACCTCAGATTTTAAGTCCCATAGTGCTTAGAGCCATTTCAATCATTTTTTAAGGTTATTCCTTAACTGTGTACTCTTAGATATGGTTCCACTACCATTTTTTTATGATCTAATTTGTAAACTTCCTGTAATTTTTTGGGTACTGATTGCTTTCAGCCTATCTGATGATGACAAAATCGCTAAATTGCAAACGTGATATGTAGACAATAAAGATTTTTAGTACAGCGTAAGCGGACTCTCAAGTTTCACTGACATTACATAGTATTTACGTCACTGTCAGACTAAGAATTATAGCTATTACAAGTTGTATATTTTTAGGTTGGGTGGTACCTCCAAATACATGTGGCAAAAGCACTGCAATAATGCTTATTTTTCGCTGAGCAGCTGGATAGGCAGAAGCAAAACGGTAAGTCTATACTGACAGGTGTAGTCCATTTAGTACTGCAATTTGCGACCGTACAGGAAACATCAGGTAGTAAATTGTGAGGTATTTCTGGTAGGACTGTTAGACACAGAAAAAACAACTAACAGTTGTGTGTACATATTAATATATGACACATAAAAAATATCTGCACTTATACCGGTTTCACCCTGTTTACGATATCCGATGTTCACATCTAATACTGTGGTATTCAACTTGATTTTTCCTGTATTACAAGTTCTGTACTTGTACAACATGTAATGAACGATATCAGTTACAAATCAGATTAAAACATGCGGAGTATGAATTTAGAAGTACAAGTGTGCAACAAAGTTCGCGAAGACTCCCCCTGAAGTCAGGGAAAGATCACGCGCGTATGCAGCTCGGGCGCCACTGGTATGGAAACTGTCGATCGCCGAGGAGCTTCAGAAACAACACTGCTTGCCAGAGACACGCTCACGACCACTTCAGGATACGTCTCCAAACCACTGGCCATACACCATGCCCGCTTTGTGCACGTGACGAAGAGCAGAATAACAACCAAATGACATTCTGTTGCTTTATTTGGCGTGATTTCACGAACACTCTATTGAAAAAACTTATTTCCAGTAAAGGAGCAGCCAGGTTCTACAGGTGACAATTATTGAACTATATGAAATAAAATCGATAGAGCTTCCGAACTGTTTGCATTAGGACGTTCAAACTGTACATTTGGCCGCGGGGCATGACGGGAAATAGTATGCGCATGCGCACGCGCCTTGTTGTCGGCCATTTGCATGTGAAAATGTCACAGCCTGAGCGTATAGCGCTTTTGAAGGCCTACTATGCGAGCAATAACAGCCCAACTGTGGCACAAAGGAAATTAGCGACTGAGTTCAAGCTGATGACAATCTGTCCAAGTGTGCTAACAATCAAGAATTTGGTTCGCATGTTCGGGAGAATGGGTAAGATTCGTGGTGACAGTTTTGGCAATGTCCGTTGTCCAAAACGGGTGAAAACGCCTGAAAACGTTGAGAAGACACACGCTGTGTATTAAAGGAGCCCCAGGAAATCTATCAGACGAGCTGCGCAACAGGTGGGAATCTACAAGGAGACACTGCGACAAGTTGTTGAAGACCTGCATCTCTCTCCACATCAGCAATTAAGCCATGGAACAACGGTTGTGTTGCGCCAACAGTATTGTCCCCAGAAGTGACGAACACGAACAGGACTTTGATGTGAATATGGTCTGGTTTACCGACGAAGCTTCTCTTACGCTGCCTGCAGTGTGGTGCCTGTTAGGTCTTGTGGGGCCTGTCCTAATGATTCCACAGTAGGTGGCGGAGCACGAGCAATATTCGAGGTGACAGTTTCTCAGTAACGCTCGCAGTCTGTGCGTTTGTGGGATGACTGGTACCGCGAGAGTGCTACCCATTCTCCCAAATCGACTTCGAACATGACAGGATTGTAGTCAGAGGACATTCCGTTGACTGTCCTCGTAGCCACAAACCCAGTGATTTTTGGGAACGTGAGTGGACTCGACTGGACCCCCTGTTTCAAACTGGTGGTTTCGCGCTAGTTTCTGCAGTTTGTTGCCTGCTCTGGAGGTTACTCTAGGGTTCCAGTCCGGATGCTTGGCACTGAAGTCGCCTCCGATTAGGAGTTTGCCTTCAATTTTGCCTAAGGCTGCTATATCTCACTCAACGATCTCTTCATTTGGGGGTCGGTAGAATGATAATACTGTTAGGGAACTGGTGGCAGTGGTTACTTCTACTGCCACTATTTCGAGTTTATTTGTAGCTGGTATGTACACCTGGTGGTGAGGGATCCGTCTTTTTATGTGAATGGCCACTCCTCCGCCTTGGGTTGGTCTGTCTGCACGGTAACGTAATTAGGAACTTTCACATCGATTCCCGCCCTGAGGTGTGTTTCCATCATCATGCATTCGTCGAATGGGAATTCCTTAATGAATTATCTGAATTTGACCATTTGATTATCAATGCCATCTGAGTTCAAGGGGCACATTGGCAAGCCTTAGATATTTGGTCATCTATCCTTGATGGGGTTTTCCTGCTACTGGAGAAGTCACTGAGGGAAGCGACTGCTGGACTGCTGACTGAAGGGAAACGAGGATATGCCTATTTTGCATCTGGGCCTCCCTGAACTCTTTCATCATCATAAATAACAGCGATACGAAGGTGGGGAGGGGTGAGGGTGTGTTGTGGAACTGCTGGGGGAGATTTGCACTCTCTGTTGCAGCTTGAGTTATTGCTTCTCTAGAGCTTTCGTTGTTGTGGACCTGGTCGTTGTTGTTTTGTCTTACTCAGTGTTGTTTTTGTGTTTGTGGTTGATGTCATGGTGACAGGGCTACGCTTTTGTGGCTTCTTTGTGGAAAAACCACTTCAGCGTATGTTGCCCTCAGAGTGTTGGGTCTTGGTTTAACCCAAGTTTTGTCTTCGTGTTTGATGTGTTTGGTTTCTTTTTGTGTCTAGAGTTGGTGTTGCTTTTTTGTTTTGTGTTGGGGGGAAGTGGCCTTTGCGCCTTTTGCCTGCTATGTGTCTTTTATGGACCTCACAACCTTGGTAATCCACTGTGTGGTTTTTGTCATACAGTATGTACCTTATTTGTGGGTCCGTGGGTTTCAGTGTACAGGACCTCGTGTCGTGGGCCTCGGCGCACTTCCTGAATCTTAACGCCATGGTGCATTGTGCAGCGATGTGGTTTAGTCCCTGAAACCTGATGCACTGCACCGTCTTGTTACTGTGGCACAGAGGCTTGTTGGTGACACGCACAGCCGAGACCATTTTTATCTCCCTTTAGTTCTGGGGGATATCTGGCAGTGTGACCTGGAATAAAGGCCACTTTCTTTCAACTTTCCCCACCTGCAGAACAGTTTTGACGACAAATCCCTGGGCAGTCAGGTCTGTTTTAATAGATTAAGGGGACTGTCGTGTTGGCAGGTTTCTGTAAACAATATTTTTGTTGCGTGTTTCTGTTGTAGGGAACTTGTAGAGGGGTACGTTTTTCTTAGTAAAAACTGTTTTGAATGTATTGTAGACTTCCACTGTGTGAAGAGTTATATTTATTTTGTCTTCACGAGCGGGTTTTGCGTTGAAACTGTCTCCCCTGATTTCCGTTTTTAACAGCTCGAAGAGTTCCCCGTGCTTTCGAGAAAACTCTGCCACAATCGGAGGGAGATGGGGGTGGGGTACGTGTTTCTGCGTGCGTGATTCTGTTGTGTTGTTTTGTGTTGCCCAGGCAGCAGGAAGCTTACGCTGGTGAAAGGTCTTCGCCGACACAAAACGATCTGAATCCTGCCCGGTTACGCAGTACGCTTCCAAGGCGATAGTTTTCTCATTCCCTCCCTGGGCGACAACAGGTGATGTCGGGGCGCTGGCTCCTCAGAGGGTGAGCGAGTGGTTGGGGTAGGGGTGGTGGACATTTTCTTGCTATTGGAGTGTTTATCCTTGCGCTCCTTCTTTGCATGCCGTTGTTTGGATGAAGTGGACTTGTGTGGGACGGACTTCAGGTTTTTTTGATCAGGTGGGGGGTTGGGTCGAGGTGGTGGATCTGGGGAGGACATCGATCAGCTGACGCATTGTCTGCTTACCTTTACTCATGGATGCTTTGTAATTTGTGAGGTTTGTCGTGGCATTGGCAAGCAGAAGCGGACCAGTGACATGGGGAGGATGGGTGGAATCGCAAGAACTGTGTAATGATTTTGGATTTTTGTGTATTATTGAATCACGTGTGTTTGTGCAAATGTCCAGAGCCGAAAAGGGGGCTGCTACCAAGGGTTGCCAGTTACAACCATCGTTGGCACCGTTAGGTTACCCGGTTGCTTAGCGGGCCCTATTGTGCTGGTGGACGCGGAGGTCTGGACGGCAGTGGTGGAAACCTTCTCGTTGGCTCTCCAGCCAGCTTCCAGCTCCGGCCCTCAATTTCTCTAACCTTGTAAGGAGTGGAGACTGGGTGTGTGGCCGCTGAGATGCTCGAAACGGCCGGCGACCCAGCCCGCGGCAGTCGACAGCGAAAGACTGCTGCTATCCGTAAGGCAGCACCAGTGCACGACATAGTGAACTGGATAAAGACACAATACTTCCGCTCTCAAGGCTTCCTACGGCTGCTTTTCCACCATGTGACCTTCCTGAGGGCCAAACTGTATTTTAACAAAAACACTTCTGATCGCTCCTGCGTTCTCGGTATGCCGAGGTTTAAAAGTTTTTCGCATCCTCGAGACGTAACCTACAGCAGGTCCCTATGGCTTGACAGTATCGTACATACTCCCACAGCTCCGCACGCGATCTGCACAGTACGAATGTCACCGAGGGACTGATGGTCGCCTGCCTCATACACTCATCTGTTACTTTCCACTCTTTGTGGGGAGGGGGTAGGCCGTTTGTAACTTTTTGGCTTTTGCTCCTCGTGTTTACTTGTCTGTGTGATAATTTCTGTGATTTTTGGGTGCCTATGTAATGTGATGAATGTTCTGTGTGTCTGGTACTTGCATGAGGTTGGCGAGATGATAGCAGGGGGAGCAGGATTATGGAATGGATATAGGGAATTTCCCTTAGTCGTCGAAGATCATCTTAGGGTGTTGGTGCTAGTCGCGGGACATGTCATACCGACCTATTGACTGTACGAGATCATTTCCTGATATGGAACAGCTTTCATAGAAGACTCTTACCTGATCTTGGAAACGTTCTTTCAAAACTGGGATATCAGCTGCGGCGTGCAGATCGTCGATAGGGAATCCCAGGGGTAGAAGCAATGGTCTCCTGAAGGCGTGGTTCTGCAGCCTCTGGTGTTTTTTGAGCTGCTGTTTCGACACGTATCCACAGACAGGCCATGCATACTCCATAACTGGACGTATAAGGGCCTGTTAAACATTCACTCCAACAGAGCAGGGAAGTGAACTGGTTGTGCTGAGGACTGGGTATGGGATGGATATTCTGGCACAGACCTTCCTGTGGACCTCCTCTTTGTGGGTTTTCCATGGTAGGACTAGAGACCAAGGTTAAGCCAAGATACTTGGCGGTTCTGGGCCAGGCAGTTTGGTTCCGTTTAGGTGAAGAAAGGGGGGGGCGTTGAGGTGGTCCGCGCTTTCTCAGACTCCGGATCATCAGCGTAGTTTGCATCTTTTCGTAACTGATGGTGATGCGCCAGCGACAGGCCCAAGTATCTGTGTCACCTAAAACCATTTGTAGCCTACAGATGACCAGGTCCTTTTTTGCATTACGTTCGTAGAAGGCAGTGTCACCCGCATATTGTGCGTTGTGAACCAGGGCCGCCGTTGGTGTGTCTGCAGCTCACAGACTATACAATATGGGCGGCAGGACCGATCCCTGTGTCACACTAGTACGAATACGCGTTTTTGTGGAGGTGGCGGTTTCTACTTTAACAGAGAATGTTCTATCTGTGAGATTGTTTTAATCTTCTTAACTATGCTTCCGGAGAACCCTTGTGTGTACAATTTGTAGAGTAACCCTCTATGCCATACTAAGGCTTTGTCTACGTCTAGTAGCACTATCCCGCAGTAGCCTCTGTGGTTGAAGCATTCTGTGGCTGCTTCAAACATTCTCGTGATCTGTTGTTGGGCAGAGTCGTTCTGCCGAAATCCGAATTGGAAAACCGGCAGAAGTTGCCTCTGGTAATATGCTCCTTTATGTGTATCAGCAGGAGGCTCTCATAGATCATGCTAAGGATTGGCAAGAGGCTGCTCTTTGTCAGTGTTATTTATGTCCGTCAGTCAGGCTTAGATTCCCTATGCCAATGGCCCGATTGCGGCGGCGGACCATTCGATTGCGAGCGCTGACGCTTCGATTGCGGCCGCCGACAGTCTATTTGCGGGCGCCGACCCAGGTCCGCGCCGAAGTCCGCGCCGTCCCCGGCGTCGCGCCGGGTTATGGAAGATGCAGAATTCCGTGGAGTGTCCCCGTCGGCCGTGGTGGACGGATCTTGTGTCCGCTTGGGTGTGAGTCCTTGATGGAGCTAAGTAATAGTTTCCGTGGCTTGCTAAGATGAAATCTATGCTCGACTGAGGGACATAAATAAAACGGACAATGAGCATACGACCACTCGCTGAGTGGCAGTCGAGCTTGGAGCGTCGTTCGACTGACTTGATCATGTACAGCCACAAACCCCCACTTGTACGGGCGTAAAAACAGGAATCTGTTACGGCTTTGCTTTTATTAAAGCATTGGCGGGTGCTCACGTCGATGCCTGCATTATAGCAATTACAGGGAACACGATACGTTGCTCGGCACCGCCCGACAGCAGAATTATCGTGTTTTTTTGTCGTTTTGTTGGAATGTCGACCTCGAGTGGTGCCTTGGCTCTGCAGTGGTATACCGCTGTCGACAAAACGCGTGTCTTGTTGTTACCACAGCCGGGTCCCCCACCGTTTCGAGCATCTCAGATGCCGCAGAGCCAGTCTCTGCTCCACACAAATTATAGAAATTGAGGGTCAGGAGCTGGAAGCTGGCCGCAGAACCAAAGAGAAGATTTCCACCGATGCCGTCCAGATCTCCGCGTCCACCAGCGCAATAATGACAGCAATGCAACCGGGTAAACTAACAATGCCAACGATGGTTGTAACTGGAACCCCCTGGCAGCAGCATCCTTTTCCGCTCTGGACATTTGCACAAACACACGTAATGCAGTAATACAAAAAAAAAAAAAAAAAAAAAAAACACCAAAATCATCATACATAGTCAGTTCTTGCGATTCCACCCATCATCCCCTTGTCATAAGGCCGCTCCAGCTTGCCAATGCCACGAACATCCTCACAAATTCCATAGCATCCATGAGTAAAGGCAGGAAGACAACGCGTCAGCCGATCGATATCCTCCCCAAACCCACCACCTCGACACAACCCTCCACCTGATCCAAAATCTTGAAGTCCGACCTACACAAATCCACTTCATTCAAACAATGGCGTGCAAAGAAGGAGTGCAAGGATAAACACTCCAACAAGAAGAAAATGTCTGCCACCCCTACCGCAACCACTCCCTCACCCTCTGAGGTGCCTACGCCCCCGACATCACCTGTTGTCGCCCAGGGGGGGGGGGGGGGGGGAACCAGGAAACCATCGCCCTGGAATAGAACTGCGTGACAGGGCAGGATTCAGGGATTTCGTGTCAGCGAAGAAGACCTTTCGCCAGCTAAAGCTTGCTGCCGCCTGGGGAATAGAACTCATCCCCAATAGGTTTCAGGCGGTGGCTGATAACACAAAGCCAACGCAAAACAACACAAATGAATCACAAACACAGAAACACGTCAACCACCGTCTCCTCCGATTGTGGCAGAGTTTTCTCGAAATTACAGGGAACTCTTCGAGCTATTAGAAACGGAAATCGGGGTACGGAGTTTCAAGGCAAAACCTACGGGTAGTGACAAATTAATAATAACTCTACGCGCACTGGAAGATGCCGATGTGCAAGGCTGAAACAAAGTGGCCTTAATTACACGTCACACTACCAGATATCCCCCCGAACAAAAGGGGGAAAAATGGTCCTGGTTTTGCATGTCACACACGGTGCAGCGCTTTAGGTGTCAGGGACTAAACCTCATCGCCGCACACTGCACCATGGCGTTAAGATTCAGGAAGTGCGCCGAGGCCCACGACACAAGGTCCTGTACACTGAAACCCAGGGACCCTCAAATAAGGTGCAGGCTGTGTGACAAAAGCCACACAGTGAGTTACCAAGGTTGTGAGGTCCATAAAAGACACACAACAGGCAAAGGGCGCAAAGGCCGCCTCCCCACAAAAAATGGTTCAAATGGCTCTGAGCACTATGCGACGTAACTTCTGAGGTCATCAGTCGCGTAGAACTTAGAACTAATTAAACCTAACTAACATAAGGACATCATACACATCCATGCCCGAGGCAGGATTCGAATCTGCGACCGTAGCGGTCACACGGCTCCAGACTGTAGCGCCTAGAACCGCACGGCCACTCCGGCCGGCGCCTTCCCACACACAAAAACAATAGATCATCACCACATTTAGACACACAGAGAAACCAAACACATGAAGACGCAGACAAGACTTGGGTTAAACCAAGACACAACACTCCGAGGGCAACATACCCTGAAGTTACTTCCCCACAAAAAAGCCACGAAAGCGTGGAGCTGTCACCACAACGTCAACCAAAAACACAAAAACAACACTGTGTAAGACGAAACAACAACGACCAGGTCCCCAACGAAGAAAGCTCTAGAGAACCAATAACTCAAGTTACCACAGAGGCTGCACATATCCCCCAGAAGTTCCACAACACCACCAACGTGCCGCCCCCCCCCCCCCTTCGGATCAGCTGTTATATATGATGATCCAGATCATGTACCTTGTCACGGAGATGATGAAGGAGTTCAGGGAGGCCCAGATGCAAAACAGTTATATCCTCGTTGCCCTTCAGGCAGCAGTCTAGCAGTGGCTCCCCTCTGTGACTTCACCAGTAGCAGGAAAACATCATGGATAGATGACCAAATAGTCAAAGCTTGACAATGTTCCCCTTTAACTCAGACGGCATTCATAATCAAATAGTGAAATTCAGATATTTCATGAAGGAATTGTCATTCGACATATTCATGATGGTGGAAACCGGCCATAAGACGTGAATCGAAGTGACAGTTTCCAATTACAATAGTTACTTTGTAGACAGGCCAACCCAGTGTGGAGGAGCGGCCATATATATAAAAAGATGGATCCCCCACCACCAGGTATACATTCCAGCTACCAATAAAATCGGAGCAGTGGCAGTAGAAGTAACCACTGCCATCGGACCACTAACAGTATTAGCAATCTACCGACCCCCAGATAGCGAGAACGATGTGATAAATACAGCAGCTTTAGGGCAAATTAAAGACAAACTCTTAATTGGAGGTGACTTCAATGCCAAGCACGCAGACCGGCACTCGAGTGCAGGCGCCAGACTGCAAAAACTGGCGCGCAACTACCACTTTGAAACATGGGGTGCAGTCGAGAGCCCGCAGCTCGTGGTCGTGCGGTAGCGTTCTCGCTTCCCACGCCCGGGTTCCCGGGTTCGATTCCCGGCGGGGTCAGGGATTTTCTCTGCCTCGTGATGGCTGGGTGTTGTGTGATGTCCTTAGGTTAGTTAGGTTTAAGTAGTTCTAAGATCTAGGGGACTGATGACCATAGATGTTAAGTCCCATAGTGCTCAGAGCCATTTTTTTGCAGTCGAGAGCACTCACTTCCCAAAAAATGAAGCTTGGCCCGACGTATTAGACATAGCTCTCACTGGGAGGATCCCAGGATTGGTTGCTGCGAGGACGGTCAACAGAATGTCCTCCGACCACAGTCATGTCAACTTCAAGGTCGATGTGGGAGAGTGGGTAGCACTCCTGTAGTACCAGTCATCCCACAAACGCAGAGAATTGAACGATACCGAGTAACTGTCACCTCGGACATCTCTCGCGCTCCGCCACCTCCTGCCGAAATCGTAGAAGGGGCGCTAGAAGACCTAACAGGCATCAAACTGCAGGCAGCAGAAGACCCGCCCCCGCAAGTACAACTCCCGGAACATTTGCTAGCCCAAATCCGAAACAAGAACAGGGTGGAAAAAGAGTGGAAGATCACCAGAAATCATGCCACCAGGAGGCTGCTCAATCATTTACCGAGAGAGCTGAAGTTAGCGCTCAATGAGCACAGACACCAGCAAAGGTAAAACCGCCTCACAGCTCTAAAGTAGACGATCACACACTACAGCAAGCAACCAAGCAACTCACCAAAACACGCGCTACGGTGCCGCCACTACACGGCGAGTGGGATCTGTCCTACAGCCATGCTGAAAAGGTCAATGCCCTCGCCGACTCCTTCGAGATGCAGTTTCAAGCAGCAGCACCCAAGGATGAAGAACATGAAGAGGTAATTCGTCGTCAACTGGCTGTCTTTCTCAATGCTAAGGAGGACCCAGAGGACGAACCCCCATTTTTCGCCTCCAGCGATGTGGCAAATGTAAATACGTCTCTCCCCACAAAAAAGGCGCCAGGACATGACACCTGTCACCAATCAGTTAGGTGAAAACCTCTCATCCTCGGCGATCACACACCTCTCGGACGTTTTCAACGAGAATACTCGTTCCAGCGAGTTTCCAGGTTGCTGGAAACACGCGGAAGTGGTCGCGATACACACGCCAGGGAAATACCCTCTATTCCCGCAGCACTATAGGCCGATTAGCCTCTTGCCAACTCTCAGCAAGATCTTCGAGCGCCTCCTGCTAATACTCACACAGGAACATACACTCCTGGAAATGGAAAAAAGAACACATTGACACCGGTGTGTCAGACCCACCATACTTGCTCCGGACACTGCGAGAGGGCTGTACAAGCAATGATCACACGCACGGCACAGCGGACACACCAGGAACCGCGGTGTTGGCCGTCGAATGGCGCTAGCTGCGCAGCATTTGTGCACCGCCGCCGTCAGTGTCAGCCAGTTTGCCGTGGCATACGGAGCTCCATCGCAGTCTTTAACACTGGTAGCATGCCGCGACAGCGTGGACGTGAACCGTATGTGCGGTTGACGGACTTTGAGCGAGGGCGTATAGTGGGCATGCGGGAGGCCGGGTGGACGTACCGCCGAATTGCTCAACACGTGGGGCGTGAGGTCTCCACAGTACATCGATGTTGTCGCCAGTGGTCGGCGGAAGGTGCACGTGCCCGTCGACCTGGGACCGGACCGCAGCGACGCACGGATGCACGCCAAGACCGTAGGATCCTACGCTGTGCCGTAGGGGACCGCACCGCCACTTCCCAGCAAATTAGGGACACTGTTGCTCCTGGGGTATCGGCGAGGACCATTCGCAACCGTCTCCATGAAGCTGGGCTACGGTCCCGCACACCGTTAGTCCGTCTTCCGCTCACGCCCCAACATCGTGCAGCCCGCCTCCAGTGGTGTCGCGACAGGCGTGAATGGAGGGACGAATGGAGACGTGTCGTCTTCAGCGATGAGAGTCGCTTCTGCCTTGGTGGCAATGATGGTCGTATGCGTGTTTGGCGCCGTGCAGGTGAGTGCCACAATCAGGACTGCATACGACCGAGGCACACAGGGCCAACACCCGGCATCATGGTGTGGGGAGCGATCTCCTACACTGGCCGTACACCACTGGTGATCGTCGAGGGGACACTGAATAGTGCACGGTACATCCAAACCGTCATCGAACCCATCGTTCTACCATTCCTACACCGGCAAGGGAACTTGCTGTTCCAACAGGACAATGCACGTCCGCATGTATCCCGTGCCACCCAACGTGCTCTAGAAGGTGTAAGTCAACTACCCTGGCCAGCAAGATCTCCGGATCTGTCCCCCATTGAGCATGTTTGGGACTGGATGAAGTGTCGTCTCACGCGGTCTGCACGTCCAGCACGAACGCTGGTCCAACTGAGGCGCCAGGTGGAAATGGCATGGCAAGCCGTTCCACAGGACTACATCCAACATCTCTACGATTGTCTCCATGGGAGAGTAGCAGCCTGCATTGCTGCGAAAGGTGGATATACACTGTACTAGTGCCGACATTGTGCATGCTCTGTTGCCTGTGACTATGTGCCTGTGGTTCTGTCGGTGTGATCATGTGATGTATCTGACCCCAGGAATGTGTCAATAAAGTTTCCCCTTCCTGGGACAATGAATTCACGGTGTTCTTATTTCAATTTCCAGGAGTGTATTACCAGAGAGCAACATCTACCGGATTTCAATTCGGATTCCGGCAGTATTACTCTGCCACACAACAGATCAAGAGAGTGGTTGCAGAAGCCACAGAGGGCTTCAGTGATAAAGGTTAATGCATGATAGTGCTACTAGACGTAGCAAAAGCATTTGACTCAGTATGGCTTAGAGGGCTTCTCTGCAAGTCGTACTCACAAGGGTTCCCCGAGAGCAAAGTTAAGCCGATTGAAAGCTATCTCTCACATAGATCTTTGTTAAAGTAGAATCGTCCGCCTCCAGCAAAGGCATATTAGAGCAGTGGCGCTGCAGGGTTCTGTTCAGGAGCCCGTATTGTACAACTTGTATACTAAGGACATACCAACGTCCCCCTGGTGCACACCGCACACTATGCAGATGACACAGTTTTCTGCACACGTAATGAGAACAAGGACTTGGTCATTCGTAGGCTACAAGGGGTTTTAGAAGACACAGAATCTTGTGGCAGTTGCTGGCACATCATCATCAACTCTGAGATGACGCAGGCTATGCTGACCACCTGAAGATTCGAAAGGCTCACACCTCCTCAACCCCCTCCCCCCTCTATACCATCACCTAAACGGAATCCAACTCCACTGACGCAGAACCGCCAAGTATTTTGGCGTAACCTTGGACTCTCGTCTTACGTGGTAACCCCACATAGCCGAGGTCCACAGGAAGGTCTGTGCCAGAATGTCCATCCTATACCCAGTTCTCAATAGAAACAGTTCCCTTCCCTGCTCTATAGGAGTGAATATTTATCAGGCCCTCTTACTGCCAGTAATGGAGTATGCATGCCCTGTCACGGGATACATGGTGAAGCAGCAGCTGGACAAACTCCAGAGGCTGCAGAACCGCGTCCTCAGGAGAGCACTGCAACTACCCCTGGGATTCCCCACCGATGATCTGCACGCCGCAGCTGAAATCCCACTCCTGAAAGAGCTTTTTAAGATCAGGCAAGGGCCTTCTATGAAATCTCTTCCAGATCAGGAAATGACCTCATCCACTCCCTAGGGCGGCGAAATGACTATATTCGATGACTATGTCGAAAAGAAAAATCCCAAAATCTCCAAGTGTAATCCCAATCGTTAATTCTTAAAATACCCAATATCTCGCCAACCTCAGTCAAGTATAAGATACCACCAGAACACCACCACAATACACAGACAGCAAAAACTATCCATGACAACCACACACATGCAACATACATTGTGGAGTAAAAGCCAACAGGCTATAAACTTCTCCATACACTTCCCCTAGGAGGGGAAAGTAAAAGGTGAGAGAGAAACAGGCGTCCATCCAAACAAACTTTACTCGTAATTGAAAAGCTTTACGAAACTCTTCCTAAATGGCGCCTCAGGCCAAATGATGAAAGGAAAATAGGTTATTGCTTATTACATTTTCGCTATTTATGTAGAGTCAGCATCGGGCATGACGTTTTAATCTGTTACATATTTACTACCTACGCTGTTCAAAACACAGTTTGCAGACAGTATCCACATGTATTACTGCATGTACCAGCAAAATTACATCACTGTGCAACACATATTTCAGTAGACATTACGTCATAAATATTGAGATGCGTGAAAACCTAGCTTTCCCTTAAAACAGAGGTCATATTACACGATAATATTCATCCACTGGTTCTTTTTGAGGGTACTTGTTGACTTACAACGAATTTTAAACATAATTTCAAACATTTTCTAATTTTTTCCTCCTTCTCATGCTTATAATCAAATATTTAACACATGAAATCAGGTGCAAAGTAATCAGACTTTGAAGCTGTTTTGTAAGTGGGCGTTCGATTCTCTAAAAAAACTGGAGGTTTTGCAGGTTACCTTCTATTTAGTGCACTCGATAATTATTTAGATCAAGTTAATTCTTCTAATATAGTAAATCATCAGAAAAATATCAAATTGGATATATCGTTTAGGCTGGACATATCTTTGGCTGCGAAGAAAACAGTAAATCAACATCCAATAGAGGGGATCTATCAAGTGACATACCCCATGAACCTAGAAACCTTGCCGAGGACGGACGTGCTGTATCTTTCAACGATACAGACAGCCGTTGGTGCAATCACAACCTAGGGGTACTTGCGGACAGGACAGATTAACCAGTGGTTCCTAATGAGTGGGATCGTCAACACGATGTGTTCTGTATCATTCTGGCGGTGCACGTTACGGACTTTCAGAAGAGACAGTGGAGGGCATCAGACAAATGTTTCTCAGAAGCCCACGTAAGTCAATTCGTCAAGCATCTAGGCAACTTGATGTACCTCGATCAACATTGCATCGTGTAGTTCACCAGCATCTTCGTACGTGTGCTTACGAAGTGCAAATTCTGCAACATCTGACGCCGAACGACAACAATTTGATGCGGATATGCTGCAGCTTATTGATATGGATGCGTTTCGTGGAAAGATTTTTATTCTCAGATGAAGCAACCTTTCATCTATCAGGAAGGGGTAATAGGTATAATGTTCGGATTTGGGGTTCGCAAAATCCGAACGTTGTCAGTGAACATGTTCGTGATAGCCCTAAACTAAACGTCTGGTGCGGGCTAATGCACTACAGGATTGTTGGACCGTTCTTCTTTGTGGAACAAACAGTGAGTGGGTCAGTGTATCTGGACATATTGGAGCAATTTGTATACCCTCAGATACAAGACTTGCAACGTAACATTTTTCAACAAGATGGAGCTCCGCCACATTGGTCAACGGATGTTCACAAGTTCATGGATAGGAAATTTCCCAATCGTTCGATCGGACCCGGAGGACCGATTACGCGGACACCACGTTCAACCGACATTACGCCCCTTGAGTTCTTTATGTGGGGATTCGTGAAGGACTACGTGCATGCGACCAAAGTGAACTATAGTCCTACCTTGCGACATCGTATCACTAATGCGATTGCAACAATAACAGAGGTAATGTTACAAAGAACTTGACAAGAAATTGAATGTAGACTCGATATCCTTCATCCTACAGGTGGTTCACATGTAGTGGTGTATTGACGATAAATAAATAAATTCTTTGAGATGCCCTACAATGTGGTGCATTTTCCATTGTCGTATGTACTGTGTTTGTGTTTTTTTTCCTGGGTCTTTGAAATCAGGGAAGTTTGAGTGGGACACCCTGTATTTACTCTCCTGTCAGTTTAGAACAGTGTCGTGACCCCATGTGGTTCGCATTAACATATGTTTTGAATCAGTAGTTATTGCGCGTATTGTTTAGCGAATATTTGCCTTCCCTCGCAACGAGTGAAGTGGCCCAATGGTCAGTTCCGCTTCGAGCGCCGAGAGGGAAGGTTCTTGTTTACTTCACTTGCCGCAGCGTCTCTTGTGTGTTTTCCTCGTTAATATTGTTCTGTCTGCCGAGTGCGTCGTAGTGTCTTCGCTCCGCCTTTTACTGTCTGTTTGCGTTCGTCTGCTTGCAGCGGCGTCGGGCTCTCCGCTATGACTGCCATGGTTTCCACCAGTGTTCCACGAAAAGGTACTGTGAGCTTTACTTTCGATAAAACAAAGTGACACGTACAGCCCGGGTCTCTAGAAATCCACGATTGGTTTGCCGATACAATTCTTTTGGACTCTGATCAGGTCCACACGGCTTATTTTGATGCCGACGAGTACGTGTTTTATGTGAAATTTATGAATCCCCTTCAGGTTGAAAGATTACTGTGGCGACATGGTTCCCAAGTTTTGTTCAAGCATCGTGATAATTCCTTTAGTGTGGTGTCCCTCGCAGATGCTGAAATCGAATATACCAATGTTCGAGTGTTCAACCTCCCGCTGGAAGTTGATGACAATTTTCTAAGGGACATATTGACTCCTTATGCTAACCTGTAAAACGTCCGTCGTGAACGCTGGTCTACTCAACACAGATTACAGTGTTATAGTGGAATTCGTTCCGTGGCAATGAATGTCAAACGCAAATTCCATCACATTTACAAGTGTGTGGTTACCGCGTCCGTGTTATGTATACTGGTCAAGAGGGAACGTGATTCCTTATGTAATGAAAGTGGACACGTTCGGTCTAATTGTCTGGGGAAGGTTTTTGTATTAAAGCCGTCATTAGCACAGGGTCGCAAATTGACGGTTGCTGATCTTGTTCCTTCTACTCCCGTCGTCAGCCCTATTTCTTCTTCTGATTATAATGAACAAACAGTCACTTCTGATAATCATGCCACTGAATTTCCGCCTTTACTTCCGAGACAGGTTCAGGATCCTATTGACCACAGGATAGAACATAAAACGGCGACAAACAAGCGACGTCGCACTCAGGATGGTGTTTTTGAGGATTTGGCTGTGTCTTCTGCGCTAACCTCCTCTGCATCGGTTGGGTCGCCTGCTCCTCTCGATGCTACGATGCCTCCCATCCGTCGTACGGTGAGTAGCGAAGAAGTTACCTCCAGCATCCCTCCTGCTTGCGAAGCGAAGTGGCTTCTTCTGAGCTGCCTGTGTGTGAAGAGGGATCGGAGTCCCCCCCCCCCCCTCGTCTTTGTATACTCCGTTACAGTCTGCGATGATGAAATGTGCTCCTCTCCATTCGTCTTCAGCTGCCCACGTTTTCCTGCATTTGCCGCCTACAGCAACTCCAGAGGAGAATAAAATTGGCTACCAAGCATCAACTGTTGTATTGATACATCTACAGCGTGCTTCCGCCATAGTGACTGCAAATGCATTACATGACCCTAGTTCTGGAGGGTAGGACGCTGTGCCTATGACCCCTCCCACGCCTCCGTCTCCAGAGGCCGCCATCCCACGTAGCCGACAGAAACAGCGTATACAACCTGACCGTGTGGTGGCACGTTAGAAATCTAAGAAAAAAGGTTGCGATGACGGCGGTTCTGGTTCCCCGATGTCTGATTCCTCTGTTGATTCCTCACTGGACCTTGACTCTCAGCTGTCTACCTAATTCTACTCGGAGGTTCCGTATATCCCAGTCCAGCTGTGGTCAGCTCCTTGCCGTTCCTTTCCTTAAACGTTAATCGTGCTGAATCAGATTCTCTTCGCTGCGTCAGTTCATTTATGATTCATGTGAGGACATCGTTTTCTTGCAGGAGGTGTTAATTAGTAATTTCTCCTTACCTGGTTTTCGTATGATCTTTAATGTAGGCCTAGCACTCGAATATCCCACGGAGACCGCCTTATTCTTTCGCGAAGGTATTCCTATTCCAGCGGTGGAAATGGTGGATTCTTGCAGGGGCATAGGTTGTCACCTTTTTAATCTTACTGTAGTTCTTTTAACGCCCCTTCTGGCACCGGTCGCGCAGTGGATCGTTCGCACTTTTATAAAGAGGATATTGTTTATCTGTTGCGTAAGAGTCCTCCGGGTATTCTGTTGGGTGGCGATTTTAACTGTGTTTTGGGTCCTGCGGATCAATCTCCAAATTTTAATTTCTGTCGTGAATTACATGAATTTCTCCGTTCCTTACGCCTAAATAAAGTCTAGATATGTAAATACCAGACGTTAGTTAAATTTACCCACTTAACTGCGACTTCTAGTAGCAGGTTAGATAGATTTTACTTATCGGACTGCCTAAGCGATAGTATTCATAATGTTGAAGTTATCCCAGGCTCCTTTACGGATCACTGTGCTGTGGTCACAACTCTCAATCTTGACCATCAACCAGTCAAATTGCCTCGCCCTCCGTGGATGCTAAACGTCACTCACCTAGCTGACCCCTCTCTCGATGACGTGGTGAGAGTCGTGTGGGAGCGTACTCTACGGTCCACTGGGAAATACACTTTCACCCTTGGCTGGTGGACACAGCTAGCAAAACCGAGGCTCCGGCAAACTTTGATACGTTTCTGTGCTACCAAAGCGCGAGACTATCGGAGAACATGCGGCTGAAATGGCTCTAAGCACTATGGGACTTCATGTGAGGTCATCAGTCCCCTTGACATAGAACTACTTAACCTAAGGACATCACAGACATCCATGTAGGAGGCAGGATTCGAACCTGCGACCGAGAACTTGCGAATATTACTATTCGACCCTGCATGAATTTTGTGCTCCTTCGGATCACTCCCCTCTGCGACTAGCGGATGTTAAGCGTGTAAAGGCAAAATTGTTAACCCTAAAGAGAATACAAATGGAAGGTTTGAAAATCCGATCGAAGCCGCGTTCATTGGTGACGGAAGAACTAACTTCCTTAGCCGGCCGCGGTGGCCGAGCGGTTCTAGGTGCTTCAGTCCCGAACCGCGCGACTGCTACGGTCGCAGGTTCGAATCCTGCCTCGGGCATGGATGTATGTGATGTCCATAGGTTAGTTAGGTTTAAGTAGTTCTAAGTTCTAGGGGACTGATGACCTCAGATGTTAAGTCCCATACTGCTCAGAGCCATTTGAACCATTTGAACCTAACTTCCTTATATCATTTGCTTCGGCATCAGACCCGTTGCTGACGCGCTTGTATTCATTGTCTCGAGACACATGATATAGGCCCTACGTATCGTAATTGCTGAAATTGATAGAGTGCGTATCTTACACCAGTAATACGTAGACATCTACGATATCGATGAGTCCAGTAAAACCTTTTACGACCCACTTGTTAGCATCTTGGATACGACAATTATACCTAAGCCAGAGGAAGTTTTTCACAATTATTGTGGGATTGCCTCAGAAGTCCCCGGGTCTAGATGGACTTCCAAAGGAATTTTACGTGCGCTTTTGGCCGTTGTTGGGTACAACCTTTGCCTCCTTTTTCAAGAAGTGTAACTGGGTAGAGTAGTGCCGCCCTCGTTCAAAGTGGGAAAAATTGGTTTAATCCGGAAACGCACTGGGCCGCCTGCCTATGATCACTTTCGACCACTTACTTTGTTAAACTTTGATTATAAGAGTGTGGCGAGGGCAGTTAATAGTTGGATGTCGGTTCTGATGGATACGATTGTTGCAAAACATCAAAGCTGTGTACCTGGTCGTACCATTCTTACCCCTACAGTCAAGTGTCATGACGTGGTTTCGGTTGTTGCTGTAACGTTCGTCCCTTGTGTCCTTTCTTTTCTCGACTTCGATAAGGTATTTGATCGTTTTAATCACGACGTTCTGCTTCGGATTCTGGAGGCAGTCGGTTTCACTGTTGACACACGGCGAGTGCTCTCAAATCTGTTTACGGGTATTTCAGCTTCGGTGGTTGTTTATGCCCAACTGAGGCCCCCACTAAATTTCAGTAGGGGAGTGCCCCAAAGGAAACCACCTGTCAATGACTTCGTTTGTGTTGTCTCTGGAGCCCGTACTTCGGATGCTGACAGGTTGGACGCTTTCCGGTGGCACTATAGCTGTTCGTGTCTATGCGGATGACGTGATGGTTCTTCTTCGCAATCCTGACGAGAGGCTGTCAACCATGATTTTTGTCGGGTTTCAGGTGCAAAACTTAATAAAGGTAAATGGAAGCTTATTTCCTTGCGAGGTGGTTGTTCCATGGGATACTGCGGTGGATGGGCATACGTCTCTCAAGGGAACCTACCCATCGCATCCCCCTCAGATTTAGTTATAAGTTGGCACAGTGGATAGGTCTTGAAAAACTGAACACAGATCAATCGAGAAAACAGGAAGAAGTTGCGTATAACTATGAAAAAATAAGCAAAATATACAAAGTGAGTAGTCCATGTGCAAGATATGCAACATCTAGGACGATGTAAGATCAGGTGCGTCGTGGTCCCGTGGTTAGCGTGAGGAGCTGCGGAACGAGAGGTCCTGGGTTCAAGTCTTCCCTCGAGTGAAAAGTGTGGTTTTTTATTTTCAGACAATTATTATCTGTCCGTCCGATGTGAGGTAACTGCGCCGTAGTATGGGGACGTTGTATGAAAACGTTAAAAACATATGTTTTGACAGAGCGCAGGGAAAACTGTACGCCTGTGAAGCTGTTGCATTCATTTGTTGCAGTTTATGTGACAAACTCTTATGTTTTCATCACTTTCTTGGGAGTGATTATCACATCCACAAGGAAACATAAATCGGGCAAGGCAGAAGAATTCTTTACCCATTTGCCAACTGTACAAGTTAGGTGGGTCCACAACATATTCCTGTCATGCGACGCACATGCCGTCACCAGTGTCGTATAGAATATATCAGACGTGTTTTCCTGTGGAGGAATCGGTTGACCTATGACCTTGGGATCAAATGTTTTCAGTTCCCATTGGAGAGGCACGTCCTTTTGTCTACTAATCGCACGGTTTTGCGGTGCGGTCGCAAAACACAGACACTAAACTTATTACAGTGAACAGAGACGTCAATGAACGAACGCACAGATCATAACTTTGCGAAAATAAAGTAGATTTTTCACTCGAGGGAAGACTTGAACCAAGGACCTCTCGTTTCCCAGCTCCTCACGTTAACCACGGGACCACGGCACTCCTGAGCTCACCTTATCATTGATGTTGCATATCTTGCGTATGGACTACTCAGTTTGTATATTTTGCTAATTTTTTTCATAGTACCACACAACTTCTTCCTGTTTTCTCGATTGATCTGTGTTCAGTTTTTCAAGGCCTATCCACTGGGACAACTTATAACTAAATCTGAGGGGGGTGCGATGGGGAGGTTCCCTTGTCAGTATCATTATTGATCGCTGTCCACTCAAAATGGCGGCACTCAAGTGGAAGTCTGTAACAGAAAAAATTCAGCAAGCGAAATCACAGCATGAAAGGCGTTCTCTTACTCTCCTCCAGAAGTCCGATAACTGGATACGTATGTCTTATGCAAAGCTCATTACGTGGTCCAAAGCAGGCCGCAGTGGCATTGCGGTTCTAGGCGCTTCAGTCTGGAACCGCGCGACTGCTACTGTCGCAGGTTCGAATCCTGCCTCGGGCATGGATGTGTGTGATGTCCTTAGGTTAGTTAGGTTTAAGTAGTTCTAAGTACTAGGGGACTGATGACCTCAGAAGTTAAGTCCCATAGTACGCAGAGCCATTTGAACCATTTGAACGTGGCCCAAGTTTATCCGCTTCCCTCTATGATGGCGAAAAAACTACAAAAATTGTCTGGTCGTTTCTTATGGAAAAGACATATCTTTCGCTTACGGTATGAGGTGATCACGAAGCCTCGCTCCTTTGGGGTGGGGGGCTCGACCTGACTGATGTACGAAGGAAGTCGCAGATGCTATACGTGCGTCGTACTATTTTGACAATGACTCAAAAAACTCACACATTCACGTCTCATTTATTTTTGTGTGTCCGTCCTGCTAGTCTTGAACCCCCCTATCACATAAATTATAAGTTAAAACACATTAGCGACGTCTGTTCAAATGGCTTTGAGCACTATGGGACCTAATATCTGAGATCATCAGTCCCCTAGAACTTAGAACTACTTAAACCTAACTAACCTAAGGACACCACACACATCCATGCCCGAGGCAGGATTCGAACCTGCGACCGTAGCAGTCTCGTGGTTCCGGACTGAAGCGCATAGAACCACATTGCCACCGCGGCCGGCGCGACGTCTGTCTTGCGGTGACCTGTTTTGACTGACATCTTACGGAGAGCTGTCTCACCGTCAAATTCCTACAGACTCGTGTGGAAACAGTCTACAGAACGAAACTCGTTGAAAGAGACTTGCCGCAAACAACGTGGATGACGGTTTGGTTCAATATCGGTCTTCCGATTTTGCCGATGTGCGTAGCGTCTTAGTGGTATAAGGTAGTAAATAACTTGATGACAATGAACGAGCGTCTTTTCCGTATTGGGCTTAGTGACACGGATTTATGTAGTCGTTGTCTCCCTACACGATACGGCATCGCTTTACTTGTGGAGGTCACAAGGCAAACTGGTCTTCGATCAGGACACAATTGGCCTTCCTTACTCTGTCTTCTGAGACTGCCTACACTACGTACATCATATTACGCCCAGATTCTTCTTTCTTTCCACGGTCGAAAACCCATATAGTTTGTGGTTGCTGGGACACTTCGTTATGTTGTAGAAGGCGAGGGGGACGACCACAAAATGGCTCTGAGTACTATGGGACTTAACATCTGAGGTCATCAGTCCGCTAGAACTTAGAACTACTTAAACATAACTAACCTAAGGACATCACACATATCCATAACCGAGACAGGGTTCGAATCTTAGACCATGGCAACCACTCGGTTCCGGACTGAAGCGCCTAGAACCGCTCGGCACGATTACATGAACTGTATGCAGTACATGATCACGGCCTATTGGACATGCTTGCGAATGCCTCGATCTCGCGATCTCTTCCGCAAAATGTTCAATCTTGTTTTCCGTCGGCAATGTGTTGGTTAATTTAATTTATTATGATGATAAGTGTTTTTCTTTGTTACGTATGTTCCTATCTGATCTGCTTCGGCTTGTCTTGTCCTTGTTTATCTGTTCGTTATGTTTTGTGTTTTGACTCAGCATCGCTCCAGTTCTATTATCAAATGTGTATCGATGAAATGTCGATACGCGTGAGCGTATACATTCCTTGCACTCAATTTGTGATTTTTCTTAGTTTGTTTATTTCACATGTACTCTTGTTTCGTTTTCCTTCCATTTTACATTCAGTTACGAACTATAAAAATATATAAAAAACAGAAAATAAAAAACAAATTAAAAAATTACTAAAAGCCATATAAAAACAATTGTTGATACATACCTTGTGAGCTTGGTGGTGGTTTGTCGGCTACGTTCTCATTTTTCAGGCTTTATTACATGATGTTTTGACTATGGTCTACTGAAGTGTCATGATAGGCGATAGTACCAAGTCATTCTGATCATAGTAAAAAAAAACGGTGGTTAGCACACTGGACTCGCATCCGATAAGACGACGGTTCAAACCCGCGTTCAGCCATACAAATTTAGGTTTTCCGTCATTTTCCTAAATCGCTCAGGGCAAATGCCGAGAAGGTTCCTTTGAAAGAGCACGGCCGACTTCCCTAATCCTATGGGACCGATGACCTCGATGTTTGGACCTCTCCCCTCAAACCAACCAACGAACCTTCCCTTGCGTTTTACATATGTGGGTTGCTTGTGATAACAAATTTATGTTTTAAGTATTTCTATCCAAATGTTCTGCTCTGTTTAATGCATAGTACAGGCCACATTTATGACTGATGTTTTACGAAATTCGGTTTCTTAAGTAGTCTAATTTTTTAAATTTATTATTCTGTTGTACGTTACTCAGTTACAATAATTACTTAGTTATTTAAGTTCTGTGTACCGTGAGGGCTGCTGGTTAGAGAAATTTTCTACTTCCCAGGCTATCATCACTGCTTTTTAAACTGTTGGATTTAATCGAGTGCCTTGTAACACAGTAAATGTGATTCTATAGGTAGACGCCATCTTGTAACGGCGCGTGCCTGTGGTTAATGTTATTTCGGTTTGAGTACTTAGGCTTTAAATTTTAAGTGATATTCATTAACTGAAGTTAAGTAATTACTTTTTAAAAATCTGCTCACTACATTGAAATTTGGCATACAATGTTGTAGGTTCGGTTTAGCTTGCTCAAGAGGAAACATTGTAAGTGGATTACATAAAAATTTCGTAAACATAATTACGTAGCTCAGCTCAGGGTTTAATTTGTGTATCAAGAGGATCTATCGTTTTGTAGTTGCTCCTTAAAGTCTTTTAAGTTAATTTATGTTCTAACACCTCTTTTCGTGGGATGCGGTCAGTGTGTAAAATTTTTGGTTTCAGCTTGGTTCAATGTGGATAATGATCAGACTTTTAGACAGTTATTTCTTGTTGAGTGATGTCATCAGAAACTGTAATACGAAGTGCACAGCATGTGTTATTCATCATATGAAAATTAAAACAAGGCTTTATGGTTGTAATATTGAAATTTGATATGTGACAAATTATTTGAAGCAAAATGAGTAATGTAAATACGGCCTAGTACCTAACCATTTCCTCCCCTCTACCACCAGTTCACTGACATCTACCGATCCGTTCTCACGACCTACCACGTCCGCAGATCATGGTCTAGTGGATGGCATTGGTTGGTTGGTTGGGTTTGTGGGAAGAGACCAAACTGCGAGATCATCGGTCTCGTCGGATCAGGGAAGGACTGGGAAGGAAGTCGGCCGTGCCCTTTCAGATGAACCATCCCGGCATTTGCCTGGAGCGATTTAGGGAAATCACGGAAAACCTAAATCATGATGGCCGGACGCGGGATTGAACCGTCGTCCTCCCGAATGCGAGTCCAGTGTGCTAACCACTGCGCCACCTCGCTGGGTAGTGGATGGCATTGCTGCCTCTGGATCATGAAGTCCCAGGTTCAATTCCCGGCTGGGTCGCGGACTTTCTCCGCTCGGGAACTGGATGTTTGTGTTGTCCTCATCATCATACCGAGACTGGAAATGGAAAGATTTGGACCCTGTACGGGCACTGATGAGTACGATGTTGAGCGCCCGATAAACCAACATCATCATCATCACGACTTACCATAGGGGACTGCCATCCCAGCTTCTGGAAGGAGTAGCGTGACGGTGTAATGAAGCTTTTATGCAAATTGTGGGTTTCAGCGTTTGAAGGGTGCGTTTCAGTCCTGAGGTGGTTCTGTGATGTTTTAGGATATTTTCGTACCATGAATTTGGCGTAGACAAGTTACCATAAAAATGTACGATTTTTCAATCTATTCAGGATGAATGTACATTGGACACTTCCGTCTTCCAAGATGACAACACCCAAGTTCACAGTCTGTATAAATACCTTCCTGGTGCGACTAACACGCAGGCAACGTAACGCACCTCAACCAGCACAGTGAATTGCCCCATTTTAACGCCACTGAAAATATCAGGGACTGTATGGAACATTCCTGTAGTTTGATAGCTCTGTAGGATCTAACCATAAATGAAAGCCTTCACTTGCAGAGGGCCCACTTGAAAGAATTTGTGGACTATCTAATCCGCGAATTGAGACCTAATCTGGATAGGGGCGGTATTGGCGTGTTGGGTACTAAGGGTGGCTGATTCTCTTTTATCCAGTGAACTTATTTCGTACACAGGACTTCAATAATTTCACTCTTTTCGATATTAGTTTAACAACATGCAAATTTGGACTTTCCTTCCTCGGATAATAAGGGATACTAAAATTTCGCATCAACAAAAATTACCTTCATTGCTGTAATAGAAATGAAAACACAACCTACGTCAATTTTTTGACTGTGACTGTGTGATACTGCGCGACATCGAGGAGGATTTCGATAAGCATTTACTCGTACCAGGATAACATACAAACAAGAAAATGCAGCTCTGAGTTTATAAACGAATTTGTAACGGTATTGAAAATTGGCTGCCGAGAACAATACGTGACTTACGAAATCCACTGATGAACTTCTCCCCTTACCAATTTATTCTACGATACATTAAACGGAGCAGTGGCTATTGTGCGATACGAATTGAGAGAAACAATCTCGAAAATACCAGAGGCAAGTTCTATCGCGTTATGGTGAAAATAGCACAAACATGCAACGATTTCCTTATATATCATTCATATTTGTGGCAAAGTGTTTTCTGTGGGTTCGATAAAGGTGAGAGAAATGGTCGGCAGTTGCACGATATTGGAGTTTGGAAGGTCGCGGAATTGGTTTCTATTCTGAGCACACCACCCAGCTATGGGTGTTGCATTAGTGGAATGAAGCTGGCGTCCTCGCTACAGGAAAAGAAGGGAATGGACATCGATGTCAAGTCTAGGAAAACTGTTTCTTCTGCATGGCCGTCGAGTTTAACTTTGCTGATGAGGAATGTGTCAATGAAGAATGGTGAGATAATTTCTGTTGATGCTTCAGGAGTAAAGAAATGTGTGTCTGAGAGAGAGACGGAGAAAGAGAGAGAGAGAGAGAGAGAGAGAGAGAGAGAGAGAGACCGGGGTAGAGGAGATGAAATTAAGGTAGGGCAGAAGACGGAGAGAGAACGGGAGATGAGAGGACCGTATGTTTCCCCATGAAAGTTACAGATGTTGTCAGGCACAAATGGTAGTTCGCGTAATGACGAGCATGCTCAATATTGATAGTAACTGGCCCATTGTATTAGCTGCGCAGTCCGACCATGACAATAGCGGCATCGGCAGGTAACCAAACGCTGTGGTGCAGGCGTATCGAGTGAGTTTGCGGCCATCGCTATGAAATGGGATCCATTCACTAATGACTGTTTTCGACGTTGCTACCTGTAGCGAACGCGCTCGTGCTGTAGGCACCGCATATTGACATATGCGCTATTGCGTGCCATTGTGTTCTTAAGCCACTACTCAGAAACGTTGTCGGTGTGCAGACACTGAGTTTGCATGTGTCCGATCGTATTGACAGAGAGAAGCGAGTGTTTTGGAATTACTTCAGATATGTAGACGGAGTAGAGGATACTGATTGTTGTTTCTAGGGGTCTACAACTGAAAAGACGGGCCACCGGCTACTTCGAAAGTATTGCAGGAGTACTTATACACTTTTTGACGATTGAAAGAGAGGGTGTTCCTGCCATTAACCGTTATCCGGGAGTAATGGTGTTCATAGAATCTACCGGACCTGCTGATGTGTGTTTTTATTTATTTATTTACTTTTATTTTACATGTCTAGTTTGGTTCCGTAGAGCCAAAATAAGGAACAAGTCTTCACTTTCACGGAACGGTTCAGAACATGGAATTAGCGCAAATAGAATATGTAGACTACTCCTAAGCATATGACAAACGGCGAATATATATTACCATATATTACCACAATCAACAACGTAACACAGAAACTAGCTTAAGTTCCTTAACTGTTTTCCCAGGAACCCCCGACAGAATAGAAGGAATGATGCAAACTGCATTTCAGCCTAGTCTTAATTGAGTGGAAGCTATTAATTCTTGGGAATAAGGTAATATTGTTAATAACAAACAACATTAAAGAAAACTGACGTTGACAGGTCAATGTTAGAATTCCCAATATCCCAGGACAAGCTTTTACAAGATATTCGCCAACCCTATGTTGCTCGAACTGCCGTTTCTGAGCCATTAATAATCTTTTTCAGTGGGAACAGTTACCCCAGTATATAATGCCGTATGTGAGACGGGAATGAAGATAACCAAATTAGATTAATTTTCGTGTTTCACTCTCACTTATTGCAGACATTGTTGTAATGTTAGGTATAGCAGCATTCAGTTCCTGAAGAAAATCCAGAACATATGCCCATTCTACGTAATCAAAATGAGAGTTTTAGATGAATTTGTCTCAGAAACAGTAAAAAAACTGAATACTACTATGATTTAGCATCAATTTATTTTCTACAGGCCATGACCTTACGTCTTGCACTGTGGTATTGGATACATTGCCTACCTTTTTCACCGAGCCTCAATCAGACGCTACATCAGAAACTTTCTCATTACCGTGGAGAATAGATTTTTCTGTGTGTTTTTAAGGATGAGAGGGATCAGTTACGAACTACTTCTGTTTTTTCATAATGGGGCAATTTCCGCAGCAATATTTTGTGATCCACACGATCAAACGCCAGAGTTAAATCAAAGGAGGTATCAAGTGTTTGTAACTTTTTCTTTAATTCGTCCAGTGCCTCACCGAGAAAAGGGAGTATAGCGTTTTTAGTTGTTAAGATCTTCTGAAACCAAACTGAATGTTTGATAGCAAATAATGTGAACTGAAGTGATCCATCACCCTTACGCACAGCCTTTCCAATAACTTTTCCAAACGTCGATGGCATAGTAAAGATCTTAAATGGTCTATATTAACCCTTTCTCCTCTTTTAGAGAGCGACTTTACTATCACGTACTTTTATTATTCAGATAGCTAACCATTAATAAAAGAAAAATTACAAATGGGGTCATATACTGGGCTAAGATACGTAGCACAGTGCCCTAGGACCCTAATAAGTATCCCACCTTACCCATGAGAATCATTAGTCTTCGGCGATTTGTTGACAGTCTCTCCCTCACGAGTATCGCGGAGGTGTATTTCAGACAGGTGCCCTGGGAAGCCGTCTTATAAGAGTGTCACATGATTCCCCGTAGAAACTATGTTTTGTCTGATTGACCTGCTGTGTTGAGAAAGTACTATAGTAGCACCGAGTCTATTCAGGTGAAGCGCACAATATTTCGAAAAAAAGCTTGGATGGTTTCCCGCTCTCCCTAACCTTGCCACATCCCTCGAAGAACAGCACTACTGATTGTCTGAAATGATCTGCATATTAGTAAAACAAGATGTGACTTCATAGGGCTGCGTTTCATTTTTCCCTTTTTTTTTTTGTTCGAACTTGGAAGTCCGTTTTCTCAGGTCTTCTAGGAAATCCCGAAATAGTTGCTAGCCTTGTCTTTCTTAGACTGATAATTACTTATCTGTGTTGGTCACTGTGATGAATCCATCTCGCACGTCGTGATTTAACTGTCACAAAGAAAAAGGAGACGAGTGGTAATTTTTGCCGCATAATAATGTAGCGTCCATTCTGTGCAAACAGTGGCATTCTAGCAACGTATCTGTTTAGTTTAGCAAATGGATAATGTATATTTTTGCAGTATGGTGTCACGTGTGTGTTGACTGGCGATGAGAGATGGGAGTGTGCGAAACCCTGTACTGGCGCTTGACCTATCACACTCGAACAGCACAAACTGAACAGCGTGGCAAAACGTCCCCACCCGACGGACCGGTCACCATAGAGTGTCACATGCTCTCATTCCGTAGGACTTGGTACTAGCTTTGCAATTATGTCTAGGACAAGGTGCAAAGTCCGGTAATAAGAAATTTTACAGCACGCTTCTCCATTCTTTGCCGGCCAGGTAATGAAAGTGGTCCGCCTACTTAACTGAGTGGTCAGCGCGTTTGACTGCCATGCAGTGGGCCGAGGTTCGCTTCTAGGCCGGTTCGGACATTTTCTCCGCTTGGGGGCCAGGTGTTGTGTTGACCTCATCATCATTCCATCGACACGCAAGTCGCCTATTCTAGCACCAACTGAAAAGACTTGGACCTTGGCGGCCGAACTTTGCCAGATGGAGCTTCCGGCCATCAGTTCATTTCATGGACACTATGACTTAGTTGCACCAGCAGGACTCCCAAAGAGGCTTCCTATGAACCGAACGCCACCACATAGGCCTGCGCTACGGATCTCAGCTAAGACGATGAGTTTATTGTTATGAAGTGATACCGAATCGAAAGGAAGGAGACAGAGTACCATCCAGTGACAGGACACAAACTGAAATATGTCTGAGGAGCTGAACTCAAAAATTCAGCAACGAGGATGAAGATGTAGAGCACCAATGAGTAAAATTCGAAAGCTCTATAAAACATGATTTGGCCAAGTATGTGCCAGTCAACGCTTACCTGGACTTAATAGTCGAATTAGAAAGTTGCTCCAAGAAATGCAGCTATGGTTCAGACTTTTCTTGCTCTATCCGCCAGCGTTTTTATGACGCTTCGCTTTTGGATAGAGCAAGAAAAATTTGTGAACCAGAGCTACTTGACACAGAATTAAAACATCTTATCACTGCATTGCTGAAGAATAGTTATTCGTTCGCTGAGGTAAAAAGAGGGTTAAGACGACCGCTTAGAAATCATAGTGATGCTCAACCGCCGGTGAAATCGAAAGTTCTCCTGCCATTCATTAAGGACGTGACTGACCGCATGGGAAAAATCTTGAGAAAGCGGAATATCGCGGTAATGTCCACATCCACATGGAAGATATAAGATTATCTAAAATGGGCGAGGGATTCTCACCAACCGCTGGAAAAAGCTGGAATTAATAGGATTCCGTTAACTGTGGGGAGGTGTACATGGATACTACAAAAAAAAATTATCAAAAAGCGAGTCAAAGAGCACAGGGACAATTGCAGAAGAGGGGAGACTGAGAGATCAGTGGTTGCGAAACATGCTTCACAGCCAGGAGACCACCACATTCATTTTGACCGGACTCAGGTACTGGCAGCTTTAACAACCCAATTACAGAAACTCTGATAAACAACCCTCTGCTGTAAAATAAGTAGGAAAATTTAGTCATCCTGACAGTGACAAAATTTACACTTATGTTAATTTGATCAACAGGAAAGTCATGTGGATACTAATATTTATCATGAAATAGAGACTGAATGAAAGAATATAATAGGATACGCAACAAAAATATGAAAGAAAGAATTGCAAAATAATTAATAACGAAGGTTAGAGCCCAGATGGTAAATTGGCCAAAGATGACATTTACCATAGAAGAGAGTTGTAACCGCGTCGAAAAGGAAGTTCGATGTGACTACAATGTAACTCGGAAATGGAAATGTAAGCTTCAGTTGCTATCTTATCTAGTCGCTCTCTAGTAGTACTGTGATAGTAGCATGCATGTAACCGCTACTAGATTGTTTTAATCTAATCGGAAGTTTGAAAGTTTTGCGATATATACTGAAGTATTATTCAGAAGTCATACTAAAAGAAAATCATCCTTATCGTTAGCAAGATAACCGGATACAGAGGTTCGCGACGAAATGAAATCGTGTGAGATTTGTGATGGGATTTAGCCTTCCTGATACTGAATAAGCACGAACATTCAAGGACACTGAAAAGATAGATCGCTAACAGAAAAACAATTATTAGTCTCGAGTAGGTAACAGACAAACGCAAACACGAAGAACGTACAACTGCGCCCAGTTGTCAGAAGTTGTCGTCAACAACAGGATTACTGATGCAAACGGAAGCAATTCCCTGAGTGAGATATCGGGGTGCGTGCTCAGCGTAGGGACAATTAAGTACAAGGAACAATAAAATTGGATTCAAGCTTTAGTTCTTCGTGTCGGCTACATAACTGAATAGACATTAACATGTGTATTAGTGACAATTAATTGGCTATTAGAATATTATGAAGTGGAAAGTAAATTCATGGTTATTTAACAGCGAACAGTCATCGATTTGTCCCAAGATTACAAAGCGTTCTGAACATTGCTTAAGTAAATGTTATCTCTGGAATTACGTCGTGTAGTATTGAACACGAGACATAGCGACGTCTTGACGACGGGATAACAATTTATTAACGTAACATTCTCGCAATTCCGTAATGTGGTCAAGACTTGGGCGATGGATTGAAGATTCAAGACGTTGTATTATTAATATTCAACATCCATTATCTAACCGGGCATAATGAAAAGAAGAACTACAGTTAGCCAGTTCGCGCAAGCTGAAAAGTCTGTTGCGGACTCACAGAAAAAGAAAACTGGTGGTCATCATTTTAGGTCAAGGGAGAGATCGCGTCATCAAGTGGTGCAATTGTCGCGTTTATCAGTGAAGAAGCAAGAGTGGCTTACACATTCTGACACGCTGCTCTGTCGAAATATTGGCATTAATCACAAAAGACGGTATGTGAAATATGACCAAACCACGAGAGTAGATTGTGTTTTTCTACTAGTTACAGGATGGCGTCGTCGTGAGGGACGGACGCCGTTCCATACCGACTGGGACAACCATCACCGCCGAGTCGTGTCAGCTCTAAGGAGACCCGACGGCACGCAGCCACAAACGGATACCACGAAAGGCTGTACAGAGAGGCCATGGAGACTGTGAAGCACTCCGGGGATTTTAGTAGGAAATATGAAGTCTTGAAATTGAATGAAGTTTGGATTCCGCTGCTGAAGAAAATGTGTACCAATGTTCGACCATGGGATGATAGTAACAGCGGACGACGGCAGTCGACAACGGCCAGTTGCGCTCGCATGTTCAAAACATGTGAACATGTGACGTCATGCCACTGCGCGGAAGCTCGTGAAAGTGGAATGTTGCTGCAGTCAGTAGCGAGCCAAGGTGTGAATCGACCTTCAGGAAGGAAGTTGGTAAAGGATCGGCACGCAAAAGTCACCTAATTTCCGTAAAATTTTGGGAGAGGGGGGGGGGGATGAGCTCCGACACCATGTTCAATACACCACAGACGTTTTCGATAGAGTTAGATGTAGTGAGTTGGGGGACCAGCACATCAATTGGAACTGTGTTCTCCGAACCAATCAAACTTCTGGCCTTTTGGCAGGGCGCATTATCTTGTTAAAAAAATGTCACTACCGTCGGGAAACATGATCGTCATCAAGGGGTGTACATGGTCTGCAACTATTGTACGAGATACTCCTTGGCCGTCATTGTGTCTTTCACCAGGTCGAGTGGCTCCATGGATGCCCACATGAATGTTCCACAGAGCACAATGGAGCCGCTGTCAGCCTGTCTCTGCCCGTAATGCAGGTGTCAAAGAGCTGTTACCCTGGAAGCTGACGGATCCGCAACCTCGCATTGGCATGATGGAAAATGTATCGGGATTCATCAGACCATGCAACGCGCTGCCACTGTGCCAACGTCCGATGCTGACGGTCACGTGCCCATTGCGCCCGTAGTTGCCCATGTCGCAGTGTTAACACTGGCAACTGCATGGGTCGTCGGATGCTATCTGAAAGTGCAGAGACCAATTCAAGCGCTGTGACATTATGTTTAGGAAACACGAAACACCTGCGTGGTTCAAGATTGAAGTGGCACGTCGTCGGAGCGCACATTGTTTTCAGGCGCTGCGTGACACATGTGCGATGCAGCATTGACATATGCTATGGCGGCGAGATGGGTGAAAGTGTTTAGAGATGGCAAGGATGTCATTCCAGATTGGGTCAATGAATAGAAAAGCCCTGCTTCCCTCAGTCCACAGAACGTGTGTCGTGAACCAACTGGTACAAAAACGAGCGTTATTGTGGCTTACTATTTCCACGGCCTAAACTTGCGTCATTTTGTACCACAGAGGCAGAGTGTCACTCGAGCTTGCTACTGCTTTCTCTTGCAACATCATCTTCGTCCAACACTGAGAAGAAATCGACGGCATCTTCTGGCACGACCAGCTCGCCAAAATGTTGGATCTACTTAATGGCGCGCAGTACGAGACAAGAGAAGACATCAACCGTGTCTCGGGACTGTCCTTGAAACTCGTCAACAGAGATGGCCGTGCTGCAGATGTACTACGCTTTGTATCAGTGTGGTGGAAGATGACTAAGATGCGGGGTATTATATTGAGGGCATGAAATACGGCGAATGTGTGTCAATAAAGTCTGGTATAAATATTAACAGTGTTGCCATTACGTTTTATCCAACTAACGTAAATCTGTAAGGTGCAAGGAATATTCTTACACTTTCTTAGTTGCTCGGTTTCTCTGTTCGGCTAACAGATTGTCATCTACGCCGTTCGCAGCATCCTAAGGGATACTGAGAAGTTGAAATTAGTATTTACCACTTTCAGTTGGATGAAAGCTGCTTTACTTGCGCTTTGAGTTTCTAAGTACAGGCTCAATCAAAACACGTTGGGAGTAAGGCAACGAACTATGAGCAACGAGATTAACTCAGATTCACCCTGCCTAACGGGAACTTCTGCATCGCACATATTTGCATTGGGAGCGCGGTACGCCAGAAGGTGTGCGAACGGCGACACATGTTAGCGGGGAAGATAGTGACTGGGTCGGTGATATAGGCGGAGCGTGGCGGATTGACCTCGCAGCAGACACTGTGCGGCCCGCCTCTGACGGCCACTTTATTAAATACGGCACGAGCGCCAGCCAGCCAGCCAGCAGCCGGCAGCCTGCTATCTCCGTTAATCAGATTGTCCGATAACGGTATTACAGGCCTCAGCAAGCCACGTCCTCTTCCGTTGTTCCATGGCCCTGTAATGAAACTCAACTCGCCGAACAAGCGCGGTGCCCGTCTTGTGACCCAGTTTACTAGTACACGTGGAACTGTGTGTACTTGTGTGTGTGTGTGTGTGTGTGTGTGTGTGTGTGTGTATGTGTGCGTGTGTTTCATATGTTATGTGCTCGCTCGGTTTCATACGTACAAAAGAAGTCGATAGCGCTGCGGTTTGTTACAAAAAATGTAACTAAAATTCTCTCTCTCCTTCCTAGCGTTTGTTCCGTCACATGGGACGCCCTGTTGTGATGACATGACGAACTTGTTTCATTTTAATTTTGTGGCCAAATATCCCTCGGTCCGCCAAAGATGTCAGCTAACATAAACGAAAAAGTAGCGTGCGCCATGTGAATGTAACGCTGTGAACTTTTGCTATCGTAATCAGTGCTTATGACTTGCTCGTATAGCGATGTTTGCAGTGCACTGTCTCGCGAGGCAGTGAGGTGAGCCACATCCGAATCTAATCCTCTCAGTGGGATCCATGGGTGGTTGTGCCCTGCCGCAAGTAAAACTGTTTCATTAGTTTCCCCTGTAAAATGTATCCTTCGTTTCCTTTTGCTGTCTGTACGCTGCCATCAGACATAAAGGCGTTCACAACCTTGTAAAAGAACGAACGAGAGTGAGCTTCCTCTGGAAAAAGCTCGACATACAAGGCAACATTTCTCCTAAGTTTTCCATAAATCAGGATGATTTCAATTTTCTATTCCGTGGTTGCAACACTCATCGTCCACTTGCACGTGTGTGCTCCAAATGTTACGTAGGTGCGCAGGAAATAAACACAGAAATGTTTAGAGCCGCTTTCTGTTTAAGTCTGCACGATACGTGATCTCAGCACACAGCGCTCTGCCTGTTATGACACGTCGTAGTTCGCTACACGGCCACGGTGGCGCATGGACTACTCCCGTGTTTGATATGTCGGGGGAATACAATATTGCAAATTGGTTTTCTGTTCCTCCGATTATAGCCCTATCTGTGGTGAAGGAAAAAAATAGCATCAGACAAAACTTACGTATAAAAAATCCTGTCGGAGGAACTTCGGCAACTGAGCATTATACCAGAGGTTTAAAATACCGCTACAGTTTATTTTAAACACACCGATCTTCAGGTGTTGTACTGAGAATAGCAAGGAACGGGAGATAATTTTTAAACGCAGCAATACACTTAAAAACGTGTCCTGGTATTCTACGCATTTTTATTAACCCAGGCAGTCGTCCGTAATACTGTCTGGCTTCACTTCGTCATTGACTTAAGTTATATAGCACCTAGCCTCTGGTAAAACGTATGTAGATTTTCCCTATGATTCGTAATCTCCAATAAAAAAGGGGTTTCTCAATGAATGTTTCAAAGTTGACCCCCGCCACTTATGCACGGTGTGGAGTGGTGCTGGGGGCAGGGCGGAGGGCTCGAGTTTGGTATCATTGGATGCTTCCGTCCAAGATAAACAAATTAGATTTATAATTTTTTTGGCCTGATGTGAGATATTTAAATGTTTTCAGTTAAAATTAACTCCCTATATGTTTCTGCCCTCGACCTCTCTACTGAGACAATCGCTGCCTATTTGTGAGGTCTCAAATAACATTCCTCTGATTTACGTAAATGTTAATTTCGCACTGTTTCTTGTGTAGTGGCTCGTTCCCTGTTGCGATCTCGCGCGGTTACGGGTGTTCACTGATGTGTTAACTACAAGTTGATGTCTTATTTTGGAACATTAGTTAACTGAAATGTTTTTGTGTTTGTTGTAGTAGTACGTGAACTCATACTCTGCTTTATTGAATTCATTTTGAGAAAAAATCACCTGGGTGAGCTGTACGTGTACACAATATCACGTTTTGAAATCTCAAGTTAGTATTAAATATTTATTCAAGATTTCTTGGATTGTTATCCGAATCTGAGTTGGTCAAATTCCACGTGTTAAAAAATCGTAATAATAGTTTGCACATATCAGTTGATCTCTTTTTTTTGTGGCCTGATACCTTATCACTCTTTTTTTATTGCCTTTGACCTTTTTTCCGGGACCTTTGCCCTTCCCGGGCAAGTGCTCCACCAACTTTTTTTTTTACATAATGGAGTAACAGTAACAAACATAAATTGCTGCTAGCATTTTTTTTTATATAAGACGATGACCTTTATAAAATAAAATATTGCTGGGAAACGTAAATAAGTGGACTTTTTTTTACATAATAGTGAAAAAAAATCCTGTTTCTGTCAGTACAAAACAATAACGGTCTACGTTCCTATTTTGGGCCCGTACCTCGCTAATCCCGTTATACCTCGCGTTGGTGTCGGGTACGTCTTCACGTGTGGTTGTGGATCCTCTCCACTGTCCTGGTCCTTTCTTGTTCTGATACGTATAGACAATGATTACATTCTCTTACCCGGGACACCCCAACTGGGTGGGGAATCAAGCAAGGCACTCCCTAAAAAATTTGCGTAATATGTTCGATATCTCGGATGCCTCGTAAGCTGTGAGTGATGTTCCTGTAGTAAGGCCCAAAAGTCGAGCACATTCTTACTGCCGTCTCGGGAAAGATAACGCACAGTCAAACCTCGAATCCATGTCACTGCGTTTGTCTTTGTTCGGGGATAATATGTCCTATCTGGGAGAAGTAGTATGCGTGGTTCTATTGTTTGCGGCCCCACCCGAAGGAGGAAGGCGATCATTCTTTTGACCAAACACCCTACGTCCGCCGAAGGTCCGCATATCAGGCGATGCTCCTCTGTGTCTATAACATTGCACTGCGGACGCAGTGGCTCGTCCGCCATATGAATTGTATGGAACCTGGAACAAGCCACGTATTTCCCATTTACCACCTGATACCACAGTGCGCGCGTTCCCGTATCAAGGTGTGGGTGGTGCACTGTACGCCATACCACTGACCACGTAACTGTTGGTTGGCGGCGCTCTACGGCATTATTCGGCCGTCGTAGAGTCAAGATGTGATATATATCACGTGCCGTTGCCGTCCTGGTAGTCGGTAGTTCCATTATGTACATAACTGTGTTCCACAAAAAAGGTTCGCATATGGGCAAGCGATGGTGAGATATGAGACACCGCTACCGGAGCCGAACGAGAAGGTGGAGCGAGTTCGTCTATCAAGGTGCCCGTCAGACTGGTCTGGTGTCGTGTCCACATCTTTATCATTGTGGTTACACAAATAGCCACTGCTCGGTCGCTTACGTGGACTAGTCCAAGACCTCCACGTCTACGAGGAAGGGTGAGGGTTTCGTATCCTACCTTAAAAAGCAGACCTGTGCTCACAAAATATCCTAGTGCCGCCAGGATTTGGCGGGCCACCACCACCGGCATAGGAAGAACTTGTGCCAGGTGGGGTATGCGAGAAGCTAGATAAATGTTGGCAAAGGTGACCCGTTGTATCATATCCAGTGCCCTTAACCTGTGACTTCGGACACTCGCACGAACTGTTTGCAGAAGATGTCTGTAACTCAGTGCCGCCGTGCGTCGAACGTCTGTAGTGAAGATAATTCCTAGGCATTTCATCTTGTTGATGGGCTGTAATGGTGCTACACTTCCTGTCGGGAGTCCTCTCGAGATGTTCATCGCTCCCGACTTTGCATGTTTAGGCGACTTCCCGTAGCCATACAATACAAATTAATCCAACGCAAGGCCGCTCTTGTCTCGTCGCCTGACCGTGCTAAAAACACTAGGTCATCTACGTATGTTCGGCATATAAACTTGTTGTGCCTTATCGTCATGCCTTGGAGTCGATTCCGGAGCCCGCAGAGCAGCGGCTCGACAGCGATGGCATACAATATCGGTGACAGCGGGCACCCTTGTCTGACCGATTGTGAGATGGTGATGGGCCCCACCAAGCGTCCATTGATGAGCACTTTGGATGCGGCTCCGTGGAGTAGTCTCATGACGACGGTGACAAAACTTTCCGGAAACTTCATTTTCGTCATCACGTCCGCGAGATAAGCATGACTCAGCCTGTCAAATGCGCGATCGAAGTCTATCGATACCAATACACCCCGGAGACGACATGTTGATGCCAGTGCGATAACATCGCGGTAGTCGCTGAGTGCCGTTTGTATATTGCTATCTCCTCCTAGCTGGGTTAGGTCGAGTGATATCACTTGGCGTATTACGCGTTTAAAGCGTGCTGCAAGTATCCTGGCGTAGATCTTGTAGTCGCAATTAAGAAGGGTCAGTGGCCGGTAGGCCTGTATCCGTGTGCCGCCAGATGGTTTGTGGATGGGGATGATCATTCCTTCCACGAAGGAGGGTGGAAGCGGCACGTTGGGAGACATCAATTCGCAGTACATGGCAGTCCATCGTGGAGTCACGAGATCTTTAAATGTACGATAAAACTCTAACGGAAACCCGTCGGGCCCAGGCGATTTGTGCGACGCTCCCTTAGCAATCGCTTCCATTACGTCGTCAACTGTGACTTCACCTGTTAACTCCAGGTTGGCCGTTTCGTCGAGACATGCGGAGAGCGTTCGTCGGACCTCACGAAAGGCTGCCTGATCGTGTTCCGCTTCTTCATAGAGATGACCGTAGTGTTCCACAAAAGCGTTGGCAATGTCTTTTTGCGTTATCATACGGCGACCATCTGGCAGTACGACCGTCTGTATTAAAGTTCTGCGGCTACGTTGTTTTTCTCTGATAACGTGATACATCGACGGTGATTCTCCACGGACTCGTTCAAAGGCCCTTGCACGGATTGCGACACCCTCCAGACGGCGGCGCGTTATGGAAATTATTTGGGCCTGTGCTCGTTTTATTCCGGCACGACGCTCCTGTGAAGGTGCTTGTGCAGAAAGTTCGCGGAGCATCGTGAAATAAAATTCCGTCGTGTGTCGCCTCCACATCATCTGCTCTCTTCCATATGCAATTGACGCTCGGCGCAATGCAGGCTTAACGCATTCCAGCCACCTCAACAACGTCGTCGGATATGTCGGGAGGCGTCGTTCACACACGTGCCAAGTGTCTTCGATTAAGAGTCTGCACTCAGGTTCCCTGAGGTGTGCTGTATTCAGTTTCCAAACACTGCGACTCCTCCACACTTGTTGACAACTCAGGGAGACCGTGCATATGTATGCTATGTGATCTGAAAAGGCGACAGGCCACAATTCCACATCGAGGATCGCAGGTTCGAGACGACGTGTTACGTAAATGCGATCGAGACGACTTGCAGAGTGACTCGTGACGTAGGTGTATCCACGTCTGTCGCCATGTATCGTCTCCCATGTATCAATGAGATTCATGTCCTGTATGAGTTGCCGCAGCTCCAGGCATGAAGTCTAACGTAAGTGTTGATCTTTTGGTGCGAGCGTGCAATTGAAGTCGATTCCAAATAAGACATGTTCATACCGACCTAAGAATAGTGTTGCAATCTCCTCTGCGTAAAATCGGGATCGGTCGCGCCGTCTGTCGGACCCCGACGGTGCGTAAATGTTAACGACCCGTACTCCCAGCACTGTGAGCGCCAGTCCTCGCGCTGACGGCAGGTACACCACGTCCTCGGCTACTATGCCGCTACGTAGAAGTATCGCTGTTCCGCTGCCGCCGTCGGTAGTAGGTGTAATGTATGTATCATACTCATAGAGGTCGGGGAAGCTCTCAACACATACTTTCTGCAGCAGAACGATATCGACGTCTGACGCATGCAACATGTCTCGTAATAATTGCAATTTGACAGGCGTTCTGATCGTATTAATATTAATAGAGGCTGTTCGATATGCCTGCCGCTGTTCCTGAGTGCGTAAAGCGCACATGAACGCTGATGTTAATTTGTGTGCTGCTGCCCGGCGACATGCCGTCTGTGCGTCAGTCTGCATCTTCTGCGTGGTTAACATCCTGTGGACGCAGCACTCGCCATTGCGGGTGCGTCGTCGGTCTGTGGGTCAGTATCGGATTCGTCGGCCCAGTTCCTGTGCTGGAGGTCCAGCTCCCGTCGTGTTTCTCCGGCCTGGCTGACCGAAGGCGGTGTCGTTGCTGCGGTGGGTCGAGGGACTCCTTCCGTGGGCTTTCCGTCCGGTGTGTCTGTATTCAACCCCTGTCTAGCATGATTCGCGTCGTACTGCTGTGTGGGAGGTAGAACCTCCCGTTGCGCATCCGGATGCACTGTATCCACGTTACACCCAAGTCCGTCTGACGTGGACTGTAGTAAGCAGGTATCCGACGGCGCTAGCCGTCGTTATTTGTGGCGCTTCGGCGATCGTTGTTTGCGCGTGTGCGCCTCCGTATCCGAGTGCTGAAGTGACTCCCGGTGCTCAGGAACGAAAGCAGCTGTTGGCACAACCGCAGGATCAATTTCCATACCTCCTACCGATTCTTTCCGCTCGGTTAAGGGCGTCGTCGGCGCCGGAGCGGCAGAAGTGTGCGTCGTTTCGTCACTGGAGGCGATCTCTGCTGCAGTCGGTTGCCGTAAACTGTCAGGATTCTGTAGCTGGACATTCTTCGGGATGGTATCTGTTAGAAATGCGTCCGCATACGTTAGTGGCAGCGGCGTCAACGTGGACGGAGGCACGGGTTCGCCGTTTGGAACTTGCACTATCCTCCGCTGCATACATTCGGAGCGGACGTGGCCCTCTTTCCCGCAGCCTGAGCATGTTTTGGGTTGTCCATCGTAGATGACTATAGCTCTACATCCGCCGATGAACAAGTACGAGGGTACATGTTGTGTCAGTTCTATTCTGATTTGACGCACCCCATTGAGAACGGGGTAAGTCGTGAAGTTGGACCATTTTTCCTCAACGTGGCTAAGCACTCTTCCATATGGGCGTAAGGCGTCATCGACCAAGTCAGACGGAACCTCGAAGGGAAGTTCGAAAATACGTATGTTTCGTAAGCCCAGTCCTGCGTGATCAATAGTTACTTCTCCAACATGTCCATCAGAGTGACGAAATTTGAGCCCATGTTCAGTATCTCGGATGATTCTGTCACATACTGCATCGTTAATCAGCTTGACGTAAACGACACTGCTCACTATGGAGAGGTGGATTCCGATAAGATCGTTGTAGTCAAGTTTAACTTCGTCTCGTAGGAACCTTTCTATTTCGTAGGCTTTCGGTCTCGCATATCCATTCGAAAAACTAATCTTGAGAGTCGACTTTCGGTATGCACGTGCCATTCTATATCGAGTCGTCTAAACGCGCGAGTACGCCGAAGAGGTAAGCAACTGCGCGAGCGCGAAATTCTCCGGCAGGGACGTAAACAGACGTCCGTGCCGTAGCACCGCCGAAGCCAGACTCACTCAAATCACCTTGTATGCTGTTGTTTCCACATTCTTACAAAAAATCGTTTTCGTTGAAAAGTCGGAATCTGTGCCAGTAGACTTGAGAATACAATCCCTCCCGTTTGAGTCGACTGTTGTCGTTCTGGGACTTTGTGCAATGTACCATTTGTAGCCGGTATCCCGGTGTTCGTTTAACCATCGACGTTAGGTCAGTGAATCGTATGTTGTTAATAGTCGTAAACACCTGGGACGTCATGCACTATAGAGATCAAAATCATCGTTAAATTCTCCTGTCACCATACAAAAAAAGTTTAAATACTATGATAACTTCCTCTAGAGTGTTGCTCCAACACAGCTGAAACAACGATTATTCTCGTATTGTAAGTTTGATATTCAGTCCGAGAAATTGGGAATGGAAGTCACTAGGCCAAGATAATATTTATCCCAAGGAACCAAGAAACCTTATTTTTAAATGCAGTAGTCCACCATAATAATAAAATATTATTGCCTGAGGCTTGCCAAGAAATACGAGTAACTAAATACAGGCCGTACTACTCTTGTGTCATCAAATTATTGAACAGTTTATTGCAGTTGGTTAAGTGCAAAGGCATTAACATTGATATGCACGCTGGTGTTGTAAATTGTTATCTAATACAGATTAAGTATAAGACAACAGATAAGCTATCCCAACCAAAATATCACTTACCTCCAAATCCTGCTCTGCAAAATACATTGCTCGTAATGTCATTGTACATCTATCTTTAGTCAAAAAATGGTTCAAATGGCTCTGAGCGCTATGGGACTTAACTTCTAACGTAATCAGTCCCCTAGAACATAGAACTACTTACACCTAACTAACCTAAGGACATCACAAACACCCATGCCCGAGGCAGGATTCGAACCTGCGACCGTAGCGGTCGTGCTGTTCCAGACTGTGGGGCCTAGAACCACTCGGCCACCACGGCCGGCCTATCTTTAGTCAAAAAAAATGGTTCAAATGGCTCTGAGCACTATGGGACTCAACTGCTGTGGTCATAAGTCCCCTAGAACTTAGAACTACTTAAACCTAACTAACCTAAGGACAGCACACAACACCCAGCCATCACGAGGCAGAGAAAATCCCTGACCCCGCCGGGAATCGAACCCGGGAACCCGGGCGTGGGGAGCGAGAACGCTACCGCACGACCACGAGATGCGGGCTATCTTTAGTCATTAAGGAAAATTGTTGATAGCTTTAACAGCCTCTGTACTGTAACATACCATATGATGTCATTAACAGGACGATCACAGTATGGTGACAATAAATACGACGTCCTGTGGATATACTACAAAGTAGAAAGTAAGTTATTTCGAAAGGACAATAACAATATGTTTACTATTAACAGCATATTCTCTGCGTCTTTTCGTGGTTTAAATTTCAGTATCATAATTATGAAGTAATACGGCATTCCGATTTTATTATAATTTTGAAACCTCTTGACATTGTCTACAAACCCGAAATTGCAATGTTGTACCCAGAAAGAAATAAAGTACCAGTCAAATGGAGAAACCATTTTCATTTAGAGAATATTGTGGATCAGTTTCTTCAAACACTGATCAAAACGGAAGTTAGTAGTGAGGTTCACAGTGAAATACGTACAACATTAGCACTGCGTCCGGTACGAGTGCTGGAGTGCGATGCCAACGGGCCATTATCCTGGTAACCGGACCCCGCAGCTGACTCAGACTCGGCCGTATGCGGGATCAGCACAGGCCACCCCAAGCCTCATAAATATAATATTATGCGGCCCGTTACCAGCCTCACGCACGCACGCACGCCCGCCCGCACGCACGTAGCGCGGCAAGTCTTGCGTACGATTATTCCGTGTTTCCCACTCCCGGCCGCGCCTCCATTCATCTTGCCAGTCGCGCAGCCCGCCGCTGGTTCGGACGCGACTTCCGCGCTCGTGGGAGGTCCACCGGCTGGCTGCCTATCAAATGGGGTCCACACGCAAACGCAATGCTAATTGGTGCGGCCGCATGGGAGAGCTAGCGGCTGGGATACGCGCTCCGTGCGCGCCGAGGACGCGGTTTGCATCTCGATCGCCGCCACCGCAGTGCTGCCAACTGTACCATTTCGGATCGTGCTGTAATATTCACGGTTTGTTTTGGAACTGCAGATGAGAACGCAACGCATTCGCAGAATGCGCCATCTATCCGACAATGTCAGCATAGAACAAAGTATGCTCACTGATGAAACAGTTAAGCACCTACAAGCAAAGAGCAAGCGAAGGCGGAGTGGTTTTCAATCAGTGATCAAAATGTGTAGTAAAATGAGCAACAAAGTAGAGGAAGTGATTGTGCGAGCACACAGCTCGTCAAAAGGATAATGCACCGCTTTGGGCATGGATTATCTCCGAAACTATTACAGATACATGTCTCATGTTACAAATGTTACCTCTTTGTATACTGCACCTGCTGAACCACCGAATCGACCTCGAAAAGGCCTACGACCGTGTCTGGCATCCCGGTCTCCTGTTTAAACTCCAAACCTACGCCCTTCCTGTCAACTACATCCGTCTGATGGCCTCCTTCCTCTCCCGCCGGCCCTCCTATGTTACCATCCATAATGTAATTCCCACACCTTCTACACCTCTCCAGGTGTGCCCCAGGGCTCTGTCCTCTCCCCTCTCCTCTACCTCCTGTACACGGCAGATATGCTCCAACCCCCCCCCCCCCTCCAGTACACCCCTTAAAATATGCCGATGACATCGCATTCCTCGCCCTCGCTCCTACCCTCCAACGGTCCCAACGCCTTCTCCAGCATCACCTTGACCTTTTTGCCACATGGTGTAACCAGTGGCTCCTGAAAATCAATCCTTGCAAGACCCAGGCAATCATCGTAGGTCGTACTACTCGCTCCTTCCGGCTCCTGGATTTCTCCCTTACCTTCTGCGCTCGTCCTGTCTGCCTCACCCCCACCCTCACCTACCTTGGGCTCACCATTGACCGTCACCTCACCTGGATCCCTCATCTCCGCTCCATCCAATCCAAAGCCCAAAACCGCCTCCGACTCATGAAACTCCTATCTGGCCGGACATGGGGGTTGCACCCCTCTACCATCCTCCACACCTACAAATCCTTAATTCGTCCCATCCTCTGTTAAGCCAGCCCCGCCTGGATATCTGCCCCCCCAAATTCTATGAGTTCCTCTAGATCCTTGGGCGTCATGCACTCCACCTCGCCTTTCGTATACGCCTCCCGTCCCCCACGCGGATCCTCTATGACCTCATTCCTTTCCCCCATCTGCTACTATTCCGCAAACATATCTGCATACTCTACACTTCCCGCCGCCTTGATCTCCCTCACCCCCTGGTTGCTCCTCCCCTCTCCCATCCTCGCCCCCTGACACGTCTTCCCTGATGTGTCTCCCCTACCCTCCATCTATACACCCTTCATCTCCTTTCCCAAGGTGGCTTCCATCAACTCCGCTCCCAGTTGATGCGCTCTCTCCCTCCATTTATCCCTCCTATCAGCTCTGATCCTCACTCCCCCTCCTTTCCTCTGTCCTTTTCCTGGGCATCCTCTCTCCCCCTTCCATCCGCTTTTTTTCCCCACCTACCCTCTCTCTGCCCCACTTCTCTCCCCTGAGTCCTTTTGCACTTCCCTCCTCTGCCTTTTCCCATTCCCTCTCGCGTCTGCCCTGCCCCTCCCCCCCCTTATAAGTCCTCTCCCTCCTTTGGTGCCCCCCTTTTCGTTTTTCCCTCTCCTCCCTCCTTGTTTTCCCCCTTCATCTGTCCAGGTCCCCCCCCCCCCCGCATTCTGCCCTTGGCTAGTGAGTGTCATCGTTGTGCCGACATTTTCGTGCAGTGTTTTACAGTGAGTGTTAAGTGTTTTGTGTCTTTTGCGAAGTGTTGCGAACGGACATCACACTGTCGCTGGGTGTGATTTTTTTATCTCTTGCGAACAGAAACCAGACGGTCGCCATGTTTTTTTAATTGTGTGTCTACTATGTTACTTGTCTGCTTCCTTTATTAGCCTTACCAACCCCTTTGCTTTACGTTTTAACTTTCCACAATTTTCCGCCGTTTTACAATTTAAGTCACCGTTTTATCGCCTGCTTTTATTGTTTCTTTTCTTCTTACGTTTTTAAAAATTGTGTAGGCTGTGGAGCAGCGTACTAATCTGCTGCCAGATTATATTCAAAATTCAAAATATTCAATAAAGGAAAAGAAAACTCCGAAACCATCTCTATTTTTAACGGTTTTTACTTACAGTGCCGGCCGAAGTGGCCGCGCGGTTCTGGCGCTGCAGTCTGGAACCGCGAGACCGCTACAGTCGCAGGTTCGAATCCTGCCTCGGGCATGGATGTGTGTGATGTCCTTAGGTTAGTTAGGTTTAACTAGTTCTAAGTTCTAGGGGACTAATGACCTCAGCAGTTGAGTCCCATAGTGCTCAGAGCCATTTGAACCATTTTTTTACTTACAGAAGGAACAGGGAACTTTTTTAAAAAAATTTAACATAATTTTAGAAAAATCATTACTAACTAATTATTTGCCTGTATATTTTGATCATGGTTCGGTAATCAGAAAATGCGAGTAACTATACTTCCAAAAAATTTCATCTCTCTATCTCTTAAAAATTCTGAGAAAATGGGTCATGAAGATTGCAAATTTAACACTGCAGGTATAGGACGGACATACTCCCTTAACGTAGAAATATTTGTCATTAAAACTGGAATCACCTAGCAAGTTAGTCAGTTACATTTTCATGTACGCAGTGTCGCTTTCAACTGGAACGCAAATGGTCTCGAAAACAGCTTGAAAAAAAGATGCAAGATTGGTAATGTTCTTGTAATGTTTTCAAAGACACAATGAACTCTTCAGACTTTACGTTACCTTTAACGCCAGTGATCTTAGGGAACTGGATGATCTTTGTCTGAATGTGTCCCTTGTACTCTGCGGGTTTGATTTGAAATGCATTCCCATCACATTGGAAAGAAATTACCATGATATTTCCTATGGTGTGCAGTGTACCCCCTGCGGGTCCGGGGTAAGAATAGGCCCGAGGTATTCCTGCCTGTCGTAAGAGGCGACTAAAAGGAGTTTCAACTGTTTCGGCCTCCTAGTAGTAGGTCCCCCTTGAGGTTTGACCTCCGTTTTTCAAAATTCTACAGAAGTACGAGCCTTTTGGGGAAGGACGCCTTACGTGGTGTATCACTGGTCCTCAGTGCACTAAGACCTTGGCACTCAGCATTGTAACGGTGTTGTAACCACACCCACTATTCCTCAAATTGGGCCTAAACGCCTGATGGGTTGCACAAGTTACGCCCATAGTGCGTCCCCATCTGCACCTACGATCATGATGGACCTTCAATGGCAGTCGAAATCCAGCACGGTAGCCAGCCTGTTGTGGTGGGGTCGTCATGTACCCTCTAGGTTGTAGCCCCCTGACAACACAGGGATTGTACTGCCGATACCTGAGCTGCACCCTCCCCACGTCGGCCAAGGAGTAGATGCCCATCTCCTTGGGGCATGGGGACTCCCGGCAACGGTCATCCTGCCAGGTGGCCCTTGCTGAGGCTGGGTGGCGCCCGTGGGGAGAGCCCCTGGTCGGAGTGGGTGGTATCGGGGCGGACGTTTCGCAGATGAAACGTCAACATGTATCAGGTCGCTCTGCGGCCGAGTCTTTTAAAAAGAAAGGTACTGTCTCTGGTTCTGGTTCTCCTGCCCTTTCCCCCTTGGCCACTCCCTGGGAGGAAGGACAGGCCCGCCGGCTTGGGGCGAAGTACTTCCCCCGCTATTTAGTCTGTTCTCGGACCGATGGGGGGACGTTCCCCACCTCCAAGCCCATGTTCTTTGTCCAGCACATCGAGGACATCTTCGGGGAAATCGAGGCTCTCAGTAAAATGCGTTCGGGGTCTGTTCTTACAAAGACCGCCTCCGCCACACAGTCGGCGGCGCTCCAGGCGTGCGACCGAGTAGGGGACATCCCAGTGTGTATTGTCCCGCATCTGCCACTGAATAGGACGCAGGGGGTTATTTTTCATCGGGACATCCTGCTGTAGTCTGATGAGGAGCTCAGGGGCAACCTGGAGCACCGAGGCGTGCATTTCGTCCGGCGAGTTCAGCACGGCTCCAAAGACCATAGCGTCGACACCAGAGCCTTTATCCTCGCCTTCGAGGGGGACGTTCTCCCGGAGAAGGTAAAGGTGATGTGCTACCGGTGCGACGTGCGACCTCTTATGCGCTGCTTTCGGTGTTTGCGCTTTGGGCACATGTCGTCATGGTGTGAGGCTGAGCCCCTTTGTGGCGATTGCGGACGTCCTCTTCATGAGGAACATACATGCACCCCATCACCTCGGTGCGTCAATTGTCCTGGCATCCACTCGCCTCGATCTTTAGACTGCCCCGCGTATCAGAAGGAGAAGAAGATTCAAGAATTAAAAGCTTTGGATCATCTCTCTTATTCTGAGGCCAGGAAGAAGTATGACCGCCTCCATCCCGTGACGTTGACAACTTCGTTTGCCTCAGTCGTGTCCACTCCTTCCACAGTATCCTCACCCCTCTCCTGTCCCCCCTCCACCTCCTCACCCCATCCGGGGTATTTGCCTCCGCCTCCCAAATCCCTCCCTTCCAAATCCTCCTCCCTCGCGGCCCCTGCCCCCTCTGCCCTGGGGGCCACCCTTCCTCCTCCTCCCCCTCCACCGCCTGAGAAGTGATCCTCTTGTCAGACGTCCATCGGGGAAACGTTCTGGACCCCGGCTTCCGAGGTCCGGCGTTCCAACACGGACCCCGCGTGTGAGGACCTTCTTCAGGTCCAGCCCACCATCCCTGTGTCTCATCGGACTTCCAAGAAGGCCTCCAAGAAGAAATCTTTATCCCCCTCTCCACCCCGGCGCGTTTCTCCTGACGCTCCATCCTTGAGTCGCTGTTCCCGGCCGTCCTCAGTTTCGCCGGGACGCTCTGCTGCCAGGCGCTCAGCTGGCCTCTCGTCGGCGAATTATGCTGCCCCTCCTACGCAACCTGGGAAAGCGGCCACCGCTGGCGTCGACTCGATGGAACAGGATCCGCCTTCCAACGGTTGTAGCGTTGTTCCCTCGACACCTGGTCCTCCGTGTCCGTTGAGGTGACCAGCTCTTCACCCGTTTCGTTACCCCTCCTTTCTGACTATGGCTTTGTTACATTGGAACATAAGAGGTATTCGATCTAATCGGGAGGAATTACAACTGCTCCTCTGCCTGAACTGTCCGCTCGTCCTTGGTTTCCAGGAAACCAAGTTGCGTCCAATTGACCGTATTGCTTTTACCCACTATACCTCGGAGTGGTCTGACCTCCCCCTGTGGATGGTATTCCAGCTCATGGTGGGGTCATGTTGCTCGTTCGGGATGATGTCTATTACCATCCCCTCCCATTGACCACCCCACTCCAAGCAATAGCTGTCCGTATTACTCTATCTGCCTTTACTTTTTCTGTTTGTACCATCTACACTCCATCGTCATCCCCAGTTAGTCGGGCTGACATGATGCACCTGCTTGTTCAGCTTCCTCCGCCGTTTTTATTGTCTGGCGACTTCAATGCCCATCATCCCCTTTGGGGCTCTCCTGCATCCTGTCACAGAGGCTCCCTCTTGGAGGATGTCTTCAACCATCTCAATCTTGTCTGCCTCAATACTGGCGCCCCGACTTTCCTCTCGGACTCTACTCATACCTACTCCCACTTGGACCTCTCGATCTGTTCTACCACTCTTGCCCGTTGGTTGGAGTGGTATGTCCTTTCTGACACCTATTCGAGCGACCACTTCCCCTGTGTCGTTTGTCTCCTGCACCACACCCCATCCCCACGTCCTTCGAGCTGGAACATACCGAAAGCTGACTGGGGACTTTACTCCTCCCTGGCGACCTTTCCAGACCACGATTTTCTCAGTTGTGACAGTCAGGTCGAATACCTCACGGCTGTTATCATCAATGCTGCCGAACGTTCGATTCCTCGTACTGCCTCTTCTTCACGTCGCGTTTCCGTCCCCTGGCGGAATGAGGCTAGTCGAGACGCTATCCGTGCTCGACGACGTGCTTTACGCACCTTTCGCCGCCATCCTACGTTGGCGAATTGTATTGGATACAAACGACTCCGAGCGCAATGCCGTCGAGTCATCAAAGACAGCAAAAAAGCTTGTTGGGCCTCTTTCACCAGCTCCTTTAACAGTTTTACTCCCTCTTCTGTCGTCTGGGGTGGCCTGCGCCGGCTGTCGGGCATTAAGGCCCACTCCTCGGTACCTGGCCTGACTTCAGGTGATGAGGTCCTTGTTGATCCTGTGGATATCTCCAACGCCTTCGGCCGCTTTTTCGCGGAGGTTTCAAGCTCCGCCCATTACCACCCTGCCTTCCTTCCCAGGAAAGAGGCAGAAGAAGCTCGGCGACCTTCCTTCCTACTCGCTGAATCTGGAAACTTATAATGCCCCCTTTACTATGCGGGAACTCGAACGTGCACTTGCACTGTCCCGGTCCTCTGCTCCGGGGCCAGATGCCATTCACGTTCAGATGCTGGCACACCTTTCTCTGGCAGGCAAAAGCTTCCTTCATCGTACCTACAATCGCGTCTGGACCGAAGGTCAAGTCCCCATGCGTTGGCGTGACGCCGTCGTTGTTCCTATACCCAAACCCGGGAAGGATAGACACCTTCCTTCTAGTTACCGCCCCATTTCTCTTACAAGCTCTGTCTGTAAAGTGATGGAGCGCATGGTTAACGCTCAGTTAGTTTGGATTCTTGAATCTCGACGGCTACTTACCAATGTTCAATGCGGCTTTCGTCGTCGCCGCTCCGCTGTTGACCACCTTGTGACCTTGTCGACACTCATCATGAACAACTTATTGCGAAAGCGCCAAATGGTCGCCGTGTTCTTCGATTTGGAGAAGGCTTACGATACCTGTTGGAGAGGAGGTATCCTCCGCACTATGCACAGGTGGGGGTCTACGCGATCGCCTGCCCCTTTTTATTGATTCCTTTTTAACAGATCGACAGTTTAGGGTACGTGTGGGTTCCGTATTGTCCGACTCTTCCTCCAGGAGAACGGAGTGCCTCAGGGCTCCATCTTGAGCGTAGCCCTTTTTGCCATAGCGATCAATCCAATTCAGGATTGCATTCCACCTAATGTCTCAGGCTCTCTTTTTGTCGATGACTTCGCGATCTACTGCAGTGCCCAGTGAACATGCCTCCTGGAGCGCTGCCTTCAGCGTTGTCTAGACGGCCCATACTCATGAAGTGTGGCAAATGGCTTCCAGTTCTCTGAAGAGAAGAAGGTTTGCATCAACTTTTGGCGATATAAAGCGTTCCTTCCGCCATCCTTACATCTCGGTCCCGTTGTTCTCCCATTCGTGGAAACAACTAAGTTTCTAGGGCTCACACTGGACGGAAACTTTGTTGGTCTCTGCACGTCTCTTATTTGGCTGCCCGTTGTACACGTTCCCTTAATGTCCTCAGGGTTCTTAGTGGTTCATCTTGGGGAGCGGATCGCACTGTCCTGCTTCACTTGTATCGGTCCATAGTCCGATCAAAGCTGGGTTATGGGAGCCTCGTCTACTCGTCTGCTCGGCCATCCCTCTTACGCCGTCTCAACTCCATCCACCATAGGGGGTTACGTCTTGCGACCGGAGCTTTCTACACTAGTCCCGTCGAGAGTCTATGCTGAAGCTGCCGAATTACCATTGATCTACCGGCGCGACGTACTGCTTTGTCGGTATGCCTGCCGGCTGTTGTCAATGCCCGACCACCCCTCTTATCACTCCTTCTTCGCCGATTCTCTCGACCGTCAGTATGGGTTTTATGTGTCTGTCCTGCTGCCCCCTGGACTCCGATTTCGTCGCCTGCTTCGACAATTGGATTTTGCCCTCCCTATCACCTTCAGAGAGGGTGAGAGCCCGACACCACCTTGGCTCCAGGCTCCGGTTCATGTTTATCTCGACCTAAACTCGCTCCCGAAGGAGGGTACTCCGGCTGCAGTGTATTGCTCACGATTTGTCGAACTTCGTGCGCGACTTGCCAGTCACACTTTTATTTACACTGATGGCTCCAAAACTGACGATGGTGTAGGCTGTGCCTTTGTCGTCGGGGCCGGCACCATTAAATACCGGCTCCTCGACCAGTGTTCTAGCTTGACGGCCGAGCTTTTTGCTCTCCATCAGGCCATTCAGTATGCCCGCCGCCACCGCCATTCATCGTATGTACTCTGCTCTGATTCACTCAGTGCTTTTCAGAGCCTTGGAGCTCCATATCCGGTCCATCCCTTGGTGCAACGGATCCAGCAGTCCCTCCATTCTTTCGCTGAGGGTGGCTCTCTGGTCAGCTTTCTGTGGGTTCCCGGCCACGTAGGAGTGCCTGGTAATGAGGCTGCTGATGCTGCAGCCAAGGCTGCAGTCCGCCTGCCTCGGCCAGCCTCCGATTGTGTCCCGTCATCTGACGTTAGTGGGGTTGTTTGTAAGAGCCTTGTGTCCTTGTGGTGGGATACTTGGTCCTCACTTCAAGGAAACAAGCTCCGGGCAGTAAAACCGTTCCCAACTACTTGGACAACCTCCTCCCGACCATCTCGGCGAGAAGAGGTCCTTCTGACTAGGTTGAGGATTGGGCATTGCCGGTTTAGCCACCGCTACCTGCTCTCCGGTGACCCAGCCCTGCAGTGCCCTTGTGGTCATGCATTAACAGTGCGCCATGTTTTATTGTCGTGTCCCCGTTTTAGTCAATCTCGTGTTGTCCTGTCTCTGCCATCTACTTTACAGGATATTTTAGCGGATGACGCTCGAGCAGCTGCTCGTGTTCTTCGTTTCATTACTTTGACTGGATTGTCCAAAGACATCTAACTCTTTCACTTATTTTATCTGCATCTTTGTAAGAACTTTCTGGTGCTCCCCCCCCCCCCTTGAGTTTTACTAGATTCTATGTGCTGTAACAATTGTGACTGGGCGCTAATGACCTCAGTAGTTGAGCGCCCTTAAACCTCAAAAAAAAAAAAAAAATAAAATAAAAAATAAAAAAAAATAATAAAGTAAAATAAAAATAAAAAAAAGTGTGCAGTGTGCAATGAAGTCTATTTAAAATGCGAAGTTTGCAATCCATTGCAGATCTAATTTTCGCTGCTAAACTCCTTTTCCCTTCATAAATTCAACAATAGCTAGCTTTAAATAGAAAGACCGGTCCATGCGTGCTCCTTGAGTTAATCAACGTACACTCCTGGAAATGGAAAAAAGAACACATTGACACCGGTGTGTCAGACCCACCATACTTGCTCCGGACACTGCGAGAGGGCTGTACAAGCAATGATCACACGCACGGCACAGCGGACACACCAGGAACCGCGGTGTTGGCCGTCGAATGGCGCTAGCTGCGCAGCATTTGTGCACCGCCGCCGTCAGTGTCAGCCAGTTTGCCGTGGCATACGGAGCTCCATCGCAGTCTTTAACACTGGTAGCATGCCGCGACAGCGTGGACGTGAACCGTATGTGCAGTTGACGGACTTTGAGCGAGGGCGTATAGTGGGCATGCGGGAGGCCGGGTGGACGTACCGCCGAATTGCTCAACACGTGGGGCGTGAGGTCTCCACAGTACATCGATGTTGTCGCCAGTGGTCGGCGGAAGGTGCACGTGCCCGTCGACCTGGGACCGGACCGCAGCGACGCACGGATGCACGCCAAGACCGTAGGATCCTACGCAGTGCCGTAGGGGACCGCACCGCCACTTCCCAGCAAATTAGGGACACTGTTGCTCCTGGGGTATCGGCGAGGACCATTCGCAACCGTCTCCATGAAGCTGGGCTACGGTCCCGCACACCGTTAGGCCGTCTTCCGCTCACGCCCCAACATCGTGCAGCCCGCCTCCAGTGGTGTCGCGACAGGCGTGAATGGAGGGACGAATGGAGACGTGTCGTCTTCAGCGATGAGAGTCGCTTCTGCCTTGGTGGCAATGATGGTCGTATGCGTGTTTGGCGCCGTGCAGGTGAGCGCCACAATCAGGACTGCATACGACCGAGGCACACAGGGCCAACACCCGGCATCATGGTGTGGGGAGCGATCTCCTACACTGGCCGTACACCACTGGTGATCGTCGAGGGGACACTGAATAGTGCACGGTACATCCAAACCGTCATCGAACCCATCGTTCTACCATTCCTAGACCGGCAAGGGAACTTGCTGTTCCAACAGGACAATGCACGTCCGCATGTATCCCGTGCCACCCAACGTGCTCTAGAAGGTGTAAGTCAACTACCCTGGCCAGCAAGATCTCCGGATCTGTCCCCCATTGAGCATGTTTGGGACTGGATGAAGCGTCGTCTCACGCGGTCTGCACGTCCAGCACGAACGCTGGTCCAACTGAGGCGCCAGGTGGAAATGGCATGGCAAGCCGTTCCACAGGACTACATCCAGCATCTGTACGATCGTCTCCATGGGAGAATAGCAGCCTGCATTGCTGCGAAAGGTGGATATGCACTGTACTAGTGCCGACATTGTGCATGCTCTGTTGCCTGTGTCTATGTGCCTGTGGTTCTGTCAGTGTGATCATGTGATGTATCTGACCCCAGGAATGTGTCAATAAAGTTTCCCCTTCCTGGGACAATGAATTCACGGTGTTCTTATTTCAATTTCCAGGAGTGTATTTAACAGTGGTATATGAAGTCACCATACCTGTACTTCAGTAGCACTGAAAACTGTTAGAAATGACAACAGAATAATGAGTGTTACTTGAGAGATATTACTACTTGTAGCAGCAGTTTCTTCACGTCCTCCATGCCTGCAAATTTAGTACGAAGTGCGGAACAATGAATTCTGAAGGTCGATCGTTTTAATTTTTTGCTCTTTCATTGCCATCTAAATCTTTAAAATTCTTCCTGTATGGTACTGTAATGTCGTTTCACAGTAAATTGGCACCACCCGTCCCTTATGTCGAACAGAGAAATCGCACTCCTCGCTTTTGTCATTCAGATTCATTTCAAAGATAGTGACGATAGGCCCTTAGAGTGATTCTGTTTGTTCTAACAGCCACTGCACCTGTGAACGTCCTTCATGCCAGGAACTAACAGCGGATGGCAAATAACGAAGGCACCACGATTCTCCAGAACTCAGGGTTAGCTAACCGAAACGTGCCGCACCGCAAAGCTAAATGAAATGTCGCGGTACTCCTTGTAATTCCGAGAAGGACTGAGCAAATCCGAGAGCGAGACTGGGCCTTGACCCGCACATGGCCCACACGCGTGAGGTTGGCACACCGCGGCGGACACTTCAAAAAATGGTTCAAATGGCTCTGAGCACTATGGGACTCAACTGCTGTGGTCATCAGTCCCGTAGAACTTAGAACTACTTAAACCTAACTAACCTAAGGACATCACACACATCCATGCCCGAGGCAGGATTCGAACCTGCGACCGTAGCAGTCCCACGGTTCCGGACTGCGCGCCTAGAACCGCGAGACCACCGCGGCCGGCGGCGGACACTGATCTACATCTAATCTATATCAAAATTTTAATTAAAACAACAGTCGATATCGCAATAACATTTGTTTATTATTACCGGTTCCGGCTAATGCTAAAGCCAACCTTTGAGTTTTAAACCCCCTGTGGCTGCTGCTTGCGGCTCTTCGGTTCTTGACGTGATACCACGACCGTACACTCCTACTGTGGTAAGGACTAAAAAATTTGAGGATGGCTTCAGCATAAGCCGGAACCGGTAATAATAAACAAATATCGCAATCTCGTTTTTTGTTTTACTTAAAGGTAGCACCAGATCGCTGCGCTCCAGAGACAATGTTGTCTAAATTTACGAGGGACACTCCAAAAGAAATGCATACTATATTTTTAATCCATCTTTTATTCTACATGTTTGAAAGTTTTACAGTGTGTAGATACATCCTTTAGGAACAATATTTTCGTTTCTCGACATAATTTCCATCCCTTTCAACTGCCTTACGCCATCTTGGAACCAGCGCCTGTATACCCGCACGGTAAAATTCTTGACCAACCTGTTGGAGCCACTGTTTGGCAGCGTCCACAAGGGAGTCATCATCCTCAAACCTTGTTCCACGAAGAGAGTCTTTCAGTTCCCTAAAGAGATGAGAGTCGCATGGAGCCAGGTCAGGACTGTAAGGCGGGTATTTCACTGTTGTCCATCCGACTTTTGTGATCGCTTCCATGGTTTTCTGACTGACATGTGGCCGTGCATTGTCGTGCAACAGCAAAACATACTGATTTTGCCGATGTGGTCGAACACGACTCAGTCGAGCTTGAAGTTTCTTCAGTGTCATCACATAGGCAGCAGAATCTATGGCGGTTCCGCTTGGCGTGATGTCCATAAGCAAGAGTCCTTCGGAATTGAAAAACACCGTAGCCATAGCTTTTCCAGCAGAAGGTGTGGTTTTGAATTTTTTTTTTCCTTGGGTGAATTGTCATGATGTCACTCCATTAATTGCCTCTTCGTTTCTGGTGAAAAATGATGGAGCCATGTTTCATCGCCTGTCACAGTTCTTCTACATCTACATCTACATCCATACTCCGCAAGCCACCTGACAGTGTGTGGCGGAGGGTACCTTGAGTACCTCTATCGGTTCTCCCTTCTACTTCAGTCTCGTATTGTTCGTGGAAATAAGAATTGTCAGTATGCCTATGTGTGGGCTCTAATCTCTCTGATTTTATCCTCATGGTCTCTTCGCGAGATATACGTAGGAGGGAGCAATATACTGCTTGACTCCTCGGTGTAGGTATGTTCTTGAAACTTCAACAAATGCCCGTACCGAGCTACTGAGTGTCTCTCCTGCAGAGTCTTCCACTGGAGTTTGTTATCTCCGTAACGCTTTCGCGATTACTAAATGATCCTGTAACGAAGCGTGCTGCTCTCCGTTGGAACTTCTCTATCTCTTCTATCATCCTATCTGGTACGGATCCCACACCGCTGAGCAGTATTCAAGCAGTGGGCGAACAGGTGTACTGTAACCTACTTCCTTTGTTTTCGGATTGGATTTCCTTAGGATTCTTCCAATGAATCTCAGTCTGGCATCTGCTTTACCGACGATCAACTTTATATCACTCCTAATGCGTACTACAAGATAATTTATGGAATTAACTGCTTCCAGTTGCTGACCTGCTATATTGTAGCTAAATGATAAGGGATCTTTCTTTCTATGTATTCGCAGCACATTACACTTGTCTACATTGAGATTCAATTGCCATTCCCTGCACCATGCGTCAATTCGCTGCAGATCCTCCTGCATTTCAGTACAATTTTCCATTGTTACAACCTCTCGATATACCACAGCGTCATCTGCAAAAAGCCTCAGTTAACTTCCGATATCATCCACAAGGTCATTTATGTATATTGTGAATAGCAACGGTCCTACGACACTTCCCTGCGACACACCTGAAATCACTCTTACTTCGGAAGACTTCTCTCCATTGAGAATTACATGCTGCGTTCTGTTATCTAGGAACTCTTCAATCCAATCACACAATTGCTCTGATAGTCCATATGCTCTTACTTTGTTCGCCGGCCGAAGTGGCCGTGCGGTTAAAGGCGCTGCAGTCTGGAACCGCAAGACCGCTACGGTCGCAGGTTCGAATCCTGCCTCGGGCATGGATGTTTGTGATGTCCTTAAGTTAGTTAGGTTTAACTAGTTCTAAGTTCTAGGGGACTAATGACCTCAGCAGTTGAGTCCCATAGTGCTCAGAGCCATTTGAACCATTTTTACTTTGTTCATTAAGCGACTGTGGGGAACTGTATCGAACGCCTTGCTGAAGTCAAGAAACACGGCATCTACCTGGGAACCCGTGTCTATGGCCCTCTGAGTCTCGTGGACGAATAGCGCGAGCTGGGTTTTACACGATCGTCTTTTTCGAAACCCATGCTGATTCCTACAGAGTAGATTTCTAGTCTCCAGGAAAGTTACTATACTCGAACATAATACGTGTTCCAAAATTCTACAACTGATCCACCTTAGAGATATAGGTCTATAGTTCTGCACATCTGTTTGACGTCCCTTCTTGAAAACGGGGATGTCCTGTGCCTTTTTCCAATCCTTTGGAACGCTACGCTCTTCTAGAGACCTACGGTACTTCGCTGCAAGAAGGGGGGCAAGTTCCTTCGCGTACTCTGTGTAAAATCGAACTGGTATCCCATCAGATCTAGCGGCGGTTCCTCTTTTGAACGATTTTAATTGTTTCTCTATCCCTCTGTCGTCTATTTCGATATCTACCATTTTGTCATCTGTGCGACAATCTGGAGAAGGAACTACAGTGCAGTCTTCCTCTGTGAAACAGCTTTGGAAAAAGACCTTTAGTATTTCGGCCTTTAGTCTGTCATCCTCTGTTTCAGTACCATTTTGGTCACAGAGCGTCTGGACATTTTGTTTTGATCCACCTACAGCTTTGACATAAGACCAAAATTTCTTAGGATTTTCTGCCACGTCATTACATAGAACTTTACTTTCGAATTCACTGAACGCATCTCGCATAGCCCTCCTCTCACTACATTTCGCCTCGCGTAATTTTCGTTTGTCTGCAGGGCTTTGGCTATATTTGTGTTTGCTGTGAAGTTCCCTTTGCTTCCGCAGCAGTTTTCTAACTCGGTTGTTGTACCACGGTGGCTCTTTTCCATCTCTTACGATCTTGCTTGGCACATTCTCATCTAACGCATATTGTACGATGGTTTAGAACTTTGTCCAGTGATCCTCAACACTATCTGTACTTGAGCCGTCAGGTACTTTGAAATCTACTTTTTGTCATTTTTGCTAAACACAAAAATCTTCCTACCTTTTTTAATATTTCTATTTACGGCTGAAATCATCGATGCAGTAACCGCTTTATGATCACTGATTCCCTGTTCTGCGTTAACTGTTTCAAATAGTTTGGGTCTGTTTGTCACCAGAAGGTCTAATATGTTATCTCCACGAGTCGGTTCTCTGTTTCTTCATCTCCACCATTCTCGTACTGTTCCAAAAGTTCGCTGCATACCGTTTTTCTTTTTTCTTTGTGAGCCACTATCAACATCCTGGGAACCCACCTGGCACAAACCTTTTTTTAACGCAACACTTTCAGTATTCTGCAAACACTTTCTTCCCCTATCCCAGTGTAGCGTGACAATTCGTTCACTGTGATGCGTCTGTCAGCAGTCACCAATTGGTTAACTCTCTGCACATTGTCTGCAGTGCGTGCAGTACGAGGCCTGCCGCTGCGAGGACAGTCCTCAATATTGCCGTGCCCGCATTCATCACGTAACCTGCTTGCCCACCGACTAACTGTACTGCGATTGACAGCAGCATCTCCTTAAACCTTTTTCAACCTCTTGTGGATGTTTCCCACCGTCTCGTTTTCACAGCACAAGAGTTCTATGACAGCTCGTTGCTTCTGGCGAACGTCAAGTGTAGCAGCCATGTTGAAGACATGCTGTGACGGCCGCCACTCACAGGAACAGGTTGAATTAAGTTTGAAAACAAGCGGGAAGGATGTATCTACACACTGTAAAACTTTCACACATACAGAATGTATTTTTACAAAAATAGTGTGCTTTTCTTTTGGAGTTACCCTCGTATAATCTACATCTGCATGACTATTCTGTAATTCACACTTTAGTGTTAGGCAGAGGGTCCTTGGAATCACTTTTAGGCTGTTTCTGGAGCGTAGCACATCCGAAAAACAGGTGAGTAAAATGAACATATACATCTTCCCATCCGAGCTCTGAGTTCTCTTGTTTTGTCAATTATAATTATCCGGGCTGTTATGCCTTGGTCAGTTGATGAATTCTGTGGTGATTCCCAACGTTTCGTCTCCGACTGCGGGAGACATTTTCAAGGGGGTCCGTAGCTCGACGAAAGGTCCAACACACCCACTGGCTCGCTACTGACTGCCGCTAAATTCCGTGTCCGCGCGCTCCCGCGCCGCGGCGTGACGTCACGTGTTTTGAAGACGTCAGTGCAATTGGCAATTATAATGGACATGATATTTCCGGCCGCGAAAGTCTACATTTTTTTCTCTTGTTATTCATGACTGTAATTCTGAGAGTGCGTTTTGCCTGCGACTGGGCAACACGTTTCGTTATGAAGTAGGGGGGCTGTTCGGAAAGTAAGGTCCGATTGGTTGCGAAATGGAGATGACAGTGAAAATCAAAAGTTAGCTACACCTTCCAACTACTTCTCTACATAGTCATCGCTCCGACTGAGACATCTGCCGTAGCATTGTATCAACAGTCCGATACCATCATCACAGTGCTTTCTGACAGTTCTCTACGCTGATCTGCAGTTTGTTCTTTGTGGCTAAATGTTGTTCTTCCTGTGAGCAGAGATGAGAATCAAAAGTAGCCAAGTCCCGCTGTATGGTGGGTGACCAAACACTTCCCATCTAAAACGCTGCAGGAGTGTCCTCATTGCCCCTACACTGTGCGGCCGACAAGCATGACAGTTACGGTTTGAGGTATGCTTGAATTCAGGCGAAATCTGTCTCAGGCTCTCGGTGGAAGCATCTGTACGTGCTCACTGTATGCTCAGAACTGAAAAGACCGTCGTGATGCAATCGACGAGCATACTGAAGACTCTGTCCAACACGTCTATGCAAGCCTTCATCGGATTTTCACGGTGGTTTGCATTTCTCAATCGATCAGACCTTAAATGCCGAAAAGCCATCGTATTTGGCAGGTTGACCTTTGTGAAACGGCGGCGTGATCTGGCTATGATGTTAAGAATCCCCTGTGTCAAGGTAAAGGACTGGCAGCTGGCTTGAAATTAAACACATTAGGAGCGTTCAACAAATAAATTTATTTCTGAACGTTTAAAATCTCAAGTTATCTACCCTGGTTGTCTTAATACGGATATGGTGACTGTCAGCGTTCAGATTGCTCTGTGTGTTCGTGTTAAAGACGAACACACAGAATCCCACATTACAGCCCGTCAGATCCGGTTGCTGTCTTCCAGCAGCGACCTCTATCACTTCTCGCCGCCTGACCGCAACTCTTCTCTTCTGGTTTCTGCCTACCTGCTCTGCTTAACTTCTCTCGGAACCCCCTGCGCCCTAGTTTCATTCGCCTATACCCTTCGATCTCACCGGCGCTTGCCACGATGTAACGTCGATGAGTTCTCGCATACCTTATTGGTTCTATTTATGCGTTATTCTTCAGCAGTTTTTCAGAGGCTGGATAGAAGGGTAGAGGTGACTCTCTTAATATGGGCACACACTACGTCCAACACCCTTCGTTGACTTTCTCTTCCTACACTTCTCTGTCTAAACAGTACTGCTGGCCGCACTATTATTCTATCGTTACGTGTGCTGTGTGCACAGTGGGTCACTGTCCAGTAATGACGTGGGCGACTCTGTATGCTTATACTTTGTAGCTCTCGGAAACGGAAACTAACAGCTTGGCGAGATTCTGGTTGTATTTTAAACTAAAACTTTTCTATATTCACCAAAAACACTAACATTGCTTCCAAAAGACAGTTGAAATCGGAATAAAAATACAACTGCTATAAATTTATGAATATCCAACACACTGACGAAGAATAGAACAAGATTCTTAAGTACTAATTTTTTTTTAAATTTGCTTCCAGTATCCGTCACTATTTCTATAACAGTCGTTTCCCTGTCGTGATTAGTTCAGACCGTCAGGTTCAATTTCAAACTATGGCCTTAGACATAAGTGTACTGCACAATGTCCCACCAACGTACATCTAACCAAATATTCGTTATCTTCGCTAGTAATCAATGCATAGATGCATAGTCACAAACTACTCAAGCCAACTTTGTTGTTTTGTATTTACGTAATGATTAATAGAGAAAAATAATAAATATTTGGTTAATTGTATCTTGGTGACATTGTGTGATTATAATTAGGGTAGCGTGGAGGTTTCTGAATTGGAATATAATATGTATTATTTCTTCTAAATAAAATGATTCGTGTAGCTTAATTATATAAAACAACTCCACAGCCTCTATTACAACATTAGTTTTTGGTAATACTTCCGACGTCGCCAGAACACCTAGAGCAAATGTAGGAAATGTTGTGAAGGGATTCTAATGCACGGAATTATTTTCCTTCAATCCCAGAAAAATACCGTCACTAGATTTCCTTCCTTCGTCCACATCCATGAACCATGAGTCTCAATATGTTACCACAGAATTAGAAATAGATCCAGGCTTGCAAACCCTTCTAATCTGCCATGAAATTCGAAGGCAGAGCTCAGAAATATCATTTCGTTAGTTTCTTCTGTTTTGCTAACTGGCATTTTAAAACACCCCAAGAAAGAAGGCAAACGGTTGCGAAAATGCACTGGCTGCCCAGGAAGACCTTCAAATCCAGAAGAGGATTCATTTTCGTAATCACCTGAAGTTGAATCGGAGGAAGAGAACGCACCTTGTAGTTTCTGCATCAAATATTACTAGCCTAGAGCTGTGAAGAAAGGGATATGGATGACGAGTGATAAGTGCAAGGTATAGTTTCACAAAGTTTGTGTGGGGGCTACTGATCGTTAACAGTTCCTCTGTGGGAAATGATTGTAACAGTTACTGTAATACATAAAAAGTGTAATCTTCCACATTGCGTATAACTGTACGACACTTTACAATGATTCACGAAGTCACAGTTAAAATTCGAATAACTCCACTAATTTTTCATTTTTCCGTTGTTTCAAAATTTTGAATTTGCCTCTTTGTAATGAAAAACACTGGATCTTGAAGCAATGTACTTTTATCACAGTAAATTTACAATTATGATCTCTTCGCTATAGTAATTTAACTTGCGTCATAAAATATTAACTTCCCCCTGGTGCCCAAAACGTTGAAATGAATTAGTAAGCCCCACCTTACCCTACGTTTAAGGCCACAAAAAATGACTACAGTCACAACTGTGAAGGATATTGCAAGAAAATTTAGAAAAAAATTCTATAAAATAATAACCATGTTTGTAACATTTTTACCAAGTAAGTTGTTATGGTCTACCTACGAACTCATTTATCACAACAATAACAACACATACAAGTATGCTACCAGTGCTCACGACACACTGTCTGTTAGAACATGAAACCCGCTATGGGATGAATATATCTGACATAAGAGTAAAATAAACAACGTATTTATTTTAAGACAAGTCACAGATTTGTACCATCATGGGCAAAAACAGAGTTCTCCACAGATACATTTAACTGTTAGTCTGTGCGTGAATAGTGTACAAATAATTTTAATGGTCTGTGCTCATATAAGTGAGTGGTTTTTACGTTAATATTTAAAAGGAAAATGTTTTGGGTAATGTAATGCAGAACTGTCAAGGGTAAAGAGAGGAGGTCAGCAAAAATGCAACTCCTGCTCCGGCTCATATCAAATACAATATGCAAGGTAATGTTAATAATTTAACAAAGTGTAATTAAAGAGAAGCGATAGTTAAATGATACGAGGCAGACATCTATATTGGCATCGAACAAGTAAAAACTTATATAAAGATAGATTTTGAGTGGTGGTCAGACATGTATTAAACATTTCGACCGGGGAAGATGGTAAGTGACATAGCTGTGCAGGGAGCAAGTAGGCATGGTATCGTGGTCTTTCAGTGGCTATCCTTGGCCATGTAAAGTAGTATGATCTTATGCAACGTATAAGTAGCTTTCCTGATAAAGTCTTAGCGTGGAGAGCAGCTAGTTAGGGGCTTAGATATTCAGTACATCGGCTGATAATTTGATGGGGTGTATTTATTGTCATTTAATATATAATCTTGAGACAACGTGGGTGGCGGTGAACTGATATTCAGATAGACTCGGAGAAAACATTTAAAGCGGGAAATTTGTGCAGGAGAACGTATAGGTACGCTGCACGATGCCATTGGAACATTTTAAAAGTTGCATTATATGCTCTGCGTCCGCTGAAAGTACTGCTATTTCGAATCGTGTTTGGTTCACTGAGCGGACTTTATTTTCTGTAACACCACAATTTTAAGTCATATGGTAATTTGGCGTACGCAAAAATCAGTTTGTCTGGGTACATTAGTATCCAAACGGACTGTTCGTGCTACATCACTTTATTTATTGTTACGTTTTGTTCGTTCTATACGTTAACTGTTCCATAGGCTGGGTCTTCATTACTTCGAGTGCAGTAGCGTACAGCCAGCCATTTAAAGACATTTAATCGGTTTGTGGTTGTGTGATTGCTCTTCAGTGGTCGGACAGCAACAAATCAATTTCGTTTAACGGTGAATTTCACTTTATAGTTTTGTTATCATAATTCACTCCGGTATGTTCCAATATAGGTTGATCTCATACGGGAGTAGAAAAGCTGTAGGACTTTAACTTTCAAAACGACCAAATTATCTGCAAACTGTCTAAGAGGGCTGCTCATATTGTTTCCTAAATCGTTTATATGTGTACCAGAAACAGCAGAGGGCATGTAACGCCGAGGAGCACTGGATACCTCTTCGCGTTCACTAAGTGACTTCCCATCAGTTACTATGAAGTGTGACCTTTCTCGCAGGAAATCCTGAAACCAGTCGCTCAGTTGAGAGGATACTTCGTAGGGGCTCAGTTTGATTAGCAACTTTTGAGGAACGATGTGAAAAGCTTTCTGTAAATCTAGAATTGAGAATGAACTTGAGATCCCATGCTTTTTTTGTGTCAGTGTATCATTTTCTTTGAGGTATTTCATAATTTTGGTACACAGTTTACGTTCCAAAATTTTACTACTAATCGAAGTTGATGATATGGGTAAGTTATTCAGGGAATTACTTCGGTATCCTTACTCCTGTATTAATGTGACCTATGCAACGTCTTTATTTAATTCACGAGGTTGCTTTGCTGATATATGGTGGGAATACACACATACGGCTCTTACGTTACGGTTGGATTTTGTTTTTAGTTCCTCAGTGTTCTTTATTGCCTTTTAATTTTCTGGCAACATAGACAGAAGTTTTAAAAGAAGTGGGTTTCCTAAGAACACATTGTCTTCAACCTACACTTAGCTGATAAATGTGTACTATTCTATCTAAATTGGACCGTCGACAAAAAATAATACAGTGTTCAAAAGAAATATTGAGAGTCAGACAAAAAAAACAGTTCTTAAATATTGAGAGTCAAACTCTGACACAGCAGCGTTAATTTGAAGATCTGTTAAAGCAAATCATTATTCTTTATTTTTTTCCGTTTAACTAGAGTTACTTACTCCTTCTTAATCCAAATTAAATAAACTCCATTGAAAATGCACTGATAGGCATATTCATACCTACCTCTTCTGCGTAAGACCTGAAAGGAATAAAACACGAATTAAGAACGAAGCGAAAAGTAAATTGTCAGGTAATAGCACAGAAATTGACAGATACTGGTACTCAAAGATGAGAGAGGTAACATTGAAGTGGTCACAAAAAAGTTTCCTACTCCTTTTTTTTAAAAAGTTATATCTAGAGACCATAACTAATGTTTCTTCTACGCATACTAACATTAATCAATCAGATCAGTAAATCCTTTGTTTTAAACAGCTCAAAGCTGTTCTTCATTAAACGCATATTTATGAGTACATGAGGGCATGCTAGCTTGAATATTTTGCTTAATTATGTAATGCACCTATATGAAGTAACATATTCTCACTGAAAACATTTCACACGCACCAACATCTATTCGATTGTTCGACAGTGAGTCAGTGCTAGTTTCTGAAAGAAGAGAACAGCATCCAAAGAGTTAATATGTTAGGTCTGCTTCCAATGCTTGAATCCACGATCAGCTGGAAACAAATTGTAACTGAGAGACCATTATTGGCCCTTTATGTTATAGTGGCACCACTACATTCTGACGTAACATATTTTCCTAAAAAGTTATCGGATACTGTTGAATGATACAAGGATGGATACTTTTGAGTCTTTTACACCAACAAATAAAGATACAGTTGAGTTGTAACATTTCTGGCTTTGCAGCCATCATATTCGGCTACAAGAAGCTCTTTTTTAGAGGAATTGTGAAGGCAGCTGTGGCAATATTACGTAATGTGGTGTGAGGTTTGTTCGGTCTGGGTATCGTGAGAAAGACCGCCTAAATTTTGGTCCATCTCCGCGACTGGCTGCTGCTGCTTTCGGTACCTGCCCGCCAAAATGGTAATCTTGTATTATTAATATTTAAAAATTTAAAGAGCGTACTTATTTGAATTTCTAATTAAAGCATATCTCAATAGCTTGCTATCATTCCATTATTTCACAAGTATTAATAACCAGAGCAATTACAAAGAAAAGGAAGATGAAGCGCTTCGGAGATCTTCGGATCGCGCCTAAATTAGATGGCGGGCGAAGTGGTTCGGCTGTAACATCAGAGCTGAGTAGGCAGTCTCGGAGAATGAACAATTTGTCTGCCACGGTATCAGTTAAGATTTAATTTGCAGTGTCTAGTTTGTGAATAGAGCTCGTCCGGCAGTCTCGGAGGACGGATATGTCGCCCGCCGCGGTATCGGTTAAGACATAGTTAGCAATGTCTAGTGTATATATCAGAGCTGATCGGTTGTGTCGGAAGACAGACGTTTAGTCTGCCGCTGTCAGTATCAGTTAAGACTTTATTAGAAATATATGGTTATTTGGACATGTAGTTAAGAACAGTGTGATACTAATTGCAGAAATATGCAATTCATTAATTTGTTGAAGAATAAAAATCATTTTCGACTCTAAAAATGAGTTCTACCAATAAAATGCGAGTGGCATCCCGTACAAAAAGTCTGATTGGTTATTTAATAATTTCTGAAACAACAGTTAGTTCCTCGCTAAGAGTTTCTTGCAGGCCCAAGATTACGGACTGACGACCTACGTGCTGTTTTCTGCGCAGGGGACAACTACTATAGAAGACTGCATGTTGGTGAACATTTATTAGAACTTATGCATTCCTAGGGTGACAAGATACAATTGTTTAAAAAGGAGGACAAACAGCTTCAAAAAGGAGGACAAAGGAAGAAAAAAGAGAACGTGACTGCCGGTAATTACCGGTAAAACTAGTAGTTAATTATTACTGATGGTCAGGTGGTGGTTAACTGAGCAATACAGAGAAATTAAAAACATTGATTGTGCTGACAGTGTGGCGTCAATTGTTTTGTTATGTCAGCAACACGGAATTGTTTACAAATCGAAAAGCCAACCGCGGTGGCCATGTGGTTCTAGGCGCTGTAGTCCGGAACCGCGCGATTGCTACGGTCGCAGGTTCGAATCTTGCCTCGGGCATGGATGTGTGTGATGTTCTTAGGTTAGTTAGGTTTCAGTAGTTCTAAGTTCTAGGGCACTGATGACCTCAGATGTTAAGTCCCATAGTGCTCACAGCCATTTGAACCATTTTTGAACAAAGCGAAAAACGTAAGAACATTCACCTCCCTTCATTCGACGCACCGCTACCAACATCTACAATTCAAGCAGCAGACGACGACATGCCAAGTGCACTTTAACCTTCCCAATACAAACAAATTGAATGATTATGACACAATGAAATAAAACCATGAGAGTTAATCTGTCGAGTTATTTGTTACCTTTATTGGCCACTGAGACGTACGTTCCAGCTCCACATTTCTTACATTCCGTTTCAAATTCATTTCTACCTTTCTTGAAAGCCGGATATTTGCAGGAAAGGACAGCAGAAAATGTGCACTTTCGTTTAGGCATAGCCAAATATTTTACGTAACTCACTCGGTTAAAAATTACACTAAAAATCACACGTGCACTACAGGAAGCCAAGCCAATACTATGCGAGGATACGAAACGAAAATTTTAAATAATCGATATTTGCATTCGCTTATAGGTCGATCAACGATAACATCGACGATCCTGGTGCCACCTACTAACACCACCTTCGTGCGTATTTATCACGAAGGCTCTGCCAATAGTTAAAGTATTTAAGAAAAGAGAAATAGAACGGGACGAATTGTGTATTTAACTGTACTACGCTCAACTTTGCGAAAAAGCCGGACACTGTAAAAATCCGCCCGGACCCCGGACAAAGAGCTAAAAAGGAGGACATGTCTGGATTAAGCAGGACGTCTGGTCACCCTATGCATTCCACTCAGGACAGTGGATGCACCTCACGTGTACTGCAATCTTAGTACAAATGTGAACAGTGACACGTCATCTGTGGTAACACAGAGGAAGTATGAAGAAGATAAATATTTTTGAGGGACGGGATTTATCATACACAGATATCACCCTCTCTCTAACTTCTCTCTCTCTTCATCTAGTTGCCGTAGGGTGAGTGTCACTGATTTCAGACTGTACGCCATTCACCTCATACTGGTAAATTTATTACTAATATTTTATTTTAGATAAAGACTAACTAATGAACTTACTTTTCTGAACCATGCAAAAGCTCTAAATTACTGACATAGAAAGTAGTGACACGAATTTATCAAGATTTATTGTGCGACTAGTCAGGTTTACCAAATGTGAGGAACAGCGAAGAAGGCTAAAGAGAGTGAAGGTGGTGGCCGTTGCTGCCTAAACTGTTGCCAAAGCCGAGGAATATGGCGTTTATGACTCCAGCGTAATGGGAACAGGGAATGCTACCTGTCTATGTAGAACGCACTTTTTTCCGGACAATAATTTTTGCTTTAACAATACAAATGTTATAAAATGAAACATGACCAAATACCACTACTAAGACGAAGTCTAATAACCGAAAAATGTTGTAACCTGAAGAAAAAGGCAATTTTTATGATATCAAGATATTGGCGCATTGCAGGTCACAATTCAGAAATCCTAAGTGTTAACAAACGTTGCAGTTGTTCCGAATATGATGAGAAAAGTTTGAAAAATCTTTGCTATTAAGAACCACTTATAATAAGACGCAAATCATGGTTTTTAACTTAGATAACAGAATCGAGAGCAATGGAAGACAGAAAAGTTGCAGATGACGAAGGGGAAGGAAAGATGTCGTTACCTGAAGATGGGAGAGGAGGCAGAGGCAGGTTATGAAATAGGTCCAGTAAAAACTGAAAAGGGTAAATATATATATATATGCTGATAAACATGAAGGAGGACAAAGAACAGGACATGCATTTAGAAACTTGCCATCGAATTTCCTTAGTTGGGGGATATTACACAATAAATAAAATATTACAAGATATGAAGCAACCGAATACAGAATTTAAAGCATATACCAGAGACTGAATATGAACAAGAAATCGAAGCGAAGAAGATTAGTGCAGCTCGTCAAGAACTGCTAAAAATGTTCAAGCAAATTAGTTTCAGTGGTAAATTAGATAAGTTTAAGGATACAATAACACAGAGATGCGAACAGGTTAAGGGAACAGTAAGTGGGGATAATTAGTAGTGGAACTTATCTAAAGGCCACGGATTGCATATCTAAGTTCAGGTACAAGAAGAGTGAGAAAATTCGATACGTATTCAGGAGGGAATACAAGAAAAGGTTTATTATCATGAAAAAAAGACTTATCCAAAGGGCAGACACATTTCATGTTGCAGTAGTCGGTTTTATATCCATAAAATGTTCGGTCTCATAGATGAATTATTCAATTTGTAGTGACGAATGTAAGGAAATGCTATCCAACGGAATATTAGAGAAAGATCGTCTTAATAGAGCAGCTGTTTTCACGGGGTACTTGAGGATAGACTATTGAAGCCTTAGATGAATGGCAAGCGTTGAAGAATTTGTCGCCAAATTCATAGCGCAATATTGATCATAACAAAAGCACATGGACGTAAAAAGAGAATACACTGAAATCCCAAATCATTAATTCCCGGGAGACGACGAAGGCTTCCTGCGAACATAAACGTAAATTAAAATATTTACATTTACCGGTTGAAGAAAAGGATATTATGCCCAAACTAAATCATAGATTACCCAGGCAATTTAAGAAAAACCTATGTTTCATAATAGCTTAATAGTGGAGTAGGTGAAGTGGACTTCTTGCATTGATCCGAAACAAATGAATCACATAGGATTCATAATCGTACACAAGGGTCCCCCGTTATGCACACTACGGGAACAGAAAGATTTCGCGGTGTAGGCGAGAAAAAAGACAGACACCGTAGATGGTCTCATGGCCAGTCTTACCTGTACAGCATCAGAGAAGCGTCAATCTGAAGTACGATGGAAAAAGTGACGAATGTAGATCGTCACCCCCGAATTAACGTGTTATCCAACAAAATGCTAAACAGAGACCCTGTTAAGGCTAGAGAAGGGAAGTCCGATATAGGGTCATGCATACAAGAAAAAGATGATAGTTGCAAGCCACATATCGCAAGTAAGCGTAGTTCGGTATCAAGGATAACTATATTATTGGGAAAGGAAGTTTGAATAGCCAAGGTATTTTGATCAAAGTTTTCCAATGGATGCAAGAAGTCCGGAAATTAATCTATTCTGCACTTACCCGAAAATTTATATACATCCTGAAGGAGATGCGATGAAACTTCATGAGTTAATGAAGGACGAAAATGTTCATAATTCATGCATAAACAATGGAGAACAGGAACTATTTTACTTGGGCAAGAATTACTAAGGTACCAGAAAGAGCAAGGTATATATATTCACTACTGGCCATTAAAATTGCTACACCAAGAAGAAATGCAGATGATAAACGGGTATTCATTGGACAATAATATTATAAACTAGAACTGACATGTGATTACGTTTAAACGCAATTTGGGTGCATAGATCCTGAGAAATCAGTATCCAGAACAACCACCTCTGGCCTTAATAACGGCCTTGATACGCCTGGGCATTGAGTCAAACAGAACTTGGATGGCGTGTACAGGTACAGCTGCCCATGTAGCTTCAACACGATACCACAGTTCATCAAGAGTAGTGACTGGCTTACTGTGAGGAGCCAGTTGTTCGGCCACCATTGACCAGACGTTTTCAATTGGTGAGAGATCTGGAGAATGTGCTGGCCAGGGCAGCAGCCGAACTTTTTCTGTATCCAGAAAGGCCCGTAGAAAACCTACAACATGCGGTCGTGCATTATCATGGTGAAATGTAGGGTTTCGCAGGGATCGAATGAAGAGTAGAGCCACGGGTCGGAACACATCTGAAATGTAACGTCCACTGTTCAAAGTACCGTCAATCTGAACTAGAGGTGACCGAGACGGGTAACCAATGACACCCCTTACCATCAAGCCGGGTAATACGCCAGTATGGCGATGACGAATACGCGCTTCCAGTGTGCGTTCACTGCGATGTCGCCAAACACGGATGCGACCATCATGATGCTGTAAACAGAACCTGAATTCATCCGAGAAAATAACATTTTGCCATTCGTGCACCCAGGTTCGTCGTTGAGTACACCATCGCAGGTGCTCCTGTCTGTGATGCAGCGTCGTCGAACTGTTCGTGCAGATGGTTGTTGTCTTGCAAACGTCCCCATTTGTTGACTCAGGGATCGAGACGTGGCTGCACGATCCGTTACAACCATGCGGAAAAGATGCCTGTCATCTCGACTGCTAGTGATACGAGGCCGTTCGGATCCAGCACGGCGTTCCGTATTACCGTCCTGGACCCACCGATTCCATATTCTGCTAACAGTCATTGGATCTCGATCATCGCGAGCAGCAATGTCGCGATACGATAAACTGCAATCGCGACAGGTTACAATCCGACATTTATCAAAGTCGGAAACATGATGGTACGCATTTATCCTCCTTACACGAGGCATCACAACAACGTTTCACCAGGCAACGCCGATAAACTGCTGTTAGTGTGTGAGATATCGGTTCGAAACCTTTATATATATATATATATATATATATATATATATATATATACTAGGGAAGAGAGAAATTTCAACATAGAAAAGGGGAAGTAGGTAGCAAAGGCAATAATGCTTGAAATAAAGAGGCGGAAACACACGACTCGTTAGAGGACCTTACTGAGGAGGAAGTATATTTTAATCAAAATGTCAGTGTTACGCTTTATTAATATACGGAACCCACGAAGTTAGCCAATTTGGCTGAAGATACTGATGAGGAAGAGGTTAACAGAAGGTCAGAATTTTGTCAAGGTAAGTGGTTGTTGCGAGGTAAAGGGACAGTATTCTATGTGATTGATAGAATCAGATAAGTAGTTTCTACAGGATTAGGGGAGTACCAAATGGAAAAACGACCGTAATAAAAAGAAAAAAAAAACAGGAAGATAAGTAAGTCAATTGAATGGAAAAAGAAAAAAGGGAGACCGTAGAGAGAAATATGGGAGCAGGCTTGAAAGGTAGCCTAGGAACCATGATGGAGTAATATGAGGATGTTAAGAAGACGAAACCGAGAATTACATGCTTTAAACAAATCTTTGATATATAAAATTTTTGCTAAGAAAAAGAACGAGAAGAATACAGTGAATAGAGATGCTACAAAGAGAAAACTGTCTACTGTTCAGTCGGAAAATAAGGTTGTGGTCGAATCAGGGGAGACAGAAAGGAGAAAGGTAAGGAGTCACAGAGTACACCGCTAAAGTGTACACGTGTCTACTGTACAGGGCTTCCCAAGCTGTCGGCAGTTTTTTTTTCATTTTCATTTTTTAACCTACTTTCTGATAAACTGAAGACCATTACATAAATGTATTAGTTATCTTAAACTGTAGATACGTCAGAGGATCTGACGAAAGAAAGACAAGAGATGGAGTAGTAACTACTCTCAGGAATAATCATGTAAGACACGAGGAAAGAGAAGAGTTGATGGAGTTTTACACTGACAAAGTAAAATGAGCTGTGAAGTAGATTCTGTGCTGAATTAGGAACCCTAGGAAACAATTAATGGTTTCAATCGAAAGTAAAGTTGTGTCATGGAATGGAGAAAAGAAGTGAGAAAGAATTCGGCAAGAATATTTGAAATAAGAATAGTTAAAGGTGAATCTCTCCTAAGAAATTAAAATCTTAGTGCATAAAATACTGCAGGATGGATCACATTCCGAGAACGCAAAGAAATATGCTGAGGAAGAAAGATAAAGTTCCTCAAAAGGATTTCAGTGAGGAAGATTAGGAATAAGGGAAGATAAATGAAGGAGAAGAAAATAGTTTCTCGTGAAGGAATTGTGTCACATGTAGCGTCCTACCCCGTCCAGGTGGCCGCGTTAGCACTATTATCGTGCTAACGCTTTTTTAGGAGGAGCGGTACACGACATTTTTAGCGCTGACACTTGATGAAACAGCGTACGAGAGCGTGCAGTCAGCTGATCTGCTTCGAACAGGTTACATCTCCCAGAAGCCAGCTCCACGGCGGCAGTCGGATACCCTGCGTAGCGTCATCAACAGTCAGTGCAGGGCACAGCTAGCGGGCCATGCGGTTCTAGGCGCTGTAGTCCGGAACCGCGCGGCCGCTACGGTCGCAGGTTCGAATCCTGCCTCGGGCATGGAAGTGTGTGATGTCCTTAGGTTAGTTAGGTTTAAGTAGCTATAAGTTCTAGTGGACTGATGACCTCAGAAGTTAAGTCACATAGTGCTCAGAGCCATTTGAACCATTGAATTTGCTGACAAGAGTAATACACATAGACTAGAAAAGAAAATTGAGGATGTGTCAGATGACTTCGGGAAAGGTAAAAGCACAAGAGTGACAGTTCTAACGTTGCGGTTGATGACAGGCGAGATTAAAGAAAAATCAAGACATGTCCACAGTGTTTGTCAACCTGGAAAATGTTTTCGACAATATCAAGTTGTGTAAGAGGTTGGAATTTTTGCGAAAAATAGCGGTAAGCTGTAGGGAACGACGGGTAACATAGAATATCTACAAGAGCCAAGAGGGAACAATGAGAATAGAAGCCCAAGAACGAAGCGCTCATCTGTAAAATTGTAAGTGAATAATAATACCTCTTTACACCGTTAACCATAAACAATGGTTCAAAAGGCTCTGAGCACTAGGAACTTAACATCTGTGGTTATCAGTCCCCTAGAACTTAGAACTACTTAAACCTAACTAACCTAAGGACATCACACACATCCATGCCCGAGGCAGGATTCGAACCTGCGACCGTAGCGGTCACGCGGTTCCAGACTGGAGCGCCTAGAACCGCACGGCCATCCCGGCCGGCTGTTAACCATAGTTTTATATCCTTTCTTGACTCTCATTTTGTTTATCTACACCTTTTTCTCCAGGAATTGCTGTTGGATCTGTTCAGATTTGGTTATCTTAACCATATGGATAGGCATTACTCATTTGCAACTTTGCAGATGCACCTTGAGATCGGACATATGCCCTGAAACCGGGTAGTGTTGCCTTCTTTAGTAATAAATAATTTTTAAACCTGTAGCGGATTTCATCATCGACGATGAATAACAGTTATGGAAATCCCGTCAAGAGAAACCTTAGTAATTTGTGTATGACTCCAACCATTCATGGTTTGAAGAAGCCGCACACGGTGAGCAGCATGTACATAACGATAAGAACCAACTTACAGAATATCTATTCGAGATTCCCGCGTTCCGTAGTTAAAAAGTGACAGTAATTTATAGTGATTTTAGTCTTTATTTGGTTTGTAACCAACGAAGTTAACGTAATATACATTCCCTACACTAGGGTCTGTTGTAAAAATGTACTGGGACAACAAGCGTAGCCCGCGAGTACAGTATGTTTCATGTGTACCAGATGACCTCATGTCGGTTCTGAAAACACGTATTAAGTTAACTCCTCTACGTCGGAGAGGCGCTGAACTATGTTAGCCTCATGCTAACAGACATTTAGTTTTAACTCCTCTGAAGTACCTTCACGTTTATCACTCTTTAATAGATATCAATGGATTATTCTGCACACACATAACGCGTGTGTTGCGGCTCTGTGGTTCAAATGGCTCTGAGCACTATGGGACTCAACTACTGAGATCATCAGTCCCCTAGAACTTACAACTACTTAAACCTAACTAACCTAAGGACATCACACACATCCATGCCCGAGGCAGGATTCGAACCAACAACCGTAGTGGCAGCGCGGTTCCAGCGCGGTTCCAGACTGCCCCTCCGGGCAGCGCGGCTTTGTGGGTTGTGCTTAGTTATCGGTGTGTTCTTGGACATTCGCTTGTTAGCAAATACGTGTCGGATTCTCTAACATGAATGCTGACAATGGGCGTAAAATTTGCGTTGAAAAATGCTTTCCTTCTTCTCACTGAAGACTGTTACCGTATTCGTCTTGACAGGACAATAATGCGACAGAAACTTTCGTTAATGGATACCACAGAAGTAATTTCTTTGATGGCTTATAACCTTGTAGACGACGTGAACAAGGCCGAGGGAGAAGGAAAACTCAAACTCAGAGAAACTAGCGCTCACTCTAATGAATAATAAAGACTGTAATTATATTTTGTTCTCCTACAAAAGATCGAAGTTGTGTTAGCACTTCATGCCCTCTGGTCCAATTCATTTAGTTTATTCAATTAACGCCAAACGAAACCCTGTGAAGTTAATGTAATTAAAATTTCATTTATTTAATTACGCCGGATGGCTGTACTGATGCATCAGTTAGCTCGACCACGTTTCATGCCCATTGGGTATCGCGATTTATCAGGAGCCTGCGCTGTTACCGTGATCAAAATGAAATAAAGGAAACTAAAGTAATCACTTTGCCAATGACGCACGATTGTAGAATTCCGTTGTTACACAAGAAAATACACCTTTTATCTACTTGTCTTTTTAATTGAAAAAGAATTATTTTTTGTATTTCTCCTCACAAGCCTTCATTTTGCTTGCAGATTATAACAGATGTAGCTTGCCGTTATCTAAAGTTATTTCTTGCTCCGAATATGTTAGGTATATGATAAAAGAAGGACGTTATAGCTGTAGAAGAGAAAAAGCGGAAATAGCGAATGTTTGGTCCAGTGAATGGTAAGCAACCGTCGTTTCACAAATTTTCTAGTAGAGGTAAACGTATGAGGCCTTCTTAATGTCATCAGTATGAAAGGGTGTAGGATAATACACATACGGTCAGATTGTGATAAGGGCCTCTGAAGCGAATAAAATGTTCAGAGAAATAAAGGTTGGAAAGACTGTCTTACAGTAAACTATCATAAATGCTATCATTGAGATACGCCGACAACATGGCTTCAAATCAGGACAATTGCGACGTTTTCAATACCTGTGAGATCTTGTCACAAGAATTTTTTGTTAGTGCAACATCAGTCGCATTACGTAAGAAATTTTAGAGAAGCAAAGCAACGTCCCTCCCAGATCGTGACGTAGTTTATGTCGCCAAACGTATGTGATTCACTTACGGCATATTCCATCGTAACTGCAGGGGCATAGACGAGTTAAATACTGAAGTACACTGTGTTAATCCTTCACAATAATATTTATTTTGTATTTAGTTTTGAACTGACTTTCAGATTTCGTCCATCTAGGTCACGGTTCAAGTGTCTGCCGCTAGCTGGCGATGCAGTCCCCAAAAAGTCCAAGATGGCAGTGGCGGGAAATTAATAAGTGCAAATTAGCTTAGGTGGCAAATTTAAGAAGTGAAAGATAGCGGTAATGGAAAATTAGAAAATGCAGGATGGCGGTGGTGAGAAATTTAAAAGGTAAGCTAGCGTAGATAAAGAAGAAAAAAATCCAAGAAGGCTGAACTTGCTTTTTACCCCCTTCCTGCCACATTCCTCCTCCCCTTTTTCCCTCAACTTGCCCATGCATTCCGATTTCCCCTCTCCCTTCCCCCTCACCAGTCAAGCTCAGCTTACTTCTGAAATGAGGCAGACGATTGAATTGCACAAAAATTGCGCCAAGTTCACACACACACACACACACACACACACACACACACACACACACAAAACACACCTGATTTTCCACAGCCATTGTAAACTACAAACATCAATTTGATTTGCAGTGTGCTAAAACTTATAAAAAATTTTCAGCAGCCTTCATGGAGGGTAAACCTTTAGTAACAGCTACTTTTGCTCTCTCCAAATCTTCTGCAGCCCACTTAGTTTCGTCTCTTTCCCTGATATATTTGCTAACGCTCTGATATACAGGTTGGTCCATTGATCGTGACCGGGCCAAATATCTCACGAAGTAAGCGTCAGAAGAAAAAACTACAAAGAACGAAACTTGTCTAGCTTCAAGTGGGAAACCAGAAGGGGCTATGGTTGGCCCACTAGATGGCGCTGCCATAGGTTAAACGGCTGTCGGCTGCGTTTTTTTTAAAATAGGAAAACCCATTTTTTATTACATATTCGTGTACTACGTAAAGAAATATGAATGTTTTAGTTGAACCACTTTTTTCGCTTTGTGATAAATGACGCTGGAATAGTAACAAACGTATAAGTACGTCGTATCACGTAACATTCCGCCAGTGCGGACTGTGTTTGCTTCGTGATACATCACTCGTGTTAAAATGGACCGTTTATGATGTATGGCTATTGTGATCAAAATGCCCAACGGGCGTGTGCTATGTATGCTGCTCTGTATCCTGAACGACATCATCCAAGTGTCTGGACCGTTCGCCAGATACTTACGTTATTTAAGGAAACAGGAAGTGTTCAGCCACATGTGAAACGTCAACCACTACCTCCAACAAATTATGATGCCCAAGTAGGTGTTTTAGCTGCTGTCGCTGCTAATCCGCACATCAGTAGCAGACAAATTGCGCGACAATCGCGAATCTCAAAAACACTGGTGTTACGAACGCTACATGAACATCGATTGCACGCGTACCGTATTCCTATGCACCAGGAATAGCATGGCGACGACCTTGAACGTCGTGTACAGTTCTGCCACTGGGCACAAGAGAAATTACGGGACGATGACAGATTTTTTGCACGCGTTCTATTTAGCGACGAAGCGTCATTCATCAACAGCGGTAACGTAAACCGGCATAATATGCACTACAGGCAATGGAAAATCCACGATGGCTGCGACAAGTGGAACAACAACGATCTTGGCGGGTTAATGTGTAGTGCGGCATTATGGGAGGAAGAATAATTGACCCCCATTTTATCGATGGCAATCTAAATGGCGCAATTATGCTGATTTCCTACGTAATGTTCTACCGATGTTACTACAAGATGTTTCACTGCATGACAGAATGGTGATGTACTTCCAAGATGATGGATGTCCGGCACAGAGCTCGCGTGTGGTTGAAGCGTTATTGAATAGAATATTTCATGACAGGTTGTAAGTAGGCTGTTTATGTTTTCTTATTGGCAACGTTACGTAGCGCTCTGTATGAAAATCACTGGCTGTGCTGTGTGCAGTCTGTGGCTAGTTTGCATTGTTGTCTGCCATTGTAGTGTTGGGCAGCGGCAGCTGGATGTGAACAGCGCGTAGCCTTGCACAGTTGGAGGTTAGCCGCCAGCAGTGGTGGATGTGGGGAGAGAGATGGCGGAGTTTTGAAATTTTTAAAATTGGATGTCATGAACTGCTATGTATATTATGAGTTTTCAACACTATTAAGGTAAATACATTGTTTGTTCTCTATTAAAATCTTTCATTTGCTAACTATGCCTATCAGTAGTTAGTGCCTTCAGTAGTTTGAATCTTTTATTTAGCTGGCAGTAGTGGCGCTCGCTGTATTGCAGTAGCTTGAGTAGCGAAGATTTTTTGTGAGGTAAGTGATTTGTGAAGGGTATAGGTTAATGTTAGTCAAGGCCATTCTTTTGTAGGGATTTTTGAAAGTCAGATTTCGTTGTGCTGAGAATATTGTGTGTCAGTTTAAGCACAGTCTTGTATAATTGTTTAAAGGGGACGTTTCATATGGCGACCCTGACAGGATACCTCACTGGAATCTTGTGATTTTTTCTTGTAATTAGTGTAGCTTTTGTTTATTGCTAAGGCGTAATTGTAGAGAAAATCTCCTTTGTAGGTGCAGTCTTTCATTGTTGTACAGTAAAACAGTTGTGGTATGCATGTAGATTTGCACTAAGTATATCGCAGCTGCAATTAACTAGATATTATTTTCAGTGTTATGTTAATGTTCTCTTATTTTTGCTCTTCAAATTGTGCTTTTCTGTGTTATCGTGTGAAATATTGTGACAACAATATCGTGTGAAAAACGTAACACTAGGCTCCAAAGTAAACTGAGAAATAATAGTGACGACGAGCGTAGCTTGCCAGCACAACTGTGTAGTGAATTAACAGACATTCAAAGTAGTCATTTGGTAACTGTGCATAGGGAAATGGAGCGGGCGTCAAATAATGGTGTAGACAGTGAAACAGGTAGTGAACAGGGAAGCATTATCGATCGATCGGTCGGCAACAGCTCGCCTCAGGAATCGGGAATGTCAGAACACAATATTACAAATACTGTAGACTCAGGTTTTGGGTTCTCACCGTTTTCTCAAATGAGTCAAGACACATATTCCGCTTGTCAAAATGTGAATGTTGCTGGTGCAAATTCACTGCCGAAAAGCACTGAGGAACATGTTTCAGACACCAGTGCATTGTTATTACAGTTAATGCAACAAATGGGACAAAAGTTTCAAAAGTTAGACATAATGGAACAAAATCTTCAAAAGTTAGACATAATGGAACAAAATCTTCAAAAGTTAGACACGATGGAACCAAATCAGAGACAAACACAGCAACAGCTTCAATAGTTAGACTCATTGGAACAAACTCTTGAACAAACACGTGAAGATTTAACTACTGAGTTACATAACATTGAATCGAAATGTCAAAAAGCCTGTAATGACGTAAAAACACAAATTTGTGAGCATTTTCAACCTATTTTTTCACGGCATGAAAATGCATTACAGAATCACGAAGCAGCCATAAAAGAACTGCAAACTATTGTTCATGAAAATCATGAGACCTTGCAAGCTAAATTTGACTCAGTTGAATCTACCGATTCGGTTACGCAACTTGCAAAAACTCAGGAAAACTTAAAGGACACAGTAATTACTCTAAAACTTGGTTCAGAAAAACACACTGAGGAAATAAGTACACTATCGGAGAAAGTAGCCGAACTTTCGGATCAGTTCACTAATTTATCTACGAAGGTAGATGATAATGTGAATGACACAAAACCGGTAGTCTTTAATGACACAGAAGAGTGCGAACAAGTTAGGAAATTCAAACAAAATCAGAATCAAATAAATACGCAACACCAAAGAGAAATCCGGGAAGTACAAGATCGGCTGACACAGGTAATACAAGAATTACGTATTTCAGAGGACACTCGCGCCCCAATACGGGAAGAGGGACATAGAAATACGGAAAAGCGACAAAATAATAACACAGGGCATTTCGGAAACTATGAAAGAAATTGGCAATGTGCACCGAATTTTGAAATGGAACCGCCGAAACGAAGTAACAATCACCGATATGCGACTCGCCGACATGATGACTTTGACTATAAGCTGTTCATTAATACACGTAAATTCAAAGCATTTAAGAATTCTGGCAACGACATTCATCCACAAGCATGGCTCCATCAATTCTCTCATTGTTTTCCTCCCAACTGGTCGTTAGAACACAGATTAGAATTAATGTGTGGCTACTTAGAGAATGAACCAGCTGTAAGAATGCGATCGGTCATTCACGATTGTCACAGTGAAGGAGAATTTTATCATGCCTTCCTCTCAGCATATTGGTCTCAAGCTACACAAGACCGAGTAAAACATAGCATCATAATGATGAAACATTTCGAACAATCTGATTTCTCCAGTCTTGTGAAATATTTTGAAGACATGTTGCACAAGAATCAGTACCTGTCAAACCCATACCACCCCTCAGAACTCATCCGCATTTGCTTAATTAAATTACCTGAACATTTACGACTTATTATTTTGGCAGGACGTTGCAAAGACGACATTGAAGCTTTTCAGGGACTGTTACAAGAACTGGAAATTGACACTGACAATCGGGGAATGCGAAAACAGGAAAACAATCACTACAGGTCACATCTGTCACGATTCCGTGACGACAGAAATAATAACTGGACACGACAAGGCTATTCTTACAACGCAAATCGTGAACAAACCAGACACCACCCATATGACAACCTCTGGCAGAGTAACAATAGTTACAGAGAAAGATCGCATTTCCGTAGTAATGAATATGACAGAGATTACCTTAGAAACAGACAATATGGGAACCAAAACAATTATTATCAAGGGAGACAGAATAACTTCAGACGCAACAGTTCTGCGCGCAGTTACGATTCAGGAAGAAATTCTCCACCACATGACCGACAAGAAAGAAATTATGAAATCTACCGACATGACGACAGACGAGATAATCATAACGACAGACCTGAATTTCATCAGAACTGGCGGGATTCAAACAGAGCAGGGCACTTTCGACAACGTGAATTTGTAGAAGCTAGGTCTCCTAATCCCAATAACGACGCGCGCCAATAAAGGAACAGACAATGACTCGCACTGCAGGCAGCCACCTGCGCCGGCTGGGTCAGAGAAAAATAATACAGACGCTAACCTTGAGAAAAGATTTAGCATTCCTTACCGACATATAAAACATGACAATTGCTTTTCAGTTGAAAGTCTGTGTACTAGGAAGAGTAAAGGTTTACACCACATTTCACATGTAAAACCGTTTATTGAATGATAATCTGCTGTTTAACTTAGTCTTTGCCATAAAACTTTTCACTTCACATTTCTAGTATGCTTTGTCAGACTTAGAAACTGTTAACATGTAACATTTTGGTTTACTTGAAAATACATTCAGGATTTACAGTACTTTCTGTGAAATACCAGATGACACAGTGGTTAGTTTATGTGACAGTTACACGATTTTATCACGACGCTACTAATGAGTGAAAATTTACAATGTTGCTTTTGTGGTGTATCTGTTTTATATCTGCACAGTTTTTCTGAATTATTCTGGAAAGTAAAACATGTTTTAGTAGTAACTTTTGTGGTATAGATACAATGAGACAGCCTTTTCCATAGCACAGCAATATGTTACAGCACAGTACTTTCTTCATCACGGCAATAAGCGTAATAATTAAGATATCTATATGCAAAGCATTTCACTTTTGTTTATCATGAGGTAAGTACATTGACTTCTGCAGAACTTAGCTTTCGGACGACGATAACTACGACACTTCCACAGAGATTATGTTGCAACAAGACGCACATTTAGCGCTACAGGACACGTATTTGAGTGATTAATTTCGCACTTAAAACACTTATCTTTTTTTTTAAAGATATTTGAAGTGCAATGATACAAGGGTTTTCCATGATACATTTCATTCCATTGCTGTAATCTGTAACATCTGAGGGTATAATTACATTAATCCTCAGGGGGGGTACATGTTTACTTTGTGTATCATGTGTTTGGCAAGCACAAGGAGCCCTAGCTAATATGGTATTTGCTTATACAACTTTACACATCGGTACCATATTTCTCTAACACAGAACTACACAGCTATCTGATCATTTAACTGAAAGAGACAAATATTTATTTTACTACATCAGTGACAGATGTTTACGTAATTTTACAGTTGGTTAATTTCACACTTATGAAATTGTATTTTGTCTGTACTTTGTGAACTGTTCATATTTTTCGGAACCACTGTGATACTATGAGAGCTTTGAATGATGTATTTGGTATGGGATCATGATTTTTAAAGTACGTTTGAGGTAGATGACACTACTGAAATGAGCAGAGAATTTTCTTTAGGTTTTGAAATTATTGTAGAAAGCTACGACGTTTTTGAGATTTGACTGAGGTGTTATGATGTTATTATTACGACAACGATGTGTATTATGCTGCTGAGGTATGTTTATGATTAATAAGCTGATGCTATATGAGTTATTTGATTATGCTATGTATCTGTTATGATGAAATATTGAAGAAGTGTCGACGAATAAGGTAAGGAATATTGAGTAGTGGTTAGGGACTCTGGTTTGTGAAAAAGGTTGTTGGAAACCAAGAATCGTACTTTAAGAGTTATGAAACGTGTGTAAATGCGTGAATGTATCACAATGCCGACGAAAATTTTTTTTGGACACTGTTATATCAATAAGATTTTGTTTCCACAGATTTGTAACGCAAATTCTTGACCTGTGAAATTTTTTATATGAGACTGCCACTGTAGCGGAAACTGCTGTCGTAAATATTTCGTTAAGAAAGGTAAGTGACCCTGACGTAATGCGTTTTTGGCGCCCAGCTGAGAGGTAGTCGTCTGACAAAAGAAGGCCATTACGTGAAAAAAAAAGAGGCCATTATCCTCGCCATTGACATTCCTTTAGAGAAAGCATCGCAAATACGACACGCTCATTACTTGGAAAGATACATCTGCACACCTGATTATGGCAAGCGTCTTTCTACGAGAGCTGAGAGAATTTCTACTAACTTATGAAATGTCACATGACTGTTGAATGATATTTTTATGCTTTGCTTTTCATAGTTGCTTATTTCATTTGATATCTAGTTTCCAGCTGTGTTGCAGCATTGCTTTTATAAAATAAAATGCATTTGCTAATGTGAACACTTTCTGTCAACAGATCTATTAAATAATAATTTTGTAATCCACATTCTTAAAAAAAAGGAGCACTTGGAAAGGAAAGAACAATAAGAAGGGACTAGTAACAGGAACTGCACACATAATTTTCATTTCAAATAGATGGTAATATTTTTTTTACAATAAGTTGTTGTGGTGCACCACTTTAATTACTTAGACATTAAGATGTGATTATACATTTCCCTTATCTGCATTGTTATCTTTAGTGTACTATTTTTTCTGCTTGAGCTATGTCATGTCTAGGTATAAGTTATTTCATTTTCTGCTATTGTCTGCCAGGCATAGTGCTACTAAATTTCACTATACATTACTCTGTTAAGCCACTTTTACTACTGACTTATTTTTCTTGTTTGCTGCTCATTGCCTTATATTAGTTGTAATATTGCTGCTTGCTGTGACAATTTCCATTCTTTTTCTTTGCTATTTGTATTAATTGTTTTGTGCTGCTGCATTGCCTCGTTCCTTAGTTTAGTATCTGAGCTCAGTAGATTTAAGTTAGCTTATCAGGGGTAGACTATATAAGAGAATGAGTTGCGATGAAATGCATTGAGAAGTCATACGAAAAAGGTACAGAAAGCAAGTATAGATAGGACTTTTTGGAAATAATGAGGAACAAAGGGAGATCTCCGATAAGTAAAGAAAGTTTTGTTTGCAAAATACTGCAGTAAAAGAAACCCTGTCCTTTCCTTGTGTTATCCCACTATGTGTTTGTGTTCCCTTGTGTATTTGTGTTTTTCCTGTCTTTATGTGTTTAGCTGATGAGAGCTATGTTGTAGATTTTTTCTAATACTATGTTATTTACTTTGTAAAGATGTTTAGACATTATTTATTCTGTTTTGTTGCTCATATGTGAAGGTGATGTTTCAAAAGTTATTCTGATCTTTATATATGTACTCATGTCATAATTCCTGTAACACTGATGTATATGTTTATTTCGATTCTTTTGTAAGGCCTGTTTTACTACAAATGTTATCTGTATTGTTATGTTTTTAATGATGTATTTTGTATCTTTGTTATTGTATTCTCATGTTATAAAATTGTAATTGATACTAGTTCATCATATTATTAACTTGTAATTTACATTTCACTGCACACGTTTCTGTTGGTCATAGTATATGGACAATATGTGAGAAGTAGGGACTGTTAGTGTTTGCACGTGTGTTAATAATTCAGCAAGGGACTGGATAACAGCATTGCTGGTTCTAAGGACAATTTCAAAAACTTTGTGAGTGCACAAGTGGTGGTTTATGGACTTGCTATATTGTCCGCAAGACCCTTCGATGGTGATTGTGCACCTGCACAGTTGCAACAGATGGCTGTTGGCCGTCTCTACAAGGACTACAGTGGGTCTGCATCTTTGATGACTCACCAGTACCATTATTTCTACAAGGACTGCAGTGGGTCTGCACCTCTTGTGGCCCACCAATACCATAATCTCTACCAGGACTACAGTGGGTCTGCACTGTGATGACCTACCTACCAATACTCTTCAAAACTTCGACTGACTCTGCAGTGGGTTTGCTCTGTTGTGGCCCATTACCTGTCAGCATGTCAAGAGTCAGCACTGTCTTTCCGTTGGAAGGACAACACTACTTCTTCAAGACTGCATGGAAATCCACTACTTCCGTGTGCATTGTCTTTTACTGCTCAGACTTTGAGAAAAGAAACGGCAGTTTTACTGTGATGAATGATCAGGACTGTCTTTATGGACTGTGAGAAAATTTTAGCTTTTGACCAACATTGTATTAATAAGTGTGTGCATTTGATATCTTTCTTACTGTAATTATGAAAAAAATTTTCAAATCTGTATTGGCCAGTGCCCAAAACAATTTGTAAATTTTTTTGTGGGGAGCATGGGGGCTATGTAAGTAGGCTGTTTATGTTTTCTTATTGGTAACGTTACGTAGCGCTCTGTATAAAAATCACTGGCTGTGCTGTGTGCAGTCTGTGGCTAGTTTGCATTGTTGTCTGCCATTGTAGTGTTGGGCAGCGGCAGCTGGATGTGAACAGCGCGTAGCGTTGCGCAGTTGGAGGTGAGCCGCCAGCAGTGGTGGATGTGGGGAGAGAGATGGCGGAGTTTTGAAATTTTTAAAATTGGATGTCATGAACTGCTATGTATATTATGAGTTTTCAACATTATTAAGGTAAATACATTGTTTGTTCTCTCTTAAAATCTTTCATTTGCTAACTATGCCTATCAGTAGTTAGTGCCTTCAGTAGTTTGAATCTTTTATTTAGCTGGCAGTAGTGGCGCTCGCTGTATTGCAGTAGCTTGAGTAGCGAAGATTTTTTGTGAGGGTATAGGTTAATGTTAGTCAGGGCCATTCTTTAGTAGGGATTTTTGAAAGTCAGATTGCGTTGCGCTGAAAATATTGTGTGTCAGTTTAAGCACAGTCTTGTATAATTGTTCAAAGGGAACGTTTCAAGGTGGATTGGTCGTCGATGCACCATCCATGGCCCGCAAGTTCAACGGATCTGACGTCCGCGGATTTATTTTTCTGGGGAATGTTGAAGGATATTTGCTATCGTGATCCACCGACAACGCCTGACAACAAGCGCCAGCCCGTTGTCAGTGCATGTGCGAACATTACGGAAGGCTAACTACGCGTTGTTGAGAGGAATCTCGGTACACGTGTTGCCAAATGCACTGAGGTTGACGGACATCATTTTGAGCATTTATTGCATTAATGAAGTATTTACAGGTAATCACGCTGTAACAACACGCGTTCTCAGAAATGATAAGTTCACAATGGTACATGTATCACATTGGAACAACCGAAATAAAATATTCAAACGTACCTACGTTCTGTATTTTAATTTAAAAAACTTATCTGTTACCAACTGTTCGTGTAAAATTGTGAGCCATATGTCTGTGACTATTACAGCACCATCTATCAGAAAGCGAAAAAAGTGGTCCAACTAAAACATTCATATTTCTTTGCGTACTACACGAATATGTAATAACAAATGGGGGTTCCTATTTAAAAAAAAAAAAAAAGTTGATATCCGTTTCACCTATGGCAGCGCCATCTAGCGAGCCAACCATAGCGCCATCTGGTTTCCTCCTTCAAGCTAGACAAGTTTCGTTCTTTGTAGTTCTTTGGTTTTACGCTTATTTCGTGAGGTATTTGGTCCGGTCACGATCAATGGATGACCATATGAAGATGGTATCTGTTTTTCGGACATGTCCGAAAGAACAGATACCAACTTTATATATATAAGGCTCACCGGCCATTTGACCATCTTGTTCTGTGCGGATGCACAAACAGTGCTCGAAGTCTTACGGGAATCGGCGGTAAAGCAGCGAGTAATGAGTGTGATAGGCACTGGCACTATCAATATAGTGCGGGACATTTAGTTGCGAATGCGGGTCTCACGGGAGGCGTGCTAGAGGTAAGTCCCTGCAGTCGCACTATCCTCTGTGTCCTCGGTGGCTCTGATAGAGCCGGCATGGTAGCTTACCGTAAAGGAATCAACGATCAACTTGAACGGATGTCTTGAGACGTCCGCCCAGACCAAACGCAAAAAAAGATGGATAGAGCGTCTGCCATGTAAGCAGGATATCCGGGTTTCGAGCCCCTGTCGGGACACACATTTTCAACTGTACCCGTTGAGTTATATCAACGCCTGTATGCAGCTAAGGGTATTCATTTCATTGTAATTTTACGTTAAAGCTGTCTACGTACTGGAGTAGGCAGTCGGTCGGTTGGGACAGGGCAGCGAGGAAGTCTCCGCGGCGAGGGCATTAGCGTAGTGTTCCGCAATGTGTTTCTTCCTCGCCATGTTGATGCTGTCCGGCACGGCGTGTAGATCGACAGCATTTGGTATTGTTCATATTTTTGAGTAGTTATTGTGTCTTGACTGTATTTAGACTGTATTTAGACGTAGTGCTGCTAGTATCCGCGTCCTCGCTGAGTTTTGCTTTGTCGTGCTGTTGGTCGGGCGGAAGGAAATTAATTAGGTTGTCGGTCGGTCCTTCAGCCGTGCCTGAGTCGGATTGCCACCCGATTATTTAGTGTTATGCTTGGCTGCCTGTCTTTCCTAAATTTATATTTGAATTACCTCCTTAGATCGACCCTTGGAGCACTTCTGTGCACCAGTGTTCTGTTGTTTTATATTGAGACTAAAAGAAGTCTCAAGTACTGTGCAAGGCCTTCAGCGGTCTTAAGTTAAAATTTTGAAGATTATTATGGAACTAAATTTTTTTCAAAAAATAGAAGAAGAGAAATTTTGCTCTATTGCAAATCCTTGTTATCCAGGCCTTAAGCCGTGATTGTTTTATGTATAATATGTGGCCTTAAGCCGAACCTTACGTGAAATATATTAAGATAAAGCCTTCAGCCTTCCTATATTAAAATTTGAAAAGTCACTTGCTTAAAACATTTTAAAATTTTCTTGTCTATCTGAAATTCGTGTTATCCAGGCCTTAAGCCCTCAGTTCTTCTGTATCCAGTGTTTGGCCTTCAGCCAAGTTTTTATGTAAAATTTTGTAACTAAGGCCTTCAGCCGTGTGTAATCCTTAAGGCAATTTTAGTAACTTGTGTTCGTACCGTCAGCCATGTTGTTTTGAATGCCTTTAAGGGCATGTTTGATTAAATGTTTTAGGAAAATAAGGTTTGTATGTTTTGTACAACTGACAGTAACTGATTCTGGCCCCTTTCCACAACTATAACCTGATCCGCACTGTCCTGCGAACCCAGATTTCAATAAATGTCTTGACTTCTTGTCATCCACAATATACTTCCCTTCTCTCTCCCTACAACGATCGATACGAATTTTTCATTAATAGAGCTGGAACTGTGAACTCCTTGATGACGCGTGTCGGTTTTACTTCCACTGGTTCAACGGACTAAGATTTTTCTTTTTTTTATAATGCGTATGTGAACTGGGAGTTGATAAAAATCACATGGCGCTATGTTGGGCGAATAAGGTGGGTGGTCTAACACCTAACACTGAGATTCTGTACTTCGCTAAAAACTTCTGAACAGACAATTCGGTATGAGCTGGGGCGTTATCTTGATGCGGAACACATGACATGTTCTTCACCATCTGCGTCGTTTCTGTCTTATTTTTCTGCAGAGTTAACGAAGAACCTAAAAGTAGTAACGTTGATTAATAGCGCTACCTACAGGAACATAGTGAAGATACGCAATACCGTGAGCATTGGAAAAAAAAAAAACAATCATCGCTTTGAGTCCTCATCTGCCCATTCGAGCTTTTTTCGCTCTCGGTAAGGTTAGACCCTCGCAATGCACGGATTGACGCTTAGTTTCTGGGTCAAAAGTGAAAGAAATCGAGGTTTCCAGCGTGTTAGCACTCTTTCCAAGAGATTAGGATCATTTTCGATGATATTCAAATTGTCAGTACAGACATGATCATAACCTTTTTTCTTGTTACATCGGGCATTTTCGGCACTAGTTTTCAACACTCTTTTCTTTTAAGTTGGTTACGTAAACTTTGCCTTTCACATTCTTTGTAAATTCCTACAGTTTCAGCAATCGACCGAACACTTAACCGACGGTCAAATCGAATCAGTTTACCTATTTTATCGATAGTTTCAACCGTTTTGGATGTTGAAGGGCATCCTATGCGACAGTCACGTTCAACATCTTCTCGGCCACTATGGAAACGCTTGGATCACTCAAAAACTAGCATTCGTTATAGTCATCGCCAAACTTTTCTTTTAGTAAAATATAGGTTTCAGTAGCAGTCTTTTCAAGTTTCGGGTAGCTTCACGAGAACTTGTTGCTCTATTACTACATTTTCCATTCTTCCGGTGAGACACAATTACATCACATACAAAGGAAGGCCGCAGCAACGCTGATTTGTCTACAGAAATGCCGCATTCGACTGAGAAGGCTACACATTTCACACCGTTCATCTCTGACGCATGCGTTCTTACTACATGACAGCATTAGTCCCTTTACTTTGGAGCCGCACTTCATAATTATTCAGAAACGTGGGTAGCTGGAACACATGCTAAATGATGCAGCATGGTATTACAATAAGAACTGTAAAACTAGCGTAACTATCGAAATGTATGCGGTGGAGATATTTATGTTTTAATTAAGAGAGTCTCTGAGAATTCACACAGAGGTGGGCTGGAGTGTGGGAGGCCGGAAAATGCGTTGGGGGCAGGTGCGTGTGATGGCCTCCAGTATCGTCAGTCGTCATGACGGGTGCAGCCAGCGGGCTCGGAAAGGGTAGCAGCCAGCGTAGAGGTGCAGACGAGGGACAAAACGTAAAAGGAAAGACGCTGTTTTCGTGAGGAGACATCCCTACACTTCAGACGAGTTCATCAGCAGACCAAGCCGGAAAGAAAGTAGGCCAACTTATATTTTCAGTACAAAGAGAAACCAGTCGAAAGTTGCAAATGTTACTTCTTTTTCTCTCGTCGACTAGTTTCGGGCTGAGACCAGTTATCAAATCATCCTGCAGGGCAAAAAAGCAAAATTTTCAATTGTGTATAATATAGGTGTTACCAACTTTTTATGCTTTTTACGTACCAACGTGGCATAGAATACGTAATACGCGCCGTATGTGTCGTTGCTTTGTTTTACTGTTCAGTGATATTAAGTATTTGACTGTTTTCCGCAACAGGTTTTAAATGTATTAATTTCAGTGTTGACTTGTACTGTTATTGTATTAATTGCTGTATTCTTGATGGTTAGAGAACACTGTAATAAATAAAAAGCTTCTCACATCCTTATAGGGCGACCCGTTCCCGAGATTTACTTACGCCAGCAGAAGGAGCAAACTGCCTGTTATCTGTATACGCTGTAACTGTTCGCTGCACATTTCTTGCACATCTTCGGAAATACCATTCTTGACTAAGCATATGTTACGTAAGTGTTGAAACGATGTGTTCTGTACTTTGACATATGCGTCAAAAATTGGTAATACCTATATTATACATAAGTGTAAATTTGATTTTCTACTCTGCAGGATGATTTGGAAATGGGTCTCGGCCCGAAATTAGTCATCGAGTGAATAAAAAAAAGTAATATTTGAAACTTTGGACAGGTTTTTCGTGGTACTGATTAACAGAAGATGCTAACCCTCAGCTACTCCAGCATGCTGGAAATTCGTACCTTAAAAAAATGGTTTAAATGGCTCTGAGCACTATGGGACTCAACTGCTGTGGTCATAAGTCCCCTAGAACTTAGAACTACTTAAACCTAACTAACCTAAGGACAGCACACAACACCCAGCCATCACGAGGCAGAGAAAATCCCTGACCCCGCCGGGAATCGAACCCGGGAACCCGGGCGTGGGAAGCGAGAACGCTACCGCACGACCACGAGATGCGGGCAATTCGTACCTTACATTTTATTGTGGCGGACAGGGGAGAACGTATTGTTGAAAGTTTGTTTCCAGGTACGTAAACCAGAGAGAATGATATAATTGCCGTCAGAGATAATATTTCACAAACGACGGAGTCTGACGTCACTGCTACCGAGAATGGTGAGCAGCGGGTAGACTCGCCATGGTTTGGGGAGACGCGCCTCTTCGATGGAACAGGGTGGGATGGGTGTGACGCGCAAACTTATCGACGCAGCAGAAGCTTTGTTTTTAGCATACTGTGCTAGTAATAACAGATAAAGTAAAGTCGCACAGGGAGTGAGCTTCTGTAATGTGTTTGAAGCATATTTCTGATGGTGACAAACTGCTGAGACTTCGACTACAGTAGTTCATGGCGTGTGCGAAGCACCAGCCCGATGTGTGAAGGCAGGTGAGCGCGGCGTTACCGTCCTCATGTGTTGTGTTATGGTCGCCGATGACCCTTGGGTCTCGACTCGTAATTTGTAAGATTTGTTGACTTGGAGAATCTCAGATTATGTATCTACGGCTTTCCTAACTACCCTGGTAAAATTTGAGAAGTTCCGCGTGGTAAAGAGCATTAATTATGTCTTCCCAACGTGGATTAATTATGTTGTGGTATTTACGTGAGTGAATTTTCGTCTGTGGGATTTGTACCACTGGTAAAGGCACACTAGTGTTTGAGCAAGATCTTTGAATTGTGGCCGACCGGAATGGCCGGGCGGTTCTAGGCGCTTCAGTCTGTAATCCGCGCGACCGCTACGGTCGCAGGTTCGAATCCTGCCTCGGGCATGAATGTGTGTGATGTCCTTAGGTTACTTAGGTTTAAGTAGTTTAAGTTCTAGGGGACTGATGACGAAAGAAGTCCCATAGTGCTCTGAGCCATTTGAACCATTTTTTTTTCCTTGTGAATTGTGGGACGCATCCTCTTTGAATGTGTTTCGATGTAATGAAGATTGTAGAACCACTTAATTTTAGGCCAGCTGGGTTCCAGAATCGAGTTAAATACTACCAGAATTGATTTCCCTGCACTGATAGTTATATTCAAAGTGCCCAAGTGTGGTTGGATTGAAAGATTGAGTAGGCAGAATTTACATGTTCGAGAGCAGCGTACTGATAACCGTACGAGAGGTAAGGCAGGTGAGTTTCACAGATTGGAGCTGCGCTGCTGGCCAACTTAGACACAGTACAGACAGGTAAGTCAAAACAAACTTTGTGTCATGCACCCCTGTATAAACTACTGTACAGTGAGTTACGTTCAGCTTTGTCAAGTAGGTATGTCATTTCATATTCTCTCTGAGTAGGCTGACTTAATCCTTTTGCGTTCTTCACTTACACAGCAGTGCCATTCACAGTAGATAGTAATCCGACCGCGAGAAGATATCGGAAATGTTACACTGTTGCTGAGTAGACCAAAACTTCTTCGGATTTTGGGCTGATTGTTTGCCAAAATCTTACTTTGAAAAGCATTGAATGCTTCCCTCTTCACTCTCGTCTTATCAATTTTAGTTTCATTCAGTATCTATTTGTCTACCAGATGGAGCTTTCATTTCGCAGTATCTTTCAAACCCTTGACTGAACCACGGTGTATCTTTTCGGCTGCTCACAATCTTGTGCGGCACCTACATGTCTAAGGCATGATGATGTTTTGTTCTTTGTACCCATCGTTGCTTTTGATATTGAAAGTTGGGCGTTAATATTTCTTTGGAGACTCTGAGTCTGAGATTTTATTATTGCGAGTAGTAGCTAGCGAACCGTTGTTGAATGGTGACGGGAGTCTCGAAAGCAGCGGGAGGAGCAGAGAAGCCTTGCTACATGTGAGGTCGCAGCATGCCGTGACCGCGCCAGTAGCACCGGAGGAGACTTCGGTATTTATTGAGGACTTTTGGTAATTTGCCTTTTTTGCTGCACGAAGTTGCTTGCTTGCGGACTGGAGGGATTTTGTTAGATTTGTGTATGTATACATTGAGAGTAATATTCGTTTCTTTGTTGTGACCAGATAGGTGATTATTGTTTGTAGACATTATGGAATAATTAAACTTGTTTTGGCCATACATCAGAACAAAAAGAAAGGCCTGTGTAAAGTCCGTCAGTGTTTAGACCATCAGTTTTCTGAATATAGTAAATTAAAAGATTTTATTGGTTTCTTCTAGTGTTTACTGTGGTTAAGGCTTGTTGTCCAAACCCCTCTTTATCGTTCAGTGCATATAAGAAAATATGGCAGTAGTAGCATCAGTGGTTCTGACCATTCATCGCACTTTGTATGGATTGCAGTGCTGCTTTTGAATTATATTTTTAATGTAGCTGATCACGCAGTTGCAGCAGTAAGACGAGGTAAGTTGTCTGTTGCACAGGAGCATTGCAGTATTGTTGTTAGGAGACGTTAGACAATTTTTTAAAACTCGCAGTCATATACTAGAGAACTGATATTTTCATGATTTATAGGAAGAGTAATTAATTTCTGTTTTTTTTCCTCAGTCATAATACTTGTATTGTCAGAGATGGAACTTTGCACATTTCCGTACGTCTTCCACCAGTACAAATAAGGACTACGCAAATACACTGGTATCCAAAATTAAAGTAGCAAACCACTATTTCCCTGTCCTGTGCTTAAATCAGGATATAATCGTACAAACTGTCAACAGACGCCCGTACAGTCGTGGCTGCACGGAAGATAGCACTCTGGTCAACGGACAACCACGCCAACGATGACGTCAGGGCACCTATCAAACGTAATAGCGTTTGCCAGGTATTCCTACATCCACAGTCGCTGTGTACACACACCGTCTGGTGCAGTATGGCGCAGAGACAACGCCTACCAGGGTCTGTGGGGTGCAGACCCATGGGAGGAACGGAAGCAGGACAGTCGTAAACTGAAGTGGCCTGATGGCTTAATGTGAATCGTTTCGTTGTTTTTCGTATGTGGTGACAGTTTATAGAAATCGAAACTGTCCCTAAGACAGGGCGGGGCCGACCATGTGCAACATCAGAAAGAGAGAACCGTGATTTGGCCGTAAGGGCACGATGGTACCGTCTTAGTGCTGCACGGCAACTGGCATCTGACCTCGCGGCATCCAATAGACGAGTTCTAGCGAGGCAAACGTGTACAGAAGGCTTCGTCAGAGTGGCCTTTATTGTCAGAGACCAGCTGTATGTGTACTTCTGAAGCGCCTTCACAGAAGGGAACGACTAGAGCGGAGCCGTCAACATGTCACTTGGGCGGTAGAACAATGGTATAGATTCTTTTCACAAATGATTCCCGATTTGGTCTGAACAGTGATTCTCGACGGATTCACATCTGCAGGGAACGTGCAACACGATTTCGATAGCCAACGACTGTGGAAAGAGACTGATATCGAGGATGATCCCTAATGGTAGGGATTACGTTGACCACTAGAGCTCCTCTTCATGAAATTGTACGGTTAAATCGGCAAGGTTTAACTACTGTCAGGTATCGTGACGAGACATTAGGAGCTCAAGTGGGGTTCTTGCGAGGTGCTGTCCTCCCAGACTCCGTATTTCTGGACTACTTGCTCGACCCCGTAGAGCACGCAGGTTGATGTTTTCTTGGAAACGGGAGATTTTGCACGCATGGTGTGGCCTGCTCGCTCTCAAGATTTGAATCCCACAGAACATGTCTGAGATGCTCTAGGGACACAAGTTGCATCACGTCGGCATTCACCAATCACTCTCGAAGACTTGCAAGCAACGCTGCGGAAAGAATGGGCGTTATTGCTTCCACATGGGGCTGATGATACCACTCACAGCATGCCCCGTGTTTGTCAGGCCTCTTTTGCTGCCAGAGGTGGTCACACCCAATACTCAGCGCATTAATCAGTTGTCAGAATGTGTGCAAATCCGTTAAGTTGTAAGGAAACGAAGAACATTTCTGTCTACCGTTATGCATATTGTAGTTGTTTACGTTTTGTATTGCCTATACTGTCACTACTTTACTATCAGCTGATTATACTGTTTAGTGGCAAAATAAACGGAACCTTCATAAATTTCGATTTGTTGCTTTAATTTTGGACACCAGTGTATATTGAAGATTAAAAAATATGAGCTGAAAAATGGGAGGTAGCAGCGCTTTTTTCTGATTATTGTACGGAACATAATCGAAGCCTTCAGTATCTTCACTATCACGAAGAAATCGTCATGGAGCCTGTAACGTTATCTGCTAAATCGTTAATATTCATTGTAAACAGTAACGGCGTTGTGACCGTTCCTTCGGGTACCCCGGAAACTACTTCAACACCAAGAATTTCGTCACCTTCAGGGCGAGTCTGCTAGGATGCCCTGAATCTGACCATGGTTTGATACTAGATAAGCCGGTGTCCCCTCCCCTCCCCCCCAAGAACCATTGACCTTGCCTTTGGTGGGGGGGGGGGGGGGGGGCTTGCATGCCTCATCGATACAGATAGCCGTACCGTAGGTGCAACCAAAACGGAGGAGTATCTGTTGAGAGGACAGACAAACGTGTGTTTCCTGAAGAGGGGCAGCAGCCTTTTAAGTAGTTGCAGGGGCAACAGTCAGGATGATTGACTGATATGGCCTTATAACACTAACCAAAACGATCTTGCTGTGTTTGTACTGCGAACGGCTGAAAGCAAGGGGAAACTACAGCCTTAATTTTTCCCGAGGGCAAGCAGCTTTACTGTGTGGTTAATGATGATGGCGTCCTCTTGGGTTAAATATTCCGGAGGTAAAATAGTCCCCCATTATGATATTCCGGGGGGGACTACTCAAGAGGACGTCGTTATCAGGAGAAAGAAAACTGGCGTTCTACGGATCGGAGCGTGGAATGTCAGATCCCTTAATCGAGCAGGTAGGTTAGAAAATTTAAAAAGGGAAATGGATAGGTTAAAGTTACATATAGCAGGAATTAGTCAAGTTCGGCGGCAGGAGGAACAAGACTTTTGGTCAGGCGATACAGAGTTATAAATACAAAATCAAATAGAGGTAATGCAGAAGTCGGTTTAATAATGAATAAAAAAATAGGAATGCGGGTAAGCTACTACAAACAGCATAGTGAACGCGTTATTGTGGCCAAGACAGACACGAAACCCACGCCTACTACAGTAGTACAAGTTTATATGCCACCTAGCTCTGCAGATGACCAAGAAATTGAAGAAATGTATTACAAAATAAAAGAAATTCTTCAGATAGTGAAGGGAGACGAAAATTTAATAGTCACTGGTGACTGGAATTCGGTAGTAGGAAAAGTGAGAGAAGGAAACGTATTAGGTGAATATGGATTGGGTCTAAGAAATGAAACAGGAAGCCGCCTGGTAGAATTTTGCACAGAGCATAACTTAATCATAGAAATCATAGAATCATAAAAGAAGGTTTCATGCATGGAAGAATCCTGGAGATACTGACAGGTTTCGGATAGATTATATAATGGTAAGAAAGAGATTTAGGAACCAGGTTTTAAATTGTGAGATACTTCCAGTGGCAGATGTGGACTCTGACCACAATCTATTGGTTATGACCTGTAGATTAAAACTGAAGAAACTGCAAAAAGGTGGGAATTTAAGGAGATGGGACCTGCATAAACTGAAAGAACCAGAGGTTGTACGGAGTTTCAGGGAGAGCGTAAGGGAACAATTGACAGGAATGGGGGAAAGATATACAGCAGAAGTAGAATGGGTAGCTCTGAGGGATGAAGTAGTGAAGGCAGCAGAGGATCAGGTAGGTAAAATTACGAGGGCTAGTAGAAATCCTTGGATAACAGAAGAAATATTGAATTTAATTGGAGAAAGGAGAAAATAAGAAATGCAGTAAATGAAGCAGGGAAACGGAATACAAACGTCTCAAAAATGAGATCGACAGGAAGTGCAAAACGGCTAAGCAGGGATGGCTAGAGGACAAATGTAAGGATGTAGAGGCTCATCTCACTAGGGGTAAGATAGATACTGCCTACAGGAAAATTAAAGATACCTTTGGAGAAAAGAGAACCAATTGTATGAATATCAAGAGCTCAGATGGAAACCCAGTTCTAAGCAAAGAAGGGAAAGCTGAAAGGTGGAAGGAGTATAAAGAGGGTCTATACAGGGGCGTTGTACTTGAGGACAATGTTATGGAAATGGAAGAGGATGTAGATGTAGGTGAAATGGGAGATACGATACTGCGTGAAGAGTCTGACAGAGCACTGAAAGACCTGAGTCGAAACAAGGTCCCGGAAGTAGACAACATCCATTAGAACTACTGACGGCCTTCGGAGAGCCAGTCCTGACAAAACTCTACCATCTGGTGTGCAAGATGTATGAGAGAGGCAAAATTCCCTCAGGCTTCAATAAGAATATAATAATTCCAATCCCAAAGAAAGCAACTACTGACACATGTGAAAATTACCGAACAATCAGTTCAATAAATCACGAATGGAAAAACTGGTAGATCCGACCTCGATGATGATCAGTTTGGATTCCGTAGAAATATTGGAACACGTGAGGTAATACTGTCCCTACGACTTATCTTAGAAGCTAGATTAAGGAAAGGCAAACCTACGTTTCTAGCATTTGTAGACTTAGAGAAAGCTTTTGACAATGTTGACTGGAATACTCTCTTTCAAATTCTGAAGGTGGCAGGGGTAAAATACAGGGAGCGAAAGGCTATTTACAATTCGTACAGAAATCAGATGGCAGTTATAAGAGTCGAGGGACATGAAAGGTTCAAAAAATGGCTCTGAGCACTATGGGACTTAACATCTGTGGTCATCAGTCCACTAGAACTTAGAACTACTTAAACCTAACTAACCTAAGGACATCACACAACACCCAGCCATCACGAGGCAGAGAAAATCCCTGACCCCGCCGGGAATCGAACCCGGGAACCCGGGCGTGGGAAGCGAGAACGCTACCGCACGACCACGAGCTGCGGGCGGACATGAAAGGGAAGCAGTGGTTGGGAAGGGAGTGAGACAGGCTTGTAGCCTCTCCCCGATGTCATTCAATCTGTATATTGAGCAAGCAGTGAAGGAAACAAAAGAAAAATTCGGAGTAGGTATTAAAATCCATGGAGAAGAAATAAAAAGTTTGAGGATCGCCGATGACATTGTAATTCTGTCAGAGACAGCAAAGGACTTGGAAGAGCAGCTGAACGGAATGGACAGTGTCTTGAAAGGAGGACATAAGATGAACATCAACAAAAGCAAAACGAGGATAATGGAATGTAGTCGAATTAAGTCGGGTGATGCTGAGGGAATTAGATTAGGGAATGAGACACTTAAAGTAGTAAAGGAGTTTTGCTATTTGGGTAGCAAAATAACTGATGATGGTCGAAGTAGAGTAGATATAAAATGTAGACTGGCAATGGCAAGGGAAGCGTTTCTGAAGAAGAGAAATTTGTTAACATCGAGCATAGATTTACGTGTCAGGAAGACGTTTCTGAAAGTTTTTGTATGGAGTGTAGCCATGTATGGAAGTGAAACATGGACGGTAACTAGTCTGGACAAGACGAAGATAGAAGCTTTCGAAATGTGGTGCTACAGAAGAATGCTGAAGATTAGATAGGTAGATCATATAACTAATGAGGAGGTACTGAATAGGACTGGGGAGAAGAGAAGTTTGTGGCACAACTTGACTAGAAGAAGGGATCGGTTGATAGGACATGTTCTGTGGCAACAAGGTATCACCAATTTAGTATTGGAGGGCAGCGTGGGGGGTAAAAATCGTAGAGGGAGACCAAGAGATGAATACACTAAACAGATACAGAAGGATGTAGGTTGCAATAGGTACTGGGAGATGAAGAAGCTTGCACAGGTTAGAGTAGCATGGAGAGCTGCATCAAACCAGTCTCATGACTGAAGACCAGCACAACACACGCAAGGTGGTGTTTTGTTCGCGAAACAAAATTCTTTGGTGTTCTTCAACATTTAGATCCAGTTATTTTATGTCACATAACATTGGATCAACGGGAGAGAACCTCACAAGTTGCCGGAGACGTCACGCCAGCAGCGAGGTCGGGACGGTGTGGGAGTGGGCCCGAGCGCGGGTAACCTACGGCTTCATCAGCGCGGCTGCCGGACGCGCCCGGAGGCGTTTCCCTACCGGCAAAGAAAACGCGACTCTTTGTCGGGATGAGACGGCCGTCGGAAAATTCCTCCGGACCGCTGTCTGCTGTTTTCATAAGCCGGTGCCCGGAAAAAGGTCTTTAATTCCGCTAAGAGAATAAAGACGCCCTGCTGGGCGGCAGGAAATGAGATTCGTGTCAAATTAAGGACGAGTCATCAGAGTAGAGTTACTTAAAACGAAGTAATGAGATCCCAACGTCCTGGAATGGACAGGCTGTTTACCTGCCGCGTCTGCCCTGTTTTAATATTAAAATGAAGTAAGTACGAAATAAAAAAGAGCCGCCCACCAGTGTCGCAGCACACGTGTGCGAAGTGCTCGTGTGAGTGCACCAAGTGTTCTGCAAACATTTGCGTCACGACGGTTCTTCTTCATTTTTATTGGAACAACGTAGCGTGTTAGGCAGACACAAGCACAAAATCTGCGCTCCAGAAGGTTATATAACTACAGCCACTAGTTTTATAAACTCAGGATGGCTTGGTTTCAAAAATTAACTTTCAGGAGGACAGAGTACAAAGGGTAGTGGTACATTATTAAATGTAATATTTCACGAAACAAGCCCATTGCACACTGTCAACAGGCCTGTTAAAAGCGTAGTTCGAGGTATTCAATAGGAAAAGTCTATCTTGGACTGCTCCTCTAGACGGCTGTAAAATCGAAGACTGATTCGTCAGAGGGAGGACGAAATGACGAGTGGCTGGACGTGTGGTGGAATAGTGAGCGGCGTAGATGCCTGCTCATAACTGACTTCTGATCAGGGTACTGCCGTTACACTCATATATTCCTTCTCCGGCTGCAGGACCGACTACCGTGCATTGTAAACGTAGACTTCCACGGCCATTCACACAGTCAATAAAATTCTTCTTTGTCTGAGGCCCAGTTGACAACTATAAAATTCCGACGTTTCGGCAACTGTTGCAAGGCGCTTTACTCTGAAGGATGGCCTCATTCTTAACGAACAGCTGCAGTTACGCAACAAAATCTTTTTTCAAGGTATAGAGCCGCTAATTAAAATTTTCTGAATAGCGATACTCTCCTCAGTGTAGTCCTCTGAACATCGTTTTTCCTCCGATGTTACGTTTTCTCTGTATGTCACCTGAAGCGTATTTTCTTTTCTAAGAAAAGACTATTACGTTATGTTGTAACTTTCATACACTGGTTCCTGTTTGTTACCAATAAGGTTTAAAATTGTCCTTTGCAGTGCCTCATTTGCTCTTAAGTTGTCAGTAATTTGATTACTTCCTGATCACATTTCCGTGAAGCAGGCTGGATGCTGCACTACGATAATACGCGGCCGCATATTGCCAATGTTGTTGCTGAATATGTTGCAAACATCCCTATAGTCCGGATTTAGCTCCAAGTGGCACTTTCCTATTCCATAACATGAAGAAACGCCTTCGTTGGAGGCATTATCAATCATCAGAAGCAGTGGTGGAGGCTGCGGAGGCGATTTTGAAGGACCTATCAAAAAATGGTTTCCAGCATTTATTTGAAGACTGGCAGAAATGCTGGGACAAGGGCATCGCATTCAAGGGAGACTACTCTCAGTAGAACCATCAAAATCATGGGGATGAGTAAAGGTATGTTGTTAAAGAGAAATTATGATCATTCTTTATACAACAGCCATCGAATATTCTCAGCCTGATAGTATCTTTTTAAATAAATATTTAAATATTGAAACTTTTTGCTTGATATGATTTTTTAACGTCATTTATTTATCGTTTTCCATTAGTTACCTACTTTTAAGTAGCCATTAAATCAATATCAAAACCCTCGTAGCGATCACTTTTCTACTTAAAAGAAATAGTGCAGCCAGTCTATCCGTTTAATCAAGTAGTATCCAACTGTCTCTGGGAGTCGGTAACGTCATGAGAACCCTGCGGATATACAACAGCTTTCTGATACGTCGTAGCTACTCTCAGTGATCCATTACGAGCAGAAATTTGTGTGGAGAAAGCGGCAATCCATCGGTCTAGCAAAGTATCTACACTAACGCACCGCTTTACGCCGTGAATAATTGGTGTGCGAACGAGACCACTCTAAAAGTTCAAGACGTAACCCAAAATAGAAAAGGTTCCGGTGAGATAAACAATCATACAGTTATTCAGGAAAACGTTACTACCAAAACCAGTCCCCCAAGTAAAGTAACAGATCGTGTTTCTCCAAGTAGAATTTCATACAATTTGTGAGAAAAATTCATTACTGTATTCGTAAAAACTCTCATGAAAGGCGTGTTCGAGTTATAAACAACAAATATAAGACAAATAACTGTATTCCTCAGTACCTTTGTACTGAAATTAAATATACAGTGCTATGAAATTGCATCCAATATGAGCCGGAAAAATAATGCACTTGAATCACCGTGAAACTAAGAGCACGTTTAATAATACAAAGTCTTTCGGTAAGAATAGGCACAAGGTAAAGGTAATAAATGCACTCACCGTCAGTCAGTACACTCAGATGTGTAGACTAAGCACAATTTAGGACCTTCCGTTTTTACTTACTCGTATATTCTACTTAAACCATGTGTTCTTTTAGAGAAGTATCTGAAAAAATTGAGGAGCAGGAAATAATGTCAGAGGTTTAGTCAGCTGATGAAGTCGCCAAGACAATATTCAGTAAAGGGAAAAAACTGTTGTTGAACTTCTAACGCGTTGTCGAAGTTACTATTTACGGATGATACTTCAGTATATATCTTAACGGAACGACTTGCGAAATACTGTCATTCACCGTTAGTAATGCCTCAGATATTGGCATATCAGCAGCTAGTGCCGCTGACACGAGTGATGTGGCAAATTTTTTGTGCTGAGTCAGTTAACGACGCTGACGGAAAAAAAAGTCGCAAAACCCGTAAAGGGTTGTGCAACATAAATGGGAGTTGGTGTGCCTGTTTCTACATCTGAAAGATGATGTCCATTCCAACTTCATGCCAGTCGCATAAGAGTGGCGTTAGTAGCTCCACTACGAGAATGCAAATCAGTTTTTCTTTAGAAATTCTTCCAATCCCTATGTGGCATACAGGTTGGTTGGTTGGTTGGTTGGTTTTGGGGAAGGAGACCAGACAGCGTGGTCATCGGTCTCATCGGATTAGGGAAGGATGGGGAAGGAAGTCGGCCGTGTCCTTTCAGAGGAACCATCCCGGCATTTGCCTGGAGTGATTTAGGGAAATCACGGAAAACCTAAATCAGGATGGCCGGACGCGGGATTGAACCGTCGTCCTCCCGAATGCGAGTCCAGTGTCTAACCACTGCGCCACCTCGCTCGGTGGGCATACAGCAAACCAGTGCTTAACAGTATTGGTTAAAAACAGTCTTGGTTGCAATTTTAGTTTTTTATTTATCAACGACGCGTTTCGTCTTATTTAGGCATCTTCAGGTTATCTTAATTTGGTAATTCTTAGAAGAATCCTTTAGTCAGTGTAGCCATAGAAAAGTTTTTACTGAGTTTAACGAAGGCGATGTTGGCCTGATATTTTCGACGAAGCCCTTTTGGCTACACTGACTAAAGGGTTCACCTAAGAAATACCAAATTAAGATAACCTGAAGATACCTAAATAAGGCGAAACATGTCGTTGAAAAATAAAAAACTACAATTGCAACCAAGACTGTTTTTAACCAATACAGTTTGTCTTTGAATGTACACCGTAACCGTCATGAGCGTTAGTTACCTTTGAAACTGGGCATGGTAAGCTGATGTTACTCAAGAAAGCTCTTGAGGGGACAAAGACGCCATTATTAGCACTCACTGAGTTTGAAAGAGGCTGAGTTATAGGACTACGAGACCCTGGATGTTCCTTCTGCGCTATTGTAGAAATATTTGGCAGGAACGTAGCCACTATACATGACTGCTGGCAGTGGTGATCGCGAGAACGTACTGTCGCATGTAAACCGGGCTCAGGACGGCCACGTGGCATCAGCGAGAAGGAAGACCATCGTGTTCGGCGAATGACTGGCGCTTCATACTCCATGTTCAGCAGCAATCTGGGCAGTAGATGGCACCAGAGCGACATAACTAACTGTTAAAATCGTTGACTTCAAGGAGAGCTCTGAACCAAACGACCTCTAGCGTGCATTCTACTAACGTAAACCAAACCGTTTCCGACTTCAGCGGTGTCAAGCGAGAGCTTATCGGCTGTCTGGGTGGAGGTCTGTGGTGTTTTCCGGTGAAAACTGGTTCTGCCTCCATGTCAGTGATGGCCGTGTGTCGGTTACAAGGAGGCTAGGTGAGGGCGCTCGACTAACCTGTCTCCTTGATAGAAACACTTGAACTACACGTTCAAATGGCTCTGAGCACTATGGGACTTAAGTGCTGTGGTCATCAGTCCCCTAGAACTTAGCCGGCCGAAGTGGCCGCGCGGTTCTGGCGCTGCAGTCTGGAACCGCGAGACCGCTACGGTCGCAGGTTCGAATCCTGCCTCGGGCATGGATGTGTGTGATGTACTTAGGTTAGTTAGGTTTAACTAGTTCTAAGTCCTAGGGGACTAATGACCTCAGCAGTTGAGTCCCATAGTGCTCAGAGCCATTTGAACCATTTGAACCCTAGAACTTAGAACTACTTAAACCTAACTAACCTAAGGACAGCACACACACATCCATACCCGAGGCAGGATTCGAACCTGCGGCCGTAGCGGTCGCGCGGTTCCAGACTGTAACGCCTAGAACTGCACGTGAGTTATGGTCAAGGGTGCGTTTTCATATGACAACTGGAAATATATGGTGGTTATCCCACGCACCCTGACTGCAAATTTGTACGTCAGTCCGATGATTCGATCGGTTGTGCTGACATTCACCAGCGGCATTCCAGGAGATGTTTTCCAACAGGATAACGCTTGTCCACTTACAGGTGTTGTGACCCAAAATGCTCCACATAGTGCCGAAATGTTGCCTTGGCCTACTTGACCACCAGACTGGACGACTCAGTAACGATTCTTATTTTTAATCCTAAAGCAATGGCTGAAGTGTTTGCGTCACACAGACCCATTCCATTATCCTTGAGCTGGAACACTGCGGATGCATTTATTAATGCTCTTGTAGAATAATCACTGAAATCCGAAAATTTAATTTCAGGAAGTCGTTCCGATTTACGGAAACGTGAAAGAAACCTTGACAGTATTTCTGTCTTTCTCCCTGAAATTCTTCGAGATTTCTGTAATTAGCACCACATGACAGTGTAATTTCTTGATATTGACAGAAGAAACGATACTATTCACATTCTGATTTCATAAAAAGGGTAAACGTGTAGACATTCGATAGAAATTTATATTTAACATCGAAACATTTCTGGCCGAAAGACAAACATTTATACCATTCGATAACACACCGCTGCGCCCTCGTGCAGCGTCAAGTCTCATTTCTTATCCATGTTTTTGTTAACATGTGGAATATAGACACTACAGTAAAAACATGATATAAGCCTGTTTTGTATAAATCAGGTTCCTGAATCTGTTTGTCTCGTTTTAGGAGGGGCATCAGTATACTAATCGTTTGGCTTGATAACATCTGAACAATTTAAAGTGATACAGTCGCAGAAGGATATGATCGACCAGCTGAGGAATTTCATTTTTATGTCTCTTCTTCCTGCTAGTGTCAAAGTGAAATTCCTAGGGATGATACTTAACATAATGCTTAAACGCCATTATCGTCGCCGCAGCTTGATGGACTGTGAACAGTTATTTTCTTTTGACCATGTATTTGAGCTTTGTCCCCTTCGTGATGGGTTATGGATGCTTCATATGTCACAGCTCTGCCAAACGTAAACTTCAGAATGTTGACAAATTCCGAAACCTGAAGATGTGCCTTCGTACCATGCAAACAACACCGACGAAAGCCTCACAAGTAGAAGTTGCTGGGCCTCCTTTGAATATTTGACGTAGGAACTATGCAAGACAATATGTTCGTCATAAAACTAATAGAACATTAGTCACTCCCTCCTTACCCTTCCTTTTACAAGGTTCGCATCGGAAACACGCCCTGTACTGATGACAACAGAAGTTGAAGAATGGGAAAGAACGAAACATTGTACTGAAGCGGCGCCATGGTCCACATATAGGTCTAAAATGCTTGTTTATGATGTGCATATGGAAGGTATGTATGTAAGTAGTGTATATGATATGTTATGAATGAACACAAGGTTTAACTTTGTCAGTATTGTTGCCGGCCAGTGTGGCCGAGCGGTTCTAGGCGCTACAGTCTGGAATCGCACGACCTCCACGGTCACAGGTTCGAATCCTGCCTTGGGCATGGCTGTTTGTGGTGTCCTTAGGTTAGTTAGGTTTCAGTAGTGCTAAGTTCTAGGGGACTGATGACCTCAGAAGTTAAGTCCCATAGTGCTCAGAGCCATTTGAACCATTCAGTATTGTTTGGAAAGTTTCTGAAATAAACAGATCAAATCCTTATCACACCATCATGATTGCCTGTTTTCTGTGGTGTGGATTAATGGCGGGCTGTATACTTCGGACATGTGTCTCTCCCTATCCTCATAAAACTTGTTTCCTTCCTTTTCATACCACACGTTTTGATCTGCGGGCGAGCTTTAACTTCTCAGGTACAGTATGCGAAGAATACTCATGTAAATTCCGTGTCCGTTCCTATACAAGGAAAGGAAGAGGTCGAAAACATGCAAAGCATATCCCTGAGATTGCTGTGAGTCAGGATATTTATGACAGTGTGGGTTTTCTTTTCTCGCGGTGTGTTCACTACTCTGTTATTCATGGTGGGCCTGTGAGAATGCACGGTAAATATAATTAATCTTTTACCTTTTAATTATGCGGCCAGAGATAATGGCGGAGGCGAGGCGGTGTAGCGCTAGCAGTCGGCCCCGCCCACCGGCAGCTGTGCCTCGAGCGTGGCCTGGCCATTGCGTGGCGTTGCACGTGGCCTTAATTCGCGCGGTTTTTAATTATGGAGGGACGCTCCGTAGAGGCGGTAGAGGCGGCCGACAAGCAACCACTGTCAAATCGTCAGTGGAGGGGGAGGGAGAGGGGGAGAGGGAGAGGGAGAGAGAGAGAAAGAGAGAGAGACAGGCGAGAGTGCAAAGCGCTATCCAGTGATGAGGGCCAGGGTGTCGCTCGCCGCGGTGCCGCGTCACTGCCACTCCGACAGTGTCGTGTCCAATGTGTAATGAGGCGCATCGATCGCGCCGAAGGGACGGAGAACAGGGTGTGAGTGGGATCGAGAGTGGATGGGCGGGGGGCGGGGACGGACAGGGGGCGGGAGAGGGGGAGGGGGAGCACGGGAGGCTAAGAGGGAGCCGACGGTACCGGCTCCAGGCTTGCTGCTTCATTATCCCCGCTCTCTCGGACGGCGGGCGGCAGCGTGCAAAATTCATGGCCCACCTTGTTAGGAATACCGTGCGTGTCGTGGGGCCGTTTTTATTTATGGATGCCGTGATCCAGAAGAGTGCCCGCTTTTTGCGGCGCCCGCTCCGCCCGATCGATAGGTTAATTTTTCGGAAACTGGGATGTGCTTCAGAGCTATGATACCTGCACCTCATCGTCATGAATTGCCTCACCTCCACGTCCCGATGGTCCGAAAAGACGGTGACACAGACGTTCAGAGGTCGAGCGGTTGGTAGGCGCCTCTTCACAGTCTACACAGTGCTCTCTCTCTCTGTCCCAGACTCACTCCAGCACACAACTTGGACAGACACTTACACGGAGCCAGCACGTCGCCGCTCGTTGACCACTATGAGGGCTCTTGTTAATAATACCTTTCATCCTGGTGACACAATATTTTCTAGTATTTCATTTACTACTCATGTAAATCTCTTGCCTTCTTCTTGTCTTTCCTTTCTAGCTTCGCAGTAACATTCATCAACAGCAAAACATGTTACATAGGCAAATACTTTCTCTGTTGTAATTTCAGGAAGTTATCACTGGCAGTTTCTCTGTTAATGATCGCTATCCCGACTCGAGCTGTTCAGCACCAGAATAGTGAGCGACTCAGCGATGGAAGCGTTGAAACAACAAAGATTACGCGGCACAGGCGAAGCAAGAGGGTTAGAAGAACGTTATTTTCACAAGAAAACAGATGAAAGACATTGATATAATTATGAGGAAGAAGTTCTTGATAGCATACTTCTGGAACGCAGCATTGTACAGGTGTGAAAGTCTTGTATCCGAAATATGGAGAAGGAAAAGCGACAAATAATACAACTTAACTGAAGTGAGACAGTAAAAAATTTACTAAACAGAATATTAAGGGCCGGCCGAAGTGGCCGAGTGGTTCTAGGTGCTACAGTCTGGAACCGCGCGACCGCTGCGTTCGCAGGTTCAAATCCAGCCTCGGGCATGGATGTGTGTGATGTCCTCAGGTTAGTTAGGTTTAAGTAGTTCTAAGTTATAGGGGACTGATGACCTCAGAAGTTAAGTCCCATGGTGCTCAGAGCCATTTGAACCATTTTTTGAATAGTAAGGATAGAAATCTGTATCAAACTCCCGCCAGGACAAGGGACACGATAATGAGTCATCACATTGCAACGGAAAGATCAGAAAAAGGAGGAAGATTAGGGATAATGCCCCATGGGGGGAGGAGCAGACTGGAAAAAATATTTGAGACTATACATGATAATGTGTGTAATAGTTAATTTGAAATAAAGATGGACAGCATGAAAACAATCTAAACATTGATGACATCGGCCGAGCAATTCTAGGCGCTTCAGTCCGGAACCGTGCTGCTCCTACAGTCGCAGGTTCGAATCCTGCCTCGGACATGGATGTCTGTGATGTCCTTAGGTTAGTTAGGTTTAAGTAGTTCTAAGTTCTAGGGGACTGATGACCTCAGATGTTAAGTTCCATAGTGCTTAGAGCCATTTGAACCAATGATGACATCCATAATACAAGTCGAATGTGGAGAGCATTTATCAAACACAGAATCAACAGTTTCATCCATAATTCATAATAATGAGGTACAAGAAAAAAGGGAGTCACTAGCCGAAGGAACTTTCTCTGGGAAAAAATTAGAACACACGCAATGTGAATAGTAAGAACAACTAAACCCGAATGAATGTTACATGTCTCATCCTATTTAAGTTAACAGAAACACAATTACAGTCACTGTCCGGCTACTCTACAGACTTCCGTACTGACATGGTTGGCAGATGCTGGCCTCTTCCTCTGTGCACAGAATAAGTCAGTTAATGAGTACTCAGTGGCATTCAGCAGTCCACTGATTTCGGAATGGGAGAGAATGCACACGCTGGCGATGTGGAACCCCATTTGCGTGAAAGTGAAATCTAATTTACTCTGAATAATTCATGAATTAGACACACACTTGAGATTCCGTGCTCAATTCGATGTACGCAGCGGATTTACTAACACTATCACTTACAATGAGGTGCCAAAGGTCATGGAATTCCTCCTAATATCATGTCGGACAACCTCTGTACGACAGCTTCCTGCCCAGCGTAGTGCAGCAACTCGACATGGCATAGACTAAAAAGACGTTCGGAGTCCCATGTAGAAATACTGAGCCATTTTACCTCAATAGTTGTCCATAATTCCGAAAATACTGCCGATGAGGATTCTGTGCACGAACTGACCTCTTGAGCACGTCCCATAAATGTTCGATGGGACATATGTCACGCGATTTGGGTGGCAAAATCAAAAATTCCATTGTTGTTTGGGAACAGAAAATCCATGAATGGCTGAAAATGATCTCCAAGTACACCACTATAGTGCCACCACCAATTTGAACAGTAACTTGTTGACAAATTGCGTCCGGTGTTTCGTGAGGTCTGCACTACACTCGAACCTACCATCGGCTCTTACAAACTGAAATCGAAACTCATCTGACCAGGCCACGGTTTCCCAGTCTCTTAGGGTCCAACCGGTATGGTCACGTGCCCAGGAGGGCCGGTACTGTAGTGTTACTAGAGAAGGCACTCGAGTCGTTCGTCTGCTGCCATAGGCCGTTAACGCCATATTTCGCCTCGCAGTCCTAACGGGTACGTTTGTCTTACGTACCACGTTGGTTTCTGCGGTTATTTCACGCATTGAAGCTTATCTGTTAGCAGCGACAGTTCTACGAAAACGAGACACGCTTGAAGGTCTTTGAGGTTATTGATACTGCCATAATAAATAGCTGAGTAGGCAGCTCCGCTGAAGAGGAATGGGCATATCACAGAAGTTGGAGAGGAAAACATACGTTAAAGTAAGGTAACTGCGAGTGGAAACAGAAATATTCAGGGAAATTCTGAAAAACAGAAATACAAGTCATTACTAATGAAATAAACCGAAAGTGCAGAGAAGCTAAGGAGAGATGTCTACATGAAAAATATGACGGATTCGATGATGTGATTGTCCGAAGAAAAGTCTAATCAACCTTCGGTAATATTAAAAGCAGGAACGTTTTCCAGGCATTCGCCAAACCCAAGTCTTTCCATTGGACAGCTGCAGGGTACTGCGTAAGTCAACACTTCAAACCGCTCGTCTACAGTCATCCACTGTCCAGTGATGTCGCTCTTTAGACCACTTCAAACGTCACTTAACACTAACTACGTGTGGCTTATGAGGAGCTCATCGACCACTGTATCCCCTCTTTTTAACTCCTAATTAGACAGCAAAGTAACCAGTGACGGGCGGAGCAAGAAGGTCACCAAAAGAAGGCTAGCACCAGCAAGAGAGCCATTCTCTGCCAGGAAATGTCGACTAGTATCAAACATATACCATAATGGGAGGAAGAAATTTGTGGGAATGCACATTTGGAGCACAGCGTTGTATGGTAGAGATACGTGGATCTGGGAAAACTGAAACAGATGAGAATCGAAGTATCTGAGATGTGGTATTACAGAAGAATGCTGAAAATCAGATGAGAAGATAATGTAACAAATGAAGTTCTCCAAAGAGTCGGCGATGAAAGAGAAATATGTGTAAGAAGAAGGAGGGACAGGATGATAGGAAATATGTTAAGACATCAGAGAAGAATCTCTATAGTGGTGGAGCGAGCTGTAGAGGATAAAAGCTGAAGAGGAAGACTGAGATTGGAATATTTGCAGAAAACAATTAAGGACGTCGGTGACAATACTACTGTGGGATGAAAGAGTTGACACAGGAGAGTAATTCGTGGAGTGTCTCATCAAGCAAGTCAGAAGACCGATGATCTACATAAAAGTTCAGTTTCAATACACTGAGTTACTGGGCCATGTTACCTTGCTTTCCCAAGCTAGTGGCGGTAGTTCAACTGGCACGTTTCTAGTCGCCGAATTGCTGTAACCTGCCGATCAGCCTCCGGCTGTTCATTGTTCCTGCAGTGGATTGGGTGTTCTTCCGAGTGCCAAGTGTCTCCACATTATGGTGACTTGTCAGCCACACACCGCTCAGCCATGTACTCGCATTCTGCATATACACGATGGTCATAATTAAACATTAGCTATTTGATCTAGGGTAAAAAAAAGCTTTTTACCTATACGAGTACACAGATCGTGCGGTACAGGATTTGCATTATTGGTAGTGTTAATCTTGTAATTTGTCGTTAGGTACCGTTGCTGGTACGGCAACGTAATGTTGATACACAAGCATCAGCGCGCATTACAGTTGCAGACAGCAATATGGGTCCGGGAAAGTTTTACTTGTAAAGCTTTCTTGTCAAAACAACAGCAATTGTGTTGTTGCGCGTCACGAGCATCGAAGTGTTAAAGGAACACGGAGAGGGTCTCTTTCTGCACCTGTGTCAAAGGACTCGAAGAACGAAGATCTCGAAGAACGAAGAACTCGAAGAACTTGATACGGACTGAGAAAAGTGGCGCAGTGGTTAGCACACTGGACTCGCATTCGAAAGGACGACGGTTCAAACCCACGTGCAGCTATCCTGATTTAGCTTTCTTGTGATTTTCCTAAATTTCTTCAGGCAAACGGTGGTAAGGTTCCTTTGAAAGGGCACCGCCGACTTCCTTCCTCATCCTTCTCTAAGCCGATGATCCCTCCCCCAAATCAACTAACCAACGAAATTAGTATGGAAGTATACTCGACGACGACACACATCTGTTGCTTGGCCTTTCTCCAAGCAAAAATTTGTGAGTGGATTGCATTTGACTTGAATTTCTTGTTAGAAATACTAGAAGTACTCTTGTGTATGGAAGATGCCTGGGAAGTGTTACTGGGGGGTGTGGCTGCTGCCAACTGATATAGATACATTGTGGTTGGTGTCACTTAACTGAATACTTCTCAGTCGCTTGGATGATCGCCGAGGGGCGGTCAGCTGAAATCTTCATTTGATATGCCGATTTAATCTCTTCCCGTTGCAATCTCAAGTAAGAACCTATAGTTGCGTAGACTTCCATGGCTGGAGTAAGTTGATATAAAAATTTTCTACGTACCGTACATCTCAATATTGTAAAAAAACTATAGTATAGAAATCAACCTTTCGGGTACGGCTGCAGTGGACTTTCTCTGGGTCAGTAGACTCAGAAGAAGGTCACTGTAACCGTGGACGAAACGTTTTAACCACGAAAAAGGTCACTGTAACCGTTCCCGATAGTTTGGTTCCACAGTATGGAATGTTACTTTGCGATGCTGTGCAAAAATCAGAAAAAGTTTACATCTACTTAGCGTATGTCTCGAACACTTTCTGTGCCTCGTGGAGCCCTTGCCGTGAGGTGGTATCAACCGAAGACTGTAAATCGGTTGAGTATTTCTTGGTAGGGGGTACATGGCACGTTAACTTATATATGAAGTCATCGACTCAAATTACACCACGGAGGACTCTACATGTTCATTTTATATACACACGACTTCGCGACAATGTTAATAATGATCCTAACTCCTTTACAGATGATACTGTTACCTATAACAAAAACCGTCCGCATAAATATGCAATGAGATACTGGAATTTCAGGATGGTGTAACGATTTTAAAATTGCTTTAAATATTTAAAATGTAAACTCGTACACTTAAAAAAACGAAAACATGAGTCATAATTCAAATCATTCAACTAATAATTGGATGTAACTGTTGGTGGGAACGGCATGATCACGTAGTTTCAATTATTAGTAAAGAAGCTGGCAGACTAGGTTTTATCGACAGGTTGTGTAGAAAATGCAACAAAGAAAGTGGACAGATTCCGAAACTCTCCGGTGACCAAGGACTGACAGGAAATGTTGAACGCATAAAAAGAAGGTCGGCACGAATGGTTATCTATTTATTTCACAGCGTCGCACTTAAAGGTGAACACCTATCCCTCTAATACTACTTAAAAGCTTTCGAGAATCGAAAGTAAATAAAGAATCTAACAAAATAACAAAATGCCTCTTAAGTAATGGCCACGAAGGGATCACGAAAACATCATTATACTAATCACAGCAATCGCATGTGCCTTCTAACAGTCATTTCCCCAGTGCCCACAAGTGAATGGGAAGGGACTGAAATCTTAATATACAACACAAAAAATGAGTAGTGTCCTCTTTGTCAGTGCTAGTCTACCAGGTTACTGCCTTTAATTGAGTGGCTTGTAAGCGGTGGAAGAACATGTCTAATACGCCCTTTATGAAGAGTAACACAGCTACAGAGACAAGGAAAGAGATCTACACACACACACACACCATTCAGAAATACCAGGAACTGTTGGACAAGATTTCCATTTAGTGTAAAAGTATAAATGCAAGATGAAACCCATAAGAAACAAAAAGAGCGCGGTAGTATCCGATTACAATCGGCATAATGAATAAATATCTAGGAATAACCCTAATAGGCGATATGAAGTGGAACGAGTACGTAAAATTTGTCAGATATTGCAAATAGAAGGTAGACTTGTTTTACAGGATTGGAGATAGTCTCAAGAATCTTTCAAGGAAATTGAATACAATCTGCTAGTGTGACTAACACTGAAGTACTATTACAGCGATTTAGGAGATCATTATCAAATAAACGTGATAGCAGACGCATACCGAAGTAGACGTTGTGCTAGAATTGTAAATTTATTTATAGCGAACATGAAAAAGTAAAAGTTATTTGTAGAGGAAAAAATGAGAATATTGGGTAAATTTGTAAAACCCTTATCCCAGGAAAACTGTAACCATTCTGCTACCACCACCGTATATGCCACCTAGAAATCTGGAGAATAAGATAAAAAGAAACTGCGAGCTTTCGAGTCCGTTGTCATTTATGAAAAACATCTGACACTTTATGTCACGTCATATTCATCATAACACTTCTTTAATGCTCTATATTTCGCTCGTTCTGCTGGAAAACCGTCGAAGGGCAGTGCTGCGTTCACTAATAAAAGGCAAATAATTTCAGGACATACTTCCTAACACTAATACCTTCATAATATAATATAATTAATTTTTAAGACCTCTTTTTCTTCTGCTATCCTGCGATTTACATCCGTCATCTTTATATCTGTCATAGTTATTTCTGTTTCCAAGTCCACCCCCGTTAGCTGAGCGGTCAGCGTGGCGAATTGCCACGCCAAGGGGCCCGCGTTCGATTCCCGGCTGAAGCAGGCCATTTTCTCCATTTAGGGACTGGGTGTTGTGTTGTCCTCATCAACATTTCATCCCAGTCTCCTACGCGCAAGTTGCCCAATGTGGCATCGACTGCAATACGTACTTGCCCTCGGCGGCCGAACTCCCCCGAATGGGGGACTCCAGGCCCACAATACCTGACGCCCCAATTCAGTTTCTCTCGTCAAATAGCACCATTCGTCTACTACTATCTATCTCATTATTCCTTCACAGTTTCCTACGTACACAGTCTGTTTCCATTGTTTTAATTTTGATATTTGTCAGATCCAAGTAAAATGTATGTTATTTTCATACACATAAGGGTTCTTTCATGGAGTAAACATAACGATGGTATAGTAAGAAAAGCGTTAAAAGGCAGTAAGGATTTCAAAATGATATTTTACATTTGTAAGCGTTCACTGCAGTAGGTTTCTTTTTAGTAACGAATTGAAGAGTTCATTTGGTGTATCATAAATATTTCGCCCAATCAAAAAAAGTTTTGGGAGTAGAATTGGATTAAAAGGACTTAACTAAAAAAAAATAATACGGATCATGACCCAATTTTAATCCCAACTCATCCATTTTCAAAATGCTGACATCTGCTCCGTGAACTAGTAACTTTTCCTCTCGGAAGAAGTCTTTCATCGTGCCTTTCTTGATAGGTTTTAATTGCAACAAAATAAAGTTAAAGTAGGCCCACTGTAAAGTCTAGAAATCATTCTGGAAGCAGCAGCCAGATCTGTAGCTGAAATTAACAAACCTCTTTATGAGAGCGTTGAATCAATGTTGCCCTGTCTATGTCTCTTTGCCTTTCTATGTCTGTTGCAATTGTGTCGGCATCCTGAATTCAATGTGGCTGCGCGCAATCGCAATTGTGGCCAAATATGCTATCACAATTCCTCATTTGTATACCTCAGGAGCAGAAATTGAACATCATCACTTAAAAATCAATACATCATAGGGTCGTGCAACTATTCGCTCTGCATTTTTGGTAACCGGTGCGGAAGCATGGACATTTCCAGGCTTCTCTGGATTGTTTATAGACTTCCCGTATACAATTACAAACTTTTCTGGAAAAATACGTATGCGTTCATTACGTATTTCTTACTATTACTTGCTTCAGATTCGTTTGGGTAAACAGATCTGGTAACGTTTCTGTGCTAACAGAATAGGTCTGTACAAAGGAAGAAATGAAGAGGAGCATGACGAATGCATCACATCCGTAATGCATTTGGAAAGCAGGCATCTTAAAGCGGCATGACATTCACATGCTTCATGCGTGTAAGAGTAGGCTTCCGCGGCAACTGTCACATTCGATAAAATCATTCTGAGTTTTTTACCGCATTGACAATGTGTAAAACTTCCGACACTCCAGCCACTATTGCAAATGGGCTTCCTCGGAGTATTAATTTTTCCTAACTGAAGAAACGCCCTGAGGAGCACCACTTGCCTTAGTGGCCTAAACGTCGGAAGTTTTACACGTTTAGAATGCGGCCAGCGACCCATCAGAATTTAATTGACTGGGTTTTTCTTGCAGTGAAGATCACTAATTCTTATAGCTTGTATGATATAATTCAACTCACTGCACATTTATTATATTCGAGATCGATTGTGACCAACCGGTTTCTTCCAAATATGAAAACTGTCTTGTTCGTCATAACCTAAATTCCAAGTAATTAAAATTCGTTCTGACGTAACTTAGGAAATATTTTCGGCCAGTACATAAAATTACTTGAAATTATGCATCACTTTCATATGAATATTTTTACTTAGTTTTACTTTTTTAGTTTCCTTTGGGTGCATCAAGCTGTCGAACTTGATTCTCCAGCTATTCTAATATGTACTGTAAAGCAGAAATATTACTTATTCCTAGTATCGTAATAGATTAGCCTCCACTAAATAATCTTGTAAAATCTGATATGGCAAGACTGCTAGTCGCAATGTTAACAGTTTTCCAGAAACGCTGCTTAAAACAACTAATGTGTTTCAATAGAGGAACGAATCAACATAGCTTAATTCTGATAAATAATTTTAATGAAAAGTCGATGTTTTAATTACTATTAATTGATGATGAATAGCTGTTACTATAGGTAAATAACTTTCGTAATACTTTTCCAAGACTGTGTCCAGTTTCAGTTTCGTAATCAACTGATCAAAGGGAATCGATTGACATATAATATTCCGATTTTTATTTTGAAAATTTCCTACTGATGTTAAATGATTTATGATTTTAGCTCTTTTCACCACTTTCAGCCCGTTTCAGTCACTGTATTATAAAAAATAGTTCAAATGGCTCTAAGCACTATGGGACTTAACATCTGTGGTCATCAGTCCCCTAGAACTTAGAACTACTCAAACGTAACTAACCTAAAGACATCACACACATCCATGCCCGAGGCAGGATTCGAACCTGCGACCGTAGCGGTCACGCGGTTCCAGACTGAAGCGCCTAGAACCAACCGCACGGCCACACCGGCCGGCTTGTATTATAAAGACGTGATGCGTTGTACGAGAACCGATTGTAAGTGCGAGACTCTCAGTATTATCTGGCTGCTCTGCACTCTCTGTAATATTGGCTGTCAGTATGCTGTGGCTTGAAACTAGACGATACGGAATTTTAGTCACGGGACTCTCGTAGTTCTGACGTAAGCCTTACCTTATGCCATGGAAACGACGCCACAGCTCACTATAATGGTAGTAATAGCATCAGTTGAAGTGTGTCACTTCGCGTTTGGCTCTTTGTCAGTTACGGTACACGATATCGTTGATTGTAGCTAACGGACGCTTTACGGCTACAGATATAGGTATATTTCCAAGATGGTGCTGTTCTGGTTTTTCGCTGGGGCTAATCTGGCAACTCTGTGGCAGCAAGATACTTCAGTGTGTTGTTCTCATGTTATTGCTTTTGTCAAGAAAATAACTGACATTATTCGAACGCTGCTGCTACGGTTGCAGGTTCGAATCCTGCCTCGGCCATGGATGTGTGTGATACCTTTACGTTAGTTAGATTTAAGGAGTTCTAAGTCTAGGAGACTGATGACCTCAGATGTTAAGTCCCATAGTGCTTAGAGCCATTTGGATCATTATTCGAAGTTTTTGATCGTCATTCATAAAGTTAAAGAGCACTGAATCAACATATGAGGCCGTGGCCCTGCAAGCCTGGACAAGAAATGACTGCATGGTAAGAGAATCCACAGGAAATGTTGATTTGAGAATCTTCATTATTATTGGAGGTTCGAATTAAAGGTCCTTGTAGTACACGCAGGGAGGGCCCCTGAACATTCGGCCATCGTCTCATGGATGTGCTTCGTGGGCCAAGTACTGGGTCTGTATTATCTTAGGCGGTTACGAGATTCTGTGAGCTGCTAATACCGTCTCCTGTAGCCACCGCTGCGTTTGGAGACGCAAGCCGCGCCGATATGTGGCTCACAGGTGATGGCAATCATAAAACACCCATCTTCGTCACACTTTCTACATCTACAGCTGAATGTTGTAGTGACTGAATTCACCTGTTACAGTAACCGTTGTTTATTATGTGTGTATTACACTCAGTACAGCTTTAGAGGAGTAAAGGCCATACCTCGGTACAACTTGATGACATACAGCGTGCGCCCATTATGATGAAGTCTCTTATCGTCGGCCATGTTAGTGTGTCGGGACGTACCGAGAATGATAAGTAGCACAGTACCACGCGGACGTGAGCTTATGAGCCGTCAAGATCCAGGCCCGAGAACGATTGACACTGGGTAGCAGCAGCGGCAGTGACAAACGTTGTGGTCTACTCAAAAGCGTAGACTCGAGAGGCGGCTGGTGGTCGCTCTGGAGCTCGGAGGCTATTCCAGCAGATCTGGAGTCCAGAACGTGAATGGTTGTTGGGCTGCTAAGCGGAAATACCTCATATAAGCGCTGCTTCCTCCCTCATACGCTATAGCTGCTGCAGCAAACTCGGCGGTAGAAGGCCCAGCGAATATTCTGTTGACAAACAGCCTCCTGAAGTACAGGAGGTCCGAACATGGCCAACAAAGCACATCCCAGAGTGCGGCGGCCGATAATGCAGGGGCCGAGGCCTGTATATACTACACATTTACACTGAAGCACCAAAGAAACTAGTATAGGCATGCGTGATTAGCCGGTCGGGGTGGCCGAGCGGTTCTGGGCGCTACAGTCTGGAACTGCGCGACCGCTACGGACGCAGGTTCGAATCCTGCCTCGGGAATGGATGCGTGTGATGTCCTTAGGTTAGTTAGGTTTAAGTATTTCTAAGTTCTAGGGGACTGATGACCTCAGAAGTTAAGTCACATAGTGCTCAGAGCCATTTCAACCATGCGTGATTAAATAAAAGAGATTTGTAAACAGGCAGACGTCGCCGCTGCGGTCGGCAACTCCTATACAAGACAACAAGTGTCTGGCGCAGTTGTTAGATTGGTCAGTGCTGCTACAATGGCAGGTTATCAAGATGTAAGTGAGTTTGATAGTGGCGTTAGAGTCGGTGCTCGAGGGATGGGACACAGTATCTTCGAGGTAGACATGAGGTGGGTATTTTCTCGTATGACCACTTCAAGAGTGGACCGTGAGTATCAGGAATTCGCCAAAACATGAAATCTCCATCATCGCTGCGGCCGGTAAAAGATCCTCCAAAAATAGTACCAACAATGACTGAAGAGAATCGTTCAACGTGACAGAAGTGCAACCCGTCCCAAAATTGATGCAAATTTCAATGCTGGGCCATCAACAACTATCAGCGTGCGAACCATTCAACGAAACATCATCGATACGGGCTTTCGGAGCCGGACGCCCACTCGTGTACCCTTTATGACCCAACGACACAAAACTTTATGCCTCGTCTGGTGCCATCAACACCGACACTTGACTGTAGATGACTGGAAACAGGTTGCCTGGTCGGAGGAGTCTCGTTTCATATTGTATCGAGCGGATGGACGTATACGGCTATGGAGGCCACCTCATGTATCCATGGACACCGCATGTCAGATGGGGACTGTTCAAGCTACTGGAGGCTCTGTAATGCGTTGGGGCGCGTACATTTAGGGTGATATGGGACCCCAGATACGTCTAGATACGACTCTGACAGATGAAACGTACGTAAGCATCCTGTCTCGTCACCTGCATCCATTTATATCCATTGTGCATTATGCTGACTTGGGCAGATCCAACGGGACAATGCATCACTCCACATGTCAAGAATTGCTACAGAATGGCTCCAGGAACACTCTTCTCAGTTTAAAACCTTCCGCAGGCCACCAAACTCCCCAAGTATAAACATTTTTGATCATATATGGTTTGCCTTGTAACGTGTTGTTCAGAAGAACCTCTACCCCTCGTACTGTTACGGTTTTATGGACAGCCCTACAGGGATCATAGCGTCAGTTCCCTCCAGCACTACTTCAGACATTAGTCGAGTTCATGCCACGTCGTGTTGCGGCACGTCTGGCGCTCGAGGGAGGGGGGGGGGGGGCGACGACTCTACACGATATTAGTCAGGTGGGTTTCTTTGGAGCTTCAGTGTAAAATAAACTGTAGGTAGCTTTCGCTTTTTCTTGCCGCTGGGCAGCTTCTATTGTGGAGTTTGGTCTTTTTGGCGGGTCTGTAAAACACCACGAAAAAAACTTTGTTTAAAAATCTTTTACGTCTTCCATATGCACAGGAACTTCTAAATGAATGTCTTTCACGGAATGTACTCGTATGCGTAAGCTTCTCATTATGTTCACGGTCGGCCCTTCAAACGGTGTGTATAGTTTTTGGAGTAGCGTGGGGTTCAAGCAACAGATCATTAGTTGGCATGCCACGTTTAGCCCAGTCACAGCAAATGGCGAGCTGTAGTAGTAGACGGAAAAGACATGAAAGGGCACGGCAGTGTGAAATGTGTCATGTGAATCCCCATTTAGAACACTGTTGGGAGGTTGATATGTCGCGCGGCTGGCGCCAGTACCTCTTTCTTGTAGTGTCATCTTTGCCTGTCTTCGCTTTGGCCGGCCACGAATCAGCTGTTCATCGCGAGTTCAGTTATTTAAGTCTGCAGCGTCGAGGCAGCAGTCTCACTGTGTGATCTGTCGGTTGCGTTTACAACACGGTCGGGAGGTTGGCCCTTACTTGGTGTGCATAATCATTGCGCGTTGTATTACTGGAGTGCTGCGGTCGGAGACGGCGGAAAGGTTTTGCGTACCGGCACGAGGCGTGGTGTTTGGCTTTTCTCGCCACGCAGTACATGTTGAGTAAAAGAGCTTGCCTGATCGTCACCTGGCATCAACCGTTCGCCTGGGCACATGATGTGTGTTTGATTTAAAGAGGTGCAATTGTGTGATGTCTGTATCTGTAACTGGTTAACTAACGTTGTCTTCACTGTGAATTTGGTGACAAGTCTGATATGTCAAACTTATGTCACACGTGGCATGATAACGGTGGTTGGGCTTTCTATCTTAGTTTCCTACCACTTGATGAAAGATCTGCAGCTATATGTAAGGAAGCCCGGTGAGCTCCTCATTATTGAGTGGTGATATATCTAAAATTGCAGTAACCTTGGTGATTAAGTACCAAAATCTGCACCTTAGTTTACAAGTAATGTAATACTATGCTGTTACATCAGATTCCATGAAATTGCAGTTCTGGCGGACTCTTGCCTGTTTAAAGTAATACTCAACTGTTACCATCACGTTTCAAGGAACAATCTTATTTACGCGTACCTTGTGGTGTTTAAATGAATTCTTAAGTTCTGAGTTAAGGAAAAAATTGGCGCGCTTTCCTTTTTTAATTTTATGTCTTATTGTTTTATGATATGAATCAGCAGTTGCAAGTGTACTGTTGTAGTTGATTTATATTTCAGTCGTGAGGAGCGCATTGTATTTCGTCCGGTACGGTGTTGCGTGGTCACGGCGCTTGATTACTTGGTCCATGTTGCTAGCCTTCTGTCTCGATCTCGTGCTTCAGTTGAGTATTGGTCTTTTCTTTGTTCCTGGCTCTGTCAGGTCGTTACGCTTTGTAGCTCGTTCCTCCGCAGCTTTCGGCGAATGCACCTTTCGCTTGAAATGTGAATTTAAACCTGTAAAACTGGGATTCACTCTGTAACTAGTGCCCGATCGGATTGCTGGAGACTCCGCCTTATTAATTCTGTATTCCCTTATCAGCCATTTGTTTATGATATTTGTACTTTGTATGCTGGCTGTGTTTAATTTTTCTAAAGGATGGTTTCATGTGCGTATGTTCTCGGGAAATGTTTAGATGCTGAGCCGCTGTTTTCTATTAATGGTGTGTTATTTAATTAGTGCCTCCCTGTACTGGCATCAACTGGATTATTCCTTAGTCAGAAGTTCGTGTTCCCGGTGTCTTCATTGCCGAGAGTTTAAGAATTTGCTTTTATTATTATTTGTGTGCCTTATCTAAGCCTTAATGTTATACCTTGGTAAGAATTTATATTGCAAAAGAGATTCTTTGTACAGGATAGCCTTGCGGGTTCAGAGGTTGGCAAATTTTGATTGTATTAAGTATTTACACGAACAGGAATTTTGTTAACGTTGTATGCAGATTGTAACAGGGGTTTAAGAAAAATTTTTATTGCTCTTGTGATGTTGTTGTATTGTATTTAAATTGTGCAAGGTAATAAACATTGTTTAACACAAACTGTGTGTGTTTGGTAATTATTGCCCTACTGCTTCCTGTCGTATTATTGGACGCAAATAACACGTTCCAGAGATCAACCATACACAACAAACATACCGGATATAAAACAGTCGTACTTGCTGATATGTGTCAAGTTTTATTTCACAGCAACCGGTAGGGCGCTCAAATATGATGTTATTGGCTTAAGTTGACCTCCCGTCATGTATAGATCAGGATCACATGGGGGAAGCATATCTCCTCTAAGAGAAGCACTGTGCATGGCGTGTGATTCTCAGCATTTTCGATCTAGCTGTTTGCTAGTTTTCTGAGTAGGTTATTTCTTGCTACGAATTTATGACGATTCTTCTCGCAGTGGTTTGTTCATTAATGACCGAACTAGAATGACACCGAGGTACGTCGGATTATCTATATTCCAGTGTGTTTGCATATGAGATTACATTCCGCTTTCAGGTATCTTGTTATGAACGCAGATGAAAGGCGCTGTCTTATGACTTCGGGGGATTTGGTTTAAGGAATTTATTTTCTACGGTAGTATTCCGACACGGCATTTAGTGCGCTTTTCAGGTTTTATTCCACATTCTTTGCATGCTGCCGTTAGGCTATGATGGCCATGTCATCGCTGCGCGCGAAGTAAGTCACTACTCAGGTTCGGTTAGTCATAAGTACACAGTCTGCGTGGATGAGGAGTCGACATTAGCCTAGGAAGTCCCTTTTTATGCTGCACCTGCCCTCCAGCGTGATTGGTGTTTTTTTAAAACTAAAGGACAAATAAAGCAAAGACTAAGGCGATGAAGAGTAGCACACTGAAGAATAAACGCTGCTTTATCAGAACTGGGAGCGCTGTAGTAAGGGAAGAAATAAAAGGGTTCTGTTAACTACAGCGAGATTGCATAGGACGGCCAAAGTATCTGAAGTAGATCGGCTCTGGCGAAGAGCGCTTTACGAAAATACGAAAAACTGATAAAATACTCTCACATGTTTCCAGAAAGGGCAATGAACAGGCTGGATGATAAGCTGGAGCTGGCCGTTTCAGCATTATGCCGGCACGCACCGCTTTCGTGGCCACGCGGGCACAGTATTCCTCGTCCCTGATGCAACCAGCGGACTGTGGATACTCCCAGAAGTCACTGACAATTGCAAGCTGGGCCCCCCTTGCCCAAGATAAATAGGACCGCCGACCTGCTCAAAAGAAGCAGGTGTTCATACCCCTCCGCTGGGGTGGAATCGGCCTGATGAATTAGGCACTTGTAGAATTTGAAGTGAATGGGTAGACAAGTTACTATTCTCTCTGTTGATCTGCTGTAGGCATGAGACAGCAACTGGTCAAGTACTTAACAATGAAATTCGTCATCAGCTCTACAACTGAGATGTTATTTTATTTTATTTTATTTTAAATATTAGTTTTCCCATTTCACAGTGCCATCTTCAGGCCCCACATGCATCTTCCAAAGAAATCGATATTGGCATACTGGGGCCATATGTTTCTGGTTGTCGTGAATTCTAAGCCGTATTCCAAAAGCTTCCTTCAAAGAGTTGATTAAAATCAGTTCATCATTAGAAAAGTTAATTACTTGTCTGGTCTTATATTGTATACTGTTCTCAATAAATGTATTAAAGTTGTCTCCGTTATGTGCTGGTCTTTGTCCAGAAAACCTGGTGCCCAGCCCAGCTGAGCTCACATGTGGAAAATATAGGTGAAACTGCAGTCGCAGCCACAGGTTCAAATGGTTCAAATGGCTCTGAGCGCTATGGGACTTAACTTCTGAGGTCATCAGTCCCCTAGAACTTAGAACTACTTAAACCTAACTAACCTGAGGACCTCACAAACATCCATGCCCGAGGCAGGATTCGAACCTGCGACCGTCGTGGTCGCGCGGTTCCAGACTGTAGCGCCTAGAACCGCTCGGCCACTTAGGCCGGCGCAGCCACAGGTAAGGTTTAAGTCGCAACTATAGCCAGAGTCCATAAACGTGGGAATCACACATAGCTCTCTGCATCTAAGTGTTGCTGTCTAAGCTTCCACATCACAACAAACAAAACCCGTGATAATTAATAATACGTATTTTTGACGTGTTTGTCTGGACGACTGCATGAACCATCAGAAACCGCTAGAAATGACGAGATGAAGTTGAAGAAGTAGCTCTTGACTTAGCTGTCCACAAACCTTTGTTTTCTTTTGCAGAGAATGGTACGATACGTTCATGACCTGTCTACATGAGCCGCAGCTTCTACAAGACTTTTTACATATGTGGTCACTGCCCAAGACATCACATCCACGATGGAGATAGAACAACCAATTTCTATTCCTGTACGAGAAAGGAAAGTTAATATATCGGACGACAGATGCTGCTACAGCTACAAAAGCAAAAAAAGTCCCATTCCGCACAATTAATGCGAAGTACACAAAGCAAACGAATTGTATGCGTACGTGTAAAAATATGTGCTGTACTCCACTGCGCAAGAAGCTCCACGCGGTACAGCGGTGTCATTTAGGTTGCCTGCTGCGCAGGCTGTACGCGGCGAGACGACACACAACCAACGCCATAGATCCCCTCTGGCTTATAGGTGTGACACACGTTTGTCGCCTGCCGCATGAACGGGAACAGAGCGTTGCTCGATATCATTCAGCCTGTCGCTTGTTTATGTGGGCTGCACATTCCAACAAGCAGAATCAGTTGGCGTGTCCACTGCTGGAGGCGACACCATGTCTTCTAGTTAAAACGAGCGCCAGCGGACAATAGCCAACAACCAGTATTCGACGTCCATTGGTAATCCACTAGTTCAACGCTACGTGACTGGACTTTCTTTGGAATTTTTGTAAGTGTCTACCAACCAGTTTAGGACTTTCATTGAGAGGGATACTCGCCATGCACTCTCCCTTAGATCGGATGTCTTGCGAATGAGAGATAAGTGCAATTAATTCCGCTATGGAAAATGTGAACGTAGAACCGTCAGTAGTTAGGCGTATCGACCTTGGTTTTACACGTTTAAGTCATCGAGTACTTTCAGGTCTAGCAAACCTGGTTGCTAAAGTGTACCTTACAACAGTGCAAAATGTTACAACATATGGACGATGCAAAGATCGGATGCCTGTGTGTAGAAACAGTCGTTATTGCTAAAAAAAATCATCACCTTAGTTGCCATAAGTAAAGCGAAACATTTCTGCTACAAATGAGGCTGATGCAATACACGGAGTAGCCCACATACTGCTTGTAAAATTGCGGCTGTGAAAGGAAGGCCTCAGTAAACAAAAAAGATAACACGGAGGACACAGCATTTACATCAAATTAGTGAACACAACTTTTTACTTGTTTTTCTCCAGATGTCATACACCTTCACAACTAAAATGTTTTCTCAGCTCAACGGCGCACAGGGCACACGATATGACCGACCAGGACAAGTTAGCGGCAGTGTCGCAGCAACTACAGACAGTTTACTGGAAGAAAGTTAGCAGACAGTGCGAGATTAAGGATCCCGTAATGCCGAAGTAGCTTACGCCACAGCCTGAAAAGGAAGAAGAGAAACCTGTCCCGACAACTTTTATCCTTTACTTCGGCAATACACCCTCAAAAATTGGAAGAAGAGACCAGAAATGTAATGTAATGTGTGTACTTTATCTGACACTAAGACGAAAGTCGTGTTGAGGTCTGTTAACGACGACGTAGGACCCCGGAAACTAGCAGAACACCGTATGCTATGCCAATGCGGAAATATGCGCGTAGATCAAACAGTCAAACCGCAATGGCATTTTCTGTGAAGGTCTGTTCACACTACGCCAACGCCTGCGGTGGCGGGATGAAAGCTGGGAGCCGCCACTATCTCTTGGCAATGCATTTCTCCCTCTACCTCTCTCACCAACAAATGCGCTCTGAGCACTATGGGACTTAACATTTGAGGTCATCACTAACCTAAGGACATCACACACATTCATGCCCGAGGCTGGATTCGAACCTGCGACCGTAGCCGCCGCGCGGTTCTAGACTGAAGCGCCTAGAACCTCTCGGCTACACTGGCCGGCTCTCTCACCAACAGGCACCTTGGAGCTTGCGGACGATGGAGGGGGGGGGGGGGGGGGAGAAGCGGGCGGTGTGTATAAAACACGGTGCCTAGGAGAGATAATCAGATCAGATCAAAACAGCTGGATATGGCACCGTTTGACTGTCGTAATACACCGTTTTGACGTTGCCATCCTGTTGAACATCCTAGAACATTTTACAATCATCAAGCTGCAAAAGCCTAAAATAACGCTTGAAGCGTAAAGCTACTGAAGAACTAGACAATTAAAGTATCTCTAAAAATTGTAGTTTGGAATCGAAGTCCGTGAAAGGCCGTTAAAAGGAATGATTAGTGGAATATTTGCTAAAGTATCCAGGAATGATTAATACTGAAAATAGTCGTTTAGGGGAAAAATTGAAAGCGCAGAAAAGAACTAGAACAGTCAGAACAGAGTAGCACTAAAGAGTTTACTACGAGAGTAGTGCTAAAGGGGTTACTATTAGATAGAAAAAGACAAGATGGGCTCATTCAGCCGAAACAATTATACGCGTAGCTCATAATCATTTAGGGACGTTTTCAAACATTAAGAGAAAACATAAACTTTCATTGTAATATCTAAGAAGTAATGAGTATTTAATCTGAAGATTATTTATTAGATATGTAAGTCAGTCCAATTTTTGGTTAAAAAAAATTATTATATTACTTGTCAGATAAGTTGTTTACATCTTCTTTCCAAACGTAGGTGATCTTGACACTCATCTTAAACCTGTCAACAAATTTGAAATCTTCCGCAGTCATCACACGAAAGAGCTTCATTTTCCCTATGTTGTACACATTTGTCATGAACCACTTCTTTTCAATTTTCAGTACATAGAACCAAAAGTTCAATATAATTAACTGCATGAGGCAAGCCACCACACATTTCACAATAGCTGTCAGGGTTCTTGTCCTCGTGCGACTTAATGTGTGAGAGCTATCCACCATTGTTCTTCGTTTTGGCCGATGACAATCCTTCGTCGCGTACAGAAGTACCAGATCTGACGCCTGGGACTGTAAAAAGAGAGCCCCATGAATATGTCAGGAAAGGATTGTGGACTGATCATCAGGGACTCTGCCGCGAGTGGTGCTTTACGAACTTGCGTTTCGTATCAAATCCCTGTTATCATCCAAGATCATTATTTCTTAGCAAAATGAATCGTTTCGCAGCTGCAACCGATGGCATCCCATTTCCGTTAATATGTTTTACTGACGCAGCAATACATTCTAGCCGCTCGGGGTAGCTGTGCGATCTGGGGCGCCTTATCACGATTCACGCGTTTGCTCCCGTCGGAGGTTCGAGTCCTCCCTCGGGTATGGGTGTGTGTCGTCCTTAGCGTAAGTTACTTGAAGTTAGGTTAAGTAGTGTGTAAGCTTAGGGACGGATGACCACAGCAGTTTGGTCCCATAGGACTTACCACAAATTAAATTATTAAATTTTACTATATTCTACAAACAATTATCATTTCATGTCGTTACTTTTATATTTCAGAGGAATTGTTAGTGAAAGGAGAGACTGTATAACGTAAGGTGAAGTTGACAGGTGTCAGGATCTCACGAAAATGGAGTACAAGCCACTCTTGATTGCAACAATCCACGATAATTCTCTCTACAACATTTTAAAACTTTTCGCGTGTGCTGTAACAGTTCAAGTCATTGCTGAGCTCGATCGAATTCATAGATACGTGTCGATCCGGAAATACCAGAACAAGCGTATTTTAAAGTACAATACATAACTTTAGAAATATTGCATTTCAGCATGTGAAGTCTATACTTAGCTCTTCTGCACCAATTAAATTAAGTTTCCCAGTTAAAATTCCATGCTAAACCACCAAGTTTTCGACGTTCCAGAAATGTAATATGGTGTAGTATCACTTTTGTCCGCCAAATGGCCAGTTGACAGTGACTCGCTGTATCTTAAAAGTGCTGAGATCTCCCAACTACCAAGTTGTACATAAATGACCTTAATAAATAAAACACGTGAAAATCAATCAGTTATTTGTGCTAGCTTGTTTTGTGGCCACTGCCACTGGATTCGACTATCCGGAGAGGTCACAAAGGTCGCAAGATTACTAGAAAGCTGTCTAGCCGTATCTTTCAGTGAACGAAAGGGGGAAAGATTTCAGAGACAGCAAAAATAAGACTGTTGCAAAAACCGTCACTAATTCGGACGTAGTCTGTAGGTAACCACTCAAGATCTGGAGAACTAAGAATAACAGATTCGTGGACACAATAAAACGAAAAGTGTTTCTATAAGCCAAAATGTTGCACACAAAATTTGGGAGTTTAGGATGGCATGCGATCAGTGGTCACACTGGAGCAAGCAAAAGCTCAGAAGAATAGTAGGTCAGTGGCAAAGAGGAAAACGAAGGAACTGGTGGTTGGCTGCGAGGGAGATGACACCACAATATCATCGGAAGAACTAAGTAACAGAACAGCTTTCACGAATGTCAGCAGAAATCGGAAACGGCTTGATGGATCACAACAACGAGAACAACAGACTTCTTGATCAGTTAAAACATTAAAAGTAAAATATTCGTGAATACGTGTATTAATAGAGTCATGTTGTAGTAACAAAAGTCATAATATTTTTGACACCTTCTTAAACAGATGGCTCTAAGCACTATTGGACTTAAGATCTCAGGTCACTAGTCCCCTAGACTTAGAACTACTTAAACCTAACTAACCTAAGGACATCACACACATCCGAGCCCGAGACAAGATTCGAACCTGCGACCGTAGCAGCGGCGCATTTCCGGAATGAAGCGCCTAGAACCGCTCGGCCACAGTGGCCTACTGACACCTACTTATTTTCATATTTTCTGTATATGTAAATGAAATTTTTGTTCCAAGCTCGATCTAGCTCACGTCTACACGCTGATTCTTATAACACAGGCTCTTAGACAACTAGCAGGCAAATAGTAAATGAAAATCTCCTCTCAGCAACATAAGCAAGAAGAACTTTTGCTTTGGCAGGAATGGGGCGGATCTGAATATTAAGGCAGGAATGCTCAGGAGAACTGTAGCTCGAATTCGCAGATTCTAGCTTGCAAACAAAGCGCCACCAGCCATCTTAGAGAAACTTAAACGAAGTAGCTGCGGAAGCCGAGACCTGCTTCGGTTTACTCCGAGGACACAGGTATTATAAACTCCTCGCTCCAAACAGGGAGGTTCCAAAAGAGGTGGCTGAAACGGGGCTGCATCCGTAACTGTCAGAGTAGCGCCCGAGATACTTTCCAATTGTTTTCCACACGCTACATTTTCGCCGCATGAGTAATTTCCGAAATTATCTCTAGAGGGAAGAATTTGTCTCAAATGAGAATGGAAAATCGGCTTCCTGTAGTTAAAGCTTTCCGTTGCTCTTGATTTAGTATTAACCGAGGGAACGAAAATTAGATAATTACAAACGAGCCCCAAGCTTCTTCAGTGACATAGTAGGGAACAAATAGGCTATGATGTCGTAGAGGGAACTACTCCCATAAATACCTTTATGTGAAGTGTTGTAGGAAAATATGAAAACGATTTTCATGGACCGATATGTAAACGCGACTATTTTCCACTAACAGTACCGCCTCTTAAAAACCAAATCAGATCACTAGTTCTTTTGACAGGACTACTGTTTCCCTTAAGAAAATTGTTCTGTTTTCATCACCAAAGATATGCCTGTATTTTGAAATTCTATTGTCCGAACAGAGATTTAACTAGGATATTCGACTAGGTCTTTTTTTTAATACTTTGTGCCCTGCCCAAAGGTGCAGGCTGGGCTGACTTATAATTTATTGCTTTACTTAGCCATATCCCATGTAGATTTGTTTGATCGTGTCAGAAGCCTCAAAATACTGTAAATGAAAGCAAACAATGGATAAAATATTTGCAGGAAAAATCTGAAAAACTAAAAACTGTGTATAAACATACAAGAAACATGAAATGATATCGAGATAAGAAATTATGGAGCAAAAGTTGGCGACCTCTAGACCATCAGGGGTAACTTTGTTGCGCTCAACAGCACAATTGCTTGGGCGGCATAATGTGTATGGCAGTCTGTTGTCGCTTTGTGGATCGAATCGTCTGATAATTGTCGTCTGTTCATGTTGCGTTTGGTTCTGGCGACCCCGAAACGTGCCAGCTGGATAGGAGTGAGGCATCAGGTTACCGAATTGGGAATGTCTGGAAACCTAATTATCAGATACCACAGGAAAAAACCTGAAAATAATACCGCGAATTGACACCCACAGTCAGAGGCCGTGTGTGTGAGCGCGTGTGTGTGTGTGTGTGTGTGTGTGTGATAACCGAACCGGTTGTGTGTGTGTGTGTGTGTGTGTTTGTGTGTGTTTCTTTGTTTGTTTGCCCGCATCTCGTGGTCGTGCGGTAGCGTTCTCGCTTCCCACGCCCGGGTTCCCGGGTTCGATTCCCGGCGGGGTCAGGGATTTTCTCTGCCTCGTGATGGCTGGGTGTTGTGTGATGTCCTTAGGTTAGTTAGGTTTAAGTAGTTCTAAGTTCTAGGGGACTGATGACCATAGCTGTTAAGTCCCATAGTGCTCAGAGCCATTTTTTTTTGTTTGTTTGTGTGTGAACCTTACCTAACTTAACCTAACCGTGTGTGTGTGTGTGTGCGTGTGTGTGTGTGTGTGAGCGAGCGAGCGCGTTTTGAGAAATCTACGTGAAGTGTACATAAGTTGTCGATGCATGAAACCTGATGATAAACAGGATGGAAACAGCTGTGAAGCAAGTGCTAGTAACTTCATGAAAGCGTAAAGCACTGCTGTCTCTCAAAACCAGACAGACGGCTCAGATGGTTAAATGGCTGCATTTAATAGCCACATCATATAAATTCTAAAGAGATATTCACTATCAAAAGCGATTACTAATTCAGTAATTTTGAAGAAAAGTAGAATGTATATGTCTGATACCTTCAGAGTGTAGCGATAAATGTACATCAGATTGACACAACATGTGCTACTGTTTTGGGCAAGACTCTCGGCAATGAAGTTAACAGATATTACTCTCATTACCCGACACTAAACACAAAAAGAATGACTTTTATTTTTGAGAAGAAATGTGAGTTATGTGGATTTCTCATGATTGTATTTCTTAAGATTTTTTATGACTGTCTAAGTTTAGTACTAAAACAAAATAACTGAATTTGGAGCACAAAAATATACATTAGTCTAAGGAAATGTGGACGAAATTTGTGGGCAAAGAGGAACTATAATTTACATTTTTGTGTAATGAAATAAAGGTAGGTGCTTCAAGTAAGGCAACTTTCAGGTTTCATGATATTTCATCGACAAACTTCTCAGCTTATTAACTTGAAATTTCACCTGCCTTTAAAATAGCTCTTGAGCTATTAAGAAGAAAAATCTGGTTATTCAAACGAGCTGAAGTATGTTCTAAATTGGAATTTCAGAAACGTAGTAAACTGCCTTTCTGTGCTAAGCAGGGTGCCCAGTAAAGCCTCCCGATGTATTCCTATAAGGTTTTGTCTACGAAAGGATGGGTTTGGAGTCAGTGAAATGCTGTATCAACAGTCAACAATGTTTATTACATTTTAATAGGAAAGCAGCAAAACATTTTGAGATTTTCAGACTGGGGCCTGAACTATTATGCCAGACTAAGGGCACTGATAGAACTATTTGTGCCCTAGTGCGAAATCAATGTCTCTCTTGTCGATCCTGCCACAAAACATATAGTACATAAAGTAGACAGAGAATCATATGTTCTAATAAGTTCTCGGTGCAAATTAAAGAATATGAAGGCGTAGATCCATCTGGTTTTGCGGTGCTGTGGCCTATTTGAAAGACTTTTTCCTGAAGTGGCCTTATTGGTCTATACACAGTTTCTGCCATTTCTAAAAAACATATCTCAAAATAACTCAGTCTTTTCAGATTTACCATAAAATTGCTTCAAAAGAATAAACATTCAAAATTCTGTTGTTGCAGTCGAGGCAGAAAATGAAATAAGATTATGCAGTACAATAATACTACCCTGTTCTTTGTAAAAAACATTTTCGGACTTCTTGTAGCGTCAGTTCGGGGTGAAACCTATAGTTTTCTACATTTACTTGCATCGTTCTCGTCAGGAGCAAATGGCTAAACTGCTGCTTTGGTAGTCTTATATAGACCATAGACGGCTTCTGATTGGTCAGTAATTACGAAATGCTGTCGCAGATGCTGTTAACGTGAGGGCTGATTGGATCATCGCTCCCGTCGTAGCCTAAACTTTGAGACGAATATCTATGGATACGTATCGATAACTCGCTTCCATTTTCCGCTAAGATCACAACCGTCGTTACGGTTGAAGTTCCCCTCGCACATTCCTATTTCTACGAGCTCTTTAATTACAGAAACACAGTCTGCACGGAGTCTGGGACAGAACTTTTGTTTCGTCAAACAATTTTTTGTGTTTGTGATGTTATGCTCAGAAACTGAAGATTTCTCCAGTTCTCGATGTTTAATAAGCCGTTGATGGTCGTCTCAATGTTTACGCTACGACGGGGGCGGCGGCGCCACCAGCGCTGACGTCAACACCATCTGCGACAGTATTACGTAATTGCCGACCAGTCAGAAGCCATCGATGGGGCCACCACAGCAGCAGTTTTGAGAATCCGTTGCTCCTGACGAAGACGATGGAGTTAATCGACGAAAGCTCGAGATGTTACCCTGAAGTGACGTGGCCAGAAGTCCGAGAATGTTTTTGTACAACAGCGCCATCGAGAAAGACTTCTTCTCATACTCTTTCCTCCGTGTCCCAAAGACTTCAGTAGTTGGTGTTTCATCGTTTGCTGATAAATACTTAGGTTTGTGCCTGTCAGTGTTATGTTCGGATCTGGCCGCACAAATGGATCACATATTCCTTCAGCCATCTCATTCTCGTCGTGTTCTATTAATCTTCGAGAGCTAACAAATGTCGATGTTGTTGAGGAAATTTAAAAAGTTACACTTTTTGTGCAAACATGTAATAAAGGAAGATGAAATTTCCTCTAAATGATATTTTTTTTAAATTATGGTTTAAGAGGGAATAGCAGAAACACCATGCTTATACCAAACCAGTCAACATGCACATTCTTTGGGCTTTCGGGCAACAGATGTCTAAAGTCCGTGATTTGAGGAAGTTCATTCTGTGACTGACTTCGGTATGCATCCTGCAACGGCGATAATCTTAGTTAGCTCGAGCGGAATCTCACTGATAGTTTAGCACAACACATTTAAAGATAAGTAGCTCCTATTAGCAAAATTCTTAGCTCTAATAGATGATCCGTTCGATTTTAGCTCAAACAATGTAACAATGTAGTTAATGTACAATACAGACATGCATATTAGATGTACGAAAAGATCCTTGTCTCCACTGCATTTGCAGTTCTTAAGATATTTGCAGCAGAGGAATAAGTCTTATCTGAACACGAATCATGGGTACAAGATAGGTCATGTGTCTGTACGTAACTGGCTGCAAGGCTTGCGAGGGGAAAGTGAAAGCTATCTTGTGGTATACGCTCGGCGGGTGGGTAAAAAACATACTTTTTTCCTTTACCAACTTCTCCCGCTTCGGATGAAAATTTTAAGAGTATTTTTCGGCGAAGGCTCGGTTTTACTGCCAGAGGGCGCCATCCGACTTCTCAGGGCAAAGCGTCTCCGCTGGGAGGCGACTGCGCTGCGTGGACGACACCAGAGTAAACATCACAGGAGGTGACGGCTGACTCGTATACCGAGAAAAATCTTCTCGAGAGATACTTTCGGTACAGAAAAATGGCAAAGTTCTTCTTGCTCCGTGAAAAGGAACTTACACCTCCAAGTGAAAAATCTTCTACAGTGATTGATGGATATCACAAACACGCATTAAGGAATTGTACATAAAATGTCTCCTCTACCTCTCCGTCAGTGTAGTAGTAAACAGAACAGTGATTTGTAAGTACTTAGTTCTAAATTTCTGTTACCTTCAGCAAATGAGCCGTAGAATACTTTTCAAAATATTTTTCATTTATAAAATTAAAGCAAAACTTTTATCTTAAAAATAAAAGAAGCCTTTCTTGCGCAATAATGTACACTCGAAATCTAGAGGGAATGATGTCTTGATTTTCTAAAGAGTATTACTTTGCTGTAAACTATTCATTTGTGTTACATCACGGTGCAATAAGTACACCAACAAGAAATTAGTAACCCCGTCGAGACATTACGGCTATCTTTTGTAAGGCCTGTTCTGACTTTCAATTTTTTCTTTTTATGAGTCATTAATCTTCTGACTTGTTTGATGCGGTCCTCCAGGAATTGTTTTCCTGTGTCAACTTTCATCTCAGAGTACCATGTATGTATCGGACGCAACCTGCGTCCGCACTTACTTGCCGAATGTGCCACAGTCTCGATCTTCCTCTACAGATGTTAACTTCTACAGTTCCATCTAGTACCATGGAAGCTATCCCCTGATGTCTTAACAGAAGTCCTGCCTTTCTGTCCCTTCCGCCTGTGAGTGTTTTCCTTACATAAGTTTCCTCGCCTATTCAGCAAACAGTATCTCCTCAACTACTGTTATGTGGACGCTGCTGTGTGTGGACTTCAACAGCAGGCGCCTGGCTCATGAACCCATGCTGACGGCTGTTCATTGGTGAAATAGGCTAGAATTTGCACGCTGATACCGGAACTGGATGTCCACTGAGTGGCGAAGCCGGCCGAAGTGGCCGTGCGGTTAAAGGCGCTGCAGTCTGGAACCGCAGGACCGCTACGGTCGCAGGTTCGAATCCTGCCTCGGGCATGGATGTTTGTGATGTCCTTAGTTTAGTTAGGTTTAACTAGTTCTAAGTTCTAGGGGACTAATGACCTCAGCAGTTGAGTCCCATAGTGCTCAGAGCCATCTGAACCATTTTTTTGAGTGGCGAAAGGTAGCCGTTTCGGATGAGTCTTGTTTTATGCTCGATTGCACAGATGGCCGTTGACGTGTAAAGCCTGAAACGTCTGGAATCAAATACGCTGCAACAATCGTCTGCATCTACATCTACATACATACTCCGCAGACCACCGTAGGGTGCGTGGCCGAGGATGCCCTGTACCATTACAAGTCGTTTGCCTTGCTGCCCCACTCGCAGACAGAGCGAGAGGAAAACGACTGTCTCTTTGCCTTAACTTCTCGTATCCTATGTTTGTGGTCCCTAAGCGGAAATTATGTTGGCGGCAGTAGGATCGTTTTGCAGTCAGCTTCAGATGCCGAATCTCTAAATTTTCTCAATAGTGTTCCTCGAAAAGAACGTCAGCTTCCTTCCTGGCTTTCCCATCTGAGTTCCCAAAGCATCTCCACAACATTTGCGTATATTCCGAACCTACCTCGATCTGTTTAGATGTTTTCCTCCAGTTCGACCTGGGGCGAATCCGAAACGCTAGAGCAGTACTCAAGAATGGGTCGAATTAACGTCCTATATGCGGTCTCCTTAACAGATGAACCACACTTCCCTGAAATTCGCTCAATAAACACGCAGTCGACCTCTCGCCTTCTCTACAACCGTCCTTACGAGCTCATTCCATTTCATATCACTTTTCAGTGTTACTCCAGACATTTAATCGACGTTACTGTAATGAGTAGTACACTACTAATGCTGTATTCTAACATTATGGGATTTCTTTTCCTGGTCATCTGCATAACTAACATTTTCCTGCAAGCAGTCCAGCACCACACGAACTGGAGATTTCGTCTGTGTTGTATCCCGCGACAATTACTCAACGAGTACACTTTCCCGTACACCGCAGCGTCATTTGCATACAGGGGCACATCATTTATGTATACAGAGAAAAGATCAATCTTGTCACACTTCTCTGGGGCATTCCTGAGATACTCCTGTCTCGGATGAACGCTAGTCGTCGAGTACTGGTTTCTATTACGAATTCCTCGAGTCATCACATATCTGGGAACCTATCTGTGCTCGTACCTCCGTTAACAGTCTGCAGTAGGGAACTGTGTCAAATGCTTCTCTGAAAACTAGAAATATGGAATCTATCTGTTGCCTTTTATCTATAGTTCGCATTACACCACGTGAGAAAAGGGCATGCTGAATTGCGCATCGTCGGAAGAGTCCAGGCCGAAGGAATGAGCGTTATGGTCTCAGGAGCGTTTTTTTGCCATTCTCTGGGTGATATCGTAACTCTACAAGGCTCAATGGATGAACACAATAATGCATCTAATTTGCGGCAGCATATCCGCTCCTACCTGCAACTCTATTTTCCTTGGTACACAGGTATCTACCAGCAGGATAATGCAGTGTATTTGCGCGGTTCGAGAAGCACCAGGATGGGTTTACCGTATTCTCCTTGCCACAAAATTCCACGGATTTTAATCCAGTCGTGAATCTATTCTACCCCCTTAGTCGAGCTGTTCGCGCCATCGATCGTCAACCCGAGGCAGCTACCGCAACTCGTCATGGCACTGGAGCCAGCATGGCAAAATTGCTTTCGGTAACTTTACCTGCAGGAAACTCAGCAAATCTCTTCCTGCATGTATCGCAGCCATCTGCGTCGGAGAAGATGCTTACTCGACTTTCTGGCAGGTGGTCACATTAATATGACCCTTCATGTAATTAGCCAGGACAACATTCGCCTTGAACGCTGCTTTACTAAAATACAGAAAACAGTAAAGATAGCTAGCAAGTATGACGAAAAAGGAACAGGGCAGGAAAATTACAAAACTATGTAATATAAAGAATCTCTCGTACACAACTCTAGCCAGACAGGCTGTTCGCCAGCATCGCGGTTGGACACAAATCGCAAATACGTGCTTAACATAAAAAGGAGCACCTTCAGCTCATAACACCAGGCTGGAATAATAACACAAGTATCAGGAAGGCACGGAAAGACCCGGCATGCAATTGTTCACATGTACAGGGTGTTTCAAAAATGACCGGTATATTTGAAACGGCAATAAAAACTAAACGAGCAGCGATAGAAATACACCGTTTGTTGCAATATGCTTGGGACAACAGTACATTTTCAGGCAGACAAACTTTCGAAATTACAGTAGTTACAACTTTCAACAACAGATGGCGCTGCGGTCTGGGAAACTCTATAGTACGATATTTTCCACATATCCACCATGCGCAGCAATAATATGGCGTAGTCTCTGAATGAAATTACCCAAAACCTTTGACAACGTGTCTGGCGGAATGGCTTCACATGCAGATGAGATGTACTACTTCAGCTGTTCAATTGTTTCTGGATTCTGGCGGTACACCTGGTCTTTCAAGTGTCCCCACAGAAAGAAGTCACAGGGGTTCATGTCTGGCGAATAGGGAGGCCAATCCACGCCACCTCCTGTATGTTTCGGACAGCCCAAAGCAACCACACGATCATCGAAATATTCATTCAGGAAATTAAAGACGTCGGCCGTGCGATGTGGCCGGGCACCATCTTGCATAAACCACGAGGTGTTCGCAGTGTCGTCTAAGGCAGTTTGTACCGCCACAAATTCACGAAGAATGTCCAGATAGCGTGATGCAGTAATCGTTTCGGATCTGAAAAATGGGCCAATGATTCCTTTGGAAGAAATGGCGGCCCAGACCAGTACTTTTTGAGGATGCAGGGACGATGGGACTGCAACATGGGTCTTTTCGGTTCCCCATATGCGCCAGTTCTCTTTATTGACGAAGCCGTCCAGGTAAAAATAAGCTTCGTCAGTAAACCAAATGCTGCCCACATGCATATCGCCGTCATCAATGCTGTGCACTATATCGTTAGTGAATGTCTCTCGTGCAGCAATGGTAGCGGCGCTGAGGGGTTGCCGCGTTTGAATTTTGTATGGATAGAGGTGTAAACTCTGGCGCATGAGACGATACGTGGACGTTGGCGTCATTTGGACCGCAGCTGCAACACGGCGAACGGAAACCCGAGGCCGCTGTTGGATCACCTGCTGCACTAGCTGCGCGTTGCCCTCTGTGGTTGCCGTACGCGGTCGCCCTACCTTTCCAGCACGTTCATCCGTCACGTTCCCAGTCCGTTGAAATTTTTCAAACAGATCATTTATTGTATCGCTTTTCGGTCCTTTGGTTACATTAAACCTCCGTTGAAAACTTCGTCTTGTTGCAACAACACTGTGTTCTAGGCGGTGGAATTCCAACACCAGAAAAATCCTCTTCTAAGGAATAAACCATCTTGTCTACAGCACACTTGCACGTTGTGAACAGCACACGCTTACAGCAGAAAGACGACGTACAGAATGGCGCACCCACAGACTGCGTTGTCTTCTAAATCTTTCACATCACTTGCAGCGCCATCTGTTGTTGAAAATTGTAACTACTGTAATTTCGAAAGTTTGTCTGCCTGAAAATGTACTGTTGTCCCAAGCATATTGCAACAAACGGTGTATTTCTATCGCTGCTCGTTTAGTTTTTATTGCCGGTTTAGTTTTATATACCGGTCATTTTTGAAACACCCTGTATGATAAGAACAGAATAAATGCCTGTTCTCAGAAGGCCTCACCATAGTCCACAATATCGGCAGTCAAGTAATTCGATGAGCATGACCTTCCTTCAGTGGTCGAGTACCTCACAGGTAAACTCCCAAACAGAGTGAAGTGGCGGATAATAACATCCACGGGCGGGCAGCCGCCTTTCTGCTATGTTATGCTCTTAAAAGCGCTCAGGTGTTCTCGGTAAACGCAGACCAATCTCCCACTGCTGCCTGAAAGTCAGTTCCCCGTTGCTAGCCAAGCACGTCCCTATATCCGCATCCGTTAATGCTTACGTGCGCCCACTCGCTGCCAAGCGTCCTCTTGTCTGCAAGGAATGGGCCGGAACTAACACAGGCTAGACAGAAGTCACGCGTGTCGTACAAAATCCTAAGAGACAGGGACCACACACGAGTATCACGTTTTGTCATGACCATCAGTTTCAAAACACAACAGTAGTTGTACATCTCCATCATTGCAGATCATCTCAGTATCTCAACCAGTTTTCGGACGAACATGTCAAAAGGATCTGCATGAAATGGAAATTTAGTTAGGTACGTCACAGAAGGCGATTATCTCCAGTGGCACTTATGGCTGAACATCTTCAATGGGTCAGGTAGCACACTGGACAGGAGCGTGACTGGAGGAGATAGAACGTGTTGTGCTTTTACCTGTTTTCAAATGATGCTAGACATCGAGTGCTCCAACGCACCAATGAGGGATGTAGTTCAAGATGAAGGTGATTCTGCGCAGTTATGGTAGTGTTTTTTTCTCGTGGCTTTTGCCCCCTGATTTAGACTACTGGTAACACGAACCAGGATACTTATTTCTATATCTTCATGATATCTGTTCAAGATGACAATGTTCCTGGTTTCAGGAACATGGCCACCCTGGCGGACCTGCAATGGCTCACTAAATCACCCAAACTTAATCACACAGAAAATCTCTGGAACTATTTGGAACAGTATGTGAAAGACGTTAGTAAACACTCTCGAATCTGACAGCTCCATGGGATAGAATCATTAGCTTGTCTAACTTAATGTAGATTTGAATTCGTAGACATTCTTCGTAGCCAAATTGAGGTCATTATCAACTTCACAGTACTGTAAGGCAATGAGACATGGACTGTCCGAAAACCGGAACAGAAGAGAATCGAAGCATTTGATATGTGATGCTACAGGAGAATGTTTAAAATTAGTTGGCCTATAAGCTAAGGAAAGAGGAGCTCAACAGTTGCACGTTAATTCACCCGCACACATCTTCAAAGCCGTCATTCAGCCCTGTGGTCTGTGGCCCGTGAAGCACCTCAATAGCCTCCGAGCCAGTGTTGGATAGCACCGTTTTGCCATTCAACCACGGCAGCTTGCAAACAATTTACAGACTTAGCTGATTCCGAAACGCCTCCACACCCGGTCCGAAAACCAATGATCATGCCGGACGTCAGATAAATCTTTCCGTTTCCTCGTACAACGACCGCGCTTATTTCCGCATCCCCCTGACCCTTAATGTGTGCTACTGGTGGTGCCCCATGCCGTCTGTGAGTAGTTATTGACGTCGAACATAGGCGGTGGTCGTATTACGTGAATGCACGGTTTACCTGCCTTACATATTATTTATTATTTTGCGTTTTATGAAAATAGTTTTTATTCAATGTACATTAGCCTTTTGATGGCTTTGACAGAACGTTAGAGTACTGTTTGGTGCTTAGTGCTTGCCCAATTGGCTTCATTTTGTTATTATACTGTTAAATGTTTTCAGTTCTTGTTAAAACTATTTTTATGCACTGGTTTCACATTTAAGTAGCATAATGTTTAATTCTACCTATATGTTTGTCTTGCAGAACAGAGTACTCATTATTTACTGGTTATTTGTCAGGGACCTATAGTTACACTTTAGTCCATTAGGTGACACTCAGCAAACAGACTTCTTTAATACAGTTGTATAAATGTGTTTCCTTTGGAAGGCAGCTCACAGCTGATTAGAGCACGTCCGTAATACGGATTTGCTATATTTCGTACTAATTGCCTGCGCGGTAGTTATTTTGATATTTGTTTATTTACCAAGTTGACCGCTATTCCTCACCCATTCTGTCTTTATATTTTATCGCCTACTGCCGTTGGTTACTTACCTGTTACCCCTAAGGTTAAGGGACTGCTTCACCGTTGTTCAGTTATTTAAATAGTATGTGGTTTGATGCAAATCGTTTCTCCTAATTCCCCCCCCCCCCCCTTAAGCAAACCAAATTAACGCATGTGACGCGGGTGACGCAGGTGGCGTCACAGTGTGTAAATCCACGTTCTGCTACTCTGCAGAGTGTGACATGAAGAGACTGTCATGTTCAAATATTCGAGTCGTAGAGAGGAAAGTGGGCAGTGAAAGGCAACACATTTTTTGTCACAAACATAATATAGGAACTATTTAAAAAGCGTTTGGTTGGTTTTCTTTCTCATAGAGAGAGTAGCATAAATATTAGCCGTTTCAGAGCATAAAAAAATAGATGTTTCGAAAACGCGTTACTTTAGTTAAGATTTGTTACAATAAAATGGCTGGAAACTTCATATCTGACGTAAAGGATTCGTGTAGTTAATGTTTCTAGTATCATTACTTGTGTACTATGAAAGTACACTCCTGGAAATTGAAATAAGAACACCGTGAATTCATTGTCCCAGGAAGGGGAAACTTTATTGACACATTCCTGGGGTCAGATACATCACATGATCACACTGACAGAACCACAGGCACATAGACACAGGCAACAGAGCATGCACAATGTCGGCACTAGTACAGTGTATATCCACCTTTCGCAGCAATGCAGGCTGCTATTCTCCCATGGAGACGATCGTAGAGATGCTGGATGTAGTCCTGTGGAACGGCTTGCCATGCCATTTCCACCTGGTGCCTCAGTTGGACCAGCGTTCGTGCTGGACGTGCAGACCGCGTGAGACGACGCTTCATCCAGTCCCAAACATGCTCAATGGGGGACAGATCCGGAGATCTTGCTGGCCAGGGTAGTTGACTTACACCTTCTAGAGCACGTTGGGTGGCACGGGATACATGCGGACGTGCATTGTCCTGTTGGAACAGCAAGTTCCCTTGCCGGTCTAGGAATGGTAGAACGATGGGTTCGATGACGGTTTGGATGTACCGTGCACTATTCAGTGTCCCCTCGACGATCACCAGTGGTGTACGGCCAGTGTAGGAGATCGCTGCCCACACCATGATGCCGGGTGTTGGCCCTGTGTTCCTCGGTCGTATGCAGTCCTGATTGTGGCGCTCACCTGCACGGCGCCAAACACGCATACGACCATCATTGGCACCAAGGCAGAAGCGACTCTCATCGCTGAAGACGACACGTCTCCATTCGTCCCTCCATTCACGCCTGTCGCGACACCACTGGAGGCGGGCTGCACGATGTTGGGGCGTGAGCGGAAGACGGCCTAACGGTGTGCGGGACCGTAGCCCAGCTTCATGGAGACGGTTGCGAATGGTCCTCGCCGATACCCCAGGAGCAACAGTGTCCCTAATTTGCTGGGAAGTGGCGGTGCGGTCCCCTACGGCACTGCGTAGGATCCTACGGTCTTGGCGTGCATCCGTGCGTCGCTGCGGTCCGGTCCCAGGTCGACGGGCACGTGCACCTTCCGCCGACCACTGGCGACAACATCGATGTACTGTGGAGACCTCACGCCCCACGTGTTGAGCAATTCGGCGGTACGTCCACCCGGCCTCCCGCATGCCCGCTATACGCCCTCGCTCAAAGTCCGTCAACTGCACATACGGTTCACGTCCACGCTGTCGCGGCATGCTACCAGTGTTAAAGCCTGCGATGGAGCTCCGTATGCCACGGCAAACTGGCTGACACTGACGGCGGCGGTGCACAAATGCTGCACAGCTAGCGCCATTCGACGGCCAACACCGCGGTTCCTGGTGTGTCCGCTGTGCCGTGCGTGTGATCATTGCTTGTACAGCCCTCTCGCAGTGTCCGGAGCAAGTATGGTGGGTCTGACACACCGGTGTCAATGTGTTCTTTTTTCCATTTCCAGGAGTGTATTTTGTTACATGCTACGGCACACTGTTGGTGTACAAAAAGTGTGGCTTTTTGATATAGTTTGCATTTTAGATATGAAATTTCTAGATACAGTCTTTAGACAATATGGAGATATGGTTTGAACATCGAAAATACACGTACAGATAGCTGGTTGCAATGCCGAAGATATAGCGTAGTTCATATCATAGTGAGGTGTGAGTTAAACAAAAGGAATGCGTCAGGTTCGCGCCCACATCCACCAAATTTTCTTTCACTTTTTGCTTTACAAATGATTTGCGATCTTTCTTATTCATTTCATAGGAGCATTATCTCAAAAGTCGATGTTTTTCATCATAAATAGTATATTCACTACAATTATTGTTGCAAAGGCCAATGACTGGTTTGTTTTCCTCCCAACTGGGCAAAAATCCTAACATGACTGCTAGTCTATGTCAGAAAGTACACAACACCTACCGGAAGTTTTTCTTCTTTCTGAATCTTCTGTTACTCACCCTTCTATTTTGTTGCTAAATATCTTTTACAGTCATGGTGAGCAGCCTCAGCAGACCCTACTCTTCCATTATGAAGCGACTCTCGACCTTGAAATCTATCTGATGAAATACGTCATTTTAGAGTCTTTGTAGCCAATGTTACATCGGGAATACGGAGATTATGCATGCGCAGGCTGACATTGGACACTGTATGTTAAGTACACTGAAGCGCCAAACAAACTGGTGTACGCATGAGTATTCAAATACAGAGATATGTAAACAGACAGAATACGGCGCTGCGGTCGACAACGCCTATATAAGCCAACAAGTGTCTGGCGCAGTTGTTAGGTCGGTTACCGCTGCTACAATGGCAGTTTATCAAAATATGTGAGTTTGAACGCAATGTTGTAGGAGGTGCACGAGCGATGGGCCAAAGCTTCTCCTAGAAAACGATGAAGTGGGATTTTCCAGTACGACCATTTCGCGAGTGTGCCGTGAATATCAGGAATCTGATAAATCATCACATCTCCGACGTCGCTGCGACTGGAAAAAGATCCTGTGAGAAAGGGACCAACGACGACTGAAGAAAATCGTTCAACGTGACAGAAGTGAAACCTTCAGCAATTTGCTGCGTATTTCAGTGCTGGTCCATCAACAAGTGTCAGGGTGCGAATCATTCAACGAAACATCATCGACATGGGCTTTGCGAGCCGAAGGCCCATTCATGTACCCCTGATGACTGCATTACACAAAGCTTTACGCCTCGCCTGGGCCCGCCAACACCGACATGTGACTGTTGATGACTGGAAATATGTTGCCTGGGCCGCGGAGTCTCGTTTAAATTTTATCGAGTGGTGGACGTGTACGGGTATGGAGACAACCTCATAAATCCCTGAACCCTGTATGTCAACAGGGGACTGTTCAATCTGGTCAAGCCTCTGTAATGATGTGGGACGTGTGCCGCTGGCGTGGTATTGGAAAAGTATGTAAGTATCCTGTCTGATCGTCTGCATACAGTCATGTCCGTTGTGCATTCTGTCGGACTTGGACAATTCCAGCATGACAATTCGACACCTCATATGTCCAGAATTGCTATACAGTGGCTCCAGGAACCTCTTCTGAGTTTAAACATTTCAATTGGTTAAAATGGCTCTAAGCACTATGGGACTTAACATCAGAGGTCATCAGTCCCCTAGACGTAGAATTACCTACACCTAACTAAGCTAAGGACATCACACACATCCATGCCCGAGGTAGGATTCGAACCTGCGACCGTAGCAGCAGGGCGGTTCCGGACTGAAGTGCTTAAAACCACTCGGCCACAGCGGCCGGCTTAAAAATTTCCTCTGGCCACCAAACTCAACAGACATGAATATTATTGAGCATATCTGGGGTGCCTTGCAACGTGCTGTTTTTTGAAGACATCTCCACCTCTCGTACTCTTACGGATTTATAGACAGCCCTGCAGGATTCATGGTGTCAGTACCGTCCAACACTACTTCAGGCATTAGTTGAGTCCATGCCACGTCGTGTTGCGAGACTTCTGTGTGCTTGTGGGGGCACTACACAACAGGTGTACCAGTTTCTTGGCTGTCGAGTGTATATTCAATCTATAACCGAAAATGAATTGAAAATTCCGTTGAGTTAACGGACAACTTCCGCTAGTATGTGTCTCAGACAGTTGTAGAGCGTTATTCCTCTACCAGAAATTCGTTGCTCAATCCATCGGCGAGACGAGAATGTTGTTTACGATTTTCTCCGCTCTTCCTCGACAGTCGCTAACACATGTAATGCAGCTGTTTTAAGCGCGATCCATATTCGTAAAGAAACTGTATGTTTTGCGAGCGAAATAAAGCCGACAATGGCCGCTGGGGTTCTGAGTGCCCAAAGCACGTTAACCAGGTCAGCCTGTGTGCCGGCGGCGCTGTCTCTCCTGAGTTCAGATGTCGCATCCACGTCAACGGCAGCTGCCTCGTCCCGCATGAGGACTGCTTTAGTAACAGTTCTGCCTACTGTCTTCCTTGGCCTTTGTGTCATAAAGCTATTGCTTTCGGGCTCCTTGTGTTTTAGGTAAATTTCAGGCAAATCCTAAAGTGCCGTCACTAACTGTACAGCTTGATTCATGGCCGACGGCCGTTAATTCTGCTATCCTGCACATGCTTTCGTTTCTTAAGCACTATTAAAATTTCTTGTTAGTTTTTCATGATGGTTATTGTTTTCTTCTTTGGGTCTTAAGCCGTTTGTATAACTTCTAAGTGTAATTAGTGGTTTCAACAGTTGATGTTTTGAGCTGTAACTTTCTGTTTATGCTTTCACTGCAACTGATTAGTACTTTTAAGGAATTTTTGGCCCCGCTGTGACAGACCTTATTATTCTGCCTTCAGCCGTTTGCTCAGTCACGAAGATGCATGTTTTATTATTTCATGTTTTGCCAGTAAAGCGTTTCGTTTGGCTTAAGGCATCTTCAGATGGACAGCGCAACAGGTGCTGAATGCATAGACTGCCGGCCATATGTTTTAGCACGCAAAGACCGGTGTCAGTATTTTAAGAACTTTGCTATGCACTGTTTTGCAGTCAAGACTGTTTACCTCTTCAAAATAATTTTGAGATGCGTATTGACCTCTAATCGAAGCTTAGTGCCTGCCCTACAGAAACTGAGTTACGTGCTCTGGGCCTCATGTAAGGTGCACACAATAACTGGTATAGTTCATGCTTACTTTCAGTAGCACTACTGATTTTCGATGGCGCTTTATCTTACATCACTTTATGTGATCGACTATTTTGGTTGAGCTGAACTGCCACAATCATACCTGAAGGTAAAATTGTGTAATTTAGAAATCGAGTAAGTCCATCTAGTATCACCAAATATATCAATTGAATGTATTACCGAATACCACTGAAGTGACAGTACTGTTGTATACGTCGCTACTAGTATCGCCCTTTCTTCATCAACGGAAATTAACAAAATTCCATCACATCATTCACAGTGTTCGTTTAAGTGAAGGTACTGTATCTATTGACAGGTAAACCCATTTATACAGTCAGAGATATTCTGTTCCAGAAAATTACATTTTCCATTTCAGTTTTAGTACCTTTTACACCTGCTGCCTGTATCAACAAAGACTATCTTAGATAAAATCATGCTTTACGTTCAACATTTTATAATTTCCTTCTGTAATAGGTTTATTTCCCTCTGTCGTTATATTTAATATTGATGAGATAGATGTTCTAAGAATTTAACATATTTTTGTATATACCACAGTTATTACACACATAAAAACATTTGAATAAACTAATGGATTCACTATCTTGTTTGTCGTTAAAGTTTCTTCTGCTAGTTTGAGTGGTGTACAGAAATTTATAGTTCCTCCGTTTTACCCATTGCATGCGATTTCCAGAAGTTTGTAAATGGATGGTAGGTGTCTTTTTTGGGACTGATTTTTTGAACTGTTTATGTGTGAAGAGTAACTTAGTCCATATTAACTGTAACCTGAACTGTCATATTTTATACAAATTTGAGTTATGCGTTCTTTTCTCCGTCTTCTTTTCTTCATTTTACTTTGCTCTGTCTTTCATCTTTCTTCTCTCATATAGTTCTATTTCTTACATATATATACTACATATTGCCACGGCTGTTGAATATAATCCTGTTTTCTCATTTTAAAGTTGGAGGGGGGGGGGGGGTGTCTTATGCTATGTATGAGTGGACTTGAATTTTAAACTGCCCAAGATAAATAAATTAAAAAAATAAAACAGGAAGACAAAACAAGCTGTCTCCTGGTTTCGGGATTTCAATTCTCATTTTTAATATTAAATTCATAATTTTAAATGAAATTATAAAACTAGACAGTACAGTTTTGTTTCTGTACGGAATAACTACAATGTAACTCTGTATTTTTGGATGAGAATGTAATTCAACCTATAGAGTTGTATTTGTTTATTTATTTAACATACCAAAAAAAAGCACGTTCAGCTGCACTTCATCGGCGTTATTTAAATTTTTGCGGTCCAACAAAATGATCATGCAAAACAGGAGAATGATAATTAAAATTCAGAAACTTGTGATCGAAATAAATAACTCTAACATTGTGAAAAGTGCTCGTTGTATTCAGGAATTATTCCAACTGTGGGCCTTCAGAAGCGTTCATCCGATGACCGCAACAAAGTAAAAAATATAAATTAAATACTCGATGGTTCCAGTACAGACACAACATGGTATAGACAAGTATTTGTTGTTGCTGTTCACTCACCGGATAATGACTATACGACACGCCGATACAGATGCGCACGGTTCCATCGATAGATCGACATCGTTCAGTCGCTGCAGACAGATCCCATTAATACTATTTCTTAGGGACCTACATCATTCCCATACTTCGTAAGTGACTTACAAGTCATATTATATGAATTGTTCGTGTGTTTGGCCGAGTTATACGAGATTGATGAACACTGCTGTCTACACTCAGCTTTTAGTGCATCAGCGCATTCTGTTTCGTCACTTTCACAGATCCACGAGAACGTGATGCTTGACCAGTCTGTGGAAGCTAATTTATTCCATCGTTGCTAACCACTGGGATAAATTAGCAGTGTTACATTGTATAGTATCTCGCTGTTACTTGTAATCGCTGTTAGCATGATGTATGTAACTACCACAGACAATTTGCGTATACACTGATGGGCCCAACGCGAGACTGATTAAGGCCTGAGGACGTTGTTGGCACGTGAAGCAGTTAGGTAAGTGAATGAGCGGAAATAATTTTACCAACAACACGGATTGAACATTGCAAAAGACGCTGACATAAGTGACTTTAACATGGGTTATACCTGTGGTCAACGTGTAAGCCGATACGTTAGCTCAACGTGTTCGGGTCAAGAGGGTTGGATGCCTTCTCTAATAAAAAAAACTGAGTGAAGGTATTAACGACGAACTTGAGCGGGTGTCGTGGGGCGTCCGCCCCAAACCGATGCAACGAACAAAGGCGAACAAATGGAGATAAACCAACCTCTGTCCCGAGCTCGACGCCCGATACCGCTTAAATTTTTATTAAAAATCAGCAGTGACGGCCGAAGATTTCCGGCATAACAAGTCACTATCATTCTGCAAAACGTCTTGTCAAAGATGACGGATGTGAAGACAGAGGTTCAGGGAAGTCTCTTGTCCTTGGGATTGGAAACTGCCCCTACAGGCGGAAGAATCAGCGCTGATCAACGGCATGAGGATTCAGAAAGTAATGGACAGCATTAAAGACACGTTACGTTTAAGCACAGGACATGACGCCTTAACTGAATCAGTGTCATGATGATCCTTCCACTAGCAAAAAATTCGGGAATAATCCATCATTTAGATCTCCGAAAGGGGTCTGCTGAGAGGAGGTGACCACGAGAAAAGGAGACAACAACCAACGGAAGTATAACGTTCTGCGAGTCTGGGCTTGGAATGTCAGAAGCTAGAAAATCTGAAAAGGAAAATGTAGAGGCATAATCTAGATTTAACAGGGGTCACGTGAGTATAGATGGTTCAAATGGCTCTGAGCACTATGGGTCTTAACATCTGAGGTCATCAGTCCCCTAGAACTTAGAACTACTTAAACCTAACTAACCTAAGGACATCACACACATCCATGCCCGAGGCAGGATTAGAACCTGCGACATTAGCTGTCGCGCGGTTCCAGACTGAAGCGCCTAGAACCACTCGGCCACAACGGCCGGCCCATATGAGTATAGAGTAATATCAACAGCAGCAGAAAATGATACAAGGGGAGAAGGATTCTTTAGGAATAGAAAGGTATGGCGGAATGTGTGTTACTGTGAACGGTTCAGTGATACAGTTGTTATTATCAGAATCGACAGCAGATAAACACCTATAACGATAATTCAGATATACATTTCGACGTCGTAAACTGAAGACGAAGAGATAGAGGAAGGAAGTTTATGAAGATATTTGAAAGGGTAGTACAGTAAATACAGTCTAATAGCCATGGGTAACTGGAATGTAGTTGTAGGGGAAAGAGTAGATGAAAAGATTACAGGATATTATGGGCTTGGGACAAGGAATGAGAAAGGAAAAAGACTAATTGAGTTCTGAAATAAATTTCAACAGGTAATAGCGAATACTCTGTTCAAGTATCACAAGAGAATGAGGTATACTTGGAATAGGCCGAGTGATACGGGAAGATTTCAATTAGATTACATCATGGTCAGACAGAGATTTCGAAATTAGATACTAGATTGTAAGGCGTTCCCAGGAGCAGATATAGACTCAGATCACAATGTAGTTCTGATGAAGAGCAGGCTGAAGTTCGAGAGATTTATCGGGAATAATCAATTCGTAATGAAGTGGGAAACGGGAGTAGTAAGAAATGACTTAATACGTTCGAAGTTGTCTAAGGCTATAGATCCAGCAATAAGGAACAATTCAGAAGGCAGTACAGTTGAAGAGGAGTGGACGTCTCTAAAAAGGTCAATCACAAAAGCTGGAAAGGAAAACTTGAGTACAAATAAACTATGAGTAACAGAAGAAATACAACTGAAAGAAGAAAGAAGAAAGTACAAAAATGTTCATGGAAATTCAGGGAAACACATATATGAAATCAAATAAAATATGAATGAAATAAATAGGGAGTAGAGGGAAGCTAAGGCGATAAGGCTGCATGAAAATTACGAAGAAATCGGAAAAGACATGATTGTTGGAAGGACTACCTCAGCTTATAGGAAAATGATAGCAACATTCAATGAAATTAAAAGCAATTGTGTTAACTTTAAGAGTGCAACGGGAATTCGACTGTTGAATGCCGAGAAGGGAGCAGATAGGTGTAAAGAGTACATTGAAGGCCTCTGTGAGGGAGGAAGGCTTCTCTTATGTGATTGAAGAAGAAGCGGAAGTCGAATTATAACAGATAGGGGATCCAGTATTAGAATGAGAATTTAAAAGAGATTTGCAGGGCTTAAGATCAAATAAGGCAGAAGGGATGGATAACATTCCATCCTGAGTGACAGTGAAGAAGAATTACATGATCTCCTGAATAGAATGAACAGTCTACTGGGTACAGGATATGGACTGAAAGTAAATGGAAGAAGCCGGTCACAGGTTCGAATCCTGCCTCGGGCATGGATGAGTGTGATGTCCTTAGGTTAGTTAGATTTAAGTAGTTCTAAGTTCTAGGGGACTGATGACCACAGATGTTAAGTCCCATAGCGCTCAGAGCCATTTGAACCATTTTTGAAGAAGCCGGCCCGACTAGCCACGCCGTCTAAGGCGCTGCTTCCCGAGCGCGAAGGCGTGCCGGTCCTTGGCACGAATCCTCCCGGTGGATTAGTGTCGATGTCCGATGTGCCGGCCAGCCTGTGGATGGTTTTGAAGGCGGTGTTCTATCTTCCTGGGTGAATGCAGGCTGGTTCCCCTTATTCCGCCTCAGTTACACTATGACGGTAGCTGCTGAGCAAACACTGTCTCAATGTACGGGAACACCATAATCGCTCTACCACGCAAACATTTGGGGTTACTCTAGCCTGGTATGAGACATTCGCGGGAGGGGAAAGGGGGGGGGGGGTGGTCCATTGGGGGTCGAACCGCAGCAATGTCCCTGGGTTCGGTGTGGGGCGGCGGTGACTTGGGTGGACCACTGTGGCCTGTTGAGGGATTGTGAGCCACTGAGGGCTACTGCAGGACATAGCCTCTCTGTCATTTCTGGGTCCCCGGCTTAATACACAAATGAAAGGAAAACGAAAGTAGTGAGTAGTCGCAGAAATGAGAACAGCGAGAAACTTAGCATCAGGACTGACGGCCACGAAGTTGATGAAGTTAAGGTATTATACTACCTAGATGGACGGAGCAGGGGGGACAAAAGCATAATAGCACTGGCAAAAAGGCTATTCCTGGCCAAAAGAAGTCTACTATTATCAAACAAAGGGCTTGGTTTGAGGAAGAAATTTCTGAGAATGTAGGTTTGGAGCACAGCATTGTATGGTAGTGAACTATGGACCGTGGGAAAACTAGAACAGAAGACAATCGAGGCAGTTGAGATCTGGTGCTACAGACGAGTGTTGAAAATTAGGTGGACTGACAAGGTAAGGAATAAAGGGGTTCTGCGCAGAATCGGAGAGGATAGGAATATGTGGAAAACACTGAAAAGGAGAAGGGAGAGAATGTTAGGATGGCTGTTAAGACATGACGGAATGACTTCCATGGTGATACAGGGAACTGTCGAGGGCAAAAACTGTAGAGGAAGGCAGAGATTGCAATAAATCTAGGTAAATAATTGTCCTTCAATTGACGGTGAAGGTACGAGCAAGCGAGGAGTGATGCACATTCATGCCTCATCACACGATGAGTGCACGATGAACACGGAACTCTGTAACAGACGAACCCTGCCTGTTCCCACATTGAACAAATGACATCGTCAATTGCTGTTGTAGTGGGCACGGGATCAATGTGATAAAACCATGGATCAATGGAAACGTGTCGCTTAGTTGGATGAATCGCGTTTCCTGTTACATCTAGTCGATGTTCACCTCATTTAGACGAATGGCTGCTCGAAACACGCACCGCACCACTGCTGCAGACCTGTGGGGTAGTATTACGCTATGAGGAACATTAATCGTGGATTAAGTTGGACTTATGGTGCTAATGGAAAGAATCATGACAGCTGTGGGCTGCATGAACATTATTGCGAACCAGCTGGATTCCTTCTAGCTTGATCTCTTCCCCGTCTGCAATGACAGTTTCCAGCACGATAAGTGACCGTGTCACAATTCCAGGATCATTCCGTGTTACATTGGCTTAAGGGCTCTGAAGTTCCCTTCCTGAACAGCGAAGTCTTCTTATCAGAGCACGATGAAGGAGATCTGAAAGATGTCTGACGCCAGCTTCGCTCTTCCATTATTTACGTGAATTATTTGACCTTGATGTTTTAGTCCTAAACTATTTTCTCCCTACATGGTTGAATTAATGTATCTTGTGTTCTTCGTCGATTCACTCGGAAAGAAGTGCTGTTCCGCTATTGCTTCTCTTGTCGCGGGTAATCTATATATTGAATGTCAATACTTCCTCTGGCCCCCTCACCGCTCGTCCGTTCACTCTTCCCACATAGAAAAAGGATTTCCGCCATTCAGTGTGGCACTTACCTTTATTTCGCTTAACAAGAATTTCTTTGTAAGAGCTGCAGTGTGTTACGCCTGCTTGCATCGTTGTCCCCTATACAGCACCTTAACAACTGACCACGAACAGCAATCACTTTAATGGGCACAGTTGTTTGGACGCGGGCGTCAGAAGCAGTGCCGTTTGAAATTAACTACCAGTAAACATTTTGTGCCGTAAGTAAAGTAGCGAAACGGCCGGTTCCAAGCGATGAGCCGGTATGCCTGTTCAATTTATCGACGTGTAGTTTAAAGGGGAACTTCGCTGTTCAGTTCAGCACGCTCATTCAGCCTGGCTCCGGTTTTCTACAGCTAAGAAGTCTGTGGCATAGAGTGACGTTAGCGTAAGTAACTATGAACGTCTTTTACACTTAATGTCATTGTTATGACTTTCCTTTTAAACTTAGGTTTCTCTTGCTTATGGTTAACATATATTCAGCTTCAGTTCTTTCCCTTACGTGACAGTGAATCGGCCGCAACTCAGTGTCCTCCTTTACTAAGCAAACACGAAAACGTGAATCATCATTACTTCGTCCTATACAGTGGGATCTTATCCTAGTTTCTAGCACTTCGAATCATGTGCCCTCAGTTAACAATATAATTACTTAACTCGACCACAAATAAAAGTTAAGAGTCGACAGTCTTGTCAGAACGAATGTCTCTGTCGCCGCAAATGTTAAGTACCTGACTGTTCGCGATTCTACATCTACATCTACATACATACTCCGCAATTCACCATACGGTGCGTGGCAGAGGGTACCTCGTACCATAACTAGCATCTTCTCTCCCTGTTCCACTCCCAAACACAATGGGGAAAAATGACTGCCTATATGCCTCAGTACGAGCCCTAATCTCTCTTATCTTATCTTTGTGGTCTTTCCGAGAAATGTAAGTTGGCGGCAAAATTGTACTGCAGTCAGACTCAAATGCTGGTTCTCTAAATTTCCTCAGTAGCGATTCACGAAAAGAACGCCTCCTTTCCTCTAGAGACTCCCACCCGAGTTCCTAAAGCATTTCCATAACACTCGCATGATGATCAAACCTACCATTAACAAATCTAGCAGTCCGCCTCTGAATAGCTTCTATGTCCTCCCTCAATCCGACCTGATAGGGATCCCAAACGCTCGAGCAGTACTCAAGAATAGGTCGTATTAGCGTTTTATAAGCTGCCTCCTTTACAGATGAACCACATCTTCCCAAAATTCTACCAATGAACCGAAGACGACTATCCGCCTTCCCCACAACTGCCATTACATGCTTGTCCCACTTCATATCACTCTGCAATGTTACGCCCAAATATTTAATCGACGTGACTGTGTCGAGCGCTAAACTACTAATGGAGTATTCAAACATTACAGGATTCTTTTTCCTATTCATCTGCATTAATTTACATTTATCTATATTTAAAGTTAGCTGCCATTCTTTACACCTATCGCAAATCCTGTCCAAGTCATCTTGTATCCTCCTACAGTCACTCAACGACGACACCTTCCCATACACCACAGCATCATCAGAAAACAGCCGCACATTGCTATCCACCTAGCCAAAAGATCATTTATGTAGATAGAAAACAACAGAGGACCTACCACACTTTCCTGGGGCACTCCGGATGATACCGTCATCTCCGATGAACATTCACCATCGAGGACAACGTGCTGGGTTCTATTACTTAGGAAGGAACCAATAAACAATGAGCAGCGCCGCGCGGGATTAGCCGAGCGGTCTCAAAGCGCTGCAGTCATGGACTGTACGGCTGGTGCCGGCGGAGGTTCGAGTCCTCCCTCGGGCATGGTTGTGTGTGTGTTTGTCCTTAGGATAATCTAGGTTAAGAAGTATGTAAGCTTAGGGATTGATGACCTTACCATTTAAGGGGCTCCGGAAAGGCTCAAAATCATGAAAAGTTCAATTTTTACTCTTTTGCGTTATCTGAATCTGCAGACTATTACCTTTTAATAGATATATAATTTATTCAATTCCGAAGACTACAACTATTTTAAAATTTTTTTTGAAATGTGTTCTACATGGGCATGACCCACTGTGGCGCTGTTAAACTGCTGTAAAATGGTGTTATTATTAACGTCCGTGTTCATCAGGTACATTTTAGTGATGTGAGATAAAGTATGTGTTGTGGTTAACCTGTGATGGTTCAATATATATCGCTGGTGTGATTGTCGATTGTTTCATGTTTATTTACTCTGTCGTTATCTCGAAAATATTCGTAATTAATTCTGTTTCTTGAGTCTCTGTTTTGTTGAAGTATAATAATGAGTAAAAGTAAAGTTATTAGAAATCCTCTGAAGGCTTTTAAGAAAAGGAGAAATGTTGGAAAGCCAAAGGTATGTGTTATTACTGTAAACAATAAAGACGATGAAAATCCCCAACATAGCTTGTGTCCCAAAGAAGAAGACAGTTGGTGTAAATATAACAAAGGATTTGCTAACTGGTGAAGTGTACACTCATAAGCATAGTCTGCCTCATGCAATAATGGAGGTGATAAAACCTGTGGTGTCACCGCTAGACACCACACTTGCTAGGTGGTAACTTAAATCGGCCGCGGTCCTGTAGTACATGTCGGACCCGCGTGTCGCCACTGTGTAATCGCAATCCTAGCGCCACCACATGGCAGGTCACAATACACGGACTAGACCTCGCCCCAGTTGTACGGACGACATAGCTTGCGACCAGACCTACCAAGTCTTCCTCTCATTTGCCGAGAGACTGATAGAATAGCCTTCAGCTTATTCCATAGCTACTACCTAGCAAGGCGCCATTTGTATCAGTGCTTATAGCTTACTACTATTCAAGAGATGTATTCCAACAAGAGAATAAAGTTAATTATATTATTCCAGCTACGTACTTTTCTTCTTATTCATTAATAAGTCTCATGTTCCAGTACTTCGCGCCCGTCTGCGTTAGTTTAGCGTGCACTTTCAGCCACTTCGATCTACAAGGTGTTGGCCCAGCTGCCGACACATCAAAACCTATTTTCAGAGACTTAGCAGCACCTGAACTGTTGAAAAAGTGTATTCACGGAAAAACTCAAAACCCCAATGAAAGTGTAAATAGTGTTATATGGTCGAGAATCCCCAATACTGTATTTGTTGGAATAGAAACACTTCACTTTGGTGTGTATGATGCTGTTGCGACTTTCAATGATGGCAACATTGTAAGGTGCAAGGTATTTAGAAATATGGGAATGAAGATAGGTTCTAACATGGTACGAGCGATGCTTGCTTTAGACAAGGAACGCCTTCGGGCTGCAGACAGGGCTGTAAAGAGTCTAGAAATACAAGCAAGAGTAAACAGGAGGAGGAACAAGAAGAAGCTGGAGGAGGAGTTTGCAGAGGATGAAGATAATCCATCCTATGGACCTGGAATGCACTAAAAAGTTAATCCAATCTTTGTCGCTCGATTCCCAAAACTTTTATTTTCTCATACTAATTACATGTTTTCTAAGGATCTTCCAAACATATTTGTTTCAAACTTTCAGTAAATGTTACACAGTACCTTCTGCATAATTTAACACAGCCTTTTTTCCAAAAAAACTGTATATTTTTGAATATATAAATAAAAAATTGCAAAAAAGTTGTGAATTTTCAATACAATTGAAAAAAAATCATCTTTAATAACTGAACTAAAATTTTGTAAAATCCCTGTGTTAAGTTGTAGCCCATATTCCAATAAATAATCTGTAAAAATTTCAACTTCCTACCTCAAATACTTTGTGAGGAAAGATGTAATTTATAAGCGTTATTTTAACATTGCAAGTATAGGGCGTTCCGGAGCCCCTTAAGTCCCATTAGATTTCACAAAGAAAAGAAAGAAAGTGCAGCCAAAACATTATAACTTTTCCCATCGCGACCTGGTGGCGTTACAGGCATTTGATGTGTTACCAGATACAAGCAGAGAAGACATGTACGAGGGATCACCCTAGCAAAGATGTGGGCTGCAAATGCGAAATTCCCTCTGATAAGCGACTGTTACAAAGGGCAGACTGATATTACGCAGACCCTACGAACGAGTATCTCGAAAACGACGAAGCTGGTCGTATGTTTATGTGCTACTGTCGTGTGCATCATTGGAAAGAGCTAGTAGGACAGTGAAACTACCACCAAACGGTTGAACGTCCACAGATCTTCACCGACCGTGGAGTCCGGAGGCTTATCTGATCTGTACAGGAGGATAGATGATGAGATGTGGCATCTCTGCCGTAAGAGCACAGTGCTGGTGCACGCACAAGTGTCTCAGAGCACGCTTTTCATAGCACATTGTTCAACATGGAGGTTCGTTGCAAGAACACCACTATGTGTTCACTTGTTGACACAAAGACTTCGTTAGTTACATTGCAGCGGGCATGATATCAACGGGATTAACTCGTTTATCGACGGAAACGTGTCGGCTCTTCGGGTGAATCACATTTTTGCTACACTAGATCGATGGTTGTCTCGAGGTGAACGGCTGCTCGAAACGTGCAGCGCACCGCGGACGTTGGCTCATGGGAGCAGTGTTATTCTGTGGGAGACATTCTCGTGCACTTGCATAGGACCTGTGGGAGTAATCGAAAACATACTGACAGCAGCGAACATTCTGCATCCCTTCAAGGTTGGTTGGTGAGAAAATAGCGAGGTCATCGATCCCATTGGATTAGGGATCGATGGGGAAGGAAGTTGGCCGTCCGTTGCAAGTGAACCATCCCGGAATTTGCGTGAAGCCATTTAGAGAAATGACGCACAACATCAATCAGGATGGCCTGGACGCGGGTTTGAACCGTTGTCCTCCCGAATGCGACTCCAGTGTGCTAACCCTCCGGCACCTCACTCGGTATCCCTTCATGCTTGATGCCTTCCCCCACGGCGATTCATCTTTCAGCAGCATAATTAGCTGATACGCAGAATCAGTGATATTTCGTCCCAAAGACGGACGAACGAGCTATAAAGGAGGTGGTCATAATGTTATGACTCATCAGTGTACACATAGTAAGTGCTGCTACATACCATCGTGAACAGTGCATTTCTGCTATACTTATGTAAACGATCACGAACGGTAGCCCACTGTGCCATTTTCAAGTCAGTGGTACCATCCATCAAACTAAACTTTTGAACACGGCTTTTTAAGCCAAGACGAGGTATTATGATTACCTGACACGATCATTCAGTGCAGGAGGCCATCTATAAATTTGTACTGTAGCCTTCCTGAGAAAATTAATTTATCTAACAACGCAACTTTAACACAATTACTGATGATGATGATGATGATGATGATGATGATGATGATGATGACGTTTGGTTTGTGGGGTGATCAATTACGGGGTTATCAGCGGCAGTACAAATTCCCAATCTTTGCTCAGTCCAATCTCGCCACTGTCATGAATGAGGTGCAACGATGAGGACAACACAAAGACAATTACTACAATTACTGGATTGCTAGTTGCGGTAATATGTATTTTCAACTTCAGGTCCATAAAACTAGGCATTTGTAATTCACACCACATGTTGCTTAAACCATCCTGTCGCATGATTTAGGCGTTGTAGGGTGTAATTAACACAGCTCAGTTTAGTGGTTCTGAAGATGACAATACATACTGCCGAAACTTACTAACGCTGTTATTGTATTTACCTAGCGATCTTGGAATGTAAATTGGCTGTCAAAAGACATCTACAGTAAAAAACGAACTATAATGAATATTTTACCCTAAGTAGAAAAATGCTGCATTCATTAGGATTAGAGTTTTTAGCAGAAGGAAAAGGAATATCACGACTTAACGTCCCCTTGTTTCTGATGTAATTAGAGACGGTGCACGAAGGGAAGAATGGGATAGGAATTTGTGTGTATTCTTTGTGAAGCTACCATCTCAGCATTACGCCTAACGTGATTCAGAGAAAAGCCAAGAAATCTAAAATTGGGTCACTGAATCTGATTGTTAGGAGGAAGAGGAAGGATGGTGAGGGCGGGGGAGTGAGAGCGTCCAGTGTCTCCCAGCCGCGCCTCTACGGTCAGCAGCAAAATTTGCACGAAGCCACGCAGCTATCTTCCCTTTTCTTCAAGAGCAGGTTGTAGTACACAGCCACAAACTCTGAAGTCCTAGCGCTTCTAAGGCTGTAGTATCCTTTATATTGAGTAGGTCATTAAACTACGTAATTTGGTGCAGTGGTTAGGTTGTAATATGTTTTAGTTGACCAATTTCCGTCGATCATTATAGTAATAGATTTTGTATACTTAAATGTAATATGATATTAACATAATAGGTGAAACTTCCTGGCAGATAAAAACTGTGTGCCGGACCGAGACTCGAGCTCGGGACCTTTGCCTTTCGCGGGCAAGTGCTCTACCAACTGAGCTACCCAAGCACGACTCACGCCTCGTCCTCACAGCTAGAACCGGAGTCTCAAGGATGCAACAGTTTTGTTATGTAAACACTCTTATCGCTTGGCGTAGGTGGCGCGCCAGCGGGGACGCGCACACCTAGTACGGCTAGTGTGCGCGGCGGGGATAACGTTCCGCTGGCCACTGCGAAAATTCTAAGTCCTTATCTAAGGTCAAAGTCTTCCCACACTATATTAAGCGAGCGCGCTCTCGCGCTACGCTCAGTCTGTGTCTTGCTGCTGCACAGGCAACTGCATTGAACGCTGCCAACATGTCCTACAGGAGGTATCGTCGTCCCCGCACAACAGTCTACAAAACCATAGAAAACATTGAACTTACAACAACTCAGGAGACAAGAAAAATCCGATTCCAGTGAAGAGTGTTGCAGCCCACGCCCTCGTCGATGGACCTTGCGTATTTCTTGGATGTTCTCTTAATTTTAGCTTGGATATAAACGACACTTTCTCACATGGAAATGGATAGTTCACCGTAGCCATAGTAAGAGGTGGTAGCGGAGTTTATAGTGTACCTGGTCTTGAAAATTTTAATGATAGAGTGAAAATCACATTCTGGAAGCATAATAGGCTATTTGTAACCATTTTGGAAAAAGAAGTTCATGATAAAATAGTAATTAATTAATAAGTGATATCTTTATTGATCATTTAAAAGTTGAAAAACTGGGTATAATTGTTGTATGGAAGAACAAATACGACGTTTTTGTGGGACTGTTTGATGTAAGTACGTAATTGTTTGGAGAAACTACGATTTGAAGATCGGACGTCACGGATCTATTATATTATTCTCTTACAGCTACGGAACCGTGACTGGAAGAAAAGAATACGCTTCCAGATTAACAATGGAGATCCAGGGGCCTCTAAGATCGCTGTGTCGTAGTTGAGGGAACGTCCTCACGCATTTGTTACCTACATATGTCTCCGATAGTGTAAAGTGGGCAAACCAGAGGTTTGTTCGTGTACCATAGAACTTAACGACTCGATGTAACATGAACTAACGCAATACCGCAAATTCTAGGAGAGATATTGGCAAACTAATCATCAGGCTGGAATACCTTATGAGAAAAAATCTTTTTGACAAGTATATGCATTTTACCTGTGAATTGAGGACTTTACTCTGGAATGACGGAAGTGTATAACAAATGACTTGAGAAACCCGAGACATGCAAATAAATTTTGCAGAAGGATTGGGGAGAAAGGGGACTCGATGTACGCTCACTAGGAGGCTCTGCTTGTGTATATAACTTGCGTTAACTAGTCAGGGAATTTTAACCGAAATACCGACCATGTGAAAAAGTTACGGCTGTCAGTCCAAGTCAATGTTGATCGACGCCTACTTTAGTCTTTAATTGCTGCTGACACAAACACACACATAAAGGATACAAATTAGCTGGCTGTTTTTCAAGGAGTTCCTTGCGGGGTGAGGGTGTGTCCATGTACGTGAAAAACAGTACTCCATTTGAGTCCATAGACGCATCACGGCACTACACTGAACAGATATTTGAATGTTGTGGAGGAGCAGTTGAATTTAGGGAAACTAAACTTCTAATTGTTGTTGTTTATAGGTCCCCTAACACTGACTTCACAGAATTTCTGCTCAAGGTAGACAGGTTCCTAGATTCACTTTGTACGAAGTACGAGATATTAGTTATATGGTAACTTCAAATATAAATTTTATGTATGATGGTGCAAGAAAAAGGTTGTTGGTAGATCTCCTAAATTAATATGATGTTATGCAGGCTGTGTTTCTCCCAACTAGGGTGCAGGAGAAATTTTACACAGCCATAGACATTATTTTTATTCACTCTTCATTACTAGATGGGCATTCTGTTAGATCATATGCACAAATTTTAACACTAAAAGGCTTTTGTACTCAAACAAATGTCATATATAATTACATATTACATGGGAAAGTTAATCCAACAGCAACAGAGAATTTTTTAAACCACGTCAAGTAACAAGAGTGGCATGATGTTTATAGTGCCGATAGCACAGATAACAATATAATGCTTTTCTTAACACATTTCTCATGCTATTTTAGAGTTTCTTTCTATTAGAACTAGCAATAAAAGGTAGCCTGGGTGGCTGACTAGTGGGACAAGGATATCATGTAGAACAAAGCGAGAACTATAACAAAATGTTAGAAGTAGTCACAATCAAGTTACTGTATCCCATTACAAACAGTACTGTAAGATGCTTAAAATGTTATTATGAAGGCAAAGAGTATGTGGTAAGCAAATAGAACAGCTAATTTACAGGATAAGATTAAAACCATATGGGCAGTTGTGAAGGTGTCTGATCAGAAGTGCAAGGTCGACGACATAACGTCAGTTCGTAGTAAAATTTTCCTGTTACTGATAAATCAGATATATGTACAGTATTTAAAAATCATTTTCTGAGCATTGCTGATGAATTCAATAAAAATTAGTTTCTACAGGGAATCATATAACTCTCTTGGCAAATGCCATTCCGGAATGATGTCTGAAATATTGCTATGTGATAAAGACAAGGGAAAGTTTAGTAATTAAATCACTGAAGACTAAAGACTCTCGTGGATATGATGGAGTGCCTAGCATAATATTACTGTGCTGCACACGTTAGCCCTGTATTTAGCTAAATTCGTAATGTTTCCTTTAGGAATGGTCAGTTTCCTGAACAATTAAAGTACTGAGTAATATATCCGCTTTATAAAAAGAGAGGAAGGGATATTTTAGATAATTTTAGACCTATTTCTGTGCCATCAGTGTTTGCTAAAGCTACTGAAAAGGCTGTGTGTGTAAGGATGGTTGAACATTTTATGTCACACGATTTGCTGTCAAATGTACAGTTTAGCTTTAGAAGTCGTTTAACAATTCTCCTTTCTCTGTGAGGTACTGGATCGGTTGAACAAAAGGTTTCGAACGCTAGGAATTTTTTTTTATTTAACTAAGGCGTTTGATTTTGTTGATCACAAAATATTGCTCCAGAAGTTGGGCCACTACGGAATACTGGGAGTAGCTCACAATTGGTTCACCTCTCGTCTTAGCAACAGACAACAAAATGTCATTATTCACTGTTGAGAATGGTTGCGATGTCGGGTCTGAGTGGGGTATGGTCAAGTGGAGTGTGCCGCAGGGATCAGTGTTGGGACCACTCCTGTTCCTTATTTATATAAATGATATGCCCTCTAGTATTATAGGTAACACTAAAATATTTCTGTTTGCTGATGACACTAGCTTGGTAGTAAAGGATGTTGTGTGCAATATTTGCTCGGTTTCATATAGTGCAGTTCATGACATAAGTTCATGGCTTGTAGAAAATAAACTAACGCTAAATCACAGTAAGACTCAGTTTTTACAGTTTCTAACTACAATTGAACAAAAACTGTCTTTTTAATTTCACAGAATGGGCATATGATTAGTGAAACTGAACAGTCCCAATTTTTAGGTGTCAGATAGATAGTAATCTGCTGTGGAAAGCCCACGTTCAGGATCTTTTTCAAAGACTTAACGCTGCCATTTTTACCATTCGAACAGTATCTGAAGTGAGTGATATTTCGACATTAAACTGGTCTACTTTCCTTATTTCCATTCGCTTATGTCGAATGGTATTATGTGGTATTATATTTTCAGGTAACTCTTCCCACTGTAAAAGGATATTTTGGGCTAAGAAACGGGTGGTTCGGGCAATAAGTGATGTTAGTTCACGAAGCTCCTATAGACCTTGTTCACGAGTCTGGGTATTTTGACATTCGCCTCTTAATACACTCCTGGAAATTGAAATAAGGACACCGTGAATTCATTGTCCCAGGAAGGGGAAACTTTATTGACACATTCCTGGGGTCAGATACATCACATGATCACACTGACAGAACCACAGGCACATAGACACAGGCAACAGAGCATGCACAATGTCGGCACTAGTACAGTGTATATCCACCTTTCGCAGCAATGCAGGCTGCTATTCTCCCATGGAGACGATCGTAGAGATGCTGGATGTAGTCCTGTGGAACGGCTTGCCATGCCATTTCCACCTGGCGCCTCAGTTGGACCAGCGTTCGTGCTGGACGTGCAGACCGCGTGAGACGACGCTTCATCCAGTCCCAAACATGCTCAATGGGGGACAGATCCGGAGATCTTGCTGGCCAGGGTAGTTGACTTACACCTTCTAGAGCACGTTGGGTGGCACGGGATACATGCGGACGTGCATTGTCCTGTTGGAACAGCAAGTTCCCTTGCCGGTCTAGGAATGGTAGAACGATGGGTTCGATGACGGTTTGGATGTACCGTGCACTATTCAGTGTCCCCTCGACGATCACCAGTGGTGTACGGCCAGTGTAGGAGATCGCTCCCCACACCATGATGCCGGGTGTTGGCCCTGTGTGCCTCGGTCGTATGCAGTCCTGATTGTGGCGCTCACCTGCACGGCGCCAAACACACATACGACCATCATTGGCACCAGGGCAGAAGCGACTCTCATCGCTGAAGACGACACGTCTCCATTCGTCCCTCCATTCACGCCTGTCGTGACACCACTGGAGGCGGGCTGCACGATGTTGGGGCGTGAGCGGAAGACGGCCTAACGGTGTGCGGGACCGTAGCCCAGCTTCATGGAGATGGTTGCGAATGGTCCTCGCCGATACCCCAGGAGCAACAGTGTCCCTAATTTGCTGGGAAGTGGCGGTGCGGTCCCCTAGGGCACTGCGTAGGATCCTACGGTCTTGGCGTGCATCCGTGCGTCGCTGCGGTCCGGTCCCAGGTCGACGGGCACGTGCACCTTCCGCCGACCACTGGCGACAACATCGATGTACTGTGGAGACCTCACGCCCCACGTGTTGAGCAATACGGCGGTACGTCCACCCGGCCTCCCGCATGCCCACTATACGCCCTCGCTCAAAGTCCGTCAACTGCACATACGGTTCACGTCCACGCTGTCGCGGCATGCTACCAGTGTTAAAGACTGCGATGGAGCTCCGTATGCCACGGCAAACTGACTGACACTGACGGCGGCGGTGCACAAATGCTGCGCAGCTAGCGCCATTCGACGGCCAACACCGCGGTTCCTGGTGTGTCCGCTGTGCCGTGCGTGTGATCATTGCTTGTACAGCCCTCTCGCAGTGTCCGGAGCAAGTATGGTGGGTCTGACACACCGGTGTCAATGTGTTCTTTTTTCCATTTCCAGGAGTGTATATATATTAGTGTCATTTCATGTCAGCAATATTAGCTTATTCCCAAGAATAAGAAGCTTTCACTCAGTTACTACTCTGCAGAAATGAATCATGCATTTGGATCGTACTTCCTCAACTCTTGTGCAGAAAGGTGTACAGTATACTGCTGCATCCATTTTCAGTGAGCTACCACAAGAATTCAAAAATCTTAGCAGTAATCCACTCGCTTTCAATTCTAAACTGAAGAGTTTCGTCATGGGTCACTCTTTAAATTCGGTCGAAGAGTTCTTTGAAAAATTAAACTCATTCTTGTTGTATTGTTAATTGCGTTTACTTACTCTTATGGATTGACTTTTTTGGGGTTTATAAAAAATTTTTTTTTATCTGTTATTAATTTTACGTTGTAATTTCATGTAATGGTACGGTCTATGTGCTTGGAGATTAGCTTCTCAATTTGGTCCTAAGGAACTTGACGTGTAAATAAACAATAAATAAAAACACTCACACACACATGCCCGCACGCAGAGATACTGCTGCTTGCTGCCTGTAGTGCGCGCCAATCCATGCGACCACTGAGGTGGTTAATGTAAGGGTACTAGCATACCCACATAATGTTCGATCTGTCACAGTTCTGTGTACCTCATCGTCATTTACAAGGTGTCCAGCAAAGGTGGTACAACACAGAGAGGTTATAGACGGTGTTTTGAGGAACAGTTGGATGATAGGAACGCGCGTCCAAAAAGGTTATCCAACAACGCTACAGAGCTCAAAGTTGTAGGTGCCACAACGTGCCACTAGTCCATCCCTTCGGCAGCAAACGTAAGTCTTAACGCTGTTGGACCGTAGGCGAGACATCTTTCAATGTTGTTTGTTTTTCACCGCTCGCGACTGTTTGCCACGATCGCCATTAGAGGAAATGGAGCTACCTGCCATAGGCCTTGTATCCTAGGAATGCAATGCTTTGTCGTCTCGATGGATGACGGTTAGGGCAAGGGTTTCCATCTGCAATTTTTTTTTCCTTCTGGAAATCTCTTAAAGCTGCAGTGATTTTCCGTATATGGAAGAAAAAACTGCATATGGAGACCTGTGTCCGAAACGGTCATCCATCAGGGCAACAAAGGATCTGATTCATAGGAGACAAGGCCTACGCAGCAGTTAGCTCCACTTTCTCCGCTAGCAATCGTGGCAATTAATCTAGGTCACTGAATAACGAACAACGACAACAGTGTGAGACGCTTCGTCTTTGGTCCGTCAGCGTACAAAGTCACCTTTGCTACTGAAGTGGCGGCCTTGTGGCAGACGTCAGCGCCTATAACTTCTACGCTCTGTAGCGTCGTTGGATGACGTTTTCGGACACGGGTTCTTACCCTCGATTAGCTCTTAAAGACATCCTCTACTGCCCCTCAAAAGCTGTCGCAATATTTCATGGATACACTATATATCACTGTGCAGACTGACCCTCAGATTTAATTGAAGGACTATACGCATAATTATTTTTAAATATTCTTCATAAATTCTGAGATGTGATATTTTTCCTGTTTGTCTTCTAAATGACATAAATAAATAATTTTTCTGCTGCAACGAAAGCAATTCTTGCATAAATAATTTAATTTCAGTAATGCAGTTTCAAAGCAAACTGTTATTATTATTATTATTATTATTATTATTATTATTATTATTGATGTGCCTCTTTGTGCATGTCATACCCGACATTCACAGGTGCAGGCTTCAGTCATTAGTGGATTCTATCTTTATTTACTAATTTCTAGCTATAATGTGAATAAATGCTAAATGCTAAGGTGTGTCATGCTTCAAAGTCCACGTAATGCTGCAGTGTTAATGTAACAGGTCGGGTAGGTCAGCTCCTACCATTTACTGTGAATAGTTTTGATTTCTAAACCTGCATTCAGACTGCGGGCCAACTTCAATTATTATTATTCTAGGCTGAAGCGCCTACAACCGCTCGGCCACTGTGGCCGGCAGCACATTGTATCAATTAGCAAAAAAACGCAATTCATATGTAAGATTATCCAAATCGACATGATAAAATACACTACTAGTAATAATATAAACTGTGCATTGAGATATTTGAAAAAATCATACACTTTATGTTAACAGTAGTAGCATGTCCGTTCTAAGAAACATCTTGCAATGTCTTGCTTTCGTGGTTAAATGCGTATCATCTGATAGAGAAAAGAAGGAGAGGAGTAAGAACGACTTTCAGCCTGATTTTGCAAGGGCACTAAAATGCGACAGTGTATAACTGAAACCACTGTCCCTCTCAGTATTCAGAGCGTTCTGGTGGTTGTACCAGCGCAGTATAACGCCAGCAGCATTTACGTCAGAGACATGCTTTACAGATAGAAATAATGCGTGCATTTACAGCGTCTCCGTTCACTCACTGCAAACGAGATACGCTGATAACCGCAAATGTCAGCTGCGGTGATGTAATTTATGTAATGAGATGTAGTGTGTAATGTGTTCACGTGGCGTTCGCTGAAAGCCGAGAGTTCGACAGATTGTAGTAACTGGGCAGACATCCCTGCCGTATAATGAACTCTGAGCAATAAAGGGTCGGTTATTTACGTACGTCGACAACAGAAAGTGTAAGATAAATTTAATTTGAGATCTGCATTATATTGTTGGAGCGTTTTCTATATTCCCTTGCTGCAAAGAATAGAAGATATACGTGTATGCACATTAAAAAGTAGAATAAACATGTCCTGTTATGTAGTTCCCTTCCCATCCCGAACATATAACGACACTGAACGATTCTTCCTGCATCTTCCTCTTTACTTTCTTTTATCTGTCCGTCATTCTTGACGCATTAGCTCAAATGAAGACATGGAGCAATAGAATATATGGCCAAATAATCACTTGTGTTTTTGTTGAGGAGACTGTTTTTGTATACATCCGATGTGAATTTTGAAAATACGAAGGTTGTAAATATAAGCAGACATCAATTCTCGCTCCTCTCAAATGTGACTCACGTGTGCCAACAACTGTGTCCCTTCGTTCGCTAACGAACTGACACAAGACTCAGTCGCTCTGCAGTTGTAACATTTTTCTGTTAAACCAGCAAGTACCGAATGACGACTACGTTCATAGTGTCTCAGGTATTACGAAAAGTAGTCTGTCAGTACATTATTAGCCGGCCGCGGTGGCCGTGCGGTTCTAGGCACTTCAGTCCGGACCCGCGGACTGCTACGGTCGCAGGTTCGAATCCTGCCTCGGGCATGGATGTGTATGATGTCCTTAGGTTAGTTAGGTTTAAGTAGTTCTAAGTTCTAGGGGACTGATGACCCAAGATGTTAAGTCCCATAGTGCTCAGAGCCATTTGAACCATTTGAAGTACATTATTATTTTCCTTCTCATATACAAATGTTATGGAGAATCACACTTAATGCTATTCTAGCCAGAAAGTCATTGGAATCAGTCAAACCCGTTGAAAGTCTACGGGTGCCTTTCTGGAATGACAAAGTGGAATGACCACACGAATTTAGTTGCACGGAAGGTACATGCAAGACAGCAAGTGGTAGATATACTGTATCATAAGAGTATGAGACAGTATATGTATATATAAACCTAGGGCTTCCTCTTGTATTTCGGGTTTTAGTTGAAATTTTGTTTAAGAATCACCCTCATTTTGTTTTTAATCTCATTAAGAAAATCGAAAATGGTGGAAATAGTCGCTAACGGAAGTTAACATGACGTAAAGTGCTCTGACAATAGCAAATTTAGTAAAATATATCTGCATGTCCGGACGGGGATTCGAACCGCCGTTCCCCCATGAATATAAGTGTCTGCCCACTACGCTACTTCACACGGTTCTTAAACCTCAGTGTACTTAAAACTGAGTACAACTCAACCTAGAAAAAAATTATCTCACAGGTAGGTAATGACGTCAATCCGGTAATTACGAACATACAAGTGCGAGAGCAAGATCAAATACTTTTGTCTCAAAACGTGGAACAAAATCCCAAGAGACTTTGGTCGTATGTGAAGTACGCTAACGGCAAGATACAATCAATGCCTTCTCTGCGCGATAGCAATGGAAACACTATCGACGGGAATGTTGCCAAAGCAGTGTTAACAATCACCGCCTTCCGAAATTACTTCACCGAAGGAGACGAAGGAAATATTCGAGAATTCGCATCAGGAACAGCTCCCAACATTAGTACTTAGAAGTGGGTATCCTCGGGGTAGTGAAGCAACTTAAATCAATAAAAGCAAGTCTTCCGATCCAGACCGTTGGACAATTAGGTTTCTTTCAGAGGACGCTAATGTAATAGCTCCTTACTTAACAATTTTATGCAACCGCTCGCTCGACAAAAGACCCCTACCCAAAGACTGGAAAGTTGCACAGGTCACACAAACATTCAAGAAAAGCAGTAGGAGTAATCAACTAAATCACATGCCCATATCATGAACGTCGGCATATGGCAGAATTGTGGAACATACATTGTGCTCGAACGTCATGAATTACCTCGAAGAGAACGGTCTAGTGACACGCACTCAACACGGATTTTGAAAACATCGTTCATGTGGAACACAACTAGTTCTTTAGCCTCACGAGGTGCTGAGTGCTATTTCAAATGGATTCCTTATTTCTAGATTTCCAGAAGGCTTTCGACTATATACCAGACAAGCGGATTGTAGCGAAATTGCATGCTTATGGAATATTGTCCATTATGTGACTGGATTGATGATTTCCCGTCAGAGAGGTGGCAGTTCGTAGTAATACACGGGAAGTAATCTGGAGTAATGATGCGCAGAGTGGGATCCTAACCAGGTTTGATTAACGGAGTACATTGAGAAAGTTCAAAGAAGAGCAGCACATTTTGTATTATCGCGAAATAGGGGGGAAAGAGTCACTGACATGATAAAGGATTTGGGGTGGACATCATTAAAACAAAGGCGTTTTTCGTTGCTTCGGAATCTTCTAAAGAAATTTTAATCACCAAATCTCTCCTCCTAATACGAAAATGTTACATAGGGAAAAATGATCATCTTAATAAAGTAAGGGAAATCAGAGCTCGCAGGGAAAGATATACGCTGAAATTACAATGAAATGAATACCCTTAGCTGCATACAGGCGTTGATATAAGCCAACGAGGACTCGAACCCGGGATCTCTTGCTTACATGGCAGACGCTCTATCCATCTGAGCCACTGAGGACACAGAGGACAGTGCGATTACAGGGACTTATCCCTGGCACGCCTCCCGTGAGACCCACATCGCAACCAATTGTCCCGCACTCTATTCATTGTGCACCTGCCCATCATACTCATTGCTCACGGCTTTACTGCCGATTCCCGTAAGAGTTCGCGCACTGTTTGTGCATCCGCACAGAAGAAGATGGTCAAATGGCCGTTGAGCCTTAACTATATATGTATGAAGATGGTATCTGTTCTTTCGGACAAGTCCGAACATAAAGATATAGGCGTTCGTTTCTTCTGTGCGATGTTCGGGATTGGAATAACTGAGAATTATTGTGAAAATGTTCGACGAACCCTCTGCCAGGCACTTAAGTGTGATTTGCGGAGTGCCCTTGTAGACATGGATGACGTTATGACATTTTTATCGTAGCATAAACGTTAGTTTTTAATGACTTTAAAGTAAGATACTGGTTATGAGCTACGCCTAGTAAAAATTGTACTAATGAATATGTCCTTAACGACCAATGTATCGAAATGGAGCTGTAATTTAACTTCACTGATTTGCAGTGCGGCTTCCTGTAAATGCACTGAAGTAATGTGGTGCTAACTCTAGTAAATTATTTTATGAAAAATTAATCCCTCGAGGATCCTGTCATCGTGTACCATCAGAGGAGGCTTCGCTAGCAGCTGTTGCGAAGAATGAGTCCTTAACAGGCAAGTTCGCCCCGCAAAGTTCTGCTAAGAGGGCGGTTTTAAGCAGAGGGCAGTAATCGTTCCAGGGCCTAACACCTCCTCGTGCAGTTTGGCTGCGCGAACATTAGCACTTTTGGCGGCAAGTCGTTTCCATCGCAGTCTGCCTTCTACGCCTGCAGCGATGGAGTTTAAAGCCGTAAAGCCGACTAGTTAAGAAGATTAAAAGAAGCTTTCTTGCTATTTTCTCTTTCTTACTATATCTGATCTGCCTTGAAGAGCGCAGGGACTTCGTAGAAGTCTGTTTTAAAACGTGTGTTCTTCCTGTTAGATGAGCCTTTTGTATTCAGATCACTTCAAAGTTTCGTAACAATCATTTGAGCAAATAAAGAAAAATACTTCCTAACAACGAACAAGTGTTATTAGAAATGACGTCAAATAGAACCGTAAGCCGGTGTTATATTCTCACTGAGCGAAAGGTTTTAGGTTAAACTGTTTTTCAATACCTGTGGTACAACCGTCAAGAAAACAGAGAATACAAAACTGTGGAAGAAACATAAGCAGTGGTTACATATTGGATCAACATCAAGAGTTAGATCACAATACAAAGATCTGAAAATAATAAGGAGCATTTGAAAAAAAAGAGTGTAAACTGGACAAGGATGCAGTAACATGCAGGCCGAAAATGACGCATGTGAATATGAGTTTTGAGATGTTAATTTATTTTACATGATCGGTATCATAAGTGAAAGTTCTGAAATGGATGGAATGTAAGTGGTAACATGACGCAACAGCTAACGTACGCTCGTGATGTACAGTCACCATTCGAACACAATTGTGTCACGAGCTGGGTCGGTGCCCTCCCTTTCGTAGGGGAAGTTGACGATTACTCATCGTTTCAAATCGGATAAATAACCTCTTTTTCTGAAGTCAGCAGTGAGAGTGTTAGACATTCGCTACATAATTGTCTGTGACAGATGTGTTTTTGGAGTTTTTATGTTTGCTGTTTTTCTTTCATAGTGTGGCGCGACTTTGCTTAAAGAGCAGTTCATAAACAGCATTCATCATGTTTCCATGCATAAAACGGAACTAAACACTTGGGAAAATTTGTAGTGATACACCAACATAGGTGAAGATTTTAACATACTTGTGCTGCCAAAGTACAAGAGCTGACAGTTACATACAAATTTCTTCTGACAAGTATTTTATTCATTAAGTAGCGCTCAGCTTTACATGGGAACTGCTGTGTGATCTCGAGGTGGGAGAAAAAATTAGATCATGATATTCATTAGATGAAGACATTTATAATTTATGGTTTTAATTGTAATATGTTGTGTGTTTCAATTTACTATTTGTAATTTTCATGGAGATAGTGGAGACGTGTAGACAGAGGCCTTTGCCATCATGGAGGACACCATGAATGCAAGGATATTCCTGCTGTGAGGTGGTTGAGGACCAGCCACATAATGGAAAATGAACAGAAAACTGACCTCGTTTTTAAGAAAGACCGTTAATATGGCAACCACGATAGTGTGAAGTTTACTTATGGTTCAAATGGCTCTGAGCACTATGCGACTTAACTTCTGAGGTCATCAATCGCCTAGAACTTAGAACTAATTAAACTTAACTAACCTAAGGACATCACACATATCCATGCCCGGGGCAGGATTCGAACCTGCAACCGTAGCGATCGCTCGGTTCCAGACTGTAGCGCCTAGAACCGCACGGTCACTCCGGCCGGCGAAGTTTACTTACTGGGAAAATTCCTTAAATACCACGCAGCAATAATATCACATTTTCTGAAGCAACCATCAACGGACGTTTGCGTGGTTACCTAGAGTCTACGACTGTGCACCTCGTGCTGGCACGGGAGTTCATGCGCCAAGAATTCCTTTCCTGTAACAGCCTCGTCATCTCAGAGTAGCACTTGTACCCAGTGTTCTCAGTCATCTCTTTGATATAAATTCCGATCTCTTTCTTCAGCTATAGAGTTTTTCCCTCCACAGCACCACAAAATATTGTAGATGTTACTCCTTAATGCTTCCCCCATGAACCATGGACCTTGCCGTTGGTGGGGAGGCTTGCGTGCCTCAGCGATACAGATGGCCGTACCGTAGGTGCAACCACAACGGAGGGGTATCTGTTGAGAGGCCAGACAAACATGTGGTTCCTGAAGAGGGGCAGCAGCCTTTTCAGTAGTTGCAGGGGCAACAGTCTGGATGATTGACTGATTTGGCCTTGTAACATTAACCAAAACGGCCTTGCTGTGCTGGTACTGCGAACGGCTGAAAGCAAGGGGAAACTACAGCCGTAATTTTTCCCGAGGACATGCAGCTTTACTGTATGATTAAATGATGATGGCGTCCTCATGGGTAAAATATTCCGGAGGTAAAATAGTCCCCCATTCGGATCTCCGGGCGGGGACTACTCAAGGGGACGTCGTTATCAGGAGAAAGAAAACTGGCATTCTACGGATCGGAGCGTGGAATGTCAGATCCCTTAATCGGGCAGGTAGGTTAGAAAATTTAAAAAGGGAAATGGATAGGTTAAAGTTAGATATAGTGGGAATTAGTGAAGTTCGGTGGCAGGAGGAACAAGACCTTTGGTCAGGTGATTACAGGGTTATAAATACAAAATCAAATAGGGGTAATGCAGGAGTAGGTTTAATAATGAATAAAAAAATAGGAGTCCGGGTTAGCTACTACAAACAGCATAGTGAACGCATTATTGTGGCCAAGATAGACACAAAGCCCATGACTACTACAGTAGTACAAGTTTATATGCCAACTAGCTCTGCAGATGATGAAGAAATTGATGAAATGTATGACGAGATAAAAGAAATTATTCAGGTAGTGAAGGGAGACGAAAATTTAATAGTCATGGGTGACTGGAATTCGTCAGTAGGAAAAGGGAGAGAAGGAAACATAGTAGGTGAATATGGATTGGGGGGAAGAAATGAAAGAGGAAGCCGTAGAATTTTGCACAGAGCATAACTTAATCATAGCTAACACTTGGTTCAAGAATCATAAAAGAAGGTTGTATACCTGGAAGAATCCTGGAGATACTAATAGGTATCAGTTAGATTATATAATGGTAAGACAGAGATTTAGGAACCAGGTTTTAAATTGTAAGACATTTCCAGGGGCAGATGTAGATTCTGACCACAATCTATTGGTTATGAACTGCAGATTGAAACTGAAGAAACTGCAAAAAGGTGGGAATTTAAGGAGATGGGACCTGGATAAACTGAAAGAACCAGAGGTTGTAGAGAATTTCAGGGAGAGCATAAGGGAACAATTGACAGGAATGGGGGAAAGAAATACAGTAGAAGAAGAATGGGTAGCTCTGAGGGATGAAGTAGTGAAGGCAGCAGAGGATCAAGTAGGTAAAAAGGCGAGGGCTAATAGAAATCCTTGGGTAACAGAAGAAATATTGAATTTAATTGATGAAAGGAGAAAATATAAAAATGCAGTAAATGAAGCAGGCAAAAGGGAATACAAACGTCTCAAAAATGAGATCGACAGAAAGTGCAAAATGGCTAAGCAGGGATGGCTAGAGGACAAATGTAAGGATGTAGAGGCTTGTCTCACTAGGGGTAAGATAGATACTGCCTACAGGAAAATTAAAGAGACCTTTGGAGAGAAGAGAACCACTTGTATGAATATCAAGAGCTCAGATGGCAACCCAGTTCTAAGCAAAGAAGGGAAGGCAGAAAGGTGGAAGGAGTATATAGAGGGTTTATACAAGGGCGATGTACTTGAGGACAATATTATGGAAATGGAAGAGGATGTAGATGAAGATGAAATGGGAGATAAGATACTGCGTGAAGAGTTTGACAGAGCACTGAAAGACCTGAGTCGAAACAAGGCCCCGGGAGTAGACAACATTCCATTAGAACTACTGATGGCCTTGGGAGAGCCAGTCATGACAAAACTCTACCATCTGGTGAGCAAGATGTATGAGACAGGCGAAATACCCACAGACTTCAAGAAGAATATAATAATTCCAGTACCAAAGAAAGCAGGTGTTGACAGATGTGAAAATTACCGAACTATCAGTTTAATAAGTCACAGCTGCAAAATACTAACACGAATTCTTTACAGACGAATGGAAAAACTGGTAGAAGCGGACCTCGGGGAAGATCAGTTTGGATTCCGTAGAAATGTTGGAACACGTGCGGCAATACTAACCTTACGACTTATCTTAGAAGAAAGATTAAGGAAAGGCAAATCTACGTTTCTAGCATTTGTAGACTTAGAGAAAGCTTTTGACAACGTTAACTGGAATACTCTCTTTCAAATTCTGAAGGTGGCAGGGGTAAAATACAGGGAGCGAAAGGCTATTTACAATTTGTACAGAAACCAGGTGGCAGTTATAAGAGTCGAGGGGCATGAAAGGGAAGCAGTGGTTGGGAAAGGAGTGAGACAGGGTTGTAGCCTCTCCCCGATGTTATTCAATCTGTATATTGAGCAAGCAGTAAAGGAAACAAAAGAAAAATTCGGAGTAGGTATTAAAATTCATGGAGAAGAAGTAGAAACTTTGAGGTTCGCCGATGACATTGTAATTCTGTCAGAGACAGCAAAGGACTTGGGAGAGCAGTTGAACGGAATGGACAGTGTCTTGAAAGGAGGATATAAGATGAACATCAACAAAAGCAAAACGAGGATAATGGAATGTAGTCAAATTAAATCGGGTGATGCTGAGGGGATTAGATTAGGAAATGAGACACTTAAAGTAGTAAAGGAGTTTTGCTATTTGGGGAGTAAAATAACTGATGATGGTCGAAGTAGAGAGGATATAAAATGTAGACTGGCAATGGCAAGGAAATCGTTACTGAAGAAGAGAAATTTGTTAACATCGAGTATAGATTTAAGTGTCAGGAAGTCATTTCTGAAAGTATTTGTATGGAGTGTAGCCATGTATGGAAGTGAAACATGGACGATAACCAGTTTGGACAAGAAGAGAATAGAAGCTTTTGAAATGTGGTGCTACAGAAGAATGCTGAAGATAAGGTGGGTAGATCACATAACTAATGAGGAGGTATTGAATAGGATTGGGGAGAAGAGAAGTTTGTGGCACAACTTGACTAGAAGAAGGGATCGGTTGGTAGGACATGTTTTGAGGCATCAAGGGATCACAAATTTAGCATTGGAGCGCAGCGTGGAGGGTAAAAATCGTAGAGGGAGACCAAGAGATCAATACACTAAGCAGATTCAGAAGGATGTAGGTTGCAGTAGGTACTGGGAGATGAAGAGGCTTGCACAGGATAGAGTAGCATGGAGAGCTGCATCTAACCAGTCTCAGGACTGAAGACCACAAGAACAACAACACTCCTTAATGAGTTAATACACATCCTATAATCTTATCGCTCCTCCCTGTCAATGTCTTACACATGTTCCTCTGCAAACGCACACTATAAGAATTTTTTTGCTCAAATTAAGGCCAATGCTTGCGACTGGTAGACTTCTGTTGCACAGCAGGTCCCTCTCCCGGGGTGTGTAAAAGAATTTCCAGAGTTATTACACATTGCAGATGGAAGTGAATTAGACCTTACTCCTACCGTGTGTCACAACCATTATCTAGGGTGCTCGAGGAGAGCTACGTTCCAGAAGACAGGCGCCGCTCGTAATACATTTCCACACCGAGCCGAGCTGTAATCAAGAAGTGAAAACGGCACAGTACGACAGTGTCTAATACAACATTCTGTGAACCTTGCAATACAAAGCTATAACATGTAACGTTCAAACGTCGCCACCCCACGGCTTCCAAACACTGACGGCAAGTGCAAAGGAACGGGGAATTAACAATAACTGAGATACCACGTTGGGGACAAGTCCACTGACTCTTCCGGATAATGGGGACAAATAATGATACTACGGTGTTCGAGTCCCCCATGATAATAAGATTTTCATCCCCCTTACATACTGATTGACACGTGCAGTATTCGTCGTTTCTTTCTGTATGTCGTCTACAGCTCCTGGTCTAGTGGCTAGCGTTGTTGTCTCTGGATCATGGGGTCCTGGGTTCGATTTCCGGCCAGATTGGGGATTTTCTCTGCCCGGGGACTGGGTGTTTGTGTTGTCCTCATCATTTCAACGGCTTCTTCATCACTCGTTACAGTGGCTACATTCGACTGCGTAATAAAGTTGGACTGTGTAAAAATTGGGACTTTGTACGTGCGCCAATGACCGCGCAGTTGAGCGACCCACAAATCAAACATCATCATCATCATCTTTCTCTATCTCACAATCTACTGCTAGAGATGTCCACACCTACAACATAACCGTTGTCGTCAGCTTTGGTAGCTGTAGACTGTCATCAGAATAATCCTAGCCCTCAGTTGTTTACAGTAACACTCTCACAGCCTTATCTTCCTTTCCTGTTCTTCAGAGAACCCACTCCTTCCCCCCTCCCCCCTTCCCCCATATTGTACTGCTGTTGGTATTACATGACAATATACCCATATCATTTCATTTCGTGTGAGCCTTTGAATTTGCCTATTAATATTTTCTAGCTCCACTACCACTTTCAGGTTCCAGACATTCGGCTCGGCTCGTAAATGATTGTCCTTTTGTTGTTTGTAGATTTTATCATTAAATAATCTTGAAGATTTTGAGCTCCACATGCGATTGGTGATGAATTAGAACCACCATCGTTGTACTGATACGCAGTTGTTGTGGCACGACCAGTTTCGTTCGTCATAACATTGGCAGCCTGCGTACACTATTCTCATTATCTCCTTTGGGAGATTGGAATGGGGAATTAATCTGGAATATTTTGTCTATGAACATGCAATAATCTTCAGTGTCGTGTTTTACAGCACCTTCTTCATCCTCATTCCCTTGATCACTCGTGATCCTTTCGCATTTTTAGACTGGCGAATTTGCCGCCCTCGAAACGTAAATTAATTTCGTAATTTAAGCGACCGGAAGATGAAGCGCTTCCTCACAGTGATATATCCGAATAGTACCACCCACTAGATGTGCTGCACCATATGTTGTTCCACTGACGCTCCTCATTATTCGTGGATGTATCTCTAGCTCTTTTAATCCACAATCTTGTTTTGCATACAGGATTTAACAGGTATGAGTGCAGATAATCTTATCGGCCAGTATTAAAATTTATGACTTGTAGCAGTCTTATGCAACATTCGAAGCAAATTCTGGAAATAATAATCATACAAAGATTCTGCTGACCTACAACACTAGACCAGTATTTACATTATTTTCAGACTAATAATTTTAGCCGTTAAGAGTAGTATGGTTTTAGTTTCAACAGCATATCCAAGTACAAGGGGTGAAAGTAAGTGCTTAATACTTATTTTCTCCTGGACAGGAAGTCAGGTCTTGAACTGTGGACACATACACACAAAATGGTTAGCGTATACTAAGAGGCGTACCCCACATAGTGGTGCAGGTATGACTGTCCAAGAGACATCATGTAGTAAACCATATGACGCGTTTGTGGGAAAACTATTCACCGCAGTAGAAATTTAAGAACACACTGATGTGTGTGCATATTGAGGTACCACATACAGAAATCTCCTCATTTATACCCTTTACTCCCTCGATATAAAGACGTACTTATTTTGAACATGATACATGGTGATCAAGTCTGGTTCATGATTTTGATTCAGTGAAAGTGTCAGTTTTAGAGTAAAATTTGTGGTGATCATTTCTGAATTTTTGGCAACTATATTTCATTACGAACGTTGCACTTGGCGTAATTTTTATTTTTGTAACATATTTTAAAATTGCACAATTGAGCAGTACACGACCATTTTCACTTGCCGTCAGACTTATCTGGCACCGAATTCTGTGACACGGCAGCGGAGTTGCGGAAAGAAATGCGAGATTCGTCTGATGAAAACTTGGTTTACTTTGAGAACGAGGAAAATGCTGGAGGAATAACAGAAGGCTTGCATTTCCATAGGTAAAGTGCTTCGACCAAGGTGAATGATGACCACACTAATCAACAGAAAATCCTTGCGCACCCTACCTCCGGCACAGAAAGTATCTCCCAATAGCCTAAATACCGAGTCTGGACTTACTTGTGTCAAGATGGCCATGGTGAGTAATCCATAATAATCCATTATTCTGATGTGAAAGTCGCAAGTCAAAATGTGGGCAGACAGCCTGTTAGCCGTTACTTATATAGGTTCTTAACCAACAGTACATGTGACGTGACGTATGCAATATAACGTACGCGATCAACGTGATGAGTTAATACAGCGCTGCCTACCCTGGGGGCTGAGGTAGCACGACCCCTGCAGCTAAGAACTGGCCTACAGTGTGACCATTTGGGCTGCAGTGTCACTCCGCCTGGCGGTAAAAGTCGGCGTCAATAGCACGCAGTCTGCGTGCCACGAGCGCACGCTCAGCCGCGCGAAAGAATGGGCTGTGTCGTTTTGCCGTCTGCTTTCGAAGGCGTGGGGTGGGAGGCGGCCGGGAAGCGGCAAAAAAGGCAGGCGCGGGAGGCGAGAAGCGGTGAGGCGGCGCTGCTGCGCTGCACCGGCAGCTGTCCGCTCCGTCCCACACTTCATCCCCTACGGTCGACTTGTTCCGAGCTAAAAGGCCTGCTTAAACAGCGGACAATTCTCGCGCGATCGCGCCGCTGGCTCGCCTCGGCCGCTAAGCCGGGCGCCGAACAAAAGCGGCCGGCAGCCCGTCGCAGGGCGTGGCCGCAGCGGCGCGCCCCCTCGCCCAGCCGCGCCCGGCCCAGCTTAGCGTAGGTACCGCACCGCAGGCCCGCCGGGATTAGTCGGATCAGCGGGCTCCCGGCTACAGTAGCGCCTCCGTCGGTTTGCTTTGCTCGCTGCGCAGAAAGAGCGTGGCTGGGGCGCGGGGACGGGGTGGGGACACCTGACGCTGACATAACGCGCGGCGTGCCTCCGCCCCAGTGCCCGGCGCTGTGAAGCCCAGACAGGGTGACACTCGGCACTGACACCAGAGGCACAACTTGCTCTTCATCGCGGGTATCAGTGATGTTACGAAGATAAGATTTCTACTCTATCTGGAATACTGCTACACACTCCTTCTGCGCCAGGTAAAACATTACTACCCAAAAGTGAAAACAGATTAAACAGTTACTCTAGAGTCTGCACCAGTTTCCATTTAATAAACTTTTCGCCCCCTAACTGCTTTCATCTGCTAATTAGTGAAAAGAAATACGTAAAGAATAATTGCTACATTTAAGGTATTAATCAAGGAGGCAGGATGTTACATCTGAGGCCCGCATCTCGTGGTCGTGCGGTAGCGTTCTCGCTTCCCGCGCCCGGGTTCCCGGGTTCGATTCCCGGCGGGGTCAGGGATTTTCTCTGCCTCGTGATGGCTGGGTGTTGTGTGCTGTCCTTAGGTTAGTTAGGTTTAAGTAGTTCTAAGTTCTAGGGGACTTATGACCACAGCAGTTGAGTCCCATAGTGCTCAGAGCCATTTTGTTACATCTGAGTTCCTTAATACGTTTACTTTTTTGCTCCTCCCTAAATACATTAAGAGTGGGGAATGGAACTGCAAAGTAGAAGTTGTATTCACTCTGCAACATATGGTCCCAATGATTTATTAAATAACAAGCTGAGTAGGTAGCGCTGACCAGGTATGCATTGATTCTAATCTTCCAGTTGCCTTTCTCGTTCCACATCTCAATCTCATATCCTCCATCCCCTCATCTGTCCATCTCCTACAGCCTGCCTTTCTGTCCACTTCCCCCTGCCCCTCTCTGTGCCTCTCCTCCCATCCCTCTCTTTGCCGATCTACTTCTCCCCCTCTCTTTGTCCATCTGCTCTTGCCACTTCTGTCAATCTGCTCATTCCCTCTCTGTCCTTCTGCCCCCACTCTCTATCCATCCCCTCCTCTCCATGTCCAGCGTCTCCTCACCTCTCCATGTCTGTCTCCTCCCCCCTGTCACACGTCATTTTTCTCATCCTCCCTCCTCTTTCCTTTACCTGCCAATCTTCTACTCTCCCCCTTCTCTTTCTCCTCCCTTTTTCTGTCCATTGCCTCCTGCCCATCTTCTCTTCCTCCCTCTCTCTTTCCCAATCTCATCCTCTCCCCTGTCTCTGTCCATCTTCTCCTCTCTCTTTCTCTTTACATCCTCCCTATCTCTCTGTTCATTTCTCCCGCCCTCCTTCTCGGTCCATCTTGCCTCCCCCCACCCTCCCCCCGCCTATCTGTGGCATAAAACATGCAGAGAAAACCCCCAGTATAATTCAGAAATATCATTCAAAAGTTTCCTTTCACCTACAACAACTATGGACTTATGGTTGAAACCGGAATCTCGTTTCAAATTTTCTCTCCCTGTCCTGATAAAGAGACATGTGTAAACATATAAAGACTAAGCGCCTCTGTTATTCTCACAGAGGGCCACGGGTGATTACCACAACAACAATGACGTGCCTTTAACTTGGACCGTTCCATTCGAATAGGCCTTACTTGAATTCCTGCAGCTGTCTGTGTAGCAATCAGTTCACATTATTTTACAGTACAGTGTTCGCATCTAGCAGCGTGTTTGTATACCTGATCAGGACCAGGACCATAACCTCCTCATGGGACGGAAGCAAGAGACTCGAATTGCAAAACGTGCTGTATTTACAACGGTGTCTGAGCCGTGGCGGGACTGGCGCCAGTAGTATCTCTGACATGAGTACGATCGATTTCCTAGGGCAGAGGTTTGTCTTTGGGCTTGGGCTGGCTGGAGATATAAGGGTGTGCCGACCGCGAGTAGGAGAGAGGAGACAACGCTTTGAGAACGTTATGCCGCGTTCCGCGAGTCACTACTGGCTAGAAACTAAACATCTATGGTCCATAGCACGCTAACACGACAGTACTGGCGAGCCCCAGCAACGCAGTCACTACTGGTAACCTAAGATGCTCGACCAGCCAAAAAAAAGGCAACCGCAGGGAAACCGTACTGTACACAGCACGCAAACCAACCACACACACCCCCTACACTGTCTGTGAGCCGATCTATGACCGATCGCCCACTAATGTACAACGGCCTTGAACTGTTGCAGGGACGCAGCAACTGCAGCAAGCCCCGCACCGAGCTCCAGCAACGAGAAAGGTAACGATGCACGATACCTCGCACTAACATAACCACACCTTGCATGCACTGTCGCAGATAGCAAGCCGCTACTGCCCTTACTACCCGTCCTACTGTTGCAGAGGATTTTTTTCCCTTGGCGCTTGCCTTGGCACTTTTTTCCCTCTGCCCTTAGAACCGCTACCCTTCGATCGCTTTCGTCCACTTTCTAGATCCTGATGGACCATGTTAATGAGTAATCTTACCCAGACGCATGGATAACATCACAGCCCGCATCCTGTGTCCCCTGATTCAAAAACTAACATGCTATGCGGAGGTGACAGTAGAACTTTTGGTTTGGTCACCACGTTGGTGTGGGCGTGGAGGGTCCCCATCCTAAGGTAAGGTTCCGCGAGTCGGCGATTGGCTGGCAGACAGAACCGAAGACGGCATGCCGGTAGCCGGGCGGCGGTTATCACGTGGTTGTAGTAGAGTCGGCTGGAGTTGGCCGGTGCTGTGCATTCTCCGGCAACCTCGTGAGCTGTGGATATGTCCGCTTCCTTGGAGGGACACGCTGTTATGGCCTTCCGAAGCGATAGTTTGACATCTTCGCAAAATCGCCCCAGCATCAAGACACCAAGTTAAGTACGCTATTTACTAAGAGCGCTTAGTTAACTGTCATTGTGATCGCTCTTCGTACAGTAAGACGTTGCAAGACGTGTGATGTTATGTTTGTTTGATTTCATTTGTGACCTCTCACTAAGCGTGTGCTCTGCTTCCGCATAATATCGATGTATTTGCAGATGTGCGTAATTAAGTTCTAGTTAGAGTCGGTTCTCATGAGCCAGTTCATTTCCCACTCTTTGTGTTTATCATGCACTGTTTCACTTGAAGGACATGCAAGTGAAATTATTTGTTGTTTAGCCTTGATTTTATAGAGTTAATTTACTGGTGTACGTTACATGTTAAAGTTAAGAAAAGTTTCCTGCCTCCTATTGTCGAGAGTGGTCTGTGTTTCAGTGGGCTGGGTCTGTGTTTCAGCGGACAACCGAAGTACAGAGCTTCGCTTTAGATTACAAGTTTGACTTACAGGCGGTGGACATCGCCTGAGCTTTTGTGTTCCTCTTCGGTAGCGTTTACTTAGTTCACATTTTGGTAGCCTACTCGACGTGGGGTTGCAAACGGAGCCACCTCTTGGTTAAGAGTTAAGTATTACTTCTCTCAGTCGGTTCCACCGTTCTTGGTTGAACATCGGCCTTGCAAGCTTGGGCCTTGCATCGGTTGGTACACATTTTCTGTTCTGTCTTGAGGAGAGTGGATTTGTTAAAGTTATGGTCATAATTTGCCTGAGTTGCGATTATTAATGTTTGGCTAATGATTGATTAACTTGCTTTTGATTTTATGAAATGAAAATATTTTGTCTGAGTGGCGGTTCTCAATGTTTGGCTAGCGATTTATTAACTTGCTTATGATTTTATGTAACTTAAGTTTGTTAAATAATCTTGCCCGAGTGGCGCCTGTCAAATATTATGTGATTCTTTTGGGTAGCTAATAAACACATTGGAATTGAAATGTTCACTTTATTGGGTAAGCGTTTCCAGCTCCTTTAGATTTAAAGGTTAAACAAACAGTTGTTAGAATGAGATTTTCACTCTGCAGCGGAGTGTGTGCTGATATGAAACTTCCTGGATAGGCTCCGCAGTATCCTTTCTTTCAGGAGTGCTAGTTCTGCAAGGTTCGCAGGAGAACTTCTGTAAAGTTCGGAAGGTAGGAGACGAGATACTGGCAGAAGTAGAGCTGTGAGGATCGGGCGTGAGTCGTGCTTCGGTAGCTCAGATGGTAGAGCACTTGCCCGCGAAAGGCAAAGGTCCCGAGTTCGAGTCTCGGTCGGGCACACAGTTTTAATCTGCCAGGAAGTTCCAAACAGTTGTTAACTAATATCCGTACCAGTGTCCAATATTAAAGCAAAAAACCGGTATTTCTCCTCCTGGATCTAAGTCACGATGTAATCACACCAACTGTCCCAACGTCCCAACGTCCCTACAGTCAGGTTCTGCATGAAAGATGGCATCCCGTCAACGGAAAACCACGCCAGTGATGACGTCAGGGCACCCATTTGACGGGGTATTTGTCGGGAAGTCCCACGTCTACAGTCACTGTGTACACAGTCACAGACGGTGCGGTATGGCATAGAGAAGACGCCTACCAGACTCTCTGTTGTGGAGAGCCGTACGAAGAATGCAAGCAGGACAGCCGCAATCTGATGTGGTCCGATGGCTTAGTGTGAATCGTTCTTTTGTTTGTCGGATGCTGAGAGAGTTTGTAGAAATCGAAACGGAATCCCAAAGAGCAGAGCATAGCCGACCACGTTTGACATAGGAAGAGGGGACATTTGACTGTAACGGCACGACGGTACCACGTTACTACTGCACAGTAACTGGCATCTTGTTCCGCAGCATCCACTGGACGCGTTGTATCGAGGCAAACGGTGTGCAGAAGGCTTTCGGCAGAGCGGCATTTATTATCAGAGACTTACTGTATGTGTACTTCTGACGCGTCTTCACAGAAGGGAACGTCTCGAATGGAGTCTTCAACGTGCCACCTGGACAGTCGAACAGTGGGCCAGCGCTCTTCTCAGACATGAATCCCAATTTGGTATGAAGAGTGATTTTCGACGGAGTCGCCTCTGGGGTGTGGAAATTTCGGGATCTAAACATCGTGGAATGAGACCGATATCGAGGAGGATGCCCAATGGTGTGGGCAGGCATTATGTAGACCACTTACAGAGCTCTTCATGAAATTGTACCGGTATAGTGACAAGATCTTGGGACCTCACGTGAGGCGCTGTGGTCCCAGACTTTATACTGATGGGCAATAATGCTCGATCTCATAGAGAATCTGTGTTTGGATTTTTCTTGGAAACGGAGGATTTTGGACGCATGGCGTTGCCTGCTCCCTCCTCCACTTAGAATCCGATTGAGCATGTCTGGAAGGCACTGCGGAAACACGTTGCATCACGTCAGCATCTACGAACATGCTCCAAGACTCACGAGCAGCTCTGCGGGAAAAACGGGAGTTGTCCCCTCAAGATGAGATTGACGACATCATTTACTGCATGGCCCATCGTTGTCAGACCTATGTTACTGCCAAAGATGGTCACACCCATACTGAGCATATCAATCAGTTGTCGGAATGTGTGTGCAGATCTGTTAAGTTGGAAAAAACTAAGAACTTTTTTATCTACAGTTATGCATGTTGCAGTTGCTTACGTTCTGCATTCTTTACATTGTTTCTACTTTACAGTCAACTGTTTATACTGTTCTGTGTCAAAACAGACGAACATTACATAATTTGCGTTTGTTGATTTAATTTTGAACACTAGTGTAGCTCTGCATCAGGAAGATTATTCTAGTAGCTCAATAGCAACGGCCGAGCGGTTCATTGCGCTTCAGCTGTTCTGGTTCATCTTTCTAATAGATCACGTGTTGCTTAACATTTTACTTGCTGACGCGCTTCGGGCAATACTCATCATCAGAACTTCTGACAAATGAAACATAATTGCTATGAAAGTAGAAGCACGACGTACACGTGCCATTAAGAGTAAAAAAAAATACATTAAAAGACATTCGCAACTAACTTTAGGTCCCGCTACGGTCGCAGGTTCGAATCCTGCCTCGGGCATGGATGTGTGTGATGTCCTTAGTTTGGTTAGGTTTAAGTAGTTCTAAGTTCTAGGGGACTGATAACCTCAGCAGTTAAGTCCCATAGTGCTCAGAGCCATTTGAACCACAATAGCTCTGATCTACACGATAGTGAATTGTATTTAATAATAGAGTGAGAAAATATTTATTTTGTATGTTTACTTCGCTTGTATGACGCGTTTGTACACTGAATAAAAGGACTTGTATATATATTTTGTCATGGGTGATAGGAAACTTTTGACCGTAAAGCTGAAGGCAGAGGCACAAGTTGGAAAAGTAATGGAGGGGCGACTTGAAGAAGATCGAGTTGCATATAAGGTGTAAGTCCACTAAGCTACACAATTCCCGAACCAAGAAATAATTTGTCTATGCAAACAGCCTTTTCTCACCACAGACTGCGCTCAGTCCACTGATCGATAGGGCACTGTAGTCTGGTTGATAACACCCAGGCTTACCGACCACTGTGAGCCACATTTTATTAGAGCGTATTTTATTTTCAAACGAGAGGGCAGCGGCAGAGTTGCCAACACATGTACCCTATATATTAGGTGACATTCAAACCAATGACCTTAGAATTTTAAGGTTCTGGCGCATGTCCAAGTGGTTTCCTAAAATTTTAGAGAGATCTTCTTAATGTCTTAACAGGATGACAGGATGACCTATATTTTTTGTTCACTGGTTAACCCGTCACATTTCCCCGTGTTGTTATGTTAGCTCCTCCGTCGTTTTCGTTATGTTTTAATCCAAAGTTTAGCTTCTTTCACCTTTCCTTCGTTGTCTTATGGCGTCTGAGATGGAGTGATTCTGTGGGACAACGCGTGTGGGAGTGGTGGTGGTGGTGGTGGTGGTGGTTAGTGTTTAACGTCCCGTCGACAACGAGGTCATTATAAACGGAGCGGAAGCTCGGGTTAGGGAAGAACTGGGAAGGAAATCGGCCGTCCCTTTCAAAGGAACCATCCCGACATTTGCCTGAAACGATTTAGGGAAATCACGGAAAACCTAAATCAGGATGTCCGGAGACGGGATTGAACCGTCGTCCTCCCGAATGCGAGTCCAGTGTGCTAACCACTACGCCACCTCGCTCGGTGCGCGGGTGGGAGTCATTGACTGAGTGTCATTTTGTGGGTTTCCTCTTCACGGAGTGAATACATTCTGTAGCCCTTTTATTCACATCCATTTCTTTTAATATCTATATGGACGCTGGTAATCTCGCCGTTGAGTGTCTGTAAACTCCGAACAAACCCACCCATCCACCCCCCCCCCCTCCTCCCCCCGCACACACACTTCTCACAATTGTACCAGATTCACCGGGGTTCTGTGCTTCCAGTGGCCACCAGTGGCCACGGAGGGAGGGTGAGGTTCGAAGCCGGACCAGAGGCTGCGCTTGAATCTCCGTGTCGTCATTCCGGACGCCTTTCGCCTTCTCCATAGTGCTGGGTGCGCTATCATCGTATTGCCCTTAACACGCGATTAAATGCCGAAGTAAGATGGTAACCTTCGTCCAGATTGACGAAGTTCCATGGATCCTCGATCCTACCGATGCTGTCGGAATAGGTGGTCGCTCGATACAGCAACGTGGTGTTCTCAGAGCTAAAATTGTGATCGTTTATGCTGAGCTCTGCCACTGTTGATTTCTCTGTGGCTTAAAATACATACTCCTGATGTGTTACTCGCAGTTCTGTAAAATACAGAGCTACGTTTGGTCACTTGAGGTGATTCAAATGCCTGGGGCGTTGACTTCTGGTGGATCTGTGCCAGAGCTGTGGATCTCTCTCTTAGGTGATTGTCGACAGGTGCTATTAATGATGGGGTTCCTAAGCGGGCTCGCAACTTGAGCTGAGAGCGGCTTCGAGTAAGGAATAACGTCGAGAAACTTGCTGCCTACTCCGCTTTCCGCGTCTCTGCACGTCATTTTGTCTCTTGAATGCATCACTGGTGGAAGTTATTGGCACCGCAAATCCCGACAATTCACCAGATGAGAATGAGTGTGAATGATACTATACACCTTAACACTACCACCCGGCTGGAAGTTAGAGATCTGTTCCTCATCCCATTTGCAGGTCTGCGGCTGTGTAGACGAGTCGTTTCACTGATGGCAGTAGTTGCCGCAGAGTTGCAAGTCTTTTAGTTGACGCTACATTGGGCGACTATGTGTCGATGATGATGAAATGACGATAACAACACAGCGTCCGAGCGGAGAAGATCTGGTCGGGACTCGAGCATGGTCCCGCTGGCATTCATACACACTGACCAATCAGCTAATGAGGCGGACAGAGTGCATGTACGGATGCTCGATCGATTTCCTGCTCGATAAGCAATGAGGCTAATACCTCCTTTCTTGGTGGGCCGATGGTTAAGTCGTGTTTGCTTTGCGCCTCGTCAGGAAGCTGCAGCTGGATAGCGATGTCCTTTGCTGTTCGCCTGCTGGAGCTTGATTGAGTTCCTGCACCAGACGGAAAAATTCAGACTGCAGTTGATCTGTAAGTAAATTGCGAAGCATTTACTTCAATCATGGTTTACAAGCGTGATGGTGTCACACCTGCTCCAAGTCGTATCGTGTGATTATGTCTAAACGATGGCGTGAACCTGACGGCAGCCTGATACACCATACAACAGCTTTTTATTAAAGTTTTTATGTAACCAACCATTTTTTTAGGCAGATAACTAACGTGGGTAGAGTTTTCAAAATGGTTCAAATGGCTCTGAGCACTATGGGACTTAACATCTATGGTCATGAGCCCCCTAGAACTTAGAACTACTTGAACCTAACTAACCTAAGGACAACACACAACACCCAGTCATCACGAGGCAGAGAAAATCCCTGACCCCGCCGGGAATCGAACCCAGGAACCCGGCCGTGGGAAGCGAGAACGCTACCGCACGACCACGAGCTGCTGAGTTTTCCGCTGAGGTGCAGCAAGCTGGTACCTTAGTTTTAATATTCCTACGGATCTTTTTCTAACACACCAGTATAGATCTTTGGTACATTTAATTTGTCTTAATTCTGTGATGGGACCACTTCTGTCGCATTTTAAACGTGCCTACAGTAATTATTCCTCCAGCGTATAAACGCTGATTTGCAACCTTGTAATACGCTGTGGTTTACACGACATGATCGATCAGTGGAGAAGGCGATCTATAATTTTGTATTGTAGTCTTTTTCTGAAAACCAGTATACTTGCTATGATCCGTATGTGAGCTCAATTACTGGATTTCCTTAATATGTATTACCATCTTCAGATCCGTAAAACCAGGCAGTTGTAGCTAAATCATACAATGCTGAGACCTCTCTGTCACGTGAAGAGTATACAGATGCCTCGACACTTTTATGCATGTTGTATAGTCCTCATGTGACACAGTGATACAAGAAGCGTACCACACCACAGTTTCGGAAACTGAATTATATCGGGCTAGAGCTGTTTCTAAACGCTAGCACTAGTGTAAGTACCTGTCTCCCTGCTGCAGCCTGCTATGGAGGAACAGAACCACACACGTGAATTTGTACCAAAACAACACCGCTTTTAAACAACAGTGCGTTTCAGAGTGCAACTACTTACCTGAGTTTTCGTGCCGCGAACTTAGCTTTGGACTGTTGTGCATTGCTTGTAAGTAAGAAATATGACTTTAGTCTCTCATCTTTAGTTACAATTAATATTTCTATGTTGCAGGCTGTCATAACGTCTAGCCCAAGTAATAGTAATGGTACTCTTTAAACGACCACAGCTGTACGTTCGGTTTGTGTCGGACAAATCAAGTTCCGGTTGTCTCGCAAAACGCAGGTAGCATAACATCTTAAATTTTTACGGACTATTTTCTTTGCAAGAGAATGCGGAGAAGTAACAACACAAATGAAATGAAAATAACGCCAAGGAAGCCGTAGAAATGTGAGACTTCTTCAAATAACAATCAGGGTCAGGAGTGAGAAACATTCAGATCCGAGACGGACATTAAGTGATAAACATAAAGCTTTTCAGGAAAATAAAAAAGTAGGCAAAGGAACTTATTTTAGGAAATAACAAGTCTGTTTGTCCGAGAATGTTCATTAATAAAAAAAAAACATAATTGTTGAGCAAGTTCGGATATTATGGAACACCATTTACTTTTCTAGTTGTATCTCCAAACTGAACCCATTCTCAGATCTCAAACGATTTTATCATACCATAGTTGGCAATAAGTATTTGAATTCTCTAGGTTAAATTTAAAAAAAATCCTGCCGCCGAGAAAACAGTTTTAGCAAAGGTATACTTGGAGGTTTACATGGAATAGTCGGCAAACATGGAATATGACGGTAAAAATAAAATAATAATGTAAACGAGAGAAAACATATTTAATGCTCACAGAACACAATTCTGATATTGTTCTTCACTTAAATTTTTAAAATATTACTCATGAGTGACAGAAAAAGTAACTTGATTTGGTAGTATATCTCGTAAGTTTATAAACGTAGTTCTGAAAATGTTACTTGTCTGCGATTCGTTGACTTTCATCTATTTGCAGAAGTTACAAACGGAATCTCCATTCTCAGCATCTTCTATCAAGTATTCCACCGCGCCGACACAACAATTTGGATTCAACAAAATAAAAACACAACCAACTGTCGAGCAACACATAACGAACTGCTACTATTGTACATAATGGATTGCGTTATTTTAATCGTCAGTGCCTTTTTTCAATAATTACTACATATGTTTCAAAACTTACCCCCAAAAATTTGACAAACGTCAGCAAAAATGTTTTCTTGCACCGTTCAAATGGTTCAAATGGCTCTGAGCACTATGGGACTCAACTGCTGAGGTCATTAGTCCCCTAGAACTTAGAACTAGTTAAACCTAACTAACCTAAGGACATCACAAACAACCATGCCCAAGGCAGGATTCGAACCTGCGACCGTAGCGGTCTTGCGGTTCCAGACTGCAGCGCCTTTAACCGCACGGCCACTTCGGCCGGCTTGCACCGTTCCCACAGGATGTCTGGAGATGAACTGGTCCTTCCACAGAGCATCACGGAAACATTTTTAGTAGTTCAAGCATACGCCGCTTATGAGCACCACTCGACACACGAGAATCCGCGGTATTCCGTGTTGTTCGACTGTTCCACAATACCTGAGATTCATCCGCTGCTAATGAAAGAAGAGTGAATTCGGTGCCACTTTTCTGATGACTGGGTACATGAAGACACCCTATACAGCGCTGCACAATCTTTACAATACATGTTTTACTAAAGCTAAAACTACTATTTATTTAGCCCTATTCTTTTTCCAGACGTGGGAAGTTAGTATATATTGTACTTACTTCAGTTCCATTTTTATATCCTTTTACGGTCGATTTCAAATTTTTTTTTGGCAAATATGTCGTTTTCTTAGGCTACAATTTTACTGTCGATAAATCCCTCTAAAAATTTTAAATGACCGAAATGCAGAGGGTGGAAAGAACGTTGAACAAATCTAAGGACATATACCTTCTTAGCCTATTGATTTCTATAAATTTATTTAATAACGTATCATAGTATAGTTTGGACAACGTTCCAATACAACCTATACGAAAAATGGTAATTTCTAAAGTGTTATGTGTCCGGTATCCTCCTACCTTTCCCCGTACGCGCTACAAGATCGAACGTGCAGGCACTTAACATCAGACAATCACCGAAAGTCAGCATATATAAAGCTACATATCACTTTTATCTGGACCTTCACTCTCTGTTTCTGAAAACCACCGTTCGAACATTCCACTCCAGTCACCACTCAATTTACTAGTAAGTTCCATAGATGACCGACTGAGGAAGATACAGAACGAAATTTCACCTGGTAGTAGTTGTTACCTAGAATTGCACAGAAAAACAAAGAAACTTCTGTGACTAGCGACAGCGTACGCAGTTCAGTGTCAGACACAAGGCGCAAAAAATACGATGCACAATAAATCTCATCGTCGGCGCGCAGCCCTCGACGCCAATTATCGGAAGCCTGGCATCCTGTAGCTACCAAGTACGCGGCACGCGCACTTGATTAATTGACTATAATCCCGCATTAAATTTGTTATACGATGTCCAATAAACCACGATCCGCGATCCGCTTATTGGTAGTGATCTGTTGTTAGCGAAAGAAGAATTAACAACCCACCTGGCGGATGATCTTGCGCACTACACCGCATGTTAGGCAGTGTATGTGCGTACTGTCAACAGTAGCAAGAAGAGGCGAAGCAGATCACTTGTAACAACAGTCATGACATCTTAAGTATTCATGTCTCCCCACGGTAACACTACAAGAAATATTAGGCAACAAGTGTACTCAATTCAGAACCAGTACGACTTCTTTTTACTTTTTTAAGCGTACTGATTGTGTAAGAATTATTTGACTTATTTCGTATGCTGACATAATTACCATGAATACGTCGCTTTCAACATTCGAAGATCTATAGCACGATGGGTATCAGAGTAATTGCTTCTCAGTACAATCTATTTGCTTTTTCTAACGTAAACTTTTCTAAATTTAACAGCTATTTTAGTTGTATCTGAATTTGTCCGTCAAATGTCCGTGACTGTCACATTTAGAGGCAGCCATTCAGCTAAACTATGTATGGTGGGATTCATTATCAAAGTATTTCCAGCCTTAGAGAACTTCTGGTACACCTTATCATTGAATAACCCACCTCATTCCTCATTCCTTTTTCTTGACGATTCTCTTTAACTTCAGTATACTATTTGTCATTAAAAAACTTACGTCTGCTAATGGAATTGCCTTACAAACGACTACCTGATTTCAGAATCTCTGGCTGACCATGATGTAATCCAGCTGCGCTCTTCTCGTGTCTCCAGGTCTGTTCCATGTAATTACTCCTCACATGGTTTTTAAACAGTTTATTCATAGATACTAGATGAAATCTACTGTAGAACTCAATCAGTGTTTCCTCCCTCGCATTCCCACTACCCAGCCCGTATTTTCCTGTAACTGAGTCTTCTGTTTTTTTTTCCGTTCTACAGCATTCAAATACTCCATGATTATTAGACTTTCATCTCCTTTACATACTGAACTAGCTTTTCATGATCCTTATACACTTTTGCTAGCTCCAGCCCTGTCTTGGGTTATTGGCATGTACATGTGAACTATGATTGATTTGGTTTGCTGTCGATTCCGATGGGAATAATCATTGCGTCGTTGGGATGTACACCTGAACTATGGCTGCCTTCGGTTTGCTGTCGATTATGAAGAGAATAATCCTGTTACTGAACTGTAATAGTAGTTTCTACACCGCCTGCCTGTTCATAACGAATCCTACTGCTGTAGCGGTTAAGAACCGCGAGGGAATGAACAGGAGGAGAAATTGAAACATAACTCAGGAACACCTGGAGCAACTTTAACCAAATTTGTTTGATAGATAACTTACTGTTTGTGTAAGAATACAGTACTGTTGGAATAAAATTACCCAATACTACTAGGCATGGGGGCGTGAATGAGAAAGAGTGACGTAACAATGATTGAAAACGACATGCTGGTATTCATCTCCCATATTTAGTTGAGTTGGAATACTTTTAAAAGCATGAAGTGCAATTTGGCTCTTTGCTGTACAGTGTATCAACCAGATCACGGGAAGGAGCACTGCAGCGAGAAAATAATTTTGTGAACGTCTTTCGGAACCTAACGTCGAGCTACACGGCTAGATATCACAGATGAAGTTAACACTATCTCTGGAGTGCTGTGTACAACAGCAGAAAATCGGTAATGCTTGCAACATATGTGACACCCATATGTTCAGATTATCCTTGTAAGTTCCTGGATCGAACTGAACCAAACTGGGATGAGGAGAGGGTGTGGGTCGGGCTGGGAGTGGGGGTAGTGGTAAAGGAGTGATGGACATAAAAATGGAGGGAGGAGAAGGTCGACAGAGAGATAGGGATGACGAGATGAACAGACAGAGCGAGGGAGGGAGTAGGAGGATGGGGAGAAGTCGATACACAGATGGAGTAATGGGAGAGGGACAGAGAGAGGGAATGGAAGTGACCAGAAAGTGGGGGAGGAGGTGATGGGCGGAAGAGAAGTGAGGAGGAAGGATGTGACAGAAAGAGAGAGGGGCTAGAAGAAATGGGCAGAGAGAGAGATGGACAGAGACTGATGGATAGAAAGAAGGGGGGAGGATGAGGTGGACCGAGAGAGGGTGCACAAGGAAATTGGCAGAGAGAGGGGGGAAGAGGAGAGAGACAAAGACAAGTGTGACGATGTGCACTAATAGAAGTTTGGAATAAACTTTCTCAGCTAGATACCCTACATCTAGAGGTCTGCGCGGATGCGGATATCTGCGGATATATCCGCGGATATCCGCGGTATTTGTTACTTGGCGGATAAAATCGCGACCGGCGCGGATATCCGCGGGTCATCTGCGGATAATGAGCAAGGCATCTGTCCAGTACGTATGTTGCAATGTTACTTAAAAACTTCAAGTCTGTCGACATTCTTGGAATCTTGCAGGTCCCGGGTAGAGCGGATATCTGTTGTCCTTAGCCCCTGGCTACGACCGACGTAGCTGTACCCAAGAGACCTGCGACTAATCCGTTTCCGCGACCGTGTCTTTTGAGTGGCCTGTGAAGTGCTCTCTGGGTGGCAAACTTGCCCACTGTCTACCAGACAGGTGCCTTTTGAAATTTTCCGCTGACTTCAGTTAGTGCTTTGTAGTGACCAAGTGACAACGTGCATCGTAGCAAATATCAGTGAGAGTTCTTTCTTCAAATGAACACCATATCGATGGATACAATTTCGTGTAAGGTGATAAAGGTGATTGTACATTAGTGAAGGAAAACAAATTGAAATCGCCAATTTGGAAAAAATTCGCATACGTATTTGATGGCAACGAAAAGATAAAAGATATAGTGGCTTGTTTTGCATGTAAAAAAGTATATTCCTACACTGGACACAAAAGTGGAACTTCAAATATGATAAAACATTCGTGTGAGGCTCGACAAAGTAGCATAATTACTTATTTAAATACCAAGAGAGACGTGAAAGTTCCTGAAGTTCCGCCAAATTTGAAGACAGCCGCGACAGAAAAACTTATCAATCTTGTCAGCAAAGACATTTTACCATTCGAAGTTGCGTGTGGATCTGGGTTTCTCGAGACGGCACAGTTTCTTATTGATGTGGGGCCAAGTACGGTGCAGTGAGTGCTAAGGAACTGCTACTTCATCCAACCACTCCTAATTTCTATAACCACTGATTTTGTTGTCACTCTTCGGAAGACGAGTTATTTCTTCCAGACAACGTCAATTATTGCTGGCAGTTTAAGTTTTTCACAGGTGCGCCCGCGTTTTGCAGTGAAGGTCTAATACTGTAAATATTTTCACCTGGAAATGACGAGGACTGAACGCGTAAGCTATAATATAATGATCAGCTGACATGAATGGCTTCAAAATTTGAGACATCCAAGCAGTGAGTACAAAAAACTGTCGGTAAATGATGCGATGTGCTAGTAACAGTTTAAAACCATCGTCATTTTCAGCTGCCTTGGCACAAGAGCAGCGAAATATAATTGTTTCTATACACGTATTTTCATCATTTAATACTATTGCATTGAATTTTATTTTTTTAAATAGCGTTTCCAATCTCACGACATCCGAACCGCTACTGTGTGTGCTCCGGAGAGCCAATGCTTTACTGTTTGGAATGGTCTGCTTTAGAGAAGGTATAGAGCATTTCCTGTCATTTAAGAAGTCAAAAGTAGTTAAGTTGTCGCAGAAATTGCACCACAACAATAACTGTGTCATTACATACCACAATTCTAAGTACTACTATTACTATTAATTACTCATTCAAAACCTAAATATATGCGGATACGGATAAGGAACTTGCGGATGCGGATTAATTGCTGCGGATGCGGTTGCGGATTAGGACCTTGCGGATGCGGTGGGAATGCGGATTGCATTTTTGTTATCCGAGCAGACCTCTACCTACATCTTTCCACAGTTCCTTATCTTCTTTAAATTTCACTCCAGTGGCCACCACTATATCTAGACTGAGCATTTGCATTTCTTCTTCAGCTTTTTGGCTTCCTCTGCACATTTAGACTTATGACTTCCACATTCACATTTATAGTATATTTCGGTTTCCTTGGTTAATCATTTTTTTAGGCACGGTCAAATCATTTTTTGCAGTAGAATCTCAGATATTCGAGTGGGGGACCGTACCATGACCTTTTGCTAACAGAGAGGCCATTATGACACTTTTTCATTGCAGGCCTCCTGCACTTTCTTTACGCAATATGCAATTTTGATGAAGTGATTTTCATTTGCCTTCTGCAGCCTAATGTTGTTGGTCGTCGGCAAAAGCCTACTCCTCCGTCCTGGTTGACAAGATCATTAGCAGAAAGAGAATAACTCCTTATACCGGAATATTCGTAACATATTAATGCGGAATTTTGTTTCATTGATTAGAAAATGAGGTAAAGAAAGCGTTAATTATAAAACGCCGTGTCGCGTAGTGGTAATCCTGCAGACTGGAACATGGAAGCCGCGGAGCCACCAGCAGTCGGCGGATGATCATTTATGCGTGTCCCGGCTTAATGAGGCGGCCACATCAAGGGCAGCGGCCGGTCTGCGGGCGCGTAGCCGGATCCGGCCGAATCTGCGGTCCCGCCTCCCTCCCTCCCTCCCGCCCTCTAAATCCTGCCATTCCGCGTTCCGCGCCAGTACAAAGAGCCCGTCCATTTCATTCCCGTCGCCACCTGTCGCTCACTCAAAAACGATTGTTTCTTCATCCTGAAATATGTTGGAGGTAGAACTCTGTTTAACGTTTCAGGTCTCCCATATACTTAGGTTGTATACATGGAAGAACCCTGGAGATACTAAAAGGTATCAGATAGATTATATAATGGTAAGACAGAGATTTAGGAACCAGGTTTTAAATTGTAAGACATTTCCAGGGGCAGATGTGGACTCTGACCACAATCTATTGGTTATGACCTGTAGATTAAAACTGAAGAAACTGCAAAAAGGTGGGAATTTAAGGAGATGGGACCTGGATAAACTGACTAAACCAGAGGTTGTACAGAGTTTCAGGGAGAGCATAAGGGAACAATTGACAGGAATGGGGGAAAGAAATACAGTAGAAGAAGAATGGGTAGCTTTGAGGGATGAAGTAGTGAAGGCAGCAGAGGATCAAGTAGGTAAAAAGAGGAGGGCTAGTAGAAATCCTTGGGTAACAGAAGAAATATTGAATTTAATTGATGAAAGGAGAAAATATAAAAATGCAGTAAATGAAGCAGGCAAAAAGGAATACAAACGTCTCAAAAATGAGATCGACAGGAAGTGCAAAATGGCTAAGCAGGGATGGCTAGAGGACAAATGTAAGGATGTAGAGGCTTATTTCACTAGGGGTAAGATAGATACTGCCTACAGGAAAATTAGAGAGACCTTTGGAGATAAGAGAACCACTTGTATGAACATCAAGAGCTCAGATGGAAACCCAGTTCTAAGCAAAGAAGGGAAAGTAGAAAGGTGGAAGGAGTATATAGAGGGTCTATACAAGGGCGATGTACTTGAGGACAATATTATGGAAATGGAAGAGGATGTAGATGAAGATGAAATGGGAAATACGATACTGCGTGAAGAGTTTGACAGAGCACTGAAAGACCTGAGTCGAAACAAGGCCCCCGGAGTAGACAACATTCCATCGGAACTACTGACGGCCTTGGGAGAGCCAGTCCTCACGAAACTCTACCATCTGGTGAGCAAGATGTATGAAAGAGGCGAAATACCCCCAGACTTCAAGAATAATATAATAATTCCAATCCCAGAGAAAGCAGGTGTTGACAGATGTGAGAATTACCGAACTATCAGTTTAATAAGCCACAGCTGCAAAATACTAACACAAATTCTTTACAGACGAATGAAAAAACTAGTAGAAGCCGACCTCGAGGATGATCAGTTTGGATTCCGTAGAAATACTGGAACACGTGAGGCAATACTGACCTTACGACTTATCTTAGAAGAAAGATTAAGGAAAGGCAAACCTACATTTCTAGCATTTGTAGACTTAGAGAAAGCTTTTGACAATGTTGACTGGAATACTCTCTTTCACATTCTAAAGGTGGCAGGGGTAAAATACAGGGAGCGAAAGGCTATTTACAATTTGTACAGAAACCAGATGGCAGTTATAAGAGTCGAGGGACATGAAAGGGAAGCAGTGGTTGGGAAGGGAGTAAGACGGGGTTGTAGCCTCTCCCCGATGTTATTCAATCTGTACATTGAGCAAGCAGTAAAGGAAACAAAAGAAAAATTCGGAGTAGGTATTAAAATCCATGGAGAAGAAATAAAAACTTTGAGGTTCGCCGATGACATTGTAATTCTGTCAGAGACAGCAAAGGACTTGGAAGAGCAGTTGAACGGAATGGATGGTGTCTTGAAGGGAGGATATAAGATGAACATCAACAAAAGCAAAACGAGGATAATTGAATGTCGTCGAATTAAGTCGGGTGATGTTGATGGTATTAGATTAGGAAATGAGACACTTAAAGTAGTAAAGGACTTTTGCTATTTGGGGAGCAAAATAACTGATGATGGTCGAAGTAGAGAGGATATAAAATGTAGACTGGCAATGGCAAGGAAAGCGTTTCTGAAGAAGAGAAATTTGTTAACATCGAGTATAGATTTAAGTGTCAGGAAGTCGTTTCTGAAAGTTTTTGTATGGAGTGTAGCCATGTATGGAAGTGAAACATGGACGGTAAATAGTTTGGACAAGAAGAGAATAGAAGCTTTCGAAATGTGGTGCTACAGAAGAATGCTGAATATTAGATGGGTAGATCACATAACTAATGAGGAGGTACTGAATAGGATTGGGGAGGAGTTTGTGGCACAACTTGACCAGAAGAAGGGATCGGTTGGTAGGCATGTTCTGAGGCATCAAGGGATCACCAATTTAGTATGGAGGGCAGCGTGGAGGGGAAAAATCGTAGGGGGAGACCAAGAGATGAATAAGCAGATTCAGAAGGATGTAGGTTGCAGTAGGTACTGGGAGATGAAGAAGCTTGCACAGGGATAGAGTAGTATGGAGAGCTGCATCAAACCAGTCTCAGGACTGAAGACCACAACAACAACAACAACATATACTTAGGTGACAAAAAGTCAAGGAGTAGCGATAAACACATATACTGACGGCACTAGTATCGCGTACGCAGCACATAACTGAGCAGTGTATTGGCGGATCTGTCATTTGTACTTTGGTGATTCATGTGAAAAGGTATCCGACGTGATTATGGCCGCGCAACGGGAATTAACAGACTTTCAACCCGGAGTGGTAGTTGGTGATAGACACCTGGGTCACTCCATTTCGGAAATCATTAGAAAATTTAGTATTTCGATGTCCACAGCGTAAAGAATGTGCCCGAGAACAGAATTTCAGGCATTACTTCGCACCACGGACAACGCCGTGGTCAACGGACTTCACTTAACTACCGACAGCAGCGGCGTTTGCATAGATTTGTCAGCGTCAACAGACCAGAAATACTGCGTGAAATGACAGCAGAAATCATCGTGGGACGTAAAACGAACGTATGCGTTAGGATAGCGTCGTGTAATTTGGCGTTAATGGGGTGTGGCTGCAGACAACTGACGCGAGTGCCTTTGCTGACACCACATCATCGCCTGCAGCGTCTTTCTTGGGCTCGGAACTAGTGTGGCGCACATCCCACGAAGCCATGGACGCAAGTTGTCAACCACGCACTATGCAAGCTCGTAGTTGCCTCGTAATGATGTGAGCCATGTTTACATGGAATTGGCTGGGTCCTCTGATCCGACTGAACCTATCAGTGACTGCAAATGATAATATTCGGTTACCTGGAGACCGTTTCCTGCCATTCATGGACTTTATGCTCCCAAACAAGGATGCACCAGGTCACCGTGTCACAATTCTTTGTGATTGGTTTGAAGAACATTCTAGACAGTTCGAGCGGATGATCTGGCACCCAGATAGCCCGACATAAATCTCGTCGTACATTTGTGGGACCTAATCTAGAGGTCAGTTCGTGAACACAATCCTACACGGCAACGCCTTCACTATTATAGGTGGTTTTAGAGGCAGCATGGCTCACTATTTTTTGCAGGGAACTTACAACGAATTGTAGAGTTCATTCTACGTCGGGTTTCTGCTTCTCTCTTTCTGTCTTATTTCACTTAACTAATTTATTAACATTTTGACGTTCGACTCAATATCTATTAATCATTTTTATACTTTTTACGGTTCCGTATCTCAGTCGGTAAAAAGAGAACCCTTATAAGGCCACCTTGTTGTCCTCTGCCTGCCCGTCTGTCCGCTGTTTAGACCCCTTTCGTCCAGCAATAGGCAGATATAACGGTGTCACATAAGCCTAAGATCCCTTGTAAAAAGAATTTACCTTCTAAGTGAATGCAATCAAAAGACACGGCCATTTCATCGCATATTTAGATTTTTACGAACTTGCAGCTTGCTGGAGGCGAAAAATAAGTCCGTAACTTGTTTTATAATTGAAGTAAATGGTCGTAGCTCCGTTGTAAGTTACATTGAGAAGTATCTTTCTTATTTCTTGATGGTGACTAGTCTCGGACAACTGTGTCCATTTTCAAACCATCTGTATCATATCTGTGACAAATACAGGCAGTAGCCACATACAAAAACTGCTGCTGCAGTTATGACCGAAGTGGTACTATGGTCGACTCAGCAATAGTAAATAGACCACATAGGACGGACATTATAGAACTAAATTTCTCTTATGTTCCTCCTATGTGGTCTACTTACTGTTGCTGAATGAAAAAAATGTTGACAGAAAGCAAGGAGTGGAACTGAGTAGCAGGTATCGGGGTTCTCAGAGCAATTTTGATATTAAATTGATATGCAAATTAATTAAATTAATCACCCCCATCCCTATCCAACCCTGCCCCTGACCACGCCCACCCACACCCCGAGATGACGTCACGTGTTTTTCTCAGCTGCCCATGTGCCCCAGCCTCTTCATTACCTTCGCCCCGACCCTGTACCCCCCCTCCCCTCGCCGCCACCAATTTCAGAAACAGTGCATGTGGAAAGTGTTGAACTTTCCAAAATATATACTCTTGAAAAAAATTAAATCTAATGACTGGGGTCAAGTGCAGGTCACACTTGTCTACAACATGTGGAGCAAAAGTATTCCACAAAAAGTGCCGATATCATTTACATCTTACTGTTGTAGAATCTTAGAGTGAGTTCTGACATAACATTTGGGATGGAGTGATCTTCTTCTTGACAAAAATAACGGATTTCGAAAAAGTCGAGCTTTCCTCACACGACTTTCTGATAACCAAGGATCGAGGTAATGAGATTAATGTAGTATTTCGAGACTGTTGAAAAGCATTTGACTACAAAAGAGACTATTTACAAAACTTTCGTGCAACCCTTAATAGTGCTGAATTAGGTGGGATCCATATTAGGTATGAGTGATGGGGTATACTAAATCACAACAGTTTTTTATTAACCTACGTAAGTTAGAATGAGGTTCCATACGAAATTTTTAGCGGGATTGAGGATCTGTTGATAGGGAGGACGCAACCTCGTATAATAGTGGCTGGGGAGTCATTGCAGAAGTAGAAGAAGCTACAAGCTTGCACCAGGGAAGTTGTCAGAGACCATTATTGTTCATGTTGGATATTGACAAACCAGAAGACAACATTAATACTAACGTCAGATTTCTTGTAACTGATGCTGTAATCTATAAAGTAGTACTATCTGTAAAAGTTCACAAACATGCAGTCATACTTGATACGATTTCAAATTAGTTCAATGATTGTCAACTCCCATTTAATGAATATCAGTTTCGAACTGCGCACTTCATAAAAACACTACCACTACAGAATCAATGAGTCAAAATTACAATCCGTGAACTCACGTGAAAGATATAACAATTTGTAAGGAAGTGAAATAGAATGATCACATTGGCTCAGTCATAGGTGAAACAACTGCCAAAACCTCCTGATAGGCAACTGGAAAGGTGCAGTCAGTCGGTCTTCTGTGGTGATTTCTTACAAACCACCCGTGTGAGCCGTCCTAGAGAATTTCTCAGGTTTGTATATTCATACCAAGTAAAACGATCGGGCCAAATTGGAATTTCACAAAAATGAGGAGGTTTGACACGATAGAGTGTCAGCGAAGTATCCTTAAACATGAAGTGGCAGACGCTTGAGGATAGACGTCGCCTATCCAGAAAACCCCATTTGCATTGGTTCAAAACAAATATTGATTATCTAGTTAGACAGTGCTAGCCACTACGTATCGCATTCGTAGCGTACACTGACAGGATTGGGCACAGAGGCAGTTAAGCAGACATTCAAATGTGGATGGAACTGGAAGCAACGCCAGTCTATGGGACACTAGTGGGCGATACCATCTACCATATACGTCAAAACTGGCCTATGTATATTGATGAAGACATAAAATACTACACAGAAATGTAACTGCATAAATAGTTACATATTACCCACCAATTCCGTAATGCGTGCGTTTTATCACTTTAGTTGATTATCAGTATTTCACTTTAGCTGATTATCACTATCACTTTAGTTGATTCCCTGACGTTGCATACTCTAAGATATTAAATTTTAAACAGTGTTCTGAGGCATTTATCTGCCAATTTAGAAGGTATACCGAAACGTTTTTACTGCCACAAAATTCACAGTGAACGTCTTTGGTTTCGTTGGTTTCACAAAACTTTGGGCGAGCAGATGCTCATTAATATCGAAGCGAACTCACCTGATGAATGACTGACACAGAAAGAAATATTGTACGATGGCTCTTTTAATAAATCAAAGACCCTTGTTTTTCCATTCACTCTGTAGCGGAGATCTTATTACAGTGCAGACAGAGGTGTTATTAAAATATCAAAGGGTGTATTTCATTTTACAAAACATGCACCTCGCGTAGTGCAATATCAATTTACTCTTCCTATGACTTAATAAACTTTTTCAGAGGTTCTTCTGAAAGAATAACGCCACTGAGTTAATAAAGAAAAAATCGGTATTCGGTGGTCGATCCAATATTTAGGATCTATACACGTCACTAAATTGTCGTCCTGCCATCCTCAGTTGCGTTTAATATTTTGTTGATAATTATTACCTTCGGTCAGTCTAATTGCAATTGGATAAAACAAATGTATCTTGCCATACGCGTTACGCCTTATTATTTGCAAGGCATCTTCAGTGGCCTGGGTCATGTACATATTTGTGTTTAAAATTTTTGTTTTTCATTTCGGACATTAAATATTGAAGTTATAAACAGCTCCGGCACTTTATGCTTATCTATAATGTATTCATAGTATAAATCTGTTCTTACAAATCTTAGATGCTAGACCACACGTGCTCTATTTCTGTTTTACAGCTGTTCTTTCACTGCTAACTGCCATACGAAATTTCGTTTCCACAGCACCAGGAAATGATCATTTGTTAACTTGATGTTACGTGTTGAATTTCAGTTCGTGATGTCACTGATAAATCCCTGTGTGTGTGTGTGTGTGTGTGTGTGTGTGTGTGCTCTTTTCTTTCCGTTTGATTGGGTACGTACGCAAACTTTCCTCCAACCACCTGTATGTTTGTTTGTTTCTTTGTTTGTGTGTGTGTGTGTGTGTGTGTGTGTGTGTGTGTGTGTTTGTGTGTGTGTGAGTGATTATGTATTTGTTTTAACATGGCTTTATGTAAGAAAGGATTTCTTAAATTCTGATTATGATAGTGTTCCTACACTGGTATAGGCATTTATTGCAGCTATTTGATCTAATGATTTTCTTGTCTTGTTCTAAGTTGACAAGATGATGTTTGTGATGTGTTAGGTGATCTTAAAACGTGGAATGGTCTTTTTTCGTATTTCCAGCACCTGATGTGTTCTTTCTACCGTGTTTTAAGGCTCCTGAAAGTTAATGCCTATATACACTGCATAAAAACATTGACATTCAGGTTTTTGTACTCCTTGTCCACGGTAATGGCTTTATTGATTGTTGGTTAGCTTAAGTTTGTTTGGAGAGTTTGCACAGTTTCATATGCTATGTGGACGCCATGTTTCTATAGTGTTTGTCACTGTGTATGTTAATTTATGCGTGTAAGACTTAGTGTGGCAAGTGCTTTGTTTCTGTGGGTTGTGTACATTTTTGGGCCTGGACTTGTGAGTTTTCCTGGATTCAGGATATGCTGGATGCGTTGCGTTTCCTTTGTATTAGTGATCTAATTTTTTGATTGAGTCCGTGTACTGTAAGCGTATGGTACCCATTGTTCCTAGCCGTTGTATGACTGTATTCATTTTTTTTTCATAGTTCTCTTATAGCGTGAAATCCTGTTATTAATAATGAAATTTGCCTTAATGCACTGAGCTTCTGCTTGTGAGTTCAAATGGTTCAGATGGCTCTGAGCACTATGAGACTTAACGTCTGAGGTCATCAGTCCGATAGAACTTCGAACTACTTAAATCTAACTAACCTAAGGACATCACACACATCCAAGCCCGAGGCAGGATTCGAATATGCGACCGTAGCGGTCGCGCGTTTCCAGACTGAAGCGCCTAGAACCGCTCGGCCACTCTAGCCGGCTGCTTGTGAGTATGACTGGTTGTGGAGTGTGTAATTGAGTGTGTGGCATATTTCTTTATAACTGTTATTTCAAGAACATTTATTTGATCTTCTTCTTGTTTCTCATGTGTGAACTTCATCTCCTGTTGTGCTTTGTTGATTTCTGAATGCAGTTAATCTATTTTTTTACTTGGGTCATCTACCAGGCAAGTAATGGCATCATGTAGCAACCACATATTCCGTTTGCACCGATGATTCGCTGTCACCATAACATGGGGTTTCTGCATACTATCCCACAGATGACCGTTATGAGAGTTGAAGTTAACACTCTGCATAAAGGTGGCCTCATATGTGAATCGAATAAATGACGCAAATAGCGGAATCGTGTTTGCCTGTTGAAGAAACCAATGATAAAACTGCTCCTGATGGGGAATGTCTGTTGCTAGTAAGCCCTGCACACGCAGAAAGTGATAAGGGTAGTAACTATTGGCATGGAGAATGTTCCACACTGTTGTCTCGCTTACTCTGTACTGACGGGCCAACTGCCTGGTACTGAGACGACGGTCTCTTTCCACAGTGATAATTACATTTTCCTCCAAATCTAGTGTCCGAGCGTTTTGGGTACTCCCTTCATGATTTCCTGCTTTCTGAAACGGTTCTGTCTCACACAAACGGCGAGACACTGTTGCAAACATTGAATGCGGTGGTTGTTATTGGCGGGGATAGGTGTCCTGATACAACCTTGCTGCCGCCGCTCGTTGCCATTTGCCTTTCTGTAAGTAAACACCATGTCGGAAAGCTCTCGATTCGAATACGGCATCACTGTGTACAACGCTGTATCACATCCACTACGAAGTGAGCCAGCAAGAGAAATGAATCGGACACAACATTACGAATTACTATGGCAGGAGAGGGTGCTAAGGCATGGCGTAGGAGGATACGATGCGAATTATAATTGTGGCTGCATGGTGCAGAGTGTATTAGCCCGCGGCCTCTGTAACAAAGTCTGATTGAATAAATAGTCTCTAGCAAGAAAATCACGAATTTCTACAAGTAAGTTTATTAAAGGTTTTTTATTCCATATACTCTCATCGATCGGCCCTAGAATTGGAACAAATTTGAAAACGAGAGTACAATTAAATCAATACCATTAGCTGCTGACAGGAGTTGATATACATCAACGGGGAAAGTTGAAAATGCGTACCCCGACAGGGACTCGAAACCGGGATCTCGTGCTTACAGGGAAGACATTCTGTCCATCTGAGCCACCGAGGGCATTGAGGATAGTGCGACTGCAGGGACTTATCGTTAAAGCTAACCGGCTGATGACCGCCTTCAGTGCGGATGCACACGAATTGCCTGAACTCTTACGGGACTCGGAGGGTTGTCTGCCAAAAGTGATAGGTATTACGGCAGGGATACTACGAATGTAGTGTGTGAACTAAGAGATGAGAATGTCGGTCTCACGGCTAGTCTGACGTCGATAAGTCCCTGCAGTCGCACAGTCCTCTGTGCCCTCGGAGGCTCAGATGGATAGAGCGTCTGCCATGTATGTAGGAGATCCCGAGTTCGAGTCCCAGTCGGAGTACACATTTTCAACTGTCTCCGTTGATGTATGTCAACGCCCGTCAGCTACTAATGGTATTGATTTAACCGTAATTTCATTCTAGAGATCAGCACGGTCACCAATGACATCTGTTCTTTCGGACATGTCCAAAAGAACAGATGCCATCATCATACATTTGAAAATAATCACCCAATATGCGATTTTAAATCGTTCAACAGTGACTTTCTGGTTTTCTGACTGAATGACAAAAATGTTGACTAACGTTTCTGAGACTGGGAGTCCCATGGGTAGTGTTTCACTATGGAGATGATGTTCATCCTCAAATTGGAAGCATCTTGGTAACTTTTAATCGCACGACACGTTTAAGCTGCGGAGAGAGACTAGTAAGAAATACACGACGGTCTTCCCCATACAACTGACTAAGTTAGGTAACGAAGTTGCATACTTTAACACTTCAAATCAGTTTTACTTCTGCTTATCCACTAAAAATTTAAATCACTTTACGTATTAATATTTAATAAAAATTTACGAAATAATTCGCCTTTAACATAATGTCGTACTCGTGTCAAAAACATTACTTGAGGATACTACAATGAGTTATCAACTATAAAATGTCACAGAGATCAATGATGCGAAATAAGCGGACTAATTCCAGCGTTGCCATCAATGGTACAGAGATAATTCACTACCTTTCATGAATGAACTCACATTGTTGATGTTTGTCCACAGGGCTTCATAGTGCCGTATTTACTACACTGGATTCATTATGGGGTACAAATCCATTTTTAGCATCTTCGTAGAAACCCTATATACCTCCGGTGAACGACATGAGGTACAGGTCAATGTATTATCCTCCATTACTTCTCCATCCCTTTACAATTACAGCCCCTGTTCCTGCACTGTATGTACGGGACGTTAGTTCGAATATGAATTGCTTCCTTCCTTGTATTTTTACTTACTGCCACTGTTGATTTATTGTGAAATGGACATGTGGCCGTGCGAATGGAAAGCGATAAACCCAATAAGCAATACACTTCATTATATCCCCAAGGAAACAACGATGAGTTAATCAGGATGCCAAGACAATTTCTACATCTACATCTACATAGATACTTCACAGGCCACCGTACGATGCGTGGCGTAGGGTCACCTATACCACTACAAGTCATTTCCTATCCAGTTCCACTGGCAGATAGAGCAAGGAAGAAACCACTGTCTATATGCCTCCATAAGAGCCCTAATTTCTCGTATCTTATCTTCGTAGTCCTTGAGCTCCATGTATATTGGTGGCAGTAGAATCGTTTGGCAGCCAGTTAAAAATGCCGGTTCTCTAAATTTCCTAAACAGTGTTACTCGGAAAGAATGTCACCTTCCCTCCAGAGATTCCACTTGACTTCCCGAAGCATCTCTGTATCACTTACGTGTTATTCAAACCTACCGGTAATAAATCTAGCAGCCCGCCTCTGAATTGCTTAGACATATTTCTTCAGTCCGACCTGGTACGAATCCCAAACATTCGAGCTGTACTCAAGAACAGGTCGCACCCGAGTCCTAGCCGGCCGCGGTGGTCTCGCGGTTCTAGGCGCGCAGTCCGGAACCGTGAGACTGCTACGGTCGCAGGTTCGAATCCTGCCTCGGGCATGGATGTGTGTGATGTCCTTAGGTTAGTTAGGTTTAATTAGTTCTAAGTTCTAGGGGACTTATGACCACAGCAGTTGAGACCCATAGTGCTCAGAGCCATTTGAACCATTTGAACCCGAGTCCTATATGCGGTCTCCTTTACAGGTGACCCACTCTTTCCTAAAATTCTCACAATAAACCGAGGTCGACCATTCGCGTACCCTACCACAGTTCTACATTCTCGTTCCATTTCGTATGGTTTTGGAACGTTAAGCCCTGATATTTAAACGACTTTACTGTGTCAAGCAGGACAGAAATGATACCGTGTCCGAACATTGCACGTACGTGCTTCCTACTCATCCCAATTAACTTGTATTTTTCCACGATTGGAACAAGCTGCCATTCATCACACCAGCTAGAAACTTTGTCTAAGTTGTCTTGTATCTTCCTACATTCACTCAACTACGACAACACTTACCGTTCACCAGAGCTTCGTCGTCAAACAACCACAGATTGCTGTCCGAGAGAGAGAGAGAGAGAGAGAGAAAGAGAGAGAGAGAGAGAGAAAGAGAGAGAAAGAGAGAGAGAACAACAGCGGTCCTATCACACTTATCTGGGGCACTCCAGACGACACACTTGTCTCCGATGAACACTCGCCGTCGAGAACAACATACTAGGTTCTATTACTCAAGAACTGTTCAAGCCGCTCATATATCTGTGAACTTATTCCATATGCTCGAACCTTCGTTAATAGCCTGCAATGGGCCACCGTGTCAAACGTCTAACGGAAATCTAGAAATATGGAATCTGCTAGTTGCCCTTCATTCGTAGTATATCATGTGAGAAAAGGGCAAGCGGAGTTTCATGCTAGCGATGCTTTCTAAAACCACACTGATTACTGGACTAAAGTTTCTCAGTCTCAATAAAGTTTATCACATTCGAACTGAGAATATATTTATGCAGCACACCGAAGTTAGGGATAGTGGTCTACAATTCTGGGAGTCCTTTCTTCTACCATTCTTATATGCAGTAGTCACCTGCGCTTTTTTCCAGTCTCTTGGGACTTTGTACTGGGCGAGAGATTCACGATAACTGTGGGATAGGTAAAGTACACTTCGTAAAACCGAATTGGGATACCATCCAGACCTGGAGATTTATTTGCTTCCAAATCTTTCAGCTGTTTTCTACGCCGGGGACGGCTCTTACTATGTCGTTGATAGGGGAGCTGTCCGATGGTCAAATAACAGCATGTTTGTTCGATTTCTTGAACAAGATTTTGCTTCTGTACTTCTGATACAGTGGTATCTTTTCTTTACGGGTTGTGAATGTTGGATGTCAGGTCCATACTTAATTCATTAGTATGATCGTTAATCATTTTGTATAACCTCCATCACGAAGAATAACATTTATGCTTGTGAAATGAGATAAATGTAAATTAATACAGAGACTAAGGAGTCAGAAAGTAATAAAGTAATTCCAAACCGCTTTATCTGTTAACTTCTTATTCAAAACAGTGTATCATGTCACTGTAGGTAGCTGTGGTAAACGTGTTCTTTCTGCTACTTTGAAGAGTGTGAGACAGATCTCCTGCTTCCCTGCAGTAGTACCGTGAGTAAGAGTTCCGATCAGGAGGTCGGAACTCACGTAAGAGTGCAACTTGCCCTCACCTCGCAAGAAGTTGAACATATGTCTGAGATTTACAGAGAATTATAACCAAGTAATGATAACTCAAAATCACCATGCGACTTAAGGGCGATCGCCATATTACCCGCAGTATCTAAAGTTGTGGTTATCAGTCATTTTCGCTCTGGAGCCAGTACTGACGTCATAGGGCCGCATATGAATCGATTTATTTTATTAACTGGTTACCTACACAGATTAGTATGTTACGAGATCCTAATACACTCCTGGAAATGGAAAAAAGAACACATTGACACCGGTGTGTCAGACCCACCATACTTGCTCCGGACACTGCGAGAGGGCTGTACAAGCAATGATCACACGCACGGCACAGCGGACACACCAGGAACCGCGGTGTTGGCCGCCGAATGGCGCTAGCTGCGCAGCATTTGTGCACCGCCGCCGTCAGTGTCAGCCAGTTTGCCGTGGCATACGGAGCTCCATCGCTGTCTTTAACACTGGTAGCATGCCGCGACAGCGTGGACGTGAACCGTATGTGCAGTTGACGGACTTTGAGCGAGGGCGTATAGTGGGCATGCGGGAGGCCGGGTGGACATACCGCCGAATTGCTCAACACATGGGGCGTGAGGTCTCCACAGTACATCGATGTTGTCGCCAGTGGTCGGCGGAAGGTGCACGTGCCCGTCGACCTGGGACCGGACCGCAGCGACGCACGGATGCACGCCAAGACCGTAGGATCCTACGCAGTGCCGTAGGGGACCGCACCGCCACTTCCCAGCAAATTAGGGACACTGTTACTCCTGGGGTATCGGCGAGGACCATTCGCAACCGTCTCCCGGAAGCTGGGCTACGGTCCCGCACACCGTGAGGCCGTCTTCCGCTCACGCCCCAACATCGTGCAGCCCGCCTCCAGTGGTGTCGCGACAGGCGTGAATGGAGGGACGAATGGAGACGTGTCGTCTTCAGCGATGAGAGTCGCTTCTGCCTTGGTGCCAATGATGGTCGTATGCGTGTTTGGCGCCGTGCAGGTGAGCGCCACAATCAGGACTGCATACGACCGAGGCACACAGGGCCAACACCCGGCATCATGGTGTGGGGAGCGATCTCCTACACTGGCCGTACACCACTGGTGATCGTCGAGGGGACACTGAATAGTGCACGGTACATCCAAACCGTCATCGAACCCATCGTTCTACCATTCCTAGACCGGCAAGGGAACTTGCTGTTCCAACAGGACAATGCACGTCCGCATGTATCCCGTGCCACCCAACGTGCTCTAGAAGGTGTAAGTCAACTACCCTGGCCAGCAAGATCTCCGGATCTGTCCCCCATTGAGCATGTTTGGGACTGGATGAAGCGTCGTCTCACGCGGTCTGCACGTCCAGCACGAACGCTGGTCCAACTGAGGCGCCAGGTGGAAATGGCATGGCAAGCCGTTCCACAGGACTACATCCAGCATCTCTACGATCGTCTCCATGGGAGAATAGCAGCCTGCATTGCTGCGAAAGGTGGATATACACTGTACTAGTGGCGACATTGTGCATGCTCTGTTGCCTGTGTCTATGTGCCTGTGGTTCTGTCAGTGTGATCATGTGATGTATCTGACCCCAGGAATGTGTCAATAAAGTTTCCCCTTCCTGGGACAATGAATTCACGGTGTTCTTATTTCAATTTCCAGGAGTGTATAACAGCCATACATACATATACCACAGCCATAGCACGATGCGTGGCGAAGGTTACTACGTACCTCTAACACTTATTTCCTTTCCTGTTCCACTCGCAAACAGAATGAGGGAATAGCGACTGTCTATATGCCTTCGAGTGCTTTCTAATGTCTCGTATCCTATCTTCGTAGTCCTTACGCAAAATATAGATTGGTAGCAGTAGCATCGTTCTGCTGTAAGCTTTAAATGACGATTCTCTAAATATTTATAAATAGTTTTATCCGAAAAGGGCGTCGACATCTCTTGAGGTTTCGCATTTGAGTTTCGAAGTGACTCCGAAAAACTTGCCTGTTGTTCGAACCTACCGGTAACAAACCTGGCAGTCCACCTCTGAACTGCTTCATGTTTTCGTTTAATCCGACCTGGTGCGGATCCGAACACTTCGGCGGTAGTCAAGAATAGGTCTCCTTTGAAGATGAACCACACTTTCTTAAAATTCTTCCAATAAACCGAAGTCGACCAGTCGCCTTCCCCACCGCAATTCTCACATACCCATTCAATTTCATATCGCTTTGCAATGTTACTTTCAGATATTTGAACGACGTGACTGCTCAGGAAGGAGACTACTAAAACTGCATTCGAACAGTGCGCGTTTGGTTTTCCATTCATCTTCATTAACTTACACTTTCCCAAATTTAGAGCTGGTTGCCATTCATCACACCAACTAGAAATTTTGTCTGACATCTTGTATCCTCATACAGTCACTGAACGACGGTCCCTTCTCGTAAACTACAGCGTTATCAGAAAACAACCACAGATTGCTGCCCACCCTGTGCAACAGGTCATTTGTACATATAAAGATAAAATTGGTCCCGTCACTCTTTCCTAGTGCACTCCTGACGATACCCCTGTCTCTGATGAACACTCGCCGTCCAGAACAAGGTACTGAGCTATATTTATTTATTAGGAAGTGTTTGGAGTACTCACATATCTAGGAACGTATTCCATGTCCTCGTACTTTGCTTGACAGTCTGCAGTGGGACATGGTGTGAAATTCCTTCCGGAAATCTAGATATAAGGTCTCTGCTTGTTGCCCTTCATTCGTAGCTCGCACCATATCATGTGAGAAAAGTACAATCTGGGTTTCACACGAGCGATACTTTCTACAACCGTGCTTATTCATGCACAGAATTTATTAGATCAAACTGAAAATAGTTTCAAGAATTTTACAGCAAACTGATGCTAAGGATATTTGTGTGTACTATTGCGAGTCAGTGCCTTTACTCTTCCTATACCGGGTGAGTCAAGAGGAAAGGTAAATGCTTTGAGGTGTGGTGGTATTATACAAGAGTCACTTGCACCTTTTTCAGTAGCTTGGAACTTTGAGCTGAGCGAGAGATTCGCGATAAATACAAGTTAAGTAAAGGGCCTGTGCCGTTGCCAGACCTTTTATTACTGCATAAAACTTGATGTTATAGGAAACCTGGGCGTGCCACTGATATCTGTTTACTTTTTTTAATCATGGGAGGGGGAGGGAGGGTGCACAGACTTAAGCCACGAATGCCGCAGGGGTGATGAACGCTCCGTAGGGGGATGGAGGGGAGCGGGGGGGGTGGGGTGGGAGGGGGTTTGTAATTTCCTGTATCTTCTTCATTATTGACAACAAACATTCAGTTCTTGTTTTCTGCCGCTTAGCTGTTATGTGTGCTAGAAAAGTGACACACCCAAGTAATAAGGTCTCGTAATGAGGTTTTCAGAGTCGTTCGTGTTCACAAGTGGAACTTATTTGAAGAGCGTTTTTTCAGTACTGGAAGACATGTCGTCAGTTCTCCTTTTTAGCGTGTTTCTGGATACTGGAAGTTTTGTATTCCGTTGGCCGCATATTCCCTCAAAACTGCATGCACCATGCCAATAGCCAATGGCAAAAAGAGACACTCATTAGTTTTATGAGGCTGTCCTTCCTCTGCAACTGTCATACTAGCCAGGTAAGAGGCTTTCATCAAATCACTATCAGTGTTAACAAAATTTGCTGTGCATCTGGGTTCTCTTTTACAAAACGCAGATTTCCTCTGAAATATTTCAATAGGTTTACCAACTAACTCAGACTGGTGAGAAATTGGATGACTTTTTAATAAAGAAGGCTTCCTTCTTCGATTTGAAAGCATTCCTAGCCATACAAAGCATTGAGGAATTGAGTTATCACTGGTTTCTATAAAGGTCGAACTGTAAGTAGCTTTCATCATACTTGCTGTTGGGTGTTCGTTTGTTTTTTAAATGTATTCTTAGAGACAGAAGGAGCTTCCTAGCTTCAAATTCGCTTCATGGTTAACTTAAAACACAATCACGTAGAAGTCACACAATTCAGTTAAATTTCAGACCACTATTCACTATTATAGTAGTCGAAAACCAGTTAGTTGTAATACCTGCATTCCGGTTCCAGACTAAATTTTTTTTCGTATCACGATGGTATTTAAGGTAACACCCAACAAGGCTAGAATAACAATAATGAACGTTCACTGCGTAGTGACTACTGCAACGTGACACAGTGGTACATCCCATAAGTTGGTAGCTGCTGCAAAGGGGCAGAAAACTTTAGAATAACCACCGACAAGACTCGATCAAAACATCGTCAACGTCAAAAGAGTATGAAACACTTCTGGCCAAGGCATCGACGACTGATACAGGTGGGAGGAGAAGTTACCTTCCCGTGTCCTGCTTACAGTCTGAAACAAACATTCTGTCGTAAATACATTTCATGAACATTATACAGACGTTAATTCCACAAATCACTTTTCTACCACTATAGTTGAAAAATAATGTAGCTTGACAGTATATTTAACTTATATCAGTACATGTTTTGTTTATTTGCAAGCGTACCAAATGAAATGTTCTTGCGTGCCACATGAGGTACGCGTACCACCGTGGGAACGTCTGTCATAGAGTACTCTTTGTAAAACCTAATTGAGATACCACGCAAACCTGGCAATTTACTTTTTTCATTTGTTCCTCAACGCCAGGAATGCCTGTTACTCTATCGATCATACGGGAGTCTGTGCGATGGTCCAAAGACGGTACGTTTCTACGATTCCCCTCTGTGAATGATTACATAAACGCGATATTTAAAACTGTCTTTCCTTTTGCTATCATGTACTGCACCACCAGACTTGTCAACGAGTGACTGGATGGACGTGGTAGTCACGCTTAGCGATTTTGTAGGACCACAATTTTCTCGAGTTCGCGACCATATCTTTTGCTGATGCATGAGGGTGGCAGTTGTTGTATGCTTCGCTCATAGGTCTTTTTGCAGACACACGAATAGGTACGAACATTTGCCTGTCATCATTTTCGCGTTCTATTTCTAGCCGAGTGTGCAACAGCCATCTCTTCCCCAAAATTTAGCGAATTTCTGTCTGAAACCACTGTGTGTGTTTCTGTCCTTAATCCACTTAGTACGCACATATTTCTCCAGAGCATTTCGCCTAAACTTTCGGTATAATTCCTCTGAGTCCATTATGCTAGAACTAAATGATGTCATTTCATTGTAAAAGTGACGTTTTTAGAACTGTGTACCTGCTGTTTCTAGGAGAAACACTCTCCTAGGCCTCTTGATTCATGAATTAGCTTTAATAACCATAGTCGCAATGATGATATCATGATCATTAAACCTCTAGATTAGGCATGTTCGTAGCAACGTTTAAAATATTTCCATTGACTGTGGATTGTCAAACTAGCTACTCAAGACAGTTTTCGGAGAACGTGTTTTAAAGTACTTCGCAAGACTGCCTATATCCCCCGCAATGAATCTATGGACGTCCCAGTCTGGACACGGTATGTTAAAGTCTCCTTCGACTAGTATCAGACATTTAAGCGCTGCTGACCATGGACTTCACTTGAATGACTCTAAAACTGTGACAGCGGAATCGAGAAGCCGGTAAAAACATCAAGCAGGTAAACTGATTTTACCTAGACATACGCGACCAGATAACTACACTGTCACACTCAATTTTGTCAGCAATAGAGTCAATATTTTCGTCAACAGCAATGAACACTCCCGCTTCTATGGTATCTTTCCATGACTCATAAATACGTCAAAGCTTTGTCCTTCTAGTTTCAGACAGCTCTCGGTCCGATGAATAATTTGAAATTTCCTGGAGGGCAGTAAATTCTGGAACTTTGTTACGAATGATTCGACAGTTTACTGATACAATTTTGATAGTCGCAGTGTGTTTACTCTGAACGCGCTCTGATTTCGCTGTCTGCGTATCGTCCGGCGAGTGTTCACCAGAGTGCCTCAGACTACCCCCTAGCCTAAAAAAACCTCTTGTGTATTCCAAAGGTACTCTGGTATACAAGAGATATATTCGCAGTTGCGAATATTTGCAACCATCAGCTGTATAATAGAATGACGACAATGATATTTGTGCCGGACCAGGCGTCGATCCTGGTTTTCTCGCTTATCGCGAGCGCTCGCCTAATCTTTAGGCTATCCAAATACGTCTCTCGGGTAGACCCAGACTTCCATATATCGTCAGCCACGTGTCACAGTCCTGTACTAGTACATCCATTATGTACATTACTGGCCATTAAAATCGCGACACCACGAAGATGACGTGCTACAGACGCGAAATTAAACTGACAGGAAGAAGATGCTGTGATATGCAAATGGTTAGCTTTTCAGAGCATTCACACAAGGTTGGCGCTGATGGCGAAATCTACAACGTGCTGACATGAGGAAAGCTTCCAACCGATTTCTCATACACAAACAGCAGTTGACGGCGTTGCCTGGTGAAACGTTGTTGTGATACCTCGTGTAAGGAGGAGAAATGCGTACCATCACGTTTCCGCCTTTGTAAAGGTCAGATTGTAGACTATGGCGATTGCGGTTTATCGTGTCGCGACACTGCTGCTCGCTTTGGTCGAGATCCAATGACTGCTGGCAGAATATGGAATCGGTGGGTTCAGGAGGGTAATACGGAACGCCGTGCTGGATCCCAACGGCCTCGTATCACTTGCAGTCGAGATGACAGGCATCTTATCCGCATGGCTGTAACGGATCGTGCAGCCACGTCTCGGTCCCTGAGTCAACAGATGGGGACGTTTGTAAGACAACCATCTGCACGAACAGTTCGACGACGTTTGCAGCAGCGTGGACTATCAGCTCGGAGACCATGGCTGTGGTTAACCTTGACGCTGCATCACAGACAGGAGCGCCTGCGACGGTGTACTCAACGACGAACCTTGGTGCACGAATGGCAAAACGTCATTTTTTCGGATGAATCCAGGTTCTGTTTACAGCATCATGATGGTCGTATCCGTGTTTGGCGACATCGCGGTGAACGCACATTGGAAGCGTGTATTCGTCATCGCCATATTGGCGTATCACACGGTGTCATGGTATGGGGTGCCATTGGCTACACATCTCGGTCACCTCTTGTTCGCATTGACGGCACTTTGAACAGTGGACGTTATATTTCAGATGTGTTACGACCCGTGGCTCTACCCTTCATTCGATCCCTGCGAAACCATACATTTCAGCAGGATAATGCGCGACCGCATGTTGCAGGTCCTATACGGGGCTATCTGGATACAGAAAGTGTTCGACTGCTGCCCTGGCCAGCACATTCTCCAGATCAGATTGAAAACATTTGGTCAATGGTGGCCGAGCAACTGGCTCATCACAATACGCCAGTCACTACCTTTGATGAACTGTGGTATCGTGTTGAAGCTGCATGGGCAGCTGTGCCTGTACACGCCATCCAAGCTCTGCTTGACTCAATGCCCAGGCGTATCAAGGCCGTTATTACGGCCATAGGTGGTTGTTCTGGGTACTGATTTCTCAGGATGTATGCACCCAAATTGGGTGAAAAAATTATCACATGTCAGTTCTAGTATAATATATTTGTCCAATGAATACCCGTTTATCATCTGCGTTTCTTCTTGGTGTAGCAATTTTAGTGGCCTGTAGTGTATATTCCCATAAAGTGGACACATATTTCTTGAAAGTCGCTTGACCGGTGTTGGCAGATAAGTACAGTGTCCGAAGGAACATTGCATCGTAATTCATAATAACGCAGGCACTGCAATATCATATTTATCTGCCGAACCGAGAAAGCGACATTCAAGTAGTATGACTTCGCTATAAGTAAATATACATAATGGATGTCCTGGTACAGGACGTTGACTTGTGGTTGACAACACGTATTGTTGTTTGGGTCTGGCCATGAGTCGTGCTCGGATAGCCAACCGATTAGGAGACCGCTCGCGATAAGCGGGACATACGGGTTCGAGTCCCAGTCCGCCCCAAATTTTCACTGTCGTCATTCCATTATACAGCTGACGGTTGTCCATTCGCCACGCTGCCTGTTTCTTGGGCCATGAATGCTTATATGTCCGAAGGGACATTGCATCGTAATTCGGAATAAAGCAGGAACTGCAATATTGCATCGGTACTCTGATAAGTTGGCTGCCGGCCCCAAGTTCTGATCGCTAGATGTCGGTACCATTTGGGACACTTTGGGTCGAGTGTGGTCCGTTTCACATTGCTGGCATTCTCAGCGATTTTATAGTTGTGACACTATAGGTGTGTGGTGAACTGTTGTTAGTTTTACTGTGTGTGCGAACGAGATGGATTAATAATTCATTAGTGATTTTATTCATAGCTTTCATTTTCTCAGAAACTGTAGTATATATTTCAGAATAGAATTCAGTCGATAGTTGCACAATTATTTTAATTTCGCTTCACCGGTTTCAACAGGTTAATCTGTCATATTCAGATACCTACGAATATGTGATATTATAAATCATTAGAACTTCGCCACAGAGTTATGTGAAGCGTAAGATGTTTGTTACAAGAACCGACTTATTCTAGTGGATATCAATATCTTCTTCACAGTACCATTTTGTAATGATATCTGTAAAATGCCAGAATGGTCAGTCTGATAGTTTTCAGTATCTGAATGACATTCAAGTTGTCGTTATAGCTACAAAGAACGTACACAAAACCTATAAAAAGTATAACAAAGGTTTAAACGAAGTTGTATGTAATAAATCTGAAAAACCTGGCACATAATTACACATAAGCTTTGCCTCACATTAATGTCTACAGGAAATAACTGGGAAACTGAAGACTGAATTTTATTCTGGAACAGCACTTGTACTTACATTACACTATTAAGTGTGAGACACAGTCAAAAAAATTTCGTTAATGAATTGAACGCCAGTCTAACAAATCCTAAATTCGCAGGGGCCATGTTAGTTAAAGGAGATTTCTGGTGTAGAAGTTTCAAAGTATAGAATTTTTATTGCATATTTCGATAGCTTGTACTGTGGAGTAAATGGTTGCGAAACCGTTTTGCCCGTAATTGGACCTGCAGTGCCGCGTTGTTGAGCACCTACGGACGGCGCTCTAAGGCAACCAGACCAACATACGGACAACTTTCGAATGCCAATTTACTGGAAAGATGTGTTGGCTCAATTCTCAAAACTCTAACGAGTCGATAAATTCGGTGATTGTGACGCTTTCCTCAAAACACATATATTCCGGTAAGGAAGTAGTCGAAATTGCTAACAATTTTGCTACAGTTACCTTCAAAGATGGCTCCACGGGACTCGCACAGACGGAGCAGAGCAACGCGCGTCTATGGGCAGTAGACAAGCCAGATCTGCGGCCCGGGAGGAAGTGCTGTACTCCAACGAGATTTACGAATTGCCGAAAAACTACTCGGACGACTTTGATCCCGCTTAGCTATTTTGTAGAGTATATAACTGACTGTGGTCGGAACTTCTAAAAGGTAAACAATTTTCAAAATATCTAAATATTAAAATAACAACTGTATAAATGTTACCCTGAAAGCTGCAAAGTATCCACAACCACGCAGCGTTCAAGAAGGGACTATAGTTTTGACATCGGCGTAGCTTCCCTCTCGGCATATCCCAGCTGCTTCTTCTCACCCAATACGGAACAGGTGTTCAAAAATGGTTCAAATACCTCTGAGCACTATGGGACTTAACAGCTGAGGTCATCAGTCCCCTAGACTTAGAACTACTTAAACCGAAGGACATCACACACATGCATGCCCGAGGCAGGATTCGAACCTGCGACAGTAGCAGCAGCGCGGTTTCGGACTGAAGCGCCTAGAGCCACTCGGCTACAGCGGCCGCCGGAACAGGTGTCCGTCACACTGTAAGCTACTTACACTTTCATCATACCTTTCTATTTCTGCATTCTTTCACCCACATCATTTGCTAATTTTAATCAATTATTTCTAGTCAAATTCATTTCCACAATGACTCCTTCAGTGATGTAGCTACATTCTTCACTTTGATGTGGATGTCATTATTCAGATTCGACAAGAAGGGACTGAGGAAATTGCTTAATACAATGTCAATAAGACTTAATATCTTAAAATCCAGGCCGTCTTTACCATTCATATTGTCATTATTATTGCTATTAACATTATTATTATACTGTACATTACACTCGTGCCATACAAATCGTAATGTTGAGTCATGAGGAGAGGCGGTACCAGTTAATTTTGTCTCTGTCTTCCCGGTGCTTTCTTTCACTGGTGCTCCGATAGGTGGCGCGAATTTAACTTGTAGGTTTCGTAGATAATCGCAGGCTCAGAGAGCTTGACATAGGCTGGCAGTGGGTTGTGAGTTGTATAGGGGCAAGAGGGCCGCGTTTGGTCTTATTTGTGTTGAGTTCGACTTGTCACTCCTTTGGGTAGCGGCAATCACACACATTACTATATCGACGGTGTCTTCCTACGGCCTCCAGTGGATTAGCACTTCCCTGTTTATCCATGCTGTGCGGACTTGAACTCTTTCAGTTTTGCCCTCATCATTTCGGTGTATGCAAGGACAATTACGGGAAAATTTTGCTGCCAATATAGCTCGCTCTTTGATATGTGTGCCTCTGTTGTTGTTGACTTACGGATCACTGGAACATTTTAATTTATTGTGATTTATTTTTGCCGCAACCGTTTTGTACCAATGCATCCATTTCAGAGGTGGAAATTTTTGGGTTAAATTAGTGACTACATTGGTGATAAAGTGCTCCACTGGGACCTTTACTTGCTTTGAGCTACTAAGGCCAGAAGCTGTGAAGAAATTTTATATTAAGTGGTTCATTAATGAAACTTAACTTTAACCTTGTGTGTATGGCAAGTCGCTGTTTGAGCTTTAGTATCTAATGAAGTTCTTTACTCAGTTGTATTAACCTGGTCCTGAGCCGTGTGCCATAATACCTGGCTCACTGACTGTGATATTCTTTTTCCGTTTTGTAAGATTTTTAATTTTACCCTTTAATTATTTTAAGAGAATTTCATTGTATTAATATTGTTTTGAAACTAGGTTCTAGATGGTTGTCAGGCCCGAAGACTGATTCAAGGGAACACTGTCTGTACTACCTAGGGATAAGCTTTATTATTCATTTGTTCTATCTGCTTGATTTAAGTAGACACCTGGCCGTGAAATCCCTACAGTGATTGAAGATCTATTTGCTTCAGGCAGTTTTCTTGGAAGCAATATCTGCTACCTTAGTTTATAATATATTCTTTTGGGCTTGTGGCCGTGCGGTTCTAGGCGCTTCAGTCTGGAACCGTGCAACCGCTACGGTCGCAGGTTCAAATCCTACCTCGGGCATGGATGTGTGTGATGTCCTTAGGTTAGTTAGGTTTAATTAGTTCTAAGTTCTAGGGGACTGATGACCTCAGATGTTAAGTCCATAGTGCTCAGAGCCATTTGAACCCTTTTCGGGCTTGTAGCCACGATCTCTTAAGAAGGTGGCCGTTGTTGGGCATGTAATTTGTATTTCTGTAGCCTATACTTCACCTACGTGGTGTCTGATAACAGCGCCTCTTAGCCTTATGAAGTGCGAACCCGATGTTTCGGTGGCTGCCGGCCGCGAGGGCATTTTGCTGTTGTGCCTCTGCACGTCCAATCCGGTTGTGTTTAATGCGTTTCCGCTATTGTTATAGGGGAACAGTCCACCTTGCCGGTTTGCCTTTCTTCAGTTTTGCCTTTCGCTTCTTAAGGCTCTGATGTACTTGCTTTAAGTTCTAAGTATTCTGCCTACATGTGAGCGACGTTGTAATTAAATTTTAAGGTAGCTCCGTTGTCTGTTCAAATATTCGCGTTTATACTTGGTGTGTCCAGGAAACTTTTAATGTGACTTTCATTCTGATTGCCAGAGCCTTAGATTTGTTTTTAATCGTAACTCCCTATTTTTGTCATTTCTGCCACGTGTGTGTTCATTCTATATTACCAGTTCTTAACTTAGTAACCGTGACTGTATGACAATATTGTGCAAGAGTTACCTTTTACTTACTTACTGTGTAAGAGAGGTTCTATTATGATTTACTTCTTTGTTATTGCTGGCACTAATTCCCTCGGGTAGCGAGAATTCAGAGTTTAGTCATGTCAGTCTGTGGTTAAAATGTAAAGTGACTTATTTCCATTTAACATCCTCTTATGTGCACAGGCATTTGGTGATTACTGTATTTTATTTGGTGCTATCATGTGCATTGTAAATAAACGTGAACATTCAAAGGACAAAGGATGCAATACTTGTGGACCTACCCTTCCATGAGATTCTTTTCCTATCGTAACCCCTGTCTTGAGGTCTCAATTCATTAAGGATGTGAGAGAACACGTAAACCCATAGTCTTGCCAGGACAAATAAATGCATAAATCTATAACAACAACAAAATCGTAAAAGCGTCATGTCTTTCTGTTCGTCTGTTTGAACACGTTAATCTCGAAAAGTACTAGGCGAATTTTCATGAAGTCTACACATATAACGAGCTTATCTTGGGGCAACGTATGGGCTTTGCTTCATTAAAATCGAACCTAGGAAAGTAAGATATCGTAATTTAAAATTTTATCTAAAACCCTTATTTCTGGCTATTTGTTTGAACCCGGTAATCCCCGAAACTACTAGACGAATGTTCATTGGATTTTCACTGATAATGTGAGCGTATGTTGGGGCAGTGTAAAAGCATTATATCATCAAATACGGATCACGAAAAAGAAAGATAACGTAATTTAAAGTTTTATCTAAAATCGTCTACTGACCTTGGTAGTTCGGATGTTTAATCATCAAGGTTTAGTACACAAAAGAACGAATACATGGTGATATTAGTGTCGTAGTACACTTAAGAACCAATAGATAGTGTTGTTAGATTTTTAAATCAGTGATTGATGTATCTTCGGAAGTTTACGTACGTGACAAAATCGAGCGCTTTATTCGCAACTTTAGGAACAGAAACTAACATCTAATTTTCGTGGCTAGGATATTCGAATTAACTGATTTCGCTTCGTGTATTGAAATGCTAACGACATTGCTTTACTTCTTTTGATAGGGTTAATTTATATCCTATGCTAGAAAAAGCGGGTTTATTAAGTCTCCTTTCTGATTTGGGTGCCTACTCATTGCATTTTGATTTAGTTTAGTTTAAGAATAAAATAGCTTACAAACACTCTAGTATTTCTCAATACAACTCTACGGCTAAAATAATGAGTACTACGTCGTCTCTGATATCCAGTGAAGTTCGTGAAGCGAAATTTGCTGCAGCTCTAGAGCGTCAGTCTTTAACTCGTCTCCGAAAAACGAGGTGCTATGTAACTCTGATCGGAAGTGTCATTCATTATCTCAGTCCTCAGAAACCTTCACTCACAGAGGCTTACAACGACTCTTCTCAAACAAGAGATCATAGGAGCTGAAATTTTGACGGAACGTGGCGCAGGCATGCGAATGTTTATGTACTGAATCCCACTTATACCTAACAATTCACCATTTCGCTTTGAACGTGTACAGTTCCCGGTGAGCTTGTATTTTTCCATGACCGTAAGCAAAGCTCATGGCCTCACGCTGTATGTTACGGTCGTCGAGCTTAGTGGTAGGTGTTTTCTGCACAATCTGCTCTATGTGGCCCTCTTCCGTCTTAGTCAAGCTCTTTAATCACGTCCCAATCACACTTCTACAAACGTTGTGTAGAAAGAAGTCAAATGGTTCAAATGGCTCTGAGCACTATGGGACTCAACTGCTGAGGTCATTAGTCCCCTAGAACTTAGAACTAGTTAAACCTAACTAACCTAAGGACATCACAAACAGCCATGCCCGAGGCAGGATTCGAACCTGCGACCGTAGCGGTCTTGCGGTTCCAGACTGCAGCGCCTTTAACCGCACGGCCACTTCGGCCGGCTGAAAGAAGTCAAAAAGAAATTCTATGTGTAAGAAGTCTTGAGCATAGGTGTAAATAAATAAATGCGGAATGCCAGGTTTCTCGGCTAGTAAATAAGTAAAATGAAAGATTGACGCACAGTCTGATAACTTAAAAACTGAACAATTTCTACTTTTCTTCCCTCGAAACCAACGGGACTAACTTTATTTTTATTTTCGAAGTATACGAAGAGGACTGTCACCTATATATTCTGTGCGGAAATCCCATTAGTATTGGAGTATACTGCACATATAAGACAAAAGGTTTAGGTAGTTTTACACATACTAAAATAACACATGTAAAGCTGTACATATTTTCACCTCAGTAATGACAACGGTAACGAATATAGGAGTTTTGATAATGGATACGGTGTGTTGTTGTATGACTAACCTGTCGTAGGCTTTCGTATTTGACTGTCATACGTGTCCGTAGCTCACACATCATTATGTAGCATGTATATCGTAAGCACTGGAATCACTGAAATACGTAAGTTTTAAGTTTGTTTGCGTGACCATCCTCCGCAGCAAGCACAGAAATACTTGTTTTGTAAGTATTTTCTAAGTAATTTATCTTTCCCAGACGCGTTTGGCCTTTTTCTTGCTCTACAGTATCGTCAGTGGAATCTATAACAATACAGTTTTGTTACTTTTAGATTATCAAACAGTTCACGTCGGTAATAAGGTAATAAAGTGGTAGTGCGACCTCCAGACCAGATACGAGGAAACGCAGGTCACAGCGAACGGTAAGTAATTACTTATTTACATAAAAATTCGTGACGTGACCTGTTTGATAATCTAAAAATAACAAAACTGTATCGTTATAGATCCAATCGATAATGCCTTAGAGCAAGGAAGAAGGCGAACCGCGTCTAGGAAAAATAATTTAAGTTTCATCTCGAAAAGGTGGTTTTATTTACAAAACAAGAAGTTAGGAGGCTGTCTGAATACTGTACTGTATCGTTTTACAGCTATTTGTAAACAGAAATAAGGTGTCCATTTCGCTAGTGTGAAGAGTGCGCGCCACACAGGAGCATTGAACCCGAATGCAGATGATGTACAGGCAGCGACTGATAGTGTAAATGTTAATGCATTAGACAATTTGCAGCATGTGTTGCTGTAAAAACGTATCGTATGAAATATTTCTTTTTTGTTCAAGAAAACAGCCACTTTTATTATTTTTATTATTTATCTTAGTTACAGCGATGCAGGATAGCGGTTTAGTTTTTTGAACCCACGTTAAGAAAGATGCCCTAAAGGCTGATTTAAGTGAGGTACCTATATCAAGAAGGGTATGACGTCACCCTGCTATTTCGAAATCTTCGGCACACACAAAAAGAAAAGATGACGACAAAATCATCTGTATCCAATGGGATTTTTCGCAGCACGCTTGAGCAACGTCAGTACGTGATGGAACATCTGCTTACTCGGATGCAAGCGTGTATCTGTCGTGACATACTATCGGTGATGTCATCACACCAGGCTGGTCCAAATTCTCTCACTCCTCAATGGCGATTCTGCGTAAGTCGCGCATAGGACGTTATTGTTGACGGCGTCTAAAAACTGTTCGTTCCAAACGATCCCGCGCATGTTCGCTTAGATTCGTGATCGAGGACCAGACAGGCTAATCTATTCTCCTGATCCTAGCATGCTGAAGGGACGTCCACACTTGAACACCAACATAAACACGTAAGTTATTATCAGTCAGCATTAAATTGCCACTAAAATATTGGATATATGGTCCTCTACTGGTTGCAGAAACTCGTCCCTGTAACGCGGGGCAGTGAGATTGCTCTCAACAACCACAAGATGTGTACAGTGGCCGTATAAAATGCCATCACAGGCATCATTCCACCATCACTTTGTTGCATATGTGGGGCACAGGGGCGTTCGATATTACCGCGTCGTCTCCAAACATGTTGTCTGTGATAATCAGGGAACAAAGAGATAAGAGTTATGTCCGTAAGCAACACCTGACGCCGATTCTGGGGCGTCTATTCAGTATGATGTCTTGCCCACTTGTAACAGAGTCGATGGTGTTGCGACGTACGACGTGGTGTTCACCACTGTCGTCGGGAATCAATGTTCATGTCATACAATCATCTCCTAACAGTTTGATGCGATACGTGATGTCCTGTAGCCTCTTCGAACGACGAGTTCTATTCTGGAGCACTTAGCCTACAACTCCTTTGACGCAAAGATGTAGGTATCGATTATTCTGTGCATCAGTCGAACGTGGACGGCCTTTCCGGTATAAGTCCTCAATATTACCTGTCAACTGAAACTGATTCTGTGTCCGCACCACATCACTTTGTCCGGTGCATACTTCGAGCAACATTCCTGACTGGCATGCCGTCTTCGCTTAATGTGATTGTGCGGACCTGATCATTAGTTTCAATTCTCCTTCGTGGTAAGATGCATGTTCACTCTACTGCTCCGTCTCTAATGCGTACCCATTTGTGTTTTACTTTCAACTGAATAGCTGCAGTCTATTCGAATGCGGCACCCTGCCCATATACAGCACTCACGGTAACTGTGTGTATATTTACAAACAATGATGACCTTCCGCTTGGTACGTGAACAGTCACAATAGCATAACACCTGTACAACAAATCGGATGATACAAAAGTTTTGTTTATTTCTGCATTTGAGAATAAAGATAATTTTGTGAGCCTGTCCAACAGATATCATTCTACCGATAAATGATGATCGGTTGAATTCTTCTGCAAATGAATAAAGACTTAGTTCTTTGGTTGCTCTTAGTGTACTTAAATACGAGTTTCTTCAAAGGTTCCCTATGGGCTAAGTGCTACTAAACTGACGTAAGTTAGTAGCGTCGGAAATGCAGAAAAATACGTCTACGACAGAATGCTTAGTGCATTATTACAATTTTTATAGGAAAACTTCGTTTATACTAACAGAAATATGTCAAACTGCATTGGGGAAGATTTGTTTTTGGAATTAATTTGTCAAATCCATTTACGATGTATAAGCTGGATACTCAGAAATAATATTTTTGTCAGCGTAAAAAGTTTCTTTAAATAATTCAAGTAAGGGAACCAATATTTATTTGGTCTTTTACAGAGAGTTTTCTCATCTAATGAAAATCGTTACTGTTACAGAGGAGAGGAAAAAAATAATAGGTGACATTTGAGTTATGGCAGTGTCATGAGAACAGTTTTCTCTTGATGTGCGTAGAAAAGCAGCCTAGAACGACGTTCTCATTGCTTATAACTTCAAAAATTAGGTTGTTGCTATGAGATAGTTGACTCAAAAATGTTCAAATGTGTGTGAATTCCTAAGGGACCAAACTGCTGAGGGAATCGGTCCCTAAACTTACACACTACTTAAACTAACTTATGCTAAGAACAACACACACATCCATGCCCGAGGGAGGACTCCAACCTCCGGCCGGAGTAGTTGACTCATGGAATACACGGACAGACGCTCATGTCTTCTGCGAGTGATACTTAGTGACACGGTAAGGCAAACTGTAACGTCCATCACAAAATATTTATTTCACCCACGTGTCAAGAACAGTTAAAATCTTACAGCAATTAGGAAAAACTGAATAGAATTTAAACTACTGTAAAACATGAAATGCAACACTTCAGAGCAAATACTGATACATCGAAGGTAAAGGAATCGGAATTTAGGGTTTAAGAATTATGAGAATAAAAGTAGTTAGAGATGGAGCATTAACTGTGTTTGTGCAGCAAAAGGTTTCTAATTACCTCTTTCTGTCAATTTTTTTCTGATGTAAAGAATTTAAACGAATGTTACGACGTCTATAATATGTTCTAACAGTGATGAAGATAGCAACCGCTTGACTAATGAATCTTACACCTCCATAACAAATATTATAAATCCTTTATTTTGTCGTTAGCGAAGTTCTTTCTTCTGATTCCTTTTCGTGTTGTAGGAAGGACGGCGTTGGGGAAACAATATGTTTCACTGTAATTACGGTATAAATGTATCTGGTTCCAGTGTTTTTCTCGTAATTTCAAAGAAAATTTCAAACAAACCACTGATAAAATCAGTAGCAACAAGAAGAGTGCAACTTTTAATTTCGGCAGTAGTAAACTTTCAGAAGACTACGTGGCAGATCTCCCGTAATACGTCACCAAAACTGAAGGTAATGAACAACAAATGATTGTTTTCCACAGCCCGCTTAATCATCTCGCTGCAAGAAACAATTTCCAATACATACATCTGTTCATCAAAATGTATTATTTAGGCAGACGCTTGGAAACAGTTCCATTAAACAGTGCAATCAAAAACGGAATATTAAAAGCATTGAAAGAAAATGGCATGTGAGGAAAAATAAAACTCACTTCCACAGTACACTAGTGTTTGCATACAGTCAAAGGAGGAGGAATAACCTGAAGCTTGACTTTTCGGAAGCCCGCTTCTGTGTTTTACGAAGTAGACAACGATGAGGGGTAGCAGTTCCAATTCTTTCACCATGCATTGTTCCTTTACTTCTCCGATGCTTAAACTTGTTTGTTGCGGCTGTGTATAGCATTCAGTCCAAAACCAAAAAATTAGAATATATATGTAACTTCTGAATGAGTTTTTCACTCTGCATCGCAGTGTGCTCTGATATGAAACTTCCTGGAAGATTAATACTGTGTGCCTTACCGAGACTCGAACTCGGGACCTTTGCCTTTCGCGGGCAAGTGCTCTACCAGAGAAAACGTAACTTGTTTTTATCACGATGTAATGCGATAAAACTCTAATGTACATGTATAATTAATCTATGTATTCAGAATTACTGCCTCCTCCTAGAACCGCAGTCCTACAAAGAATTTCCGAAGTTCCACAAGACATCAAACTATGATATAAACGAGCGTATCATAGTTTTTCGCTATGGGTAGGGAGCTAACAATATACGAAAGAATATAGGAAATATCCATTAATCTGAAAGACTTGTAAGTATTTATTGTGATATAAAATCACGTTAATGTGGTGTTATTGTACTTCAACTTAGATATTTCAGCAGTCGAAGAATTCTTATCCCGTGCTGTTCTCCTGGGAAAATTGTGACTTCTTTTCACACAGTCTGTTTACACAACACATATTTACATAATAAAAGGTATGAAAACCATTTACTGTTAGCCATGTATAGAATGGATGAAATCTGCCCCTCGTATTTTTCAGCGTATTTCTATTACGAAAACTATTGACAGAAGAGAGGGATCTGCTTGTATTGTCACTTAACATGGCAGAGAAATTTCGTATCAGACACCGGAACGTAAAAACTATAGATATTCTATTTCTGTCTGTACAGCAACCTTTTGTTGGAAGGTTATGTCGTATACTAAGGTTAAAAAAGTGCTAAGTCAGCTGGAAATTGTATATAGAATAGATTTAAGTATGGATTCCATTGGACACTGCAACTCTATTCAGTTTTAACAATTCATCTGTTTCATAAGATCAGTGACACTAATACCTGTTCTATTCATTACTGAAGTGATGCGATAATTAAAGTACTTCTGGATTTTGCTTCCAAAGACACCTCTGAGGAGTGGATATGGAAAACGTTCTAAATGCCACTTTTTCACAAAACGGGTTTTGCTGCATCTTCCTAGCCTTTGTCCAGTCGCTAAACTTCGGAGAAAGTTTTTCAAACATACGTTAGTAGATAGCGGACGGTCATTTTACTAACCTGCGGTTCTCTCTGGAGTTCCAGAATATAAAATAGATAAGGAGTGTTATTTTTTGAGAACAGTTCTACGAATTTAAATCTTTGTTCTCTATTTATGTACTTGTGTGATCACAGATAATGAATAATGTAGTAGTATTAACGGCATTTAGTACAAACACTTTCTTCCTGCTATTTTGTCGAAATATATTTGAAGCACCTACTTGCGAACCAATCCTAACGACTGCACACCAGGATGGTCTGAAAATGGGTCTATGTATGTAAACCGGTAGCTAGTAGAGAAAACAAAAATTGCGACAATATACTAAAACAAATATTATTTCTTCATACTTCACGAGAGTAGATTGAAACTGAAGAAACTGCGAAAAGGTAGGAATTTAAAGATATGGGATTTGGACAATCTGAAAGAACCAGTGGTTGTAGATAGTTTCAGAGAGAGCATTAGGGAACGATTGACAAGAACGGGGGAAAGAAATACAGTAGAAGAAGATTGGGTAGCTTTGAGATATGAAATAATAAAGGCAGCAGAGGGTCAAATAGGTAAAAAGGCGAGGACTAATAGAAATACTTCGGTAACAGAAGATATAGTGAACTTAATTGATGAAAGGAGAAAATATAAAAAAGCAATACAAACATCTCAAAAGAGAGATCGCGCGGAAGTGCAAAATGGCTAGGCAGGGATGGCTAGAGGACACATGGAAGGATGTAGAGGCAATATCAGTAGGGGTAAGATAGATACTGTCAACGAGAAAATTAAAGAGACCTTTGGAGAAAAGATAACCACTTGTATGAAAATCAAGAGCTCAGATGGAAAACCAGTTCTAAGCAAAGAAGGGAAAGCAAAAGGATGGAAGGAGTATATAGAGGATCTATACTAGGCGATGTACGTGAGGGTGTGTTACGGAAATGGAAGAGAAAATAGACGAAGATGAAGTGGAAGATACTAAACTTCGTGAAGGATTTGACAGAACACCGAAAGACCCAAGTGGAAACAAGGCCCCTGGAGTAGACAATATTCCATTAAAACTACTGATAGCCTTGGCAGAGCTAGCCCCGACAAAACTCTACCACCTGGTGAGCAAAGGCGAAATATCCTAAGACTTCAAGAAGAATATAATAATTCCAATCCCAAAGAAAGCAGTTGTTGAGAGGTGTGAAAATTATCGAACTATCAGTTTAATAAATCACAGCTGCAAAATACTAACACGAACTCCTAGCAGTCGAATGGAAAAGCTGATAGAAGCCGACCTCGGGAGGATCAGTTAGGAACACGTATTGCAAAACGTGGGGCAATACTGACCCTACGACTTACCATAGAAGATAGATTAAGGAAAGGCCAAACCTACGTTTCTAGCATTTATAGACTTAGAGAAGACTTTTGACAATGTTGACTGGAATACTCCCAAATTCTGAAGGCGGCTGGGGTAAAATGCAGGGACCGAAAGGCTATTTACAATTTCTACAGAAAGCAGATGGCATTTATAAGAGTCGAGGGAAATGAAAGAAAAGCAGTGGTTGGGAAGGGATTCAGACAGGGTTGTAAACTATCCTCGATGTTATTCAATCTGCATATCGCGCAAGCAGTAAAGGAAACAAAAGAAAAACTTGGACTACGAATTAAAATCCATGGAGAGGACCAATGACATTGTAATTCTTTCAGAGACAGCAAAAGGCCTGGTAGGGCAGTTGAACAGAATGGACAGTGCCTTAAAAGGAGGATATGAGGTGAACATTAACAAAAGCAACACGAGGATTATGGAACGTAGTCGAATTAAATCATGTGATGCTGAGGGTGTTAGATTCGAAAATGAGAAAAGTAGTAGAAGAGTTTTGCTATTTGGGGAGCAAAATAACTAATGACAGTTGAAGTAGGGAGGATATAAAATGTAGACTGGCAATGGCAAGGAAAACATTTCTGATGAGGAGCAATTTTTTAACATCGAGTATAGATTTGAGTGTCAGAAAGGCATTCCTGACAGTATTTGTATGGAGTGTAGCCACGTATGCAAGTGAAACATGAACGATAACTAATTTAGACAAGAAGAGAATAGAATCTTTCGAAATGTAGTGCTACAGGGGAATGCTGAAGGTTAGATGGGTAGATCACATAGCTAATGACGAGGTATTGAACCGAATTGGGGAGAAGAGGAATTTGTGGCACAACTTTACTAGAAGAAGGGATCTGTTTGTAGAATATGTTCTGAGGCATCAAGGGATCACCAATTTAGTATTGGAGGGCAGAGTGGAGAGTAAAAACCGTCGACGGAGACCAAGACATGAATACACTAAGCAGATTCAGAAGGATATAGGTTGGTTGCAGCAGTTACTTGGAGATGAAGAAGCTTGCGCAGGATAGAGTAGCATGAAGGACTGCATCAAACCAGTCTCTGGATTGAAGACCACAACAAGAACAACTTCGTCTGAGGTTTTTCAAAAACATTTTGTAACTGCATTCGCTGAAGGCTTCAAATATTGCCATTCTGCTAGGTCAACATGTCTCATTTATTTATCTGTAGCTAGACGCTTTGTTTTACACCTACCATGTGTATTACTTCTCAATTCTGCACCCCTTAACACATACTAATCTTATGTGGATGAATGATGTGTCGTTAAAAAGATTTGTTTAAACAGCTTCTTACATTGCATACCGACTTTTCATCAAAAGTTACTATCTGTGGATAATTTACCATAAAAGAGACTTTTAAATATCATAGGTAGAAGAACATCATGGTTGCCCAGAATTATACTTTTATGTTACGATAATAACTTCTTAATCACGAATAAGTGACTTCCTCTTCATATCATCTTATTGCAGATACCATTTTATTTGCTTCAAAGTGCTTATTAACTGAATACTTTGTATACAGCATTGTCACATGTAATAACCATGACCACTGCGGTAACCTTGTTATCTCTGACCGCCGTACAAGTTGACTTTTCTAAACGAATATACTTTCCAAAACGACAAACATATTTGTCATTGGCAGACTAAAACTGTGTGCCGGAGCGAGACTCGAACTCGGGACCTTTACCTTTCGCGGGAATGTGCTCTAACAACTGAGCTAGCCAAGCACGACTCACGACCCGTCCTCACAGCTTCAATTCTGCCAGTACCTCGTCTCCTACCTTCCAAACCTCACAGAAGCTCCTCTGCGAACTTTGCAGAACTAGTACTCCTGGAAGAAAGGATACTGCGGAGACATGGCTTAGCCACAGCCTGGGGGATGTTTCCACAGTGAGATTTTCACTCTGCAGCGGAGTGTGCGCTGATATGAAACTTTCTGGTAGATAAAAACTGTGTGCCGGACCGAGACTCGAACTCGGGACATTTGCCTTTCGCGGGCAATTGCTCTACCAACTGAGCTACCCAAGCACGACTCACGACCCGTCCCACACAGCTTCAATTCTGCCAGTACCTCGTCGCATACCTTCCAAACTTCACAGAAGCTCTTCTGCAAACCTTGCAGAACTAGCACTGCTGGAAGAAAGGGTACTGTCACCTTGAATTGTGATTTACCTCTCGCTACAGCAACCTGACGTACTTACTGTAACTGAAAATATGTGTCGAATTAAAGTTATAGATGTGTCCCTGATCACTGTAAATCGTAGAAGTGGGTAGAAAAATTCCGAATGGAAAAAATATTTTCGGGCACTTGTACACACGAATACTTATTATTAATTGGTGCTTCTATAGTGCGCTTATATATTTCTATTACAGTATAGAGTACGTAGTGCAACTGAAGTCTTAAAACAGAGTTCGTGTTTACTCTGGCCTTAGTAATATACTAGTGACAATGCGAAGACTAGATTATGACCTATATATTTCGGTGAATATTTACTTCTTTGCGTTTTATATTCCTATCTATCATCAAACTTCTGTTCAGCAATAAGGAAATATAAGTATTACCGTCGAAAGTTAAAAATTACAAGCAACTGACGACAGTCAAATATTGTCATGAGCAGTAAATTACATTGCTTTACTTCTTTTAATTTTTGTTTATATTTACATATTAATTATGAGCTACTATCAACAACAGGGTGGAGTACGTACTACTCACACAAACAATAAATGGCATGTTTACGATGCCAATGAAAAGAACATTAGATTTTAGTGGGAAGCGTCGCTAAAAAACGGTTTCTGCAGCTCCAATATCTGCTCCGAATGTGCGTGGAAATGTGTACTGACGCTACAAAAAAGCGGTTTGCATGTCTACAGATGGTGGTAGTGTCGCGTACACAAGGTGTAAAAGGGCAGTGCATTGGCAGAGCTGTTATTTGTACTCAAGTGTGGACAGGTTTCCAACGAGATTATGGCCTCTTGGTGGGAATTAACAGAATTAAACCTGGAGCTAGGAGCATGGAACATAACATTTCGGAAATCGTTAGGAAGCTCAATATTCCGCGATCCACAGTGTCAAGGATGTGCCGAGAATGGCACATTTCAGGCGTTATCTCTCACCACGGAGAGAGCGCTAGTCGACGGCCTTCACTTAACGGCGAGACCAGCGGCGTTTGGGTGGAGTTGTCAGTGTAAGCAGATCAGAAGCACTGTATGAAATAACCACAGAAATCAATATGGGACGTTTGACGAATTTATCCATTAGGAAATTGAGGTGAAGTTAAATTTACTGGCCTAGGGTTGGTGCCGTTGCTAAGTTGCCACCGTTTAGTTGGTATAGGTACGGTTATCGTCTTCTTCTTGTATTCATTGGCGCCACTCCGTTTGCAAGCGTTGTCTGTCCGCTGTTGGCAACAGCGGTGGTTATCGATTTCTAATAACGGTGGTACTATCTTTGGGCGACGTCGTGGTGTTTCCGTGTCGTGTGAGTCGGCAGTTTGATTGGGGATGGACGAGCAGCCAGGTCCTTGCAGGGCTAGAACACTGGCGGATGCATGCACTGCCGGATGGAAGGGATGTATTCACAAGGGGTACAACCTCGTTGGCAACCGGACCCAGGAAGTATGAGTGGACCTTAATTCAAGTATTGAAACCTCCATCATTGTGAGATCTCGCCATTTGCTTGCGTGCCGAGAATTACTTTGAATTTGTTGCCGTTAAGGCCTTGTCTAAAAAATTTTAACTGGTCAACTGTAATTGTTCTTTTAAAAATATTTTAATTACTGTAATTGCAAGTTGAAGAAATTTATCTGGTTCTTAAGATTGCTATTCAGGCCTTCAGCCGTGAAACCGTTTTAAATTATCGCTGTTGGGGCCTTCAGCCAAGAGATAGTAGAATTGGTTGTCATTAAGGCCTTCAGCCGTGAGTGCTCCTTGTCTTAAGATTTTAATTAGACAATTGTATTCTAGCAGTGAGACTTTGATGGTTGTTCTTTTAAAAAAATTTTAATAACTGCAACTGCAGGTTCAAGTAGTTTAACTGGTTCTTAAGATTGCTATTCAGTCTTGAGCCGTGAAACAGCTTTTAAATTATCGCTATTGGGTCCTTCACCGAGAAATAGAAAATCAAATGGCTCTGAGCACTATGGGACTCAACATCTTAGGTCATAAGTCCCCTAGAACTTAGAACTACTTAAACCTAAGTAACCTAAAGACATCACACACATCCATGCCCGAGGCAGGATTCGAACCTGCGACCGTAGCAGTCCCGCGGTTCCGGACTGCAGCGCCAGAACCGCACGGCCACCGCGGCCGGCACCGAGAAATAGATTTGAATTTGTTGTCATTAAGTCCTTCAGCCATGGAACACTTCTTAATTTATTGTCACCCTTTATTTGTTGTTGTTTCCAAACAACAGAAATTGTTTACGGCCCCATCCACAATCGCAACCCAATCATGCCTTCCTTGGTACCAGGTCCCAATAACCTTGGTGTCTTCAGAGGAGTCCGGAGTTCAGTTGGTAAAAAGCTGATGGCTGGGTTGGAGTGTGTTCCGACACCACGAACCATGGACCCAATCTGTCAGCAAAGCAGTGTGCAAACTTGTGGTGATTCCACAATGGCCGGCCGGGGTGGCCGAGCGGTCCTAGGCGCAACAGTCTCGAACCGCGCGACCGCTACGGTCGCAGGTTCGAATCCTGCTTCGGACATGGATGTGTGCGATGTCCTTAGGTTAGTTAGGTTTAAATAGTTCAAAGTTCTAGGGGACTGATGACCTTAGAGGTTAAGCGCCATAGTGCTCAGAGCCATTTGAACCATTTGAACCATTCCACAGTGGCGTGGACTGAGTTTACATATAATGGACTGGGTCCTCTGGATTTTCGACTACTTGAAGAACATTTGCAGTCATTTATTGACGTTTCTTCGTAAAGAGTGTTGGAACTTTTATAGATGACAGCGCGCCATGTTACCGGGACACAGTTGTTCACGATTGGTTTTAGGTCGTTGAGGACAGTTCGAGCGAATTGTTTGGCCATCCATATCGCCGGGAACGAATACCATCGAAAATTAATGGGACTTAATCGAGAGACTCGTTCACGCCCAAAATCCTACACGGGCGACCATTACACAATTATGAACGACTATACAGTCAGCATGGCTCTATATTTCTGCAGTGGACTTCGGACGAGTTGTTGAGTTCACGCCCCTTCGAGTTTCTTCACTGCGCCAGGCGAAATGAGGTCGGACACGATATTAGGGGGTAATAACCCGTGTCTTCTGTCAGCTGAATACACATGGCATACAAGGGTGAATCACAAACTCAAAATTATTATTTTACGTCGTTTGGTTCAATTTTAATTACTCGAAATACTGCCATTATTTTTAACTAAGAAAGTGTAGAAGTTTCTCGCGGGTCCCTTGGTTGTACAATAACTGCAGTTTCTAAGAAGTTTCAGTATGTGGCTACCAGTTGAAGGATTAACTTAATAAGTATCGTTACGGGGCAAACCGCGAGCAATGTCAAATATAGGAATGGAAATATCTGCATAAAACGGCTTTCCTTCGTTTCGAATGTAACTGACGAGGGTACTGCGTTACCTTCGCAGATCCCTGACGCCGTATGCGCACTCACGCGGCCGGTTTTGCAAAATGGCGGAGACGTGACCGCGACAGAAATTGGCGCACGCGGCGGCTTCATCAGTCACGGCGCGCAGACGTTTAGCGCTGCTGGCAAATTGCGGGCCCATTCGTCCCGCCCGGCGGTGACTGGCGACTTCCTGGCCGTGTCGCAGCCCGCCGGCCGCCCATTTGAGCGTAATGACCCACCGAGCGGCAGCTCTTCCACGCGCAGTTGCCGTCGCCGGACCGCAAGCAAACCCCGCCACGTGTAATTTCGGTCGCCCGCCCTCAGATACTTAACTGCCGTTCAGTACTCTGCTGCCCGGCATGCCTTAATTGCATCGGGAAACCTACTCAGAGCGTCTGCCATGGAAATGAACTGTCGTCATTGTCAAGTCATGCAGAATTGGAAATTTTTTTAGCTTGCGCTCCAAAGTTTTGATAAAATGCTTACTATACTATATACTACCAAAAAAGGTGCCATAAAATTTTGCACTGTTCCAGATGGTTTCAAGTAACTCGTAATCATATGGCAGACTTCAGAGCTTTGGGTCAGCCACAGCTTGCTAATCTTGAAGCGTGTTCAGTGTGCTGTCCACTTGCGGGCCGAGACTCGGCCTGAGTAATCGCACTCGGTAGCAGCACTTACTATGTACCTACGTGTTTAGTTTGACGTTGATACCACATAAGAATAATTTATGATCTGAAGATGGCAGTAGCCGAAACCGGTCATAGTGAAATGAAAAAAAATATGTGATCAAGACGGACCTGTAAAATAAAGTGCCTAGAATATGATCAGACTCATTTTCTGGCTTTATGTATTCAGTTGATGTGATCGGTATGAATTGGCTTCGCTCGGTTGTTCCCGGTATCGCACGACATTTTATTTTGATGCGACATTTTCTTCCAACATCAGGTGCAGCTTATTCTGGTCGGCACGACTTACAAGGGAAACTTCTCCAACCATCCCCGTCAGATTTAGTGGTAAAATGGTCAGGATGAGAGACTGTCAAAAACTGACCACAGATCAAACTTCAATACAAGAAGAGTGAGTACTTAACTGTGAAAAAAGAAGAAAAATGGAAAAAGCGAACGGTCCAAAATTCAGATGTGCAACATGGAGCGAATTCGCGCGTGACGGCGTCGTGCTTCTGTGGTCACGCTGTTGGACTGTTGTTGTTGTTGTGGTTTTCAGCCCTTGAGTGATTTGTTCCAGCTCTCCATGCTACTCTATCCTGGGCAAGCTTCTTCATTTCCAAGTAACTACAGCAGCCTACATCCTTCTGAATCTGTGTAGTGTACGCATATCTTGGTCTCCCTCTACGATTTTTACCCTCCACCCTGCCCTCCAGTACTAAATTGGTGATCCCTTGATGCCTAAGAACATGTCCTACCAACCGATCCCTTCTTCTAGTCAAGTTGTGCCAAAAACTCCTCCGCAATTCTATTCAATACCTCCTCATTAGTTATGTGATCTTCAGCATTCTTCTGTAGCACCACATTTCCAAAGCTTCTATTCTCTTCTTGTCAAAACTGTTTATCGTCCATGTTTCACTTACATACATGGCTACACTCCATACAAATACTTTCAGAAACGACTTCCTAACACTTAAATACCCGACGTTAGCAAATTTGTCTTCTTCAGAAACGCTTTCCTTGTCATTGCCAGTCTACAGTTTGTATCCTGTCTACTTCGACCATCATCAGTTATTTTGCTCCTCAAATAGCAAAACTAATCTACTACTTCAAGTGTCTCATTTCCGGATCGAATACCCTCTGCATCCCCTTATTTAATTTGACTACATTCCGTTATCCTCGTTTTGCTTCTGTTGATGTTCATCTTATACCCTCCTTTCAAGACACTCTCCATTCCTTCCAACTCCTCTTCCAAGTCCTTTGCTGTCTCTGACAGAATTACAAAGTCATCGGCGAACCTCAAAGTTTTTATACCTTCTCCATGGATTTTGATACCTTTTCCGAATTTTTCTTTTGTTTCCTTTACTGCGTGCTCAATATACAGAATGAATAACATCGAGGAGAGGCTACAACCCTGTCTCACTCCCTTCCCAACCGCTGCTTCCCTTTCATGTCCCTCGACTCTTATAACTGCCATCTGGTTCCTGTACAAATTTTTAATTCGCTGTATTTTACCCCTGCCACCTTCAGAATTTGAAAGAGAGTATTCCAGTCAACATTGTCAAAAGCTTTCCCTAAGTCTACAAATGCTAGAAATGTAGATTTGCCTTTCCTTAATTTAGCTTCTAAGATAAGTCGTAGGGTGAGTATTGCCTCACATGTTGCAATATTTCTACGGAATCCAAACCGATCTTCCCCGAGGTCGGCTTCTACCCGTTTTTCCATTCGTCTGTAAAGAATTCGCGTTATTATTTTGCAGCCGTGATTTATTAAACTGATAGTTCGGTCATTTTCACATCTGCCAACACCTGCTTTCTTTGTGATTGGAATTATTATATTCTTCTTGAAGTCTGAAGATATTCGCCTGTCTCATCCGTCTTGCTCATTTGTTGGTAGAGTTTTGTCAGGACTGGCTCTCCCAAGGCCGTCAGTAGATGTAATGGATTGTTGTCTACTTCCGGCGCCTTGTTTCGACTCAGGTCTTTGAGTGCTATGTCAAAATCTTCACGCAGTATCATATGTCCAATTTCATTTTCATCTACATCCTCTTCCATTTCCATAATATTGTCCTCAAGTACGTCGCCCTTGTATAGACCCTCTATATACTCCTTCCACCTTTCTGCTTTCCTTTCTTTGCTTATAACAGGGTTTCCATCAAAGCTCTTGATATTCACGCAAGTGGTTCTCCTTTCTCCAAAGGTCTCTTTAATTTTCCTGTAGGCAGTATTTATCTTACCCCTAGTGAGATAATCCTCTACATCCTTACATTTGTCCTCTAGCCATCCCTGCTTAGCCATTTTGCACTTGAAGTCAATATAATTTTTGAGACGTTTGTATTCCTTTTTGCCTGCTTCATTTACTGCATATTTATATTTTCTCCTTTCATCAATTAAATTCAACATCTCTTCTGGTACCAAAGGATTTCTACGAACCATCGTCTTTTTACCTACTTTATCCTCTGCTGCTTTCAATATTTCATCTCTCAAAGCTACCCATTCTTCTTCTACTGTTTTTCTTTCCCCCATTTGTGTTAATCGATCCCTAATGCTCTCCCTGAAACTCTCTACAGCCTCTGGTTCTTTCAATTTATCCAGGTCCCATCTCCTTAAATTCCCATCTTTTTGCAAAAATCGTACAAATTTCTCTGAGCACTATGGGACTTAACATCTGTGGTCATCAGTCCCCTAGAACGTAGAACTACTTAAACCTAACTAACCTAAGGACATCTCACACATCCATGCCCGAGGCAGGATTCGAACCTGCGACCGCAGCGGTCTCGCGGTTCCAGACTTAAGCGCCTAGAACCGCACGGCCACACCGGCCGGCTCATCTTTTTGCAGTTTCTATAGTTTTAATCTACAGTTCATAAACAATAGATAGAGGTCAGAGTCCACATCTGCCCCTGGAAATCTCTTACAATTTAAAGCCTGGTTCCTGAATATCTGTCTTACCATTATAAAAACTATCTGATACCTTTTAGTATCTCCAGGTTACTTCCATGTGTACAGCCTTCTTTCATGATTCTTGAATCAATTGTTAGATATGATTAAGTTATGCTCTGAGCAAATTCTACCAGGCAGCTTCCTCTTACACTTCCTCCCCCCAATCCATATTCACCTACTACGTTTCCTTCTCTTCCTTTTCCTACTGTCGAATTCCAGTCACCTACGACTATTAAATTTTCGTCTCCCTTCACTATCTGTTTAATTTCTTTTCTCTCATCATACATTTAATCAACATCTTCGTCATCTTCAGAGCTAGTTTGCATACAAACTTGTACTACTGTAGTAGGCGTGGACTTAGTAGACACGATAACGCGTTCACTATGCTGTTTGTAGTTGCTTACCCGCACTCCTATTTTTTTATTGATTATTAAACCTACTCCTGCATTACCCATATTTGAGTTTGTTTTTATAACCCTGTATTGACCTGACCAAAAGTCTTGTCTTGTCACCGAACTTCACTAATTCCCATTAAATCTAATTTTAACCTATCCATTTCTCTTTTTTAATTTTCTAACCTACCTGCCCGATTAAGGGATCTGACATTCCACGCTCCGATTCGTAGAACGCCAATTTTCTTTCTCGTGACAACGACGTCCTCTTCAGTAGTCCCCGCCCCGAGATCCGAATGGGAGACTATTTTACCTCCACAATATTTAACCCAAGAGGATGCCGTCATCATTTAATCATACAGTAAAGCTGCATGCCTTCGGGAAAAATTACGGCTGTAGCTTCCCATAGCTTTCCGCCTTTCGCAGTACCAGCACAGAGAAGTCGTTTTGATTAGTGTTACAAGGCCAGATCAGTCAATCATCCAGACTGTAGCCCCTGCAACTAGTGAAAAGGCTGCTGCCCCTCTTCAGGAACCACACGTTTGTCTGGCCTCTCAACAGATACCCCTCCACTGGACTACGAAGCGGGAAGTTTGCGTTCAAATCTCTGTCGTGCTCCATTTTCCTCTCCCCCCAGTCATTGACGAGTCTGTTCTATTGTAGTCTTGGCAACTGTCGTTCTATACATTGGATATAGGATATGAGTCATGTGGTAGTAATATATTACCGTCGTAAGGAAATGTGATGAGTAAAGGGAGCTGGCGAGATGCCGGATAGATCTCTCACAGAAATGAAAACATCAAATAAAACGGTGTGAACTACGTTACAAGATGGAATTCAAGAATCAAAACTTCCAATATTGAACGATACAGTCATAACACGTGGTATGTGTGAAGAGAAAGCAGGAGATATTTATTTCTGGAGATCGCTTCCTTATTTCTGACTCGTACAAACGAGACAGACACAAGTTTGAATACAGCGAACAGACACGTGAAAGACCGGACGGAAAGTTCATAATATTGTAAGAAAAAAAATGCTGGAACACGGGGAAGATCTGAACAGGGACATCCAGTTTCCCCTTCCATGATGGACACTACAAGCACGTTACCCCTTGCTCGTTAAACTTCCCTCGATGTTGGCCTTTTCACTGTTTTGATTTTGCTTCTTTTTTTCACAGTTTAGTACACCTACCACCTGTTTTCATGCTTGATCTGTGTTCGGTTTTTGACGAGCTGTCCACTGCACCATCTTACCACTAAATCTGAGGGGCGTGCAATCCGGATTTTCCCTTGTTAATTCGGCAGAATCGTGGTGTAAGCTCGTTGCTATATATTCGCGATGTAAAGGAAGTTGGCAGGTCCAGTGGCTGTTTGGGCAAAAAGAGGTAGTCTGCATGTGAGACTCTAACGTTGCGTGTTGCGTACTTTATAAATTTAGTCATCCCAGTTACATCAGCGTTAACTGGCTTTCTTCATTTTCCCTGTAGTTCGAGGAATACGACGAGTCTGGCGAGGAAAACTCACCAGTGCACCTAACTCAGATGTAATCGGTTGGTAGGACATGTTCTGAGGCATCACGGGATCACCAATTTAGTGTTGGAGGGCAGCGTGGAGGGTAAAAATCGAAGAGGGAGACCAAGAGATGAGTACACTAAGCAAATTCAGAGGGATGTAGGTTGCAGTAGTTACTTGGACACGAGTGGTTCTAGGCGCTTCAGTATGGAACCGCGTGACTGCTACGGTCGCAGGTTCGAATCCTGCTTCGGGTATGAATGTGTGTGATGTCCTTAGGTTAGTTAGGTTTAGGTAGTTCTGAGTTCTATGGGACTGATGACCTCAGATGTTACGTCCCACAGTCCTCAGAGACATCTGAACATTTGAAAGAAGGACGCGCGTCGTATGGGGATCCACGGTTCATCTTAAGGCAACCTGCCCCGTGTCAAATTTTTCCGGAGGGAAAACCAAGTGCTCAACTCTGCAGGCGATGTGCGACATCAGCAGAAACTGTCGTACGCGGAGACCTTGTCAGGCCCATTATAAGAAACCGGGAATGGGCAGGGCCTTGACATACGATGTCAGGGAGAAAATGAAGGAAATCAGGATTTAACTGCACGTAGAATATTGAAAAATGAACAGAGATCAACGGCGACTCTCTAGGAGAGACTAAGCCCCAGACCTTAGACGGTAGCAAGACATCTGGAAAAGAAATTACTGTGGCCGTTAAACATCCCGAGGTACCACTAGGATGCATTGCCGATGACGTTTCAGTGTCATCAGTAGGTAGTAATATGCTACTTGAGTAAGACACAAACCCAAAGAACCCTACATTAAGCGACCTGTTTGATCACCCAGTATCATGTATGGATAATTCAAGAAAGTCGTTTAAATAAACGAACCGGTCCCCTAGAATACAAAGTCCGCAAGAGACACAGGTTTAGTTAGGAAAGGAACACGCACAAGAGAAATCCTTAAGAAATCTCAGACAGGGGAAACGGCGGTGGTCGATGCAACATGGGTAATGGCTTCCATTCGGAATGAGGGCATTGAGATGGAGCTAGACAATCACGTGAATACAACAGCGTTAGCATCTTCCGGATCTCTTCCGGTTGCGAGTTTGCTTTGGTCGGAAGATACTGAACAGTAGTAAACAGTTAACTGTGGACTTAAGCCATCATCAGCATCGGAAATGAAGAAGGAACGACGGTACAGAATGTGACGATCCGATGGCAGGGTGTGGTCATGGCGAATGCCCGGTGAACGTCTCCGGCAAGCGTGTGTAGTGACAAAAGTAAAATTCGGAGGCGGTGGTGTTATGGTGTTGCGCTATCACAGCACAAACCTACATTGATGTTTTAAGCTTCCCATGTTGACGAGCAATTCGGCGATAGCGACTGCATCTTTCAACATTATCGAACACCTGTTCATGTTGCACGGCCTGTGGCGGAATGTTTACATTAGCATAGAATCCCTGTAATGGACTGGCCTATACGGAGTCCTGACCTGAAACCTGTAGAACACGTTTGGGAAGTTTTGGAAAGCCGACTTCGTGCCAGCCTTACCGACCGACATCGATACCTCTCCTCAGGGTAGCACTCCGCGAAGAATTGGCTTCCATTCCCTAAGAAACCTTCCAGCACCTGATTGAACGTATGCCTGCGAGAGTTGATGTGGTGTCACCGCCAGACACCACACTTGCTAGGTGGTAGCTTTAAATCGGCCGCGGTCCATTAGTACATGTCGGACCCGCGTGTCGCCACTGTCAGGATCGCAGACCGAGCGCCACCACAAGGCAGGTCTCGAGAGACGTACGAGCACTCGCCCCAGTTGTACGACGACGTTGCTAGCGACTACGCTGACGAAGCCTTTCTCTCATTTGCCGAGAGACAGAATAGCCTTCAGCTAAGTTAATGGCTACGACCTAGCAAGGCGCCATTTGTACCATTGCTTGTATCTCAAGATAGTCTCACTTGTATCATCAAGAATGCTGTATACCAAAGGACGATATAAAAGTTAAATGTTCTAGTAGCTACGTTCTTTTCTTTATCACATTCATTACGAATCCTGTTCCAGACTTAACGCAAGACGGCGTGAGTTTACGCGTGCCCTTTCGGCTACTTCACTGTGGACTGGCTGCCTTATCAGTCCAGTACAGTTGAAGCTATCATCAAGGCTAACGGTGGGCCAACATCATATTGAAATCCAGCATTACCGATGGAGGGTTCCACAAACTCATAAGCCATTTTCAGCCAGGTGTCCGGGTACTTTTGATAATGTAGTGTAGAATCTATGTTACTAAAGAATTCATGCGCAGTGTTGATGATTGTGTGATATGGCCCATAAATTTCTCCGACCATTGTGCATACCATATTTTATTCAAGTATACCCGAAAAAAAATACTTTTCGTGACCGTTGTGTGTGACAGCTTAACCTCTCACTATTGCAGGCTGCTGTACTTAGGCAACATATTAGACAGACTTGTCACAAATGCTTACGCTACCAAACGAGGTATCGGGAGCGGATCATTTGGTGGACCGAATATGCAAAACTCGCACTTCTAAATCCATTACACAGTATGCAAAAGCCCAAGCATATTGGCGTAAACAAACGGCGGAATATTACATCCCCTGTTAAGAGACCTTTATCGACAATCAGATAGACTTTCGGCTAGCATAATCAGACTGAAACGCTGTAAGTCGAAAATAACCGCCCTAGCCCGGCAGCGTCTGGACGGGGTGCGTAGGCGAGCTCGAGGCACGGACTATCTTATGCAGGAACGTACATCCTTATGCCATGTAATAAGCGAGACACGTAGAGGGAAGCAGAGAATAATGACCGCAATATCGGACGATGACGAAGTATAGTATACTACTCAGACCGCCATAAAACAGCATGTGGCGAAGTATTATAGTGATCTCTAAGCATGAACGGTAGTAGATAGACTGGACGGTGAAGAACTTTTAGCAGACGTTACGACGAGAATACGGGAGGAGGATAATGCATACAACTCAGGTCGAAATAAAACCTTAATTAACGACGCTCCGAGAAACAAGTCAGCTGGTCCCAATGGGCTTTCGGTCGAATTTTATGTACGCATGTGGGACATAATAGGAAATGAGCTCACATATATGTTCAATAAGTTATTAACTGACCAGGCGTTCCTTCCTATATTTACGGAGGGAATGATTGTACTCATTCCGATAAACAAAGCAACAAGAGGATTTCAGATTTACGACCACTTACCTTACTCAACGCTGACTTTAAAATTCTCACTCGAATCCTGAACAGAGGGATGAAGCCATTCCTGCAACATGTCAGTGGCCCTTATCAAATGAGTGCAATAAAGGGAAGATCAGTGCTAGATACCTTATGCGAGTATATGGACGTCATAAACCTCACTTGGATAAGTGACAGTACTCCTTCTTTATTGTTTTTAGATTTTGATTAAGCCTTCGTTAAGATCTTATAGCTTCTTATTCAGCACCATACAGAAAATGGGATTCAACGACCATTTTGTAAGTGTCATACGTAAATTTATCAGTGTTTTTTTTTTTCCAGGATTAAAATCTATGGACAACTGACTGAAACATTTCTAGTTCAACAGTCAGTACGTCAAGGGTATCCACTGTCTATGCCTTTACATACGATCGCGGTTGAACCTTTGCATTCGACAATGCACCAGAAATTGAGAGGACTACTGATCTTAAATATTACGATAGTTTGTCACGGTTACGCCGACGACATAAGCGATATTGTAAATTCGAATTCAGAGGTCGGTGAATTGTACACCAGTTCTCACGTTCCTCCGGCGCAAAACTGAAGAAATTGTTCAAATGGCTCTGAGTACGATGGGACTTAACATCTGAGGTCATCAGTCCCCTGGACTTAGAACTACTTAAACCTAAGTAACCTAAGGACATCACACACATCCATGCCCGAGGCAGGAATCGTACCTGCGACCGCAGCAACAGCGCGGCTCCGGACTGAAACACCCAGAACCGCTCGGCCACAGCGGCCGGTTCTGAATCATCAGAAATACGAAATAATGCACCTCGGTTCTTACAATAGTACAATAGTAGCGGACTATTTAGATGTAACTGAAGAGAGACTCCAACTCGGATTGTGATTAAGGGCGAATCCATTGCTCATGACTACGAAGAATTGGGAGCGGAAACTTAATGTCATCAGAGCATTGCTGAAGGACCATAACATGCGATCGTTAGACCGATTGCAGAAAGTTCACTTTATAAATACATACATACTTAGCAAAATATGTCATGTCGCAGAAGTCTTGCCGATACTGCAAGTCACCGCACATACAATACTCAAATGGGTCTGAGCACTATGGGACTCTACTTCTGAGGTCATTAGTCCCCTAGAACTTAGAACTAGTTAAACCTAACTAACCTAAAGACATCACAAACATCCATGCCCGCGGCAGGAGTCGAACCTGCGACCGTAGCGGTCTTGCGGTTCCAGACTGCAGCGCCTTTAACCGCACGGCCACTTCGGCCGGCCATACAATACTAGCTGCAGCGTGTTGGTATGTGTGGAGACAAAATATTTTCAAAGAATCCTTCCATACGGAGACTGCAGAGGCACAACGGGGGACTTGCACTTAAAGACGTTAAATGTAGATGTGACGCACTGTTTGTAACTCGTGCTTTTAAACTAATACGTGCCACTAAGACAGGCGTTACGAAACTTCTATTCCTCTCGTTGGATCCTGAGCACAGGAACGCTCCTGTTAATATAGCACATATGTAGCACATATAGGTGTGAAGAAAATGGATAGTAATTTTCAATTTACTTATGTAGCGAGAATTTCGCGAGTCCATGTACTTGCTCTCCATTCTGAACGAGTCCTCTTGCACCCAGGAAAAAAAGAAAATGACAAATGGGCACCAGCGAAGACTCACTACTCGCGTCTACGAACACACAGAGAGTGGAGGACGAGAAGTTGAAAGTGAGGGTATGGAGCTCATTTCTGATATCTATTGGCGAACTGTCATCGAAATCATTGAAAAATGAATGGGAATCACAGAGGAGAAGAATGGGATATCTCAGTACCTGTTATGCAGTCGCACAGTCGACGGGTGCCGCACATCTTCTGTGGAACGGCGTTACAAAAGGAAAAGGAATTTAAAGATTTAGTTCACGATAAAAGAGATAAAAATTAAAACGATGGACAGACGATTTATATGGGAATAATTACCTGTACATCAAGAGGCACTTGAACATGGAACACGTGATGGAATTGATAATGCCAATAGTAAATTTTCTAAATCACAAACAATATTACTTCACCAGTTGCAGTAGTTATTGATGGAACTGAATGAAGAGTAGCCACACGTTAAATACTACAGCCAAGTTTATATTATTTAAGTGAAATGAAGTGTCTGCAACGATTTAAGAAAATACTATTATTGAATTTCTGAAGGAAAAAGGAAAGCAAGAACGAAAGTTAGAGGAACTAGAATTTACTGCAGACCTTGCAGTTTAAATAAAATTGACTGTAGACTGGCCCCAGTAACATACTGCATGGAGCGAAGCAATTTATTTCTGATTTCAAGGCGGACTGTGTGCATTTAAAAAGGAAATCGTTTTGTGGAAGGCCAACTTCTGACCAGGAACACCATCCATTTCCCTAATGCGAAATTTGAAAGAACCATTCTGGCGTCGAAATCATTATTGGAAAAGCTCGAGTACACTGCCAGTTCCCACATTTGTTTTTAAGATGTTTTTGGATTCTTTTCCATTTAAGTTGAAAGAGTCTCCCTCTGCATCACCCGTTGGAACTGGTCGATATGCAGTGTGATTACCCGTTTATAAGACAAATTCATTTAGGCTATATACCCAGCAGTACTAAGTTATTTTCCAGGGTGTGAGTTTGCAAACGTGATATCAATGTTTCGATCAAAATATGTGCGTGAATGGTTCTTTACGATTACGAAAAAAAATAACAACGATTATGTAGCAACATCAGGGACGAAAATCTGCGGAACTGTGTCTGAATGTATAATGACAGTTCGTGCAAGATATAAGCTCCATTATGATTTTAGCGTCGCAAAGTGATTAAATGTGGGAGTGGGAAAAATGTATGTACACTCTTTATTCTTTAAAAAATAATTGCTATTTATCCCATCGTGAGACAAGATGATCCGTAGCTTCATGAAAAATAAATTTGTGGTTTTCTACAGAACTGTCGTGGTAATCAGGCATGCACCAGCGGCCACAAATGTCGTTCGCCTGGGCAGCAAAAATATGGAAATCACAAAAATGGTTCAAATGGCGCTGAGCACTGTGGGACTCAACTTCTGAGGTCATTAGTCCCCTAGAACTTAGAACTAGTTAAACCTAACTAACCTAAGCACATCACACACATCCATTCCCCAGGCAGGATTCGAACCTGCGACCGTAGCGGTCTCGCGGTTCCAGACTTCAGAGCCGAGACCCGCACGGCCACTTCGGCCGGCTGGAAATGACACGGGGAGAGTTCGAAATTGAGGATGTGTAAGGGTTTCCCAGTGAAACGTCTGCAGAATAGTCGAAAGGGTCATTGCAACCTTGTCGCATAGTGGAATACATGTATTATCAGTGACAGGGATTAATTTTGAGATAATAAAAATTTTTTGTGCTTTCTTTCCGTCTGTCTTGTTTTCATTTGACTTGTATTACTATGAATTGGAGTTGGCGGACACACGATCTTCTTTTGGTTTATTTAATTGATGATTTGTTTCGATTTATCTGAAATAAATAAAAATACTGCATTTCGCAACTTTTAAGGTGACAGGATAATTTTTACTACCTAACATGTTCGGTTCCTCGTTAGGTCGATTATACTCGTTAAGCCGCTTCCTTTGATATGTCACAAGCCGTACACCGAAGACGTAGTACAAAGTGTAATAAGAACATATCTGGCTTGCTTGTACACAGTAGTAACAATTCCTACCTCATTAGCATAAATATAAATACGTAATATTTCGGTAGTAACGTGGAACTGAAGTGAAAGACGTTTGCCATTTGACAACGCGGATCTGCGGCAGGGAAATACAATGAACAGAGCGACCCTCACAGCAACGTGGCTAATTAGTGGGCAATGGTCACGGCCCCAAGATTTGTGCCATACAAAAGCACAAAATGCAGCATCACGGGCCTTACGTAAGAGTAAAATAACGCGATACACCGTGGACAGTGTGTGTGTTTCACATGTTGAACATCTGGCCTCACGGAGCTTTCAACGCAATGGGGAATCTCAAATACTGGTTGGCAAGGAGTAGTACAGCATATGTTGGAGATTGTCTCCAAAGATTCTTATTGGTCGAGTAAGCGGCTATGGACAGGAACAAGCACGCCCATTGGCTGACAACTGTCGTGGAAGGAAGTTGAAGCTGCAGTACAGTGGGGGAAGTTAGTGACGATATAGTCAACTACGTAGGGATAATTAATGCCACTCTCTTTCTAGAACTGTCGTGTGCTGCGTGGAGCACTTAATGCTCCCTGATGACGCAGTGAGTGATGTTTTTCTGAGAAAACTTTGTTGGTTCACGAAAGTCTGTTTCAGCCGTATTTGTGCTGGGTTTCTCGTATGTCTCTATAGCGGAGAACACGAGAAGAACTTAGTTAACTTTCTTGCGAGACGTTTTGAGGGTAACATTGTGCACGTTCTCTGGCCTTGGCGAGTGTACAAAGCCATTTATCATAGCTAGAAATACATGCAGTTTTCTGCTTCACGGAGACATAGGGAAGTTGTTAAATTCAGACACCAGTGCAGTTTTTGACAGGTCAACAGGTACGAGAGGTGATGCACGCATGAGTCGACTGACAACAAGATTATTCCTGCGTTCTGCGAAAGGTAGATGACTCATTGGTCACGGGCTGGATGTTGAAGTCACCAGCGTGCTCTCACTTCAATTCTGCATTAGACTGGAATAACTATACGCATTCCCTCGGGTCAGGCAGGTCACGGTTTCGACTGATCGCGGTGCACATACAATTACTAATTAACTTATATGTGAGTGACAGTGACTTAACAGTTTGGGAAATTTGCACCCTTAGTGAAAGTCTTGCTATTTGGGGAGCCAAAGAACTGATGATGGTCGAACTAGAGAGGATATAAAATGTAGACTGGCATTGGCAAGGAAAGCGTTTCTGAAGAAGAGAAATTTGTTAACATCGAGTATAGATTTAAGTGTCAGGAAGTCGTTTCTGAAAGTATTTGTATGGAGTGTAGCCATGTATGGAAGTGAAACATGGACGATAACTAGTTTGGACAAGAAGAGAATAGAAGCTTTCGAAATGTGGTGCTACAGAAGAATGCTGAAGATAAGGTGGGTAGATCACGTAACTAATGAGGAGGTACCGAATAGGATTGGGGAGAAGAGAAGTTTGTGGCACAACTTGACTATAAGAAGGGATCGTTTGGTAGGACATATTCTGAGGCATCAAGGGATCACAAATTTAGCATTTGAGGGCAGCATGGAGGGAGACCAAGAGATGAATACACTAAGCAGATTGAAAAGGATGTAGGTTGCAGTAAGTACTGGGAGATGAAGAAGCTTGCACAGGATAGAGTAGCTCGGAGAGCTGCATCAAACCAGTCTCAGGACTGAAGACCACAACAACAACAATGAAAGTATTGTTGATTAGCTCCAGGAACAACTTAGTTCGACTTTTGACAATAATATCAGGTTTGAGTGATGTTGCGTAATAAATGTAGAAAGCCATTTATAGGCACTGGATGTCGAATTTCAATAAAGGAATTATGTCTAAAATACCTTCAGAAGTTTGGTGCCGGAAAAAATTACAGAACGCAGTTTATACAAAAATTGTGTTCTTCAGAGATGGATAATGCAACATAGGAATATACGAAAAGTAGGTACAGATATATGTTAACGAAACAGAATAAATCACCTAAAACTTGCACCGCAAATACACTCCTGGAAATGGAAAAAAGAACACATTGACACCGGTGTGTCAGACCCACCATACTTGCTCCGGACACTGCGAGAGGGCTGTACAAGCAATGATCACACGCACGGCACAGCGGACACACCAGGAACCGCGGTGTTGGCCGTCGAATGGCGCTAGCTGCGCAGCATTTGTGCACCGCCGCCGTCAGTGTCAGCCAGTTTGCCGTGGCATACGGAGCTCCATCGCAGTCTTTAACACTGGTAGCATGCCGCGACAGCGTGGACGTGAACCGTATGGGCAGTTGACGGACTTTGAGCGAGGGCGTATAGTGGGCATGCGGCAGGCCGGGTGGACGTACCGCCGAATTGCTCAACTCGTGGGGCGTGAGGTCTCCACAGTACATCGATGTTGTCGCCAGTGGTCGGCGGAAGGTGCACGTGCCCGTCGACCTGGGACCGGACCGCAGCGACGCACGGATGCACGCCAAGACCGTAGGATCCTACGCAGTGCCGTAGGGGACCGCACCGCCACTTCCCAGCAAATTAGGGACACTGTTGCTCCTGGGGTATCGGCGAGGACCATTCGCAACCGTCTCCATGAAGCTGGGCTACGGTCCCGCACACCGTTAGGCCGTCTTCCGCTCACGCCCCAACATCGTGCAGCCCGCCTCCAGTGGTGTCGCGACAGGCGTGAATGGAGGGACGAGACGTGTCGTCTTCAGCGATGAGAGTCGCTTCTGCCTTGGTGCCAATGATGGTCGTATGCGTGTTTGGCGCCGTGCAGGTGAGCGCCACAATCAGGACTGCATACGACCGAGGCACACAGGGCCAACACCCGGCATCATGGTGTGGGGAGCGATCTCCTACACTGGCCGTACACCACTGGTGATCGTCGAGGGGACACTGAATAGTGCACGGTACATCCAAACCGTCATCGAACCCATCGTTCTACCATTCCTAGACCGGCAAGGGAACTTGCTGTTCCAACAGGACAATGCACGTCCGCATGTATCCCGTGCCACCCAACGTGCTCTAGAAGGTGTAAGTCAACTACCCTGGCCAGCAAGATCTCCGGATCTGTCCCCCATTGAGCATGTTTGGGACTGGATGAAGCGTCGTCTCACGCGGTCTGCACGTCCAGCACGAACGCTGGTCCAACTGAGGCGCCAGGTGGAAATGGCATGGCAAGCCGTTCCACAGGACTACATCCAGCATCTCTACGATCGTCTCCATGGGAGAATAGCAGCCTGCATTGCTGCGAAAGGTGGATATACACTGTACTAGTGGCGACATTGTGCATGCTCTGTTGCCTGTGTCTATGTGCCTGTGGTTCTGTCAGTGTGATCATGTGATGTATCTGACCCCAGGAATGTGTCAATAAAGTTTCCCCTTCCTGGGACAATGAATTCACGGTGTTCTTATTTCAATTTCCAGGAGTGTATTACGGAAATGGGAAGTGCTATTGACGTGTGGTTTTCACAGAATGAATTGGTAGTCAGGGGCTCTTACTGTTAGCTTATCAACTGATTGTAATAATACTTAGAAAGTATTTTTCTTGTACAAACAAATACCTTTTTAAATGGAACAGTTACTATTGACATTAAAAATACTAAAAATGGAGTAAATCAGAATATCAGTGGTCTCTGTTGCAGGAGCCTAGTGCGAGTCGTTTTATGTCCAGTTTCCTCACCGGCACTCATTTGTGCCATTCAGCCTAGGTAGTAGAGGTATACTGAATGCGCACAAGTATCGCAGCCTCCTAGCAGACCATGTTCCACGGATGCTATAAGACGTCCCTCTGTAGACTAGGGAGAACTTGTGGTACCAGCATGATAGCTCTCTGGCCCACAGTGCACGAAGTACTACAGCACGTCATCGTCAAATGTTTCAAAGTCGCTGGATTGGACGCAGAAGACCTGCACCTTGACTGGCCCGTTCCCTTGATTTGTCGCCTATAGACATTTCTTCGTGAGGAAAGCTGACTGACGCTGTCAACAAGGACATGCAAACTACAACCAATGATATGCAACGACGTATTACTGCAGCCTGCTCATACATGTCCTCTTAAATGTTAGCACGTATGCAACAGTCATGGCATGCCAGACTGGAAGCGTGTGTTACCGCTGCCGATGGTCATTCTGAACCCAGCCTGTGATGGGCAGTTTTCTTGTTGCTGATCAGATTGCACGTAGCTAGTGTATGCACTTGTGATTGTTCTTTAGTGTGTGCTACCACAGGGACTAAAGAGACGGTGCGGAAACTTTTCAACGTACAATATCTCGTGAACGACTCGCATTAGAATCCCGCAAAGAACATCACTGATGCTCAAATTTACCTTATTTATAGTTTGTTAATGTCCGTGGTCATTACCCCATTTAAGAAGTGTATTACACAAAATATACACTTTCAAAGTATTATTACAATCTGTAGATTGGCTAACAACACGAGGCCCTCACTACTAAGCCATTCTGTGAAAACCGCAACATCAACAGCACTTCACACTTCCGCAATAATTTTTAGGTAATTGACCCTGTATAATAAAGCATCAAGAGCTGAAGGATAACGAAAGGGCCAGAATAAATGGTAACACTAATTTATGAGCCCTATTCCATAAACAGACTAATAAGAAGTTCATGTATTTTTTACAATCAGTGAAACACATTTCTTATACTAGGAAGTTACGGGAAATGCCAGTCTGCTAAATTTCTGTTTTACCAGCCTGGAAATAAAGCGCTTGTAATTTTACGAGATTTACAGCACTGTGTGAGTGTACCGGCGAATAATGTCATAAACTTTCACTCTGCAGTGGAATGTGCCCCACTGCGGAATTTTCTGACAGATTAAAACTGAGGTGTGTAACAGAGCTCAAGTGCGGAATCTTTGCTATGCTGCTCCGGCTCACAGTTTTAACATACTATACTTCACAGTGGAATATTCATTCTGGACACAACCCGTAGTCTGTGACTAAACCATTTCTCTGAGGTACCTTTCCTTCCATGGAGTGCTAGTATAGCAGTGCATGCAGGTGAGCTTCTGTGAAACATAGATACTGACAGATGATTAAAAACAAGAGTTAAAACTCTAAAGGTAGTCTGTCAAGAATTAGTTGAATCATCTCGGGTCGCATAAGGTTGTTAAAATCCCACGAGCTCTCGATCGAGTTCTCTTCGGCCATTGTCAAGTGGGAAACGACAAACATGTCGCCGTGGCCTCGTCGTTATATAGCCGCCCTTCTGGCTGCGACATAACTGGGGTTATTTTCCTAGACAAATACGGTAAAGTTTCCGGTTCGTATTCGTCACACCCACTTCAACTTCGCGATTGCTGGTCTTAGGTTGTGCTGAGCTGCAAACCGCCTTCCCATTGATGGTATTTTCAGACGTTTTTATTACTGTAGTTGCTTTTGTAACGCTATCCCAAAACCACTTCGTATGCGTAACAGAGATGTTTCGTCGAATCGAATTCGATATCAATTTTCTGGATGGTGTTATACCACTGATGGTTTTTCAGGATAGCTCCATCTGGCATTGCTCCACAGTGCCTACTGTTTAGCCTACGTAGTATCAGTATCTGTATCGATGTAGTATCGTTGACACTGACAAGGGAACTCGAACATTCCAAACTTTATAAGCTGTAGATAGTCCCACACAGGCCTCATGAGCTGTTACATTTTTGCTGATGAAATGTTGTATCTCTTCAGGAGAATGCTAATCTTTCCCGATACTGTGCCAAAGAAAGGCAAAAAAGAAGTTTCTTGCTCTCTTCTTCGGTCGTGTTTTTCCTGTGATACGTGGTGGTGATTATAACTATTTTCCCGGAAGACTTTTCGTAGACTACTTCTACTTTCAGATGTTAAGCGTCTGAGATCACTTTAGCACAATGGAAAAGAGAGGTCAGAACGCTACATTTTTGTGGCAAGATACAGTTGGTTCTACAATCAATCGATTCTGCAGCCATTCCAGCCAACACATGAAATAATAAGGTGAATTCATGCTGCAACCTCAAGATGAGGTGTAGACAAATTGGAGGCCCTTTTTCATAGTTCAATTACTTAAAGCTTCATTCTGAAGGCTTGCCTTTTTACAGTAACGAAAGAATTCGTCCAAAGTTGTGTGACACACTCCCTCCTGTACTAAAATCTATTTCCGTTAATCTTACGACAGTCACTAGGCATTCCGTGATTATTAGTAATTTTCCTGTGTGATTATTAGCATCTTCTGCCCCACCCCTCCTCCTGTCAGATATTTCACGGATTTAATGTTTCCAAAGACTTATCTATGAGTCTATCATGGTAAAGTTGTCATAGGTTGCCACTTGTTTAGTAATCGTTTTTTATTCTAATAAATTAAATCGCCAAAGAAACAGTATGCGTATTCAAATGCAGAGATACGTAAACAGGCAGAATACGGCTCAGTCAGATGGGTTACTGCTGATACAATAGCAGGCTATCAAGTTGTACTGGTATGGAGACAACCTCATGAATCCATGAACCCTGCATGTTACCAGGGGACTGTTCAATCTGTTGGAGGCACTGTTATGGTGTGGGGCGTGTGCAGGTAGAGTTATATTGGAACCTTGATATGTCTGGATACTACTCTGATAGGTGACACGTACGTGAGCATCTGACTGATCACCTGCATTCATTCATGCCCATTGTGCTTCCGACTGATTTGGGCGATTCCAGCAGGACAATGCGACAAACCACACGTGAAGAATTGGTACAGAGTGGCTTCTGGGACTCTCATCTGAGTTTAAACATTTCCGCTGGCCACCAAACTCCTCAGACATGAACATTATTGAGCATTTCTAGGATGCCTTGCAACGTGCTGTTCAGAAGAGATCTCTACCCCCTCGTATTTTTACGGATATATGAACAGCCCTGCAGGATTCATGGTGTTAATTCCCTCCAGCACTACTTCAGACATTAGTCGAGTCCATGCCATGTAGTTTTGTGGCACTTTTGCATGCTCGGGGGGTGGGGGTGGGCTACACGTTATTGTGCAGGGTGTACCAGTTTCTTTGGCTCTTCAGTGTAAATCAAAACCATTATAACCCGTGTTTCAATTAATAGTCGCAAGCTTATCTATTCACAATTTTGGAGGGTTCATTTCCGTATGTTTATCGACGGCTCGGATAGTTAGCCTCCGTTTAAAATCCTGTTCCCCAGCACACTTTTAGCGATGCATGTCAGGATTCAATTCAGGAACCTGGAGCGTCCGATCTACAAACAGGAGCGCCCATAGACCTTTTAAGCGATAACGTTACATCCCTTCAACCTTATCGATATAACAGGCAGCCAACTGCATATGTACACACGCATAGTACCTGCGAGTCAAAATGTAGCTTCTGATAACTGGGCAAAGTCTTTGCTAATGACAGTACTTACCGATTCCCAATCGATCCCTTGGTTATTGGCTGCTGTCCTTCCTTCCATCTCGTTTCCATAACAGCTCTGACTGATGGCGGGACATGTCGAGTCACTTTTCGTTTCCTTGGTTACCAGTCGGCCTCTATCAACCTATCGTCTATGCTTGCACCTACCGTAAGACGCTACAAAAGGCATCTCACGTTTGAATGAGCAGTGTCATTGAATAATAATTTTTTCGCTGCTCTTGAGCTTTGCATAATACACATCTTTTACATTATATTTAAAATATCCTTAGCTGTTTGCTATATGACCATACTTCTAATAATAATATGTTTTGTAAATGGATTCCGCGGAATGTAAACGTGTCTCACAACCATTGGCTATCAGTAAAGTTATGTCGGATGGTTGGGCGTGATTATCAGGGACGTTATGCCGGAGGGATAGGGGGATTATTTGCTATTAATCTGCTAGCACCTGAGCTTTATTCATGAATATTTTTCACACCTATGTAAAGCATCCTGCTCCTCGCCGCCGTCTCCTGCTGTCAGCAGGCGTATGTCAACCATACTTTTATGTTATTCTTACGACTGTATGCTAGTCCTTTGAGCTATAAAAATTTTGGAAAATTTTTGTAATTATTTTACAGTGAGTAAAGTGATGAGTATCCTATAGGAGATTGAAACTGGCTACCGAACGAAATAAAAAACTTATATATGATCGAGATAGCTTTTATTGAATTAATTTTATTATCATTTTATCGATCTCCGTTTTTCCAAGAAAAGTATTCATAAAAATTCGTGTTTCACTAATCTGATCTACAGCGAGTGGTGCGAGGTACAGGAATATTGAAACCACGAACTCTTTAGCATGGTATAGTACTGTAGAAGACGCAAGTCCAACCTGTCTCCTCGATGCCGTGACAAGTCTCTAATATTTTTACAACACTGTTCAGTTTTACATGAGTCATAGAAACATGAGCGTAGAAAAAATCTAATTTTATATTAGAACTCCCTTCAGCCAAACATATCACCGTCGCAGGGTCAAAGTTCTCACGGCGATGTAAAATATAGTCAATGTCCCGCTAGGGAGCTGCAGGTCAAGTGGTCGCTTTCACACGTCGTTTATTGCACAAATCAGGTCTCTTTGAAAGTTGTAACCTCACGTTCGAATGGCCAGGATGTCTTTGGGGATACTTAGTGTTTGATGAGAGGTTTAGAATTCGTGTAACTGATCCATGAATGTGTACTCTCCCATGATTGACTTTCTACAATGCTGCTCTTAAGTTTCTCTCCGGCTTTAGTCATTTTTACTCAAAAATATTCATCCGTCTGCATTTCTGCCCTCTAAATACTTCAGATCTTTACGAACATTATCTGACACTTGTCCTGGAGTGTAAAATCTTCTCTGTTATTAGCTATTGTGGCATATTTACTACTGAAAATTGGTATATAGTCAACATAAATTTCTGAATACTTTTTTTGACATTTGCATATTCTGTGACATTCGTGTTCTCGTTGACTTGGCACTCTCGCCTCTGCTTTGTTAGATATGATATTTCCTTTTTTTAAAATTACGTTATCCCTGCAAAATGTTTTGTTGCCTGTCCACTTCTGAACGACTTTTATTTCCGAAGACGCTGAATTTTTCGCTGAATTTAGTAAACTTTCCTACCCTCCAATAAATCCTGATAATGTACAAGCTTTATTTTCTGCCCAGTGAGTCCATTTGGTTGTAGCTTGAAGTATGTTTTAAATTGGGATCTAATGACACTATGACCACCCGAAATATTTAAGTGATTTAATACATTCATGTACGATAGTATTTCTTTATTCTTCATCAAATATAATCAGTTTTGCTTCAGTTTCATTTAGCTTTTTATATCTCCAGTTTCTATTTATTCCAAGATAAAGAAAGTTAGTATGTTGTTAGAGGTGTAGGTAGATAAATCCATACATCACTTGAAGGGTTCTTTTATGGAAATGTTGTGGAAGTAGTAGGTTTACAGGATGTGTGTATATGAGTAGTGTTCACATTAATGAACACATTTTTAGTCCTACTAATGCGACTACACATAAAAATAGGTTTTATAAGACCTACCTATTTTTATATAAAACATTTATCTATGGTACAGAAGGAGTTACTGAGAAAAAGTGATTTTAGGTTAGATTTAAGACTTCCTTCGATACTTGTCGTGCATTTTGCGTTACCAGCCAAATGATCAGAAATTTATGTTACTGCATATTGGACTCTTTTCTGAGCCGTGGTTAGAAAGGTCATTATTGCCTTTAGTGTTGTTGGTATGTATATCATTATTTTATTCACATTATGAGCGATTGTTTGTGAGGTTTTTAACTACCGAATATATGTACTTTGATGGTGAAGTCAAATGCGTATCTCCTTGTGGAATTACCTGCAAGACGACTAGTGGGAAACACTGTTCACTAATTCACTTTTGTGCAATCAATATGTCCTCTCTGAGTGATGAGTTACCCCAGGAAATTATTGCAAGAGACCTTATTGAGTATAAGTATGCAAAATACATCTCGTTCTTTTCTAAGAATACCAAATCGCAAAAATAGCAAAAGTAACTGAACTAAATTGTTTGAGCAGCTCAGTATTATGATTCTTACATATCAAGTTCATTGATAGGTATACACAAAAATTTGCAGCATCTCACCCATTTTACTGACTCTTGGTCATAAAGTACATCAGTTGTAGGTATTACACTATTTTATATACTGATTGATTATCCTTTGTTTTCTCAAATTTAGGGGAGTCCATTTTCAGGGAAAGACTGAATTCCTTGGGAAAGTCATTAACAGACTCTCTGTCTCTTTCCCTCTAGTGGAATTTCCGACAACACTAGTATCATCAGAAAAAAGTAAAAGTTAAGTCAAGGTTCATACACATGTATAAGGAATAGGAGTAGACTCAAAATTGAACCTTGTGATACTCCATTCGTGATTATTTCCTGTCAGTTATTCCCTCTTTACAACATTATTTGAATTAGGCAGCACAACTTTTTGGATTATGTTTCATTAAGGGTGATCAAACCACATAGGTGTAAGGCATTTAATTTGAAAAGAATGTGAGGTTTCTAAATCATTAATAATCACAAACAAACCAGGTTGCAATATTTTGCTACTTGACACTTGTAATATTTTGTGAATGAATGTACAAATATGATTTTCAGGCAAGCAACTCTTCTGGAATGCAAAGTGTGATTTGGTACGGTAATTGCTTCCACTTAAATGTGAGGTTACTCTTGAGTACATTATTTTCTTGAATATTTCGGAAAAATTCGTCAGTAAGAAAACTGAGCGATAATTATTTTAAACTTTTCTTGGCTTCTTTTTGTAAGAACGTTTAACAGTCATTTATATTAAACTGTCAGGAAGAATTTCGTGTATTAGTGATGCATTTTGTGTATCACTAAGGACATCAATTATCAACTTAGAGCTTATCACAACACTATTTAAAATTCCATCAAGAACACATGAACTTTATTTTCTGTATGTTTTTTAAATTTGTTGATTTTGCTGCTATTTCTAGTTGCTTAAATTCTCTGTGATGACAGTTCTAAGATATTGTCCTGCTTCTGTAGCTGAATCATTTAATGCTACTTTTACAGCTACATTTAGAAAGCAGTTATTAAAAATACCCACTGGCAGTGAATTAACAGTAACAACATTTTTATTTAACTGAATTGTTATGGTATTTTGTACACTGACTACCTATCTTCTCTCCCATTTGAAAACACCCAAATCTTATTACCAGCATTATTTTAGACAGGATGTGCATACCTCTGGATCTTCTTAAAATATGTCCAAATATCAGAAATTGATTTATTTTCGTCTTTAACTAAATTGTAGATTTTAATCCCTTTAGTTATCCATGGCTTACTTTCTTTAAAGTACTACCTGGACAACCATGTCTTATTTTACTAGGTTTGGACATCAAAATAGGTTGGAGTGCCCAATGGCATGCATTTATGGAAAAAGTTTATCTGTCCACTGTTCCCATCGTTCTTCATTCGGACGAGAATACTGATGTTGCTTCACCCCTCACATGTCAGTATGCTCTCAGTATGCCATCTAACAATGACATCCATAGTGCATAAGTATCAACTCAGATGAGATTGGCGATCTGTGCATAACTCTCAGCTGAATTGTGTGTGTCCACAGCAGTCTTGGTCCAGACCTGACTGCTGATTCTGAGAGCCCAGATTCAGCAAGATCAGTATGCAAGCTGATCACGTGCCAGAAGAGTACCAAGTATCATGTAAATGTCAGCTTCTGTCAGTCTCTGTGTGATTCATTAAAAATTGAAATACAGCTTCATTAGGCAATGAATTTTAATGGTTATGTTTTAGGTATAAACAACAGCGTATTGTGAATTTCAGGATAAAATTTGGAAATTGGTGAGTAATCTAATAAATATTATTGTGAATCGGTAGAAATTCTGGTGATTTGTAAGTAAATATATGCTTTTAATTGTTAGGTTATGTATTTCGATGAATTTTGTAGCTGTAGTTAAAAAGACACTTAAGATTTCATAACAAATTTGTCCATCGACAAATAAAGAACTAAGTTTCTCATTGTCTGGTTTCTCATGCTTTCAGACATCAATTCCAGATATTTAAAATGAAGTAGTGTATTGAATCACAAACTGTGGCTAAGTTTCTAACATCATCTACTAAGCATTTTACACAAGCTTAATATAGAAACTTACAGTTTAGGACTACACAAAAACAATGGAACTACCTTAGAAATGTGTGAATTAACTATTTCCCAAATCAAATTGATAACTGCTTACAGCATCTGTTGACAGATATAGAATTTCCCCCTTGCTCACTGGATAAGTAATAGCCTGAAGGCAAACTGAATGGCTACATTTCCCTAAAAAGAGTATTTTCTCAGTATTTCGTATAAGAGTATTGTGAATTTTCCAATTATATTTAATTTAGAGGTTACTCCTGAAAAGACTTTTTCATTGGCTGTATGAACCTTTAAAATGCAGTTCTGCTGTAGTCATTATATATGAATAGTTTGTAGGACAGTATCTTGAAACTTTCCTTAGGAAACTAATTACAAACCATAGTACATGTGTCAGAAGCATATAACTGAGATTGAATGATATAATACTATTTGAAAATTACAACTATTCATTTTTCTGCATCACATATGTCACCTTATATGTTAAATAAATATGTTGTCCATGCCACTGAATTATTCGTGGAGAGTAAGAACTAAACTAAGACAAGAGCAATGTCGTATTATGTGGGTAAGTGGTGGATTTCCTTAACCTCAACATCAATTAATACCCTGTCAACAAATACGATCAGTATGTGGAAAATGGACTAAATTCTATATCTGTGTAAATCATATGATAGTGGTCCAACCGTTCTGCTAGTAATGTTTTGTCAGTTCCTGCAGTCGAACGAGTAATTTTCAAAATTGTGTTATGAGTACGCCATGAAAACCACGAGGATTTTATAGTGTGTCACACAAGGAAAAATAGAAAGTCTTTATCAGTCTTACATGAAACCTAACTCATTGGTGTATACTTCTGGGAGGTTGAAACTGTCTGTCAATGACTTACCTGTAGAAGTATTATTTGTGACCTACTCTGACAGCTTCACTGATCTGCAATGGCAGGTAGTTTGATAATTTCATCTTAAGCTTGGGTCGTCTTCATTTGCAAGAATAAATTAGTTTTACGTGAATAAAAATGTTAAGTTGTACGTATTACATCAGTGAATATGTTATATATTAATTCAGCGTACGCACCGAGGTGTATACTAATGTCAGAAAAGAGCAGATAAGAGTATTTTGTGCTGTAAGGACGGTCTTCTGAAAACGATTTTGTAGGAGATACTGAGGATTCCAAGGATAATTACTGATATCTGTGCACTACACTAATTCAAAGTGAAGGATAGAAATGCATTGCATGGAAAAATTAAGTTTAGGTCGGTTGAGAGACAATCTTACTGTCGTATGATAATTGCTATCATAGGTTGTGTAATTCACTGTTCGTTTCTCACCAATTCTTGCTAAGTGAACGCCATTTCATCTTCTACTTGTGTATCACAACTAGACTAATGAAAACTTTTATAAAAAAGGTGTAACATGAGCTCCAAAAAATGAAGCGTATAATTTGGCATACCGGTAAAAATGGAAAGATGAATTACTGGTCTACGAACCCGTTTGTGACTGCGCATCATCTGAATAAAATTTTGGCCAGTGTACCCCAATCTATCCGAAACCATACCAAAATAAAATTTAGGAATTTCTACATTACCGTTCTTCCGTGAACTAGTCGTTTCCACAGTGGACGTAATAGTTCACACTTGAATAGCGTATCTTGTATAATACTTGCGAAAATACTCTTCTCCAAACCACACACATAGAAAAGCAGTATGGCCATATAGATGTTGATTTGGTCATTTAACACTATGCTTGTACTTCGCCAATATGTGTAAGAAATTTTACACCCTTTTTGCTGTATTCATCTGTCTGTACTAACCATCTGCATGATTTCTCAGCAGATCACAATTAAGTGTCTCGCAGGGGTTTCGTCGCACCATCTTCAAGCTGTTACTCTAGTATTCCACTCTAGAATAGTGTGCGTGAAAAACGAAAACATAAATCTTTCTGTGGGAGCTGTGATTTCTCTTATTTAATTACGATTATTATTTCTCCCTATGTTGGTGGGCACCAACAAAATATTTTCGCTTTCGCATTGGAAAGTAAGTGACTGAAATTTCGTGAAAAAATCTCGTCGCAGCGAACCTTGGTTTTAATTACTGCCACCCCAACTTGACTATCAGATCCGTGACACTGTCTCTCTTATTTCGCTATAATATAAAACGAGCTGCACCAGTTGCACCTTTTTCGATGTCCTCCGTCAGCTCTCTTTTAAACTGCTCCAATAAGGTGTAGATGAGGGTGGACAAGTGTAGACAGTCTTCACCTAACCTGTTGCATGTTCTAACCTGTTGAACCCCACTACACTATCTGTGAGATACAACCAGATTAAGTTATACATAACTGTAATCTCTAAGTAGTAAGTTGATTTGATTGCCTTTAGATTTGTGTGGTTCATCGCGTAACCGAAATTTAACGGGATTTCTTGCAGTGCTCATGTCGATGACTTCAAACTTTTCATAACTTAAATTCAGTTGCAAGTTCCTGCACCATAGGGAGATTGTCTAAATCCTTTTGCAGTTGGTTTTGATCTTCTGATGACTTTAATAAACGGCAAATGGCATCATAATCTGCAAACAGTTTATGAGGCCTTTTCAGATTGTCCCTAACATCGGTAATATAAATTAGGAACAGCAGAGGGCCTACAAAACTTCCTTCGAAAACACCAGATATCACTTCTGTTTCTCTCGATGCCTCTCTTCAATTACTACTTCCTGGGAGGAAATCACGAATTCACTCAAGCAGCTGAAGCGATACTGCGTAGGAACGCAATTTGTGTAGATGCCGTTTGTGAGGAACGATAATGAAAGTCTTCTGGAAAGCAAAAAATTTGGAATCAGTGAGTCGTTACTTCGTGTGAATAAAGAAAACTGTGTTTTCTGAATCCTTGCTGACTATTGGTCTATAGATCATTTCTTTCGCGGTAATTTCTGACGTTCGATCAGTGTCTACGTTCCAGAATCCTATTGCAAGTCGGCGTCATTCAAATTGATCTAAAATTCTGCGGATTATTCTTCACGGTATATCTCCTTACGTTTAACATTAGTCGCAAATCTTCATTCTGATTGGAGTTAGACCTCTAGAGCCTCTAAATGACAGCATTAGAATTGAAAAAGTAATGTAATTGCATGAATAACATTTCGTTGATTCCACGGAGAGTAATGTGTAGTATTAGCAAATAATCTAAAAGGTGGTCACATACAGTCTTAAAAGTCTGCAAGGATGTTGCAAGGTAGGTTGCACTGAAAAGTAACCGTTAAGAACAAAATTCATTACTCTGCGCCGTTTCGGAGTTAATTAGCGTTGAAGATAGCCAATCCGACCGCTTAACGCGAAAAGGTTCCTGAATTAGTATCTCTTATTGAAGGAAATAGTGCGCATATAGTATTAGGAACGGAAAGTTGGTTAAAACCGGAAGTGAACAGTAACGAAATCCTAGACACAGAATGGAATATATACCGCAAGGATAGGATAAACGCCAATGGTGGAGGAGTATTTATAGCAGTAAAGAATTCAATAATATCCAGTGAAGTTATTAGCGAATGCGAATGTGAAATAATCTGGGTTAAGTTAAGTATCAAAGGTGGGTCAGATATGATAGTCGGATGCTTCTATAGACCACCTGCATCAGCAACCGTAGTAGTTGAGCGCCTCAGAGAGAACCTGCAGAACGTCGTGAAGAAGTTTCGTGATCATACTATTGTAATAGGGGGAGACTTCAATCTACCAGGTATAGAATGGGATAGTCACACAATCAGAACTGGAGCCAGGGACAGAGACTCTTGTGACATTATCCTGACTGCCTTGTCCGAGAATTACTTCGAGCAGATAGTTAGAGAACCAACTCGTGAAGCTAACGTATTAGACCTCATAGCAACAAATAGACCGGAACTTTTCGACTCCGTGAATGTAGAAGAGGGTATCAGTGATCATAAGTCAGTGGTTGCATCAATGACTACAAGTGTAATAAGAAATGCCAAGAAAGGAAGGAAAATATATTTGCTTAACAAGAGTGATAGGGCACAAATCGCAGAATATCTGAGTGACCACCATCAAACGTTCATTTCTGAGGAAGAGGATGTGGAACAAAAATGGAAAAAATTCAGAAACATCGTCCAGTACGCCTTAGATAAGTTCGTACCGACTAAGGTCCAAAGCGAGGGGAAAGATCCACCGTGGTATAACAATCATGTACGAAAGGTACTACGGAAACAAAGAAAGCTTCATCATAGGTTTAAGAGTAGTCGAATCATAGCTGATAAGGAAAAGCTGAACGAAGAGAAAAAGAGCGTAAAGAGAGCAATGAGAGAAGCATTCAACGAATTCGAACATAAAACATTGGCAAACAATCTAAACAAGAACCCTAAAAAGTTTTGGTCATATGTAAAATCGGTAAGCGGATCTAAATCCCCTTTTCAGTCACTCGTTGACCACGATGGCACCGAAACAGAGGACGACCGAAGAAAGGCAGAAATACTGAATTCAGTGTTCCGAAACTGTTTCACTGCGGAAAATCGTAACACGGTCCCTGACTTCAGCCGTCGCACGGACGCCAAAATGGAAAATATTGAAATAAACGATATCGGAATTGAAAAACAACTGCTATCACTTAGTAGCGGAAAAGCATCCGGACCAGACGAGATACCCGTAAGATTCTACAGTGATTATGCTAAAGAACTTGCCCCCTTTCTATCAGCAATTTATCGTAGATCTCTGGAAGAACGTAAAGTACCTAGCGACTGGAAGAAAGCGCAGGTCGTTCCCATTTTCAAGAAGGGTCATAAATCAGATGCGAATAATTATAGGCCTATTTCGCTAACGTCAATCTGTTGTAGAATAATGGAACATGTTTTATGTTCTCGTATTATGACGTTCTTAGATAATACAAATCTCCTTCATCATAACCAACATGGATTCCGCAAACAGAGATCATGTGAAACTCAGCTCGCCCTATTTGTCCAAGAAATTCACAGTGCCGTAGACACTGGCGAGCAGATTGATGCCGTATTCCTGGACTTCAGGAAGGCATTTGATACGGTTCCGCACTTACGTTTAGTGAAAAAAATACGAGCTTACGGAATATCGGACCAGGTTTGTGATTGGATTCAGGATTTCCTAGAAGAAAGAACACAACATGTCATTCTTAACGGTTCAAAATCTGCAGATGTAGAGGTAATTTCGGGAGTACCGCAAGGAAGCGTGATAGGACCTTTATTGTTTACAATATACATAAATGACTTAGTTGACAACATCGGTAGCTCCGTGAGGCTATTTGCAGATGACACGGTTGTCTACAAGAAAGTAGCAACATCAGAAGACTCGTACGTACTCGAGGAAGACCTGCAGAGGATTAATGAATGGTGCGACAGCTGGCAGCTTTCCCTAAACGTAGATAAATGTAATATAATGCGCATACATAGGGGCAGAAATCCATTCCAGTACGATTATGCCATAGGTGGTAAATCATTGGAAGCGGTAACGACCGTAAAATACTTAGGAGTTACTATCCGGAGCGATCTGAAGTGGAATGATCACATAAAACAAATAGTGGGAAAAGCAGGCGCCAGGTTGAGATTCATAGGAAGAGTTCTAAGAAAATGTGACTCATCGACGAAAGAAGTAGCTTACAAAACGCTTGTTCGTCCGATTCTTGAGTATTGCTCATCAGTATGGGACCCTTACCAGGTTGGATTAATAGAAGAGATAGACATAATCCAGCGAAAAGCAGCGCGATTCGTCATGGGGACATTTAGTCAGCGCGAGAGCGTTACGGAGATGCTGAACAAGCTCCAGTGGCGGACACTTCAAGAAAGGCGTTACGCAATACGGAGAGGTTTATTATCGAAATTACGAGAGAGCACATTCCGGGAAGAGATGGGCAACATATTACTACCGCCCACATATATCTCGCGTAATGATCACAACGAAAAGATCCGAGAAATTAGAGCAAACACGGAGACTTACAAGCAGTCGTTCTTCCCACGCACAATTCGTGAATGGAACAGGGAAGGGGGATCAGATAGTGGTACAATAAGTACCCTCCGCCACACACCGTAAGGTGGCTCGCGGAGTATAGATGTAGATGTAGATGTAGAAAATTTAGGCTGCCCGCTAGAGGCAATGGCGCCTAACGTGTTCTTCGTTTAGTTTCCTAAAACCGAACAAAAGAGCGATACAAAAATTGGACATGGGACGCTAGTAAAGATCGAACCAGAAAGCAAAGCTGAGCAGTATCGTGCGCTATCATCTCCACAATGAGAACATCTGACACCCATAATATCCCGCGGGCCGCTCGAATGTGCGCGCACAACGGCCACATTTGCTAACTCCAATGGTAATTTACTGGGAAATGGCGCAACGTATCGAAGTTTTTTCTTAACAGTCATTTCTCAGCACAATCTTCCCTCCAACAACCTTAATTCTTTTCGGACTGTTTTTGACCACCTAGCATGTGAACGTACATTTCGAGTGTATGTTGCTGGATAATAGCAATTCTTTAATTAGCCACATCTCATAAACTGTGGCTTGCTTTATATCTAGGCACACAATGTATCTGATTTTTACAGATCAGTGGTATCTATGAATTACAAATGTTCAAATGGCTCTGAGCACTGTGGGACTTAACTTCTGAGGTGATCAGTCCCCTAGAACTTACAACTACTTAAACTCAACTAACCTAAGGACTTCACACACATCCATGCCCGAGGCAGGATTCGAACCTCAGCCGTAGCGGTCTCGCGGTTCCTGACTGTAGCGCCTAGAACCGCTCGGCCATTCCTATGAATTACATTACTTTCTTGTAATGGATTCGCTAGTTCTCACCACTGAAGTTTTTCATCCTGATTCTGGATTATTGAGAGAAAAAGGCGTACTAATGAACGAACCAATTAGAGAGGGAAGTAATTTGTGAGCTTAAAGAATGGCTGTTGTACCTCATTAATGAAAGCTCTGGGGGTTCACTCAGAAACAGTACATGTTGGAACCCTCGTATTTCGAGTGTAATGTGTTCGACTCGGTCGAACAGGGCTTTCCGATTCTGAAGTCCTTAGCTTATTATCCTGCACATAATTCATAACGGCCGACTGTTAATGGTATTGTGGCCGTCCGGTGTAGCGTGAGCGGAGGTCTGGCGCGGACGCTGTGTGGAGATAAGGAGTGACACAGGCTGACGGAGTGCCGCGGCGATGCGTGACGGGAGCTAAATGAATTTCTCGGCCGCAAGTACGGGTGCAGATAGCAACTCGCACAAACTGGTAACCCTGATAACCGGTTAAGGGACAACGATAGACACTCTAATGGTGTAATCATAACCGAAACTCTGGAACGTTATTTTCATGACGTGGTGCCACACTCAGGAGGTACTTCAAGCGAAAGTGACTCTGATGTAAACAGTCGAATATCGCAGAGAAACGTTTTCGTACGTGAAGTTTGTGTTGATTAACGTAGAACTTCGCTAATGTTTTCTTTACTCGCCTGTTCTCTATTTTAAGAAAAAGTTTTACACTCTAAGATTTCTAAAATAATTTTCTCTCTGCATTTCGAAAACACACACACACACACACATACACATACACACACACGATCTAGACCGTACAAAGTAAAGTAAGCGTGTTTCACTAAATTGGTCCACACCATTACTTTAATATGACATGTAAACCTTACATCCCTACTAACTATATTCTGTATGTGATAGAACTGTCAGTTTGTAAAGGCCTATCTGAAAAGAAAGTAATAACCTTATTCTTCTAATAAATAAAAAATGAATTATAGTTGTGTTTTAACTCTTAAATAAGTATCAGCTACTCCGTGTTTTATTATTTGTCATCTAACAAAGACTGGCAGCGATTATGTTTCACATAAGAAGTCGAGAATGACGAGAGACGAGACATGTGTTACGTGCCTCGTTCAGAGGGAATCATAATACTATAAGTTTTGCGACCACTTACGCGTGACGCTGTTAGCATCAATTCTAGATATTGCTGGTCCTGCGGAAGAATCAATTCTCTTACCGAAATGCCATTTCAAACCCTAGTTGATCAGACCTATTTAAAATTTATGAAGCCAAAGGGGAACCAAAATGCTAAATTTTCCGTTATAGATCATCGCTCACTATGAATTGCAGCGTTCTGCTAAGATCGGCGCACAAATGTTTACCTAAGAGATTAAGGGATTGGAAAGGAATTTTATATTTCAATGTAAAGTTTAACTGAAACGAATGACAACACACAAGAGTCAAAGCTCATTGAGGCATTCTTATCAGGAGTTAAACTGAGTACAATGTGGAGTGAACCTTTTCCACGGTTCTGTGGAACATATTACCAGTGAAAAGACTCCCACTACATCGGTCTAAACTAAAAATATGATGATTAGTTTTGTAAAAAGAAGCTTTCCTTGAGTGACGAGCATTCCTTAAGGAAATAACGCTAGTGTTTACCACAGCCTGATCTCCACACAGAAAAGTCAATGGGCGCTGACAGTAGAATTCTGTGAGAAAGGCAGATATGATGCCTGTAGATGTAACGCTAGGGTGTACCGTCATAGAAAGAACAAGAAAATGCAGGGTGTCTTTCCAGGTACGTGGCAAGTTCGTAGCATTCGTACCTAATGAAGCTCAGTACGTTGTTCTAGTAGGGGTACGATTATCGGTTTACCTCACACATAGAGAACCATTTTAACTTTATCGCTGACGTCGCCTTATACGGAAAACTGCCAACGATGAGAACAATAAGAAATTCAGTAACTAATAGAGAAAGGTAGTTAAGTCAATCGATCTTAACTCAAATGAGTATAAGTAAGATGTGATACTGTATTTGACAATAGAAGAAACCTGCTCCTTAAAGAAAGAGCAACGTTAGAGGAAAACATCGCATCCTGTCAGCTTGGTGTGATATGTAATGGTACTCCTATGAAAGTGGTATTACAATAGTCTCGAGAAAATGGCTTAATGGAGCAGACACCCAGAAAATATTTCGCTACGAATCACTGATCGAATAGCGGAATCATTACACGTTTCCAATTGGGACTGTAGAAGGTGACCAAACATTAATGTTGGGAAAAAATCAACCATTGAAGATACTACGGATGTTACGGGAATGTTAGAGATTGATAGAGATCTGAATGGTAGTGTAAGAAAGAAGACTTTCTACTCGTGAAGAAGCACTGCTTCGCTCTTAAAGAAACTATTTACAACTGACTTTCTGCATCGCAAATCGCTCCTACGAATTAAGAGTACAAGGTTTGACAAATAACCAACTATCAATGTAGAGAATAAGAGAATCAGATATGCTAAATTACGTGCTTTCTAGATGTTTTCTAGCGCAACCATAGGCTTTATCCATAATTATTATAAACTCTGAGTGTTTCAGATGGTTACGGAGTTAGGTGTTTTTCTCAGGGGACTTAATATGTGGTACGTAGCTTATCTATGCTACAGGAACGAAATACGGTAAATAATGTAGTCTATATCACGCTATCGGCTGGAAGAGCTGTATCACCGAATACAGCTCAGTTTTCAGCGTATGTGATTCATTAATTAACATATTAAATACCAGTATAATTACGGAACAAACGAAAAGTATTACACTGTCACAATCTACGCTTGACATTCTTCTTACAATTAGCGTTAGTGTAGCTTTTCGCTTCTACGACAAAGATTATAGATGCATATTATCCACACGTAACTTCGATGTAAGAGATGAGACGAAAAATGCGACAGAGGAATAATTTAAAACCTGTTTAGAGAAACCCGTTTCCAATAAAAACTTTCACACTTTATAACTGTGTAAGGGGCACAGATAATGTGTGGAAAACTTCAAAGATGTGTTGACATGAATGAAAAGTATACGTATTACAGAACGTGAATAACAGTAAACAAACCAAAGTTGAAGATAATAACGAATAGTAAAAGAAGAAAACGCATTTACTAAATGTACAACTGGGAGCGAAAGAAAAGCGGAAGGAGTGAGAGAATTCTCCTATAAACGAAGCAAGAATATATAGAATAGCCAAAGATGAAGACTGACATAGATGAAGAAGGCTTTTTCTCAGTAAAAGAACTACACTGATAACTAATATTAACAACCGAAATGAGAAAGAAATTAAAATATAGTTCTAAAACACAGTATTGTATCGAGATGGATCACTGAAAAGCCGGAGGAAAAGTTATTGCAAGCACCTAAGGTTTGGTGCTAACGAAGATGTCAAAAATTAATTGGACAGATATAGTAGGATGCGAAAAAGTTCTAAAAATGATAAGTGAGGAGAAAATTCAATGGAAGACACTTAGTAGAAAAGTCACAGTTGATAGACATCTGCAACTGCACCCAAGAACAGCTGAGTGCTCGCCGTTTAGGGCAGTGGCTGTTAGAGACAGTGGATGTAGACCAAGACTAGCGTATGCAGAACGTGTTACAGAGGATATTGTATTTAATAGTTACGTAGATATGGAAAGAGTAGCATAAGATATTAAAACATGGACAACAGCATCGATCCAGTCAAATACTGGTGACCTGTAAATTATCTTTATAGATACGTTGAGGCAACTGGACAAGTAATATTACTTACACCAGAAATATAGATGCAGCACAAAAAAGGATAATTTATATTTAACTTTTCATCGGTGACTGGGTGATTCGAGACGTGGTACAAGATGAAGTGGAAACATTATGAAGAAAATAAACCCAATCCCTGTCGCAGAGAGGTTATCGGCTTTTACAAGTGGTTAAGAGAAGCCAACTTAAATGTCGGTTCCCTTAGGGAAATTGATATCCGCTCCTTCCGAACTCTATAGGCGGGCAATAGTGCGTAATTTCGCCAGGAGATGCGGATTTAAGTAAAGTCAAGTGCATCCCAAACTTTACAAGATGAAACAGCAGATTTCAGTTACCTTTGTTTTTACACACTGTTCTTCCAAATACATCAATGTGCACAGATATGTCATGAAACTAGAGACTTTGTCTGTGGAGCGTATCTTCTAGTATTTACAAATGTTTATATTGGGACCGCCTTTATCACAGAAATCAGTAACAGCTCACCAGTTTCACCTATTGAGCAGTCGTCATGAGAACCGATAAAGAAAACACGGAATGCAAATAGTTACTGTAACACATGAAATAAATAAAGTGCATAGATATAGAAGGAAATACACCTATTCAGCTAGTTACAGAACAACGTCTTACAGTAATGGTCACAAAATACAAACTTTATCCATAATTGGGTCTTCTTTATCACATAGAACACGCAATCTACAACAACCGGCTTCGGCTTACATTCATCAATAGATCTGTTACAAAATACAAAACCACTTAGGTGACAAAAATAAGTTCAATGGGGTGAGAGCTATGGCGCAGAAAATCTGGAAATGCACAGAAAAGATAACGTGGCTGACAACCATACATACCACTAAAAGTATTCTGATACAACCATGAACTTCAACCAATCTGTACGCATAGGTACATAAATGGTCTATTAATAAACCCTTCGACTTTTAATAATCTTTTGCAAGTTTCATTTCTGCACATTGTATTTCATTTTGTTTCAGGCACACACTTTTCCATGCGAAATCAATTTAATTAAAAATACGCATATCATTTATTAAGCTAATGAATTAGTGATGCTGCTCACTTATTACCTCAGCTCTAGTGGCCTCTACTGGATACAGGTGCGTATAGGAGTGTCCCAGCGTATCAGCAGCACGTACTATATTCTTACGTGTGCAGAATAACGTTGACACTTGTATCAGAATACGTTTAATTATGTGTATGGCTGTCAGCCGTGTCGTCATTTTTATGTATTCACAGATATTCTGTACTTTGACCCCTCAGCCAATTGAAATTACTTTTGTCACGTAGTGTTTTTTCTGTTATGTAACAGATCCGGTGATGGCAATAAGCCGATATCGGTCACTGTTATTCCGTAACATATGTGACCAAGACTTGTTTACAGACTTCGTCTTCAACTGATAAAATACAAACAGTCTTTCATGCTTCTTGGTCATGTTTATGATACGAGTAGCGAAAGATACACTATGTTAGCAATACATGAAGTAGTGATGTGAAATTAAAATATCAGTAAAAATCATTATCTAAGATTCGCCTGCAATACTTGATCTAAAATCCAATCGAGTTTGCTTCTAGCGGGAGAAATATACGATACGTATCAGGAGGAAACACCCTGACTGTATTATTGACGAATATAATGAGTTTATTCAGAACTTTTCAATCGATATCTTGACAAAACGTAAGGAGCGAACGTGCGTTGTATTTAAAACGCGGAAGAGACATGTTGGCTAAGCTATTACTTTGAATTAGTGGACACGTCGGGGGAATTCTATTTGTCTCGTCCGTGCGCTGTCGTGGTAACATACCGACTACATTCAGTAACAAGTAAACTAGAGTACACGTGGAAATTTGCGGCCTCTAGATGCCACAATGCCAACTTATCATCATGTCCTAAGATTCTATAGGTTGTCTTATACGATTTCTTTTGTTTGTAACTATTTATGTTTTTATCTTAATAACCTCATCCATCCCTAAATTATATTATTACTAGTATGGGATATGAAATTTTTCTGTGACATACATCTACTTGTCACACTATTTCTCCTATTAAAAACAAAAGCTTTTGGATTGTAATTTGGGGGTTGTGACTTTTAGGTAATGAGTTTTCTGCATTTTATGTACACATCTCTGTTTGATATTCGATTCTTCTAACTTATGTAAGACGAGGATACTTCTGTGAAACATACGAAACAGTTTATTTTGCTGTTATAAGCGTGATGCAGAAGCACGAAAGGCTGTTCGTATTTTGTGAGCCTTACTGTGACGTCTGACAAGCTGGATGACTGTGTTACCTGTAATACGTATGCACTTTTTTAGTTCAATTTTATCCGACTATTTAGACTCTGCCTTTTGGTTTCTTTCTTAGATCAAATGATGCCAGCTTAAGAGTTTAAAGCTTTAACCTTGCTATTAATTTCGGCCATAAAGACAATCTCCACAAGACGACATCTCTAGAAAGTGGATGATATACAGTGCTACAAGAAGCTCCGGACAACGCTTCGGAAAATTTGTCCCCCGTAAATGGTCCAGAGAGGCTCCGTTTGCATTTGAGAACTCATTTACCACAACACCTGACAGCACATGCGTCGTGAGAAATACACAGAATCAGAACGTACCACATGATTTATATAAAACTATGTCGTACCTGAAATATTCAAAATGCCATCCTTTATTTGCATGAAGCTGCCATCGCTTTAAATCCCTGGTGCTTTGTTAAATCCACGGTTTACTCTGAATGGTTTCAGAGTCGTGCACAATAAGACACGACACCGTTGAAAATGTATTTTACTGGCGAGTAGAATGCTGTGCAGCGATCTTTCGTTTCATCTGTGCCTTGAACATAACTGGGCGTTCGTGTGGCTAAATATCGCCAGATGTCGCGGACGTTAGTCTTCTGCATTTCCAGAAGTTATCTGAACACTCTTGACGTCTTCTGTCGGGGCTCGATACACAAGAAATTTGAAATACCCCTACCAATAAATGCGTCCAAAGAGTATCTGTCGCGGAGACTGATTAACGCAAGAAATACATCGTAATCAGAATAGCCAACAGGGCATTTTGAACAATCCATGCAAAAGAGAATGTCATGTTTTAAGCCATCAAGATCCGTTGTTGTGTATTTCCCGTTGTTAATGCACTATGAAGACTTGTGGAAATGAGTTCTAACATGAAAATGTAGCATTTCAGGGTCCATGTATGTGTAACTTCCACGGATGTTATCTGAATATTTCGAGACAAAGTAATAACGAAATTATGATATCTTCTGTTGGTTGCCCCAGTGAAATTCGTTTCTGTGAAACTAACGAACAGTGGAACGCCCTTGTACAGGTGCACAAGTACAGTGTTTTGGTTGCTGTCACTGCGCGAATAGCACACTATAGCGCCGTTGTGACGCTTTTCAATTGCATTCAGTGAACCTGTGCACGGTTGCAAATCTGCTAACTCTTCAGCGGGAAGCCTATTGACACTGCTGTGCGTCATTGCTAACGTGCAATTGACACTGCAAGACAAACACAACCTAGGCAGAAGCCGGCAGTACTGGATATAAGCATGTGGTCGAGGAGGAAAGTGGGCGCGGCAGTTCACGACAACAAGTACAGTGAATAAAAGGAACATCGTCACTGACACTGTTTCACAAATACTTTCATTAAAATCCAGAGATAAATTCCGGTAGGAAGCAAACTGAAATTAATGGCTCAACACACGCTACGGGTCACTTACAATAAAATTCTCAGGAAATCAACATGAACAAACTCCGAAATTTTGTCGATGAATTTTCGGTTCGCCCTGGATACAGGAGAAGCACAACTTTTCCGACAACACTCGGAGTTGGTGCTGGATAAATTTCCTGAGTTTTTCGTTTTGTATCTTTATTGCATTGAAAACAGTGCTCAATAGTGCACGTGTAGACGATGTACGCTGTGTCCCTTGAGTCCATTCTGTTACGGTGTCTGCTATTAACAACTGTAGTACGCATTTTACTGCTCGGTTCTCCTTGGGTTTCTTTTCGCGGTGATGTTACCGGTTAATGTTAGCTGTGTGGGTAGCTTTACTAATGAAGAGTTGGCAGATCTGCACCTTAGTACCTTACGTACGTGTTCACTGAATGCAACGGAAGATAGACACATTGGCTAAGCTATTCCCGTAGGAAGGGCAACGGCTTTGCATTGCTCTGTGTTGTGTCGTGCATAATTTGGGTTTTGTATATTTCACTATGTTTCACTGTGATGTGGGGCAGGAATTCTTCGTTCGGTCTGACGCTAAATGTGTTAGTTCATTTAGCTTTACCCAGGGTGCACCATGTGGAGGCGAACTAACTTTAGTAAACTGCCACAGTATGCCATGCATCTTTAGTAAACCAAAAGTATTTTATTGCCCTCGCAAAGTTTGGTCAACTCTCAATCGCATCAGAACCAACTGTGGGAGATGCGCCGACTCCTTACGCAGATAGGGTAAACTTCCATCGGCCGCTTGCGACTGTGGCGTTGAGAGACAGACGGTCAAATACATCGTGCAGGAATTCCCACTAAGGGCATATGAGGGTGACCCACAGGATTTCCTAATGGCGACCCAAGAGGCAATCGACTATATATTATCTAAGCTGGACGTCTGCTTGTGATTGCTCTTCTGTGAGTGTAAATTTACAATTGGTGGTGTCCTTATATACAAACTGTTATTTATTGCTCTGTTTATACATATGTGATTTTTTTAAAATCGTGTTGTTTCTGTAATTTTTACTGTGATGTTATGAGCCATACGCTAAATAAATAAATAAATGTATATTTCAGACTTCTTCACTGTTTTGAAGGGAACAGAAGCAATGGTAACTGCTGCAGCATTCCGAATAAATCATAATTACATTATTACTCTGTAAGGAGTCGCCGTAGACCGCGGGTCCGTTATACAAAAATACTCGGATGGTATCCTTGAACAACCAAAGAAACTTTCTCGTTGGAGTTCCGATTAACCTCGTATGTAAGGTATCCCGAAAGTTTGGTCATTATTTTTATGTTACGTTCTGTGTTTTGAATAATCTCATTCCTGACGTGAATTAAGGATAACAGAAAACACTATTACTACAACTTCCGTTACGGCGCTAGTTCAGTGCATCAGTAGATTCTGCTTTGTTCCAAGTTATTGGAGGTAATTCGGGCTACTGTTTTTCCACTATGCGACGGTTAACGAAGCCCCCTTTGTAGCCTAGTGTTCTCATTAGAAGTTGACGCGTTACACAGTTTCGACATTCGCCGCGAAGCCCCGCCAGAGAGCAAAACCTCGGCAGCTTCCGCCCCCTTATTCGCCGATAATAGCGTTTCCAGTTTATCGGCTTTACACGGGTCGGGTTATGAGCGGACGTGTTCCAATTATGCGGTTATTGATTCAACAAGAATGTAAAACAATTGGACTCTATCCTTGCCGCAAATTACGCATCTACACGCCGGACGAGGAAGTTATGCAAACGCTGCACCAACAGAGGGAAAAGAGCGTAAATGATTCTGTACTCGCTCTCAAACGCAAATTGCTAATCTCGAACAGAATTTTGTACAAATACATATAGTCTAAATTAAAACAATAATGGTGCGGCAGATACCACTTCATTCGATGCGCTATGCATTTAGATGATTACACAATTATTATTAGATGGATTAATTTCTGTTTTACATTTGCAGTCAATTAGTACCGTGCACATATTGTCCTTTTTTGTAACCAGTAATATGGGGAAAATACTTAACGTGAATGCCCCACTAAACCCCTCGCCGCCGTTGACTCATTTACATCAGGGCGATATCCCTGTGGATAAAGAAAGTGTCGTTGGAGTGTGGTAATCTATACTTCGGCTACGTTCAGTTGGAAATCTCGATGTAATTTGAGATGCTCAGAGGTGTAACATCGGAACAATTATTTCTTATCGTTGCCGATGTACCAATCTCTTTTCAAGGCTGGTTTAATGTTTTGTTTTACCTGCTTTAGAGGTACATTCTTGGGTATACCCATTTAAAAGCCAATGTTCTTCCTTATAGCTCGGTCTTTCTGTAAGGAATGTCGTACCATCATTTTAAAAATATGTTGAGTATATCTTGGAAATATGGTGACGTTCAGGAGAACTGTAACGTGAATATTCCACACTACAAACTACTGTAACCAGTCACAAATATTATACTTTTCACTACGCGTTTTGGAGAATTATACCTCCAGTATCGAGTGGATATATGTCAGTTAATAACGCATGTATGTATTATACGTGCGGCTTTTCAGCAACGTGTAACACTGTCTTCCAGTGGTCACAGACTTTTTTCCAGTCGTGTTCAACATCATTTTCCGTCAACCGAAGTGGTCAGAGATGGAGTTCTACCTTAGTTGCTATGTTCAGTTTATACAAACCGTTAGTGATGTTCAAAACAACTGAGTAATCAGCTCCTGACCACTAGAAGATGGCGTCACATATTGCCAGATAGTCCTACTTACAGTAGATACGTGCCTAATTATATAAATCCACCTAACGATAGAGATATGCTAATCTTGTTGCTGCTGCATTCTGCAGTCTGAATACTGCTTTGAGGCAGCAATCCGCGATAGCATATTCTGCGGAAGCATTTTCATCTGTGAGTAAATGCTGACGCCAACCTCCATTTCAACTTGCTGATGGCAGCGAAGTCTTGATCTCGATCTACAATTTTTACCACCCACACATCGCTCCATTATTGAATTTACGATACCTTCTTGCCTCATGAAGTGTCAAATCGACCGCTTACCCATTTTTGTCAAGTTGTACTATAATTTTTTCTTCATGCCGTTACAACACCTCATTACTTACTCTAATCTTCGACATACTCCTCTAATAACCATAGTGGAAAGTCTAATAAATGTGGGTAGTTAAAGTAATTTCAAGGTTCAAATTATATTCATGACGGCTACCCCCAAGCCTAATCTAAAATGAAAACTTATTATACAAATTGATTTCACAAATTTAAACGCCTGTTTCTTTCTGCACTGTAATTTTACTTACATTCTTGATGATTTTCACCTTTAATGTCAAAGGCATATTCAGTGGATTTAATATGGAGTAATACAGATTTGCTTTTACGTTTATTGATTTGAATGAGTTCACATCATAACTTTTACGTGAATTAATTGTTTCTAAGTGTTACTAGTTTACTGTGAAATTATACCGGTTTTTCATGAGTGAGGTTGTGCCTCGTACCCTATGAAACCCATATTTCTGCCAGACTAATGAGTAACTGCAAATAACAATTTATTTGTTTGAAAATAGGGTTAGCATATATCGAATCTGTTACTTATAATCCGTCTTGATTGCAAAATTTTTATTCATATGACCGGTTTCGGTTCATCTAGAACCATCTTCAGATTTGTAACGATAATGATACTAATTTAGTATTTCCCGAATGCAAATATTTTTCACCCTATTGATTATAACACTAAATAATACAAATGACGTGCATTCTGCCAACCAATTTTATGACACAGCATGTGAAAGTTGCTCGATTTGGATGGGTTGGTAACCGAAATTTCAGGTACGTTCTGGTACATTTGATGTTGGTTAGATAGGATGACCGGTCATATGAATAAAAATTTTGCAATCAAGACGGATTAAAAGTAACATTGTAAAATCACTGATTGCTGCTTTCCTACCAGACATTACGTCCATTTTTGATACATTACGAATCTGTTACAGTCAAATCTAAAAACGAAACTCTATTATAACGTGTTAAAAACACTAAATATGCAGTTCATGTAAAAGACGAAACGCGTCTCGAATATAAATAAGAAGGTTAGATAGCAGCATGAGAAGAAATACAGAGTGACCGCATTTACATATTACACTAGATGCGGCGTGAGAAAAATTATAAGAGCTGTTTGATACTTACTCGAAAATCAAATGTCCGTCCCTGAAGACGGAGCCAGTACAAACCCAACTCTTTGACAGCACGAGAAGATGACGACTGGTCAAAATCTCTCCCAGACTGGAAGAAGACATAGAAAGCATTGAAAGATATCGTAATATACATTACGTAGCTGCAAACGGAAATCTAGTGTGCTGCGGATGGACGGGCAGTAGATGTTAGTAGGAAAGAAAGGTATACCTGCCACAGTAAACACACGCCTCCCGCGGCGTTGACAAGTAAGCACACGAGTCGCGCACACGGAAACCGGCAGCGCGGGTTGCCGGCCTTTAGGGGCAGCGGCGGGCGCTAAGCCACACCAGCAGCGGAAGACGACAGCGCCGGGCGGCGAGCGCAGCGGGACTGCGCCGAGGCGCGCCTGACGGCGCGCAGACGTCGGCTGCCGACGCCGCCGCTACTACCCGTTCAGCAGACATCGTCCTGAGCGACGCGCCTCTCTCTTCGCACGGCCGAGTGCCTGTTATCCTGAGGATGGTGCGTAGGCAAACAGTGAAACACTCGGCTTGATTAACGGGCGCTGTGGAATGTGCAACACGGGGGTAAAGTGTATAACAAAATACACACATACTTGTTTACTTTCCTTCAGGTAGCTGTTAGTTGGCAAGGCGAAATGGTTACTCGCCTGTTGCATGAACTAACATTGTCACGTGAAGAGGTCAGTCACGCTCCAATTCAAAGTAGCGCACGTTGTTTTCTCGCACTGCTTGCACATGAAGTGATAAACGTGAAATACGAGGGCTATTCGTAAAGTAAGGAACGATAGGTCGCGAAATGGAAACCACAGTGAAAATCAAAACTGTTTTATTTGCAACAGTTAGCTACAACTTCCAGCTACTTATCTCCATAGTCGCCGATCCGACTTAGACGTTTGTCGTAGCGTTGTACCAACTTTCCCATACCCTCGTTCTAGAAGGCAGCCGCTAGTGATTTCCCCCAATTCTCTACGCTGGCCTAAAGCTCGATGTCTGTGCCAAAATGTTGTCTTCATAGCCAGCGGTTCATGAGAGCAGAGATGAAACTCTGGGGGAGACAATTACCGGCTGTATTGTGGGTAATCAAACATTTCCAATTGAAAACGATGCAGGAGCATCTTCATTGCCCCTGCAGAATGCGGCTGAGAATTGTCTTGAAGGAGAAACCACACAACAGTTTTGTAATGTTGGCTGCATAGCTTCAGGCCAAATTTCTACCAGGCCCTCGTACTTGGTGGGAGACACTATTGTTCTAGGTATCTTTATGTGCTCCCTGTGTGCTCAGAATTTAAAAGAACGACGTAACACGATCGACGGGCATGTTAGAGACTCAGCCCAACACACCTGTGCAAAGCTTCATCAGGTTTTGCACTGTGATTTCCATTTCGCGACCGATCGTTCCTTTGCCGGCCGGAGTGGCCAAGCGGTTCTAGGCGCTACAGTTTGGAACCGCTACGGTCGCAGGTTCGAATCCTTAGGTTAGTTAGATTTAAGTAGTTCTAAGTTCTAGGGGACTGATGACCGCAGATGTTAAGTCCTATAGCACTCAGTGCCATTTGAACCGATCGTGCCTTTCTTTCCGAATGACCCTCGCACTTTCACGGGATCCTGCGATAACTTGCCATTAACTTCAGTAATTTTACTGACAGTGGTAATGAGAAAGGTGTGACAGCACCGATTTACAAGACTACGAGAGGTGTAAGCAACTGCCAGCAAGGAAAAGTTATGTAAGTCAGTGGTGTGCAAATTGCGGAGGGGACACGATACAGAGTAGTGAGGGATTTAAATATCTGCCGAAACGCAGAATAAGTAGAATGGACACAATAAATATATCGTTGCTCATATCTATAAATGTGTTCGTTATTAGATAATTTCAGCATTTTTATGAACATTTCAAGGAAATACGTTGTTGTTGTTGATGTGGTCTTCTATCCAGAGACTGGTTTGATGCAGTTCTCCATGCTACTCTATCCTGAGCAAGCTACTTCATCTCCCAGTACCTACTGCAACCTACATCCTTCTGATTCTGCTTAGTGTATTCATCTCGTGGTTTTCCTCTACGATTTTTCCCCTCCAAGCTGCCCTCCACTGCCAATCTGGTGATCCCTTGATGCCTCAGAATATGTCCTACCAACCAATCTCTTCTTCTAGTCGTGCCATAAATTTCTCTTCTCCCCAAGTCTATTCAGTACCTCGTCATTAGTCGTGTGATCTATCCATTTAACCTTCAGTATTCTTCTGTAGCACCACATTTCGAAAGCTTCTATTCTCTTCTTGTCTAAACTATTTGTCGTCCATGTTTCACTTCTATACATGGCTACACTCCATACAAATACTATCAGAAAAGATTTCCTGACACTTAAATCTATTCTCGATGTTAACAAATTTCTCTTCTTCAGAAACGCTTTCTTTGTCATTACTGGTCTACATTTTATATCCTCTCTACTTCGATTATTGTCAGTTATTTTGCTTCCCAAATAGCAAAACTCATCTTCTACTTTATGTGTCTCATTTTCTAACCTAATTCCTTTCTTTTAAGGAAATACGATATTTGCAAAAAGCTCACATCGTTTGTCGCGCAGAACTGAAACTGTAGATTAACAAAGAAACTCTGAGAAAAAGCTGTTGCACTCATGGGATACCATTTTAAAAGGTCCCAGAATTATGAGTCATGATGTGCGGACGAAAAAACATACTTGCAAAAACTAAATTTCTTACGAAAAAAACAAAGTAACAGAATTAAAGCGGCCAGTACCTTAGTTGGATGAGCCATGGTTTCAACTACCTGTAAACGACGCTGTGAATAAAAGTTGCTTTATGACAGCATGGGAAGAGGATTGCCAAATAACAATGCCGGTCAACGTTTCATTGTTGCGGACGCAGAGTTCAGTTTTTTGTTCACTTCCCCTATATCAAACAAACGTAGTTCTGTCACGTACAAGCAGTAAAAACTTAAAATACTTAGTAACAAGGGAAGACGATGTTTTAGCGTTAATTAAATATCACCAACACCCTAACAAAAGTTCCAAGTAAAAGGTTCCCTTCCTAACTCTGCGCCTAGGTCCTACGCAAGTCTGCAGCCTAACAAAGAAAAAGAACCGCATTAAGACGTCAAGTGTCTCTTTCTTTAACACCAAAAAATAACGACTAATACGGTTTGTGCTAATAAATATGTGTCGTTTGTCACCTAGCCTTTTCACGTAAGTCACTACCAACAACCGAGCGAGGTGGCGCAGTGGTAAGACACGGGACTCGCATTCGGGAGGACGACGGTTCAATCCCGCGTCAGGCCATCCTGATTTAGGTTTTCCGTGATTTCCCTAAATCACTCCAGGCAAATGCCGGGATGGTTCCTCTGAAAGGGCATGGCCGACTTCCTTCCCCATCCTTCCCTAATCCGATGAGACCGATGACCACGCTGTCTGGCCTCCTTCCCCAAAACCAACCAACCACTACCAACATTAACATATGCGTCAACTTCGTTGATTTTGTATTCAAGCGACTTTTCAGTTGGTCTCACAAGTCTGAGAGGTCTCCTACCGGACCACCCAACCACAGAAAAGTTTCAGGTGGTCACCTGCAATCAAACATTGGCGTTGTTTGTCACCTTGTTTTAAAAATTGTTTTTAAACATCTAAAAATTCCAGGACTGATACTGAATCGAACCCTCGGACTTTGGCTTAGTAGTATGGCATCTTACCGCTTTTTTTAAGGTCCTCCTGCCTATGCTACAGTCTTTCCCTTAGCACTTCAGACTGATCTTGTCCAGCGTGGACTTCATGCACCACGAAAATAATTTTATTGTTATCTGTTAACCTAAGTGATGTCCTTCCTGTCTTGGATTACGGTGCCTTCTGTAAGAAGTTTCAACGATAAACTAAAAATTTCGAGTCGAAATCATCTACATACATTACGAATAAAAATGTTCTTGTATTCAATTTTGTGTTTCAACTGAGTCTTAGAAGATTAATCCACATTTATTTGGAGTATGGAGGTACAAATCACTTTTATATCAATTTTTTTATACAAATCAGCTGGTATCTTTATCCTGATTAACAAGTTTAAATAAGAGGAGCTATGGTTGCGAATGATAACAAACGAACAATCCTTTTCAATAACTGTGGTCGCTGCCTTTAGGTCTCTCATCCGCGAAGCATTAAAATTTCTTATTTTGCTTTCATTAGAGTGTTTCCTAACACTTGCCGTTTCTTATTAAATACTTACTTAAATGAAGCTAATACTAAAAAAGAAAAAATGTATTATTTAAATTTCTCCAAGTGAAAGAAAATTCCTGTTCATTTGATAGCGAAATGTGTCTTTGAGAGACCATGACGACTGTTATGTGTGTCTAAAGAGATAAATAAAAATAAAAACGAGTGCCCTTCATTAAAATTAAAAGTATTTTCTGAATTAAAACCCTGCTTGAGAAATGACATTCCTCTTGTTTTGGAATAAAAGCCTTCTTCACAGATGAGACCCGTTTTAGACAAACTGAAATTCTTCTTTTAATACAAATTTCGTCTTTAAATCTCTGTTTTTCAGGGGTAATACGTAAAATGCAGTATGTCCCTTAACCAGCTGAAGTAATTTCTCCTCGTGTTAGGGTAGCGTTCTTGAACTCATTGTAGAAGTCCCGCCGGTGTTACAGTATTGGGCCATGTTCTATGAATACTTACTATTATTTCTTGAAGGGCAGCCACACGTTGTTTGCATTCTGGCATATAAATTCCTGTTCTTCAGTGTCAATAAGACTGCAAGAAGTGCACAATGGAGAATCTGCCAAATGAATGGAGTGTCGTCTTAGTACCACCCTTGCCTTACGTTGGTTGATAAAAGAAGATCTAGCATAATCTTCTAGATTTTGTTCCAACTAACAACCTCTTTCTAACAAGTATCTAAAGCTACGTGGTATTGTATTTTTCTGTCATGGTATTCGGATATTAGCTGCCTAACTTCAAGCATAATTTACAAACATTTGTCAGACAGAAACTAAATATTAACTCAGACTGTAGCTCTCAAACTCTTGCCTGGTGTGTGAGCGACTGTGCGTGTGTGTGTGAAAGTGGGGGGGGGGGGGGTTGGAGTGAAGGTGTGGAAGTGGGGAGAGGCGCAGTGGGAGAGGGGGGTCTGCTTGTTGTGTCAGAATTGTAATTATCAAGAATTTTAGTTGTTAGAGGGCATACCTCGGGTCAATAAAATTATCGCAGTGCTGGAGGTCATCAATAATGATTAAAGAGTACATAATAAATTGGAACATTCGGCAACAGATAGTAGTTTACGCTGCTGAAGCATTGATGCAATCATAGCAAACCTGGCTGATTCTGGAGTTGGATGAAATTATGGGCACACCAAAAACAGAACACAATGCAATTTTTTTTGTTCCAGTCTCTGATCACAATAGCAATTCTTTAGACGATGACCGGTTTCAGTCCGTAATGAACATCCTCAGATCTTTTTTACTCCATGTCCTAAAGTTGAATAAAAAACATTTGACAATATTGGATCACTATTTGTGTACGCGATTATGTCGCAGTTGGTGAGAACACAATACCTTGCCTAATATGGTGTAGCAAAGCCACTGGGTTTCAAAACAACTTCCAGTTGTATCAGACTGGGTAGTAGCCGGCCCTGTTACCAAGGATATCCTGTACCATCCTTCCTGCAAAATAGTGGCAAGTTCAGGTAACGATGATGGACGCATATAGTGATCTCGCTCACTTCGCTCCAAATTAGGTCGCAAAGGTTCGGTTATATTGATATTAGGTGACTGTGGTGGCCTGGGGAGGCACGATAATTAATCCTCGTGCTTACAAGACCAGTCCTCGACAATGCGAGCTTTGTGAACAGGGACCGTGTCGTCTTGTAACGCAGTATCACCATTTGGGAACCAGCATTGTACCATGGGACAGGCCTTATCAACCAAAATCGTCACATGATCCTTGGCAGTATGGCGACCTCGCATATTACCGGTGGGGATCATGGAATATCTTGATATGGCTGCCCAAATCGTCAACGAAACCCCTGTTTCATTTGTGGTACGTAATATTGGCAGGAATGGGAAACTGTGTGAAACAGAACTCATTCGATCAGATGACCTTCTTCCATTGCTCCATAGTCCACATTTTATGCCTTCGGCACCACGTTTTCCTGTTACGGGCGTTTGGGTCACTGATATTTGGTTTTCGTTTTGGAATTGCAGTTCGCTATGCAATTCCCTCCTTATGGAGCTCCATTCATGTTGTTTCGGTGCTGAAAGGCTTCGCGAGTACGTCATTCGGTTTTGCAGTGAGTTTTACAGCTGTTGTCGTCTTATTTTTCGTTACAATCAAATGACAGACTGTCATGACTCAACACACTTGCATCAGTTTTGTGACGTAGTGGATGATGTTCCTGCGCTTTCTCTGTATGCAGTATAAATCTTCGGTACGCTGCCTTTTGAAACATCAATCACTTCGGCTCCCTTGATTCCGGAAACGTACGGGTACCAAACATTTCCCCTCGTCCGAATTCACTTATCTCCAATATTATGCACTCAGGAATACACAAGATACTGTACTGACCACGAATGAGACTTCCAACTACGCTGCACAGGTGTCGTTCGTGGTCAAGTATAGCAGCGCCACCTGAACGCACAGCTACCATCACCATTTATACTTACACATGAAATTCTCGCAGTGGTTCCATATATTTCTCTTATCCCTATCCCTGTTGTAGCACGTTATGCTCCATGTCACCATATGCTACGACGATGACAACCTCAGTACTGAGCATGATCCACACGCCTTACAGAATATTTCATTGTGGCATTACTTAAGTGTAATTAGAGCGATTGGGGGGGGGGGTAATGATGCTGCGATCAGAAGTACTTTCTATCAGTTAATTGAAAGTGGCATAGAAGTATTAAGAAGAAATATTTACTCAAGCTCCTGAACCTTTCTTATTATACTTCTGTGGAACATGAAAAATAAATGGAAATTTGGTAATTCAAGTATAAATATTTTACGCATTTTCTTCGGTGAGGAACATTAAAAACCGTCACCAAAAGTATTCAGTTCATTCTCTTGAACTATTTGTTGAAATTTTCACTTTTATTCGCATCAGAACATTAGTTTTTAGGGAATTAGTCTGTATGAATAGTCGCAAGTGCATTAACCAGAGAAGCACCTTTTTAGAAAGAGCTCCCAAATCATAAATGGGGATGATTGGGCAGTCATTACTAAAAAGAGTTAATCCAAGTGATATAGAAGAGGTCCTTAATCTATTTATTTCAGATTCGTTATGTTAGAGAAATGTTTCGTGGTGTCCCTTGTCTTTATTCTTTTACTTCATTTAGCGTGCGTAGGGTAATTTGATGATGCCGTGTGATCTTTGTCCCTAACTGTAAAAACTACGAGTGCCTTTATTGCTAAGTTTACTGTGCATTACCTCATGCAGTATGCGGTGAATAACATGTTAAATTCATTGTTATTGTAACTAATGAAATTTTCTGTCTGATGTTATTACTTTTGTCCATTTAGATCCCCTTGTCTCGACTGCATAGTTTCCCACTAGTGTAGCTAAGAATGTTGTAGAACGTGAAATTATGTACCCGCTGAGTACGTCTATGATCGGAATACGTATGTATTTTTCGATTATAAAAATAATTTTTGGGACCATGTAACCTGACTCAATGCTGCTCTATGTCCTGCATGTCCGTCTCTTACTTGCATTGATGGGAGCAGACTGGAGTAATAAACGTTGTCCACTGTCGCACAGTCTTAATGCATATGAATCAAATAATGCTTGTTCCATTTTGTACCTTTAAAGTGTCAAACGCGAGCCTGATAACATGCCCAATAGAACAATTGTTTCTATAACATCCCATTTTGATATGTGCTAAGGGCTCCTTTAGTAAAGGAACAGTTATAAAGTAGAAACGAAAATAAAACTTTCATGGACCTTTTTGTGTTTGGAATATTCTGTATGGAAAATGAGATTTCATTGGCAATTCGATGTTTGGTTAAACTGTAACCATGTGTCATCAAAGAATCTTTTATTCTCCTTAGATGATTTTCATGATGGCCTGTCACAAATCTCTACCCAGGAAGATTACGTAAAATTAAACGTACACGTGACTTGAAAGTAACTAGGGTTTAGGGAAAGGGATGTGCCACGAAATAAATCAGAAAGCAATTTCTGTTACGCCATCTTCCACTAGATACTTAACCAAATACAAATAATCTATTGTGCATAATCATTAATTATCTTGTTTGACGGACAATATTTAAGCGCGTAAAGTCATTATTTAGTAAATATGATACGTAAAGAAAAGTGATGTATCGAAAATACACGATAGCTGCTAATTTATGCATGAAGGCTCTATAGATGTAATCTATAGGGACACAAAAATTTTATTTAACAATCAATTTTTATGTGACATTCCAGCTGAGGATACGTTTTTAAAAACATACAGACCTCTTTTCTCTGGCTACACTGCGCGGAATCTATTATTGCCGTGGTAGAGGCACAATTCTTTCAAACTTTTATCTGGCGAGCCCTGTCATGGATCTTTGCATCTGCGAAAATTTTCTTTTAAATGACACAGTAGGATCTGCATTAATCCATACTTTTGTTAGACTTCATACAATTTGGCTTGTGTTGATTCAGCGTTGAACAACTGCACCGACTTCAACTCGTTAACAATGTATGTTTTAGGGAAATTTATTTGTGTGAACATGTCCCTATGAACAACATTTTCAAGAGATTGTTAATTTTTCAGTTAGTTATTAGTAGCAGCACTAAACTATTTTTATTTGGTGTTTTGTAAGTGAGAGCGTGCTTAAGCAACTAGTATTGCTATAGCCCGCTGGAGTACGCCCAAGCGACCTTGAGCCAACTGGAGAGGTAGAATTAACGGGAGCTGTGTGAACAGGTATTCTAGTCGGTTCCCTGAACAATACAGTTACAGTTAGGAGACGAGGTACTGGCAGAATTGAAGCTGTGGGGACGGGTCGTCGGTCGACTTGGGTAGCTCAGATGGTAGAGTACTTGACCGCGAAAGGAAATGGTCCGGAGTTCGAGTTTCGGTCCGGGACACAGTTTTAATATGCCAGGAAATTTCAATACAGTTACAGCTGAGCCCAATGTGGAAGCCCCTGAGTGGACTCTCAATGCGGAAACACGTGTATGGGGAGATTAGCGGTAACTGTAAGTGGAAGGTCGTTGGCTCCCATCGACGTAACAGAAACATGGGATGATCTAACTGCAGATTGATATTTTTGTGCTGATTTTGCAGAGTCTGAAGGACCTGGAAGGCAGCAGGTCACAGAAGGACATGTTCCTATTGAAAGAAAAGAAAATGAAGACCGTGTTATCACTAATTTACTAGGTAGTAACTTGTGTGATTCATTGTTTGTTTCTTCTGAATAGGGAACTGAGGTGAGAAGAAGAAATAACTTGGAAACTGATGAACGACAAGCCCTCAGATTCTGCAACGTAGATTGTAAGGGGTAATTACGTACGTTTTCTCGATCAATCCGAAATTCCAGTAGACCAGAAGCTTAGAAAATACGTTTAGAATACGGTGAGCGACATGTCCTTTGATCCAGATTTGTTTAAAGAGTACCATTTAATAGGCGTAGGTGTTAAAACGGTAGGTTGAGACTGGACAATCCTTAGTACTGATTGTGGGTTATTATCATTACTAAAGGGAATGTCTGAGCACGAGAATGGTTGGAAGAACTTTTAAAGTGAGGGATCTACATGGACCCTGATTATTTCCATTGTTTAGAGTTTTAAAGCAGGTCGCTACAAACGTAGATTGAACCACAGGGGTTAACAGACCACGGAATGGTAGTTGGAGGTAGACGCATGGAACATTCAATTTCGAAAATCGTTACAGAATTACATATTCCGAGGCACACAGAGACAAAAGTGTGCCAAGAATACCATATTTCAGGCATTCCCTCTCATCACGGGCAACGCAATGGCCGCTAGCCTTCACTTAATGATCGACAGCAGCGGCGTTTGCTAGGTGTAGTAAGTACTGATCGACAAGCAACACTGCGTGGAATAACCGCAAAAAAACAATGAAGGATGTACGATGAACATATTCGTTGTGACATTGCGGCGAAATTTAGCGTTAATGGGCAGCAGCCATTGACGTGAGTGCCATTCCTAACAGGACGACATCGACTGCAGCGCCTCTGCTATATTGGTTGGACCCTAGACGACTGGAAAACTGTGACGTGGTTAGGTGAGTCCCGATTTCAATTTTGTAAATACAGATGATAGGGTTCACCTGCAGCGCAAACACCACGAAACCATAGATTCAATTTGTCAACAAGACACTGTGAAAACTGGTGGTGGCTCCATAATCGTGTGGGCTGTGTTATATGCAATGGACAGCGTCCTCTGGTCCAAATGAACTGGCCATGGAGAGCAATGGTTTGGCTAATTTGAGGCCATTTGTAAGCATCCATTGACCTTATGTCCTCAATCAAAGTTGGAAATTTTATGGATGACAACGCGCCTTGTCACTGACCAACAGTTGTTCGCGATTGGTTTGAAGAACATTCTGGACAATTCGACCGAATGGTTCGGCCACCCAAATCACCTGACATGAATTCCATTGAACATCTCTGTGACATAACCGAGAGGCCTGTTCGTGCACAGAATCCTGCACCGGCAACACTTCCGCAGTTATGGCGACAGCATGGATCAGTATTTCTGCAGGGGCTTCCAACGACTTGTTGCGTCCATTACACGTCGAGTTGCTGCACTACGCCGATAAAAGGGAGGTTCGGCACTATATTAGGAGGCATTGCCTTACTTTGGTTAGCTCAGAGGGTGTATACAGAATGATGTGAAATTTGTAGATGTAGTTTGTAATTCTTTTTTGAATGTGGTAATAGAGAATAGGGGTAGTGCTAGCTGAACCTTTCCCCCATTCTTCATAACTGTCCATGTCAAACTACGTACTTTAATGAACGCTTTACATTTTTTTTTTGATTTTTACTAGCCATACAAATTTATGAGCGGTGTTCAACTAGTAATGTAACACATTTGGTTTTCTGACAGCAGTTTAGTTATATTCAGGATTCCAATAAACCACATTATTCCCCACTCTTTTTGTTACAAAACCTTACTTTTCAATACCATTTCAATGCTACAGTGAACCAACTTACTGGGAACGCCTGTATGGCCGCATGGTACCACTGTGCCTGTCGACATCAGAGTCAACGACTTGCTGCATCATTAATCTCTCTATCATCAACGCAGTGCTTCCCGTGTAGTACATCCTTCGTTGGCCTAACGGATAAAAGTCGGAAGGCGCCGCTACGGTCGCAGGTTCGAATCCTGCCTCGGGCATGGATGTGTGTGATGTTATTAGGATAGTTAGGTTTAAGTAGTTCTAAGTTCTAGGGGACTGATGACCTCAGCAGTTAAGTCCCATAGTGCTCAGAGTCATTTGAACCATTCGGAAGGCGCAAAATCTGGGCTGTATGGTTTACTGTTACGAAGATACAGAATACAGTTGACTTTGGCACCGTTGCACACAGCTCTATTGCTTGCACATGCGTATATTCATAATAAGTTGTACTGCTTCATATTGAAGACTCCGTTGGTCTTTGTCGTTGCGGTTTGTACCTTTAAGGCAGATTTCCTTCGGGCCTGAAGATGAATCTCATTGACGCCGAAATTGGTAGAATTTTTGGAACAAACGACGTCGGATTATAACACAGCTGTTGGTTTTAATTATCATTACTCAAGTAACTCATGTCCAGGCGCTGTCTCACTGTCCTCGACTCATTACCAGATTCTATAATCGTTTTATTTTCAGTTAGAAGTGATGAATCCGTGTGTCATAACGACGTTCGACAAAAATAGTCTCGATAAGCCACGTGCTCCCTATGTTGCTCTTTATAATCTTCTGTCAGGCTACGAGGAACCAAGGGTGGCACCAACCTTTGAGTAGCCCAGATGTGGACGAATATGTCCGCACTACTAAGAGAGACGTCCAGTTGTGCAGCGTGATGTGTGACTATCATCCATATTTTATCTTGAATGAGAGTGTCCGCACGTTCCAGCACTGCAGGAGTCACGGCTGTATGCGGCCCGTCGGCACGCGGGAAATCAAACAGGTGTGAGCGACCTTGTTTCGATTAAAACAGACACATCGTCCAACGACTCACCGTGCTTCTATTCACTGCCAGGTGTCCGTAGAGAATCTGAAAGTACCTATGAACATGTGCGACGATCTTGTTTTACGCAAAAAAGAAAAGAACAAATACAGCTCTCTGCTTGGAACGCACCTCTGCTAAAGACGCCATTTTGAATGCCACATAGAGTACACTCAAATATCGGAACTTGATGAAACTATTGGGGATAAACTGGCAATATTCCAAGACATCCCACAGCAAATTCCGAATTTTTGCAACTGACACTGGCCGAGAAGAAATGTGTTGCATTACTTACTGAACGCCTCTTGTACGTTTAAGTTTCATATGGTAACCTTCCACTCATATACAGAAAAGTCAAAACCGCGGCCTGTGCAAAAATGATTGAATGTACCATATATCTGTGTACTGCAATATCTTGCTAATACAGTTACCTGACACCTGTTAAGTGGTTATGTTGTTAGGACTGAGAAGCGGCCGTCAGCCACCGGCAGTCTTCCCCTCCACCTCCCCCCCCCCCCTTTGTGGCTTTTCATTTTGTTTTTTGCTGGCACTAGCCGAGTGACGACAAGTCGCCTTTGGAATGCAGTTCTTGCCCAGCAATACAGGCTGTTTGTCAAACTCACCACTTCCAGTCTCAATATTGCTGTTTTCTAAGACTTGGGATCCCGCTTCACTGACGTCAGAAGGTTTACGACGAGGGCGGCGACAGTTGAGTGTCTAATACTAGCTGGACTGACATAATTGCTACACTGCTCGAGGAGTTGTCAAACCCAAATCGAATGACGCACGAGTGTGGCCCATCTGTAACAGCTCTCAAGCAGAGTGAACGCAAACGTGCGCTGACCTGGACACAGTGCTGCCATACAATGTGGAAACAATATCCGCGCAGGCAATTCAGTGCGGAAGCTGCTATGGTCTCCAACGGCAGTGTCTCACTAGCGGAAGAAAATATGGTTCAATTCGCTCTGAGCACCATGGGACTTAACTTCGCCGGTCATCAGTCCCTATAACTTAGAACTACTTAAACCTAACTAACCCAAGGACATCACACACATCCATGCCCGAGGAAGGATTGGAACCTGCGACCGAAGCGGTCGTGCGGTTCCAGACTGCAGTGCCTAGAACCGCTCGGCCACTCCGCCCGGCTAGCGGAAGAAAGGCAACACGCGTTTTTGTCTGTCTTTACTAGAATATTGTCGGGCGTATGTCTGGGCAACAGCTGATTTTAAGAACATCATCAATTAGGCACTTGACCACCTCATGCATGTTGGGCTCGCTCGATTTGTCTGTCCTGACGAGGCATTCTGACGTCCCACGATCCACTGGGGTCAGGTCTGACAAATCACAAATGAAGTCTACTATGCATGCAGCAGAAGATGACTGGTAGAAACAAGCACCCTCAAAATTAGATGCAAGGGATGGAAGGTCAGGCTCTTCTTGATGAACAACGTCTTGTGAAGGAGAACAACCGATGCAGTTTTCCGTCTCAGTCAACCCTCCAACTTTCTTACGGGAGAATGTCCTCCACCACAGTTCGCCAGAAAACAGCCTTTGTGCTAGAGCGTCAATACTTCGTGACGTATGTTACGAAATAACCCCCTGAGCGCTGCAGAAGTGAAATCCCGCCGCACTCCACCTTCCCGCAGGGGCCGCCGACGTCGTTAGCCTCTGCAGTGGTGTTTCCCATTGGCGCTGCAGTCGACATTCACCGTCGTGGCCTGGCCGGTATTCGGGTCCTAATGACGGTTTTTACCGTCAGCCGGTTCCACTACCTGTGGTCCTGCGGACGTCTGTAGCCGCTCAGCGGTATATGCGTAGGTTTCACGGATGTCGTTTGTCATTCATGATAGCTAGTTCGTGTGATCATCAGCATTCTGCATCTGTGGAGTTGTTGAGCTTTCTGCCTATTCATCAGGATTTTTAGAATGCTTTCACTTTTGAGTTCCACAAACAAACGGCACGTCGGCGTGGTTGTACTGAGTGGAAATACTCACAAGGAGTTCAAAATGGTTCAAATGGCTCTGAGCACTATGGGACTTAACTTCTAACGCCATCAGTCCCCAAGAACTTAGAACTACTTAAACCTAACTAACCTAAGGACGTCACACACATCCATGCTCAAGGCAGGATTCGAACCTGCGACCGTAGCGGTCGCGCGGTCCAGACTGTAACGTCTAGAACCGCTCGGCCACTCCAGCCGGCCTCACAAGGAGTGACATTGTCAGTGAATGTGGCATGTTCAGTGACTTTAGTGATCATGATGATTCTTCAGAAGAATCTCGTAGGTACTTCACGTAGTAGAGCTCCCCAAGATAGTTCTTCATATTGTGAATATGAAAACGAATCGATCCGTAGACGGTGTAACATCCACGAGATAAATTTTTGGCTACAGTGCGACGAGAGGAAATTATGCCTCTAACAGTTATAAACATTATGTATTCGACGTATGAAAAAACAATGAAAACTTATAAATATTAATTATTTATATAGTATTCTATGATGTAATTAGACATATCGATGTGTATCATACAAAGACAACGATAATTGTAAATTCCTTTTATGATCTGCGTTCGTCTTCCTTTGTTTTTACCTTTTGTTGGATGGCTTTTGTAGGTTTAGCATGCAAGACGCATATCAAACTGATGTCTGTTAAGAAATTGTAAATATTTGTTAATTATTACTTGAAAATAGAGTACATTATTATTATAAACATGAGTGAATAATTATTTGTAACTGTAATTCCTCTCTCAGTAAGCATTATCTGTGTTAATTGTTTCTCTTCGCTGCATGGAGCGCAGCCATTGATGATAGCGATTTGTATCGGGTTTTTGTCTGTGTTTTCCTTAGAAACAAATCAAATGTTTGCTTGATGAAGTCTAAATTCTTTCTTCCGGGCAAGGGGCAGAAGTTAGCAGTGCTCAAGCTATGTCCATACACGATATGCTAACGGCATTATTTGAAAAGTTTACTATTAAAGAGCAGGAGCGTGAAAAACAACGCGAGCTTAAAGAACAGGAGCGTGAAAAACAACGCGAGCTTAAAGAGCTGGAGCGTGAAAGACAACGTCAGCAGGAAAAGGAAAGACGTAGACAGGAAAAGTTTATAGAAAAACAGCAACAAGAGCTCAGGGACCAAGAAAAGGAAAAGAAATTAATTTTTCTGGAAAGAGATAAAGAAATTGTCCGTAGGATAAATCAAATGTTGGTCGATCGTGACAATGTTATTACTACCCATTTTGAGCAGGAGATCGATGCAGTGAAAACCACTATTGAACCGTTAACATACATTGCAGTTCAGGTCAATAGTCTTCAAACTGAAGTAGATAGACTAGAGAACCAATTCAAAGCCTTGGATACGGCTGTGGAAACAATGCAGGAGGACATTCCCTCGGAAATCCGAAACCAAGTCCAAACGGAAGTAGCCAGGGTGCTGAGCTCTGAAAATCAAAACTTTAAAAATCTGACAGTATGCAGTAATAACAACACTGGTACTGACAGGGAAAAGATCGCAGATAATCTGACGGCGAATATTAATGCACCACAAGGAAGACCAAATTTTGGTAATCAACCGATATTACCAGAGCAATATGTGACACCAAGGAACAATAATAGTGGAATTGAATGTACTTGTAATAAAGTAACCACACCACCTGCGAATGATAGCAATTCCATTCACTTAACTACTTTGATGCATGAAGAAAGCCTGATTAAGCATAGACAGTTTCAAACATTTAACGAAGAAAGCAAGAAAAACATACATCCAGTAGTTTTCATTCGAAACTTCAAAAGTGTTCTTCCAAAATCACGGTCGGAAGAACAGAAAATACAGTTTGTGGTTTCACGTATTTCTGGTGATGCGTCGCTCTGGGCATTAAATGCAGCATAAACTTGCAAGACTTTCCACGAATTCGAGAAGGCGTTCCTTGATCAATTCTGGTCAGCGTCTATTCAAGAGCGACTCTGTAAAATTGTTTACAATGCAGAAATGTACAATACGAAGTCAGGTTCCTTAAGAAAGTACTTTGAAAAATATATTAACATGACCCGGTACTGGGATGAGCCAGTAACCACCAGAGACTTATTGCGAGTGTTAAAAGCTAGATTACCCATACATATTAGAGACAAATTAGTTAATGTTACAGACACCAATCTGAAAGAATTTCTGTCTGTAATTGATTCTCTGGATCTAGTGCAAGAAGACGCCAGAAAAAATTCTGACGTGATCAGCAATAATAATAGTTTTAATAGAAAAATTTCATGGAATGGAAATAATGGAGATAGGGCGAAGGTAATCCAAAGAAAAATAAAAGTAAAGCTTATAGTAACGGAAAATACAATAATAATAATAGTAGTAGGCATCCCTACAACCAAAATTTTGTTATCCTAATAATAATAACAGTAAGACTCTCGCCACCAACAATACTGAAAACTATGAAATCCTGGCTGAATATTTTGAGACACTCCTAAACTGCCAAACACCCATCCAGACTCTCAGTTTTACGCAACCAGAAACATTACCAACACATTCAACACCTCCGACACGAGATGAAATCACAAACATAATCAAAAATCTCAAAAACAGAAAAGCATGTGAAGAAGACACAATTACAGCAGAAATGCTCAAGCTTGGGGGAAAAACATCAGTAGAAGCACTACACAAAGAACTTGAACAAGTATGGGAAACCAAGAAAATCCCAAGTCACTGGAAAACTGCCCTAATTCACCCTTTGTTTAAAAAAGATGACAAAAGGGATGTTAACAACTATCGTGGAATATCGCTTCTTCCAGTCCCATACAAAATTCTATCGAACGCCCTGCTCAATCATGTATCACCAATTATAGAGGGAAAACTTGGAGAATATCAAGCTGGCTTCAGACCAGGAAGATCCAGCGCCGAACAAATTTTTAACCTCAAAACAACAATGAACTATTTATCTACAAGGAGCAAGAAATATTTCATAACATTCATTGATTTCAAAAAAGCTTATGACTCAATCGATAGGGACACACTCATCAAAACACTTCGAGAATATGAAATAGATGAAACACCAATCACCATAATCAAAGAAACATTAACAAATACAACATCAAAAGTAAAATTCCAAGGAGAAATTTCACGGCATTTCGAGGTCAAAACCGGCGTCAGACAAGGAGATGCGCTGTCCCCGGTACTCTTCAACTGTGTTCTGGATAAAGTCATAGCAGAATGGAGAAAACTCACGCAAAAACATGGAGTTGAGAAAGTCCAAATTGGAGGGAAGTGCTACAAAGCCATTGAAACCAACTGTTTTGCCTTCGCTGACGATCTCGCCTGTTTAGCTTACACACAAAAAGACACAATAAAACAAATAGAATTACTTAAAGAAACTGCTGAAAAAGCAGGCTTGCAAATTTCTTTTGAAAAGACAGAAATCATTACAAATATCAAAAATCCACCAAAGAAAATAACTACGAAATACGGGAAAATACAGGTATCTAAACATTTCAAATATCTTGGTGAACTAATTCAGCCTGTGGCAAAAGGTCATCCAGCCTGCAGGGCTAGAATACAAAAACTAGAGACAGCAACTCACTACTGCAGACAAATGTATTAAAAAAAATGTATATCCAAAAACATTAAACTCAGACACTACCAGACTGTCATTAGACCGCAGATACTACATGCATCAGAAACACTGGCAAATTATACATACGCAGAACAGATAGAAAATCGTGAAAGAAGAATTGTGAGGACAATTCTTGGACACAGGAAAATAACATATGATCAAGGCAAGCCTGTATACAGACTAAAAAGCAACAAAGAAGTGTATAGGAAGTGCAGCAAAATTACAGACGAAATTAGAAAAAGATGATGCTCCTTTTATGCTCACATCATGAGGATGAACCCGAATAGGTTTACAAAACAAATATTTTCGTACACCGCAAATCTAAAAAATAAAAATTTATGGTTTATCAACACAGAAAGAGATCTAAAAGAAATGGACATAGATCAGGAAACAATATTTAACAGAAACCTTTTTAGAAAAAAAACTGAATTCATTCACGGGTTTCGGTGTGAAAATTAAGAAGACTTGTGGAACTAAATGGTCTGAAGAGAGAAAAGCCGCCTTCAGCGCAAGAATGAAAGAAGTGTGGAGTGAGAGAAAGAAGACTTCCCAGAAGCGCAAGAAATAACTGTTTTCACGGTCTTTAACGGCCAAATTTGTATAATAATAATAACAGTAATTATCAAAAGCCGAAGAACACCAACAACCGAATGGTAATCAGAGGCCGTACCAGAATGAAAACCCAAACAATAACAATAGCAACCGAAAGAGACGAAATGACAACAGGTCAGACAGTCCATATAAAGACAAGCCTAAAAATATGCGGTGTGACAGTGAATATTGGCGACAGCCAGGGCCAAGTCATTGACAGCCGCAGCAAAATTCTATCAATTCAGGTCAGCCAGTAAATTATGTACAGGCTATACCTATACCAAGCAATCAATATCCACCGTGGTGGGATCCAATCAGGCCTCGTCCGACTGAAAACTCACAAAATGCTAGAATAGTGGAGGTACCTTCGGAAACAAAACAAAACACTCAGAAGCCAACAAACTAATTTCGGACCCTGTAGGCCTTCGCCAGGTGACCGAGGCCAACAATGAAGGCAATAGGTCGACAGAACAAAAAATAAACACGAAACGGTATCAGGATGGCAACAGGATCGAAGATGAGCTATATGAGGAACCTGCTGTCTCTTGTAAGCCACAAAGGGAAAATATCCAAGCAAGTGTCACCGTAGCTGTAAATGGTGTAACAACTACTATTCTGCTTGACACAGGTGCTAATGTATCGGTTATGAACACGCAGTTTTTCAAGAAGGTATCGGAGACAAGGAGATTGCCGATTTTGCCGGTTGCAAATTGTAAGGTTATAGGGGCATTGGGAAAAAAGGCACAGAGTATAAAATACCAGACACAGGTGGAAGTTTCCTTGGGAAATGATCGCTTATTATGCACGTTCCTACTAATGGATAACTTGTCAGTACCGGTGCTTCTGGGTCTTGAGTTCCTTCGGTAAAGGGAAGCTGTAATTGATCTCGCCCGTGGGACATGTGCACGTAAGTACCAACAGCGACCCATAACATTAATGCTGAATCGGGAGTTCGGTGCGAACCTTTCGCTGATGAGAAAAATGAATCTTTCTGTCAGAAAACAGAAGTTGTTAGTGTTGGATCACAAGCACCCACAGATGTGTCACAAAAATCGAAATAACGATGCACCCAGCAACGTGAGTGACATCGTCACAACAATAGAAGAGAAAGTACAGGAGGCAACTTGCGTTAATGCTTCAGTGGCTGGACAATTAACAGAATTATTATCCGGATACCTCGAAGTATTCACTGAACGCCCTGGAATCATAAAAGATTACCAGTATAATATGAAAGTATATCCGCACAAGACCTATTGCAGAACATCTTACTCGGTCCCATGGACTAAGAAAAACGAAGTGATACAAAGGACCAATCAGAAGTGCAAGTGCACTACCCCATAACTGTAAATATTATGTTTATGGCAAAATAATTAGCAGTAATAATGTGATAATATTATGTATGTATTAGTTACTAAGCTTTTATGTCAAGTATTACACTGTAATGTTCTTGAATTATTTGAATAAGGAGTAGAGAATCCCCATAATAAATAACTTGATAAACACTTGAGTGTTATTGCATTAAATGTGAGGAATTTTACCTTTCTTTACGTAGCTTAGAAATGATTAAAATGCTTAAATAATAAATTTGTTCGTGTGTAAGAATGGATATAAAAAATATTTTCATAAGATTAAGTCATGTAGTTCCACACACGTAGCTAGTGTTGGTGGTGTGTGAGCTGTGTGACTGAGAAAAAAATAAATAAATAAGTAAAGAATAAAATAAACTGCTTTCACCACTAGTGAAGCGAAATCTGAATGTATACCGATTTACGTACACCGTTTCATTACAAAGTCATTTAAAATGCTCTTATGAGCAACATTCCGGTTAGATAAACCGAACATGGACATCTGTCCCAAAAACATGGTAAATAATAATCCCAATAAAAAAATAAAAAATATAAATATATGTATCTGTAATAAAAATGGAAATGTACTGGTATCTGGACAGTTCAGTAATGATCTCATGGTCAAGATAATGTAGCAGATTCTGAAAGTTTTATATTGTCTCATGTTCATGTGACAGTGTAAAAGTTTAAATTTTGTTATTTAGTCATGGTAATATGAACTTATGTGCAAGTGTACCAGACCTCATTACTTGAAAAGTGTCACTTGCATATAGATTCTCTGTTAAGTACTGTGGAAAACTACTGACAGCAATCAGAACAGTGAAACGTGTTTCGCAGGAACTAGTGGACGCGAGAAGAACTGTGATTTACATTGTGAATAATGATGAACAGTGAAAAAAACTGTGATTACGTAACCTTATGAACCCTCTTGGAGTGTCAAAGTTAGCAGCAACGCTATGAAAGTTTGAGTACTGTTGACTGTATTAATAATTAATTTGAACTGATGACCTTTTGTAGTTTGATATGAAGCGTCTCCGCGTGCCAAATTTAATGTGACAGACTGTACAGCCAGCCGCGCGGCAAAACAATAATGCAACGTTGGCTACGCAGCGCGTCGCGAAAATATTTACATTCCGCTTAAGTAAACGAAGCACACTACGGACACTTGTATGATTAACGGTGCAGTGTTCAAAATGTGCATATTGTGATAAAGTTACGTGTGAATCACTACATTGTGTTGAACAGTGTCAAAATACAGAACATACTCCAAAAACAGTCATATTCCATCCGTGTGAATGCAAGTGAAATGGACACTAATAAACTTTTCCACAGGATGAGAATAGTAATTATCTTGTCACTGATACTTATATTTTGACATTTCATGTACCCGTCTTAAACTGAGGGACGTGGGAAAGAAGAAACAAGATCTGCTGCAGCGCTACTTCTAGCCAGCGGCAGATCCAAACCACGATGCAGCCGACGGCAGCCGACGCCCCACCTACTCGGCCGGGGGCGGTCCAGCAGCAGCCACTACCTGTCTACGGTCCAACGGCTCGACACAGGGGCGGTCTTACGACGTCAGCAGCAAATTGTTATGACATTCGATAAATGAGTGACTTTGGAAAACATTCATTATCTCAGATGCTTACAACAGAGTCATAAATTTGCATTTTCCAGTATATTTTATTACAATCATGTCAAGCCTCACTGTTAAAAGTAGGTGTCTGTATTTTCTTGAAGCCCCTCGGGCGGTTTTATTCCCGGTTTTCCGACTCCAGTGAACCCAAATCGGGGGGGGGGGGGATAAGTTAATCCGGGAAGTATCCGCAGCAATTTCCTAGATAATACAGTCACTGAAGTCACTTAAAGTACTCGATTCAACTATAATTCTGTCATGTCTAAAACAACATTGAAACTAAACATATGCATCCTGAGAGTATAAAATCTACGTGGGTTACGTGGACTGATAAAGAAGATATACAATAGATAAACTAATTTTCTTTTTCTCAGCCCAAGGGCCATTGTAACATCCACGAGATAAATTTTTGGCTACAGTGCGACGAGAGGAAATTATGCCTCTAACAGTTATAAACATTATGTATTCGACGTATGAAAAAACAATGAAAACTTATAAATATTAATTATTTATATAATATTCTATGATGTAATTAGACATACCGATGTGTATCATACAAAGACAATGATAATTGTAAATTCCTTTTATGATCTACGTTCGTCTTCCTTTGTTTTTACCTTTTGTTGGATGACTTTTGTAGGTTCAGCATGCAAGACGCATATCAAATTGAGGTCTGTTAAGAAATTGTAATTATTTGTTGATTATTACTTGAAAATAGAGTTCATTATTATTATAAACATGAGTGAATAATTATTTGTAACTGTAATTCCTCTCTCAGTAAGCATTATCTGTGTTAATTGTTTCTTTCCGCTCCAAGGAGAGCAGCCATTGATGATAGCGATTTGTATCGGGTTTTTGTCTGTGTTTTCCTTAGAAACAAATCAAATGTTTGCTTGATGAAGTCTAAATAGTGCACAATACCAAAGTAAAGTTTCTGTAAAGTTTAATAAGCAGTTAAAATACTTATTTGGTCTAACAATAGAAAGTCTCTATCTATTGTCTGCCGCCATCTTAATAATTATCTCAGCGTTAAAATCAAATTACACAACTCTGCAGACATAAATGCTGAAGGTGATACAAATGTGTAAAAATAAATGCACCGGTGGTCCCGAACTCATTTTAATGAAAATAATTCGAATCAGATTGGTTCTTTAAAAACAGTGCTCATAGCACGATCGTTATAACAAATCTTTTCTAGCTGATGTATGGAGCCGAAATTAATTACGCACGAGTTGCGAAAAATGTTGTTTCAGGCAACATACGTCATTGTTGTGCGGGGCTGATATTCGGTGGTTTTACCGATCATTTTGCTGAAGATAACTGCTTCCATCTTAATCAATAGTTGTAAGGAATCTGTTGTATGAACTGTGATTTAGTAACACTTACACAACTTACAGACAACACTTTAACACGGCGTTAACTTGGAGTTCTTTAGCAACTTGATCAAATCTTTAGCCAGGAGAAAAATTATTTAGTAATTACTCAATGTAATAAAATAAGAGTATCATTTCCATTTACAAATTAGTTAAATACCAAACCACTGAATAACACAGCGAACGCAACAACGGCCGTGCCTTAGTGACAGATCTGATTGGCAAAAGCGTGATTTCAGTCCAGCTCTGCATACGTGTTCAGGACATAATTTCCAACTAGCGCCTAATTCAAGCGTTGTATCCTTTTTCACGCTATTTCAATAAGAATATCTGATGACATTTATAGCACTCGAAGCGAACCGATTCTATACTTCGACCATGGCAAATACGTAGGAATCAGTTCATTCTCGTTCGTCCGCCTAGAAATATACTTGTTTTGAGGAAATGTATTTGGCTTTTCATGGCCCGTGTTAAAAAATTGAGAATAAGTGATTATTGGTCCAGAAATGTACTTATGAGCATTAAAATTTTCGGCGAAGTTATGTCCCGTGACCGTTCAATGTTACGTTTGAGAATGTTGCAATTTAGTGATAACTCTGTCAGTCGTACTGTTGACAATTTGTTTAAAATTAGCAAAATAATTGATGCAGTAAAAATATGGTTTAATCCATACAAAAACCTCTGTATAGGTGAAAGCCTACTATTGTTCAAAGGTCGCTTATCTTTTAAACATTTAAACAAATCATTCCTTCGAAACTGAGTACATTTCAAATCGAAAGGTAGCACTGTGGGGACTGTTAAAATGATTGATTTTGTTGGCATAATTTTAGTGTTAAAACAACATTTATTGTTTCTAAAAAAAGACATAAATTATGCTAAACAAGTTATTGATTCAATGCCATAAACAACTAACAGGTATTTTAAGACTACACTGGACAAGGATCCTCGGTTGGCCAAGATGGTTTAACTCTGGCCCTAAAAATGTGGATAACGCAATCAGAATTGATCTGATGCTGAGCACACTTATCAAATCTTCTGAATTTTGTCTATGTAGGTGCAGCTGAAAGCTAGTGGCGATTGAGATCTATACGCCCTGACAATGCCGTAGCAGCAATATGTTACCATCTCTGCTTCATGCAGCGATGTACATTGCAGCTGGCGAGATGTGTGCAGTGGAGGTGAGACATGGAGGCGGCACCTGTGAATCGGTCGCGGCCACGAAAGAAACGCAAAAATCTTATGGTCTAGAGATCAGGCAGATGGATCGCAATTTACTCTCTACCACAGCCCTGAAATCACAGTAGATTTCAGTGTGTGACAAACCCTCCCAAACGACAGCACAAACCAGGGGAAGAGTTAAGAAACCTGCATCTCTGAACCACTAATTACAGGCTTTTCTAATATGATTTTCTGTGAAGTCATGTTGCTTCCCACAGCAGCAAGCGAACAGATACAGATCTTAAAGATCTATATCTAAATCGCATGCATCTTGGAGCTTGTTAGTCCTAGCTATGAGGTGTAATAAATATTCCATCTCTAAACATTTCTCAGATGCCGGATTTTCTTGTACAGCTGAGGCAGCCAACGAAAGTGGTTCACAGGCCTATTTGCAGTATCAACGAATATGAAACATGCGAATTTTTATTATGTGTGGCTCTGCACACAAGGTGTAGACATGTTCCTTCAGACCGTCACCCACAGCCCAGGCTTCGGCTGGCGCCACAGCAGGTATTGCGGTATTGTTCTGCTGGAGACCTGTCTGGACAAGGGGCTGCTCTGTCTGCCCTATACAGCTCTGGTAATATATGGCAATATTTACTGAGGGATGGGCTCGTGGCCAATAACTTTCCACTCCCAACGCGCCATTTCTACAAGCTAAGAACTTTAAATATAACTCATGCTTTTAACACCCTTCCAGGTTCCATCAACGTATGCTCAGGCCATTAACTTTATAGTTTCTCGCTCAAGGTGTGTCAGGTTGTAACAAAATGTTAAATAATTTTTTTCTCTGTACAAATAATTGTGAGAGAGTAACATGTCCTCTCTAATTGCCCACTACCTGCCATTGGTTTATGCATGGGTAGGTCTCACTTGAATATTGTGACCCACACCAGAGGAAATCATTGGAAATAGTAGGAGAATCTCATCCTTATAACCGATATATATATATATATATATATATATATATATATATATATATATATATATATATATATGTGTGTGTGTGTGTGTGTGTGTGTGTGTGTGTGTGTGTGTGTGTGCGTGTGAAAAGGGAACTTGTCCATTCAGGATTGCACATGGCTTAAACATATGCTAGTTTGACCTTATTCATTCCAGGAGTCATTCACTCACATGAAGCTGCAAGCCAGCAAGAGTACATGAAAACATTGCTGTGAGTAGTATTAATTACATTAGACCCAGGGGTCATGGCTACACCACAGACTTCCGATAAACATTTGATATGCGGTTAAAAGGCCTTTCACCAAAGAAATATACCTATTTACACCATATCCAGAAGCAAGAGATGTCTAATGTTTCTAATAATTTACACTGTCTTGGAGTATGAACTGTTCTCTGCTCATTGATTTACTCCTGCTAAATCACTCATTTGGTCTCAGTCATCAAATACATACATCCTCAAATTCTCATTGAACCAGGAAATCATGCATGTAATCTGTTTGTCTTATTACTTAAGTTGTGTAAATTTGTCTATTATTTTCTACAACATGTAAACAAATGCAAGCACATTAACAATGTCGAGAGCATTAATAAATGTGGAGAACTAACATACCTCTCGCGAGCAAGACAGTTCAGTTGATACATTCAAAAACACAAAAGGATATTACATATTGATAATACAGAAAGGTATCCTATCGCTCCCTCCACAACGGTCACTGGAGAGACAAATTTTACAATTGAAAATGTCACACGAATTGAGAACGTGGCACATACGCACATGCACAAACTGGTAGGACTGAAGAACAGCAATTTTCGCCAGAGTGGAATGGCCTCTCAGTCAGTGCATGATGTGGCAGAAGTGGCGGCAGACATTTCTGGCTTTCTCTCTGGTCTTGCAGCATCTGGTGTCTGGGCAGCAAACGGCATCTTGGGCAGCTTACAGACCGCAACAGGACCCTTGACCTCATCCCTGTCAGGTCACAGTCAGCTGTCAGGAAGTGGTGTGAAAGCATTGGATTTGACGTGCAACCAACCCTCTGGTGTAGAAATCCATTGATCGATATCTGGACGTGGGACAGCCCTGCTCTTGCTGATCACCTATGCTTCGGAACGCGCATGCTGGCGAGGTTCATAGGATTAGCTCGCCTGTTCTCGACGGGACGTATTACTCTCGGCATTCTGCTGATTTTGTTAGGCTGGGTGCTTGCGTCGATTGTGGTGCCACGTGACTCGCTTGTCTCTCGATTAGTGACCTGTCGGGTCGTTGGCCACCAGGGGGTTGCTGCCGGCGAGAGGTGACGTCGTGCTGTCCGTGCTGGCTTGAGACGAGCAGCCTCCACTGGTAGACGACAGAGCTGCGTGACATAGGCGCGTCAGCTGGCAACGGCTGGTCGCAGCGTTCGGTCCCCCGCACCTGAGCTGCTACAGCTGACTCACTACGGCAGCCCACTCTCTTCGGTCCATGCTGGCTGGCTGGGGGGGTGGTGGGGGTGGGGGGGGGTTGACGTCCAGTCTTCTGTGTTAGTTCTGGAGTCTGTACAATCCTCAAGTGTGGTCAAGTGCCATATTCTCTCACAAATGTCATTACATCGATATACTCCATTTACAGAAAAGAAAATAATGACTACAACTTTATTTTTTACTTAACATATTTATTTATTTTATTACTAAGGACGCAAATCCAAAAATAAATTTAATGGCTGCAGGGCCCTGTTAACGGTGCGTGGACGTAAATTATGTGGTCTTTGTGTGAGCACGTGTTTTTGTTAGTTTTTGGATAGTGCCACTCCTGTCAGGTACACTGACTTTTTGCTGGCTCTACCTCTATACTTCCGCAAAACCTGCCGACGTCTCTCAATACTAAATACTAACTTATTGTACTATCCTATGCCTTTGCTAATACTGACAAAGCGAATTTTCAACGGTTTTATTCATGGTATCCTCCTCCTTTATTTCTCGATGCCTGACGGTGATATCTGCTGACACTGAAGTACGCCTACTCACTCAGGTGCTGGTTATTTGCCTGAAATCTTTGTTCTGGCATTTTACGATTGAGTACACGCAATTTAACGTAGTACAAGTATGCCTCTTGTCTCCTTTGTCAGGATCACTGCTCCTGAAATGAATCACAAACATACTGGATTTTACGTACGAGTATATATATATATATATAAGTCTCATCCATTGTCCACCATTTCGTTTGTGCTGCCTGTTTCCGGGTCTGGGGTTCGCCCCTCTACCGTGACTTGCACTTGTTTGTGCTAATTCCCCATACACAATATTTCGCCGACGGCGCTCACATGACGCTGGCGTAATTCCACCCTGGGACAAGCTACATCGTAGCACAGGCGATGGCTCCTAAGCCACTAAGTCTTAGCGTCGACACGCGGCCAAAACGTGGACTGTTCACACCATACGAAACACATCCGAAGATCGAGAGGCACATGCTCATAACACACTGAGTCTTAGTTTCGTCACGTGCCCAAAGCGTGGACTGCTAACACCATACGAAACACAGCTGAAAATCGAGACACACATGCTCTATGACACGATTTACCGTCTTGACACCACGAAAAATAAAGTGACGTACATTCCTGTCTTGGACAGTGTACAAGAAACCACGGAAAGTAAACAGAAACAATATCATTGGCCGTGGTGATACTTGTGATGGCTCTTCTACGAGAATGCTATGACAGAGTACGATGCTCAGTTGCGGAAACCGGATAACAACTGTGAGGTCCAAAGAAATAATAGGGGTACTCAGTTGTTTGGAGTACTCAGTACTGCCACGTACCTGGTTTGGTATGCCAAAAGAAGTGCCAATTGTTGATGAGATATAACTTGCAATGGAATTTTAATTCAATCTGTCACCTGCCAGTGAATCATGGCGTGAAGATGTCACAAATAAGCAACTCATTTGACCACGTTCAACAAGAACTCATGCTGAACACTAATGGAAATGATAAACAAACAAAATAATACCGAAATAGAACAAATAAAAATTTCGCTAAGCAACACAGTATCAACATTAAATTACGTTAAACAGTTCATTCATGGCAACTATTTACATACTGCACCATCTCTTCACGTTGCAGTTCTCTTGTATGTTAGTACTCTAACAGGTTAATATTCCTCGTTGCGATAGTTTCAGCGGCATTGTTTTGAGCTGAGTCCGCAGCGGCTGTGTATCAATTCGTGTTTGAATTTTCTCTGTGTGACTCCTGCTATGGGTTAGGTGGCCTCAGTTCCACATATTCGCTGCGTTGGTCATTCCATTGACCTTGGCCGTTGTATGTCCTGCTATTGCTTTGCTGTTGGTCCCTGGAATCCTGTTGATCCTGACTCGAGTTCCGTGCTCTCTCCAATTTCCATTTCGTCAGTTGTTGTTGTTGTCATGACTATAATTTCCTCGCCTTTTTCTATTTTCCCATGGTGGCTAGTTATTTCCATTGAAGTCTGAATTTTGGTTTCGATTCGATCGATGTTTTCCCCCATTTCGTCCATCGTCATTCCTCTCTGGCCAATATGACCATTACTTCTACTTCTTTCCCGCGTGTTGTGAATTTCATTCACGTACTCGAGTACGCACAGCGCACTCTTGAAAGTTTCGACTCAATTGCTTTACCTACCAATGATCAGTTGCTGGTAACGTAAAGGTAATTTAATGTAGCAGTGCCTTATAATTTCCTTGGGACTCTTCGGTTGATCCAAGAATCGGTTCTTCTTGACCAGGGATTCGAAGGATTTGACAGGACTGCAGAATCCTGACGCTTCTAAGTCCTTTCTTAATTTCATCTCCTGTTTCATCCTCTCCTGTGCTTCTTGCGACCATTATGTGCTAAGAAATGCATCCTTAAATTCTTGGTACGAGCAACGACTCTCCACAACTCCGTGCATATGTTCTGCAATTGACCTTTCTAAGAAACCACAGATAAACTGGAGCTTGTATTTCAATGGTTAAGATTCAGGTAGCACGTGATTGTACTGTGCCATCCAGAACTTTGGATGTAATGCGTTGTTTGTCTCCTTGTAGACTTGAAAATTCTGGTTGGTCAAGAAACGTTTGTGGTCGAAAGGTTCGACGTATCAACCATACGAATTTTCCCTCTCGTCGGCAGCGCTTGATTCCATGTATCCGTGCCCAACCGACCCCCGTGCATTATTATGGTATCCCCTCGTGTTGTCAGATTCGCTTAACAACGTTTCGATCCTCCGCGGACGTGTACAACTGTTTTCCGGCTTGGTCTCTGACATGCTGAGTGTTACCGACAGAGGGTGTTCTATGAGGGTTGTCCAGAAAGTAAGTTCCGATCGGTCGCTAAATGGAAACCACAGTGAAAACCAGAAACGTTTCATTTGCAACAGTTCGGTTCTCCTTCCACCTACTTCTTTACATAGTCGCCGCTCCAGCTTCGAGTGTTGTCATAGTGTTGTATCAATTTTCCAATATCCTTGTCATAGAAAGCAGCGGCCTGTGCTTTCGGCCTGTTATCTGCGCTGCTCTGCAGCTCGCTGTCTGTGCCTTCATAGCCAGCGGTTCTTGTGAGCAGAGATGAGACTCAGCGGCAGCTAATTAAGGACTGTATTGTGGGTGATCGAACACTTCTCATCGGAAACGCTGCAGGAGCGTCTTCATTGCCCCTGCAGTGTGCTAGCGACAATTGGCATGAAGAAGGAACTGCTCGACAGTTGTGTTATGTGGGCTGCATGACACAGGCGAAATCTGTAACCAGGCCTTCGTACTTGGCTGGAGACCTATTCCCTACGCATCTTTACGTGCTCACTATTCACTCAAAAGTAAACTAATAAGAGCAACGCAACTCAATCGACAGGCGTACTAGAGACACTGCCCATCACGTCTGTGCGAAGGTTTACCTGATTTTCCCAGTGGTTTCCATTTCGCGATCGATCGGATGTTACTTTCTGGACAACCCTCGTATTACGCGTTTCGCCACGGCAGGAGCATGTTATTGATTCATTCGTTCATGTGCAGGGGGTATGTCCTCAAATAGCGGTTCGGAGAGTCCCGAAACGTTCTCTTCACTTCTGTGATGCTGCCAATGGCGCTCTACCGGACGGAATTGTGTTTGCAGTTGTGTGACCCGCTCATGTGCCTGCCGAACGTCCTTAGCCAACTCGTTTTGTTGCTCAGTGGCTCGGGTCTGCTGATCTTTAACTTCAGAGATTTCGGACTGTTTGATTTCTATCTGTTCGATTTGCTTCGTAGCCTCACTCATTTCTCCTGCGTTTCTTGAACTATTTTTTGACTTGCTTAAGGAGAGATGCAAGGGCCTTTTTTTTTTACACACTTCAGTTCTTGGCAGTTTAACTCGTTTTTTGGCCACTGACGTGCTGTTTTGGCATCGCGCTTCACCTGGTCTACGACCTCACGCGTTTCTACTGTCGTTTTCTTGACATTCTCTAGCTCTTCTTGTATTCCTGCGATCTTATTCTTGACTCCTTTTACACCGTCTGTGACCGTTCTTATGACTAATTTGTGCCTTTCCTCGTATTCCTCCAGTCTCTTTTTCTCTGCCTCTTGCCTCTTCCTTCCTCTCACTTGCATGAATTGCATGAGAGCCTCTAAGTGAGAGCCAGCGCTAAAACCTCCAGGAATAGATGAACGAGATTCCATCATTCTGTGACGTTTCGTTCGTGATTCTCGTCTGCCAGTCTCACTGATGGTGCGTCTCGTACCAGCAGTGCCTACATTTCATTCTACTGCGGTCTGCCGTTCACTTTCGTCACCTGACTGAGACATGTAATCATACTCTACAGGTTCTACGTTCGACATGATTGCCCGGTGTGCAACCACATTCACCTGAGAAAATCGTGTGTCATATCTGCCTGATCACCGCTAATAATCTGACGTGGATCCATGGTTAACAAAGCACAATTACTTCCGCTACTCTGTAGCAAACGTGCCTTGCTTCTTGTAAGCAGACACTCTAATTCTAACTCAACGAACGTAAACAGTACACATTCCTATGCCATACAGATTCTGCTCTAAATTTCGCCCCCGTGAGCTACTGATTCCTAGTTCCTGACAACGTATTCAAATAACAGCACGCTTGTATGTGCCCACAAACTAAAATCTCAATCAGTCCTAACAAATCGGCGCAACGCCATTCGTAATACAAACAAACAGCCAAGTGACACAGAAGTCACAACCTCAACATGGAAATACACACATACAATAAATAAATATTAGTACTGTGTCTAGGCGCCAGCAACGCACATTAAACATGGTAAACAGAAACTTGAGTAGGCAACACTATCTACAATCTGACGGACACGGATGGTGCCACCAATTCAAGATCCTACGCAAAGGATATCATATTGAGTGATTACGCTAGGTAACGCGATCTGACGGTCACAGTAGGTGCCATCAATCCGAGATCCTGACATGGGATGCCTCAATGAAACGGACTGTCAAAATGATTGAATTTGATGGCATAATTTTAGTGTTAAAACAACATTTATATTTTCTAAAAAAACATAGATAAATTACGCTATACAAGGTATTGATTGAGTACCGTGAACAAAAAATAGGTCGTTTAAGACAACAATGAGCAAGGATCATGGGTTGGCAAAGACAGTTTAACTCTGGCCCTAAAAATGTGAATAACGCAATCTGAATCGATCTGAGGCTGAGCAGTCTTTGACTGACCAAATCTACTGAAGTTCCTCTATATAGATGCAGCTGAGAGCAAGCGGCGATTGAGATCTGAACGTCCTGACAATGCCATAGCGGCAGTACTTCACTCTGTTTGCTTTGTGCGGTTATGTATATTGCATCTGGCTAGATGCATGCGGCGGCGGTAAGACGTGGAGGCGGAACCTGTGAATCGATCGCAGACACGAAAGAAATGCAAAAGTCTCAGGGTCTAGCGATCATCAGGCAGATGGATCGCAATTGACTCCCTACTAGAGCCCTAGAATCACAATACATTTCAGGGTGTTTTTTTTTTTTTTTTTTTTTTTTTACACACCCGTGCGCTGGTCGTACCAAGGACCAATGTGGCTCACTTATACGACAGAGTGCACAAGGATAACGAACGTCAAGGCTGGTAAAAAAACGAATAAGTGTGTCGTCGGCAAACAAGCAGTCTGAAACATGTGAAATCACACTGTCAGTACAATAAGAACTTCACCACAGGTTGCCCAGTTTAAACTACTCCCAAGTGAATTCAGTCTCAGGACAGGCAACAAGTACCAACCACACATGCCAGAGCCTCAACTAGAAGTGCTTACCAGACGAAAATTCCGCACCCGCGAGCTTCGCACCATTCTAGAAAAGAAAATTCCATTTTCCGCAAAGTGCACGAACGACACCGCCTTCACGCCATCTTGAGCCAATCATAGCGCTCTAGAGACGCTAAATCTGACCTCCCACACGACAGCACAAACTCATGTCGAACCGGCACAAGAGTTAAGAAACCTGCATCTCTGAAAAAAAATCTTAACCACCAATTACTGGCTTTTCTAAATTTTCACAGAGGGGGAAGATGATTTTCTGCAAAATTGTGTCACTTTCCATGGCAGCAAGTGATCAGATACAGTCTTAAAATTTTTTATCTAAATCGCCGTAGCCTAAGAGCATGTTAGTCTTAGCTATGAGGTGTAATAAATATTCTATCTCGAAACGTTTCTCAGATGCTGGAGTTTGTTATACAACTGAGGCAGCCAATGGAAGCGGTTCATAGGCCTATTTGCAGTATTGGTGAACACAAAACTTGTTAATTTTTACTATGTGTGGCTCTGCATACAGTTCCTAGTTTACAAGTCCACTGTGTAGACACGTTTCTTCAGACTGTAGTCCCCAGCCCAGGCTTCGGCTGGTGCCACAGCAGGTATCATGGCATTGTTCTGCTGGAGACCTGTCTGGAAATGTGGCTGCCCTGTCTGCCCTGTAGGGCTGTGGGCCTGTCTCGCAAGATTTACTGAGGGATGGGCTCGCCGTCAATTGCTTTCAACTCCCAACATGGCGTTTCTACAAGCTACAAAACTATAAAAGTACCTCATGCTTTTAGCGCCCTACCAGGCTTCTTCAATGTGTGCTCAGGCCGTTATCTTCCTAGAGTCTCGCTCAAGGTGTCTCAGGTCATAACAGAATCTTTTTCCATATGCAGAAATAGATGAGAAAGTAGCTTGTCCGAATCAAGGTATATCTGTTGAGCTACTGTAAAACTCGATACATCTAGGATTTCATTGTCTACACAGGCACATTAACAGAAATTGAAATCAATAATTTCGGGAAATCCGACGGTATAGTGTCAACAATAATGAAGCCATATTGTGAACGTGGAAGTGCTCTGTATGTCGACAGTTGGTATACAAGTTCAGACTTGTTCCTCTGGCTTCACAAACGCAGAGCAGCAGAAGCTTCTAAAGAAATTTAAAATGATGAGTAGTTGAATGCATGTCAACTGACACAATGCATGCCATCAAGTGGTGCGATAAGACAGAAATATTGATGATGACTACCTGTAACACTACAGAAATGCGTGACACTGAGAAGAGAAATAGGAAGATTAGCGAGAAAGTAATGAGGCCACAATGTGTTGCAGACTACGATGCAAGGATGGGCGTAGTACCTGGCTCTGACATACTGTTAAGCTCATCTAAATCTGTGTGTAAATCTGTTAAATGGTACAAAAAGTTTATTTTCATGTTTTGGATCTTACTGTTTCCAATGTTCACTCTCTTCACAGGGAGGAAAGTATCATTACCAGATTTTCATTACGTCTAATGCAAGAACTTGCGGAGAAATTTGCTATGGAGCGGAAAAGATATAGCAAAGGAAGACTATCTGATGACGAGAATCCTCTGCACTTTACCTGAAAACACATTCCAGATGACCAGTCGAAGAAATACGGACTACGGCATAGATGTGCAGTCTGCTCGAAACAGAATGTGCGCCGAGATACGAAATATGAATGCAAAACATGCAACTTACCCTTGTGTGTTGTGATAGGTTTTGAAACATACCACGCAAAGAAGAACTTTTTGCCAAGTTGCTGCATCTGGAAGATGAAACTGAGCCCTTACTTCTGAAAAAAAAAAAAAAAATTAAAAACGAAAAAAAAGAAACATAAGTACAGAAAGAAAAGCAGTATTTTTAACTTCTCCATCGCCGGTACAAAGCCTGGATGAGATAAATAAATAAATAAAAAGTAAATAAATACAAACACAAACTTATATGAGCTTAAAGGGCTTCTGCAGATGAATTACTGTGCTGATAAACAACTCACGTACGAACATGTGAAACATCCAGTCTGTGCTGACAAACAGAGACTGAATGCTTCAAGTCCAAGACCATAATGTACTAAACAAAAAAAGAATTGTTCATATCGATTGTTCCAATCGTGAATAACGAAAATCGTGAAAATTCCATAGAAAAGAGCTCTTTCAGTGTTTCCAGAATTTCCCAATTTTCTATGCAACTTTTCTTTCAGCTTAACCTTGCCTTAACAATTACGATCGCAACAAGAAGAAAGAATCGTACAAATTGGCTAAGCCAGTGCTGAGTTGTAGTCAGACTAACGCACAGCAGCTCATTATTATATATACAATATATATGAAGGTCAACTTCTTAGACTTTGGTCAGTGGCACACAATAGCCCGTTTCTGCTGAGGCACAGAAGGCCACTAGGAATTAAAGTTGACGTTTAATAAGTTAGTGCAGAATCTTTAGTATTTCCTTATCGAATACTTAAACAAAATTTATACATCGTCTTTTGTTTCTGCTGTATAATAACAACTGCGTCCCGAATAAAAAGGATTCAGAAACAATATCTTTTGCGTGTGACGTTTACCTGGGGATAATGTAATGGGTTAATTATTTCAAAATATAGAGATCAGCTTCGAAAGCGTATCTCGGCATCCAGACTCTTCCTTCGCAAACTGTTTGTGGGCGAAGTATTGCGCTAATACACACGAACGTCAACGTTCGATCGCTGCAGATTCTCCAACGTTTACATCGTAACATACGTACAAAAAGCCGATAATTAACCATCAGTATGTCAGATAAAACTCAGATGTATACTGGGACATTATGATGATAGTCATAAACTAATTTCAAGTGAAAGCAAGCCTTTAATGAGGAGTTACATGTTAGTATCACAAGCAGTTTCAGTGTATATAATGTCCGTACAGCAATTATTCTTCAGATTCATAGCTATGGAATAAGTATCCAAATACACTGTGTTTATTTTTAACGTCGGTGATATCACCCTGACCGCCAGACGGTCGCAACCGCCCTGGCTCCAGAAATAGTCAGCACAAGGCGAGGTCGGCAGAGAGAAGAGGTCAGGCATAGGCACCAGTTATCGGAGGTAAACGGACCAGGCGCCCTCAAGGGCGAGCTCGACACGGTTAGCCGAACGTGCAGCTGCAACAGCCAAGGAGGTAACTATATTAACAGATGTGACTATAAAATCTCTTCTTTCAGCAACAGACGATCATATAGTAATTGAGTGATGACAGTCACGTTTGTTTCCTATCGATAATCATCGAAATACGCTCTTTGAGTGTTCTGCATTCGATGTTCAGTTACTCAACAAAGATATCAAAGTGGAATGTTATCATACTCTGATTCCCCAAGTTTAATACACTCCTGGAAATGGAAAAAAGAACACATTGACACCGGTGTGTCAGACCCACCATACTTGCGCCGGAGACTGCGAGAGGGCTGTACAAGCAATGATCACACGCACGGCACAGCGGACACACCAGGAACCGCGGTGTTGGCCGTCGAATGGCGCTAGCTGCGCAGCATTTGTGCACCGCCGCCGTCAGTGTCAGCCAGTTTGCCGTGGCATACGGAGCTCCATCGCAGTCTTTAACACTGGTAGCATGCCGCGACAGCGTGGACGTGAACCGTATGTGCAGTTGACGGACTTTGAGCGAGGGCGTATAGTGGGCATGCGGGAGGCCGGGTGGACGTACCGCCGAATTGCTCAACACGTGGGGCGTGAGGTCTCCACAGTACATCGATGTTGTCGCCAGTGGTCGGCGGAAGGTGCACGTGCCCGTCGACCTGGGACCGGACCGCAGCGACGCACGGATGCACGCCAAGACCGTAGGATCCTACGCAGTGCCGTAGGGGACCGCACCGCCACTTCCCAGCAAATTAGGGACACTGTTGCTCCTGGGGTATCGGCGAGGACCATTCGCAACCGTCTCCATGAAGCTGGGCTACGGTCCCGCACACCGTTAGGCCGTCTTCCGCTCACGCCCCAACATCGTGCAGCCCGCCTCCAGTAGTGTCGCGACAGGCGTGAATGGAGGGACGAATGGAGACGTGTCGTCTTCAGCGATGAGAGTCGCTTCTGCCTTGGTGCCAATGATGGTTGTATGCGTGTTTGGCGCCGTGCAGGTGAGCACCACAATCAGGACTGCATACGACCGAGGCACACAGGGCCAACACCCGGCATCATGGTGTGGGGAGCGATCTCCTACACTGACCGTACACCACTGGTGATCGCCGAGGGGACACTGAATAGTGCACGGCACATCCAAACCGTCATCGAACCCATCGTTCTACCATTCCTAGACCGGCAAGGGAACTTTCTGTTCCAACAGGACAATGCACGTCCGCATGTATCCCGTGCCACCCAACGTGCTCTAGAAGGTGTAAGTCAACTACCCTGGCCAGCAAGATCTCCGGATCTGTCCCCCATTGAGCATGTTTGGGACTGGATGAACCGTCGTCTCACGCGGTCTGCACGTCCAGCACGAACGCTGGTCCAACTGAGGCGCCAGGTGGAAATGGCATGGCAAGCCGTTCCACAGGACTACATCCAGCATCTCTACGATCGTCTCCATGGGAGAATAGCAGCCTGCATTGCTGCGAAAGGTGGATATACACTGTACTAGTGCCGACATTGTGCATGCTCTGTTGCCTGTGTCTATGTGCCTGTGGTTCTGTCAGTGTGATCATGTGATGTATCTGACCTCAGGAATGTGTCAATAAAGTTTCCCCTTCCTGGGACAATGAATTCACGGTGTTCTTATTTCAATTTCCAGGAGTGTAGATGTTAAGTTTATTTGTCTGCATTGGTGATTAACACATGTAAATAAATAAATATATTCCTGACCTACTTTGGTTGGTGACTGATAACATTTTTTTGTTGTCTATGTTCCCTGAATGAATGTTATAAATGAGAACTGGCTGACAGTAAAGTTTTTTTTTCATACTTTGGTCCTGAAGCGATTGACCATGTTCTCTCTTTTAGCTTACTGAAGCAATAATGAATGTCTTTATGAAAAGTGAACTATACTATTTCAGTTACGTTTGTTTATACTATGTCAGGATTGTTTTTCATTGTTATAATTTTATTTCTTGTCTAAAATGTTTAAGCGTGTAATATCTGAGTTAGATTAGAGTCCATCACATGTTACTTGAAACATAAATAGTACCCTTTTGTGGACGAACAGACTATCTGTGATTCAATTGATGGGAACCTTGGTTGGTGATTGATAACATTTTTCTGTTGTCGCGGCGTATAGTCCTCTTGATTTAGTTTCTAAGACGTGTGTATTACCATGATAGATAGCTATTAATGGAAACCAATTTGTGTATCTTTTATGTTATTACAATTACGATTTCATGTAATATGTTTGAATAGTCCACTTTCATTCACAATTTATATAATTTTCCTGTCATTTTTCCTCATAAACACTTGTGCATCATGATGAGTTTGAAGTCTCCACCTCATTGATTAAGCAAAAAGTGCTAGAGGCTATTTTTTTCCTGGGACGTGGAAGTGATGAAATGTGTCAGATTTGTTTCATAAACTTCATACATAAAACACCGCTAAACAAAGTGAGTTCACGAAGCACATTATTCCGTAAAGCATAAAACCAGCTTCTGAAGGTAGGATGACCGTATGTAATCGTAAGTTTCACTTATATAAATATTTTCCATTACGTTTATCCTACAAATGACTATGAGTGATTAGATGTGAGTATGAATACATTTAAGATGTTTCCATAGGCAGTTAGCACAAGAAGCTAGAAGGCCTTGCCAACTTAACTTGGTGGTAAGATGCAGCAAAGAATGGAATACGGTGGGGAGTGTCAAAGGTAAATGCTATGCCCTGATATCACTAGGATGTAGTTTGTCATATGTTTTGTTATTTCTCCCTAAACTTCTCCAAAATACGATCCACTTCAGTGGTGAGCAAAAAACTTTGTTTAATAAATGAACACAATGTAATTTTTAGTAACAGGTTCTTGATTCATGTTGCACGATGGTAGAAAGCCAAGATGTTTTCACTGAGTACATACAAAGATGCTATTATTGGCTATCAGATAATTTCAGCTTTGTATCCTGTGTGACGTGTACTGCAGCTGTTCAGTAGGAGGATTGTAGTTGATATGTTACTTAGGCAATGTGAGAATGGATTTCCTGCTGTGGGTCTATGTCCACATTGATGATAATGCAGTAGTAATTGTTTCAATAACCAGGACATTTTATATTTTTTAGATTTCACACTTAGGGGATTGCTGACGATATCAGCGGCAGTTTTTTTTAAAACGTGGTAGTGTTACGTACATGCCACAAAGTTCCTACATGTATTTTTTAAATTTCATACCTTTATTTAAATTACTGTAGTACAATACAAAAAATTACAATATTTGAGTTTCTCATAAGTTTTACAAAACGAATTTGGCCTAAAATACTTCGTAGACATTTCTAGGTCATAAATTACATTAATATGGCAATATATTACCATTTGTTGTACATGAATCTATATACAGAGAAGTAAATTATAGAACGGTAATAAAATCGATAGCTCACCAGTTTCAAGTAACACAATTGCCCTACAATTGAGATAAGGAGAAAAATGTATTCTTTGTCCAGGACTGGTGTCGCAATCTTCTATAAATCTGACAACCATACAGGTTGAGCTCATTTCCATAGCAGATAGGAGCGTTTGAATGTTTCCGCGTTTTTACTACACCCAACTGGTCGAAAAGGAGAGAGGAGAACGTGTAACCCTGACTATTGACCTTTGGAGAGAGATGGAAATAACGTAGAGTGCGTTCTTGAGGCCACTGACCCACTACTCAGTTACTGTAACCTCCCCATCGGACTCATATTTCCTTTGAGCGCCATAAGAATATCATCAATGCTGCTAGTGATAATGAGTTTGATGAAACACTAATGGATTTCATTACTGAGCGGTGATCTTATCGCCGAAGTATATATTTGTAGTTCAGTAATAGTTAATGCAATTTGAAATACATAAAAGAAGTAGGTAATGAAACAGGAGGACAGCTATCTAAAGGCAAAGTTGATTTTCTTTTTCTTGTCAGTCTTTAATGTGTAAAGGATATTTTCCTTCTGAAACCTCGAACTTGTCAAGTGAATTTTCTAAACTGTTCAGTCATCTCACGAAGCTTGATCACAACACCCATACATTAAACTTCAACGATGTTATTTGTATTCTACAATTACAGCTGCTGCCAAGTATTATGACTATTGGTTGTGTAATAATTACGTCACTTATTCTTTCATTTACCATCCGATCGACAGCTGCACGAAATAAGAAACATTAAACAACATTATTTTGTGTAACATAGTGTTAAATGTTGATGGTCCAGGCAAAGTAAATCAGAGGCGAATAGAAATGTACAAGAATCACATTTTCAATGTTCAGAACATCTGGCACATTACATAGCTTTATTATTACTGCAACCTGGAGTGTTCTTCAGTTAGTTGCCTTAACTTCTTCTGTCTGGCAGTAGTACGCTTCCAACGAAACCAGGCGGTATGAAATAAAGCTGTCTAGTACTACTGGAGGGCCTATTTGGGTTTGGTACGTCCCGTCTCATCTGTCAAATTTGAATTTGTTAAATTGTTTCATGTGTGAAACCTCTAACATGATTTTCGTTGCGTCGAGTTAATACACCACATAGACATATGTTAATTCGTTATATGCTACACAAGGCTTCTTATAATACGTGGTCGTGGATACAAATACTAGCCAATTCCTTTTCATTTAACTATGGAGCTTAAAACAAAAGGCGATATTTACGTAATACGGAGGTCTCTTGGCCGAACAGAGGGAAATTGTGTTTTTATCTGAGAAGCGGTATTTGACATAGCACCTTTTATGTCAAAGCACATTGTCATCCGTTTTTCCAACGAATAGCTACTATTCATAAAGGTCATTTCACAAATACCTGCCGAATACCAACTACAACTTGCCATGGTCTCTTCCCTGGGCGCACGATGTCTTTTCGGGTGTATGAATCGAAGAGCAGGTGAAATTAATTCAGATTCACTCCAGTAGTGTTTGTATCTGTTTCCTCATGCTTTTTGTGTGGTCTTCATAGTGTTCTTGTGATATTACGAGCGGAGAGTCCGCTAAGTACCCTGTATGGTTGCAGGTTGAGCGACTGTGCATGGAAGATATGGGAGTACTAACGAATGAAGACATTCGCTTGAAGGTCACTGAGGTTATAGATACTGTGATAATGAATACCTTAGTAGCCTGTTCAGCTGAAGAAGCGTGGACACATCTAAAAAGGGGATTCACAGAAGTTGGGAACAAAAACATAGGTACTAGGGAGGTAACTGCAAGTATGCCACGGATAACAGAAGAAACACTTCACTTGATCGGAGAAAGAAGGAAGTACGAAAATTTTCAGGGTTATTCAGGAATACAGAAATAAAAGTCACCTAGAAACTAAATAAATAGGAAGTGCAGGGAATCTAATGCGAAGCGACTGAATGAAAAGTGTGAAGAAATCGTAATGGAGCTGCTTGTCGAATGGACTGACTCGGGATAAAGAATAGTACAAATGAGCTTCGGTAAAATTAAAAGCAAGGATGGTAACATTAAGAATACAATGGAAATTCGACTGTTGAATGCAGAGGACCGAGCGAATCGATGGATAAAGTACACAGAGGGCATCTATGAAGGAGAGGACTTACGTGATGACGTGATGGCAAAGAAGCAGGAGTCGATAGGAAACAGATGGGGGTTCAAGTATTAGAATCAGAAATTTAAAGACCTTTGGATGACTTAAGGTCAAATAAGGCAGAAAGGATGGATAATGTTCCATCAGAATTTCTAAAATCATCGGAGAAAGTGACAAAACAACTGCTATTCTCGTCGGTGTGCAGAATGTATGAGATTGGTGATATACCCAAAGAACCGAGAAGTGCGAAGATCATAGCACAGTCAGCTTAACAACTCATGCAGAGAAGTAGCGGATATAAATAACATGCAGAAGAAATGAGAAAATGAGGTTCTGTTAGATGACGATCAGTTAGGCCTTTCGAAAGGTAAAGGCACCAGAGAGGCACTTGATAATGGAAGCAAGACTGAAGAAACTGAAAACAAGGCTGAAAAGAACTATAGACAAGTTCAGAGGATATGTCGACCTGAAAAAAGATTCGATAATCCGAAATGGTGCAACATCTCCGAAATTCTCAGAAAAACAGGACAAGCTATAGCGAAAGAGAGGTAATAGACAATATATACAAGAATCAAGAGGGAACAGTAAAACAGGAACACTAAGAACAAAGTGCTCGGTGTAAATATGTGTAAGACAGGAATATAGCCTTCCGCACGAACTCTACATCCTATGCATCGAAGAACCAAAGACGGAAATAAAAGGAAGTTTTAACAGTAGGATTAAAATTTAAGGAGAAAGAATATCAGTGATAAGATTCGCTGATGATACTGCTATCCTGAGTGCAAGTGAGGAAGAATTTCAGGGTCTATTGAGTGGAATGAGAAATCTAATGAGTGAATTGTAAGGATTTACAGTAAATCGAAGAAAGGTGAAGAAATAAGGTAGCAGTAATGTGAAAAGTGAGAAGCTTAACATCAGAAATGGAGATCACAAAGTAGACGAAATTAAGGAACTTTTCAACCTTGGAAGCTAAATAACCCATGATGGACGGAGTAAGGACGAAATAAAAATGGCAAAAAATGGCATTCCTGGCCAAGACATTTGTAATTGTTTCAAACGTAGGTCTTTAATTTGAGGCAGAAATTTATAAAGATGTACGTTTGGATTACATCAGTGTATCGTAGTGAGAAATGGAGTTTGGGAAAACCGGAACAGAAGAGAATCGAAGCATTTGAGATGTCGTGCCATAGAGGAATTTTGAAAATTAGGTAGACTGATGAGGTAAAGAATGCGAAGGTTCCCCGCAGAATGGGCGAGGAAAGGACTATATGGAAAACACTGACAAGAAGGAGGAACAGGATGGTAGGACATTTCTTAATGCATCAAGGGATAACTTCTATGATAATAGAGGGAGCTGTAGACGTTATGAACTGCAGAGGAAGACAGAGATTGGATTACATCCAGCAAATAATTGAAGACGTAGATTGGAAGGAGATGAAGTGGTTGACGGAAGAGAGAAATGCCAGTCAGGAGGATGATGGAAAAAGAAAGATGAATAGGATGTGTGCGTGCTGTGTGCGGATGGAGGAGGAGCGGCCACAGCTTGTGAAATCTGAGGATGGTGTTGGCTGCCATCAGCCGAATGCGATTGCAAAGAATCTGACGCATCGCATGGGACATCTCAGGTGTAGCTTGTTTCGCCCACCTGTTTTGCTAGCAAGGCACATTACAGGTTACCTGCGCACCCGTCTACAGTATCGCTCAGAAGTATTTTGTAGTTCAACAAGAACGTTTTTAGGCTTGTTTATCTATACGTGGAATCAAAATAGACCCGTTGTTCAGCAAATTACTGCTTGACCTTCCCGTAGTTACGTGTATTGATTGCTGAGTGCAGTTAAGCATGGACTTTAGCCGCAACCAGTGTTTCTAAGTGTTTGATAAATTTTTGTACAAAGGAAAGACTACAATCAACATAGCTACAGAAAGTAAATCTAATTCTAATATTTTTATTTACTTATAGCAATGCCTAAGACTACAGAGTATTCAATAGATTCAGACAAGCTGCCTTTACAGCACTGTGTCAACGACAAACTCAGTCTTTGCTTGAGAAGGTGTTTGGCATCTCATAACAGCTTGTGAATGGTCTTGAGGCTTCAGAAAAGAAGGGTAACGATAGAGAACAATGCACAAAGTTTTCGGATGCGAAAAACTACCCCAAAAGACGACAGGATTAGCTCAAAGCAATCGATGGCTTACCCCAAAAAATGTGCCCCGGCAGTTCGTGATTATATACAGGTAAAACACGGGATGAAGGTCCATGTGACGACAGTTAAACGTCGCTTAGCAGATATAGAATTGAATGGCAGGTGGCCTTGTCGAAAACCTATGATAAGCGCGAAAAACAGGAAAGCCAGACTACAGTTTGCTATGAAATACTCATCCGGGACCGCTGAAGACCGGTCAAAAATTTTGTGGAGTGATGAGAGTAAGTTTTACCTCTTCTTCTCAGGCGGGATACAGTAAATTAGATGGCCAAAAAACGATAGGAAGAGCAGAAACTAGCAAGTACACATCTTGAAGCACGGAGGAGGAAGAGCTATGGTCTGGGTCTGTTTTTCACGAAGTAGTTTAAGTCCTCTACTTCGAAATTCATGTCCGCAGCTCGTGGTCTCGCGGTCGCATTCTCGCTTCCCGAGCACGGAGTCCCAGGTTCGGTTCCCGACGGGGTCAGGGATTTTCACCTGCCTCGAGACGACTGAGTTTTTGTGTTGTCCTCATTATTTCATCATCGTTCATGAATGTGGCGAGTTTGGACTGAGCAAAGGTGGGGAATTTGTACGGGCGCTGATAACCGCGCAGTTGAGCGCCCCAAAAAACGAAACATCATCATCATCATCACATCATCGAAATTCATGGGGAAATGGATCGCCTGAAGTATGGTGAAATATTAAAAGACCACTTGACACTTCACGGAATAAGAAATGTGACTCGCAGTTGACAATTCTAGCATGACAACGATGCGAAGCGCACTTCTGGCCATTTGAAGAGAGTTCTGAAGCAGCTCATTGTAAAGGTATTCAAATGGCCAAGCCCGAGTCCTGACTCAAGCCTGACAGAAAATCTTTGGTGCGAGATGCATAAGTGTTCGCCAACAAAAGTGCACCGATAGGCAGCAATGGAAGAAGATTCCTTGGGCACAGTTGGCCATAGTCCTTCATTATGTGCTTTATTTATTTATTTCTTGTTCCGTGGGACCAAATTAAGGAGAAGTCTCCATGGTCATGGAACAAGTCAATACATAAAATTATAACGCGATAGTAGAAACAGATAAAATGAAATACAAGAAACGTATTCAGGAGACAATTCGTAATTTAAATAAAGAAAATCAACACTGTAACACTGGAATTTGCTTAATTTTTCAGCTCTTGCAGGAGCTCCTCGACAGAATAGAAGGAGTGAGCCATGAGTAAACTCTTCAGTTTAGACTTAAAAGCATTTCGGCTACTGCTAAGATTTTTGAGTTCTTGTGGTAGCTTATTGAAAATGTATGCAGCAGAACAGTGCACTACTTTCTGCACAAGAGTTAAGGAAGTGCATTCCACATGCAGAATTGATTTCTGCCTAGTATTAACTGAGTGAAAGCTGCTAACTCTTGGGAATAAGCTAATATTGCTAACAACAAAAGACACTAAACAAATATATCCTGTGAGGGCAATGTCAGAATTCCCAGACTATTGAATAGGGGCGACAAGAGGTTCTCGAACTTACACCACATATAGCTCGAACAGCCCGTTTTTGAGCCAAAAATACCATTTTTGAGTCAGAAGAATTACCCCAAAAAATAATACCATATGAAAATATGCGAAGTAGACTGCTTTTCGTGTTGAACTTTCACTTATTTCAGATACTGTTCTAATGGTAAATAAAGCAGCATTTAGTTTCTGAACAAGATCCTGAACATGGGCTTTCCACGACAGCTTAGTATCTATCCGAGCGCCTAGGAACTTGAACTGTTCCGTCTCGCTTATAATATGCCCATTCTGTCTGATAACAATATCAGTTCTTGTTGAATTGAGAGTTAGAAACTGTAAAAACTGAGTCTTACTGTGATTTAGCATGAAATTATTTTCCACAAGCCACGAACTTATTTCATAAACTACATTATTTGATAATGTATCAATATTACACACAAGATCCTTCACTACCAAGCTGGTGTCATGAGCAAACAGAAATATTTTTGAATCACCTGTAATACTAGAAGGCATATCATTTATATAAATAAGAAACAGCAGCGGCCCCAGCACCGACACTTGGGGAACGCCCCACTTAACAGAGCCCCATTGGGGCTCAACATCGCTACCACTCTCAATATTGCGAAGAATTACCTTCTGCTTTCTGTTCTTAAAGTAAGAGGCGAACCAATTGTCAGCTACTCCCCTTACTCCATAATGGTCCAACTTCTGCAGTAATATTTTGTGGTCAACACAGTCAAAAGCCTTCGTTAAATCAAAGAAAACAGCTAGCGTTCGCAACCTTTTATTTAATCCGTCCAGAACCTCACAGACAAGAGAGAATATAGCATTTTCAGTTGTTAAAGCATTTCTAAAACCAAACTGTACATTTGACAGCACATTATGTGAATTTAATTGCTCCAGTAACCTTGTATATACAACCTTCTCGATGACTTTAGGAAACAGCGATGGCATAGAAATAGGTCTATAATTGTCAACATTATCCCTGTCTCCCTTTTTATAAAGCGGCTTCACTACCGAGTACTTTAATCGGACAGGAAACCGACCACTCCTAAACGAAAAGTTACAGATATGGCTAAGTACTGAGCTAACATACGTGGAACAATACTTCAGTATTCTGCTAGATACCCCGTCATATCCATGAGAGTTCTTGGTCTTTAGTGATTTAATTATTACCTCAATCTCCCTCTTGTCAGTATCATGGAGGAGCATTTCAGGTAACAGTCTCGGAACATTTTTTTCAACGAACGCTATATGATTACCTGTTGGGACTAGGTTTCTATTTAGTTCACCTGCAATATTCAGAAAGTTATCATTTAATACTGTACAAATATGCGACTTATCATTTACACGGACATTCCCACTATGCACTGATTCTATATCCTCCACCTGTCTCTGCAGACCAGTCACTTCCTTTACGACTGACCATATGGTTTTAATTTTACCCTGAGACTTAGCTATTCTATCTGCATGCCACATACTTTTTGCCTTCATAATAACTTTTTAAGCACCTTACAATACTGTTTGTAATGGGCTGCTGCATTTAGATTTTGACTGTTTCTAACGTTTTGATATGATCGCCACTTTGTTCTACAGGATATTCTTATCCCTCTAGTCAGCCACCCAGGCTGCCTGTTTGTGCTACTACCCTGTTTTCAACGTTCTAATGGAAAGCAATTTTCAAAGAGCACGAGAAAAGTCTTGAGGAAAGCATTATATTTATCGTCTACTGTATCAGCACTATAAACATCTTGCCACTCTTGTTCCTTGATAAGGTTTACAAAGGTCTCTACAGCAACTGGATCAGCTTTCCTAAAAAGTTGATAACTATATATAACATGTGTTGCAGCACAAAAATCTTTTAGAGTTAAAACTTGTGCATCATGATCTGAAAGGCCATTCACTTTTTTGCTAACAGAATGCCATTCTAGTAATGAGGAATGAACAAAAATGTTGTCTATGGTTCTTCTACTGTTCTCTTGCACTCTCGTTGGAAAGAATACCGTTTGCATAAGATTATATGAATTAAGGACGTCTACCAGCATCCTTTTCCTTGCACAATTAATATTGAAGTCACCACATATAACTAACTTTTTGTATTTCCTATAAAGTGAACCAAGAATCTCCTCTAGCTTTAGCAAAAATATTGTGAAATCGGAGTCTGGGGATCTATAAATAACAACAGTTAGAAGTTAAACTCCACTAAATTTAACTACACCTGCACAACATTCAAACACCTTTTCAGTGCAGTACTTTGAAACATCAATTGACTCAAATGGGATACCGTTTCTCACATACATGGTTACTCCCCCACACCTCAAAGAGCTCCTGGAAAAGCTGCCAGCCAACCTGTATCCTGGTAAAGGAAGCCTCTAAATTATCTCCTTATTTAAGAAGTGTTCAGATATACCAATAATTTCAGAGTCAACATCTGTAAGCAGTTCACTAACTTTATCTCTAATACCTTGATTATTTTGATGAAATATACTAATTCCCTCATTACTCTGATACCTAAACTTTGTCGAAAGTGGTTTCTTTGTTAGAGAGACTTCCCTTAAGCAGGAATACCTATCAGCTGACTTTAATCTAAAAAAGGTGGAGCTCTGACACCCACTAGTACAGGAATTTTCCCATGAGTGATCCCACCACCCCCACCTATGCTGTCACCTATTAGCTCTGCCAACCTCCCCTTTCCATACCTGTTGAGGTGCAGGCCATGTTATTACGCTTGACGGTTGTAGTAAGGTGAGGCCGATCATGACGCTGAAACAGTTCCACGAAATGCACATTCGTGTTGCCAGTCTGAGTTGCTATCTTTTCCAGGTCCCCATCTATGTCATACTCCCCGTCCCTATCAATATTATTACCAGCCCCACCCACAATCACTACCTGATCCTCTGTGGTAAAATCCCTACATAGCCCCCCTATGTTAACAGTCACCTGAGCCAATCCTGAATTAGGCTTCACAATGCTGGTGACCTGGTACTCACTCCCCAACACTTCCTGCATCTGCTGGCCTACACCTCTACCATGAGAACTACCTAACAGCTATCCAGGTGAACGGCAGTTATACTCGCAAAAGGTTATGCAGCCAAGAATCAAGTCAAGAACGCCAAGAGTCTGGATATTGTATTCTGTTTAGTTTTAACAAAACAGTTTTGAGCCTGTTAAATTTATGTTTTGTTATTGATGAAAGACTGAAATTGTATAACTTGTGTAAGAAAACAGGGTACATCTTATAAAAATTTTGTAATGAACTTCTTTCAGTTAAAATTACTCCTAAAGGAATTGTTTTCCGAATTTATTAAGGCTGTTGTGTTTTGAAGTTCTTTTATGTGAACTAAAGGTGCACGGTTTTTGAGATATTTACACTCATACCGCACTTGCTTGGAGCCCAGGTGAATTATGTGCTGAAAGTAGCTCCCCGCTATTGAAATTTTCATCATAGCGAATTTCGATAGTTAACGCATGTCTTCCTAGCTTCGTAATCAGATTTAGGACTATAGAGTTTTGAAACGGTCGTTCAGTCTCACATGTACCTATTCTCTGTTAATTGTTTACAAGACCGATCTGATACGGCACGTTCGAACTGCTGTTAGTCTTAAAAGACGGTCAACGGGGGATAATTTGGTCACGAAACCAGTGCACCACAGCTAGGGTGCTAGCGGGAGCGAAAGCAGTTGCTATTGTAAAATTTATTCACGGCAGTGCCAAACATTATCCACGTTCGAGGCTACCATTTCCAAACCAGATGACGTGGAAAAAGTTTTCATCTAACCTATTATGCCAGCGTAACGGTGGTGAGAGTGTGCGGAAGGATGGGTGGTGGTGGTGTTGGTGGTTGGGGGGGGGGGTGTTGTTGGGGAAGGAAGTAGTGAAACTAGGACCAATGGGCCTTAGGCCAATGTTGAGCCTCTGTACAACTTCTCCTGGAAAGAAGGCTTAGGACAAATGGTTCAAATGACTCTGAGCACTATGGGACTTAACTACTGAGGTCATCAGTCCCCTAGAACTTTGAACTACGTAAACTTAACTAACCTAAGGAAAGGACATCACACACATCCATGCCCAAGGCAGGATTCGAACCTGCGATAGCAGCGGTCACGCGGTTCTAGACTAGCGCCTAGAACCCCTCGGCCATCCCGGCCGGCGGCGTAGGACACTGTTGATGGCAATCTTTCCGTGAAGTGAAGTCATTAAGCTAGGCATCACGAGTAGAGTGTACAGCAACACTGAGTTTGATCATCACTAATCGTTATATCGACATTAGCTCTGTCTTCATTATTGTCAACAACAACTACACTACGTACCCAGCAGAGCTCGTGGTCTAGTGGCCAGCGTTGCTGCCGCTGGATCACGGGGTCCTGAGTTCGATTCCCGGACGGGTTGGGGATTTTCTCTGCCCAGGGACTGGGTGTTTGTGTTGTCTTCATCATTTCATTGTCACCGTCATCATCATTTATGACAGTTGATAGACTGGACAGTTTAAAAAATTTGACTGTGTAAGAAATTAGGACTTTGCCGGGCTCTGATTACCCGGCAGATGAGCGCCCCACAAATCAGACATCATCATCATCATCATCAACTGCAGGGCACCTGGTACCCATGTCATCTATCTTGTGTAGTCTACACTGACTGAAACAACTCCAAGAAGGTGTTGTGCTACACAAAAGAAGGTCGGTAGGCGTGTACCTATATCTGGAAGGTGATGTCCATTCATATTTCGGGCCAGGTGCTTAAGAGGAGCACTAGTAGCGCAACTATGAAAATGGAAATCAGCTTTGATTTAAATACATGCTGTAACGATTGTGAACGTTAGTTATCACTGAGATCGGACGTGGTTAGTTGATGTTAGCCAGGACTGACTTTAAGGCGACAAAGACGTCATTATCAACACTTCATTGAGTTCGAAAGAGGTCGTGTGATAGGGCTACGAGAAGTGGGATGTTTCTTCTGCGATATTCCAAAAAGACATGGAACGAATGTAACGATGCTGCCAGCGGTGTTCACGATAATATACGGCCTCAAGAAGACCAAACTCCGGACGGCCACTTGGCACTACCGAAAGGGAAGACCATCGTGTTCGGTGTATGAATTTGGAACATCGAACTGCATCTACAGCATAAATTTGAGCAGCAGTTGGCACTACAGTGACACAACGAACTATTACTTCAAGCACAGCTCCGAGCCACACGCCGGGCAGCGTTCATTGTGCTGACACGGAACCAGCGCCATTTGTGACTTTAGTGGTGTCAAGTGAGAATTCACTGGAGGACAGAGTGGAGGTCTGTAGTGTTTTCTGATGAAAACTGCTGATGGCTCGGTGCCAGTGCACAATAGTAGAAAGCCACGCTGCCAGTGCCGTGTGTCAGTTAAGAGGAGACCACTTGACGGCCTGCAACCAACCTGTCTGCGTGCTAATCACACTGCATCTACACATGGAATTACGGTCCGGGGTGCGATTTCGCATGACAACAGGAGCAATCTCGTGGTTATGCCACTTATCCTGACAGCAAAATTGTACATCAGACTGGTGATTCGACCTCTTCTGCTGCCTTTCGTGAACAGCATCCCAGGGGGTCCATAAATTTAGGCGAAGTAGTCTATGGAGAACAGCAACCTGATGCTATATTTAAAGTTAAAATTAACAGTTAAGATCGCAATAATATTTTATCATTAACAGGTATCGGCTTATGTACGCCACCCTCAGAATTTTTGCCCCCCCCCCCCCTGGAGATGGCTTTCACATAAGCCGAAGCCAGTTAATGAACAATTAGTATTGCGATCTTGGCTGTTAACTTTAACTTAAATATTCCAGGGGCAGTTTACCAACAGTATAACTCTCGCCCGAATACTGCTGTTGTAGCTCAACATGCTCTACAGAGTGTCGATATGTTGCGTTAGCATGCTCCATCACCAGAATCGTCTCCAATGGAGCACCCATGAGGTATCATGGGACACCTTCAATGTCATCCAACGACCAGTACTAGCTGATCCTATGTTGAACAACTAAATGCTACATGCATGGAATCCCCTCCCACAAACTGACAACCAGCGCCCGTATGACACAATGCATGCACGTTTGCATGCTTGAATTCAGCATCCTGGCGGTTACAACTGTTATTAATTTACCAGCATTTCACTTTTTCAGCGGCTTATCTCGTGCTTACATTAACCTGTGAAGCTACAATGTTAACCACTTTAATGTGTAGCTTCATTACACTACGTTAATTATTTTTTGGTGCTGAATTCCTTTCCGTCAGTGTAGAATGACTTGACACAGTGTACAAGGAAAAGAGAAAGAAACACGGGGTGACTGCAGAAAGTGTGCTACATATGTCGTTCCAGACCTACGCGTAACAAGTGTGGCTCATTATCAGAAGAGAGAACGTGATCCTTTATTTCCGAAGTTGAAGTGCACGGGAGCGTATGATTCTTATGGAGAAAACGTCTAAACTGCACAAAAATTCGCAATAAAATTCTGGCGACATGTGGACCAAATGCAATGTCGCATCCAACCGCGGAAAACTGCTGCCAACACCTTCATCAACACCGCACAGAAGTGAGCGATGCTAATCGGGTAGTACAGATCTAGCACCAAAAGCTTTCCGTCTTCTGGAAGACCTGAAAGAAAGTCTAGGAGATGGGGGATAAGATATTTTCCAACTATGAGGACGCTCACACAGCATATCTTGAATGGTTTCATGACCAAGCTGCGGATTTCTGTTATCGAGGAGTTGAACTGGGGTTGGACCTTCCGAACGTTGATTGCAAAGACTTTGTAACTATGTTAAAAATAGTGTCGTATATCTATGTCACTTTGAAGTGCAGTAGATATTCAATAAAAGTTACTTCAATAAAAGTTACTTCAATAAAAGTTACTTCAATAAAAGTTACTTCAATAAAAGTTACTTGGCGCGCCACACTAAGGTGTACCTTACATTTTGAAGCCCCCTCGTAAAAAAAAAAAAAAAAAAAATACTATTTTTGTGTCACATATCGTTTATTTTCCGGACATACAACGGAAAGTTCTGCACGAAACCGTCATCTCCACTACGGAAAATATTCCCAATTAATGAAGTTTCAAGAGTTAGTACAGATGCTTAAGGACGAGTTGGTGTGTATTGCGTTGCTGTTATTATTTACTTATTATTTTCAGTATATGTTTTAGATTGAATTTGTTACCACGCGAAATTTAAAACGGTAGATATTCGTCAAGGCGGGAAAATATTCTACACTTCCAAATGAACTGTTTGTTTAGTAACCTTACTCTGCCATTTCACATGATGAATCGAACAAGAAATGAAATTAGAGTGTCGAATTTATAAACTTGTTTTACGACCAATCCTCTTTGACACGTGTTGGAAATTCGTTTTTGCAGTAGACCCTGGCATTAAATAGCATCGAGTTTCGGAGCTTTGTACCACTGTGTTTCAGAGTGGATAAAATTGGCAAAAACGTGAATAAGCAGTAATTAAAAGGAGCAACTGTGTTTGTCACTCTAGGGCCCTTTTTCACGTCTCTAAGTCCATGCGTCAATACCTTTTACTTTCGTCTCGCCTTCTCCTCTTTCAGTTTCTCCCTCGGTGCCTGTAACGCGCGTTACCTTCACTTACTCCCTCGCCCTCCCACGCTCTCTCTGTCACCACCCTCTTTCTCTCTGCCCAACACACACACACACACACACAAACTGAGGTAAATGCAAACCCACCCTTCGCTTGCTCCTTTGTCTCTCCTTCACATACCGTTACTCACACGTTGTAGCCACGGATTCAGAACGTAGCTACGCAAGAACACAAGAGTCAAACGCGAATGAGTAAGTACGATATTCCCACCCACGACAAAAGGCGGTTTACACAATGGCCGCGTTTTGTCATTCCCGTCGTTCTGTAAAGGCACTCACGGCAATGCGAGCTCCTTCATTCCTTACGCTTTTGTGCCTGTTGGACTGTTTTCAGCTTTTTATTTCGAGTGGAGGTTTACTTGTACTTCATATATAGCACGTTTCGCAGAGAACTGTTCAGGTTCTGAAGGCTGCAGCAAAAATGTGTAGATGGGTTCGTGAGCATCGGAAAATGGACGCCGAGGCTAATGATCAAAACACTTTGAAGGGACTACAAACCACAATTTATCAACATTAGAGGCTAGAAACTGTGAAAGCCTACCGTAAGTGTAACGGTTTCGTGTTAGACTGCAGTTTTCATACACAAATGCTATCATACCCAAAAGTATCCGGACGACTGGAATTGCGTTTTGCCTCATTTACATACAGTCCGCATAACGTAGCTCTCTTGCAGGCCCTCAAATCTCCTTCCGGTATAGTCTTTTGATTATGCAAAATGGATCCAACAAGAGATCACTAGAGAACTCTATTCTTTACAGTAACCGGTCCACATGTAAATCAACACCACAATGTTTCATTTACTAGGAAACACGTCATTAAAGATAAGACAGTCATTACCGCTTGTAAATTCAATTTTATTACGGTAAGTGACATTTCTAATTTACTTCCACACTCATCAGCATTTGAGTTCACTTACTCCATCACATTAGTCATTCCAACAATCTGTAGCCAAAATTAAATAATTTTTAGAACAAGAGATTTTGAGACATTATCTGCACTCCTAAATTTCTATGAAAACTCTAAGTATTTTAGTTCTTTAAAAGGCTTTCCTACACCTGTCAACTGTCGTTCAAAAACTCAATGTTGAACTAACCAGTAAAAAACTGCGCGATTAACAGCGGCAACCGCTCTGTGGAAACCTCAAAACCTTCCGGAGTGGCCGAGCGGTTCTGGGCGCTTCACTCTGGAACCGTGCGACCGCTACGGTCACAGGTTCGAATCCTGTCTAGGGCATGGGTGTGTGTGATGTCCATAGGTTAGTTAGGTTTAAGTAGTTCTAAGTTCTAGGGGACTGATAATCTCGTAAGTTAAGTCCCATAGTGATCAGAGCCATTTGAAACCTCAGAATTAACAACGTATCACCAGTAATTTCTCTGTACTAATGGTTGAGCAATTGTTTGCGCACATGTTTGAACTTTAAACAACATGAAGAACTTTTTGTTTTGGATCCGGAACGAAACCAAGTACCTACACCCATTGTAACTAACCAAAGCTTTCGTGCCTGACCGAGACACGATCACAGCGACGTTCGTTACAGATGATCAGGTAAGAGTCGTGAAATATCGAAGTAATCATTAGTGTTAGTTAGCAAATCTGAACTTGTAAACGCTTGTGCTCTACTAGGAATTCAGTCAACACCCTTATCTCCCTGTTAACTAACCATGAAAAATTTTTGATATAGTTTCAAAAACGAAGTGCTACGATGCAAAGTTTTGTGACACGAACTCGAACTCAGCACGTGATCAGATTGATAACGAAATCAGATGTTAGACAACAATTTTTTTCACCAGCAGCGAGGTATTTGAATTAGAAATTAGGAAACCTTTCTACCTGACTGGGAATCGAAGCGGGCATCTGCCGCCTTTGGGTTCTATCCACGAATTGGTTGTTCACCAGCAGAGGGATGTATGCAAGTTTGACTAAAAATAGCGGCACCCATGGTTATTGTTCACAACAACTGAACAGACGTTAGTAACAATTATTAATCAGTAGTGGTTCAGTGTGTACATGTTAGGGCTTGAAACGAAAGTGAAGGAAGGAAGATCAGGTTTAAGGTCCCTTCGACATCGAGGACATGGGATGGTTGAAAAGAAACCATGAATATTTTTATGTTGGACCAGGATTCGAACCCACATATGTACATTTATTGGAGAACGAGAGGAGTTTGCAATATTAGAAAATAACGAAATGGTCTAACTACATCGTTGTGTAGGAGTCAGATACCGCGAAAGAGAAGATCCGAATTCAAGTCTTAGTCCAGTACCAAATTTTCAACGTCTGAAGCTGAAACAAAATGAGAGTCCTGCGACCTTAAACAATCATTAGCTCATTAAATAAAATAAAGTTTCAAATGTAAGGAAGCTCACTGGTGACAGAGTTAATGTTTGGTGCGATCTCCGCCTACACTATGGCCCAACCTAAACCCGATCTGTTCCAGTCGGTGGAATAAGAATGTGATGTGTATAATGGGCATTCCGAGTTAAGGTGCAATCTGATGTCTTAACTTGGCTTTATTAGAGGTGAAGGATTTCTCTTCATGCGTTTTAAAAATAAACGTCGGAAATCAATCGAGCCCATACCTCGCAATTAAGAAGCTGGAATCAACCCACCAGACCTGTAAGGCCTATATATGCTAGGCTCATGATTGTGTCGTAACATATGATATGCTTAGCTTAAAAATATGACATGGTGAAAAAATTCAGTTCTTTATTAACTGGTTAATTGTCAACAGGCTTCTGACACTGAAATTATGCTTGTCTCATATCAGCGGGGTATAAAGACAGTTTTAGCCATCATAGGACCGTTTAGAAGCCATTTAGAAATATTCATTATTTAAAGAAACTACTAAGATCGAGAAATACCATTGCAGAGTGTGAAGTTATCAAATACGTAAATTATTACTACTGTTGTCACTATTAACGTTTACGTTCTGATGTTATTACATGCGTACTTGAGGGAAGCATTTATGCTTCTTGGTCATTTCTAGAAGCAATTGCCCAAAAAAAGTTAAATACTTGGTTCCAAGAAAATGGCTGTGATGTTCTGTGGCATCGGGGCCAGTACAAGTGGTTATTCAGTTATTTCCATGTCTAGAGAATACTTTGCAAGTGAACATCGGATATCTCCACTTATTCGTAGATAGCATTAAAACTAAATTAAGAGATAAAGACATAACTTGGCACAGAAATTACGTTGCGTTGCTTCATTTACTTGCGCTTAGCAACGACGCTTGTAAAATGGTATAATTGGCGGAAAACGCCACTTTCAGAGCCATAGGATAATAATGTGTTCTATAATATGACATGACCTTTCCCTCCAGATTACTTGGTCGACGTCCCCTGTTTCACCTAGAACAAGGAAGAAAACATTGCAGAAGGTTAACTGTTTTCCGTTGCAATAAACTCTTTCCACGTGGTGAGAATTTCACATTTTAGTAGTAGTAGTAGTAAGAGTAGTAGTAGCTTTATTCTTCGGTAGATCTCTTTTTACAAGGATATAGAGCATGTCAAACTATTTGCAACTTTAGATCAATTTAAAATAAGTTAATTCGTATACACCTATATTTACATACTTCTAGTTAGAGACAATCGTTAGATTTACACCTGGTATACAACACTTATTTACAAATAACTTATTTAATAATGTAATGCCATATTGTTTACTCATATCTCAATATCAGTCACTGCACATACTTTACACACATTGTTTCATAACACTTTACTCACTACATACACTAACACACACACATTTTCTCGGAATTACTCTAACTGTAGTATCCACTTCAACTATGCGGAAGAATATTTCAACGTCGAAAAATTTACATTCGACTCAGAGGTCTTACAGATAGTCGCCATCCAGAAATCCTAACTCTGTGGAACACCAGTTTCAGTAAACGTATGAGGCGAAGACTGTTTACTGCTGCTCTTTCTCACCAGAAAATACGCACTTGACATATTGCGCTCTACAACTATACTGCAATTGTATTTTCGTGAGCAAGAAATGCTTAGGAATTGTGGAATTTAATAGTGCCGTGGCTTCCGGTTCTGTGTATTCGTGACGTTAAGTGGTTTCAGTTCATTCTTCCTATCCCTCCGGAAGATTTTATTTCTGTTCAGTAATTTTTTTTCCTTTATAACCAACGAAATGTGACAACATTCGCGCAGTAATCTCTTTACAAACCGCTATTTAGTGCTGTTAAGAAGATTCCTTGTCATGTTGTCGTGAGGGAAGCAGTTTACTTTAATCTTAAAAAAACCTTAAACGGTAACGTCACAGATTTACCGAATAAGGAATGCTTATCGCTCAGCTAGGAAAAAATTTAAAACCAAAATCTGCAGAGACTCGGAAATGTCAGTCTTTTCGTCTGATAGCACTGCGTTTTAGTCTGCCTAAAAGGCAAACTGTTACATATATTCTTTGCGGTCTTTATCAATGATATCTACGTGTACATAGATGTTACACCAGAATGCGGAATATCTGTGTAGATATAACTGATAAAGACCGCAAAGAGATTATGTAGCACCGTCAGGTGCGTGTTGGAGGATAGCCTGTACCACCACTCGTCATTTCCCCTCTTATACCACTCGCAAATAGTGCGAAGGAATAACGACTGCCTGTAATGTCTCGCATCGTATCTTCGTGGTCCTTACGCGCAATTTATATTGGCGGTAGTAGAATCATTCGACAGTCAGTTTCAAACGCCAGTTCTACAAATTTTGTAAATATTGTTTCTCGAAAAGAACGTTGCCTTCACTCCAGGGCTTCCCATTTGAGTTGCCGAAGCATCGCCCTAAAACCTTCATGTTGTTCGAACCTACCGGTAGCAACTCTAGCAGCCCGCCTCCGAATTGCTTCCATGTCTTCCTTCAATCCGACATGGTACTGACCCAAGACTCAAGCAGTGGTCAAGAATAGGTCGCACCAGCGTCATATATGCGGTCTCCTTTACAGGTGTACCACTCTTTCCCAAAATTCTTTCAATAAACCGAAGTCGACCATTAGCCTTCCCTACCACAGTTCCCACCTGCTAACTCCACCTCATATCGGCTTACAACGTTAGGCCTAGATACTTAAATGACTTGACTGTGTCAAGCAGGACACTAGCAATAATGTATCCGAACATTACAGGTTTGATATTCCTGCTCATCGGCATTATCTTACATTTTTCCACATTTACCGTTATCTGCCACTCATCACACCAACTGTATACCTTGTCTAAGTCGTCTTGTATCTTCCTACACTCACTCAGCTTCGACACCTTACCGTACAATACGGCATCATCAGCAAACAAACGCAGACTGCTGTCCATACTGTCCGCCAAACCATTTGTGTGTATACAGAACAACAGTGGTGCTATCACATTTAAGTGAGGTACTCCTGACGATACCTTTGTCTCTAATGAACACTTACCGTTGAAAACAACATACTGAATTCTATTATTTAAGAAGTCTTCGTGCCACTCACATACCTATGAACTTAATCCATATACTCGTATCTTCGGTAACAGCCTGCAATGGGAAACTTTGATAAATGCTTCCCGGAGATCTAGAAATATGTAATTTGCCTGTTGCCCTTCATCCATTATTCGCGGTAAGAAAAGACCAAACTGCGTTTCGCACGAGTGATGCTTTGTAAGACAATGGTCATTCGTGTTTAGTAGATTCAGACTGAGAAAATGTTCAATGATTCTGCAGGAAACAGAAGTTTGGAATACCGATGCGTAATTTTGCTAATCCGTTATTTCAACTTTCTTATTTTCTGGAGTTGGCTGCTCTTTTTTCTTTCGCTTGGAACTTCGTGACGGGCGAAAGATTCACGATCAATGGAAGCTAGGTAAGTGACCGCTTCCGTAGAGTACTCTTTGTGAAATCGAACTGAGATTCCATCCGGACCTGGTGATTTATTTGCTTTCAAATCTTTCAGTTGTTTCTCTACCCCAAGGATGCTTATTACTATGTCGTCCATACGGGAGTCTGTCCGATGGTCAAATGACGGTATGTTTGTACGATTCTCTTGTGTGAACGAGAAAACGTAAAATTTAAAGCTTCACCTTTCGTTACCTATCTTCAATTGCCATACGAGACTGGTCAACAGGAAACTGATTGGAAGCATTGGATCTGTTTAGTGAATTTACGTGCGACCACAATTTTTCTGGGGTCACCGCCAGATGTTTTGCTAAGGTGTGGCGGTGGTAGCTGTTGTAAGCATCTCTACTAAACTTCGCTTGTCATCATTTATGCGTTCGCTTTTGAACCAAGAGCGCAACAGCCTCTGCTTCCTCACCGTCCACCGAATTTCGTTATTGAACCATAGTGGAGATGGAGGAGGAAGAAAAAATCTGACTTCAACCATAATATTCCGGTGGAATTTGAGCCTGTGGCTACAGTTGTAGTAGCACTCAGCTACAGAGGAATCAAGAATGAGAACATTCTATCGTTAGTGTCGTATAGACTAAGGAAGAGAAAAGCAGTTTAATTATTTATTTGACGTTTAGTTCAACATATTGCAACTCATCTCAGGCATATTTCGCTCACCATCACGCGCTTTTGATACACAAAACTGTTACATAAAGATAAATTATCTTGATCAAACTTAATATAATATAACTGATTTGTTCGCTGCCAGAGTGGGTATTGGACTATATGGAGGAGGGGGTGTTACTGGGTGGCCAGAGATAGACGTCCAGTGAGGTCTTTTAATCATAACGAATAGATGATTCATATCTTTCTTTTAGTATATATCGACTGCAGGACAATTTTACTCAAGAATAGGTTATTCTAGACATTACTCTCAATGTTTTGTGTTCCTTGTTCCACTTTCTGATAACAACTGCTTCTCCTTTCGCTTTATTAGAAGCTGAAATCGAAGTTGTGCTGCATACGTCCGTTTCTTTAATTTTCAATTGAATTTTGAGCCTGCATTTTCTGTCATTTTCAATGGTTTCCTGCGTAGCAGCATTTCTTGATTGGGAATCTCACGTTATTCGCAGCTAAGGAAGTCTCCCTGTGGATGTTGCGTTTTGCAATCGGTACTGGGTTGTTGACTTCATTTTCGTACCTGTTTTTCATGGATAGTGCCTTGGACATCGATTTCAAGAAAAATACTTTCCAAGTCTATTATTATAAAAGAGAAGATGTGTTGCTACTAATAATGTTTACCGTACAATTACTGTAGATGATTAAAAATATGAAACATTTCTTGTTATAAGCACCTTAGTTTCAGTATATTTAAGACAAAAAAACACAAATATTTGTTATGATTGATAATCTGTGTTGTTTAGCTTGTATTCGGCGCACATGAACGTTATTAGTGATGACAATCTGATCCCTAACTCAGTTACAGAAACGCATATAAGGCTCAATGAAATATACTTGGTGTATTTGGGCGCTCGGCCGCCGCGTCTTTGAGACACGAAATGTAGTCACTTAACATTCAAGCCGCCAGACCGATAACTTCAGCTGATATCCGATACGTGATTTAAAGAAAATAGGGAATGGAGTGGATTCGACCGCGTTACTTTATGTATATAGTGTAGTGTATTCGTCGCCAATGTAGAATCTTAAACCAAGGAAGCAAGAGAGAGGGTGTTATTATGGGTGGCCGGTATCCTCTATGTGCACAAATGCACAATTTAAGCCGGCCGAAGTGGCCGCGCGGTTCTGGCGCTGCAGTCTGGAACCGCGAGACCGCTACGGTCGCAGGTTCGAATCCTGCCTCGGGCATGGATGTGTGTGATGTCCTTAGGTTAGTTAGGTTTAACTAGTTCTAAGTTCTAGGGGACTAATGACCTCAGCAGTTGAGTCCCATAGTGCTCAGAGCCATTTGAACCATTTTTTGCACAATTTAATACGGTTCTTCGGTTAGAAGAAGTGGCACATGTGTTGTGGTACAAGCTCATTCGTAATACTGTTCTTTCAGAAAATATCGTTACTCTTGCTGTAACACTTGTCTGGTTGCTATGTACTGGCGTAGCCTATGCTGAACTATGCCGTTCTGCAAATGACTGGCAGACGCGAACCTGGTAGTGAGTCGAGTCAGTGTTCCAGTGTTTGAGCGATTGAGCCCTCCAGTCAGCGGAGAGGATGTTGGTGGCATGTTGCTTGCGAGTCTGTCTCTGGCCCCTCTCATGACGGATGCGTTCATTGAGCGTCCACTATAGATATTCGTGCTACTTCTTCGGAGACCAGTTTCCCGGTGACAGCATGCGCCAGCACATAGAAAGCATGAAGCTTACCACCTTCCTTTACTGTCAAGCCTCCTACCTGCCATTTATCCCTTCCTTATGCTCACCAACATTCAGCCTTCTCGAACTGACAGCATTGCCTTTAATGTTCTTATCTAGAATAGTAAAATAATAGGTTAGCTTCTTCAGTCTTGAAATTGAAAATCAATGCATAAATTAATAAATCTTATTTTCTTAACAAAACAATTCAATGTCCTAAATACAAAGTAAATCAAATACTTCTTGGATAAAATTCTCATTAGTTGTTTTTATTCTTCTGTCTTATGGCTTCTGCAGAAGTTAGAGTTCTTCTGAGGCCCCATGACTTGTCAACAACACAAACTTTGTGCCACATTAACTAAAATTATGCACACTTCACAGCATGTCTCTTAACCGAAGTGTGCCAGTAAAAAATTAGCTCTAAATAAAGTAAAGTGTGGAGTAGGAAATTCTGAATCAAACCATTGTATTTAGGACTCTTTTTTTTAGACTATGGTGCTCTTGCATTATATGCTGTATATACTCACTCATACTCGCAGTTTTGGTCGTAGCTGCAATATATGCATACTGGCTTCCTGCAATAGCAATTGCATGATAAGTACCTTTGCCATCACTGTATCGAAATTTTAAGACTTCTTAGCAGCTATTAAGTTGCCACATTCTCCCACATACAGCGCTGAGAAAATAAGCAGATCTGATGAAACTTAGCAGAGTACCTACTGCGTGGCTTTCAATGAGAAAGAACTTCGTTCGTGGAATTCAAAGTCGGATTGACTGTCTGCATTTCCCTTGAAGACCCAATGCGCCACTTTCACTCGCTATATCGTTTATTTTTCATGGGAACCGTGTGGCACCAAATCCATATCATAACGTCTCTTAAGCGAAAAGCAAGCGATTGCCAGAATGGTATAGTGGTTAAAGCAGTCAGTTTCTAATATGCAGACTTGAGGTTTGAATCCTTTCACTTCCATGAATTTTAATTCAAGGTAAGAGTTATTAGTTTAGGCGGTCAACGTGAATTAACAAGGGTTCATAATTTTAAAGTATTCAGAAGTATGTAACTGAGGATTAGTGGTCTCATATGCTCGGCTTTATGTCTACACCGCCTGTCTTGCACTACTTTTTCTCTTTTTGTGTTGTCAGTAAAAGAAAATGAAATCTCCTTTGTCTTCCTGTCTGCTTCTATATAAAGAAAATGCAAATTAATATGATGCTTTTACTCGGCGTAAAAATTGTACTTTCTCTTTGATGCCTTCATTGGCATTAAGGTCATGCACCACGTGACAAAAAACTTTGTTTCAAGTTTGTGTCAGCTTTCTGGATCAATAATCGTAAAATAATTTCAGATCACGAGTCTATTAAACGACTGAAAATAATGAAGTAGACAGTATAGTTTTTTGTCAATTCAACTCGTATTCCTTTTTTTAATGTGGTAAGACAAACGCATTTTCCTCTCCTTCGAAGGAAAACAAAACGCTCTTTTGCCGTAAAAAAAATTTCTAACAATACAATAATTCAGTACCGTGTCCAGTTTCCGTTCTTTTCTACAGCTGCAACTAGCCGACGGGGAACAGAGGCAACAACTTTGCAGATGGTTCTGTTATTCTGTGGCAACTCTTCCCATGCGTCATTAACTGCTTCGGACAACTTTGGCTTGATTGTCGGTGCTGGTCTTCTACACCTAATAATTTTCTTCATGTCTGCCCATACGGGCTCTATGGGGCTGAGGTGAGCACCTTTGCTAGGCCAATCCGACAGCTCAAAGTCTGTCTTCAGTTGAATCTAATGTTTTACACGGTTCTCTGTGTGGACAGGAGAACGGTCAAGTTGGAAGATTATTCTGCCTTCCGAAAATCTCTGACGAACAGAAGGAAGAATTACGTTCTCCAGTATTTCGTAGTTGTAATTAATAACAAACGAACGCTACAGTTGCCACAGAACGCTGCACCAACTTGCTCATATCCATCCCCGAACTGTGACAGCGATTCGGCCACAGCTATGCCTCTGCTGGACACATTCTGTGTCGACACTCGCTCCGCTTCCTCGAAACGTATAGACCGAAACTTTTGGTGCAGTAGAAAACATATATTCTTCTGTATACATAATTTGTTGCCGGTACGGAAGGGTTCTCCTTCTGTACGTGTGATGTTTAATCTGGCAGCCCACTGTTGTTTCTAAAACCACCGATATTCTTCCTAACCTTACTTTCTCGTTAAGACGGCGACGAGTGGTCGACTTGCTTACACTTATCTTGGGGATGTTCCATTGTCTTTGCCAGTCCTGAAAGGATCTTCATCACTGCAGTGGAGCACACAGTTGTCTTGACCATCATGCTAGTCCGTGGACGTCTAGACCGACGCAAGCAATAAATAGAACCTTACACCACGCTCAGCTTGGTGGAAGTGGAATTACTTCACGTGCTCTCTGTCTTGAACATAGTGGACTTTGAAAAGATGTTCAACATAGAGGCTTTTCACTTTTATCGACAAAGCATCTACAACCGATACTTTTTAATCACAACGAACAGATGACCGATGTCTTTCTTTTAGTATTTATAGACTGAATGGCAATTTTACTCAAGTATGACATTCAGGACACTATTCTCAAAGATTTGTGTTCCTTATTCCACTTTCTTATAACAACTGCCTCTTTTTTCACAATAGCAGAAGCTGGAACCGAGGTTGTGCTGCATACGTTCGCTAGTTTAATTTTCAACGGAATTTTGATCCTGCATTTTCTGGCATTTCTTTTGGTTTCGTACCTGTCAGCCTTTCTTGATTGAGAACGTCTTGTTATTTGTGCTTACAAAATCTCTCTGTCGATGTTACGTTTTGCAATCAATGCTGTGTTGTTGTTTCTTTATTTGTGAGCTTGTCTTCCAAGGATAATGCTGTCGACAGTTATATAAGGATTATAGAATTCAATTTCAGCGGCACAGATGAGCACACGTTACTAGGACTTGCAGAGAGTGTCCAATACTGCTGAATAATAACGCCAAACTACCACTACATCAGATTGCAGCCCAAATTTAATTTCTACCTGTTACGCAATTGCTCAGCAGTGGGTGAATAGCATCAACACAACAAACCCCTCACTATGCACACAAGACAGTCCCAGTGTGTGCCAATTAATCGCTGCAGAGTGATCTATGTTTACTCCTTACTGCCAAGACTCAGTTTCTATCGCAGGACTGCAGTCACGTAAACGGAGCAATAAACAAGTGTTGTAGTCTGGGTGGCTAAGGGAACGGTGATGCTGGAAGATTATTCTGGCTCCAGAAAATCTCTGAAGAACAGAAGGAAGCATTACAATCTCCAGTATTTTGCGGTAGTAATGACTAGAAAACACTTTGCCTCTGATAGATACATTTGGTGTTGAATTTCGCTCGACTTGCTCGATATACATTGACTGAAGTATCTGATGCAGCGCTTATTTTCGTCCGTAATATAACTGGTTCCCAGCTGCCTTCTCTATGCCACTGAAAAGTTTGATCTGACAGCTTTTGGCAGCTCTTTCAAGGTTTTATTAACGGCGGATTTTCATCCATACCTTCCTTTCCCTTTTAGACCACAACGAATGGGTGACTTGCTTACACTAATTGTGTATACTGTTGGCTGGATCCTCCGTGGATGCCCGTGGATGTTGAAGGTGATGACGCCGGTTGACGTTGCCTTCCTCCACCAACCTCTTCACTCCCTGATGTATAGCAGATCTGCTGTATCGTAGGAGTAGGGAAATGTCGCTGATACGGTATCCATTTTCATAAAGTGCAAGAATATGACCTTTATCAAGTTGCTTGAGCTGTGATTTTCCGCAGGTAAGAACCTATTGACAAAGCAGGAGGAAACTTCCTTCGCCTCGAAAGCCAAATTCATTCCCGATTACCTGCTTAGAAAAAAACACTTAATAAATTATTTCCCTGTGAATACTGTTTAGAGTATCGTGTGGAGGAACTTTGCTGATATTTCTCTGAAATATCATACGTAGTAATAATAATGACACTCTTCTCAGAGATTAAAGGTGCAATTTAGATTCAGGTTATTATGCAGGTCCTGTTGATCCGGCTATCATATTTTAGTGACCAGTGTTACCCCACATATCACACTTCAGTAGTTGTAACAGCGCTTCATACAAGTGGTGGCACAGTGGACTAGGTTAACAGGTGAGTTTATACTCTCTTGTTATCGGGTTCGAATCCTGCAGTTTCTACCAATCTTAATTCGTTGTAAACAAAGAATTCTTAATTTTCGAGGACAACGTCAATTCTAACGTTCTAAGTACTCGTAGTACTATAAACACTTGTGTATCTGGCTTCAAATGCTCGTTGGAGGCAGTGGAGGACAAACAGTCTTCCCCGGTTTCTCTATTATAATTACACCTCAGTTTGAAACACTTTTATACATTGTTGAAGTGCATACTAGAGGTAGGTGTTAAACTTGGTTTCGAGTAATGATTTACATATCTACAGGAATACAATATGTGATACCTCTTAGAGAAACTATAATGCAGTGCTATCTGACGAAAAGGTTGACCTTTCCCGGACTCTGCAGATTTCAGATTTAAATTTTTTCCTGCCTGAACAATAAGGATTTCTTATTCCGTAAATTAGTGACGTTACCGTTCAAGATGTTTTAAGATTAAGCTAAATTGCTTCGCCTGTGACAAGATTAAAAGAAATCTTCTTAAGAGCATTAAACAGCGGTTTCTGCAGACATTACTGGCCGAATTTTGCCGCATTTCGCTTATTATAATGGAGAAATCATACGAACCGGAAATATAATCTCCCAGAAGGAAAGGAAGATGTAATTGAAACCTCTCAAGCGGGTAGTTCACGTGACTTTCATTTCATTGTTTACATAATCTTGTAGAACGAACAGTGAAGTAGGTAGAATGATAGTATTGGTGTTAGTACGACGTTGCAATGCCTGGTGCCTGCAGTGTTGCTGAGCCAGTTAATGTCAGGTATACGCAGAACCGGAAGCCACGGCATTATTAAATTCCACAATTCATAAGCTTTGCTTGCCCGCAAAATTATTATTGCAGCACAGCTGCAGAGCGCAATAAGTCAACTGTGTATTTTTCGGTGGTAGAGACAATGGTTAACATTCTTTGCCACATCAGTTTACTGAAACTTTACACTCTGCTACAGTATTTCTCGATCAAAGTAATCCGAAAAATCTGAACAACGCGGAATGGCTTAACTGCAACAGAACACAGTTGATATTCGGCATTTTTTCTTTATGCTTCACTTGCAATAGCTAATCTCGACCATGTCATCTCAAAGAATGATCGCTCCATTTAACAGAAGACATTAACATCCTGTGGCTTTGATAGTGGCGTTTATCGCCAGTTTTAGCATTTTATAAGCGTTGTTGCTAAGCGCAAGTAAATGATGTGACGCAACGCAATTTCTGTTATGACGTATTTTCACGGAATTAAATATTTACCTGGTTTCAGCAACTGCTTCTAAAATCGACCAAGAAACATAAATTCCTCCCTCAAGCACCCGTCTAGCAGCAGCAGTATGAAGAAGTTAATAGTGATAATGGCAGTAATAAACCAAGTATTTGGTAACTTTACACTCTGCAACAGTATCTCTCGATCTAAGAAACTTATTTAAATGATGAAAATTGGAAAATGGCTTCGAAAGGAGACCATGATTGCTAAAAGCGTCTTTAAATCCCACCAAAATGTGACTAGCATAATTTCTGTGTCAGAACTCTGCTGATAACCAACTGATAACCAACCAGTTATTGGAGGATTGAATTTCTTTCACCGTGTGTAATTTGTATGCTTAGCGCAACATACGTAAAGACAGAATCATTAGAGTGGCATCTGCTTCAGCGGTCTGATGGATTGATCCTAGTTTCTTAATTGTGAGGTGTGGGCTCGATTCCCACTTCCAGTGTGTGTTTTAAACACACACGACCAAATCTCCTTCTCCTCCAGTAATGCTAAGTGGAGAACGTCAGGTTGCACCGTAGTTCAGAATTTGTATTATAAGAGTATATATCATATTCCTTCGCTACCAACCGGGGCAGAACAGGTTTAGGTCGGGCCATAACAGAGCTGCTAGTGGCGACAAAAAGAAACTCTATCGCCTGTGAGCTTCCTTACACTAGAATTTATTTGATTTAATGAGCCAGTGGCCATTTAAGATCACTGTGTTCTTTGTTATAGGAATCTGAGTTGTTGAAAAATGCCGGCCGGTGTGGCCGAGTGGTTCTAGGCGCTACAGTCTGGAACGGCGCGACTGCTACGGTCGCAGGTTCGAATCCAGCCTCGGGCATGGATGTGTGTGATGTCTTTAGGTTAGTTAGGTTTAAATAGTTCTAAGTTCTAGGGGACTGATGACCAGAGCAGTTGAGTCCCATAGTGCTCAGAGCCATTTGAACCATTTTTTTGTTGAAAAACTTGGTACTCGACTATGATTCGAATTCGGGTCATCTTTCGTGGTGTCTGACTCATACAGAACGATGTAGTTCCATCATTTCCTTCTTTTCTCCAATATTGCAAACTCTTTTAGGTATCCACGAAAGTCACACACTTGGGTTCGAATCCTGGTCCAGTACAAAAATATTCAAGATTTCGTTTCAAGCCCTACCATAATTACACCGAACCATTAGTGATAAATAATTTTTATTTTTAATGTCGCTTTATGTGTTGTCAACAATACAGTTAGTTGCCTTTATTTCTAGCCAAACATGCACATATCTTACTGCTGTTGAACAAACAATTCGTGGGCAGAAAGAAAATTCAGTACGTGCCGCATTCGATTCCCGGGCAGCAAAAAAACTGTATCCTCATTGAAATTCAGACATTTCGCTACCGATGAAGAAATTTTATATGTAACGTCTGATTTCACTTTGTTAACAATCGAATAATGAGCCTACATCAAAGCACTTCGTTTTAAACATGTCCGAACTTCGTAATTTTAAATTACATTAAACGTTTTTGTGGCTAGGTAACAGGAATACAAGGGTATTGACAGGATTTCAGACAGAGCAAAAACATTTTCAGTTTCAGATTTGCTAACTGATACTAATGAAAAGTTCTATATTAGTCACCAATTAACGAGTCTCCATCAGGCACGAAAGCTTTGGTTAATTACAATGGCTATAGGTGCTTGGTTTCAATCAAATCCAAAAGGAGTTCGATTAGCACATTTGAACTGTTCTGTTACTGTCTTATGATCCCATCTTGGGTGTATAAAAGAATACCAATGGATTTAATGTGATATGGCCCCGTTTCTGGGAGCTACGAATCCATCCCGTTACCCAGTATCCTTGTCTGTTATTCCTAAATCTGTTATTTCTAAACATTGCAAGTGCGATAGGGATGGCGAAAATCAGCTATCCTCGACACATCGCGGGTATAATTTACTGAACTAAATCGTCTGTTTAATACGCGTTTGCAACCTAACAGTGTGAAGACAGATTGAATAGCATTTCGTGTTGTATACAGTGAACAGCACAAGCCCAAGTTGCGTTACGTAGTAAAATAATGTTCAGGCCATTCGCTCTAAAATAAATGTTCTTACTTAGGGCACTTGAGAAAGCTTTGAAAGTCCTTCGCGGGTGGATGACTCTACAGAAATTTTCCAACATGCTGCAGTTCATAAAATATTACCAAGATAGCAAACAATCGGAAATCAGGCAACCCATCGCTCGAAAATTTTCGAACATTTAGAGGAAGCGATTGTTCGCCCGCACATAAACTAATCTCCATTAGCTTTACTCTGGCCCATCGTCGTCAATAGCTCTACTCCAGCTGCCACGACCAACAGGGCAACATCACTTTTATATCGTTTAACTGGCCATGGACAAAATTTATTAACTGCATTTATTGTCCTAATTACTGCGTTTATTATCTTAATTACAACCAAGATTAATTTTTCTAACTGAATCAGGTAAGTTGTGTCGACTCGCTGATTCCTTTTATCATCTTAAAGTGTGCCATTTTCTTTTAGATTTTTCTCTGTTGTTTTTTTTCTCTGCGAGTTCTCTAGACGACGCGGCGTCTCTCGCATCCAAGTTTTCATCTAGTTCTATCCTGCCTTTTGCATGACCCCATGCTGCATCGCCTCACTGCATCTTTCGAATGTAACAGTAGTCTTCCTCTTTTTCTCTGTCTATGAAGTGTCCAGTGTCGTAATTTAGAGGGCCACCTTTCCTCTGACATTCTTGTAAGATGTCCATAAGATGTTAACCGTTTATTTTTAATTGTGTCTACAAAATCTTTTGTAACTCCCGTCCGTTCTCATAGCGCTTGATTTCTTATTTTGTCTCTTGTTGCTGCTTTACAACTTTGTCTCTAAAACTGCGCTTCGATCAACTTTAATCTCTTGTCATTGACCATGGAGGTTTCTCGCAGTTTAACACCATGCAGAGCAATGCTCTCAACTATAGTTTCATATTACCTTCTTTTCAAATTTAATGACGCCGTTTTATTGCAAATAATGGAGTGTCATCGCTTAATTGTCACTTTTCCCTTTACTATTCTGAGCTTTATTTCCTCATTGCTTTACCCTTTATCCGTAATAAATGTGCCTATGTATTAATATGGACGGTTACACTTTACTATAGACCCATTGGCCATTAAAAGATGCTTTCCTATACTTCGAACAACCAAGTATTCAGTCTTTGTAAAATTAATTTTCTTACCCCAGTGCTCATACTCTTTTTTAAGCTTGTTTAAAATGTAAAAAAACATCCTCTTCTATATCGATGAAGATGACCGGATGTCCAGCTAAATTTAGGGGGAATAGGATAAGATCATCTACTTTAGATCCCATGTTTTTGCACTTCCCTTTCCTGTTTTTCAGTGCTTCGTCCGGAAATATTTTTAAAAGGGTGGGCGATAAACAGCATCCTGATCAGTGAAGCTAAATCAGGCCGGTATGAGAGAGGTTTTAAAATTTTTTGAATACCACAAAAAAAAAATTAAATCCTTTCTCTCCGTGAGTCGCAGCAGCGGTGTGTATCGATATTCGCACCTTGTACTATCTTTGGCCTGGCGCTTATAGCTTCCGGCTGTGCTGTGTGCGCACAGTTGGCCGGTTGGCGTGGAGCAGCGAGGAAATCGCGGCGCGTAGTGTGGCCGAGGCCGCTGTCGTTGTCCACGCGCGGTCGGAGGGTGTGGTGCAGTTCCCTTAGCTACGAGGTCCGTGGATCACCGATCCTGAACACGAAAGTTGAGTTTTTGAGTTAATCTACCAGCAAGTCATGACTTCACATTGTGTCGTTTGGAATTCGTTGTTGGTTGTTGGGACATTCCCACGAGCCACAACGTGTTTTCAAGTTGGCAAATTTTAGCCACTCTCCGGTGGAGTTTAACTGTACTTGGTTATTTTGAATTGAAGTGCACCATCGGAATCTTCTGCCTTTTGGACGTTAACGTTCCGGTTACCTGACATGGCCGTTGACGCAAATTCAGGCAGTGTATTTTCCTCATCGTGTTGTTCAGCACTCTGTGTTGTTTGACAGCTCAATGTGTAATTGGTTATGGGCGCCAATACCTTATACGTTGTTCCATTGAACTCCCTGTTGTGTGCTGGTCCGATGGAGCGGAAGTTATCTTTTCGGTGGGTCCGTTCACTGTCTGTCGGTTGGGTTGTCGTCGGATCGAGAATGGTTGAACCGACTACCTGTCTCACCTAAGCAGAGCGTTAGTGTTTGAATTCGAGGCCGACCGTCGGAAACTTCTGAGCGCTGTTGGGTGTAGTGCCTTTCCTTATTTGTTCTGGTTGTATTTTTATGGCTTCTAGCCGATTTTTAAATTAAGTTTCTTTTGTCCTTAAGGCGTAAGATTGTTTGGGCCTTCATCCTAATTTAAAGAACTGTTTTAAGATACGATCTCTTGCGTTTTAAAAAATTTAATTTTCCTGATTGTCGACTCCATGGCGTGTAGTGTGCAACATGACCAAATAATGGATAGAATTGGAAGGAAAATCAGCATTGGCCAACGCTGATTTTTCCTTCCAATTTAATTTTCGTTCGAGTCTTGAGAGATGGTCCTTCAGCCGATTTTTTATTAAAGTAAAGTTGTTTTGCTCTTAAGGTGTGAGATTGTTTGACCTTCAGCCTAATTCAAAGAATTAATGTAAGGTAAGGCCTTCTGCCTTTTAAATTTCTCATTTTGGTTTGAGTCATAACTTATTTGCTTTCAGCCGATTTTAATTTAAAGTGGTCTTGCCCTTAAGCCATGAGATTGAATGGCACATTCGTACAGTAATTAAGTTCCAATAATTAATGCTGTGCTTTTTAATAATTTTCTTGGCTCTTGTAATGTTTTGTTAGATAAATAAAGTTGTATATAAGAGTGTAACTGACAGCCGCTTCTTTTGGCCCCTTTCCACAACTTAAGCTACCCATCCTGTCCTGTGGGTTGAACAGGGTATCTTAGATTGATCACCTCGTGAGGAAGATTTTCAACTAAGCGATTCCAGCAACTATGTAATGTAATCTGCTGTATTTAAACTAACATAATTGTAATATTTTTGAACTGTTATGAAGTGTTCTTCAGTAGATTTGTAAATATGAAAAAAACTAAACATAAAGGACGATAAAAGGAAAAATACTAAATTCGATTTTTGAGAGTGTGATAAAAATTTAGTTTATGGACATTTATTATCCAACAGTAGCTCTGAATATAGTGTTTTGTTAATAAAGGTCAATAAAAATTAAAGAAATTCGAATTATAAAGAAATTTTTGTGGGGCACAAAATACGCCCTCACCCTTACCCTCTGGTACCGCGTGTCACGAAAAATACGTTGGTAGTGTGGTAGTGTAAGGGTTAAGTTGAAAGCATTCCACAGACTGGTCAATCTTTCACCATTTGTTAGTTCTTTTGTTTGCTGGGAAGTCTCAGATTTTTCTAAATACTTTATTTCTTTCAATTTCATCGTATAAATTTTCTCTAGATATTTTGAAATTTTAATTTGTGATTTTGGCTATTTCAGTTCAAACGTACTTCAAAAATTTTCGAAGTTGTCAGTGTGCTAGCTGTTGTCTACATTTAGAGGAGCATGACGGTTAACAAGCCTGTAATTTGTAATTCCTCACTGCAATGCTAGAGAAGACGCTCTTAGTGATGCAGAGTAAAAACCACTGGGACGGAGTCCACCAATTTAAAAATGATGGCCTCGTTTAAGATTATATCTTACATTTCATCTAAAGATATAGTTCTCATATTCGCTTCTGTTTTCGATTAGGAACCATCCTAGGACCAAACAATGTGTTATCATGCATTTATATAAGTGATGTTTAAAAGGGGAAAATGAATTTCATTTCATTCTTGAAACGGGAATTTTATTTCCAGAGCTTCAGGGAATGTTTGATCCGTGAGAGCTGTTCTATTTCGGTCGAGTCCGCTGGCGAGCTCGCGCCTCTACGACAGCGCAGTAGGTGTTTTATATCTTTATTTGTTTTACTTTTACAACTTCGGTAGCAGATCTCACGCAATTCTGTCTAGAGGCAGCTAGTGCCTGAGAAAGAACCACGTGCACTAACCGCTCAGTCCACCTGCAGCATCAAAAATGGCTCTGAGCACTATGGCACTTCACATCTGTCACCAGTACCCTAGAACTTAGGACTACTTAAACTTACCTAACCTAAGGAAATCACATACATCCATGCCCGGGGCAGGATTCGAACCTGTGACCGTAGCGGTCGCGCGGTTCCAGACTGTAGCTCCTAGAACCGCTCGGCCACACATGCCAGCACCTGCAGCATCATAATTGAAATTAATAAGTAATTCGGACCCCCAGCCATGACAATAACACCTAATGCCAACTGCTATGACCTGACCGTTCGACAGGTTACGCCTTCTGGAATTCTTCACGCCTATCTACCAACTACATTGCTGAAACAGCCGTAGCCTATCGTGAGTAACTGTTGATTATAGTAGTTTTCTTAGTAGCATTGGCCAGTTTAGATGGTATGAGTTACTGTACGTTAGGTGTGCTGCATACCTATCGGGTGCTACCTAGTAACGAAAGCTTCTGTTAGGTATGCGATCAGTGGCTTATTGAATTCCTCTAAAATGTGGAAAAAGTGCATTGTCTACAAACTGAGGATATATAAGGGACCGGGTAATGTAAGGAACATTTTTTTCCTATATTATCCTCCTGCCTGTTAATTTCAAATACAGTATTTATAGGAAAAATGAAGTTGCCAATATTTAATTCAGGTTTTATTGGAAAACGGTTGAATTGTATCGTGAAACAGACGAACGTTGTAATAAAAATAAAGAAAACAAGATGGATTTGTTATATAGCGATAGAAAACACTATTTTCTCAACATAAAGGTAGAATGTGAACAAACGTATAACAAAAATAAATAAAAGCGCTTTAATTCTTCGTCGAACTTGTATAAAACACGTTTCTGTTATTCATAAACAAAATAACCAGGAAGCTCTTGCCTTTGGTCATGATGGATAACGATCTATTGAGTACAAAATAACAACTGTATGTATTTCTATGTTTGTGCATGTAAATTGTACTTACATAAAAAATAATTGCTTTGATTACAAAAAGGCGCAAATGGTGCGTGATTAAGTAATGTCATACGTAACGGCCCGGTTTAGATTCCCGGCTGGGTCGGAGATTTTCTCCGCTCAGGGACTGGGTGTTGTGTTGTCCTTATCATTTCATCCCCATCGACACGCAAGTCACCGAAGTGGCGTCAACTCGAAACCGTTGTACCATGCGAACGGTCTACCCGACGGGAGGCCCTAGCAACACGGCATTTTCATTTACCCGACCAATCCTACCGATCATCCTATCGTTTACTAGATCATTGAGTAGTGTTATGTGCTGACACTACAGATGACGAGGTAGTCAGAGGGAAGTTGCGCTCTACCAAAACTACGGTTCTGTAGTTCTGGTAGTGCGAAATTGTGCTTCCATCTGTGTATTCCGTCGTCTGTCGCGTCAGCTGTACCAGTGACCTCAGGATATCAAAGACGCTTCACACTCACTTAACGGACCCATGACGAAATAAACAACTATTTTGATCATCGGTGTGTCCTCTATTAATCCTAACTTCTATATATATATATATATATATATATATATATATATATATAGGGGGTGGATAAAAGATGGAAATACCAAAAATGCAACACATTACCATGATTAATACGGCCTACGAAAACCTTTGGGATTCAAGTCGTCTCGGAATCGATAAATACACCTCCTCTTTGGTTTTTAATCGGTTCGTATTGTATTTCCCCTGAAAAAAAAATGCCAATTCAGGTATCTACAATGGCGACGTGATAGGCGTGTGTTGATTAACCACCCTTTATTTCGATTTCATATTTTCGCATATCGCCTGCCGAAGTGGCCGAGCGCTTCTATGCGTTTGTCTGGAACCGCGCGACCACTACGATCGCAGGTTCGAATCCTGCCTCGGGCATGGATGTGTATGATGTCCTTAGGTTAGTTACGTTTAAGTAGTTATAAGCTTTAGGGGACTGATGACATCAGAAGTCCCATAGCGCTCAGAGCCATTTGATCCATTTTTTCGCATACCTATTACGGAAGAGTTATTTCGCAACGTTTCCGACCTCTTGCTGGTCGATTTCAATATCCTTGTGCTACACGGGAAATATGTAGGTTTCACTGGAGGTTTTTGGGAGCATTATCTCAGTCAACGAATGCCTACGGCGTGGTATTGCGACGTGAGCGCTTTCTATTTGAAGGAAAGAAAGGAGGAACCTGCAGCGTGGCAGTTGTAAACAGTCAGTTATATGGAAACAGTTGTACCGAGGCAGACAGCCTGTTGCTGTTGTTGCATCTGCGCAGTCGTAAGTGGGCTTTCCATGCAGAGCAGTGCTTGCAGTACCGGTTCTGAGAGAGCAAGCTATGCTTTTCTTAAATTCCTTTTACCAAGCACGTGTTGCATCTCTCTATGCATTCTGCTCAGCGATCGGAGGCATTTTTCTTACGGCTTGGGTTGTATCTAGTGACAGTGTGACATTAGGTTTTACGATGGCAGATTGACGATTAGGCTGAAATGAATATTCAGCACTGGTTATGTTTGAGTCAAATATTTAATCCGCGTTTTCCTATACCAAACAGATGAGAAATATTTCTGTATTTTCTTAATGTTACTGATTCATCAGTTGAGCGAAATGTAACTGTATTAACAGTAGCAGATGCCATTTGTTATATTAGTTTGTGTGGGTTTGTTGTAAAAGTTCCAGTTAACCAAAAATTATTTAAATTTTCCAGTCTCTTTACATCGGTCAGACTACTGTAGATTATTAACTTTCGCTGCCTATGTACCATGTCTGTGAGTAGTCAGATTTGTTGGTTAGGGTCAGTTTTATAAGACCACGACGAAGCAGCACCTTCAGAGTTCTTAATTTTTTTTTCCGGGTGCTGTGGCGTTGTCAGTTAATGTAAGAGAAATGGTGTTTTGACTTAATTTTCCACTCAAATGTAAGAATAGAACTTGGCCATTAGTAACTTAGAGGTTATTAATAAATCGAGCCAGACCAGATCATATCTAAACTAGTGATAAATTGTACCGTTGGACAGTCATGCCTGTCGTACCGTGCTTGGATTTGTTTAGTCAGATTCTCATAGTCGGCGTAGATATCCTCCTTAACACACTCCTTACAGGTGGACAGCTGTCACGCGCGCTTTTTTCCAAACTAGATCACAAGGACACAGTACTATTGAGATCTGATGAATGTTCTGACGAGGGCAGATGTGACAGTTACTTCTCGTGCTCACAAAACAAGTCTTGGGTAGTGCGTGCTGTGTGAGCAGGAGCTCTGTCCTCTTGGAACGCATTATACCATGGAACAGTCTGGCCAGAGAAAACTGTTACGTATTTCTTGGCAGTAATTCGACGTTGCAGAGGAACTAAGGGGACCATTGAATACTAAGATGTGACAGCCTAAATCTTAACCGAACCTTAGTTATGCCTCACTCTTGGAACCGGAAGTATGAAACATTGTGAAAAATAATTCATCCGACCAAGTTACTATCTTTCATTCCTCCGTAGTGCAGACTGCGTTTACCTTGATTGCGGAAGCACACATCCGTTTGCTCACATTCGAATTCACTTCGTTGCCATTTTGTACACTCACAGCTACACAAAAAACTGCTCTGACCATGACTGACATTTTGAATCGGTTAAGGACATTGCGCAGGTACCGTTCGTTGTCAAATAAGACAGCGGAACTTGCAGGCTTGGCTAGCATTTACACTAATGTTTAAGCACACATTTCTCGCGGTGTTTCCATATTTTAGTCGATCCCCTGTAGTAGAGGGTTAACAATGAAACTTGAAGGTAGCTGAACCTGTAAGTGCCAAATTTAATTATAAGTACTCTTCAGACTATTACCGGGCATCTCATCAGTAGTGGATTATTGATATGTAGCAGTTAAATGCATCGAATTCCCACTTGTTCTCTGATAATTTATCGGGGCAATATATGTCCCAGTGTTTTGAAGGGGTGAAATCATTAAAACGCATAATTGTAGATATTTAATGTTTGTCGAAGTTTAAAAAGATTCATTGAGTTGTTGAACTTAAATGAAAACTAATTATTTTTCATTTTTTAATCTTATAATGAAATAATTATCTGAGAACATTGTAGCGCAAAAGAAGTGAACTATCATGTATTAAATTGCTGATATTGCGTGTAATAAAGACTGTATATGCGAGAGATGCCAAGGATATTTTCTAAATCTCTTCAGATTCATTTTTTAAAAATTGGAACCCGAGGGCTTCTACTCCTTGTACGAGTAACCCCCTGGCAGTATAATCATGAGAAGTGATCAGATATACCCGTTGGGTGCTCTGGGTAATTACTAGTTAGTGAATAACAATTGTCACTTTCCTCTTAAATGTCTGCAGTTATTTGTAGACCCCTTCGAAAGAATACTTCCATTTTGATGTGTGCGTTTCCTACTGCAGATCAGTGTATCAGGATTATGGATACATTATTTGAGAGCAGACTGACTGATATCTTATTGTGTCGTGTCGTTTAAGTATTATGTACATATAAAGTAAAAACATTTTGCACTCTTTACGATGAATTCGGGTTCTGTGTCGTCAATTTGTGTATGAAGTCCTTAGAATATTTTTCTCCGTCATTGATTTCAAACAACGAGGATCTAAAATAGCAATTGGGACCTGAAATATCAAAAGGAAAACGAACCAGCGATGTCATACATAAATCATTAGAGGTGATAAAATATATCAAAATCTTAAACGTGGCTGCTAACGGGAACTGTGTAAATCTGAAGTGATTGAAAAATCAGCCAATCAGTTGCAAACCAAGGTTTATTAGCCCTTGAGTTAGGTTTCGATATTTACCAAATTATATTCAGAAATAATGAGCATTCATTCCGAAATACGATACATGTAATCTGGCAGCTATCTAAAGCCATGGCTTTGGATGATTGTTCTTTTGTCAGCTTTGTATATAAGAAGAGCCACGCGACTCCATCCAGTATAATGTACCATCATGTGAAGTAACAAGGCCCACTATTTCTGAATATTTTTACAAGTATCAAAACCTAGGCCAAGAACTAATAAATCTTTGTTTGCAACTGGTTGGCTGATTTTTCAATCTCTTCCGATAATATATAAAAATAACTAGATATTTTTGATGTGTGTTAATGTAATGACTGCTTTGTGCCACCGCTTTTGCGACTGTTCTGTTGACGTTAAATAAAAAAGAAAAACATTGATCTATACTAAGTAAACTGAAGTTCATCAAGGCAGACACATGAAAACTAACACACCAACTACTGTAAAACGAAAGGTCCATACAGGGTCATCACGAATATATGCAAATATGTTATTCTAAAAGTAAAACTGTAGAAAAATGTTCATATAAACATAGGTCTGTGAATGATCAGTTACGGAGTTACGGCTAATAATAGATTTTGCCTGAAATTTAGCAACTTTGCTAAAATGATACCATCGCAAAACTGTATGAGGTTGAAGTAAAGCACAATTTCCATTTATTTTGTTGTTATTGGTTCGGTGAATCTAATGAAACCTGTCCCAGACGTATATCTGCAGCAGTTTTTCACAACCTGTATCTCATAACATTCAAAATACTGCGCTAATGGTTCGTGCATTCAGAATCCTCAGAGTTGGATAACATATGCGATATTCCTAAACTGCAGTCGTAGCATTACTATCACATTTGCCATAAATAAACACATCGCCCCATTTCTCTGTCAAGAATTAGAACGGTATCCATACTTCATAAATAATCTTCAAACTAAAACAGTTACTATTTGGTTTCACTTAAATGCACTGTTATTATATTCTTTCACTGAAAAATACAGAAAATTAACTCGTTTCAAGCTTATGAAAAGACTGAGAACTCACTAATGGTTGCCAATAATGACATAAACGTTTCTACATTCTTGATGAAACGTAAACAAATTAATTGTATAATAATCTTTGCTTCTCAATGTTCTGTAAAACTAATGGAAGATACACGTCTGGGATATGTTCTATTAGATTCACCAGACGAGTAGCAGCAAAATAAATGGGAATCATGATTTGACATCGTACAGTTTTACAACGGCTTCATATTCGCGAAGTTGCTGAATTTCTGGCAAAATCTTTTATTAGCCATAACTCCGTAACTAAACATTTGCGGACCTATGTTTGTATGAGCTTTTTTCTTTTGTTTTACTTGTAGAATAACAAATTCAAATATTTGCATATCTTCGTGAATCACCGTGTACATTACAACTACGGTCCTTCTATATGAGCTGTAAACAAACTACATACTGTAGAGAACTGATGCAGCCGTTTAAGTGTTATATGTAACCAACCACTATGAACAGTTACTCTACCAGGTGGGGAAGAGGAATTGAGCAATGTAGCCAGAGACGGGACATGGCGCTACACGCCGCTGTCTGTGGCGAATCGACAGCAGTCTTGCCTCGTTGATGTCACGGAAATCCACCTATTCACGGAGAGCGTTACACGGGAGTTATTTGAGCTTTGCGACAGAAAACTACCACAAAAAGTGTTGGTTCTAAAAAAACAGTACCTGTGTAGGCAAAAACTGGAAGTAAAATTCTGTAACGTAGTCAAGATGAAACATAAAAACTTTCAGTAGGCTTCTGACAACATACATTAATACACCATGAAAGTCTAACAAGAAATGTTTCACGAACTGAATACTTAAACCATTCTTTACTTCTGTCTGAGAAGTAACTGGGTATTCGTATTTTATGTAATTTTGTTAACTGATAAAAAAACTATGTAATCAGTATTTATGGGTAATAAGTGAGTCAGAAGGTTCAGATTGGGGTTTTAATATCATTTTTACTTGATCCTGTGCTACAATTGGTGAACAAAGGAACTATTTGATCGGACCACAGATAAAACAATTAGACTACCCGAGGGGGTAAGTAAACGCCCGAATATTCTGCATTAGAATGTGTATACTGCAAAATTGTAAAGCAGCGTGCATTCAAAGAAAACATTTGTAACAAAGGGAAAAGATTTTATTTTATTTTATTAAGTTTAACTAGATCCTGGAAGAGAGGTACCTTTGAACTATAACTTCCAGAAATCAGAGGGGCAGTGAAACGTATCTTACAAAAGAATTATGTCATTCTTTTCTTTTGCTTTATGATAAAATAATTACCCTATATAAGAACCGTGTAATGGAAAAGGAATGGAACGTCTTGTACAAAAGAACTGATATTGTTTGTAACTCGAGCGTGTATGCGAGGTCTTCAGATGTTTTCAAAAGCAAAAGTTCATGAAACAAGGGCTTCCTCTTCTTGTAATTCATTCAGCTACCTTGTGAAAACGATCAGAGGAAGCTATTGAGTGCTCTTCTGTAATCTCTAATTATTATTGAATAAGAATACATGTTACTTTTCCTTTCAGTGCTTGTGCAAATTATTTGTAGACATCTTAGCAAGAATACCTTAATACTGTTCTAAGAGTTTCACATTACAGGTCAAGTGTATCAGGATTATGCAGACATTATTTCAGACAAAACGATCAATACTTTACCGCGTCGTATCGTTTATGTATTACGCACATATAAAGTAGAAACTTTACATTCTTTACTATGTAGTCGGATTCTGTACTTATTGTCTCTTTGTGTATGGAAGTCATTAGAATATTTTTCACGGGCAATACTTTCAAACAATATCGATGTACAGTGGTCATCAGGGCCGGTTACATCAAGAGTATAAATATATAAATCAGTATAAGTGATGAAAAACAAAAATAGCTACATATTTTTTGAGTTCTGTTAAAGCAGTAACCGCTTCGTTCCATCGCGTTTCTGACCTGTCTATACAGAGATAAACCTTTCTTAAAGCATTGCATACTTTTTACCAAATTTAACTTCACTTTTTATTCTGCCACTAAGAGAGGAACGTTATACAACGTATCTTTCCGAGATTTAGACTATCTGACTTTATGTTCAAGGGTCAATCTGTTGAAAGTCTGTATTTGCCTTTATTAGTGTGACAGTGACTTTCCTATGTATTGTGATGCGCAGACAGCCTCAAGGTGTTTCCGACGCTATTCTCCAGATAGTTTACATACACGGTGATTCAGCTAATCCGTTCTCAAATATTTCTGAAATCGTTTAACAGTCTGTAGTGCAGCCTTCATCCAGAAGAATCATGAGGGGCCTCACCAAACGACGTATAGTCTCTTTGCATGGCTGTATTAAATATAGAGATATAGGTACTAATGTCGGTTCTTCAAATGGAAATGTATCAATCTCTCCTGTCAGAATCTTAATTGGATTAGAGACAATTTCAACGGATTTTCACCTTCAAAATCCAGATGGTAGGTTCGAAATAAGTATTATATTCAGAAGTCAGGATTTATCTGTTTTCAACAAAAATACTTAGTGCTGTCTTATTCGGAATATTTTGATTTTATACTCAGGTAACGAAGTAAGTCTCATCGGATAAAGAGAAAATGATGTGCTGTGTTCACCCTTCCAGATTCAGTCCCCAGTTCGCACTTACTTCGGACAACTTTGCCTAATGGATTAGGGCTTCTAACGATTCCTTAATTTGATAAAGTTAAGACCGTGTCGCCGCTAGCCACAAGTGGTCGAATATCACTGGAATCCGTGCTTTCACTGCAAACAAGCTATTTCTCTTCCGCATCATAGTCATATCTTCTTCAAATTAGTAGCCTGAAGTTCCATTTTACGAATCAAAAGCAAAAAGAGAAAGTCCTGTACGTTGGACGTAAAATACGTGTTAAGACTCGTAGATTGTATTTGTGATTGATTTGAACGCAATAGAAGCTGTTAATTGATCACAGCCTCTCTGTTGATGTCTGTGGTTCCATCGACATGTACTTACATATATATTTCATTGATTCCACTTACATCACTTTCTTATGGGACAGTATGGAAAAAAGCTCATATAAAACTGCTACTATTTATAATAACTTCATAAATCATAGGTGGCTGAACTGTCTTTATGACCTCTGCACGTTTCGGAATTTTGCAACCAACAGTGTTCAAACTTTACCTGACCATTCTGCCATTTCGTCACCTGAGAAATACAAAGCTATAACACAGTAATCTTTGACCATATCTGAGGCATACACTATTTCAAATTATTTCTTAGTTTGCCAGTATATCGAGCTCCCTACAATAATAAATAATCCATTAAAATTATTATTCAGCTTATGCTTAGTTTATAAGTTGCACGTTTGACTGCTGTTCACTTTTGCCTTCAGTCAGTTTTCTCGCTTAACGTTTCACGATTAGTGTAAATAAATTAGACTAATCGTCGAACCTTGCCAAGGATGCATTTTCAGTTAACTAATGCCGCATTACACTTTTCCTTTCACAGATACGCTCAGAGGATTGTTCACATACATATTTAATACTCTTCACTCCGAATATAACACGCAATTCAGCATCAGGATTGGGAGAGGGCTTCTCTGGATTAATAAAATGGACTGTGCACGCCCTGCACACATACTGTGTGTAGTACCATCATGGCCTCTTATGAAGGGGAAGGGGCTGTAGAACTATCCCTCAAAGCGGAAGTCAAAAAATCCGAATACTTGATCGTCGTAGAAGTGTCTTAACCAATTTCTTTTACTTCATTTGTCATGTATTGTTTCACAGCTCCAGTGAAACTTTTAAATGATGAAACCATTTTAAAAACAGCCCTACGCAGACAGTTTTATTATGCAAAAAGCTTCTGTTTTAGTTGGAGTCGTATGTCTTTTCACTGGTTTGATACGGCTCTCCACGAATTTTCCTCTTGCGCCAAGCTTTCCTTCTCAGAGCAGCGCTTGAAACCCACGTACACAGATTTTACCTTCTGTGTCTCCTCTAGTACGGTGGAAGTTATTCTCTGATGTTTTAACAGACGTGCTATCATCATGTCCCTGCTTCTTGTCGGTGATACATATATCCCATTCCTCATCGATTCTACGGAGAAGCCTCCTAATATGTTACCTTATCAGCGCACCTAATATTCAACATTCTTCAATAGCATCACATCTCATATTATACTATTTTCCTCTGCTCCACTTCTCCTAAAGTCCATGTCTCACTACAATACAATGTTGTCTTCCACACGTACATTCTCAGAAATTTCGTACTCAAATTGAGGCCTGTGTATGATACTAGTAGATGTCTTTTGGCTAGGAAAGCTTTTTCCTACCACTGCTGATCTCCTTTTTATATCCCCCTCGCTCTATCCGCCATGGATTATTTTACTGCCTACATAAGACACTTCCTTAACTTCATCTACTTTGTGGTCACCAGTTTTGATAAGTTCCTCTCTGTTGCCTGTTTTCTGTTACCTCTAATTGCTTTTGTAATTATCAGATTTACTGTCGGTCCTTATTCTCTACTCATTACGTTCTTCATTCCACTCAACACATCTCGTAATTCTTCCCCGCCTTCACCGAGAATGGAAATGTCATCATGGAATAGTATCATTGATAACCTTTCACTTAGAATGTTAGTCTCACTCTTGAACCTTTCTTTTATTTCCATCAATATTTCTTAGACATATAAAATGAACAGTACAGATGAGCGAATACACTCTAATCATACATCCGTTTTAATCCGAGCAATTCATTCCCGGTCTTCACCCCTGCGGGTCCTGGGTAAGAACAGGCCCTAGGTATTCCTGCCTGTCGTAAGAGGCGACTAAGAGTTTCAACCGTTTCGGCCTTCCATGTGATGGTCCCCCTTGGGGTTTGACCTGCATTTTTCAGAATTCTAAAGACGTACGAGCCTTTTAGGGAAGGATGCCTCACTTGGTGTATCACTGATCCTCAGTGCACTAAGACCTTGGCACTCAGCATTGTAACGGCGTTGTAACCACACCCACTATTCCTTACATTGGGCCTAAACACCTGATGGGTTGCACAAGTTACGCCCATAGTGCGTCCCCATCTGCACCTACGATCATGATGGACCTTCCATGGCACCCGAAATCCAGCACGGTAGCCAGCCTGTTGTGGTGGGCTCGTAATGTACCCTCTAGGTTGTAGCCCCCTGACAACACAGGGGTCGTACTGCCGATACCTGAGCTGCACCCTCCCCACGTCGGCCATGGAGTAGATGCCCGTCTCCTTGGGGCATCGGGACTCCCGGCAACGGTCATCCTGCCAGGCGGCCCTTGCTGAGGCTGGGTGGCGCCCGTTGGGAGAGCCTCTGGTCGGAGTGGGTGGTATCGGGGCGGACGTTTCGCAGATGAAACATCAACATGTATCAGGTCGCTCTGCGGCAGAGTCTTTTAAAAAGAAAGGTACTGTCTCTGGTTCTGGTTGTCCTGCCCTTTCCACCTTGGCCACTCCCTGGGAGGAAGGACAGGCCCGCCGGCTTGGGGCGAAGTACTTCCCCCGCTATTTAGTCTGTTCTCGGACCGATGGGGGGACGTTCGCAACCTCCAAGCCCATGTTCTTTGTCCAGCACATCGAGGACATCTTCGGGGAAATCGAGGCTCTCAGTAAAATGCGTTCGGGGTCCGTAATTATAAAGACCGCCTCCGCCACACAGTCGGCGGCGCACACGGCGTGCGACCGACTAGCGGACATCCCAGTGTCTATTGTCCCGCATCTGGCACTGAATAAGACGCACGGGGTTATTTTTCATCGGGACCTCCTGCTGCAATCTGATGAGCTCAGGGCCAACCTGGAGTGCCGAGGGGTGCATTTCGTCCGGCGAGTTCAGCGCGGCCCCAAAGACCGTCGCATCGACACCGGAGCCTTCATCCTCGCCTTCGAGGGGGACGTTCTCCCGGAGAAGGTAAAGGTGATTTGCTACCGGTGCGACGTGCGACCTTAAGTCCCGCCTCCTATGCTCTGCTTTTGGTGTTTGCACTTTGGGCACATGTCGTCACGGTGTGAGGCTGAGCCCCTTTTTGGCGATTGCGGACGTCCTCTTCGTGAGGAACATACATGCACCCCACCACCTTGGTGCGTCAATTGTCCTGGCATCCACTCGCCTAGATCTTTAGACTGCCCCACGTATCAGAAGGAGAAGATGATTCAAGAATTAAAAACCTCGGATCGTCTCTTATTCTGAGGCCAGGAAGAAGTATGACCGCCTCCATCCCGTGACTTTGACAACTTCGTTTGTCTCAGTCGTGTCCACTCCTTCCACAGTATTCTCACCCCTATTCTGCCCCCCCTCCACCTCACCCCATCCGGGGTCTATGCCTCCGCCTCCCAAATCCCTCCCTTCCAAATCCTCCCTCGCGGCCCCTGCCCCCTCTGCCCCGGGGGCCACCCTTCTTCCTCCCCCCTCCGCCGCCTGAGAAGCGATCCTCTTCTCAGGCGTCCATCGGGGAAACGTTCCGGAACCTGGCTTCCGAGGTCCGGCGTTCCAACACGGACTCCGCGCATGAGGACTTCCTTCGGGTCCAGCCCACCATCCCCGTGCCTCATCGGACTTCCAAGAAGGCCTCCAAGAAGAAATCTTTATCCCCCTCTCCACCCCGGAGCGTTTCGTCTGACGCTCCATCCATGAGTCGCTGCTCCCGGCCGTCCTCAGTTTCGCCGGGAAGCTCTGCTGCCAGGCGCTCAGCTGGCCTCTCGTCGGCGAATGATGCTGCCCCTCCTACGCAACCTGGGAAAGGGGCCGCCGCTGGCGACGACTCGATGGAACAGGATCCACCTCCCGCCGGTTGTAGCGTTGTTCCCTCGACACCTGGCCCCCCGCGGCCGTCGAGGTGACCAGCTCTTCACCCGTTTTCTTCCCCCTCTTTTCTGACTAGCGATGGCTTTGTTGCACTGGAACATAAGAGGTATTCGATCTAATAGGGAGGAATTAAAACTGCTCCTCCGCCTGCACTGTCCGTTCGTCCCTCGTCTTGAAACGCGTATGTATTCAGTACAGCGATGGCGAGGCATGACAGAATCTCTGACCAGAGAGTTATTTATCGTTGCTAGTCTGCGCTTGACCGCGCGAGAGTTCAGTGCAGTTGCGGTCGAGTTGCGAGAGAGTTCAGTTGTACGTAGCGAGTCGCGAGAGCGAGAGACAGTCGGACTAGTATGTGAGGAGTCGGCGGGCGTCGACATGGCCCTCTGGTCAAGATTCAGGACGAGGTATATTTTTTAAATAAGGTAATGAAGCAGCATTGCGCACATCTGATAATGTAATGTATCTTAACTGTAATTTGTTCAAGAATCGCCCCAATAATAATTTTGATTTCAAACCAAGCAATTTTAATAAAACAAACGTTTTATTGAAAGAATTTCCCATGCATTTCCTTAAAGAAAAGTTTCACTTAAATTCAAAGAATATTTGCGATGCATTTCCTCCAAGCTATGGCGAAAAATAAGAGCAGATGCAGTTTTACTGAGGTAAGGATTTGAGTTCAATTAGTGAACATGGCCTAAGATCGACATTTCGATCTCTTTGCGTTTTCATTGTCACTGAGATTTCATTTTTATTGGCAGTGTCATTAAATTTCATTGCTGGGACGTTACACTAGGTTCTATTTCCATTGACATTTAAATATTGTCATATGAAATTTTGTGGGAAGGTTACACTTGGCGACATCCGGTCCAGAATCGTATTTCTTTTAGAATCTTCTAAGAAACAGATATCTGCTCTTATTTGCTTAAATGTAATTAGCATTTGGCACAACGCTTTCACTAATTTTGACTTTCTTTCCTCAGATCATCGGCAATTCGTTGGTCTGTTGTATCTGTGTGTTGCTTTTGCATTGTGCTTATTTGTTTTGTGACTATTGTAAAAATGCCACGAAAGACTGAATAGTGTATCGCGAGGTATTATGAACGAAATTACAGACTTAAACAACGTGACCGATAGTAATTGTGACACGCAGTGTAATGATGACAATCCTGCGATCACCGACAATCAGTGCGTTCCAACCTCTAATGATGATTATCATCTTACTGTTGAACAAACGAACTCAATTGTCACGGCAGCAAGGAAATAACTACGTACAGAGAAGAGAGTATTTCAATTCCTATCGCAATGCACCGTATAGGAATCACTATCACGACGGACGTAAAAACGATGAGCACAATTATCAGCGTACATATAATAAGTCGGTCTTACCAACAGCAAAATCATCCGCAAGAACATATTCTCATGAATGAACCCGACAGTAGGTATCATCCAGAGCGTAATACGTCAGGAAGAAATAATAGAACAGTTCAAATAGTAGAAATGCCACAACATCCTCCAGATAATAACACGTCAGATAGAATCTGACTACATACTGTACAGGTTGCATCTTCCAGCAACGTAAGCAATACTTCAGATACACAGGATGTTATTCACGAAAATGTTATTACTTTCGACGACATCCGAGACACTCTTTTACAGGAAAGACCAGTTGTTCAGAAAATCATTTCACATCCTGTCATCGAAATTAAAATAGGTTCATTGAAATTTTCAGCAGTAATAGATTCCGGATCACCTATGTCAGTAATAAATGAAGAAACTTTTAACGACTGTAACAAAGAGAATACCTATCCCACATTACCTTTAAGCAAAACGAAAGTGAAAGGAGCAGTATCGAGTAAAGGAGTAGACGTTAAACTACAGACGCATTTATCATTTTGTATTGCAGGTCACACATTTCACTCAAATTTTTGGATTGTTCCTTTATTGACAACAGAAATTATTTTAGGTACGAATTTCCTGGTACAACACGACGCAGTGGTTGATTTTCAAAATTCCTATTTAATGTTGAAGGAGGAAAATGTGCAATTGGCTTTAGAATTTCAGCATTCTTTATCTGCGGAAGAACAAACAATTAATCGTACAGAGGTCGTTTCCGCAACACGTAACATAGACTGTAATTCCACATTGTTCACTGATACGTACGTACATAACTATAACAGTCCAGACGTAGCTGACTACGAAGTTATGCAGATGATTTCTGATAAAGTTAAACAGAGCAGTGCAAATAAAGACGACGAACGCACGCAACTACGCAAAATTCTTTTACAGCAAGCTCCAGTTTTTGACAACATTCTTGGTACTATGTCCGGATTTATGTATGAATTTCAAGTCAAACAGCACGACACATTTAAAGCCAAGCATTATCCCATTCCGTATATTTATAGAGAACAAGTTAAAAAAGAATAGCAAGATATGCTCGATCAAGGAATTATAGAACCAGCAGTTAGTCCGTACATAAACCCGCTACATATTGTTAAGAAAAAGATGGCTCACTTCGCCTCGTACTTGATTCACGTCACATTAATGACATTATTATTAATGAAACATATCGACCACAGACATTAGAGGAACTTCTACAGAAATTTCACGGTACTGCTGTTTATTCTACATTAGATTTGAAATCGGGATTTTGGCAAATTAAGCTTCATCCGAATTGCTGAAAGTACACTGCTTTTCTGTTTTGGTGACGGTTATCAATTTTGTAAATTACCGTTCAGATTAACTATTTCTTCAGCAGCTTTTATTCGCGGTTTGAACACAATACTCCCGACAGAACTTAGACAGAATCACGACGTACGTAGACGACATTCTTATTGCAGAAGCTAACTGGTCTGAACACAATCTGATTTTAGAACAACTGTTACAAACTTTTCGTGCACAAGGACTCACAGTTAACCTCAGTAAATCGCACTTTGGCAAAACTTCTATAAAATTTGTTGGACACGTAATTTCAGCAGAAGGCATTGCGCCTGATCCGGAAAAACTTAAAGCTCTACGTGACATTACTGTTCCTACGACGAAGAAGCAACTACGCAGTTTTTTGAGCTTAATTAACTTTTTCCGTAAATTTAATCATCACTCTGCTTTAGACACACCTAGATTATGCCAATTGACAGGTAAAAATGCTATTTGGTCCTGGGATAAGCAAGCACATTCTGAATTCATGAACTTCAAAGAAGCCTTGTTGAATGCTCCACTTTTATCGCACCCAGATCTTGCCAGAAATTTTTCCATTGCGACCGACAGTTCTAACACCGCTTTAGGCGCACATATTTTTCAGGAAATTGAAGACGATGGCTCTACAGTAATCAAAAAACATGGCATTTGCAAGCCGCATTCTGTCACCTGCTGAACGAAATTATTCCGTTAAACAACTGGAAGTATTATGTGTTGTATGGGCTTTTACGAGTTTCGGCACTTTCTTTATGGCAGACATACCACCGTTTACACAGATCACACAGCGATACAATTTTTACTTTCGGCTAAATTCACTCACGACAGATTAAGCAGACGGAAGCTTTATTTACAGGAATTTAATTTTACAATAGTTCACATTCCCGGTACACAAAATGTTATAGCAGACGCACTATCTCGTTCTCTCAGCAACAATCAGCATGACATCGCAACCAACTTCTGCAAAGCAAATTTCAGCGTTATGTACATTCAGCAAGTTGCATTTGAAAATTTTATTTCGTCGCCATTACAGGACATAGCAAAAGAGCAAACTAAAGACAACGTGTGGAAGGAAATTAAACACCTCTGGCAAAATAAGAATAAAGTTACGATTAGGAACCATTACACTGCACGCAATGACATATTTCGCCGCTCTCATCCTGACAGCAACAATTGGTTATAATGCATTCCTGACGAACTTGTTAACAAATTAATATGGTATACTCGTTTAAGTTATGCACATTACGGAGCCAGAAAATGTTTTCTTATACTGAGACAGAACTGTTATTTTGCCAACATGGAGAAACGTATACGACGAGTTTTAGCGTCATGTAAAATTGGCCAGAAAGCTAAGTCAGACACCACTTCACATATTCCTCCATTATATCCCATTGTACCTGTTAAATTAAGACATGGCTGCAGTAGACATTTTTGGTCCAATTCCGAGAACTAACAGAGGTTTTTGCTACATCTTTGTCGCTGTTGAACTCACTTCAAAATTTGTTACTTTCACTCCGTTAAGCAAAACTACTGCTAAAACCGTTTCGGGAGCATTTGTAAAACATTTTCTATTTCATTTAGGGCATGTGTTGAAAGTAATTTCTGATAATGGATCACACTTTCGTTCTGCTATATGGACACGCATGTTACGAGCTAGAAACATTTCTCCGATCTGTATATCCAAGTACCATGCTTCTTCGAACCCTTGTGAACTATTAATGAAAGAAATTGGTAAAGTGAGTAGAATATTCTGCCACAAAAGATATTGACTGGGACACACACACATTCTCATTCCAGGATGTAATTAATTCCATACCAAATGAATCTACTATGCTATCTCCGTCTGTTATACTGAAAAATGCTGAACCACCTAGCAAAATTAAAGAATTAGTAAGCTTTCCTACATCTCGTCGATTACGACACCACGAAATAATTAACATTGCGCTGAACAACATCAAACGTGCCGCAGAGCGCCGAAGAAGACAGCAAAAACAGGTTTGTACACGCCGTGACTTTCACATTGGACAGAAGATATTAGTACGTACACACTATTTATCCAGCAGAATAAAAGGTAAGTGCAGTAAATTTGAACTTCTATACGCAGGTCCATATCGGATTCGCAGCATTCCTCACCCCCAATGTTGTACACGTTGAAACTTTGAGAAGCAGGAAAAGTAAGGGCAACCACCATGTGTCGAACATTAAACCATTTATTTATGAAACCACTTTATGATTTACGTGCTATGATGCGATTTACTAATTTTTATGACCACTTATGCAATTATATTCACATGATTAATTATTGATGACTATCGTATTTTTTTTCTTGGCAAGTGCCCGGCAAGGTAAGGTTAGCAGGTCGCTCTTCTTGTCGTTACACATCAGACCGTGCATATTTTTCCAGACAAACTTACGTATTTTATGAATAATTATGCAATTCTATGTAGTGACGTATTAATTTTATCAAATTCTCTCTCCATTAAAGTCTTTAATTCTCGCCTCTATTAACTACACTACATACAAGCTGAACACAACGAACGTCACATTTTGTCTTTCTTATGTATATACAATTGTTTCATGTTTTGTTTGTATGCAATATGAAATGGTTAAGACATAGGAGACACCAGTTGACTTTAACATTTTTGCCTTATGATATCTCAAATATCGTGACTGTTTTACAATTTTTTTTTTTTTTTTTTTGCTGCTGCATTGTGATATTCTCTGTACATTTTTGCCTTTGAACACTGTCTATGCTTTTGACATATTACGTTTTCTGTCATAGTCTGCTGTATGCTCAAATTATGTTACTATAAACCAGTCATTATTTAATGGGTATATGATTTAAATGCAAGACATTAATCTTCGTTCATCAATTTCAGAAAGAAATGATGCGTGAAAGAAATAAATTAAACAGAAATGGGAATTTCAACTACGGAATAGACGAAAGAAGATACAAAAGCCTTATGAGGAAGAGTAAATAGATCAGAATTAACAAGCATTAACAACAATATACTATACACATCGTAGAATAGCAGTCTTAACTAATTTTTTCTTTCAGAATACGAAGCGACTGATGCAAGCTGTCAGACAGAACTACACATCTTAGTTTTAGTGATGAAATATGATAGAGATAAGGAGTAGTTGTGTAATGAGTAATGAAGTGATTTTTTGCAGATGATAATGAATGCTGATGAAGAGTAATGATGAAGAATATGCTACTATGGATAATGAAGTTTTTCTTTACAGGTGGTGATAATAATGAAGTTCTGATAATATGGATAAGAAAGTGATGGATAATGAAGTTTTTTCTTTACAGATGAGGATGATTTTGAAGTTTATGTATTTATGGTATGTAGTTATTTAAGTATTTGTTGCAGTTTGTTTTGACAGTATGTTTTATATCCAATGGTATGATGACTCAAGGTTTTGGAAAGGACAGCTATGGAACACATTTTTTATACACATTTCACTACCTGTTAATTCGAAGTTCACTACTTTTCAGCATAGTATGCGTTTCTTCTTTCAGCTCAATAATCCCTTTTGTATTTTTTTCAGGAGAAGCGTTTCATGATACTTACTAAACCTGTTACTTATTAAACCTGTACTAGTACTTGCATTTATTTTACCCAGTTGTGTCTATCATTTATAAGTGTGATCACATATACTTCCTTGTTTCATAACCTTGCTACAGCTGACTCATGACGAATGACGTTACACATTTTTCATTTACAGGAACAACCCAGAAGCAATTTTTTTTTCTTTTTCTCTTCTTGCTTTCCCTTATAATTACCCAAAGCAATGCATTGCTAACAAAAAAACAAAAAAAAAATGTATCACCAGTTCCAAATGGTGCTACCCATTTAAGAGAGTTCTGAATAATACTAAATGATGAACAATGTTTTGTACTATTCAATACTTGCTGGCCAATGAGTGCCAATAATTAGTATAACTAAATGAATTATGTTAATACTATGCCATTCATTAGCTCCTGTTTTCAATGATGACTTTTGATGTTTTGTAACTGGCCAATGAGTGCCAATAATTAGTATAACTAAATGAATTATGCTAAATCTATGCCAATAATTGACTCTCCTTTTCAATGATGACTTCTGATGGTTTATGACCGACCAATAAGTGCCAATGTTCACTATAATCAGTTAATTTTATGAACATTATCTGTCATACTAAATATGCTTTGTAACTGGCCAAGGACTGCCAATGTTTATTGTAATACGATTACCCATGATGCCAATTATGGCTATATTCAGTTAATTTTATGAACATTATTCTGTAATACTAAATACATGGTACAGAAATGTTCAATAAATGGGCTATGAATGCCGCAAACTATTACTGTAATTCTTAATGAAGACTACTATGTGACTTAATGTCCTTCACCTACTGAGCTAACTACCCTGAATTACTGCAATATCCATTTGTCCTGTCCATCCTCATGATCATGGAGCACTATATTTGATTTTTGCACTAATTCTACGTTGGTGTGCTTTGTAAGAGCGTGGTGTTGACAAGACATGCTGTCCACCACCGTGAGCGATGGAGACATTATTATGGTCCCACTGTTTGGTGTACCTGATATACTGCCAAAATGATAACATGGAATATTACTACGACATTTCAGTGTCTTGGCTACGCTGATAAATACTTCTGGGAAAAGAACTTCAGATTGTCTCACTTGATGTTGTACTTCTGTGGAAAGATATGGACTTTCAGTGCAGCTGCGTGCAACCTAAGTGCTACAACCATGACGCAATCCTTCCTATTCCTTCCCTAATTCTTGTAAAATGAAAGTCATATACAGTGCGTGTGCACTTCCTTTCATTTGTGAATAATATCAGTTGTCGTGAAATTACTAAAGACTTCTATAGTGCATGTGCACTTTATTACACTCCTTGATTTGTTTGTTTGTTGTAGAAGAATACTAGAGAGCATTACAGTGCGTGTGCACTTTTGTCATTTTTGTAACATGATTTCTACCCATTCTATGTACATTTCTTTTGATTTATTGATATATTCTGAAGTACAGTATATGTGCACTCTTGTCATTTATATTGTATATACATTTTGTGATTTGATGATTTTTTGCTATGAAAACGTTGAAGAATTCTTCAGTGCATGTGCACTTATGTCATGTGTTAATACGTTTTGTGCTGAACGTCAGTAACTGTGCACTTATGTCATATGTTCTGTACTCATTGTCATTATCTGATATGTTCTGTACTCGGTGCATGTGCACCACATTTAATTCATGTTCTACATCTGAATATTCTGTAAATTGTAAAGGTTAATTAATTAAGAAAAAATTTGTTGCCCATGGCAAGTCCAAATGACTCACCATCGCTGCCAAATTTTTGCCCCCCCCCCCCCCCCCCCCAGTGGAGGGTTATGAAACGCGTATGTGTTAAGTACAGCGATGGTGAGGCATGACAGAATCTCTGACCAGAGAGTTATTTATCGTTGCTAGACTGCGCTTGACCGCGCGAGAGTTCAGTGCAGTTGCGGTCGAGTTGCGGTCGAGTTGCGAGAGAGTTCAGTTGTACGTAGCGAGTCGCGAGAGCATGTAGTTGCTAGTTGCACTCAGTCAGTGCTAGTAGCGCGCGAGAGACAGTCGGACTAGTATTTGAGGAGTCGGCGGGCGTCGACATGGCCCTCTGGTCAAGATTCAGGAGGAGGTATATTTTTTAAATAAGGTAATGAAGCAGCATTGCGCACATCTGATAATGTAATGTATCTTAACTGTAATTTGTTCAAGAATCGCCCCAATAATAATTTTGTTTCCAAACCAAGCATTTTTAATAAAACAAACATTTTATTGAAAGAATTTCCCATGTATTTCCTTAAAGAAATGTTTCACTTAAATTCAAAGAATATTTGCGATGCATTTCCTCCAAGCTATGGCGAAAAATAAGAGCAGATGCGGTTTTACTGAGGTAAGGATTTGAGTTTAATTAGTGAACAGGGCCTAAGATCGACATTTCGGTCTATTTGCGTTTTCATTGCCACTGAGATTTCATTTTTATTGAATTGACTTTCATTTTTGTGGGGAGCTTACACCTGGCTCAGATTGCTAGTTCACATTTATTGGCAGTGTCATTAAATTTCATTGCTGGGACGTTACACTAGGTTCTATTTCCATTGACATTTAAATATTGTCATATGAAATTTTGTGGGAAGGTTACAGTCTCCAGGAAACCAAGTTGCGCCCAACTGACCGTATTGCTTTTACCCACTATACCTCGGAGCGGTCTGACCTCCCCCCTGTGGACGGTATTCCAGCTCATGGTGGGGTCATGTTGCTCGTTCGGGATGATGTCTATTACCATTGACCACCCCACTCCAAGCAATAGCTGTCCGTATTACTCTTTCTGCCTTTACTTTTTCTGTTTGTACCGTCTAGACTCCATCGTCATCCGCAGTTAGTCGGGCTGACATGATGCACCTGATTGTTCAGCTTCCTCCGCCATTTTTATTGTTTGGCGACTTCAGTGCCCATCATCCCCTTTGGGGCTCTCCTGCATCCTGTCAGAGAGGCTCCCTCTTGGCGGATGTCTTCAACCATCTCAATCTTGTCTGCCTCAATACTGGCGCCCCGACTTTCCTCTCGGACTCTACTCATACCTACTCCCACTTGGACCTCTCGATCTGTTCTACCACTCTTGCCCTTCGGTTCGAGTGGTATGTCCTATCTGACACCTATTCGAGCGACCACTTCCCCTGTGTCGTTCGTCTCCTGCACCACACCCCATCCCCATCCCCACGTCCTTCGAGCTGGAACATACTGAAAGCTGACTGGGGACTTTACTCCTCCCTGGCGACCTTTCCAGACCACGATTTTCTCAGTTGTGACAGTCAGGTCGAATACCTCACGGCTGTTATCATCAATGCTGCCGAAAGTTCCATTCCTCGTACTGCCTCTTCTTCACGTCGCGTTTCCATCCCCTGATGGAATGAGGCTTGTCGAGACGCTATCCGTGCTCGACGACGTGCTTTACGCACCTTTCGCCACCATCCTACGTTGGCGAATTGTATTGGATACAAACGACTCCGAGTCATCAAAGACAGCAAAAAAGCTTGTTGGGCCTCTTTCACCAGCTCCTTTAACAGTTTTACTCCCTCTTCTGTCGTCTGGGGTGGCCTGCGCCGGCTGTCGGGCATTAAGGCCCACTCCTCGGTACCTGGCCTGACTTCAGGTGATGAGGTCCTTGTTGATCCTGTGGATATCTCCAACGCCTTCGGCCGTTTTTTCGCGAAGGTTTCAAGCTCCGCCCATTACCACCCTGCCTTTCTTCCCAGGAAAGAGGCAGAAGAGACTCGGCGACCTTCCTTCCACTCGCTGAATCAGGAAAATTATAATGCCCCCTTTACTATGCGGGAACTCGAACGTGCACTTGCAATGTCCCGGTCCTCTGCTCCGGGGCCAGATGCCATTCACGTTCAGATGCTGGCACACCTTTCTCCGGCAGGCAAAAGCTTCCTTCTTCGTACCTACAATCGCGTCTGGACCGTGGGTCAAGTCCCCATGCGTTGGCGTGACGCTGTCGTTGTCCCTATACCCAAACCCGGGAAGGATAGACACCTTCCTTATAGTTACCGCCCCATTTCTCTTACAAGCTGTGTCTGTAAGGTGATGGAGCGCATGGTTAACGCTCGGTTAGTTTGGATTCTTGAATCTCGACGGCTACTTACCAATGTTCAATGCGGATTTCGTCGCCGCCGCTCCGCTGTTGACCACCTTGTGACTTTGTCGACATTCATCATGAACAACTTTTTGCGAAAGCGCCAAACGGTCGCCGTGTTCTTCGATTTGGAGAAGGCTTATGATACCTGTTGGAGAGGAGGTATCCTCCGCACTACGCGCAGGTCGGGTCTACGCGGTCGCCTGCTCCTTTTTATTGATTCCTTTTTAACAGATCGACAGTTTAGGGTACGTGTGGGTTCCGTATTGTCCGACGTCTTCCTCCAGGAGAACGGAGTGCCTCGGGGCTCCGTCTTGAGCGTAGCCCTTTTTGCCATAGCGATCAGTCTAATTTGGATTGCATTCCACCTAATGTCTCAGGCTCTCTTTTTGTCGATGACTTCAGCGTTGTCTAGACAGCCTATACTCATGGAGTGTGACAAATGGCTTCCGGTTCTCTGAAGAGAAGACGGTTTGCATCAACTTTTGGCGATATAAAGCGTTCCTTCCGCCATCCTTACATCTCGGTCCCTTTGTTCTCCCATTCGTGGAAACAACTAAGTTTCTAGGGCTCACACTGGACAGGAAACTTTGTTGGTTTCCGCACGTCTCTTATTTGGCTGCCCGTTGTACACGTTCCCTTAATGTCCTCAGAGTTCTTAGTGGTTCATCTTGGGGAGCGGATCGCACTGTCCTGCTTCGCTTGTATCGGTCCATAGTCCGATCAAAGCTGGATTATTGGAGCCTCGTCTACTCGTCTGCTCGGCCATCTCTCTTACGCCGTCTCAACTCCATCCACCATAGGGGGTTACGTCTTGCGACCGGAGCTTTCTACACTAGTCCGTCGAGAGTCTTTATGCTGAAGCTGCCGAATTACCATTGACCTACCGGCGCGACGTACTGCTTTGTCGGTATGCCTGCCGGCTGTTGTCAATACCCGACCACCCCTCTTATCAGTCCTTCTTCGCCAATTCTCTCGACCGTCAGTATGGGTTGTATGTGTCTGCCCTGCTGCCCCCTGGAGTCCGCTTTCGTCGCCTGCTTCGACAATTGGATTTTGCCCTCCCTACCACCTTCAGAGAGGGTCAGAGCCCGACACCACCTTGGCTCCAGGCTCCGGTTCATGTTTATCTCGACGTCAGCTCGCTCCCGAAGGAGGGTACTCTGGCTGCAGTGTATTGCTCACGGGTTGTCGAACTTCGTGCGCGACTTCCCAGTCACACCTTTATTTACACTAATGGCTCCAAAACTGACGATGGTGTCGGCTGTGCCTTTGTCGTCGGGGCCGTCACTTTTAAATACCGGCTCCTCGACCAGTGTTCCAGCTTTACTGCCGAGCTTTTTGCTCTCCAACAGGCCGTTCAGTATGCCCGCCGCCACCGCCATTCATCGTATGTACTCTGCTCTGATTCACTCAGTGCTCTTCAGAGCCTTGGAGCTCCATATCCGGTCCGTCCCTTGGTGCAACGGATCCAGCAGTCTCTCCATTCTTTCGCTGAGGGTGGCTCTCCTGTCTGCTTTCTGTTGGTTCCCGGCCATGTAGGAGTGCCTGGGAATGAGGCTGCTGATGCTGCAGCCAAGGCTGCAGTCCTCCTGCCTCGGCTAGCCTCCCACTGTCCCGTCATCTGACGTTAGTGGGGTTGTTTGTAAGAGGCTTGTCCTTGTGGTGGGATACTTGGTCCTCACTTCAAGGAAACAAGCTCCGGGCAGTAAAACCGTTCCCAACTGCTTGGACAACCTCCTCCCGACCATCTCGGCGAGAAGAGGTCCTTCTGACGAGGTTGCGGATTGTGCATTGTCGGTTTAGCCACCGCTACCTGCTCTCCGGTGACCCAGCCCCGCAGTGCCCTTGTGGTCATGCATTAACAGTTTGCCATGTTTTATTGTCGTGTCCCCGTTTTAGTCAATCTCGTGTTGTACTGTCTCTGCCATCTACTTTACAGGATATTTTAGCGGATGACGCTCGAGCAGCTGCTCGTGTTCTTCGTTTCATTACTTTGACTGGATTGTCTAAAGACATCTAACTCTTTCACTTATTTTATCTGCATCTTTGTAAGAACTTTCTGGTGTCGTCCCCCCCCCCCCCTTGAGTTTTACTAGATTGTATGTGCTCTAACAATTGTGACTGGGCGCTAATGACCTCAGTAGTTGAGCGCCCTTAAACCAAAAAAAAAAAAAAAAAAAAAAAAAAAAAAAAAAAAAATCCCGGTCTTCCACTCTCATTATTCCCATTTGTTTCTTGTACATATTGTATACTACCTGTGATTCCCTATAGCTATCACCTACTTTTCTCAAGATTTCGAACACCGTGCACCATTTGGCATTTGTCGAACGCTTTTTCCAGGTCGACAAATCGTATGAAAATCTCAAAATTTTTGTTCAGTCCTACTTCCATTATCAACTACAACGTGACAACTGCCTCTCTAGTGGCTCCGCCTTCCTTAAAGCCAAACTAATCGTCATCTGACAGATTCTCAATTTTCTTTTCCACTTTTCTGTATATTGTTGTTGTTAGAAACTTAGATGCAAGAGCTATTAAGCTCATCGTGAGATAATTCTTGCAATTGCCTACTCTTGGAATCCTAAGAACTGTGTGGATGAGGTTTTTCCGAAATTGTAATAATAAATCGCCAGTCTCATAATTTTACACACCGACGTGAATGAAGTTTAGTTTCCACTTCGCTCAATGATTTTAGAAATTCCCTTTCAGTGTTATCCATTCCTTCTTCACAATGTGTTCAAAAGTAGCCGGACACCCCCAAAAACATATGTTTTTCATGGTAGGTGCATTGTGTTGCCATCTGCTGCCGGATACTCCATATCAGCGACATCATTAGTCATTAGACATCGTGAGAGAGCAGAATGGGGGGCTCCGCGGTACTCACAAATCTCGAACAAGATCGGATGATTGGGAGTCACTTGTGCCACACGTCTGTACGCGAGATTTCCACACTCCTAAACATCCCTAGGTCTACTGTTTCCGATGTGATATTGAACTGGAAACGAGTAAGGACACGTACAGCACAAATGCCTGCAGGCGGACCTCGTCTGTTGACTTACAGAGACCGCCGACAGTTGAAGAGGGTCGTAATGTGCAATAGTCAGAGATCTATCCAGACCAACACACAGGAATTACAAACTGCTTCAGGATCCACTGCAAGCCATGAAAGTTAGAGTGGGGGGTGAGAAAACTAGGATTTCATGGTCGATCGGCTGCTCAATAGCCACATAGCACGCCAATGAATGCCAAACACCGCCTCTCTTGGAGAAAAGGGGAGCAAACATTGGACGATTGAACAGTGGAAAAACGTTGTGTGGAGTGACGAATCAGGGTAAACAATGTGACGGTCCGATGGTAGGGTGTGGGTATGGCGAATGCCCAATGAATGTCATCTGCCAGCGTATGTAGTGCCAATAGTAGAATTCGGAGGCGATGGTCTCATGGTGTGGTCGTGTTTTTCTTGGAGGGGAATTGCACCCCTTGTTGTTTTGCATGGCACTATCACAGCATATTCTACATAGATGTTTTAAGCACCTTCCTGCTTTCCACTGTTGAAGAACAATTCGGGGATGGTGATTGCATCTTTTAAAACGATCGAACACCTGTTCATAATGCATGGCCTGTGACGGAGTGGTTACACGACAATAACTTCCCTGGCCTGCACAGAGTCCTGACCTGAATCCTACAGAACACCTTTGGGATGTTTTGGAGCGCCGACTTCGTGCCAGGTATCACTGATCGACACCGATACCTCTCTTCAGTGCAGTACTCCGTGAAGAATGGGCTAGCCGGTCGGTGTGGCCGAGAGGGTCTATGATCTTCAGTCTGGAACCGCGCGACCGCTTCGGTTGCAGGTTCGAATCCTGCCTCAGGCATGGATGTGTGTGATGTCCTTTGATTAGTAAGGTTTAAGTAGTTCTAAGTTCTAGGGGACTGATGACCTCAGATGTTAAATCCCATAGTGCTCAGAGCCATTTGAAGAATGGGCTACCATTCCCCAAGAAACTTTCCAGCTCCTGATTGAACGTAGGCCTGCGAGAGTGGAAGCTGTCATCAAGGCTAAGGGTGGGCCAACACCATATTGAATTCCAACTTAGTGATGAGGAGTGCTACGAACTTGTAAGTCATTTTCAGAAAGGTGTCCGGATACTTTTGATCACATAGTGTACCTTATTTGATCTTAAATGTTCCAAAGCTCTTCTACATTCTGATTCTAACACTGTATCTCCTATCTCTCCCCTATCGGCTCTTATTTCTTCTTCTATGACGTCATCAGATGTATCCTCCCACTCATAGAGGCCCTCTGTGTACCCTCATTATTTTTGTACTTCCTTCTTTCGTCGACAAACTGAAGTATCTTGTCTGTTACCAATGGTTTTTAGCAGTTACCTTCCTTGTACTACGTGTTTCTCTCCAAATTCTATTGTTGTTCTTTTTAAATATGTACATTTTTGTTCAACTGAACTGCCTACTAAGCTATTCATTATCCATTTATAGCCTCAGTAGACTGCAAGTGTATCTTTTCTTTCATTTGTTCTTCTATGTACCACGTCTTTGGGCACTGATTTTTCCTGACTAGGTTCTTAAACTTCAGCCTGATCTTCATCATTGATAAACAATGAGTTGAGCTTATATCTGCCCCTCGGTACGTCTTAAAATCCAATATCTGATTTCGGAATCTCTGCCTGACCAATATGTAATATAGTCGATATCATTCTTTATCTCCCAGCCTTTTAGAAGAATACCTCATTATGAGTCTTGAACAGAGGACTGATTATTATCATCTGAAATTTGTTGCGGAACTTAGTGTTTCCTGTCTCCCATTCCTGCTATCGTGACCATATTCTCGTGTAATCCTTCTTTCTATTTCTTCCCCTACAACCTCATTCCAATCCTTCATGTCTGTCAGTTTTCGTCTCCCTTTAGTTAGTGAATTACTCGTTGAATATCATCACATACTTCATCTATCTCCTCATCTTCTGCATGCTACGTTTTCATGCATACCTGACTTGTTGTAGTGTTCATTTGCTGTAGATTCTGATGAAAACAAGCATGTCAGGTGCTGTTCATAGTGAATCTATTTATAAGGGCTCCTACTCCTCTTATACAGTTTCCTGCTGCTATTGATATTACCCTATTCTCGTCTGCCCAGAAATCCTTGTGATCTTCCGTTTCACTTCACTTTCGCCCGTTATATGTACACTGAGGTTTAGTACTTTCCTTTTCAGATTTTCTAGCTTCCCTACCACTTTAAAATTTCGGACATTCCAACCCCCGACTCGTAGAACGTTATGCTTTCGTTGGTTATTCTGCATTTTTCTTATGGTCACGTCCACCTACGTAGTCCCCTCCCGGAGATGTGAATGAGAATCAGTCATTCTTTTACCTATGGGGAGATTATCATGATGGTTTTTCAGCTACAGGCCACATGTGATATGTAGCTTTAAAGCAGTAATTTCCATTGCATTGTCTTCTGCATCCTCATGACATTGATCTCAGCTGATTCCCCCGCCTTCCAGGGGCAGCTTCCCACCTCAGCGTTAGTAGAGTGCCCTGAACCAGTCTCCGTTATTCCGCGTTCTTTGGCATGGTCGTTGGCAGAGTGAGGGTGACTTCTTATACCAGAAGTCTCGCTCGTCATTGTTGATGGTTTTTATTCAAAATCAAAGTAGTGCCGGGGTTAGAACCCCACCCCGTGCACGTTTCGTTTGTTAATCAGTAACACTATCCCTTGACCACGTATATACGAACAGCGCAGTTTCGGCCCTTAGCACTTTTCGGTTTATGGCGTCGGTGACCGAGGCTGTGTGTGTGTGTGTGTGTGTGTGTGTGTGTGTGTGTGTGTGTGTGTGTAACATTTAAACTCGTTTCCACATATAGACGCACACGTCGAACCTTAATATATATGGTCCTCGCATCACAATTTGCTTCCAGACACACTTAACGCAATACGTCATGTGAGTAATACCAATGCTAAGGGCTTGCTTTCTTGTGTGAGGAAGCGGGATGTCACGTTATGTCTCTAAAAGAATTTGCAAAAACCAGAAAGTAAACTGTTAGAAGACGTTTCGCTTAGATTCAGATCATAATGTAGTAGTGATGAAGAGTAGTTTGAAGTTTAAGAGACTAGATAGGAAGAACCACTGAAGAAAGTAGTGTGATGCCGAAGTGCTAGTGAATGAAGAGATATGCTTGAAGTTCTCTGAGGATATAGACACTGCAATAACGAATAACTCAGGGGGCAATTCAGTTGATGAGGAATAACAAGCCACAGAATTCGGAAAGAAAAAAATAGGTACAGACAAAATAACAGAGGAAACCATCGGTAACAGAAGAAATACTTCACTTGATCGATGAAAGAAGTAAGTAGAAAAACGGAGGAATGCAGATATTAAAGTCACTTAGGAATGAAAGAAATAGAAAGATCAGGAAGCTGATGCGAAATATTTGCATTAAAATGTGAAGAATTCGAAAAACTAAGGAAGGAGTGACTTGGAACGTGGAAAATTCAAAATACCTTTAATGAAATTAGGAGCAAGGGTGGCAACTTTAAAATTGGAATGGGAATTCCTCTGTTAAATGCAGGGAGCGGATAGGTGACAAGAGTACATTGAAAGTCTCTATGAGGGAGAGTATTTGTGTGATGAATGTGACAGAAGAAGAAACAGAAATCGATACAGTAGACCGAGGTGGTCCAGCATTAGAATCAGAATTTAAAATAGCCCTGGAAGACTTAAAATCCAATAGGGCAGAAGAGATAGATAACATTCCAAAAGAATTTCTAAAACCTTTGGGGGCTCTGCAGTCCTAAAGCACTGATTGCAAACTGACTAGCGCAGGACCGCGAAACGGCATCAAAAAGGTGCCGACCCGCGCGCCAATGGAAAGAACGGGCAGAACGGGCAGTGCCACACCTCCAGGAAGAAAAGAGTTCAGCGCCTCCTGTCAACGCTGGCTTAACCAGCCGTCCATCGTTGATCGGCCCCAGATCGGTCGCAGTCTTCGAGTACTGGTTAGAGCAAGTCGATAATTAGCCTGAATTCCGCGAGTAGTAACAGTCCGCACAAGTTATTGCACGTTGACGGCAAAGGAAGCACAGGAAGCCACTTCATTACAGTAAGTTAAGCAATGTTTCTTTCATTTTCAGAGATAAATTGTTCTGTTAATTTGGAAGTGTTTGTTTGGATCGTTGCATTCCGGACATCGGCCACCCCAACACAAACACTCGTTTGTGTCGCTGCTGATCCCCACCGTAGCCGACACAACATATGGCACGGCGAGTTCCAAAACCGACGCTGCCTTCGCTCTTCGAGGTCCGTCACAGCACGTCACAAATAGTTTCCTATTTTCTTTCAGTGGAACATTTCTACTAATTGCGTTTTTTCTTTCAGACTACCCACAACGCTTCCAGTATTTGTGTATTTGCCTTGTTTCTAAAAATTTGTTGTGGCGCTCCTCTCATTGAAATGGCCTCTAACCCGGCTCCTACACCACCTGTGCCTATGACTCTGGTTCCTGATGGCTTTGATATATTGCAGTTTATTCAGTTTCAGATCCACAAAATGTCACAATTGATGTTGCCAACCCATCAGCTCATTAATCCTTAAGCCGCTGGTGCATCATTTCTCCGACAATAGCCAGCCACATCCACGGTTCCGCCTCCGTGCATTCCACCGTTCTCAGCTTTCAGTGAACAACAAGAGGAATGGAACGAGTACTACGCTTAATTCGACACTCATTGTGTTGTACTTCTTTGAGGTAAGGAACCGTGAAAGTTTCTTACTTCTTTTCAAAGACCGGCACAGGAATTTACACCTCGCTCAGAAATTTGAAGGCAAGAATTTCTCGTTCTTGAAGATTCCATTTCATTGCCTCACTAAGTGTTAAGAGGATTAGGTACAGGTGGCTGCAGCTCTTTACAAGATCTTTCGATCCCGGAAATAGCGGGTCAAACGTACTGTCAGTGTCGTTTTCATTGTATGTGTGACGCAACGATTCCTGGTGTAAGGATCCGCTAACAAATTATCAAAAGTTCTGATCCTACATTGAAACAAGTGTTACAAATTGTTGGACATGAGGATTCAAGTCATAATGCCGAGGAAAACTTTGATGTAGCCTCTGTCTGCAGTGTAACGCAAAGTGACAAACAGGTACCACCTTGTAATTGACCACAAAATGCAAACCGGCGACTACAGCGTGGACAAAGTAAACAAATGTCAAAGCCTCTGATTGATTAGAAATAATGTCCCCTCTATTTTGTTAAGTAACAGTCAAAACTGTCCTTCGTGGCACTCGAGATGCTTTGCTTTTGGAAAGTCTGGTCATGTACAGTCTGTGTGCTTGAAACAGAAAAAGAAGTCTTCCCAGGATCGCTGTCGTAAGCGTAGAACATCTCACTCGGTGACTGTAGTTTTCTCTAAACCGGCTACCATTACTGGTACTGACCAGATTATAGACGTGCCTTCACACCGCGTAAGTGCAGCGCGACAGTCGAACAAACTGTTTGTAAACTCAGTCATTGTCGGACACTGTGCGACTTCAGTTAGGTACTGGTCCTTCCCTTGCAATGTTTAATTGTGTCATTTTTGAATATTTGGGCTCGTCATACCTTGAAAAAATCTTGGACACAACTTATTGCGTATAGCGATCAGGACATTCCAGTGCAAGGTACATGTAGTTTGCTGCCACATTCCAGTCTCACACGGAAATAATGACATTCACCAGTTTGTGCTCGTGTGACTGTGAAAATGTTTTTGAGTTAGATTCATTTGATTTGTTTGGTCTTCATATTCAGGACAGTGCACTTTCTGTTTCTGCTTTCAACCCAAAGGCAGTGTTACTCAATTGTCTGAGGAGTTTCATGATTTATTTTCTGACTGGCTCGGCAGAGCAAATAGTCTTCTCGCGCTCGTGACAGTGAAAGACAATGTGCAACCTAAGTTTTTTCGGGCGCAACCTGTCTCTCATGCACTTGGAGACAAAGTTGCAAGTGAACTTAACAAATGGCAAGACAATGGTATTATTGCTCCTATCCAGGCTAGTCAATTGGCTTCTCCCTTAGTAATCTGAATGCCTTCTGCAAGTCTTCGTCCTAGTGATGAGTTTAAATCCACTGTGAACCCACAAACAATAATTGATACTTCTCCGTTGCCTCACCCTGAGGAATTAGTGGAGAGGTTTGGTGCAGGCCTCTATTTTTCAAAAATTGACTAACGTGATGAGTGGTTTCCAATTCCGCTAGATGAGGAATCTCAGAAAGTGTTTGTGATCAACACACATTTAGGGTGGTTAAAATTTTAGCTCTTACCCTTTGGCAGCACTTCCGCGGCTTCCATGTTCCGGCGCTACTTACTGCAAAAGCTCCCTTCCCTTTAACTTACTTCGACAATATTGTCGTGTCAGAACATACAACGAAACAGTACATCAGTAATCTTAGTACGCTTTCACAAGTATTTTCAGCTGCAGATCTAAAGTACCATCTGGATAACTGTGCCAGTTTTGAGATTGACATTCAGTAATTCGGCCATGTTCTTAATAGAGAAAGGTGTTCATCCACTTCACTCACATTTCCTGGCCATACGTGACCTGCCTACCACACGGGACGTGACAGAACTGTAGTCAGTCGTCGGGAAGATGGCATATTATATCCGGTTTATTCCCAACGTAGCCCAGATTGCGGCTCAATTGCATCGTTTTCGTTGGAAGAATGAGCCGTTTGTTTGGACCAAAGAGCGTCGGGATGCCTTCCACAAACTTAAAATTGCCTTTATGAATGACAGACGGCTTGTTCCTTTCGATCCCGCTAAGCTTCCCGTTTTGGCAGGGGACGCTTCTTCGTACGGGATCGGAGCTGTCCTCCCGCAGAGATCTCCCTCACAGGACAGGGTGATTGCTTTCACTTTCAAGTTACTGGCCTAGACTCAGTTTAACTTTTCCCTAAGGAAGCTCTCGTTATTCTCTACGGCGTGACAAAGGTTCAAATTTATCTGTTTGGTCAGAAGTTTTTCTTACGGGCGAACCATAAGCCCCATCAGTCTTTGTTTCATCCGTGCAAACCTGTTCCGCCACGCACGGCTTAGAAGCTGCAACACTGGGCGCTGTTAATTTTCACAGTACCAGTAGGAAATACTGTACTGGCCCACGTCGAAGCATGCAAATGCTCACGCTCTTTTTCGCCTTTCTGCTGGTTCTGATTCTGAATTCGATGCTAATGTTGCAGCTTGTAGTTAGATCAATGAGCAGGCCTCTGAACTTTTACGGGCTTTTCAGTTGCACTACAGGAAAATTTCATAGGCCACAGCCGCAGACCCCGACTTGAACCATTTGTTGCACCAGATTCGTACTGCTTGGCATTCAGTGAAGAAGATTCAGAATTCCTTGGTGCACCGATATTTTCTCCCTCTGCATAGCTTTTCCGTCAAGCACGGTATGATCTTATTGCAAAACAACTCTGGACATTAGCGTGTGGCCGGCCCATGTGGCCGAGCGGTTCTAGGCGTTCCAGTCCGGAACCGCGCTGCTGCTACGGTCGCAGGTTCGAAGCATCGATGTGTGTGATGTCCTTAGGTTAGTTAGGTTTTAGTTCTAAGTCTAGCGGACTGATGAACTCAGAAGTTAAGTCCCATAGTGCTTAGGGCCACTAGCGTGTGCTTATTCCTATAGTGTTGAAAATGATTGTGTTGCGATTGCTCCACCAAGGACACTGGAGAATTGTACGCAAAAAACAGTTACCGCGTCGGCACTGTACTTGGCCCCGGGCATGGACGCCCACATTGAAAGGATTACGTCGCAGTATCGCGCTTATGCTGAAACTCTATCAGCCCCGCCAGGGTCTCAATCGCCGTGGTAACGAGTGCACATTGACTTTGTTGGTCCCTTTTGGGACACTCGTTGGCAAATTGTAGTGGACTCTTTTAGCAATTATCCGTTTGCATCGCCCATGAACTCGCATACGGCGCGTAGTAGCCTACACTTCAGGCTTTGTCATTGAGCCGTGGCACCATTGAGTTAACAGACTGTTCTGTCTGGCGCCACTGGCTCAGGTCTGGTGTAGACTATCCCTCTTGCGGCCCCATTGCTAATATCTATGAGGAAGAGACCTATGGGTTGTGCCCTTACGTCTTTTCTCGCCGATATACATACGGGTTTCGCTAGCCCGAGAGAGAGGCATAAGGTCCGAGCGGCCGAAGCCATGAGCTGCGCAAGGAGGGCCTGTGCAGAGCGAAGATACTGGAATACGTCATCGGAGTCAATGTTGACTGCAAGCAGTAGGCCGACAACCCGACGGTTGGTTGGCAACGACCGCTCGTGGCCTGGCAGCCCTCTTCTACCTGGCTTTCATCGGTACCACTGAGTAACCGTTGCGACGCATCGTGGAACCATGGAACTGCTTACTGAAAAAGGGGAGAAACATTCTGTAATCGTCGTGTAATCCACTGGCTTGTACCAGACCCTCAGAGTTCTATTCGGTCGGCTCTTTGTCGAAAATATAGGCAGTAGTTGTGGTTTGCAAAGTTGTCCCGCTATTATATAGCATTCCCTTTCTGGTTTTTACCCAATCATTAATATTGTAATTAATCAGCTCTTGGTCTTACACTATTGGCCATTAATATTGTTACACCACGAAGATGACGTGCTACAGACGCGAAATTTAACCGGCAGGAACAAGATGCTGTGATATGCAAATGATTAGCTTTTCAGAGCATTCACACAAGGTTGACGCCGCTGGCGACACCTACAACGTGCTGACATGAGGAAAGTTTCCAACCGATTTCTCATACAAAAACAGCAGTTGACTGGCATTGCCTGGTGAAATGTCGTTGCGATGCCTCGTTAACGAGGAGAAATGCGTACCATCACGTTTCCGACTTTGATAAAGGTCGGATTCCAGCCTGTCGCGATTGCGGTTTATCGTATCGCGACATTGCTGCTCGCGTTGGTCAAGATCTAATGACTGTTAGCAGAATATGGAATCAGTGGGTTCAGGAGGGTAATACGGTAATGTGAAACCCTACATTTCAGCAGGATATTGCACGACCGCATGTTGCAGGTCCTGTACAGGCCTATCTGGATAAAGAAAATGTTAGACTGCTGCCCTGGCCAGCACATTCTCCAGATCTCTCACCATTTGAGAAACGTCTGATCAATGGTGGCAGAGCAACTGGCTCGTCACAATACGCCAGTCACTACTCTTCATGAACTGTGGTATCGTGTTGAAGCTGCATGGGCAGCTGTACCTGTACACGCCATCGAAGCTCTGTTTGACTCAATGCCCAGGCGTATCAAGGCCGTTATTACGGCCAGAGGTGTTTGGTTGTTCTGGGTACTGATTTCTCAGGATCTATGCACCCAAATTGGGTGAAAATGTAATCACATGTCGGTTCTAGTATAATATATTTGTCCAATGAATATCCGTTTATCATCTGCATTTCTTCTTGGTGTAGCAATTCTAATGGCCAGTAGTGTAAATACAGCCAGAACAATTGTACTGAGGCACAGGTTGCCGTTAAACAAAAGTGGGAACTTTAGGTTACATTTAGCTGCTAACCGGTTCAATTATTTGATTGTAATTGTATTTCTAAGTCATTAGTTATAACCCGTTATACTAAACTGTTCGTTTCCGAGTTTGAAAGACCGCGTCGTTGTCTTGTGCTTTCGTCGAGTGAGCTTTCTTGTAATAACTGTCCAGAACAGATGTTTTAAGACGTTGCTTCAGAGCGGTCCTAATAACTGACAATCAGTTTAAGCTTGAAAATATTAACAGCCAACTGTCACCAGGGCTTTAGTCACTTGTTTGAGTAACTGAATCGCTCTGGTCATCAATGGTGCTTATATAGTTTTCATGTGTTCCAGGAGGACATTTAATAAGACAGACTGTGTCCAGCGCGGTAGTAAACACTGCTGTTTCCCCCGATAACGGGCGGGCTGCGCATCCGGACGTCTTGTAATCATTGTCATGTTTTGCAATATAGCACTTCAGAATTCTTTTGCAGAGACTGAAAGTTTATTCAATTTAAGGTTTAAGGTAAAAAGAATTTTGGAAATTTTTTCAGTTTTTTTAAAGAAAATTAATGGTTAAATGCTTCGCTTATCTACAAAACACAGTTTATATATTGTTAAATAAACAGGTTGTCTGAAAAGAAATTATATTTGTAGGTCCTCCCTTCCACGTTTTCCTTAATACCAGTAAGAACCATGTATCAGTTACCATTTTTTACTTCAAGGTTTGGCTGGATTGTTGATTACAAATAAAGAGCCACGGTTTATGTCTCAGGGATTTGAACACTTTTGAACAGCCAATCGTATTACTCATCCTACCAGTGCTCCGTTTCATCGTCAGTCGAACGGAGAAGCTGAACGCGTTTGCGTAAGTTCAAGCAACAGATGATCAAACTACATGTCTCCTCACAATGTACCGCTCCCGGCACCGCCGTCGCCGACGGAGCTTCTGCATAGCCGGCGCCACTGCATGCTGCTCCAGATGCTGAACTCATTGCAGCGAACTGCGCCTCCCACACTACGCAAGTATCGCTTTCCGCTAATGATTCCATTCTTTTTGGTGTTGGTCGAAACAGGCGCTGGGAGAGAGGAACGATTCTTCGAAATTTGGGAGCTTGCAGGTATTTAATTCAAGAACCTTCTATGTTGCTGCACCTCCATCAGAATCAGATTCGTGCTTGTAGTTTGCGAGTTTCTTCTGCAGACTTCCTGTCCCCAGATTCGGATCCTACCATGATCTTGCGGCCGCCCCTGGGTACCTCTTCGGAACCACCTGCGGAACCTATGGAGCTGGAGCCACCGCCTTCGCCACCCCAGCAGCTCAACTCCCCGTCGTCATCATCGCAACCCTTTCCGTGTTTCGTCGGTCCGGCTCAGGAAGAGGGTTGGCGCCTTTTCGGGGGTTATTCGACCGATGTTCCGCTCGGAGGGCAGGACGGACCTAGGGGCGCGGGTCGTGGCTTGCGTCAGTCCCACTGACCCGCCTCCCCCCCCCCCCCCCCCCCCCATCACACCGCCGTTGTCGTAAGAAGACAGATGACTCCGTACACGACAACTATTGGACATTTTGGGGAGGAGTACCGTCACTCCAAAAGCTTAGACTGTACACCGACTAGTGCATAGCCACGAAACTGAATCAAGAAGGCGCTGACCCACGCGCCAATGGAAAGAACGGGCAGAGTAGAGCGCACCCTGTCAAAGTATACTCAACCTGCCGACCATCGCTGATCGGCCCTAGTTCTGTCGCACTCTTCGAGAGCATCAGTATCAAGCAATAGGAATTCGATTATTAACATGCATTCTGCGAGCAGTAATAGTGTGGAAAAGTGATTGCATATTGGAGGCACAGAAAGCACATGAAGCGACTTCATAACGAGAACTTATGTTTCTTTGCTTTTTTGAAACAAATTTTTCTATTAATTTGAAGGAGTATGTACACATCAATTTTGGATTCCTGCCATTGCCCATCGCAACTTCTCTTCTTCCTTATTTGTGTCGGTTCTGACCCCCCACAGTAGCCGACACAACCATTTGGGAAGTGGCAACAAAATCACTATATACGTCAGTGTGTAGACACTATGGAACTGCCAATATACCATCTGAGTTTCGGGAAAACATCATTCACACTGTTCTGAAGGCTGAAAGATCAGACAAGTGAGAGAATTAGCGTCCAATAAGTCCATGCATCCAAGTTTCCGATAAGAATAATACGCAAAAGAATCGAAAAGAAAACTGACTATGTGACGGATGACTATCAAAGTGGATTTAGGAAAGGTAAATGCACCAGAGAGGCAGTTCTCACATTGTGATTGATCAAGGAAGCAATACTAAAGAAAAATCATACGTCCACAGGATTTGTCGACCTAGAAAATGTGTTATATGCTTTCAAGTAGACCAAGAATTCCTAAATTCTGAGAGAAATAGCGGTATGATATGGTGAAAGACGAGTAACATGCAATATGAACAAGAGGCAAGAGGGTGCAATAAGAGGTGAAGACCAAGAACAGAGTGCTTGGTGTAAAAAGGGGGTAAGAAAGGGATGTATCCTCTCACCCTCACTATTCAATCAGTACAACGAATAAGCAGTGCCGGAAATAAAAAGGTTCAAGAGTGGGATTACCCCTAATAAGATACCTCTCATAAAATTCACTGATGACTTTGTTATGCTTGGGAAAAGTGAAGAAAACTTACAGGGTCTGCTGATGGAATGAAAAGCTTAATGGGTAAAGAATATGGACTGAGAGTAAATCCACGAAATGGAAAAGAAATTTGAAGTAGCAAAATGAGAACAGCGAGAAAAATTGCATCACGATTGATGATCACGAAGTAGATTAAGTTAAGAAATTCCGCTACCTAGGCAGGAAAGTAACCCTTGACGGAGGGAGCGAGGAGGATATAAAAAGCAGACTAGCAGTGACAAAAAGTGTATTTGTGGCCAAAAAAGTCTACCAGTGTCAAACAAAGGACTTAATTTCACTAATAAATCTCTGAGAATGTACGTTTAGAGGGTATTATTGAGACATGACTGTGGGAAACCGGAACAGAGGGTAGAAGCATTTGAGATGCGGTACTACAGAAGAATGTTGAATGTTAGGTGGACTAATAAGATAAGGCATTGAGAAGGTTCTCTGTAGGATCGACGAGGAAAGGGCTGTATAAAAACAGTGACAAGAGGAAGGGACACGACGATTGGACATCTGTTAAGACTTGAGACAAAAACTTCCATGATACTAGATGGAGCTGTAGAGGGTATCAACTGTAGAAGAAGACGGAGGTGGGAGTACATCCATCAAATAATTGAGGACGTACGTTGCAGGAACTGCTTTGAGATAAAGGTTGGACAGGAGTGGCATTCGTGGCGGTCTGCGTCAAACCAGGGTGACGGTGCGGGGCGTAGAATATCGTCGACGTTCCGTTGTGCTGTGAAGGTGCCCAGGATGACGACGACAGGCTCTTACTAAGAAAGGAAATGAAACCTCATACCGTCACTCCTGTTTTTTGGGGCGTATGGTGGGCGATAATCAGGTTGGTATCCCATTGCTGTCTGGGTCATCTCCAGCCGGGTCTTCGGCCTGGAATATCATTGACTGGAGATAGAATTACCTTGTGACGTTTCCTAATTCGAACTGAGATCCGATGACCAGAGCGGACAGCGCTCGGATATCTGCCTGAATGTTGCAGATCCAGGAGTGATGGTCTGGGGTGACATCTCATTTCAAGGCAGGACCTCTTTGGCTGTGATCCACGGCACCTTTACAGCACACCGTTTTGTTGACAATATTGTACGTCCAGTTTTTTTACCCTTACTGGCAAACCATCTTAGGTTTCCATTTCAGCAAGATAATGCCCACTAGCAATCGGCGGGAGATTCTACTGCCAATCATTACGCTTGTCAAACCATGCCTTGCCAGAAAGTTCGACGGTTCTCTCTCCAGTAGAGAATGTTTTGAGCATTCCTCCAATCACGTCGGGATTCTGAACATCTAACGCGCCGTTTGGACAGAATTTGGCACGTTATTCTTCAGCAGAACATCCTACAACTGTGTGAAATAGTGCCAAGTCGAGTAATAGTGTGCACAACAGAGGTGGACCTATGCGTTACTGACTTGCTCAATTTGCGAAGTTCTTTCTCTTGAATAAATTATTCAGATTATCTGAAATTATAATCATTTGTTTGTCTGTAAACGTAAATCAATGTCTGTCGATTTCCACCCCGTTGGCTTAGTTGCTTCGTTGTGTTTCGATCTCTTTTCTTTGTCTAAGAGTATTTTGCTGTTGATTTAACCCGATATTATATAAGGGGCATAGGACGAGCGGGGCCTCCAAGATCACATCATCTCAATCATCCTGACTGCTTTTTTTAGGGTCTTCTGAAAAGTGAAGTGCTGAGCACTTCCTACTGGTGTGGTGGAAGAACTTGAACAGCGATTTGTACAGTCCGATCAAGCGTTGTGATATGAGCTTGAGATGTGCAGAAGAATTCGTATCTCGCTGCAGTATCGCATCGAAATGCGGGTCACGTGTTTTAGTTGGCACCAGTGAACAGATACCGCAGCACGTGACGTGCTCGAAAATTATTACATCACTCGTTAAGTGAAACGATGGATGATTTTCCAACCCAGTTAGATGGGCCTTTAATCGAAAAGTTTATATTGAAAACACAGGATGTTTATAAATTAGTTATACAATAGTAAACTTTAACTTTGAAATGGGTAAATAACTTACAGAAATATTTGATGCAGCAGTTTAAGCAGTACATATTCATTACCCACCTTTTAATTCCCAGCATTCCCACTAGGTGGCATGCGCGAATGAGTTATTCCAAAGGTCACCGTGGAGTTCGTATACGGTGCACAGCTTGTGCAGTGCTGTTTATGGTTTCATGAATCCAAATCCGTTGCTGCAGTTCAGAGATAATTCAGTACTAAATAACGCAAGCTGCCAGCTCAATCAGAAACTGTTATTAATTAGTACAATCGTTTTACCGAAACTGGATGTGTATCACGTAGGACATTGGGTCTGGGTCGGTCAGCAGTCTGACGCAGCAGTTGAACAAGTTTGGCAGTCATGCATTCGTAGTCCTGCTAAATCAACGATGCGTACCAGCATAGAATTGAATACGCCTACAGTGTGGAAGGTTTTACGGAAACACCTGTCATTCAAACCTGCAAATCCTCTTGAAGTTGTCGCATATATCCGTAGGAATGTGTCAACTTGGATTAGATGTGATGGAACAGTGTCGTCTCCGCTACGATCACTTGATTTAACCCCAGTGGACTTGTTTGTACGGTGTTACACTGAAGACAGAGTACATTAAATGAAATCTCAGTTGAGAATTAAGTCAACCACCAGCTGTAGAATGAAATGACGGCAATGAAAATTTGTACCGGACCTGGACACGAAATTGCGTTTGCCGCTTGTCGCAAGCGGTCGCCTAACCATTGGGTATCCATACATGACTCACGGCCACATCCAAAGCTCCATATGTCCTCAACCATGCCTCTGCGACCTGTACTCGTACATCCATTCCGTTTACTCTCGTACAGGTCAAACGTTGTACATTGTCGTCATTCCATTCTTCAGCTGACAGTGGACTTTATTCGCAACTGAGAATTCATTTAATGTATTATCATAACGACTGTAGTCGCCACAGTGCCTGTTGCTTTGGACATTGATGCGTGTCCAAACAAACTTTGTATCGTAATCAGAATAACACAGGCACTGCAATATTGTATGAAGACAGAGTGTTCGTTCCTTCGCTTCCGGGAAACGTCGACGAGCTACGACAACGTAATATAAAATCAGATACCACTATGCATCAAGACTTGCTTCATAGGATTTGGCACGGAATTGACTACAGTTGGGACATTTGTCCTGTTACCACAGGTAGCCACAATGAACTTTTGTAAATAAAACTTGAAGATATACTGCATTCATTGCTGCATCGTCCATACATTTCTATAAGTTATTAACCTGTCGCACAGTTAAATGGTACTTCTGGATAACTAATTTATAAACACCCTGTGCGTTGTAACTACTAGAATAATATCTCATATTAAAAACAGCAGCGAATCGCAAGCAAATATTCACAGGGATCTCTTTGTCGGTTCATTCTTGAACTTAACATTACTGTAACGTTTTTGCTACTATCACCGTTTAAATTCACTTGTGGCAGTATTAGATGGCAATTATGAGGCACCCCGTCTATTCTCTATTGTTAAAAAGAATTCAGGTAGTGGCAAAAGCCGGCCTTTGTGGCCGATCGGTTCTAGGCGTTTCAGTCCAGAACCGCGCGACTGCTATGGTCGCAGGTTCGAATCCTGCCTCGGGCATGGATGTGTGTGATGTCCTTAGGTTAGTTAGGTTTAAGTAGTTCTAAGTTCTAGGGGACTGATGACCTCAGATGTTAAGTACCATAGTGCTCAGAGCCATTTGAACCATTTGAACCATTTGAATTGGCAAAAAATGGATTAGTTTACGCTACGGTCTTCTCTTCTGCCCATAAGTGATTGTCTGTAAGCGGGTTTTGATGCTTCGTACCTTGCTTAGCCCACTTATGTTAGTTCAAATGGCTCTGAGCACTATGAGACTTGACATCTGAAGTCATCAGTCCCCTATAACTTAGAACTACTTAATCCTAACTAACCTAAGGACATCACACACACCCATGTCCGAGGCAGGATTGGAACCTGCGGCCGTAGCAGCAGCGCGGTTCCGGACTGAAGCGCCTAAAACCGCTCGGCCACAGCGGCCGGCAATTCTTTTAGTATAAGAAGCAATGGAATTCCGGCGCTCAGCTAAAAAGTTGTAAAATGAAGATGTAAAAAGGTAACTTGTGTCCAACGATTGACTGTGTTCGGGCGTGGAGGGTGTGGTTTTAGCTTGTCAGGATTGGTGTACAACGTGAAGCACGCCTCCAAATTATTATTGCTACCAGCTACATGACGCGATGGGGTCAGCGTAAAGAGGTTCGCCCACGGTGCACCGGCATCAATTTGCTGTGTAGCGCGCTATCGCTGGTGAGGCGGCACAGGCGGTTCAGCCCACGCTCACTTCGGACGCGGGACACGAGACACGATGTGGCGAGACAGACGAGACGGGAAACGGAACGCAGCCCGAGGTCCGGGGCGGCATCGACCGGCTACCAACCCCGCCCCCTGCGCATCCTCCCCGCCCCCCACGCCCACCCCCGGCGTCACTCAGCGGCCCTGCTGCCTCTCGGCCACAAAGGGAGAGTCAGTCGTACCCTGCCGGCGGATTAGTCAGCTGTTTGGCTCGCTCCGAGGGTACGTCACGGCGCACCATCAGCGTTATTTCCACAAAAGAGCTCGCAGAGAATCTGCGAAAGGGGGAGGGGGCAGGGGCGCTTCCCCCCGCCCGCCTCACGCTGTCTGTGTTCTTCCACTCAGCTTTTCTAGAATCCTGTGCCTCCGGTACAACTGCCTCCGCGATAACCTGTACTCCACCGACTTCCATTACCTATGGCTAACAAAGTTCCAGAGCTGGGCTAAAAGTACAAGAGGAACGAATCAAAAGCCAATGCTACGAATCGCGGGCGATACTGATATTTGCCTTTGCTAGCGTCCTGCGTCACTCGTCTCGTGTAGCTTTCTGTCACTGTTTACTATCACGTATCTACCACATTTTGCTTTATAGAGGATGTCCCATTTATGTTGACCACCGCAAAGCAGACTTAGTTTTGCTTCATGTCGGACGTTAACCAGCATGACCACCATTCTTGTATTTTTGTTCATTAAAAGTATGTGAGAAAATTATCACAGCGTACCATTCACGTAATCATGGTGTTATTAAAAATGCAGCACGAAACTGACTTTGGCTTTCTTGCACTAGCACAAAGGGATGATATCGGGGCCAACGTAACTTAGTCTTTCACTGTAGTTGACACTAAACAAATGTGAACGCAAGAAGATGCACACCGGTCATTTACTCAACCGTCTTCAGTTGAAGGCACCAGTGGGTACAATGTGCAAGAGACAGTAGATTACACTTAAGATAGATTTCAGTGAAGGACTGGCTTTATTGTACACAGCGTATCGTTTGAGGGCACTACATTAATGAAGTATAGGTCCCTGCATTGTAAACAAGAAAATATTAAACGAATATATTCTCCGCAGATGAGTGGCAACTCAGATAAAGCACGACACACTACCCGTTCTCGCAGCCAGTTTGACTTCGATCTACAATGGACTAGTATTAGGCTGTGTGTGTTGCTAACAATGTAGTTACAGAAAACGCACAGGCATATACTGATATATAACTAAACGCAAACAAAGTTTTAGTTAAAACGTACATAAAACACTTAAGTCTTCACAATATGACCACCATATGGTACACAAAACTTGAGAAAAATCATACATAAAATACTACGTGTAATTATAATTATAACACAGCACATGCACGACGTTATAAGAAAGCTGGATCAATGAAAATGATACATGGAATGGTATGGAGGCTGGATGTGTGAGTGGTAAGGTGCCGGCCATACAACATTGAAATATATCTATTCTTAATATTATTTTTATTTGCAATTCAAAACCAGTAAACATTAAATAACTTACTCCATAGGTGCGTAATAATTTAAGTAATTTATAATAATTTACTTTGAGTGACCGTTTTAAAAAATCGGAAGAACAAAACGAAGACACATGTAAAAGACAGTCCACTAAAGAGCCAAAAATCGTCGACCACTGATCAAAGTTTCAAAAGACAAGTACAAGAAGCTTCTAATAAATGCGTTAAACTAACTAAAACTGAAATTAAAAAAAAATGGTTTTAGATCCCAAAATCTTTTACTCAGGCAGTGCTATAAACTCACTAAGACAACAAATTAAAAATAAGTGCTGTGATCAACAGATTCACTGCGCAATTAAGACAACAACCTGATATTTAACTAATGAAGGCAAGAACCGCTTTAAGCTCAGGCCACGCCTAAAACAGTTGCCTTGTTGAGCACAGATTCTAAAACATAAGATACGCTTTAAAATAACATAAATGATACAGATAGCATTTCGGGGCTTGTCCTCCGAAAAAGGAAACTGCGGCCGTTTAGGCCACAAAATCAAAGACAATTGAACCTAATACTATTTTAAAGCAATTTGATAGCCTGATCGTTCACTGTAAAACAAAAGTACAATTATAAACAATCAACGCAAGAATGCTTTAAATTCAAAAGATATTCCCCCCAGGGGGTCCACAACTCTTTTGTGGATACGTGCGTGGCGAGCACGGGGCCCCGAGCCATTGCAGCCTTCTTTCTCTCCAGGGTTGCATTTCCTTTCCCTTCCCCTCCTTTCCCCTCCTTGCTCCTTTTCCCTCGCCCTCTCCTCTCCCTCTCTTGGTGTCCTTGCTTATGTTGGCCCCGCTATCCTCCTGGTTCTGTTGGTTTTCCAATTCGGCTTTGTTGCATAATCATCTCCTCCTTTTGGCATTCCTTGGTCCCCCTCTGGGGTTTGACCTCCATTACAAAATTTCTCCTCCGTAGTGTGAGCCATTTGGGGAAGAGCACCTTACCTAGTGTCTCCGACGTGCGCCCTCCTAGTACATTCCACCTTTTCTTTCACGTCGTTGTCTGATACTAGGGTGCATAGCCAGCACGGTAGCCAGCCCGTGTGGTGGGGTCGCTATGTACCCTTTTGGTTGAGGCCCCTGAACACACAGGGATCACACTTCTGATACCTGAGCTGTGACCTCATGCATGCCTTGGGGTGGTTGCTCGTCATCCTGGAGCATCGGAACTCCTGGCAATGGCCGCCGTGCCAGACGGCCCTTGCTGTGGCTGGGTGGCGCTCATGAGGAGAGCCCCTGATCAGAGTGGGTGGTATCAGGGCGGACGCTATGCAAGTGAAACGCATATGGGTCCAGAACTCTGGCCGTTCTTCTGCGGCCGTCTCTCTACGTGGAACTGATTCCTCAAGTGCTGCTTCTCTTGCCCCTTCGGCCTTCCCTTCCATGGCTACCCCCTGGGAAGAGGGTCAGGCCCGTCGTCTAGGGGCAAAACCTTTCCCCCATTATCTAGTTTGCACCAGGACTGATGGATATACTTTCACCAGTGTCAAACATTTATTCTTTGTGGAACACATTGAAGACAAGTTTGGCGAAGTTGACTCTCTGAGCAAGATGCGATCGGGTTCATTGATGATAAAAACTGCTTCAGCTGCCCAATCTGCGGCCCTTCGTGCCTGTGCCCATCTTGGCACAATTCTTGTGTCCATTACCCCTCACCAGTCTCTAAATATGGTACAACGTGTGATTTTTCACAGAGACCTCATCCTTCAAACTGATGAGGAACTTCGGGACAATCTCGGACGGCGGGGTGTTCACTTTGATCGGCGTGTTCAGAAGGGTCCTAAAGATAATCGTATTGATACTGGCCTTTGAAGGGGGATACCCTCCCTGAGAAAGTTAAGATTATGGTCTATCGCTGTGATGTGAAGCCGTACATCCCACCTCCTATGAGGTGTTTTAAGTGCTTGCGTTTTGGCCACATGTCTTCCCGCTGTTCCCAGGCCCCTCTCTGTGGTGACTGTGGACGTCCGCTCCATGAGGGGAGTGCCTGTGTTCCCCCTCCTGTATGTGTAAATTGTCATGGTAGTAATTCTCCACGTTCACCAGATTGCCCAGTATATAAGAAGGAAAAAAAGATACAGGAGTATAAGTCCCTCGATCGTTTAACCTACACAGAGGCCCATAAGAAATATGCACGACTTCACCCTGTGTCCATGACATCTAGCTACGCCTTAGTTCCATCTTCGCCCCTTCCTCCCCCTTCCTTACCCCCATCCCGGACCCCTCTCCTCCCCCCCCCCCACCCCTGCGGCTCCCACACCTTCTCCTATGGGCGCTGCTCCCCCTCCCCAGCCGGAGAAGTGTCCCACTCCTTCGGCGTCTGCCGGTCAAGGGCGCCTCTCCTGGGATGCCCCTTCCCGGCAGATTCCAGGCCAAAGGTCTGTTGCCGCGCGACGACAGCGAGAGCCGCGGTCTGTCGGCCCCCAGGTCGCCCGGTCTCTTTCTGTTCCTGATCTTGCTGCAACTGGCTCCTTTATGCCACACAGCCTTCCTCGATCTCAGCCTGAAAAGAAGAAGAAACATAAGTCCCGGGACAAAGAGCCTCTGGTGTCACCGGAGGTCCCTTCCCCGACTTCACAACCGGATTCTGACCTGTCGTTCATGGATGTCGCCCCCTCCTTGTCGGTGACGGGTGGGGACCCGGCGGTATGACTGGATTTAGCGTGTTCAGCCCCATTTAAACTATCGTTCTGTGGTTCTCCAATGGAATTGTAATGGATGCTATCGTCACCTTCCGGAATTGAAATCCCTTCTTTCGTCCTACTCTGCAGCTTGTGTGGTTCTCCAGGAATCTCATTTTACTGATGCTCACTCACCGACCATCCGTGGGTTCCGTGTTTTCTGTCGAAATCGGGTCGGACCCCAGCGGGCTTCTGGTGGCGTTTGTACGTTGGTCCGTACAGACATTGCTAGCACGTGGATTCCTCTTCAAACTACATTGGAAGCGGTTGCTGTTAGGGTCCACTTAGACTCTGCAGTCACAGTTTGCAATCTTTCTCCCTCCTGACAGGACTCTTACACCTGCTGCCTTAACCGCCCTTCTTCAGCAACTTCCTCCTCCCTTCCTCCTCCTTGGGGATTTTAATGCTCATCATCCTTTGTGGGGCAGTGCCTTTCCATCTAGACAAGGTCTTCTTATAGACCAATTTATTGCAGACCACGACCTGTGCCTTCTTAATGATGGCTCCCCTACTCATTTCAGTGCCGGTCATGGTACCTTTTCTGCCATTGATCTTTCTCTTTCTTCTCCCTCCCTCCTCCTTTCATTACACTGGTCGCCACACGACGACCTTTGTGATAGTGACCATTTCCCGTTGATTATCACGCTCCCTTCCCGCTCCCCAATGGACAGGTTACCTCGTTGGTCTTTCCAACGCGCCGATTGGCCTCTATACACTGCACAGGTCGTGTTTTCTCCCTCTTTGTCAGGTTGTATTAATGGCGTCCTACGTCACGTGTCATACGCGATTGTTCGCGCTGCTAGCCTTGCTGTCCCGCACTCATTTGGACCATTTCGTCGCCGTCAAGTCCCGTGGTGGAGTACGGCCATTGCCATTGCCATCCGTGATCGCCGTCGAGCTTTGCAACACTTTAAGAGGCACCCATCCGTAACCAGCCTTACTACCTTTAAACGCCTTCGCGCTAAAGCCCGTTATTTAATCAAACAGAGCAAGCGGATATGTTGAGAACGATTCGTTTCTTCCCTTGGTTCTACTGTCCCTCTGTCACGGGTATGGGCTACACTTCGCTCTCTCCAAGGTTGCCATCGGCAGTCCACTCTCCCAGGCCTTCACCTCCCAGATGGTATTTGTACGGACCCATTAGTTCTTGCAGAACATCTTGCGACCCATTTTGCAGTGGCATCAGCGTCAGCCTCCTATCCAGCTGCTTTCCTTCATCAAAAAGAGCGGGCTGAAGCTTCCACCTTATGTTTCACCCCTTGTGAGTCAGAATCTTACATCGAACCTTTTACTGAATGGGAATTTCTTTCTGCTCTATCTTCTTCTCATGATACGGCCCCTGGCCCAGATTCCATTCATAACCAACTGCTTCAACATCTCAGTGCTCCACAACGGCAACATCTTCTTCGGGTGTTTAACCGTATCTGGCTCCAGGGTGACTTCCCTTCTCAGTGGAGGGATAGCATTGTGGTTCCTGTCCTTAAGCCTGGTAAGAACCCCCTATCTGTTGACAGCTATCGGCCAATTAGTTTGACCAATGTTGTTTGTAAGTTCCTTGAACGGATGGTAGCCCGTCGGCTCAATTGGGTCCTCGAATCTCGAGATCTATTGTCCCCTTACTAGTGTGGCTTTCGAGAGGGACGGTCTCCAATCGATCATTTACTTCGCTTGGAATCCGCAGTTCGGCAGGCTTTTTCCCAGCGCCGCCATTTGGTTGCAGTGTTTTTTGACCTTCGCAAGGCCTATGACACGGCCAGGCGCCATCACATCTTACTTACCCTTCATCAGTGGGGTCTTCGGGGCCCACTCCCGATTTTTATCCGCCAGTTCCTGATCCATCGGTCATTCAGAGTTCGAGTTGGTACTGCTTTTAGTTCTCCACGGACCCAGGAGACGGGCATCCCACAGGGTTCTGTCTTGAGTGTCCTTCTTTTCCTCATTGCTATCGATGGACTTGTGGCCTCTGTCGGTCCCTTGGTCGCCCCTGCCCTGTATGTGGATGATTTCTGCATTTGGGTTAGTTCCTCCTCAATGGCATCTGCAGAACGGCAGCTCCAGGTAGCTATACGGCGTGCCTCCGCATGGACCCTCTCACACGGGTTTCAATTCCCTCCTTTAAAATCGCGAGTGGTCCACTTCTGTCGCCGTGCTACGATCCACCCTGATCCAGAGCTCTATCTCGCTGCACAACGATTGCCTGTGGTCCCACAGTTTCGTTTCCTGGGTCTTCTTTTCGACAACAAGCTCACTTGGCTGCCCCATCTCAGACTCTTGAAGGTAGGATGTTTCCGTAAACTCAATGTCCTTCGCTTCCTTGCCCACTCCTCTTGGGGTGCGGACCGTTCCCTCCTCCTCCGTCTTTATCGTGCTCTAGTTCTGTCTCGCTTGGACTATGGTTGTCATGTTTATGGTTCAGCTGCTCCTTCCACACTGCACGTGCTGGATCCAGTCCACCATCGTGGTATCCATTTGGCCACCGGTGCCTTCTCTACTAGCCCTGTTGATTGTCTCCTGGTTGAAGCTGGGATCCCCCCCCCCCCCTTTCTGTTCGGCGGTCCCAGCTTCTGGTGTCTTATGCACTCACTATCCGTTCCTCTCCCATTCATCCTTCCTATTCTATCCTGTTCCCAGACCATGGACGTCGCCCACCCGACTCCGCCCTCGGGCGGGTTTACCGTTTGGGCTGCGCCTTGCGTCTCTTTGCCGTGATTTTGAGCTCTCTTCTTTGTCCTGTCTTCCTCGCTCCCTCCTCTACACCCCTCCTTGGTTAGTTCCTCGGCCTCGAATTCGGATGGATCTCCGCCGAGGTCCGAAAGATTCCATCCCCCCGGTGGTGTTCCGTTCCTTTTTCCGCCAAATTTTATGGGAGTTTCGGGATGCTGTTGTTTTTTACACTCATGGCTCTAAATCTGCTGATCATGTTGGGTATGCCTTCACGTCCTCTGTTGGAACGGAAAGTCATCTGCTGCCACCTACATGTGGGGTGTTTACTGCGGAATTGATGGCAATTTCCCAGGCCCTTACCTTTATTAAACAGTCCCAACACAACCGCGTTTTGTTATGTACGGACTCGATGAGTGGCCTTCTTGCTATTGACCGCTGTTTTTCGCGCCATCCCTTGGTCTTTGCCATCCATGACCATCTCGCTGATATTCACCGTGCTGCTTGTTCCATTGACTTCCTTTGGGTCCCTGGGCATGTGGGTATCGCGGGTAATGAGCTCGCTGATCGTTTGGTTGGGGGAGCAGGTACTTACCCCCCGTTTTCTGTAACCCCTCCTGCAGCGGATTTACGGCTTCACATCAATTCCCACTTCGCACAGTCATGGGCCAATTCTTGGGAGGCTACTCCCCTGTCTAATAAACTTCGTGCAATTAAGGTGACACCAGGCCCGTGGCGTTCTTGCTTTCGCCTCTCCCGAAAGGACTCGACCACACTGTGTCGTCTCCGCATTGGCCATACTAGGCTGACCCATGGTTTTCTTTTGCGTGATGAGCCACCCCCACTATGTGGTTGTGGAGCCTGCCAGTCAATAGCCCACATTTTGGTTGAATGCCCCCTTCTTTTGGCTCTGCGTGCTAAGTACAGACTCCCCCACACTTTACCTTTGATGTTGGCTGACGATTCCCGGATGGTCTCTCTGGTTCTCGGTTTCCTCCGGGAAAGTGGTTTTTATTCTCAGTTTTAAGGTTTTTAATCTCTCTCTGGTGTTGGGGCAGGGCGGTGAGTGTTTGGGTGTCTCCCACTGTAAGCAGTGTTGGGAGATTCCCGATTCACCTCCTTGACCGAAATCCTCTTTTCTTCCCCTTTTACTCTGTTTTTACCCTTTTTTTAAGGCTTGGTTAGTCTTTCTGTTCGCATACGTACTTTCTACATTATAGCAGTTGTACCTTTTAAGTCACAGGTGGTCTTGCCTATGCTGCTTCAGCATAGTGTTGGGTTCATTCTCTTGCCGACTTCCCTCATTTTGTTTTTTACCAATGACAACATGACTGCCCTTTTACGTTTTTCCCTTTTTCCGTTTTATTGTTCTGACTTTACTGAGATGTCCCACTAGCGGAATGAAGCATATTTGAAACAAGGGACTGATGACCTTGCTGTTTGGTCCCTTAAACCTCCAACAACCATCAAAAGGTATTGCAAAGTTGGAGCCCCTGAGTATTCAAAATAATCACATGTACAGATTTTAAAGAAAAAAAGTCCGTACTGAATTAGGTATTAATGGAATTAGTCAGCCACGTTCCGATTACCAGGGATCTGATACACTATTTAACTCCAGGCCAAATAACGATTGTTAGTGAAAGCCATACAACGCTAAATGTTTGAACAGAAAACAAGCCTTAGTTGGGAGGGTTCAGCTAGACAGATCTGTCCGCAAATTGCAACCAACACTTTTTCGCACAGAACTGCGGTAATCAATATTTATTTATATGCAGGTGCAAAAAAGCTCAAGGAATGCTGGCAGGACCACATCCATCCACCAGGGCACTCAGAAGACGGAACCCGCGTCAGCGAAGGCAGAGGAAGCAACGAAACTCCAAAAGGCATCTGCACACTCTCCATAGTAAACAGTCGCTAACCACAACATGGCGATCGCCTCCTCCGTCCTCGTCGAGCGAGCTTTCATAGCTTGCGGAACAGACAACAAGACCAGTCTCCACAGGGAGCCGTGTACGCCTATAAAATGGCTTCAAGGAGCCACAAGACAGCCGCGTAGCGACACGAGAGGAAGGCGGTCGCTAGGGAACGAATCCAGATAGTTACAAAGAGTGGTGGGACTTGATATGAGCTCATGCACAGCTGAGTGTAATTACTAGCAGTCTCTCTGGGGTGCCTGCAATCAGTTAGAAAACCACAAGTGCCCGATATGCTAATTCATTGTTTCTCAAAACCTATCAGTCACAGGCTGAAAATGTAATACATATATTCTTGGTCGAAATAGCACACAGTCAATAAACTGTATAAAATAACTTGCTGGAGGAAATACATTTACACATGGTTATCTTGAGTTCATGTTTATTTTAGTTATAAGGAAAATGAGATTTCAGTGACACAAGTTTCCTAATGTTGCCTCTCAAAATAATTCTGAGATAAAGTATGTTCATTCAAGATAGCACAGCTAAGATTGGTCTAAACAGTTTTTGTTTAATAAATGTATCGTTAAATAATTATTTGAAGATGTAGATGGCAGACAGTAAGATAGTTTGTATCGTATTTACAGTACGAATAGATGATAATTCAGGACGACTCAGTTTTCCAGCCTATGGTTGTTATGCAACCCGCAACACCTTCGAAAACCCCACAAGATATTTTCATAGTCTTTCACTCGCTACACTCAAAATAGTCCTAGAGTGCCGAATAATGAGGGTGATTAAGTTAAAGGTAAGAGTTTTGCAGTAATGAAGCTAGTTAACATGTGAAGGAATATTGGGAGAGGCGCTCTGCATCGCGGTGTAGCTTGCTGTCCAGGTTTCGAGAGGGTGCGTTTCTGAATGAGGTATCGAATATATTGCTTCCCCCTACTTTTACCTCCCGAGGAGATCATGAATGTAAAATTAGAGAGATTCGAGCGCGCACGGAGGCTTTCCGGCAGTCGTTCTTCCCGCAAACCATACGCGACTGGAACAGGAAAGGGAGATAATCACAGTGGCACGTGAAGTGCCCTCCGCCACACACCGTTGGGTTGCTTCCGGAGTATAAATGTAGATGTAGAAGCATTACGTGTGTTACTTTCTGTTACGCCGTTCAGTGCTATGATGCCATGGTGTAATTGGGTTGTTGGGGAAAAAAATTCGTTCAAATGGCTCTGAGCACTATGGGACTTAACATCTGAGGTCATGAGTCACCTACAACTTAGAACTCCTTAAAGCTAACCAACCTAAGGACATCACAAACATCCATGCCCGAGGGAGGATACGAACCTGTGACCGTAGCAGTTGCGCGGTTCCGGACTGAAGCGCCTAGAGCCACTTGGCCACCGCGGCCGGCCGTTGGTGCACCGAGTTAAGCAGCACGATGTGTAACCGGCCAGCAGAAGACGTGACAAGAAGCAGCTCGCCGCATACCAGGGTGTCAGAATCGAGGGCGGCAATCGGATCATTTACGCCAGCTAAGGAACACCATTATTCCACCACCGACTGTGGAAGAAGAACGGCAGACGTCAGCGGCATAAAGCCGTATTTAAGGACCAGCAGCCCACTCGTTAACATTGTCCGCCGTGAAGGGTTAGGAGTGACGCAGAGGGTGTCACGAGCTGCCGCCAGCAGTTCAGAGTCGTCACTGCCATTGCACTCACCGTAATAATGCAGGTCGCTGTCTAGGAGACGCCAGAGTTACGCCGCCGCCGCCGTAGCTATCGTCGGACGCCGTCAAAAGGCGAAAAAGGCAAGCAGCCGCCTGTCATGGGGTCATCGCTTGGTGTGCGTTGGGGTAATGTACTGAAGCCATCGTCTTGAGATCCTACCTCCACAAACGACGTGACCGGGGTCCGGCAGTGGACCTTGACCCGCCGACGCCAGACAGCCACAGCAGGGGATGATCGCTGAGACGGGGAACTAACCTGTCCCGCTGCTACACCCAAGGCGCGTGGTTCCAGCCGCCGCAGTAAGTCCCTGTAAGACGGTGGCGCGGCCACAGAGGCTGCAGATTCGAGTTATGCCAGCGCAGCTATGGACGCAGCGGCGGGAGCCCGGGTAAGCGTCCACCGGACATCTCCGTCACCACCGAGAATATTAGGAGCGGAAGCAAACCTCGCCAAGAGGACAGACAATCAGTGTATTGCAGTTGATAAATAAATGTTGTTATTCTGTCATCAGCAGCCTTCCGTGGACGTACTCCCACCATCCTCTTCCTCAAGCTCGGCAGAGAACTCACGCTGGAGTCCGATGATTGGCAATGAATTCCTGTCGCTGTAAATCGGCCCGATCACACTAGTATCAGATGTGGGCATTTACAGTCCTACAGAAAAACTGAACAGGTCCTTTTTGTAGGATGTTTAATGTAATTACATTTTGTATTGCGATACGTTTTCGCCGGCCGCTGAGGCCGAGCGGTTCTATGCGCCTCAGTCCAGAACCGCGCGACTGCTACGATCGCAGGTTCTAATCCTGCCTGGGGCATGGATTTGTGTGATGCCTTTAGATTAGTTAGGTTTAATTAGGTCTAAGTCTAGGGGACTGATGACCTTAGGTGTGTAGTCCCATAGTGCTTACAGATATTTGAAACATTTGATACGTTTTCACTAGAGCAATGGTTTTCGAGTTATTCCGGAAAAACGCGTTCCAGTGTCACTTTCGTAGGATTGTACCAAAGATGTAATACTGCGTGGAATGGAGGCTGACTGCACGTACCGTGGCACATGAAACGAGTGTTGCCTACTGAAGCTCATCTATCTAACTGAGAGAGAGCGTTAGCGTTCGGTATTATTTAAAACCTGAACACTTACAGAAAACATTGGTGAGAGTCTATGTTAAGACACGACGAAATAACTTCGTAGATAGTACAGAGGGTCGGAGGCAAATGAAATTGTAGCGGAAAGAAGCTTACTTGTCCATTTGTAATCTATTCGCCCTTGTGCCTATATATCTTGTTTCCAATTGACGCGTCACCCATAGGACTTGGAACCTCAGTCTGTCTTTAGTCCAGAATGTACATACATCGACAAACAACCTAATGCTTTCTGGAGAAGTTCACGTAAAAATTTATAACTGTTGAGAAGAAATGACGAATCAGAGTTATACATTCTGCAATACATTTCGTACCAAATAAATTCTCAGTGACCAACACGGTGGCATAATAGAAAATTAAACCATAGAAAATTATTTGGAATCACAAAATTACATTCAGCTGCTAAAACCCCCTAACTTCACTCCTCCATTCTGAATCTCACTTTAATTTTGCATACTATATTAAAGACCGCAATGGGCATAAATTTCCAATTTTGAACACATTTTAATTTAGTTCATTTTCATCGGTTGTTCAAGAGGCACTAGCCTCCTTGTTATTTCTTTGCGGGTACCGAATGGAAACTGTATAATCTCAAGCGTTATACCTGTCAACATTTCCTTTGTAAGTAAAGTGTTTCTCGCAATTTCGTGTATCCTTCGTTAGCCTATCACCTATAAATTTTTCATTTCACTAAAATCCACCGATCTCACGAACTCAATTTAAAGCTTCCTCAAACTAAAGCAAAAATAATACTCTGTGGAAATTCTTTTACACATCTGCGCCCGTAGAATAATTTTGAGGTTATGCGGTAAATACATGTAGTCTTACTGTATTAGTCAACATGGCAGCAGGGTAGCTCTTGTTTTACACGTAGATCGTTGCATACCGAATCTGTAGTGATATGCTACGCTTGTTATAGTGGAACCCATCTGTTAGTTGTGATTTCGAGACAGTACGTTCTTTGTGGACCTACATAGAAGATGAAGATATTGTTAACTGACCGTTCACTTCGTGTGATAGTACAACGAGGCTGCCTTTCAAAGTAAAATCAAAGGAATAAGAGGTACTACTGCGGTCGTTCACTGTCATTGATTCACTGGTTCAGTTGAAACAAATAAATTTGGAACTTATTGAATAAGGCTGAAAGAACAGCCTATAGACATCCTTTACAACGTTCTGCTAATTATGTGCACATACTCAGCAGGGTGGTAATATTACGCAGATTTTAAATTGATTTTTTTCCGTGAATGGTATGAATCTATGGTTTCCAAACTATGATTATACAACTTAAGATTCGTGCCTGAAACCAGTAATCAGGTTCCTTGGTGCTGGTTTGGTTACGTTTCTTGAATCGCTACATTCCTATACATATAATTCCTTAAACAATACCACAGCCAATATTCATTTACATTCTTCATTCGTTGTTTTCCAAGTTGCCACTCAGTTCGTCTCTAATGACAAAAAAAATCTATGCTGCGTTGAGACTGCAATCATTTTCCGAGGATACAGACATTCAGGTCATTTGTTTTTGAATTAAAAATGTGGAAATCGAAATCGCAAAAATTACAACTTGAATTATTCACATTCTCAGCTGTGAATGGTGGCAAATTATAGCAAGATATTTGCTTGAGACAGTTTTAAAAACTTTTTCTTCGTGTGACATGCCACGTTGTTGCTTATCTACAGCGAAACGCCACCGTCTGTCATCTAGCGGAATTTAATTTGTACCCAGAGCCGTGCGTTTGACGTAGCTTTGCGGATTATATTGGACCAGAGACGCATTGATTGCTGAATACCTCTGCCATCTCGCAATATCTCCCTGGAATTAAATATCGTTATTAAATCTTCTACGGACGGAACCTCTTGGCTAGGCAACGAATTCAGAGGTATTTTTAAAAGGTAGCCAAGTTCATCTTGCCAAAGGGAAGTAATAGTAGACGAAGTAGTAAGCCGAGCTGTAACGTTAATAGTTCAGTTCCCGAAGCCAGTATTACACTTTGATTGAGTTTGTTTCCCAGTGGAACATGGAAAAAAGTAGAAAGTTGAATCAAAAAGCCACCGGACCCTAAGGGAAGTGCCAACATACACAAAGAAAGTCACTCAAGCTAAAACTGTTTGAAAGCGTAGCTTAGGTTACGGATGGAGTGGAGTTTGGGCCCGGTGCCCTGCAGGCATGAGCTTATTTCAGAAAAAAAACAGCATTATTAAACTCAATGTTTTCTCGAACAAACTACTAGAATAGCGAGTTAAGCAAAAGATACTTCTAATATTTTGCCCAGCTATGGTTCTTGGTCAACTGGGGGCCTAAAGGACACAAACATTTTAAAATTGCTTCCAACATAATCTTGAAACGAATCAATATTAAACACTTCCTCAGACGACACCCAAAAGAGGCAGTACTAACAAAAATTAATAAATTACAATACTCGAACTCTTGGACAACAAATCACAGCTACGAGTAGAAACAGAATTATCTCCCAATCAATGCAGACATTGAAATCAGCCTTCACTTCGCGCACTTCATACTTACAGGGTGTTTCAAAAATGACCGGTATATTTGAAACGACAATAAAAACTAAACGAGCAGCGATAGAAATACACCGTTTGTTGCAATATGCTTGGGACAACAGTACATTTTCAGGCAGACAAACTTTCGAAATTACAGTAGTTACAATTTTCAACAACAGATGGCGCTGCGGTCTGGGAAACTCTGTAGTACGATATTTTCCACATATCCACCATGCGTAGCAATAATATGGCGTAGTCTCTGAATGAAATTACCCGAAACCTTTGACAACGTGTCTGGCGGAATGGCTTCACATGCAGATGAGATGTACTGCTTCAGCTGTTCAATTGTTTCTAGATTCTGGCGGTACACCTGGTCTTTCAAGTGTCCCCACAGAAAGAAGTCACAGGGGTTCATGTCTGGCGAATAGGGAGGCCAATCCACGCCGCCTCCTGTATGTTTCGGACAGCCCAAAGCAATCACACGATCATCGAAATATTCATTCAGGAAATTAAAGACGTCGGCCGTGCGATGTGGCCGGGCACCATCTTGCATAAACCACGAGGTGTTCGCAGTGTCGTCTAAGGCAGTTTGTACCGCCACAAATTCACGAAGAATGTCCAGATAGCGTGATGCAGTAATCGTTTCGGATCTGAAAAATGGGCCAATGATTCCTTTGTAAGAAATGGCGGCCCAGACCAGTACTTTTTGAGGATGCAGGGACGATGGGACTGCAACATGGGGCTTTTCGGTTCCCCAGATGCGCCAGTTCTGTTTATTGACGAAGCCGTCCAGGTAAAAATAAGCTTCGTCAGTAAACCACATGCTGCCCACATGCATATCGCCGTCATCAATCCTGTGCACTATATCGTTAGCGAATGTCTCTCGAGCAGCAATGGTAGCGGCGCTGAGGGGTTGCCGCGTTTGAATTTTGTATGGATAGAGGTGTAAACTCTGGCGCATGAGACGATGCGTGGACGTTGGCGTCATTTGGACCGCAGCTGCAACACGGCGAACGGAAACCCGAGGCCGCTGTTGGATCACCTGCTGCACTAGCTGCGCGTTGCCCTCTGTGGTTGCCGTACGTGGTCGCCCTACCTTTCCAGCACGTTCATCCGTCACGTTCCCAGTCCGTTGAAATTTTGCAAACAGATCCTTTATTGTATCTCTTTTCGGTCCTTTGGTTACATTAAACCTCCGTTGAAAACTTCGTCTTGTTGCTACAACACTGTGTTCTAGGCGGTGGAATTCCAACACCAGAAAAATCCTCTGTTCTAAGGAATAAACCATGTTGTCTACAGCACACTTGCACGTTGTGAACAGCACACGCTTACAGCAGAAAGACGACGTACAGAATGGCGCACCCACAGACTGCGTTGTCTTCTATATCTTTCACATCACTTGCAGCGCCATCTGTTGTTGAAAATTGTAACTACTGTAATTTCGAAAGTTTGTCCGCCTGAAAATGTACTGTTGTCCCAAGCATATTGCAACAAACGGTGTATTTCTATCGCTGCTCGTTTAGTTTTTATTGCCGTTTCAAATATACCGGTCATTTTTGAAACACCCTGTACATTCATACACAGGTAATGTGCCTGCTATTACTAGTACTACTTCCAGAGAGCTGGAATTTTACCTACAGTAAAATTACAGTCTGATACACAGATCTTAGTGCTAATGGGAAGAAATCGCAATACCAAACGATAATTAATGTTGACTAATTAAATTTCTGGAATACGTTTATCCGCATATGTATGAGATCAACATTGCAAGATCACAGGTTAATGTGAGCGCGAGATACGCTATCAAATGTGAGATGCTGGTACATTAGTAACCGATGTAATTGCCAGTGTGTTTTCAAAATTATTTAGTGGTGGTGGGGTCCTATGCGAAATTTCAAATTGTTAGAAAAGTTGATTATACACTTCTCAAGAACGTTAATTACGTACAAAATTAATGAAAAATTTCTTATATCACCGTTTCGACGACACCCCTCTAAAAATAATGTACCAAATTACCTTTGGCAGTGTGTTTTACTCCTTAAGATTTAATCTGGGTACAAACCAAAAAAAAGGTATTGGATTACTTTCCCCTCTCTATACGCCCTACAAGCTTCATCAAGGACGTTTATTTACACTTGGAAATGTTCGCTTGCTAGTGGATGTTGTTTTGCATTCCTCGTTGGCAGTATAAATCATCGGTACGGTGCCTCTTGAAACATCAATAACTTCGGCTATCATGGTTACGGAAGCAACCCGGAATGGGCAACAACAATTTGCGCACGTTTGCATTCACTTACCTCCGACTTCGGTCAAACTTCTGAACTACTAAAATCAGATGATATGAGGGTGTTAGAGGAGTGAATACAAGAAATGTGGGTATCTTAAAATTATTGATTTTCTGTGAACTCAGGGCTACATTGTCGGTAGATAATTAATAAGCTGCGTACCCAGAACAAGTGGTAACTTTTAATATTTCAAGTAGACTTTCTCGCTCAAAGGATATGATCATTGCAAGATGAAGAAAAGAGATATGAACTGTAAGAAGACCTAAGTCGATTAAAGGCCCCGGAAGAAGATGACATTGTGACAAAACTCTTCCATCTAGTGTGCAAGATGTATGAAACAAGCGAAGAACCCTGATACATAGAAGAGGTAATAATTCCAATACCAAAGAAATCAGGTGCTGAGAGGTGTGAATATTACCCAAATATCAGTTTAGCAGATCATAGTTGCAAAATAGTAACACGAATTTTTTACAGAAGAATGGAAATACGGGTAAAAACCGACCTCGGGGAAGATCAATTAGTATTCCAGAAAATACAGGAAGCCGCGAGGCAATACTGACCCTACGGCTTATCTTACGAGGTAGGTTAAAGAAAAGCAAACCTTCGTTTGTAACATTTGTGGAGTCAGGGAGCATTCGATAATGATCTCTGGAATACTCTCTTTGAAATTCTGTATTAAGTGAGTGTAAAATACAAAGAGCAAAAAGCTATTTACAACTTGAACATAAACCAGACGGCACTTAAACTAGTCGAGTATCATTAAAGGGAAACCGTGGTTGAGAAGAGATCGAGGAAGGGGTGTAGCGTAGCCCCAAAGTCATTCAATCTTTACAATCTTTACATAGAGCAAGCAGTAAAGGAAACCAAAGAAAAATGTGGAGAAGGAATTAAGATTCAAGGAGAAGAAACAAAGACTTTGATGGTTCCGACGCTATTGTAATTCTGTCAGAAACAGCAAAGATCTTGAAAGAGAAGTTGAACGTACTGGATAGTGTCCTGAAAGGAAGGCTTAGGTAACACAATGACATATGAATGTACTCGGATTACATGAGGTTATGCTGAGGGAATTAGATTGGAAAACGAGACAGTTAAGTTGTAGATGAGTTTTGCTGTCTGAGCAGCAAAATAACAGATGATGGCCGAAGTAGAGAGGACATAAGATGTAGACAGGCAACGGCAAGAAAAGCGTTTTGAGAGGAAGAGGAACTTGTTTACATATAATTTAGCTGTAACTGTTAAGTCTTTTCTGAAAGCAATTATATGGAGTGTAGCAATGTATGAAAGTGAAACATGGGCGATAAACAGTTTAGACATGAAGAGAATAGAAGGTTTTGAAATGTGGTGCTACAAAGAAAACTGAAGATTTGATGGGTACATGACGCAACTTATGAGAATGTATTGCATTTAATTTGAAAGAAAACTTTTTGTAGCACAACCTAATTATAATAAGGGATTGGTTAGTAGGACACATTCTGAAATGTCAAGGGATCAAAAATTTATAATTGGAGGGAAGTGTGTTGGGTAAAGGGAGGGAAATTAAGAGATAAATACAGCAAGTAGATTCAGAAGGGTGCACGTTGCAGTTGTTATTCGGCGATGAAGAGGTTTGCATATGATAGAGTAGCATGAACAGATGCATCAGACCTGTCTTCGGACTGAAGACCACAACAACAACCACAATTGATTGGCGACTCCATGGTGTGCTGTGTGGACAACGACCATATATGTTAAATTAAAAGGAAGGTCAGCGTTGACCTTAATATTGATGATTTATTGATAGCAAAATCGATTTCCAATCACATAGTGATCATGGTCAGTGCTGTGGTGTACAAATTAAACTCATAGGCACTGGTATCAAGTTATTATCAGTAACCAAAGCTCAGATATTGTGATCGTTTCTCCAGTTTGGGTTACTGATAATAACTTGAAACCAGTGCCTATGAGTTTAATTTGTACACCACAGCACTGAAGATGATCACTATGTGACTGAAAATCGATTTTTCTATCAATCAATTATAAATATTACGGCCAACACTGACCTTCCTTTTAATTTAACAGCCACAATGTTTGCAAAAGTTGAAAGGAAAAGCAGCTTGCGAGTTTCATTCTTTACCTCATAGGCGTGGAGGTGGAGTTGGTAATTGTAGTGTCACCGCCAGACACCACACTTTCTAGGTGGTAGCCTTTAAATCGGCCGCGGTCCGTTAGTATACATCGGACCCGCGTGTCGCCACTATCAGTGATTGCAGACCGAGCGCCGCCACACGGCAGGTCTAGAGAGACTTCCTAGCACTCGCCCCAGTTGTACAACCGACTTTGCTAGCGATGGTTCACTGTCTACATACACTCTCGTTTGCAGAGACGACAGTTTTAGCATAGCCTTCAGCTACGTCATTGGCTACGACCTAGCAAGGCGCCACATTCAGTTACTATAACCTGAACAGATAATATTGTGAATCATGTACCGTCAAGAGCGACGTTTATTATTAATGGATTAAAGTTAAGTGTCAACTAATTACGTCCGCTTTCTGAATTGAAATTTCTTGTCATGTTCCAGACCTCACGTCAGTAGAGTCCTTCCCTCCTCACGCCAGCCTGCGTGAGCTAAAACGCGTGCATTTCGGCCTCCGTTAGTAACACGGTGTTGGCTCTTCAGCCAACACAACAGTAATAGCTATGTGATTTCGCATATATGCCACAGGACACTGCCGTAGATAAGACATTATGCCTATGAAACAGAGAGCGTTCGAGAATTGGCGAGAATATTTGGAAGAAATGTTTTTAAAATTGTGGACTGACGTGAAAGAAGCAGCCTCCATCATGAGTGTCCTTTTATTTTGCGACAACAGTCTCTCTCCAGGTTCCTGCTTATTGACGTGAAGGAATACGGTGGTGTGCAAATGTTTGCCAAGGAGCAAAGTAGCAGCCGAATGCTCAAAGAAAACACTGTTTACATACCACTTCATCGGGTGGGAAGGCCACCGTTGATGTTCGCTACAAGCATTCTGTTTTAGCAGAAGTAGGACGTGCGAGGAAGGGCGTGAGAGGGAGCAGGATGTACGCCGCTCAACCCGACACCGCGACGGGCCTGTAAAGCCACGAGACAAGCTCGCTTACTCACGTCCAGAGAGTCGAGACGGACCGATGCGGGGCGTCTCCGGATGCAAAGCAACCGAGGGTTGGCCGAGGGACGAGAACGGCGCCGTTTCAGAGGAAGGAAACAAACAAAGATCAGTGTGTTAATACCCACGGGGCTCCGTAAATCCTGGATTTATTCGTTTTCTGATAAGATACGCCACCCCGCAGAGTTCGATAATGAATCTTTAACCAGTGCGCGAAGGAGAGGGTCGGCTGAGGAAGAGGAGCGAGGCGGTTCGCCGGCTGGTTGCGCGAGCGGCGCCTGCAGGTGATCTGCACGCGAGCTAAATCATCCCGCTCGTTTAATTACACTGCTAGGCGGGTCGGGCCGGCAGACACGATCCGCGGGGTCTGGGGTGCGGGGGCGGGTCGCGTGAGCAGGCCGCGCCCGCGTCCGCCCCCTGCTGGAATTAATTCCGCGCCCTGCAGAGAGATATCAGCAGGTAGGCCGCCACGCTGGCCCCTCGCTTCGAGAACTGAACTGCCATCCGAACCGGACTGCAGTCTCGCGTAATTGTGGTGTCGTTTGTGGTAGCAGCGCAGCGGCCACGTACTGCTCCTCTGTCAGAAGTTACCACAACACTCTTCCCTTATATTTCCTCGTATTTCCTCGATGTCTCTCCCTCCCTCTCTCACTATCCCTCTCTCACTATCCCTCTCTCACTATCCCTCTCTCACTATCCCTCTCTCACTATCCCTCTCTCACTATCTCTCTCTGTCTCTCTCTCGCTCTGTCGCTCTCTCTCTCTGTCTCTCTGTCTCTCTCTCTCTGTCTCTCTCTCTCTCTCTCTCTCTCTCTCTCTCTCTCTGTCTCTGTCTGTCTCTCTGTCTCTCTCTCTCTCTCTCTCTCTCTCTCTCTCTCACACACACACACACACACACACACACTACGAGAGATTAAAATTAGAGACTTTCCCCTTACAATTGTTACCACTATGTCCACAGTACTGGCCTCATTCCAGTTGAGACATCAGTTCATGTGGGGGCCGCAGTTGGATTTTAACGCTTCGGAAAACGTCGCAGTATTTCGTAAATTAACCTGGAGTCTTCAAGTAGCGTGTCAACGTGCAGTGATAGGCCAGGAGACAACGCTTGATGAGGTGCTGCTGTCTAAAATGTACGAGAGAATGCTAGACGTAGTTTCTTGAAAGCAGTTTGGTTTTATTCAGAATACCAATACACCGTAATATTTCCCACTGTTTTCGCTATAAAATCCTGTTTTTCAATATAATCACCGTTCAGTTCGACAGCCTTACGCCACCTCACTGGAAGGCCCTGGGATTCAGAAAAATATCGTTCTTGGAAAACAAAACTAGCTCTCTGATCTGACGAAGTAATTAGCGCTGTCGACCGGGTATATCAAACCGGTTCCATATTTTTGGGTTTGCAGAAGGCTTTTAACCTCGTTCGTCAAAAGAGACTCCCAATCAAATTACATGCCTACGGAGTATCGCATCAGTTGTGCGACTGGATTCATGAGTTCCTGCCAGAAAGGCCACAATTTATACTAACAGACGGAAAGTCATCGAGCAAAAAGAAGTAATATCTGGCGTTCCCGAAGGTAGTGCTTATAGACTCTCTCCTGTTCCTGATGTACATAGACGACATAGGAGATAATCTTAGCAGACCTCTTAGATTATTGTGGATAATGCTGTAATTTACCGTTTTATAAAGTCATCGGGTGATCAAAACCTGTTGCAAAGTCATTTGGAAAAGATATCTCAAAGATGCAAAAAGTGGCAATTGAGTCTACATAATGAAAGTGTGAATTCATTTAAATGAGTACTAATAGAAATCGATTACATTTCCGTTACGCGATAAATCACACCAATGTAAGGTCTGTAAATTCAACTAAGTACTTAATATTACTATTATCAACTTAAATTGGAACGATCACATAGATAATGTTGTGCTATTTATTGCAAAAACACTTAGAAAATGAAGCAGATCAACCAAAGACCCTGCTTACATCACGCCTGTTGACACTCTTCTGGAATACTGTTATGCGGTGTGGGATGCGCATCAGATGTGACTGACGGATTAAATTGAAAAGGTTCAAACAGGGGCAGCTGGTTCTGTGTTATCGTAAAGTAGGTGAGAGAGTGGGGTGGCAGTCATTGGAACAAAGGCTTTTCCGTTACTGCAGAATCTTCCCGTGTAATATCAATTAATAAGTTTCTTTTTCTTTAAGACAACATAGTTGTTTGGAGATAAGAGAGATTGATTTACTTATAATCAATTATTCAAAAGGACAGTCACAATCGCATTATTTATTTTGCCGCCAACCGGTTTCAAGTCGCGATGACGACATCTTCAGGGCAATTTACACCATTTGGTCGCTCGCTGGAGTCGTCACCCTGCCTGTGCACGGAAACCAATCGTGAACAGGCAGGGTGACGACCCCAGCGAGCGACCAAATGGTGTAGATTGCCCTGAAGATGACCTATCGCGGGTTAAAACCGGTTGGCGGCAAAATAAATAATGCGATTGTGACTGTCCTTTTGAGTAATTGATAATAAGTTTCTCCTCAGACTGCGAAACTATTCTATTAGTGCTCACCTACATAGAGAGAAATAATCATCACGATAAAACAAGAGAAATCAGAGCTACCTCAGAAATATTTAAGTGTTCGATTCTACCTGTCGCTATTCGAGATTGGAAGGCAGAGAAATAGGTTGAAGGCAGTTTGATGAACACTTAATTGTGACTTACAGAGTAATCACGTGGATGTAGATACTTGTATGCCCGCGTGGTACAACTCTATAGGTCGACGTTGGAGGCAAGTCTTGCTTGCATCAACAGCCTTCCCTTCATGCACGTACTACTTCCCACAGAATACGCCCTTCATTGGAGATCGGAACTTGTGAGATCTGATCTGCGCTGTATGGTGGATGAGGAAGGATCGTCCTATAAAGTTTTGTGAGCTCCTGTCGCGGAGCTATTTGTGGACTTGCATTGTCATTGATAAGGAGAGGTCTGTTTGCATTTAGGGTGGCACCGAGTACGCTTCTATTTCTCGAGGGTAGCACAATACATTTCCGATTTGATATTTATGACATGAGGAAGAGCATCGAAGAGAAGATTCCCTTCAAAGTCCCGAAAGACCATCGCCATGACTGTACTGGCTGAAAGGGTGCGAATTTGAAGTTTTTCTTCAAATAAGAGTTGGTGTGGTGCCATTCCATCTGCTGCTGTTTCCTTCGGGTTCGAAGGAATGAACCCATGTTTAATTGTGTGTGATGAAGTTCGAGAAAAATTGTCACTATCACCCTCATAACGCACATATGGTATTTCGTTTTACGGACTTCTGTTAGGTTGTGTCAGCACTACCAACAGAGACGTTCAGTTGAGTGGCGAGATGTTTGATTTTGATCCGCCGATAACCTCGAATGAGAGTGTCCGCACGTTACAGCATTGCAAGAGGCACAATTGTATGCGGCCGGCAGGCACGCGGGAAATCGGACAAATTTGGGCGAACGTGTTACGATGATGACAGACGACTCGCCTAACGACTCCCAGTTTTTCTATTCACTGGCAGGTCTCCGTAGATATTCTGCAAGCGCCTATAAATATCTACGATGCTCTAGTTTTCCGCGAAAAGAAGCTCAATGAGGACTCTCTGCTTGGAACGCACGTCCGTTACAGACGCCACTTTGAAGGCCACTTTTGCACCACCACCTGCCGGAAATTGATAAAACTATAGGGGATGAAGCGGGAATACTTCACTATGTGCTACGTTCTGAAGAAATAGGGAGAGACAGAGAAACACAGTGAGAGAAATAGAAAAAAACTAATTCACATTAACTTATCCATAGGGTGGAGCTGAGCTTATAAATTAATGTGCCTTAGGTCTCACTACGTCTTCTTATATAGCGTGATTCCGTAATGACGATATAAACTTACAGAGATGGTGGACAAAGGTAAACGAATCAGTCTGAGGTACGGTAACCTAATCCGAAAACGACTGACTGAAAAGCTATAAGTGAAAAGCGTTCTGATACCTTATTTACTGCAGCAAGTGTTCGGATTTAAATTCTTTGGAATGAGGTACTATGTACCAATATGAAGAAAAATTGTCTCTTTAAATTGCATACATTCGTGGAATGAGCACTTGTCCCATATAAGATACGTGTTTCGTAGCAGCAAACATGAACAATGCTCATATCTCTTGGAGTGTTTAGGGTGTGTGTTTACTTGACATTTTTCCTTTTTTGGTCCATACTACCTACTTCCAACATGAGAAAAGCAAAGAGAGTTCTGTAGAAGTAGTCCACAGCAAGAAGTATCAAAACGATTTGTCTTTGAACTTTAGGCTCTCTCTTTTCTGGTGCAAGGTACATTGTCTCAGACTGATACTTATTCTCCTCCATCAGCCTTGAAAGTTTGTAACATCATCACAGAATCACCCTTATTTTAGACTAGGCGCTGTGTGCAACGGCTGACAAGCAACGAGACGTAGTTCGCTGAAAGTATGGTTGCTACGCTAGCCAACAACGGAAGTGAAGCACACAGAAAACATGGTCGGATGAAAATGTAGCTTCGTACACATAGACAGTATCTGCGGGTATGTAATTGTTAGAGTTGTAAAAAAAAAAAAAATCCAACATCGCAAGAAACACCTCTTTATTCAACACATCGGTTTCCATAGACTTGACTGTGACCTTCATGTCTTAAAATATTTTTGTTGTAAAACATGTTCATTTTACGCTGAACGTCACGCACAATATGTCCAATGGATAAAAATCAGGATACTATAGAAGGTTAGTCATTGCTAAAACACTTAAAAACGTGAAATGCCTTGTGCAAAAGGCCAATTCTGTGTGGCAAGTCGATCAGCCACAAGACTGCTTATTGCTATTGCTATTTATGATGTTGTGGAGGACACAGAGTAGCTCTGTGTCTCATGTCGTACAGCATTCTCAGCACCTGACAGAGTTTGAACATGACCTAGTTGTAGGTCTTCATTTTACTGTCTGGCCGAATTGTGTGATATCTGTAGGTGCCCGGCGCCCCAGTTGTTAGAATGCTAGGAAATGACTGTGGACACGTCATAAACGCCAAAGGAACATTATTAATTCATAACACCTAGCTTGGTGATATCAATGACCTTCCCCGAGTCCTCGCTGACTCGTAGCGATGACACCAGCTTCGAGCCGCACCAGTCTTGCTAGCGCAGCGCCGCGTGCTCTGATGTAGCGAAGGAATTTCCTTACTTCGTACTTCGGCCGCGCGTGGCTGGTGGCGCCCGGCTGGCTGGCTGGCCGGCCCGGCTGCAGACAGCAGGCTGCTGCGCGTAGGAGGCTCTGGGTTGGAGTCCCGGCGCTGTCGGCACGAGAGGCGTTCATGTAGTGCGGAGTGTACTCTATCCCACCCCGTCTTCTTCCCTGCTCCTTCTGGTGGCTCGTCCGCGGTGGACGGGCGGAGTGAGCTGCAGTCCCCCATCGTCGTTGGCTCACCCGATTGTGTCGGAGGATGCACAGGGCCTAGGCCTTGCACGATCTCGACGACGGCTCACTGATGTGGTCAGCATTGGCGGCGAGCGAGTCTGCGGCGATGTCTTCTAATCCTGAGTTGATGATTGACAGTGGCAGCAGAGAGGACCAGAGCTGGTACTGTCCCCTCACGTCTGCTGCTGGATGGGCTGCCATTACTGCAACATCTCCTTAATAAAGATTAACATGTCGATCATCGAGCTGATCGCTACGCAGCGACCCAGTACACATCTAACTGCAAGTCTAACTGCGAGTGCCTTGTTGCTATCAAAGCTTGCATATATAAAGGAAGCACGAGCGACGTCCTGACGTCATGCTCGTTTGTAATAAACGCATTCATTCCACTTATGCTGGTGACTTATCCATCATACTCGCCCTTTGGATGTTCTTGTGACAGAGTTACGTGTTGTTACGGCAGACTTATGCGAAGTTGTGAAATGCAGTACAGCTCACGCTATACCTCTGTCTTATGGTCTACGGAAGTCTCTGTCTAACACAAACCCGCGTGCTAAGCAATTCTCTCTCAGCTGTTGTGTGTAACCAGGCCACTGCCCATGCGTGACGACACTTTCCGATATATGTGCAGTCCTCTTACCTCTTGGCTAACCTACTGCCTCTGGCTCTCGGCATAGGCAACGAAACATTGACAATATTCTACGTTTCCCACTCTTTACTATTCCGCAACACTACATATCTAGATTTGAGGGTCATTCAGGTGTGACTTGGCCCTATGGTGGACTGTTTGAGAACATGAAGGCACGCACACAGGTCGACGTTCCAAAGGAGGAACTGAAGAATGAGTGGGCTCAGTAAGGGATTTCAGACGTGCAAAATATATTGGAAAGGGTGGATAGGGATCTCCTTCATCCTTACCTCTAATGGCACAAAACTCCCAGAGCATAGCAAGGTAGGTTTTCTTCATCTATGTGTACTGCTATATGTCCGTAACCCAATGCGCTAGTTTTCTTCATCTATGCATACAGCTGTCTGTCCGTAACCCAATGCGCTGTTTTATATACCAGTGCTTTGGGCACACCTCCTTAGGATGTAAGGGTGAAGCCACTTGTGGTAAATGTGGTAAGGCTGTTCATAATGGCGTAGGCTGCTCCTTCCCTCCAAAGTGTGTAAACTGCTCAGGAGGTCATCCTGTCTGAAACAGGGAGTGCAGCGTCTTCCTTGAAGGACAGAAGATACAGGAGATTAAGAAATTGACGTAAATAGCATATGGGAGTGGCCAATAAGATCTATAAGGCCCTGTAGTCACCTACATTTACTACATGTTTTGCTTCAGCCTTTAAACAGCCTGTTTCAACAGTCGTTTCTTCTACACAAATGGAGGCTGCTGGTATCATCCAGCTGAATGTGCTTGAACACCGCAACAGCATCAAAAATTAGTGGACCACATCGTATGGGTGATACATCATGCCGTTGACCGAGCCACTCCAAAATCCTCACGTCACCTTAGGGGGCAATCTGTACCTTGGTGGACAGACGAGTGCCGTTCAGCAATCCGTGACAGACTGGCAGCTCTTCGACAGTTTAAACGCCGGCCAACAGAGGACAACCTCAGTGCCTTTAGAGTCGCGATGGCCAAAAGGTTTGACACGTCATTAAGGAGAGCAAGGAATGGTCATGGCTAGTGCTCCTGAACTCTCTCGATCGTTCCGCTTGTTCTGCTACAGTAAGGGAAGCCATCCGGCGGATTTCCGGTAAACACAGTCGATTACCAATACCAGCGGCGTTCAAACAGGTGTCTCAAAAGAAAGCCCATAGACATCACGCAGTCAAGGACTGAGCTTTTTTCAAACACTACTGTCAATGCAAAAAAGAATCCAGCGTTTAGTCGTTACCATGTGACTGTCGAGAGCGCCAAGTTTTACTTCAGATCCAACGGTTATGAGTCCAACAACTCCTCTTTCTCACTGTGGTAGTTGGAATCGGCAGTATCTGAGACCCGTGACACTGCATTCGTTGACAACCAAGTCCAGTACTGCGTGTTTCAACCTTGCCACTGGCATCACAGGAAATCCTTCCCGAATTTTTTAATCGTATATGGTAGACAGTCCACTGCACCAACTCATGGAGGGAGGCAATTTTAGTACCTCTCCTCAAAACAGGGAAGGACAGCATGTGTCCCAGTAGTTACCTGAGTATCACCCTAACGACCCTGTATTGAATGGTTAACCGTCGTCTGATCTAGTTGTTACAGACCAGGCAACCACGTAGCCGCTATTATTGTGGCTGTTGGAGATTTCGTTCAACCGTCAAAAACCGGACCCTACTAGAGGCGACTATTCAGCAGGTTTTCCTACTTAAGCATCAATGTCACCCTTATTCTTTGATATCGGCGGGGCATACGGCTCTACTTGGAAACCAAGTACTCTCGAACAATTCTAGCAATAGGGCTTCTTATCGAAGCCTTTTTAGGTCCCGTGCTGTCGGATCGCTTTCAGCAGCAGAATGCTGTTATGTCAGGGTAGTTTTTTAAGTTGTACCCTCTTTGCTATAGTCATAAACAGTATCATATCTCTGTATCTGTGGTGAGGCCAAAGATTCCTCACTCACCATCCGGCGGCAGCTCCCCTTGGTGCATCAGGCATGTAAGTTCCTCGCAGTTCCGACTTCATCTGCATACGTTAATGTTGCTCGTCGCCTCTGAAACGCCTTTCCTCTAACCGTCCACGAGTCACAATGTCATTTGGGGTCCGTATGCGGCGCGTGCTGGAGTCGTTCGCTCTGGAGCAAGTACGAATGTAACTCCAGGGTTTCAATTGTCTGCCGCCCTGATTACTGCAGAGGCCCAGGATAAGTTTAGATTTAGTGGAATATAGGAAAGACTGCACTACTGCTGATATTTTTAATGCGAAATTTTCTGCCATTTTTGTGTGAGCACCAAAACTACGTTGCTGTCCTTATCGACGGTTCTAAATAGGCCCCTTGTTTAGACACTTTGAAGGAGTTACGAATTAACAGAAATCGGGCGAGGGCGCAACGTGTGAATTGGGATAGCCTTGAACCTCAGCCTCTGTTCCAATGGTGTCTTCAAGACCCGACTGCCTCAAGACCCGACTACCTCAAGAATTTAGCCTTCGATGCAAAATTAGATGCGATCTTGCGGGCCTGGAGCAGATGAGACGTTTCTCCAATGCTAAATTTCATGTCCGTTCCAATTCTCTGAGTGCCTTTACTCTCTCCATCATTTTTACTCAACAGATAAAGTAGTCCATAATATGCAGAATGACCTTCTCCAACTACAGCGACTGTGGGAGGAGGTGTTTTTTCTGCTGGGTACCAGGAACGTGGGTACAGTTGGAAACGAATGGGTGGATCTAGCAGCCAAGGAGTGTCGTGGCCTTCAGTTATTTCAGTGTGCCATCCCACTGTATACCCTTACCTCGCTGCTGAGGTACAATGTCATGCGTCGGTGGGGAGACGAGTGGCTGGAAGCGACAGACAATATGCTCTGTCTAGTAAAGCCCACAACTCGGTCTTGACGTACCTCCTTCCAGCCATTTCGACAGGGCGAGATTCTCCTTAATCGTCTTGGCGTAGGCCACAGCACTATAACGCATGGCTTCTTGCTCCGGCAGGAGGACCCTCCAACGTGTGGTGCTTATGGCGTACAGATCGCAGCGCGCCACAGGTTAGTGGACTGTGTTTTGTTTTCCGACCAGCGGGCTATGACAGATTTGCCGCCGGATCTGCCCTGTTTTAAGTAACGTTCAAACGAATGTGGTTCGCGGTTTAAAGTTTTGTGAATGGTCCAACCTTTTTCACAGATTTTAGGGAAATGATTTTAATGTGTTAGTAGGGTGACTGGCTCATCAAGGTTCTTTTATGAGACACCAGCTAGTCATATTCCCCTGTGGCTTCCTTTCATTTCTTCTGTGTTTTGTTTTCTCTATGTTTTAATTCCAGTTACAGCAACTGTCCCTCTTCCTGAGCTGTTTCAGTACATGCGAGATGGAGTGACTGCACGGTCATTTCGAGTGCTTGAGTGTGCAACAATTTTAGAGATTACCTCCACATTCCTTTTTTTTAATGAGTGTATTGGTGCTGATTACCTCTATGTTGAGTGTCAATAGGACCCAAACACTCACTCTCAATCTCTCTCTCTCTCTCTCTCTCTCTCTCTCACGCACACACGTAACTCACGCAGACATTTTAATTTGATCTTACCCACATCACCTTCTACTAGCAGCCACAGAGCTAGCACAGCAGTATGGATCTCATCAATGTACATGGGGAAGGGAAATACAGAAGCGTCCGATCTTACCCGTCGGCTTTGACCCATGACGTCACAAATACCGCGGAAACGACCATAAACAACAATTCCAATATGGCGGATATAAAAACATCGAATACGTATTGTAAACACTGAAATACGCAAGTTTCACAAAAAGCCTAATGACTGTAACGGGACAAGCGTGGGAAATTGGGGGTTTTTGGATGGGGAGAAACTAAATATGTCGTTATGCGGTGGGGGGAGTCTGCAGTGCCCCCCCATCCCCCCACAGGCTTCATTAGTGTCAAATCAATATTTTCGAATCATAGGCGGCCGCTGCCGCGGCCGCATTCCAAAAAAAAAACTCCCAACCTAACCTCAAGTGGGCTACGCTACAGATCAATATGTTCATCAAATTGCTTCATATTACGTATACATGTTCTTTAAACAAGAGTACATCAAACCATGTATTAGGTTTTCCGCGCCGTAATGACGTCACACACCACAACACGCTTACGTCACGGGTCAAAGCCGACGAGTAAGATCGGACCTTTCTGTTGACCCTGGGGAAGATCTCGTGCTAGTAGTGCACACACCAAAAATGCTTGCTTTCCAACTCGTGCCTGATCCGGGGTGAAAACGTCAGTTTAATAGTGCGCTGTCTCATATCACGAAGGGATCCTTGACGATGCATAATTTCAGACAAAATCCGCGTGGATTGACTGATAAAGAAGCTGAAGAACAATGGCATGTGAAATGCACACTGCATCAGCATGAAATTCAAACCGAACTGTTAACTATAATATAAATTCAAACTGTTGAATCAGCTCGATGCAAAGCTCGTTAATCCCTTTTGGTATATACAAAATGGGATCTAGCTCCCTAGAAAAAGAAGTAGAGGAGATCAAATTTACTGGTCCCTTGGTTTTCTGCCCACTCTCCTGACGGTGCAGTTTATCACTTACACCGTACCTCTCGCTTGTATTATCTAACATGAGAAGACAGAAATTTACCTGTAGCTCCATAAACTAACTAATAAAAATATCAAAGGCAGCACTTCCGTCGGGCTTCAGCTATACCTACCTTAAATTGCCAAGAGGTTTTACCCAACTTGTCATGCTCATTGAATCCTATACACTTTTTTACACGTAGGCTGACTGTCCCGTAAGACGTTCACGTTTTTCCAACGTCCTCAAGATGATACAGAACCATCACAGAGCACAGCATCGTCTCACAAGTGGAACCAAGGCTGAGGTCCAAGGCTATACCCGTGGCGTCGCGCAAAAGAGAAGCCAATTAAGCCATTGCGCCCTCTCCCGATTGCTGCTGATTCGTAACTCCTACAAAGGTTTGTCTTCTTGAAGTAGGTTATCCATGGGCACGACGGGGCTTCCATGCTGACGATTGCTACACGTACGTAGTGAACCCAGTACAGTTTACACTTAATACGAGTAAGGTAGTAAATGAGAACACTGTTACAAGAAAGGTATGAATGGCCACTGCCCCCTGACCCCTCTTTGTCTTTGCAGAAAAAAGAAAAATTACAGTGCTGTGGACTATCAGTTAATAACTAGGGATTCAGGTGGATAGATCTTGGATCGGAACACCATAACGGAAGGACTGGAGTCCCCATATAACTGTTTCAGTATTCATCTTTAATACATGCCTTGCCTTTATTATAGTGAAATGCGTTTTTAAAACAGTCAAGAGTTAAATTGAAAGAGCAGACTTCACAAAATTAAACAGCTGCCACTAATTATGAGCCACCAGTCATTAAGTATGCGCCAAAATGAAACAACTGGAAAAAAAATTAAAAATTATCAACAAAATTCACTGAGCAGTTTAACTAAATGACCTTTAACAGCAGTCATCAATTATGAGCTCACTGTTACGCAATATCGAGCAAAGGTACAGAATATTTTATAAACTGGTGAACAGTCATTGAATATTTAGCAACAGTTAACCAAAATTCTCTGATGAGATTTTAAGCAAATGATTTTTAAACAGTTGTTATAAATTATGAACTAACTGTCTTTCACTGGACAGCAAAATACAGATTTTATTGTCAATTAACATTCACCGAATAAGCTGCTTCAAGTATCTAAATTTCGTGGTCAGTTTTAAGCAAATAATTTTAATCAGCTGCCATAAATTGTACAGGTTCATTCGCTCTCTAGGGGCAGCGTCTCTGATTGCCAACTCCAACATCCTCAGTCCCTGGTTCGAACCTCCCCATTGCTTCAGTTTTGAATAAAAATCATCAGCAATGATGGCCGAAGACTTTCGGTTGTGAAGAGAACCTCATTCTGTGAACGGTCTTGTCAAAGAGGGCGAAAGAGTGGGAAGACGTTCAGGGCACTCTCCTGCCTTTGGGGTGGGACTCTGCTCCGAAAGGCGGAAGAAACAGTAATGATCAACGGCTTGAGAATGCAGAACGCAATGGAAACGACTGCATTAACGGCACATAGTGCGTATCCACAATATATGTTGCCGGTATTAAAAAAAAAGTGTTATGTTGAACTCTCCATTGGCAAATGATTCCAAACTAGACCCCATTTGGATCTCTGGGAGCGGACGGCCGGAGGGTAGGTACCTATGAGAAAATGATTGAATCACAAACCAAAGGATATAGCTTTGAGTCGGGGCGTGGCAGGGAAACTAGAAGCTCTGAAAATTAAATGATGTAACTTAGCCTAGATAAAGTGGGGGTCAGTGAAGTGAAATGGAAAGAAGATGAGGATTTCTGGAGTTTAGGGTAATATCAACAGCAGCAGCAAAAGTAAAATAGGAGTAGGATTCGTTTTGAATGGGAGGGTAGGACAGAGGGTCGGTTACTGTGAATAGTTCAGTGATGGGGTTGTTCTCATCAGAATCGTTAGCAAACCAACACTGACAATAATAGTTCAGGTATACAAGCAAACATCAGAATACAAAGATGAAGAAATGGTGAAAGTGTGTGCGATATTGAGTGGGTGATTCAGTAATTAAAGGAAGATGAAAATCTAATAGTCATAGGGGATTGAAATGCAACTGTGTAAGAAGCAGTAAAAGCAAGTGTTATAGCAGAATATGAGCTAGCGTGAAAGGAGAAGGACCAATTGAGTTCTGCAGTAAATTTCAGTTAGTAACAGCGCATACTCTGTTGAAGACTCTCAAGATATACTTGGAAATGGCATTGATATAGGGGGAGATTTCACTTAGATGGGAAGATGTGGTTCATTTGTAAAGGAGACCGCTTATAAAACACTAATACGACCTATTCTTGAGTACTGCTCGAGCGTTTGCGATACCTATCAGGTCGGATTGAGGGAGGACATAGAAGCAATTCAGAGGCGGGCTGCTAGATTTCTTACTGGTAGGTTTGACCATCACGCGAGTGTTACGGAAATGCTTCAGGAACTCGGGTGGGAGTCTCTAGAGGATAGGAGGCGTTCTTTTCGTGAATCGCTACTGAGGAAATTTAGAGAACCATCATTTGAGGCTGACTGCAGTACAATTTTACTGCCGCCAACTTATATTTCGCGGAAAGACCACAAAGATAAGATAAGAAAGATTAGGTTTCGTACAGAGGCGTATAGGCAGTCATTTTTCCCTCGTTCTGTTGGGAGTGGAACACGGAGAGAAGATGCTAGTTGTGGTACGAGGTACCCTCCACCACGCACCGTATGGTGGATTGCGGGGTATGTCTGTAGATGCAGATGTATATTACATCATGGTTAGGTAAAAATTCCCAAATCAGATACTGGATCATAAGTTGTGCCCACGAGCAGGTATAGTCTCAGATCACAGTTTAGTATTGATGAAGAATAGGGTTAAGGTTAAGAAATTAGTTGGAAAAATCAGTGCTCAAAAAAGTGGTGTACGGATGTAGAGAGGAATGAGGACATGCGTTTGAAGTTTTCTGAGGCTGTGGATACTGCGATAAGGAGTAGCTCAGAAAGCTGTACATAGAGGATGCAATTGGGGAAATAATAGAAAACTTCAAGAGTGGAATTAAAGCTGAATTTGAAAGGATATCATGATAAGATTCGTTGATGAAATTGCTATCCGCAGTAAAAGCTATGAAGAATTACATGACGAGTTGGGTGAAATGAGCTGTCTAAGGAGTACAGAATTTACAGGACCGGCTCAATGGAATGAACAGTCTTAGAATAGAGAATTTGGATTAAGAGAAAGTCAGACAGATGGAAGTAGCAGAAATGAGAACAGCAAGGAACTTAAAATCAGAAGTGGTGAACACATGAAGTTAAGGAATTTTGTTACGTAGTCAGCAAAATTACCCATTACGGTCAGACTAAGGAGGACATCAAAAGCAGAATATCACTGTCGAAATGGGCACCTCTGGCCAAGAGAAGTTTGCTAGTATCAAACGTAGGCCTTAATTTTAGGAAGAAATTTCTGAGAATGTGTGATCGGAGTACAGTTTTGGAGGGTATTGAAACATGGGCTGTTGGAAAAAACGAAAAAAAAAGAGAATCGAAGCATCTGACATACGGTGTTGCAGAAGCCTTGGTCCTTGAAGAAGTACCTCTTGTATGACATCCGTGTGTGAACACCACATAGAGTGGGGTAAATGAAGTGTCCCTTAAGAGAGGATACGACTGGACGTCAATGCATTCATGTAACCACACCCCGTGACCCGGACACCACATGCACGGGTTTATCAGGGTGACTGGAGAAACGCAAAGGGGACGATGGTTCTCACATTGGGGCAGCGGGTGTTCACTGTCGAAAGTTACGTGACAACATAGTCGTGGAAACAGTATGGTCGATTATTCGATGAGAAGTTTAATGGTGTTAAAGCCCCAGCAAAGAGTGCCATGCAACGCTTAAGGCGCAAATGGCCTCAGACCGGACCTGTTTAGAACAAGCAGCAATTCCAGGAGAACAGCTTCGATGCGCCTTCAGCATCTTGCTGATCACGAGCCGAAAGTTCTAAGAGATAAATGGTGGTCACTTTGGACATATGGTATCGTTAGGTTGGTTCTGTATTTCTTTCCTCTGGTGTGTTTCTTTGTGGTTTGGAACTCTGTTCTCTGGGCCACTTTTATTTGCCCCACCCTGTATTATTCTTATTGCCTATTTTTTCTTGCAATCAATCGTTTCTTCACTTGATGATTTACCCCAAAAAATTATACCATATGACATTATTGAGTGGAGATACGAAATATATGTCTGGGGGTTTATACGCTAGTTTTCAAGACTAGCAAATATACGATGAGCAAATATTGCTGAACCTAATTGTTTGAGAAGCTCAGTATGCATCCAGAGAAAGCCTACTTGGGAAGTCTCCTAGAATAAGGTTTAAATGATGATTATAGGAATACTCCACAGCACCCAACGTACCGCTCCCGTACCGATCGTGAGGACAAGATTCGATTGATTAGAGCATGTGCTGAGTAATTTAAACAGTCATTTTTCCCGCACTCATTACGCGAATGGAACGTGACTAGCTCCTAAAAACAGGGAAAACGGAAAGCACCCTCTTCCGTTCCCGTCACAGTGGTCTGCAGCAAATGGATGTAGATTTATATGTAGGATATAATTACATAACCCAGTATCACACGCTTTCCCTTAGCGTCTCCTATTGGCACCCCAGACTGATCGCGAATTGGCTAGATATGTGCCTTCGACCCACTTAATGGTTTTACGTATGACCAGAATTTTCTAGGGTCCTGGGCAAGATCTTTCGTTAAGGTGTGACATTTAAAGTTGTATACTTCGCGCATTGATATTCTAACGGGTGTACGAATGTCTAGTAACTTTGTACAGTCTTTTCTTTTTTAACTGAGAGTGCTACGTTCTTTATTTCCTTAGAATTTTCAGAATTTGATTATTAAACCACGGTAGGTCCATTCCATCCTTAATCCACTTACTTAACGCATATCTCTCCAGAGCATTATTTATCATCAGTTTAGACTTTGGCCATAGGTCCTCTACGTCCGTTATATTGGTTCTAAATGACGTCCGTTCATTGCCTAAGTGGGATTTTAACAATTGCTTCCCTGATTTTTCTAGCACAAATACTCTCCTGCACTTTGTGAGAGATTTATCAATCGTAACTTTGTTTTATAATTTGACTCGGGTGCACCACTGCATTAACGGCTCTAATTAAATATCCCGTTGGGAAACTACTTTATCCAGCATAAAAGTCATAAGCTGAGCCCTTAAATTAACATCAGAGGTATGAAAAATATTCCGCGCTCCGATGCCACTAATAAAACATTTGAACCCAGAATAGCAATTCCAAGCGCTAAGTGATTCGTGCGATGGTTTAAAAACTGCGTACTACACAAGCGACTGAAAGTAAAATGTACATGTTTTTGTTTGTGTTCAATATGAAAGAAAGGGATTGATCACTGAATTGAAAGCATATTATATTGTTCCAATGAAATTCCACTTGCTGTGCCTCGTACAATTAAGTTCCCTAATAGCTTGGACATGATAGCCCTGGCCCGGTGCAGTACAGTCTTTATCTTAATTCCTCAGAAAATCACGGCTGTCAGTGTATGGAGTGCTTCTTGTACTTAGATCATTATTCCACCCCCCGACAACTTCCACTTAAGTGCTCCATTCCCTACAGTGTGATACTGAGTAACATCTTGGACGTTTTTGCCAGTAATAACATTAAACAGATTTTTAGACACATATTAATAAAAGTAGTTTGTCCCATCTCTCGCCGTTCTCTCATTACTTGGCACCATACGATATTCGTTTATTCCCTTCTACGTATTAATACTTTGAGCCAGAACAAGAGCGTGTGTAAATGGAGCGTTACAAGAAAATTACAAATCAAAATCTTAGTTGCCTTATTCACGAATAGCCGGCCGCTGTGACCGAGTGGTTGTAGCCGCTTCAGTCCGGAACCGCGCTGCTGCTCCGGTCGCAGGTTCGAATCCTGCCTCGGGCATGGGTGTGTGTGATGTCCTTAGGTTAGTTAGGTTTAAGTAGTTCTAAGTCTAGGGGCCTGATGACCTGAGATGTTAAGTCCCATAGTGCTTAGAGCCATTTGAACCATATTCATGAATAATAGTTGCTGAGAGGGCTATGATGAACTATTCCACTAAATTAACTTCAGGAAAGATTTCTTGTTTCTTCTGAAAGTATGAACAGTTCCGCATTTGCAGTGAAACGCGTCAGGCAGGAGCCACTCCATCGTTTCATTTTTTATTACTATTATTCTCTCATCTTTCGGGCAGTAATTAGATTCATTTTTCTTTCCTTGCTCAAGTAATCGCAGAGATTATTGAAATGGGATCCATACTGTAGCAGACGTCATAACATCCCTCTAATAACGTAGTTCCCATTAACTGTTTATTGGGTCTGCATTTTGTACAAGGCTAGTAAATTATCAGTCTCAGAAACTCTTCTCAGCACTGTGACTGCTGTTAGCTGGAGGGTCGAGGCTCCGTATGAACAGACAGCGACCGACTCTCCCGAGGCACAGCCGTGCCGCAGCCACAGGAATGTCCCCCATCCACAGAACCTAGGACCAGCGGTGAGCCACCGCTGTGCTGAACACTGTGGACTGGCGCCAAGTTGGCGAAGCAGGGTGACTTCTTCGAAGGAACTGGACACCTGTGTGACACTCGTTGCTTGCAGTTGTCTGCACCGTAACTTCTTTCGAGAGTGAGTGTCCCCTACGAAACTGATAGTAATTTGAATCTTTATGGAAGATTAAAGCTGTGTGCCAGACGGATACTCGAACTCGGTACCTTTGCCTGTCATGGGTAAGTGCTCTGCCGTCTGAGATACCTAACCACGACTCACCACACCTCCTCAAAGCCTTATTTTAGGCAGTACATTGTCTCCTACCTTTGAGTTCGATTCACGGTCCGCATGCAGTCTTCATTTGCCAGAAAGTCTTGTATGAGCCCACAGTCAGCTGCAAAGTGAAAATTTCATTCTGTTAGTAACTTACTTAACTTGGTCAAAATAAAGATTAGCTAAATAAAGAATGGCTAACTTGGTAAATAAACCTTTTGGAGGAGAGCGGGCTAGTTTTGTTACGTAGCTCTACGTTGGAAGAGCATCTTACAAACTTTCTGACTGGAAAATTGGCAGTTTTGGCTTTTTATCCGCAGGGAACTAGGAGGAACGTTACTTTTGCGGCATTCATCGTTTTCTACATCTACATATCTACATACATACTTCGCAATCCACCAAACGGTGCGTGGCGGAGAGTTCCTCGTACCACAACTAGCATCTTCTCTCCCTGTTCGTCTCCCAAACAGAACGAGGGAAAAATGACTGTCTATATGCCTCTGTACGAGCCCTAATCTCTCTTATCTTATCTTTGTGGTCTTTCCGCGAAATGTAAGTTGGCGGCAGTAAAACTGTACTGCAGTCAGCCTCAAATGATGGTTCTCTAAATTTCCTCAGTAGCGATTCACGAAAAGAACGCCTCCATTCCTCTAGAGACTCCCACCCGAATTCCTGAAGCATTTCCGTAACACTCGTGTGATGATCAAACCTACCAGTACCAATTCTAGCAGCCCGCCTCTGAATTGCTTCTATGACCTCCCTCAATCCGACCTGATAGGGATCCCAAACGCTCGAGCAGTACTCAAGAATAGGTAGTATTAGTGTTTTATAACGGGTCTCCTTTACAGATGAACCACATCTTCCCAAAATTCTACCAATGAACCGAAGATGACTATCCGCCTTCCCCACAACTGCCATTACATGCTTGTCCCACTTCATATCGCTCTGCAATGTTACGCCCAAATATTTTATCGACGCGACTGCGTCAAGCGCTACACTACTAATGGAGTATTCAAACATTACAGGATTCTTTTTCCTATTCATCTGCATTAATTTACATTTATGTATATGTAGAGTTAGCTGCCATTCCTTACACCAAACACAAATCCTGTCCAAGTCATCTTGTGTCCTCCTACAGTCACTCAATGACGACACCTTCCCGTACACCACAGCATCATCAGCAAACAGCCGCACATTGCTATCCACCCAATCCAAAAGCTCATTTACGTAGACAGAAAACAACAGCGGACCTACCACACTTCCCTTTGGCACTCTAGATGATACCCTCACCTCCGATGAACACTCACCATCGAGGACAACGTACTCCATAGGATCCATAGATACGTTACGCGATTCATGAGTTCTTCTCTAAACTTCTCCATGGGGCCCCATGTCTTCAGATTCATCTTCGCTAGTCTTCTACCGAGAATCATTCTTCACTGGGACACCCGTGGGGAACTTGCACTTCCGTTTCTGTGACTGCTACGGCAATCCACCAACTCATGGAGCAGCATTAAGTTCTTGCTGCCTAGGAGAATGGGAGATGAAAGTAACGTGAGGCGGGATGTGCATACTCTATCAGGTTACGGGGACGCTTATCATTCACGCACCTGTGATTCCTGCACGTACTCATGAAATCTTGAACTTGATTTCTTTCGGGGAGTGTGGGTTAGTTTCCAGATCCATTTCTCTACCCCCTCCCTGTGGATTTTCCTGCTTACAAGGGAACCTCCCCATCGCACCCCCCTCTGATTTAGTTATATGTTGGCACAGTGGATAGGCCTTGAAAAACGGAACACGGATCAATCGAGAAAACAGGAAGAAGTTGTGTGGAACTATAAAAAAAAAAGCAAAATATACGAACTGAGTAGTCCATGCGTAAGATATGCAAGATCAAGGCCAATATCAACTACGTAGCGCAGTGGTCCCGTGGTTAGCGTGTGCGGCTGCAGAGCTGGAAGTCCTTGGTTCAAGTCTTCCTATCAGCGAAAATTTTAATTTTTTATTTTCAGACAATTATTATCTGTCCGTCCGTTATGTTTTCATCACTTTTTTGGGAGTGATTATCATATCCACAAGAAAACCTAAATCGGGCAAGGTAGAAGAATCTTTTTACCCATTCGCCAAGTGTACAAGTTAGGTGGGTCAACAACATATTCCTGTCATGTGACGCACATGCCGTCACCAGTGTCGTATAGAATATATCAGACCTGTTTTCCTGTGGAGGAATCGGTTGACCTACGACCTTGCGATGAAATGTTTTCAGTTCCCATTGGAGACACACGTCCTTTCGTCTACTAATCGCACGGTTTTGAGGTGCGGTTGCAAAACACAGACACTAAACTTATTACAGTGTATAGAGACGTTCAATGAACGAATGGGCAGATCATAACTTTGCGAAGATAAAAAAGTAAACTTTCACTCGAGTGTGGACTTGAACCATGGACCTCTCTTTCCGCAGCCGCTCACGCTAACCACGGGACCACGGCGCTCCTTGGCTCACACTCTACTTGATGTTGCTTATCTTGCACATGGACTACTCAGTTTGTATATTTTGCTTATTTTTTTCATAGTTCCACACAACTTCTTTCTGTTTTCTCGATTGATCTGTGTTCCGTTTTTCAAGGCCTATCCACTATGCCAACTTATAACTAAATCTGAAGGGGGTGCGTTGGGGAGGTTCCCTTGTTAGTTACTTTTAATGGCATTTATTGTAAAGATTTGTGTTACGAATGTCTTTTATCTCATCTGGTTTGGAGAAGTTACGGTTTTATTTATAAATCAGATATTTGTAGCCATTTTACATTGTTATAACAATAAACAATGGTCAGAGTACACTCTACATCTACATCTACATGGGTACTCTGCAAATCACATTTAAGTGCCTGACAGAGGGTTCATCGAACCACCTTCACAATTCTCTATTATTCCAATCTCATATAGCGCGCGGAAAGAATTAACACCTGTATCTTTCCGTACGAGCTCTGACTACCCTTATTTTATCGTGGTGAACGTTCCGCCCTATGTAGGTCGGCGTCAACAAAATATTTTCGCATTCGGAGCAGAAAGTTGGTGATTGGAATTTCTTGAGAAGATTCCGTTGGAACGAAAAACGCCTTTCTTTTAACGATCTCCAACTCAAATCCTGTATCTTTTCTGTGACACTCTCTCCCATATTTCGCGATAATACAGAACTTGCTGCCTCTCTTTGAACTTTTTCGATGTACTCCGTCAGTCCTACCTGGTAAGGATCCCACACCCGCAGCAGTATTCTAAAAGAGGATGGACAAGCGTAGTGTCTCCAAAAAGTAGGTCTGTTACGTTTTCTAAGTGTCTTGCCAATAAAACGCAGCCTTTGGTTAGCCTTCCCCACAACATTTTCTATGTGTTCTTTCCAATTGAATTTGATCGTAAGTGTAATACCTAGGTATTTAGTTGAATTTACGGCTTTTAGATTAGACTGATTTATCGTGTAACCGAAGTTTAACGAGTTCCTTTTAGCACTCATCTGGATGACCTCGCACGTTTCGTTATTTAGGGTCAACAACCACTTTTTGCACCATTCAGATATTTTTTCTAAATATTTTGGCAGTTTGTTTTGATCTTCTGATGACTTTATTAGTCAATAAACGACAGCGTCATCTGCAAACAACCGAAGACGGCTGCTCACATTGTGTCCTTAATCGTTTATAGAGATAAGGAACAGCAAAGGGCCTATAACACTACCTTGGGGAACGCCTGAAATCACTTCTGTTTCACTTGACGACTTTCCGTCAATTCATACGACCTGTGACCTCTCTGACAAGAAATCGCAAATCCAGTCACATAACTGAGACGATATTCTATAAGCACGCAATTTTACTACAAGCCGCTTGTGTGGTACAGTGTCAAAAGCCTTCCAGAAATCCAGGAATACGGAATCGATCTGAAATCCCTTGTCAATAGCACTCAGCACTCCATGTGAATAAAGAGCTAGTTTTGTTCCACAGGAACGATGTTTTCCAAACCCATGTTCATTGTGTGTCAATAGACCGTTTCCTTCGAGCTAATTTACAATGTTCGAACACAATATATGTTCTAAAATCCTGCTGCATATCGACGTTAACGATATTGGCCTGTAATTTAGTGGATTACTCCTACTACCTTTCTTGAATATTGGTGTGATTTCCAGTCTTTGAGTACGGATCTTTCGTCGAGCAAACGGTTGTATATGATTGTTAAGTATGGAGCTAATGCCTCAGCATATTCCGAAAGGAACCTAATTCATATACAGTCTGGACCAGAAGACTTGCTTTTATTAACTGATTTGAGTTGCTGCACTACTCCGAGGATATTTACTTCTACGTTACTCACGTTGGCAGCTGTTCTCGATTCGAATTCTGGAATATTTACTTCGTCTTCTCTTGTGAAGGCATGTCGGAAGGCTGTGTTTCGTAAATCTGCTTTGGCAGCACTGTCTGCGATAGTATCTGCATTATTATCGCGCAGAGAAGGCATTGATTGTTTCTTGCCGCTAAGATACTTCACATACGACCAGAAACTCTGGATTTTCTGCCAGGTTTCGAGACAAAGTTTCATTGTGGAAATTGTTAAAGGCGTCTCGCATTGAACTCCGCGCTGTTTCGAGCTTCTGTAAAGGATCGCCAATCTTGGGGATTTTGCGTCTGTTTAAATTTGGTATGTTTGTTTCGTTGTTTCTGCAACAGTATTCTAACCCGTTTTGTGTGCCAAAGAGGATCAGCTCCGTCGTTTGTTAGTTTATTTGGTATAAACCCCTCAATTGCTGCCGATACTATTTCTTTGAATTTAAGCTACATCTGGTCTACTCTTAATTTATTAATTTTGAATGAGTCGAGATTGTCTCTCAGGAAGGCGTCAAGGGAATTTTTATCTGCTTTTTTGAATAGGTATATTTGTCACTTATTTTTCGAGGATTTGGGGATTACAATATTCAGTCTCGCTACGATAACCCTTTGTTCACTAATGCCTATATCGCTTTTGATGATGGTTATTAACTGAGGATTATTTGTAGCTAAGAGGTCAAGTGTGTTTTCACAACCGTTTAGTATTCGCGTGGGCTCATGAGCTAACTGCTCGAAATAATTTTCAGAGAATGCGTTTAGCAGAATTTCGGATGATATTTTATGCGTACCTCCGGAATTTCACATGTATTTTCGCCAATATATCAAGGGTAATTAAAGTCACCACCAAATATTATCGTATGAGTCGAGTACGTGCTTTAAATCAAACTCAAGTTTTCTTTGAACTTTCAGCAACTGTATCATATGAACTGGGAGGTCGGTAAAATGATCCAATTATTATTTTCTTCCTGTTGCCAACAATGACCTCGGCGCAACTCACAGGAAGTATCTACTTCAGTTTACCACAAGTTAAACTACTTGTAACAGCAACAAACACACCACTGCCAAACGTGTTTAGCCCATCTTTTCGGAACAACGTTAGGTTCTCCGCAAATATTTCGGCTGAGCTTATATCCGGCTTTAGCCAGCTTTCAGTACCTACAACGATTTGATCATCAGTACTTTCTATTAGCACTAGGAGCTCTGGTACTTTCCCAACACAGCTACGACAATTTACAACTGTTGTACCAGTGGTTCCTGTATCTATGTTCTTCCTGTGTTCAGCCTGTACCCTTTGTGACTGAAGCCCATCTTGTGTTTTCCCGAGACCCTCTAACATAAAAAAACCGCCCAATCCACGCCACACAGCCCATGCTACTCGCGTAGCCGCCTCCTGCGTATAGTGGACACCTGACCTATTCAGCGAAACCAGAAACCCAACCACCATTTGGTGCAATTTGATTTCAGTAGATAGATGAACTCCACCCTTCCATTCATTACTATAGGTTTTCGTAATAATGACACACACGAATAATTTGTCATAGCTATAGTTTCCAAATGATTTCCATTGCTCAGTTTGCCACATCACATCTGAGCCAGAGGGGGATTAGTTCGATGCAGATCAGATGGTTCAAATGGCTCTGAGCACTATGGGACTTAACAGCTATGGTCATCAGTCCCCTAGAACTTAGAACTACTTAGACCTAACTAACCTAAGGACATCACACAACACCCAGCCATCACGAGGCAGAGAAAATCCCTGACCCCTCCGGGAATCGAACCCGGGAACCGATGCAGATCAGAGGCAATGTTAAATTTAGCTGTAGTCCGGTGGCTTCTTGCAGTGGTACGTGATTTATTATACATTATCTGATCAAAAGTATATGGACATTCCTATGTGATGAAAAATCTACTGCCAGATGTCATGAGACAACGACCTGCGGTTTAATACGAGATCTTGGGTATTGTTGTATCAATAGAGAAGCAGTAACAACAGAATGAGTTGGTCATAAGAAGTCATTGACTATGAACGTGGACCAGTCATTAGTTGTCACCGGAATAAGTTCATCAGGGACATTTCAATCCTTCTAGAGCTGCCAAAATGACTGTTGGTGATGTGATTGAGGCACACCTCATGTACTAACGGGCACGGACCACCGAGTGAAAAGTTGTAAAATACCGAATTAAATCAGTGGAAGGAATCGCTATTGGGTGCCACCAGAGATCTACCTGCAGTCCACCTGCTACAGCGACTGTGTGTAGGGGGTTAACAGTGTGGTGCACATTGATCGAGCAGCTCGTAACAAACCACACAATTCTGTAGCCATTGCAGAGGGGTGCTTGTATTCGTGTAAAGAGTGGCGTCACTGAGTAGTGAGTGACTGGAAACGAGTGACAGCGGTTCATTTGAAAGTCTCCATTCCTAGGGTCTCCGAATTCGTGGTTGAATTTATGAGAGTTGTTCAAAATGTTCAAATGTGTGTGAAATCTTATGGGATTTAACTGATAAGGTCCCTAATCTTACACACTACTTAACCTAAATTATCCTAAGGACAAACATACACATCCATGCCCGAGGGAGGTCTCGAACCTCCGCCGGGACCACGAGAGTTGTCTACGCTAAATTCCCTAGGGGCCAACCAAACACACGTATTGCATTTACCATAAATTCTAGTCATAGACTTGAAATGGGTGCAGGCAGGAATTTATGGTGAAAAATAATGTACACAAATCGCTGTATTTTTTAAATTTAATAAATCAGCATTTATCCCTTTTTCTTCAACATTTATCACAACTAAATAATTTTTTTTATTGATGAAATAATGAATGTTTGAGTGAGATAATAAGAACTCTTCGTAAGCAGCCAACGATGAGAATGCAGCCGATAAAAACTCTCAATCTTTCTTAGATTGCTAATACTATCGGATACAGACGTCTCCTTAATATAATTATGCAGTTCGTGGTTGTAGTACTAAAAAATGAGTGAACCAAGCAAGAACTCAGTGGTTCCTAACGTTGAATACCACCAGACTTTTAATCTAAAGTTTCCTGAAATGTTTAAGGAATGCTGCAGGACATACAGAGTCATCGAAAGTGTTTTAGGATTAACTCTGAGTATGTTTGCCCTTGCAATACGGAATACATTCTCTATCCGAAATTTGTTTGTGCAATTACGTAGAGTTTTGAGATTCAAAAATTCCGGAATACACACACAGTTCGAGTGATTAAACAGTTCTTAATATTGCAGCACACTTGCAACTTCTCTATCTTGAAAGTGTCAAGAGCCGCTTGTTAGATGTTTTTCGCCTTTCTATACCAACTGCAGTTATTGCGGCGAAGTCTTACCCCGAATTTAAGAACAGGTAGATCACCTCTATCGCCGTCCATGGCCAAGGGAGGCTTACAACAAACTTCAGTCACGTAATAACCAAAGAAATGTTCAGAGAATAGAGTCACGAGCTTCTAATGACCATTAGATGTAAAAGATTTTCCTGCAAATGTGATTTCAGAAGTGAAGTTAAAGTGAAATAACATCGAATTATTTTCCAAAGACTACAACAGAATTCATGATTTCTCAAGTTTTGCTGAAGAAATTGTGAGCTGGAAGTCATACATCGAAGTCATGATTTAAGACGAATTCAGGAGCACACTGCATTTGTTGAACGTATTTCCTTGAGCGTCACAATGGTACATCTCCGTAAATGAAATAAAGTTTGTGTTGAGATGTTTCACAAAAGAGCTGTTATGAAAACTAAGTTAAAAGAAACAAAAAGTATATTCGTTTCACAAATGAGAAATAATTGAAGCTATAATGCAGTGGATTTCAAATTTATCCATTATTCTAAGAACTTTTTATTCACAGATGATGAATAAGTGTTTTTATTCTTGTAAGTCAATAATGTTTCGTGTAGTATTTGTTATTCGCAAATAACGAATAGAAATTTATATTTGTATTCGTTGTTAATCGTTCGCATAAATTTTATCCAGGTCTGCAGCTAAGCGAAGCGCATCGCGCATGTGCACATTGTACAGTTGCAGCCTGTGTGCAACTGAGTGCAGTCGCGTGACTCACGCGGCTGTGGCAGACGCATATACAAGCGCTCACCCATCGGTAATCTTCGGCAACTTCCGCCAACGTTCGCGAAGCGTGTTAACGCTTTCACTCGCCCTCAACAACCGCGTGCGAACTACGCGAATAGGCCACACGGTTGCAGCGCTCTACCCTGCACTATTTGGGTATCTACCGTACCTAGTGCATCGTGGGTTGTGGTGCTGTTTTCACTGTGTTTGTTTACTAATTGTCTGACGTGCCTTTCAAAAGAGTTTGTTTTATATATATTAGTTTTCAAGTTAACTATCACCCCTCTCTTTTACAATATCCAAATGCAGAACGCAGAAAAAAACTTCATTTACATACAGACGAGACCAAAGATGTCCGACAGTATCGAATGACGCACGTGGCTCGGCATTGCACAGTCACGTTACAATCACAGCCCGTTACTACTTCTGTGTTTTCTTACGGTCTGCTGAATTTTATAGTCAAAGCACAAATATATGTTACTGAAGAGTACGCCCAGATGGAAAAGTGTTGATAAATAACATATTCTGGTTCCGTTGAGAAGAAAAGCGGAAATGTTTGTTTCGTTGTAAATAACGTGAAAATGAGACATTTCTGGTAGAGAAGGAGGATTAAAACAACGAAAGAAAACGAGAAAGGTGCGAAGAAACCCACAACTGTGACGTGAATATCTTCTCCAGTTGTAAGATCGTAAGTCAACAGCTTTGTTTTGAATTCATACACTTCTCTCTGGAAGAATATTTTAATAGCAGATGTACACTGAAGCACAAAAGAAACTGGTATAGGGATGCGTATTCAAATAGAGAGGTATGCAAACACGCAGAATAAGGCGCTGCGGTCGGTAACGCCTGTATCGGCTATTGCTGCTACAGTGACAGGTTATCAAGATTTAAGTGAGTTTGAACGTGGTGTTATAGACGGCGCACGAGCGATGGGAAACAGCATCTCCTAGACAGCGATGAAGTGGGGATTTTCACGTACGACCATTTCACGAGTGTGCCATGAATATAAGGAATCTGCTAAAACAACAAATGTCCATATCGCTGCGACCGGAAAAATATCCTGCAAGAACGGGACCAACGACGACTGTAGAGAATGTTCAACGTGAGAGAAGTGCAATCCTTCCGCAAATTGCTGCAGCTTTCAGTGCTGAGCCATCAACTAGTGTCAGCGTGTGAACCATTCAAGGAAACATTATCGATGTGGGTTTCGGAGTCGAAGGCCCACTCGTGTACCATTCATGACTGCACGACACAAAGCTTTACGCCTCGCATGGGTCCGTCAACACCGGCATTGGACTGTTGATGAGTGGAAACATGTTGCCTGGTCGGATTGTATCAGTCGGATGGACGTGAACGTGTATGGAGATAAATTCATGAATCCAAGGACCCTGCATCTCAGAAGGGGACTGTTCAAGCTGGTGGAGGTTCTGTAATGGTGTGGGGCGTGTGCATTTGGAGTGGTATGGAACCCCTGATACGCCTAGATAGATAGGTGAAACGTACATAAGCATCCTGTCTGATCACCTGCATCCATTCATGTCCATTGTGCATTCCGACGGACTTGGGCAATTTCAGCTGGACAATACGACGCGCCACACGTCCAGAATTGCTACGTAGTGGCTCTAGGAACACTATTCTGAGTTTAAACACTTCCGTTACCCACCAAACCCCTCAGTCATGATCATTATTGACTATGTGCATTTTCAACTTCTCGCGGCGTAGTGAATAGTCCATTAAATTTCGGACATGCAGCCGCGCAAATAAAATTTCCTCTACTGATATTTCGGCCGCTTATCGCCCGGCCATCCGCAGAGCGAGTCACAAGACTGATGACAACATGCCAAGCGCGGCCTTATATGCTCCACCACGGCGGTACTGCGGTGGTATCATTACACACCAAGGTACCTGTAAAGGACCCTTTATCTCTTATCAGCCAACATTTTGATAAGAACATTACGGCCTTATTTGAACGTGTGCTTTTGTCATCTTATTTTCAGGTGAATGCTGAATTTCATGATCAGATTGATGGTGTTGCCATGGGAAGACCCCTCTCCCCTCTGGTAGCAAATTTATTAATGGAAGACTTCGAGGACAAGGCACTGGACTCAGCAGGTTTTAAACCAACGGTCTTCTGGAGGTACGTGGACGACACATTCATGGTATGGTCCCATGGGATGGATGAATTACATCGATTTCTTGAGCATTTGAATTCCATGCCTGCTAGCATTGAATTTAGTATGGAAATAGAAAAAGACGGCTGCATCCCCTTTTTGGATGTTGTCATTCGCCGTGAAGGTGATGGCACGTTAGGACATGCCGTATATCGGAAATCAGCACACACAAACCTATATCTTCATGCCAGTAGCTGCCATCACCCTTCACAGACCTTAGGTGTTCTTAAGACCTTAGTGCATCGGGCACACTGTATATCCGATAAAGACAATTTGCAAGAAGAGCTCACATACCTCAAGAGCATTTTTAAATCGAATGGATTTCAAAAAAAAAATGGTTCAAATGGCTCTGAGCACTATGGGACTCAACTGCTGTGGTCATTAGTCCCCTAGAACGTAGAACTACTTAAACCTAACTAACCTAAGGACATCACAAACATCCATGCCCGAGGCAGGATTCGAACCTGCGACCGTAGCAGTCGCACGGTTCCGGACTGCGCGCCTAGAACCGCGAGACCACCGCGGCCGGCGTATGGATTTCCTCCGCAACAAATTCGTAGAGCATTCGATTTAAAACCTAAAATGCAGGTATGTGATGGGGAAGAAGATATTGCGTTTTTGCCCTATGTGAGTGCTCTTTCCTCGAAGATAGGGCGTATTGTGGAGAAACACTGTGTTAAGGTAATCTTCAGGCCCCCCACGAAGATTGTAGCTTTACCCTGCTTTGTAAAGGACGATTTACAACTTCGTAAACGGGTGTGTCCCAGATTCCTTGCGAAAATTGTGAGAAGTCGTACATAGGTCAAACAACACGCACCGTTTATGAGAGGTGTGTGGAACACGCTTATTACAGCCAGACAAGTCAGTTGTGGCCGAACATTGTATTGATACAGGATGAATTACAGTGATGTGAAGATTTTAACATCTACCTCTTCTTTTTGGGAATCTGTCTTCAAAGAAGCTATAGAGATCAGATTAGCTAATAATTTAATAAATAGAGATAATGGCTTTAATTTGTACAAAGCATGGAATCCGGCTCTTGAGGTAATGAAACTGCAAAGAAGTCGTCATGGTGTTACCCCCGCCGATCGTACATCGCCCGCATCTCGTGGTCGTGCGGTAGCGTTCTCGCTTCCCACGCCCGGGTTCCCGGGTTCGATTCCCGGCGGGGTCAGGGATTTTCTCTGCCTCGTGATGGCTGGGTGTTGTGTGATGTCCTTAGGTTAGTTAGGTTTAAGTTCTAAGTTCTAAGGGACTGATGACCATAGCTGTTAAGTCCCATAGTGCTCAGAGCCATTTGAACCATTTTTTTCGATCATACATCGATAAGCGAATCGAATGTCTGTACACCTTCCGCACAGGCGGCGCACGTGTAAGGGTAGTTCTCTGCCGCCGACCAGCATCTGTGACCAGCATGCGCAGTACCGCCGCGGTGGAGCATATCAGGCCGCGCTTGGCATCTTGTCGTTAGTCTTGTGACTCACTCTGAGGATGGCCGGACGATACGCGTCTGTAATATCAGTGGAGGAAACTTTGTTTGCGCGGCTGCATGCCCGAAATTTAGTGGACTATTATTGACCATGTCTGGGATGCCTTGCAGCGTGCTGTTCAGAAGAGATCTCCACCCCCTCGTACTCTTACGGATTTGTGGACAGCCCTTTAGACATTAGTCGAGTCCATGCCGCGTCATGTTTCAGCACTTCCGCGTGCTCGTGGTGGCCCTACGCGATATTAGGCAGTTGTACCAGCTTCTGTGGCTACTCAGTGTATTACGTACACTTCAGTTATTAGTCAGTAACACAATTTTTACTTTCCTGTATTTCCTACTACTTCCTGCATAAGAATATATTAAAAACGAAAGAAATATTGTCTCCTGCATGCACAGCTGCAATTTCTCGACGATAAAACAAGTTATATATTCCTGTAGTTCATTTCGATTCTTCTTCTGTACCCATGTGTTAACAGCACGTGTGTTTGTGTTATTTGATGCACGCATAGCAAGTACAATCCAGGATCCTTGTTAGATTTTGACTGAGCGCAGTTATGTCGCTTGTGCATTAGTGGAAACAACCAAGAGCAGAATACGACACAGGTTGTAGAAAGAGCATTTAGACTCATGCTTGACGACATATTGAATTCTGGGTCTGGCCACGAGGCGTCTTCGAATACCATATAGTAAGTCGACCGCTTGCAATGAGAGGGAAACATGGGTTCGAGACCCGGTCCGACACAAGTTTCACTGTCGTCTTTTCCTTGTACACCTGACTATTGTCCCAATTCGCAATTGCGAATAAATTTAATTTAAGCAGAATACGTCAACACTTCACAGCGCCCTCAATTAAAACGGCAGTGTTAAGTGAACAGGTTACATTTGAATGAACGAATGAATTCACTAGTATAAGTAACATTGTCAACAATATAATGTAGACAACAGTTTCTTGAAACCAGGCAGACTGAAAAAACACACAGCCAGCGTCATGACCTGATGATTCCCGATGTCTTTCCATTTAATTTAGGTTTTATTTTACTTCTAGCTTCGTTTTGTATCGGCAGCATACGAAAAAGATGAATATGAGGCAGCTACGAACTCCGCATAGCAGGCGGCAATTGCCACGCACGTGGTGCGTAGCTGCCAATAATAACTGCCCACGTCGTGTTGTGCCGACTCCACTGTAGCTTGAATGGATTTATAAGTTTGTTTTATGTGCCCGACTTCTAATTTCACCACCCAAGTCTCCAGGGTTGAGCAGTTACTGCCCGATGACGACACGCAATACAGTTTGTTAAAGCGGAGTACGCCGTTATTAATTATGTTTTTAGATTTAATTTTATTACTCGTACAGAGACTCAACGTTCTATTGTTTAACAGCGCGTCGTCAAAATAAGTATGAAATGCTAATGTCTTTGCAATACATAATGTCGACTATTGAGTTAAAGTTAGTACCTGTTTTGCCATTTTAGAGAAGAGAAACCGTAAGCGCTTCTGCTTCTATAGTCTCAGTATCAAATGTTCACTAAATTAAGTTTACTTCCTATCTCAGTTCAGTATTTAACACAAATTATATGTCAATGTCATTTCAGAGATACTACAGTACGTCGGTTCCACAATAACGGAATAACACGTAATTGTCATTTAACATCACTTTTATTAATAATCCTTTTTCTTATGATCTAAACGTTAATGAATGATCACTATCTAGGAGGAAAGAAGGATTGATCCTAATCATGAGCTTTTAATGAGCCTGCAATCGTTAATTAAATAAAAGTCACGTTCAAGGATGATATGCTAACAACTTTCGTTACGTCCGATTTCACATATCTGTCAAAACTAATCCTGTCGCCCACAATTCAAATTAACACTGACCTTAACCCCTTTTGTCGGAACATCGAATCGTAACTATTATGTGAAAGTTTATTCTAGTCCCCGAATTAATTCCTTTCAGATACGCACATGACCGAACACCAGAACGGAACACAAACGACTTGTTTTACCAACCAAACTACGCAATGACGTTACATTACGACTATGTCCGCCCAATGAACATCTCTTTGACTTTATCTTCTCTACTCTGCTTAGTTAAATTATTCCTAATTACAATTTATTCAGCTATTTAACGAAAACATCTAACAAAAAATAAAATAAATTTATCCCAACGTAAAAGATCCGTTTTACAATCAAGTAGCGGAGAATCTCCAATATATATCTCACGTATTTTCTCGTGAATGAAAAGAGGTATGACTCTATTCGATATGTTACCTACTCTTCGTAAGTAATAATCGTCTTCATAAAATGCATTAAACATGAAATGGGCAGCGACTACATTTTTCATACCAAACTTTCCAAAATGGGCGTACTTTACACCGAAGTGTGACAGTAATTGTGGCCCATATCGAAAAGAAAATAAGTTCATTCTCAAGTTTCATTGTGTAACTATAAGATGCGGAAAAATAATATTGTCTGAACAAACAGTTTCCTCAAAATCCAATGAGAAAAAGTGCATATCGGACAACACGCGCACATCAGAAAACATTAATTTTTATTTTTTCACGCGAAATGTTATAGGTTTACTGAGAAACTGACTACGGAAACGAAAGTGACTTTGTTACATCTCCAGAAAACATTTTTTAAGGCAAATCGAATGACTAAAAATTTCACTCCCCCCATATCGTGCAGTAGGTGTTGTGTGGAGTGAACAACACCTCGGTGGTTGTGGATATCCAGAGGTGAAACTTGACACCCCTCGCCCAACCTGAAGGCCTCTCTGTAACATTTACTTCTCTGCTCTGTGGCCTGGCATGATCCTTCGTAAGGGTGTGAGTGGGACTTCCGCAATTTCTGATGGAGGCTGGCTCTGCGCCAGTTTTATGACCCCTCCAAGCGTGTTCCCTCACCCACAGCCAAGTGGAGCCTGCTTTCATAGTCGCATCTCAGTGAGGTGTACATGCACTTAACATAGGAAATTGTAATGTAGGCAGTTAAGTATTGGAAAGTAATGGTACTGATTCGTACTTCATTGTTTGGTGGAGATTAATTTATCCCGAAATGATTTGACTGTTTATTTTTGGCCGTACATCAGTTATGGAACATTTTGGAAAAAGCTGCCGCATAACAGTGTGCAGTAGCATAATAATGTAACTGGTAGACTATTAAATCCGGTACTGACAATATTTCCTCGAATGCTATACTTCTTAATTTCAATAGAATATTTGTTACTTGGCACATGAACTTGCTGTATCATGGAACATGTTTTCGCAATTTGAACACCCTTAGTTTTACAGAGCAGTTTTTTAGTTTCAGAGAAAGACTCCAGAGCACAAAAAATTATTTCTATCATTTATGAAAGGAAGAAGAAAATATATTAAACTTCTACTATAGGTTTGGTTAGAGGCGAAAGTCTGACAAGTGTATCAGGAAAACGCTTCGCCTTGATTTACTGCATGGATATGCTTTAACGTATGTTAATTGCTTTCCATACATTTACTGATATTACATGCCCAACAAAGATTGTGCCTTACAACCGCTTGCCAACATTTTTTTGGTACGTTGAAGGGAGTAGATATTTCTAAGTAGTAGCTAGTTGTAAAATGGTATCTCTTAGAAATTGTAAAACACTAATAACCTAGGAAGAGTCAAGTTACGATGCTCAGAATTACCGTATCCGTTGACATTTTTTATGCGTAGTTTCTCCGAATGTTACAATCAGTAACACAACGTTCTTATACGACACATCGCATCTGGCGCTTGCTCATGAGACAGGAGGCGGAACTAGATCGGGATGAAATGATTTGTGATACCCACCCAACGGATGGTGACGAAAATAGGGCTATATACAGGTAATTATGTCAGATTCCAACTAGTTCCTAATTCGCATAGGAGGAGTACAACGTATGAACAGGTAAACCAAAAAACAACACACACCAAATTTAGACCATTAAAAGTCAGATGGTGTGCACAATATTCCTGCACTTGGATTGGAATGCTTTTGGGAAGGCAGAAATGGTAACAAAAAAGATCATGGCCATGGGGAACAAATTCTTATCAGGCGAAAGCTCTGTCTGTAAATACCAGGACATCTAAAGTACAGCCCCGGACGGTCATCGTCAAAGCAATTTGTAGGAATGTCCTTTTTCTTGATTTCTCTGAGTGAAATGTGTAGTATGTAACTCTTAGTCCGTGTTTAGAATCGTCTCTTACAGATGTAGTTAATTTTTTTGTATCTTGCGGACAAGTTATTCACTTACAGGCCACATTTCACACAATATTAGAACTACCCCGTCACTTCCTGTTTAATCCTACGTGGAAATATTTATCGCGTGATCCTGAAACTGTTTCCGGACAGTCTTTTATTCTAGGGAATTGCCACGCCGCCATACAGTTCTTACTGTCACAGCTGATAACGAAAATACATGTAAGGAGTTACATTTCCGTTCAGTTTTAAGAGAGCTGTTTCGTGAAGGGTGAAGAGGATAGCTTCATGAACTTAAATGTAAACAGAAATTTGACTCTACCTTTCTTCTTCTCCCCTCCCCCCTCTCTCTCTCCTTCTCTCTCTCTCACTCTGTGTGTGTGGTGGTGAGAGGAGTGGGGGGTGGGGGGGGGGAAGGCAGGAGGAGCCACACACGCGCGTGGGTTTGTTATTGTACGTGTATGTGTGTGTGTGTGTGTGTGCGCGCGCGCGCGCATTTTTTTCTCTTTTCTTTTCTCCGATATTTCAAGTTAAAATCCATTGTAGTTATGACAGTGTTCTTTGTAGTTGCAGGCATCACTTTTTTGCCACCAAGACTGTATTTCGTTGTAACACAATGAATTACTTCTTACTTCACAAAATCTTGGAACATCTTATTAGTAACATGACACTGCAGCTCATTCTGGGAGCCTTTTAAAGCCCGTGTCTTTCGGCGAAGTCGCGCAGTGATGAGACGAAGTATTTCAGAAGCCATCTCGTCTTATTCATTATTTCAAGTTTTTCGATGTGTGGAACGATAAGGTTTGTTCGTAGAGGGTAAAGAAACATTTTACGATCAAACCCTGAAGGGAAATGAGTGCCAAATATTGAGAGAAGGCAGCAGGGAAGAATTTTGTTAAGTTTCCAGTGGACAACGAGGTCGTTGGAGACGGAGCACAAGCTCGGATTAGGGAAGGATGGGGAAGGAAATTGGCCGTGCCCTTTGAAAGGAACCACCCACGCATTTGTCTAGAGCGATTTAGGGAACACACGGGAAACCTATATCTGGATACGTAGACGGTGATTCGGACAGCCATCCTCCAGGGTGCGAGTTCAATGTGCCAACCACTTCGTCATTCACTCGGTAAAACCTGAGAGCAAATGGAAAATAATTATTAGCTACTCTTTGTTAGGTGGCAGTTTGTGCGTTACATCCTACAACCGTAACATTGTGACACGTCTCACAGTTTTGCCCCGATAGCTTCCAGTATACAGGTTATCGCTGTGCGTCATTTTGTTTTGTGAGTCGAGAAGCTACCTCTACTTACAGATATAATCACACCGTAATCTCAAATTTCAACAACTGTAGTTAATTTGACAAGGTGTACGTTGAAACTAGATCCGCATGTAGTACTGATAAGCTTATATGTATTCGAGTTCATAATAGATTTTTCTAATATTGCATCCCGTTTACTCAGCCAAATTAATTAATCTTTCAGTAATTCTACAGTACTATCAAATAACCTAAACAAGTATTTGGTCCATAAGGAATAATTTCCTTCCATATTATACTTCATCATCGGTCATGTAATAGGGCTTATGTGAAGTGTGACATTTTTTAATGCAGATTGAATCCGTCGTGTATCAACTAGAACAGAAAAGTTGTGAAATATTCTTGTCATTTGAAGATGATTTTTCAGCTATACGCCAGTCATAATTCACATCTGGATGTGTCACACAACACCTACAAATATCAGTTAAATTTTTTGCTTTAGTTTGTGTCCAGATCAAATCAGCACAGTGTTATATCTTTTAGATCGGTGTTTCCCTGGACAACCTTCTGTTATCCCATGTAGTAATCTAACCACCTCATATAATGGCCCTCTCGGGCCAGTCAGAATCGTCTGAGAGCTGCATCATCCGTTAGCAAAGGCGTCATTAGAATTTATTACGTCAGCTGTGGTACAACACGCTCTTTATAACACAGGAAACATGGATACTCTATAATTACCTGATAGTTCACAATTTCAGGCCACTCTGGGTCACACCAAAAGAATTATCCAAATGGTCCAGTGCCAAGAAAATACGTCGACAATTCATAGAACAGAAATATATTACGTAGTGTAGTTGGAAACTAGTGAACAGCCAAGTCACGAAAGTACGGCGCAAGCGAGATGGAGCCTTCAGCACCGTACTGTTATAAGAGACTTAAAGCGCGGTCGCGTTTCATTTCCAGCCTGAGATCAGCGGGTAGGCCCATGTGACAATTCGCCCGTGCGTCTTGCTGCCGCTGGAGATCTCACTAGTAGCAGACATCATAAGGTATCGAACTCACTGTCGGATGACAGGATCGGGTGTGCCCCGTTGGTATCGCGAGCGCCGCGCTTCTAGAGTAAGAATGGGTGGGCCTGTCAACCGCTCTCAACCTCAACGTTTGGTATTGCTGTGTCCTCTGCTTGCAACGGGATCATCGTCCTGAGACTGGAGTCAGCTGGATTTGGATTTCCAGTCTCCAGGTTTATACCGGTAATTAGTGGGACTGGAGCTGGGAAAGGGTAGCATTACTTGGGGCTGCAGATCTGACGGCCCTGAATCTGGAAATGTGGATTTTCCATTCGTCTGAAATTGTATCGAGCCATCTCCAGGGGCAGTGGAGGTAATCTCGAAGTGGAAGCCACTAAGCGTATGTGCAGGCTGTTTGGAGTGTCATGCGTGCATGGCGCCGTTGGCATCCTCTGTATTTGGCGTACCCAGGTGGCTGGACAACTGGTATCCATCCTGGGAACATCTCTAAAGCGTGAGGCCAATCCTCTGTGATTAGTGATCAGTGAACTGTAAGGGCGATGGATGGGCTGTCGTGGTCGTGTTGTAGGCCATAGGACGCCCCAGAGAGTTCGTATCCCCGGCCATTCAACAGTTCCCTGGATCGGTATTTCCTATAGGAGGCCAGAACCTGGTTTATGATATTGTACTCTGGTACGTCTGACAGCATCTTCCACATATGCAGCCTAAAGGTACGAACAAACAATTCGGTTTCACGATTGGAATGTGTGTGTTGTGAGAGCGGAAATCCAGAAACATATTGGATGAAAGTGGAGGGTCATTATCCTAAGTGATTGAATCTGGGGCTCCTGGAATGGCGAATATTTTCTGAAATATCTGTGTTAACTGACATTCGAAATACACCTGGAAACTTGGAAAATGAGTCCCTGTCTATGAGCCACGTCTCAATGATGGTGGGGTTGGCGAAGTACACATGTGCACGTTCCCGTGGGCACTGTGTCGTTGGCCAGGTGAGTAACTGTTGCAAGATTGCTGACTGAGTTGAGTGCCGGTCTCACAGAGGTGAATGCTTTCCATGTTTTGCACGATGCCGGGCCAGTAGGCATGTCGCCTTGCTACCGCATTCACTGGTGACGCCCTCGAGTGGTCGACTTGTAGGAGGATAATGAAATGCTGACTCAGTGGTGGCGAGATGACCAACTGGCTGATCTCATCGTCCATTTTCAGTACTAATGCTCCTTATATCATCTGGATTCTGTTTTTAGGGAAAAAGGTGTGTGGGTGCAAGCTGTTCTGGCCAAACCTGCCAAATATATTTTATAATTTGTATGAGGATAATGTCGTCAACTGCATCCTTCACAATTAAGGATGTTGCGGCACCGTTTTCTAACGTGTCGTCGTGTCTTCTGTTTGCAAGTCGAAGGCAAATTGCAGGATTTCCTGCCATAGATGTTCCTCATAGGACAGTGGCGTTACCACATTGTGCTGTCGCTTAACAGAAAACTGAATTCTTGTAATTGCTAAATAAGAGGGCCCAGCAGTACAGACATTGTGCTTTTACCTTCTGGAAAGGAATTCTTAGGGTCAAACAAGGAAATTAATGACTTATCGTAAGTTATGACGTGTAAATGTATGCAGCAGTGAAATGTATGACACTTTTGGATTGCAAATATGATAGCCTGTGTTTCCTTTTCTATTTGTAAGTCATCTATGTGGGCTGGAACTTACGCTTTAGAAGCTTATGTGACTTCCTGTTTACTTCCATCAACCTACTGTGAGAAACAATTGCCCCAATACCACGTTCAGATGCGTCGGTGGTCAGGATGAGGCGTATCACTGGGCCTTATGATGTCCGAGAAGGAGTAGACTTTAAAATTTTAATCTTTGAAGTTATAACTTGTGGTATCCTGACACTGTTGTGACAATTCATATTCTTAATCTCTCTTGCATAGCGTATTAAAGGTTCTGGCGACTAGTGTAGCACTTCTCATAAATTTCACACAATAATTTATTTTTTCGAGAAAAGACTGTACTCTTTAAAGGATGTCAGCAATTTGAATTTTTCTATAAAAAAATGGCTCTGAGCACTATGGGACTCAACTGCTGAGGTTATTAGTCCCCTAGAACTTAGAACTAGTTAAACCTAACTAACCTAAGGACATCACACACATCCATGCCCGAGGCAGGATTCGAACCTGCGACCGTAGCGGTCTCGCGGTTCCAGACTGCAGCGCCAGAACCGCGCGGAATTTTTCTATAGATTCCATCCATTGCTGAACCCTTTACAACATAGTGTATGACCTAAGTAGTCGAACTGCTCCTGAAAGAATTTATGCTTTTATGTGTTGTACTTTACTGCGGATTAGTGTCCGGAGGAAGACACCCACTTGTTGCTGTCTTGTAGCGCTAGTTATTAACTCATCGTTTAGATAATTGACTGTGTTCATAAAGTTTCAGATCATCTACTCCAGAGAACGTTACGAAAATGCTGGTCTGCTAGCAATTCCCAAAGTTTACGTTTCGCATCCGTATAGTCAGATACGAGTGCTCATACTCATGGATTGTCCGGACTCTTTGTCTAGCGGAAAATGTTATTAAGTTTCGGATATTTCAGTTGTACAGGAGTTTTGTTCACTTGATAATTATGACATTTGATGTTCTGAACATGGAATATGCTGAATTTACAGTTGATTTAAAGTGACCAACACACTGACTGAATGCGACAGGCGTGCGGATTTCTTGTTGCATCAAACGACTAATCCGAACATGAGGTCATCTCACAAATGTAACTGTCACTGGCCTAGCTCTATTGCAGCAAAGTGTTGCAAAATAATGTAGCTAAATGTGACCTTCATAATTATCTGTACACCACAACCCTGGTGAAAACAGGGCTGAAAGTTCGGTGCATAGTGAATCAATGGTATAACTACTGACAGTTTTGATATCATCTGCTGTTATAAACCCACAGAGGAAAAAGCATCCATCCCAAAACTGATTTGTGCCTGACGTTAAAGCACAACTACGTAAATAATCACACGGAGGACGTTTATCGACAACAGCGTTGGTGTGCATTGAATGCAGGAACGTACGCCTCGCTTGATTCAGGACTGTAACAATGTCGACTGAAGAGACAGAGTGTCGTTTTTAATTGAGAAACGATTTTTTATAGCACTCCCATTTAAGAAAACTTTTATTTGTGAGCTTAATTTTTATAGGAAACGAAAATTTGCACATTATTTTACTTTTTCTACACAGTTGTGGCACCAGATTTAGGATACCGTCGTCACAGAACTCTGCTGCCATTCCATTTAAGTTCTCAACGACAGTTGCTCTCAACATCATCAATCTCCAGTCGTCGTCCACTAAGAAATTCTGAAAAATGTGAAAGGACGCTATTACAGGATTGAAGGGCGGATGATCCAGTTATTCAAACCTGTACTTGTCCAGTTGCGCCTTTTTCCTTGCAGTAATATGAGGCCGAGCGTTGTCGTGAAGCTAGATGGCAGTGCACCTGAACTTTAACGAGATATCACGGTAACTCTCAGAATTTATTGTCACTCCTCATGGCAGGAAGTCTGCCAATAGAAACCTTTCGGTCTTAGCAAACTATGGCTATGATTTTCCGAGTTGACACGTGCTAATTGAATTTTCTTGACTTTACGCAACAATTTGAATGATGGCACTCAATGGATTATCGTTTAGTATCTGAATATAGTTAACTAATGCACGTCAACAACTCACCACCATCCTTGGCGTAGCACTTCGAAAGCGACAAAGTATTTACCAAACGCTTTTTTCGGTGCTCGTCCGTCAACATTCTTGGGTCACATCTTGCACACAATTTTTTTATTGAAATTTGTCAGCTGGCACTGCATAAATTACTTGATCCTGAAACTTGAGGAAAATGTTGACACAGATTCTAAATGGCGAAGGGCCTGTTTTTCAGGAAATTTCTCAAAAACTTTGTGTCAGTTGCTTGCAATGACAGCAGATAGTCTGATCCGCATCATGAACATTATTCCTTTCTTTATGGAGGAGTGTCAATTACTTATGCAAATTTCTACCATTCATCACATACTCAACATACACTACAACCAAGGACGTAGCCAAAGAGAGGGGGGGGGGGGGGAGTGGACGGTGTTGCCCAGAACCTTCATATTACCCAAATGAAACTATACACGACCTATCTGCCCTGTAGTGAAACTGAAAGGTATTTTTATTTTCGGCCATACGATGAAAAAGGGCCGGTCGTGGTGGCCGTGCGGTTCTAGGCGCTTTAGTCTGCAGCCACGCAACTGATACGGTCACAGGTCCGAATCCTGCTTCGGGCAATGATGTGTGTGATGTCCTTATGTTAGATTTAATTAGATGTAGGTCTAGGGGACTGATGACCTCAGATGTTAAGTCCCATACTTCATAGAGCCATTTGAACCATTTTTGGTGAAAAAGCGACTATTGATAGTCAAAAGGTCATCTGTCAGTTTAGTATTTACTTGCATTGGAATTTATTGCAGGTGTGCTGTCTTTACTGTTTTTGTACTGTGTACCGTAGTCACAGATTCCAACTATCGGCAGTCTGTAAAAAGAACGAAGATGAACACTTTTGATCTACCTACCATCTACATCTACCTTTATACTCCGCAAGCCACCCAACGGTGTGTGGCGGGGAGCACTACACGTGCCACTGTCATTACCTCCCTTCCCTGTTCCAGTCACGTATGGTTCGCGGGAAGAACGACTGTCTGAAAGCCTCCGTGCGCGCTCGAATCTCTCTGATTTTACATTCGTGATCTCCTCGGGAGGTATAAGTAGCGGGAAACAATATATTCGATACCTCATTCAGAAACGCACCCTCTCGAAACCTGGCGAGCAAGCTACACCGCGATGCAGAGCGCCTCTCTTGCAGAGTCTGCCACATTGAGTTTGCTAAACATCTCCGTAACGCTGTAACGGTTACCAAATATCCCTGTGACGAAACGCGCCGCTGTTCTTTGGATCTTCTCTATCTCCTCCGTCAACCCGATCTGGTACGGATCCCAACTGATGAGCAATACTCAAGTATAGGTCGAACGAGTGTTTTGTAAGCCACCTCTTTGTTGATGGACTACATTTTCTAAGGACTCTCCCAACGAATCTCAACCTGGTACCCGGCTTACCAACAATTAATTTTATGTGATCATTCCACTTCAAATCGTTCCGCACGCATACTCCCAGAAATTTTACAGAAGTAACTGCTACCAGTGTTTTTTCCGCTATCATATAATCATACAATATAGGATCCTTCTTTCTATGTATTCCCAGTACATTACATTTATCTTTGTTAAGGGCCAGTTGCCACTCCCTGCACCAAGTGCCTATCCGCTGCAGATCTTCCTGCATTTCGCTACAATTTTCTAATGCTGCAACTTCTCTGTATACTACAGCATCATCAGCGAAAAGCCGCATGGAACTTCCGACACTATCTACTAGGTCATTTATATATATTGTGAAAAGCAATGGTCCCATAACACTCCCCTATGGCACGCCAGAGGTTACCTTAACGTCTGTAGACGTCTCTCCATTGATAACAACATGCTGTGTTCGGTTTGCTAAAAACTCTTCAATCCAGCCACACAGCTGGTCTGATATTCTGTAGGCTCTTACTTTGTGTATCAGGCGACTATGCGGAACTGTATCGAATGCCTTCCGGAAGTCAAGGAAAATAGCATCTACCTGGGAGCCTGTACCTAATATTTTCTCGGTCTCATGAACAAATAAAGCAAGTTGGGTCTCACACGATCTCTGTTTCCGGAATCCATGTTGATTTCTACGGAGTAGATTCTGGGTTTCCAAAAACGACATGATACTCGAGCAAAAAAACATGTTCTAAAATTCTACAACAGATCGACGTCAGAGATATAGGTCTATAGTTTTACGCATCTGATCGACGACCCTTCTTGAAGACTGGGACTACCTGTGTTCTTTTCCAATCATTTGGAACCTTCCGTTCCTCTAGAGACTTGCGGTACACGGCTGTTAGAAGGGGGGCAAGTTCTTTTGCGTACTCTGTGTAGAATCGAATTGGTATCCGTTCACTATCATTACGGTTGTTACAAATGTGTACTCACGACTATAAAAGCATAATTAAGTGTCTACAGCAGTTTAACGTTAGCACTGGAGTCTTCATTTAAAAACTGGTAGAGCTTTCGCGTTGCAATATTTCAGTATTCCACAAGGGAGCGGTGCGATAAACGTCATTAGAAATAACATTAAATTAAAGCGTGCCCCAAAAAGGATGTTCACTTGTCTTTGTTATCCAAAACTCACTTTGATCAATAGATTACCAACCAAAAGGCTATGGTTGCATTTATTTAAATTGCCAAAATTGTGTCATTAGAAGCTCAAATGGCGAAATGTAACCCAATGTGGTCACGTGGGTGATATTCAATTGTGAAAACCAGTTCCAGTACAGAACGGTGGGGAGGGGTTTGTGATGACAGCATATTCTACAGTTCCTTCCTTTGTAAAAGAATTTTTTCATCCATCTGTGTGAATTCATCCGAAGGGAAAAAATGGTTCAAATGGCTCTGAGCACTATGGGACTTAACTGCTGAGGTCATTAGTCCCCTAGAACTTAGAACTAGTTAAACCTAACTAACCTAAGGACATCACACACATCCATGCCCGAGGCAGGATTCGAACCTGCGACCGTAGCGGTCTCGCGGTTCCAGACTGCAGCGCCAGAACCGCGCGGCCACTTCGGCCGGCCATCCGAAGGGACTGCTCTGTGTATCCCCCCTTCCCCCCGTCTCTACACTCTTTCGTCCTAATCAAATCACGAACTTGTAATACTATAATGACTGAGTCTGGAATTCCATGCACAATTAAATCTTAAAATATGCATGCCTTCACGCACAATAGAATGATCAAACATGCAAAACATAGCATATCAGAATTTCATCTTTCGTTGTGATACAGTTTATTTCAAAACAATGTACATCAACCAATTTCTCTGTAGACCGGAATATTTCTGCGTTTTGAGTGCTGAGTTGAGGCAAATCTGTGGATTCGAGAGGCGTGATGGTTCGGATTCATCTGCCGACAATTCTGAAAATGGCTTATCGTGGTTCCTTTCCCATTTTCAAGTTAGGAAAATTCTGGGATTGGTCCTTACTGTGGGCCACAGCCAACTATTTCCGGATTCCTTTTTTCTCCAAACAGAATTTAGTTTCCTTAAAGATGCAGCCTATCTACTTAAATGAATAGAGCTGCATCAAATGCGAGCAGAATATCTTTTCGGAGACTCTCGACATTAAAAGCCACAAGATAACTAAATAATAATTCAAATTCTCCGGTAAAAATAACCGTGTTCCAAAAATTCGCGCTCATTCGTTCCTGATCACTTCTTCAGTCAAATCCAGATTGAGAGAAGAAGGGTTTAAAATGGCTTTGGAAAGTGAAGGGGAGAGTGAAGGGAGATTGGAACATGACTGCGTCTTAGTGGTTTTCGAAAATGCAGTACTCCTAAATAACTAGTTTATATTTCTGCTTGTTTAAAACTCCTACACCATTGTCGAATAAAAGAGTTTATCCTTCTTCATTCATACTCCATATTTTATTGGGAAAAACTCAGATAATGCTCTATTTTTGCACAATACTGTAATATTATGCACTGAACGCAGAAAGTATGATTTATATGGAAATTTAACGTGTAATACGCACTGAGATGAGAAAAGTCATTGGACAGCGATATGCACACACACAGATGGCGGTAGTATCGCGTACACAAAGTATACCACAACAGAGGCGGAGCTGTTATTTGTACCCATATGATTCATATGAAAATTATGGCCGCACGAGGGGAATTAACAGACATTGAACGCCGAATGGTAGTTACAACTAGACGCATGGGGCATCCCATTTCGGAAATGTTTGGGAGTTTAATTTCCGCGATCCACAGTGGAGGGGAGGAGGAGGAGGACATTAGTGTGTAACATCCCGTCGACAACGAGGTCATTAGAGACGGAGCGCAAGCTCGGGTGAGGGAAGGATGGGGAAGGAAATCGGCCGTGCCCTTTCAAAGGAACCATCCCGGCATTTGCCTGAAGCGATTTAGGGAAATCACGGAAAACCTAAATCAGGATGGCCGGAGACGGGATTGAACCGTAGTCCTCCCGAATGCGAGTCCAGTGTGCTAACCACTGCGCCACCTCGCTTGTTCGATCCACAGTGTTAAGAGTATGGTGAGAATACCTCTCACCACGGCCAACGTAGTGGTCGAGTGACTTCGCTCAGCAACCGAGAGCAGTAGTATTTGTACTGAGCGGTCAGTGCTAGCAGACAAGCAACATAGCGCGAAATAATATTACAAATCAGTGACGTCGCGAGTGCCTTTGCTAAGAGCACGACATCGCCTGCAGCGCGAAGACTCGTGACAGTATCAGGTTGACCCTAAACGTCTGGAAAACAGTGGCCGTGTTAGATAAGTTCCGATTTCAGTTGGCAAGAGTTGATGGTAGGGTTCGAGTATGGCGCAGACACCAAGAAGCCACGTACCCAAGTTGCCAATAAGGCACGGTGCAAGAACGTGGTGGCTCCATGACGGTGTAGACGGTTTTTATTGGTCCTACTGACCCGATCATTGATTGGAAATGCTTATCGTCCGCAACATGGAGCCTATTTAAAGCCATTCACGGACTTCATGTTCCCAAACCACGATGGACGGTAATGCGCCATATCACGGCCACGGCCAGATATTTCAACGTGAATCCCATCGATCGTTTAGGTACATAATCGAGAATTCAGTTCGCGCACAGTATCCTACACCACCAACATTTTCGCAATTATGGACGTCTATAGAGGCAGCACTACTCAATATTTCTGTAGGTGACTTCCGACGAGATGTTGAATCCATGCCACTTCCAGTTGCAGCACAACACCAGGAGAAAGGAGGTCCGACATGATGTTTGGAGGTATCCTACGACTTTTGTCACCTTAGTGTATGTCATATTAAGCATAAGGAATCAAAATATGGAATACGCATGACACTTACTTCCTATGATGTCAAAATATGCAAACATCCACGGAGAAACGACGGTAGACGGTATTAATAGGACGTGAAATGAATAAGTGCAGATTTTCAGAAGTGTAAACAACATGTATAGAAACATACATTTGCCCAGTAATTCTGACTTTAATAATAACTATAAACATAGAGAGTTTGACTGCAGGATACACTGTAAATATATAAATATTTGAAATTTATTCACAGTCGTCTATCAGTAGTTAATTTGAGTACTATTTCTGCAATTCAAATAAGTAAACCATAAAATCAACTGTTTATTCAATGACAAAAATGCAAGAGAAAAAATTATTTCTGAAGATATTTGAAAAAAATCATCAACCCTAGCTAAAGATGTGTCTGAATCAGTTATCGATGTACCTCGAATGGTAAAGAAACGAACTGAAAGAGATATCCACACAAACGACCTCTCCTGAAATCTATTATAGAAGAGCAGTTCTTTTACCAGCAATTGATGAATTCATGTGAAATATGGAGGAAAAGTTTCATAGGAACAAGGATTTCTTGTCTTCAGTCGAAATAATGTCACGCATTATCTGCCATCTGTAGAATTTCGATAATCTATCCGCATTGAAATTTTGTTTTTAGAATTGGGTATCGCAAACCGAACTTTAAGCAGAGTGCTCATTATAATGTGAGAAATGGAGTTAGCAAGAAAAGTTGTAACCTCCCCACAAAAATGTTAAATGAAAAAAATGAATGAAAATGAAGCCAAGATGTAACCTCACCACAGAAATTAGGGAATGATAATTGACAATAAACCACGCAATGATATTAATTAAATAATGAACCATGAACCAAATGTAACCTCCTAACAGAAATAATAATATCTGGTAAATTTTATAAGGACAGCAGCGCTGACCTTCGGCCCTGTATTCTGAATAAAACAAAAGCAAAATTCTTACCTCAATAGAAACTGCAATTATATCTGCTCTTAATTATACGTTCTTCGACACAGCTTCGTGCAATGCTGGCGTATATATATATATTTTTTTTTGATTCTTGGAAGCAATGGTAATGCATTGGAAAAATTTTATAAATTGAAATGAATACTTTTCTTTAAAAGAGTTACTTTATAAAAAAAATTATTATTGGGGCATTTTTTTGAACAAATTAATTACAATTAACATACATTATTAAATATGCGCAAGGCTGCTTCTTTACCTTCTACAACGATACTCATCCTCCAGAGTCCTGACCAAAGTCGCGAGCAGAGCACACAGCCGACGCATGCCGACTCACGCAGACTACTACTGTCCACTCGCTACTAAAGCCGACCGACTACTACTGTCGGCTCGCGCAGACCAGCGCAAACTCGCGACAAGCAACAACTAACAATAAACTACTCTCTGGTCAGAGATTCTGTCATGCCTCGCCCATTGCCGGCAAAGCATACGTGTTACAAAGTCTCGACTTCCTCCTAAACTTATTTTGGTTTTTGATGTTTGTGATAAGATCTATCTAAACAAACGGTCTCTTTCATCTTTTGCGTGTACTTGCGTCCATTACCAGCATCAAGATGTGAAGATGAGGTCATTTTCCACGATGAAACGAGTGAAGACTTAGTTGCGGAAATCAATGGGCAATGGAAGGTGCCGGACTAACCTTAATGTCAGCACACTGTTCTTTTCTCTCACAGCACAAGATGTCTTAAATGCCATGGCAGGAGAAGGAATATTAAGACTTTTCCTATAGTTAGCAAATCATGTTCTGTGGTATTTATAGTGCATCAGAACAAATTTAATGTTATTTAAGGACATTAGTGGCAAATTTCAATTTCAAATGGTTCAAATGGTTCCAATGGCTCTGAGCACTATGGGACTTAACATCTCTGGTCATCAGTCCCCTAGAACTTAGAACTACTTAAACCTAACTAACCTAAGGACAGCACACAACACCCAGTCATCACGAGGCAGAGAAAATCCCTTACCCCGCTGGGAATCGAACCCGGGAACCCGGGTCTGGGAAGCTAGAAGCTACCGCACGACTGGAGTAACATTGTCTTCAGTGATAAGCCTCACTTCAAATTGTGCCCCAGTGACCGTGAAGATGTAGCTGGACACGCCACCGATAGCGGTTAGATACAATCTGACTGTTATAAACCATACGGCACCACAACATGGAGTGAGGCCGGGAGGCTCTTTTTTGTTTTTGTTTTTCATAACAGAACTTTCTCGTTGTCGTCCGCAGCATTTTTACAGCACAGTGGTACGTCCACGGTATTCCACGCTCCGTTTCGCTGCCCTTCACGGCAAGCCGTCCTGGCCTTATATTTCAGCAAGAGAATGACCCCCAGCACACTGGAAGAGTTTTTAGTGGTTGTCTTCATGCATGCCAAACCCTACATTGGACAGCAAGTTCGCCGAACCTCTCCCCAGATGAGAAAATTTGGAAAATTATGGGAAATACCTCCAATTAGATCCACATTTTGACGATCTAACGTGCCAGTTACACAGAATTTGGCAAGCTTTCACTAAAGGAGGATATCCAACAACTCTAAATCAATGTCAAGCCGAATAAATGTCTGCATAAGGTCCGGAGGTGGGTCGACGTGTTATTGACTTTCTCAGTTTGTGCAGTTCTTTCCCTTAAAGACGTCATCCTATTTTTCTGAAATTGTAATCATTTGTTTGTCTGTACATGTACATCACATCTACCAATTTCCGTCTTCCTGTTAGAGTGTACTTTTAGCTAGATTGGTTATACACTCCTGGAAATTGAAATAAGAACACCATGAATTCATTGTCCCAGGAAGGGGAAACTTTATTGACACATTCCTGGGGTCAGATACATCACATGATCACACCGACAGAACCACAGGCACATAGACACAGGCAACAGAGCATGCACAATGTCGGCACTAGTACAGTGTATATCCACCTTTCGCAGCAATGCAGGCTGCTATTCTCCCATGGAGACGTTCGTAGAGATGCTGGATGTAGTCCTGTGGAACGGCTTGCCATGCCATTTCCACCTGGCGCCTCAGTTGGACCAGCGTTCGTGCTGGACGTGCAGACCGCGTGAGACGACGCTTCATCCAGTCCCAAACATCCTCAATGGGGGACAGATCCGGAGATCTTGCTGGCCAGGGTAGTTGACTTACACCTTCTAGAGCACGTTGGGTGGCACGGGATACATGCGGACGTGCATTGTCCTGTTGGAACAGCAAGTTCCCTTGCCGGTCTAGGAATGGTAGAACGATGGGTTCGATGACGGTTTGGATGTACCGTGCACTATTCAGTGTCCCCTCGACGATCACCACTGGTGTACGGCCAGTGTAGGAGATCGCTCCCCACACCATGATGCCGGGTGTTGGCCCTGTGTGCCTCGGTCGTATGCAGTCCTGATTGTGGCGCTCACCTGCACGGCGCCAAACACGCATACGACCATCATTGGCACCAAGGCAGAAGCGACTCTCATCGCTGAAGACGACACGTCTCCATTCGTCCCTCCATTCACGCCTGTCGCGACACCACTGGAGGCGGGCTGCACGATGTTGGGGCGTGAGCGGAAGACGGCCTAACGGTGTGCGGGACCGTAGCCCAGCTTCATGGAGACGGTTGCGAATGGTCCTCGCCGATACCCCAGGAGCAACAGTGTCCCTAATTTGCTGGGAAGTGGCGGTGCGGTCCCCTACGGCACTGCGTAGGATCCTACGGTCTTGGCGTGCATCCGTGCGTCGCTGCGGTCCGGTCCCAGGTCGACGGGCACGTGCACCTTCCGCCGACCACTGGCGACAACATCGATGTACTGTGGAGACCTCACGCCCCACGTGTTGAGCAATTCGGCGGTACGTCCACCCGGCCTCCCGCATGCCCACTATACGCCCTCGCTCAAAGTCCGTCAACTGCACATACGGTTCACGTCCACGCTGTCGCGGCATGCTACCAGTGTTAAAGACTGCGATGGAGCTCCGTATGCCACGGCAAACTGGCTGACACTGACGGCGGCGGTGCACAAATGCTGCGCAGCTAGCGCCATTCGACGGCCAACACCGCGGGTCCTGGTGTGTCCGCTGTGCCGTGCGTGTGATCATTGCTTGTACAGCCCTCTCGCAGTGTCCGGAGCAAGTATGGTGGGTCTGACACACCGGTGTTAATGTGTTCTTTTTTCCATTTCCAGGAGTGTAGTTTGCCCATTGTTGTCATGTAAAGATAAAGGATATATAAGACGTTCACATAACGAATAGTGCGACTGAACTATGTATTAAATATTTCTTTCATCAATTTAAAAAAATTCAAAATTATTATTTTTACTCATGGCATTTTGTTTAGTAGTTGGTATTATCTTCCAGATGCATTATCATCTTTAATCTGTTATGGTTTTCAGTTGTAGAAGCAATGAAATAAAAAGCATTTTTTTCTTCTACTTTTGTAGTAGTACTTACCTTGATTTAGGGAGCAGTTATTTCTCGGGCAGACTATCTTATTCTGACGTTGTTTTGCGTAAGATTTCAACAGTATGCTTAGTTCAGCGATATTTACAGCGGAAGGTGGCCATCGATCGTCATTTTGTACCATGTATCTATACATAGAATGCTTCCCTTTTGAAACAGCGATAAATCAAGTCATCAAGTTTTACTACAACTAGATGCACTGTGAAATGTCTTATTCGTTGTATTTTTGGAACAGTGAGTCCAACCGTCACAACTCTAATTTGTTTGTAAATAAACCTCACTTAACCGACAACGTTTGTTTTACATCGTAGACGAGTTTATTTGTATCACAGGCTGTACATTAATCAGATTTGCAATAGAGTGAATTCACCGTAATACCAAAAACGAAATATTTAATTATGGATTTGGGTATTCCTCATAATAGTTTTCAGAATAATTGAAAAAAATGAGCCTTCTTAAGATCCTCTTACACAAACTGAACGCCCCCACCTTTGGACAAGATGCTGGTTACGTCTTTGCTGCAACAATTCGGAGATAAATTTCGTCAGGAAGGACCTTTTATCACTTAAAGAACCAAGTGACGGAACACATCTCACACTCGGTGGGGCTGTGGACATGGCGGCAAGCAATGTAGCACCGGTAAATAACCAACACAGACAGAGGACTGAAACTACTGGCACAGTAGTGGGGGGGGGGGGGCACAGTGGATGACCTTGACTCGGCGTTACGTGACACCTTCCGCAAACACTATGTGCGATTGGTTCTTACTTAAAAACTACAGTCCTATAAACTGCTAAACCTGTACGCCTACAAACTGGAAATTGTATTAAATCGTTGTTGATCGTTAGAGGAGGACTGACAGGGGGTATGTATTGTTGGCACTGCTGTGGCACTGAGATGCGGTGCCGCTTTTGCAAACTTGTGTCACATGTGGTGTTTACAGTACTAATACAGGACATCTCCCTAGCGAGGATGGGCGGTAGAGGGACCAAGGGAGACTGAGTTAATTACGTGCCGCTGCTTGTTTGTTGTTGGGACTTTGTCTTTAATGGACGTCGTAGTATGAATCCCGAATCGGATGACGAACTTCATGATTTCCGATAATGATTACTGTTGCGTTAATGGGAACGGTCATCAAAAGTTTTCTGTGCTTCATTCGTTATTTTAAGAGGTTTTACAAAACACACGCCGCATCCATCAAAATAGTGTTGCGGTGCGTAAAACATTTCAGAAGTTTTTGCTGTTGCTAACACTCCTTCGAAAGTAGGATTTGTTAATTGCACTGTCCCCGTACAAACATCTGTGTCGTGTGTGTGCGCAGGTATTGCATCGTATACTAACGATTCAGCATAGTATTATTTATAGTTATGATTTTCACATGAAAATCCCTGGCATTACTGGAAAAATGAAGTCAGGTCCACCGCATAGCAGTCAGATAGGACCATCACTTACCTATGGAGGCGGACAATGCCATGTAATGTTTCTCGTATTTGGTACACAATTGTCCTATGTCTTTCCATACGTTGTATTGAGTGTCTCATGTTAGCACTCACTTGCCGACTACCTAATAATCAAATACCTCAGGCCGACTTAGAAGCAAAAGTACGTACGTTTAGAATGTCCTTCAATGTAACATACCATAGTTCAAGCGTTATTTAAATTTGGAAATTACTAATGACATAAAAATATGAAAATAAGCTATTATTATCAATTACATGACTAAAAAAAAAAAAACGTACAAGAGCGTGCAGGGCTAGCGCTGTGAGGGTTCCGTACAAAACACAGTTATGTATATATAGATAGTTCATCTATTGGTTTTAATGAGTGAGTTTGCGACTAACAAAATACGTGATATAAATGCCCGTGTCTTTGATTTCACTGAATTAGAAGCCTTTTTTTGTTTAGACACCAAGTCTTCAGTATTTCAGTATTTGACATACTCTTAAACCTGATACTTCTCTCTTTTCCTGAGAAAAAGGTATCTTAGAAGACAAAAAGACAGACGGACTACCATGCGATCCTATATGTGTTCTGGTGTAACCGCATGAGGTACAGAACACTGAAAAGTAGTAGTAATTCGTCATTCCGAATTAGTAAAACTACGAAATATACGAACGTTTTCTTGCTTGTTAATTAATTATGTAGGTAAATTACAAAATTCTGCGATTACAGTTTCAGTGAACTCTGGCGCTCAGCTTATCTTCAGTGATGTATGCACAATTAATTATAATCATATTACAACCTGTGGAATGTTTCAACACACCAGTTCTCGTGTGGCTGATCATCCATTGCGCAAGTACAGAACACCAGCAGTAGCAGGAGGTCCGAAGAACTAAACGAAGTCCATACTCTTTCTGTAACGACTTTCGAGGTTTCAGAACACTTCGAAACATTCGCTAATACAGAAGCTCTCAAATTATAATTGGTAATCATACGAACACTTCGCTGCAGGTTATTAATATTTATTTATTTAGATAATGAAGCGGATGAAATTCAAAGCGAAATACCCAGCGCTCGCTTTACGGCTGTATCAGGAGATGCTTGCAGATTAACGTCAGAAACAGAAGAGTAATTAGGACCCAATCCTTAAGATTGCAAACGCAAAGTAACCAAGGCAGCAACCAAGCACCATGAGGTTTGCTTGCGAATAAAGTAAATCGAAGCGTTATAAAGCGAGTGCAAGGATGAGAAAATTCGGCTATGAGCAGGATGTTTTCGAAATCATGTTCGGTACTTAGTGAAACGACAGGAATAAACATTCGAAACCAAAAAGTCAAGTCAGTGTGGCTTCTAAAACGCATAGCTAAGAGCTATGAGTGATTCTTGATCGACACTCAGAAACAATCTCTTCTACTGCAAGCTAACTGCTTACCAAAATAGGGGAAAAATGTTCAGCAAACATCTGCTCTAAAATGTATACCTTGATAGTTATAAGCATTTGTTCGTCAGAAGACTTGTGTGGAAAGCAAAGAGCTTGTAATAGAAGAGATTTGTTTCACAGTATCGAAGATCAAGAATTGCTCATAGCTCTAAAGGTATGCGTTTTAGAACCCACGTTTACTCGGTTTTTTTTGTTTTGAATGATCATATCTATCATATACCTGATTAATGAGCATAACTTACGAACACCTTGTATATTGTGGAACAATCAGTTTTGCAATACTTTGATGATACTGAGAAAGTTCCAAGTAAGTGTTACCACCAAATACAATATATGGCCCCTGGCTTGGTTCTTATCTACGAATATTACTAATGTGGACTCAATGTCAGTTCGCGGGTTATTGAAATCGACAAACGGCCTCACGAAACAGACCGTGCATTATTAGAATTCAGGTGTACCCTTTCCCATAAGATTGTTATTTTTTATGTAATTTTACTGGCATTTGATTTGCATGCGCTACAATCAGCGCCTTACGATGGACGATGCAAATAGAAAGTTCAATTTTCTTTGACACAGAGCGCATTGTATTGGATAATTATATGCGCAGATTGCAATTTCTTAAAAGTTCGATATCTGTTGTAGACGATTTTGCATTTTGTAATACGAGTGTGTCGATAATGTTAGTATGAAAGTGAATTTTCAGTTTCTCTAGTTTGTCGCCCTAGGTTTCCCGCTGATCGCCAGTGATTTAAATCACCTTCGAAAATCGGGTCACCTTTTGTGGACGTGACTTGATTAGTTACTGTGAGGGAAACACATTGTTATTATTGCCATTATACGTATCTACAATCAGTAAATCAGCAGGGGAGCTGGTTTCACATTGCAGTACTCACTGCCCCTCAAGCTTCGTGTCTGTTTCCGGTCTTCTTTTAATCATTTATACGGCTTCCCTTCACGGGTGTGGTCATATTCATTGATACTGGAGCTTCTAGTATCCTGTTGTGCATGACCTCGTTTGCTAAGAGGTCCAAGTACTCGTTTCACTGGAGGCAGTGTTGTGATGTGATCTCGAGAAAGTTTCATACCTCTCTACAGCTGTATCAGCTTCTACCTTTTGTTCATAAGACGAACGTGGCAGTCATTTCTTTTTTATCATGCTGAGGGCTATTAGCATACACAGCGAGTTAGAAAAGATCAAGATCTAGGCTATTTGGAACAGCTTGCCAGACCGAAGAGACTGCATAATCGCATGAACCCATTGGCTAGACATTGACATATGTAATAACAACATATGTGAGCTCTTCGGAATAGTGCAAAAAAAGAAAATTTCCGTTGAATTTTACCATATTAAGCTTTGAAAAATATCTTGAAGTAGTAAATGAGCAAGACGAAAAAAATAAAGCGAGCTGTACTCAGTAAGATTTTCTCGTTCTGGCTATAAATTAGCTGGTAAAACCCTGTGTGTGTGGAGCAATCTGTGTCGGAATAAACTGTTGGACAGATTCACCATTAAGAAGCAGCGTTGGATTAAATGTGCATAACGAATTGCATTAACGCTTTAGAAATTTTCGACCCTACCACTGAGGCTTAAGGTGAGGTGTCCACAACACTTCTATGCAGAAATCATTCATCATGATAGACAGTTCGCCAACTATTTTAATCCAAATCGTGATGTGTATGTCTCCGGATTTATTGGAAAAGTTTATATGCAAAAGATATGAAAAAGACATGCCATGAAATTGCTTGACACGCAATTAAACCTTGCCAAAGAATGAACTTGAAACAAAATAATTAATTGTTGGTGATGTTAGCTTTTGGGAGAGGGATGTGTTACTCATCATCTCCCTTTCAAAATGAATTTCGCACAGTCTGTGGAAATATCAATAAAAGTGATGGTACGGCTTGAAAGAAAACCTTAAATGATCCCTATAGCTGTGGCCGTAAAGTCTGTAAGTTCTGCTTGTCCTAACTGGTCGATGCTGTAAGCTACTCTCACTATACTCATCAATGCAACGTGAACAGACTGCGGATGGCCTAACTGCCTGTTATCAGATGCGCTCCTAGCATTCCGCTGCTGTGCTCTCAAAACACTGAACTGCTCGGGTGTCCACTGCCGAGGAGAGCGGACTTCCACACCTGCCATTCCAAATCCCCAAAGTTGCGTAACTGAGCACCAGAAGCTGAGGGTGAAATTAAGTGACCAAGAGCCAAATGGCAAGTCCTCATTTTTAGAAGCTAGAACGGAGTCTCTTTGCATTTTAGGCCAAGAGAATTTCATCAAACAATAAAAAGTTAAATTTTCTCCACCAATGGCGAATTCGTTTTCTTGTTAAAAATTCCCCCTCTGACACCAGTAAAACGTGAATACAATTCAGCTTCTTTTTCCACCCCTCTGCTCTTGAAAAAGTCATCTCAAACGTTATATCACACTCATGTTATGCTACAGCCTCGGAATAATTGTCTTTTTAGCTGTTCACGTTGTTCCTTCTGGCCATGGAAAAAGAATTAAGAAAAAATTAACCTCTTTTCCTGGGGACAGTCCACTGGCCATGTGCTACTTAAAATTCTCTAGAGTCTTGTTTTAGGGTATTTTAGGATGGCCAAGAGAGGGTTCTCTTGCGGAATGTTCTCTTTTGACAAACTTCCAACTGCCGCCTGCTGCTTCCAGTTACATTCCCTTTTCTTTACTGTATTACAATGAGCCTAGTGCATGCTGCTATTCCTTACTGCAGACCCAGAGGTTTCAATGCACCCTTCTCTAAAGGAGCACATGTTGTAAAAAGTACCTTAAGCCAGCTGGACCTCGCCTTTTTGCTACGTTTTTCCACCTTGGCTCATATTGTTCCAGATGGACTCTCTCTGTGTTGTAGGCGCCACTGTCTACACGCCCAGTCCTCTGTTCTCCTAGTGACAACACATGTTATCACCTCTCTTTTTACCTCGCCATTTCACAGAACACCTTGAATTTTATCTGCAAGGTTCCATTCACTTACGTTTTTCCTTGAGTGTCCTGTTCCCAGCATACCACAGCTTGAAAGTTCTCGGAAAGAAGTCATTATAGCAGCATGCAGCAGGCATTGTAGTACGATAAAGAAAAGGAAACGTAATTGCCTTTCCTAATTACTGCTATCTCTTTTTCATAACGAAAAATGTATTTGCAGAATCTGCAAAAGTTTAATTACAATAAGTCTAATCTGCATATCTAACTGGATGAAAAGTGACCAGGCGAAATGGCTTGATACTAACGAGCAATTTTTTATTATCTATTCCCAGTTTTATCAACTCATGTCCACTATCATCACAATATCATCATCTGAAATGAAGAAAGGTGTCAAATGGGCATCTTTGCTTACAAAGAAAACAAAATGCAAATCAAAAGTTTCATCACACAGTTGAGTAGGGAAGCCACCTAATTCAGTTACTTTTAAGAATGACTTTCTTATTGAATACTAAGTATTGATGGTGCAATTAATTACAGTAGGGTTTTTATTAGCAACTTCAACAACAGTATTATAGAAAGAAAATATGCTTAACATGACAAAATATTAATTCCTTTAAAAAGAGAAGAGTAGATATTTTATTCACAGTACTAGCTGGTTACTTTGTCCTCGTGCAAAGTGAGGTTAGCTGAATAATCTGTATTGTAAATGATAAAAGAAAAACTTGGCATAAAGGTAATTCACAACAAATATGTACTCATACTCCTGTCAGTTCATATTGGTCACAAAAATATTCAAACGTGAAAAATTATTTGAAAATAAATATATAAATCGTCTTGTAGAAACCGAGGCTTAGCCAAAAGTACCACTAGTTTGTTTGTGATACAAATAGTACAAGATATAATAATACATTTCTCTATGATGATTAAAAGAACACATGCATGTTCTGCTTACCGAAAAGGAAAAATGTACATGGACATAAGTGCAACAGGGTCAGTATTAGCTTAAGTTGATCAGTTATCTTCACTATAACAACCATCACAAGAACACCATTAATTAAAAAAAATATGTTCTCTTAGTTATCATCAGAATGTAACTGCAGGCCTTAAATATTTATACACATGCAAGGTTCATTTTAAATCAACCATGCTATGTGAACTACTAGCGATCGTCTGTAGACATCTTGTGAATGTCAGACGTCGAAAGAATAAAATAAACAAATCTATAACCAATTCTTTAAATTACTTGACTCACCTAATTGTGCTCAATGATCGTTAAAGTGTAAAAGATAAACCTGTCTATTATTAGTGGTCCTTGAGCTTAATTATTAACACATGTGTAAGTTTGTTAACCTACAGTAGATATTTTATCGTCAGCGTTCAGTGCACATGGTACATGAATGAGATATGCAGGTGTACATAAAGTCCGAGAACTCTTTCAATTATTTATTGCGCAAGAACTGAACATTGTACAGATGTCATACATACTGCATAGTTCAGTGCACATGGTACATGAATGAGATGTATAGATGTACATAAAGTCCAGGAACACTTTCAATTGTTTATTGCACAAGATCCAAACATTGTACAGATGTCAAACATACTGCATTTTGAAGAGAAACTCTGAAAATTTTTGTTACAAACATTCGATATGCGGACCATGAGTCACTCGGCAGACGTCATTACGGTAATCGAATTCTTGCCATACCCGAGCCAGCATGGCATCGTCGACTGTGGCAGTCGCTTCCGTGTTCTCTCCCGGAGCTCTGCTACATCACGTGGTAGAGGCGGACATACACCAGGTCTTTAATGTGTCGCCACAGAAAAAAGTCACATGCATGTTCTGCTTACCGAAACGGAAAAATGTACATGGACATATGTACAACAGTGTCATTTTGAGCTGAAGTTGATCAGTTATCTTCACTGATCTTGTGATCAGGGTGATCGAAGACAGAGAAAGCTCGCTCCGCACCGGAAATCGCCGTGTTTGCGACCAGCTCTTCACTATCGGCAAATTACCAAACTACGCTGTGGTGGTATACAAGGAAAAAAAACTTTCGGAGTTTCTCTTCAAAAATACCTATGTATGATATGTGTACAATGTTTGGTTCTTGCGTAATAAATAACTGGAAGTGTTCCGGACTTTATGTACACCCTGTACAATGATTAAAGATAAAAAACATGAAATACAAACTCAAACATAGTATTTTTGTTCTTTAGGGCCCGCAGTAAAAAATATGTCTTTCAGTGACATGATTATTTATGAATAATAGGCAGCTACACTGCTATGTAAGTTGTTTACCTTTTATCTCATTCACAATTAGCCCATTTCGGCAAATTGCCATCGTCAGATGCTCTTATACGTAACATCGTTTCTGTGATGTCCTGTCTGTTTTGGAATTACTACTTTCTCCCAGGTGTACAGAGGAAACTGTACAACAAAACAGACAGGACACGACAACAACGATATTACGTGTAAGAGCACCTGACGCTGGCATTTTGCCGAAATGGGCTCATTGTGGATGAGATAAAACATAAACAACTTATATAGCAGTGTAGCTGGCTATTATTCATAAATAATCACATATAATATATACGAATGGATCATGTGTCCTCTGAAAGACATCAGCAAATGTAATAAAGACAATGTTTTCCCAATTAAAAAGAGAAACCTTAATGTCACCCAAGGAATGTGCTGCCTTTCACAGTGTAACACGAGTGAGATGGGTGGTACTGTCACATAAGATTTTGAAGTCTCAAGTGGTTCCTTTTGGTGAGTGGACCATGCTTTCGTAGCTTATCGTGGGTGGACGGCACATCTGTTAGGTTTATCACTGAGAGCAGCTCAGCTGGTTGTCCTCCTACTTTCAGGGCAGAGATCGACATGCTTAGCGACCTTGTGGTAACAAGTGTGCAATAATGATGTGAAACCATGTTTCTTTTTCTCTTCAATATCCATTGTGACTTTTAGTTTTCTTATTAATTTTGCCAAGGTGAAAGTATATCAGCGATTCCCCCAGATTTTGACGTTCTTATGTACTAATCGGCCTAGTGAGGTTCCTTCCGTATTGCGTGGTGAAATGGAAGTGTGAGTGGCTCCACCAAGAGCAGAGCTATAATCAGTTGTGGAGCAGCATAAAGAGGTGCATTCTTGCTATCCACAGGATTTGGTCGATATGAAATAGCTGAGCTGTACTGTTTTAGATGGTCTATGCTATCAGGATGTTGTCAAGAAGAGGAAAATGTATTGTTTTTCATAAACTGGGCATGGTATTCTCATCCGAAGGGGAAAAGGGTATGTGAATTCTTTTGCATAACGTTATCTTTCAGTATATGCAGGACAACAGTGCTAGGTCAGTTCCTGTCTTACTGCAAACAGCAACAGTTCACATAATGCGTCGTCATCGTCGTAGTGAGGATTAGTTGTGTATTGACAGCAAAAACCTCCAGTGTCTTGACGGGTGAGGCTCACTCCAACTGCGCAGTGCTTTGTCTGCTAATGCCTCTGAGGACGACCTCACAGACTGCCAGACATCAGGCTTCTCACCCCGTCTCCTCAGTCGACTGTGACGGGCCTTGAGTTACTGACTAGCAGGTCAGCTACCCACCACTGCGTCTGCACCAAATTTGCTGCGCAATGCTCTCAGCTGCTATGCCCTGTCTGGTTGCGTGTGTCGGTTACATGCTTTCACATATCATTTACCATTGCATTTCGCCAATTCCTCTAACAAAACAGCCCTATTTCTTTTTTACATATAAAGTACTTTATTATGACAAGCATATGTGTGCCATTATCATCCGACTAGCTTAACGGCCACTGCTTCACTCGCGTAGACTGTAGGGGCTGAAGAGGTTATTTTTGTGTTCATTTAGTGGAATTTTTAGTTGTTATCGAACTGCAACACCTTCGAAACTTTACAAGCTGACTAAGCCCACATAAGCAGGTTCTTTTCAGAATGTACCTGTGACCAAAAAGCGATTCTGGTACCTAGAGTCCAAAGCTTTTATTCATCATGCGTTTTCCTTTCTTGTGGAGATATTTCAGTAGCAACTTGCGTCTCCTAACGAATATTTCTTTGTGCCTAACCGAGAGGTGAAATACCAGTTTTCATAAATTTAGCTTTAAAATTTTTTTAATGTAACGAAATTTTTTTAAAAATATTTTCATCCACAATTGCAATCCCTTTGGGGCTCAGTTTCCAAACACGCAGAAACACGTATAATTTATTTGTAACTGAGAAGTCAAATACCAGTTTTCATAGATGTAGCTTTGAAAATACTTTAGTAGTTCTTTATTAGTCATATATTTTCAGAAAAAGGTTTCATCCACTATTTCAGACCCATAAGGTTAAATTTCCAAAAATTCTGGAACAATTATATCTTTATTTTTGACCTAGAAATCAGATACCAATTTTCACAGGTCTAGCTTCAAAACTGCCTTAATAGCGACATTTATTTTTAAAAAAAAACTTTCATCCCCTATTTCACACCCCTAGAGTTGGAATTTGGAAAAATCCCTTCTTAACCGACGCCTACAGTATAAGATCCACACCGTCTGCAACTTTATAGTTTCTGTACTTAACGGTTTGGGCTGGGCGATGTGAATCAGTTAGTCAGGAAATTGCTTTTTATGTATTGAGTTTAGTGGTTAGGCAGGTTGTTTTGTCAATTAACATGCCCTAACGCATCTTTCTTTCCTTTACGCAGTGATTACTTATAAATGTTTTCTTATTATCAGGCTGTCAATTTGCTCATTAGGACTAATATCTGTAGCTTAATAAATAATTAACAAGAGAAAAAATTATCGTCACCAGTGTTGAACTCAACCCCGCTACCATACTTTACCGTCTCCTGCGAACAGTATCATGCTTCAGACGTGTGGGGTAAACAGTACTTACTTCAGTATTCTCACACTGGCATTCAACATATAACTACCTTCAAGTTACTGTACTCACGTGTTTCTCATTTAGTCAAACTTATTAATGCTAATTGCCTCTTAGTTCCTTCTCTTGGCCACACTCCCACCGGGAGCCACCTATCTGCAGATAGCAGCGGATAAGTGGCGTTATGTTGCAATGTGGATCGGCCTTGAGGCATAGCGAGATAGTCCGTGCAGTTGCGATCATGATGTGTCTCGGATGGCGCAGTGGTTGACGCATCTGCCTTATAAGCAGGAGATCCTGGGTTCGAATCCTGATCCGGGACACATTTTCGCTCCTAGCCACTCATTCCAAGCCGCGCGGACTCACCACACCATTTGAGGCGCCATATACGAACTGCGCGGCCCCTCCCGCCGTAGGTTTGAGTCCTCCCATGGGGATGGGTGTCTGCGTTGTTAACAGCATAAGTTAGTTTATGTTAATTTAAGTTGTGTGTAAGTCTAGGGACCGATGACCTCAACAGTTTGGTCCCTTAGGAACTCACACACATCTGAACGTTTTTGAACTCATTGCGCTTAATGTCCCATTGCAGCTGATCCCCCTGACATATAGAATTTCACAACAACGGTATCTCTGCGGTGTCTATAAAAAATGGTTCAAATGGCTCTGAGCACTATGGGACTTAACTTCTAAGGTCATCAGTCCCCTAGAACTTAGAACTACTTAAACCTAACTAACCTAAGGACATCACACACATCCATGCCCGAGGCAGGATTCGAACCTGCGACCGTAACGGTCGCGCAGTTCCAGACTGTGGCCACCCCGGCCGGCGTGGTGTCTGTTCCTTCGAAAAAACGGACACCATGCATTCATATATTTGATAGCTTACTGTTTCGTGAAGTGTATGGGAAAGTTGCTTTCCAACAACATTTCTTTTACTTAAATATGTTTTCGTTGCAGACTATCAAAGTAAATGTTCTGTTCGTTTGTATTATGGGGAAATCGTAATCTTGATGGAAAATTATATACCTTGGTATTTGGCATGCCGCATGCAGCATGAACGATGCTAATAAAACTAGTTTTGCAGTCCCTACTCTGAAATTACCACCAGTGTTGACAGCCCACTTTAATCGAGGCAATCTTAAAAAATAATAAGTTGTAATTTAAATCCAATTTAACATCTCAAATATAGATGTGGAAGGTGACATTAAAGACTATCAGGAGAGAGCAGTGCATAAAAGCCAAACGGGCTCGCGTCTGGCCACAGAGCCTGTTTATGACGAGCACGACAAGCGTTTCCCTACATAACTGCCCGTAGCACAGCTAACGCTTGGCACCGTGTTTGTAAACATTCAGCAAACCTGTGACCCTGCATTGCTTCCGAAAGTGGTCCTGAATTCTCTGGTTGAATTCATTTGGCATTTCGCCCCGATTTCGACGACTTACGCTACATAGTCTTAATGTAAGATGAGGCACTGAATTAGGAAATTTGCTTTCTGGGCTCCAGGAATTCCGTACGTCACGTAAGTACAATTGTTCTCTTCCTCAATGTTGCGTTATGAGGATAAGGGGCCAGTATTGCGATGACAGAGAGACCGGATCCCAGCAGCGTTTCGTTAGCTCAGTGGTTCCAAACATTTCATGTAATACAAGACCGGCGTGAGTTCACAGTTGTAATTGCTTTGCAGACTAGTGCACCTTAGGTTCTTATTTAACGTTTTACTTAATGGAGTTGTAAATCGTTAAATGAAATTCTTTAAAAAGATGCAAAGGAACCCATTGCGCATTAAGTCTTCTCACATGCTCGACTCAGTAAGCTGTGTTAGGCACAAAAGAGGTCTGCTTTGTAAAAGTCTAAGACTGTAAACTGTAGGCTATAAACTGTAAGAAAAGTTATGGGATGTCTGCTGATATCGTGTGGGACCTCCTCCTGCCAGTCGTAGTGCAGTAGCTCGAAGTGGCATGGACTCAACTGTAGAATTACTGAGCCATGCTGCCTCTATAGCTGTCCAGTATTGGATAAATGTTCCTGGTGCTGGATTTTGTGCACGAAATGAACCGTCGATTATGTCCATAAATGTTCGATGGGATTCACGTCGGGCGATCTGGGCGGCTAAAACATTCACACAAATTGTCCACAATTTTCTTCAAAGCAATTGCGAACAGTTGTGGCCATATGAAAAGGTGCATTGTCATCCATAAAAATTCCATTGTTGTTTGGGGACATAACGTACACTAAAGATTGCAAATGCTCTCGAAGTAGTCCGAACATAGCCCCTTCCAATTAATGATCCATGTAAACACAGACCACATCGTTATGCAGACACCAAACGTTTGCACAACGCGTTGGTGACAGACTGTGTCCATGGCTCCGTCGACCTGAGCCGCACTCGAACTCCACCATCAGCTCTTAACAACTGAAGGCTAGACTTATCCGACCAGGCCGCGGTTTTTCAGTCGTCTAAGACCCAACCGACTTGGTCACGAGCACAGGAGAGGCACGGCAGGCAATTTCGTGGTGTTAGCAATGGCAGTCGCGTCGGTCATCAGCTGCCATAGCCCATTATCGCCATATTTCCCCGCACTGTCTTAAATGATGCCTTCGTCGTACGTCTCACGTTGATATCTGCGGTTATTTAACGCAGTGTTGCTTGGCTGCTAACACTGATGACTCAATAATTGCCGCTGTTGTCGGTCGTTAAGTGAAGCCCGTCGGCTACTGCGTTGTCCACGGTGAGAGGTAATGCCTGAGATTTGGTATTCTCGGCACACTCTTAACATTGTGGACATCGGAATAATGAATTCCCCATCGATTTCTGAAGTGCAATGTCCCATGCTTCTGTCTCCAATTACCATTCTGTGTTCATACATTTCCATTGGTCGGCCATAACCACTTCGAAAACCTTATATCACCTGAGTACAAATGACACCTGCACCAATGCACTTCCTTTTACACCTCGTGTATCCGATACTACCACAATCTGTATATGAACATATCGCTAGCACAAGACTTTGTCACCACGATGTACTGAACTCTCCGAAGAATTTCGACTCGACCGTGAACGACACGTTATGGTCGTCATGGAATACCCGTATGTAAGGGGAATAACTGCGAAGTGCATATAGTTCCTCTATGCTAAATCTGTGTAATAGCGTTTACGCACATCTGGAGATGTTTGCTGACATCGACTTCAGCAATGTCCTTCCATCTGGGTAGCTTCAAGATGACAAATTTTGTTGTTTGTAAAGTAATTCAGTACTTTAAATATCACCTTAAATATAAATATCGGATAGTGTTGAGTTATCCATGAATCCTTAGGTGGACCTCAGATTTTGCAGTGTCCTTGCGTCTCTCTGAAGCATGCACTGAAGCTATTCCCATAGTTTATCACACATTCACCATAAGAAATCAAAGTAAACAGTAAGAGTAAAACACATTACACCACAGTTGCTACTGAGAATTGACAAAAGCATACGATTTCTTGACGAGAAAGTTCCATGAAGAATAGCTTCTAAAAGGAGAAGAACGAGATATAAAGCTTTAATCACGTTGTACTACGAGGTGAGTATTCGTATTCCATCATAAACTACAAAATTAATTTCGAGCCATTCTCTGTTTTGCATCTTATTGTGATATAGTGACGGAAAAAAATCGCAGCACCAAGTTGATTATGTGCGACATAAACTAAGGTGGGCAGGAGTGCTTTCATCTTAAAGGTGACACCGATTCAAATTACGAGCCGGTCGCTTGAGAGTGGCGCTGGTAGCGCCAATGTGAGGACGCAAAATCAGGTTTACTTTAATATTCGCCGTAACGGCTGTAAGGGTTAGTTGTCTCTGAGATTGGACGTGATGAGCTGATGGTAGTCAAGAATGCCTTTAAGGTAACGTAGACGCCATGGTCAACACCTTCCCTTGCCTATGGCATAGCTGCTTAGACTTCCTGACGAATGGGCTGACCGAAAACGTGTTGCAAACCGCCGACCTCAAATGTGTGCAATCGCAACTGTCCGATATTCGTGGAAAGTGACTGAACTATGGTGAAACCATGAGTAGGCTGCAAAGCGTTGGACGTAGACTCTTCATCAGAGAACATGGAAGCGTTCTCGCTTGTTGACTTCGGGATTATGTGGATCATAACTGGAAATTTGTGGTAAGGACAATGGGACCAAACTGCTGAGGTCATCGGTCCCTAGGCTTACACACAACTTAATCTAACTTTAACTTACGCTAAGGACAACACACACACACCCATGCCCGAGGGAGGACTCGAACCTCTGACGGGGGAAGGGGGGGGGGATGGGGGGAACCGTGACAAGGCGCCTAAGGCCTCGCGGCTTCCCCGCGCGACTGTGGATCATACTTTCCGAATGCCATACGCTATATTTTTAGTGTAATTTATTCTGACAATTAAACCTGAGTAGTCGTCATTTGGTTGCCACTTCCTCCAATGATTTTAGGAGTTCCGGTGTTGTCCATCTCCTCTGCCTTATTTGACCAAAAGATTTCTATAGCTCTGTTAAACACTGACCCTAATAATAGATCCCTTGATTCTTCCTTATCGACCCCCAATCTTTTGTTCTACCACGTCATCACTCAAATCCTCTCCTCTTAACGACCTCTTTACTTCTATCGTATCTCTCTTTTGCGTTTAACGGTGGAAACCGCATTGTAGTCTCAATGTTGGCGTCATTGACTTTAGTTCTACCGGAGGTTCTTTTTTTTCCTGTACGCTGAATCAGTCCTTCCGACCACCCTTTGTTTTCCGATTTCTTCGCACTTTTGCTGAAGACATTTCACCGTATATTTTCGCTGTAGCCAGTATAATATTCGTATAATGATTCCACTTTGTGTCTCCAAAAAAGATCACATTTGAAGACACAGTTCCAACTATTTATTACCGGCGCTATAGCGAACAAAAAAGAATAGATTTGACCCCCTTATGTGTGGCTTCTACGCATTGTCCTTCCTAGATGTGGTTTTTGCATAAAGGGCGGCATTGAATTTTAACAATTTTAGACAGCTGCCATTGATCAGGTATTTTTTAGTGTCTCGTAAGTAGCATCAGTTCCCTAGCAATTCATAGAGGTTCAGTCAGTACGATGTGTTCCACAGATGGCTATTTTTGGTCGAGAATAACGTCCGAACTCTTGTACGATAGGTATTCTTCGATCAAAACCATCGAGTGATGCGGCGCTATGGTAAGGGACTGTCTTCGCTTTGAGGAGGGTGTCTGTTCAAAACCCTGTCTGCCCAAACTGTTTCGGTTATCTAATCTTTTGCCTAAACTATTTAAGACAAATGCCAGTACAGGTTCCATAAAAAGGACAAGTACGGTTTGCTTCTCCATCATTCACAGTCCGAAAGCGCTGCATCTCTGATGAGAACGTCATGAACGAGAATTAAACTCTAATTTTCCTTTCCTCTTACATATTTAATTTGATATTGCACTTCGCGCATCAAGCGATGTATCTATAAATCTATAAATAAATCGCGCCGTTCTGATAAACAACAAGAACACACATTCTGATTTTGAGAGTGGTAGAGGAGGAACTAACTCAAAATTAGTTACCTATTTTAGTGTGAATCGAGTCCAGAAATTGTGAAGCAAAATCTCAACATATGTTTGTCTACATATCTGTAGATTTCTTTTCGTTGAAGGCGAATTTACTTGGGATCTTTTTGTCAAGTGGAACACCATATATTTTAGACGGTGTGAGTCTGACGGGCCCTCTAAGGCAAGTATGCTGATCCTCGAACCGTAGTTGCCTCATCTCCCCGTATCGCACGAGTCCTGTAATACAACTTAATTGATTGCCTTCAAAGCCACTGGAAGCAGTGTGCTAATCCCACCAGTAATTACGTTAATTAAACAATAATCCGCTGTGAATAGCGAGAGGAAAAAAAACTTAATTTCATTTACGAACAGCGCGGAGCGTGCGCAGCTTTAATGAAAGCCAGAAAACTAGCTGTAATCAGTGCACGAAGCCCTTGTTATTGGAATCAACGCTAGCGAGAGGATACTTTGAAACGAGCGGCGTGATGAGAGATGAAATCGATCATTTAAATTCTTTTATGGCGCTTGTTGAGCTATGTATTACAGCCAAGAGCAGAGGACTCCCATTAGGAAAAGTGATGCTATCTTAATTCCAGTCACGTAAATTACGACTGTTGTACCGTATTTCAGAGTCCAAGCAAAATGACAGCAAAACACAATGATTTTAGTGGTTTCTCGCGTTAACCATTGTAGTGTATCACAAAACATTTGATTGCGATATTCACTTAAGCAATGTATCAAAATATTTGCCGTTCAAGTGACGCACAAACTAAAATTGTTCATATGCATTACACTCTCTTATCTATTCAGTTTTTCTCCATGATGAAACAAACTGATCATAGGAGAAAATGTAAAAAATGATGTTTAAAACTGTAACTGCTGTCTTTGTTTCATAGCATTTACCTATAAATCTCCAGATTCTACACGATCTATCACATTAATACGACCACTGCCTATATTCGACGTCAACAAGCAATAACCACTTACAGACAGCAGGAGGCAACACTAGCAGTGGAGGGTACATAAAGCGTGCAGGGAAGACGCGGAAAACAGTGCAGCCGTTATCGTAATATGGGTTCGGAGCGATGTATCTGACTTCCAAAAAGATATGATCATTCGCTTTCAGGCCAAGGCTGAAAACATTTCCCAAATGGCAGTTTGTAAACTGTTCGCGTGCCACCGTGATTAAAGCACACCGAGCGTTACAAATTGGCGCTATCCAAAACCGGTGGTGGGACATATATGACATGGGTGAACGACGGCTGAGAAGATGTGTATGGGCCGAACAGACGTGCAGCTTTTCAAGAATTGTCCTTCCAAATGCACCAAGGAGCTACCAACAGTAGCGAATGTTGCTGCGTGTAGGCTCCGCAGCGTACGCCTGGTTCGTATACCCACGCAGACTGCTGTTCATCGGCGATGAAGGCTGAAATTTGACATCAGTACCGCAAATAGACTTCCAGCGAGGGTGACAGGTGGCCGTTTCAAATGAATCATTTTAATATGGTCCACCGCACATATAGCGGCTGGCTTATACGGCGTAAAACGTCTGAAACAAGCATCCTCCAACAATCGTTTGAAGGATATGTAATAGTAATGTTCCAACATACGTTACTTTGACATTGTTTTACTAGGCAACAGCTGTCACTAATGCAAACAGCACACATGTTCATGAAGTTCTGACATCTATGGAACCAGGGTTCAATACAGTACCTAGTCTTATACAAGCTCGAGTGATACTTGGTGTCGTTCATGCGATAGTGTTCGAGGTGATGTGACTGGAACGTCGAAACTGATTGCCTAATAAAATAATATCAAAATAACGGCTGTTGGTACAGTATTATTACATTTCATTGACTAGCGGCTGTCCCACGGTCGAGAGTCCAAGATTGAGCTATAGTCTGAAAGGCTCAGGCCGGAGACGGGAACGTTATGGCCTGTGGAATTTCGAGGTACACCGTGGGTTATCCAGTCATTCTGGAAAGTACAATGGACCAAAATCAGTATGCATCTATCCTTCGGGACCATGTCCGCTTCTATATGCTGTTTAGTTTTCCTCTGCACGACGGCATCTACCTGCAGGACAATGCAAGGTGTCACACAGCTACTAGTCTACACCCGTGATTTGAAGAGCACCCGGACGATTTTACCGTACTCTCCTGGATACCGAAATCCCCGGATATAACCCCAATCGAGAATCTGTGGGACAACATCGATCGGGATGTTCGCGCCATGAATCCTCAACCGAGAAACCTAACGCCGCGATTGGTGTAAGAGTTTTGTTGAAATTGATGTGCAATAAACCATAACAAATATTCAGTTCGACCACATGTGTCTGACGACGTCGTAGAGTAAGTGAGACAAATGTTGTCTGACAGTCAAACAAAATCGACGGGGCATGATTCACGCGAACTGGTCGTTTCCCATGTGACAGTTGAGTATTAAGCAGACATTTGTATCTCAAACGTACAAGTAGATGATGGTACAACAACTGAAAGACACTGACGCTGATAGGGTTCGTAGTAAGACCTTTTGTGAGGAAATAATACTTGGACTGAATAATAACGAACTTGTCATTGGAAAAATTACTTTGAGAGATGAAGCAATTTTCCAGTTACGTGGAGAATTTAACAAAACCAACTGAAGGATTTGGGCAGCGAAGACTCACGTCCGAAGTTGCAACACGTTCGCAATAGCCTAAAAATTAACGTCTTTTGTACACAGAGCCCGTGTAAAATTTATAACCCTTTCTTTTCCGAGACAAAACAATCAATAGAGAAGTTGTGTTACACTTGTAAGAAAACCTTTTGATCCCACTGACTGGCGAGGCTCAGCCAAGAACGCAGTGTACACTTCTTATGAGACGGCGCACTGGCGCACCACCTCACGGACGCTTTCCAATGGTTCAATTGGCTCTGAGCACTATGGGATTTAACATCTGTGGTCATCAGTTCCCTAGAACTTAGAACTACTTAAACCTAACTAACCTAAGGACATCACACACATCCATGCCCGAGGCGGAATTCGAACCTGCGACCGTATCGGTCACGCGGTTCCAGACACGGACGCTTTCCAAGTAGATACATTGGCAGGAGTGGACCGATTATATTAGTCCATACTTTCGCCGGAACTGACACATCTTGTTTTTTTTTATTCTGGGGATTCATTAACTATCAGTGTTTGTACCACTTTTTTTTTTTTTTTTTTTTTTTTTTTTTTGGTCATCAGTCTACTGACTGATTTGATGCGGCCCGCCACGAATTCGTTTCCTGTGCTAACCTCTTCATCTCAGAGTAACACTTGCAACCTACGTCCTCAATTATTTGCTTGACGTATTCCAGTCTCTGTCTTACTCTACAGTTTTTGCCCTCTACAGCTCCCTCTAGTACCATGGAAGTCATTCCCTCATGTCTTAGCAGATGTCCTATCATCCTGTTCCTTCTCCTTATCAGTGTTTTCCACATATTCCTTTCCTCTCCGATTCTGCGTAGAACCTCCTCATTCCTTACCTTATCAGTCCACCTAATTTTCAACCTTCGTATATAGCACCACGTCTCAAATGCTTCGATTCTCTTCTGTTCCGGTTTTCCCACAGTCCATGTTTCACTACCATACAATGCTGTACTCCAGACGTACATCCTCAGAAATTTCTTCCTCAAATTAAGGCCGGTATTTGATATTTGTAGACTTCTCTTGACCAGAAATGCCTTTTTTGCCATAGCGAGTCTGCTTTTGATGTCCTCCTTGCTCCATCCGTCATTGGTTATTTTACTGCCTACGTAGCAGAATTCCTTAACTTCATTGACTTCGTGACCATCAATCCTGATGTTAAGTTTCTCGCTGTTCTCATTTCTACTACTTCTCATTACCTTCGTCTTTCTCCGATTTACTCTCAAACCATACTGTGTACTCATTAGACTGTTCATTCCGTTCAGCAGATCATTTAATTCTTCTTTACTTTCACTCAGGATAGCAATGTCATCAGCGAATCGTATCATTGATATCCTTTCACCTTGTATTTTAATTCCACTCCTGAACCTTTCATTTATTTCCATCATTGCTTCCTCGATGTACAGATTGAAGAGTAGGGGCGAAAGGCTACAGCCTTGTCTTACACCCTTCTTAATACGAGCACTTCGTTCTTGATCGTTCACTCTTATTATTCCCTCTTGGTTGTTGTACATATTGTATACGACCCGTCTCTCCCTATAGCTTATCCCTACTTTTTTCAGAATCTCGAACAGCTTGCACCATTTTATATTGTCGAACGCTTTTTCCAGGTCGACAAATCCTATGAAAGTGTCTTGATTTTTCTTTAGCTTTGCTTCCATTATTAGCCGTAACGTCAGAATTGCCTCTCTCGTCCCTTTACTTTTCGTAAAGCCAAACTGATCGTCACCTAGCTCATTCTCAATTTTCTTTTCCATTCTCCTGTACCACTATTACCAGCTTCTAAAGCACACCTCAGAATGCGGTTTTACACCACAATTTATCAAGTTACTGATGACATACTGCAGCTATTTGGCGAGAAACCCGTTTCATGAGGGAATTGTGTCATATATACGTATATGAATAAAAATGTAAATGTTGATATGTTCAGAATGATGCATGGCCGACAGCTCTTCACCAATTTCTTTGAAATTTTGACACGACATAGTATTCGAAAACGAGCAACCTCTTCATTAATTTTTCGTTTTTTATCTTCCTATCGTCTATCAGCTTTGTTATTTCTTCTTCAAGTTCCTTGTTTTAAATTTTACTTCTGAACTGTTTTTTTTTTTCTCAATTGCTTCTGAAATTTTCAGTTGTTGCAACACTTTTGGTGTTCCTTATATCTAATGGGTCTTCCAACTTTTTTTGTGAGCCTGTGTGTAGAAATTAAGGGGGAAATATGTATAAAAATGTGTATGTTCGTTTGTTCAAGGTGCTAGATCACTGAAAGTTCTTCACCTACTTTTTTTAAATTTTAACACATTGTTGCATTTGAATACGTCCATGTTTCTTATACCTATTTTTAATATATATATATATATATATATATATATATATATATATATATATATATATATATATAATTGTTAATTAATAATCAGTGTACAAACAGGAAACGTTATTACGAAAAATCGTGGATAATTCTTGACCGATTTACTTCAGGTTCTTATGCAGTAGTCTAATGAACATTGGAATGTGCACAGGCTATAAAATTTTTTTATATATAATATTTAAAGGGGAACTATTACATCGAAAAGTCTCAAAACGTGCTCCACTGAGTTACTTCAAATTTTACACGTAACTGATATAAAATAATTGTTTTTTGGACACATACACGTAGACACCATATTTATGGCCTATCGGCTTGTGACTACCATACTACTACAGGACATGAAGATAAGTGGAAGGAGAATGTGGACATCGAAAGAGGAGAGGAGGTGATGGACAAAGAAAGGGGAGAAAGAGAAAAGCAGGAGGAGATTTAGAGAGAAGGGAGAGGAGAAGTTGGACAGAGAAAGGTAAAGGAGCTGATGAAGTAAGAGAGGTAGAGTGAGAGGGGCTGGAGGACATGGAGAGAGAACGGTATGGGAAGATGAAGAGAGAGATTGGTTTGGAGCTGATGGTCACGGAGAGGAGGAAGGAGGAGGAGATGGACAAAGAGATGTGCAGGAGGAGACGGCCAGGGACAGGGGAACCAAGGGAATTAGGACGTATATCCAATACCCATGAATTTTAGAAATGAGTGCTATCGCTTTTCTTTTTCTTCCATTTCATCTGACTGAGCCACTACAACGTGTAGTCGGGAACAGTTATCAGGCAAAAAATTTGACGAATTTTCATAAAAATATACGGAAACCAATTTTGAAAGTCATGTGAATCCACACGAGTCTCGAGAATAGTTAAGTGAAAATGAAATTGTTACATGCCTAGGGAACCACATTGTCCTTCATGATATATAGAACGGTTGCTGACAAATTTTGCAACTTTGTAATCAGTTTTTTTACTGATTGTGACAGGGCAATGAGTCGCAGTCTTAGTTATTCAAAATTTTACTATATATTTGTAGAAGTGGCTTGTTCACCAGGCCTACATGTTCACTTAGAATGAGACGTGGTGAGCTGGAGATTTGGGTGTAGCTTTCAAGCGCTTCAAAAAGATTCATTTTCGCCTCTTTGCTGAAAGAGTGTAGAATCTGCTGGTCGTTTGTAAAGGTTGTGGCTGAGTGGCCATATTCTTTGGATGTATTGCCAAAGTGGATCTGTAGAAGTTAAATAGCCGAAAGGCATCATATGAAACTTCATGGCAGATTAAAGCTGTGTGCTGGACCTTTGCCTTTCACGGGAAAGTGCTCTACCAACCTTTTTGTAACGACTCTTCTTTTTTTTAGTGCTCTACCGGCTTTTATTTGTAGAAAACTGTCTTTTTTGTAGAGAACAAAAGGATTATATACATCTATTACATGAGCAAAAAGTGCAGGTAATGAGAAAAAAGTAAAAACTTTTATTGTTTGAAAATAAAAGGCGACCTTCTTCGTAAAATAAACAATATTCCGTGAAAACGTAAAATATTTTCTCAACATCCTTTTCTTTGTAAACGTAAATAAGTATATAGTCTCAAATCAGCAGCAACCCAACTTTTTTATGGGGGAGCACATGAGAAAGAAAACAAATAGGTTGCAGATACAGAGCTATACGTAAATAGGATAAACATGTGTAAGGAAAACAAATTAGAAGATGAAGAGAAAAGACAAGTGAAAGAAATTAGGAACACTTGCTGCGCCATACTCCACTTTGGCGTGCCGTCAGCACAATGCCAGTTTTATCATTGACCATTAGAAGGGGAACGTGGGATCGTCCAGTCTTGGCTGGAACGTTTCTTTGAGATTACAGCTCGGAGGCGGTTTGGCGAAAAAACTCCGTAAATAGTTCTCGAAAGTGGCCCGATACTGTCGATGTCGGCGAAGGCTGTGATGGTGTACTTGGAGGCGTAATTTATAGCCATGACACTGATCCATGTGTTGGCGTGACACTTAGACGATGGAAAGCAGGTCGTGTCAGGATGTAACATCGTGGTAGGAGAAACGTGATGTGGTGGTACTCGGAGGTAGAAAGCCACAATCTTCTGTACAAGGGTCCAGACATCTGCTGCTGGCTCACACTCAAAACAATATAAATCTGTATCTTTGACATTGCACTGCAGGCACATATGTGAGCTCACCAGCGCGATGCGATGCAGTTTCTGTCTTGTAGTGTATTTGACATTGACGAGAAGGTACCACGTCGCGGTGGTGTCAATGGTGTGGTATGGTTGGTGGATCGTTTTCCAACTGTAGGCCATGAAATATGTGGGTGACGTAATTCGAAGGTGTTTCGCAGTGGGTACGTTCGGAGAAGGCGGCAGATATTGCAGGTGGTCGTGTTCCTGGTCCTGGAGAGCTCGGTGCATGTGTAGCTTTTTCGAAAATGAAACGGCCGATGTGCGACATCGGAGGTGGGTTATGTGCCAAAGACGTCGGTGGGCGTCTCGAGCTAGGTGCGAGTTCGGTGGTCAACATTCCAGTAAAACTAGCTTTTTGGCTTTTCCATGAGCGGAGCATGGTGTTGGTGTAAGGTGCCGTAGTCATGGCTATCACGTTAACCATATCGAGGCCACCGTCCCGCTTCGGTAAGGTGACGGCATCATACTGGACTTCGAAGGTGTGTCCAGCACATACAAAATACCCGAAAACCGGCTGTAGTCTGGTTGCCATTGTCGCAGTAATGGGCAGAATCTGCGAATCTGCGCGGTGTGGGGCACCCGGGCTGTCAGGTGAGTACTGACGAAGGTGACTCTCTGGCACATATTCAGCGATCGTAATATGTGATTTTGTATGTTTGCGCGGATGCGTTGCAGTAGCGCCCGAAAATTTATTGCCGAGGTGCGGCGTATGTCTCGCGTGTACACCAAACCGAGACAGCGAAGGGTGTCCACCAGTTGAAAGGGGACTATGCTGTCTTCGGGAAGGCCGCGGCCGATCTTCACGGCGCATGATTTTGCGACGTTCATAGCGATCTGTGCCCCTGCACTGTAACGGGTAATGTGCTGCACCGTAGCTTCTACGTCGTCCGCTGAACGTAGGTCAAGGGCCAAGTCGTCCGCGTAGGCTCGCAGCGGGACACATGATTCCGGAGTGGACTACCTGTCAAGCATCGCCATAATCCCCAGATGAGTGGATACATAGCAATGCCAAAAAAGCACCGTCGACCGTTGGCAACCCTGCCGTACTGAGCGTTCAGCCCGTATAGGTTCTGTAAGTCCGCCGTTGACGATGCCCCACGAAGGAGCCGCATAATCCCCTGCGTGAACGTCGGGGGAATCACTATCCGGTCCATCACTGCGTTGAGGAATGCATGATTGATACGGTCAAACGCTTGACTGAAGTAAAAAGAGACTAAAGCACCTATCAGTCGCGAGTGTGTTGCCAAAGCGATCACATCTCGATATTCACTGAGGAATGTCTGTGTATTATGATCGCCGCCTAAGGATGTTTGTTCGTGGGAAACAATGTCTCGTAATACCCGTTTGAGTCGCGCAACTAGAAAGGAAGTGAAAATCTTGAAGTCAGAATTGAGTAACGTGAGGGACCGATGTCTATCGAGTCGTGTTCCTCCTGTAGTTTTCGGGACTGGTATGAGTAAGCCATCCATGAACGTTGGTGACGCTCGACAAAAGTTCCCAGTACATGTCTCTCCAGCGTGGCAACATCAAATCTTGAAAAGTTCTGTAAAATTAGAGTGGTAAACCATCCGAGCCGGGAAACCGATTCAGTGATCCTTTGGCCACAGCGCCATGGTCATTGTCGGTGGTCACTTCCGCAGTCAGGATGGTTGCAGTCGCGGCGTATAGAGTACAATGTATTTCCTGGGCAACCTCAGCAATGGCTTCTGTAACCGCAGATACTTCTTGATAGAGAAGTCCGTGCCGGCCGCGGTGGTCTAGCGGTTCTAGGCGCGCAGTCCGGAACCGCGCGACTGCTACGGTCGCAGGTTCGAATCCTGCCTCGGGCATGGATGTGTGTGATGTCCTTAGGTTAGTTAGGTTTAAGTAGTTCTAAGTTCTAGGGGACTGATGACCTCAGAAGTTAAGTCCCATAGTGCTCAGAGCCATTTGAACCATTTGAACCAAGAGAAGTCCGTAGGGCGTTGTGAAGGCATCTACAATAATAGCTTGCGAAGTCAGCCGTCGCCCATCAGATATGCCTGTCGGCGTCGACGAATATTTTGAACAATATGATGCTCAGAATGTTCTTCACCGTTAGTAATATCATGGCCGCGTGCTAATATAATGGCTCCCTCTAGACAGCACCTGGTTAAGGTTTAAATCTTCGCATTGATCCGTTGAGCTTCTTTTAGACGGTCTGGGGATGGAGGATGATCCATGAGCTCTATAGAGCGCTATGGTAGAAATCTGTTGTGTGGTGATTCCACCTGGCTTTGGCTCTACCATAGTGTGTCAAGGAGGGTCGAAAGGCCAGTTTGGAAATGTGGTCTCGTAACGCATGATGCGTTGAACTCATACGTGCCACGTGTCGGTGACCTGTTGTCAAAATTCAGACACCCGCAGGAGCGTGACGTTGTTTCCAAGGTCCTGCACTGCCCCATATAGATTGCCTACGCAGGTTCACGGTACAGATGTAGATGTCATGATCCGAAAAGGCTAACGGCCAACGTTCCGCGTCGAGGAGAACGGGTTTTAGGACGTCACAGATACATATTCTTTCGAGCTGGCTGGCGGAGTGGCTCGTGATGTGCGTATGCCCCGGGCGTTCACCGTGTACCATCCTCCAAGGCGGCCGCTGTGGCCGAGCGGTTCTAGGGGCTTCAGTCTGGAACCGCGCGACCACAACGGTTGCAGTGTCGAATCCTGCCTCGGGCATGGATGTATGTGATGTCCTTAGGTTAGTTACGTTTAAGTAGTTCTGTTATAGGGGACTGATGACCTCAGATGTTAAGTCCCATAGTGCTCAGAGCAAATTTGAATCGAACCTTTCCCTTTATTTCCATCATTGCTCCCTCAGTGTACACATTGAACAGAAGGGGCAAGGGGCGAAAAGCTACATCCTTGTCTAACACCCTTTTTAATACGAGCACTTCGTTTTTGGTCGTACACTCTTATTATTCCCTCTTGACTGTTGTACATATTGTATATGACCCATCTCTCCCTATAGCTTATCCCTACTTCTTTCAGAATTTCGAACATCTTGCATCATTTTACATTGTCGAACGCCTTTTCCAAGTCGAAAAATCCTATGAACGTGTCTTGATTTTTCTTTAGTCTTGCTTCCATTATTCATGTCACGGACTGTGCGGCCCCTCCCGCCGGAGGTTCGAGTCCTCCTTCTCGCATGGGTGTGTGTGATGTTCTTAGCATAAGTTAGTTGAAGCAGTGTGTAAGTTCAGGGACGGATGACCTAAGCAGTTTGGTCCCTTAGAAATTCATGCACATTTGAACATTTTGCTTCCATTATTAACCGCAACGACATAAATGCCTCTCTCGTGCCCTTACCTTTCCTAAAGCCAAACTGATAATCATCTAGCGCATTCTCAATTTTCTTTTCCATCCTTCCCATTTTTGTGTTTTCCATCCATTCCCCAATTTTAGTGTTGGTCTAACGGAGGAACAGATCTCATTTCCGTATCGGGTGGAGGTGGTAAATCTGCTTCATCCGAAATGTCCGTCAGTTTCAACATTGGTAAGAGGTGGCAGCGCTGGTCTAGTCGGCTCAACTGCGTCTGTGACGGCGTGTGTGCTATGTTCCATGGCTTCTGGGTGCGGGGCTTGCTCATGATCTCTGTTGGCAGAGGAAAAAGAGTTATCGTGTCCTCCGTCAGAATTATGCTCGATCTCTTCGTCCTGTGGAGGGGGCTCGGTGGTCGATTCTGATATTTTGCGGCGTTTTCTTCATCTTTTGGGCGACTTCTGCTTTCGGCAATGTGTTTCGGTGTCTGAGGGAAGAAGAGATTCGCGTTCCGGTATAAAAGCTGCGGGTGCTATGATGTGTTCTTCAGTCTCCACAAAACTCTCGCTGGTATGCTTCTAATTTTCTAGCGTGGGTGTGTCAGGCTGCCGAGCGCCACTGTCGGTGGAAAGGTGCTGTGACCCCTCTGGGTGTATCGTTCGAGAGAGACGCTCATGAACTGCGTCTTGTGGGGGGCAGTGTCGCAGAATAGGTGTCTGGAAGGGCGGTTGTGGTACGATGGGACATGCCGTTTGAGATCTATTCGGACTTGTCTCACACCATTAAGCTCCGGATACGTCGTAAACTGTGCTCTGGACCTCTTCGTACGGCCTTAGCGCCGCCGCGATGACTTCATCTTCATTCAGCTCGAAAGGCAGTTTGAACACACGGATTGTTCGAAGGCCACGTCGGGCATGGTCAACATTCACATGCCCGACGTTATCGCTGGAATGTCGAAATTGTAGTCCATGTTGCGTCTATTGAATAATCTCGTTGCAGGCACCGTCTGAAGTCGTCTTAACATAAACGACGTTGCTAATGATCGATAGGTATATGCCGATGAGACCGCCACAGGGGATCTTCACATATTTGCGTAGGAAGCGTTCGACGGCCGGTGCTTTGGGTCGTGCTTATTCATTTGAAAATTTGAACTTAAGAGTGTTCTTCCTGTAAGAGCTGGCCGTTATAGCTTGCTCGACTGAGAAGCGCGCCGGCCGAAGTGGCCGTGCGGTTAAAGGCGCTGCAGTCTGGAACCGCAAGACCGCTACGGTCGCAGGTTCGAATCCTGCCTCGGGCATGGATGTTTGTGATGTCCTTAGGTTAGTTAGGTTTAACTAGTTCTGAGTTCTAGGGGACTAATGACCTCAGCAGTTGAGTCCCATAGTGCTCAGAGCCATTTGAACCATTTTTTTGACTGAGAAGCGCGGTGACGGGGAAGTAAACACACACTCAGCGCGCAGTGGCATGGACGGCCGAGCACCGTCCTCACTGCTGACCTGCCGAAGGCAAACGCCAACTGGGCTACCCAAGCACGAGTCACGACCTATCCTTCCAGCTTTACTTCTTCTATGACTTCATCTCCTACCTTTCAGACTGGAAACATCTCCCAGGCTGCGGCAAAGCTATGCCTCCGCAATATTCTCTTTTCCAGGAGTGCTAGTTCTGCAAGTTTCACAGGAGAGCTTCTGTGAAGTTTGGAAAGTAGGAGACGAGGTACTGGGATAAGTAAAGATCTGAGGATCGGTGAGCCGCGTTTGGGTAAGTCAGTTGGTAGAACACTTGCGCGCGAAAGGCAAAGGTCCCGAGTTAGAGTCTCTGTTCGGCATACAGTTTTAATCTGCTAGGAAGTTTCATATCAGTGCACACTCTGCTGCGGAGTGAAAATTTCATTCAGATATCCACATATTTAAACAGTGGTGTGCAACATTGAGCATTTAAACGTGTAATTGAATGTAAAACCACCTGAAGATACGCAGAACCCCGAAATAGGTCATGCATTAGATAAAATTACGCTACATTGTGACTGCTATAACTATCCTACATCCTATTTCAAAAATAACTTAAGCTTCATTGTACTGCTTACTTTTGCTTCTGAACTCGAGTGTATATGTGCTGAGGCAAAAATTAGAAATATTAGGCTTCACTTACTTGTTATCTTCTCTATCTGTCTCTGACAGATTCCTGTGAACTGGGTGTTTATCGAACACTGAAAGTGTACATTGTTCAGTTAAAGTGAAAATAATTAATTGTCTTTAACAAGTGTAGAGCCATTTTTTTTGAATTAAATTGGCATACACATCGTTTTCAAGAAATGGTTTGTTTTGTATTCATTGGGCGTTTAAAGGTGAGTTGGACGTTTCTACATTTTATTACTTTAATTAAACCACAAATATTACTACCGCGATTCAGGAGTTCACTGATTTTAGTCTAATGACTGCATTCTATATCGTACAGCCCTACAAGTAGTTCAGTTAAGAGCATAAAAACGTGTGGTATTATTATACAAAACTTGTGATAACGACGAATATTGTAATTGGTAGCATTTATCGTAGGAGCCTGTAGTATTCAGCAGGAACGCGAACTGGGGTAAGATGAATTTGGTTGCATAGGAAACGTGGTCACGCGAGAGTCAATCACGACTCTGTGACTATTCTTAGTAGTGAGGTAGAAGAAAGTTAAACTTACGACTATAGCAAAAGCTTTTTACAATGTTCGCAGAAGAATACTCATTGAAATTAAGGAGGCAGGAAGGATAGAATACGTGGTTCAAATGGTTCAAATGGCTCTGAGCACTATGGGACTTAACATCTGAGGTCATCAGTCCCCTAGAACTTATAACTACTTAAACCAAACTAACCTAAGGACAGCACACACATCCATGCCCGAGGCAGGAGTCGAAACTGCGACAGTAGCGGTCGTGCGGTTCCGGACTGAAGCGCCTAGAACTGCTAGGCCACCGCGGCCGTCTTAAAATACATGGAGCGAGGGTTGTACAGTACAGATATTCTACATGAACCAGACTTCAGTTACAAGAGTAGAACGATATGAAAAGAAAGAAGTTGTTGACACCGTAGTGGCACATGTTTGCAGCTAATTCCCGATGACATTCGATCTGTAAATTTGAGCAAGCATTATAGGGAACCAAAGAAACTTTGTAAAGAAGTTCAGGGTGAAAACATGAAAAATCGAGGTGTACCGATGACACTGTAATGCTCTCAGAGACAGCAAAGGACATGAAACAGAGGCTGAAAGGAGTAGATAGTATCTTGTAAGGAGATTATAAATAAGCGTCGACAAAAGTAAAACAAAGGTAAGGGAATAGATTTATATCAGGCGAAGTTGAGGAACTACATTTGGAAACTAAGACATCAAATGTAGTGAAAGGGTGTTGATAATTGTCTCACAAAATAAGTGGTTACAGCCGAAGTAAAGAGTGCATAAAATACAGAATGACAACAGAAAAAAAACTTGTGGAAATGAGATATTTGTCAACATCGCATATAAACCTAAATGTCAAAAATTCTTTTAATATTATTCGCCTAAGATATAGCCTTGTACCGAAATGAAACGTGGTATTTTGAAATGTGGTGCTGCACAAGAAATATGGAGTTTGAATGGTTAGATTGAGTAACTAATTGAGAGATACGGAATCAGACTGGGAACGAAAGAAATTGATGCCACAATCATAAGAAGGGATTGGTTGTTAGAAAATATCGTGAGGCGTTAAGGAACCGTCAATATGATAACGGAGGGAACTGTTTAGGGTAAAAAGAGTAGATAGCGACCAAGGGATGAATACAGTAAGCAGGTTCAATTGCACGTCGGATGCAATCGTTATTCGGAGATGAAAAGTTTTGAGCAGGATAAATTATCGTGGGGAGATTTATCAGACCTGTTTTCGGACTGAAGACTACAACAATAACAGGAAAATTTTAAAGAAAATGGAAATATCAAACTGCCCTATTTCATATTCACATACGCTAAACACTGCTTTAGGATAACCCCACTTGTCTCTTTTGAAAAGAATGAACCCAGTTTCCCTCCACAGCTTCCCTCATACCGGGCTGGCGCTCAGTGCTAATGAATTTTTCGTCGCCATAAAGTTAAAATCTGATCATCGTACTCCTATCAACGTTAGAACACCTTATGGCTTCCAGGTGCTTACACATGTCGACATGCCACAGAAATTAAGGATAAAGAAATCAAACATAGAAATGATGAACGACAGCATTAGAAGGAGTATGAAAATTGCGTACGATGCAGAGGAAAAGATTAAAAATTCCGTGGCTTTCGGAGCAAGAAGTATATAACTGATTAAAGGTAAGAAAGAATTCTTCAATAAAACAAAAAAAAAAAAAAGATACGGCTGGTCCCAGCGGAGCTTCTAGTCCTCCCTCGGGCATGGGTGTGAGTGTTTGTCCTTAGGTAATTTACGTTAAGTAATGTGTAAGCTTGGGGACTGATGACCTTAGCAGTAAAGTCCCATAAGATTTCACACACATTTCAAAATTTTTTTAAAAAAGAAATTGCTGCCATAAAACAACTCTAAATATAAGGAAGATGCATCTAAAACGTATGTTCCTGTTTCGATTTACCAGGTTGTTACTGTGGCAATGGAGTATTATATGAAGATGGTAATTATTAGAAGGAAATAAAATGAAAAACGAAAGTGAGGACGATACACACAGAATGATCATTCCAGTGGGGACCACTCACTTCTTGCCATGGGTTGACACGTCAACACGTTTAATGTATTGCTCATTCATTCGCGGTTTAAGCATGTTTGAGTTCGAAGATGACACCACGTCGGAGAAGCTTCGTCCCACCGTAGCCCTCACAGTGGTTAACGACCCTACAACAGCTTACAGTCGTCCACCAATCCCTCAGCCACCCCAAACCGAACCCAGATTTATTGTGCAGTTCTGCCCCCAGTGGAACCCTCTATCTGAAATTGCACATATTTTGCAGGAATAAGAGTATAAGATTCCCTTGAAAACCACTTAGGGCCTGGATTTCTCCATTCCGAGATGACTGAAACTTCTTTTGTTTGGCAGTAGTTTTCCTATACCGCATTAGGCAAGGCAATGTGTTGTGTTTTTAGTGTTTCCTCAATTTTGTCAGCTCCAGAACTACTGTTGATAGTTTCATGTTGTTTAATCTTCAGCGTTTACAGATCACTGCACGTTTCTTGTATCCATGCTTTTATCATTTGTTTCGACAGTGGAACCCCGTGCCAACAATATCTCTGTAGTTGTGGTAATAAATACCACAGTAGGCGATTCAGATAATGAAAATCGATATTTCTGAAAACTGCAATTACAGGAGTCAGAAAGACAAATGTATTGTGGGCAGCGCGTGGAATAGTTGTTATAACTGTAGAACGTAATGTAGAAAAGATGCACTTCCCGGCACTGGTGGTGCGCTAATCAGCGTCTGGAGAGAACTGGGGCCTTCTTCTCTCATGCAGCGTTCTTACATATAAAGCCGTGGTGCGGACAGCTAAGAGAACGCCTGATCAAATCCTCTCTCCCGACTAGCCGCTGGGCTAGTAATGCACCACTTTAAGTTATCGAATAAATCATTGCTTCCTTTGCTGATGGCCGATGAAGCTCTCAATTTAAATGTGCAATCAGCACACAGGTAAGTAATCATTATAAAAGTCTGACGTGGCTAAGTCAAATATTTTGGGCGAGATAATTAAGTTAATTACACTACATGCAGTAGACGAGCTCTTACCTTGCCCTTTGGAGATACGCTATCGCTATAGTTTTATAGTTATTCAGTTGAAACTTCTCACATCTTTATGATTATAGCGGATCTCCCTTCTACTTGAATTTAAACATCCTAGCCTTAATTAGTCGCCTACTTAATTTATCTTGCTTCCTTAATTTTTAAGACAAAAACCAGAAAATGATGAATTTCAACTAAAATTTTAATTTGTGAGATCCAGAATACTGTTTCTACTAAATTATTATGAAAAAGGAATCTAAATATAATTTTTTAAGTTTCTAGCTCTTTTCCGTTCCGCCAATGATTTTTACAGAAAAACGTCCAAATTTCGAAAATGGTTAAAGTTATTGAACTGATATTCAACACATGTTGATTTAGTATTACTCCTGACATGCTAGAAACGTTTCACGTTATTTACTTGATTTTTAAAGTATTGCGCAACATTTATGACGTCAGAGGTAGTTGCAGCAGGCTGGGTGGCACACAAAGGAAAGACTAACGTGAATTTTATACGGCGTAAGTAGGCTGCTTCCTTACATCACCCTCTACTTAATTTTTTTTGAATGTAAATGGAAAAAAAATTAATTACAAAAAGGGATGCAAGAGTACAGCTTAACTCCCTATGAAAGATCAAAATTTAAATGTAAACATATAGAAATATTAAAAGAAAACTGATTACCTACTTCAATTATTTAAATGGCTGGGATGTTCACTGCTTAATAAGCAACATTATCACTCAAAATTTAAGCGAAATCAGTGAAACACTTTGGCATACATATTGCCTTAGACAGACAAACACATAAAATATGTAAAATTATGAAACTCTTAAATCCATTAAATACATTTTTACATACACAAATTTAAAGAAAATAACACAGTTATTCATGATACATAAACAGATAATTATATCTTAGCAGTCTTTTCTAAACCTGAAAGAAAATTTCACAAATCAAGACAATTTCATTTTCACACACGTGGTTGTAGCCACTTTGGCTGGCTTTCTACACTTCCATTCACAAGGGTAGAGGAGGGGAAGTTGTTATGGTGTGCGTCCTTCACGTTCACTCAGAATTACATGGGGAAAAGGGAAGGGTCACTGTGAGTTGTGTCCAAGTCATTCCACGCTTTCACGCAGGTACCAGGCTGCCATTATCTGGTTTGTCCTGTAGAACAAACACAAAGGGTGCCTCAGACTCTGTTCACTTAATATCTAAGGGTGGGTCACAATGAAATGGGGATATATACATTATATCTTTCAATATGTTACTGGAACAAAGTTAACAAAACTTTTTCAAGTTTACTCTCGCAGTTACTAAACTGTCATAACGTCGGTAAACAAATGGCTCAAAACGCCGTTAGTCACGTACTAGAGAAAATTTATGCTTAAGGCGTACAAAACTTTTTCAAGTTTACTCTCGCAGTTACTAAACTGTCATAACGTCGGTAAACAAATGGCTCAAAACGCCGTTAGTCACGTACTAGAGAAAATTTATGCTTAAGGCGTACAATCATAAATTCTATTTAATCTCAATTTATTATTTCTGGCCGGAACACTGAACCAATGCTCGGTACTTTCCTGATACATTTGTATTTTATTTACTTAGCCGACTCATCTTCGATTACCTTATTCCTAGAGGTAGTATGAGTATATTTGATTAGTAGTTGTCTTCTCAGCTTCTTTGTACATGTTTGTAACTTGTGGTAATAGTACAGTTCTGATTGTTCAAAACACACTACGTTTAGATGACTACTAAATCCACTTATTGGTCCTCTGCTGCTGTGTCATTTCCACATCTGCAATTATGTACTTAATTCATCGAAGTGTATTTATGCTGAGCTATAAATAATTTTTCACGTCTGCCATTATGTTACTCAATTATGTTGCTAGTGTATGTACTTGTTTAACACTCACTCTATTAACATTAACGCATAGGATAGCACATTTATTTCATATCTCTAGTGTATTGCAGCTGATCAGTTTGCTCACGTGGCAATCCATTTCCACTCGATCGGACGCTGAAACCTCAGGTAGTCTCTCTCGACCTACCACTAAAGTGCATTAAGTAATTATGGATGAGCGTAACGTTAAATTCCTTAAACCTATAGGACACCATGAGCTGCTCTGTCTCATCTAACATAAGGGTACCCATGGTGGCATTCACGCCTCCAACTCATAACCTCAATACATGTAGGTGTGTCACCGCACACGCAACACCAAAATAATGGCCAGCTCCAACCTTATAAATACTTCAGGGACGTGTCCTTCACGTCTCAACCACAAACACTGTTCAATTCTATTACACTGCCATTCCTTGCTACACAAGGTGAGTTCATTCTTACAACTTATCTGCATGTTTTTCATAACACTAAGCAATCTCTTTTACTATTAATTAGTGAGCTCTACAGCACACAATAGGTTTCACTGCCACTTTAGATCCTGCTTGTACACGAATTTGTATATCTTTTTAAATTACTGTTGGTGGACCATTTCGAATAAAACAACAACTTTGTACTTATAATATTACCAGGGTTCTATACACACTTGTTACTCAAATACATTTGTATCTTAATTACGTCATACTTCTCTATTGTTTATGTCACCGTTAGGTTTGTCACATTAGGTATTTTCTTCACTAATCGGTGGATAGAATTGTTACAGAACTCATGGCTTGATAGCCATGACGGAAATTTTTTTGTATTGCAAAGAAGGAGTCGAAACTTTAGTGGATAGGAAAGATGAAAACAGAGCGAGACCTGAAAAGGAAAGAAGATCTCACACAGCTGGGACTGCACCGCTGCCACACTGTGTAGAGGTTACAGAACAACCTCCTCCCTACAGAATTCATTAGTTTATTATTGGCTTAATAACCATAACGGAAAATTTAATATGTTGGAAAGAAGAGGTCGTAATTTTAGGTGGATAGTAAAGATGAAGAGAGAGTGAAATCTGAAATGGGAAAGAAGATCTCATACAGCTGGGACTGCAGAGCTGCTACACTGTGTAGAGGTTACAGAACAACCTCCTCCCTACAGAATTCATTAGCTTAATGCTGGCTTGATAGTCATACAGGAAGATTTTAGTATTTGAGAGTAAGAGCCGAAATTTTGGTGGATAGGAAAGATGAAGATTGAGAGAGATCTGAAAAGGAAAGAAGATCTCACACAGCTGGGACTGCACAGCTGCCACACTGTGTAGAGGTTACAGAACAACCTCCTCCCTACAGAACTCATTAGTTTATTATTGGCTTGATAACCATAACGGAAAATTTAATGTGTTGGAAAGAAGAGGTAGAATTTTAAGTGGATAGAAAAGATGAAGAGTGAGTGAGACCTGAAAAGGAAATAAGATGTCACACAGCTGGGACTGCACAGCTGCCACACTGTGTAGAGGTTACAGAACAACCTCCTCCGTACGGAATTCATTAGTTTCAGAAAATTTTCGTATTGGAAAGAAGGAGTCGAAATTTTTGTAGATAGGATAGATGAAGAATGAGTGAGACCTGAAATGGAAAAAAGATCTCACACAGCTGGGACTGCACAGCTTCCACACTGTGTAGAGGTTACAGAACAACCTCCTCCCTACAGAATTCATTCACTACCTATGAACTTCTTTAGGTCGATCACGTTCCTGAGACCTAATATCTTTTTACTCTTAGGGTACTCTAGCCTATATGCATTGGCATGTGGTTTTCCTATAATCCTGAAAGGTGCTTGGTATACGAACATGAATTTCTTTGTTTCTGCATTTATTTTGTTTGAGTTTTCATTGGTTTTGACAAGGACTAACTGACCTATTTCAAAACTGGTGGGTACAGCTTTTGCGTCATGACGCTTCTTTCTTTCTTTTGTGTTTAGCTTACTTTTACTTAGATTAACACCTTCGTCCCAATATCTCCTATTATTCAGAACTCGTATAGGCAGCTCCCAAGTTTCATCATTAGTTACTACATGTTTATCAATAAAAGGTACCGTAATTACTCCGGTTATCAGCAAGACCAATTTTAACTGGCTTCTTTCAAAGTCAACAACACTCTGATATTTCGACAAGAAATCAATGCCAATTAAAACCTCAATACTGAGATTGTTTACAATTAAGCATGGATGATCAATTAAATTACCATTAATATCAAAGGGCAGCAAAGCTTCTTGCTTTACCGTTTTTGACACCTTGCCAGTAGCACCAATTATTCTTAGTCCTGATACCCTCATTACTGTAAGCTTGTCTTTACCAGGTAATGCATCAAAGAAGGACTGAGATATCGCACTCACCTCACTTCAGTTGTCTAAGGGACAACGTACATTGATACCCAACATATTCACTATTATTATAGGGTGGCTTATTCTAGTTTGTACAGGTGGTTCCTCAAACTCATCCAATAGTTCCTTTTGGATTTGTCTCCAACTAAAGTGATCTACATGTATCTTCATTACATTTAGGTAGGGGTTTCCTGAATTACATTTTCAGCTGCCTTTTCCAGTCGGTCTATTAATTATAAATCGAAACACCGCATGACTTCATTATATTTAGTTTACTGAACATGACCCAAATTACTGTAGTCTGAGCGATTCTGCGCCTCCAGACCGGGCATAACACTAGTTACAGCTAAACCACTTCCACTATTATCGTCAGGTTCCCTCGCAAGTGACAACTGGTCACAGCTACTGGGTTCATCGACCCCCAAAAGGCTATCCTCTACATTCTCACTTACCTCCTGTCCTAAATCTATTAGTACATTATCAAAATCCTGCACAGGCACTTTAGATAAGAGCACATCATCCTCATCGTAAATATAAGCATGAATTTCTTCTGCTTCTTCACCTGACAGTTTAGTATTTTGTAGCTCTTCCCTACCATTACACTGCTACGCCTTCTCTTTCTCTTCCCACTTAGAAACCGTCTCTAACACGGTATCTATCAAATACTGTGAGTGATCTAATATTTCTGCTGTATCCTTAGATGCTACCGACTCCTCATCCACATGTTCAGTCTGAGTATTCTGATCTGTCTTACCAATTACTGTAATTACTGGCTTAGGAAAAATAGCCGCCTGGTGTGCGCCAGTGTCCTCATAGACGGGAACTAGTTTTCCTGCCACGGCCTACTACTGTTTCCTTTATTTCCATTATAGTTAACTGGCACAGCATTGCTTTCCGCACTGTTGTTTACCTGCATAATTTTGTTCGGAACAAAATTACTATCATTTGGATGCCATTGTTGGTTCTGATAATTATTTCTCCAATTCCTACCTCTCTTAGGATGGCGAACACCTACTGTTCTGATGTTTACATTGCCATTCTTCTCGTTCTTAAAGTTACTACTAGTGTTATTAGCATTTCTGTTATTACATGCTTGCTACTCATTGGCAGCCACTCGCTCTACACGTTCCAAATATTCAATGAAACGATCCAGACTGTCTCTAGGGGCAGATATAATTCTAGTTTGCCAATACCATGGCCGTTTGGCTTCAAGACCTAGTATTCTCATCTCAGGTTTTAGCTTTTCGGCCAAATGTGACAAACGTGAGATCCACGACCTGTCAAACTCTTTAGTAGATTCCTTGCCTGCATTGAAGCGTTTTCCACTCCAAAATTCTCTCAACACTTCATTTGGTTATTACTAGACCAATACTCATTAATGAAAGCTGTTTTAAATTCTGCTAATGTTTTATACTTCAACGTAACATCAGCTGACCAACGCATGGCGTCACTTGCTAAATGACTTCTAAGAAATGTGAGTTTCTCTCGTTCAGACCAAGTTGGTGGAATCACATCTTCAGAATCGTTCCAGAAATCTAGCGGGTAGATATTTTTATCTGGATCGAACCGCAACAACTGCTGACAACCGATAAATGCGGCATTTGCCGCTACAACTTGTTGCATACTACCATGACCAGAAGTTACTGAAGCTACTTTACTCTCAATGTTAGCAATGTTAGTACTAATATTCTCTACTCTCATTTCAACATTATCTACTCTTTGCACAATATGAATAGTATCAGTTTTGATTGCGTCTACTTCTGCTTGACATATGTTTACTTTTATATTAACATCTTTATACCTATCTGAGAACAGTTCAGATTCCGCCTCGATCTTTTCTGTTAACTTGTGCTCCAGCTTCGCATCTTCCATTTCGAAGTCTTTGCGAACCTCAGCAACTTCGAATTTTACTGTTTTATACATTTCAGAAAATTGTTGAGCAACCTTTTTCTTAATATCCTCATGGTTGTAATCAATTTTATAATTCAAACTGTCCGGATCCTCTTTTAACTTATTACAACCAGCCTTGAAGGTATTGTCCATTACCGCCAATCATTTATGAAAATTAGTTTGGCAGGCCACAATCTCATACTTTAATTCAGCATTACTGGTAGCTAATGCTTGTAATATAACATTTAAATCAATAGCCCCACTATATTTGGGTTGCTCACTAGCTGGCTTTTTATCACACTTAGGTGATGAAAAACTAGCTCCAATACCAGAATCATCAATACTAAATGAAACTTCTAATTGATCAGTCATATATAACTTATCCTTTTTAAACTCTATCACCTCTGATGACTGTTTTGTTTTTAACTCATCAGAGAAACTATCATCCAATAAGTTAACAATTTCTAATTTCTACTTTACTACAGGGGTCTCTGTTATTGAATCATTGCCCCTTTTCACACTACTGGCAGGAGACAATACTTCATATTTCACTTTAAGATTACTGTTTTCCTGCATATTTACACTTGAACTGTTGTCTGGATTTACAGTTCCCTCAACAGACAGAGGTTCTGATTTAAGTTTAACCTCAGTTTCTTCTGGCGGTTCCATCGCCGACAGTCTTTTAGTGCAGGTTAGTAAAAATTTTAACAGCTTCTCACTTAACTTAGTTCCTTCTGCACTGCGTATGGCGTTGCCAGCGTGGCATACCAGGATTACTGATGCGACATGGCACGTTGAACTGCAGACGGCACTTCGACGTCTGTTGTGTGTTTGCGTGGCCCGCAACTGCAGGCGCGGCTCCGGTTGCTCCGGCGGACAACTGCGGTGAGGCGAAACTGGCTTCTCGCAATGGTGGCAGCGCCGCTAGACTCAGTGCCAGGTCCGTCAATCCAGATGCGTTGTTAATCCCATTGCGTCGTCCACATGCACATGTAACACTATCACTTTTCTATTAATCAGTTGCGTGTCGCATTTCACTCCAGAATCCGAATATTTAAAAATCACTTTCACTTTTACTCAGTTTCTTTCGCGGCTGATGCACCATATGTGGGGCGGCGGGTGGAATAGTTGTTATAAATGTAGAATGTAATGTAGAAGAGATGCACTTCCCGGCACAGGTGGTGCGCTAATCAGCGTCTGGAGAGAACTGGGGCCTTCTTCTATCGTGCAGCGTTCTTATATATAAAGCCGCGGTGCGGACAGCTAAGAGAACGTCTGATCAAATCCTCTCTCCCGACTAGCCGCTGGGCTAGTAATGCACCACTTTAAGTTATCGAATAAATCATTGCTTCCTTTGCTGATCGTCGATGAAGCTCTCAATTTAAATGTGTAATCAGCACACAGGTAAGTCACCATAATAAAAGTCTGACGTGGCTAAGTCAAATATTTTGGGCGAGATAATTAATTTAATTACACTACATGCAGTAGACGAGCTCTGAACTTGCCCTTTGGAGATACGCTTTCGCTATAGTTTTATAGTTATTCAGTTGAAACTTCTCACATCTTTATGATTAAAGCGTATCTCCCTTATGCTTAAATTTAAACATCCTAACCCTATTTATTCGCCTACTTAATTTATCTTGCTTCCTTAATTTTTAGGACAAAAACCAGAAAATCATGAATTTCAACTAAAATTTTAATTTGTGAGATCCAGAATACTGTTTCTACTGAATTATTATGAAAAAGGAATCTAAATAAAAATTTTTAAGTTCTAGCTCTTTTGTGTTGCGCCAGTGATTTTTACAGAAAAAGTCCAAATTTCGAAAATGGTTAAAGTTATTGAACTGATATTCAACACATATTGATTTAGTATTACTCCTGAAATGCTAGAAACGTTTCACGTTATTTACTTGATTTTTAAAGTATTGCGCAACATTTATGTCGTCAGAGCTGGTTACGTCGGACTGGCTGGAACACAATGGAAAGACTGATGTGAGTTTTATACGGCGTTAGTCGGCTGCTTCCCTACAGTATGTTCAAAGATGGTGCCTGCAAAGGAACGTTGTGCAACTAAATTTAACTATTGATCGACGGAGGACGAAGTACTAAAATGTTTACGAAAAGGCAGTAATATATCTACTTACGTTATTTAGATACTTAATGAATAGGAATTGCAGAGATACCAAGTCGAAGAAATCAGAAAAGAAATCTTCGTCGGAATGACTGATTCAGCATGTGAAGAAGTTAAACAATGTTTTAATGTTTTGTGAATTTAATAACATATACGCCAACATTAAGAGTGCAGGAATAATCCACCGTAAAACGCTGTGACGGTAGATAAGTGAGGAGAGAACACCGAAAGAGAGCGACTACCTGTTGACTAGGAGAAATGGTAGTCGATATGGTATACACAGAGGTTACTGTGTCGGAGCTTTGAAGGACTTCCGACATGGTACGAGGGAAGGCATTGATAACATTTGTAAGGAATTTCTAGAACATGTGAGGCAAATGGCAAGAAAAGGAGTATTGAAAGTTGTAGAAACTTCGAGACTCCAGAGAATCAGACTTTCAGAAAAATATCATCCACACAATCTCGAAGATTGTAAAGGCACGTAAATGCTACAGCTATCGCACAATTTGTTTTGTACTCCAAATATAATAAAGAGAAAAGAAATTTGTGGATTCGCTGGACGACGATCGGTTTGGCTTTTGGAATGTTAAGGGAACCAGAGGAGAACTTCTAATGTGACGATTAGTTATGGCATAAAATCTACGGTAAATCAAGACTCTTACGCAGGATTTATCGACGCAGGGAAAGTTTTCTACAGTGGAAAATGGCGAACCATGTTCCAAGTTCTCAAGAAAACAGGTGCAAACAATAGCACAAGACAGGTAATGCACAATATGTACACGGAAAAAGAGGGGAGGAAAATAAAAATGGAAGACCAATAAGTGTAAAAGAAATGAATGAAGTGTTTCACCGCTACTATTCAACATATACGTCCAAAAAGCAATGACGAAATGAAAGAAATGTTCAGGAGTGGGACTTTCTACTGGGTGAAAGGACACAAATAATACGAATCGATAATAAACTAGTTATCCTCAGTAGAATTGAGAAAAAATTTGCCAGATCTGTCATGCATAATGAACAATCTAATGAACATTTCTACCAACACACATTATGTATTGATAGCGAACCGAATAAAGAGGAAAGTAATGAGGCGTAGCAGAAACTCGATTAGTGATATACTTAACGTAAAAAGTGGGGATCACGCTGTAGAAGAAACGAGGGAACACCGCTGTATTTGAAGCAAAGTAACAAATGATGACGAAGGAAACTAGACATAAATAGAATACTAGCAAAGTGGACGAGGGCATTCCTGATGAGAACTAAGTCTAAACGTGTTAAAATGTAGGTAGTAATTTGAGGAAGAAATGTCTGAGAATCACACCATTATGCGGAAATGAATGATGGACAACAGGACAGCCAGAAAGGAAGAGCACCTAAGGGTAAGATTTGTGGTTCTATAGAAGTACACTTAAAATTACGGGGGGAGTTCAATAACTAACGCAGAACATTTTTTCTCGTCATATTTCGGTTGAAAAAACGCGGAATTTGTCGAGGGACATTGTGTAATTCCCCTCTTCAGCCCCTATAGCTTCACGAAGATCCAGTAGGTGGGGGCGATATACGTAATCTTCAAAACTGCGTCTATGATGGAGGTGCGTTCCAAGCAGAGAGCTGTTATTGAGATTCTTTTGGCGAAAAACGAGAGCGTCACAGATATCCACAGATACTTTCAGAACTTGAAGATTTGGCTATGAAGAGGAGTACAGTGAGTTGTAGGGCAAGGCAAGTGTCATCATCGTGTCAATGTCACGCAACGCTGTCCCACCTTTCACGTGCCGCACACACACAGCTGTGACTCCTGCGGTGTTGGGACGTGCGGATACTCACATTCTAGGTGATCGTCGCATCACAGTCAAACACCTCTATTCACAACTGGATACTTTTGTTGGTTGTGCTGACACACTAGTTCATCATTTGGGGTACTCAAATGTGTGTGTCCCCTGAATTCATTGCCGTTTGATAGAAGACCACAAAGATAACGAAGGACCATTTGTGCTGCACTGCTTGCGAGTTACAGGGCCGACCGTGAAAGTTTTCTGTCTAACATAGTTGTAGTTGATGAAACAGTGGTTCGTCACTTCAACGTGAAACGAAGTGACAATATGTGAAGTGGTGACACATCACATCTCTTCCGAAGAGATGGTCTTCTAGAGCTCTGAAAGCGTTATTCTGTTTGATGTCCTCCCTCATCGTGTAACGATCAACTACGAAGTGTATTTGTGCTACCCTAACGAAATTGAAGAAACGGCTTTAGCGTCTTCGTCGTCACATAAATGCATATAAACTTCTCCTTCTCCATGACAATGCAAGACGTCTCCCAAGTCTGTGCACCCGAAAGGAGCTCACAGAACTTCACTGAAGTGTTCTTCCTCATCCAACCTACAACACGGATCTCGCACCCTTCGACTTCCAAATGCTTGGCACTCCGACGGAAGCAATGAATGAATGGATGAGCCGGCCACGGTGGTCTCGCGGTTCTAGGCGCTCAGTCCGGAACCGCGCGACTGCTACGGTCGCAGGTTCGAATCCTGCCTCGGGCATGGATGTGTGTGATGTCCTTAGGTTAGTTAGGTTTAAGTAGTTCTAAGTTCTAGGGGACTGATGACCACAGATGTTAAGTCCCATAGTGCTCAGAGCCATTTGAACCATTTTGAGCCAATGAATGGATGATGGAGACATTATTGATGCAGCAAGTCGTTGATTCCGAAGTCGACGACTAGTGTGGTTTCGTGTGGGCATACAGTTCCTCTTAGTAATGTGGTTAAGACTGTCGCATTGTTCAACGAATCCTGAAACCAAGCTGCTTCAAGAAGAAAGTGTGTTGCATTAAAAAGGCAAAGATAGCAGTATACCCGAGAAGCAACTGTTGTGTCGTGCAAATTCTACCCTGAGAAGATGAGGTTACCACGCGAAAGTAATTGATGTCGTGCCGAATTAAACCTTTCAGAAGACAGGTAAACCCAGATCATCACACCACCAAAAGAAGTATCTACTACTTGTTGCTTGTTACTTGTTTGTCTCCTTTGGGATGAGAGTCTACAAACACGATTGCCTAACAGTCGCTACATATCTGTACACTTTATTTCAGCTGTGACTGTGGTTTTACCCATTGTGCTGCATTTGTTTAAATATGATAACTTACTGGGTTGTAATTATCATTAAAAATTTTCTTATGCTTTCGCTGTACTTTTGACATTTCTACTTTTTGTCATATGCGCAATTATGTAGTTCCAGTAAACCTCCAGGCCTGTCTCGTCTTTCCCATATGTCAGGTAGTAGTCGTATTGTATTGTTAGACAGCAACAGGTAGTAAGCATTCTTTTTATTTTTTTCATTCGTGGGTACCGTGCCTTGTTAAGACGGAACATATTTATGTTGTTACACTGTGTGGGGATGTCTTTGTGACAGACAACTTACCTTTCATCGATTACCATCCTGCCGGCGTTTCGCAGTGTAACAACCTTTGGTCTAGTGTGTCTTAGAAGCTTGCATGTCTGACGCTTGGATCAGACGTTATGTCTATTGAAAGATTTGGTTTTTTTATGGTCTTTATTTATAATATTTGGTGTTTACACACGGACGTCATGTAGGTAACTCTTTAAGGAGGTAGGTATTTTAATGCGCTGTCACAATACACGTTTTCGCTAGTGAAAATCGATATAAATAATCAATCAGAATTTGAGAAGAACAGCGATGTACATACCTACAACAGTACAGGAAACTATTACATTTATTACACATTGCTAAAACTGTCAGTTTCTCAGAGAGGAGCTCAATATGCAGCAAAATAAAAAATATGTTATCATTTGCTCAATAACATAAAATGTCTGACAGGTAGCGCCGCAAGTTTTGAATCTAATTAAAAGTCATGCCTCCTGGATAAGTTCTATTCCACTGTCGAATTTCTGGTTAGAACCTGGTAGAGAATTAAACAAAAAAAAACTTTTTTACGGTGAAGTTGCATAGGTAGGAATAAAATTATGATGTGTTCATAAATGTTAACAATAATCATGTAAACATGTCCTGTAAACTGACTCGTTCTACATCATTTCGATAAAAGAGTCTTTCAGATGGTCTATCGAACTAACTATGCACCAACCTTTATCACATTTATAGAGCATGCCATCTCATCTAAGGGTAATAAGTAAATGGAGCCACATTCGTTTTTCATTTCTCTTTTTTGTGGAGTAATGCGGCATCAGGCAATGGACAATTTTAGACGTGTTAAGTTTCGATTTTTGGTTTTATAGATATAGCTGCGCTCTCTGAAGAACCTTCAGATGTGTTGGCTCTTATGTAGATAGGCGCTTCTGTGCCTTGCAGCGCTCCGACTCATACGCATCTTTAATAAACAAAAGAGGAAACAGAGTGATAAACTTTGTGCCCTATGCGATATAATACACGTAAACCTGAGGGGTCCAAATGTACAGTTAAAGATAAGAATAGGAGCTACGAGTCTGTAGTCTTCGTTATCTTGCATCCGAAACTCTGGAAGCATAAACTTGTAAGCCCTTGGAGATACAGCGCGTTTAAAAACTTTGGAGATAGAGCGGCCAGTGTCAGCTGTCAGTTCGCTATACGGCGCAGGTGGCTGCGGTAGGAAGTTGTAACCCGCGGGTGCCTTAACTCCGCCGCGCGGCTGGGCTGCTCACACGCAGGGCGCGGCAAGCTCACGCAACACGCACAGACACGCACCGCGCGCACGCACCGCTGTAGCGAGGCGTGGCGAGGGGAGGCGAGAGGTGTGCGTACGTGCGCCCAGCACCGATAAGGCGTCGCTGGTCGCTGTGGGGAAGGCGTTCGAGCGGAGATATCGGCAAACGAGGCGTGTGCTCAGCGCCGCCACGTAATTTCATCGCCACTTATTGTTTTTTCGGTTGCTGGGGTAACCGTTAAAATTAGTCAGTACCGTAGAACAAACAAAAATAAAGCTAATCGACTACAGGACTTAGTCCACGTGACCGAAATCTGACGTACTTTTTCAAGTCACACATTTATGCACCTTTAATAAACCAAAGATGATCACATACTAGTGAATTTTGTGTGCTATGCGATACACTACACGTAAACTTCAAGGTGCCAAATGTATATTTGAAGCTAAGGAGAGGAGCTATGAGTCCGTAATCTTCGTTGTCTTGCGTCCGAAACTCTAGAAGAATAAACTTGTGAGCCCTTGGACTAATGGACTACTGGACTAAGTTCTCATGAACAAAATCTGACGTACGTTTTGAAATCACACGTTTATGCACCTAATATTCAGCTTACAACGGGTCATAATGATCGGGCGTTAACGCAGTATTCACGGAAAATCTCCCTAGACACAGAGAAACGCGCATTGAAATGCGGTTTAAGAGATAAATGGCAACTGTGTGCTGTTCAGTTTGTTGAACGCGAGTTTCCCTCGTGACGAGATGACTATACGAATGTTCTGTGTGTTTCTGTTACTTTTATCTGTTGGATGGTACGAGAAACTAGTGAAACTGAAGGTAAGAATACTGACATCAAGCTTCTAATTCAGAAGTAGAAAGATATAGTGTCGAAAATGTAAAAACGGAAGAAAAAACTTATCACTGACAAGTACACACACTCGCTCGTATCATACAGTCTGCAAGTTCTAGTCTATACATATTTACTAAAAAAAAAAAAAAAAAAAAAAAAACAGTTTCTAAATTTAGCCCAAATGTTATCCACCGACGACGTTGGTCATCCGTAAGGGCTACCAGTTACAATTGGGAGATTTCCTCCTAATATTATACCTATTCCTTACGGATATTTTAGAGCCGGTGACTTTTAATAGAAATTAAATACATTAAACTGCAGCCAGTCACTTTTTTTAACGTCATGTGTTATTCCATGAACAGGTTTTCGAACATCTTCAATTTCATCTTCAGATGGTTTTCAGGAAGGTACATCACTATTTATTGGCTCTGTGACAGGAAGGTTGAATATGCTTTAATGCATCGCCGTGAGTATTGTTTATCTGTCGCTTTGGATATAATTTCTTTTTTTTTTTAGTTTTGTACTTAGTGCGACAGCAGGGACGTCTTTTTTTCTGTCATTGTCCATCTGTCTTCTTCTATTTTGATGGCCAGTTGGTACATCACTTGACATACTCTTTTACACGTTTAAATGTGTGTGAAGTGATGTACCAACTAGCCATGAAAATAGAACCAGACAGAGGACACTAACAGAAAAACGCCACCCCTGCTGTCGCAGTAAGTACAAAACTTAAAAAAAAAAATTCCATATCGACAAATAAACAATACTCATGGCGATACATTAAAGCATGTTCTATTTTTCTGGTCGCAGAAAAGAATCAGAAAATGGACCTATAAAGGTTCGAAAACCGATTCATGAAATAATAAATTTCAATTGAAAATAGTCACTGGTTGCAGTTTTATGTACATACATTCCTCCTAAGATGTGTTCTTATTTAAATCCATCTCTCATTCCAACGTACCGGATGCTTATTATCAAAATACAGCTTCTCACGGAGGTCCAATGTGGCCCGTAGCTATTATATGTCAGCGAAACTAGGTAGGTACGCTAATGCGTTAATGCGGAACCGAACTGGGCTGGAATATAGTAGCGCCAATTTTGCCGACCAGGTAGAAATCTGGCGCTTGCAGCACCTCGTCGACGTCTCTGTTGCTCATATTGAACAAATTGTGAAAGAGATGGTTTGCAACAAAATAAACATAATGTCTTTCTCACTTGTTTGACCTTTTCTGTCCACGTCCTGTCCCTAATACATTACATATGACAAGATGTCTATACGTCTTTCTTGCATTAGCGGCGCCGGTCGTGAACCTGGTGGCCAAACTAAGAACTAATTTTTTTTCTAAATCGGTTCCGCATTAAGCGTTACAATATGTGCCAAGATTCGCTGCCATACGATAGTTGCAGTCCGCACTGTATGTCTGTAAGTATCTGCAATTTATATGTAACCACCCGATAGTTGTCAAGTATTACAAACGTTTTTACAATGTGCTCGGACATTTCACACTGACATCCTTCACTTACTATACGCTACAACAAACCCTCCACAGATCTACGTTACGAAGTTAGCATACAGTTAATTATCAGTTTTACATAACTCAGCTGCCTTCCTAAGCAAAGTCGCATTAAATTTTCCATAAGCCCAAATGCTTCATCACATGAAACCACTTAAGGCAGTATTATGACGAGGTTTTTTGTTAAAGGTCTTCGTTTGGGTACATCCAAAGATTTTCCAGTCAGTTTTCACATGAAAGTATAACAAGGGGAGTTGTCATGATGTCACCCACTTGAAGCTGACGTTCGCTATGTTTTGAGTCCCAAGCATTAGCTTGTGGAAGAAGCGGTTTCATAAAAAATGCCACATTGCATCATTTACAGGTGTACAAGTCATTCTGATTACACAGTGTAACACTTATTCTGCAGCATGGGATATTTTATAAATTTCAGGTAATTTTGGTCTGCTGAAAACATAAATAAAAATATTTTTGTTGAACTGAGTCTACTTTTTGAGATAAAGGCAATCCATTTATCCTGGAAATTAAACTATAAAAAGAAGAGAATATTTTTGAAACGTTTATTTTAAAGTAGTGAGATTATTTCAAAGAAACGAAGTGCTGTACATGATATAAAGAATAATAATATTAATTTTAGCAACAAAAGCATATCAATAAGAATTAAGAAAAACATTGGGTAAGAGATTTTCTTCAGAGTGTGTCGTCCAGACAGACTCTCTGCAAGTTCCAACTGTTGTCTGGCATCATGTGACAATTCCAACGGCTTTGACAACTTTCCTCCATAATCCTGGCGTCCTGGTGGAGCCGTTCCCCTTGTTCTCCCCCGTAATTGCCTGAGTTTTCAGGAAAATTATCTAAGTGACTGTGCAAAATGCTATTCGACACTTATTTTATCTCCAATATTTTGGAAATTCTGAAGCATTTTCTCTACTATTGTGGAATATTCTTCAGTTTTGTTATAACACCAAAAAATTTTGACAGCTGTTACAAAGTTTGTCCATGCTTTTCACTCAACTTGAGTCATGTGGAGTGTGAAATCATCGTTGCTTATAAGATTGCGGATTTGTGGCCCACCAAAAATACCTGCTTTTAAATATTCTGTACTGAGACCAAGAAATTATTGACCAATTTATTTTTATGTAATTGTCACTCCCATCTAAAGCTTTAACAAACTGTTTTATAAGCCCAAGTTTAATACGTAGTGGCAGAAGAATGACTTTTTCCCGACTTACCGACGGTTCATGCTTGATGTTGTTTATTCTTATAATCGGGTTCATTCTTGTTGGTCAGTCTGCCGTGCTAAAATGTTCATTTCTCACACAAATGTCCCATACACAAAGCACACAGGTATGTTTAGTGTATCCACTTTGCTGACCCAATAAAAAATTCCCCATTTTTAAATCTACACACACTGACAACTGATGGTGATGAAATGAAATTGTCTCCAAAGCAAGTTTAACATTGTGATATTCTTTCTTAAGAGTAGTTAAATGAGCTATGGATCGAAGTTAATGTATTTCCGTTATGCAGTTAATCAAAATTAAATCATTTTTGAGCTCTCTAGGACAAGTCGCCAGTATTTTTGTTGGTACACTGGAAGAAACATTAAATTCAAAAGCCCAGAAATTTCAGATCAATGTAAGATATCATTCGTTTCGTTAAAGTATGGAAGAATGCCCCGCTGTCTAGTTCGATAGAACGTTATTAATAGGTCACGCTGAAGGCAATATTTTTCTTTCAATCTTATCGGAAGAAGCTTAGATGATTTACTAGATAAATTTAAATCTCGAATCAAGTCGTTTAGCTCTCCCTGAGAAAAGCCTTCCAGTGTAGGACTGCATACTTCGAATTTACTTTCAGTATTGCTCTTACTCTGTCTAACAATTCGACATCATCACAGTAGTCACCTGATAAGGAAGTAAATGCCGGTATTGGCAGATCTTCTCTATGCAACGTTAGTGTCTTAGCGGACAGTACGTTTGGGTAAACCAAAGAGCGATTTTTGAACAGTTCATATCTTTTACATTGACAGCACAAAAGTAGCAATCATCGAGGTGGTTTCTTGGCGCCGTCCATGCCATCTGTATTCCAAACGTAAGTTCTTTTCGTCCTCCACGACTCCAGTAACGAACTGACTCCACGGAAGTTTTACAAACTTTTAGTGGGGACCAACATTTATCTTGTTGTCCAAGTTGTTTTCCAAAATATGCCCGATAGCTTTGTTTTACAAAATCATTTATACTTCATCGTTGCTTTACTTGACGATATTTACCATATTTGTAGCAGAGATGGTCGGGGTTGTTAACACGTGACTGACGTGAAGAACTCATACTTTCTGTAACAAAAATGCCCAAAAAGACAGTTGCATGGAGTAACTGACTCAGTATCACGTTTCTAGAAAAACAGCAACGAATGAGTAACACAAGAACATTATCTGTACAAGATAACGACTGAATGACAAACAAGAAAAGCTCACCTGTGAAATGGCTGATTGTCACGGCACTCTCTGTGAGACGCAGAGATAGTTAACGTAGTTTGCCAAATGAGGTGCCATCTGTAGGTTTCTACCGTAGTTGCCAAGTCAAAGGCCATATTGAGTACAGTTACCTCACTTCGATAACGACACGTTAAAGGGGGTAAATTAGTAAAAACCGTTTACTTTTTATGGAACTGTTTATCATGAGAACCAGAATCTATTCAAACAAAATATTTTATAGGCTAAGTATTTTATCGTCATTTGTAGACTCCGTAAACTTACGTAGCAGAAAAAAGTTTTATTAACCAGTGTTATAGTTTTAATTGTGAAAGAATACTTAACTCCACCTGAACAGACCATGAAGGCCTAGCGGTGCCGACCGGCCTCCGTGTCATCCTCAGCCGACAGACGTCACTGGATGCGGATATTGAGGGGAATGTAGTCGGTCAGCAGACTGCTCTCCCGGCCGTATGTCAGAATTTTTAAGTGTATAGGTTTCACATTTCATGCATATATGGACTATTTCAAGCGATATTTTCCTTCACGTGCATGAATTTTATTTGTGCTGGTTATTGTTTCTGTAGTGGTTTTATTTCTGTAATTTGTCTTTAGATTTTCTGTCAAAGAAACTAGGAGAGTGGTCTGATTTAACACCGTGAGAGAGAAAGGTGGCGAACACTCCAGACACAGCAAACATATTCTCAGCATTTTCAGGTTGAGGACATAGAGGGAACATCTGTTTCGTTATTCCGTATGTAGGAATACTGCTACTTTAGTAAAGCAGTCTTTTCACTTCATATACTTCGCTTCTTGGTTATCAGAAAGATGTAACAAAAAGAAGTGGTATTAACAAGTCCAAATTCATCGCATCACTGGAGAAGAGATTATAAAAACTTCAGAAAATGCCTCCCTGATATTGTGATATTCACGAATGGACTCTAATACTTACTATTTAAAACAAATGTTGCGTGGACACAACAGAAATTAAGAACAAGTAACAACTGAAGACGGTTTAAGATTACTGCCTGATTCTTCTATATAAATGACTCAATGATAATTTATTTGTGGGCTCACTTCTAGTCTGGCTACACATTTTAACTCAAGGTTAATAACTGGACTTCAGTTGAATGAGATTTTCACTCTGCAGCGGAGTGTGCGCTGATATGAAACTTCCTGGCAGATTAAAACTGTGTGCCCGACCGAAACTCGAACTCGGGACCTTTGCCTTTCAGTTGTTCTAGGCAAACACCCGATTTACTATTATAAACAGAGGTCGACATCGACGTTTTATCAAATTTTTTAAGCAAGTTAATTACGTGCGGAACAGGTAACAGTAATGGGCGAGTTATTATGCAATAAAACGTAAACGTAGCGGGAGCCTGTATTCTTAACATTGGTATTGGCATAGATTCATTCATTAACCTATTCATTAAATCCTGTTGCAACTATTAATTCAATAATTGTGCCAGTCGTTTAATTTCAGGTGTGAAATAAGATTAATCAGGAATAGGAAAGGGGGGGGGGGGAGTTTGAGCAACTGGAAAAGTTTAGTTTGCTGACAATTTGTAATTATTTGTCCTAAAACTAGCAAAATAGGAGCTGCAAAATTTACAATGGTTTCTATGCAACATACATCGTATTCTACACATCGTAAATTACGTTGCAGAATTTACCAGCAGTGGTCTCACTAAGTACATGATTATGATCACATGTTCCTTCTCTTGGAAAATAATGGAAAGGAGAACGAACATTTGACTCAACTACACTGTACGCACCAACTCAACTATGTGCACCTGCTGGTATATCAACAAAAGGCATGGATCGAGATCTACGTAAAATTGGTGAGCAAATTTCTGCAAAGTCATCACGTGCACGTACATAAATTAACTGTCTGGTTCATTACCAGTAGAGTGAAACCTCTAGTTAAGGGACTCATACGAAATTTCCTTTCTGAAGTGAACAATGCAATACTTATTTATTAATTTTGGTGCAAGGCATGATTACATAGCTAGGCTGTGGACAAAGTTTTACTGCTGGCTTTACCAAGAAAACGGGGAAAGATATGAAATAAAAGATTACATTAAAGCAGAAAAATTATTAAAACAGGAAAGAATTACGGGAAAATATGAGATGGATGGAATACTTAAACTCCCTCAGTTCACTTCTAAACAATCACTAAAATTACTTAGCTTCCTGGCTAAATCGAATCACTGATTGTAATTGTATGGAAAATAATACAGATCGAAACTATAACTTCTTACGTAAGTTTGCAAAAGAGACCGTTAACTTTTGTGTAACGTAAGCACCATAAAAAGATTACAATTCTCACAACAAATCTCTCTGACATAGCTAGTATCCTCATAATTAAGTATGCAGAAGGCTTAACGTCAAAATAAGATAGCAGTAGACACTATACAATCTAGGAGGTGCCACCCACGTGCTGCATGGTTGAACGCAAGGCAAAAATAAATTTTTTATTTATTTTATTTTTATAACAATAAAGCATATTCCAGACAAAATGAGCTCACGTAAGGCAAAAGACGCGAACATGTAATCTGTCACTAATCATGATCCGGAACCGTGCTGCTGCTACGGTCGCGGGATCGAACCCTGCCTCGGACATGGATGTGTGTGATGTCCTTAGGTTAGTTAGTTTTAAGTAGTTCTAAGTTTAGGGGACTGCTGACCTCAGATGCTAAGTCCCATAGTGCTTAGAGCCATTTGAACCATTTTGAACTAATCATGAAAGAAGTATCTAAAATTAAATATAATTACCCCGCAAAATCACAGTCTTGACTATTGGCTTTAACTGAGTTTAGACCACGATCGAAAAGACACGACGTTATAATTTAACCACACTTGAGCAGCAGGAATGCAACACCAATGTGTGCCCAAGTAAATCATGTAAAGAAAAGACTCATTTCGTGATCAGATTTGGTGCATCATTACACGTGATTAGCCTGAAGCCAGTAAAGTTTGTTTTTAAAAGATACGTCATTTTCAAGCCTATTTTTTGAACAAACTCTAGTAAAAACGACGTCTTCCTAGTAAATCTGTAATTTGCCGACTGCTGTAAAGGCAAATTTTTTTGCACCACAAAAGATGAAATAAGTAAACGTTGTTTTACGTTTCATAGTAAGTGTGTAGGCGTAACTGTTGAAGACAGAAAGTGCAGTATTTGAAGGCTATAGTGTATATTGTTGCGTCCTCCGAAAAATACGCTATTATGGCTTTCTGTACTTTAAAGGTCAATTAACAAAGCGTTGTTTTCAGTAAGTTTCGTGATAATGACGTGCCTCTTTAAAGTACCTATTACTTGCGTTTAATAGTGGAGGCCTACCGTTTCGATATACATTGAAATAAGTGAAAAGAGTAGCATAATTGAGTTGCAACTTCCATCTTAACAGCAGAGTATATTTTTAATTACTTCTTTTAATATAGCTTTTTCTACACTCAGCTGTTTCAGATGCAAACATTAAATAGGCCTAGTATTATACGAACACATTTTAAAAATATTGTATTCCTTCGTACTTTCGTAATCGTTATCCTAATTTCATAGAACAATTTGCAGACAAAATTTTATGCGGTAGATCTGACAAAAATATAAAGCATGCGTAATCATATACGCTTATTTATCCAATGCTTTATCTCGTATAATAAAAGAGACATTGGCCGAATTTTCGTAGTACCGAGCAGCAGGAACAAGAAGTAAAGTCGATATGGAGTTTTAAATTAGTGGTGGATCTTCCCTTGCACTTGCTTAGTAATATTATTTCGCTTTTGTCCTGCTGACTAATTGACAGGACCAATTTAACGCTAATTACGAAAACAGTTCCTTGGGGTAATTTCAGTACTGGCAAACATTTTTTTAGTTTGGAAAAGGCATCAGCTACGTTTGATGGCCGGAGTTTTGAGGTGACTGAACAGGAAACAGCGTCTGATGTGTATACATTATGTTGTTTTTGTGAAGGATATGTGAAATCATATACAACAACTGAGGGCACTTTTTAAGAGCTTACGTTCAGCACACCTGAGTCTTAGCGTATAGAAGAAACCTTCTGCACCACAACAGGTGAATTACCTGGGGTATATAGAACGGGGCGACACAATCATGGGGTACATCCTAATGTCGCATCAGATTTCCACTCTCCTGTCGTAGCGCAGGAAATCGACGTGGAATGGATTCAACAAGTTCTTGGAAGTCCATTGCAGAAAAACTGAGCCGTACTGCCTCTACAGCCCTTCATAATCACGAAATCCAGGTGAAGGATTTCGTGCACGAACTGCCCTCTCGATTATGTCCCATAAATGATCAATGGTATTCATGTTGGGCGATCTGGTCAGCCAAATCATTCCCTCGAATTGTCCAAATTTTTCTTCACACCAGTCGTGAATAATTGTGGCACAGGACATGTCACAATGTCATCCAAAAGAATTCTATCCTTGTCAGGGAACATGAAGTCCATGAATGGCTGCAATCAGTCTCAGTTGGTTCAGTTGGACTAGAGGATCCAATCCATTTCATGTAAACACAGCCCACACTATAACAGAAACACAACCAACTTGCACAGTGTCTTGTTGTCAGCTTTGGTCCATGGTTTTGTGAGGTCTTCGCCACACTCGAACCCTACCGTCATACATACCGTTATTCCAAGATTTTTGTCACCTCAATGTAATTTACTAAGATGCAGTAAGAACAGATCGAAGATCGGTAAATGGTATATGGAATTTTCCAGCACCTCAGAGAGATAAGAATATTTTATGGCTAGCGTGTTACTACAGGAAATTTTTTCTAGGGTTTGCTGAAACAGATCAATCTCTCACACATTTATTAAAGACTGGCGGAAAATACCATTGGCGATTTGAGCGCAAAACTCTAATTGAAAACTTGAAGGAAATTTTGATAACTAGTCCTGAATTGGTCTTTCCAGATCACGAGAAAGAAATGATATGATTGTGTGACACTAGCAACCGTACTGTAGGCTATGTCTTAAACGAACAGGTAGAGGGTAATACATTTTCCAGTAACTTATGTATCCTGGCAACTGAACAAAGCAGAGGAACTATTCCAGTACAGAAAAGGAGATGTTAAGATTGAAGCAAAGTTTGACACAGATTCTCTGCTATTTGTATGGGAAACATTTAATTTTTTGGCAGATCACGTGGTGTTGATGTGGTTATTGGAATTAAGGAGTACATTTAGTAAAATGAAACATGCTTAAAATTAAGCATAAGTGTTGAGTGGCACGAAAAGGAAGCAGTGGTTGAGAAAGGAGTGAGACAGGGTTGTAGCCTATCCCCGATGTTATTCAGTCTGTATATTGAGTAAGCAGCCAAGGAAACAAAAGAAAAATTGGCAGTAGGAATTAAAATACATGAAGAAGACATAAAAACTTTGAGGTTTGCCGACGATATTGTAATTCTGCCAGAGGCAGCAAAGGACCTGGAAGAGCAGCTGAACGGAATGGACAGTCTCTTGAAAGGAAGATATAAGATGATGAAGATGATGAGGTCCACACTCCAAGGAGCGTAGGATATGATGCGGGAGACCCGCACCGCCTACTAGGAAACGTCCTAGTAGACGTGATTTGCCATTGCCTTCCTCCGACCGGAATGGGGATGAATTATGACGATCAAGACGACAAACCAACACCCAGTCATCTCGAGGCAGGGAAAATCCCTAATCCCCCCGGGAATCGAACTCGGGACCCCAGCGAAGGAAGCGAGAACGCTGAACATGAAGATCAACACCAACGAAAGCAAAACGAGGATAATGGAATGTAGTGGAATTAAATCAGGTGATGCTAAGGGTATTAGATTAGGAAATGAGACATTTAAATTAGTAAATGAGATTCGCTATTTGGAGAGAAAAATAACTGATCATGGCCGAAGTAGAGAGGATATAAAATGTAGACTAGCTATGGCAAGGTAAGCGTGTCTGAAGAAGAGAAATTTGTTAACATCGAGTACAGACTTAAGTGTCAGGAACTCTTTTCTGAAAGCATTAGTATGGAGTGTATCCATGTATGGAAGTGAAATATGGATGATAAACAGTTTAGAAAAGAAGAGATTAGAAGCTTTCCAGATGTGGTGCTACAGAAAAATGCTAAAGATTAGATTGGTCGATCACGTAACTAATGAGGAGGTACTGAATAGAATTGGGGACAAGAGGAATTCATGGCACAACTTGATTAGAAGAAGGCATCGGTTGGTAGGACACGTTCAGAGGCATCAATAGATCACCAATTTAGTATTTGAGGGAAGCCTGGAGGGTAAACATCGTAGAGTGAAACCAACAAATGAATACGGTAAGGAGATCCCGAATGATGTAGGTTGCAGTATTTATTGGGAGATGAAGAGGCTTGCGCAGGGTAGAGTAGCATGGAGAGCTACATCAAACCAGTCTCCGTTCTGAAGACAACTCCACCCAAAACATTTTGCACAACAAAATCACGTTTTTAAAACTCATAGGAGGTGTTCACTCACTTACAAAATTTACAGTTTCATTGTTTGGTTTACAGATGGTAAGCTATCAGTGCAAGACGCCACACAGATGATCCTGCAGAACCGTATAACGTAAAATCAAACTAAGAACAAAAACGAACAAAAACTGCCTTCATGTCTCCTTTAGTTACAACCTAAAATGTGTTCACTTTTTAAAATAAAAAAACCTATTGATGATAGTATAGCGGTGCCAAACCTTTTGTGGGTAACAAGAGAAAACAATGTCTTGCATAAAGGCGGAACCTATATCCAACAATTTTAACTGCAGACACGTAAGGAAATACAATAGCTGCAAATTCGGAAGATGACTGCTTCTGAAATAATGTTTCCAGTTTGAGAAGCAGTTCACATTTTAGCCCTTCCGGAATCCAAACTTGATGTATGTGCCTACATTATTAAGAAAGAGCTCACCTTGCTTTTAGCAGCTCAGATGACAGTTTTTTCCGTCCTTCTTCTCTTCAGGCACCATTCTGCGACGAGTTAGGTTATTTAAAACGGTAGAAAAAGTAGTCATGTTCACATCTCTAAATTTGTGGTAAAACCATTTTGGAATTCTTTCTGGTCCTGTACTTTTGTTAGCAGGTGTTTTAACAACGGATCCGAATACTTCAGCCACACCTTCATGCAACAATAGTGACTGTATGGCTTTAGCTATGACATTCTCATCGGTGGGACTCGCGGAGTAGAGGTTTCGGTAATACCAATGTATTTCATTTGCCATCTCGTTTTGGTGAGTGACTATATTCCTCTATAGTTCGTCTAGCAATGTGCGTTTGCCGTTGGTTTTCTATTTGAAGAGATGATACATGGATGAAGTCTCGGCTTCTATTGTGGATCTTGAATGGGATTAGATCTGGAGGCCATTTGATTGTTTCTTTATGACGGTAATGACTTTTCCTTTAAATGTGCACATCTGTTGCATGTGCTCGTTGATAGATTTTTCGTGCTATTTTCTTAAGATGGAGAAGTAAAATTCTATGGTCTTCTTTACTTCACTGGTTCTGCGCCCTTCATGAGCCCAGGCACATTCGTAAGCGTACTTTAGAAAGTGAGGCCCACCAGTCAGCTCTTGACACCACATTGTCGACTTTTTGTGTAGACACCGTCATGTAAGCCTATGTTATTTAGGCGGGGGACGCTTAACGTCACTTGGCCCCTGCAGGTTTTCTAGGTTTAACGTTACACATGACTGACAGTAATCTGAAAATGGATCTGGGGTGACATCTGGAGTAAGCACTCGTTGACTACTGTCTCCACTTATGTAAGTTCTGTCAGATCGGCTGGCCAAAGTCGACCGCAGAATGTATATTTTACAGACGTGGAGTGTTCCGATTATCAATTAAAGTCCTGTGAGTAGATTAGACCCTTTTTCCTGATAAGATAAATTATTTCATGTTTAAACAAGTCAGCTCGTTTCATCTTTTTGATACTGCCTGAGGAGGCGCAAACTCTTAGAAGGATGATAGCGTAAACTTTACACGCGATCCCTTCCCCGAATTATAGTTCCTTAATATCTCTGACTGCGATACCTTCACGCACAGTGATGATCGTGCTTGTGTTTTCTTAGAGGGCGAAGTTCACGGTTGTTCGAAACCCTGGTGCATTTAAGGTTATTCGTGTCACTTCTAGTGAGTGGACCGTGTCGGCTTCAGACTCACCTACGAACTGCTGCAATGCAGTTATTTTTAAATCGGATGTGATTTTATCAAGGTTCAGGGTAAGACGTGATTATGCATGCGCTTCTTTGGCATTCTGTCTGATTAGTTTAAGATCTCAGACCACACCATTTCTGTATCTTTTGGTGTGTCACAAACGTGACATTCGCTGTTTTTGGCACTGAACATTTTATACAGGTTCTTCTTTTTTGATGACTTCTACGTTGGGTTGCACTTTTGAACGACTGTGTTTAATTACACTATCTCGATCTACAGATGAAGATTGCCGATGGGTCATGCTGACGCCTGTTGCTGTTCCGTGAGTGTTACTTTTCGTCCATTCTTCTCTGGTGTCTTTCCTTTCAGCTGATCTATATTGACTGCCACTTTATCCCTTTTTGTGTTCACGGACTGCCCTGCTCAGAGTACTGAAGATGGCAGCGTGGCACGAAGACGTTTTTTTTTACAGTCGCTAGGTTCTGCGACTTATTTGTTTTAATTCCTCGCCTGACTTGGATCCATTCACTTGTGCACATTTGGCGCGCGACATATGTGGATGGTGAGGGTACGCTTCATATTTGCGTTCCTTTAACTAATTGAAGTCCTATATCGTGTAGTCACCGGCAACTTTATAATTTGATACTGAGTCTGGCGCAAGTTCTTGAGCGTCTTTCTTACTCAGCTGGCCCGTTACCTTAATGAATCATCGCAACTGTTCCCTTCATACGTTCGTCGTGTCTTACTAGCTGCTACTGAAGCCATGTTTTTAGGGAGAAGTTGGTTGACGTTGGGTTAGCTTAACAATGGTAGAAAATTTTTATCAGCCTGTAGTGACCGAATCATGAAAGACTATAAAAATAAAAATAAAAAAAATCATTTACGTATGAAAATTAACAGTAAATCCCGGTAACTTAGATGGAGACATATAGTGCCAGTCGCCTTCGATGTTCAGTGTGGGGTCATACGCATTAAGAAACTTATGATTTCATGCACACTGACTGCGAAATTGACAGAGACAAGCAGGGAAAATGTCCATCCAGCAGCAAAGTTCCACCGCGGCAACACCTCAAATGGTTAACAGTCTTCAGCAGAGACTATGTGAGTGAGAATTATACTGTACGGAACTTTTACACTAAAAAGAAATGTAAAACTTGTCTATATATACCTCTGGAATGTGGTTAGTGGTATTATTTGCACATTTGTTTTTATGTACCTCTATCTGTTTATCTCTTCGTTTGTGACGTGCAACTGAACTCAAGGGTTCGATTAGAACGATAGAAACTAGCTCTCTTTATAGATCCTGGTATGAAATACCATACTTAGATGTAACTGCGTGTGCCCTATTCCTATAAGTCGTTAAACCGGCATGGTCCTTTGTTTTCGTAATTGATTGAAGCATAATATGATACAGGCCTCGTCTGTGTTTTATATATACGTTAAGGCGTCGTAGGGTTCGAGTGGTAATGTTCTGTATTCTAGAGCATGTTCCATTATAAGCACTTGAAGAGGTATTACTATCTGACTAAAAAAGCAACGATTTATTATCACAATATCTACCTCCTTAGCCTGACATCCGAGTTACTTAATACGATCTCCTACCTCAGAGACCTGAAGAATATAATCTTAACCTGGTTGCCTATACGCCCCTTTCACGTCGCCACTTACGTGCCTGAGACGGATATCCTCAAATTCCACTTCACCTTCAATTTGATTGTGAGATGTTGCTATCCACGTCGAGTTACGACAACGCGAAATGTCAGTTTTTTGCTCTAATGTGAAGGAACTTGGCGGAGCTTCGTCAGGTGCTTGAATTTCTGTTACGAGCTCTGCTAACGTTAGTTGTTTCCATTGCTACGAAGAGTTTTTCAAAACAAAACCCGTTTAGGACAGTTTTGACGAAGATAGCTTTTATTATATACCAAAGACATAAAAACTAGGCCTGAATACGAGACATGAATCTTGTATCCTGCAACCGTCATATGCGACAGAATATTGAGTTTCATCTGAATTTGTAAAGAGCGCACACCACTAAAAACTTGTAGTGTACGTTGCCTGGACCAGTGTTCATTTATGAAGTATTTAACTTCATCATATTGCGTTAGTACTTCTTTTAAACAGCAGTCGTTCACTTAAGGCAGGATGTGAAAGAGACGAACATCTTTATAGACAAAATATGTGCTGGAAATGGAAAGAATAAAAATTTTGAAGGAGAACTCGACGTCATCTGCAATCAGGCATCGATATAATTGGACGGTGAAAGTTGAAAATTCGCGTTGGACCGGGACTTGAACTCAGATCTCCCGCTTGCCCATCCAGACACGGCCCGCACCGAACCGAAATTCTCACCTTGCCAGACAGTAGTAGAGTACACTGTCCATTGACCTACTTGCTCACAGTGAGTCCTGTATACCCATAAGATTCTCTGACTCCGTTTTGCATCTGCACTGAAGTTACCAAAGCACTCGCGCCTACAGATAGGTCGTAGGGAGATGATGGCACCATCCCAATTTTGATATCAAATTGATATGCAAATTAATTAAGTTTATCAAGGTCCACTTCCGCCCACGATTACGCACACCCCCACCCCTGGTTAACGTCAAGCGTTTTTCTCAGCCTGCACGTGGCCCCCAGCAACCCACCCACCATCACCTTCCCCCATCCTACTCTATTAGCTGGAATTTCGAATTTTGGTTGAAACTTTGCATTTTGGCAGAAATACCGCGTTTTCACTGTACATATCAAATGTCAGTTCAGAGGACATAATGTTAACTGAAATTGTACATGGAAGTTGTTTATACAACGGGAATAGGTGGAAGAAATCGGAAAAAGACAATATAGAGGCCAGGAAAGCGGAGAATTATACTGTGATAAGGACATAATTTGCATTTCGTAGGATATGGATATTGTTTGAGTTCCGATCGCTGATCGCTTTGTATAGTGCGATCGCAAAGTCATTAAGACGCTTTGCGGTGCGCTGCTGGGCTCGTGCATTACTGCCGTTCGCCTCACGTAGGGACTTCGCCATTGTAACTTCCGTACCGCCAGCTACCTCCCGTCCCCACGCATCGGGTAGCAACAGTTACCTAGCCTTGCCGGCATGGCCGCATTCACGACGACCGCCTCGCGGGACATTGCAGTACACACCTACCCTGCCTCCTCGCCTTCTGCAGGCCTTTTGACATGAAAGACGCTGTGCCACACGACCTCTTAGCTCTCAGGTGCCTAATGACACAACCGTAACACATGCCCTGCTTGACCGAATGTCAGGCGGTCTACTGATGACCACTTCTCTGCCTCCCTAACAGTCCCCCAGCTCTCGACTTCCACGTCACATAGGGCTGGCAACCACAGCTAGATATCGGCAGAAGAGTATAATTACAATGCCGCTCACAAGGCGCGCTTTGGTGGTCATTACCATGAACAATAGAGTTTTCAGAGGTTAGTGTCTTCCCCCATATCTCTGTCCTAATGAAAACAGCAAAATTCTCGTATATTTCTGGGCATTCCAGACTATAAATCTGTCTCAGACAGTTTTTCGAAAGATAGCAGATGAGTACGATTTTCCATCCACCTGCCAGCAAACAAAGGATGTTTCAGAAAGGGACCTCTGCTTGTTTCACAGAATTTTTTGTCTCCCACAGCAACTGCCTGCACCAAGATTGCTCGAAGACAAAAGAAGGCAAGTTATAACTTGCTGGTATGGCACTTTCAGTTTGTATTGGTCATCTACAAAATGGAGGGTGGAGTCTGAAGCTATATAAAGCCCAACCCCCACCACAATCATCATCAGTCTTTGACACTGCGTAGCTGTGTCAGTGTGATTCCTGCGAAATGAAATGGTCCGCCAGCAGTAGTGTGTGAGAAACGCCCAAACTTGGGTTTATAAAAAAATTATGTTCAAATTGAGAAGTTATAAAATTTCGTTGCAAAGTACTCAAATTTTTCGAGACTGGGGTACATTTTCATAACAAGTGTCTATAAAAGTTATTTTTTCTTACTATTACAGCAGTCATTCCCGAAATGTTGTTGGAACTAGAACGCAAGCTGGAAGCGGAAAGTCTCCAGCAGTCACGTACGTACATCTCAAAATTTTGTGTGTGATAGTTATATGTTCAGAAAGAATCTCTTAAAGTTTTCAAATCGTAACAAGCGGTTATAACATTTCTACTATTGTTCTAGCATTAGAGTAGCAGCAGCTGGAAGCTGCCCCGATGCGGTGTTTCCAGTGCTGGATGTTTGGGCATATGTCCTCCCGTTGCCCATCCAGCGCTACATGTCGAGATTGCGGACGCCCCTCTCATCCCGATTCTCCATTTGCGCCTCCGCCTGTATGTGTCAACTGTGGGGAGCACCACTCTCCATGCTCGCCGGATTGCCCCGTTCTTCATAAGGAGCGGAAGATAATGGAATTTAAGACCCTGGACCGGCTTACTTATCGAGAGGCAAAACTGAAATATGAAAGGTTGTATCCTGCTTCCATTCGAACATCTTATGCTGCAGCCACGTTATCGTCGCCCACGCGAGCGACGGTTGTCGCCTCATCTGTGCCGCCTTCAGTGGGCCCTCGGGGCCGTGTATCTCTGTCTGCCCCCCTCATGCCTGGGGGCAAGCCTTCCTCTGTTGCCCCCTTAGCAGTTGGGGGCAAACCGTCTTCTGTCGCTCCCCCCACGCTTACTTCAGGAGTGACATCTGCTCCAAACCCGGGGGTCTCGATCCCTCCCCCTCCTTCTCCGCCGGCGTTGCCTCTGCCGGTTCCTCTCTCGCGGAAGGGGTCCCTCGGGGCTCTCCCTTCCTCCGTTTCTTCTCCTACCCAGCCGGATGTCAACCAGTGGCTGAAGGTTCCGCCACCTGCTGGTCGTAGGGCTTCTGCGTCGTCGTCAGCCTCCGACGCTCCTTCCAAGAAGCTCGCCCAGCCCTCTCACCCTAAGGGCCGACGTGAGAAGAAGGAACGGAATGTGTCCAAGAAGAAGGACGTTCCAGCGGTTTCAGTACCGCCTGCTGTACATAGTCCTGGCTCCGGGGATGTGGAGATCCTCGCCTCTGCCGCGGATCTCGCCGTCTCGGAACCCTTGGGGGCCTTTCCTATGGACTCAGCTGACTCTCCCCCGGTGGCGGCAGTTGGCTCTGAGGCGCCGTCTGCCTCTTAGTCGCATTCACGCCCTCCCAGTCCCTTCCTGCTTCCATTCTCCAGTGGAACTGCGGCGGTTATTTCCGCCACCTGCCTGAGCTCCGGATGCTTCTGAGTGTTTCCCCTGTTCTCTGCATTGTTCTGCAGGAAACTTAGTTTCCGGCAATGCGGACCCCCGCCCTTCGCGGTTATCGGGGATACTATAAGAACCACGCTGCCTGTCAACGAGCGTCAGATGGGGTTTGCCTCTTTGTTCACCACTCTGTCTGTAGCTCGCCAGTACCCCTTCTGACGCCTTTAGAGGCAGTCGCTGCCAGGGTTGAGCTCTCGCCGGCTATTACTGTTTGCTCTGTTTACATTCCTCCGGATGGGGAGCTCCCCCGACATGTCTTGGCTGCACTGCTGGCTCAGCTCCCGCCACCTTTGCTGCTTCTGGGCGATTTCAATGCCCACAACCCTCTATGGGGTGGGACCGTCTCCGATGACCGCGGTCGGGCTGTGGAGCATGTGTTGGCTCAGCTCGACCTTAGCCTCTTGAATACCGGTGCTCCCACGCATTTCGGTGTGGCCCATGGCTCTTTCTCGGCCATCGATCTCTCTCTTTGCAGCCCCGGACTTGTCCCATCCCTCCACTGGAGAGTGCATCCTGACCTGTGTGGTAGTGACCATTTTCCCATCTATTTGTCACTGCCCCAGTGTCATTCTTCTGGGCGCCTGCCCCGCTGGGCTCTCCACAGGGCTGACTGGCCGGCTTTTACTTCTGCTGCAACTTTTGATTCTCCCCCACAGGGTGGCATTGACGAGGTGGTCCGTGTCTTAACCACATCCATCATTTCGGCGGCCGAGGCTGCCATCCCCCGCTCTTCTCGACTCCCTCAGAGGAAGGCTGTACCCTGGTGGTCGCCGGAGATTGCTGAGGCTATTCGCGACCGTAGGCGGGTTCTCCAGCGTCATAGGCGGCACCCGTCTCTAGAGACCCTCATCGCCTTTAAGAGGCTCCGTGCCTTGGCCCGTCGTCTTATTGCACGTAATAAACAGGAGTGCTGGGAGAGGTATGTCTCATCCTTGGGCTCCCGTGTCTCCCCCTCGCTCGTGTGGTCCCGGATCCGGCGGATTTATGGATACCAGACCCCTATGAGTGTCCCTGGGATCTCCTTGGAGGGCGCTGTCTGCACGGACGCTGCCGCCATTGCTGAACAACTTGCTGCGCACTTTGCTAAGAGCTCTGCGACTGCAACTTATCCCCCCGCCTTTCGCTCTCTCAAGGAGCGGGCCGAGCAGACGCCATTATCATTCCACACGCGTCGTTCTGAAAAATACAATGCTCCTTTCAGCGAGAGGGAATTCCTCGCTGCCCTCGCCGATTGCCCTGATACAGCGCTAGGACCGGACTGCGTCCACGCACAGATGCTGAAGCATCTCTCCAGGGACTGCCAGCGACACATCCTCACCATCTTTAACCGCATTTGGAGCGAGGGCGTGTTCCCGTCGCAGTGGCGAGAGGGTGTTATTGTTCCCATCTTGAAGCCCGGTGCGGACCCACTGGCGGTGGACAGCTATCGTCCCATTACCCTCACCAACGTTTTGTGCAAATTGCTCGAACGTATGGTGGGGCGGCGTTTGTGTTGGGTCCTTGAGTCGCGCGGTCTCCTCGCTCCATCCCAGGGTGGCTTCCGTCGGGGACGGTCTGCGGCGGACAATTTGGTGCGGCAGGAATCTGCTGTCCGTACGGCCTTTGCCCGACGTCAGCATCTCGTTGCTGTATTTTTTGATCTGCGGAAGGCGTATGACACCACATGAAGGCATCACATCCTAGCTACGTTGCATGAGTGGGGTCTTCGTGGTCGGCTCCCGGCTTTTCTTCAATCCTTTTTATTGCGCCGCTCTTTCCGGGTGCATGTCGGTGCCCCCTCTAGTTCATCTTATATGCAGGAAAATGGGGTCCCGCAGGGCTCGGTGTTGAGCGTCTCCTTATTTCTAGTTGCCATTAATGGTCTGGCTGCAGCCGTGGGGTCGTCGGTGTCTCCTTCTTTGTATGCCGACGACTTCTGCATCTCCTTTAGCTCCGCGACTACAGGAGTCGCCGAACGCAGGCTGCAAGTAGCCATTCGCAAGGCAGCATCATGGGCTCTGACTCACGGTTTTCAGTTCTCTGCAGCCAAGACTCGAGTTATGCACTTCTGCAGGCGTCGGACGGTCCACCCTCATCCTGAACTTTACCTCGACGGCCACCTGCTTGAAGTGGTGGAGACTTGCCGCTTCTTAGGACTCGTGTTTGATGCCCGGCTCACATGGGTTCCTCATATTACTCAGCTAAAGCAAAAGTGCTGGCGGCAATTCAACGCCCTCCGCTGCCTGAGCCACACATCTTGGGGTGCGGATCGCTGCACGCTGTTGCAATTATACAGAGCCCTTGTGCAGTCCAGGCTTGATTATGGGAGCCTGGCCTATGGGGCTGCATCACCCTCAAAGTTGTTAGACCCCATACACCACTGTGGGGTTCGGCTTGCAACTGGCGCTTTTCGTACCAGCCCCGTGGTTAGTCTACTGGTGGAGGCCGGGGTTCCCCCGCTGCGGATTCGCCGCCATCGACTGCTCGCCGACTATGCTGTCCACGTGCATTGCTCGCCAGGCCATCCCAATCGTCACCTGCTTTTCCCTGCCATGGTCCTCCATCTGCCCGAACGGCGACCTAGGTCTGGGCTTTCCATAGCTGTCCGCGTCCAGTCCCTGCTGTCGGAACTGGGGTCATTCCCTCTTCTGCCTCCCTTCCGGGTCCGTGCACCTACGCCTCCCTGGTGTTTGCCCCGGCCATCCGTCCGTCTGGACTTGGCACAGGGACTCAAGGACTCGGTTCCGCCTGTGGCCCTCCGTCGCCGTTTTCTTGCGCTCCTCGCCTCATTTTCAGGCTGTGAGACTGTCTACACTGATGGTTCCCTGGTTGATGGTCGCACTGCCTACGCTTTTGCTCACGCTGCCCATGTTGAGCAGCGCTCCTAGCCGGCTGGCTGCAGTATTTTTACTGCAGAGTTGTGGCCATGTTGCGCGCTCTTGAGCATATGCGTTTCTGCTCAGGTATGTCCGTCGTCATCTGCAGTGACTCCCTGAGCAGCCTTCAGGCCATTGACCACTGCTATCCTTCTTCTCCTCTGGTGTCCTCTATTCTGGTCGTTCGGTGGTCTTGGATTGGACGCCAGGTCATGTTGGCATCCTGGGGAACGAACGTGTTCACAGGCTGGCCAAAGGGGCGATCGACGCCCCAGCTTTGGAGATCAGCCTCACGGCTCGCGATCAGCAGCTGGTGTTGCGCCGTAAGGTGCTTGGGATGTGGTCTGCTGAGTGGCGAGGCATGGCAGCCCCTAATAAACTGCGGGCTGTCAAGGAGACGACCGATGTGTGGCGCTCCTCCCTGCGATCTTCTCGCAGGGACTCTGTCATCCTGTGTCGGCTCCGCATCGGCCATACCTACCTGACGCACGGCCATCTTTTGCGTTAGGAGGATCCCCCCCTGTGTCGGTGTGGGTCCCGGCTGACGGTCGCCAACATTTTAATGGAGTGTCCCCGACTGCGCACCCTCCGGCAGTCTTTTAATCTCCCGGGCACTTTGCCTTTGATTTTATGCGACAATGCCTCTATGGCTGACAATGTTTTACATTTTATCCATGGTAATCCTTTTTATGGTTCCATTTAAGGGGGTCCTGCACCTTTCCATATCTGTGTCTTTTGTCCTCACGTCTCTCAATATTTGTTGCTGTTTTGGTGTGTCGTCGGATGGTTGACTCTTTCCCTTTTTTGTTCTTGTGGTCAGTCCACCATTCTCCGGCCATCTTCTTTCTTCTGTTTCTTTCTGTCTGGTGTTCGTCTGTACTCTTCTTTTCTGTAGTGTTAGTTGCCAAATTTGTGTTCTTTAGTGCCTGGGGGGGGGAGTCTCCTTCCCCTTGGGGTTTTCCCTGCTCCGCGAATTTATGTCTCGCCTGTTTTTGGAATGGGGGACTGATGACCTTAGCTGTTTAGTCCCCCCTTAAACATCCCAACAACCACCAACCACCACCGACAGGCATCTTATCCGCATGGCTGCAACGGATCGTGCAGCCACGTCTCGATCCCTGAGTCAACGGATGGGGACGTTTGAAGGACAACAACTATGTACACGAATAGTTCGACGACGTTTGTAGCAACATGGACTATCAGCTTGGAGACCATGGCTGCGGTTAACCTTGACGCTGTATCACAGACAGGAGCGCCTGTGATGGTCTACTCAACGACGAACCTGGGTGCATGAGTGGCAAAACGTCATTTTTTCGGAATCATCCAGGTTCTGTTTACAGCATCATGATGGTCGCACCCATGTTTGGCGACATCGTGGTGAACGCACATTGGAAACATGTGTTCGTCATCACCATAATGGCGTATCACCCGGCGTGATGGTATGGGGTGCCATTGGTTACACGTCTCGGTCATCACTTGTTCGCATTGAGAGCACTTTAAACAGTGGACGTTACATTTCAGATGTGTTACGACCCGTGGGTCTACCCTTCATTCGATCCCTGGGGAACCCTATATTTCAGCAGGATAATGCACGACCTAATTTTGCACGTCCTTTACGGGCCTTTTGGATACAGAAAATGTTCGATTGCTGCCCTGGCCAGCACATTCTCCAGATCTCTCACCAATTGGAAACGTCTGGTCAATGGTGGCTGAGCAACTGGCTCGGCACAATATGCCAGTCACTACTCTTGATGAACTGTGGTATCGTGTTGAAGCTGCATGAGCAGCTGTACCTGTACACGCCATCAAAGCTCTGTTTGACTCAATGCCCAGGCGAATCAAGGCTGTTATTACGGCCAGAGGTGGTTGTTCTGGGTATTGATTTCTCAGGATCTATGCACTCAAATTGCTTGAAAATGTAATCACATTTCAGTTCTAGTATAATATATTTGTTCAACGAATACCCGTTTATCATTTGCATTTCTTTTTGGTATAGCAATTTTAATGGCCAGTAGTGTATAATACCGTTAAATGTAATCCAGTGCTCCGCTGCGATTTGACTCACCCCCCCCCCCCCCAAACAGCTGGGTGCTGCTTAGGAGAATCTTGAACTACATCTGGGGTAGTAATGGCTTTATGTCTTGGAGTATGTCTATCGGTGAGTGGTTTCGTGAATCCACCTTGGATGCTGTACTGGCCCACTTGTCCGAAATGGAAGTAAGAGGGTCAGCTAAAGCAATCAGGCAAATACCAAACCTCGACATCCATATTCATGTCTATGATCCGTGTAACTCCCTGAGAATATTATGAATAAGTCGGATTGCATCAGCGTTCAAAATGAAAAAGGTAACACTTATATTGCATGGTACATTCTGGCTTGTGAGAGAAATTACCAATGCAGATACCATCACGAATGCACAACAACATACAATGTACGAAAGAATAAAATCCCCAGAAGTTTTAATTTTCATGGTATTGAGTTCTCTGTAAATATTCAGGACATACCAAAATTTGAAGCACAAAATCCCGGAATATCGGTTCACATTTACGGACTGAAGAAGAAGCAGGAATGCAAGCTAGATGAGTGGGACAATCATATTATAGTTGAACCACCTCATTTATCGAAATATGCAGGTGCGCGCGATCTTCATGTGAACATAATGCTCTTCTCTGTAGCTGATAATCAGCATTACGTGTGGATCAAAAACATGTCCTACATTCTTTACAGCCAACTGTCGAAACATGAACATAAAATACGGATTTGCTTCAGATATCAAAATACCAATTTCAAAATGCGTCTGGAGGACTGTGAATCCAAGGAACCGGTACGTGTTCTGTGCCTATAGAAAAAAACAAGTTCATTAAGTTCAAGAATGCTCACCACCAGGAACTATGTCTGTTGTCTCCGCTTCCCTGACGTGCTACGTTTTGTGCAAGCGCCATTCCAGAAACTCGTTGAAACTCTACCTTGGGAGGATATGCATATCACCAGATCAGCATACCCCTATGAGGGAAAGTTTGAGCTTGTGAATAGGAAAGGGGTTTTCCCTTATGAGAATCTGGATAGTAAGACGAAACTCGACGAAACCACGTCACCTGATATGTCTGTATTTACCAGTACTCTCACAGGTAATGCCATAACTAGTGCAGATTACGAGCATGCCAGGAATGTCTAGCAGTAAATGGTACGCCACCTCATACGGTTACCACCTTCGTTGAGAAAAACATACCGTATACGGCGTTGTACCAACATGCATGTTCATATGATTCAAATCTTAACCACTATGAATCTTATGTCGGGGGTAATCCTGTGGTTTGGCTGCTCACTGAACTTGAAAAACTCTCATGGGATGTTGATACGCTTTGCAGCACCAAAATCCCCATGACCGAATTGGAGGGGAATGAAAAATATATAATGATGCAGTTAACTGTCATATTTGTGGACAGAAAAGCTGAAACTCCCCATAGAGATCATTGTTATCTTATGGGGACGTTTCGTGGTGCAGTACACAGCGCATGCAATTTGTAGTATCAGTTACCATCACACATATCCGTTTTCTTCCATAACTTAAGTAGGTATGACACTCACTTTCTAGATGAGCAACTGGTTAGTTTCGGTTGGGAGAAAAATCAGGTCTTTGTCATCTTTGAGAGTGTTGAGAAGAATATTTCAGTCCCTGAACGAATGACGCCAAAAACTACCCTCCACTTTATTCACACGCTACGTTTTGTGCAGGCGCCACTTCAGAAACTCGTTGAAACTCTACCTCAGGAGGATATTCATATCACCAGCATACCACGACGAGGGAAAGTTTGAGCTTGTGATTAAGAAAGAGGTTTTCCCTTACGAGTTTCTGGATAGTAAGGTGAAACTCGACGAAACCACGTTACCTGATATATCTGCATTTGCCAGTACTCTCACAGGAGATACCATAACTAGAGCAAATTACGAGTATGCCGTGAAAGTCTAACGGGAATTCAACATTCCAAATTTGGGTGAATACGCAAGACTATGCATGGACACCGATGTGCGCTTGCTTGCGGATGTTTTTGAGCAGTTCCAGAGTGCATGCATGGCCACATACTCTCTGGACCCTGCCTTTTATTACACGGCACCTGGGTAGTCCTGGGACACAGTGCTCAAGAAAACGAAGCGCAGCATCGAACTTTTGACTGATGTTCATATGCTTCTTCTCTTTGAGTGCGGGATCCGTGGAGTACTTTACCAGTGTATAAATAGACACGTCAAGGCTATGAATCCACGTATGGCTTCGGGGTTCAATGCGTCTTTCGATTCAAGTTATATTCTATATTTGGATGTGAGTAACTCATACAGGCGCCCATGATGCAGCCACTGCCAGATGGTGGTTTTCTATGGGTGCCCCAAAAAGGAATTACAGGGATTAATTGAAAAATATTGGATCTGGAAGCAGATTCTGATGTAGGGTATGTGGTGGAGGCAGATCCTGTTAGTTTGCATGAAAAGACAAACGCCTTGCTATTAGGTCCAGAGCAACAAGTTCTGCAAGGAAGCACTATAACTAAACTGATTACCACTGTTGGACACAGGCAGAGGTATGTAATTCATTGTCATAATCTCCAGCAGTGTCTTAGCTTGGGGATGGAGGCAGGCAGAAAACCCAGCGTATCTCCTTCAATCAGTCTCCATGGTTGAAGGAGTATATTGAATTAAATACATAAAAGATGGCGAGGGAGGAGGGCTAGTGATTTTGAAAAAGATTTTTACAAATTTATGAATAATTCCATATTCGGTAAAACCATGCAGAAAGTAAGAAATGATCGCGATATTTTGATTAGGACTGAATGGGATGGACTGTGGGGCATAAGAAAGTGTATTGCCAAACCAAATTTTATGCAAGTCACTATTTTGAATGAGAACTTCGTTGCTGTGGAGATGTCGAAGGTTTCAGCAGAGGTTGCGAAACCTATCTGCTTGGGTATGTGTATACTAGACATCTCCAAACTTCACATGTATCGCTTCCACTATGAATTTGCTAAAACTCATTTCGTGGAATCAAAGTTACTTTATATGGATACAGATAGCTTCATCTATTGGGTGAAGAACTGCAATTCATATGAAGTAATTAGGTGTCGTGGTAATTATTTCGATACATCGGGATACGCAGCCAGTAATCCTTGTGGTACTGTTCTTCACAACAAGGAGATTATCGGCTGAATGAAAGTTAAGAGGAATGGATTGCCGATTGTGGAGTTTGTGGGTATCAGATACAAAATGTATGCATATCAACAATAGATGGAGCCACGCAGAGGCAGGCTAAGGGTGAGCGACGTGCGGCATCACATGTCCTCATGGTCGAAGATTACTTGCAGTGCCTGTACGGTGGCGTTCGCGCCGCAACCTCCGCATTTGGTACAGCAAACTAGTAATCGATCGCCACGACACGAGGTGTACACTGTTCTGCAATCTAAAGTCGGATTGTCACCTCATGAAAATAAAAGAACCATTTGTGGTGACGGGATATAAACCCTCTGCACTGACATTATTTACTTGAAGCAGGGGAGGGGAGGAGGCAGTGGGGGACACCGACGGTGTGAATGACAGAGATTGAGGTAAGTGACTGGCTGAGTGAGAACTTGTACCTAATAGTATGGCGCTTTTATCATATTGTATGTGTGATGAATGGCGTGCATGCATGTCTGAGTACTTGTGTGTGTCTGTGTGAACGCTTTTGATTGCGTTTCAGTGTAAATATGTATGCCTGTGTTTAATTATATTCTATTTTTTTCTTCTAAATTAGTAGCATAATATCTAGGCACGAATATATAAACGGTATGTGCTGGGAAAGATATTATAAAAATTATAAATATTATTAAAAAATTAAAAATGTAGAAATATATATACATTTGTAAATGTAGGGATTTGTGAAATAACAACAAAGACGTACGACAACGGTATTTTATTGAGACGCCAGTAGTCATAGTAGTAACACAGTATATAAATATAAAGATTAAAAAATTGAACCACAATCATAAAAAAAGCTAAAAAATTGTAAATGAAAGAAAAAGTACCGTATTTCGCGCTTTTGAACTTTTTGTAATTGTGTGATTGTATGGGTGCAAGTGTAAATAATTTTTAAACTTCACCTGCCCCTAGCTATCCAAGTCATATTAGTTTTGAGTGTGAGTTAGACTCAGTTCAGTGCAGCTGTTTGGGATGAACATTTTAGGGCACTCCGCTTCATTGCATTACTAAATAATTTCAGCTGCTTGAGGTGGAAAACGTTTATAGCCACCTAGTTCAAAGCATAAATTAAGTCTTCAGTTTGGGTGGTAGTATTAGCATAAGAGAACCTATACCTCTGCAGTACCTTTAAGCAGTACTGCAATGTAGGGCATATTTTTTTCAATCAGTAGTATTATATTTAAAACTATGAAATGTAAATAAAAAAATTCCAAACAGTAACAAGAACTGTGGATTTAAAAGCAGTATTTCTTCCTGTATTGTAAAAACAACAAGATTTGAGGATATAAATTTGTGTTACTGCTTTGAGTATTTGTGCCTAAATAAAAAATAGTTATTCGTTACCATACATCTTTGTCGTTATTTCACACATTCCTATCCTTACAGATGTATATAAAGGCTGTGCAAGACGCACAAGATATCAATTTGAAGCATGAGAGTGGTGACGTTTAAGATGGAGGAAAACAAAATATATGTGATGACTGCATGGAATTTCGCCTATCGTGCTGCATGTGCAGATTTTTGGGAACGGTCTGAGCGTGATCGTGGTCGGTTCCAAAATCATATAGCAAACATGAATAAAATTATATTTCCTGTCCTTGAACAAAGCCACACACATAGGATTTGGGCAAAGCTACATATTATCTAAGTAGGAGCTAGGTAGAGATAAAGAAAAAAATAGAATGTGAGATAATAAATTAATTTATTTTCATTTATCCAACTCAAAAGTAATTTTATGATTTCCTAAACAGACACAGCCCTGTTTTCACACATTTTCTTCCTCTTGAGCTTTGGATTGCAGGGCACCCGTTGAATTCCAGGTGTTGAATAGATGCAAACTTGAAGATTCGGTGCATCCCTGTGATCTTCTCCTCGCCTATGACGTAGATGATGGTCTCAGGATGACCGAATATTCGATGTGACGTCATCATTTCTTTACAAGATACAGCAAGATCATCCCAGTGCAGTCCATGAAAGAAATGTTTTATGACCTAGCACTCCTCCGTCTTTAAGCAGTTTCCAAATGCTTGAAAGGCCTCGGTTATGCAATTCTTGCTGACAAAGTCTCTATTACACCCGCTTCTTCAGTGTATGCTATGAGTGCAACAAATTTAAATATGAATTCTCTACACTCATCATCTTTTCTTTTTTTGCGTCATGAGTCTTCCGATTGGTTTGATGCGGCCCGCCACGAACTCCTCTCCTGTGCTAACCTCTTGATTTCAGAGTAGCACTTGCAACCTATGTCCTCTATTTTTTGCTGTATGTATTCCAATCTCTATCTTCCTTTACAGATTTTGCCCTCTACGGCTCCCTCTAGAACCTTGGAAGTCATTCCATAATGTCTTAAGAGATGTTCTATCATCCTGTCCCTTCTTCTTATCAGTGTTTTCCACACGTACCTTTCCTCTCCTATTCTGCACAGAACCTCCTCATTCCCAACCTCATCAGTTCACAAAATTTTCGACATACGTCTGTAGCATAACATCTCAAAAGCATCGATTCTCTTCTATTCCTGTTTTCGCACAGTCCATGTTTCACTACCATATGGTATAACGCTGTGCCCCAAACGTAAATTCTCAGAAATTTCTTCCTCAGATTTAGCCTTATGTTTGATACCAGTAGATTCACTTGGCCAGGAATGCCGTTTTTGGTAGTGCTAACCTGCTTCTGATGTCGTAGGAGAATTCCTTAACCTCACGTATTTTGTGACTATCAAGCCTGATGTTAAGTTTCTCACAGTTCTCATCTCTGCTGGTACTCATTACTTGCGTTGTTCCTCGATTTACTCTAAATCCGTATTCTGTAATCATTAGACTGTTCATTCTATTCAGAAGTTCATGAAATTCTTCTTCACTTTCACTCAATGTATCAAAGTCATCAGCGAATCGTATCATTGATATTCTTTCACCTTGACTTTTAATTCCAATCATGAATCTTTCTTTTATTTCCATTATTGCTTCCTCGATGTACAGATTGAACAGTAGGGGCGAAAAACTACATCCATGTCTCACACAATTGTTAATACAAGCGCTTCGATCTTGGTCGTCCTCTTTTAATATTCCCTCTTGGCTGTTGTACGTATTTTGTATGACCCATCTCTCCCTCTTGCTTACCCTTATTTTTCTCAGAATTTCGAACATCTTGCACCATTTTACATTGTCGAACGCTTTTTCCAGGTCGACAAATCTTATGAACATGTCTTTATTTTTCTTTAGTCTTGCTTCCATTATGAACTGCAACGTCAGAACTGCCTCTCTCGTGCCCTTACCTTTCCTAAAGCTAAACTGATCGTCATCTAGCACATCCTCAATTTTCTTTTTCATTATTCTTGTCAGCAACTTGGATGCATGAGCTGTTTAGTTGATTGTGCAATAATTATCGCACTTGTCAGCTCTTGCCGAATTCGGAATTGTGCTGATGACGTTTTTCCGAAAGTCAGATGGTAAGTGGCTACACTCATACATTCTACAAACCAACGTGAATAGTCGTATTTTCGTCAATTATCCCAACGAAATAGAAATTCTGATCGAATGTTATCCTTCCCATCTGCCTTATTTGATTCTAATACAGGGGGCCCTTACCTCTTCTAAATCGATTCATGTTTCTTCTTCTATCACATCAGACAAATCTTTCCCATTATAAAGGCTTCCAATGTATTCTTTCCACCTATCCGCTCTCTCGTCTGCATTTAACAGTGGGATTCCCGTTGTACTCTTAATGTTATCACCCTTGCTTTTAATGTCACCGAAGGTTGTTTTAACTTCCCTGTATGCCAAGTCAGTCCTACTGACAAAAAATGGTTCAAATGGCTCTGAGCACTATGGGACTCAATTTCTGAGGTCATTAGTCCCCTAGAACTTAGAACTAGTTAAACCTAACTATCCTAAGGACATCACAAACATCCATACCCGAGGCAGGATTCGAACCTGCGACCGTAGCGGTCTTGCGGTTCCAGACTGCAGCGCCTTTAACCGCACATCCACTTCGGCCGGCAGTCCTACTGACAACCACTTCTTTTTCGATTTCCTCATACTTTTCATGCTGCCATTTCGTCTTAGCTTCCCTGCACTTCCTATTTATTTCATTTCACAGCGACTTGTGTTTCTATATTCCTGAGTCTCCTGGAACATTTCTATACTTCCTTCTTTCATCGATCAATTGAAGCATCTCTTCTATTACCCATAGTTTCATTTCAGTTAACTTCTTAGTACCTACGTTTTTCTTCCCAACTTCTGTTATCGCCCTTTTTAGGGATGTCCATTCCTCTTCAACTGTACTGCGTAATGAGCGATTACTTATTGGTGCATCTGCAGCCTGAGAGAACATCAAACTTATCTCGTCATTCGTTAGCACTTCCGGATCCCACTTGTTTGCGAATCGATTCTTCCTGACTAATATCTTAAATTTGAGCCTATTCTTCATCACTATTGTGTTGTGATCTGAGTCTATATCTGCTCCTGTATACGCCTTACAATCAATTATCTGATTTCGGAATCTCTGTCTGACCATGATGTAATCTAACTGAAATCTTCGCGTATCATCCGGCCTTTTCCAAGTATACCACCTCCTCTTGTGATTCCTGAACAGAGTATTCGCTATTATCAACTGCAGTTAATTACAAAACTCAATTAATCTTTCTCCTCTCTCATTCCTTGTCCCAAGCCCCTATTATCCTGTCAGCTTCTCTTCTAGTCCTTCCCCCACAACTGCAGTCCAGTCCCCCATGACTATTAGATTGTCACCTCTCTTTATGTGCTGTATTACCCTTTCAATATCCTCATACACTTTGTCTATATTTTCATCTTCATCTTGCGACGGCGGCATGTATACCTGAACCATCGTTGTCCGTGTTGGTTTACTGTCGAATCTGCTAGGAATAACCCTACCATTGAAATGTTCACAGTAACACACTCTCTGGTCTACCTTCCTATTCATAACGAATCCTACTCCAGTTATACCATTTTCTACTGAAGTTGATATTACCCTATACTAGGCTGACCAGAAATCCTCGTCTTCTTTCCACTTCTTCACTGACCCCTACTATATCTAGATTGAGCCTTTGCATTTCCCTATTCAGATTTTCTATTTTCCGTACCACGTTCAAGCTTCTGACATTCCACGCCCCGATTCGTAGAATGTTCTTATTTCGTTTATTATTCAATCTTTTTCTCATGGTAACCTCAGCCTTGGCAGTCCCCTCCCAGAGATCCGAATGGGGGACTATTCCGGGAGCTTTTAGTAAAGGATATATCATGACACCTCTTCAATTACAGGCCACATGTCCTGTGGATACACGTCACGTGTCTTTAGTGAAGTGGTTTTCATTGCGTTTTGCATCTTAACGCCGTTGATTTTTATTGATTCTTCCGCCTTTAGTACAGTTTCTCACCCCTATTACAAGAGAGTGCCCTAAACTTCTGTCAGCTCCTCCGCCCCTTTGACAAGGCCATTGGCAGAGTGAGGGTGACTTCTTGAATGTCGGCAAAGACGTTCACACTGCTAGTTGCCATTGTGAATTGCTCTGGGCATGCATCAGCACATGGTCATTTTTACAGCACAAAAAATGGTTCAAATGGCACTAAGCATTATGGGACTTAACATCTAAGGTCGTCAGCCCCTAAACTTAGAACTACCTAAACCTAACTAAGGACATCACACACATCCCTGCCCGAGGCAGGATTCGAAACTGCGACTGTAGCAGCTGCGCGGTTCCGGACTGAGGCGCCTAGAACCGCTCGGTCACAGTGGCCGGCTGGACAGCACGCTGAACAACACCAGTAAGTGCGCAATAGTTAATCACACGGTCATGTGGAACTACAGCGTACGCTGCAGTGTGTTCAGGGAAATTTTATGAGGATTTAAATTCGATTCGTACATCTATGGGTCCTAATTTAAGTATCTCATTTTACTTAGAACAGTCTAACACGATAACTGGTGCCATGTCCTGGAATTTCCTTGGACTGAGTAGGCATCCTTCCTCTTCAACACCTTCACAGTAAGAAGCACGAACTGTCAAATGCTAGACTGCATATATCCTGATCCCACTGTAGCACTAATTTGTCATACGGATAGAATCCAGAATTCAAGTAGACTGTGGCATTAGTTAAATTACAGTTGTCCCCCTTCTATTGGTATGGAATGCAAGTATGATGAATCTTGGTGTTTCGAGCTGCAATGAGGTTTTAATAGCCCATGCTTGGCTGCTCACTGTCGGTAACACCGGGTACTCAAAAACCTCCCATGAGCATTAAGTTCATGGCAGATACGTACCGGTATTCAGAACTCTTAAAACCATCAAGCGCTCCTCGTCTGCCACAGTGATGTACCGCATATTACATTAAATTTTATTGAGGGTGATCTGATTCTACCCTTGAGGTCCTTGGATGTATGAGATGCTATCCGTTTTGCTCCGTACCAGAATCAGCTCCTGTTTAGCATCCATAATAATTCACTGCATGTATTTAAAGTCCCCCATAAGCATTTTTAGGTAAATACATGCAGTAAATCGGCGGCACTCTTCTGCTGTTCTGCCGACAGGGTCTTTTATGAAACATTCTGCATTGTCTAAGCCATTGAAATCCGAGGGTGGTGATGAGACGTATGTTTTAACGGTTGATGCTATGCCAACACTACGTGTACGATCAATCTTTACCCCTCTAAGTTCATAACGTATTTCGTGGAACAGGATGCCAAAGCAGTACGTATAAACTTCATTCCCACTGTATTGCTACCATCCTTTTTCTTAAAGAATCCATCCAAATACATGAAACTCTTGCATGGAAGAGTTGAAGCGTCTTGGTGCTGGATGACAATCCTAATTTCATTGTTCTTGTTAAAAGCCATTTAAAAAATGGTTCAAATGGCTCTGAGCACTATGGGACTTAACATCTGTGGTCATCAGTCCCCTAGAACTTAGAACTACTTAAACCTAACTAACCTAAGGACATTAAACACATCCAAGCCCGAGGCAGGATTCGAACCTGCGACCGTAGCGGTCACGCGGTCCCAGACTGAAGCGCCTAAATCCGCACGGCCACACCGACCGGCAAAAGCCATTTAAGAACAAGGTTTATGCGAGAAGTATTCCTGGAATATGATTCTCTCATCACATTCCACTGGGTGAGATATGTTGTGCGACGACGTCATTGCGACGTTTCGAGACTACTGCTTTAAGAATCTCGTAGTTCGCACGAGTTATCGCCTTGCGGTTCTGCTGAGAAGCACTGTGCTGTACGCTGTGTGCGCTGGTTTTATACCTTACGCCCGTCTTGTGATAAATGAAGTCGTACAATTATTTCCTCACCACGAAAGTCATAGAGTTGGTTATTCTGATCCACAACACGCAGCTCCATATAGTCAAATGACTGAACTGTCACTGGAAGGTATATAGCGTTGGTAGGAGTCAAAAAATCTTATTCGTTGTTCCAACTGATGGGAGTCCGTAAATTGAACTAACCAATCTATCGTTGATATATGAGTCCGTTGCAATGATACACTCAACACGGATTCTACTGACAGGGAGAATATCCACTGACTGATTAGATTCGTAAAATTTATTGAGATCCGTCCTCAAAATGTGTCCCTTTGTGAAATCCAGAAGTGTGCCTGCTGAACCTTTCTGTTTAAAGTCGATCGATGCAGTCACTGTCCTTATTTCAGATTTAAGTATACTGATGTTTGGATGGAGCTCAATCTCTTCTCCAGACTGTTTTGAAACTTGGTTTAAATCATCGAAAGCCACGGTGGCCGAGCGGTTCTAAGCGCTTCAGTCCGGAACCGCGCGACAGCTACGGTCACAGGTTCGTATCCTGCCTCGGGCATGGATGTGTGTGATGTACTTAGATTAGTTAGGTTTAAATACTCTAAGTTCTAGGGGACTGATGACCTCATATGTTAAGTCTCATAGTGCTCAGAGCCATTTGAACCATTTGAATTTAAATCGTCATTATCGTATGCACTCGGTTCAGTTTCCACAATTTCGTTTTTACCAGATGCAGTTTCTGTTAGCCTCTGTGATAACTGGGATCGTGTTCTATGTCTTCAGTCCAGTCAGAGCGACGCTCCAATCTCCAACGCTTAAATCAATAGACTTACTTGACTTAATTCCTTTGGCCCCTATGGGGGCATAGGGCATCCAGGAGAACTCGTCATCCGTCTCTGTCTTTGGCCATTTGCCTCAATTCTGCCCAGGTCTTGCCAACACTTTTTGCTTCCCCTTCCACTGTCCTCTTCCATGTGCCCCTTGGTCTTCCTCTCTTCCTTGTTCCCTGGGGATTCCATTCCAATGCTTTTTTCTCGATGGCTCCATCTGGTTTTCTCAAGGTGTGCCTCAACCAGCCCCAATTTCTCTCTCGTATCTGGTCTTCTATAGGTATCTAGTTTGTTATTCGCCAGAGCTCCTCATTACATATTTTTTCTGGCCACCAGATATTCATGATGCGTCGAAGACATCTATTTATGAAGCTTTGTAACTGGGTTGTTATCTTTTTATACATTTTACAGCTTTCACTGGCGTGCAGAAGGACAGCCTTCACATTTGTATTAAAAATACGGATTTTTGTTTTGTATGTGATATTGAGAGGCCAGACAAACGTGTGGTTCCTGAAGAGGGGCAGCAGCCTTTTCAGTAGTTGCAGGGGCAACAGTCTGGATGATTGACTGATCTGTCCTTGTAACAATAACCAAAACGGCCTTGCTGTGCTGGTACTGTGAACGGCTGAAAGCAAGGGGAAACTACGGCCGTAATTCTTCCCGAGGGCATGCAGCTTTACTCTATGATTAAATGATGATGGCGTCCTCTTGGGTAAAATATTCCGGAGGTAAAATAGTCCCCCATTCGGATCTCCGGGCGGGGACTACTCAAGAGGACGTCGTTATCAGGAGAAAGAAAATTGGCGTTCTACGGATCGGAGCGTGGAATGTCAGATCCCTTAATCGGGCAGGTAGGTTAGAAAATTTAAAAAGGGAAATGGATAGGTTAAAGTTAGATATAGTGGGAATTAGTGAAGTTCGGTGCCAGGAGGAACAAGACTTCTGGTCAGGTGACTACAGGGTTATAAACACAAAGTCAAATAGGGCTAATGTAGGAGTAGGTTTAATAATGAATAGGAAAATAGGAATGCGGGTAAGCTACGACAAACAGCATAGTGAACGCATTATTGTGGCCAAGATAGATACGAAGCCCACACCTACTACGGTAGTACATGTTTATATGCCAACTAGCTCTGCAGATGACGAAGAAATTGAAGAAATGTATGATGAAATAAAAGAAATTATTCAGATAGTGAAGGGAGACGAAAATTTAATAGTCATGGGTGACTGGAATTCGAGTGTAGGAAAAGGGAGAGAAGGAAACATAGTAGGTGAATATGGATTGGGGCTAAGAAATGAAAGAGGAAGCCGCCTCGTAGACTTTTGCACAGAGCACAACTTAATCATAACACTTGGTTTAGGAATCATGATAGAAGGTTGTATACATGGAAGAACCCTGGAGATACTAAAAGGTATCAGATAGATTATATAATGGTAAGACAGAGATTTAGGAAACAGGTTTTAAATTGTAAGACATTTCTAGAGGCAGATGTGGACTCTGACCACAATCTGTTGGTTATGACCTGTAGATTAAAACTAAAGAAAGTGCAAAAAGGTGGGAATTTAAGGAGATGGGACCTGGATAAACTGAAAGAACCAGAGGTTGTACAGAGTTTCAGGGAGAGCATAAGGGAACATTTGACAGGAATGGTGGGAAGAAATACAGTAGAAGAAGAATGGGTAACTTTGAGGGATGAAGTAGTGAAGGCAGCAGAGGATCAAGTAGGTAAAAAGACGAGGGCTAGCAGAATTCCTTGGGTAACAGAAGAAATATTGAATTTAATTGATGAAAGGAGAAAATATAAAAATGCAGTAAATGAAGCAGGCTTAAAGGAATACAAACATCTCAAAAATGAGATCGACAGGAAGTGCAAAATGGCTAAGCAGGGATGGCCAGAGGACAAATGTAAGGATGTAGAGGCTTATCTCACTAGGGTTAAGATAGATACTGCCTACAGGAAAATTAAAGAGACCTTTGGAGATAAGAGAACCACTTGTATGAACATCAAGATCTCAGATGGAAATCCAGTTCTAAGCAAAGAAGGGTAAGCAGAAAGGTGGAAGGAGTATATAGAGGGTCTATACAAGGGCGATGTACTTGAGGACAATATTAGGGAAATGGAAGAGGATGTAGATGAAGATGAAATGGGAGATACGATACTGCGTGAAGAGTTTGACAGAGCACTGAAAGACCTGAGTCGAAACAAGGCCCCTGGAGTAGACAACATTCCATTAGAACTACTGACGGCCTTGGGAGAGCCAGTCCTGACAAAACTCTACCATCTGGTGAGCAAGATGTATGAAACAGGCGAAATACCTCAGACTTCAGGAAGAATATAATAATTCCAATCCCAAAGAAAGCAGGTGTTGACAGATGTGAAAATTACCGAACAATCAGTTTAATAAGCCACAGCTGCAAAATACTAACACGAATTCTTTACAGACGAATGGAAAAACTAGTAGAAGCTGACCTCGGGGAAGATCAGTTTGGATTCCGTAGAAATACTGGAACACGTGAGGCAATACTGACCTTACAACTTATCTTAGAAGAAAGATTAAGGAAAGGCAAACCTACGTTTGTAGCATTTGTAGACTTAGAGAAAGCTTTTGACAATGTTGACTGGAATACTCTCTTTCAAATTCTAAAGGTGGCAGGGGTAAAATACAGGGAGCGAAAGGCTATTTACAATTTGTACAGAAACCAGATGGCAATTATAAGAGTCGAGGGACATGAAACGGAAGCAGTGGTTGGGAAGGGAGTAATACAGGGTTGTAGCCTCTCCCCAATGTTATTCAATCTGTATATTGAGAAAGCAGTAAAGGAAACAAAAGCAAAGGACTTGGAAGAGCAGTTGAACGGAATGGATGGTGTCTTGCAGGGAGGATATAAGATGAACATCAACAAAAGCAAAACGAGGATAATGGAATGTAGTCGAATTAAGTCGGCTGATGTTGAGGGTATTAGATTAGGAAATGAGACACTTAAAGTAGTAAAGGAGTTTTGCTATTTGGGGAGCAAAATAACTGATTACGGTCGAAGTAGAGAGGATATAAAATGTAGACTGGCAATAGCAAGGAAAGCGTTTCCGAAGAAGAGAAATTTGTTAACATCGAGTATAGATTTAAGAGTCAGGAAGTCGTTTCTGAAAGTATTTGTATGGAGTGTAGCCATGTATGGAAGTGAAACATGGACGGTAAATAGTTTGGACAAGAAGAGAATAGAAGCTTTCGAAATGTGGTGCTACAGGAGAATGCTGAAGATTAGATGGGTAGATCACATAACTAATGAGGAAGTATTGAATAGGATTGGGGAGAAGAGATGTTTGTCTCACAACTTGACCAGAAGAAGGGATCGGTTGATAGACATGTTCTGAGGTATCAAGGGACCACCAATTTAGTATTGCAGGGCAGCGTGGAGGGTAAAAATCGTAGGGGGAGACCAAGATATGAATACACTAAGCAGATTCAGAAGGATGTAGGTTGCAGTAGGTACTGGGAGATGAAGAAGCTTGCACAGGATAGAGTAGCATGGAGAGCTGCATCAAACCAGTCTCAGGACTGAAGACCACAACAACAACAACATGTGATATTTCTATTTTTCCATATTGGATACAATTGTATGAAGGCAGCATTTGCCTTTTCAATGCGGTTTTTCACGTCATCTACAGGTCCACCATCTTCGCCACTATACTACCCAGATATAGGAATGAGTTGGCAGTCTCCACTCGCTGATCACCTATCAATAGGGGCACTTCCATGTTCCCTCAATTTACTCTCATTTCCTTTGTTTTGCCTGTATTTATCTTGAGGACAGCAGTCTCTGTTTCTTCTTTCAGCAAGTTTAATTTAGCTTGCGTATCAGTCAGCCTTGGAGCTAATAAAACTATGTCGTCTGCAAAATCCAAATCTTCTAAACGTTCGTGTATCCCCCACTGCATTCCTCGTCTCCTGCCTGCTGTGACTCTTCTCATAACAGAGTCTAGAATGAGTAGAAAAAGTGTTGGTGTCAAAATGCAACCCTGGCGGACTCGAGGTGTTACTTTTATGGGCTCTGTCACATTTCCCTTGTGGAGTATGCAGCATTCGTAGCCATCATATAGATCTTTTATGATGTTTAAGATCTTCTGTGGTATGCCATGCTTCCGCAACACCTGCCAGAGCACTTTATGTTTCACGGAATCGAAGGCCTTTTGAAAATCAATGAATGTCAGGTACATGGTTGCTTGGAATTCTTTGCTTTGCTCTAAGATGATCCTAAGAGTGTTAATAAGATCAACACAGCGGCGTTGTGCCCTAAAACCGGCCTGTTCTTTACGCAGTCGCTTTTCAAGGGGTTCTTTAATTCTGTTTAAAATAATTCTGGTAAGGATCTTACTGGGCACTGACAACAATGTAATACCACGCCAGTTGTTACAGTCTGACAAATTTCCCTTTTTTGGGAGCTTTACCACCAAGCCGTTTTTCCACTCCTTTGGAGATTTCTCTTCAAGCCAAATATGCTTCAGCAAAGGATGGAGCATTTTAACAGTATTTTCAATATTGGTTTTTAAGTGCTCCGGTGCTATGTTGTCTAGGCCTGGAGCCATTGTATTTTTTAGTGTTATCAAGGCAATCCTAATTTCGTCCATTGTGGTGCACTGCAAATTTATATCTTGATCTTCTTCGACTTCCTCTGGAACATCTCTTACCTGTTCCTCTTGGTTGTCTTCACAATTTGACAGTTCCCTGAAGTGCTCCTCCCATCTCTGTAACTGTGCCTGTTGAGTTGTAAGCATCACACCATTCTTGTTCTTAACTGGTCCTTCATGTCTGAAGTTCTTCATTGACAACCGTTTGGTAATGCTGTAGAGCTCTTTCATATTTCCTTGTCTTGCTGAATACTTGCTGCCGAAATTCAGAGAAAAATCAGGAAATTATAGGCAGCAAAGTTTAGTTATTGTCGAAGAACAATCGCACAGAATAGGTAATAAATTTAAACAATAATCTTATGAAACTGATAGTAAATTCAGAGAACAATCTGAAAATTTAAAGAAGCAACAAACTATCGCAATCGCGAAACTACAATGCAAAAAATTGGATGCAAATTTAGATGCCGTAATGGAAGATGTAAATACACGGATCACTACGACACTGGACGAAGTAAAATCAAAAATTTTAGTTTTGATTAAGTTGTGTCGCCTGATACCCGGCTTCGTAAATAAATTATCAGATGATGTCACAGAAATAAAACACAGTCAATCCTGAGCAGAGACTTAAGTGTCGAACCTCACTAGCGAGTTAAAAAGAGAAATATGGTAAAGGAGTTCATGAATGGGTTTTTAAAAAATATACCGAATCAGCGAAGAAGGCTGAACAAGAAATACGTGCTGCGGTGGAAGCCGCAAGCGCGGAAGCTTTGTCCGAACCAGGAACTACAGGCAAAACTATTCGCACAGAACTTGGCGAAATGCGAAAAATTTTACCAGAAGATTTACCCCAGTGCACGACAATGATAATACTCAAGGAACCGACCTCTAAAAACAAGCCGAGATAGTTATTAACACGCTGAGTGACAGTGCAGATTCCCATGTACGGGAATGTCCCTATGTAAACCCCCAAGTACAAAATGAAATAACATCTGATGGTAAATGTACATGATGCAGTTACGATTCTGCAGGCGCAACACCGACATTAGCAGCCGTTTTTTTGGAAGGAAGCCTTCTTAAGATTAATCATTTTCAGGAGATCATTCCAGAAAAATGTTTATTCATCCCGTGCTGTTTATACGCAGTGTTAAGGGAATATTGGCAATGATGTGGCACGAACGGCAGATAATTCAGTTTGTCGCCTCGTAAATGTAGGGTGAATCTGCCTTATGGGCCGCGGCAACGGAAGAATCCTGTTGGACGTTAGAACAGATCGAAGAGGCCTCTTAAACAAATATTGGTCACCAAATATTCCAGCACGTCTGACAAGTGAAGTCTTAAGGGGGGTAGGACGTGAAACGGGCCAACTTGGAGCAGGAGAGGCACCACAGGACATTTTAATTTACACTGTCTATACTTTCAAAAATAAAGTCATAAAAATTTGTTAGCAAGACCAGGAAGGATTCAGGATTCACACTCATTGCAGAGGAAGTTCCCAAACATAGCAAAACAAATTTTTTTTACATGTGAAATTTCATCATTTTTTCACTTGGTATTGGCTGCATTTGTTACTGTAGGTACACTTTTCTTCATAAGTAAGAGAGATTCTTCAATGAATTTTGCACAGCATACAAAACATACTTACAGGTGTATGAAACTCTGGAATTTCCCAAATATTTTAAAAACTGTGGTAAAAACTGAGATAATTAACTATAAAATTCGAGTTTTCTCTAAATACGAAGTTTAAAACGTAACAGCCCATTTCATTTTTCCATAGATTAAATAAATTCTAGCCTTTCATACACCTGTAAGTATGGTTTGTAAGCTGTGCAAAATTCATCGAAGAATCGCTCTTACTTATGAAGAAAAGTGTACCTATAGCAACAAATGCAACCAACAGTAAGTGAAAAAAAAAATTCATAAAATTTCACATTTAAATAATATTATTTTTTCGTGTTTTTGAATTTCCACTGCTATGAGTGTGAATCCTGAATCCTTCCTGGTCATGCTGACAAAGTTTTATGTATTTGTAAAAGTGTAGACAGTCCATATTAAAATGTCCTGTGGTGCCTCTCCTTCTCGAAGTCGGCCCGTTTGACGTCCTACCCCCCTTAAACCAGGAGACTTACAATGCCAAGCAAGGAAGTCTACGGAAATGTTTTGAGAAGTACATTGGCAAGACAATGTATTGGGACAATCCCGTATCAGATGAAGATGTGATAGGAATACTAAAAGGGGAATTGCAAATCAAGATTCCGGAAAAGCTAATACACTCGACTGAGGACACTTTGAAAAAATCTGTAGCTGATTCGTTTGAGTTAATTCAAGAAGACGTCAAAAGTACGAACGGCAACCGCACTGATGACCCGCAGCCTAACGCAAACCACAACAACAATGGCAGGAATCACGCTGGAAACAGGCTGGAAACAGGCTGGAAACACGCCTGCTGGCAAGCGCAGGAATGACAGCACGCACGCACAAAAGCAAAAAGGTTCAGGAATTGCGGTCGAAATAAAAATAATAACCAGAGATATCAACCCGGGTAACAGAATAACAGACAGTCGCAAAATCAGGAACACCAAAACGGGAGTGGTAGCCTAATTTTCGGGGGCCGCCGCAGGCAAAGTTTTCACACCCGCTACCCGGCTGGCAATACCAATAGCATCAAGCCAAATATAATATCCAGCGAATAAAAATTGTTCAGTTTATCGATCAGCAACCTCAGAATTTTATGAAGAGCAAGTTCAGGCAGCAGTAAACGCTATAGTAGGGGGAATACCAACCACCATCATTTTGGTTACGGGGTGAAATTAAATGTACTTGATTTAAATTGTTTTAATAAGATATGTGAGACCAGAAGGGTTCCGATTTTGCCTGTGCAGAAATGTATTGAAGCGAGAGCCATTGGTGCACCGATGCAAAGGATTGAAAAGCAGGCACCGATTGAAGTACTGTTTGAAAGAGGAGCTACAGAACGCATATTTTTTATCATTGAGATTTTGTCTGTGGCTGCCTGTTGGGCATGGAATTCCTAAAACGGGAGGATACAAAGGTTGACCTCCAGAGTGGAAAACGCCAAATATATGTTGGAGGTAAAGGGTTTATTTTGAATTTGTTACGCACCAATGCACGTCAAGGCAAATTTTGTCAGAACTTTAAATTTAAGATTATAGGCAGCAAGTTGTTGTGGGCAGACCACAATCTTGTTGACTAGCAACATAACAGGCGTGTAACCAGTAAAGTAAATGATGATTTACCTGATTCTAACAAGATCTTCGGTGAGGCACGAGAATCAGAATACCTCAGTTAATGGCAGAAGCTGCGCTGTCGGATTTGTTATTAGCATTTGCAAATGTGTTTTCTTGTAATCCTGGAGTAATAAAAGGATACGTTTACAAGATGAATGTTGTTCGATATGAAACATTCTCACATAAAACTTATTCCATTACGTGGTCGAAAAGGGAGTCAGTTAAAAGGTAAATACAAAAGATGCTTGCCTGGAATATTACAAAATCTTCCATGTCACCTGATAGCAGTCCATTGTTAGCAGGAAATAATGCAGATGGAGGAGTGGTCTTACACTTGACGTTTGAACAGAAACAAAATTATTGTACCTGTAGTACCTCATGAGGGATCATATTTACTGGCATGTCCAAACTCAAATAAATTCACAGGATTGCACCATCACAGCGATCTGAAGGAATTTGTCCAGTAAAGATATATGTTGACGCATTTTAAAAAATTTGGAAATTACCTGATTTTGTATAATTGTTTTGTCATGTATGTATGTGTGTATTTTATAGTTTCGTTTATCTTATAATATTTCTTTCTTTCTTCGTTTGGTTCATCTAAGGACCACGTACCAATATCAATGGTTTCTTCTCTGTTGTTCTTTCTCTCTACTCCAGCATTTTTTCATCTTTTCACTATGTATTGGAAATTGGAAATTTGTGGTAATGACTATGGCACCAAATTTCTGAGGTCATCAGTCCTTACGCTTACACACTAATTAAATTAACTTATAGTAACTTACGCTAAGGGCAACACACACACCCATGCTCGAGGGGAGGACTCGACCTTCCGACGGGGGGAGCCGCACGAACCATGACAAGACGCCCAAGACCGCACGGCTACCCCGCGCGGCTCACTATGTATCCTTTTCTTTCCTCGGACCATTCTGACCACTTTCCTTTTGAAAATCTCACTTTCTATTGCATATTTTTCAGTTATGTTGTTTTTTCCCAAATATTTTCTAACTTCTTGAATCCATGCTGTTGTTGACTTTTTTTCCCGAAGATATTTAACGATTTGTTTGGTTAAGCTGCTGCTTTTCATTCTGTATAAGCGTCCAAAAAATAGCAGCAGCTTCTTTAGTAGTGTTTCTTTTGTGTTTTCTATGTTGTGATAAACTTCTTCATTGCTTCTTAATTTCCATACCTCTGTATTTTTTGGTGGCCCAAGTATTTTTCGAATGATTTTTCTTTCTAGGACTTTATACTATACCGTGTTATCATAAACTGACAATATACTAAATTTGTAATGTGTAAAAGTTTGCATAGCTATGCCATGTTAAAAATGTGTGTCTCATTAGCAGACAGCTGAAAATGCTCAGTATGATGTGTCATAATGGAGGAATGTATTCTTGTCACGAACATTATTCTAGATGTAAGTCTTTTATTCTTTTCTTTCTTTTATTTTTTTCTTCATTATTTTTCTATTCGATTTCAGAAATGTTACTGTTCACAGATCCTTGCCTCACATATGCTGCTTTATTATATAGTAAATTGTGATGGTGTTAAAATCATCGTCTTCGAGCTGTTCCTTAATAGAGCGCAGTACTGATTCCTGTAATATGTGTTCCACTCTTTCTGCACTTAGACTTTTCTTAAGTGCTAGCCACAAAAATGGCCCCAGTATCACGATACTACCTCCTCTGTACCTGACTACTGGCGCTGCAGGTGATGTCCGCAGACAATCGCCAAATCAAATCCCTTCCATCGAATTTCCCAGGTTACATCGTGAGTTATCACTCCAAAACACCCATTTCCAGTCCTTCACTATCCAGGGAATGGCTCTTTACACAACTTGAAGCGTTGCTTAGCACTTCCTACACAAAAGTGTTGGTTAAGAGGAGGTGCTCAGCTATTATACCCATTCTTTTTTAACTCCTTAGAAACAGTTATTCCGCTAGTTGAAACCGCAGGTGGCACTTAGAAACATAAGAATGACAACTTCGTGTGATTTCATGTGATTTTTTACAACCACTGTCCGCTCTGATCCGTGGTCCCTGTCTGTCTGAAGAAGAGGACAGTCTGTTCTTGGTTTAGCTTTGGTTGTTCCTTCGTGTTTCCTCTTCACAGTCACATGTTCAACAATTGACTTTGTCACCTTTAGAATGATTGAAAATGAAGAAGTTTAACGAGGAAATTTATTTTTAAAGGATCAAACAGGTCTTGATATTTCAAAGGAACCATCCGAGCATGTGCATGGAGCGATTTAAGGAAGTCACAAAAACCCAAATGATGATTGTGGTAAGCAAATTTGAACCAAAGTCTTCCTGAATGCGAGTAGAAGCCGTAAAATGTCCTTGATGGACATTAAGGTCGCATCGAGTGACTATGTCCCGTGTGAATTTACTGAGATTTCCCGACCTGGTCCATGTCTGGTGCTGTCTAGGGTTAATTTTGCTTTACATAGGGGTGCCCGGATATTCTTCATCGGACAACGTACATCGTCTACCAACGGAAGACTAGACTTTCCGGCTACAGAAAGCTCATGTTTCGATATCGTCAGAGCACCCATGAAATAAGACACAATCCATTATAAATATGCCTCCAAATACTTCGTTATCAGAGGACGAATAATTACCTCAGTCTTCAGCTTCTCGCCCTGTGGCGCAGCTTTACCGTTGGCGACCACGGGCGCTGTATCCCGTTCCTGCGGTACTCGTTCATTACGACTGTATCTCCAGCTCATAGAAGTTGTGCCCCACTGTGCTAATAAAAGGGACCCCGGCTTAATTAAACAAGATGGGGGAGTTCTGGATGCAGGCGCGTCAGCGTGCAGGCCGGCGTCTGCCTCCCCCACAGCGACACACAGCCCTGCAGCGCGAAATAAGGCGGCAAAAGTGGGCTGGGCCACTTTACTGTCTGACGTAACGTAACGTAAGGAGGGACTGTGTTACGGCCTCCCCCATAACCCTGCTTTTTACAGTTTAATTTAGTTCTCTCCGTTTAGAGACGGTGGAGGGTCAGCGCCTTTAGTACGAGGGAAAGGTGGGAAGTTCTTATCGCGGTACTGAGATGGCCTCAGTTTTAAGTAATTTTGAATTTCCAACGTACTAATAAACTGTCAAGTGTCGCTTGTGAAATAGTTTTGTTTGTATGCCTTTCTAAACAAGTGAGGTTATAAATTGGGTATTTATATTACTAGTTATCAGGAACGCCTTTTGGACGATGCCATATGGCTCAATTCCCGAGAACTATTGAAGACCAGAATACGTTGTTACAGTTCGTTGTTATTGACACTTCAATGGCTTGCTTGCCTGCTGAATCTTCACAAACCTGACATATAAAAAAAATAAATAAATAAATAAAAATGGCTCTGAGCACTATGGGACTTAACTTCTGAGGTCATCAGTCCCCTAGAACTTAGTACTACTTAAACCTGACTAACCTAAGGACATCACACACATCCATGCCCGAGGGACTGATGACCTCAGAAGTTAAGTGCCATAGTGCTCAGAGCCACGCCCGATTCTTGATTCGAACCTTCTACCTTAGCGGTCGCGCGGTTCCAGACTGTAGCACCTAGAACCGCTCGCAAACCTAATATATTTACCATACTTACTTTCACACCACAATGATACACTATGTGACAGGATATAAAAATATTGCTTTTCACTCTTTTATATTTGCGCACATTAATAAGACACAGATCAGAATACATAACGAAAAATGTTATGTTTCATTTTTGTCTTTAAAATATTCTCAACACAAAGTGCCACTTACACCCTCCCTTTTCCTCAACTACACTACAAGATTGTTTAACAATACCATTTATAAGAAGACTCTATATTTCGATTTCATGTTAATGATACGAAAAAAAGACAGTAACATCGCATTTATAGCTATGTGGAGTCATAGACTTAAATGTAAGTGGTGACACTGAAAATACATTGTAAACATCACTAGCAATTAAATATTATTTATTAAGTATTCTGTATAATTAATGAAGATAATCAGAGCATTCAGGACATACTAACGAAACTGCCGTGAGATAACTTTATAAATATTCAGTTCCTTTCTAGAAAGAAGTTTGAATCTACATTGACGGATAAGTGGTCTAACATGAAAAGGGAGTTGTACGACATAATCGAAAGTTGGTAGGGATGTCTCTACGTCTGAAAGATGATCTATATTCAGATTTCGCGTCAGATGCGCAAGAGTGACGCTAGTAACACCACTATGAGGATATAATGTAGGTTTGCTTTAGATGCAAGCTGTAACGGTCGTGAGCGTTAGTTACATTTGAGATTGGATGTAGTGAGTTGATGTTAGTCAAGTATGCCTTTAAAGCGACAGAGATGTCACTATCAACACATCACTGAGTTTGAAGAGGCTTCAAGGAACTGAATGTTCCTTCAGCGATACTGCAGTAAAACTTGGAAGGAATGTGACCATTGGACATGACTGCTGGAAGCGATGATCACGAGAATGTGCCATCGCAAGGAGATCGGGCTCTGGACGACCACATGGCTCTACCGAGAGGGATAGTCGTCGTATACGGCGTACGGTTCTGGCGCATCGTAATGTGTCCCAGCAGCAGTTGTCAGTATCACTTGACCCCACAATGACACATAGAACGGCAACAAACTAGTTACTTGGTTGAAATGGCTCTGAGCAATATGGGACTTAACATCTGTGGTCATCAGTCCCCTAGAACTTAGAACTACTTAAACCTAACTGACCTAAGGACATCACACAAATCCATGCCCGAGGCAGGATTCGAACCTGCGACCGTAGCGGTCACGCGGTTCCACACTGAAGCGCCTAGAGCCGCACGGCCACAGCGGCCGGCTAAAACTAGTTACTTCAAGGACAGCTCAGAGCCAGTTGCCATGTAGCATGAATTCCGCTGACTCCAAATCAGCGTAATTTGCGACTTGAGTGGTGTCAAGCGAGCACTCATTGGAGGGCAGGGTGGATGTCTTTTGTGTTTTATGATGAAAGCTGTTTCTGTCTCGATGCTAGTGAAGGCCGTGGGTTGGTTAGAAGCAGGCCAGTTGAGGGCCTGCAACCAATCTGTTTGCGTGGAGCTTACACCTGGAGTTATCGTATGGGATGCTTATTTCGTATGACACCTCATGGTTATCCCATGCTACATCGCTATAAATATGTACGTCACTCTGATGAGGCGACCGTTTATGCTGTCGTTCCTAAACATTTTTCCGGGGAATGTTGCCCAACAGGACAATACTCGCCCACATAGGGCTGTATTACCCGAACGTGCTCTACAGAGTGTTGACATGTTGTCTTGGCCTGCTCGACCGCCAGATGTCTCTCAAGTCGTGCACATAAGGGACATCATCGGAAGACAATACTTGCCTGCAGCGGAGGAGAAACGCGGAATTCCTCGTCCAATGAAAGTGACTCTGGTGTCTGCAGACACCACGGTGAAAAACTTTTTGGAATCATGGAATCAGAAGATTGAACAGTTGATCGCTTAAAACAAAAAAAACAACAACAAAAAAGACATTCGGTTTGCGACAAAGACTTGGGAAGCATGAAAGGACGCAGAACACAACCCATGCATTTCGTGCGAGAAGGCGCTTTTGTGTTACACAACCTTCATCATAACGGATTATACTTCCGCCTTCTGGCGAACGACAGAGTCGGCAGCGATCCATATTTTTCCGCAATTACGTATGTATCAATTCATTATGTGTAACGCACGCGCAGGTGTGTATTCGGTCTCTCTCTCTCTCTCTCTCTCTCTCTCTCTCTGTGTGTGTGTGTGTGTGTGAGTGTGTGTGTGTGTATGTGTGTGTGTGTGTGTGTGTGTGTGTGTGTGGGTCGTCCTCTCACTATACCCCTTGCTCTTACCAGCAGAGGTGATTCCACGGCACAACTTTACCAGGAAGGTACCTTATTAGTGGAGCACCGACTTCGTTCTTCCCTGGCACTACAGCAGTGCATACTCAAACGTAATAAATTCTGCTCCACTTCGACGTCCTTCGCAAACGTTTCCGAGAAACCGATATTCGAAAATTTTCGAACCTGTTGAGTACCGTACGAGAGCAGCGTTTGCGCAATCGGCTAAGGTGGCAGGTTGGAAGTCTGGACGTACTATTTCTGGCTCTCGACAGTCTCTTCTTTATTTCTAATCGTCCATAATATACTTGAATCGATACAAAGAATAATATTGTTTCGAAAAGCGACAACATTTTAATGGTAACCATTTTGAAATATTCGTTGTACAACAAAGAAATACTATGTAATCTTGTTGAAATGAACGTTTCCTCATCGATATATTAATGTGCGTTCTTTAAATATGGTTTATATCATTGAAAAGAGATGTCGCCAATTATGGTGATGTCCTTGCCGAAAGTATCTGTTATGAATGTTGCCGTGTGCGGATTTGAAAACTATACAATTAGAAGATGCACCAAGAACAGAATGGAAGCTTTTGAAAGCAGGTAATAAGTAAAATGCTTAAGACTAGATGGGCATGTAAGATTACCAATAAGGAAATAGTGAATGCAAGTGGGCAAAATGAAATTTACGGTACTGTTGCGTCGTAACGTCAAGAACGTCAGAGCAGAGAGGGCTGTGAGACGACGTCACCTAATAGTACGCTGACCGACCCCTCTCTAGGACGACACCGAGACAGCAGCGGCCTCTAGGCGTAGAGAACACTAGCGCCGCGCCGCCAGGCCGCAACTAAACTGGGGACTAGACGTTCTACGAACGCTACAGTAGCGACCTACGAACTGTATGATTTCACTTGTATTAGGGGCTCTATACATTGAAGAGACGTCTTATTTGAGTGTCGCCAAAGGCTTGCGAAACACCATTGTATATTCCCAAAGTTAAGTATTGTCATTTATCTTAGTGTAATAAAAATTCATTAATACGAGTTTCTTGAATTGTTGTCCGGCGATCCGAGAAAGCAGATTTCCTAGGAACCCCAATATTGACGAGTGGGCAGGACACAACAGGAACAGCTTTACTAAAGCCAAGGTTCGATTGATAGAGCACATCCTGACGCACTGAGGAAACGGTTTAGAATTAATGGAGGGAAGTGCATGGCTGTGTGTGGGAGGGTGGGGTGTAGGGGAGGGGCAGAAGACTATAGAGGGAGACCAAGGCTCGAAAACGCAAGGAGGTTCGATTGGTAGTAGGTTGCACTAGTTATCCAGTCAAGGTATTTGCTCAATTTAGACCGACATAGGGAGTAGTAACGAGTAGTCTTCCTACCGAAGACCACATCAGCAAGAGAAGTGGTACTGCCACAGAATAGTTCTTGCCTCTAAGCGAGAATGCCGCCCCGACCATGGCACTCGTGTCCCGCTTATTGAGTCTGGGCAGCAGTTTCCCCTTTCCCTCGGCTGACAGCAGCAGCAGCAGCAGCATTGTGCCACGTGTGAAGCTTGAGTCAGCGTCTCTGGAAACCTGTGTAGACGTCCTTGGCTTCCGTGCCGCCACTGACATGTATTGGATTCTTGCATACGTTCGTAGCGTTCTGCATACCTTCAATAAGCACACATAACAGAGACTGTAGTCATACACTACTGGCCATTAAAATTGCTACACCACGAAGATGACGAGCTACAGAAGCGAAATTTAGCTGACAGGAAGAAGATGCTGTGATATGCAAATGATTACCTTTTCAGAGCATTCACACAAAGTTGGCGCCGGTGCCGACACCTACAACGTGCTGACTTTCCAACCGATTTCTCATACACAAACAGCAGTTGAACGGTGTTGCCTTGTGAAACGTAGTGTAAGTAGGCTGTTTAGGTTTTTTTTATTGGTAACGCCACCTCAGTATGAAAATCACCGGCTGTGCCGTGTGCAGTCTGTGGCTGCTTTGCATTGTTGTAATACTCAACCATTATAGTGTTAGGCAGCTGGCTGTGAACAGCGCGTAGCGCTGGGCAGTTGGAGGTGAGCCGCCAGCAGTGGTGGATGTGGGGAGAGAGATGGCGGAGTTTTGTAATTTGTCATGATATCAAGGTAAATACATTGTTTGTTCTCTATTAATATCTTTCATTTGCTAACTATCCCTATCAGTAGTTAGTGCCTTCCATAGTTTGAATCTTTTATTTAGCTGGCAGTAGTGGCGCTCGCTGTATTGCAGTAGTGGGAGTAACCAAGATTTTTGTGAGGTAAGTGATTTCTGAAAAGTACAGGTTAATGTTAGTCAGGGCCATTCTCTGGTAGAGAATTTTGAAAGTCAGATTGCGTTGCGCTAACAAAATATTGTGTGTTGAAAGTCAGATCGCGTTGCGCTAAAAAAATATTGTGTGTCAGGTTAAGCACAGTCGTGTAAAATTGTTCAAAGGGGAAGTTTCATATGGCGACATACCCAATGCGGAATCCTGGCAGGGTCGCCATATGAAACTTCCCCTTTGAACAATTTTACCGACTGTGCTTAACCTGACACACAATAGTTTTTTAGCGCAACGCGATCTGACTTTCAACACACAATATTTTGTTAGCGCAACGCAATCTGACTTTCAAAATTCTCTACCAGAGAATGGCCCTGACTAACATTAACCTGTACTTTTCAGAAATCACTTACCTCACAAAAATCTTGGTTACTCCCACTACTGCAATACAGCGAGCGCCACTACTGCCAGCTAAATAAAAGATTCAAACTATGGAAGGCACTAACTACTGATAGGGATAGTTAGCAAATGAAAGATATTAATAGAGAACAAACAATGTATTTACCTTGATATCATGACAAATTACAAAACTCCGCCATCTCTCTCCCCACATCCACCACTGCTGGCGGCTCACCTCCAACTGCCCAGCGCTACGCGCTGTTCACAGCCAGCTGCCTAACACTACAATGGTTGAGTATTACAACAATGCAAAGCAGCCACAGACTGCACACGGCACAGCCGGTGATTTTCATACTGAGGTGGCGTTACCAATAAAAAAACCTAAACAGCCTACTTACAGTAGTTGTGATGCCTCGTAAAAGGAGAAGAAATACGTACCATCACGTTTCCGACTTTATAAAGGTCGGATTGTAGCGTATCGCGATTGCGGGTTACCGTATCGCGACATTTCTGCTCGCGTTGGTCGAGATCCAATGACTGTTACCAGAATATGGAATCGGTGGGTTCAGGAGGGTAATACGAAACGCCGTGCTGGATCCCAATGGCCTCGTTCTCACTAGCAGTCGAGATGACAGGCATCTTATCCACATGGCTGTAACGGATCGTGCAGCCACCTCTCGATCCCTGAGTCACCAGATGGGGACGTTTCATGACAACAACCATCTGCGCGAACAGTTCGACGACGTTTGCAGTAGCATGGACTATCAGCTCGGAGACCATGGCTGCAGTTACCCTTGACACTGCATAACAGACAGGAGCGCCTGCAATGGTGTACTCAACGACGAACCATCCATGTTTGGGACATCGCGGTGAACACATATTGTAAGCGTGTATTCGTCATCGCCATACTGGCGTATCACCCGGCTTGATGGTATGGGGTGCCATTGGTTACACGTCTCGGCCACCTCTTGTTCGCATTGACGGCACTTTGAACAGTGGACGTTACATTTCAGATGTGTTACGACCCATGGCTCTACCCTTCATCCGATCCCTGCGAAACCCTACATTTCAGCAGGATAATGTACGACCGCATGTTGCAGATCCTGTACGAGCCTTTCTAGATACAGGAAATGATCGACTGCTGCCCTGGCCAGTACATTCTCCAGATCTCTCACCAATTGAAAACGTCTGGTCAATGGTGGCCGAGCAACTGGCTCCTCACAATACGCCAGTCACTACTCTTGATGAACTGTGGTACCGTGTTGAAGCTGCTTGGGCAGCTGTACCTGAACACGCCATACAAGCTCTGTTTGCGTCAATTCCCAAACATATCAAGGACGGTATTACGGCCAGAGGTGGTTGTTCTAGATACTGATTTCTCAGGATCTATGAACCCAAATGGCGTGAAAATGTAATCACATGTCCGATCTAGTATAACATATTTGTCCAATGAATACCCGTCTAACAACTGAATTTCTTCTTGGTGTAGCAATTTTAATGGTCGGTAGTGTAAATAATATATCCTCCTTCACCATTTACAGCAGTCTGACACCACTGGGGTAACTTCCCGACACTGCAACTATAGAAATCACGTGCTTGCGAGGCTAAGACTCGTCGAGCCATGTTCTGAGCACATTTTCGTCTGCAAAGGAAGTTCTTTGAAGGTTGTTCGATAGAGAGCAGAAAAGGTGAACATTTGAGGCCGCAAGAAATGATGAATGAGATGGGCGTGGAATGACTTCTCAACCCACCTCCTCTATAGTGTTCTTTGTTTGTCCATCAGAATGAGGGCTGGCGTTAGCGTGGAACAGCATCACCTCACGCAGACTTCCTGGTCGTTGCTCCTGGACTGAGTCTGCAAGGCATCTTATTTATTGACAATAAATGTCCACACCTCGGGGAAGCAATGCGTAGTATACCACACAGTCGCTGTTCCACTACATGCATAACGTTACCATTTATGGATGCACTCAGGTCTTTGTACAGGGACTTGCTGCTTTATTTGGGCTCAATCATTGAGTTAGTTTACTTATGTTAGCATAAAATCACCATTTCTCGTCACCAGTAACAACACGTTATAGGAATGGTAGGTGCTGAACCAACTGGTGTCGAGCAATGACAGATGTACACATGGCCAACCGCTGATTTTTTTTTTATTTTGTCTTAGAGAATCCGATAACCACATGCCTGACTTTCGAACCTTCCCCATTGCATGAAAATGTCGCACAAGGGTGGAATGATCACGGTTAATCACATTTACCAGTTCTCGAGTACACTGACGTGGATCATTTTGCAATAATGTTTTTAAACGATCCTCATCAAACGCCGAAAGTGTTGCTGAAGGCGGAGGTCACTGTCAAACCGACCCTCCTTGAAACGAGAAAACCATTGTCTTGCCGTACTCTCTCAAATGAAATTATTCCCATACTCGGCGCAGATGTCTCCGGCTGCTGTCTCCAATCTGCTGAAATCAAACAGAAGAATATGTTGGAAATGTTTCGATTCTTCCACTTGGCACTCCATTTTCCTACGTCCAGAGCTCCACTCACCATCTTCAAATGACCAACTCAATTAGCAACAGTGATCTCCAAAAAAGAAAAGAAAAAAAATCGACAAATAAACTCAGACCAACTGGAATACCAACGAGTAAAACAAAATGCTACGAACTTATGAACCAACCTAATATTTAGGTGACACGCAGCTACAAATCAGGAAATTCTCTTTAACTGTAAAAGGTAGCGAGAGTCTGCTGCCATGATTAGGACTGAAACCAGTATTTATAATTTGTAGAAGAGTCTTCAAGTTATATCGTACTTCACACTGAGGCATTGTAGTCCAGCGTGTTAGCAACAAAAGTTATGGATCATACCAAAGTAAGCATTTGGTTGCCGGTGATTTTCTGCTCAACGGTGTCAGTCTCACCGGTATATTGTGTGGCTACGATGACTTCATTAATGGATATTTGAAAAACCGCTTATCACTCCAGTGTTGCTGCTGTTGCGACTGTTTCTGTGTTCTGGTGTCAGGTATAAGGTGTACAGACCATTATCAGTACATTAATAACAAAATCTTGCCGGCCGGTGTAGCCGTGCGGTTCTAGGCGCTTCAGTCTGGAACCGCGTGACCGCTACGGTCACAGGTTCGAATCCTACCTCGGGCATGGATGTGTGTGCTGTCCTTAGGTTAGTTAGGTTTAAGTAGTTCTGAGTTCTAAGTCCCATATGGCTCAGAGCCATTTGAACCATTTTTTGAACAAAATCTTTTCGGGAATTAGTTTCGGAAATAAGTTCCGGTTAATAACTTTGATGGAAGACTTCTCCATCCATCACCTCGCCCATACTCGTGCTCGTAAGGAGTTGTGCTGAAACGAAACGTAGCTGATCACGTGAACTTGTGCCTGAAAAAGAGCGGCAGACAGCTGAACCTCAGGACGACACTCAATTTTACTAGAAATGTTGACAAAAGTATGTGTCTATTTCCCTTCTCCCAACAGTTCGGGCACTAGCTGGATATGTTTACTTGAATCGATATAAACTGGAGAAACGTGGAAGGGCAATTTGCAAGTAAAAATAAACAGACCCAACAATATACGAAAATTTTTACACAAAAAACAAATAAAAATTACAATTTGAATGAGTGAATTATTTCGCCGTAATCTGGAGATTCACCAATCAATCAATATTACCAGTTAAATTTAATATTGTTATGCTTATTCTCTAAGCTTGACACACTATTCTTCGAGAATACACGTAGTAGCTCAAGAACTGTCCACCACTGTTTGGAATAGACTGGCTGCAATTAAAGTCTATAAAATATGATGCCACTGACTTAGGAAAATATTCTGGAGTGCCTGTACAGGACACAGACTTAAAAATTTCCCAGAAAGCTCTCCGTCTCGTTTCATTCATAAGAACATATTCAACATCAGTTATTCTTTGATAATATAATTTGGAGTTTGTAATAGCTGTGTGTCAGAACTTTTATCAATAGTGTTTCATTATAGATGAGTGACATTTTTCCCTGAAGCCACATACTGATCTACCTACTATTACTACCATTCATCCACATGTCTTCCGAAACTGATCGTGTCAATTGAATTGTCGTATAGTTTTGTGACCTACCTACTCCATTTCTATAATTCATAATTTTGGTCATTCTGGTGATATATAGTTAATCATATATACAGCTAATTATTAAGCATTGTCTTCCCTGTGAGTTCAGAATAAGTTATTATAAACACGATAAAGAATTAGTGTCGATGTGGTTGACAAGCATTTTTAATGGTACTAATTTTACACACAAGTTTACTGGAGCGTAGTGCGTAATATAAAACGTTATGCTGAGAACAAGAGTGAATATCATAGCGCGTCAGGTACACGTGTAATGTCGAGGTGGTTCCATGATCAAGTGCGCACGATGACTGGTTATTAATGGCCAAACAGTTTGACATTCAAAAGCAGTTCGCTGTCGCGAGCGCAACATTCTGCTTTCGTGCAACATTGCACTGTTTTTGTCTGCACCATTTGCGTGATGAGAGGGCGTAAAACACGTACCGTCTAATTGCAGCTTCATTGTTTGACAGAATAGACTTATTATAATAAACGCTTTGCATGACATGTTGCAGTGATTACTTGACGTTCATCCAATAGTGTGGAATAATACGCATATACATATACCTAGCTACGTAGTGTTTCCATCCACAAATTACCAGACAACAATATTAAAAACCTAGAAAAATGTATATATATTCAAATATTCTCCTTTTAATTTGCTTCGCATGTCAAGTCGCTTGCATTGATACTTTTAGTGTCTCATTTACTAATCTAAGCGTCTCAGCATCATCTCATTTAATTTGACTACGCCTCTTGGTTACTTTTGCTGATATATGTCTTATAACCTAATTTAGGGGTACTTTCCTCTCAAGTGATCCTTGAAATCCTTTACTTTCTCCGATAGCATTACACTGTTGTCGGTAAACGCCACAGTTATTTTTTTCTTTCCATAAACTTTAATTAGTTTCGAAATTTGTCCTTGGTTTTCTTTACTGCTATGTTCGACGTATGGATTAACAAGGTCAGGAATACGCTACGAGTCTGTTTCACTCTGTTAGCTTCTGCATCCGTTTCATATTCTTCAACTGATATAGCCTGTTTGGTTTCTGTACAAGTTGCAGACAACCTTTCGCTCCCCGCATTTCATTCCTGCTGTCTTCAAAGTTTCAAAGAGGTTATATGAATCAACATAGTCTAAAGTTTTTATACCGCTAAAGATGTTATAAATGTAGATTTGTCTTTTTTCAGTGCAAAATTAATATTACTTCTCGTATTTCCACGTTTCTCTGATACCCAAAGTAACCTCCCACGAGGTCAGCTTCAGTCAGTGTTTCAAATCTTCCGTGAATAATTCCTGACAATGTTATGCAACCATGACAGAAATCAGACGTATTAGCAATAAGCAGACCTGGCCCACGTACCTTCTTTGGTCTTGAAATTATATCACATTCTTCTTCAGATATGAGATTATTTCACTGGTTTATATATCTTGCACAGCAGATGACACGTTACATGATGCTACTAACAATATTTACAGATTGTAATGAAGTAAGCGGAATTTTGAAGTGGATTGGGAATATTTTTAATTTTCTTCTTTAACTTTTCATTGATATGTGTATTTATTCATTTAATATTGTTCACATAATTGTTGCTTAAGTTGATTTTACTTTATTTAGGCAATGCCTTAGCGCTACGATGAGTGCCTCATCTAATAAGAATGCCTGCTCTATATGTGACGCGAGATAAGACATACAGCCACCGGGTTGAATCTCCTTTCCAAGAGATACCATTATATGGAATGACTGTACAGTAAATCCAAGATTAAAATATGTAAGCATCGACCAATGTGGCGCAATGGTAAGTACAGTGGACACGCATTCCGGGGGAGAAGGGTTGATTTCCGCATCCGACCATCATGATTTACGTTTTCAGTGATTTACCTAAGTCGTTCCAGGCAAATGCCGGATGGTTCCTTTGAAAGGACACGGCCGATTTACTTCCCTCTACTTCCCCAATCCGCTCTCGTGCTCCTTCCGTAGTGAATTCGATGTCGATGGAACGTTAAACCCTAATTTTCTTTCCTTCAGATGTGTAAGTACTTTAATCTTCGTGTTTTGCCTAAAAATGAAACATAATAAAACGGAAATAATGTATCTAACATGTGGTGCTTCGTAAGACGAAAGCCACAATTCTGGTTAAGAATTAGAATTATTTTTATCTGTAAGGAAAAGCTTAATTTTTCTTCAATTGATTTCATCTTCTACCCTGGACTGGTTACGAAAAGGTAATCTCATGTGGGATAATTTCAGAGATATTTGTGAGCAGACATAATTATTAACAACCAGAAATGGAAGAACCATTTTCACGAGGTTTTTTTTCTGACATGTTGTAATTGCCTGTGTATAAAATGTCACCGACGAATCAAGCTCTGAATTAAAAGATTTTACACACACAAAACTAGGGACATTTCATACCTGTGATGAAGAAGAGTTAATAAATACTCATAATTTGGGATTTTGAAAGGAAACATTAACATGAACTTAGAATGATAAGCCAACACTTTATCACCACTGCCGGCCGCGACATTAGATACCGCCTGTTGGCGTTGAGGGCACGTGAATGTGTAACAAAAGTATGTAAGAGGAGGACACACAGAAAGGGGACTACCCTAGCGAAGATGTTGGCTGTAAATGCGGATATCCATGGAGATAAGCGACTTCCAAAAAGAACAAATGATTATTACGTAGAGCCTGTCAATGAATATCTCGAAAACGGGAAAGATGGTCGAATGTTCACGTGCTACTGTCGTAAGTATCTATGGACAAGGACAGCGAAACTACTACTAAGGTCTAAATGGTTTGACGTCCACGACTCTTCACAGAACGCGGGATTCGGAGGCTTGTCTACTCCGTTAAGTAGGACAGACGGCGACCTGGGGCATCTCTGCCGAAAGATCACAATGCTGGAGCACGTACAATTGTTTCGGTGCACACCGTTCATAGTACACTGTTGAACATGGAGCTCCGCTGCAGATCACTCATACGTGTTCACATGTTGACCCAATGACATTTTTGCTGCACCCGATCGTTGGTCGTCTCCACAAACGCCTCATTGAGGTGATCGGCGGCTCGAAACGTGTAGCGCGCCAAGGACGCTGCTTTTTGAAGCAGTACTATGCTATGGGAGACATTCTCCTGTGCTAGCATGGGACCTGTGGCAGTAATCAAAGACACGCAGACATCTAGGAACCACCTCCATCACTTCATGCTTCCGACGGCTATGTCATCTTTCAGCAATATAACTGTCCGCTTCTCGGAGCCAGAAGCGTGTTACGGTGGTTTGAGGAGCGTTATAGTGTAGTCACGCTGATGTCTCGGCGACGGAATTCACCTGATGTAAATCCTACGGAACCCATCTGGGTCCGTAGTGGGCACCATTTTCGCGTACGAAAATCAGCGTCCCGTTATTTACCAGAATTATATGACCTGTGCGCAGACATCTAATGTCACTTAAGTCCACAAACCTACCGAGAAACAGTCGGAACCCTCAAACGCGGACTCAGTGAATTATTTCGTTGCAAAGACGGACTAAAAATCTTCTGAATAGGTGGTCATAATATTTTAAATTCGGTTTATTACTTCTTACTGATTTTTGTCATTGGATATTTACAAGGTGTTTCAGAAAAACGGGTCTATTTGGATAAACGGGAACAGGTCGAGGATTATATTGCAATATATTTTCGATCAAAACAACGAAACCGTTGCTTATTGCTCTTTCAGGCACTGTCCATACGTGGTATTCAAAATGACGTCTTGTATGTGCCCTCCATTGTTACGTTGACACTCCGACAATCTACGGTGTAAATATTTCACTCCACGTTCAGGCACTTTTGAGGGAATGTTTCTGATTTCTGCACAAATGATGACTTTCAGTTCCACAACTGGGTGTGGACGTCTAGCATGCACCCTGAGCTCCAGGAATCAGAAGTCCACAGAAATTCTGCATTCCTCGAGGAGATGTACTTACCAAACACGCTGCGCACTGCTGCCATTGAAATCTGAGCACATGGACGTAGCGCCGTATTGCTAAAACCAATACTTATTTGCAAGAAACTGTTCAGGTTTAGATGCGGCGGATGTGCCAACCATGCCAGCAAACCGCTGAAATGTGAATGTGGTTGCTCGTGCATGGTCACCCTGAAAACGTAAAGGGCTGGTAATGACAATTGAAGAGACAGCATAGTGCACTGTGACTTTTTGGTTGTGGAAGGAGCGTTGATGGAGTTTGTGAGGTTTATCCTCATACCAGGTGTCAGTTTTGTTTGTTGACTTAACGACTGGCACTAAAATGTGCCCCCTGACTCACCCGTAGAAAATTTAAGAAGCCTTCATTTTCCCTAATATTAATAAACAGTTCAACAAGCAAAAATTCGCTTTTCATAATCACTTTTAGTAAAGTATTGCTGAACCTGTATCTGGTGCGGTTATATCTGGTACGGTTACAACTTTAAATCATCCAGCAAAAATCTGTAAACATTACGGGTTTAGATACCCTCTACAGCTACAATTAGTCTCACAGAAAGGTTTGGACTTCTGGTTATAACATTTTGACACCACGCTATTCACTTCTGTGGGCGACAATCTCTGGGCCTTCCCACTCCTTCAAAGATTTTTTACCCACAACCTGACTGCATCTGCCGATGGTGCAGAATCATTTCGGATAAGCCTGAAATGACGATAGTATTCCCGCCTGGCAGCAGTAACACAGTCAACGTTTTAGTAAAGGGCCTACACAGCCACAATAAGGTCACTCCCGCTGCAGTGCTACATCTCACCAGATGGCCTACATATCCAGATCATACACCGAAGTGACAAAGAAACTGGTATAGGCATGCACATTCAAATACAGATATAAGTAAACAGGCAGAATACACTACTGTGTTCGGTAAAATCTGTATGAGACAACAAGTGTGTGGCGTAGTTGTTAGACCGGTTACTCCTGCTACAATGGCAGGTTATCAAGATTTCAGTGTATCTGAACGTGATGTTATATTTGGCGCACGAGGGATGGTACACAGCGTCTCCGAGATAGCTATGAAGTAGGGATTTTCCCGTGCAACCATTTCACTAGCACACCGTGAATATCAGGAATCCGATAAAACATCAAATCTCCGAAATCGCTGCTGCTAGGAAAAGATACTGCAAGAAAGCTCCAACGACGACTGAAGAGAATAGTTTAACGTGATATAAGTACGACCCTTCCGTACTACACAATTCTCCTGGAACCGCCAACATCGACATTGGGCTGTTGATGACTGGAAACATGTCACTTGGTCCGATGAGTCTCGTTTCAGATTGCATCGAGCGGATGGACGTGTACAGGTTTGGAGACAACCACATGAATCCATGGACCCTACATGTCAGCAGGACACTGTTCAAGCTGGTGGAGGCTTAATTTTTTCATATATTTTCTCATTACGATTTGTATCCAAGGCAATTTCACAAATTCTGACTGGTGCAAGCAGATGAATCTCGAAGATGAATTACTACAACGTTACTGCCACGGCTGCAGTGTTGTGTGGTGAATATTGCGGCAGTCCGGAATTTTCTTTGCAGCAAAATACTTCGATTCATAATAGCTTGACGACTTTGTGACTTTTATAATGTATGGTATTAGGAATACATAAAGGAACTGCTGGGCACTTCTCTTCCACATACAGTACATTTCAGAGAAATATAATGTATTCTTGACTGACCAGACAGTTACGCCAAATTGTAATTTAGCTAACCAATAGGAACTGGTTCATACAATTTCATTGCTGAACGACAAATTAAGTCAATTTAATTTCTGCTACGATATTTTTTATGTATTATCAGAATCTTATGCCTAGTATGATAATCAGGACCAGGCAAAGACCATTAATATGCGTTTTTTTCTTTGCATGCGTATCTAGGTTTTTGTGGGATGGAAGTCTGATGCATTCGATTTCATCGAAAATATTCCTTGAAACGAAATGGGGGTAAAACACATTCGTGTGGATGCTGTTCTACCTCATCCGTATCTTAAGGTTTACATAATTGTAAGGCTGATAAACGTAGCATCCTACAAACAGTTTATACATAATAGTGTGACTTGTGACAATCTGTAAAGCCTTTGTCTGTTCATTTGAATTATTTTAATTATGATCAAGGTATTGAGAAATCTCATCTTGTTGGTCGTTTAAATAGACCTACAAGTGTTAAATTAATGCCTTTTTTTACATTGGGTACTAACGCAGTTCCTAATAATGCACCAGCAGATTGAAATAGTTATGTCAATTGCAGAAATTTGTCAATAGAGCAGAGCTTGACCACCAGTAAATCCTTAAGGCTTCTTTAAAATGAATTTTTTGGTAGTTAATCTTTTTATCAATAGTGAAAAGCTGTTGAAACTGTGGATTTTGATAAATGGATACATAGTTCAAATTAAGTGACTTCAAAACTTGTTTGAATGTTCTTCCTTTTCTAGTATTTGAGTCGTGAACTTTGCTGTTGGTTTTGAAGAGAGTTGTATGATTTATAATAAACATCATGCAGGAAAAATGTACTGAAAAAAAAAAAGGAATGAAACGACGCACCATGAAGCAGTTATTCAACTATCCAAATGGGACGAAAATCTGTAGGTGTATAGACAACCAAATGATTAGAATTTCAGAAAAGTTGACGATTTATTCTACAGAAAGAGCTCACAAACTTAGGGGATCCATACCGCGTAGCTGCCAGATTCTGTCCAACTGGCGAGTTATATCGTCAAAATCCTTAGTGGATTGGACAGCCCCGCCGTTAATACTCCAAACGTTCTCAATTCGGGAGAGATCCGGTGCACGAAGGAAAACAGTAGAAACTCTCACCGCGTGCGGGCGGGCATTATTTTGCTGAAATTAAGCCAAGGTTGACTTGCCAGGAGGGGCCACAGACAGTGTCGTAGCGTGTTGTCGACATATCGTCGTACCGCAAAGATGCCGCAGCCAAGAACCAAAGGGGTCCTACTATGAAAAGAAATGACTGTACAGGCCATCACTCCTAGTTGTCGAGCCATAAAGTGTGTGCCGGTCTGGCTGGTATCCAACCGCTGCCACGTGCGTCTCCAGGCACGCCTTAGGCCTGGAATCTCATTTACTGGAGCACATTTGTCTTCATTGATGAGACCCGCTTCGAACTGAGCCCCAATGACCAACGAAGACGAGACTGGAGACACCAAGGACAGCAGTGGGACACCAGCCTCACTGTTGCCAGCCATAAGTCCCGATAACCAAGTCTGTGGCGCCATTTCTTTTTTCATCAGGACTCCTTTGGTTGTCACCTGCGAGACTCCTACAGCACAGGGGTACGTCGACGGTGTCCTAGGCGGAAGTTTGTTGCCCTTTATGGGAAGCTACCATGGCCTTATACTGCAGCAAGACAGTGCCCACCCGCACATGGTGAGAATTTATACTGCTTGTCTTCGTGTGTGTCTAACCCAACAATGGACAATAAAATCTCCGCATATCTCTCCCATTGAGAATGCTTGGAGCCTTACGCGCATGGCCCAGCAATCAACTAGGAATTTTGACGGTCTAACGCAACCTTTCGATAAAATTTGGCAGGATATCCACCAGCTCTATCAATCAATTCCAAGCCGAATAGCTCCTTGCATAACGGTCAGAGGTGGACGAAGGAGTCATTGAATTGCTCAATTTGTGAAGGTCTTTTCTCGTGAATAAATCAGCCAGCTTTTTTTGTAACTGTACTCATTTGTGTGTCTGTACAGTAACTAACGGAAACATCTAACCCATGAGTATTCCAGTTTCTCTGAAAAGTAGTCTTAGCAATGTGTATAGACTAAGGGAAAAAATCGCAAGACCACGAAGGATAACCAAAGTTGGAAGGCTGGTTTCTACGTCTGAAAGATGATGTCTGTTCAAATCTGGCGCCAGTAGCGCGTCTATGAGGAAACGTCTGCTACCTTTGAGATTGTACGGGGTGACTTGATGTCAGTCAGTAATGTCTTCAAGGCGACAGAGAGGCCATTATCATCACGTCATTGAGTTTGAATGAAGACGTGTGATACGGCTATGAGAAACTGGATGCTGCTTCTGAGATAGTGCAGAAAGTCATGATAAGAATTTATCGACTGTGCATGATTGCTGGCAGCCGTGGTCTCGAGAATGTACGGTCGCAACAAGACCGGTCTTCAGAGGGCCACGTGAAACTACCGAGAGGGAAGACCACCGTGTTCGGCGTATGGTTCTGTGCAGGGATCTGTATCTGCAGCAGCGATCTGAGCAGCAATTGACACTACAGTGACACAACGAACTTTAAAAAAAAAAAGTCGCTTGCTGTTACAAATCTTTTGCTCAAGGACGGCTCCGAGGCAGACACCTATTAACGTGCATTCCTCTGAGCCCAAAGAACTGTCATTGGCTACTTCAGCGGTGTCACGCAAGAGCTCTTTGGAGGGCAGGGTGGAAGTTTCCGTGTTTTCCGATGAAAGCTGATTCTGCTTTCGTGCCAGTGTTGATAACAAGAAGGGCTTGCAACCAACCTGTCTGTGTGCTCGATACACTGGATCAACACAAGGGGCTATGTTCTGGGGTGTGATATTTCCTATGACATAAGGAGCACTCTCGTGGTGATTCCACGCATCTTGACTGGTGATTTGTACGTCAGTGATTCGACCTGTTGTATTGCCATTCATGATCAGAATTACAGGGGGTATTTTCCGGCAGGATAACGCTCGTCCAGATATTGTTGTTGTAACCAATCAAGCAGTACAGGGTATCAGGGTGATGCCTTGGCATATTCGATGACCAGATCTGTCACCAGTCGAGCCCATTTGGGACATCATCGTACGACAACTTCAGCATCATCCGCAAACAGCATTTGCCGTCACTCTATTGACCGACTAAGTGCATCAGCGTGAAATTCCAGCACACAAACAGACATCCATCACCTGTACAGCTCAATGCATGCACGGTTGTATGCTTCCATTCAAGTATTTCATATCGGCAGTGCCTTATCTCGCCGTTACATTAACCTGTGAACCTGAAATGGTAGCCACTTAAAAATGTTACCTAGACATTTGCATTTCCAAAACTGCGTTATACTACATTAATTACATTTTGGTATTGTGATTATTTTTCCGCGAGTGCTTGCGTGCAACCAAGCTATTCGAGCTGATAAAATTCGCAAAGTATCCTTCGAGTTTCCTCCTGTGGTATCGAAACTGATATGGTTGACTTTCTAGTAATCACATCATACCGAAAAAAATGGCATGAGAACAAAATTGAACGACCTTAGGACATCTGTTAGTATAACACCTACTAAAACATAACGCTACTCCTTAACAGCTAATCATGACCGTCTCTACCATGTATTTAAACACAATGAGCCATACTTCTAGCTGATACTATAATACAGTGCCCATTGCAAAAGACACAGTCTAGCACACGTAATCTCAGATCAGCTTTCCCGTGTCCTCATCATCATTTCATGATCACTGACACCCTAATCGCCCACTGTGGCAATACCTGAAATAAGACGTGCAACGCGGCGGCCGGATTTCGTCGGATGGGGGCTCCCGGCCAACAGTGCCACACGATCATGTCGTTTCACTTACCATCCAAGTGCGCTTTTCTCATTCTACAAAATAATTACAGTTTCAATTAAACGTCTGTTAAAAACCCACTGTTTTTCAATGATCCTTGCATTCAAAGGCAAAAACGGCATGTTGACGAAACTCCAACCCTGTAATAGTCGAGTCACATTCTCCAGAGATATCGGCTGGCGAAGTCCCTGTTCACTGAGTTGTAGAAGTGACATACCCTTCTGACAAAACTTATAACGACTGCGTGGATTTGCTGTTATGTTGGTTTTCGGAATGTGGTAGATCGAGGTCGGGATGCCGGATTATCGTCACCCAAGGCGACGTTTGCAGTGAATTGGAGAATGGACGCCAGTCAGACGCCCTATGACACGTCAGAGATGTAGCATAAGAAAAAAATAGATCTATTACTCATAGAATGTCCTTCAAGTCGTTTCCCTGGTTTCCAGCGCCCACAGGACGTAGACAGCGGAAGGTCGACTCTACGTTTGATGCTTCATGCAGATTCTAGATACCACCAGGAAAACGACTGTTAAGGCACTCATTTATAATGTGGTTCATTGTTTGAACGTCACTACAGTCACACAAACGGTCAGTGGTAGAGCCCAACTTATCCATGTTCTATTCGCACATATCTTCCTAATGAAACCCTGGAATTATAACAGTTGAGATGTCAATGAGCTCGTGGTGCCTTACGTTCGTGGTTTGCCAGTCACGTTTGCATCCAACGTCTCTGTTGAATCCAGTGGAGAGCATTTGGATCCTTCACATGTTAGTATTCGAGATTCAAGGAATTTCCGAGGCAGCGATAGTAAATTTTCGCCAAGAGGAAATTTTTGCACTGTATAATGGTGTACCCGGTGCTACTGGGGAAACAATAGGACACCTCCCTCTGCCTCCTTGTCATTTGCTGTCCAAACAATATTTTCTGGCAGGAAATGTTTGTGACAAACCACTAACAGAACAACAATCAATATAACTGTCAGAATGAGATTTTCACTCTGCAGCGGAGTGTGCGCTGATATGAAACTTCCTGGCAGAATGAAACCGTGTGCCCGACCGAGACTCGAAATCGGGACCTTTGCCTTTCGCGGACAAGTGCTCTACCATCTGAGCTACCGAAGCACGACTCATGCCCGGTACTCACAGCTTTACTTCTGCCAGTATCTCGTCTCCTACCTTCCAAACTTAACAGAAGCTCTCCTGCGAGCCTTGCAGAACTAGCACTCCTGAAAGAAAGGATACTGCGGAGACATGGCTTAGCCACAGCCTGGGGAATGTTTCCAGAATGAGATTTTCACTCTGCAGCGGAGTGTGCGCTGATATGAATGGACAACCGAGAGCAAAACAATAAACAGCTTGTCGATGTCTGTCGGGGTGGCGACCGGTGCGGTCGCTTCTGCGCGGTCGCCTGGGCTCCCACACTGCAGTCCTCTTTTAGAAAGGTCTCAGTTCGTAGCAATACACAGGAAGTCATCGAGAAAAGTGTAAATAATATTTGGCGTTCCCAAGGAAGTGTTACAGGCCCTATACGGTTCTTGAGCTACTCCAAAGGGCGTATGAAGCAACCTCAGCAGCCCTCTTACATTGTTTACAGACGATGCTGTCACTTATCGGGTAGTAAACTCACCAGAATACCGTCAGTGAAAGTCCACCGCGAGTTTCTGCTGCTAATAACGTGAGTACATTGTTAGTTTATTACATATACTTACGAGCTTCAAACAGGAGCGACTTCAGTAATGGATATGAACTGTGAGTGCTGTGTACAGATGTGAGACGAGTTGGTGACACTTCCCTCACAGACCAAGCCTGTGTTGGCTTCTGTCACACAGGTTGAGGCTGTTGTCAAGGGGCACCACTATGGGGGCGCGGACGCGGGTATGCGAGGGACGTCGAGAACGTCCCACGTGCCCCCCCCCCCTCCCCTAAAAAAATCCGTCCGCTGCTGTGACCGCCCCGGGTACTACCTGCACTGAGGTTGATTCAGCACCTGTGGTCGAGTGGGAGACCATTCCAAAGTCTGGCATGCAGCGAAAGGCTTTCCGAGGGGCCGATCATAGCGGTTATCTGTGGCTGACGAAGTCTCTGAGCCGGATGCAGTCGTCCACCCTGTTCCTGAGGAAGCTTCTCGCACCGCAAGGTCTGGGCATTCACAGAGGTTGGGTTTGGTGGTAGCTGGGAGCTCCAGAATTAGGTGCATAATGGGTCGCCTAAGGAACACGGCTGCCAAACAGGGGAAGAGAGCTAGTGTGCACTCCGTGTGCAGGGGAGTCATTCCAGATGCCGTGAAGAGTACAGGGCACAGCCAACTGCAGTTGGTGGCCAAAGTCGGTACCAATGACATGTGTCACTTTGGATTGGAGGAGATTATCTCTGGTTTCGGTCGTTTAGCGTAAATGATAAAGACACCGGTATTGCTTGCGAGATTGAGGCGGAGCTCTCCATCTGCAGCATCGTTGATAGAGCCGACTGTGGTCCTTCGGTGTAGAGCCGAGTGGAGGTTCTGAATCACAGGCTCAGGCGGTTCTGTGACCGTGTAGGCTGCACATTCCTTAACTTGCACCATCTGGTGGAGGGTTTCCGGGTTCTGCTTGATAGGACAGGAGTCCACTATACATAGGAGTGTGTGTGTGTGTGTGTGTGTGTGTGTGTGTGTGTTGGGGTTTATGGGCGCTCAACATCGAGGTCATCAGCGCCCTGACACACATGAAAAGGAACGAATGTGGAGAGACCTAATAAAACTGAAAAAACAGACTCAAAGAAAGCAGAAAAAGAGGGAAAATACTACATAAGAATGTAAAACCGAAGGAAAGGGAAAACATAGCAACAAGAATGACACAGGAAATTGTCATTGGCTGGCCACTTACATAAAATATGGGCGAGCTTGTCACACAGTGAGCAAATTAAAATCCTCTCCCTAAAATCTTTGTAAATACATTTGACATGGCACAGAACTTTAAAACTTTAACCACATTCGTCCGAGTGTTGCCTAAAAGAGTCGGCAGGTCCGCTGGCAAGTCAGCCGCGGCCCGCTGGTCAGAAAATAAAACGCAATCCACTAAAACGTGGCGCACAGTGACCTGGACGCCGCAAGCACCACACAATGGAGGGTCTTCTCGCCGGAGCAGGAAGCCATGCGTCATAGGGCTGTGGCCTATTCGAAGCCGAGTGAGGAGAACCTCGTCCCGTCGATGGGGTTGAAAGGAAGTACACCACACACGCGTTGTGTGCTTGACTAGACGGAGCTTATTGTCAGTCACTTCCAGCCACTCGCCCTCCCACCGACACATGACTCGGGAGCTCAACAGCGAGGTGAGTGAGTGCAAGAGGATAGCACACTGAGATACGTGTGGATCAAGACACGCCTCCTTGGCTGCGAGATCTGCCCTTTCATTCCCAGCAATGCCGACATGCCCCGGAACCCAGCAGAAAGCTACAACCTTCCCCAGTCGCTGTAGTCGGAGGAGGGCATCCTGGATGGTCTGGACTACTTTATCTGCCGGATACAAATGGTGCAATGATTGAAGGGCACTGAGTGAATTGGAACAGACAAGAAATTTAGGAGAGGAAGAACGTCTCATCTGCTCCAGCGCCCGCAAGATCGCAGACAATTCTGCATCAAAGACAGTAAAAGTCTGAGGCAGTCGGACCTTGAGGACACGATCCGGAAAAACAACTGAGCAACCAACTGAATCCCCTTGTTTCGACCCATCCGTAAAAACAGCTACATAGTCGTGGTGCTCAGATAAAATAGCAGAAAATGCTGCATTAAAAACGGTGGCGGGAGTGCAATCTCTCTTGTACTGCAATAAATCGAAAATCACACGTGGCCTCTTCAGCAACCAGGGTGGCAGGCGGTTAAAACCCAGGATTTGGGGTTGTACAGACTCCACACCGAGGGACTGAAGCACACGTTGCACTCGTATCCCAAAAGGCAACGTAGCCCGGGGACGCCGGGAAAAAAGGCGGTCCAGAGGTGGATGGGCAACAAGACGGTGAGAAGGCGAGCTGGGAGCTGCAAGAAACTTACAAGCTTGGCGCACCAGCAGGAGCTGCCGCCTAATGGTCAGTGGCGGTTCACCAGCCTCAGCACAGAGGCTGGGTACGGGACTGGTCCGATAAGCACCCGTGGCCAGTCGAATCCCAGCATGGTGAACAGCGTCAAGGATCCGCAAATAAGACGGCCTCGCTGACCCATATACTGTGCACCCATAGTCCAGCCGTGAGCGCACGAAAGATCGATAAAACTGAAGGAGACGCGCCCTGTCCGCTCCCCAAGACCTGTGGCTGAGGCACTTGAGGATGTTCAGTGCCTTCAGCGTTCTGGCTTTCAAGTCGCGTAGGTGTGGCAACCATGACAACTTGGAGTCAAAAATTAGGCCCAGAAACCGCACTGTGTCTCCAAAATGTAGGACAGTATCCCCCATATGCTTGGCAGGCAACGTAAAAAGACGACGAGAACGATTAAAATGAACACAAACACACTTATCGGCAGAAAACCTAAAACCCGTCTTTGCAGCCCACTCCTCTAACCGCCGCACTGTTAGTTGCAATTGACGGCTCGCGGATGCAACACTAGAGGAGGAACAGAAAACAGCAAAGTCGTCCACAAACAAGGAGCACTGTACTGGACTCCTCACTGTAGACGTTATACTGTTGATTGCTATGGCAAAGAGAGTAACGCTTAAAACACTGCCCTGGGGGACACCGTTCTCTTGCTCAAAGCGATCAGACAGTGTGTTACCAACGCGGGTCCGAAAAAACCGCTGAGACAGGAAAGACCGAATGAAAATGGGGAGGCGGCCACGAAAGCCCCATTGATGCAGTTGTGCAAGAATACAGTGTCTCCAAGTAGTATCATATGCCTTACTGATATCAAAGAAGATACCGATACAGTGATGCCGACGGAGGAAAGCCTGCTGAATAGCCGCCTCGAGGAGGGTCAGGTTGTCGACTGTGGACCGAAATTTTCGGAATCCACAATGAAAGGGGCTAAGGAGCTGTCTGGTCTCTAGCAGCCAGACCAGACGACGGTTAACCATCCGTTCCAGGGTCTTTCCGACACAGCTTGTCAAGGCGATACTACGATAACTAGTGGGACATGTGCGCTCCTTTCCTGGTTTGAGGAGAGGGATGAGGATTGTCTCCCTCCACGAGGTGGGGAGCACTCCTGTCTGCCATATGAGATTAAAACATTCGAGGAGGATTTCCTTTGACGCCGCTGGCAGATGGCGAAGCATGGAGTACCGGATGCGGTCGTAACCTGGTGCAGTGTCAGAAGTCGCAGTAAGTGCCGATTCAAGTTTCCACATGGAGAAAGGGGAGTTGTAGGCCTCAGAACTGTTCGACCGAAAGTCCAACTTCGCTCGTTCGACAGTCGCACGGTAGCGACGAAATGCTGGATCCTGGGTTGCAGTGGCAGTACTTTGTGCAAAATGCTCTGCCAGCGTCTGAGCAATGGCTCTGGGAATTGTTTGGAGGCATCCCTGGTTCAGGACTGCAGCTATTGGTAGACGGCTGCGTTTACCGGAAATCCTCCGGATGGCTTCCCATACTTTTGAGGAACAAGTGGAACGGTTGATGGAGTCCCGGAACTCTTGCCATGACCTTTTCTTGCTCTCTTTAATGACACGGCGTGCCCTGGCTCTCGCGACGCGAAAGGCGGTAAGATTGACTGCTGTTGGGCGGCATTTAAATCGGCGAAGAGCCGCACGCCTGTCCCGGATGGCTGAACGGCACTCATCCGTCCACCAAGGCACAATGCGCCGCTTAGGAGGGCCAGAAGACTGTGGTATGGACAGGTCAGCAGCATGATGGATCACAAGTGTGATGTGATCCACCCATTCCTGTACGCTGTTGTGGCGTTCAAGGCAGCCAATCGAGTGAACAGAGGCCAGTTAGCCCTGCCAATCATCCACGATGGCGGCCTCTGCTCCAGCAATACACCATCCAGGAGATGAATGCGGATGGGGAAGTGATCGCTGGAATGAAGGTCGTCAATGACCTCCCAGTGAACAGAGTCGGTGAGGGCGGGAGAGCAGAAAGATAGGTCAATGGCTGAGAATGACCCAGTAGCGGCAGAGAAATGAGGTGGAGTACCTGTGTTGAGGATGCACAACACTTGAGATGTTAGGAGGCTCTCCAAAATTCGACCTCGAGTGCAAAGAGAAGTGGAGCCCCACAGCACATGATGGGCATTGAAGTCTCCCAGGAGGAGAAAGGGGCGGGGGAGTTGGTCGATAAGATCTGTGAGAGCGTCTAAGGTCATTGCATCCAGAGGGGGTAAATAAAGGGAGCAAACAGTAAGCCTTCGACGGGAATGAATTTCAACTGCAACTGCTTGCAGGTCAGTATCCAGGGGGAGAGCAGAGGAGTGGTGGTCATTATTGACAAACACGGCGACTCCGCCTTTGACTCTGTCTCCAGTCAGGTCATCTTTGCGATACAACGTATAGCCCCTGAGTACAGGAGCATCAGATGGTTTTAGATGTGTTTCCTGCAAACACAAGCACAGGGGGCGTTGCCATGCTAGGAGGTGCAGTTCCTCCACATGTGACCGGAATCCATTCATGTTCCACCGTATAATGGGAGCCATCGATCAGGGTGGGAGGACCTTCAGTCTCACTTTCTGTCGGGGAGGAGAGCCCACAACAGGTGGACGCTCAGTGTTGGGGCGAGATGATTGCCCCAGTCTGACATCAACCTCCATCGCCTCTGAAGAGGAGTCGAGAGAGACGTCAGAAAGAATGACATCAACATCAGCAGACTGTAGAACTTCAGTCTCCTTTAGCGGTCGAGTCTTCACCTTTGGTTTGGGCTTCGATTTTCTGGCCTGAGGTGGCAGTGGAGCCAAAACCTCAGAAGCAGTAGGGGGTGTAGCAGCGCTGGGCATTGCACAAGACTGGACCTGGGAAGGGGCAGGAAGTTCCATGACGTCAGCTACCACGGCCTGGCCAGAAGGCCGGGGAGGAGCAGCAGGCTTCACAGGAACAGCAGCAGCACACGTACATTGACAAACGCAGGTGCTAGTGCTGACAGTAGCAACCTCCGTTTGTGTAGCAGCATCAGTTTTCAAGACTGGCTGTTTCAGAACGGAAGAAAAGGATCAGCGAACGTGGGCGGCTGCAGGGACTTGTAAATTTTCTTTGCCTCACCGTACGGGATGCGTTTGGTGGTTTTAAGTTCCTGGATCTTCCGTTCCTCAAGGAAAACTCTACATTCCCTACTCCACACAGGGTGATCCCCAGAGCAGTTGACACACTAGGGAGGAGAGGAGCAACCAACTCCCTCATGGGCGGCTTTACCACAGTTCCCGCAAGTGGCTTCCCCTTTACAGCCGAGAGTAGTGTGTCCAAAGCGTTGGCATTTAAAACACCGCATGGGGTTGGGGTAATAAGGCCGTACACTGAGACGTAGGAAACCTGCCTTCACATGCTCGGGCAATTTGGTGCTGTTAAACGTAAGGATAAACGAGTCAGATTTCATGAGAGCACCATCCACCCGTTTCATAACGTGTTGCACGTCGACAATTCCTTCCCGGGACCATTCAGCCTTCAGTTCGTCTTGGGGAATGTCAACGAGATCTCTGCAAGTCACAACACACTTGCTGTAGTTCAAGGTGTTGTGAAATTCAGTCTCTATCGCAAACTTCCCAAGAAATTGTGCCTTCTGAAGGTTCTGAACTTGCTGGAAGCTAGATGTTTCAACCAGCAAGTGCCATTGCGCAAGCGCTTTACAGACTTTAACGTGCCAGCAATACCCTCTAAGCCCTTCTGTATATAAAATGGCGAAACTTTTTCAAGACTCCCATCTTTTCTTTTAATTATGAGAAACACATTCTGGGAAGCAGCATGCGTTCTGTTACTAGTACCGAAATCAGGAGGACTGGCTACACGAGCCCTCTTGTTAGATTGGGTGTTAGAACCTACCAGCGGCCCACCCTTTCCGCTGGGAGGAGGAGAAGAAAAGTTCGAGGGTTCCATCTAGATCCCACGAGCAGCTAGGGAACTAGAAGTCCACCTAGACAGAGCCCCGCGTGCCTAGGTAAGCCTTATACAACTGAGGTGTGGCAGGTTCCCCAGAGGTTGCCCGCTAACGACTGTTCCACCTCAACAGCCATGCATCTCATCGGCGCGCAGCACACCTTGAGATTGAGGTTTTTTTTTATAGAGGTTTATTCCATCCTCGCGATCCGGGCGGTCAAGCCAAGATCCCCATTCCCTGAGACACACAACGTTCCACCGCCGCGCCGCACGGTGGTCGCTGAAGGATGCTCAGAGCTTACGGTGACAGGGGACTGGCGGCACTTACCAGTCCCCAGCTCAGGAACCCCGGGGTCGCCAAGCCCGTACCCAGCAAATGAATGCTGAGACCCTGGGGGCTATACATAGGAAGCGGCTACACGGGTAGCATGTAAAACACAGTAATGTAGTTGTAGAAGCGATCGGTATTGTAGCCATAAATTGTCGTAGCTGTATTGGGAAAGAACCACAGCTCCAGGCCCTAATAGAAGGCACTGAAGCTCATTTAGTTATAGATACGGAAAGCTGGCTAAAGCCGGAAATAAGTTCAACCGAATTTTCTTCAAACGACCTAACAGTGTTCAAAAAGGATAGATTAAATACAGTTGGTGGTGGAGTATTTGTTGCTGACAGATGTAGTTTACCTTGTAGTGAAATTGATGCAGATAGTTCCTGCGGAATAGTATGGGTAGGGGTTACACTTGACAATCTGACTAAATTATTAACTGGATCGTTTTACCTACCCCAAGACTCAAAAGATATAGTTGCTGAACAGTTAAAAAAAAAAAAAAACTTGAGTCTCATTTCAGATAGGTATCCCACTCATAAAATTATAGTCGATGGCGTCTTCAATCTACCATCGATATGATGGAAAAATTTTACGTTGAAAGCCGGTGGCAGGCATAAAACATCATCCGAAATTGTATTGAATGCTTTCTCACAAAATTATTTTGAACAACTAGTTCATGAGCCCTTTCGAAGCATGAAAGGTTTCGAAAGCATACTTGAACTCTTAGCAACAACTAATCCTAGACAAATAGGGAGTCTCATGAAGATTACAGGGGTTAGCGGCACAAGTCAGTTGCTGCTAGGCTGAATACCGTAACACCTACAACCATCAAAAAGAAACGCAAAGTTCATCTGTTTAAAAAAGCTGATAGAAATGCTCTTAACGCCTTTTTAAGAGACAGTCTCGACTCCTTCCGATCTGATCAAGTAAGGGTACAAAATATGTGGAATGATTTCAAAGAGATAGTATCGACAGAACCGACTGCGGACCTTTGGTGCAGAGCCGGGTGGAGGGTCTGAATCAGAGGCTCAGACGGTTTTGCGACCGCGTTGGCTGCAGATTCCTTGACTTGCGCCATAGGGTGGTGGGGTTTCGGGTCCCGCTGAATAGGTCAGGAGTTCACTACACTCAGCTGGCGCTTACACGGGTAGCGGAGGCTGTGTGGCGTGGACTGGGCGGTTTCTTAGGTTAGAAGGACTCGGTAAAGTACGGGGTGGGTTGCAATCTCAAAGGGTGCATGGCAAATACAGGACGTGCTTGGATCAAGGAACAATCGGAATTGTAGTTGTAAATTGTTGTAGTTGTGCTGGGAAAGTCCCTGAGCTTCAAGCACTAATAGAAAGCACAGATGCTGAAATCGTTCTAGGTACAAAAAGCTGGCTAAAGCCTGAAATAAGTTCTGCAGAAATTTTTACGAAGTCTCAGACGGTGTTCAGGAGAGATTGATTAGGCAGAATTGGTGGTGGAGTGTTTGTGTCTGTCAGTAGTGGTTTATCTTTTAGTGAAGTCGAAGTAGATACTCCGTGCGAATTGGTATGGGTGGAGGTTATACTTGACAGCCGAACTAAGTTAATAATTGGCTCCTTCTACCGACCCCCAGACTCCGATCATATAGTTGCTGAACAGTTCAGAGAAAATTTGAGTCTCGTAATAAATAAATACCCCACTCATACGGTTACAGTTGGTGGGGACTTCAACCTTCCCTCGATATGTTGGCAAAAATACTTGTTCAAACCCGGTGGTAGGCGGAAAACATCTTCCGAGATTGTCCTAAATCCTTTCTCCAAAAATTATTTCGAGTAGTTAGTCCACGAACCCACGAGAATTGTAAATGGTTGCGAAAACACACTTGACCTCCTAGCCACAAACAATCCAGAGCTGATAGAGAGCATCATGACTGATACAGGGATTAGTGATCACAAGGTCGTTGTAGCTAGGCTCAATACAGTTTCTTCCAAATCCACCAGAAACAAACGTAAAATAATTTTATTTAAAAAAGCGGATAAAGTGTCACTAGAAGCCTTCCTAAGAGACAATCTCCATTCCTTCCGAACTGACTATGCAATGTAGACGAGATGTGGCTCAAATTCAAAGATATAGTAGCAACAGCAATTGAAAGATTCATACCTCATAAATTGGTAAGAGATGGAACTGATCCCCCGTGGTACACAAAACAGGTCCGAACGCTGTTGCAGAGGCAACGGAAAAAGCATGCGAAGTTCAGAAGAACGCAAAATCCCGAAGATTGGCTAAAATTTACAGACGCGCGAAATTGGGCACGGACCTCAATGCGAGATGCCTTTAATAGGTTCCACAACGAAACATTGTCTCGAAATTTGGTAGTAAATCCGAATAAATTCTGGTCGTATGTAAAGTACACAAGCGGCAAGACGCAATCAATACCTTCGCTGCGCAGTGCCGATGGTACTGTTACCGACGACTGTGCCGCTAAAGCGGAGTTATTGAACGCAGTTTTCCGAAATTCCTTCACCAGGGAAGACGAATGGAATATTCCAGAATCTGAAAGACGAACAGCTGCTAGCATGAGTTTCTGAGAAGTAGATACCTTAGGGGTTGCGAAACAACTCAAATCGCTTGATACGGGCAAGTCTTCAGGTCCAGATTGTATACCGATTAGGTTCCTCTCAGACTACGCTGATACAATAGCTGCCTACTTAGCAATCATATACAACCGCTCGCTCACCGATAGATCTGTACCTACAGATTGGAAAATTGCGCAGGTCGCACCAGTGTTTAAGAAGGGTATTAGGAGTAATCAATCGAACTACAGACCTATATCATTGGCGTCGGTTTGCAGTAGGGTTTTGGAGCATATACTGTATTCAAACATTATGAATCATCTCGAAGGGAACGATCTATTGATACATAATCAGCATGGTTTCAGAAAACATCGTTCTTGTGCAACGCAGCTAGCTCTTTATTCGCACGAAGTAATGGCCGCTATCGACAGGGGATCTCAAGTTGATTCCGTATTTCTAGATTTCCGGAAAGCTTTTGACACCGTTCCTCACAAGCGACTTCTAATCAAGCTGCGGGCCTATGGGGTATCGTCTCAGTTGTGAGACTGGATTCGTGATTTCCTGTCAGGAAGGTCGCAGTTCGTAGTAATAGACGGTAAATCATCGAGTAAAACTGAAGTGATATCAGGTGTTCCCCAGGGAAGCGTCCTGGGACCTCTGCTGTTCCTGATCTATATAAATGACCTAGGTGACAGTCTGAGCAGTTCTCTTAGGTTGTTCGCAGATGATGCTGTAATTTACCGTCTAGTAAGGTCATCCGAAGACCAGTATTAGTTGGAAAGCGATTTAGAAATGATTGCTGTATGGTGTGGCAGGTGGCAGTTGGCGCTAAGTGTGAGGTGATCCACATGAGCTCCAAAAGAAATCCGTTGGAATTCGATTACTCGATAAATAGTACAATTCTCAAGGCTGTCAGTTCAACTAAGTACCTGGGTGTTAAAATTACGAACAACTTCAGTTGGAAAGACCACATAGATAATATTGTGGGGAAGGCCAAGGTTGCGTTTCATTGGCAGGACACTTAGAAGATGCAACAAGTCCACTAAAGAGACACCTTACACTACACTCGTTCGTCCTCTGTTAGAATATTGCTGCGCGGTGTGGGATCCTTACGAGGTGGGACTGACGGAGGACATCGAAAGGGTGAAAAAAAGGGCAGCTCGTTTTGTATTATCACGTAATAGGGGAGAGAGTGTGTCAGATATGATACGCGAGTTGGGATGGGAGTCATTAAAGCAAAGACGTTTTTCGTCGCGGCGAGATCTATTTACGAAATTTCAGTCACCAACTTTCTCTTCCGAATGCGAAAATATTTTGTTGAGCCCAACCTACATAGCTAGGAATGATCATCAAAACAAAATAAGAGTAATCAGAGCTCGAACAGAAAAGTTTAGGTGTTCGTTTTTCCCGCGCGCTGTTCGGGAGTGGATTGGTAGAGAGATAGTATGATTGTGGTTCGATGAACCCTCTGCCAAGCACTTAAATGTGTATTTCAGAATAGTCATGTAGATGTAGAATTGAGAGATATATACCATATAAATTAACAAATGATGGTACTGAACGCACATAGTACACAAAACGGGTCAGAACGATGTTGCAGAAGCAACGAAAGAATCATGAGAAATTTTTAAGAACAGAAAATCACAAAGATTTGCAAAATTTTGCGGAAGTTGGAAATATAGCTCTTACTTCAATGCGAGCTGCTTCTAATAATTTCCACAACGAAACTCAGTATCGGAATCTGGCAGAAAACCCAAAGAGATTCTGGTCACACATAAAGTACTCCAGTAGCAAGACGCGATCAGTACCTTCTCTGTGCGATAACAACGGTGATGTAACTAATGACAATGTCCCTAAAGCAGAAATATTAAACACGTCACGGTTTTCCGAAACTCCTTCACCAAAGAAGACGAAGTAAATGTCCCTGAATTACAATCAAGAAGACTGCCAAAATGAGAAACATAGAAGTGAATATCCTCTGTGTAGCAAAGCGGTTTAAATCACTTAATAAAGCCAAGGCCTGTGGTCCATATTGTATACCAGTCAGGTTCCTTTCAGAGTATGCTGATACAATAGCTCCATATTTAGCAATCAGATACAACCGCTCGCTTATAGAAAGTTCCGTACCTAAATACTGGGAAATTGCTCAAGTTACACCAATACACAAAAACGGAGATAGGAGTAAGCCGCAGAATTACAGGCTAATACCACTAACGTCGATTTACAGTAGGCTTTTGGATCATATACTGTGTTCGAACATTAAGAATTACCTGGAGGAAAACTATTTATTGACACATAGTCCACTCGGATTCAGCGAAAATCGTTCTTGTGAAACACCTAGCTCTTTATAATGAATGCTATCAACAGGGGATGTCAAATTCATTCCATAGTTTTAGATTTCCAGAAGGCTTTTGACACCGTTCCTCACAGGCGTCTTCTAACCAAACTGCGTGCCTATGGAATATAGCCTCAGTTGTGCGACTGGATTCGTGTTTTCCTGTCACAAAGGTCACAGTTCGTAGTAATAGACTGAAAGTCATCCAGTAAAACAAAAGTAATAGCCGGAGTTCCCCATGGAAGTGTTATAGGCCCTCCATTGTTCATGAACTATATTAATGACCACAGGAGACAATCTGAGTAGCCCTATTAGATTGTTTGCAGATGATGCTGTCATTTACCGTCTAGTAAAGTCATCAGATGACCAAACCGAATATTGAAATGGTTTATGTAAGATATCTGTACGGTGCGAAACGTAACAGTCGACCCTGAAAGAAGAAAAGTGTAAAGTTAGTCACATGAGTACTAAAAGAAATCCGCTAACTTTCGATTACGCGATAAGTCACACAAATTTGAATGCTGTAAATACAATTAAATACATAGAGATGTAGTGTCGCGGAATAGTAAAGAGTTGAAAACGTGGAATATTGTCAAAGTTTCGTTGCCTATGCCGAGAGCCAGAGGCAGTAGGTTAGCCAAGAGGTAGGAGGATTGCGCGTATATCGGAATGTGTCGTCACGCAGGGGCAATGGCCTGGTTACGCACAACAGGCGAGAGAGAATTGCTTAGCACGCGGGTTTGTGTTAGACGGAGCCTTTCGTAGAGTGCAAGACAGAGGTATAGCGTCAGCAGTACTGCATTTCACAACTTCGCGTAAGTCTGCTGGAACAACACGTAACTCTGTCGCAAGAACACCTAAGGGGCGAGTACGACAGATGAATCAACAGTATAAGAGGAACGAATGCGGTCATTACAAACGAGCATGACGTCACGACGTCGCTCGTGCTTCCTTTAAATACGCCAGCTTTGATAGAAGCAAGAGACTCGCACTCGCAGTTAGACTGGCAGTTAGATGTGTACTGCGTCGCTGCGTAGCGCTCAGCTCGGTGATCGACATGTTAGTCTTTATTAAGGAGATGTTGCAGTAAGGGCGGCCCATCCAGCAGCAGACGTGAGGGGACAGTACCAGCTCTGGTCCTCTCTGCTGCCGCTGTCAATCATCAACCCAGGATTAGCAGACATCGCGCCAGACTCGCTCGCCGCCAATGCTGACCACATCAGCGAGTCGTCGTCGAGATCGTGCGGGGCCTAGGCCCTGTGCATCCTCCGACACAACCGGGTGAGCCGACGACGCTGGGGGACTGCAGCCCGTTCCGCCCGTCCACCGCGGTCGAGCCACCAGGAGGAGCAGGGAAGACGACGGGGTGGGATAGAGTACACTCCGCACTACGAGAACGCTTCTCGTGCCGACAGCGCCGGGACTCCAACCCGGAGCCATCCACGTGCAGCCGCTTGCTGTCCGCAGCCGAGCCGCCGCCCGGCCAGACGCCGCCAGCCACGCGCACCGAAGTAAAGACATTCCTCCGCAACGTCACAGCACGCGGCGCTGCGCTAGCAAGGCTGCGCGGCCCGCATCTGGTGTCGTCGCTAGGAGTCAGCAAGGACTCAGGGAAGGTCGTTGATATCACCAAGCCACATTGTACTCGGCAGGAGTAAAGATGTTATGAGTTAATAATGTTTCTTTGGCGTTTCTGACGCTTCTACAGCCATTTCCTAGCATCCTGACAACTGGAGAGATCACCACTCGGCCATCCAGTCCACCGTAGGCGACCGGGACCACCGGGGCGCCTATAGAGATTACAATTACATATAACCTAAATTGGAACGATCACATAGATAATGTTTTGGATAGAGCAAACAGAAGACTGCGATTCATTGGCAGAACACATAGAAGGTGCTACAGGTCTACTAAAGAGACTGCTTATACCACTCTTGACCGCCCAATTCTGGAGTATTGCTGTGAAGTGTGGGATCCGCATCAGGTGGGACTGACGGATGACATCGATGAAGTACAAAGAAGGGCAGCTCGTTTTGTACTATCGCGAAATAGGGGAGACGGTGTCACAGACATGATACGTGAGTTGGAGTGGCAATCATTAAAGCAAAGGTGTTTTTCGTTGCGATGGGAGCTCCTCATGAAATTTCTATCACCGGTTTTCTCCTCCGATTGCGAAAACGTTCCGTTGTCGCCCACCTACTTAGGGAAGAATGATCATCAGGATAAAATTAGAGAAATCAGGGCTCGCACTGTAAGATTTATGTGCTCGTGTTTCCCGCGCTCCTTTCGAAAGTGGATCGTTAGAAACACAGCTTGAAGGTGATTCATTAAACCCTCTGCCAGACACTTTATTGTGAATAGCAGATAATCACGTAGATGTAGATGTTGAAACCGATTTGAAAATTATTTAGACAAAGTATCTGTATGGTGCGAAATGTGACAGTTGATTTTAAATTATAAAAAGCGCGAAGCCATCCACATGAGTACTAAAAGGAAGCCGTGAAATTTCAGTTACACGATAAATCAGAAAAATCTAAGTGCTGTCAATTCAGCTACGTACTCAGGAAATTCAGTTATGAATAACTTAAATTAGATACATCATGTAGATCATATGGTAATGTTGTGGGGAAAGCAAACAAAAGAATGCGATTTATGGGTAGAACACTTAGAAATTGCAGCAGGTCTACTGTAGAGCCTGCCTACACTACTCTTGTCCGTCCTCTTCTGGAGCACTCTTGCGCGGAGTGGGATACGCGTGGGATACGATTTAAGGAGGACATCTAGAAAGTTCAATGAAGGCAGCTCGTTTTGTATTGTCATGAAATAATGGAGAAGGTGACACGGATATGATACGTGAATTGCGGTGGCTAGCATTAAAACAAAGGCGATTTTCCATTGCGGCAGGTTGTCCACACGATATTTGAGTCACCAACTTTCTGCTTCGAATGCGAAAATATTTTGTTGGTGACCACCTACACAGGGAGAAATGATCATCATAACAAAATAAAATAAACGGAAACGGAAATGAAACTGTAGAGGAATGGTTTGGTGAAGCCTCAGCCGGACACTTAATTGTGAACTGCATAGTAATTATGTAAATGTAGATGCTGGAATCGTTTCACGCTCTTCGTCGACTTACCATTATTTTAACGGCACACACAAGAGTACCAGGAAGGACGTGAATCACGGTTTGGAAACATTCAAAACGTGGTTTACAGGGGTTCCATCAGCAGCACTGCTATGGAACGTTCTCAGACTCTGATTAAACTAGCGAGCTGTACAGAGCATGGTTCCCTCCCAAGCCACCATCTATGTCTAACGTAACTCTGAGAGACGTTCACTTACTATGTTCAGTCACTGTATGTTTCTTGCTTTTGTTGTATTGAGATCTTAAAAGAGTTTTGCTTGTATTGAGATCTTAAAAGAGTTTTGCTTGTTATGTATCACAATGACGTGTTGAAACGTTATGATAACCTAGACTGACTGAGCATCAAAGGAATTGGAGACTGAGAAAGAAAGATTCCACTTTTGCTGAACATGCTCTCAATGAATGTTATTCATCTGATGTGAAATGCGATGGTCTTCATAAAGAAACTAAAGGGATAAAAGTAATGTATCTTGAAATGCTAGCCATCCAATCAAAGAATCCTTACCTGGTCCTTAATGAACAAACACAGTACCATTACTCACCCTTATTAAAGTAGCAGCCAGTTATTACTCCTCTCACCATTAGCTAATAAGGTGGTCATAACTGTTCCACTTCCACATAACATAGATATCTTCCTTCCTATCCCTTTATTCGGTCTCTTCATCACATTCACCAGCTTGTCCATATGATATAGTAGCCTGTGCCATTACTTACTTTCAGAATTTTTCGATTTTATCTACACACAAAGTTTTAATATTCCAATATACTACAATGTGAGACTGATTTGTTCAGTCTCTCTTTAGGTATTAGATCTTGCTTATGTTTTGTATCAATATAGTCATAAAATGTCACAAATCTCTGTAGAGATGTGAATTCTCGCTGAAGTTGTGTGGCCTGTCAGTTCAACACTAAGTCATCTCACGACCCCTAAGAAGCCGAAAGTCTTCTCATAACGAAGTAATAAATATTATTGTGGAACAATTGGGGTTGTTTGCGGGAGGAGTCCAGACAGCGAGGTCATCGGTCTCATCGGATTAGGGAAGGACGGGGAAGGAAGTCGGCCGTGTCCTTTCAAAGGAACCATCCTGGCATTTGCCTGGAGCGAATTAGGGAAATAATTGAAAACCTAAATTAGGATGGTCAGAAGTGGGATTGAACCGTCGTCCTCCAGAATGCGAGTCCAGTGTGATAGCCACTGCCTCACCTCGCTAGGTGTGGAACGTTAATACATTGTATTCAAGATATTAATTCTATGGTAGCCCTCTAATACAGAAGCGATTCTGCGTGCCATGGATTTGAAAAATTTCTCGATAACTATGTGGGGCAAACTGTCCAATCACATGACAGGCAATTCCGGTGTCTTACTGGCTGCTTGTATTTTGGCGCAGATATAGCATCCTATAGCTTCGGAGATGTGTTCCAATGAGCTCAGATCAGAAGAAATTTGTGGCTAAGACTTCAAAGTAGATTCACTGTAAAGCTCCACAAACATCCGTAGAACAATCCTGGTCATGTGATTCTAGTGCTAAATATCGCCGATGGGCCATCAAGCATGAGGGGATGCACGTGGTCCACAATACTGTTAAGCAGTATACAGTTGTCGTGGTGCCTTCAATTACTTCCGAAGGTCCCATGGAAATCCAGGCGATTGTCTCACATGGAGCATTCTCTATGAGGAGATGTATATTTGAGTAGCCGTTCGTCTGAATGACGGTGTATCTAGACACGAAAATCGACCTAGTGTAGCAAGTAACATGTTTTATCCAACCAAGTTTCAAATTTCCATTAATCCATGATCCAGTTTGATGATACCTTGCTCACTGCCATCATAACTGCCCATCTAATTGGGTCAGCTTAGGAACATGTAGGTTTTGTCTTCTTTCGCTCCCCCCCCCCTCCCCCCTCCGTAAGTACAACAACGTTCGCTGAAATGGATCTTCCAAAGCACTGGTATTGTAATTTGTCGTCAGATAGCTCATAGATCATCAACTATTCTGTTTTAAGAGAGGGAGATATCCGTGTTCGGTGCTCACACGTGGATATCCTAAACATTTTCCTCAAATCATCGATCGAGTTATTTTAGGTACTGTGCCGCGTCATTGTACCTATAATAACAGCTGAAATACCGACGCTTTAGCCTCCGTGAAGAGGACGGCCGCAAGTAGGTCGAAACGTCGGCACTTAGCTGTTTTAGTAGATACAATGACGCGGCCCAGTACTTAAAATTATATGTCCAGAATTTACTGCTCTAGTACAGCTTTGTGTATACAAACATCACTTGTAATAGACGTTTCTCCTAGAATGAGATAAATAAATTATTGTTGAGTGATGTGACCAAGAGCATCAGCACTGTTGACAATTCCTTCACATTACCCAGAAAATAAGTCACCTGCTGGTAGTTATGTCTAGAGCTATGATTTTGGCATGTTTGTATGACAGTGCGAATGTAAGAGGTAAGTGCACATTTAACTAATTTGGGAATATGTATGCATACATTTTACTCTTTCAGCAATGATTCTTGAAATACAAATATTTCACCATGATGCTTTGAGAAGTAGAGAAAGAACCGCGCAAATTTCGCTTTTATTGTTGGTTGTGTATAAGGATTGTTATGCACCATTCTTCTAAATCCATAAAAGGGCTCCGAAAGATGAGTACTTAACTGTCAGCAATGAGCGATTCCTAAAAAAGTATAAACAATATTCAGTACAACAGTTGAAAATAAACTACGTAGTGTTCCATAATCATGTGGAAAGTATTTAAAGTTCGGTGTGTCCGTCGCATCATTAAAACTCGATATGGTTCCTACTATGTTACAAACGTAGCGGTCTACCGTAACGATAAGATTTCAAAGAATTAAAAACTTTCATTTTCACTTAACTTTCAAATTTCTAGCTAGTGTTCTGTTACTCGTCATTTCTGAAGCGTGAGCAATAGGGGACGGAGTATTACAGTGCCGAAGGAAAAGAGCAGTACATTTTATTTCCTTCGACACTGGGTTGCTGTAAATCCTACTCTAACAACTGGTGGAAACACAGTATTGTGCCAAGCATGAGAGAAACACCTAAGTTTTATTTTTGTATTTTCAGAATATTTTAAAAATCAGTACAAATTTTGAGTAAGTGATTGTTGTTTTTATTTATGTACAGTAAACTGACTTCATGTTTATAACATTGTTACAGGAGAGTTGCGACCAAAATATCTCGATTTTGTAACATTCACAAACAGCTGGTCATAGAAATGCTGATAATACAAACGTTTCCAAGGCCCAAACAACTTGACCAACAGAATTTTTGCAACAGAAGTGGAAATGATGGCAATGAGAATTTTTCTAAGGATATCTTCAAGGCTTTAGTTTCAGTTCGTATACCTTCGAATAAGTTAATGTAGAATTTTAAACTTTCCCTGAGCACATTGCGAACGAAAGTTCTGGATGAATCAGCAATAAGTAAAAACTATTACGGGGAAATATATGTAATGAAATTAGTTTATGTGTCAACAAAATCCCGCCCCACGTTATTTTGAGCTTTATAAAAACTTATCATTTCTTTAAAACTTTTAAATGTGTTACACAAACATATTTTAAATTGAAAATATGAAACTATGCGTGATCTGTAGTGACATGGAGATTTAGTTTACTTTATGATCAAGAAACGTAATTTTTATAATTTTTTTAAAAAACTTGCTCCCCCCCCCCTTTCAAAGTCAGATCACGAATTACACCTAAAGTCTTCACTAATTTTCAATAAAATAATTCGTTCCAGATAATATGAGAAATAAGTGACGGTATCGGTGACTCAAACTTTTGGTTATCTGTAGAAGAAACAGTCGATTCGTGTAGGAGATTCATTGTCAACACCGTCGTGGGAAAAATGCTGGAATCTGAAACTAGAGCAGCCCACCTCATTGTCTCCAGTGTACTCGATGAAACAAATCATTCAAGAATTGCTAGGGTTGTTCGTGTAGCACTACGCGTTTTGTGACCTGCGTAGATGCAGGAAGATGCCTCATTAAAAGTGCTACAACTATGAAGTTATTTTACCCTAAGGCAGTTCATATGAATTTCTTAGCATATGGTCTTCACAATTTGGCAGAGGAAATTCGAGTGAATTTTCCAAAATAAGTGCCTTAATTTTCTCTCAGCTCAAAAAAAAAAATGGCTCAAATGGCTCTGAGGACAATGGGACTTAACATCTGTGGTCATCAGTCCCCTAGAACTTAGAACTACTTAAACCTAACTAACCTAAGGACATCACACACATCCATGCCCGAGGCAGGATTCGAACCTGCGACCGTAGCAGTCGCGCGGTAATTTTCTCTCAGAAAGAAGTGTTTGTGAAGGCACCATATAGAGAGAAACTATATACTTATATGATGCGGGTTACTCGTTTACCCCAGAGCCAATCCTCACGAGATGGGGAACATGGTTTGAAGCAGTGAAAATTTAGTAGATGTGAAGAAGATCCTCGAGGTGATGGAAAAAATGTAACGGGAAGTATTCCTGCTGCTGATAGTGTTTGCAATACGATGAGTCTTCAGGGTAAAATTGTGTTTATTGAAACCTGTTTTAGTAACCTCTCAGGCGCAGTCACATGTTTGGAGGAAAAAAAGGATGCCTCTCTCTTCTTCCTGTAGGTATATGGAACAGCTGTTTCTGGAGACATACCAGGAGAAACGGGTAAGTGTCTTTGTAACAAAACTGAGAAAACTGAAACAAGGAATCAGGGCCTAATGTTTCTTACGGAGGTGAGTAAGGTACTACAAGTGAAACGTCCCCTTAGAAAAATTAATGGATTATTGTGCTGATAAACATCTTATGTTATTGGCTTTTCAAACAGCTGAGCAAAACTGAACGTACCCAGACATTCACTAAAGTGACACGCAATATTTTTAGCGCAACGCAATCTGACTTTCAGTAATCGCTACAAAAGAATGGCCCTGACTGACAATAATCTATACCTTTCATGAATTCTTATCTCACAAAAATCTTCGTTACTCGAACTACTGCAATACAGCCAGCGCCAATACTGCCAGCTAAATAAAAGATTCTAACTACTGAAGGCACTAACGACTGATAGATATAGTTAGCAAATGAAAGATTTTGATAGAGAACAATGTATTTACCTTAATAGTGTTAATAAGTCATTATATATATATATATATATATATATATATATATATATATATATATATATATATATATATATCAGTCCATGATATTCAGTATTACAAATTTACTCTTTCTGATGGACACACGTCCAGATCGTACGCTCTCAAAATTCCGCCATCTCTCTCCTCACATCCACCACTGCTGAACACAGAGCGCTGCGTGGCGTTACCAATAAAAAACCGAAACAGCCTACTTACACAAGGAGAATCTGTAAAACAACTTAATGTACAGTTTGTAAGTGATAAATCTCGGTATAGTCAAGTGACTTCCTGTGAAATAGAGAGAATATTCCCTTAATAAAAAAATAAAAAAAAACATTTAAGTGAGACAAGAAAACTTGTTCTTCCAGAAAACTGTGAAAAATGTTGAATTTTTTATAGCAATAAGAATAACCAATGCTGAAACAGAATGAAAGAGAGAGGGATAGAAACAGAGAGAGAGAGAGACAGACAGACAGACAGCCAGAGAGAGAGAGAGAAAGAGACAAGAATAAATATTAATTTGTCAATGACTGAGTTTAAGAACAAATTTACAAGTTAATTATTTCTACAAGGGTAACAAAAGTGAGATGGTTGAAATAATATATTATTTTTAAGCATATTTAACAGGTATTTAGTGCATGGATGCATGTTTATATTCACAGTATATGAGTGCATGTAAGTCGGAGCTCTCTAGTTAAGACTGTTGTTGGTGTATCACGTGGGAGGGAAATCACTGTGGAGAAGTTGGACGAGCCACTAATTAGCGACAACTGGGTGCCGTGTCGCCGGGGCTTGTCTTCTCCTATAACAGCCCCGGCAAGAAATGGCGCCGCAGAGCCTCAGCAGATTAGGAGGCGATCCGAGAGACCGGCGTCCCGGAAGTCGACCGGATGGGTGGGCTAAGGCGGCGGAAGTGGGAAGCGGCGCCTGGCTCTGGCCACGCCACGCCACGCCAGGTCCTCCCCGCCCAGACACGGGTAATTAATTACGGCGCGCGTCCGCCACCTCCGCCTACCCCCCTTCCCTATCGCTACCTCTGGCGCGATCAGCTCGCTTTGATTGCCTGCAAATCGATACTGCGCGCAGGGTCCGCCTGTGTATCGCAGCGCCAATAAGAGCTACAGAAGGGCCTCTGGTCCCCTACAGCCCTAAAGACAACGTACCAGCCTCCTCGTCACCAGAGCTGCGGCCAGTCCTCAATGTTGATACAGACCATATGCACTCTTTTTCCATTTCAGTAGAGTATTACAAGGTATGTCGCAGTTTGAAAGTATACGACAGTATGCGGCGGAGCGGTGTTATAAAGTTCTTTAGCACTGAGTGAAGCAAGCTGCAAATTAATGTACACCTACCTCAGTTCAGCGTTCGTTCACCATCCATTGCTGTGCATTCGTAGGTACTATGTAGACGATGTTAAATGCTGCGTTGTTGAAGAAAACCATCGTCCATACTTACGATAGCATAGTCCGCGTAACTCAGGTAACAAAATAAACCTGTAAATCTCTAGTAATAACCGGCAAAAGTGGATGCTCCCTATCTTCATTAAAAATGTCAGCTTCCGGATACTAATGTTTTTATTGTCTTTTAGTTATGGTGTCAACAAGCCCATGTTTACATCGATAGCTCATCTAATACTAGTTCATGCAACTTATATCACACACAAGACAACCAGAAAAGTACTACGTCCAACCAGAAATATTACGAGATTAATACAGTCAATACTCTGCTACGAAATGAGTTTCACACTCGGTCCTTTTCAGTGGATTCTTCAAAGGAAGATGCTCGCCAAAAAATGTTCTGTAAATGCACGCTGAACACGCTACACAGAATTCTTCACAAAGCCGATAGTTTCTTACGTGGTTTTCTCTACAACAAACACTCCAAAATCTCCCAAACTTCACAGAACTGTCCGTAAATGCATCTCCTTGCACGGCGATATAAACCGAACGCTAAAGACGACCACTTCTTCATTTCACAAATAACTTTTTGGGACACATCTAACATGACGTTCTTCTCCGGCAGCTAGTCCATGACTCTCTGATTGCCGTTGCTTTCAGTGCAAAACGAACTGCCAATCAGAGCAATCTTTCAGGATCATCTTCGCGCTTAAACTGATGTACTCCAGTCTAAATACGCAGATGCATTTACGTCATTTTATGGTGCAAATGTTAACAAAAGCTCCACAAAACCAAACAAAACGAAAACTAAGAGAAAACTATGTTTGAAATATACTTTAGAACTGATTATCCTCTTATTACCTTTCTGGCTGCCTTATTACTTACTTCTGTAACTTGCTAGTTACATAAGGTGTAATACAATATAGAATTGAAATTTGACATATGTCCCACATACACACTCACATTCACTCTCATTTACTCTCACCCTAACACAAAATATTAATATTAACTTTTAAACTGTTATTTTCCTTACGAAAAAGAAATTATCGGAAGGTTAGAATTGAAAATCTTTATAAAATAAATCAGCACAATGAGAGTGCTATTACTGTTTTCAAAAAACAAAAGATATGTAAACTGTTATTGTTACCATCTGAATTTACTTTCTTAAGCGTCGGTTAAGTACTTTTTCAATGGGTTTTTTATATCTCCGAATCTACTATAGGTAGCGGTATCGTATTTTGACACAAAGTTCGTCTGAATAACAAAAGGTCATATACCAAATTTGGAATAAAACAGATAATATTTAACATTGTTATTTAGTTTCTTAGGTGAGGTTAATAAGTGATTTTAGTACGCGCTACAGGGAGCATTCTCATGGTCCGGTTTAGAGACAGGTGTGGCTATAACGCTTACAGCAGGCCACAAGTCGGCCGCCGCCGAGTGCTACTATACTGCATGCTTCCAAAACAGCTTGCCATAATGTAACAAAACCTACTCCAAAAATCTGCAGTCGCGTAATAGCTACGATGCTACAAGTAGTAAAAGAAACACTGTAAGAGTGAAAATGAGTCTAAAAATGAGCCGTTTACGACTTAGTTGCGACTGTTTGACATAGAGCTGCAAATGTTTAAATTCAGCCTCCCATGTAGATCTTGCAGTCTGCACTACTTTGATCGCTGTCATACTTACTTAAGATCAAGATCTGTGTGTCTGGAGCATTTTTTCTTTTTTTTCTTTGTTTTTTGGGGTCATCGGTCTTCTGACTGGTTTGATGCGGTTCTTTTGTACCATGGAAGTCAATCTCTCGTGTCTTGACAGATATCCTATCATCCTGTTCCTTCTCCTTGCCAGTTTTTCCCACGTATTCCTTTCCTCTCCCATTCTGCGTAGAACCACCTCATTCCTTACCCTGTCAGTCCACTACAGTCTCAACATTCGTTTTTAGCACTGAATGTCAAATGCTTCGATTCTCTTCTGTTTCGGATTTCCCACAGTCCATGTTTCACTACCATACAATGCTGTGCTCCAAAAGTACATTGTCAGAAATTTCTTCCTCAGATTAATGCTTACATTTGAAACTAACAGATGTGTCTTGGTCTGGAATGCCCTTTTTGCCAGTCCTAGTCTGCTTTTGATGTCCTCCTCGCTCTGTTCATCATGGGTTACCTTGCTGTTTATGTAACAGAATTTCATAACTTCATCTACGTCGTGACCATCAATCCTGATGTTCAGTTCCTCGCTGTTCTCGTTTCTGTTACTTCTCAATACTTTTGTCTTTCTTCGATGTACTCTCAGTCCATATTCTTTACTCATTAGACAGTTCCTTCCCTTCAGAAAATCGTGTAATTGTTCTTCACTTTCACTGAAAGCAACCTTGTCATTAGCGAATAATATCATTAATATCCTTTCACCTTGAATTTTAATTCCACTCCTGATCCTTACTTTTATTTCCATAATTGCTTCTGAGATGTACAGATTGAACACTAGCGGCGAAACACAATGTCCTAGTCTTACACCTTTTTTAATCCGAGCACTTCGTTCTTGGTCGTCCACTCTTATTATTCCCCCTTTCCACATATGCGCTCTCTCCCCCGAATTAAACAGTGGAGTCCCTGTTGAACTCCTAATGTTACCACCCTTCCTTTTAACTTCACCAATTGTTGCTTTGACTTTCCGATATGCTGAGTCAGTCTTCCCGACAATAATTTCGTTTTCGATTTCTTCGCATTTTTCTTGCAGTCATTTTGTCCTAGCTTCCCTGCATTTCGTATTTATTTCATTCCTCAGTGTCTTTTATTTCCGTATTACTGAATTGCTCTGAACATTTTTATAATTCAAGTATTTCTTCTGTTACCTGTGGTGTCTTCGCAGTTATCTGATTTGTACCAATGTTGTTCTTTCCAACTTCTGTGACTACTCTTTATAGAGATGTCTATTCCTCTTCAACTGCACTGTCTACTGAGCTATTCCTTAATGCTGTATCTATAGTCTTAGAGAACTTCCAGCGTATCTCGTCATTACTTAGTATTCCTGTATCCCACTTCTTTGCGTATTGACTCTTCCTGTCTAATTTTTAAACTTCAACCAACTCTTCATCACTGCTACATTGCGATTTGTGTCTACATCTCGTCCTGGGTACGTCTTCGAATCTAGTATCTGATTTCAGAACCTCTGTCTGCCTATGATGTTATGGAACTGAAATCTTTACATATCGCTCATCCTTTTCCAAGTGTAACTCCTCCTCTGGTGTTCTTGAACATTCTTCTTCTTCTCTCTCATTCCGTGTTCCGATCTCATATTCTCCTGTAAGCTTTTCTTCTACTCCGTCTCCTACAACACTATTCCAGTTCCCCCTGACTACTAGATTTTCATCTCCATTCACATACTGTGTTCTCTAGCTCTTCTAAAGCTTACGATGTTGGCGTATATCGATTCTGATAAGATCAACCCTTTTCACTGAAATGTTAGAGTAACACACACTTTGTCCTATCTTCCTATTGATAATGATGTGGTGTGTGTGCTGTAAAGACCTTCAGTACACACACCATCAGATTATTTGACTTGTCGCTCTAACGAAGTAGGCGAGTGTCACCAATATGTATAATGGTCTTATCGTGGCGTGTTTATGTTCTGCCGTTAGGTCAGACGGTAGAAATGCCACTTGCACGTTTAGTGTAGCAGATTCACGATGACCAGCTTTAAACAGAACTTGATTAATTTTCACACACATTTATTAAAATAATAACAAGCATAACAATTACTTTACTTGGTTCTGGATGCTATTTACAATTGACAATGTGGTATTGGTACGTTAATCTTGTTGTTGTTGTGTTGTTGTGGTCTTCAGTCCTGAGACTGGTTTGATGCAGCTCTCCATGCTACTCTATCCTGTGCAAGCTTCTTCATCTCCCAGTACCTATTGCAACCTACATCCTTCTGAATCTGCTTAGTGTATTGATCTCTTGGTCTCCCTCTACGATTTTTACCCTCCACGCTGCCCTCCAATGCTAAATTTGTGATCCCTTGATGCCTCAGAACATGTCCTACTTCTTCTAGTCACGTTGTGCCACAAACTTCTCTTCTCCCCAATCCTATTCAATACCTCCTCATTAGTTACGTGATCTACCCACCTTATCTTCAGCATTCTTCTGTAGCACCACATTTCGAAAGCTTCTATTCTCTTCTTGTCCAAACTATTTTTCGTCCATGTTTCACTTCCATACATGGCTACACTACATACAAATACTTTCAGAAACGACTTCCTGACACTTAAATCTATACTCGATGTTAACAAATTTCTCTTCTTCAGAAACGATTTCCTTGCCATTGCCAGTCTACATTTTATATCCTCTCTACTTCGACCATCATCAGTTATTTTACTCCCTAAATAGCGAAACTCCTTTACTACTTGAAGTGTCTCACTTCCTAATCTAATCCCCTCAGCGTCACCCGATTTAATTAGACTACATTCCATTATCCTCGTTTTGCTTTTGTTGATGTTCATCTTATATCCTCCTTTCAAGACACTGTCCATTCCGTTCAAACTGCTCTTCCAAGTCCTTTGCTGTCTCTGACAGAATTACAATGTCATCGGCGAACCTCAAAGTTTTTACTTCTTCTCCATGAATTTTAATACCTACTCCGAATTTTTCTTTTGTTTCCTTTACTGCTTGCTCAATATACAGATTGAATAACATCGGGGAGAGGCTACAACCCTGTCTCACTCCTTTCCCAACCACTGCTTCCCTTTCATGTCCCTCGACTCTTATAACTGCCATCTGGTTTCTGTACAAATTGTAAATAGCCTTTCGCTCCCTGTATTTTACCCCTGCCACCTTCAGAATTTGAAAGAGAGTATTCCAGTTAACGTTGTCAAAAGCTTTCTCTAAGTCTACAAATGCTAGAAACGTAGGTTTGCCTTTTCTTAATCTTTCTTCTAAGATAAGTCGTAAGGTTAGTATTGCCTCACGTGTTCCAACATTTCTACGGAATCCAAACTGATCTTCCCCGAGGTCCGCTTCAACCAGTTTTTCCATTCGTCTGTAAAGAATTCGCGTTAGTATTTTGCAGCTGTGACTTATTAAACTGATAGTTCGGTAATTTTCACATCTGTCAGCACCTGCTTTCTTTGGTATTGGAATTATTATATTCTTCTTGAAGTCTGCGGGAATTTCGCCTGTCTCATACATCTTGCTCACCAGATGGTAGAGTTTTGTCATGACTGGCTCTCCCAAGGCCATCAGTAGTTCTAATGGAATGTTGTCTACTCCCGGGGCCTTGTTTCGACTCAGGTCTTTCAGTGCTCTGTCAAACTCTTCCCGCAGTATCGTATCTCCCATTTCATCTTCATCTACATTCTCTTCCATTTCCATAATATTGTCCTCAAGTATATCGCCCTTGTATAAACCCTCTATATACTCCTTCCACCTTTCTGCCTTCCCTTCTTTGCTTAGAACTGGGTTGCCATCTGAGCTCTTGATATTCATACAAGTGGTTCTCTTCTCTCCAAAGGTCTCTTTAATTTTCCTGTAGGCAGTATCTATCTTACCCATAGTGAGACAAGCCTCTACATCCTTACATTTGTCCTCTAGCCATCCCTGCTTAGTCATTTTGCACTTCCTGTCGATCTCATTTTTGAGACGTTTGTATTCCCTTTTGCCTGCTTCATTTACTGCATTTTTATATTTTCTCCTTTCATCAATTAAATTCAATATTTTTTCTGTTACCCAAGGATTTCTATTAGCCCTCGTCTTTTTACCTACTTGATCCTCTGCTGCCTTCACTACTTCATCCCTCAGAGCTACCCAATCTTCTTCTACTGTATTTCTTTCCCCCATTCCTGTCAATTGTTCCCTTATGCTCTCCCTGAAACACTGTACAACCTCTGGTTCTTTCAGTTTATCCAGGTCCCATCTCCTTAAATTCCCACCTTTTTGCAGTTTCTTCAGTTTCAACTACTGAAAAGGCTGCTGCCCCTCTTCAGGAACCACATGTTTGTCTGTCCTCTCAACAGATACCCCTCCGTTGTGGTAGCACCTACGGTACGGCCATCTGTATCGCTGAGGCATGCAAGCCTCCCCACCAACGGCAAGGTCAATGGTTCATGGGGGAAGACGTTAATCTTATTCTCACATATATCTCTGATACTTGACAAAAGTGTCTATAACTTTACCTTCATGGCTATGTACAGGCATATGTTAATCTTATTAGGTGCAGACTGAAACTTCACTATAGACTGGTACAGACAAATGTAGAACTCGTGCAGACTGGTACAGACTAATGCAGACTGGTACAGACTGATGCAGACTGGCTAATCAGAGGTCTGTACACTCGTTATAATACCTCACGTGTTCACGTATCACTGCGTGAATGTGATCTGCGAGGAGAAAAGGTTTTACGTTGGCAGCAGTCTCATTGGCTGCGTTACATATTAATACGTGGATCAGAGGAAGCAGAATTTGGTCCGTCTCTATAGCAGCGCCATATCGTATTGCGGAGACGGATGAGCGCTGCACCTGCGATGTTGTGCTTAGCGGGGTGCGCTCTAGTGGGAAAGTTGTGTGCACGCTGACTACACGGAACTATGTACAAAATAAATGATATACCATTTTCCACTGCTGTTGATGTTGCCCAACAGTCATCTGACCAGAAATCCTTGTCTTCTTTCCACTACACTTCACTGACCCCTACTACTTGAGCCTTTGCATTTTCGTTTAAAGATTTTCTCGCTTCCCTAACACATTCAAGCTTCTGACATTTCATGCCCCGACTTGTAGAATATTATCCTTCTGTTTGTTATTCAATATTTTTCTTGTGGTCGCTTCCCCCTTGGCAGTCCCTTCCTGGAGATCTGAGTGGGGTAGTATTTTGGAATCTTTTCTCAATGGAGAGATCACCATGACACTTTTTCGATTACAGGCCATATGTCTTTTGGATATATAATATGTGCCTTTAATGCAGTGATTTTCATTGCCTTCTGCATCCTCATGCCATTGATCATAGCTGATTGTTCTGCCCTTAGGGGCAGTTTCCCACCTCAAGGACAAGAGAGTGCCTTGAACGTCTGTCAAGTGCTCAGCCCTCTTTGACAAGGCCATTGGAAAAATGAAGCTGATACTAATGCCACAACTTGTGTTTCATGGAGGACAGGTTGAACATCAGAAGCTTGAAAATATTTATTTGCCCTTGAGGTAGAAGCCACTACGCAATAAATCAGACCGATACTACTTCAATACAATGCACCTGCCATGCATGCCAGCCTCAGCGTCAGGGCCCAGAAGAACCGTTTTCTCCCCCTGACACGTAGGCTGCTCTGCAAAACACATTCTTTCGCAGGCTGATACCATGCCCACACAACGTGCCTTATGTGGAGGACAGCTTATACACAAGGGGCTAGGGATAACACGTTTTTACCCGTACTTCCGCAGCTAATGAAACTAGGACGTAATAAATCACACAGTGTTGATTCTCGCCCCCTGTTTCTGTGTCGGATTTGCTTTAAATCGATTTAGGGGTTTTGAAGGAGGTTCTGGGCATACATGCATTCACACATTCACCAGGATTTAGATATACAAGAGATAACAGAATACAGGTTACATAAAAATAAATTAGTATTTCATACAGACCTGTGATATGTTATTCTGTTATATTAAAGTCATATGACGTCAGTAAACTACTCAATTTGTAGAAACATAGAAAAGTTATTTTCTGTTTGGTATTTTGCATTTTTGGAGCAGTTTTAATTGCGAATATTCACATTAAGGGGAGTTAGAAAGGCATTTTTTTTCACGTGTTCGTATTTTTATCTCATTACAAAATTAGAAATTTTCCTAACAAAATGGTATATATATATCACTTATAAACTCACACGGGAAGAATTTCATTTTATTTTTTTTATAAACTGCTCTGGTTGAAAATGTTAAAATTTTTATGTGCATTACTTCAAGGTCTAATAAAATCGATACTTTTTGTAGAAGGCTATGGATTACTGTTACAGAGCTCATATCCAGAAGAGGATGGGCACCAGGTTGAGGAAGTTGAAACAAAGTTTGAGAGACAAGATACTTTCTGATGGTAAAACCGTAAAAGCCAGGCTGACAGACAAAGTGATTGATGAACTACAGTAGTATTATGAGGTGGCCATTAAAAATAACAATGAGGATCTGTTGAAAATGAAGCAGGCAGTATGCTCTACCTTCTTCCACAGACTGCCAACTCATGAAAAACCAGTGCACCACCTTTGTCCTCCTGGACTTGATTCATGGTGCAATTTTCGCAATGCCCGGTAGTCAATCAGTCCATCCCAGCAGCAATCATGGATATCATAAAACCTGTTAACAGAGACCTGGCAAATCCTGAATTACTGCACTAGTATCTGCATGGTCAGACTCAAAACCCCAATTTGTAGTTCAATAATATTGTATGGACTCGCTTACCAAAATTTTTTTCCTTGAAATAAAAACACCAAAGTGGTGGGGGGGGGGTCAGTGACGTTATTATTGATTTTAATGATGGCAACATTGGTGGGATGAAAGTGCTACAGCATATGGGAATTTACCCTGTAGCAAACTGCATAACAGAACTTGAACGGATGGACAAGGTTCACATTGATAAAGCAGAGTATGCAACACAGTTGGCCACTAACTTTGAAAAAGATCAAGATAATGATATACGGTATGATGCAGGGTGCTTCTGACTGACTAGAAGTAAAAAAAAAAAAATTAAGCATATATTAAGTGAGTTACAGTCTTTTGAAACATGTTCTGTTGCAGTTTTTCCTAAATGTCAGAAACCAAGTATTCAAATTGTCAGTGAGTAACAACAAAAATATCCTGAGTCTGCTGAACTAAAACAAGAACATAATGTTGTGTATAATTAAAATTAATTTGGCCTAACGTACAAAAAAGGTAGACATAATTTTTAACTGTGTAAGTATAAAACTGTATTTCCGAAACTAGCCCCTGAAATGCAAGTATTGTAGTTCAGTAGATTCAGAACATACAGTTTAATGTCCTGAAAAAGTTGCATGGCAATGGCTACAGTGGTTCCTGAAATACAGGGAAGCCAAGTCAATAAATTTAACATTGTAGGGATAGGACATTCCAACTCCCCTTAAGAAAGAAAAGATGCTGATAGTATTTAGACACTACAATTTAATACTCCATAAGTTTATATTTTTCGATTATATGGTGTGTACGTGAAAGAAAACAAAATGTCTCAAGTAAAACTCGAACCAGCTACACATTCACCTATCGAAAAAATAATTTAAGGAACTAATAATATTTCATACTTAACGGGAGAGAGAAATTTTTTGACCTTCGAAGGCCGTTGTTCTTTTTCCTTTATATGAGAACTTCGTTGTTGTTCTTTAGGAAACTTACGTCCAGTCAGTAACGGTTATATCTCATAAATATGTAAAATCTTGGTGAGGACGAATCAATAAGGTGGCCTTGTTATACGAACGTATTTTAAATGTAACCTTTTACTCCTTATTGGAGTAAATAAAGTTTCTACTGTGGCCAGTGAAACACGTTTGGTAATTTCTGTTTTATCAGCACTACGTCTTGGTCTGAGGCATGTTTTTGAGCCTGACATTTCCTCTCCTTAAGCGGAGGCTTCACTAAGATTTATAAAGTCACAGGTAATATTTTCAGAACCAAACAAGCTCAGTAACAGCAACTGTTTGTACATACCCGCGTAACGGAAAGCTCGTTTCATCACCGCAACACATGAAGCTTGTAGTGCGAAAACGTCACATTGTATGCTTCACTTAGCAATAAGGTGAAAATTTGTCTAGCATCAGTCGTCCTTCATTTCTATTAAACTTGTTTATCTGGTTTTCAGTTACTATCGCCTCTGTGTTCACGCAAGCATAATCATGATTGCATCTTGACAAAACTACAGTAATCGAGAAAGTAATTTGGTGGTTCCATAGTTCCACTACATGATCCACGTCTGCCGATTTATCTGACTTGCTCTGCCGACATTTGCTCCTTTCTTCCTTAAGCTGATTGTTGATTCTAGCTTTAGCAGTTTTTATAAGCGCTTGACATGTTGTACGTTCACCGATAAGAAAAAAAACATTATGACCACCGCACACCGCGACAATGGATGCCGCCTAATGGAGTTGCGGGCTCGTGGTGCGATAACAAAAGTATGTAAGCGGATCAGACACATACAGGGGAACTCCCTAGTGAAGATAGGGGCTGCAAGGGGGAAATCCATCTAGATAAGTTTTTGACAAACGGGAGAGTATCATTATTCAGGGTCTGTGAACGAGTATCTCAAAAACGACAAAGCTGGTCGAATATTCACGATCTAATGTCGTGAGCATCTACGGAAAAATGTAGAAGCACCCGGAGACTACCACTAAGTGCTGAACGCTTGGACGTCCACAACTCTTCATGAAATGTGAGGTTTAGAAGCTTGCCTACTCTGTAAAGTAGGATAGATGGCAAACTGTGGCCTTTCTGCCAATAGAACGTAATGCTGGTGCATGCATAAGTGTTTCAGAACACACTGTTTATCGTAAATTGTTGAACATTGAGATCCCCAGCATATCACCCCAACGTGTTCATAATTTGACCCAGCGGTATTGTCAGTTACGACCTTTGATCAATGGAAACGTTCGGCTCTTCCAGTGAATCACATTTTTGCTTCACTAGGTCGCTTGTCGTCTCCAAAAACTCCGTCATCGTGTGTGAACGGCGGCTCGAAATATGCAGCGCAACACAGACGCAGGCTGGGAGTACCAGTATTTCCTAAGGGAGGCGTACCCCTGCACTTGCATGGTAACTGCGGTAGAGACAAGCTCACAGCTGCAAACCATCAGCATTTCTTCAAACTTGATGTGTTCCTCGACGACGATGTCATCATTCAACAGTATAATCGTCCGTATCTCGTAGCCACAAGCGTGCTACAGTTGTTTCAGGAATATTGTAGTTAGCTCATGTTGACGTCTCGGTGACCTGACGTAGATCGTATGGAACCCATCTCGGACGCCATCGGGCTCCATCACCACGTAGAAAACTTAGCGGCCCATTATTTACGTGAATTACATGTCCTACGCGTAGGTAACTAACGCTATGTACCTCCACAAATCTGTCAATCAACTGTCGGATCCCCGATATGTAGAATCAGAGATGTATTTCATTGAAAAGACGGACAAACAAGTTACGAAGCAGGTGGTCATAATGCTTTGGGTCATGAGTGATGTGATGAAAGATAGTGTGCTCAGAATGAAGTTGTTCTGTGAGCTGGGTATTAGCACTTCTTTTAGTAGTGGCTATACAGCACTTAAGCATTCCGTCGGGAACATCCGACCGCCATGTCATCCTCAGCTGAGGATGCAGATAGGAGGGGCGTGTGGCCAGCACACCACTCTCCCAGTCGTTATGATGGTTTTCTTTGACCGGAGCCTTTACCATTCAGTCCAGTAGCTCCTCAATTGGCGTCACTAGGCTGAGTGCACCACGAAATATGGCAACAGCGCGTGGCTGCCCGGATGGTCATCCATCCAAGTACCGGACACGGCCAACAGCGCTCAACTTTGGTGATCTGACAGGAACCGGTGTATCAACTACGGCAAGGCCGTTGCCCAGTTGCTATACAGGATATCCTAGAAATGTTGTGACCAACTTACAGGGCTTGTAGAGGGTGTCTTCGGAAACAAATCGAGAATAGGACTCCGTGTCTAGAGACAGTACAGGGCACCTTCCACTATCCCACCCTGTGGCAGCAAACGTGACTCTCTACGCTGACGAATCGTGGGCGGAACGCCTCGCATTGTGTTTGTAATTCAGTGATCGCCCCGATCGTCAGAGGAGAAGGTAGGGCTAAATGCTATCTCGTATGCATATTATGTTCTGTTACCTTGGTGGATGACAGTTTCTGACAATTGGTACCAGTGTTTTTCTCCTAATACTCTCTAAAATATCCAATGTCTTTCGGCGTACAGAAGAACAAAAATGTAGTTGGAAACCCGACACGAAAATCGTCATCCACCAAGGCAACGCCGGCCTCTGTGACAGAGCGGTTCTAGGCGCTTCAGTCTAGAACCGCGCGACCGCTATGGTCGCAGGTTCGAATCCTACCTCGGGCATGGATATGTGTGTGATATCCTTATGTTAGTTAGCTTTAAGTAGTTCTAAGTTCTAGGGGACTGATGACCTCAGATGTTAAGTCCCATAGTGCTCAGAGCCATTTGAAACATTTTGAACCAAGGCAACAGAGCATCGCATTCTACGAGACAAGGCCTGTCTACATAGCATTTAGCTCTATCATCTCCGCTAGTGATTGTGGCCATCGGGCGATATCTCTAAAAAACAACACTGCGTAGCGTTCAGTCTATTGTCCGTGAGCATACAGTCACATTTGTTCCCAATGGAGAGGCCTAATGCCAGCTTCTGGCGCCTATAACTTCCATGCTTTGCAGCGGCACTTGATGACTGAGACACGTGTGTCTGTCCTCGATTTATTTCTCAAGACACCCTTCGAAAAGTCTCGAAGTTTGTCGCAACACTTCTGGGACACCAAAAAATACAGTTAATATGTGGGTCAATCACGATGAGTCACTTGCTAATTTTAATACTGATGAAAGGTTATACTAGAAGAGCCAATACGATTGGAGATTTCCAGAATGAGATTTTCACTCTGCAGCGGAGTGTGCGCTGATATAAAACTTCCTGGCAGATTAAAACTGTGTGCCGGACCTAGACTCGAACTCGGGACCTATGCCTTTCGCGGGCAAGTGCTCTACCAACTAAGCTACCCAAGCACGACTCACGCCCCTTCCTCACAGCTTTACTTCTGCCACTACTTCGTCTCCTACCTTCTAGAACTTAACAGAAGCTCTCCCGCGAACCTTGCAGAACTAGCACTCCTGAAAGAAATGATATTGCGGAGACATGGCTTAGCCACAGCCTAGGGGATGTTTCCAGAATGACAATTTCACTCTGCAGCGGAGTGTGCGCTGATGTGTAACTTCCTGGCAGATTAAAACTTTGTGCTTGGGTAGCTCAGTTGAAAGAGCACTTGCCCGCGAAAGGCAAGGCTCCCGAGTTCGAGTCTCGATCCGACACACAGGTTTAATCTGCCAGGAAGTTTCATATCAGCGCACACTCCACTGCAGAGTGAAAATCTCATTCTGGAAACATCCCCCAGGCTGTGGCTAAGCCATGTCTCCGCAATATCCTTTCTTTCAGGAGTGCTAGTTCTGCAAGGTTAGCAGGAGAGGTTCTGTAAAGTTTGGAAGATAGGAGACGAGGTACTGGCAGAAGTAAAGCTGTGAGGACGGGGCGTGAGTCGTGCTTGGGTAGCTCAGTTGGTAGAGCACTTGCCCGCGATAGGGAAAGGTCCCTAGTTCGAGTCTCGGTCCGGCACACAGTTTTAATCTGCCAGGAAGTTTCATGATTGAAGATGATTACTTGACCTCAATGGTCTGATTTTGCCGTCTGGGCATTCTAAAAAAAAGTGAAATTTACAGCACCTCTTCTGAGAAGGTTAATGATGTGGAGCAGCGAATTCAAAGAGAAATGCAGTGTCGCACCCAAATGTGATGCTGACGTGTAGAACAGTACCGTTAACTAGGACTAGTGTACATAAAATTGTAATGTGTAGTGTAAGGTGTAGCAAGAGCATGTATTCGAAAGTAAGTCGTGCGAACTTTGAACCATTCCCTACTCCAACCCTTTTTTCTTTATCATACTTCAAAAAAGACATACCAAGGCTTGACTGTATTAATGGAAACCATCTGATCACTCACGTGCGGGACCGTCTCATCTTTATGCGGACATCCGTTAAAGATGTACAGCCATGGCTGACAAAATGTCAGGTAGTAGAAACCGACGACACAGAGTGACATGCTGTACACACAAGTGTTATGTGAAGTATGCGCAAACACTTTAGTAGGGAATTGGCGGTAGTTGAGTCGCTTGGCCGCAGTCAATCGCCGGGATGCTGCGCAGTCTACTTGGTCGTCGTGGGTGCAGAGTCACAATTCGTTTAGTGTGATCAATTAAATGTGGCCGTCCTTTCTCAAAAATCACATGGCCTTAAGCTGAATTTATAGCTGATATTTGCATTATTTCAACTCTTCATTGATGCTACACGTTGTCAACTCATTCACTGTTTCACCTTGTGCTATTTAATGCTATGTGAAGCTGCGCCATATGGTTAATGTTGAAGTGATGTTTGACTCGAATCCACCGGTACTACTTTCCTTATTCGTAGTAATCGTTAATCTGCATCATATTTGCAACAGCTGTGCTATGTATTTTGGAGAGGACGGTTAGCGAAAGCGGATTTTGCGTGTCCCCTGATTTGTAGGAAGCGTTCAACTCAGCCTTCGTCTAGTCAAGTCACTGTCCCCAGCAGGGTGAGACATAAATGTTTTTCTATGACACTTCTCTTTCTTACAAACTGCCAGTGTTTCTTTAAATAAGAATAAATGTGTAACCTAAAGTAATTAATACACTACTGGCCATTAAAATTGCTACCCCACGAAGATAACGTGCTACAGACGCGAAATTTAACCGACAGGAAGAAGATGCTGTGATATGCAAATGATTAGCTTTTCAGATCATTCACACAAGGTTGGCGCCGGTGGCGACACCTACAACGTGCTGACATGAGGAAAGTTTACAACCGATTTCTCATACACAAACAGCAGTTGACCGGCGTTGCCTGGTGAAACGTTGTTGTGATACCTCGTGTAAGGAGGAGAAATGTGTACCATCACGTTCCCGACTTTGATAAAGCTCGGATTGTAGCCTATCGCGATTGCGGTTTACCGTATCGCTACATTGCTGTCCCGCTTTGGTCGAGATCCAATGACTGTTAGCGGAATATGGAATCGGTGGGTTCAGGAAGGTAATACGGAACGCCGTGCTGGATCCCAACGGCCTCGTATCACTAGTAGTCGAGTTGACAGGCATCTTATCCGCATGGCTGTAACGGATCGTGCACCCACGTCTCGATCCCTGAGTCAACAGATGGCGTCGTTTGCAAGACAACAACCATCTGCACGAACAGTTCGACAACGTTTGCAGCAGCATGGACTATCACCTCGGAGACCATGGCTGCGGTTACCCTTGACGCTGCATCACAGACAGAAGCACCAGCGATGGTGTAGTTAACGACGAACCTGGATGCACGAATGGCAAAACGTCATTTTTCCGGAAGAATCCAAGATCTGTTTACAGCATCATGATGGTCGCATCCATGTTTTGCGTCATGGCGGTGAACGCACAATGGAAGCGTGTATTCGTCATCGCCATACTGGCGTATCACCCGGCGTGATGGTATGGGGTGCCATTGGTTACACGTCTCGGTCACTTCTTGTTCGCATTGACGGCACTTTGAACAGCGGACGTTACATTTCAGATGTGAAACGACCCGTGGCTCTACCCTTCATTCGATCCCTGCGAACCATAGTTTTCAGCAGGATAATGCACGACCACATGTTGCAGGTCCTGTACGGGTCTTTCTGGGTACAGAAAGTGTTCGACTGCTGCTCTGGCCAGCACGCTCTCCAGATCTCTTACCAACTGAATACGTCTGGTCAATGGTGGCCAAGCAACTGGCTCGTCAAAATACGCCTGTCACTACTCTTGATGAACTGTGGTGTGTTGAAGTTGCATGGGCAGCTGTACCTGTACACGCCATCCAAGCTCTGTTTGATTCAATGCCCAGGCGTATCAAGGCCGTTATGACGGCCAGAGGTGGTTGTTCTGGGTACTGATTTCTCAGGATCTAAGCACCTAAATTGCGAGAAAATGTATTCACATGTCAGTTCTAGTAGCATATATTTGTCCAATGAACATCCGTTTATCATCTGCATTTCTTCTTGGTGTAGCAATTTTAGTTGCCTTTAGAGTACTTTGATGCAAAGGGGAAATTAATATTAACAGTTGTGGTAACTTATTTAATTGAGAGCGTTCTGTCTAATGGAAATTTTTCGGTAACACAAGGACGGTGCCACTGTCTCTATGGTTTTCTCTGAAAACAGTGAAAATAACAGCTTAATAACAGCAGAAACATGTTTCTTTCGTTTACTTGACGTGAAGGATTGTAAAGCACATCTTAAATTAATTATAAACGTTGCATGATTCCATCTGTAAAAATAAAATAATTTATTTTATTTTAAGGCATGAAGTAGAACTCCCGTCTGACGAGTCCGAGAACCCATTGAAATTCTTACTAAAGGTTGTTTTATAGTTGTAGGAGCAATGTATGGTCACCCCTTTTTTTCTGTCTAAGAATGTGGAAGGCTACAAAAGCGAAATTTCTTCCGTTTTCAGATCGTTAAAATTTGATTTTTCCAATACTAATGCGTGTGTCACTTTTGTTATTAATTACCTTTTATGCAATTTTGTTTCGCCAACGGAACACAACTGCAATGAATTGTCATTCTTTTCTCTAGTTTCTCATAATGTATTGACACTATCACAGGAGTAAAATGTACAAAATACCCACACATACTTGCCATTTACAATCTTTCTCAATCGATCAAACCAAGAAATGTAACAACAGTAATAATTTAAGTCATTATGGAATAGTGTGTGTTATCTGTACCGGTATGAGCTGTTTTCTTACCAGGCAGGACCATTAACAGTTGGTCGTGTAACTGAAATAGCAATGAAATGTTTAAGGCAATTACACTATCCTATGAAATTATACAATCATTGACCCTTAATGAACGAGGTGATGCGTTTAGCACACTGGACTCCGATTCAGGAGGACGACGGTTCAAACCACGCGTCTGGTCATCCTGATTTAGATTTTCCTTGATTTCCCTAAACCACTTCATTCAAATGTCTGGATGGTTCCTTTGAAATAGCGCGGCCGACTTCCCTCCCCATCCTTCCCTAACCCGATGGGGCCGATGACCTCACTGCTTGGTCCCGTCACCCGAATCAACCACCCACTGACCATTTACATTATTTATGCAGTATCTTGAGAGAGTAAATACCTGCGACTGATCAGTTCATTTCTTTAATTAATTCACATATCACCACAAACTGTCATTAATTACATAAACTACATGTGTATGCTCCGTTCAACTTAAAAAAAAATCTCTTCTACTCAACAGAGTACAGTTCTATAAACGAATGCAGATCTTTTAATTAAATCTTGAATCAAAAAACGTTCAATAGCCGCACAAGTTGCCGTTGTTAACCCGATAAACTTTTAAAACGAACGTTATGTTCTTCTTGATGCTGCTGGCTTCGGAGAAGTGGCGGAAACCGCAAATATCTACCTCCATGTTGCGTCTGCATGGGGAGTCACGTCTCTAGGCCTCCAATAATTTCTGCATCTAGTGCTGGACCACCGCAGTCGACCACAACGGCGGATATCTTCTTGCTATATTGTGATTAATATTGCATGTAGTTTAGGTTTCACCCTCCACCCTGTAGGGGCGTCAGTTCTGGACATATGTTGTAAGGTCTTATGGGACCAAACTGCTGAGGTAATCGGTCCCTAAGCTTACACACTACTTAATCTAACTTAAAGTAATTTACGCTGAAGACGACACACACACACACACACACACACACACACACACACACACACACACACATCCGTGCCAGAGTGGGGACTCGAACCTCCGACGGGGGCAGCCAAGCCGACCGCGACAAGGGGCCCCAAACCGGTCGACGGACGTCAGTTCCATTCTTCTCGTCACACCGTAGCTTTCTTTATAAACAAGAAATAACAGAATGACTTTACGATTACGTCTGTAGTGTTAGTCTGCTGCTACCGCGTTCGTAATCATTAATTGTTAGCTTCTTCCGCCCTTATATAGAACTGTTCTGAAGATCACAGTTCGTAGTCTAATCGTAAAATGCAGCTATTCACAGTCCACAGTTTTTACACGCCCCTTCAACTAAGAGGGTTTCTTTCTCACACACAGTCTAGATTTGCAGTTTAAGTTACCATTGTTGATCTCCTTCAGTAGCGGATCTTAATCGTGTTTCTACTGTCTCCAAAATCGACTCTATTCGGCAGAAAAAGTGCCAACTATTTACTTCCATGTATTTGAAAATCGTTTATGGCTCATAATAAGTCTTCAATTTTCCGCATAACAGGATTAAAGACTCTGAAACTAGAGCACACCGTTTGCTTCCACAAGTACACGCCAGCATAGCTTCCCACAGTTTCTTGTTTTAGCAGCGTAATCTCCCGCTTTAGCAAAATCCTACAGACGTTATTAATCCAAGAGTGCCAACACATTACATTAAATCCAGTGGAAATATTTTTGCATCACACATCGCATACGAACACGAAAAAAATTTACACTCATACAGACAGTAAAATTCCCACTTGTTGCCAATTTTATGTCAACATATAAGATATTCCTTCCAAGAAAACGAGGAAAAACAGTGAGATACATACGCAGACGACATGTTAATTAAACAAAAATTTAAATATTATAGTACGAAGGACAGTGCACCTTACTGTCTAAACTGTCATACGTGATATATACGGAATATTTGCAGCAGCGTAAAAAACGGACGAGAAAAAGATTTCCAGAATATCTGTGTAACCTATTCAGAAAAGAAGTAATGATACATACGGAATATTTGCAGCAGCGTAAAAAACGGACGAGAAAGAGATTTCCAGAATATCTGTATAACCTATTCAGAAAAGAAGTAATTATAATTTGTAAGTACTCAATAAAAATTACACTCGGTTTTGCAACCAATATCTCTGTTCCATTCCTTCATTTTTTCTCCGATTGTAAAGAAACATATAATTATTCAAATAAAAAACTTTCTATATAATGCGTTTCTAAAACGGACTAATGTGTATAATTTCTCCTAGCCCCATACTGATTCCTAACACCATCCTGAAAATTTGTTACAGTGAAGTTTCAATAACAAATAAAATACTTGAGCAGTTTAGAACGAAGAATGTGAGGCGATTGCAGTATACAATTAATACGTGAATAATGCACATCCTTACTAGTGTCTGTGGTATGCGCCCGAAAATTTTCGTTTTAAATTCTATAACTATTTTCATAGCTATAAAAAATTCACAAGGATAACTTTCCAGCACTATCTGTATGAAAAACGTGTTACATCAAAAAATACTTAAATAATTTTCTCCTCTTTTTTGTCTTTTTTCAAATGAATTAACACATTTTGATGAGATCACATCAGATATGTGTGGTAAATTTCAAGATTATTTCAGTTCACATAAGTCAACGCATAGATTGCTTCCTTCTACTACTATCTCACGAAAAATCCGCAAAAGTAAAACAGATACTAGCCCTCAAGCTGGGACTTAACAGCACCATTCTTACCACGAAACATTCGCAAGTGGAACAGGAAAACGGGAAATAGCAGTGGTATACGAAGTACCATCCGCCCTCACACCATCCGCGAAAGCGGATTAATATTGCATTGTCATCAAGGTCTGCATTTCAAGTCTGGATACCATAGGGAAATGATGGTAGCACATAAAGTACCCTCCGCCTTACACTAAACAAGACATCGAGTTAAATTGCATTGGGTTGAGAAGTTAGCTTAAAATTAATTGCAACTTTGTACAGAACAAACAGACAAGAAAGGGCCCTAACCGAAATGTATAAAATGGATGCGAAAAACTCGCAGCCTGGCAGTTGTTCCAAGAGATATAATAAGCAACAAAATGTTGGGTAACGAACGCATATCACAAGCCTTAACAGCCGTTTCTCAAAATATTCGACAAGTAATAAAAATCGAATGTCTCTGAACATATTACTAAACAGAAAGGCACAATAAATGAGGTCAATATAGAACCACAAATGTCTCAACAGCACCATTTCTATACTAGATTATATTTATTCCTTATTATAACCGTTTTTATTTATTAGTAAACTTCACTAGAATATGATATAATTACTCAAGGAAGCTGAATTATTTATAGCTCGGATGGAATATCTACCATGAATGAAATGAGATTCAACATACCAGTATGAAGCTGAAGAATGTATATAAGTAAGCTTTGTATAGTGGATGCTGTGCTGTATCCCTAAAGACGGAGGTATTAATAAATAACATCGCAAGTACTAACCTGGAAACCCTTAATGCGAAATCCATAAACAGGATTACACCCTCACGATTAATGGACATGTCTCATCATATTGATTGGAGTCGTGTTATAGCAAGGAAAATGAGATTCTTTTATATTTAAAATTATAGGACTTCTTAATTTCGCATTAATTAATTTCTGGAAGCAATACTGTACGGTGCTGTAATCGTCAATCTTGTTCTAAAGTGTGAGATAAACTGAGAATTATTTTATATCACACACGTACATGTTGCAGTTATGTCTTTAAGCTGCTAGGGATATTAAACACAGTCTCACAGTACATTTATTGACTTATAAAATTTGTTAACAACAATCCAAAAATATGGTTCGAATGGCTCTGGGCGCTATAGGACTTAACGTCTGAGGTCATCAGTCCCCTTGAACCAACTGCTTAAACCTAACTAACCTAAGGACATCACACACATCCATGCCCGAGGCAGGATTCTAACATGCGACCGCAGCGGCCGCGCGGTTCCAGACTGTAGCGCCTAGAACCGTCTATCTAAGAACAATCCATCTAAGTTTGAGATTGACATAGTCACCTAATAGTACAGCACTACCAAGGGAAAATGAGCTGTATTATTCTTTTATGGGTCTATCTTTTCCACAAAGAGTAGTGCAATATGCTACAAAACTCTTTGGCAATCTAGTGATGGATATAATATGTCTGACGGATAGCAGAAGTGTTTTCAAATTTAGATTGAAAATGTTTCTTCGCGACAGTCCCCCTATACCAGAGACAAAAAACTGTAATTTTCCAGCATGTAGGAATATAAATACTACTTTTTATTCTTTTCAGCCGTATGTAAGTGTTATATGTTTGTTCTGTTGACACGTTCCACGTCACAACATTTGTTGAGCATCTGATATACTATCATCATACTTTTTCTTGATAACTCTATTTTCCATGCTGTAGATAATCTAAGTTACTACGCCATAGCTGTACGTAACTTCAGGAATTTGTTTTTTGTTTGTTCAAAATGTTCTTCTTTTCACTCTTCCATCATAGGTATGTTTTCTCCATTGGTGATTTCTTCCTACACCAAGATGATTGGCAATTTCATATCCGGATTCATGTTGTTGTCTGCATTTGTAAGCTGAACGCCGTATTTTCTTTTACAATAACTGCGCCATTTAGAAACCAAACATTGCTAAATGTTGGTCATCTTTAGTTTTACTATGCTTGCGAGGAATCCAGGGATGTTCCGCAAACTCTGTCAAATAGCAACTGCTGTTCCTTCGGCACTGTTAGAATGAAGCATTGGGAAACTTTGAAGTCCTAGGTCTTGAATTTCAATCTCTTAATTTAGGAACCACAACCGTGTCTCATCAGCATCAGTAATCTCGTTTCTTCTTAACAAAACTTGTTTCAGGTCAACGCCGATTCGAACGCTTGTTAGACAGAACTCATTTTCTTTCTTCCCGCGGTATTGGACAATCTTTTTCTCCTTGAAGCTGAAGATGATGTTCTCGACAGTCTACAGGCACTGATTTTATTAGAGGGTACCCAGAACTTCGAGCAAGACTTCGAAAAGGAAAACTGAGTGGAAGGAATGATGTTTAAGTCGGTTGAAAATAATTTGGAATAAGAATTGGCAGGGACATAAAGGGATTAAATCTAAATACCAAATTTAAATATAAGTTGGTTTATTCGACCTAATATAAAACAATAGAATTCTAGAGCACTTCCCTCTGAAGTGTTTTCCAATACTAAGCTGACAAGCCTCTTCCGGTCAGACAATGTTAAACTCTAACACTTCATGTTATTTTGCATGGAAGTGTGTCCGACGTTTTTGGTGAACATGCTTCTTTTTCCTCGAATCTACTGGATTGTATGTATTCGAATTCATACACAATTATTTATTTTCAGATTCATTTTAATATTTTATACTCATAGTTAACAATGGTGTCAAAAATATAGAACAACGTTGAAAAATTAAAAGACGAACCCAATGTGTTATTATATATGACAGTAGTACCTGTTCCCGAAAGAACAGTTACTGTGGATGACCATGCAGCTTTGCTAGAAATGAAATCATAATTAAATGGACACCCTAGCGGCAAAAAGGCGTTGATGTACTTCATTGGGGACATGTTGAAAATGTGTGCCCCGACCAGGACTCGAACCCGGGATCTCCTGCTTACATAGCAGACGCTCTATCCATCTGAGCCACCGCGGGCACAGAGCATAGTGCGTCTGCAGGGACTTATCCCTTGCACGCTCCCCGTGAGATCCACATTCCCAACATGTCCACACCACCACATTCGTAGTGCGCCTAATAGATGTTTGCCCATCATACTCATTACTCGTGGCAGATTAATCTACCAAGTCCCGTACGAGTTCGGGCATAGTGTGTGCGTTCGCACAAGAAGGTCAATGGCCGGGAAGCCATATTTTAATTATATCTGACAGTAGTACCTGTTCCTGAAAAAACAGTTACTGTGGATGACCATGCAGCTTTGCTAGAAATGAAATCATAATTAAATGGACACCCTAGCTGCAAATAGGCGTTGATGTACTTCATTGGGGACATGTTGAAAATGTGTGCCCCGACCGGGACTCGAACCCGGGATCTCCTGCTTACATGGCAGACGCTCTATCCATCTGAGCCACCGCGGGTACAGAGGATAGTGCGTCTGCAGGGACTTATCCCTTGCACGCTCCCTGTGAGATCCACATTCCCAACATGTCCACACCAACACATTCGTAGTGCGCCTAATAGATGTTTGCCCATCATACTCATTACTCGTGGCAGATTAATCTACCAAGTCCCGTACGAGTTCGGGCATAGTGTGTGCGTTCGCACAAGAAGGTCAATGGCCGGGAAGCCATATTTTAATTATATCTGACAGTAGTACCTGTTCCGGAAAGAACAGTTACTGTGGATGACCATGCAGCTTTGCTAGAAATGAAATCATAATTAAATGGACACCCTAGCTGCAAATAGGCGTTGATGTACTTCATTGGGGACATGTTGAAAATGTGTGCCCCGACCGGGACTCGAACCCGGGATCTCCTGCTTACATGGCAGACGCTCTATCCATCTGAGCCACCGCGGGCACAGGGGATAGTGCGTCTGCAGGGACTTATCCCTTGCACGCTCCCCGTGAGATGCACATTCCCAACATGTCCACACCACCACATTCGTAGTGCGCCTAATAGATGTTTGTCCATCATACTCATTACTCGTGGTGTCCATTTCTAGCAAAGCTGCATCGTCATCCACAGTAACTGTTCTTTCGGGAACAGGTACTACTGTCATATATAATTAAAATATGGCTTCCCGGCCATTGACCTTCTTGTGCGAACGCACACACTATGCCCGAACTCGTACGGGACTTGGTAGATTAATCTGCTACGAGTAATGAGTATGATGGGCAAACATCTATTAGGCGCACTACGAATGTGGTGGTGTGGACATGTTGGGAATGTGGATCTCACGGGGACCGTGCAAGGGATAAGTCCCTGCAGACGCACTATTCTCTCTGCCCGTGGTGGCTCAGATGGATAGAGCGTCTGCCATGTAAGCAGGAGATCCCGGGTTCCAGTCCCGGTAGCGGCACACATTTTCAACATGTCCCCAATGAAGTACATCAACGCCTATTTGCAGCTAGGGTGTCCATTTGATTATCATTTCAATGCGTTATTGTTGTTGAAGTGGCCTTTTTTCTATTACTGTTTATTGCAGCTCTCCACTCTTGTCTATCCTTTGTAAGCCTCTTCATTAAAATTGAAATTATGACGTTTTCGCAGTATGGTCACTTCAATGAAGCAAGCGATTAAATACTTTGGAACTGATTACATGTTCGTTACCAATAGCTTTGCAAACGTCACTATGTCAAGCAACTTGTTTGTTTTAACATATGTCTGAAACTAATTCTATCCACAAAAGGCTCACAATTGTATAAGACAGATAAATGTCTACTTTCTGCGGGCAGATACGAGTTTAAACTCCGCTAGGAACTAGCAAGACGGTATACCCGTCGCCTGGTTCTGTCAGCTAAGTTACATGACGACTCGGTAGCACCAAGTATCTGCTCCAAGCGAACTTTACCATGTTACAAAAATCTGAGGTGCGAGTTTAATTTGGTAATGTGGGATACCAGCATTTAACTCTATCTGTCTCCGCAACAGAACCACTGTTTGGGTACACTACTACAAAACTATCCACAAAGTGCCTCCTTAATGCAACATGAGTGCCCTAATTCGCATACGGTCTATAACTATGATCAGTTAGATGAAAGCGATGCGATCCCAAGGAACTTGCCACCTTTCAATGTCTCCATCGAAAGTGAGAGAGAACCCTGTTCAGATGCTGATGCGACAGAATTCCTTAAAAGGCACCAGCTCAGTCTATTTTTCCTATTACAATTCAATATTTATTTATATAAATTTCTGATTGTCTTGTCCCAGTCATGCTTTATAGCAGAGTCAGGCCAGATGGTAAAAGTTCTTTGAGTAATCACTCTGGTAACAGATTTAAGACTAACTGATCATCTTCAGACTAGGAGCTCCTTGATAACGTGTGCCCAGTTTACGGAACTGCTGTAAATACCAAAAAGTACGATTCGACATTCTTCTCTATTTTTGGATACACACAGCGGTTCTGTGAACCGGCTCCAGACGTCATCAAGGAACGTCTGGATTGAAGATAATCACTTAGTCTGAATCTGGTTACCAGAGTGGATACAAAAATATTAGTTTCTATTTGGACTGACTGTTTCTGCTGTATTAGTAAGTACGAACGCTGTCGTTCCGCTATGACATCACAAATCAGTTAGACTTGTCTCTAACTTGAGCAACCGTTACTCTAAGACAAACATTAGTAAGATGTTAAACATGGATGCCCTTGAGCAACGATACACGCAGAAACTTGATACGACTGGAAAATAACAGCTAACTAGTTGCAGAATAAAAGTTCATTAACCTTTTCCGTGTTTTCGAAAAATATAAATTTCTCTTCTTCAGGGAGACAATGGATTTGTAAAATCACATATTGACATAAATGTATGCTGAGGCCGTACGACATACTGCCCTAGACAACAGAAGTGTCTTGACACACCTAATAACATACGTTTTTCGTATTATATGCATTGTGCTGCCACTTACTGCCAGATACTCCATATCAGCGAACTCAGTAGTCATTAGACATCGTGAGAGAGCAGAATGGGACACCCCGCGGAACTCACGGACTTCGAACGTTGTCAGGTGATTGGGTGTCAGTTGTGTCATACATTAGTAAGCGAGATTTCCGCACTCCTAAACATCCCTAGATCTCTGTTTCCGATGTGACAGTGAAGTGGAAACTTGAAGGGACACATACAGCACAAAAGCAACAAAAGCAATCAGGCCGACCTCGTCTGTTGACTGACAGAGACCCGCCGACAGTTGAAGAGGATCGTAATGTGTAATAGGCAGACGTCTATCCATACATTCACACGGGAATTCCAAACTGCATCATGATCCACTGCAAGTACTATGACAGTTAGGCGGGAGGTGAGAAAACTTCGATTGCATGGTCGAGCGGCTGCTCATATGCCACGCATCACGTCGGTAACAGTGGAAAAACGTTGTGTGGAGTGACGAATCATGATACATAATTTGGCGATCCGATGGCAGGGTGTGGGTATGGTGAATGCCTGACGAACGTCATCTTTCACCTTGTGTACAGCCAACAGTAAAATTCGGAAGCGCTTATGTTATGGTATGGTCGTGTTTTTCATGGCGGGGGCTTGCACCCCTTATTGTTTTGGCACTATCACAGCACAGGTCTACACTGATGTTTTAAGCATCTTCTTGCTTCCCACTGTTGAAAAGCAATTCGGGGATGGCGATTGCATCTTTCAACGCGATCGAGCACCGGTTCATAAGGCACGGTCTGTGGTGGAGTGGTTACACTACAATAACATCCCTGTAATGGACTGGCCCGCACAGAGTCCTGACCTGAATCCTATAGGAAACCTTTTGGATGTTTTGGAACGCCGACTTCGCGCGAGGCCTCATCAACCGACATCTCCTCAGTGCAGCACTCCGTGAAGAATGCACGGCCATTCCCATGAAACCTTCCAGCACCTGACTGAACGTAAGCCTGGTAGAGCGCAAGCTGTCATCAAGGCTAAGGGTGAGCCAACACCATACTGAATTCCAGCATTACCGATGAAGGGCGCCACGAACTTGTAAGTCATTTTCAGCCAGGTTTCCGGATATTTTTGATCACATAATGTATGACTTCATCACCTGTTAATATCAATATGGGAGTTTGCGAGTCGATTTTCTTTCTGAAGAAGACAAATTTAAAGTTTTCGAAAGCATTGTAAGGAATTAGTAAAATTAATTCAGAAACTGCTTGATTGTTTTTCCAATTCCATCAAGTTCCAGACGTCAGAGTTAATTATGCCTGTTCTGTGATTTGCAGAAACGGTGTTTCAAGTGTAACATTGGCCAGCCTTCTACTGGAAGGTCTTTTAGGTTTCCTTACTGTTGGCGGTAACCCAACAGCACCAAGGTTCTCGTCTTCTGATGTTCATTTCCACGGTGTTGATGATAATCCGGTTGCACTGCTATCAACATACGACATCCCCCTGATCAGCACAGAAAACTAAACGAACAGAATAAAACAGCCCAGTTTCTTGAGTTCGTTTTAATAGCTGCCTGGAGGATTATATAGTTGCAGACTGTACATTCGAAATGACGCCATTAGAGAAAATGTGTAGAAAAAAGGAGGGAACAACAATGATAGAACAAGCGAGGAACGATAAAAGAGGCCATATGAGGCAATAATGAAAAACGAGTGAAACCGATTTAATAACATAAATTTGGCCGTTATGTAGTCCGCATCGACAGAACAAGATAATTTCTCATGATTTCAGAAAGAGTGATAAGTGAAACATTGTGACACAGAAAAGACTTTTTATACAATATGGGACGAACAATAAGTTTTCGTTAGGAGGCCAAACTGTTTATAATCAGTATGCCAGACACGCAAAGTCACCTTGGTCGTTGACGCTGCCATCCAACATAAGCACCGGGTTGCAGATATCCGTTTTGTAAAATATTGTAACACTACAGTGTAAGGGGCGATAAAAAAGTTCCTTTTCGAAGGCGGTACAGTCTTGAAGTGGTATGCCAATCAGGTGAAACAGGTTTGAGTATTGAGGAAATAATCCAACCGACGCATCGGGTTGAAGGCATCCGTTTGGTATAACGCCGTGGCTGCTGCTGTCCCCTGCACAATCTCCTCCGACAGGAATCGTTGGCCTTTCAGGGCCGCTGTTAAGGGACCGAAGGAGTAATAAACGCATGGGGACAGATCATGACTAGAGAGAGGGTGCTCGAGCATCTCCCGCTTCATTTGGCCTAACGTTACGATATCTGCTATATGAGGACGTACGTTATCATGAAGCGGTAGTACCTCCTGTCGCTATTTTCTCCGGACGTTTCGTCTTAATTGTACGCAGGAATCTCCGCAGTGTTGCGCAGTATCGCTCCAAAGTGATAGAGACACCAGGCTCCTTGAAATCAATAAACAACGAGCGTCGGCAATCAAGGAACAGGGCAAGCATCAATTTCACAGCTGGTGACCAGCTGTTGAACTTCTTGGGAAAAGGTGACGATGAATGGTACCACAGCATCGTCCAAAATTTCGACTCCCATTTCTCGTGGTTGGCACCAGCTTCCGTCGCGTGCAATCATGTGCTTAAGGAACAAGTTGCCTTCAGCAGTGAAACGCATCGCTTGCTTCAGGCAAGCTGATTTGGGGTTTGCTTTTTGATCGGAATTCAGCACCCTGGCTGTCCACTGGCTGCAAAACTTCCCATAGTCTACCTCCTGCCGGATAATGTGTTGCACGCTAACGAAGCTGATGTCGAAATCCTTTGCTAGCGTACGAAGGTTATGCGCCGATCCACCCTAATCTCATCATCAACTGCCCTCTTCTTGTTGTCCATAATGATGAAGCTGGCCTCCCAGATCGAAAGCTGTTTTGTGTCGTATCGCGACCAGCACAGAGCTTGGAGCACAGAGCTTGGTTTTCGAGAGAAATCTATTTTATTGAATTATACATTAAAAAAAGGAGCTCGCTTCCGAGATTGTCTATGTGTCTCGGAGGCGAGAGAGAGACGTAAATTACATACCACCACCCTTCCTGTTCAGTAGAAATTCTGGGGCGGGTTAAATTTAAGACAACACCTTCCAAACTGCAATTATAGGTTGTCATCAAGATGACGATGATGATTACAGAGGCTCCTTGGTTTCAAGAAGAACGCCAAGAGCACAGGGGTAGATAGTTGGGCATGGCTGGCGGGAGGGGGGGGGGGGGCAGAGAGGTAGTGGCAGCCTAACAGATCTGTGAAGGTGCTTCAAAAACAGTCAGCACGACGGACACAGCTTTCTTTAGGAACTGATGTTGGCGATTACAAGGGAAAACATTTTCGTCCCTGACAATCCGCTGTTTCCTTGCGGGATCGAATTTTTGAAGGGAGGGAGGTGGTACAGTGATTAGCACTCTGGGCTTGCATTCGACAGAACGGACGTTCAAATCCCCATCTCGCCATCCAATTTCAGATTGCCCTCGATTTCCATAAATCAATCAAGGTAAATGCTGGAATGGTTATTTTGAAAGGGCATGGCGGATTTCCTTCCCATCCTTCCATAATTCGAGGTTGTGCTCTGTCTGTCTCTTTGTCGAAGGAACGTTAAACAATCGTCTTGTTTTCATTCCTTCGTACTTTTAAATATGATCCAGCGGGGTCACACAGTATTACTTTCGTCGCTGTCCTGGAGCAGTAAACACGAAGCGCACGTGCAACTAATGTCAGTTATTCAGGATATCGTGGTAGAGTTTGTTGGCGAAAGTCTGGCTCTAAGGTCTCATAAAGGTACAGGAGTAGTAAGTAAAGTCGTACGGCATGAATGGCTGGGAGACCCTGAAGAGCTGGTTCAATCACCTAATTAGAAATGTATCCTTCGCGCCCACAAACAGCTTTGCTTCACGAAGTGAGGGCTGTGTGTGACAGAGTGTGTATATGAACATCGGGGTTTTAATGCTTTATAATATTTATTATATTAAGCTTACAGTTATAAATGACATATCAAATGAAAGAGCAACTCAAACATTTTTACCAAGGACCTTATAAATGGTCAATGGGAGCACCACTTGTCATATGGCACACATCAAGTCTGTAGCCGAGTTCTTCACAAACGTTGATAAGTTGTCTTCAGTGATTGTAACAACAGCTGCTTCAATCCGGTTTCTTAATTCAAATGGTTCAAATGGCTCTGAGCACTATGGGACATAACATCTATGGTCATCAGTCCCCTACAGCTTAGAACTACTTAAACCTAACTAACCTAGGGACGGCACACAACACCCAGTCATCACGAGGCAGAGAAAGGTTTCTTAATTCAAGGAGGTCTGCTGGTAGCGGAGGGACATACACACGATCCTTGATGCAGCCGCAAGGGAAAAAATCGCATGGCGTTAGGTCGGGTGAACGAGGAGGCAAGGCAAAGCAAACCCTGCCATTGGGCCCCTTGCGGCCTATCCAGCGCTTGGGTACAGTGAAGTTCAACCAGTCGCATACTTCGCTATGCCAGAGAGGTGGAGCACCATCTTGCTGGAAAATGAAGTTCTCTGGCTCACCTTCTTCCAACTAAGGGAAGAATCATTGCTGTAGTGTATCAAGGTAAGAAGTGCCAGTTATAGTAGGTCCACCAAAAGAGAAAGGCCCGTTAACTTTCCGTTGGGATACAGCACAAAAACAGTCACTTTAGGGGAGTCTCGGTGCATTTGTACCACCTCACGAGGATTTTGTGAGCCCCAGATGCGCACATTGTGAGTGTTAACATGTCCACTAAGGTGGAAGGTCGATTCATCACTAAAGACAATATGATCCAGATATTCTTCATCGTCATGAAACAACATTTTGTTTGCGAAGTTGGCACGTAATCCATGGTCTGCAGCCTTTAGAGCCTGTAATAACAGTAAACGTTAAGGACTTAGTTGTACGCGTTTTCTTAAAAGTTTCCAAACAGTCGACATGGGAACTTGTAATTCACGATTAGTCTTACGGACTGATTTCTTTGGGCTACAAGTGAACGACTCTCTCACTTGCTTAACAGTCTCTTCAGTAACTCTTGGTCATCCTGGGCTCTTCCCTTTACAAAGGCAGCCAGTATCTTCAAATTGGTGATACCATCTACGAATGTTATTATCAGTTGGAGTATCACAACCGAACTTCAGATGGAACGCACGTTGCACAGTAGCTACAGATTCGGTCTTTGATAGCTGCAAAACACAAAACGCTTTGTGTTCACTAGCCGCCATCTTCGCTGCTACCGGAGTCTAGCAGATTGCGGAGGAAACATTGGGTGCTGCGCATGCGCATGCGCACTGGTGCCAAACACAGCTGTTTGAGCTGCTCTATCATTTGACGTATCGTTTATAACAGTAAGTTTAATGTAATAAATATTACAAAGCGTGAAGACCCTGATATTCATTTATAAACACCCTGTATTTGTGTGTGTGTGTGTGTGTGTGTGTACATACGATGTTCGTGCTGGGGATTGTGGGAGAAGGGAGAGAGTGAAACACCGTGATGGGGCACAGTCTGCTCCTCTCGAAGAGCACTAAGAGGACTGGCGAGTTTGACGTTGCCATCCGATGGATGCATCAGAATCAGCAGTGTCAAAAACACTCACTTCATGAGACACTGCGTAAAGGTTTGGCATTTAGAGCAGGACACTGCCGCAAAGGCTGCTGATCAATGAGTTCACACCATCACCACTCGTGTGCCATCTAACGCCGAAGAAAAACTATCACAAACGCACGGCGTTCACTGACCGCCACCCTCACTACTGTATACGGTAATCGGTGCTTAGTTTCGGTGACCTGACGAGAACCGATGTATCCACTTCGGCATAGTTGTTATTTTATGAGTAGTGAGATCCACCGAAAATGATCAACGTGATTCACGGAATAGAAAGACAACCACCGGCCACCATTCGCAAACTCGGAAGGACGCTAAGGTCTACAGACTAGGCAACGCGCCATGTTGCTCCATTGTTGCTCTTCATAGCTAGTATTTCTTTCTCTCGCTATTCTCAACTCTGCAGTGGCTCGCTTGATATCATTTGGTAACTTTTATTTTGAACAAGTGTCTAGTGCGAATTCTGGTATTGTTGCTAGTGCACCCTTTCGTCCCAATTTTAGTGCCTAATGTTCGTTTTCCTGTTTCTGTATGAATCTTAAATACACAATATGTTTCAGTTAGTCAAACTGGGACTCCGTCCGTTCCTATGAGTGTGGTGTGGCCCATACTGATCACACACGTCACTGTGATAAGCTTTAGTTAATCGATATCCAAGTGAACTGGTTGAGCCTACGTCTGAACGTTGGAGCAAGTCAGATGCTACCTTGACCAGAAGGTACAACACCACCTTCTTTAGTTATACTTTTAGAGGTACGGCATCGCCTTCTTTAGTTACATTTTCTACAGTATGTGTTAGGTAGGTGAGGTGTACCATCACAAATGTGAGTTTCGTCCACCCGAAACGACTTTTGAGGTAATAAGATCAGCATGATTTGTTACATATTAAACACGAAAAATATAAGGAGTTTTAAAAAGCTTGATGATCGCAGAGAAAGAGGTACTAGGTTTTTTAGACCCGTTTATTTCATCCTTCATTACGCGCTTCGGGTTCTACCGCTCTTCAGATGATCTGAAGGAAATACAGTAACAAATTTAGAGTTACATGGCGTACATAAACCACAGGTATCTTATATAGGCAATGTATCAGCAAATAATTAATGTTGACATATGAATACATACCATCTTAAATAAATGTTAAATACGACTTTGACAAGTACGTCAAAATTGTCAGGAAAATCAACGAGTTAAACAAAATAGCAGCAGTAGTTAGATGCTGTTGCCTAACACGAACAAAATTGTAGTGGAAGGATAGGAACAGCCTCTTTTACCCGATATGTAAGCAATCTATCAGCATATGGAGTGATATGCAAACATATTACATTTGCATTGTTAATTTAAGTCACCTGTGTTTTATGTACGCCATGTAACTTTATATTTGTTACTCTATTTTTATCAGATCATCAGAAGACGGGCAGAGACCGAAACACGTAGTGAGAAATATAGTAAGAGGTTTAAAAACCTATAGTACCTATATTTCAGCGATAGTACAGTTTTTTTAATTTCCCTGTAGTCTTTGTGAGTGTACCGACCGTGAAATCTGCCCTGATATACGCCCATCCGTCCACACAAAGACCCACTTACAAACCACCCCAACTCTTATATTCCTACGATACCACTCTTCCAGTCAATCTTGGCCGTTTCATCACTTCACTCATGTTTGCATCTATTTTCAGCAGTTGGCTTTACACTTTTTTAACTTACGCAAACGTTCTTCTGTCTTTTATCATTTGTGAAACATGAATTTGCCGTTTCATCTGTGTCAATCTTTTAATTGATCAACAAATCCGACTTTTATATTTTAAATTTTGCAACTCAATCTACACTCCTGGAAATGGAAAAAAGAACACATTGACACCGGTGTGTCGGACCCACCATACTTGCTCCGGACACTGCGAGAGGGCTGTACAAGCAATGATCACACGCACGGCACAGCGGACACACCAGGAACCGCGGTGTTGGCCGTCGAATGGCGCTAGCTGCGCAGCATTTGTGCACCGCCGCCGTCAGTGTCAGCCAGTTTGCCGTGGCATACGGAGCTCCATCGCAGTCTTTAACACTGGTAGCATGCCGCGACAGCGTGAACCGTATGTGCAGTTGACGGACTTTGAGCGAGGGCGTATAGTGGGCATGCGGGAGGCCGGGTGGACGTACCGCCGAATTGCTCAACACGTGGGGCGTGAGGTCTCCACAGTACATCGATGTTGTCGCCAGTGGTCGGCGGAAGGTGCATGTGCCCGTCGACCTGGGACCGGACCGCAGGATTGCATACGACCGAGGCACACAGGGCCAACACCCGGCATCATGGTGTGGGGAGCGATCTCCTACACTGGCCGTACACCACTGGTGATCGTCGAGGGGACACTGAATAGTGCACGGTACATCCAAACCGTCATCGAACCCATCGTTCTACCATTCCTAGACCGGCAAGGGAACTTGCTGTTCCAACAGGACAATGCACGTCCGCATGTATCCCGTGCCACCCAACGTGCTCTAGAAGGTGTAAGTCAACTACCCTGGCCAGCAAGATCTCCGGATCTGTCCCCCATTGAGCATGTTTGGGACTGGATGAAGCGTCGTCTCACGCGGTCTGCACGTCCAGCACGAACGCTGGTCCAACTGAGGCGCCAGGTGGAAATGGCATGGCAAGCCGTTCCACAGGACTACATCCAGCATCTCTACGATCGTCTCCATGGGAGAATAGCAGCCTGCATTGCTGCGAAAGGTGGATATACACTGTACTAGTGCCGACATTGTGCATGCTCTGTTGCCTGTGTCTATGTGCCTGTGGTTCTGTCAGTGTGATCATGTGATGTATCTGACCCCAGGAATGTGTCAATAAAGTTTCCCCTTCCTGGGACAATGAATTCACGGTGTTCTTATTTCAATTTCCAGGAGTGTATTTCTTTTCACTATGTGAAACATTCATTTTGGGAACTGCCATGTCCAGTTTTATAGTACGTTTCAAAGTTTTTACTGTCATATGGCTGAAGGGCGGCTACAACTATTCGCACACAGCCCACCTTCCGCCCGTACTGGACGACGGGAAAGAAATGATAATAAAGGAAAAAACGTTGCGAGTGTAATGTTTGCACCAAGACTTTCGTCAGCTTTAGGACAGATGCTAGACAAAAGCTGTGACGGCTTGTAATGTGGATATCGTCGTAATCAGGGTCGGAAGCCAAGGCCGCTGGAAGAGAGCAAAGCGGGAGTATTGACGCGGCAGGTGGGTGCTACAGACTTGGCGAAATCACCAACACAGCCGGCACAGCTCCAGCCGGCAGTTGCCCACAGTGCCACACTGGCGGAAAATATTATCTCCACGTATGCGGCGAAAATGAAATAACCTTCACGGGTGGGCAGCGCTGTGGCAGACAGGGGCCTGTTTTATTTTCCGGCGGCGCTGTTTGTCGCGCACAGTAGCGGCGCCACTGCCCGCTGCGGGCAATTAGCTGCAAAAACCGAAACGGCCCGCCGAGTGGCGGTCCTCGCTTTATGCGGAGGCTCCGCTGCTCTCGTCGACTTCGTCCCGGCCCTTTCAACAGTGCTGCTGGCGACGTGTCGTCTGCCCTTGGACAGTGCGCCCAATATGGCGGCAATACGCGGCAAAATATCACAGAATTAAATTCTATGGGGTAGAGAGCGGAACGCGACGTCTGTATATGACACCCGGCTGGTCACATTGCACTCAATCAGGAGAGGACTCTTGTTGCTTCATGACATTCGAAAACGAAAGCAGTCATCGACCTTTCTAAAGGAACGCCTGTTTAATCATATGACATAACTACCTTGCTACATATACAAAAGTGTAAAGGGTAGACATAAATTTTTCATTATTTACTCGGAAAAATAATGTTCAGTCTTCAATATATGTTAATTTCCATGTCTCCGTCTGGTAAAAAATATGTTCAAATGTGTGTGAAATCTTATGGGACTTAACTGCTAAGGTCATCAGTCCCTAAGCTTACACACTACTTAACCTAAATTATCCTAAGGACAAACACACACACCCATGCCCGAGGGAGGACTCGAATCTCCGCCGGGATCAGCCGCACAATCCATGACTGCAGCACCTTACACCGCTCGGCTAATCCCGCGCGGCCGTCTGGTAAACATTCAAATCTCCACGCCATGGTGTCACACCGCGCCGTTATTAAATCCAACATAAAATGAGCAGATCGTTGATAAAGTGATGTATCCTGTGGTAAAACTTAATTTTTTGCTTTTCTATATATAAAACTGTACACCCTAAGCCAATTTACGGAACGTGGCAGAGGGTACTTTCTCTATAGATTGACTCTTCTAGGAACACATGGTCTCGGAACTTTAACAGTAATCCACATCTTGACGGAGAAAGCTGTTCCTGCCGTGCCTGCCACTGGAGTTGGCTGAGCGGCTTGGTGACGCTTTCGACCTGTCAAAAGCCTGAAAAACCAACTTTTTATGGACGGACCGCTTCGAGACACACGGGAAGAAAGCCAGTGAGGATTTAGAAGGTACCTATAGACATGTGAAGCTACGCCGAGCACTATGCCGTGGCCAGTGCCTGTGCTTTAAGTTACTCGGTTCAGCAGCAGTATGGCTGACGGCACGATATAGGTCGTCCCACCGATTCTCGATTGGGTTTAAATACGGGATGTTTGATAATCGTGGAATTTCCTCGTGCTCTTCGACCACGCACGTACACTGCGAGACGTGTGAGACGTTGCATTGTCCTGCTGATAGATACCATCGTGCCGAGGAGAAACAAACTGTATGTAGAGGCGGATGCAGTCCCCGAGGACAGATGCATGATTGTATTCATCCACTGTGCCCTTCAGGATGACCAGATCATCCAGGCCACGAACCATTCCGACGACTGTTGCAGGGTGTCTGCTTTCACGCCGTACACGCCAACGACCGTCTGTACTATGGAGTGTTAATCGTGATTCATCTAAAAAGGCCACCTTTCGCTACCCGATGGACTTCCAACTGCGGTATAAGTTTGCAAATTCCAGCTTTCGTCGCCGATGAACAGCAGTTGGCGTGCGTGAACCAGGTCCATATAAAGCAACGTTCGCTGAACTGTCACTGAGAAGGCACCGTTGGTAGCCTCTTGGTTAGTCTTGGCGGTAAGCTCCTAAGCAGTTGCTGATTTTTGACAGCATCATTTCGCAATATACGATATACTTTAACCATAGCAGCATAGGGTACACTTTACAATCTTAGCCGCTTCGGAAATGCTTCCACTCTTTGCTCGAACGCCAACATCACGCCTTTTTGGACGTCAGATAAATAGCTCATATTCTGCATGACGACAATAACTGTACTGTTTTACTGCCTTCCACATCCTCCCCCCCCCCTCCTCCCTCCAACACGCTTTATTTAGCCTCCATCACTAGCGCTGCCATCTGCCGTCTCTGAGTTTTTATTGTAATTCGTTGTTGAAAATAAGCGGTGGTCACATTAAGGTGACCGGTTGATGCAACTGAGCATGTACCGGTACGTGCTGCTCCTCCTTGGATCTTCTCTAATTTCTCTATCAATCTAGTCATGTACTGATTTCACACTGACGAACAACAAACAACTATTGAAACAGGAGCGGATAAAAATCCTACAAGAGTGCAATTTTCGTTTACTGATTACGAGATTCGGCTCGTTACGGATCCATCTTCTGATCAATCTAAAATGATATTTAGTGTGTAACATTCATTACCCATGGTCGTCCTTTTTAGAGGTATGTCGCACTAAGTGATTAGTGATCAACGTTGTCAATTTACATAAGGTTTTCAGTCAGAAAATTTTATTTATCTAAGGTGACCTTGCTCTACGAAATACGGCAGATTGAACAAAATTTTAGACTGATCTGAAGATGGCACGTTAATGAGCCGAAACAGGTAATCAGTAAAGAAAAACTGCGATCTTACACAGTAGTCTCTCCACTTGAAATCGCCCCGTACGCATACTACTAGTTATTTTATGGAAGTAACTGCTTCCAGTGATTGTTCTTCGGTAGTGTAGTCATACAATAATGCGCTTTCCAGCCTATGTGTTCGCAATACGTCATATTTGTCTATGTTGAGGTTCAGCTGCCTTTCCCAGCACCAAGCATCGATCATCTGCACGTCTTCCGTATTACAGAATTTCTCATCAGATCCTTTTTAGTAAGTAGACCAATTAGCGAATAACATGTAAACAAATTAAATAATTGTGCACGTACCATAGGATTAATGATGTTCAAGAAACTAGAGAAACATACTTCAAAACAAATAAGTACTTTTATTATTACCCGTTGTTATTATGCTTGTTGGTTTTGCGGTTGCTGTGGGTTATTTGTAGGTCACTGTTGCTATCTGAGTTTACATACTGTTATACTGTCATTTGGACGTAGTGAGTGGAGCTATGGACACAGAAAATGTAGTGCCAAGTGAAGAAATCGGAACATTTCCGACTTATTCTTCCGGTTGAGTTCAGTAGAAGGTTGACAGCACCGGAGGCAGCCAGAAACATTTGCACCGTGTATGGCCGGCTGCGGTGGCAGAGCGGTCCTAGGCGCTTCAGTCCGGAACCGCGCGACTGCAACGGTCGCAGGTTCGAATCCTGCCTCGTGCATGGATGTGTGTGATGTCCTTCGGTTAGTTAGGTTTAAGTAGTTCTAGGGGACTGATGACCTCAGATGTTAAGTCCCATAGTGCTCAGAGCCATTTGAACCATTTGACCCAAGCACCGTGTATGAGGAAAATTCCATTCGACACAGCACGGCAGAAAATGGTTTTCTCGTTTTCAGGAGGATCATTTTGACATTAGTAAGTCTCCACGTTCAAGAAGACGTTTGAGGTTTCATGAAGATCGTTCAAACGCTTTAATCCACAATGATCCACGTCGGTGTACACTGAGAATTGGCTCAAATGGCTCTGAGCACTATGGGACTCAACTACTGAGGTCATAAGTCCCCTAGAACTTAGAACTACTTAAACCTAACTAACCTAACGACAACACACACATCCATGCCCGAGGCAGGATTCGAACCTGCGACCGTAGTGGTCGCGCGGTTCCAGACTGTAGCGCCAGAACCGCTCGCCCACCAGAGGCCGGCCGAGAATTGGAAAATATGATTATTCCAATATCGTGCGACATTTGCATGCAATGGGGAAGGTTAAAAGTTCATTTGTGTGGGTGCTGCATGCTCTACATAAAAATCACAAAAGTCAGCAAGTGGCATCTCTGCTTGTTCGTCATCAATTCACTCGCGAACACCGACTATACCTATCCTGTGTCGTTGCTGGTGACAAATGGTGTCTTTATGCTAAGGTAAGGAAAAAAAAGGGATAGTTGAGCCCAAACAAAGCAGCAACTCCCCATACAAAGGACTGCGTGTGTCCACAGAGGGTAATGTTCTGTATCTGGTGGAACAGCGACGGTGCGGTGTACTACGAATTGTTTCCCCGAGGTGTAACCGTCGCTGCTGACATTTATTGTCAACTGAGACGTCTCGCAGTCGCAATCCAAGAACAATGCCTACCAGAATTATTTTAGACTGACAAAAAGCTCTATAAAGGAAGTGGGTTGGGAAGTCATTTCGCATCCACCTCGTTCACCTGAGGTTGCCTGCTGAGATTTTTCACCTTTCCCGCCCTCTATGGAACAAACGTCAATTATCTTCCTTTACAGATCAAAATTTCATCCGAACATGGCTCTACGAGATGTTCGCCTCAAAACCACGTGACTTGAGGAGTCTCAGAATCGAGAAGTTACCCCAGCACTGGCAGACTTTGTAAAGAGTGAAGGAGAATATGTTACTAATGACTAAAGTGTCTTTTACGTGAATATGTTGTGTTTATTACACTTATGGAGAATCGCTACGAACTTTGGCACTAACGCAGCAAATATCAAATGCAGCACATAATTACAGTTTACAGCTGCCACAAACTCCTTAGACAAAGTTGAAGTATGTTAAGTGGCACAACGCAATCACAGTAACCTAAACCCAGTGAACAGCCCATAACTCGGGGTCAAAGAATAATTACTCGTTTAACGAAAGGTTAAGGTATGTAGCTACAGCGCGGGTGCAGCCCTCTCCACCAGTTCACCAACGACGACAGACGAAAGCACAACCACCACCGACCAACAAAAGACCATATGCACACTACAGCTCACTCTTAAACACTCTCTGTGAAGCCACACACTACTGAATCAGTGTTAGGTTCTTAAATTAGACCACCACTGGTATCTAAAGCTGATTTCATATTCATGTATCACAATGCCGTTTAAATAGCTGCAGAATAAATAACTAATAAACAAGTTACTAACAAAATTCACAAAGCATGTCCGAAAATGGTTTTTAAAAAATAAAAAATTAAAAAAACATAAAAAATAGAAAAACGTCAAACAGTCACCTTTATTCGTTAAGTATTAGACACCAGGCACAACAGCATGTTACCAAGTTTAAGTTTGTCTAACAAGCGTGCTACAACAAATTCCCCAGCAATCAAACAGTGTGTAATGACTTCGGCTAAGGTAGGACGCAATTAGCAAAATAATAGCTTGCGGTGCCTGGTCTTATTAGACAACTACTGGTAACACTTTCTTGAGAGTAAAGCAGTAATGTACTATGTCCAAAATATCAAAAATCACAGCCACCAAAAATGCTCGCTCAGCAGCGGCAAGTCATACGTTTCAGAATCGTCAGCGGCATAGTCTGCCCGCCAGAACATGGGGCAGCCACCGATGCTGACGCGAGTAGCTTCGCGCACAGCAAACCAACAACACGCAAACTCGACTCACGGCGAACTTCCGGACACGGCTCCAAGTTGCCAGCTATCCCTGTTTCGCCGGAAGTAGCTTACACCACCTCCCCCCACAAACTTAATAGCCAGAGCGGTGTCAACCATGTTACAAAGAAGCATACTCAGAATACGTGCACGTACAGCTTACCGCCATCTTTAAGACTCTGAAAAAGATGGAACCATTGGCATAGATACATAGATGCACCATATAGAAAGATCGCTTAATCGTTATCGTACGTGAAGTGTAGAACTAAAATTGCAGTCACCACAACTTGCCGATGAAGGTCTATAGAATACTTCAAAAAATCGACTTTGAAATTTTCCGAATGTCTTCAATAATCTAAATGAGATCTTTGTTCTGAACGGCCTGTATGGCCCAGCGGTAGAATGCTCGCCTGCTACATGGGTGGCTTAGCCTGGATTCCTTTCTGGGGTTATTTGTTAAACAAAGGTCCAAGATTTACGAACATCTACATAAAGTGTGAAATACGTAAACATTAATGAAAGTAATTTTGTAATATTTTTTAGGGTTCAGTATCTTAATTGGAAAAAAGAAACCCTTGTAAGATCATTTTATTGTCCGTGTCCTGTCTGTCTCTTTTTCTGTAGGTTGTTCAAAATACCCTTTTTCTCAGGAACGGGTAGACGTAGCAAGTTGAAATTTACGTCACATGCTGAGGTCTATGGTACCTGGCGGTACCATAAGTCAGTGCAGATAAAAGACACGGCCATTCAGGTCACATATTTTGATATTGCAAACTCACCCATCAAAACCAATTTATAGGGTACTTTCGCTTCATCAATAGTCATGAAATTTGGCAAGAAGCAAGGTTTCACAGTACAACTATAGGAAAAAAACCCGAAAACTACTAATTTGTAATTGTATGACACGAAAAAATATTTATTTTTTCATTTGTTAACCTACGTCAAACATGACATAAAAACAATCAGTAATTTTGCATATAAGCTGATTTGGTCGTAAATGTTACGTCAGACATTAGGCGAGGAATGACTTCATATCTCATACGAAGTATTTCAGAATTCATCCATCTACAAAACTGAAAGAGCGATTACTTCACCCAGATACGGTGTTTAAAGCTGTATGTAAAACAAACATGATTGAGAATGACAAGTGACAAAGCATAAATACCAAAACGCATCATACGAACAACAAAATCATTATTTCTTTCATGTTTGAGTTTTATCATTGCGACGAAGTCAGAGTGAATGGAGAACTGCTGAAAAATGGACCTCGAACAGGACGTCGGGAGTGAAGCTGCGCATCATGCAGCCTATTGCGAACAATTTGAGTCGTAACACGACGTCCTGTGGCCGCACGATAAATATTATAAAACATGGTGGTGTTGCTGTCAGGGTTCCTCCGAGCCATAATCCGTAGGTAGCGGTCATCCGCTGCAGTAGTAGCCCTTGGGCGGCCGGAGCGAGGCATGTGATCGACAGTTCCTGTCTCCCTGCATCTCATTCATGTCCGAACAACATCGCTTTGGTTCACTCAGAGACGCCTGGACACTTCCCTTATTGTGAGTCCTTTCTGTAACAAAGACGCTACGGTCGCAGGTTCGAATCCTGCCTCGGGCATAGATGTGTGTACTGTCCTTAGGTTAGTTAGGTTTAAGTAGTTCTACGTCTAGGGGACTGATGACCTCAGATGTTAAGTCCCATAGTGCTCAGAGCCATTTGAACCATTATTTTTGTAACAAAGCAACAATGCGGACGCAGTCGCACCGCGGTATTGACCGTCTAGGCATGGTTGAACTACAGACAACACGAGCCGTTTACCTCCTTCCTGGTGGAATAACTGGAATTGATCGTCTATCACACCCCTCCGTCTAATAGGCCCTGCTCATCCATGGTTGTTTATATCTTTGGGCGGGTTTAGTGACATCTCTGAACAGTCAGAGGGACTGTGTCTGTGATACAATACTCACAGCCAACTTATGTCTTCAGGTGTTCTGGGAACCGGGGTGATACAAAAAATTTCTTTTTATGTATGTATGTTGCCACCTAGAACGCGTGCAGCATAATAAGTATAGCTCTCCGAATATCAGCTTTGATAAATTTTCTGTGAAGCACTGTTCAGTGCATAATATCTCAAGGTGTCTCTCAGTATCTAAAGAAGAGTAAGAGGCCCCTGACTGGCCAACTACAGCGAGTATACGCAGCCTGCAGTAAAGGCACAGGCTAGCTAGCAGTCTTAACGTTTAGAAGGGTGGAAGATAAGGCAAGAGCAAAATTACCTGAGACGTGCTCGAAAGCAGCACGAGACACTATCGGTGGGTCGCGAAGCCACTGCTCCTCTGGAAATGTGACTTCACGTTTATTTGTGTTTATTTGACGTTGAGAGTCAATTACTTATGATTTTACATGTCGCAAAGCCGCGAGTCAGTGGCAACTAACATTATTCAGCGGAATCCTGGACTGATATAACGTTCCCTGAAAATCGACTGCGCGTCCACAGCGGACACTTCTTGACTGTCAAACTTCTCTGCAGAGAGCACCATTTTATGCTAAAGAAGTGCAACAGTTGTATTATAGTTCTCTCTAATCAGACGTGAAAGATAAAGGTCACTCACTGAGATGCTCTGTCCGCAGCTCGTGGTCGTGCGGTAGCGTTCTCACTTCCCACGCCCGGGTTCCCGGGTTCGATTCCCGGCGGGGTCAGGGATTTTCTCTGCCTCGTGATGACTGGGTGTTGTGTGCTGTCCTTAGGTTAGTTAGGTTTAAGTAGTTCTAGGGGACTGATGACCATAGATGTTAAGTCCCATAGTGCTCAGAGCCATTTGAACCATTTGAACGGAGATGGTCTCGTGGAGGAATTAAACTTATTATTGTGGCAACCACTCGAGTATGTCGAATTTTATTTCCTATTAAACGACGTTAATTATGTCAGATTCAGAGTATTCTCATTGCAAACGAATGCAATAATTACGTAAATACTCCATTTTATGTCAGAAGATAAATAAAACTTCATATTCACTCAAAGTGACTTACACAAAATTTTGAAAGATTACTGGTGTAGCGTTTTACAATAATGATTCGAAAATGCTCCCTGAGAAACTGCAGACGCCGTCAGTCTATTGACAAATTCATTAACTGGTGAATAATTGTGCCGGAGTGGCCGAGCGGTTTTAGGCACTACAGTCTGGAACCGCGCGACCGCTACCATCGTATGTTCGAATATTGCCTCTGGCATGGATGTGTGTGATGTCCTTAGGTTAGTTAGGTTTAAGTAGTTCTAAGTTCTAGGGGACTGATGACCACAACAGTTAAGTCCCATAGTGCTTAGAGTCATTTGAACCATTTGAAGTTGTTCTCACAAATGTTTGTGTAACATTCTCTTATCCCTTTGCTGGTTGTTGGCTGCTGTGGAGGATCATATTATCTAAAGAATCAGATTTTGATGATACTGAATGTTATGATTTCAGTTTGCGGATTCAGTGAATTAAATGAATGTCGCTATGAGATTTATTCCCGGTTAATTCAAGAGCACGTTTAATTTCCACTGCACATCAGAGTGAGTTGAAGTAGAGATTCATCTCAGGATAGCACTGATAACGAACAGAAGGTGGCAAGATTTGCCCAAAGCGTTCATTTATTTAAAAACAGAAATTAGAAATACTCTCCGAGCCAAATATAAACGTTGCCGAAAGTGGAATACAAAAGACGGATGATTTCAACAGTTATGGATTTGAGATGAGCGAAGTACGAAGATACTACTAACATATGAGTACAGTTGTAGAAAGAGCGCTGTTATAGCAGACGTCTCTTAGTGCCATTGATTAACTTCGAAATTAATAGCAGTCACTTGTTTTAATATTAAATATTATGGAGAGGTATGATATGCTTTCTCACGTTGATATTAATATTTAATAGAAGTGAGTTAAAACATGTTGCACGTCTTGAGGATTTGTAAAATAATGGAGACAGTTGAGAGGGAATGAGAAAACGTGAAGAACCCAGTTAATTTTATTCGTTTCAAAGGAAACGAACGTCCTGGTGGTTGGAAATGTACAACTTGTTTTGGTAAGAGCATGCGTGCCCGCTACTGATGAATACGTAAATTCGAAACCGGTAACAGTGCTTTTACAAGTAAACGAACAGAAAAACGTTGTGATGGGTCCCTACTGTATACTATAGCAGACTGTGTCGGTAAACAGTCACGGATTCCCAATAACGTAATTGTCTGACAAAATAGAAACAACCGAGGACGCTGAGTTCTAGTGCCAATCTGAGATGAGGCCTTGGGCACAGCGGAGGATGTCAGGGAGTGCCACAACTAACCAATCACAACACTGATGACAAAACAGTGTGGATAAACATTTTCAGAGCCTGTCTCTCCCATTCCATAAAACACTGCGTATCGAACTCCCATATTTACTATGTGACATAACAGTTATTTACAAGTAACTGTTTATTTCACAATTGGCTCAGCCCATATACGAGGCTTATTGTGAGTTTGGCTGGTTCAAATGGCTCTGAGCACTATGGGACTTCACTTCTGAGGTCATCAGTCCCCTAGAACTTAGAACTACTTAAACCTAACTAACCTAAGGGCATCACACACATCCATGCCCGAGGCAGGATTCGAACGTGCGAACGTAGCGGTCGCCCAGTTCCAGACTGTAGCGCCTAAAACCGCTTGGCCACCCTGGACGGCTATTTTGAGTTTCAAACTGGTATCACATTGAAGAAAACCATTTCAGTGAGCAAAGTACAGACTTTAAGGCATTTCTTTATTGACAACTGTTCAAAATCCAACATTCCAAGTCATGTTCAGGAATCAATGGACGGACATAACGAATTTAGTGTCTTTGAATTTTTTTCTGACTGTCCCAAGACAACAGAAGCAACAGGACAGGAAAATACTTTATAGCTTTCCAGCTCTACCACTGCGAAATGTGAAATAACTTTGTATCTCGAAGTAGCGGCAGGTATTTACCATTGTTACGGTATGATCGAAATGGGATGCGAGGTATGTCTTGGTATGACAAAGATCACCTTCAGAAAAGAGCAGATGTTCAAAAATGCAAAACTGACTAGAAAAAGAACGTGAACATGTGCTAGTGAGGTTATATGATGCCATTCCATGAAAGACAGCGCGAAAGAAGTCACCGTGTCCGCTATCCACCGTTCCCGGCCTTCCACTTACAGCGAACAGCTGGAGGTCTGTCGCAGCTGCAGACTACAGTACTAACGTAAGAGAAACTGCTTTTTTACTTGATTTCGTACCGACCACGCTTTTCGTAATTTCTTTATAGCCGAAAGTAATCGTCAGTAAACTCTATCCAGCCCTGCATTTCTGGTATTTTGTGTTTTCTGGCGCCATTATCTGTCCATTTTGAAAAGTAGCATCATAGTTCTCGTTTTTCCAATCATCGTCGTATGTGCTTTCATTCCGGTGACCGTTGTACCAGTACCTCTCACTTCACAATTCTCTGTGATGGTCTCTTTTAGAGAACTTCATTCTACATTCCTTGCACAAAAGGCAACTGTCTGTCAAGGAGACCATACGGCATCGGATTTTTCTATATTTTATATTTATGAAAAAATGTCATGGGATATCTCCTAATATCGCTTAGGATTTCCTTTTGGACGGCGTAGTGGAACAACTTGACGTGGCATGGACTCAACGAGTTGCTCGAACTCCCCTGTAGACATACCGAGCCATGCTGCTTCTATAGCCGTCCATAATTGCGAAAGTGTTGCCGGTTCACGATTTTGTGTACCAACTGACCTCTCGATGACGCCCCATAAATGTTCCATGTCATTCACGTCAGGTAATCCGGGTGGCCAAATCATTCACTAGAGCTGTCCAGAATGTTCTTCAAAACAGCCGCAAAAAATTGTGGCCCGGTGAGGATTCGATCGTTGTATGGAACATGGAGCCCATGAGTGTTTGCAAATAGTCTCCAAGTAGCCGAAAATAACTATTTCCAGTTCAGTGGGACCAGAGGACCCAGTGCACTCCATGGAAGCGTAGCTCACACCATTATGGAGGCATCACCAGCTTGCAAAGTGCCTTATTGACAACTTGAGTTCATGGCCTACCGCTGTTACCAACCGAAATCAGGACTCATCTGCCCGGGCCACGGTTTCCCAGTCGTCTAATGTCCAAACGATGTGGTCACGCACCCAGAAGATGCGCTGCAGGCAGTGTCGTGCTGTAAGCAAATGTTCTCACGTCAATTGTCTGCTCCCATAACCCATTATCACCAGTTATCGCCGCACTGTTTTAACAGATAGATTCGCCTTATGTGCCACATCGATTTTTGTGGTTACTACAAGCAGAGTTTTTGTATGTTCGCACTGACAACCCTACGCAAACCCTGTTGCTCTCGGCCGTTAAGTGAAGCCCATCGGCTACTGCGTTGTTCATGGTGAGATAACGACTGAAATTTGGAATTCTCGGCTCACTCTAGACACTGAATTCCATTATGACTTCCGAAATGTAATTTCCCATGGGTCTAGCTATAACTACCAATCCGCTTTCAAAATGTTTTTATTACTTTCTTGTGGCAATAATCACGTCTGAAACCGTTTCACAGAAAATGGCTCTGAGCACTATGGGACTTAACATCTGAGGTCATCAGTCCCCTAGAACTTACAACTACTTAAACCTAACTAATCTAAGGACTTCATACACATCCATGCCCGAGGCAGGATTCGAACCTGCGACCGTAGCGGTCGCGCGGTTCCAGACTGTAGGGCCTAGAATTGCTCGGGTACCCCGGCCGGCAACCGTTTCACATGAATCATCTGAGTACAAATGATAGCTCCGTAAATGCACGGCCTTTTATTCTTTGTGAATGCGATACTTCCGCCATATGCATATGTTTATATCTCTGAACAGTTACTTTTGTTACCCTAGTGTAAAGTTCAGACGTCAAATATGAAACAGTCAGAGCTGTTCACTGTAACACATTTCTCAATAAAATGAACTTTAAACCGTACTGAACGTCTTTAACACCCTAAATGGGAACCATTTTTCAACAGGCATCGAGACTCCTTGGTAGAATACTTCCTCGCAAGTGCACAATTCCAACCACATGCCAATTTTCAAATTATATCGCATGTTTTAGAAGCATGTTTGTGAAGTGTAAAGTACGTAATATGGAAGAAAATCGATAGATATCGAGGCTTGGAATTGTTGGAGCACTAGCTTGAGCCTCGTTTCGGTTACTATTTTCTTCTTCGTTTTTCGTTTAGGTGGAATACCTACGACATTTGATAATAAAATTGAACAAATATGTGCCAAATAACACAGTTGTTGTTGTTGTCGTCTTCAGTCCTCAGACTGGTTTGATGCAGCTGTCCATGTTACTCTATCCTGGGCAAGCTTCTTCATCTCCCAGTACCTACTGCAACCTACATCCTTCTGAATTTGCTTGGTGTATTCATCTCTTGGTCTCCCTCTACGATTTTTACCATCCACGCTGCCCTCAAATACTAAATTGGTGATCCCTTGATGCCTCAGAACATGTCCTACCAACCGATCCCTTCTTCTAGTCAAGTTGTGCCACAAACTTCTCTTCTCCCCAATCCTATTCAACACCTCCTCATTAGTTATGTGATCTACCCATCTAATCTTCAGCATTCTTCTTTACCACCACATTTCGAAAGCTTCTATTCTCTTCTTATCTAAAATATTTATCGTCCATGTTTCACTTACATACATGGCTACACTCCGTACAAATACTTTCAGAAACGACTTCCTGACATTTAAATCTGTACTCGATGTTAACAAATTCCTCTTCTTCAGAAACGCTTTCCTTGCCATTACCAATCTACATTTTATATCCTCTCTACTTCTACCATCATCAGTTATTTTGCTCCCCAGATAGCAAAAGTCCTTTACTACTTTACGTGTCTCATTTCCTAATCTAATTCCCTCAGCATTACCCGACTTAATTCGACTACATTCCATTACCCTCGTTTAGCTTTTGTAGATTTTCATCTTATATCCTCCCTTCAAGACACTATCCATTTCGTTCAACTGCTCTTCCAAGTCCTTTTCTGTCTCTGAGAGAATTACAATGTCATCTGCGAACCTAAAAGTTTTTATTTCTTCTCCATGGATTTTAATACCCACTCCGAATTTTTCTTTTGTTTCCTTCACTGCATGCTCAATATTCAGATTGAAGAACATCGGGGAGAGGCTACAACCCTGTCTCACTCTCTTCCCAACCACTGCTTCCCTTTCATACCCCTCAACTTTTATAACTGCCATTTGGTTTCTATACAAATTGTAAATAGCCTTTCGCTCCCTATATTTTACCCCTGCCACCTTTAGAATTTGAAAGAGAGTATTCCAGTCAACATTGTCAAAAGCTTTCTCTAAGTCTACAAATGCTAGAAACGTAGGTTTCCCTTTCCTTATTCTAGCTTCTAAGATAAGCCGTAGGGTCAGTATTGCCTCACGTGTTCCCATATTTCTACGAAATCCAAACTGATCTTCCCCGAGGTCAGCTTCTACTAGTTTTTCCATTCGTCTGTAAAGAATTCGCGTTAGTATTTTGCAGCCATGGCTTATTAAACTGATAGTTCGGTAATTTTCACATCTGTCAACACCTGCTTTCTTTGGGATTGGAATTATTATATTCTTCTTGAGGGTATTTCACCTGTCTCATACATCTTGCTCACCATCTTGCTTAACACAGATCTGTTCTCATTTTTATTAAAAAATGCACATCGTATTTCTAATTACATATGGAGGAGAAATTCTTAATATGTGCTTATTTACAAAATATTTTTAGCAATGGTTGTTCAAATGCAAAAATGGTGGAGTACTAGTAGGATTATCGCATTAAGGTTTCCGCAGCAACTTAATTATGTATGTAGACCCTTCATCCATTCCAAGAATCGAGGATATCGTCTACCTTTTTGTATTACCAACATTGATAGTGGAAAGATATTGGTTCCTTGGATTACAAGATTTTAGAGAATGTTTTAATTTCAACTACATAAATGTGATCTGAAGTGCACATCTTGTGAATGGCTTCCTTCAGGATAACGACTCACTCTCCTAGAGTGGCCAGCATGTTCTCCAGACATGAACCCTATCGAACATGCCTGGGATAGATTGAAAAGGGTTGTTTATGGACGACGTGACTCACGAACCACTCTGAGGGATCTACTCCGAATCGCCGTTGAGGAGTGGGACAATCTGCACCAACAGTGCCTTGGTGAACTTGTGGATAGTATGCCACGATGAGTACAGCCATTCATTAATACAACAGGGCGTGCTGCTGGATATTAGAGTTATCAGCACGTACAGCAATAAGGACCATTACTTCTGAAGTCTCGAAGTATGGTGATACAACACGTAATGTGTGGTTTTCATGAGCAATTAAAAGGGTGAAATGATGTTTATGTTGATCTATATTCCAATTTTCTTGCAGGTTCCGAAACTCACGGAACCGAGGTGATGCAGAACCTTCTTTGATGTGCGTATTAAAAGATGTGTGTACGACAGCATATAGTTTCGTGTATTACTAGTGGATGCTCCCTGTTTTGTTGCTACTATCAATCTCGAACAGCTGTATTGGTTCGTTTATAGGTGTCGTATTAGGACATGTCATTTGTACCCCACGACATACTTATGCCCCCGGGAATTACCTTTGCCCGCACCCCAAACGTACCTATTTCTCTCTTTGTAAGAAGCCATGCATTTAACAAGGTTTTGTTTTCTACAGCCGTGCTAATCAGTAATACATTCCTGTCACAGTTTTCAGCCAGAAAACGAGTTTGAGGGATCTCTCATTGCGATTATATTCTGTGAAACCTTGTTCATCTCTGGATAGTAACTACACCTTACATCCATTTGGCCGACTTACCCCTATGTTGTCTCGCACGCCAGCCCGCACAACGCTTTCAGCCTGCTACCTGCATAGAGCAGCCTTACCCATTAGCTGCGGGGACTTGCTACTTCTCGCGTTTTCTGTCGTTCATCGAACATGTTGTTATACAAGATGCGCACCGTATTAATATGCACTTTCATTTGAATAGAAATTTTTATTATGGACAACAAACCGATATTTTTGGGACCCTATCGGTACATGCGATGCGTTATTTGTGCTGACTCCACCTTCCACAATTCAACACGAACCTGAAAATATCCATCGGATTACCATATGATTAATACGTGGCTTTGAGAGATAAAATAATAAATATAACAGTGGAAAACTTAGGTAAAGTGAGGGTGAAGTAGTAATCCGCGCATAACAGATGCTATATATAATATGGGAGAGGAGAAAGTATAAAATGCGGCAAAAAAGCAGGCAGCACAAAAATATATATAAAAAGGAAACTGGTGAAGTAGGGAGTAACAACATATGAGTGACTAGAGAACAAATCCAAAAGAAATGAAATGTGTAAAAGGAAGAAGAAATATATGATGGTTTCAAGGACAAGATACCGAGAGAATAAGTTACCAAGCAAGTGTATACAAGGCACCTGGAGCTGACAACTTTTCCTCACACGCATTGAGGGTCTTGAGAGAAGCAGCAATATCTAAGCTACTGAATATGTTATGCGTGATCCACGAAACAGCGAAATGTATGTCGTAGTTGCAAAATAGTAACATGGTTTCATTTTAAGGGAATAAAAAGAATAGTAGAAGCCTACCTGAATGGAATATTAATTTGTGTTTAGAAAATGTAGGAACGCGTGAGGAAATATTGACAGTACGACTTAATTTAGGATATAGCTTACATTTCAAAAATTCATAAGTTTGCAGCAAGCGCTGACTATGTTGACTGGACGATGCTATTTGAAATTCTGAAGGAAGCAGGGACTCAATAGTGGAAGTTTATTTATGACTCTCACAATAACCAGATTGCAGTTACGAGAACCGAAGGACGCGAAAGGAAGGCACTGACAAAGTGTTGGGACCGATATCTGATATAATTGACTCAATACACTGCGCAAGCAGTAAAGGACACGAAATGAAATTAAGAGAAGAAATTAATGTTCAAGGAGAAGAAATGAAAACTTCAAAGTTTGCCGACATCATTGAAAGTCTGTTAGAGACGGCAACCCTCTTGAAAGGAGATTACAGGACGAGCATCTACAAAAGTATATCAAGAGAATTGGAGTGTAGTTGAATTATGTCAGACGATTCCGTAGAAATTAGACTAGTACTGCTAAGTAACTTCCGATGGCTGAAGTAAAGAGGATATAAAATTCAGACTAACAACAACAAGAAAAATTTTCTGTAAAAAAAAAAGACTTGATGTCATAAAAGTTTTGTTATTTGGACGTATTTCCGGAAAGTTTTGATCTGGAGATTAGCTTTCTAAGGAAGCGAACAGCAGATGGAAAGGAAAAACCAGACAATAAGTGAATGGGAGGTATTCTTCAAATGTTCAAAGGGGAATCATATGGGAATTAACTGCTAAGGTCATCAGTCCCTAAGCGTACACACTACTTAACCTAGATTATCCTAAGGAGAAACACAAACACCCATGACCAAGGGAGGACTCGAACCTCCGCCGGGACCAGCCGCACAGTTCATGACTGCAGCGCCTGAGACCGCTCGGCTAATCCCGCGCGGCTGGAAGGTTTTGAAATGTGGTGCTACAAAAGTAAAAGTATGTTGATGATTATGATGATAAATGGAGTAAGTAATGAAGCGGGAGAAAGACTTAACTGAACGAAGGGATAGTAATTTCAGTAATGGAGTGTATGAAGGAATGGTGGTAGTATGACTGCAGAGGGAGACGAATGTTTGACTAGAGAAAACAGGTTGAAATTAGTGTAGATGCAGTAATTATGCAGATATAAGAAGCCTTACACTGGATAGACTAGAGCATCAGACCAGTCTCCGGACTTAAGATTACGACAATTTTAATGCTGTTCAGCTATGCTGTTCATCTCGTATATTTTCCGGACGGTGTAGGATACCGTAGTTCCTCTTTCATCCAGATGAATTGTGAAAATCTCACAATAAAGGCATGTAGTCCCTTTTCATAGCTATATTAATTGCAAAGACTGTATGAGCTTCGCCTTTTTAAGTGGAACTGTAGTGTACATAACTGGCTATGTTTAGATGGATGTTCTGGTGTTATAAGCCAGATGTCGAGCGTCCATTTTTTGCACAAGTCAATGCGCAGTCTGCACGAGCAACCATGATATGTAATATTGTCGGTGTCGCGGATCGCCAAGCATTGAGGAAAATGGCATTGGTTTCAATATGTAAGTAGGCTGTTTAGGTTTTTATGTTGGTAACGCCACGTAGTGCTGTGTATGAAAATCACTGACTGTGCTGTGTGCAATCTGTCGCTGGTTTGCATTGTTGGAATATTTGCTATTGTAGTGGTGGGCAGTTGGATGTGAACAGCGCGTAGCATTGTACAGTTGGAGGTGAGCCGCCAGCAGTGGTGGATGTGGGAGGAGAGATGGCAGAGTTTTGACATTGGACGATGTGCACGTGTGTAAGCCCGGATATATATATATATATATATATATATATATATATATATATATATATAACTTTTGGACACTATTAGGGTAAATGCATTGTTTTTTCTCCATCAAAATCATTCATTTGCTACCTATGCCTTCAATAGTTCGAATATTTTATTTAGTTGGCAGTTATAGGTGTCGTATCAGCATTGCAGTAGTCCGAGTAACGAAGATTTTTCTGAGGTAAGTGATTCATGAAAGGTATAGGTTATTGTAAGTCACGACCATTCTTTTGTAGGGATATTGAAAGTCAGATTGCGTTGTGCTAAAAATATTGTGTCAGTTTGATAATCAGAATAAGTAAAGAGAGAAATGTCTGAGTAAGTTCAGTTTTGCTCAGCTGTTTGAAAATCAAATAACGTAAGAGGTTTACCAACACAGAAATTCATGAAATTTTTCTAAGGGGATGTTTCAGACACATCACTTCAACGAACCTTCTGCCCCCAGAACATCCATTTGAATACAACTGGTTGTGTACAGCATGTTGCAGTCACACACACACACACACACACACACACACACACACACACACACACACAGATATACATACAAGGTGGTCCACTGATAGTGACCGGGCAAAATATCTCACGAAATAAGCATCAAACGAAAAAACTACAAAGAACGAAACTCGTCTAGCTTGAAGGGGGAAAACAGATGGCGCTATGGTTGGCCCGCTAGATGGTGCTGCCATAGGTCAAACGGATATCAACTGCGTTTTTTTAAATTAGGGACCCCCATTTTTATTACGTATTCGGGTAGAACGTAAGGAAATATGAATGTTTTAGTTGGACCTCTTTTTTCGCTTTGTGATAGATGGCGCTGTAATAGTCACAAACGTATAAGTACGTGGTATCACGTAACATTCCGGCAGTGAGGACGGTATTTGCTTCGTGATACATTACGCGTGTTAAAATTGTCCGTTTACCAATTGCGGAAAGGTCGATATCGTGTTGACGTATGGCTATTGTGATCAAAATGCCCAACGGGTGTGTGCTATGTGTGTTGCTCGGTATCCTCGACGACATCATCCAAGTTTCCGGACCGTTCGCTGGGTACTTACGTTATTTAAGGAAGTAGGAAGTGTTCAGCCACATGTGAAACGTCAACCACCACCTGCAACAAAAGATGATGCCCAAGTAGGTGTTTTCGCTGCTGTCGCGGCTAATCCGCACATCAGTAACAGACAAATTGCGCGAGAATCGGGAATCTCAAAAACGTCGGTGTTGAGAATGCTACATCGATATCGATTGCACCCGTACCATATTTCTATGCACCAGCAATTGCAGGGCGACGATTCTGAACGTCGGGTACAGTTCTTCCACTGGGCACAAGAGAAATTACGGTACGATGACAGATTTTTTGCACGTGTTCTGTTTAGGGACGAAGCGTCATTCACTGACACCGGTAACGTAAATTGGCATAATATGCACTATTGCACAACGGAAAATCCACTACAGCTGCGATTAGTGGAACATCAGCGACATCGGCGGGTTAATGTATGGTGCGGCATTATGGGAGAAAAGATAATTGGGCCCCATTTTATCGATGGCAATCTAAATGGTGCAATGTATGCTGATTTCCTACGTAATCTTCTATCGATGTTACTACAAGATATGGTTCAAATGGCTCTGAGCACTATGGGACTTTACTTCTGAGATCATCAGTCCCATAGAAGTACTTAAACCTAACTAACTTAAGGACATCACACACATCCAAGCCCGAGGCAGGATTCGAACCTGCGACTGTAGCGGTCGCGCGGTTCCAGACAGATGCCACACCGGCCGGCGATAACATTTGGCTCACGTTGTAATTTTTGACCATAATAGCAGTAAAGCAAGGTAATAGATGTTTCAGAAGTATTCGGAATTATTTTTCTTGCCGCCGCAGTTATGGATATCCGGCACATGGCTCGCGTGCGGTTGTAGCGGTATTGAATAGCATAATTCATGACAGGTGGATTGGTCGTCGAAGCACCATACCATGGCCCGCACGTTGTTCGGATCTGACGTCCCCGGATTTCTTTCTGTGGGGTAAGTTGAAGGATATTTGCTACCGTTATCCACCGACAACGCCTGACTACATGAACAGCGTATTGTCAATGCACGTGCGAACATTACGGAACGCGAACTACTAGCTGTTGAGAGGAATGTCGTTACACGTATGCCAAATGCATTGAGGTTGACGGACATAATTTTGAGCATTTATTGCATTAATGTGGTATTTACAGGTCATCACTCTGTAACAGCATGCGTTCTCAGAAATGATAAGTTCACAAAGGTACATGTATCGCATTGGAACAACCGAAATAAAATGTTCAAACGTACCTACGTTCTGTATTTTAATTTAAAAAACCTTCCTCTTACCAATTGTTCGTCTAAACTTGTGAGCCATATGTTTGCGTCTATTTAAGCGCTATCTATCACAAAACGAAAAAATTCGTCCAACTAAAACATTTATATTTCTTTAAGTACTTTTTTTTTTTTTTTTTTTTTTTCACTAGCTGCTTATATTTTATGACCCACCGTCTAATGTCTTATGGTGGGTCGTGTATTGCCACTTAGCCGCTGTGACTGGGTCCGGGGTCCGCAGTGACTGAAAGTAACACCACACCGGCTCCCGTCCCCACTCACACCGTTGCCCGTGTCCCGCCACGTGGAGGCGGGCTTTGTTTAGATCCATTTGATTTTTTTTTTTTTTTTGTGCAGCATTAGAAAAACTTATAACTAATACAAAATCAAGTAAGATATTAATAAACAAAACGAAATTAAATATTTAGAAAGAAGGAAGGAAGAGAACTGAATAGAGAAGTTATAGGTATAATATGGCCCGTCACCTGGTTGTGGGCGGCGGCCCGGGTCTTGGAATGACCCTCAAGACGCTGGCCGTTGCTCACCATGCTTTTAACATCTACCATCCTAAAAACTACCTTAACTAGAAGAGATTAGGGTACGTTAAAGCTAGAAACTAAGACTAAGACCTCCATGTCCAGCCGGCTAAACTATTTACGATATACAATAGAGAGGTAACTGATTTTGTGCTTGGCTCAAAGTTGCTAATGAAAGGGTACTCGTGGTAAAAGTAATAAGGTAATGACGCTAACGGTTTGTGTTGAGCCTGCAAGGCTCCTAGTAGAGTACATCAGGCGCGAGCACCTCCCGGCCCCGCCGACAACACGACCTGAACGGTGGTTTTCCCCGATCTACCATAGGTATCCGTCGGGTTGGGCTCAAAAGAGAGGAACCACAATTAAGATCCTTCCATCCAGGACGTGCGCCGCCTCCTACCAGGGGGGCGTGGGTCCCTTGAAGAGGTGCCCAACTTTAAGCTTCAGATGAGAAGTTCTTAGTATAGTGGAGGTTGAGGTATAGGCTGTGTAGGTTGGTTGTACAAACAGTTCACACTGAGCCAATGAGACTTACAATGATACATGGTGTGGCAGTTAGCACCTTCCGGCCCCGCCAGCAACACAGCCTGAGCGGTGGTTTTCCCCGATCTACCATAGGTATCCGTCGGGTTGGGCTCAAAAGAGAGGGACCACAATTAAGATCCTTCCATACAGACTGTGCGCTGCCTCTTAACGGAAGGTGTAGGTCCCTTGTAGAAGTACCTAGCTTTAAGCTCTTATTGGACATGGAGATGCTGTTAACTATTTATATATACGGTGCAATCTGTTTTTAGGATTGTGTGTGACTTGTGCACCTCTTGTCGGTTGTTCCACTCTGTTCTTTGAATTTGACACTATGGATCATCCGCACTGGACGCTTCAATATCTGTGTTGGTGCCCTGGTCTGTATCTGTTTCTTCTTCATCACTCGTGGTGCTAATCATATCTGTATCCCCCTGGGCATCGTGACGTCTGTTTGGACCGACTTGCCTTCGGTAGGGTCTGTTGCGCAAGTATTCTATTTGTTGGATCTTCGAGATTTCGTCCGTTAGTTTGTTGAGTTCAGTCCACCTTTCCGGGTCGCGTATTATGGCATGTAGTTCGTTCTGTGTGTTCAGGCGATTTATGTGTACTGTGTGTCTTATGTTCGTGCGTTGTCCGCAGAAGAAGACAGTATGTTCAGGGGAACCTTCTTCCCCGCATGTGCATCTATTAGTCTGCTGCAGACTCACGCGGTACAGGTGCGTGGGATAAGGGCCATGTCCTGTGATGAAATGTACCATACCGCGGCTGGGATCAATATGTTTTAGTTTTAGTCTTTCCCGGATGTCAGGGAAGAAGTTGTAGACACGGCGGCCCTTATCGCTGTTGGCCCACTCGCTCTGCCAGGTATCCACTCGCCATGCTCTGAGTTGGCGTGTTGTCTCAATCGGTACACCAGTGATCTGCCGAACCTGGTCTATTCTCCCCATCCTAAGCCAGTACATTGCTGCGCGGTACCTGATGGTGATATCTATGGGGAAAATTCCCATGACGACACATAGTGCGTCATTTGATGTTGTGTTAAATGCCCCTGTTAGTCGAAGTAGAACACTTCTTTGGCCTCGACGTACAATGGTTCTGTTGGTTGAGAGATTTAACCTGTGGGCCCACGTACTGGCAGCAAAGCATAGTACTGACTCGAAGAGAGCGCAATGGTATGTTCGTGTCACTGACAGGGGTAGTCTGAATTGTTCCGAATTTAGCCTAGCCAGTTTGTGTAGTATCTTTTCTGCTTTGTTTGTGCATATTCGCATGTGTTCGTGGAAGTTCAATCGTTCATCAATGTATACTCCTAGATAGCGTGTGACTGCTAGTCTTTTTATGTTTGTGTCCCCGATTTTGACTATTGGGTTCCTGCGCAGGATACCCTTTAGCAATGTATAAGTTGTTTTGTTTCCTGCTATCTTTAATTTATTATCTGTGCACCATTGGGTTATTGTCCTAAGTGTTCCATTGGCTCTTTCTTCTAGCTGGGCACGGTTATTTGCTGAAACTACGACGAGTAGATCATCAGCATAAGCGACAGCTCCATCTGTCAAGATGTGCTCCTCTAGTAACTGTAGGAGCGGTTCTATAACTATGTCCCAGAAGATGGGGCCGCAGATCGACCCTTGTGGACAGCCTTTTGTAATTCGTTTAATCACTTTCTGGTTGTCCATTTGCCAAACGACCGTTCTGTCTCTGCAGTAGTCCATGAAACTATTATACAGAGACTCCGGTACCTGCAGGTGTCTGAGCCTCTTGAACAAGGCCGGCCACCAGAGGTTGTCGAAGGCACCTGAGATGTCTATCATAATTGCAAGTGTGTATTTGGAGGGTGTGTCGTGTACTATTTGAAGTGCTCTGTTAATTGCGTCGTCTATAGATTTCCCTTCCCTGAAGCCGTATTGGTGTGGTGTCAGTCCCCGTAGTGTTCGGTGTGCTTGTAGTCTTTTGCAGAGTAGTTTTTCTTGTACTTTACCGAGTGTATTGATAAGGCAAATTGGTCTGTATGACTTGGGGTCTGATGGGTCTTTGTCTGGAGCCTTTTTTATGATAACCGCCTTCGAGGTCTTCCACACTGCAGGCACACGGCCCAGCCTTAATGCATCGTTTAACAACGTTGTGAGAAACGGGGTGATCTGCGGTGCAATTTGTTTCAGTACCTCAGAGTGGATACCATCCGGTCCAGGCGCCTTTTTGTTTTTGAGTTCTGAGATCGCTGTCGCCACTTCTTCCTGCGCAAATGGACAGGTGACGGTTGGTGTGGTGTATACTGTGCCTACTTCGCGTCTCAGAGCTGCATGTTGTGGTGTGTCTGTGTATGCGATGTCGTCGGGCAGGAGTTTGCTCAGCAGGAACTCCGCTGTGCGTCTCCAGCCCTTAGTCATCTCACCATCCTCCTGTCGCAGCGTTCCCAGAACCAGTGGGCTCTTAATTTTCTCTGTCACGATTTTGTATGGTTCCCCCCAAATGTTTAGTTGTGTTTGTGCTGCTACATGGCTGTTCCAATGGTCTTTCCTGGTCTTATTCAGCTCAAGTTTATATTTATCCTTGGCAAGCCGGTAGTCGTGTAGTCGTAATTGTCTTTCTCTATCTGAAATTGCTCGTTGGTAAAGTTTACGTTTACGTTTTGAGTCTTGTTTGAGTCGTGTTAATTGTGTAGTCCAGGGAATATTTTGGTGTTTTGTCATTCTTTGTGTGGGTATGCAGGTGTTCTGTGTGTGTGTGATGATATCTGTCAGCATGTGTGCTCTGTAATCAACACTGCCGGTGATGTCTTGCGGTATGTGCTCATGTATTTTTTGTCTGACCCTGTCCCAGTCTGTTTTGTCAAATAATAGTCTTTTTGGTAGTGTTTCTGTGTTGACGTTTGGTGTGCCACTTAAGGTTAGTGTGATGATGTTGTGGTCGCTAGCAGTGATCTGGTCATGTACGGTCCAGTCTCGTACGTGGTTGATGGCGGCATTATTAACGAGGGTGTTGTCTATGTTTGATGAATGGCCGTTGTGTCCGATGTGAGTCGGGTGATGTCCTTCCTTGTTGAGTACGTGTAGTCTGTTTTCTTGGATGATGTCATTTATTATTCTACCTCTGTCGTCAGTTCTGTCTGAATGCCACAGGGTTGATCTGGCATTTATGTCTGCACAGATGAGAAGTTTTTTGTTGCCAGCGTATTGCGCAACATCTCTGATGAGGTCTGCGTATGGTTTGATGCAATGACAGAATTGGGCGTACAGCGACGCGATGATCCAAGTATCCCCCTTGTGTGTGACTTCAACTGTAACTAGGTGCTCGGAACAGAGTTCTGTAATTTTGACTGGATGTATTTCTTTGTTTAGGATTATGACAGATGCCATGCAGCCTGTCCCCTCCGCAACTGTCACCGCACTTGGAGGAAAGTTGGGGATATGCCCTTGTCTAGTGTAGGGCTCCTGTATGCACAGAATGTCACTTTTTAGTTCACGTAGGACCCGTGGGAGCTCCGAATTTACAAGTATACTCCGCATAGCATTAAGCTGTGCTATTAGCAGTTTGGGTGTTTAACTGTGGCGTAGCACTTGCTGCCAGTTTGACTGTAATCGAAGTATGTTCTCCCATGAGCCCTTACGTGATCCTTGTAAAGCTTGTCCATATCGAATGGTTCCTCCCTGCGGGCGCACACCTGCATGAGCAGGTCTAGTAGGCTGTCTGGATCTGTTGGAATATTCTCCGTTTTGAGAATCAGTCTATCGGTTTGCTCTGATGTACGGAAACAAACAGATTGGCCGTACGGGTGTAGGGTGCGGATGAGCATCCGCTGTGCCGTCTCTAAGATGTCTCTTTTTTCTAGCCTACTTAATTTTACGTTTATATCTAGCTTGTCGTAACTAAAACTATCGGTGTCGATGGCGTGTGTTGGCGTCTCTGCAGCCGTGACGTGTCGTGATGGTGTAGTGGCGTTGTTGTGCACCTCTGCGGGGGGCGCTGGATTGACTTCCTCGTTGGTTGTTGTGGGGGTTTCCTTGGGCGTCGGCATTGAGGTTGTTGGTTGGGAGGCTGCGAAGGTGTTGGTATCATCAGGGGAATGCACTTTCGTATCACTAGGTTTTGACGCAGCCTGCGATTGCCGCGATTGGTCGTCACACGCTTTCACTTTCGGGACTCTCTTAGGCTGTTTGGGTTTCCTATGCGGTTTTAGTTTCCTAAAGGCTGCGATGATTCGTTTGTTTTTTGTGTGTGTTTCGTTTGTGCAGTCTTGATGTGTATCAGATGTGTCGGTTGTTTGTGCCTCCATTCTGCATTGATATGACGTGATTTCGTTCCCACTTGACTGCTCGTCTACGCTACCTGTGACAGACATAACAGCTTTTGGTATGTTATGCGCACTATCGCCTCTGTTGCCAGACCCTCCGCAGACTTTTGTTGCGGTTGTTGCTGCGGCTTTTTGTGTGGCATTCGTGATGTCTGCCGGCGCTGTGGCCTGTTCAAGGTCGGTATTACTGTTTCGAATATCATTGTTATGAACACTACAATCTCTGGCGTAAGGGCAATAATAGACGTCGTCTTCTTCCTCTGTCAATGAGTTAGAGAGAGTTATTTTGCGTTTGATTTGATTACAGTCTGAGGTGTCTGATTTGTTCATGTTTTCCGTTTGGACTCCAGTTGTGCTTGCTTGCGTTACGGTTGTGTTTAGCACCGTTGGGTTCAAGGTCTCACCTTGTATGAATTTGATTGGTTTGATGCGTCCTTCGCATTTTGTAGTGTCGTATGTGCGTCGTTGTGCTGGAGTGGATGGGTGATCTTGAGTGGTTAGCAACGCTGTTTTGTGCAGTTGCTTTGGTTGGTCATGTGTGGTGTGGTTTTCTGGTCTGTCGGTATCAGGATTTGGGGTTATCATGTCTATTCTCAGTAGTTCGTCTTCGAGTTCGTCTATCCTGTTCATAAGGGTCGTCTGGAATGTCATCCAGTACATTATTTGTCTTTTGATTAGTTTGGCGGCTACTGGTGACATTTGTCCTGTGAGTGTTAGGTCGTCTATGTATTCAGTGATTGCATGATGGCTGTCCTCCAGGTTTGTATTGTGTATCAAGCCTGGAATGTGACCATTGTTGGGGTAGTCGTCAGGTAATAGTTTTTGCCTCTTACGCCAGAGTATTGCACGTAGATGGTTTCTGTGCCTGGTGGATGGTGATTTGTATGATCTTGTTTTTTCAGGGGTTGATTTATGGAGCATGTTGTTTGACTCAGGGGGGTGTTCAGTTGCCATAGTCAGTACTGTCAATTAGTCTATCAAGCAGCTGTTTGTAGGTCTGGCAGACGCCACCCCTGCTCTTATTGCAAATTCGGTTTCTGTTCCTGCAAGGGATGCAATCGATGGGCTCTGATGCTCGACAGTCCGCGCGTTTGTGGCCCTTTTTGCCACACCTTGAACAGGTCGTACCTGTGTCTGCGCAGGCTTTGGTTGTATGGCCAAGGTCACAACAGTTGTAACACTGGCTCACTGACGTATAGTCTTTGACAGATAGGGATTGGAAGTCTATGTACACCCTTCCTTTTTTGGTGAGGTACCAATAAATTCTTGGTGTGACTTCCAACACTTGGTGGTTGTATCCCTTTCCTTTGGGCCCTGTACGGAATCTGATTTTCACGTCTTTGTCGAATTCGTCTTTTGTGAAATCGTCACTGAGATTTTGGTCGTATAAACACTCAAGAAATTCTCTATCCGAGATAGTGTCTGTCACTCGATAGACTATCACCAAAGGTTGCCGCTTTCTGGGCCCCTCACACGCGATATTCTCAATATCTTTCGTCTTTTCTATTATTTTCCTACAGTCCTCCTGTGTTGCTGCTTCGACAATCACAGCTGTCTTCGTGTTTCTTATTGACTTAATGTGTAGGTTGTCTCGTCTTGGGTTGATGTTTTTTGTCAACGTTTGTTTTATTGTTTTCGTGTCTTGGTTGTTGGTAGACTTTATGAAGAGAGTGGTTGCCTGCTTGGCTTTTGCCACCTCAATGCGTTTATGTTCTTTGGGTGCGGTGGAGAGTGCCGCGGCGTATGTTAGTGTCTTGGCCTGTTGCTGTGCCTGTTCAGTAACCTTTCCTGTCAGATCCCTAATTTGGTCCCTGAGCTCTTGGTTTATTTCAGCGAGTTTTGTATTGTCTTCCTCGAGTTTGTTGACCTGTTCTGTGAGAGACTCAATTCTAAGGTCCTTAACTGGGTCAGCTGAGTGCTGAAGTTCGCGCAGTAGATCTTTGTTCTGCTCTTGCAGCAGCTCGACCTTTGCTTCTGCTGACGTGAGTTGGAAAGCCAAAGGGAATATTTTATTCCTTATCGTATTCAGTACGCTACTCGATACATGTTTGGCCTTTAATTCCGCCCCAATGTCATTTAATAGCTCGTCAATTGCAGCGATCTTCTGGCTCGGTGACATGACGGCATATTCGTGGGCACCAGACGCCATGCCTATAGGCGATACTTTGCAACTGGTGCTGCTCTGCGCTCTACTAAGCGTCCCTTTCGTGGACTTGGGTGTGGTGTTAGCACCACTTAGTTGGCGTGCTCGATCCAGGATTGCGAATCTGTGTTATAGTTCTTAAAGAGTGACCTTTATTTGGTGTGTATTGCGTATGCGGCACCACATTGTGACACGTAAGTCCCAAAAGCGATACGTCACAGAACGAGGCCGAATGTGGGCTGGGTGGCTTCGCCGGCGATGTCCGATCGACACCGAGCGCCGCGGTCAGCTCCGCACGTCAGCCGACCACGTGGTTCGCGGGACCAGGTAGGGACTGTGAGCTCGCGTAAGCTGCTGACTCCCGCGGTTGGGCGCGGAAACACGAGTCGTGCTTAGCAACACCGGTTTGCTGTGGCCAGCGCAGTTTGGCCTACTTGCGAAACTCACGCGTAGTGCGTGTCAGCTGGCGCACTGCGACCTACTCTCGGGACTTTACGTTCCGTCGCTCGGCGTATCGCTTTACGTTACTCGTAATCAATTTTCTTCACTATCGACAGTTTATGACTTTTACGTATAATATGTCTATAATTCAGAATTATGATCGTTTCATTTCACTGTATGGGTATTGTTCACACTGGTTTCCTTCGTATTAAGCTAGTCTTTTCTGCGAGATTTGCTACCATATGTTAGTCTTCGTTTTTAGTCTAAGTCCGTTATTATCAGTTTTTTATTCGGGACACTTTTGGAAGCTACCCTTCACTGTTCCAACATGTTATCGTGAGTTTGGTGGATATTTAACGTTTAATTACGGAGAAAAATCCTACCATACGCTACTTTGATGATTCGTCACACGGTAACTTTCCTTTCATATTATTTTTAACACTTTCACAGCACTGCGGTTAGTAATGTTAGTAATGTCAAGCGTTCCTAATCGTATTAGTAGTGTTTTTGGATATTAGTTGTAGTGAAATACCTTTGATGAGGTCCGACATTCTGTAAATGTGCCCGCGAAGTCACTAATGCACTATTTCTCTAGTCTAAACACGAGAAAATTTTGTAGGACTGCTTCACTTCACTATTATCCATCACTGATCACTGTTTTTTTCGTTCACTGGCGTGATTGTTCCCGAAAGAACCGACAAAAAGACCGTAGTTGCGGGAGCGCGAGCGAGACACGTCCGTACGCGCTCGTACTCGAACAGCTTTAAGTACTACACGAATATGTAATAAAAATGGTGGTTCCTATCTAAAAAACGCAGTTGATATCCGTTTGACCTCTGGCAGCGCCATCTAGCTGGCCAACCATAGCGCCATCTGGTTTCCGCTTTCAAGCTAGACAAGTTTCGTACTTTGTAGTTATTTCGTTTGATGCTTATTTCGTGAGATATTTGGCCCGGTCACGATCAGTGGACCACCCTGTGTGTGTGTTATACTACAACCTCTAAAGAGAAGACGATACATATACCGTTTCCTCTTTATAGGTTGTAGTATAACTGTTATTATACCCTGTTGGGGTCCAATCCGATATGAATTTCCTGAGATATGATCATTTCTCAACAGTATTAACCCATTTTGGTATTTGTCGACAGCAACACCCTCTTCCACGCAACATTAAAATATTCGTTCTAAGAGTTACGTATATTTCCCGGAGAATACAAATCCGAAATGAACAATGGAAGTTCCTGTTTAATATTTCAACGTTCACCCCTCTTCGGCCCCTGTGAATGGGACAGGGTGTTTAGCCTGGTATCATCGAATGTCCCCACTCTAGACGAACAACTTTCATTGGAACATTTCTTCAATCCGATATGTAGTTTTGCAGATTTTTTTTAAAGTTTTAAATTCCTGGACAGTGAAAATATACGAGCATTCATATTTTACACTGTTGATCAGTTTAGGAGTTTACCAATTGCCGTATTTTCATGGTACCTCAGGCGATGCTGCAGTTAAGCTGATTGGTCCACAGAGTTCACAGTGTTGATGGAGGTGTCTCAGCAGACCAAGCATTCAGAATGCCATCACAACTTTCCAGTCAAATGCTTTCACGAACTGGTCAAATGTTACAGTTTTTCCACAATGATCTGTTATAAGTTGGGGCTTTACTCTTCCGAATATCATTTGATAGTGCTGAAAACTATCATGCTAGAGTACGCCACGCAGGGACTGTCGTTCAAAGTTTGTCGACAATAGGATCTTGTTTGAAGCAGAGAGGTGCACAGACGGCGTCGAGGGCTGGGACTCGCACTGGAGGGAAAAAGTCGCGGCGGCGCACGCTCCTGCCTGTGCGAAGCGCCGGCCACGGAGAGGCGGGATCGCCGCCGGTGGGAACTAATTTCCGGTGTCGGTCATACAATAGCGCCGGCCACAATAACCGACGTCAATATCCGCCCGCCGCCACCGCCGCCGCCGCCCCCGCAGCCACCTGCTCAGACTGGCCATGGCGCTTGGCTGCGCTGTGCTCTCTGAGTCGCAAGCGTATTTCCTGTCACCCACTGCGGCAATCCTTCCAGGTAGAGAGTCGCGTCTCTGAGCAGCAGGTAGAGGTGCATTCTCGGAGTTCTGCCTTGTTGGTAAAATCACAAACCTACCTCCAGACACTAGGAAGCTGAAACCATGGCTGTGACATACACACGCTTAACGACTTCACCTTCGCTCTACCAAGGGGCGAAAATGTTGTAATCCAGTCAGTTACTTGACATTTTTTAATTTTGAAAAGAATATCTGCTGTTTTTAATTAATTCTTCGACCAGATTCCATAGATGGTTTAAATTTTTCATTGGTTCTGTTTTAATTTTTTCAGTGAATCTGAACCCAAAAATTTAAGTCTCATTAGTAGATGTCACTTCCTCCAGTGAATCATATATTTAATATTTAGAGAGTAAGGGCATTACTTACACTTCAGTATCTCAATAAAAAGCATGTTGAGTTTAAAAATCAACGACAATGAACGAAATTCGCATTTTAAAACTTTTATTGTGGTGGTCATGATGTCGATACACGTTGTTAAAAGTGCATTGAAATTGCTAAGAGATTGCTAAGAGATTGCTTAATCATTAGCACATCTTCAAAAAATATGTTGTTAATACAATTCAACAACAGTTTTTTTTCTCCTTGGCAATGCGCGTTATGCAAAGTGCCTTGCTATTGATAGCGTTCATATGTTCGTTAAGAAATAGTAAATCCATAACAAGACAAAGTCTGGATAATACATTTCCTGTTACTATGATCGCTTTCGGCCAAAGTTACGGCTTTTTCACAACTAGAGGTGAATTGCTGAAAGATGAAAAGTAAACAGTATCTGTTTTAGTTGTTCCCCGTAACCCTCAAAATGCATTTTTGATGTAACATCATCACGGATTTGCTAAAGTATGTCTGAAATATCTGTATGGGTTTACGTCAGCACTTCACTGAGTACTGATACAGACAGAAAGGGCAGACTAACGTCGCCCTGAAGGGTGCAGTGAAGGAGGTGGGGTGAGGCGTGACACGAGACGTTTAACAGATCCACATTAATATGCCGAGTTCAGGAAAAACTGGTAATGCCAGGAAGAAGAAGAAGAAAGAAAAGCACTAGTTTCGGCACTAATGTTAACGCCTTGCAGTACGAGATGTAGTATTTGATAAGAACATAACAGTTTTGCTAAGAATGTGATTCAATGTAATGTGGTGATCATATCTGTCACTGATCAGCTTATTTCAGAAACTTTGTAATCGTGTATACCACACGTCTGTATTTTAAAATGTATTGGATACTTGTTCGGTACTATGTATGTATGTGTTTCTGTAAATACAACAACTATACACAATTTTCCGACCAAGGGCAGGATCTCAGAATAGTCGAGGTGGCATTAGCAGTTAACTCTTCACTCAACATAAATGTCCAGGGTTCGGTGTGCAACGAAGTCGTCGCTCTCACAGCTACCCCTCCTCGATCCGGCAGTGGCAGCACGCTGCCAGCGGCCCCGGCTTGCCCTTGCGCTGCACGGACTTGTTCTCTTCTCCCAACCGACCAGATGTCCGTTCGCAACTACCCAAGAAATCCAGTACGCAGACAGCATTAAAATAACTGCCCATTCAAAACCACAAAGTACACACGTATGCGGAAAAACAATTCCATCAACAACTCACAATACTAAAACCAGTCACTGTGAAACAACACGGACGAATTATAAGTCGGTACAAACACAGAGAAGCCAGAAGCGGTCGGAAGACCGAGTGCACGTCGTCCGCTGCGACGACCCACCGAACGACCAACCAACGGTCGTTCCCACTCAAGTCAGGCACGGGAAAAATCCCAGTGTAAATCGCCGACTGACAACTTACTTCCACGAGGTTACTTTGAAGGGCGGACACACAGAGACAGGTGAAAGTTGCACTGCTCGAATATCACGGTCCATTCAACTCAAACTCGCTGAATCCGGTCCTTGACGTGGTCCTGCACTCTCACGATCACATCCTTCCGTCGGACAGTGCATGTGTGTCGCCAGCGGTCGGGCGAGTACTGTCTGTTCAGACCTCACTGCTGCTCCGTCCCACCCAACTGGTTTGACACACGACGACCCGGAAATACTGGAGGCCGCTCCAAAGACGGTATCACAATAGGCGCTATCGATAAGCGCTGCTGCTGCCACTCACAGACAGACAAGGCGAACAAACGTACTGGCGCCAGTGAACACACTAACAAAACGAGAGCCGGCCCGAGTGGCCGAGTGGTTCTAGGAGCTACAGTCTGGAACCGCGAGACCGCTACGGTCGCAGGTTGGAATGCTGCCTCGGGCATGGATGTGAGTGATGTCTTTAGGTTAGTTAGGTTTAAGTACTTCTAAGTTCTAGGGGAAGCGGTGTGTGTGGCGCCACCTGGGGAAGATGTGTTGCCTTCCGAAACTGGGTTAAAACCGCCAGGAGACCCTCTCATTCCCGGAAATCTTCAAAATGTCTGAAGTGCTCTGTGGCTCAAAGGAACCTGAGTGGGGTGGGGACCTTAATGTCCTATCCCGTGGCCTTGATGTAGCCCCGACGCTCAGTAACCCCCTTAGATGGGGTGAAGCTAACACGTGAAGGGCCGTCCATTCATGACGTTAAAAGGCTAGTCCTTAACTGTGTGCAATCCTCACTGAACCGTACTGGCCCACCGTGAATTATCGTAAGCGGTGGGTGAGACATGGTCGGCCATGATTCCCCAGTACGTGTGGAGGACCTCCGGGGAACGTAACTCGGGTTTGAGTGCCGCACCTTCTCGATGATGTCAAACTCCACAACATAAGACCCGGGCCATACCATCATTTTCATCACATCATCATTTTCATAACACCTCCGGGCTGTGGAACGGTGAGGGCTGTCGTTGTGTCAAGGAAGGACGTTAAACTCCCGTCAAGGTAGGACGTAAACGCCCCCAACCCAAGGCGAAGGAGAAGGGTGCGTGGCACATGGGGGGCTGTGTCTGAAGGACTGACCATCTGTCCCTCCCTCAATTCGCAGGGCACAGACCAGCAGGTGCTCTGCATGCCGGCAACCTCGTTTGTCAGCGTGAGACCTGGGCGCGAGTCGGCAAGTGCGTTTCGCCGCGCCCGTGGGTAACCGGGGCGTGTTCTGCCAAACCCAGGGGGTGGGGACATCGCCTGGGCCAGGTTAGCTGGGTCCAGACCGTCGAACGACTGGGTGACCGGCCCGCCACCTGAGTAGGAGCGGGTCCTTGACCTGTAGGTGGGAGCTCGGGCAAGTAGGCGGCGAAGGACGAGAAGTGCATCCGCTTCTCCGGAGTGCGGGGTGCACTTGCCGGTGAATACTGGGAGAAATCGTCGTTGACGAGGCCATTGAAGGGAACCAGTACACTGGCAACGGCGTGCTGAACTCGGTGGCTCAGGGTTGCCCTTGACATAGGGACGATGTTGGTGGTCGAGCTGCGTCCCCCCCCCCCCCCCCCCAATGCCAGAGGAGCCGGTCCGGGGTTAGAGACGGGCTCCCAACCCCCATTTTTATTGCTTGTCAAATCATGGCTGAACCAGAGACAAGCGATTCGTGTGCTTCCGCGAGACCTTCGATGCTTTCTGCTCCCGACCCATCGGGGCAAATGGAGGATAATGACGAGAGTGTTGGCGAGAGACACAACAGGATCACGCAACTGTTGGAGTCCAATGTAAAAAATGGTAAAATAAGCCAGACTGCTATACTAGCAATATAAAATGAGCTTGCCTCCTGGGCAATTGCTCATGCAAGGCTTGAGGGGCGAGTCGTAGAACTACAACGAGAGAATTTCACTCTTAGGAGACAACTGGCTAAGACATGGGCAGGTGTAGTAGCTCAGGCTGCACCCAAAACTCAGACGACTAGAGAAACAATAGCGAAGGTGACACAAAAACCGGACACGGCGGTCTTTTTAAGACCCCTGCCCGGCCAAGACACAAAGAAGGTCCAGGAAATTTTCACCACCATGGTCCATCCAGTTAAGGACAAAATAAAGGTAAATAAGGTAAAAGCAACTAAAAACGTCGTAGTCGGAGATGTAGCCATCGAAGAGAACAAAAACAAAATCCTAAACAACCAAAACCTGTGCAAGGCAGTCAGATGTGAACCTCCCAAAAAGAGAAATCCACTTGAAATCATGTACGATGCACCAGTTACAATGGATAACAATGAATTATGTGAAACAATTAAGAATCAAAATTTTGACAACATGACTGACGAGCAATTTAAAAATGACTTTAAACTGAGATTTAGGACAGGCCCAAGAGACAGACAAACAGTACACCATGTAGCAGAAGTAACGGGATCCATGTGGAAAAAAACTCACATATATGGGTAAAATATACGTAGGATTCCATGCCATCAACGTGCGGGACTATGTGGTGGTGCCTGGCTGCCACAATTGTGGCGATTTGGATCACATCCACAAGTACAGTGACAGGAAGCCGGCTTGCTCCAGATGCTGACCGGAAGACCATATAAGGAAGAACTGTACCAAATCTGGAATTTGTATTCCATGTGTTAAGAGAGGTAAAAAGACCTGTAACGCCTCAGGAAGGAACTGCCCAACCTATAGGATGTTGGAGCAAGATTGATCTCAAGAACCGATTATGGCTGAAGCCGCAGCAGTGCGCAGGATGCCAAAAAGGAAGTCTCCGGGAAAGAGGTGCAGAGACGCGGCCATGTCTGCTAAATTCAAGCAATTCCTAACCTTCGTTGAAGGTAGCAAAACAGGAAGAGTAGGAATGGTGGACGTGTCCGTCCAGACGGACCTGTGTGAACGGGAAGATGCTGCTTTCCCCTCCCCCCGGAACTCGAGATTGCCAGAAGATCAGGCACCAGAAGGCAGGCGTTCTACAATAGCTGGCCAAATAAAATCTACAAGAAATAGCTCCACATCCGAAGAACCACTTAAGGTAAATACAGTCAGCAGCACAATTACCACACCTACCTCCGACCAATCATTAGTAAAACGCCTAGAGGTGGATCCCATCAGGATCTACCCAAACCTGGAACATGCTCTGCAACTGTCCCGTCTGGAAGAGCCGGTTATCCTGATCACAGCATTAAGGCACATAGTGCGGGTAGGACATCAGTATGGACGTAAAGTCACCTTCTCGGCCATGGAGGCTGTCGATAGAATACAGTTAAATACCATGAATCTCCCCACTGACTTTGGCGCCCTGCGTGACCTTGTCAAAAAGGTTTTCCAGAGAAGTGAGAAATTCGATCTCGATGAGATTTACAATCAGGCTGTCTTAGCTAACGGTAGGATAGCTTATGACTGGAGAAAGACCTTTCCAGAACAATATGTTCACACGTACTTTCCATGACCACCAGAGTACAGCTAGGACAACTCAATGCACACAATAGCCGACTAGTCATGCAGGAGCTCCCAAGGGTAGTGGAGGAGATGAATCTTGACGTACTCTGTCTACAAGAGCCATACTTTCTTGCGGGTAACATGGCTTTCGCTGGCGTTAATTGGCAAACAGTATACTTTGGAGATGACCCTAAAGGCACCATTATAGTCGTAAACAAAGCCATAAGAGTTACAGTGCTTGCTCACCTGTCAAATGAACATTGCATTGTAACTGAACTCCAGACGCCAGTTCGAGTCATACATTTAGTTAATATGTATTTCCAATATGGCGACGAAATTGAAACATACTTAGACCAACTAGCACGAATCACAACAGTAGTGAGAGGCCGAAAGATAGGAGTGGTGGCAGATGTTAACGCGAAGTCCCCCCTGTGGCACAGTGGCACCCAGGATGGAAGAGGGGAGAAGATGGAGGAAACAGTAATGTCATTACAGTACTTGGTTGCCAACAGAGCAGGGAACCCCCCCACCTATACAGGCAGAGGAGGAGAAGGACCTAACATCGATGTAACATTAATTTCACCAAATTTTGCTGGTCACCTAAACAATTGGATAGTAAGAAACCAAGTAACGACAAGTGACCACAACTTAATCACTTTTGAGCCCACCGACAGGGAATGCCACTGGGACATAGGGTGGGAATTTCAGTTGAATTAAAACAAAACTGATTGGCAGCGCCTCACAAGAGAGTTTGTCCCCCTGACATGGCCAGACAGTGATGAAGACGTCGACAAGCATGCTGAAGAGCTGGTTAGTGCCATCACAAAAGCGGTGAAGTCTGCAGTATCAACCAGGAGGAGGGCCATCGCGGTCTCCCCGTCACCATGGTCCGTCGAACAAGGGCAGATGCGTCAGTCGGTCAGGAGGGCGAGGAGGCACTACCAGAGAAGTGTCGTCTGGGAAGAAAAACAGAGATGGCTATAAATCTATAGGAATGCTAAGGAAGAGTTCCAGAGGGAGCTCAAAGGGGTTAGACTGCAAAGTTGGGAGAAATACGTCCAGAGCCAATTGGCTACAGATCCCTGGGGCATCCGGGATGGGAATCGGATGACAGGATCATGGCAAGGAACTGCTGAGGTCCTTCTCTGGTCCCTGCTTCTGGATGATATGGAAGATGAGGATACGGAAGAACAAGGCTTAATTAGGCAAGCTCAGCAAGAAGAGTACCAGAACAACACTGCGGTGTACCTTTCTCGGAGAACGAGGTGGCGGTGCACATTAAGGCACATAAAAGAGGAAAAGCCCCAGGACCAGACCGCATCATAGCAGAGGTGGTGCAATACCTCGCTTCTCAGCTAGTAGCACCTCTAGGTTGAATCTACAACGAGGCCCTAAGCCTCAGAAAGTTTCCCACCATCTGGAAACAAGCCAATGTGGTAATAATAAAAAAAGGACAGGATAAAGATCCTGGTTATAGGTTAAGTCCTACAGACCCATATGTCTGTTGGACTTGCTGTGAAAATTGCTGGAGAGGCTGCTGGCTGACAGGCTGATGGCACACCGTGTGCTCTGTGGAATGAGCAGCAGGAAATTCGGCTTTAGACCGGGGCGTTCTTTGTCTGACGCAATCGCCATGGCGGCCGAGGTCTGTGGGTCGTCCACACATAAGTATATAGTTGGCATCATGGTGGATATCAGTGGCGCCTTCGACAACCTGTGGTGGCATTTGCTCTTCTCTCGCTTGCGAGAGAAGGAGTGTCCAGGGCCGCTATATGGGTGTCTCAGGAGCTATTGCATGGATAGGGAGGTTTGGCTATCATACCATAGCGGAAAAGTGGGGAAAAAGATAACAGAGGGGTGTCCATAGGGCTCAGTCCTGGGGCCACTCTTTTGGGATGTCAATATGGAGCCTCTCCTTGTGTCCTTGGAGAACTGTGCAGATGTACTAGAGGTGATAGCTTACGCTGATGACCTCCTCCTGTTGGTTGGGGGTCATAGCCGAGCGGAATTAGAGCCAAAAATAGATAGGACCATGACATTACTATCAATGTGGTGCCATAGAACTAAACAAAAAGTAGCACCAAACAAATCCACCTACCTACTCCTAAAAGGCCAATTGGTCAGAAACCCTACAGTCAGGATGGATGGCACACCAGTTATACGTCATCATGAAGAAAAATACCTAGGGGTAATGCTAGACGAAAACTGGAGCTTTGCCAGGCACATCGAGGTAACAACACATAGGTCGCTAGACGTATTAAGCAACCTTATCACCATAGGCCATAGACGATTTCATCTCCCACTGAATCTCATCAAACTCTACCATAACACAATCCTTGTCTCCATCATAGGCTATGGGTCCGGGGTCTGGGCTCACAGGCTCACGAGGGTCGTTCCTGCTATGGCCGTGAGGAGAGTGCAGCTGAACATGATACTACGCTCAGTTGGGGTATATCAAACATCACCAGGGGGAGCATTATTGATACTCAAGGGGCTGTGCTCCCTTGATGTAAAAATCAGGGAGCAGGCCGCATGGTATTGGGTTAAAAAGGGGCAAATTGAAAAAAATAGGGATATTATGGGGGTCAGAGTGGGGGAGGAAATATCAATTAAAAGAAGGTGAATGGAACTCTGGCAAGAAATCTGGGTTGGGGAGGAGACAGGAAGAAGAACTCACCAACTCTTACCAAACGTTCACGAAAGATTAAGGATGAAGCATTTTCCGCCAAGCAAGTGACTGCTGCACTTCCTCACTGGGCATGGCCCATACCCGGCATATCTTTGCCGGTTCGGGAAAAGAGCCACACCATCGTGTGACTGTGGTGCCGAAATGGGCACACCGGATCACGTGGTCTATGAGTGTCCGCTTTTCGACGACGTTGCAGCTGACTTATGAAATTCGTTGCCAAACACAGACACCTTTCACCTTATTAGAGACCCTAACACCTTCACACTTCCCCCATGAACCATGGACCTTGCCGTTGGTGGGGAGGCTTGCGTGCCTCAGCGATACAGATGGCCGTACTGTAGGTGCAACCACAACGGAGGGGTATCTGTTGAGAGGCCTGACAAACATGTGGTTCCTGAAGAGGGGCAGCAGCCTTTTCAATAGTTGCAAGGGCAACAGTCTGGATGATTGACTGATCTGGCCTTGTAACATTAACCAAAACGGCCTTGCTGTGCTGGTACTGCGAACGGCTGAAAGCAAGGGGAAACTACAGCCGTAATTTTTACCGAGGACATGCAGCTTTACTGTATGATTAAATGATGATGGCGTCCTCTTGGGAAAATATTCCGGAGGTAAAGTAGTCCCCCATTCGGATCTCCGGGCGGGGACTACTCAAGAGGACGTCGTTATCAGGAGAAAGAAAACTGGCATTCTACGGATCGGAGCGTGGAATGTCAGATCCCTTAATCGGGCATGTAGGTTAGAAAATTTAATAAGGGAAATGGATAGGTTAAAGTTAGATATAGTGGAAATTAGTGAAGTTTGGTGGCAGGAGGAACAAGACTTTTCGTCAGGTGATTACAGGGTTATAAATACAAAATCAAATAGGGGTAATGCAGGAGTAGGTTTAATAATGAATAAAAAATAGGAGTGCGGGTTAGCTACTACAAACAGCATAGTGAACGCTTTATTGTGGCCAAGATAGACACAAAGCCCATGCCTACTACAGTAGTACAAGTTTATATGCCAACTAGCTCTGCAGATGATGAAGAAATTGATGAAATGTATGACGAGATAAAAGAAATTATTCAGGTAGTGAAGGGAGACGACAATTTAATAGTCATGGGTGACTGGAATTCGTCAGTAGGAAAAGGGAGAGAAGGAAACATAGTAGGTGAATATGGATTGGGGGGAAGAAATGAAAGAGGAAGCCGACTTGTAGAATTCTGCACAGAGCATAACTTAATCATAGCTAACACTTGGTTCAAGAAGCATAAAAGAAGGTTGTATACCTGGAAGAATCCTGGAGATACTAATAGGTATCAGATAGATTATATAATGGTAAGACAGAGATTTAGGAACCAGGTTTTAAATTGTAAGACATTTACAGGGGAAGATGTGGATTCTGACCACAATCTATTGGTTATGAACTGCAGATTGAAACTGAAGAAACTGCAAAAAGTTGGGAATTTAAGGAGATGGGACCTGGATAAACTGAAAGAACCAGAGGTTGTACAGAGTTTTAGGGAGAGCATAAGGGAACAATTGACAGGAATGGGGGAAAGAAATACAGTAGAAGAAGAATGGGTAGCTCTGAGGGATGAAGTAGTGAAGGCAGCAGAGGATCAAGTAGGTAAAAAGACGAGGGCTAATAGAAATCCTTGGGTAACAGGAGAAATATTGAATTTAATTGATGAAAGGAGAAAATATAAAAATGCAGTAAATGAAGCAGGCAAAAGGGAATACAAACGTCTCAAAAATGAGATCGACAGAAAGTGCAAAATGGCTAAGCAGGGATGGCTAGAGGACAAATGTAAGGATGTAGAGGGTTGTCTCACTAGGGGTAAGATAGATACTGCCTACAGGAAAATTAAAGAGACCTTTGGAGAGAAGAGAACCACTTGTATGAATATCAAGAGCTCAGATGGCTACCCAGTTCTAAGCAAAGAAGGGAAGGCAGAAAGGTGGAAGGAGTATATAGAGGGTTTATACAAGGGCGATGTACTTGAGGACAATATTATGGAAATGGAAGAGGATGTAGATGAAGATGAAATGGGAGATAAGATACTGCGTGAAGAGTTTGACAGAGCACTGAAAGACCTGAGTCGAAACAAGGCCCCGGGAGTAGACAACATTCCATTAGAACTACTGATGGCCTTGGGAGAGCCAGTCATGAGAAAACTCTACCATCTGGTGAGCAAGATGTATGAGACAGGCGAAATACCCACAGACTTCAAGAAGAATATAATAATTCCAATACCAAAGAAAACAGGTGTTGACAGATGTGAAAATTACCGAACTATCAGTTTAATAAGTCACAGCTGCAAAATACTAACGCGAATTCTTTACAGACGAATGGAAAAACTGGTAGAAGCGGGAAGATCGGTTTGGATTCCGTAGAAATGTTGGAACACGTGAGGCAATACTAACCTTACGACTTATCTTAGAAGAAAGATTAAGAAAAGGCAAACCCACGTTTCTAGCATTTGTAGACTTAGAGAAAGCTTTTGATAACGTTAACTGGAATACTCTCTTTCAAATTCTAAAGGTGGCAGGGGTAAAATACAGGGAGCGAAAGGCTATTTACAATTTGTACAGAAACCAGATGGCAGTTATAAGAGTCGAGGGACATGAAAGGGAAGCAGTGGTTGGGAAAGGAGTGAGACAGGGTTGTAGCCTCTCCCCGATGTTATTCAATCTGTATATTGAGCAAGCAGTAAAGGAAACAAAAGAAAAATTCGGAGTAGGTATTAAAATTCATGGAGAAGAAGTAAAAACTTTGAGGTTCGCCGATGACATTGTAATTCTGTCAGAGACAGCAAAGGACTTGGAAGAGCAGTTGAACGGAATGGACAGTGTCTTGAAAGGAGAATATAAGATGAACATCAACAAAAGCAAAATGAGGATAATGGAATGTAGTCAATTTAAATCGGGTGATGCTGAGGGAATTAGATTAGGAAATGAGACACTTAAAGTAGTAAAGGAATTTTGCTATTTAGGGAGTAAAATAACTGATGATGGTCGAAGTAGAGAGGATATAAAATGTAGACTGGCAACGGCAAGGAAAGCGTTTATGAAGAAGAGAAATTTGTTAACATCGAGTATAGATTTAAGTGTCAGGAAGTCGTTTCTGAAAGCATTTGTATGGAGTGTAGCCATGTATGGAAGTGGAACATGGACGATAACCAGTTTGGACAAGAAGAGAATAGAACGTTTCGAAATGTGGTGCTACAGAAGAATGCTGTAGATAAGGTGGGTAGATCACGTAACTAATGAGGAGGTATTGAATAGGATTGGGGAGAAGAGAAGTTTGTGGCACAACTTGACTAGAAGAAGGGATCGGTTGGTAGGACATGTTTTGAGGCATCAAGGGATCACAAATTTAGCATTGGAGGGCACCGTGGAGGGTAAAAATCGTAGAGGGAGACCAAGAGATCAATACACTAAGCAGATTCAGAAGGATGTAGGTTGCAGTAGGTACTGGGAGATGAAGAAGCTTGCACAGGATAGAGTGGCATGGAGAGCTGCATCAAACCAGTCTCAGGACTGAAGACCACAACAACAACACCTTCAACATCACTGATAAACTGGCCAGCGAGGTATCCGCCAAGGTCCTAAGGGAATACGGAAGGGAGATTGGGTAGTTAGAGAACCAATATGTGACACCACGCACGATCCCATTCCGCTGGGCTGCGTACTGGCCGACCGCCATGGAGTTCGGGATCCGGCGCATCCAGCACTAGGGGGAGGGTGCGACCACACCGATCAGAGACTAAAGCACACCAATTACGACCCAGAAAATAGAATGACCTGTATGAAATAGATAGTAGGATACTTTCTAAAAACCTGCGGCGATTTGTGTTAAGGCCAGTCCAGTGCCAGGGGCACGCCCACTGGGATTAGCTCGGTGGGCATGGCCATGAAATAGTAGGTTTATATCTTTTACTGGCACACCTGTAACCTTGCAGGATGTTGTTGTTAGTAGAGTAGGTTAGAGTTGATAACATGGTAGACTAACAGTAGATCATTTAGATACCCATAGAACTAACTTCCTGTAGCTGATACTAATAGTAGAATATAGAGTTTTTGGTAAATGCTACTAAAATGTAACATTGTATGTAATTTCGACCCACTAATGATTTTAGGTGGTGTGGTTATATTGTATAATATTGGTTTTTGATGAATAAAGATTTTAAGAAAAAAAAGTTCTAGGGGACTGATGACCTCAGAAGTTAAGTCCCATTGTGCTCAGAGCCATTTTTTTAACAAAACGAGATGCCGTTATCGCTATTACAAGATGCCAAGCTATGAACAGCATCAACACTAGCCGCACACGGCTCAGCCTGACTGCAATAAAAATTTTCCATTTCTTATGCCTTAAATGGTTCAAATGGTTCTGAGCCATCAGTCCCCTAGAACTTAGAACTACTTAAACCTAACTAACCTAAGGACTTCACACACACCCACGCCCGAGGCAGGATTCGAACCTGCGACCGCAGCGGTCGCGCGGTTACAGGCTGTAGCACCTAGAACCGCTCGGCCACCCCGGCCGGATATGCCTTAAAGTTTCGTCAGGAAACAGTATGTAGTATACAACAAACACTGGATGGTATCTCCATTCTTCAGCTTATTACTTGAGCAGTTTATCCATTACGAAAGCGTAATTACTGTAAATATAAAGCATCGTTATAAATTTAATGTTAAATTGTAATATTGTCTCTTAAATGTGTTAATTACAGGTTGTTTCTGTCTTTGGACTATAAATGTTGAGGATAATTTTGTGTCCTTATTTTGTTGTACGGTTTTGGTATAACAATAGGCAAACAGTAAAATGTCATTAGCAAACCGAAGTATGTGATGTATCTCACTAAAATGTCCTCGTTTGCTCAGTGCTGACATGTAACCCCTTTGGCTGATTCCTTTTACAACCCCTTAACACACTGATGATGCACAACATTACAGCTAACTGATTAATAAAGTGTTTGTCCTCATCTCTAACGCCATGCAGCAATAAATTTGTGTGGCATATGTCCGACAAGTTCATGCTAGGTTTCTGGAGGTAGGTGGCACCAGTTGTTTATCCAAATGTCACGCAATATCCGTAAATTACGAGACGGCGATTTTTGGACACCGAGCTGTGCCCGATACCAGATGTGTTCCATCAGGCTCACGGGAGGAAAATTTGATGTGCGAAGGGCGTTCAATAAGTAATACAAAGCATTTTTTCCTCGGTCAATGAATGAAGGCGGAATGTGTTGAGGGACATCGTGGAACATTCCTCTTCAGACATAACAGTTTCATGAAGTTCCGATTGGTGGCGGCGTTATACAAGAATGGCGGGAAAGCAGCACTTCGCCGAAATCCATAGGCGCTTGCAGAACATCTGCAGAGGCCCAGCACTGAACATAAGTACCGTGAGTCGTTGAACGAAGCGTCTCTCATCATCGCAACAAGGTCGCGCTAACCTGTATGGTCTCCCGCGGGGCGGCCGGGTGCAGACAACTTCGACTCCTGCAATGTTGGGACGTGCGGACGCTCTCACTCGAGGTCGCGACCGATCACAGTCAAACACATCGATGCTCAACTGGTCGTCTCTCTGGGTAGTGCTGACAAACTCTTTCACCAGACTGGGTATTCAAAGGTCTATGCCTGCTGGGTTCCTGGCCGAGTAACTGTACTGAAGGAAAATCTTTACTGAATGGCTTGCATGTTACGAGCCTTATTGCGATGATTTTTTGTCGAACAGCAACAGGCGATGAAACATGGTATCACAACTTGAAGTTTCTAGGCGTTACTCCGGCTCACCTTGTACTGGATGTGTGATTTTACCACCAGAACAACACATAGTTTCTCCATTCCGTTTTAGTGCGTTATGGTTTCTACATTTATTATCTACACTATTGGCAATAAATATTGCTACACCAAGAAGAAATGCAGATGATAAACGGGTATTCAGTATTCATTGGACAAATGTATTATACTAGAACTGACATGTGATTAAATTTTCACGCAATTTTGGTGCATGGACCCTGAGAAATCAGTACCCAGAACAACCACCTCTGGCCGTAATAACGGCCTTGACACGCCTGGGCATTGAGTCAAACAGAGCTTGGATGGCGTGTACAGGTACAGGTGCCCATGCAGCTTCAACACGATACCACAGTTCATCAAGTGTAGTGATTGGTGTATAGTGACGAGCCAGTTGCTTATCCATCATTGGCCACACGTTTTCAGTTGGTGACAGATCTGGAGCATTTGCTGGCCAGGGCAGCAGTCGAACATTTTCTGTGCCTAGAAAGGCCTGTACAGGACCTGCAACATGCGATCGTACATTAGCCTGCTGAAATGTAGGGTTTCGCAGGGATCGAATGATGGGTAGAGCCACGGGTCGTAATACATCTGGAACGTAACGTCCACTGTTCAAAGTGCTGTAAATGGGAACAAGAGGTGACCGAGACGTGTAACAGATGGCACCCCATACCATGACGCCGGATGATACGCCAGTATGGCGATGACGAATACACGCTTCCAATGTGCGTTCACCGCGATGTCGCCAAACACGGATGCGACCATCATGATGCTGTAAACAGAACCTGGATTCATCCGACAAAATGACGTTTTGCCATTCGTGCACCCAGGCTCGTCGTTGAGTACACCATCGTAGGCGCTCCTGTCTGTGATGCAGCGTCAAGGGTAACCGCAGCCATGGTCTCCAAGCTGATAGTCCATGCTGCTGCAAACGTCGTCGAATTGTTCGCGCAGATGGTTGTTGTCTTTCAAACGTCCCTCTCTGTTGACTCGGGGATCGAGACGTGGCTGTCCGATCCGTTACAGCCATGCGGATAAGATGCCTGTCATCTCGACTGCTAGTGATGCGATGCCGTTGGGATTCAGCACGGTGTTCCGTATTATCCTCCACAACCCACCGATTCCATATTATGCTAACAGTATTGGATCTCGACAGACGCGAGCAGCGATGTCGCGATAAGACAAAACCGCAATCGCGATAGGCTACAATCCGACCTTTATCGAAATCGAAAACCTGATGGTACGCATTACTCCTCCTTACACGAGGCATCACAATAACGTTTCACCAGGCAACGCCGGTCAACTGCTGTTTGTGTATGAGAAATCGGTTGGAAACTTTCCTCATGTCAGCACGTTGTAGGTGGTGCCACCGGCGCTAACCTTGTGTGAATGCTCTGAAAAGGTAATCATTTTTATATCATATCACGTACTATAGTAGTACAAGTTTATATGCCAACTAGCTCTGCAGATGACGAAGAAATTGAAGAAATGTATGATGAAATAAAAGAAATTATTCAGATAGTGAAGGGGGACGAAAATTTAATAGTCATGGGTAACTGGAATTCGAGTGTAGGAAAAGGGAGAGAAGGAAACATAGTAGGTGAATATGGATTGGGGCTAAGAAATGAAAGAGGAAGCCGCCTTGTAGAATTTTGCACAGAGCATAACTTAATCATAGCTGACACTTGGTTTAAGAATCATGAAAGAAGGTTGTATACACGGAAGAACCCTGGAGATACTAAAAGGTATCAGATAGATTACATAATGGTAAGACAGAGATTTAGGAGCCAGATTTTAAATTGTAAGACATTTCCAGGGGCAGATGTGGACTCTGACCACAATCTATTGGTTATGATCTGTAGATTAAAACTGAAGAAACTGCAAAAAGGTGGGAATATAAGGAGATGGGACCTGGATAAACTGATAGAACCAGAGGTTGTACAGAGTTTTAGGGAGAGCATAAGGGAACAATTGACAGGATTGGGGGAAAGAAATACAGTAGAAGAAGAATGGGTAGCTCTGAGGGATGACGTAGTGAAGACAGCAGAGGATCAAGTAGGTAAAAAGACGAGGGCTAATAGAAATCCTTGGGTAACAGGAGAAATATTGAATTTAATTGATGAAAGGAGAAAATATAAAAATGCAGTAAATGAAGCAGGCAAAAGGGAATACAAACGTCTCAAAAATGAGATCGACAGAAAGTGCAAAATGGCTAAGCAGGGATGGCTAGAGGACAAATGTAAGGATGTAGAGGGTTGTCTCACTAGGAGTAAGATAGATACTGCCTACAGGAAAATTAAAGAGACCTTTGGAGAGAAGAGAACCACTTGTATGAATATCAAGAGCTCAGATGGCTACCCAGTTCTAAGCAAAGAAGGGAAGGCAGAAAGGTGGAAGGAGTATATAGAGGGTTTATACAAGGGCGATGTACTTGAGGACAATATTATGGAAATGGAAGAGGATGCAGATGAAGATGAAATGGGAGATACTGCGTGAAGAGTTTGACAGAGCACTGAAAGACCTGAGTCGAAACATGGCCCCGGGAGTAGACAACATTCCATTAGAACTACTGATGGCCTTGGGAGAGCCAGTCATGACAAAACTCTACCATCTGGTGAGCAAGATGTATGAGACAGGCGAAATACCCACAGACTTCAAGAAGAATACAATAATTCCAATACCAAAGAAAGCAGGTGTTGACAGATGTGAAAATTACCGAACTATCAGTTTAATCAGTCACAGCTGCAAAATACTAACACGAATTCTTTACAGACGAATGGAAAAACTAGTAGAAGCCAACCTCGGGGGAGATCAGTTTGGATTCCGTAGAAACACTGGAACACGTGAGGCAATACTGACCTTACGACTTACCTTAGAAGAAAGATTAAGGAAAGGCAAACCTACGTTTTTAGCACTTGTAGACTTAGAGAAAGCTTTTGGCAATGTTGACTGGAATACTCTCTTTCAAATTCTAAAGGTGGCAGGGGTAAAATACAGGGAGCGAAAGGCTATTTACAATTTGTACAGAAACCAGATGGCAGTTATAATAGTCGAGGGACATGAAAGGGAATCAGCGGTTTGGAAGGGGGTAAGACAGGGTTGTAGCCTCTCCCCGATGTTGTTCAATCTGTATATTGAGCAAGCAGTAAAGGAAAATTCGGATAATTTAATGTAGTCGAATTAAGTCGGGTGATGCTGAGGGAATTAGATTAGGAAATGAGACACTTAAAGTAGTAAATGTGTTTTGCTATTTGGGGAGCAAAATAACTGATGATGGTCGAAGTAGAGAGGATATAAAATGTAGACTGGCAATGGCAAGGAAAGCGTTTCTGAAGAAGTGAAATTTGTTAACTTCGAGTATAGATTTAAGTGTCAGGAAGTCATTTCTGAAAGTATTTGTATGGAGTGTAGCCACGTATGGAAGTGAAACATTGACGATAAATAGTTCAGACAAGAAGAGAATAGAAGCTTTCGAAATGTGGTGCTACAGAAGAATGCTGAAGATTAGATGGGTAGATCACATAACTAATGAGGAAGTATTGAATATGACTGGGGAGAAGAGAAGTTTGTGGCACAACTTGACCAGGAGAGGGGATCGGTTGGTAGGACATGTTCTGAGGCATCAATGGATCACTAATTTAGTATTGGAGGGCAGCTTGGAGGGTAAAAATCGTAGAGGGAGACCAAGAGATGAATACACTAAGCAGATTCAGAAGGATGTAGGTTGCAGTAAAAAATGGTTCAAATGGCTCTGAGCACTATGGGACTCAACTGCTGAGGTCATTAGTCCCCTAGAACTTAGAACTAGTTAAACCTAACCTAAGGACATCACAAACATCCATGCCCGAGGCAGGATTCGAACCTGCGACCGTAGCTGTCTTGCGGTTCCAGACTGCAGCGCCTTTAACCGCACGGACACTTCAGCCGGCGAGGTTGCAGTAGGTACTGGGAGATGAAGAAGCTTGCACAGGATAGAGTAGCATGGAGAGCTGCATCACACCAGTCTCTGGACTGAAGACCACAACAACATCATATCATCTTCTTCCTGTCGGTTAAATTTCGCATTTGTAGCTCGTCACCTTCGTGGTGTAGCAATTTTAATGGCCAGTAGTGTATTCCAATATGATGACTAATTTAAGGTTAACGTTGTCAGCTAATAGATCATAACGAAATGCAGCCTCACAAAAAGTCTCCCCCGTTCCACATGTAAAAGTGCGACTCTCTGTCTTTCGTCCTCTAAATGAGACGTGTTTCTTCCACCGTGTTGGAAGCTGTTAAAGGTCTAAAAGGCGACAGGCTTGTGACTGTCTCAGTGTAGCTCTTAAGGCCACCTGACGTTCTGCATCCAAGTTCCGTCGGACATGAGATTGCTCTGAGATTTGCTGGATTCGAGTAACTGTCTCAGGTTGACCGATTTAGAACGATGCGCTCTATCAGACTTACGTTTGCGACGGTCGTAGTGATAGTTTTAAATATGATTATCGTGCTTATCGTCCGATTTTATTGTCTTATCTCCACCAAATCTCTGTAGCTATGCCAGATAGTGTAGGAAGTCAATATTGAAAACCACGTGCACAGTGATATTAGATTTGCACTGTCACGAACTAATCTGTAGACTCTAACAACGGCTAACCATAGCACCAGAGTCATCTGCATGCCACTCACATATACTATATTTCAAAATATTAATAATACAGAATGAAATTTTCCCTCTATAGCGGAGTGCGCCCTGATATGAAACTTCCTGGAAGATTAAAACTGTGTGTCACACCGAGACTCGAAATCGGGACATTTGCCTTTCGCGAGCAAGTGCTCTACCACGAAAGGCAAATGTCCCTAGTTCGAGTCTTGGTCTGGCACACGATTTTAATTTCCTAGGACGTTCAACATTAATAATATAAAAAAGATACAACTTAAAAAATTAGCCTATGGTCTTCCTCGGGATTCAAGCAATCTCCATAACAGATAACATTGGAATCGGTTCAGCATTAGTCATGAAAATGTAACAGAGTGAGTTACTTTAGCAGTTAATAATAATGGTATTAGTGTGGAAGTATGGATTAAAAAAGTTGAGAATTGAATAAGCATTGCACTAATTATGTTGACTCATGCTGCACAGAACACATCAACCAATAAAAACATTTTCACAAATATACAGTTCAAAAGTGAAAGAGTAAATAGCTTCTTGAAAGAGTAAATAGTTTCCCTTAATTTGCATATTATTTTTCAATTCAATACGTATGTTGTAGTATACACTTTGCAAAGTAGCCTATCTTCTTCATCACGGTTAAAGCTACCTACTACCTCAGGCCAAATTTCATGGATATCGGTTCAGTGGCTTAGTCGTGAAAACGAAACTGCAGAATTACTTCAGCATTTGTAATATTTGGTACGGAAACTCGGTGTGGCATGGGTTAAACACGTTTAGGATTGTATATGCATTGTATTCTAGTTGTTACCCACGGCTCCGCTGGCGTACAAGTAAAATGAAATGAAACGTGCGTATGGCTTTATTGGCCAGGAGAGCTTGATTTGAATGTTCGGGCGCCAAGTGCAAGTCTTTTTATTTGACGCCACTTCGGTGACTTCCATGTCGATGATGATAAAATGATGACAACGCATACATCCAAACCCTTGCAGAAAAAAGAGAAATGGGCGGGAACTGAAGTGATCGGCAAACATCGATGCTAACCGCATGACCACGGGCTGTTCGCGGAAATGTGAATGCAGAATTAAACCTATTTATAAGAGACGATTGACGTATGACAGGTTTGTGACTGATAATAGTATGGAAATAGACATAAACATGGGGAGAATTGTATAAATATTGTATTCATTACGTTGAATCGTATCACGTAGAACGTACCAAACAATAAAGGTATTTTCACAAATATGCTAAAGTTCAAAAGTCAAAGATAGATAGCTTCTCCAGAGAGTAATTATTATCTCACATTGCTCGTTATAGTCTTCGAATGAATACATAAGTTGTGCTACACAGTTTTTAAAGTAGCTTACGTTCTTCCTCAGCGTTCAAACAGTTTCCGTATCAAATTAGATTAAAATCGGTTCAGCAGTTTATTCGTGAAAGCTTAACAGTGATGCTTTCGAATTTTTTCGTGTTCCTACTTCAAAAACCAGCTTGTTGGTGACAACTATAGTGATCCTGTACAATTTGTACAAGCAGTTGTTATATCTACAGTTTTCTTATGACCTTTTCTGAGGAATAGAATAGTTCTTGAGCTATGCAGCTTTAAACGATTTACTTTTCTATAAACAATTTGGAGACGTCCTAGTGTAAAACATTTTCTCCAACTTTAATCACTTCTAGCGTAGCATCATTATCCTCAACCTCATTTCATTTAATCATACCTCATATAATATGACTGAAAAAAGAATCTCAAAGCCAAGAAGGAGTTTTACGACATAAACGAAAGTTGATAGGCGAATTTCTTCTACATCTGGAAGATCATGTCCATTCAAATTTCTAGCCAATTGGGCAAGAGTGGCACTAGTGGCGCCGCTATGAGGATGTAAATCAGGTTTGCTTTAAATACACGCTGTAGCGGTCGTGAGAGCTACTTACCTTTGAGATTGGACGTGGTGAGTTAACGTTAATAAAGAATGCCATCATCAACACCTCACTGAGTTTGAACGAGGTCGTCTAATAAGGGTACGAGAAGTGGGAAGTTCCTTGTGCGATATTACACAAAGGATTGGAAGGAATGAGGCCAGTGTACGTGATTCTTGGCAGCGGTGGTCACGAGAATATCAAGTGGCCCACTTGGCAACACCGAGCGTTAAAATCATCGCGTTTGGCGTATGACTCTGGCGCATCGTACTGCATCTGCAGCAGAAACTGGAGCATCAGTTGGCACCTCAGTGACACAAACAACTGTTACAAATCGGTTATTTCAATGACAGCGCGCTGCCAGACTCCCTGTATCGTGCATTCCGCTGACGCCAAACGATCGCCAATGGCGACTTCAGTTGTGTCAAGGAAAAACTTATTGGAGGGCAGGATGGAGGTCTGTTGCGTTTTCTGGTGAATGCTGGTACTGCCTCGGTGCCAGTGATGGCCGTGTGCTGCTTAGAAGGAAGGCCTGTTGAGGGTCTACAACCAACCGGTCTGCGTGCTGCGTTTACATCTGGCGTGCCATTCGGTATGACAGCAGGATTACCGTCGTGGTTATCCCACGCACCCTGACTGCAAATTTATTCGTCAGTCTGGTGATTCGATCTGTTCTGCTGCCATTCAAGAACATCGTTCTAGTCCGTCCTAGGGGGTATTTTCCGACGTGATAAAGCTCTCCCACATACTGTTGTTGTAACCCAACACGCTCCACAGAGTGTCAACATACTGGCTTGGACTGCTTTATCACCAGATCTGTTTCCAGTCGAGCCGATATGGGACATCATCGGAAACAACTCCATGGTCATCCACAAAAAGCGTTCCGTCGTATTGACCGACCAAGTGCAGCAGGCATGTAACTCCAACCCACAAACTGACATCCGGCACCTGTACAACATAATGCATGTACTTTTGCTTGATTTTATTCTACTTTTTAGCGGTTCCACTGGTTATTAATGTAGCAACATTTCAGTTTTGGAATAGCGTGTCTCGCGGATAAACCCGTGATCTCGCAATGTCATTGACTTAAGTATTATATCCAGACTAATCTATTCCAGAAATTGCATTACTACATTTTTATTATTTTTCGTTATTGCTATTCTGTACCGTCAGTGTAGGCTTACACTCTTCGTGTATTATTTCTGAAACGTCTGCACATTTACTCAAGTAACTCTGGGAAAGCTTTCCGCTTTAGAATGATGCCACATTGCAGTTGCAGAATGAGACTCGTTCTTGTTACGCTTCCAGATCAGAGTTACCTCATAACGAAATAACCTGAGCACCTTTCAGGGAGCAGGACACTTTGTGAACTACTGGAGCACAGAATATGGCGTGCAGTCTGATGAATGGGTAGTACATTGACAAACATCGTTCAGCGTTCCAAGAGATCTGAAAAGGAAAAGGACAGACGCCTACCAAAAAGTAGAGGGCTCATAACATTGTGAAAGTTGCTACGGCTATCTGTATCGCTGAGGCACGCAAGCCTCCACACCAGCGGCAATGTCCATGGTTCATGGGAGGCGGGGGCGGGGGGTATGATTTTATGAAACTAAATTATACACTCCTGGAAATTGAAATAAGAACACCGTGAATTCATTGTCCCAGGAAGGGGAAACTTTATTGACACATTCCTGGGGTCAGATACATCACATGATCACACTGACAGAACCACAGGCACATAGACACAGGCAACAGAGCATGCACAATGTCGGCACTAGTACAGTGTATATCCACCTTTCGCAGCAATGCAGGCTGCTATTCTCCCATGGAGACGATCGTAGAGATGCTGGATGTAGTCCTGTGGAACGGCTTCCCATGCCATTTCCACCTGGCGCCTCAGTTGGACCAGCGTTCGTGCTGGACGTGCAGACCGCGTGAGACGACGCTTCATCCAGTCCCAAACATGCTCAATGGGGGACAGATCCGGAGATCTTGCTGGCCAGGGTAGTTGACTTACACCTTCTAGAGCACGTTGGGTGGCACGGGATACATGCGGACGTGCATTGTCCTGTTGGAACAGCAAGTTCCCTTGCCGGTCTAGGAATGGTAGAACGATTGGTTCGATGACGGTTTGGATGTATCGTGCACCATTCAGTGTCCCCTCGACGATCACCAATGGTGTACGGCCAGTGTAGGAGATCGCTCCCCACACCATGATGCCGGGTGTTGGCCCTGTGTGCCTCGGTCGTATGCAGTCCTGATTGTGGCGCTCACCTGCACGGCGCCAAACACGCATTCGACCATCATTGGCACCAGGGCAGAAGCGACTCTCATCGCTGAAGACGACACGTCTCCATTCGTCCCTCCATTCACGCCTGTCGCGACACCACTGGAGGCGGGCTGCACGATGTTGGGGCGTGAGCGGAAGACGGCCTAACGGTGTGCGGGACCGTAGCCCAGCTTCATGGAGACGGTTGCGAATGGTCCTCGCCGATACCCCAGGAGCAACAGTGTCCCTAATTTGCTGGGAAGTGACGGTGCGGTCCCCTACGGCACTGCGTAGGATCCTACGGTCTTGGCGTGCATCCGTGCGTCGCTGCGGTCCGGTCCCAGGTCGACGGGCACGTGCACCTTCCGCCGACCACTGGCGACAACATCGATGTACTGTGGAGACCTCACGCCCCACGTGTTGAGCAATTCGGCGGTACGTCCACCCGGCCTCCCGCATGCCCACTATACGCCCTCGCTCAAAGTCCGTCAACTGCACATACGGTTCACGTCCACGCTGTCGCGGCATGCTACCAGTGTTAAAGACTGAGATGGAGCTCCGTATGCCACGGCAAACTGGCTGACACTGACGGCGGCGGTGCACAAATGCTGCGCAGCTAGCGCCATTCGACGGCCAACACCGCGGTTCCTGGTGTGTCCGCTGTGCCGTGCGTGTGATCATAGCTTGTACAGCCCTCTCGCAGTGTCCGGAGCAAGTATGGTGGGTCCGACACACCGGTGTCAATGTGTTATTTTTTCCATTTCCAGGAGTGTACAAGATGTGAGTAATATCTAAAGATATAGAGAAAAACGAGACTGAATTTAAATTGAGACGGCTTATAGAAAGTTAAATTTTGCTTCTAAAATTTGATAACCTAAGAGATGCCGATAGAAAATCTATATTAATGACAAAGTAATGGACAAATAGCGAACGTACATTGGGTTCCTCATATGCCTACTACAAAAAGACAACTTAGAGGATGTCTAAGTCTTATAAAATTTGTTCCGGCGTACCAACAAGTGCCGGCAAGAAGACGAACATCGCAAGAGCAAAGAAGGTGGTGAGACGATGTCAGCCAGTAGCTCACTGACAAAGACCGCAGCACGACAGGAACGCCCTCTAGCCGAAGACAATACAAGCGCTGCTCCTGTCACCCTCGGTCATACAGTATTAGCCAGTATTAGCATAGTACTAAGATAGTGCTACGATAGCAGTGACAGGTGATTGACTGTTTGCATGTCGCGCATCGCTTGCGACACCTTTGTAAATTCGGAGTTAGGTATTGTCAATCTTCTTTATTGTAATAACGCTATTAATGTGATTTGCTCGAATTGTTTTAAAGCATTCCGAGAACGCAGCATCCTTTAGGCACCCTATACGAGACGAGTGGGCGGGACCCTGTAACACTACGCTACTGCGTACGATACTTATTAAAGCCTGTACTATGGTAAGTTGACGGGCTTCACCTTATAAGAAAGGATTTTGTGGTAAATGTTGACCGCGTGTACCCGAATGGAGGCAAAATCAGACTTTCACCCACTCAGTAACAACAATGATACGTCAAGCAAGCCTGAAGTACAACTACACGTTATGACGGACAAGAAACAACACAGCAGGTTAACAGAATGAGATTTTCACTCTGCAGTGGAGTGTGCGCTGATATGAAACTTCCTGGCAGATTAAAACTGTGTGCCCGACCGTGACTCGAACTCGGGACCTTTGCCTTTCGCGGGCAAGTGCTCTACCAACTGCGCTACCGCAGCACGACTCACGCTTGGTACTCACAGCTTTACTTCTGCCAGTACCTCGTCTCCTACCTTCCAAACTTTACAGAAGCTCTCCTGCGAACCTTGCAGTTGGTACAGCACTTGCCCGCGAAAGGCAAAGGTCCCGAGTTCGAGTCTCGGTCGGGCACACAGTTTTAATCTGCCAGGAAGTTTCAACACAGCAGGTGCTACCAATTTGTTAATAAGACGGTCGCCAGCCTAATTAGGCATTAATTCAGTTTCTACCCTGTACAAGTTGAAGTACGTGTATGCAAAACAACACGTAATAACACTGCATAATATGGTAAATTTTAGAACCAGAAAATCTACTGAACTAATAATTTCACTTTCTGTACTAATATGGATAAGCCAAAATTACACAACAATACACTATAATGTTTACTACAAAGTTCGTACTGTCTATTGATCTAATTAAAATCGGGCATAGGTTACCCTAGAAATAGCACTTTCGAAACACACATACAATGTCAATTTTGAAAAGGGTAAAACACTAATAAATTTTGGTTTTATATTGACTTTAACTTTGCTGTTAAAATTAGTTCAGTACACTTCAGAATTCAAATGAATAGAAAAGAAAAAGGGGGGCGGGGGGCTGAAACTTTTATGATCACTGTACCGAAATTTTGATTATTGAAAGTATTAAGCACTCAAGATTTCCAATATATGAGTTATTACTCGTTTTAGCTTATTTCCCGCTCATTTAACTACAATTATTTTTGTTTCAAATTAATTAAACTTCATTACTAAACCAATTTCAACATTATCTTCCAACTTAGTGAGACCTATATTATTTGACTATATATTCATTAACAACAAAGTTCTTTCAACATCATTCTAACATAGATAGGTCTGCAGGTAATTATTATTAACAAAAACTTTAACCTTTCATTTCGGGACACTCGGATTGCACAACATGTGGAAAGGACCCTGTCTAGGTTAGTGATGAGGATAATTAAATGATAGGACAATTCTGGTAAAAGTTATTATTGAACAGTATGGAACAAAAGTAACACTGGTCCACAAGAATACAGTACTAAAAGATTCAACCTGTTCGTATCGAAGCGGTGGTTGGCGGGCGGCGAGATGGCGAGGCGCAAAGCACACATACAATCACAGCTTTGGCTCTTGATGTATCGGCACTTTGCTTCTTCTTAGCGTCGCAATACTTTTCCATTTAGTGCCTATCGAATATAGCCATGCTGTATAGTCGTGGGAAACGGCACATCCGAGGCTCAATGAAATCACGTTTTCCAGGAGAGCCTCCTCGATCCATAGCGTGTTTCTCAGACCGATGCCCAACTCCGACTACTACTGCTGAGCCCGTTATGCCGTGCCGCGCCCGTGTGCATTTTCCCGCGCTCGCCTGCCATCCACCTTTTACCGCTCCCCTACAGACAGGGTATTCACCAAAGGTTTTGCATTCCACATATCCTAATACATTGCCTACGTATGGACCAGGCGCATAAATACAACTTTAACATCTTACAACAGTTTCAACATTTCTTACATTTCCATTTTGTTGTAATATTGCTTGCAATTTGACATAAACATTAATATTCACATCGAAAATTGGTTACAGTTCCTTTAACATCATGGCATGAAAAGAAAAAGAAATGAAATCAGAACATCGATTACACTAATTTAACGAAAATCAGAAAAAAAATTATTATATGTACAGTTGTTGTTGTTGCACATGCCCCTGTTTCCAGTAAATTTCACTAAGTGCAAATTTGATGGGAACACTAATTTTTATATTTATACAGTGGTTCTGAATCTTTGTGTGAATTTCCCATCCAAAAAAAAAATTATACCACAAGCTTCCTTTCACTCACATTATATAGGTCTACACTTTTTAACATATCAAGAACATTTACTTATCATTTACTTAAGTGCCTTTGGCACAGTCCACTCTCCTATCACAACATTATGTAAATAGCAAATTACCCATTTTTTACTAAATTTCTCAAAGAAATAATTTCAAAATCTGGAACACAAACATTTAACTACAAAAGCAAATGCAAATATCTATATACACAATAAGAAAATTTATTGCTGCTTGCATTGAATGGCAGTCCATTTCCTTACTTACAAAAAAAAAAAAAAAAAAAAAAAAAACACCCAATAATATTTAGAAAAATCACTACAAATAATTGCTGCCTATTATTCAGATTTGGGCAGTCCATTTCGCATCATTTTACCACATCACCTGTACCACACTTACAATTCACCATTTACTATTTATCTGCCCTCAGTGGTGTTTGGCAGTCCTTTATATTATGACTCATATACTGCCCACTTTGATTTTTGACAGTCCCATCTTTTATTTGGCTTGCAGCATTTACTCTTTCTTTTCAGCCCTTTTCTCCATACATCTTTACATTTACAGTACATTTGGCAATCTGAAACTCACATAACTACATTAGCACACTGTCATTGGTATACATACATTTACAAAGATTTGTTACATTTGGAATAAAATAGTTTTAGCATAATATACAGCACATTTATTGCAAATTGCTTTCTGATTGTACTTAGGTCACTCACTCCTAGGAACATACAGTTTCAGGTCCACAACGTTTCTTACACCTAAAGGTCTTTTGGATTTTGGGTAGATCAGGTAGTAAGCATTATCGTGTGGAATGTTCTGTATTATATATGGTCCATTATAAATATATTTAAATTTGGAAATTTCATGGTTTAGTTCACTAGACTTTTCGTGGGTTTTTAGAAGAACATAATCCCCAATTTTAAATTTTGAAACTTTCAGATTTTTATCATGCCTTTTAGATCTAGATTCAGCTTTTTGCTTTGCCCTCTTTCTGACTAATTCTTTCTTTTGACTCAACCCCAAGCTTGTACAAGGTGGAAACTCTAGTTTTTCTTCAATTAAGCTTTTACTTCTGCTGCCTAACAAAATTTCTTCCGGTGGGAACCCATTAGTTTCATGATGTACTGTGTTCATGACGTTCTCAAAGTCCAATATAAATCTGCCCCAGACTCTAAATCATGCCCCTTCCTGGTTTTTCCACAACGCACCTTGGTCGACTGTGAATTGTCCCAAGATACGTTCCTGACCTGTGAATCATTTATATCTGGCGGCTTTTTCGGTTTCTGGAGTTCAAAGTCTTTACTTACTTGAAGTCGTTGCAAAATAAACACTGATTCGTCCGGTGGCTCTTTCTTTCTTTGTTCAGTCTCAACATCTGGGTTTTGTTTTGAAACTTCATCATCAATAGATACAATATCTCAATTAACTGTATCCCCATTATTTTCGCTAGTACCAAAATATTCATCATCTGAACACTCGTCAGAATCCGACCTTTCTGGCTCGCTTTCAGGTTCTAACATAAAAGCTATTCTGAGACAGGCATTAAGTTCTCCCTCTGCATTTTCGTCAGGCTTTGATTTTAATTTAATATCCTCTTTTGGCAAAACGGCCTCATTATCGGCTTTACTCACATCCACTGTTACTTAATATTTTGTGTAATCCTCGTGGACTTCAATTATTTTCAGGTTATTATCTGCCTCTTCCCCACGGTGCCTTTCGGTAGCAGCTTGTACTGTTGGCGGATCATTAACGGAAGTTACTTCCTCGTCTATGCTGAGGATTTCATTCTCCAATTCCTTTCTATCTTTAACCTTCGACCTATCGGCAGCACGCGTACTTTGCGCGGCGCTATTTACTCTCTCCTCTTCAAACTCGGGCCACGTCACCTTATCGACGTCCCTACTATCTCCTTTTTTCACTAATTAACTTCCTTGCTTCATACTCCTTCTTAAAATCCTCCCACTCACATTGCTTGAGGCCCTTGTACAGATCGTCGATCTGCACACACCAATTACTTACTTCCGCTAATTCATTCTCGCCTTTTACTTTATTGCTAACACTGCTAACCGCACCTCTCTGTGTATCCACAGTTTCATCTATTATTTCCTTCGCCACGGAATTACCACTCGTAATGTATTCACCAGCTCTTACGGCAATGTTCGTACCTAATGCTGTCGCAGTGCTAGCGGCTTCTCTCTGAACACCTGTTCTGCTAGGCTGGGCCGTTGCCCCCTGACGCTCCACTCGCCTGTTAATATGTAGCACTCTGCTCAGCGAAGATGACTCATTCGTGCTCGCACCTGACGCTTGTTTCGCAACAACACGTTGCGTCGTTCCACGCCTGTCTCTAACCTGTCTCATAACTTTACAGTCAGTTCGGTAACCTTTCTTAAATTGGGGCCGGTATATACTGTCCACTTCCGTTTGGCCCGCAACGTTCGCGGAAATCACTTTCCCGCGTCGTTATTATTTAGCGCGGTGTACCCTTTACAGCGACCTGAATAACTTACTTTTCCTCTTACTCCGCCTCTACCTCTCTGTATCATATTGACGCGAAAGCCATCGCCGTCATTTCTCTCGTCATGATTACGATTATTCCTGTTACTAAAATATTGATGATTGGCACGACTTTCGCGCCAATGGTCTTCGTCTTCGACCCTTTCGTGAAACGCTTGGAAGCTGCGATGATTGCTTCCCACGTATCTCTTCGAATCTTCTGGAAGCTTTTTATATAGCTCCCATATGATTTCCGAATCGGATCTTCTCCCTCTTAAATGCGTCAACTTCCGGTACCAATATTTGCAGAAATCTTTCAAAGAATTCCTACCCCTGTTATCATGAAGCTTGGCCATGATAAACTCGCGCCATAAATGATCCTGTTTTTGTTCGGACCAATATTCTTCCGTAAACTTTAGCTTAAATTCTCCGAACGTCATTCGTTCGGTATTCAAATTAATTCCCCAGCGCTTAGCATCACCTGCTAAGGCGCTAATTACTACGTTTATCTTTTCCTGATCAGACAAGTGTTCAGGAAATATCCTCTCGCAATTTTTGATGAAATCTAACGGATGCCATCCGTTATGTTTCTTGGCGGGATCGAAGCGTTCCTCACCTTATAGCAGCTTCGTAAGTGGTGTGCCACTACAGACAACACCAGGTCTATCTTTAATTTTACTCTCAAGATCGAAAATTTTGCCTTGAATTTTCGAAGTATTTTGTTCACATTTTTGTACACATCCGGTAACTTTCTCACCTAAATCTCTTTCAGTGCCTGAAACTGCCTTTTTCAATTGTGAGATTACGTGTTGACATTCGTTTACGATCTCAGTTTTAAGACCGAAAACTTTTTCGTCTACTTTTGTTTCAACCAGAGGCTCTACTTTCTCTTGGATATTGAGGATTTCAACATCAAATCTACTGTTAATGTTGTCAATTTCCCCCTGCATAGTATCCATATTCTTGTTAATTGTGTCAATTTCAAATTTCATAGTATTTACTACAGAGCTTAAATTACCCACTTTTTGTTCTACCTGTTCTATTTGTTTACTAATTTTAATTCCTTGTTCTTCGACCTGTGCTTTAAGCTGCCCAACGTGTGTTTTAAGCTGCTCGTTCTGTGTTTTGAGCTGATTACTTTGTGTTCTAAGCTGCTCGTCAACGTGTGTTTTAAGCTGACTAACCTGATTACTGACTTGTTTCTGAAGCTGATCATTCTGCGTTTTGAGCTGCTCCGCAACGTGTGTTTTAAGCTGATTATTCTGTCCCGCAATTTGTTTGGTTAATTGCTCAAATAAATCGTTTATGCTTAAAATTTTCACACTGTTTTGTTCTACGGAATCTGTGTGTTCCGATCCTACTTCAAAAGTTTCTTTCGGTTCTTTCCTTATCTGTGGAGAATCAAATATGTCAGTGGATTCATTCACATACCCACTATCATCTACAAAGTCACCCTCTGCTTCTTGTTTTATCCCTTGCTGTGTTCGAGGCACTCTCGACAGTTCAATCTGTTCGTTAACATGTTCGTGGTATTGTATGTACGCCAATTGTCTACCGCTAACGCCATCTGTTATCTGGCTGCGTACACTCCTGTCATTGCCAGCCACATTTTCCATTGCGCTCGGCACATCTACCGTGTCTACTTTCCTGTCCATACTGAATGCAAATTACACCACACTACTATACTTGACGTTCACTGCTATTTACTTTACTAAATATTACTGCAATTCGTGCCACTGAACATCCACTGTTCGGTATTCACATTAATTTGTGACCGACAACAACTGGATGTTTTGTCATCGGGAAGCCACTTGTAACAATACGCGACTGCGTACGATACTTATTAAAGCCTGTACTATGGTAAGTTGACGGGCTTCACCTTATAAGAAAGGATTTTGGGGTACATATTGACCGCGTGTACCCAAATGGAGGCAAAATCAGACTTTCACCCACTCAGTAACAACAATGATACGTCAAGCAAGCCTGAAGTACAACTACACGTTATGACGGACAAGAAACAACACAGCAGGTGCTAACAATTTGTTAATAAGACGTTCGCCAGCCTAATTAGGCATTAATTGAGTTTCTACGCTGTACAAGTTGAAGTACGTGTATGCAAAACAACACGTAATAACACTGCATAATATGGTAAATTTTAGAACCAGAAAATCTACTGAACTAATAATTTCACTTTCTGTACTAATATGGACAAGCCAAAATTACACAACAATACACTATAATGTTTACTACAAAGTTCGTACTGTCTATTGATCTAATTAAAATCGGGCATAGGTTACCCTAGAAATAGCACTTTCGAAACACACATACAATGTCAATTTTGAAAAGGGTAAAACACTAATAAATTTTGGTTTTATATTGACTTTAACTTTGCTGTTAAAATTAGTTCAGTACACTTCAGAATTCAAATGAATAGAAAAGAAAAAGGGGGGGGGGGTCCCTGAAACTGTTATGATCACTGTACCGAAATTTTGATTATTGAAAGTATTAAGCACTCAAGATTTCCAATATATGAGTTATTACTCGTTTTAGCTTATTTCCTGCTCATTTAACTACAATTATTTTTGTTTCAAATTAATTAAACTTCATTACTAAACCAATTTCAACATTATCTTCCAACTTAGTGAGACCTATATTATTTGACTATATATTCATTAACAACAAAGTTCTTTAAACATCATTCTAACATAGATAGGTCTGCAGGTAATTATTATTAACAAAAACTTTAACCTTTCATTTCGGGACACTCGGATTGCACAACATGTGGAAAGGACCCTGTCTAGGTTAGTGATGAGGATAATTAAATGATAGGACAATTCTGGTAAAAGTTATTATTGAACAGTATGGAACAAAAGTAACACTGGTCCACACGAATACAGCACTAAAAGATTCAACCTGTTCGTATCGAAGCGGTGGTTGGCGGGCGGCGAGATGGCGAGGTGCAAAGCACACATACAATCACAGCTTTGGCTCTTGATGTATCGGCACTTTGCTTCTTCTTAGCGTCGCAATACTTTTCCATTTAGTGCCTATCGAATATAGCCATGCTGTATAGTCGTGGGAAACGGCACATCCGAGGCTCAATGAAATCACGTTTTCCAGGAGAGCCTCCTCGATCCATAGCGTGTTTCTCAGACCGATGCCCAACTCCGACTACTACTGCTGAGCCCGTTATGCCGTGCCGCGCCCGTGTGCATTTTCCCGCGCTCGCCTGCCATCCACCTTTTACCGCTCCCCTACAGACAGGGTATTCACCAAAGGTTTTGCATTCCACATATCCTAATACATTGCCTACGTATGGACCAGGCGCATAAATACAACTTTAACATCTTACAACAGTTTCAACATTTCTTACATTTCCATTTTGTTGTAATATTGCTTGCAATTTGACATAAACATTAATATTCACATCGAAAATTGGTTACAGTTCCTTTAACATCATGGCATGAAAAGAAAAAGAAATGAAATAAGAACATCGATTACACTAACTTAACGAAAATCAGAAAAAAAATTATTATATGTACAGTTGTTGTTGTTACAACCCCACAAAATTTTACAAGCGTTTTGTCATGGTGGAATGTTTAGCTACAGAACAGATGTGATACCTCATGAGTAAAGTAGCAGCCTAGATCTAGGACGATTAATCGGAAACAAGGTTCCAGGTGTTAAAATCTGCACTAGTTTCAGCGCGAATACTTACACATCCAGATCTGACTTCTGATTTCTTTTTATAATTACAGAGGTAAGAGTAATTTGAGATCGTGCACATCTGTGTGTGTTTTTCAAGTTTTAAAGTGACAATGTAGTTTTTTCTGAACTCAGTGAGCTCATAATGTACACTGGCATTTGAAATGTGGCTCCATGACACAAGTTCGACCTGCACAGTAAGGTAATAGTAACAAGAACATGGAACATGGTTCTGTGAACCTGAATGGGGTGGAGTGGATGATATCAGATGGGGTATATTGAAGGGGAAGAAAGTCGTAGTCGATTACCATCATAGATACTGTGGAAAGAAGTTTTCTTTTTGTGTGTCTACGTTGAAGGAGGAGACAGCCATCATGAGTTGTTGCTAGTGAATTTTGTCTACATTAGGGTTTGCCTGGACCGTTGAAGTGTTTATGACAGTTGATGTTTATCTGCTGTCCACACTCCATGTGTTGGGAGCACCAGCAGTTTGGAGAAGGTTAGAGATTCATTACAGACTTTGGTGTTCATTCTGCAGCTCACTCATTCTACTGCATGGGAGATATGATGAAACTCCATTACTACTGTCCACATCAGACATTACCACAACACCTAGCCATAAGGCGTAAAAACAATTGTATTATAACATTGCTGACAGCTCAACTAATCGTTCATTGAAAGTGTAGTTTGCAATTACGTTTCTATAAGTTCACTGCAGGACGATATGCTGCCCCACATAATTGAAAATATTCACAAACAAGAGAAAGAAAGACCTCAGCAAAGCCATAATGACGGTCCTGGAGGTATCGAAGGAGAAATTATTCGCAAGACAAGGACATAATGAGCAACTACATGACAGTGGAGATGGTTATAAACTATCCAGAAGTTCGTTTTTCCATAATTTATCTGTCCTTTCAATGTTTTTTAGTGAACATACTGTTTACTGTTGATGTGTCTGATAATAATTTTTTGGGTAGTTATAGATGTCACGGTTATTATGTTTCAGGTATGTCACTATAGTAGACAAAATGCAGACAGGCTTTTGCACATGTTTCAGTTTCTTTCCAGATGTAGAGGAAAACGTGAAAATTCTTTATTGAAAGATGAGGTTGCTCAGAACGACAATAGTAGGAAAATCGAGGTTGGCTGGACAATTTAGTGTAGTAGTTGAGGGAAAATGAAAGGAGCGACGAGTTGGAAAAAAGTACATCCCGGGAGTAAATTTTTAAATGTCATTTCTTTCTTCTGGTGCATTTTGAGATGTGACGCTCTTGTGCACTGTTGTAAATACCATGTTTCCTTTAAGACAAGCAGTAGACATTATTTATGAATGTATGTTTCATGCACTTCGCAACTAACTTAGAAGTAAAGTAAGTAAAATGACCCACAAGACAGCTGTAATTGGTGATTTCCTTTATTGTCAAAACCGGTTTCATTGCATTAAGACAACATCCTGAAGTGGGAATAATGTTGCGTTAGCACACCAAGACAACGTTGACTACGAACGTTTGGGGTCGTCTTTGAGCCGTGTATTCCTCCGATGCTGTTGGCAGGGTAGTTTCTCTGTGGAAGTTATGCACTTGGTGGCGTCCTGGTTGGCTAACGCCCTCTATTTTAGGTCGGCCGCGGCTCGCGAGGAGTGACTCGGAGGGGGGGGGGGCAGTGAAGGAGACTCGGTCGGTGTCAGTGACAGAGGGACGACAGCGCACGGAGCATCACGGGTAGTCAGTCGGCGCTTGGTGCACTGCGAGGACGCCCATTGTTGACATACCGGCGCCTGGATGTGGTGGCGAGCGGAACTGGAGTGCAGAAGCAGTCATCGGTCAACAAATTCTCTGTTTGAGTCGTGTCTATCTCGAATCCTGAGGAGAGCGCGGGAGTTTACCCCGGCGTGCATGTTAACAGCAAGCTCCTGGACTAACTTTAAATGGTGAGCCTTTTTGTGGTGGAACTTTTGGATGTGACTGCTCCATGTAGCCACTCTGCTGTTTGCCAGTCTTTCCGTAAACCGCTTGTAAGTTAGTCCGGGACACTTGCTATTGCAAGTCTATGTGACTGCTCTATGCCCTGGTTCCGTTGCATTTCTCTTGAATTACAAGTGTGGCCTTTATTTGACGACACCTTTTTTATTATTATTGTTAATATGTTAAGTGGTCAATTTTATGAATCAAAGTTTATTCTCTGTATAAAACTTCAGCCGCTAATTTAAATTGGAATTGCAAACTTCTTCCTTGTTGGAAACAATGACAGCAACAATTCTGCGCTGTCAGACGGTGCTTTGGTATTTAAGGATGTGTGCGGATTGCATGGTCATTATCATCTTGAGCTAGCAAAGGTTGAAAATACCGCTTCAGTTATAAATTACTTTATTTTCACATGACCGTTTTCGGACTGTTATAGGCCCATCCTCAGGTGTCTTAGCTGTGGTGTGGTCCACGAGCGCCGCGTGTGTACTAGAATCCGTTGACGATGTGCGCAGGCCCTCCAGCCTGTTGTTGTCACGTGATCTCTCGAGCACGCAACTCAGACGCGTGGCCGATGTGAACGCTCAACGTCGAGAATGTGCTGATTGCTGGGTAGATCTTTCAGCCTTCCATAATGTCATGTTGCTGAATTTTTCCATAATAGTTAATCCACTTATTTATGAGGTCTTGCCATTTGAGAATTTTTCAAACCTACTTACATTTACAAATTGTTATTTTTCATATTCACAAGGCCTGATAATTGACTTAATTTCACAAATGGTGAGCTCAGATCTGCAGTTATGTTAAAGTTATATTTTTGTTAAGTAATTTTATATATTAATTTAAAGTTGGGGCCATTAGGCTGTTTTCCTTTTGCCGGCCGGTGTGGCCGATCGGTTATAGGCGCTTCAGTCTGGAACCGCGTGACAGCTACGGTCGCAGGTTCGAATCCTGCCCCGGGAACGGATGTGTGTGATGTCCTTAGGTTAGTTAGGTTTAAGTAGTTCTAAGTTCTAGGGGACTGATAACTTCAGAAGTCCCATAGTGCTCAGAGCCATTTGAACCATTTTTTTCCAGTTAAAATTTTTCATTTATTCTCATTGCTTTTAAACAATTGAATAATCGATGTAGATCTCCGCAATTTAAATGCTAATTAATTATTGTGTTGTTAATAGTGCACTTTTTTAACGTGGTAACAATAAATTTTTATATCGTCAAACATGATCAGCAGTCCACTCCAGCAGCCCATGTGCCCCACTTGCCAATCCTATACCTTACGAGTCTTGCTGCTCTAACGTGACATTCTTTTCATCTGAGGATGCTGCTTCAATGCAGCGAACCCTATTGTGATAATAAAGAAAATCACCAATTACACCGGTCTTGCGGTTCATTTTTCTTCAATTCAGTGTGAAGTTTGATGGCTGTGGCTGCCCACATCACAAAGCTCTATTAGAATTAAGGGTATGAACAATGGAACACTATTAGTGAAAGCATTCGATAACACAGATCCTACACTACAGAACTAGCCATGTGCATGTGTGTGTGGATGAGCAGATAAAAATGATTTCTTTCCAAGACTCTCTTTGTTCCTGTTATTTCTCTGTATCTGTTTGATTAATTTGAAAAGTTTTTTTTGCTCATGATGTTATATTTGTAAATATTCTCGTATCCTTTTTAATTACTAGCATACAGTTAAGATCTATGTCTGGTTCATTAATGATGGCACGCAATGTGCAAAGTCTATGTTTGCTTGTCAAATTAATTACCTTGTAAAATTAATGTTTCTTCTAATGATTTTATGTCAAAGTTACAGTATGTGTCTGAAATACTTTAACGTTTATTTTCGTTTCCTTTGTTTTTTTCTGTGAACTAAACCGAATTAAACAGTAATTATAAAGGTCATTTTGATTAATTTTCTTGCTTTTTAAGTTCACTGGTTGGATAATTCTCGTAAAGGATGCATGTCATATTTTTGAAAGACGTCAGTGGCCTGGTGCGTAATAGTTTAAGTCAGTACACACAGAGGAAGGTAACATAAGCAGTGGCCCTGACAGACTATGGTTCTGTCATGATGAGAGATGAGGCATCTGGCTTGGTGAGAGGAGGTCGGTGTGTCTCCAGAAGGGGGCTGACTGCAAGATTTGCAGAAACAACTGGATCTCTCAGCCTCGGCACAGGTAGCGGAACCGGCAGCCCCTGCCTTCGCAGGTTTCAGCCAGCTCTCGGTTCCAAGAATAATTCGACCGCAAGAACTTTTCTGGAGGACAGTAACTTCTGAAAAGTTTTTATGACTACTTTGACAGTTAACTGATAAAATGTTGTCTGTCGTAGTAACCCAAATAACCAATTTTTTAAACCATTGTTTTATTTTATTTACGTAAAATTTATTCTGAAGTTGTTTTTCACCTCGACTTTAGTGTGTTTTGACTAAATTGTTTACTTCGTCAATAATATTAGGTTTACCAGATCAGACTCTATAATTCAGCAATTAAATCAAATTAATAAACTGAAATGCCCAAGTTCTCCTAGCAAATGCAACATGTGACGGGACCTTTCGATTTTAGTACCTCACCAAACAAAGTTTCCAATGTGCACGACAGTTGATTTTTCAAATAGCAGCTTAACTTCATGTTGTAACCTCTTATTTTACTTGATCTCTGATGTCTGAATTATCAACAATACATTGTCCTTATCCGCAGAACACATAAATCGCAGGTATTCGTGTACGCAGCACATCCCGCTTCTGGCAACAAAATTTCTTTTGGCAAATCTTTGCTGTATAAGGAATGAAATACCAAAATAGTAGAAGGTATCACTAATGACACAAATATTAAAAAAGGGTGACAAGTCAAATCTCGAAAATTGACGAGGGATATTGTTACCGAGATCGTCATGTAAGATATATTCAAGAATAATAACCGGAAAACTAAATTCCATACCGGGGTGTTTTATATCAGAGAAACAAAATGGATTCATAAAAGAAAGAATTTATGCAGACAGTACATTCATAACCAAACGGGCTACAGGAAAATACAAGGAGATCATTTCTTTTTCACAGTTTATATAAAAGGTAATCTATAAAGTAAACAGATAATTTCTGTGAGAGATATTAAGATGAAGAGGCATACCATACATCTTAAACACGTAACTAAGAAGGTCTGTGACAATACAAAAATCCAAATATTTGGCCATACCCAAAAAGTAGGAGAGGTTAATAACTTACAAGTACGGCCACGTTTCGTCATTTCGTCACTTCTCCCTAATATATACGTTAATGACATTTATGCCAATGAAAAACGACTATATATAATTATAAACACGACTGTAACCAGAAAGATTATATAATGACGTTAGTTTTTGCAGATAATCTAGTTTAATCTCCTACCGTGAAATTGCCCTACAGAGAGGTACTTATGAGCTACATAAAATATGACATACGTATAATACGGCAGTTTAAATACAAAAGGCAAGAGCCATGGTGATCTGCTGGCAAAACCAAGTAAGGCAAAGACAGTAATGAATACAAGGTCGTAAAGCAAGAAGATAGATTTAAAGTTTTTGGGCCATGCTAGTGTGTAAAAGAGCTCTGGATCAAAACGACAAATTTGAGAAGTTTGAAATCTCTACAACGTCAAGGAGGAACAGAAACGTATCTCAGATTTTGTGAATTAATGTCGCAACCAATATTGCTACATGGACGTTAATCATAAGTAATGATGAAAAAGGTAAAATAAGATTACAGGCCAACGAAATGAAATTTCTTGCGAACACAACAGGAAACACAAAGTTACATTGTAAAAGAAATGTAGTTACTGGGAAGAAATTGAAAATGTTTGATATAATCGAAAAATGAAGAGAATAGGCAAAAGTGTGTATCCCATCTATTGAAAATGGAAGAATAAAGGACCACTATATTCGACAAGATAAAAGATGCACTCCAAAACCCAGTAAACAGATGTAAGGACCAAATGTAGCTGCAAGACGTTTAGCAAGGCCTAAGACACGACAGAAGAAGAAGACGAATTATGGAATTAAGAAATACTGAAAGCAATGGGTGAGGATATACGTGTGTAGAACATGATAGGCCCGATTCTTCAACTAGTATCTCATGTAGGTGGATGCTGTAGTATTCCCTGTGAACGACGTCATGGTTCAAATGGCTCTGAGCACTATGGGACTTAACATCTGTGGTCATCAGTCCCCTAGAACTTAGAACTACTTAAACCTAACTAACCTAAGGACATCACACACATCCATGCCCGAGGCAGGATTCGAACCTGCGACCGGAGCGGTCACGCGGTTCCAGACTGAAGCGCCTTTAACCGTACGGCCACACCGGCCGGCAACGACGTCATAATCAAGAGTCTGAAGTAAAGGCACGGAAAAGATAGAGGCAAGGTGTGGTGTCACAGCCAGACACCACACGTGCTAGGTGGTAGCTTAAATCGGCCGCGGTCCTGTAGTACATGTCGGACCCGCGTGTCGCCACTGTGTGATCGCAAACCTAGCGCCACCACAAGGCAGGTCTCGAGAGACTGACTCGAACTCAGCCCAGTTGTACGGACGACAGAGCTAGCGACTAGACGTACGAAGCCTTTCTCTCTCATTAGCCGAGAGACAGAATAGCCTTCAGCTAAGTTAATGGCTACGAACTAACAAGGCGCCATTAGCCTTACAGTGATTGTAATTAAAGTCTCCTTTGTGCGATGTACCACAATGATTGATTAAAGATAAGTATTATACCAGCTACGTACTTTTCTTCATAGCATTAATTACGTATCCTGTTCCAGTACTTCACGCCCGTCTGCGTTAGTCTAGCGTGCCTTTTAAGCCACCTCTATCTACAAGGTGTTGGCCCAGCTGCCGACACATCACAAGGAGGCAGGCAATAAATATAAAAAACACAAAGCTTAGTGGGCTCCTTGGTACAACTTTATTGATACTTTTATTGGCGCGGGAAGTAGCAGGAGTTGGAGGAATTAAGAGAGGATGATTATAAAATGAATATAGATTACAGAGAATATTTGGTCTAGCGGACGCGCGAAAGTGAGGAGCTTAGCACAAGAAACATTATTCGAAATATAGATGATATAAGTTTCAGGCACATGTCACAATATGTAAGCAGTTGTTCGTGTTTAACATATGACTATCCATCAGGTATACATACAAAGCAAGCCGGCGTTCTGTCCCATTCGGGCCGTTCGTGACCGACCGACCGTCGAGTCATCCTACGCCAGAGGCGTCATTAGGATTTGGTATGGAGGGACATGGAGGTAGCACACTGTTCTTCCGACCGTTGTCGACTGTCTTGATCTTGGAGTCGATAGTTTCCACTTAAGTAGCTTCTCAACTGACATCACGAGGTCGAGTGGACCCCTTTCCAGACTTCCGTTCCCACCAGGGAAACATCACTGACACTTGTGGGAATCGAACCAGCAACCTCCGCATAGGAGCCAGGCAGGCTGACCACTGAACTGTGAAAGCGTACCATGAAGTGCGGAAGCAAAAACAAATTTTGTATAGAATTAGTGATCCCAATGTCGAGATAGAAGAATGATTACGATCTGAACACTGACACTACCAAAATATGAAAATATTCGTTTACTGAACCGAGCGAGCCTTCGTTTACCTAATGCCAAACGAAGGAAGACTGAGATATGTCCCATCGACGAGAGTGACGAAATAGAACTAGGGATTGGTTAATAATGGAGAAGGAGGTATACCGTGTCTTTTTCAGCGTAACAGTGCCGGTATCTAGTTTGAGTGATTTAGGGAAATCAGGAATAACCTACATTTAGATGGTCGGACAGGGATTTGATCTGGTGTCCTACAGAATGCGTATCTAGTGTCTCACTGCGGCGCCATTTCTCTCGGCTGCAGTAGACTAAAAACATCGGTGGGAGAACTAGAGATTTGCTCCGTTGTCGATCTGCACCAAATCATTGGCGAGCAGCATGGCTATAGTCACTGCTTATTAGGCTCAGATACACGAAACTGAAACACGATGACAGTGCGCAGCAATTCCGCATCCGGTGCGTTATTCCAGGCGGTCGCACGAGTGACCGGACGCCGCTGTGTGTTGGTGACTATCGACGCGTTCAGCAGTTGTTATCTGTCGCCATTCGCTGCAGATTACCACCGTCCTCTCCATAATGGAGCATAATACCAAAAGGCTTTGCGCTATACCGTGAATAATCTCGCAGTCTCCTTTGTTCACGATTTTGTGTGAGAGATCACCTCTGAAGCAGTGCGTTACAATAACAGCATCAAAGCCGGTTCGGAGGGTCCAAATGCGGCACAGATCCACTGTTCACATGGAGGGTTAACTTTGCCTCTGAAGCCACTGCAATCGCTTTTAAATGGGTTTGCTGAAAGAATCCAGCGATATTATTGACACTGTTGTTTACTACATAATAACATACTTATTGTTGTCCGATCCGTTTGTACATTGGATGTCGTTTATTTAAGATGAATTTAAAAGAGGAGTCTGACTGTATTTTGTTCAACGAATCCGCTGGTAAGTAGTTCACTAATTTGCTTAACAGTTTGATATTTAGACCCTTCCAACAACATTCCTTCAACAAGAAATTCGAACTAAAGGTCCGAATGTACATTGTGAGCTATCATAATTTTTCTGTTATAGAACTATATCAAGGGATGCAGTTGAAAGGAATATTTATTTCTATTTCATATTTCAACATTTAAAAACCAGAGATAGTCTTAGAGACGTTGTTTATCTGTACTAGTATGTAGTTTTTACAAGGGAGCATCTGCTACCAATCAACCGTTTAGTTCGAAAAACATCGGGGTAATTCTAAGGGAAGCACCATAGAACCCGTGCAAGGAACTAAAGAACCTATATCTTGTACTTCAAGAAATCGGTATGGCATTCAGCTGGCGCGACTGAGATAAACCAGATGTAACGAAGATGACGCAAAAGAATTGGGACACCTTCTCCAAGGTACGAATCTAGTGTCGCTAAGTTGGACAGCTTCTTATTCTTGCAACTGAGACCACTTTGTAACTGTCATCACACATTGGAAAAATGACGTCTGCTGGCTGCGAAACGGAGTCTTCCTGGAAAGTCACTTGGACAGCGTCAAATATCAGGTACTGCGTGAATATAAATAGCCCATCTCTCTGTACCTAGTCTAACATTTCATTCTTGTAGTAATTTCACTCTTTAAAGTATCTGGTCTTGGTCAAGTGAACTTCTCATGGCAATGGTCTGAAATAGGTGGAACCTTTAGTAATCTCTTCAGGAACTGTTTCTACTCAAAGGGCAGTTTTCGTACTAGAGGACCCCACAGGCCGCCGAGTAACCCTTTCGTGGATTATTCTGCAAGTCCTCTATAGCAGAACGGGAAAACTAATGACGCAAGGGCTAAGAACTCAGCTTCTTGTCAAATTTTCTCTTGTGCACCAAAAGCTATGAATAAGGTCGCATGTGAGTCGGCGAAATATTCAAACTCCGCCCGTACTGTGGGAACACTCTACAAGCTCTACAAGGGAAGACTGTACTGGGCATCATTCTGAGGTGTGAAAGGAGGCCATCGCAATTTGAAGAGATTATTCAGTTTAGAATTCTCATTAAAATGCTCATTCTGTTTCGGATTCTGCGCTTGCACGCGTTTACCTTCACTTCGGCCAGTTTCCATGTTTTTGAGCTTCTATTTCGAACATACCGGCATCCTCAATTGGTAAGCAGGAAGATGGTGAGATCCACCAATCGCATTCATATCGCATTAGCCCATGCCAGCAACAGCAGACACCCAATGCAACACCGCGCATGGTCTGCAGTCTGCATCTGCAATGCGCACTCCCAACTTTGGTGATCCTGATAAAATGAAGAGAGAGGAGTTCATTCCAGTTTTTCAACTTTCAGCTATCATAAGCTCATCTACAGGTTTCACGCAATAGCATGCACGTTTTCTGCTATGTAGATCCTGTTTCAGTGCGGATCTTCTTCCGTAACCACTCGTGTTTCATTTCGGTACCAAGTTAATTCATTGGAGATCAGCTCTCTAGTGATGATTGTTCGTATCCCTTTCTTTATTTCTTGACGTGCTGTGCCCTCAGTTCGGATTTATATTTTTCTTTCTTATGCAATTATAAAAATTTTTAATCGTGACTGGAATCATCACAAAACACTACACACATCAGAAATAAGCTCTGTAGCTCACGCGGAAATAAGTATCTGCGATATCCAGTGTAACTCAACATTTAAGAATTAATTTAAAGACTTCAGTATAGTCGTAAATAAGATTGTTCCTTGAAAGGTAATGGCAACAGCCGAGTATTACTTTAAACGGTCAACAGTCAACCAGATCTGCACTTTCATAGAATCTGATGTAGTTTTAGCAGACAACATCGTCCTCTGTTAATGTGCGAATTTTGGTACTTAATGACCAAGATTACAACAATTTTAGATATATCATCATTCAATAGTAAGGAGCTCACCGGGTTTCCTTACATATAGATGCACATCCTTCCCAAAGTGGTAGTAAACTAAGGTGGAAAGCCCAAGCTCCGTTATCATGGCATGTGACATAACCTTGACACTTCAGAGGCGTCCCTAAAAATTACATTACCTATCTGTTAACAACTATATATAAGCACGCAACTCCACCTCTATAAAAAAAAAAAGCACGCCGTACACCCAGGCGAACGGTTAATGCCAGGCGATGCTCTGACAAGCTCTTCTTCTAAACATGCGCTGCGTTGCGAGAAAGCCAGACACCACGCCTCGTGCTGGAATCCAAAATCTTTCCGCTGGTTACGGCCGCAGCACTCCAATAATACCACGCGCAATGAGAGCGTGCACTAGTAAGGGCCAACCTGTAACCGGAATCGACAGACCATACCGTGACACTTACTGCTCTTTTTTTTGTCCTTTATTGTATTTCGATTCCATCTGAAGTAGGCGGGCTGACAGCAGCTTATTAAGCTGCTCTGCAGCCGACAGACTTTTTAAAACGTAACAAGAAGTTAAGAAACTATAAAAGGAGGCGATAAAACGGGGACTTAAATTGTAAAACTGCCGAAAATTGTGGAAATTAAAAACATAAAGCAAAGGGTTGGCAAAGCGAATAAAATACACAGGATGCAGACAGGTAATATAGTAGACACACAATTAAAAACATGGCGACAGTCTGGTTTCTGTTCGCAAGAGATATAAAAGCACACCCAGCGACAGAATGATGGCCGTTCGCAACACTTCGGAAAAGACACACAACACTGAACACTTACTATAAACACTGCACTAAAATGTCGGCACAAAGAGGACACACCATAGCGTAGGGCAGATGGGTGGGTAGGGATGTACCTGGACAGATTAGGGGGAAAACAAGGAGGGAGAAGAAGAGAAACGAAAGAGGGGTGGAACCAAAGGAGGGAGAGGACTCATAAGGGGAGGGGAGGGGCAGGGCAGACGCGAGAGGGAATGGGGAAAGGCAGAGGAGGGAAATGCAAAAGAACTCGGGGGAGAGAAGGGGGGGAGAGAGAGGGTAGGTGGGGAAAAAGGAGGATGGAAGGGGGGGAGAGGGAGCCCAAGAAAAGGATGGAGGAAAGGAGGAGCGGTGAGGATCAGAGTTGATAGGAGGGATAAATCGAGGGAGAGAGGGCATCATCCGGGAGGGGGAGGACCCACTGCCTTGACGCTGAAGACTTAAATAGCTGAACCCGCGATGAACAACTGACTCGTGGCCGGCCAAAGCGAAATCGATGGCAAAGACGACACTACTAGAAAGAGACGGTGCCACCAGCTGTGCGACGTATCTGTGCGTCTCGCGCCAGCATCCGGATTGATAAGCACCCTAATCTGAACATATTTTTCATGTGCTCTGTAAGTTGTAGTGGTCGTCTTCTTCATTTGTTTGACTTTGAAGCTGCTTGTTAGCACTAGTAACCTAAATAATTTATGCAGGACCTTGGTGTGACTGACATCGTCGATTTGGATAGATACCTCTACACCACTGTTCCGTTTCGACAGCGTTTCTTCGACATTCTCCGTATATAAATAGTGTGTCTAGATTCTCCTAGTTGGTGTACATCTCCATATACAAGGAGTGCTGAAGCAGCGATGTAGTGCCGACAGGCGACATATTTGTTGCTAGTTCTGCAGTGCAGACAAGTAAACGGTCGAAAGGCTTGATAAAACGACGTAGCCTGGCGTGAACGTGTTTACAACGGAACAGCTGATTCCGGCCGACTTGCTGTCCAATTTTATACCATTTTGCTGAATCTTTTGCAAAGAGCTTCAGTCTCCAAATTAGCAAGTATTATACCACTGTACTCGTCTTTCCAAGCACTTTCAGATTCCGTTGAAACTTATATCACTCTATTTAAAAATTTATACTTACTTTCAGTGTCACGATCCGATACAAGAGTTACGATTCTTTATCATATAAGAGAATTACGTGCTACTTTGCGACTATCTTTAGCCTAAAACCTCGGTTCGATATATGGAACTGCTTACGAAATAAAAGGTGTGTTGTGTCTCACGTGACCAACGCTGTAAACTTTGTAAAAGGTCAGAAGACACGAGACGCGCCCTACTAAAACTAAGGTTCGGTACTTTTGCTACAGTACATAAATAACATAGTAACTGGTAAGATTACCTTTAGTATTGGCAGCGTTGATACGGAATGAAACTCGAATAAATCCAAGAGGGAGAAACTGGGAACTGATGACTTCTCTTGGCCTTCGTGTATTTATTTTTCACGTAATTCGAACCACACATCCTACAGTGTTCTGCATTTTACATCCTTACAGAATATAAATTACATTTTATAAGTAATGTAAATTAGCTGATCGCGTAACTTTTGCAGTTTTGGGTAACCAAGGCAATTACTTTTTATACAAGTACAGTTTATATGCACAAATATAAGAAGTCTATCTATATATTGTCATTTTCCACTAAAGGGAATGTTCTTCGTGATGGTCAAAGGCAAGAGTTTCATGTGGTTACATTATCGGTGAATAACAGGAACATGTTCTGCATAAGCTTGACAAAGTATTGAAGCGAGGTTCGATATCTTTTGTGCTTTTTTACTTTACCTCTTTTGAGGAAATTACGTTTATTATATATCTGTATTACATTTTCTTTAATTTTTGCTATACATTCCTCTGTTTCACGTTATAAATGAACAAATTTTCGAGTAAAACCTGAATTAAACATTGACAATTTCAATTTTACTACAAATACTGTTTATTTTTAAGTAACAGACCTGAATGTAACCATGTGGAACAAAAAGGTTCCATTGTTTACGTGGCCCTTTGCATATCCTCACTCAGTTTCTGGACAATTCATCACTTCCGGTTCCTAGGGCCTCTAGCATGACACTGAGCGCATATGCAAACAAAACGATCGAAATATGGTAACGCCCTATAGGTAGGCAACATACCTAACGTACAGGTAAAGTGGTTACGATCTTGCGTGATCATGGTTACTAGGAAAACCAAAGAATTCTCGTCTACATTTATGTATGACAGACTACGGTTTTACAACTCTAAGTGAAACGATTCCAACTGAATTACAGCATGGTGTGCCTCCATATTCGCGGCACTGTAGGAGGTTCCAGTTCGGTCATCAGATGGCGCCAGATTCACATGCAGTTCAGTAGTGTACTGAAAGTCGATGAGGGAAGAGCAGCAGCTTCCAGTGGAAGGGTCACCTGGCTCAGTTTGATGAACGAGACGACTGCGGCAGCAAACGAGGAGAAGGGAAGGGCGCTTCGCTGTTAGCAACGCCTCGTGAGGGCGAGCGACGCACATTGCACTGTGTAGGAGGACAACGCAGTGAACGCGATGTCGACTGGTTGCAAGAGTGCTGGCAGTCGTTTCTTCTTGTCGGCTTTGTTTCTTGGTGTTCGCAGAAGTCACTTAGTGCTGTAGTGCTTAGGGTGGTGACTATGCTGTTTTGCTGTTTGGCTTACACGTTAGCGCCGCACAAGTCAATCTTGTCTTCCTGTGGATCCCTTTGTTTTAAATGACAGTCCTGTGGATTAGTAAAAGTACGAATGCAATTCAATAAATGCAACTATATTCGTTGATGAAGGTGTTCAACGTATGAACATATTTTCAGTTTTATGTTCCAGAGTTGAGATGATCATACTCAATATTGAAACGAATGGTACAGCACATTGTCTTATGTTTTTATAGTTTCTAGGGAAGTTAAATTCAATAGTGACACATTTTAAGATTTTATGCGTCTTCTGCAGAACATTAACGATTTTATTACCTCGTATCTACTGATAGAGCATTGGTCAGTAAACTTGGCACTTTTGTTATTATTGAGAATATTGGTTCCAGAATATGCTAATATCTATTTAATTATCAGTATAATTACGTCATTAGAAGGAGTACAGCTAACGCTACTATGACTAGTGCAAATCACTTCACCTACACCGTGAATGTAACATTGCTTACAGGCCCAGTTACATTTGTTATTTCTAAAATAATTTTGGGTTAACAATTATATGCTGATAAAAATAGGCTCCCATCCTCACTACAATTACCATTGCATCGGCTCCACATTTTCAACACCGCTACCGTCTTGTCAATGATCAAACTGAGATCCCTAAGTCAGACACAGGATTGTAAGGTATAACCTGGAGCACTTACTGACGCAGATCGCAATTTAGTAATGTAGTCTAAGAGAATCGTTAGAATCAATAAAAATGAGAAAAAATGTTATAGTAAGGTACTGAGTCGAAAGAATCAGCATCGAAAGAACTGCTGTAATAAATTACTTTGGAATAATAACCAGCATTTGGACTGCTCCAAGGATGTAGGTGCTCTTTTTTAATTTATTGGGTTTCGGAACGTGCTCGTCCAGCCATCTCAACACTGTAAATGTAATACATATTTCTTTTGACAGTTCACAGTATACATTAGTTTAAGCGCTACTCTGGTAACAAGTTACATAGGATTAACAATGGACAGCTTGTGGCATAAAACAAATTTTGCATACACAGTATACTGAAACGCGTAAAGAAGAATAAAATGTAATATGTTATACAGAGGTAGCATGCTACAAAAATCCTACTAGTAACACAATAGGAAATTATATATCGCCGTTGTTACACAGTCGGAATGTTACCAATTTAGTATATATCAATTATTGTGTATCTAAATTAGCAATAAAATGTGCTTTGGTATGTTCTGTAAGAATTTTAAAGGCTGCGGATGTAGTATGTAGATACTACGATAGTGAACATAAAAATAACGAGTAGTTGAAGAGGAATGAATATATACAAAAATTGTAATCAAAAAGTTTTGTCAACTAATATAGCTACAGGGGAGGAAACTTCGAACAAATCTTATTTAACAACAGCAAAACCTCAGTTGATCTACGAAAGAGGTAACTACAAAAATGCCCTGGAAAAGACCAGAAGTCTTTTCTGAATGAAATAAATATGCACGGCTTAGAAGCCAAGACGAAGTGGCAGCACGAAATTGTGAAGATATTTGAAAAGAAAAGGTGATTATAACGACTTATTGCCAAAGTCAAAAGAGCCTTACAAGAAATTAAAATCAAAGGTCTTTGCTTTATAAGAGGAAATCAACTATTAAAACATAAGACAGAGTGGATAGGTGGAAGAAGACAGTATAGGTTTCTGCAAGGGAGGAACTGTTCTACAACGTAATGGATAGAGAAATGTAAAGCGATAAGGAAGACACAAGGCGTCAAGTACTAGCCAGAGCTGTGCTTTGGAAGAATTGATATCAGATTAGGTGATAACCACGGGTAACATTGCAATGCGGTGTGTTTCTAGTGTCTCTGCATCTGAAGATTCACCATCGGATTTTGGGAAAAAATCCACACAATCCCAAAGGTAACAATGGCAGATACGTACGAAAACGGCTGCTTCACCTTAAAAGCTTATCCATTCAGGTCTCTGCAAAGAAGAAAATACGCAAGAAGGGAGAAGCTAATAAAGAGGAATAGCACGACGTACGCATTATATTAACCAAGATGTACATGAAATCAACAGCACCCCAAACTGTAAAGGTTAATATGTCTGCTAAATCTGCTAATGATGAAATGACTGAAAGAACGTATAATTATATAACCAATTATTCAGGCAGGTAAGGACAGGAAAAGTTATTGGCCACTGGAATTTGGTAATAGGAAAAGAAAGACAGTTATTCAAATGGAGAAGTGAACAAGAGCTAAAGCAAGAGCAGACATACAATCGTATCCACAGCAAATACAAAGCTGTTATTGAAGAGTGTCAATACAACAAAACTGGCTCACAACAAACTGAACTATGTATCTCTTGAAAGTCCAGAGAATTGGAAACCTTCGACTGAAAGAGAGGCTTTGTATGAGCAACTACAAGAAATCAATCTGATACCTCCAGGCGAACTTAATCGTGACATTTGGGGATTCTAATGCTCGTATTGAAAGTAGTGTCATCCCTGGAGTTAAACAACTTCTTAATGAAAACTATCTAAATAATAATCGTGAGATTATTAAGAAATTACGCTGAAGTAGCAAACAGAAAATAAAAAAAAAACTTTCTATGATCACAAACAGCAGATAAACAGACATTTCAGAACACAGGAGGCCATAAATTTACAAGAGAGTGCATTTTTTACAAACAGGAACAGCAGTCTGCAGTCATTACTTCATGATCGTACAATAAACCCTGGCAAGACAAGGAGTGATCGTACCATACTTACTGCAAAAATTAAATTGCATATGGGCAGAAACATGCATGTTGAAGAAGGTATCTTCTTCTTCTTCTTCCATACTAATGATAAATCTGGCAAAGCTGTAGTGTCTACCTGTTTGACTGGACACGATTCTCGAAGACTACTAAACGAATTTTCATGTCGTTTTCACAGTAACTTAGGAATAGCTACAAGCACCGTATAGGCTTTAGTCTCTCAAAATAGAATCACGAAGAAAAGATGTGGTTGTAGCTTTCGACAACAGACAGGTTTGATTTCGACAAAATTGGATCATGGAAAAAGAAATATCGAGATTTAAATGCTTATCTAAAATCTTGCTATGTTTCTCTGACCACGCTGATCTCCGAATCTCTAGACAAATTTTCGTAGGTTTTCACAGGTAACTTGAGCATAGACTGGGACACCGTATGAGCTTTATCTCATCAAAATCGGATCACGAAAAAAAAAATCATGATTTAAAATTTTACCCAAAACCATCGTATTTCTCTGTTTGTCTGAACACACTAATCACTTTCGTGAAGTTTTCACAATCAGTACAATATATTTGAACATAGCTTGGGGCACCGTATCGGCACTATTTCATCAAAATCGGATCACAGAGGAAAATATATCGGAATTGAAAGTCTTATCCAATACTAATATTATCTGTTACGTTCTCATCACGAACCCGTTGAACTGATTTCGAAGACATTTGGTATGGGGATAGCTTGAAATCGAGGAAAGAAGTAGCCTACTTTATAAACGATGCAAAATTATTTACTGTTTGAAAAATCACTTTCGTGAAGTTTTCACAATCAGTACAATATATTTGAACATAGCTGGGGGCACCGTATCGGCACTATTTCGTCAAAATCGGATCACAGAAGAAAATATATCGGAATTGAAAGTCTTATCCAATACTAATATTATCTGTTACGTTCTCATCACGAACCCATTGAACTGATTTCGAAGACATTTGGTATGGGGATAGCTTGATATCGAGGAAACAAGTAGCCTACTTTATAAACGATGCAAAATTATTTACTGTTTGAAAAATCACTTTCGTGAAGTTTTCACAATCAGTACAATATATCTGAACATAGCTGGGGGCACCGTATCGGCACTATTTCATCAAAATCGGATCACAGAGGAAAATATATCGGAATTGAAAGTCTTATCCAATACTAATATTATCTGTTACGTTCTCATCACGAACCCGTTGAACTGATTTCGAAGACATTTGGTATGGGGATAGCTTGAAATCGAGGAAAGAAGTAGCCTACTTTATAAACGATGCAAAATTATTTACTGTTTGAAAAATCAATTTATTTTTGACTTTTCATCTTTATAATATTTGTGAAAATTCTTTTATTGGGTGATATGTGCTACGTGATGCGATTTAAAGTAATGAATACAACGCTTTTTACAATCTTCAGTGTGTTTAGTACATACTTTCACATTATTTGTTGCATTCATGTGCACATTGTATAATGCATAAGTACTTCAATAGCATGATGCATTGATCTGTGCTCCTGCCCTTACCCATCTGCACACACGGGTCGGCTGCGATGCTACACATGCCAGCACATCGTGTGTTGGGACAGCTTTGGAGGGAAAGAGCAGGGCACACATCACGAGCTATGCCACCGGAAACGACACGTGAGGGCAGCTGATGTTATTCCACATACGACACTTTACTTACTATCATTCATCAGAAGAAAGCTAACGGTATGTGAGTGCTGTGGTGATCGGCTAGTAAAGGAGTAGAAGGCATGTAGAGTCACTATGGAATGAACACACAAAAGTTTAACATCAGAAACGATTAGTGGAGAAAATAAAAGAGAACGTTATTAATAGAGACGATAATGTAGATAATAGTTGGGAGTAAATCAAAGGAAGTTTTGAAGCATTAGGTACACGAGCTACAAAGCATGACTGCAAAGGAAACAAAATCTCAAAATTTTGGAAAGAGGTTAAGGACGGATGTAAGAAAAGATATGTGCCTAACTGAAATATAAAGTAGTCAAAACACAGAACTCTTAAGAATATTAGAAAAGCTCTCTTAATGAGACAGTCACTAGTGAACCGTTTTAAGAAGGAATACTGAGAAATCGATATAAAAAAGGTGGCGTGCAGAAAAATACCTAGAAAGGGGTACGACAACAGAGGAAAGAATTAAATATTATTTGAAAGTGAAGAACGTGAATGAGGAATAAATGACTGAATGACGAACACAGTTGTTTAAAGATAAAAAATTGCCAGAGACTGGGAAGACAGCAGAAGTCAGTGCACACATAAACGACAGTGTAAAAGTCTCCAGGAAAATACGGGATTCACGATGAATAGCTAAAGTACGATCGCTGTTTAGTAACAGAACAATTAATCAAGTTATTTAAGAACGTTATACCTCATAACAAAACTCTATGTGAATGGAGAACGTGTATGACTACTCTCAAGTTCAAGGAATAAGATGACAGAGACCTAACAAATTACACATGACTAAATCTCTTCAGCTCTGCTCTTAACTTCGTATGCCATAATCGATGCTTTTAAAAGCATGTAACTCTATAATTCATGATTTAAATAATAAAACATTACACCAGTAAGGTACTTTTTTATGCTAGGCGCGATGCATTTCGAGAACCTGTGTCTCATAGTCAAGTGCAAATATTTAGATAAATACTTTGTGTGATGTTTTCATGTGTGTTTTATGTTTCTCTTGCACCATACTTTAGGTTATACTGCAGTCTTAAAATCGAATAATATAAACCTGTAGATGTTTTATGTGTCAGTGTCAGAAAAAAGCATTTTTCTACTAAAAGGTGCTGAACTTCCTTGATCAAGCAGAAATCCACACAGACACAAAACGTTCACCCACACTATTTGTTTGTAATATCAGAATATGATTTATAAATACTATAATAGTATGGTTTTACAAAGGGTTCGGATATAGACGTGGACTGTCAAGTATTATGTTTATTACATTATTTGCATGAGGTTGTCCTTCATAATTTTTTGTCATACCATTACTGACTATTACTGACTTTTAAATTATCAGTTTTCCTTTATAGTCTAATTTCTATAATATTGTAGCAAAAAGTGAGTAAAGGATATGCAGAAATTCATTTATTTATGGAATTTGCTATACTTACTCCAAACAGAAGAAGTATTTAAAGAAAAACCATTTCACTATCTAGTTTATCATCGGTAAATTTTTTCCCTTGGTTTTTGTAGCACACAGATATTTCCAGTTCCTCCACTAATCGATGGTATGGGATATCTGGAAGCGATGGAGTTTCCTTAGATCTTCTTATACGTTATGAATGGGTGACCAGTGTTTTGTAAGTTCTTGCTATTGCCGATTTTATTAATTGCTTATGTGTGTAACAGCTGATGTGTCCACTGTGTCGAGTACGAAAGTTTCTGTTTATATGTCTTGTCCAGTACCTTGGGTAAGTTTACACGTGATTCTGTAAATTCCTGACTCTGATAATTTATCTCTGTTATTATCTAAGGTGTGCACTAATTTCAAATGTAGTATATTATTTATGGAGAAGTCTACCTTCGCTTTCTGTGACTTAATTGGGTTTCCTATTTTTTGAGAGATTTTGACAACGTAAGCCAGTCCTGACAAAACTCTACCGTCTGGTGAGCAAGATGTATGAGACAGGTGAAATACCCTCAAACTTCAAAAAGAATGTAATAATTCCAATCCCAAGGAAAGCAGGTGTTGACAGATGTGAAAATTACCGAAATATCAGTTTAATAAGTCACTGCTGCAAAACACTAACGCGAATTCTTTACAGACGAATGGAAAAACGACCTCGGGGAAGATCAGTTTGGGTTCCGTAGAAATATTGGAACACGTGAGGTGTAGTGTGAAGAAGTAAGTTTTTGTATAAATGATTTTCTTTTGACATATGACCATGTGCAGACTTCGTCACCTATGTCAGTTACAACACACTTCAAAATTATTTAAATTCCTTTTAAATTGTCTCTGAATGGTTCTTGAACGAAACTGTAAGACATTATCATTTGAGTCGTATGCGCAGAATTACGTCACTCAGTCCAATTGGTTTTCGCGAACTTTTTCCAATTTAGATATCGTTTGTTTCTTCTCAGAAATTATATTAATGTAAGTTATCTGTTTTAATATATATTAAAAACACATTGAATAAACTTTTAAGACTCAAACTCGCGATGAACGGTGTGAAAAATTAGTAATCTTGTCAAATAAATCAGTAATGCTTCTTCCTTAATATAATTCTTCATAAATAAATTCTCGGAACACATATTTCAACTTTGCAGTATACACTAGTTTATTATCTTCCTATATACTACATATAGACGTGAACCTGAGCCTTGACAAGATAGGACTGAACATTTACAACATGATTAAACTTTCTATAACGTCATTGTTGTACAAACACTAAAAATTCTTCTTTTTTCAGTTTTTTCGAAGAACGATGCAACAGTTCGGTTTCAGGATCTTCCGTTGCGCTCTGGCTGTCGACCCGCGACGTATAGTGGCCAGCAACTTTCTCTCTGGCCCCAGCAGTGAAGATGCTGTCTCCGTTCGTTGCGCCGCCCTCTCCGTACATGAAACATAAAAAATAAATACAAAACTTTAGATAATTCACAACAATTACAAAGATTACAAAAATACATAAACAAAACCCTAAATGAAACTTATATTCACCTGCAAACTGGTCTGACACTGGTGGATGGGTGACGCTTCAATTTCACGTCCCACTACATACCCCACCCACAAGCTAAGTTTGTCAGGTTTTAACCGAAATTAAACTTCTTCTATATACAATATTTAACTGTTAATATTATACATTTTTCTCACGTTTTCCGTAATCTAAAGTCCTTGATGTTAGATAGGTTCAATCCTTTTATGACAATATTGTTGTGACTATTCGTCATTTATTTTTAATTGTGCTATAATGGTAATTCACAACCGAATATATGGAGATTAATTCTTTTCATTTAATAGTTGCTAGTAAATAATAATTATGTACGTTCTTTAACGTTGTTGCATTAAGACAGAGCGTTCAAATTGTGATAGGTTAGTTTCAGTTTTATTCACTTACTAGAGTTATTCTTTCCAAAATGTATATTACTAATAAGTTTCTCACAATAGCTAATAGTAGTATTTACTTTACGTCGTTGTTTTCCCTAATGCTTTATTTATGCCTGAGGTCAAGAAGAAATCAAGCAAAACTTTCTTTAGAATCTCGGCACGGCATTCTTTACCTTCGGACATTTCGTTGGGTAATGGCAATTTATTTAAGAGAAACAAGCGAGAGAGCCCCGTTTGGTGTGTTCTATATTAACACTATTACAAATCTCTATTAAAGGAACTCTGCCATGTTCTCGTGAGCCATATAGCTCTGGACACCCATGGTCCCTAAAATTATTAACCATCCCCTTTGGTTCTTACTATCCGAGTAAATATAAAATATACAAAATTCCTTCTGACCTAATAACAAAATTTCTTCCATATAAATCCCCTTTCAATTATCTTTCCCATATTGAAGTACCGGTAGATTAATGTAGAATACTTGTTTAAACTTCCTGTCATTTCTTTAAAATAACACGTAACTATCACGAAAAACTTCAAATGAATAAACTATGAGTGCTCGTCCATATGTAACATATACTAAGTATTAACTTATTTAGGAATGAAGGGTTTAATATGATCGACACTATATAATCCTTTAATTACACCTGATGGAGATACCATAAGAAGTAACGCTTTGGGATGTACAGTCTTATGACCAACATATGGACCTTCAAAGATAATGAAGAATTTTCTACATTCCTTATTGATCTTCGAACTTTTAGGATGAGATCGTACTAATACATGATCTCCTACCTGAAACGAGGGTTCTATAGCATGCTGATTATAACTTTTAATTCTCCGTTCAGCATTTTTAACAATCTGTTCGCGAATATTTTTTTTTCGTTTGGATAGACAATTTGTAGAATAACATTTATCTTTCCTTTATATAATACGGTAACCTACTAATTAGGACTCGTATTAGATGACTTTCAATAATTGATTCTTCAATTAATTTAGCACGGTTTAAATGCCATTCGAAATAATTCCTATAACCTCCCCACCGTTTAGAAATGGAGGAGGGTCTAACAACTCTAAAGTTAAGTGTTGTTTTTTTTTTTCCTCTTGACCAATAATTTTGTTTAAACTGCTTAACAAAATCATCCCAGCCTCTAAATTCAGTTCTATGCAGTATTGACCATTACGCAGCTTCTGCTTCTAAATGTCCTATTACAAATTGAATCCGTTTTTCATTACTCCATTTAGGCGACAATGAAGTTTCAAAAGCTTTCATAAAGATTATAGGGTGACGTTCGCCTCCTGGTTTGAATACAGGAAATCGACTTGCTATATTTGAATTTCTCGTTTTATCATCCCAACATTCTGCGAGAGACATAGTTGGTTTTTGTTTAGATTGCAGAGACGGAGTAGCGTCGGATTTGCTTGCCGTGATTTCTTTATTTGTGTTGTTGTCGTCCGAGCTAGCAAACACGATGCGACTGTCGTATCTGATTACGTTATTGCTTCTACTACTTGAAATGTTTTCATTATTATCTAATTCCGATAACCGTTTAGTAATTTCCTGTATGCGCATTTCTGTATTGGATACGTGGTTAGCTAATATCGATTCTTCACTGTGTTCACGATGTGAACGCTCTGTACCTTCGTCAATGTTATTATCTTTGGAAGTCTCAAGGTTACTGAATATTTCGGTAATTAAAAATTTCATGTTTTCTATTTCAGTATGATCTTTTTCTACTCGATGAGTTAATGTCTCTAATTCTACATTATCTATTGAAGAAATCTCTACAGGTTCGGTAGAAACCTCTTTAATAGATTCTAATACTTCTCTACGAACACTTACTGTTTGCATAGAAAATTCATCTCGTAACTTATCGTTATTTTTCTCTCTTTCATTCACAACTAAGACATTGACATTATCTAGCCTGATGGTTAAGCCAGTAATATCATTTCGCATGCGAGCTTTTTCCTCACGCGATTCCTGGATATGTTCTTCTAACCTTTTACAATTATCAACAATATTATTACTAAGTCCTACTAGTTTTTCCTGCATTTCAACTTTAGAAGCCTCTATTTTATCACTTAATTCTCGACTGGTTTCATTAAGATGTTCTTGTAACCTGTCTGTAGATTTTGTAAGCTCCTCTTTTAATCTAGCAGTAGATTCCTCGTTAGACTGTTTTAATTCCTGTTTTAATCTAGCAGTAGATTCTACGTTAGATTGTTTCAATTTAGCAATCGCCCTAAAAGGGATCTCATGCTCCTATCGGACATAGATTGCTCTTCGTCTGACATTTTACTTCCCGACATTATTGTAAGATATTAACTAGTTACACACGCAGACTTGTAATCAACAATCCTATAAAAGCACACTCCCTATGTACAACACTCCACTTCCAACTTAAAACAGACTCACCGGACACTAATATTGTAGTTTGTAGTCCTCGGTGATCAGTGTACTGCTATGGGCTGCAGAAGTAACAGCCGTCGATGCAGCCGCTGAGATGCTGCGACCCCGCTTCCGCAACCGGCAGGACGCTGAGTCGAACACCGGAGACGTCACTGGCTGCAACCACGCCCGACCCCACTGTGGTCTGGCGAAGCCCTCAGCAACACCTCTAATACCAGCCGGAGGAACGCCCCACAGCTGACGTACTGGGCCTGTTAGTTTAGGGAGAAAATGGTTGTCGGGGTTTGCAGCGTTCAGCTGCTGCCCAATAGATGCGCCTTCTCGTAGAATAACTGCGTGACCGTACTGCTTGGCTGCGCTCCGTCAGTTGCCCACACCCGCGAAGTCACCGCTGGCTGGTGAAGGCTCCACGAAACTCGCGTTGACTTCCGAAGGACTCTTGATGTTTTGTTTCGTACCTGTGTGTCTTAGTTGCACACAAGTCCTGTTTTTAAGGTCGCCACGGTGTAGTGTAACGACGTAAGTTTTTAGATAAATGATTTTCTTTTGACATATGACCATGTGCAGACTTCGTCACCTATTTCAGTCACAACACACTTCAAAATTATTTAAATTCTTTTTAAACTGTCTCTGAATGGTTCTTGAACGAAACTGTAAAACATCATCATTTGAGTCGTATGCGCAGAATTATGTCACTCAGTCCAATTGGTTTTCGCGAACTTTTTCCAATTTAGATGTCGCTTGTTTCTTCTCAGAAATTATATTAATGCAAGTTATCTGCTTTAACACTTATTAAAACCACATTGAATAAACTTTTAAGACTCAAACTCGCGATGAACGGTGTGAAAAATTAATAATCTTGTCAAATAAATCAGTAATGCTTCTTCCTTAATATCATTCTTCATAAATAAATTCTCGGAACACGTATTTAAACTTTGCAGTATACACTAGTTTATTATCTTAATATATACTACATATAGACGTGAACCTGAGCCTTGACAAGATAGGACTGAACATGTACAACATGATTAAACTTTCTATAGCGTCATTGTTGTACAAACACTACAAATTCTTATTTTTTCAGTTTTTTAGAAGCACGACGCAACAATTCGGTTTCAGGATCTTCTGTTGCGCTCTGGCTGTCGACCCGCGACGTATAGTGGCCAGCAATTTTCTTTCTGGCCCCGGCAGTGAAGATGCTGTCTCCGTTCGTTGCGCCACCCTCTCCGTACATGAAACATAAACAACAAATACAAAACTTTAGATAATTCACAACAATTACAAAGATTACAAAAATACATAAACAAAACCCTAAATTAAACTTATATTCACCTGCAAACTGGGCTGACACTGGTGGATGGGTGACGCTTCAATTTCACATCCCACTACATTTGTAGACTTAGAGAAAGCTTTTGACAATGTTGACTGGAATACTCTCTTTCAAATTGTGAAGGTGGCACGGGTAAAATACAGGGATCGAAAGGCTATTTACAATTTTTACAGAAACCGGATGACAGTTATCAGAGTCGAGGGACATGAATGGGAAGCAGTGGTTGGGAATGGAGTGAGGCAGGGTTGTAGCCTCTCCCCGATGTTATTCAATCTGTATATTGAGCAAGCAGTGAAGGAAACAAAAGAAAAATTCGGAGTAGGAATTAAAATCCATGTAGAAGAAATAAAAACTTTGAGGTTTGCCGATGACATTGTAATTCTGTCAGAGACAGGAAAGGACTTGGAAGAGCAGTTGAACGGAAAGGACAGTGTCTTGAAAGGAGGATATAAGATGAACATCAACAAAAGCAAAACGAGGATAATGGAATGTAATCGAATTAAGTTGGGTGATGCGGAGGGAATTAGATTAGGAAATGAGACACTTAAAGTAGTATGTGTGTTTTGCTATTTGGGAGCAAAATAACTGATGATGGTCGAAGTAGAGAGGATATAAAATGTAGACTGGCAATGGCAAGGGAAGCGTTTCTGAAGAAGAGGAATTTGTTAACATCGAGTATAGATTTAAGTGTCAGGAAGTCATTTCTGAAAGTATTTGTATGGAGTGTAGCCATGTATGGAAGTGAAACATGGACGATAAATAGTTCAGGCAAGTAGAGAATAGAAGCTTTTGAAATGTGGTGCTACAGGAGAATGCTGAAGATTAGATGGGTAGATCACATAACTAATGAGGAAGTATTGAATAGGATTGGGTAGAAGAGAAGTTTGTGGCACAACTTGACCAGAAGAAGGGTTCGGTTGGTAGGACATGTTCTGAGGCATCAGGGGATCACCAATTTAGTATTGGAGGGCAGCGTGGAGGGTAAAAATCGTAGAGGGAGACCAAGAGATGAGTACACCAAGCACATCAGAAGGATGTAGGTTGCAGTAGGTACTGGGAAATGAAGAAGCTGGCACAGGGTAGAGTAGCATGGAGAGCTGCATCAAACCAGTCTCAGGACTGAAGACCACAACAACAACAACAAGCTATACTGGCCACATGTTTGTTTCTTTTGTTTGTTCCTTCTAAACTTACATAAAAATGACATAAAATAAAATAAAAAGAAACATCATAACCCTTGCAGAGATGCAGTAGGGTCTTAGATCTGGTAGGTTATAAACAAATGCAGTATTATTTCCTGGACAGGTTGCAGAGAAGTCCTTTGAATACAACGGACCAGCTTATGTCCGTCTTATTGACTTTCAGAAGGCAGTTGACAGGATCCAGTTAATCAATGTGACACAGCCGCTTTACAATCGTGGCATTTCCAGCTTAATACAAACAACTGACGATATCTATGGCAACAACTATATCCAGGCGAAAACTAATTCCAGATTAACTAGCTGTATCCCTGTTAAACGGAGTACGAAACAATGTGATACTTTTAGACCACAACATTACAATACAGTCAGTGATGACGTGATTAAGAAGATTCTGGCTGGTACCGGTTATAGAAAGGGAAAGGAAGAACTAAAAATCTCATTGGCTATACACACGATGTAGTTTTCGTCGCAAACAGTGAACTTACAATAAATTTTCTGTGATGAACGTGGTAGCGATAAACCTAAACGTGGTCATAACCACTGAAAAAACTAAATGTGTTATGTTATCTGGGAAATCCGTTAAATGAAAACTGAGAACGGACGGAAAAGTTTTCAAGAGGTAGTAACATTTAAATACCTTGATAATGAGTTGCCCAGTAGATGAAACGTAGAATAACTAATAAAGGCAAACGAAGTGGCGGCTTGTTTAAATGGTATAATTTGTAAAAACTAACATCTAGGACAAATGCAAAAGTAGGAAAATACGAAACAATAGGCAGACCAACTATGACATACATGTCTCAGATTATACATAAAATATCAAAAACTAGGAAACTTTTGGAGACCATGGAAATTAAAATTCTGCGAAACCATTGGAAAGGAATATAAATGAGACTCCTTTAATGAGTGGGTACGTGTGACAAATGAGTGAACGAACGAACACATACACAGAATTTATGAATAGAAGATTGCGAAAATTGTAAGAAATACATCAGTATCTTGTAGACGAAATGTATGCCACCCAAGGAAATGTTGTAGTGACAATCTCACGGTGGACCGAGCTATACTTAAGGAAACAGGAATTAGCCTATGAAGAAGGGAAGGAGAAAAGGAATAAAAAGTAGAAGAATGTGGACTGGAGAAAGGGAGGAACGAGAAAGCTGTCTGGTTTAATTTTGCACAAAGAATAATTTAACTATCGCTAACACATGAAAAGAGGTTGCAAATGTGGCAGAGGCCTGGGGTGTTGGATTGTTACAAATTAGTTACTGGTAACACAGAGATTTTTGGATCCTATTTTAAGTTTTACGACATTTCCAGTACCAGGTATGGATTTTGAACACGATTAATTGCTTATGAACTACATATTAAAATTGAAAAAATTGTAAAAATATACATTACACTATGATTAGTCGAAACACATAAATAAATACAGTATAAGTTAAATGGACAGCTATGAGAGAAGATATAATGAAGGCAGTAGTTGATGATAGTGGAAATTCCTGTACAATACAAGAGAAACTGAATTTAATTCGCGGAAGCAGAAAATATAAAAATGCCGCAAATTTAGCTGCAAACAGGAAATAAAGGCGTATATGGATTGAGACTGCCAGAAAGTGCAAAATCGCTAAGCAGGAATGGATAGGCAGGAATGTCAAGGCTATAGAAGCCCGTCTCACTAAAGAAAAAATTATTACCGCATATAGGAAAAATTAAAGACGTTTTCGGAAGAAAGGGAAGCGGCTGTACCAATTTTCAGAGCTCACATGGCAGTCCAGTACCAATCAAAGAAGCAAAAGACGACAAGTTGGTGGAATGTATAGAGAATATAAACACGAAGAAGAAAACTTAGGACAGTGTTAGAGACAGACCGGAGAAAGTAAGAAATGATGAGCTGAAGGGTTTGAAACATGTATCCAACAGGGCACTGACAGAACTATCTGCAAACAAGACCCCTGAATCAGCCAAAATCAGTGCAAAATTTTTTTGGCGTCAGTCTTCTGACTTGTTTGACATGGGTAAGTCTTTCAACCCAGACTAGCACCTGCAACTTTTGTTCTCAATTATTTTCTGGATATATTGCAATCTCTCTCTACAGTTTTTACTCTCTACTGCATCCTCTAGTACAAGGGATATTATTCGCTGATATCTTATCAGACGCCCTATTTTCCCATCCGTCCTTGTTCACAGTGTTTTCCATAAGTTCCTTCTCTCGCCGATTCTGCAGAGAACCTCTTCATTCCTTACCAAATCAGTCCATCTAATTTTCAATTTGCTTCTGTAGCGCTTCATTTCAAAGGTTTCAGTTCTCTTCTGTTCTCCACAGTCCATGTTTCACTGCCACACAATGATGTGCTCCAAACTTACATTATCAGAAAATCCTACCTCATGTTAAGGCATGTGTTTCACTCTTGGCCAAGAACGACCTTTTTACCAGGGCTAGTCTGCTTTTTATATCCTCCTTGCTTCATCCACCAAGGGTTATTAGCTGCCTAGGTAGCAGAAGTTTCGATCTTCGTCTACTTCGGTATCCCAGTTTTGGTGTTAAGTTTCTCGCGCTTCTCGTTTATGTTACAGCTCATTAATTTCTTCTTTCTTCAATTTACTCTCAAACCATATTATATACTCATTAGATTGCTCATACCATTCAGCAATTCTATAATTATTCTTCCGTTTCACTGAGGATAGCAATGTCATCCCCGAGTCTTACCACTGATGTCTTTTCACCCTGGATTTTAATCCCACTATGGAACCTTTCTTACATTTCCATCATTACTTCTTCGATGTACAGACTGAAGAGTAGGGAAGAAAGACTACATCCCTGTCTTACAACCTTCGTGATCCGATCACTTCGGTCTTGGTCTTCCACTCTTAATGTTCACTCTTGGCTCTTGTATATACCGCATATTACACGTCTTTCTCTGTATAGTTTTCGTTTTTTCTCTGAATTTCGAGCAGCTGGCACCATTTGAGATTGTCAAACGCTTTTTCCAAGTCGAAAAATGCTACGACCGAGTGTTGATTTTCTTTTAGGCTTGCTTCCAGCGTCAACCATAACGACAGCATTGCCTCTTTGGGGGCTTTACCTTTCCTAAGGGTAAACTGATCATCATCTAACACATCATTTCTTTATTTTCTGTTCTTCTGTATATTATTTTTTTCAGTAACTTGGATGCATGAGCTGCCAAGCTGAGTACCACCCGTTCTTTTCATTTCACCGGAGGTTAATTTAACCTCATTTTACGGTGAGTTAGTCCTTCTGACAATATTTTTATTTTAGGTTTCTTCACATTGTTCATGCACTTCCCATTTATTTCATTCGCTAGTGACTTGTTTTTCTGTATTCTTGAATTTCCCTCAACAGTTTTGTAGTTCATTGTTTCGTCGATCACTTGAAGTATTTCTTCTGTTCCACATGGTTGCTTCGCAGTTACCTTCCTTGTACTTATCCCTTTATTTCCAATTTCTGTGATTGTCCTGCTTTAGAGACGTCCATTCGTCTTCAGCTGAACTGCCCAGTATGCTATTCCTTATCGCAGTAGTTACAGCCTCAGAGAACTTGAAACGTATCTCTAAGTTTCTTCGTACTTCTGTATCTCACTTCTTAGCACATTGATTCTTCCTGACCAAACTCTTAAACTTCAGGCCACTCTTCTTCGCCACTAAAGTTTGATCTGAATCTATATCTGCTCCTGAGTACGCCTTACAATCTAGTATATAATAAGAGGAGGAGGATTAGTGCTGGTCGTTGAAGTAAAAATCTTTATTTGTGTTGCAAATCGGTTTCAATCACGATGTGCCCATCATTACCGCTGTGGATGAAACAAGACTATAGTAATTAGACTACACTGTAATATACTACATATGCCATCTATACAGGTAAGAATATAAAGAAGAGATCATTTGCATCAACATGTTCAGAATTAAAGCCCTGTGGACTCATAAATACAACAATGAAACTGCAGTATCTGCACGTATCATTGAAGAGCACTTGTCAGACCGAAGGTATAACATCATCTGTGCCGGCTGCTTACAGGGTGCTACCCAGCTATTTTCACTGCCAACTTTGGATGCGACAGTGCCAACTTAAATGATAACTATTGCATTATCTTTTATTATTGAAAACGTAAGACGTAACGAAATATAGTATTTAATCAATGCACACATCAAGAACCTCAAATGCAAAAATCTGTAGTATTAATTGTTCCATGGAACTGATAGTGCTCACATTTGTTTCATGAACCATGTGCCAACGTACATGGTTTTTCATGGACCATACTTAAATATTCTGTAGTATTGCATCATTTGTATTATTGAAACACTGAAATAATTTCAACTAAACCAAATGAATTACAATACACCGTTATGCTCTTTGACATTAAATTTTATATTTATACAGTTCCAACGGCCCATAAGACAGACAATGTTTAAAATTCAATGTAGGTATAAAAACACAATACAGTGTAAAAAAATTTTAAAATCCAGAGTAAAAATTCGTCATCATTCATAACTAGGTAGAGTGACCAAGCACAACTTCTGGCTTTAATTTTGACACTCATGCATTTTTAATGACGTATGAAAACAATAGATATAAAACTCTATACAACGTTTTAAAACACCTTTTGAAACCTGCATAGAAAAAATTTATATTATGTTGTCATCACAAGAGTACCTAGAATTTTTAAAAAATTAGAGTATTAATGTGCCATTCCGCGAGCGTGTGCCACTGAATGGGAAGGATGGGGAAGAAAAATATGATTTCATAGCATATTCAATTGCTACTGGCCATGCACTCCCACTCCCTTCATCTGATATCATAACTAAACGTGTTCCACAGGGTGAAAAATGAAGGTATCTCGATCTCCTTAAAAGAATGTTCAAATGGCTCTGAGCACTATGGGACTTAACACCTATGGTCATCAGTCCCCTAGAACTTAGAACTACTTAAACCTAACTAATCTAAGGACATCACACAACACCCAGTCATCACGAGGTAGAGAAAATCCCTGACCCCGCCGGAAATAGAATTCGGGCGCGGGAAGCGAGAACGCTACCTCACAACCACGAGCTGCGGACTAAAAGAAGGATATTTTGTATTAAAAAGTCGGTCAGATGTACGCTGCTCAAAGAGGAGACGTCAATGAAGAGCAATTACTTATGGGAATCCATTGTATCACTTCTGCTGTTGACTACGAAAAATGAGACCCGTCATTCTAACGGACGGTCACTGAGCTTTCCATTGTTGTTGTTGTTGTCTTCAGTCCTGAGACTGGTTTGATGCAGCTCTCCATGCTACTCTACCCTGTGCCAGCTTCTTCATCTCCCAGTACTTACTGCAACATTCATCCTTCTGAATCTGCTTAGTGTATTCATCTCTTGGTTTCCCTCTACGATTTTTACCCTCCACGCTGCCCTCCAATGCTAAACTTGTGATCCCTTGATGCCTCAGAACATGTTCTACCAACCGATTCCTTCTTCTTGTCAAGTTGTGCCACAGACTCCTCTTCTCCCCAGTTCTATTCAATACCTCCTCATTGTTACGTGATCTACCCATCTAATCTTCAGTATTCTTTTGTAGCACCACATTTCAAAAGCTTCTATTCTCTTCTTGTCCAAACTATTTCTCGTCCATATTTCACTTCCATACATGGCTACACTCCATACAAATACTTTCAGAAACGACATCCTGACACTTAAATCAATATTCGATGTTAAAAAATTTCTCTTCTTCAGAAACGAATTCCTTCCCATTGCCAGTCTACATTTTATATCCTCTCTACTTCGACCATCATCAGTTATTTTGCTCCCCAAATGGCAAAACTCCTTTACTACTTTAAGTGTCTCATTTCCTAATCTATTTCCCTCAGCATCACCCAACTTAATTCGAATACATTCAATTATCTTCGTTTAGTTTTTCTTGATGTTCATCTTACATCCTCTTTTCAAGACACTGTCCATTCCGTTTAATTGCTCTTCCAAGTCCTTTGCTGTCTCTGACAAAATTACAATGTCATCGGCGAACCTCAAAGTCTTTATTTCTTCTCCATGGATTTTAATACCTACTCCGAATTTTCCTTTTGTTTCCTTTACTGCTTGCTCAATATACAGATTGAATAACATCGGGGACAAGCTAAAACCCTGTCTCACTCCCTTCCCAACCGCTGCTTCCCTTTCATGCCCCTCGACTCTTATAACTGCCATCTGGTTTCTGTACAAATTGTAAATAGCCTTTCGCTCCCTGTATTTTACCCCTGCCACCTTCAGAATTTGAAAGAGAGTATTCCAGTTAACATTGTCGGAAGCTTTCTCTCAGTCTACAAATGCTAGAAACGTAGGTTTGCCTTTCCTTAATCTATTTTCTAAGATAAGTCGTAAGGTCAGTATCGCCTCACCTGTTCCAACATTTCTGCGGAATCCAAACTGATCTTCCCCGAGGTCGGCTTCTACCAGTTTTTCCATTCGGCTGTAAAGAATTCGCGTTAGTGTTTTGCAGCTGTGGCTTATTAAACTGATAGTTCGGTAATTTTCACATCTGTCAACACCTGCTTTCTTTGGGATTGGAATTATTATATTCTTCTTGAAGTCTGAGGGTATTTCACCTGTCTCATACATCTTGCTCACCAGATGGTAGAGTTTTATCAGGACTGGGTCTCCCAAGGCCGTCAGTAGTTCCAATGGAATGTTGTCTACTCCCGGGGCCTTGTTTCGACACAGGTATTTCAGTGCTCTGACAAACTCTTCATGCAGTATCGTGTCTCCCATTTCATCTTCATCTACATACTCTTCAATTTCCATAATATTGTCCTCAAGTACATGTCATTTGTATAGACCCTCTATATACTCCTTCCACCTGTCTGCTTCCATTCTTTGCTTATAACTGGGTTTTCATCTGAGCTCTTGATATTCATACATGTGGCTCTTTTTTCTCCAAAGGTCTCTTTAATTTTCCTGTAGACTGTATCTATCTTACCCCTAGTGAGATAAATCTCTACATCCTTACATTTGTCCTCTAGCCATCCCTGCTTAGCCATTTTGCACTTCCTGTCAATCTGAGACGTTTGTATTCCTTTTTGCCTGCTTTATTAACTGCGTATTTATATTTTCTCCTTTCATCAACTAAATTCAATATTTCTTGTGTTACCCAAGGATTTCGACTAGTCATTGTTTTTTTACCTACTTTTTTCACTGCTTCGTCCCTCAGAGCTACCCATTCTTCTTCTACTGTATTTATTTCCCCCATTCCTGTCAATTGTTCCCTTATGCTGTCCATGTAACTCTGTACAACCTCTGGTTTAGTCAGTTTATCCAGGTCCCATCTCCTTAAATTCCCAACTTTTTTCAGTTTCTTCAGTTTTAATCTACAGTTCATAACCAGTAGATTGTGGTCAGAGTCTACATCTGGCCCTGGAAATGTCTTACAATTTAAAACCTGGTTCCTAAATCTCTGTCTTACCGTTATATAATCTATCTCATACTTTCTAGTATCTCCAGGATTCTTCCATGTATACAACCTTGTTTTATGATTTTTGAACCAAGTGTTAGCTATGATTAAGTATGCTCTGTGCAAAATTCTACCGGACGGCTTCCTCTTTCATTTCTCTCCCCCTATCCATATTCACCCATTATGTTTCCTTCTCTCCCTTTTCCTACTCTCTAATTCCAGTCACCCATGACGATTAAATTTTCGTCTCCCTTCGCTACCTGAATAATTTCTTTTATTTCATCATACATTTCATCAATTGTTTCATCAGCTGCAGACCCAGTTGGCATATAAACTTGTACTACTGTAGTAAGCAGTCGCTTCGTGTCTATCTTGGCCACAATAATGCGTTCACTATTCTGTTTGTAGCAGCTTACCTGCACTCCTATTATTTTATTCATTATTAAACCTACTCCTGCATTACCCCTATTTGGTTTTGTATTTATAACCCTGTATTCACCCAACCAAAAATCTTGTTCATCCTGCCACCGAACTTCACTTATTCCCACTATATCTATCTTTAACCTATCCATTTCCCTTCTTAAATTTTCTAGCCTACCTGCCCGATTAAGAGATCTGGCATTCCACGCTCCGATCTGTAGAACCCCAGTTTTCTTTCTCCTGATAACGACGTCCTCTTGAGTAGTCCCTGCCCGGAGATCCGAATGGGGGACTATTTTACCTCCGGAATATTTTACCCATGAGGACGCCATCATCATTTAACCATACAGTAAAGCTGCATGCACTCGGGAAAATTTACGGCTGTAGTTTCCCCTTGCTTTCAGCCGTTCGCAGTATTAGCACAGCAAGGCCATTTTGGTTAGTGTCACAAGGCCAGATCAGTAGATCATCCAGACTGATGCCCCTGCAACTACTGAAAAGGCTGCTGCCCCTCTTCAGGAACCACACGTTTGTCTGGCCTCTCAACAGATACCCCTCCGTTGTGGTTGCACCTACGGTACGGCCATCTGTCCATGGTTCATGGGGGTAGGGGCTTTCCATAGTTACTTTTATATAATGCTACTGCAGCGGAACACCGTGAAGGAACAAAACTGTTTTGCAGGACTCAGTTCCTCTTTGTTTCCTTTTATGTTTAGATAACAAACATTCCATAACAGTAAACTGTAATATTAAGTTGTACAAATTAAAATTGAAGTGAAAGAGAGTAATCAGTCTACAAAGCCGCACAACAAGGGCGTGTAATGGCACTACACGATCTTAATGTCACTTTATCTGAATATCATAATAATTTCTATGCTGGTTTTAAAAGGTTTTAAAAAGGTTTTATATGGTATTGTATATAGGTTTATACTCACATGGTGATTCAAAAACTCTAGGAGGTGTGAGTACAGTCATTTTACCTATATATGACTAATGAGGAACTTGTATATTGGTTTTTCAAAACGTTTTTTGAGCTGTGTTGTATATTTCCATGCCTAAATTTCATTTTTAAACATTGTCTGTCATATAGAAGTCTGGACCTGTGTAGGTATAAAATTTAAATTCAAAGGATATAATAGCGTAATCCGGTTGTCTCGGCTTTGCTCAAAATTATGTCAATGTTACGTTAATATGATCGTTACAGTAACATGTTCTACTGTGGTTCGTGCTTTACGTTGTGCCATGGTTACTTGAACACACGCCAGAAGGCGTGTTCACTGTGTTTTATGTGGTTTTTACAGTTAAGGTTTCCGATGTGTGTGTGGATTAGCTACTATATTTTGTTATGTCTTCTATTTTGTGGGGGTGGTGGTTCACGCAACAAATGATGGAGCCACATTCAGATCCAGTATCTGGTTTAGTAATCTCTGCCTGACCAAAATGCAATCTAATTCAAATCTTTCTGTAGCTCCCGGCCTGTGCCAAGTAGACGTCCTTCTCCTGTGACTCTTGAATAGAGTATTCGCTTTTACTAGCTGAAACATTTTGCAGATCTCATTTAGTCTTTCATCTCTCTCATATCTAGTACCAAGGAACAAGCCTCATTTTCTCTAATCCTTTCTTCTGCTCGTTCCCCTACAACCGCATTCCAGTCCCCATTATTATTAGATTTTCATCTCCCATTACTTGTTGAATTACCCGTTCAATATCCTGACAAACTTTTTCCATGTCTTCATCTTTGGCTTGCGACGTCGGAATATATAGCTGAACTAGAGTTGTTGTTTTTTTTTTCTGTCCATTCTGGTGAAATTAAACCTCTCACTTAAATGTCCACAGTAGCTCACTCTCTGCCCTACCTTCCTATTCATAACGCAACCTACTCTCGCAATACGATTTTCTGGTCCTACCGATATTACCTTATTCTCATCTGAGCGGAAATTCTTCTCTTCTTCCCACTTCACTGCACTGGCTCCCGCTATATCTGGTTCGAACAATAACATTTCACTTTTCAGATTATCTAGATCCATACCAAGGCTCAAACTTCTGAAATTCCACACCCCGACTCGAACAACGTGATTATTTCGTTGGTTTTTCGGTCTTTCCTTCTGGTAATTTCTCCCATGGCAGTCCCCTCCCGGACTATCTGAATAGAACCTGTTGCCAATGCAGACATCATCACGACATTTTGACATTTACAGGCCACATGTCCTGTGGATGTATATTATGCGTCTTTAATGTAATTATTTTCACTACCTTCTGCATCCTCATGCCCTTGATTATTACTGATTCGCCCACCTTTAGGTGCATTGTCCCACCAAACAGTTAAGAGAGTTCCCTAACCGTCTGCCAGTTTCTCCAGTCTGTTTGATAAGGCCGTTGAAAGAATGAGAGTGACTTTTTAGGCCATAGGTCTTCCTCCATTGCCGATAATCGTTATTCACCATTTAAGTGATGGCAGGATCGAAACACGGGACCAAGGACACCTTTATCACTGAGCAAAGACGCTACCCCTAGACGACGATCTGAGAGAGTTATCCGTAGCTAAATCACATGACCTTGTGTGCAAGATAAACTATGCCATCAAAAGTATCCGGACACCTGGCTGAAAATGACTTACAACTTCGTGGCACCCTCCATCGGTAATGCTAGAATTCAATATGGTGTTAGCCCACCCTTAGCCTTGATGACAGCTTCTACTCTCACGTGCATACATTCAATCAGGTGCTGGAAGGTATCTTGGGGAATGGCAGCCCATTCTTCACGGAGTGCTGCACTGAGGAGAGGTATGTATGTGGGTCGGTGAGGCTTGGCACGAAACTGGCGTTTCAAAACATCACAAAGGTGTTTTATAGGATTCAGATCTGGATTCTGTGCAGGCCAGTCCATTACAGGGATGTTATTGTAGTGATACCACTCCGCCACTGGCCATGCGTTATAAACAGGGGCTAGATCATGTTGAAAGATGCAATCGCTTTCCCCGAATTACTGTTCGATAGTTGGAAGCAAGAAGGAGCTTAAAACATCAATGGATGCCTTTGCTGTGATAGTGCCACGCAAAACAACAAGGAATGGAGGGTCCCTCCATGAAAAACACGACCACCCCATAACACCACAGCCTCCGAATTTTACTGTTGGCTCTTCACACGCTGGCAGATGCCGTTCACCGGGCATTCTCCATACGCACACCCTGCCATCGGATCGCCGCGTTGTGTACCGTGATCCGTCACTCTGCACAACGTTTTTCCACTGTTCAGTCGTCCAATGTTTACGCTCCTTACACCAAGCGAGACGTCGTTTGGCATTTTCCGGCATGATGTGTAGCTTATGAGTTTTTCCACTTCCCGCCAAACTGTCATAGTACTTGCAGTGGATCGTGATGCAGTTTGTAATTCCTGTATTATGGTCTGGATAGATGTCTGCCTAGTACACATTACGACACCCTTCAACTTTCGGCGGTGTCTGTCAGTCAACAGACGAGGTCGGTCTGTACGCTTTTTTGCTGCACGTGTCGCTTCACGTTTCCACGTCACAATCACATCGGAAACTGTGGACATAGGGATGTTTAGGAGTGTGGAAGTCTTCCGTACAGACGTATGACACAAGTTACACCAAATCACTTGACCACGTTCGAAAACCCGAAGACCGTGTGTTTCGGGGAGCGCCCCATTCTGCACTCTCACGATGTCTAATGACTACTGACGTCGCTGATGTGGAGTATCTGGCAGTAGGTGGCATCACAATAAACCCAACATGAAAAACGTATATTTTTGGGGGTTTCCGGATGCTTTTGATCACATAGTGTATGTGAGAAGGGTAACATACGGGCGAACTTGACGAAGAATTCCAAAATGACACTTTCACTGTGCAGTGGAGTGTGTGCTGATATGAAATTTCCTGGCGGATTAAAACTGTGTACCGGACCGAGACTCTGACTCGGGACCTTTGCCTTTTGCGGCTAAGTACTGGCAGAAGTTAAGTTGTGAGGACGGGCAGTGAGTCGTGCTTGGGTAGCTCAGATGGTAGAGCACTCCCCCGCGGAAGGCAAAGTTCCCGAGTTTGAGTCTCGGTCCAGCATACAGTATTAATCTGCTAGGGAGTTTCATATCAGCGCACACTCCGCTGCAGAGTGAAAATCTCATTCTGGAAACATCCCCCAGACTGTGGCTAAGCCATGTTTCCGCAATATCCTTTCTTTCAGATGTGCTAGGTCTGATAGATTCGCAGGAGAGCTTCTGCAAAGTTTGGAAGGTAGGAGACAAGGTACTCGCATAAGTAAAGATGTGAGGACGGGCCGTGAGTCGTGCTTGGGTAGCTCAGATGGTAGAGCACTTGCCCCCGAAAGGCACAGTTCCCGAGTTAGAGTCTCGACCCGGCACACAGCTTTAATCTGCCAGGCAGTTTCACGAAGAATGTTATAATTCCAATTCAAACTAAGTCAGGTCCTGACAGGTGTAAATACCACCAAGCCACCGATTTAACAAGTAAAAAAAATAGATACAGATTATTTACAGATTATTAACAGAAAACTGTTACTCTAATACCAGCAACTAAAGTCAGGCGATGTTGAGTTAATTAGACTGGGAAATGAGACAGTAAAACAGCAAACGAGTTTTGCTATTTCGGGAAAAAGTAACTGATGGTGGCCAAAGAAGAGAGGATGTAAAAATGAAAGCTCGAGATAGCAAAAAAAAAAAAAAAAATCAAATGTTACAAAAACATTTGTCAACATCTAATATAAACTTAAAAGTTGTGAAGTCTTTTCCGAAATTACTTTTCTGGACTGTAAGCTTGCGTGGGAAGTGACAGATGGCGATACGCACTTCATAAAAGAACAGAACATGAACCTCGGAATGTGCTGCTAGTTGCGAAAGCTGAATATTAGATGAGGTAATGAGGAGGTAATGAATCGAATTGTGAATAAAACAAATTTCTTTAACAACTTGTTGGTTCAAATGGTTCAGATTGCTCTGAGCACTATGGGACTTAACATCTGAGGTCATCAGTCCCCTAGGACTTACTACTAATTTAACCTAACTAACCTAAGGACATCACACACAGTAGCGGTCGCGCGGATTCAGACTGAAGCGCCTAGAACGGCTTGGCCACTGCGGCCGGCGCACAACTTGATAGATATTGTTGAGGGAGACCAAGGCTTGAATACAGTAATTGTAAAATGTAAGCCGGCCGGAGTGGCCGAGCGGTTCTAGGTGCTTCAGTCTGGAACCGCGAGACAGCTACGGTCGCAGGTTCGAATCCTGCCGCGGGCATGGATGTGTGTGTCGTCCTTAGGTTAGATAGGTTTAAGTAGTTCTAAGTTCTAGGGGACTGATGACCTCAGATGTTAAGTCCCATAGTACTCAGAGCCATTTGAACCATTTGGAAAATGTAAACTTTCACGGCCGGAATTCTCACAATTAATAAAACATTCCCGGTAATTATGCCATGGTCGTAGGGATTTCACATTAAAGCCCGACGTTTCGTAGCTTTCTTGAATGTCCGATTTACACCCTGCCTCTCTGCTAACTACAACAGAATTCCACTTTCGCGAGTTTCCGCGCAGTGACGTGACGTCACATGTTTTCAATAAGCGACCGCAACTGGCGTTCTACACTGCCGTCGTCCGCTGTTACTGTCATCCCATGGCGGAAGACTGGTACGCATTTTCTTCAGCATTTAAATCGAAACTTCATTCAATGTCACACCCTCCTCCTTCCTATTAAAATTCCTGGGGTGTTACACGATCTCTGTGGCCTCTCTATACAGCCTTTTGTGATACTATCTGTTTTTGGCTGGCAGTACTTGAGGCCAGACAAAATGAATGTGATGGTCTTCTTGTTGTAAATCAAGTCACGCAACAGCTGATCTGTCAATCTCCCCTCTTCTGCAATTGCTCTTGTGCTCTTCGAGTCGTTTTTTGACAGTTCTTTTATATTACCCAGGTACAGCTCCCCACAACGACACGGAATCCTATAAATTCCAGCCTTTCACAGCGTTTGCTAGCATACTTTGCCAATTTTAGCTTACCTTGTATCTTACAGACCCAAATGGAAGATGGAAGGTTACCGCGATGTTCCACTTTCTCCAGACTTTTTCCTATGCGGTCAGTCACGTCCTTAATGAACGGCAGGAAAAGTTTCGATTTCACCGGCGTTTGAGCATCACTACGCGGTTGTTGTAACGCTCTTTTCCCCTCAGAGAACGAATAACAATTCTTGAACCATGCAGATGTTCAAATTTTGCATAAAGCAGCTCTGGTTCACAGTTTTTCCTTGCCCTATCCACCACCGTTTACGTGACGCCTCACTTTTGTTGTGGGTCTGGAGAACAGCATTGCATGGAAGTGAAATATGGACTGTCGGAACTCCGGAACGGAAGAAAATTGCATTTGAGATGTGCTACAGACGAATGTTGAAAATTAGGTGGTCTGATAAGGTAAGGGATGAGGAGGTTCTGCGCAGAATCGGAGTGGAAATGACTATGTGGAAAACATTGATAAAGAGAAGGGACAGGATGATAGGACATCTGTTAAGACATGAGGGAATGACTTCCATGATACCAGATGGAGCTGTAAAGGACAAAAACTGTAGAGGAAGACAGAGATGGGAATACATTTAGCATATAACTGAGGACGTAGTTTGCAGGTGCTACTCTCTGAGATGAAGAGGTTGGCACAGGAGAGGAATTCGTGGGAGCCCGCATAAAACCAGAAGACTCCCCTCTCAGCCTCCCCCCCCCCAAAAAAAAATTAATTAATAAAGTCTGTTCAGCAATACAGGGTGTTCGGAAACCCCCGTTACAGACTTCTAGAGTTGTAGAGGGGAGTGAGAATATAATATTCTGAATAAGAACCTGTAGTAACTTGGCAAGACAGCCAAGCCACTCGGAGGTAGCCGAAAGGCACACGTTTAAGCTCACGCAGACTGGCGTGAGGTCTGGAACAGGACAATGTCTTGAGAATTGCAAATAAAGTACGTAGATGATGTAATACTTAACTTTAATCCATAATTGGTGTACATCGCTCTTGACGGTACATTAATAACAATCGCAATATAAACTGGTAAGGGCGCCTTGCTAGGACGTAGCAAATGACGTAGCTGAAGGCTATGCTAACTATCGTCTCGGCAAATGAGAGCGTATTTGTTAGTGAACCTTTCCTAGCAAAGTCGGCTGTACAACTGGGGCGAGTGCTATGACGTCTCTCTAGACCTGCCGTGTGGTGGCGCTCGGTCTGCAATCATTGACAGTGGCGACACGCGGGTCCGACGTATACTACCGGACCGCGGCCGATTTAAAGGATACCACCTAGCAAGTGTGGTGTCTGGCGGTGACACCACATTCCTCCACCGCAAATCGGCGTACGGTAGTGTTATAAGGCTTCCGCCCGCCGTGGGGATGACCCCATGTTGACGTATGCGACGAGGTGGGGAGCCTAACAACAGGCGAGGCTGCGCCAACCGCACCCGGAGATTCGGTCCGAGGGGAGCTAGGAAACGCCTGGAAACCTAGTCCAGGGTGCACGCCAACGTGCGGTGTATGCGCCCTTAGAGAGACAGGAGGGGCCGAAGGGTCGACCTCCATCGGGGCGGTGCACCCGACGGGCGAAGACGACATCTGGTCCGGAGCGGGCAAGAGTTCCATGTCGGAGGACAGCTGGTCACGGGAAGCGATCGGCGGCGCGTGACCCAGGGAGGCGCCCGACGGTTGCAGCGACGCGTCCACTGCGGGCGTCGCCGGCGGGAGGACCGGCGGCGGCGGCGGTGGCGGCGCGGCGCCATGGGGCAAAATGGAAGACAGCGTCGGTAACACCTGGGGATGAGGCGAGCCAGTAGATGGGTCCCCAGGGCGCTGACATGACGGCACCGTCGCTGAAAGCAGACGGGAAGTGGCAGAACCCATGCGACGACAGAGGCGCAGCTGATTGAGATGCCGACGCTCCTCACCAGTGGCCCCCAAAGCCAGATACATAGCGCGGCCGAGGCAGCGAAGAATGCGCCCTGCGAGCCAACGCCGTGAACCTCGATAGTTGCGATAGTATACAACGTCGCCTGGGGCAAAAGCAGGTGTCTGCACAGGAACCTGATGCGGCGGATGTAGCAAAGACATCAAGGTTCGAAGGGGACGACCGTGCAACAACTCAGCCGGCGAGCGACCATCTCGGGGCTGAGAGCGATACGAGGACAAGAAGAGCAATAACGCGGCCTCCCGAGAATGCGACTCTTTTAACGTCAACATCTGTGACTTGAAAGTCCGGACCAGTCGTTCAGCGGCACCGTTTGACTGAGGCGAAAACTGCGCGGATGTCAGATGTTGAATACCATTGGCCTTGCAGAATGAGTGAAATTCTGCGGACATGAATTGTGGGCCATTGTCGGAAACAATAGTCTGTGGAAGACCTTCAATAGAATAGATAGGAGATAACGCTTGGATGGTGGCAGATGACGTCGTGGAAGGCATCTTGACAACAAAAGGAAAATTACTGAATGAATCGACCAGAACCAACCATCTAGCATTCCAGAATGGACCAGCAAAATCGATGTGTAAGCGTTGCCAAGGGGAAGTGGCTTTCGGCCATGCAAAGAATTTCCGCGGTGGTGCGGATTGTTGTTCGGCACACGCCATGCAAGAAGAGCACATATTCGTAATCGCAGCATCGATTCCGAACCAAGTACAGTGCTGACGAGCAAGTTGTTTCGTTCGCACTATACCCCAATGTCCTAGGTGGAGAAGCCGTAAGACAGAGGACTGTAACGAACGTGGGACCACGACCCTGGACTGATCATTATCAGAACGCAACAGCAAAACACCACATCGTACAAAAAGTCTCTCCTTGTGAGCAAAAAATCGGCGAACCAACGGATCCTCGATCCGTGACTTTGACAACGGCCATTGCGTAGCAACAAAACGCAAAACGGTAGCAAGGACAGGGTCAGCAGCTGTGGCTGTAGCTACACGACGTAAATCAATCGGAAACGATTCGACCACGTCATCGGTTTCCGAGTCAATGAACATGCAAGCAAGTTCGGAAGAATCGAATGCTCTATCCTCAGCAACAGGCAAACGGGACAACGCATCGGCGTTTCCGTGCTTAGCAGTGGACCGATACAAGATATCGTAGCGGTACTGCGAGAGGAAAATAGACCAGCGAATGAATTTCTGCGCTGTACGTGTAGGTACAGGCTTGTTCAGATGTAAAAGCGACGTCAAGGTTTTATGGTCTGTGATGATGGTAAAGTGACGACCATACAAGAAATCATGAAACTTAGTAACACCAAATACGAGAGCCAAAGCTTCTTTCTCTATCTGTGAATAATTACTTTGCGCAGACGAGAGCAATTTGGACGCAAAGGCAATAGGGCGATCGTGCGAACCATCTTTGTGCGCAAGCACAGCACCGATCCCGAAATCCGATGCATCTACCATCAACAAAAGGGGTTTCTGGGGATCGAATGGCGTAAGGCAAGTAGTGGAAAGCAACGCCAATTTCAACTGGCGAAAGGCGCGTTCGCATTCCGTCGTCCAGACGAACGGAACACCTTTACGGCGTAAGCGATGAAGCGGAGCTGAAATGGAAGAGGCGTGGCGCACATATCTGTTATAGTAATGTATTTTTCCCAGCACACTCTGTAGCTGCTTCAAATTCAGCGGCGAAGGCAAGTCTTGTATGGCACGGACGTGCTCTGGACTGGGATGTATGGCTGGGGCATTGATTACATGTCCCAGATAGGGTAAGTCACGAGCAAAAGACACACATTTGTCCTTCCGCAAGCGAAGACCATTTTGTCGCAAGACCTGAAATAATGTCCTGAGATTGGCTAAATGTTCTTCTTCCGTCTTTCCGGAGATCACAATATCGTCCAGATAGTTTGCTGCAGTAGGGACCGAGGCACAAACAGTTTGCAGATAGTGCTGAAACAATGCAGGGATGGATGCACACCCGAATGGCAGTCGTTTGAATCGATACAAACCAAGAAGCGTGTTAACCACCAAAACGCGCTGGGATTCTTCGTCCACTGGTATTTGCAAGTACGCATCTGCTAGGTCCAACTTCGAAAAATATGTACCCGGGCACAGTTTGTCAAAAAGATCTTCCGGGGGGGGGGGGGTAAAGGACAAGTTGCAATCACTAGTTGAGGATTCACCGTAGCCTTGAAGTCCACACAAAGTCTCAATTTTCCGGAAGGTTTTGGCAATATTACTAAGGGTGATGCCCAGAGAGAAGCCTGCACACGTTCAATCACACCTTGTGATTCCAAATCGTGTAAGGTTCTTGCGACCTCATCACGCAATGCGTGGGGAAATTTGCGCGCTCGGAAAAATTTCGGTTGCGCGTTTACTTTCAGTTCCAAATGGGCTTCATAGTTCTTATCGCAACCAAGGGCCGGATTCAAAAATGTCTGCAAATTCTTCACATAGACGAGAGACACTGGCTGAAGGCACAGTCTGGTTCACTGATAGGACCTGATTGAGTATAGACAAGTTAAACAACCGAAATAAATCTAAACCAAACAAGTTCACAGCAGAAGAAGAACGAAGAACGTAAAATGACACAAGTTTTGTTTGTCCCTTGTATGTTGCAAGAAGGCTGCACTGTCCTAACACAGGGATATTCTGACCGGAATAACTATTTAACTTAACATTTGCGGCACGCAACGGAGGTGTGCCCAGTTGTTTGTACGTGTCTCTATTGATCAATGAAACTGCAGCTCTGGTATCAAGCTGGAATGGGACCACGTTGCCATTAATGTCCAAGTCTACAAAAAGTTTATTGTCCTGCTGACGACAAGAGCGACTGTCTCGTGCAACGTGAACTGACACTTGTACAGAATCACTTGGGACTTGACGGGATTTCCTGCGACGTCGACGCACACTTTTTGTGGGACGAACATAGTCACTGTTAGAGAGAGTGGCACTGGGCGGAGTGGAAAGAACAGCATGAATGTCCATGGGCGAAGGTTCACGAGCCTGAGTATTATTGCTTCGATTCCGGCGTGAAGCAAAGGGCCTGGAATGGTTGGGAGTGTCCGATCTGAGCTTTTTCTGGAAAACACTCTGAACATGTCCTTTTTTATTACAGAAAAAGCAAATAGCTTGGCGTGACAGGCAATTGTCACGCGAATGTCTAGTTGCACACGGCGGACATGATTTTAGCACTGCATTTGCTTGCTTGCACGGCACACATAGCGGAGAGCTTGGCGGCAGCTGCGCGGATGGGCGCGAGGGCTGTTTACCGTTCCGTGCAGCGCGCCTGGCGGGCCGGTTAATGTGACACACAGCTGGGGAAGGTTTAAATGATTCCTGAGCAAAGTCAAGTGTGTCTTGCCTATCCAATATGTCTATCACTTGTTGAAGGGAGTGATTGACTAGTTTCAAAATCTGTTCCCTTATACGAACATCAGAAACGTTCTGTGCAATTGCATCACGCACCATAGTATCTGAATAAGGTAGTCCACATTCACACTCAGAAGCACAATCCCTAGTAAGGCCTTGCAAAGTTGCAACCCACTCCCGATTAGTTTGACCGGCCGTACGTTTTGTACGAAAGAACGTGTAGTGTTGGCTGAAGAGCCAACACCGTGTTGCTAGAGGAGGCCGAAATGCACGCTTTTAAGCTCACATAGATTGGCGTGAGGTCTGGAACAGGACAATGTCTTGAGAATTGCAAATAAAGTACGTAGATGATGTAATACTTAACTTTAATCTATAATTGGTGTACATCGCTCTTGACGATACAAAAGTATAATTGCAATATTAATTGAATACGGCGCCTTGCTAGGTCGTAGCAAATGACGTAGCTGAAGGCTATGCTAACTATCGTCTCGGCAAATGAGAGCGTATTTGTCAGTGAACCTTTCCTAGCAAAGTACAACTGGGGCGAGTGCTAGGACGTCTCTCTAGACCTGCCGTGTGGTGGCGCTCGGTCTGCAATCACTGACAGTGGCGACACGCGGGTCCGACGTATACTACCGGACCGCGGCCGATTTAAAGGCTACCACCTAGCAAGTGTGGTGGTTGGCGGTGACATGACAGAACCCATATATGGAAACGTCCCGTTTCCGTGCTATAGCTGCTTGCAAACATATTTACTAGGTGGGTATGCAAGAGCATAGGCAATGTTAGGAGTGGTTCCGTCGGATCGGCTGATGTCATTTGACGTCCACCCCACTTCTCTGACCTGATTCAGTCCTCATTCACGTATCTGTGAGTGTTAGAGGAACATTGTTGAGTATACGTTTGCACAATACACCGACTTGGTACTTCTCAATGGCAAAGCTCACAGTAATGGAAGAGCCTTTATCAAGAATGTACTCCACAACGTCGGAATGCATCGCACACACTTCTCGCCAGAATACTAGAACGGCTTCGAGATATGGTACCTTCACTGTCAGGAAGCGTGCCAGTGGTACTCCAATTGGAGAGGCCATACTGCATCACGTTGAAGAGAATCCGTCAACGAGTACACGAGCAATTTCTTTGGCAACTAAAGTGTGGAATACTAAAACAAGAGATTTACTCGGCCGCACCTAATCAATTAATGGCAAATACGGTCGTATTACCAACATGTTTCTAAATCGTTGCAGCATGGTAACTGTGTGTTTCCGGTCATGGATTTCACGCCAAAATATTATATACTCACTCGCTGCAAGTCTTGGAAGTTTGTAATGGGAATTTCCGAACAACTTGTTGAAGGAAGCCAGCGGATAGCCTGTCCTTTAGATATGTGTAGAAATTCCAGTCATGAAATCAGAAAACTCAACATATCTGATTACTACGAAATAAACTCTAGGGACAGTGAATACAGAACGAGAAACTTATACACCCCTGGGAGCTTGGTACCTCACACGTCAGTGTGTACCATAGAGGTTGTGTTGGTCGACCTAAAATCTTCACCAATAGGCGTTTGTGACGTTTTAGCTGAGAGCTGTTTCGTCTTTTTCTCACAGCTCTTTTTAGGTTGACAATATTTTTAATCACTTTCAATTCTTAAAATCATTCCTTCCTGTGAGTTCCTACTGTTTCTGCGCCAGTATCAAATTTTCATCACAGAGGCACACTTTACGCAAACACAAAACAAGGTTTGCATCACCTGGGTTCCGAGAGTTCCGGAACATGTACAGAAAATTGGAACAGAGATCAACATAAAAATCATTTCCGCCCTTTTTTTTGCTCAAAAAAACCACACATTGCATGTTGTACCACTATACAGCGAGACATTCAGAGGTAGTGGTCCAGAGTGCTAAACATACCAGTACCTCTAATACCCAATAGCACGTCTTCTTGCATTGATGCATTCCTGTGTTCGTCGTGGCATACTGTTACTCCAGGTAGACCCACTCCTCAACGGCGATTGGGCGTTGTCCCTAAGAGTAGTTGGTGGGTCGCGTCGTCCATAAACAGCCGTTTTCGATCTATCCGAAGCATCTCCGATAGGGTTCATGTCTGGACAACATACTGGCCGCTCTAGTCGAGCGATGTTATTATCCTGAAGGAAGTTATTCACAAGATGTGCACGATGGAGGCGCGAACTGTCATCTATGAAGACGAATGCCGATATGGTTGCACTATCGGTCGGAGGTTGGCATTCACGTATCGTCCAGCCGTTACGGCACCTACAATGACCACCAGTGGCGTACGTCGGCCCCACATAATGCCACCCCAAAAAGGCAGGGAACCTCCACCTTGCTGCACTCGCTGGACAGTGTGTCTAAGGCGCTGAACCTCACCGGGTTGCCTCCAAACGATTGCCTGTTTGAAGGCATATGCGACACTGATTGGTGAGGAGGACGCGACGCCAGTCTTGAGCGGTCCATTTGGAATGTTGTTGGGGCCATCTGTACCGTTGTGCATGGTGTCGTGGTTGCAAAGATGGACCGCGACATGGACGTCTGGAATGACGTTGGGCATCATGCAGCCTAATGCGCAGAGTTTGAGTCGTAAAACGACGTCCTGTGGCTGCTCGAAAAGCATTATTCAACATGGTGGTGTTGCTGTCAGGGTTGCTTCGAGCATAATCCGAAGGTAGCGGTCATCCACTGTAGTAGTAGCCTTGGGGCGGCTTGAGCGAGGCATATCATCGACATTTCCTGTCTCCCTTTATCTTCTCCATGTCCGAACAACATCGCTTTGGTTCACTTCGAGACGCCTGGACACTTCCCTTGTTGAGAGCCTTTGTTGGCACAAAGTAACAATGCGGACGCGCTCGAACCGCGGTATTGACCGTCTATTCACGGTTGAACTAAAGACAACACGGGCCATGTACCTCCTTCCTGGTGGAATGACTCGAACTGAATCGCTGTCGGACTCCCTTCGTCTAATAGGCGTTGCTCAAGTATGGTTGTATATATCTTTGGGGGTTTAGTGACATCTCTGGACAGTCAGAGGGACTGTGTCCGAGTTACAATATCCACAGTCAACGTTTACCTTCAGGAGATTTGGGAACCGGGGTGATGCAAATTTTTTTTTTTTATGTGTGTATTATTGGAACATCCTCGAAAGGAGCCCGCTATATGATAATTTTCTTAGAAATGTGTCAGTAGTGGAACGTGCATATTAGAATGAGCAGTAACCACTATTAGCGTAGATATTTTTGCACCGTACGAGTTTACACAGAAAACAAGGCGTAACTGGCATAACTTTCTTTGGTTGTACAACAGTTATGTTTACTTAACAAATCATTTTCACATCTTCCACTACGAGTGTAGCGTAATAACCAATGCCGGTATCGTACTGCAAGTGATGTGAAACTCACTACTACATGCATGTAACGGATGACTCTCGTCTTAACTGTGTATTTAATTTTCGGTGCATCTGGTAAAGAGAAATTTGTAAATATTGATGAAATATTCTGCCCTGGTGAGCGTAGTAACTACTGCATCTGACGTCTATCTCTTTTGCATTGCGTCACGTTTAGGAGTAGAGATTAAGTTTAACTCATGTTTGTGGAAGGTTTTGCAATAAAGTTGTGTACTCGGAGCGCTGGAGCGCCTGACGAAGTTACAAACTTGGTATGTGAACATTACCTTACACCTCAAGCCGTAAAGATCTATTAAAGTAGTTTAAAGCCGTGCACAGCTTATAACTTCTCAGACCGACGTCTATGAAACGACCCACGACCGGAAGTTTCATAGCTTCCTGTATGTAAGTACATCGTTCCGAAAATTACTCGAATCTCTAAACTACAGTAAGTACTTGCAGACTCGGTTCATTTTTTGCAATGCATAACAACTGCAGCGGCAAGAAAAATAATTCCGAACACTTATGAATCACTTATTGCCTTGCTTTACTGCTATCATCGCCAAAAATTGCTATGTGAGCAAAATTTTATCACTGGGAATTTCATTACCACACATAATGAATCCAATATACAAAAGAGTAAAAAGTTTTGCTGTCCCTGCACACCTGTCGTTAGATTCAAGTATAGCATGAAAATGCATGGACGAGAACTAAATAAACATCACTGTGAAATTAAAAACAAGACATTAACCAAAGTGAAGGCAATCCAGTCGTATGTACGCTTTTCTGCTCAAACCAGTGCCAGGAACATCCGGTTTCACGTCAATAGTTGGTTCCGTGTATTGTTGCCTTTTGAAAGGATGTGTTCACTAGGTAGGTATGGTGTGTCGGCGTGTTTCCGAACAGTTAGGATTATCTTGTTACCATACCCCACAGGAGATGGGAAGAGCTAAATAACTGCAGATATACCAGCACGATACAGTATTGATGCATCAGCTTTTGTACTCATGGGAATGCATATCTGGGACTTACATGGGATCCTGGCCGTCTCCATTCTCTTCTACGACGATCATCAACTGCCATATAAGTCCTGAACTAGTAGATGGCGAGAGCCCAATGCTGCAGATCCATGTAATATGTCAGGTATTCCTTCGCTCACTTTCTTCGCACAATGGGGCAGAGAGGAGTGGAACAGGTTGCACCACTGGTAGTAACGGACGCCTAGAGGACAAACTGAGCGTATGGAGACGGTTTCATTATGTGTAGATTGACGCGGCTCTCAGAGTTAGGTTTACAATAGCAGCACGCAGATCTATTGCATTCTTTCCAAGGTACAGCGACAGATAACTTTGACATTAAACGTATTAGCAATTGCGAATATGGAAAGCCATCAGCTGTAGAATGGAATGATGACAATGAGAATTAGTGCGGGACCGTGTCTCGAACCCGGATTTCACGCTTATCGCGAGCGACTGCCTTATCTTTGTGCTATCTGTGCACTACTCACGGACAGACCCAAAACTTCCACATGTCGCCAACTAACCTTTACTCGTACACCCATTATGAATATTCCCACAGGTATGAGATATTTTGTCCAGTGTCGGAGATAAACAAGATACTGCAGTGCTTCTCTTGTTCTGAATTAGGATGGAAAGTTCCTTAGGACATTTATTGACACGTAAACAGCAAATGTCACACGGTGTGGCTAAGTACATGGGTATACAAGCACATAATTATCACAGAAGGTCACTCATGTCTTTTTCTGATGATTTTTCTTGTGTGTTTAGAACTTGTTTAGTAAATAGTGATGGTGCAAACATCAGACCTTTTACATCGACGGCAGTGAATTTGTGAACTCTAAGTTTGTTTAATTTTTCAGAAAGGATGAGTTACCTCATCAGATTAGTGTGCTCTATGGCCGAGAACAGAATGGTTCAGTGGAAAGGACTAAGAGATCAATTCATGAAATCTTACGGTGTAAATTATTTGAATCCAGTCTACGTAAGCAATATTGGGCAGAAACATGCAATGCGGAAGTTTAGATATGGAACCGTGTTCTTCACAGAGCACTTAATGTTAAGATACCAGAAGAGCTTTGGAAGGACGGATCATCTACTTTGAACTATTAGAAATTGTTTGGTACTCGAGCCCTTCTCCATATATTAGCTTAAAATAGGAAGTGTGCTGCCAAAACCAAGGAATCCGTTTATGTAAATGAAGATGAAATATCTAATAGTTACAGACTAATTGATCCACAGAATACAAAGAAAACTGTGAAAGGCAGGAGAGTTGTTCTTCTGGAGAATCAGTATATGGCTGACAGTATCAGGGTACAACCTGTAAATGAAGATCACTGTATATTCTGCCGAATTTAACAATATGCTGAACAGGGTGAAGTCAAAAAGTAGTGCAATTCAGCAGTGCTGGGACCTATTGCACTGGTGAGGACCCATACCATATCTCGAATGCTCAGTCAGTGGTAACATAGAGAAGACTGACGTGCTGCCGGCGGACCCTGATTATCCTGAAGACAACCAGCCAGTCAGTAGGTCAGTCAATGTATCCCAAACTCAACATGTACCCTATTATATCCCGTATTTGATAAGTGATTTTTTTCAGTTTGAGATCTTGTGAATCCGAAGAATGCCATATCGAGCAGTGACAGAAGACTGGATAAAGCACTGAAAGACGAAAAGTGTTTCCAGAACAGCGATTTTTGGGAATTTGCAGATCTTTCTAAGAAGAAAATTACTGTAGGTGCGTAAATACTAGAATCGGAAAGGATTGCAGTTAGCACACCACCCTGTCGAGCTAGTTTTCGCGCTAAGGGGTTTTGACCAAAGTTTGGTATTTATTATGATGAAACTCTTTCACGAGATGTGAGACGTAGTATCCGTAGGGCTCTAAACAGTTTAGCTGTAACTCTTGACCGTCATTTTGATATTAAGCCTCACTTTATATGAGGGGACTTGCAGGAAACTATTCTCTTGCAACAGCCAGCAGGTTTTGTGTCAAAACGAAATACGCCGATTGCCATTCATTGCTTACATCAGTGAGGTAAAAACAATGGCCTTGAAAACAAAATGTATCCTATTCAATATAGCTTATGTTGCAAATTCAGATGAAAATTGTGTGTGCCTTAAATTGCAGTTTTTATTTGTAGATGTCTTTTGTATTAACGATGTGTTGAAAGACAAGGTGAGCCTTTTGAAGTCAAATGTCTAGGAGAAGTAACGTCTGGGAAGAACGTAATTTAAGACATACGCATATTATATTGCGTATGTGTTGAAAACCCTTAATATGTTTGTTCGTAATTCCGTAGAAACACTAATGGAAGAAGTACTAATGTTTGTGGATGTAGAGGGTGACAAAATTCAAATTACACATGTGGAACATGTCTGGGATGTTCACTGCGCACCAGTACTAATAGAAGACCTGGTATGTCTTATGGGACAAGTATTTTAAGCCAAAATAATTGTAAGGTTTCTAGTTTGTAGTTGAAAGGCAGCATGAAGAGTCCCTCGTTATGTAATGCATCCATCATCGGGCGGTAGTGAGCAAGTATGAAAACGACGTACTTGAATGAATCTGCTCAGTAGAACGTAGTGCCAGAAGGAAGGACACTTCACAGAAGTGATAACATGATTATTGGATTTACATCTAACTATCCGAAAATATTAATTACCTCACTGTGTATTAAAGAGTAATTCTATAACAAAAATGAAATCGCTATTGCCAAAGACTGGTACTTGTATGAGGCCATGGGTGCTGTTGAATGTACCACTGACAGAAATCTTACTTTAAAATCCATCTCAGATATTGGTAGCAAAACTGAACTGGACTTCGTATTTAAAGACTCAGGCTCTACTAGGAATACAGTGTTCAAACAGCGAGACGTGATCAGTGATCGGCCTTACTGCTTTCGAACAATGTACGGTGCCCTTCCCGACGCACCGCCCCTAAAACAGAAAAAGACACAGCATAAACTTACTCATATCAACAAGTTATTTGCAAGTCAAGTCAAGAAAGATGAATTAATCGGGAACATCTTTTTCCGTCAACAGCCTTCCAGTGTTTGACAACAGACAACTATTTTTGGTTTATTTATTCATTCGCATATACAATTTTTGCTTCTTTTATTTTTATTGAAACGTCTGTTCTCTTTTCATCTTATACATGAATAGGAGTACATTTTATTAAAACTGTAAGGACAAATGGAAAAAGTCATTATTTTATTTCTTATGCTGGAGCTTTCTCAGGGTATTGTGAACTATTTCATTGAATTTAACAAAAGGGATTTAATGATCTGCATTTAACGATTTTGTTACTCAAATTTCGTAAATGATTTTATTACTGGGTTATTACAATATGGGAGTGATTTTCTGTAGGACAAAAATATAATTCTCTGGGAGACCAAGGGAACTGAAGTTGTTGCAACTACAGCTAATAAAGCTAAATACTCAGCTTGAAATTCTGCAGTCAAAGAAGCAATGTACTGGAAAGGGCTGGTAGGAGAACTGTAAAACAACAAGCATAAAAATCCCACAATCAGAATCAAAATAGACAACGGACAGTCTAGGTTGAAATTTCAACAATAATATTATGAAAAGGATTGACTGCTACTCACCGTGTAGATGAGACGTTGAGTTGCACATAAGCATGACGAAAGAGCTGTTGCATATGAGCTTTCACCCAAAGCCTTCATCAGAAAAGAAAACAGCACACATATTCACACAAGCAAGCACACACACCTTTCTCTCCCTGTCACCACACACACACACACACACACACACACACAGACACACACACACACGTATAGGACCACAATCTCCAGCCGTGTTGGCCAGAATCCAACAGAAACGCGTGAAATGAGAGCAACAAACCTGAATGGGGCTAGGAGTGTGAAATATTAGTATGGTATAGGTAGGAGAAGAGGGGTCAGCGGCGCAGAGATGCCTGGAGGAGCATGCACGTCTAGAGGTTGCAGCACAGAGCTCCAAGGTGCCTGGTAGGTCAGTAGGAACATTCACAACACGGATGCCAACACGGTACATGTAAGCAGACGCCAAGTGTATTTCCGTACGGATGTGGCCCTCGTGAGATATCATCAACGGAAAATTTGAAACGCAGATTGAAAACGCATGCATTTCAAATCCCATAGCCAACATGTATGATTTCTACGTCACTAATGGAGCCAACAAAATCTTTGAATTTTCGAATGCCACTAGCAACATATACAAAATTTGGTAGATTTCCGCCTTATAAAAAGAGAGTTGGAAATGGAGGCCAACTGAAAACCGATATCTTCATGAGCAACCCTTAGTTGGAGCACCCATCCGGGAATGTCTAAAGCATTAATACGAGGACAGTTCTGTTAGAAAACGCAGTTTATTTCAACTGTTCTATTTAAGTTCCACGTGTTACTTAACGAACGTCGTTACGGCACTCACGAAATCGTGACTCATACGCGATACGAAAACACACAACGGCCGCTGTGCTCTACGAGACACCGCTGACGCACGTCCGTCCCCTGTAATAGCTGCTACTCGACTTAGGCCCAAAATGTGTATACAGGATGAATGCAATTGACTTTCGTTACTGGAGTCAGTGTAGCCGGAAAACTGTTTAGCGTATGGATGCCCAACTGCACAGTGATGGTGTAGTAATGTTAGTCTAGTTATCTTCCTCGAGGAGCGTGGTATGCAGTCAACGACTGTGGTATGACTTCCGAAATGATAGAGGACACCAATCAGTCGTCCTTTCCGTTTAGACTTTATTGAAGCAAATCTGGATATCCACTAGTGCTGAGCCACTATCAATGCACTGTTTCATGGTTTCTGTACATGTCAGTAAGTCAGTCCCCTATTGTTCGGGCTTCTCCCACAATTCGTTAGGACTTCAAGTCTTGTATGATCTGTGACAGAATCCCGGACAACAGGGGACAATCGTACTAGTACATGCACTAAAACCATGAAATAGTGTATTGTTAATGGCTAGGCACTAGCCGAAAACTGGATTGCTTTAATAAAGGCTAAAAGAAAAGGAGGACTGATTGCTGTGCTCCATTATTGCGGAAGTAGTGTTAGTGTCTCGACCGGTACTGGTACGGCGACATAGGGGTGATGTAGGGTTGAAACACAAGCATCAGTTTAATTACAGTTGCAGACAGTCTGTATGAGTCAGGATAAGGTTAGCAGGGCTACACTCGTTAACGGTCAAATGGCTCTGAGCACTACGCGACTTAACTTCTGAGGTCATCAGTCGCCTAGAACTTAAAACTAATTAAACCTAACTAACCTAAGGACATCACACACATCCATGCCCTAGGCAGGATTCGAACCTGCGACCGTAGCGGTCACTCGGTTCCAGACTGTAGCGCCTAGAACCGCACGGCCACCCCGGCCGGCCACTCGTTAAGCTGTTTCATCAAATGAACAGCAATATTGCTGTTGCTCTTCGGGACTGTCAACGCGGTAAAAGAATACGAAGCGATCCTCCAGAGAGAAGAACTGACAAAGAATGGTAAAACAAGATTTTTATGTGACATAATTAAAAAATAATAATGAAAGGAATTTTTTATTTTAGGTGTTCTATGAAACCTTGTTTCTTGCCAAATTTTGGGATTCTAAGTTAAAAAAATGGTTCAAATGGCTGTAAACTGTGGGACTTAACATCTGAGGTCATCAGTCACCTAGACTTTGAACTACTTAAAAATAAATAACCTAAGGTCATCACACACACCCATGCCCAAGGCAGGAATCGAGCCTGCGACCGTAGCATCATTCTAAGTCACTGGGAAGTAGCCTATAGGTCTGGATGGGTGTTTGCGAATAACAAAATACGTGTCACAAACAGCCGTATCTTTTGTTTGCGCTTACTTATAAGCTTAAATGTTTCACACTGCCAAGAGACCGTAGACTGTAGCATCTGACATAAATTTTAATTTGGTATTTGTAGCCGCTCTTAAGAAATATGAGTCTAAACAGTCGGATAGCAGACAGACAGACAGATGGAGAACAATGTGATATTATATGGGTTCCGTTTCTGCCGATTGAGGTACTGAACCCTAAAAACAGTAGTAATAATAAAAGGAAGACGAAAAATATTTTATTTCATTTCACTAGTCGACATTATGTAGAGATATGTGTAACGATTAGGTAATATAAATATACGTGGATACTCGCACGCTCTTTTTCGTAGAAGTAGTTCTGGTATTAAATAAGTCTCAGTCAAACCATTCTCACTACAGTCTTATGGTGCAACAGAGGGAAGGCGAATGTAACATCTCCAAAGACTTCCAATATCTAAATGCACGGCCACTCGGATGATAATCTCTGCATTGTCAGATGCCCGACCGCTACGGTCGCAGCTTCGAATCCTGCCTCTGGCATGGATGTGTGTGATGTCCTTAGGTTAGTTAGGTTTAAGTAGTTCTAAGTTGTAGAGGACTCATGACCTCACCAGTTAAGTCCCATAGTGCTCAAAGCCTTTTGAACCATTGTCAGATGCCAAATATACGATCCTCGTAGATATAGTATACTTACATGGTACAGTTCCTCTACTTTTCCCACCCCACCCTTGGATAAAGAAATAGGAAAAATGGTATAGAATCCTCAATGTAATCTGTCGAGCTAGGTAGTGTGTGAGTGTGTGTAATGTTCTCTCGAAGTGTTCTTCAGGTGCGCTGTACGTTTGTATATACGTCTCTGTCTCTCTCTCTCTTTTCTTTTTTTTTCTTTTTTTAACTGCTTTGATATTCAGCCCAAGCGCTTTCCTCTCTTCCGCCAACCTCTTCATCGCTACCCATTCGCCAACCTCTTCATCGTACTCAACATGCTGTATTATTTCTTGTATATATTTCAATCTCTGGTTTGGACTACAGTTTTTGCCCACCGCTATAGTAACTGGGGAGTTATTCGTTGTAGTCCTATCATTCTATCCTTTCTTCCTGCCAATGTTTCCCGAATGTTGTTTCATTGGCCGTTTCTGTCAAGCAATTCTTAATTTCTTATCTGTCTACCGTATTTTCCACATAATTCTTTAACATCACTCGTCAAGGGAATCGATTATTTTCTTTTCCAGTTTCCTAACAATCTGTGGTTGAAATTCTGGCAAATTTGTCCTCCTAACGTACATTCTAAGAACGTTTTGCTCAAATTGTGGCCCATATCTGATATCAGTATTCTTTTGGCCCAGACGTATCTCTTTGCTAGTGCTATTTCTGTCACGTATTTCCTTCTTGCCGGCCGGAGTGGCTGAGCGGTTCTAGGCGCTGTAGTCAGGAACCGCGCTACCGCTGCGGTCGCAGGTTCGAATCCTGCCTCGGGCACGGATGTGTGTGATGTCCTTAGGTTAGTTAGGTTTAAGTAGTTCTGAATTCTAGGGGACTGATAACCTCAGAAGTTTAGTCCCATAGTGCTCAGAGCCATTTTTTATATCCTTCTTGCTTCGACTGTCATGAGTTATATTGCTTCCAAGGCAGCAAAATTCCTTCAGTCCGTCTTCTTTGTGGTCCTCGCTAATCTCATTATTTACATATCAGTCCGGCTTACTTTCAGTCAAAACTCTGTACTCATTAGGCTGTTCTGTCTTGTAATTTTTCCGTGCTTTCACTGAGTTTATCAGTACCGTTAGCGAACCTTATCATTAGCATACTGTAACCCTGAAATTTAATCTGTCTCATGACGCTGTCGTTTATTTGTGTCAACTCTTCTGTGAAGCGTAGATTGAACGATACGGGGAAGGACTGCTTCCCAGTCTTACACCTTTTCAATTCGAGTTATCTTCCTTTTCCAGTTAACTGACCGATTGTTAATCTTTAACTTACTGTGTACTGTTATATTTTCCTTATAGCTTACAATTAGTTTTCTGAGAAGTACCCTATTTTATACCGTCGACTGCGTTCCTCCATCCACAAATCCTTTATACGCGTCTTAATTTTTCCATAAGTTTGGGTTCCATTAACAAGCTCAACGTCACAGTGGTTTCCTAAGGAAATAAACCATAGAACCCTAACAGAAACTCTACATGCTGTCCTGTGGTCCTGGATGCTATTCTTTCCAGCGACGTGGATGAAAATCTGTCATTCTGATTTTGCTATTGATCTCGTTCCTTTTTAATTTCACGGGCGATTATTTCGCGAAACTTTGATGGTACGGCTCCAGACTCATAGATTCTACAAACCAACTTGTACAATCGTTAGGTAGTCACTATTCATAATGAAGAAATTGCATATGGGTATCACTACGTCTTCTGCCTTATGCTAAGCTGTGACTTTAATGCTGAATCCTCTACGTCACCCAAACCGATTCAGTTTTATTCCTCCATCACGTCTTAATAGGATTCATTTCCTTCATAGAAGCCTTCAGTGTACTGTTCCCACCTATTCGCTGTCTCCTCTGCTTTAAACAGTGGAATTTCTCTTGCACATTTAATGTTGAGGCATTTGCTGTTAATTTCACGGAAGGCTGTTTTAATAATTCTGTATAATGAACCTGATCTTCCGACAATCTTTTCTTAAAGTATTACTTCTGTTACCCAAACTTTTTTATGGTCTACTTTCCTTTTACTTACATTCGTTTATCCAAAATCTGTGATTTCCGTTTTTTGAGACGCTCTTTCTTCTTCAAATAAGGAGCATATTGTGTTATTCATGATTATAGTATCACCAGTCTTAAAAGCTTTGAATGCACCTCAACGTTTCACAGTTCTTCAGTATCCGACTACTTTCCAGTTTGGTTCTTTCTGATGATTCCGTAGTACTTTATCCTTGACCAGTATTATGTCGTGCTCTGAGTCTAAAACTGTTCGTGGTTATGCCTTACAGCCCTCCTAGCCCTTTCCTGGGATCACATCCTGTTAAACATGGGGTAAGGAAAACAGTCAGATTCCATATTTCCAGAAAGCATTTGATACAGTGTACACTGCAGAGTGTTAATGAAGGTCTGAGCATGCGGAATAGGTTCCCAGATATGCGAGTGGCTCGAATCCAATACGTTTTCCTGGACGTGGAATGTTCATCAGGTACAACACATCGTGAGGAGTGCCACATGAATGTGTAATGGGACCGCTCTTGCTCTCTGTAAACATAAAGTGACGGGTAAGGTGAGCAGCTGTCTGTAACCCGACGACGCTGTACAGTAAGGGAATAACTGTTGTAGGATACAGGGTGACTTCGACAGAATTTCTGTTGATTGCTCTAAATTTAATCAAATGTAAGTTAAAGCAGATGTATAGGAAAATCAATCCCGCAATAGTCGAATACAGCATTTGCGTTGCACTGCTTGACGCAGCCACGCCAATAAAATATCAAGAAGATACGTTGCAAAGCGATATGAAATGTAACTATCACGTAAGGTCGATAGTGGGTAAAGTGAATGGTTAACTTCATTTGGTGGGAGAGGTCTAGGAAAAAGAAGCTCATTTACGAAGGAAACCACGTATAGAATACTGGTGAATCACATTCTTAAGTACTGTTCGAGTGTTTCGGATCTTCACCGTGTCTTTTTTAAAGAAGATATCGAACCAACTCAGAGGCGTGGTGCTAGATTTTCTGTTGGTAGTTTTTCTGTCTGTAGGTATCACAGGGATAGATGGTTAACGAAAACTGGGTTTCCTGGAGTGAAAACGAAGTTCTATTCGTGATAAACAGTTGATAAAACTTCGAGAATCGGCATCTTCAACCAAATGCAGAAAGATTCACCTGCCATCAATTTACATTTCGTATAGTAACAACTAAGACCAGCTAAGAGACACTAGGATTCGTATGGAGGCGCGTAGACAGTAGGTCTTTCCTTGCTCCCTTCGCAAGTGGCACAGTATGGGGACTGGTTAGTGTGGTACAAGGTATCGTGCACCACATGATGGATTCCAGAGACTGTAAGTAGATGTCGATCTAACTTCCAAACATCTCACTGGCCATACACAAACCTGGTTGAATCTCCCCGTGTCTCCAGGCATTTCCCTAGTGTACCTTCTTCTCCTGTAAATCAGGAACAGCGTATTCCGCATTACAACCTCAGGTTAACAGTGAAACGCAATCAACATCTGTTCTCCTCATTCTAGGTACCAAGCATATATTCATTCTCAACAATGAATTGTATAGTTTCACCTTGCGAGAGAGTTCGAATTCCCAGCATGATTCTTTTTTCATCTCGCTTTACAAACAGAATTACCTTTGCAATGTCATTATATGCTTTATCTCGTGTTATGTATGTGACGTCGACATGCATGTCTGAAATATTGTTATTAGTGCTAGTTGGCGTGGGTTATGGTGGGATAGGCCTAATACCAAACTGTTATCAACAACTCTCTGTGCCACATCCTCCGGTTCATGACGAATCCCAGACTAGCTGCATTTTCTACTGTTGTTGATATTACTGCATCGTTGTTGGACCAGATATCTCTGCGTACCTTCCGTTCCCATTCACTGCTTTTGCATTTCCCTTTTCAGATTTTATAGCTTGTCTGCGCTCTGTCTCGTTGGTTGTACTTTCGTTGGATAAACAATCTTTCTCTCTTAGTTAGCTCTGCTCTTCCACAATACGAATAGTTTTTAACTTATGCGAATTGAGAGATCATTATGACACTGTTCCATTTACAGACCATACGTCTTGTACATACTTACCGTGTCTGTTCATTTCAGTGGATTCCATTGCCTCCCGCACCCACATTCAAATATTATTGATTGTTCTGCCTTTGTAGGCAGTTTAATACCCTCTGTGTTAACACCGTAGGCAGAACACGCTTGACTCCTTATACTCGATGTTTTCGGCGTTCTTTGCTGATGATGTTTTTTCTACATTTGGTCAGTGGATGAAATAGAACCCGTACACTCAAATACAAAGAAGGCACCTGCCTAGTGGAAGACTTATCAGCAGAAGTATACTACTACGTAATTTACATGGAAGGCGCACAGGCTATTATGTTGACTGCAGTCAAATGGTCCTTACATCCTGAAGATGACTCACAGCAATGATAGAGACTTAGGACTGTCATTTCATATTATGGGTCCCAAATCACATCCGTAATATTCCCACAATTCGTAAAATAAACATTAATAAACACATCCGGTCTACACAAATCTACGGAGATTCTACACTCCTGGAAATTGAAATAAGAACACCGTGAATTCATTGTCCCAGGAAGGGGAAACTTTATTGACACATTCCTGGGGTCAGATACATCACATGATCACACTGACAGAACCACAGGCACATAGACACAGGCAACAGAGCATGCACAATGTCGGCACTAGTACAGTGTATATCCACCTTTCGCAGCAATGCAGGCGGCTATTCTCCCATGGAGACGATCGTAGAGATGCTGGATGTAGTCCTGTGGAACGGCTTGCCATGCCATTTCCACCTGGCGCCTCAGTTGGACCAGCGTTCGTGCTGGACGTGCAGACCGCGTGAGACGACGCTTCATCCAGTCCCAAACATGCTCAATGGGGGACAGATCCGGAGATCTTGCTGGCCAGGGTAGTTGACTTACACCTTCTAGAGCACGTTGGGTGGCACGGGATACATGCGGACGTGCATTGTCCTGTTGGTACAGCAAGTTTCCTTGCCGGTCTAGGAATGGTAGAACGATGGGTTCGATGACGGTTTGGATGTACCGTGCACTATTCAGTGTCCCCTCGACGATCACCAGTGGTGTACGGCCAGTGTAGGAGATCGCTCCCCACACCATGATGCCGGGTGTTGGCCCTGTGTGCCTCGGTCGTATGCAGTCCCGATTGTGGCGCTCACCTGCACGGCGCCAAACACGCATACGACCATCATTGGCACCAAGGCAGAAGCGACTCTCATCGCCGAAGACGACACGTCTCCATTCGTCCCTCCATTCACGCCTGTCGCGACACCACTGGAGGCGGGCTGCACGATGTTGGGGCGTGAGCGGAAGACGGCCTAACGGTGTGCGGGACCGTAGCCCAGCTTCATGGAGACGGTTGCGAATGGTCCTCGCCGATACCCCAGGAGCAACAGTGTCCCTAATTTGCTGGGAAGTGGCGGTGCGGTCCCCTACGGCACTGCGTAGGATCCTACGGTCTTGGCGTGCATCCGTGCGTCGCTGCGGTCCGGTCCCAGGTCGACGGGCACGTGCACCTTCCGCCGATCACTGGCGACAACATCGATGTACTGTGGAGACCTCACGCCCCACGTGTTGAGCAATTCGGCGGTACGTCCACTCGGCCTCCCGCATGCCCACTATACGCCCTCGCTCAAAGTCCGTCAACTGCACATACGGTTCACGTCCACGCTGTCGCGGCATGCTACCAGTGTTAAAGACTGCGATGGAGCTCCGTATGCCACGGCAAACTGGCTGACACTGACGGCGGCGGTGCACAAATGCTGCGCAGCTAGCGCCATTCGACGGCCAACACCGCGGTTCCTGGTGTGTCTGCTGTGCCGTGCGTGTGATCATTGCAGTGTCCGGAGCAAGTATGGTGGGTCTAACACACCGGTGTCAATGTGTTCTTTTTTCCATTTCCAGGAGTGTATTTTTGAATGTAAATTTCGATAAAAGCCTATCATCGCACCCGCGTTCATCCTCTAGATAATTAATGGTAATCTTTTATTTTTAAATGAAAATGCAGTTGTTGTTGTATTTTCTAATGTAAAACATTGTATATAATAGTAAACAAGAGAGGAATCAAATCAAATAATAAGTAAAGTGCATTGAAATAAAATGAATGGAATGAAATCTGTATTTGAGCGGAACTGTTGTGCCACAGTCAAGAAGAAATACGAGAGAGCCATTGGTCATCCGTGCAGCTACGATGAAGTTCTGATGACGATTTATTTCACGTCTTCAGAAGTTAGCATCAGAAACATAACAAGGGATCAGAGGTATTTCACTCCCCTGTAATTTTCCTCATATTGGTGCAGCTGGAAGTATGGAATATGACTTCATTAACAACTTTAACAAATCCGCGTAGGAACAGCTTCTTGCGACAACAGGGACCTCGCTTTCTACAGCATCGATTACCAGGAAAGATACACTATATATTGTGAAGTCTGTAAGGGCCCGTACAGGTACGAGAAAAGAGAATAGGAGTGATTAATGATATCATATTAGTAACTGATCTAAGTTATCAGAAGTGGATGACTGTTGTGCTAAATGGCTCTGCCTGAAAACGGAGAAAAAGTATTGATAAGATAGTTCGAGGAGACATAGAAATGACCAGGTAGATCAATAGCAGTACCTTGTTATTCGTTAAAATTACGAAATGTCTTATGATACTTACTAGCTACTGAAGGAAGGTGTTTATGGCGTTTTGCTATGAATGATTTTTATAATCAACGAAGCCATAATTTTACTAGACAGCGATTCTACGAATGCCGGAAGATGAACAAGAGAAATGCTGCCTCTCTGAATAAATGATAAACAGGTTACTACAGTTACTATACTGTATGAATGAGGGGACGGAGAACATGTTGTACAGTAACTGTCTCTGAGCACTATGGGACTTAACTTCTAAGGTCATCAGTCCCCTATAACTTAGGACTACTTAAACCTAACTAACCTAAGGACATAACACACATCCATGTCTGAGGCAGGATTCGAACCTGCGACCATAGCGGTCGCGCGGTTCCAGACTGTAGCGCCTAGAACCGCTCGGCCACCCAGGCCAGCTTGTACAGTAACTACTAAAAAAATTTGAATCTTCTGATTAAAACGAAAATGTCCAAAGTTTTGACCCACAATTCCTCTTCATTAAACGGTTTACTCATTTATGAATGTCCTGACATAATTTTCTTAATAATTTTTTAAGTACAGTAATCTTCGACTAGATATCTTCATCCACACGGGCCTTCATCACTTGTTACTACGATGTGAACAGTGTGCCCGTGATCGCTCGGTACAGAAGAGGCAAACAAACTGGTCCACCTGCCTAATATCGTGTAGGGCCCCCGCAAGCACTCAGAAGTGCTGCAACACGACGTGGTACGCACTCGATTTATGTCTGAAGTAGTGCTGGAGGGAATTGACACCATGAATCCTGCAGGGCTGTCAATAAATTGTCCATATATCCGTATGAGTACGATGGGGGGATCTCTTCTGAACAGAGCGTTGCAAGGCCTCCCAGATATGCTCAATAACGGTCACGTCTGGGGAGTCTGGTGGCCAGCGGAAGTGTTTAAACTGAGGAGAGTGTTCCTGGAGTCACTCTGCAGCAATTCTGGTCTTGTGGGGTGTCGCATTGTTCTGCTGGAATTGCCCAATTCCGTCGGAATGCACAATGGACATGACTGGATGTAGGTGATCAGACAGGACGCTTATGTACGTGTTACCTGTCAGAGTCGTATGTAGACGTATCAGGGGTAAGGGGTTCCATATCATTCCAACTGTACACGCCCCATCCCATTACAGAACATCCACCAGCTTCAATAGTCCCCTGCTGACATGCAGGGTCCATGGATTCATGGTTTTCTTCACACCCATACACGTCCATCCGTTCGATACAATTTGAAACGAGACTCATCCGACGAGGCAACATGTTTATAGTCATCAATAGTCCAGTGTCGGTTTTGTCGGTTTTGACAGGCCCAGGAGAGGTGTAAAGCTTTTGTGTCGTGCAGTCAGCAAGGGTACACGAGTGGGCTTTCGGCCCCGAAACCCCATGTCGATGAGGTTTCGTTGAATGGTTCACACACTAACACTTGTTGATGACCCAACACTGAAATATCCAGCAATATGCGGAAGGGTTGTTCTGTCATGTTGAACGATTCTTTCCAGTCATCGTTGGTCCCGTTCTTGCAGGATATTTTAACGAAGATTTGATGTTTTATGGGATTTCTCATATTCGCAGTATACTTGTGTCATGGTTCTCCGCAAAAATTCCGATTTCATCGCTACCTCGGAGATGCTGCGTCTCATCGATCGTGCTCCTACTATAACACCAAGTTTAAACTAACTTAAATTTTGATTACCTGTCATTGTAGCAGGGTCCTCCATCGGACAAGAGTGTGTGTGTTGTTCTTAGCATTAGATAGTTTAAGTTAGTTTAAGTAGTGTGTAAGTCTAGGTTCCTTAGAAATTTACAAACATTTGAACTCCGCCAGACACTTGTCTTATATAGGTGTTGCCGACCACATCGTCGTATTCTTCCTGTTTACATATCTCTGTATTTGAATGGGGATGCCTATACTAGTTTTTTTTGGCTGTTATGTGTAGTCCCTGCGCTTCCTCGTAGTGTTCTGCCTTCGATCTTGTCTTCCAAGATTGTCTTTTCTAAATTATCCCCTTCTCACAATGTTTTCCAGGAACTGGAAGGATCTTCAGCTGATAGGTAAAGAGGAAATTCTTGTGATGCTACGGAAGCACTGGAAGCATGGAAGCATTGCCTTATTTTTTCTGTCGATGGTACGTGTAATATTTTCCACTAACTCTACATCTCGACGGCATCAGTTTGGCTCTTCTCACTAGCTTTCGCGGCACCCGTCTAACAGCTGTGTGAGAACAAAGGGAACACCTATAATTCCACACAAGCACATCTATGTGGTTTTGCATATTGTCCGATTCTGACAAATCTTAGTAAGTTTAACAAATATGGCTCGCTGTACGACGTCATTTTTTTATTTCTTTATCACAGTTTCTTATGTCACTGATCAGAGATACTAGATATATACACTCATTCATCGATAAAATGTATTTTTAAAATTAAATGGGTAGACTAAAAGACAAGTTGATGGACTATCAGTAATCAAGGAAAGGACTGTTATGTCGAATTATGGAGCAACAATCATTTGTCCTGAGTATGCTTTGATTCATAAAACAAATCCTACAGAGACAGCATTTGACAGCCTAATAATAGCTTATAGGCCGTATCTACTTATGAAAATAGTAAAATTTTTGTGCACCGGTGTTACTATTTAATCAAAGTCCATAGAGGTAAAAGAATAAAGAATTGAGTTTTAAAATTATGCGACAGTGATACGAAAATCGAGTGGCTGTGTGTTAGTCCTGTTTATTTGTGAGTTCTCACGGAACGCAAGAAAAAATTATATTACACAGCTCTGCAAAACTTAAGGACGAGATAAAGAAAGTAACATAAAATATTAACAAATCCGTGGAAATGAACGAAAGTTAGAGAGATTGTGGCCAGAGATCTCCCAGTCGTGCACAGAAAGCAGAATGTCACACTGCGTGAGGCCAGGGCGAATAGCACCAAATGGGGCTGGCCCTGCGACACGAGGCAGTTGAAGGAACGGACAAAGACCGTGCATGTCAATCAGCGATCAGTTTCGGTGGACTGTGGTAGCATTCTTCATTACAGCATAACCCTGTGCTCAGCTCGTGGTCTTGTGGCTGGCGTAGCTATCTCTGTATCACGGGGTTCCGGGATCGATTCCCGCTCAGGTTGGGGATTTTCTGCACTAGGAGACTGGTTGTGCTACCCTCATCATTTCGTCATCATTCATGAAAGTAGCGAGATTGGACTGAGTAAATATTGGGACTTTGTACGGGCGCTGATAACCACGCAGTTGAGCGCCCCACAAACCTAACATCATCATCATCAGCAGCAGCAAGAGCCTGTTACAACTGTGGATGACATCAGGCGGGGAAGAATCCTCAAGAAACTGGAAGAACGACGAAATGTGACGAGTGTATATGACTCTGGTATTAATTACTGCATCATTTCAAGTGCTTGAGGAGCGTTTCGAACCACCCGCACTGCTGCCCAAAGGAGGGGAGGTGGTCGATCATAGTCGACTAAAAAAGCAGATGACCACTACATTGTAGAGCAGGCAACAAGGGACACACGTCAAACCACATATAACAAAAATGCAAGGCAAGGAAGGACATTCTCCGAACTGGCATGGCGACTGCATGGGTGTTGTTTATTTCCCCGATGACCAGTACGTTGTGTTTCATTGACGTCCGCAGATCCGTGGAACGGCCTGTGGTTCCAAGAGCATAGGGACTGGATCACCGAGGAGTGGTGTCGCGTGACCTTCGCTGATGGGAGCAGATTCAGTCTGACGTAGATTCATATGGCCAGAGGTGGACACACGTAATGCATCAAGGAATATTGTCGACCATCATCCAGGTATTATGGTGTGGGCAGGCGTAATGTCCAATGGGGGTACTGACCATTGAACGCGATGCCCTCACCAGTGAACGTTATTGTAACACTGTACACTTTCCCATTGTGTGTCTTTTCAGAGGTGCTTTTGGCTCTGACTTCATATTAACTGATGAAAATGCGTGACCGCATCGAACAGCGGCGGTGGAGGATCTCTTGGAAGGAGAGGATATCAAGCAAGTGGACTGCCCAGACCGTTCCCCCATACCTATGAGCTCGTGAGGTTTACTTATGGGAGACGTATTACAGCGCGGTCCACATGAACCAACGACCGTCCAACATCAGTCTGCCACACTGGTACAGGAAAGAAAAGCCCTACCTCAAGAACTCTTTACAAACCTAGTGATCAGCTTAAACTATATTGCAGAGCACGCATTACCGAATGTGGAGCTCGTATACTCTGTTAAGAACCATGTCTCGCCTTTTGTAATGTCCAGTGACAATCCGAAATATTAACGATATGGGTGTAATCATTGTCTTTGAATAAAAGTGTCACTTCTGCTCCTCTCATTGTGTATTTGTTTCAGTTACCTTACGTACGAAGTTTAACTTAAAAGTAATGCCTCCTCCTTCGTGACAGTTCAACAGATAGCACCACTGGTATGCGGCACGTACTGGTTTGTTCCGTAGCCTCTTCTCTACAGCTCCAGTTCGCGGGAAGCCTTAGCATTGAAATGTTGTGTTGTTACAGTGTTAAGTATGGAACTCTGGGCAGACGGTAGGTCAATGCGATCTGAGCAACGTGCAGTCATTGAATTCTTGACAGCAGAAGGTGTCACTCCAAAAGAGATTCATTAGAGAATGAAAGCAATTTACGGTGACTGTATCGATGTGAGTACTGTGCGTCGTTGGGCGAGTAAGTTTAGAGATGTTGAGGCGGAGACATCTGACCTGCGTGACAAACGAAGAGTTGGACGTCTTGTGACAGCAACCACCGATTTTCACTAGGAAATGTTGACAGACTGATTCAGGACGGTCGTCGTTCACTCAGAGAGCAACTCCAAGCACAGTCGGCATTTCACAAGAACGTGTGGAGCACATTATTGCTTTCCTTGGCTAACGGACGTTGACTCCTGAAATGAAAGCGCACAGACTTGACATTTTCCGGGGACTGCTCTCGCGTTACGAGATTGAAGGTGACGCCTTTCTACATTTAATTGTGACAGGAGATGAAACGTGGGTGTACCATTACGACTCGGAGGCGAAACGTCAGTCTATGGAATTTCGACATAAAGACATGCCCCAGAAAAAGAAATTCAAGACCCAACCCTCAACTGGAAAAATCATGGCCAAACTGTTCTGGGGCGCAGATAGTGTTATCCAGGTTGATGTCCTTGATTGTGGAACAGCAATAAATTCAGAGAGTGACATCACAACGCTGTGAACTCTGAAACGACGGCTAACAAGGGTCCGAAAGGAAAAGGGAAATATTTTCCTGCAGCATGACAATGCCAAACCACAAACTTCACGTCCCACCCAGCACAACTTCAGAGACTGAATCTCACCAACATTACATTTATTAAAATTTTCCCATCCAAACTCAATTACTGATGGTGGAGGCATTACTTTTCATTGAACCCTTGTAGTATACTGTGAGATTTCACTCTACGTATGGTACAACTCTCATCAGAGTTGTTTACTTTGCAGTGACACGTCATGTGTAAGTTTTGAACATCAGTGTAGTTAAAGTTTTGAACACTGAATAATATCTCAGTACACCCTTTTTACTAAAGTTGCAGTGATAAACAAACCGAGGGAGACGTTAAGTAAACGGCAGTAGCAACAAGTGTCCGCCACAAATCACCCGCGAGTAGTGTTTATATAACATGCATGGGCATAAAAGCAGAACAGCCTGGGGAGAAGGCGGAAATTGAGAGCGGCGCTTCTGCTGGCGGCACATCCGCAAATACAGTCTGGTGCGCGAAACGCGGGCCCCACCTCGATAACATCCGCCAAAGCAGTAATGTCGGTGTTGGATGGCAACTGCTGCTCTGGGATCATCAACAGCTTTGGCGACGCGATGCGAACGGCGCGGTGTGACGTCAGCGCCGGGACGCACCCTAGCTGCCTGCAGAAATGAAATTACCCAGTCTGATGTCTGCAATCGCGCTTTCGTTAGCACACGTTTCGCTTTAATTACCCAATTAGGGAGACGGCGGCGCCGCGCTGTCCTCTGTTTGTGCCCGCTCACGCCGCGCGGGGCCAATTGCCGCAGTACGAGTAGGAGGGCGCGTTCCGTCGTGTTGCACAGCAGGGCGGAGCGGCGAGCAGCGGTGCTTAGCAACGCAAATTCGCACTCATAAACGCGGCGGCCGCCACACGGCTCGTGCGGATTCCGAGACTCCAGACGCGTCGTCTTTGACATCGCTGCTCAAAGTTTGGAGTCGCTGTGAGGAGACAGACTGATGTACGGTACGAGGCAGGTACTCAAGGAGGTCCAGTGTGCGTTTTAATTTAGAGAATACTGGCATATGCTAATAGTTTAATGCAGAACGGAAGTAAGTTGGAAAAAAGTTGGTTCCAATTTGGCTACCAGGTGCAAAATCTGCCGCTGTTCAGCTCCATATCGGCATATCCGTTGCTCGTACAGAACAAATAATAAAGTCAACGTAATGCCTTTCTCAATTTATTGTTTGAGATTTCTGCCCAAGTCCCGTCCTAATCCGTTACACATCGAAATATTTCTACATGTCTTTCCTGCATTCACAGCTCCTGATTTGCCTCTGGTGACCAAAATTGCAACTAATACTTTTCCTGCATAAATCGATTCCGCGTTAACGCGTAAGAGCATCTACCAAGTTTCGCTGTCATACGATACTTAAAGCCCACGGTGTACCTCTATCAGTTGCTGCACTTTAGTTGTAACCACTCGGTCTGTATGGCGTGTCTTAAAATTTTAGCGTCACTAAACTGAGTATTTGGGGAACTAATGCTTGATCCATTGTGAGGATAAAGGGAACACCAGTTCTTCGGCGCCGCGAGCCTCGATGTCAGTGGGTAATTACTGATGAAAAATGGAACTATACAGCCTATATAGATGCCGTTGCCCAACGACATTTAGACGTTTTAAATAATCCAGTTAACATAGGGCACAGAAGGTTCCCTTTCCCAGATTTCACCACAACAGCATATTAATCTCTATAGTAGGATACGAGGCTAGAGATTGGGCGCACAATCTCACTAGTGTGGTGTCTGTCATAGCTGTGAAGAGGGCGCAGCGGTATATGGTGTCACGCTCTGTTGGGGCGTACAGAAGAACTATTGGATGGCTTTGCTGGGGCTGATGGGGCTTAGAATGCGTGAACGGGCATCATGTTACTGGGTAACCAAGGGAAAAGTTGAAAAGACTGGAGCTTATGTGGGTAGGGGTGGGAGACAAATTTGCAGTCATAAGAAGAGGGAAGGAGCTATGTCAAGACTCATAGGAAAATGAGGAAACAGGGCGGAGGGTTCATCAACTATTTTCCTGAAGTTAGATCAAGGTTACAGGCGGGGTACTTTAAGCCGAGTAGGGGTCTGCGGCACTTTATTACAGGACATGGACCATATCCGATAAATTTATGTCGTTTTGGGAAACGGGCTATACCCGCGTGTTACTGTGGCGCTAAAGAAGGTACTCATGATCACGTGATCTACGACTGCCTGACATACAACGATGTGGCAACCGAACTAATACTCATCCGTGACATCTAAGATGCGACGATACCTTCCAGATATTTAACACTTTGGCAAACGAGGTATCACAAAAGAATCTGACGGACTTTATAAGGGAACATAATGGTCGCTGAATGAAAAGAACTGACCAAGACCGAGATGCACCTGCCCCTTACCGCCGGGAGTGGAATGGCCGATCGCCGTTACTGCTGAGATCCACCGCGCTCCCATAACAGGGAGGCAGATGTGTCCCCAACACCGAACTGACAATAGCACTTACTTAGTAGGTACTAGATTCTAGTAGTTTTAGAACAGAATGTAGGTATCAATTATCAACGACTAACGCGATAGGGACTGCGGCGAGTTTAAGTAATTTGGGCCAGTCCAGTGACAGGGGAACCCCCACTGGGATTAGCTCGGTGGGCAGGCCAGTAACCGTAGGTTTATAAGGTATGCTGGCACACCCGTAACGCTGCGGTGATTACAGCTTTTTGAATATTTCTGGAGTAGAATAGTTAAAAATACCAACTTTATCCATAGTAAAAGCCTCTTAAGAAAATATGTAGCTGCAACTCTAAATGTACTAATTATAAGACCCACTAATTAGCTTAGGAATTATGTAATAATGCATAATTATTGTATTGTGTTTGGAATAAAGATTTTTTTAAAGAAAACTAATGGTTGAAGGTCTGCACGGCCGCGCTTGTGCACATATCCACCCTAACAATAATTACTCTGTAGGTAAAATTGTATGCCACTGGAATTGTGCGGCTGATACGTGACGTCTTTTCAGAAGGGTTACAGTTCTAAATGATCTCTAGTGACACTGAAGTTACGTCTGAGGTTTCCCAAGGAAGCGTTTTGGTCCCTCTGCTATTCTTAATCGAAATAAATGATTTAAAATACAACAGTAAAATACCTGAAGCTTTCTTCTGCTTTTTAGTTATTTACGCAGCCAGTTTCGGTGTTCCAGCACACTATCTTCGGACCCCTTGACCATCACAAATCGGGAGGAATCCAGTCTCGGGTGCAGTCTAACATGAAATGATATTAAATGATTAGTGTCCACAGATATCTGGTTTACACGATACTGTCACGTCTTCCATGAACTAACGATTCGTCAGCGATGTAGCTTATTACCCCTACATTTTATTATACAAGCTGACGATATGATTGAAATAAAATTATCCAGGCTGAGATTATCACATGGCACATTTTTGAATGCAATGCTTTTTGCAAACGACCTCCATCATCTTCCATAGGTTTAAGCTAACCACGCTCATTATTCTGGAACCTGTAACTACATTAACCTTGTCTATACAACCATTCTGTAGGTACTAGGATGTAGCAATTAGATTGATGAGACAAGAGTTTATAACCACTGCTCATCGCGGTAATGAATGGCCTTATGGTGACGTTTCAGGTGCTTGACGTAGTAATGAAATAGTATAAGCGGTGCAGAGACGAATAGAGAATCATTTTGTCTGCGATGCAGGCCGTAAATTAGGAAATCCTCGATATGTGTAACTCTGGCATGAGACCAGATAGTTACGGTCCTCCATTTACGAACACTCATCTTGGAAATCCGCAGATAGTTTGCTGTTCTCGTACCAATCCCGTGGACATAAATGGAAAGTGGTTGCATGGCGGCGAAACGACGAGTGGATGACAAAATGTTCGACATCTACATTTCCTTACCAAAACATCGAGTCCGGAGGCGATCTTCCTCTGTACTGTAGGATAGGCACCGCTCTGCGACATATCTACTGGAAGAGTAGAACGTTTGTTGAGGCACAAGTATTTCGGAGAACAACTTCCAGCGTACAATATTGGAGATTGTTGCCTTTTTGACTCTACGTCATGAGTGATCACAGTAGTAGGCACGAGTTCATAGAGAATGGACTGTGCACAATTGGAAACATGAATCACGTTTCTCATTACACCAGGTCAATGATCATCTCAGGTTATGCCATCATCTAACTGAACAATTGCCGAAGCATGCCCCGACCTCGAACACATGCCGCTAGGGACTGCATTGTGCTACGCCGGACATTCACCTGTGCTTCCATGGGTCCTGTAGTGGTAATCTATGCCACCACGATAGTTGTGAACTACGTAAACAGTATTGTGGAATATCAGTATATCTTCACGTTTGAGTCTTCCCCGATAGTGACAGCATATACCGATGCGTCTTGGTCCCTGTGACAGTATCTTCGACAGGATAACTTTTCACGGCACACAGATGGTGGTACAACAACTTGAGGAGCATGTTAGTGAACTCATGTTGATGTCTTAGTCATCAAATTCGCGTGGCCCGAACTCGAATCAACTGTGGGATGTTATCGGGAGTCAGCTCTGTGTCCAAGAACAATCGCTCCGAAATAGGTAGGTGATCATGTTTTGGTCCATCATTGTATCTGAATATTATATCGACCGAGAATGCGCTAAGAAACACTCACAGGCTGTCAATCGTAGTAGTTCTGAAAGTCGGGAGAGTCTTACGAATACACTTTGTTGCGCTGGTCTCATTGTCGTTCTATAGCCTTGCAGTCGCAACCGATGTGGACAGTCACTCCAAAACTGACTTTATAGGTGGCACCATGATAAATACGAACAGTGTGAATGTATGCCAGTACTCGTAGATTCATACGTTTAAATCCTGTTCAATAAGATTTCGGGCTTGCAGCCGGTCGTCGTAAATTCATTGCACGATATTTCTGCTGAACAACTGCCAGCCATCTTCAGGTGAACCGAACGAGGACTGACGAAGACGTTCTCCGTTCCGTCTTATATAGTGCGCTGTCAGTAATGCCGCGCATGCATTTCAGTCGCGGAGACAGAAGTGTAACACCGCCTAGCGACAACGCCCTCGCCGGTGTAACTGCAATACTCAGGTGCCGTCAGTATTGTTGCTGGCCGCAGCTATCGAAGTCTTCTGGCGTCTTCATCTCGAGGAAATTTCGGAGACGACGGGAATCCATGCGTTATTCAATTGGTAACCACTTTCACGGTTCATCAGATTTCCCGCAATGCGTATTTCAACGGATTCTTTGATAATGGAATCCCAAAAAGTTGTTTCTGTGGCCAAAATCGAAGTTTTGTCGTACTCCATTGAATGTCCATTAGAAATACGTTCCGCAACTGAACACTTACTGGGTTGCAGTAGGCGAGCGCAACGTTGATGTTCTTTACAACACTCTTCCACTGTACGCGTTGTCTGTCCTATTTAAGCCGTACCACATTGACACGGTATTTTGTAAATTCTCTCCTTCCGCAGTAACAAATCATCCTTCACCAATCCCAGCAAATCCGAAATCTAGGAAGGTGGACGAAAAACCACTTTCAAATGAAAATTATTAAGAATCCTCGCTATCTTGAAGGAGATATTTCGAACGAAGGGAAGAAAAGCTAGGGACTTGGCTGCCGCGTTCAAATTTTACGTTTAAATCCTGTTTTTACTACCTTGACTACATTTAAACTGAGCAATTCATTCTAGAAGGGATTCAGTCACATACCCCACAGCGAGACCTTTAACTAAGGAACATTCTGTGAATTGCTAGGTATGACCGAGTAACCTTGTTGTAAAGTGTATTTCGTGTAGAGATGGTATCAAATGCAGGTTTATATTTCTGTTTTGAATCGCACAGTATCGTCAGTGGAGCTCAGGTTGGGAATTATAACACTACTAAACTAAAACGTTCGTGCTACGAGATGTTTCAGTAACTTATTTTAATACACTGGCGTTAGTTACTTTAGTATTATTTAAGAATTATAGAAATGACGTCTCGTAAGACTCAGTCCGAATTTTCAAGAGACAAGCAACGGAGAAACAAATACACGGTTTATTTCTCATATTTGTTGGGAGAACGTAGAATAAAATGAATGAACTGTAAGTATAGACTCTCAAATTTCCTAGCCTTGAAATTTTCTTATGTGTTCACTGCTGAAACCAAATCTCCAGGTTCTTTCTATTCATTCACAGTTGATATCTTTATTCCACTAAGTTAAGTTATTTTACTTTTATGCATAATACAATACCTTGCCTGTCAACATTGCCAATGACGTTTAGATAATTTATACGTCAAATTGTATCACTCACTCTCACAACACTACCATGTATCGAATTACTGAGCTTTCTGAATCATCAGTCCTCAAGTGCACGTTATTATTCATAATACCACTGTCTGTTGTAAGACACCTGTCTGGAATTGTTTCTTTAATTTGCTTGACACTCACGTACTCGAAACTAAAGGTTTTTTCCTGTTACATTGGATCGACCCGTTTCTTGGGTGATTTTGAAGTGATTAATGAAATAACAGTACGCTGGGAAACGATTTTTTATTGCTGTGCTTGCTTTTTTCTTGCTGTTCACAACGCCTGGAATTTTTGTTGAAAGAAATAAATTCCGAGATTGTTTATTTATTATAAAACAATTTTTATGTCTCATGTATAGACTAATCCAGATTCTGAGTTAAGAATATTTTGGGAGTTTTGTTACATGTTATTCATTCTGCACACTAGTAGACGTTTCAGTGTCGGTCTATTTATGAACTGCATACTTTATCTGCATATGCTGTGTCATAACTGAAATTAGATAAAACTTTCCTGGCACTTAAGAGTAAAAGTAGAAATAGATTCATTTTATTTAATGGTTTATGTTTCTGCAGTCATCCCTAGTAGTCAAAATGAAAGTAGATATTTGCCAGACAGACAGACAGACAAAAAATTTTAGGTCGGTTCCTGTAGGGTTTACATACCAATTATTATTCTCCCATTCTTTGTACAGTTTGCTAAAAAGCTACCAAACGAGGTCAGAAACCCGAAAACTGGAAGTGTCTTTTATTCCGAGGCAGTATATTTTAGAACGGAACTTTCGTTGAGAAACTTGTAGAACTACGATCACAGTAAGAGCAAAAGGAAAATATTGCAAAAATAAAACATCGAAAGAAGTTAGCCAAGTAAAAATTATGAAGTAGCTGCGTCAGGTAGCTAAACCATCAAAAATAATTCTTCCTTTCTGATGGAAACTAAATTTTTCGTCTCACCTGAACTAACACAGCCCCGTGAATATCCTGACTCCCTCTGTGTGTAAAAGAACGTCGTGTATGTGTATGCCTTTGTGTAACCTTCTTGTTACTGTGACCGCTGTTTATCCTTTCATGCATAAAAGAAATACGTTCATAACATTGTAAGACGTAAGACATAACTCTTATATTATAATGTGATATAACACGGTTATCACAAGTTGAAACAAAGTGACGCGTTTCATATTGACGCAACTGGCACAATATAAAATACTGACAAAGACTGTTACTTTATTATCAACTGAAGACGACGCAAAATACTGCTAATATTATATCTAAGCGATATCTGTTCTTTCGGAACACACACAAACACAGAATTTCTCTCGTGTACCAACTACACAGTACTTTAGTAGTGTGTGGATAACCTGAGACTTTAGGTCTGACGCGAGACGTGCTATGATAGTCGCTGCTGTAGCGATAACTACTGCGTCGAGTTAGCTAACCGGTCAGAGCAGCTGTCTAGGAAGCAAGAGACCCGGGTTCGAATATTGACTCGGCACAAACTTTCAGTTCTACTCATTGTTTTCAATCGGTGCCCGGTCGTAGCCAATGCCTATCATTCCTTTGTGTCTCACTTTTAATATTGTTCTCGAGCATTAAATATATTCCATCCTTCATTCCGTTAATAACATATACATCCAAATTAACGGGTTTGTTTAACTGATTTACAAAAAAAAAATTGTAGAATCCCAACATTATAATCAGTAAGATCAGCACATCCGATTATTTCTTTATTTTTCCTTCTCAGTTACAATAAAAATTTGTATTAATTGTGACAAGTCTCGAAAGCGTCCATTCATTATCGAACCGTTAACTAAACGGCTTTCAAGTGATTAATGAAATAACATTTTGAGCTGGCATCAAATTCGAACATTCTGTTTGTGGCGTCGACGTCTCCTTAGAGTTGACACGACTCGGCCGTTGTCCCAGTCGGTATGACGTGGAACGGCGTCCGTCGCTCACGACAACGCCACCCTGTAACTAGAAGAAAAACACAAATTCCTCGCGTGTTTTGGTCATATTTCAAATGCCATCTTTCGTGATTAATGTCAATATTTCGATAGAGCAGCGCGTCAGAATGTGTAGGTGCTCTTGCTTCTTCACTGTTGAACGCGGCAATTGCACCCGTCGGTGACGCGATGACTGGCTTGACCGGAAATTGTGACCACCAGTTCTCTTTTGTTGTGAGTCCGCGACAGACTTTTCGGCTTGCGCGAACTGACTAACTGTAGTTCTTCCTTTTATTATGCCCGGGTAGATAATGGATGTTGAATATTAATAATATAAAGTCTTGAATATTCAATCCTTCACCTAAGTTGTGGTTACATAATGGAATTGCGAGGAGGTAAAGTTGATAAATTGTTATTCCGTCGTCAAGACATCGCTACGTCGCGTGTTCAATAACTACACAACTTAATTCCAGAGATAACATATACTTAAGCAATGTTCAGAATGCGTCGTAATCTTGGGACAAATTGATGACTGTACACTGTTTAATAATCATGAATTCACTTTTCACTTCATAATATTCTAATAGGCAATTAATTTTCACTAATTCACCTGATAATGTCTATTCAATTATCTAGGTGACAGGAAGTTTGAATCCAATTTTATTTTTCCTTGTAATTAATTGTCTCTACACTGAGCTTGCACACCGATTTCTCACTCAAGTAATTTCTTCCGTTTGCATCAGTAATCCTGTCGTTGACGACAACTTCTGACAACTGGGCGCAATTGTACGTTCTTCGTGTTGGCGTTTGTATGTTACCTACTCGAGACTATAACTTTTTTTCTGCCGGCGATCTTTCTTTTTTAATGTCCTTGAATGTTCGTGCTTATTCAGTATCACGAAGGCTTAATCCCATCACAAGTCTCACAAGATTTAACTTTGCCGCGAATCTTCGTATCCCGTTATCTTGCTAACGCTAGAGATGACTTTGCTTTAGTATGACTTCTGAAAAATGCTTCAGTCTATATCACAAAACTTTCAAACTTCCGATTAGCTTAAAACAATCTAGTAATGCTTACGTACATGCTACGATTGCAATAGTACTAGAGAGCGACTAGATAGCAACTGAGCTAACATTTTCCATTTCCGAGTTACATTGTAGTCACATCGCACTTCCTTTTCGATGCGGCTACAACTCTCTTCTATGGTAAACTTTATCTTTGGCAAATTCATCGCTGGGCTTTAACCTCCGTTATTAATTATTTTGCAATTCTTTCTTTGATGTTTTCGTTGCGTATCTTATCACACTATTTCATTCAGTCTCTACTTCATGATAAATATTATTATTCACATGACATTCCTATTGATCAAATTATCACAAGTGTAAAATTTTTCGTCAGTAGCTGCCGTCACTGTCACGTTGATTAATTTTCCTACTTCTTTTACAACAAGGGGTTGTTTATAAGGGTTTCTGTAACTGGGGTGTCACGTGTTTCCTTGATGTATGCGTAGTAGGCACTTAAGTTAGTGCCTCAGAATGTTCGAAGTTAAAGAGCTTACGCTAGTTGATTTGCCTTGCCATTGTATTTAATGCTGTAATTAGATTTAACCCTTGCAAATTCTACAATTTGTCCGGTCTTCTTTGCTTGATGATAAAAAACCACTATGTCGAGTCTATGTTTAGTAGTTTCAATTCATGTAAGTGACTGATTTCAGAAATTTTTTGGAGTCGATGATAATTACCGTCTTAGGGTTCATGAGGAATCTTGACTATTGTACTGCCTACACAACGACAAATGTATGTGTTAGAAATGTGGAAGAATCGCATGTTACTTGAAACTTATTTTCTTCCGCAGTACGTGATCAGAAGAAAGGACAAACCTTATGATCCCCCATACTAATTTTTAAGCCGTAGTTATAGATTTGAGTATATTGTGCACACTTTTTTCCCTCGTACGATGTACGTGGAGGCCCGTATCGTTTTCCTTTGATGGAACAATCGACACATGTTACAGGAATGTTGTGATGAGAGCTGGGGTATTCATACAACAACACTGGAATGACTTCTGTTCGGTGTACTTTATATTTTGCACTTATTCCCAGAGTTCTTACCGGCTGTTGATATGAAACTACTGTGGCTTCCCATTCTGCGAATATGAGGAGACTTCCTCTCTGGAGAAAGGTGTTAGTGTGGCAAGAAAGCATAGCTCCGCGGCAGACGCGTAGGCTTTTGTATTGAATTTTGTCCAGTAGTGCTAAGTACATTTTAGGAGCTTTGTGGTAGACCATGCATTCATAATCTATACAAGAACGTATAAACGCGCTGCATAAAAAAGGGGAATACTGTAGTAGGTCCCCCAGCATGCTTTTATGCATTCTACTGGAGTAAGCCCCCACCATGCTTTTTTGCATGTACTGGCTACAGTTTTGATACAAAGTCCCTAACTCATTCTTGAAACAAACAGAATGCTGAGAAATCTAGCCAGGGATTTTATTTGTATCTTGTGAGCATGGAGTCTTACACTGTTCAAACAGCTTTGTACAGTTCGCTTTATGAAAGGAACAGTTATCGATTATTCTTGATAAATCTTTCAGCCACCGCTGTTTAATGTCTGATACAGTATGTCCACTGCCATTGACAGATCAGACAGAGCGTGAACCAGATCGGTGATCGACACATAAACAGAAATATCTTTTGCATACTGGAGGATGTTCACAGGGGCAGGAATAATTCTCTCAGGCTCGTTAGTGGCCTATAGAGTGCAAACAGCAATGGGCTGAGGGCAGCTCCTTGTGGAAGACCTATAGTAACAAAACGTGGTCTTATTAACTTACTCCGAATGCGAACACATATGCTTAGTTTGGCGAGGTAAGTTTCACTTCCGTAAATCAGCTGTGTTGGGATTCCAGCGGTTTCCATCTTTATTAGCAACACCGTTATATGAATATTATTACAGGCTCTCACAATATCAAGAGAGAAAACTGTAACATTCTCATTATTTCCTTATATACGAGGGCTATTCCGAAAGTAAGGTCCGATAGGTCGCGAAATGGAAACCACGGTAAAAATCAAAAATGTTTTATTTGCAACAGTTAGATACACCTTGCAGCTACTTATCTCCATAGTCGCCGACCCGACGTAGACGTGTATCGTAGCGTTGTACCAACTTTCCCATACCCTCGCTATAGAAGGCAGCCGCCAGTGCTCTCCGCCAATTCTCTACGCTGGCCTACGGCTCGTTGTCTTGTGCCGAAATGTTGTCTTCATAACCAGCGGTTCATGTGACCTGAGCTGAAACTCAGAGGGAGACAATTACGGGCTGTATTGTGGGTAATCTCACATTTCCATTTGAAAACGATGCAGGAGCATCTTCATTGCCCCTGCAGAATGCGGCTGAGAATTGTCTTGAGGACGAAACAGCACGACAGTTATGTAATGTTAGCTGCATAGCTTCAGGGGAAATTTCTCACCAGGCCCCCGTACTTGGCGGCAGACACTATTTTCTAGACATCTTTACGCACTCACTGCGAGCTCAGACATGAGAAGAGCGACGTGATGCTAACTGGGGTTATACTAGAGACACTACCCAACACATCTGTGCAAAGCTTTATCGGATTTTCATAGTCGTTTCCATTTCGTGACCGATCGGACCTTACTTTCGGAATAGCCCTCGTAGTTGCGTAAGGTTCCATCGCCAGAGTCAAAAAACACCGAAGGAAGTCTATCCTTAAGAAGCCCATATTTCGGCCACATTTACAGTGGCCTTGTCTTGGGATCACTGACGTATTTTGACAGTCAAAAATATTTTCTCATTCCTGCTCATTTAAAATGATGTTACGTCACAGTTTTCAAAAACAGGTCGAGAAATGGGGATCTGTTGTTGTCTGTTGCTTCTTTCGTCGTTCGCTATGATTGGTGCTCATCGGCGAATGAGGCGTGAGCTCCGGTTTTCCTCCTGCTGGACCTAGGCAGCGCGGGGGCGTAACTCGCCGGTAGCTCCCGCGTTTCGTGTTTTTGGTGGAGCCTGTTGGACTCAGTGGGCTGGCAGCCAAGATGTGGGAAGCCCGTATCTGTCTTCTCTGTTCATGTTGTTAAGATATTTTACAATTTCTATGGCTTTTCTGATGAAAGCCAGCTGCTTAGCCAGCACGCAGATTTCGTTAAATTGGTTTTCCTTGACGCAGCCTTGTCGGTGTTCGGATAGTGCAGACTTGATGAGCTGTCCCAGACATATGTAGCACTCACGCACTAGTATGCGCGTTGCTATTGGCCTGCCCGTCTTACAGTTGCATACTTCTCAGCACTGACAGTCCACCATGTGCACACCTGCAGTGTGTAAATCATCTGTCTTGTCCTTCGAAGGGCCCAGCACATACTGGATCATGCAGCTGCTGTGGTAGGGAGGCTAGACGTCATTCCGGAGGAGCAGTTTACCATTCCTGTCATTGATATTTGTCGCGTAACGTAACCGCGTGCTAGCTACAGGTGGCAATATCTTGTCTTCTCGCTTCCTTTTATTTGTTTCCATGGCTGCTGGATCGATTTGTGGGAGTAACCATTGGCCACTAATATTCTGCGCAGACTTTTGCGATCATTTGTTACGTTTTGAGCATCGCTTAGGAGCTGCGTACGTATGCCAAAGGACGGATAACTTAGTTCATCTGTGTTGGCTGATGGTTAGATTGGGCATTCACTTCTCTTTTCTTCTTCTGCCGTCATAGATATCAGAGGTTCAGATATTTTAATTAGCCACTCCCTTTCCCAAACGCAAACTGATTTGACCGAACGCTGTCAAGTTCTGCCTATGCAGGAAGAAAGAGAAATAGGTCTTCTATATGCTTTCAGCATAGGGACCACTAATTGAGTTGTCCAGTCCTCTGCTAATCCATCGTTCATCTCTGTTTGGTTAAATATCTGTAGCAATTTTCTGTGGATTACGTCAAGGAGGTTTCTCAGTGGTCTGGTTGGAGAGCTAGCCACCTTTGTTAACCTTCAAATAATTTAACTACCGTCTGCAGTACTGTATCTCATTTATCTGTGATAAAATGTACCGGGTGATCAAAAAGTCAGTATAAAGTTGAAAACTGAATAAATCACGGAATAAAGGAGATAGAGAGTTACAAACTGACAGACATACTTGGAATGATATGGGTTTTTATTAGAACCAACGAAATACAGAAGTTCAAAAAATGTCCGACAGGTGGCGCTTCATCTGATCAGAATAGCAATAATTAGCATAACAAAGTAAGATAAAGCAAAGATGTTCTTTACAGGAAATGCTCAATATGTCCACCATCATTCCTCAACAATAGCTGTAGTCGAGGAATAATGTTGTGAACAGCACTGTAAAGCATGTCCGGAGTTATGGAGTGGCATTGGCGCCGGATGTTGTCTTTCAGCATCCCTAGGGATGTCGGTCTATCACGATACACTTGCGACTTCAGGTAACCCTAAAGCCAATAATCGCACGGACTCAGGCCTGGGGACCTGGGAGGCCAAGCATGACTAAAGTGGCGGCTGAGCACACGATCATCACCAAACGACGCGCGCAAGAGATCTTTCACGCGTCTAGCAATATGGGGTGCAGCGCCATACTGCATAAACATCGTACGTTCCAGCAGGTGTTTATCAGCCAGGCTGGGGATTATGCGATTCTGTAACATATCGGCGTAACACTCACCCGTCACGGTAGCAGTTACTAAACCAGAATCACGCATTTCCTCTAAGAAAAAAGGCCCGATAACGGTAGATGTGGTAAATCCAACCCATACCGTGACTTTCTCGTCATGCAATGGAGTTTCCACGACAGTTCTAGGATTTTCGGTAGCCCAAATTCTGCACTTATGGGCGTTGACAGACCCTCGGGAGTGTGAAAAGAGCTTCGTCGGTCCACAACACGTTACTTAACCAAACGTCATCTTCCGCCATCTTTTCAAACTCCCACACCGCAAATGCCCTCCGCTTCACTAAATTGCCAGGTAACCGTTCATGATACCGATGGATTTTGTACGGATAGCATCGGAGGGTACGCCTAAGTGCCAACCAAACAGTAGTGTATGGAATGCCGGCGATGTGCGACTGCACGAGCACTGACTTCCCCGTGCATAGACGAACCCGCTACAGTCTTCATTTCTTCCTGAACTGTCTCAGCAGCACAACGCCTTGTGCTCGGTCGGCCACTACGGGGTATATCGTCTAAACAACCCGTGGCTTCGAACTTTGAAATCATCCTCGCCACAGCTGCATTTGTCAACGGACCTTTACCCGGTCGAATCCCCTTTATGTGACGATAGGATCGTAACGCTGAACTAGCAAATTCCCCATTCTGACAATACAGGTTCACTAAAAGTGCCTTTTCAGGTAACGTCAACATGCTGCGACTGCTGGCGCATCTGATTCTCTCTCTCATTACAGCTCCTTTTATACACGATTGTCATGCGCAGTCACCGACGTTTTGCTGTCCAGCGCTATCTGTCGGACATTTTGTGAACTTCGTTTTGTTTTTGGTTCTAATAAAACCGCATGTCATTCCAAGCATGTGTGTCAATATTTACCTCTCTATCTACATTATTCCGTGGTTTACTAAGTTTTCAAATTTATACTGACTTTCTTGATCACCCGGTACATAAATAAAAATGAAATAGTTGTTTGAGACGTTTTAATTTTATATTGTGATTTTAATATTAACAACAATTTTAATAAAGAAAGGGGCGAGCAAAAAACGAACTCCAGTTCAAGTAAGACAGTACAAAGGGAATCGTTAAAGAGAAAATAGCTCGGTATGAATGTAAATATAGAAACGTTACCTAAATAAGCAGTTATTGCATCTAACGTTTACAGTGAAAGTCACTAAATCTGTACTGAATATATGTACATTCTCTTCGTAATAAGACGATAAGTTGTAGTACCTACAAGTAAATATAGTAACACCATTTAAAAAAAATATGTAATGAAACAGTAATACTGTAAATGTTCATTGAATATTGTAAAACAGTGCTGAACCATTTTTACGAAGTTCAAGCATGCTCCAACAATTGTAAGTCAGCATCTTCTGTTAATCAGTACAACGAAAAGCCAGCCAAAGTTACAAATTTCACTTTTTTTTATAAACTAGATGACTAGTTTCGGGCCGGGTCACATTTTCAAATCATCGTAGCAGATATTCAAAATAGTATTTCCGAAAATTTAGAAAACGTTTAATACGAAGTGGAAACGAACACTTACAATGCATACGGACAGCGCTATAAGCGCTGTAACTGTTCGTTTGCACTTCATAACACATGGTGTCTGCATTTTCGGAAATATCGTTTTGACTGTCTGTTATGATAATTTGAAAATGGGTCCCGGCCCGAAAGTAGTCACCGAGTAAATAAAAAGAAACTGAAATTTGCAGATTTACCTGGTTTTTCGTTGTACTGAGTGAAACTTGTTTTGGAATCAACTGGCCTGTAGCCTATAGCCTAATGTCTCCGTGCTTTCTAAACACAGTAAATAATTGACCAATTTCTTCATGAATAGTATATATCGGATATAAACAAAGACGCATGCTGCTACCGTTTTTTCGTGTAACTGTGGAGTGCTTATGGCATGACGCGATCGATAGAAATTGCCAATTTAACCTCCAGTAACTCATGTACTATTCAAGTTAAATGCCTCTAATTTATACCAATTTGGGTTTACACTAAAAGCTTTGTAAAGATACGTAGATCGTCGAAATCGGATGAACGGTTTAGATTTTGGAAATTCGTTGCCGGGTGTTACTTGTATAATTTATGGTCAGTTACTAAATTTTAAACAAATAAATATATCGAAAATCTGATTACACCATCACAATCGTAGTGCAAATAGTAGTAATGTATATTTTTCTTTTTGAGGTATTATGATTCATCTGGCTACTATTAATTTCTGTACGAACTGTGAAATGTCTGCCATTAAGGATTCACAAAGTCCGCCATCTGTGGCACTCCCGGCATAGACATCTCCTTCATCGACACAAAGTACCGTCGTCGTCACAGCGGAATATCCAGCCACGCGACCGATGGACCACTTGCTGGGGTACCTCTCTTTGAACGGCCGATGTCCGGCACCACGCGGCCGGCCTGCCGAGCCCCCGCTAGCCGAACGGCGTGAGCGGTGGCCGCCAACTCTGAACTTAGAATATTTTCCGGGCGCCACAACTCGCCCATTACCTTACACGCCTTAGCCACAAGCATTTTCCATGAATCTCGGAAGCAGGGAGTAGTTAAGCCACTACCAAAAAGAGACATTGCACAGCACCCTCTTATTACTGACTCATTTGCATTCTTCCTGCACTGCCTAATGCATTACAATATATAGGCAACGAAAAACTAACGAACTACCTAACTGCTAACAGCCTACTAGGCGAATACCAACGAGGTTTCCGTAAATATTGCAGCGCAACATCTGCCTTATTAACCCTTTGTTGCCTGACGGTACTTAAAAGTACCAGTAAGTTTTGACTCTCATTATTTTCTCGTGGTGCAGTTTCGTGATCTGAGAGCCTGTCGGTATGTAACAGTAACTCTGCTCTACTGTTTCATAGTTGTTATTGTGCAATACATTGACCTCTCTGGCGGTCAGAGCTTGAAATTGTTTTTCGCGCGCTGCTGTGAAAACAGAAGATTGTATGTGCTTGTTTCCATGGTGTTGCCTGAATTTGTGCGCAATTTATTGAAACTTCCGTTGAGTTTTCCATTGTACGTACTTACCTTCTTGTTTTTTATAACAGTTTGAAGCATTACGTTGCAAGTGAATGAGATAAAGTGGAAAATATAATGCGGACTTATTAGTACCGTCAGGTTGAGCGAACACTTTATTGTAGCAACAATGCGTTACCTGTCACTAGTTGTTCTGTCCACTTTTTCTCACACAGAAATCCGTAAATACATTTGCCTCTGGAACAATTAGAAAAAACAGGAAAGGTTTGCCAGGGAATTTACCTAAAGAAAAATGTCTAAATCAAATCACAGAGTGTCATCTTTAGAACTAACAGTATTTCAGTGGAAGGAAAATAAAGTAGTGTATTTTGCGTCAAACTTCCATGGCACTGAACAGACCGCAGTGACAAGAAAACAGAAAGATGGAACTAGTATGACTATACCATGTCCAGTTATTGTATGTGATTACAATAAGAACATGGGTGGTGTGGATCATGCAGACAGATTACGTTCAACTTATGGTCTTGACAAGTGATCAAAGAAATGGTGGCACCGTCTCTTCTGGGGAGCAATAGAAATTGCTTTTGTCAATGCTTACGTCATTTTCAGTGATCTACATGGGGCACTGCCACTGCTGGAATTCAGGCGTGCTGTGGCACTACGGCTAATGAATTAACAGCAAGTGCCAAATCTCAAAAAGAGAAACTCTGGTAAAGATGAAATAACTCTCCCAAAGAGAAGGAAGGATAACTTTTCTGTTCCGAAGGATGTACGTCTTGGCAACAGAGGAAACCATTTTCCAGTGTTCAGTTGTAAAAGAGGACGATGCGAAATGTGTGCAAAAAATAAAATTCAGTCGAGACCACATTCACAATGTAGTACATGTAAAGCGTATTTGTGCTGCAATGAGAAAAAGAACTGTTTCCTACAATTTCATGAGGTATCACTAAATATGTGATATGTATATACTGTCAAAAATGTATAGCCAAGTTACTATGTATTGTAAAGTTGCTCTAGAATAAATTTATGCGAAATTTAAAAAAAAATTCAGAAATATCATATTTCTGTTAATTTTCTAATGTAAAAATATTTAATATTTATGTGGAATAAAGTACAAGTTATAAAAATTGGAGCATTTTTCTGCGCATGTTGTGATTCTGTCCATGGAGTCTGACGGTACTTCTGAGTACCAGGAGAGAAAAAAGTTGCAAAAAATAAAATTTTACAAAAAATCCTACCGTCATTTGAGGCCACAGTAGCATAAATTCTGCAAAGAAAATGTTAAAAAGTAAAAATTTTCTTATGTCAGGAAACAAAGGGTTAAAAGGTAAGAGATGACCTGAAGCTAACCATGGATGTACTACAGGTGACTGTTATGAGGTTCTCAGACTTCAGCAAAGCATTTGAGACCTTCATCTTCGGCATTTTACGTGCCAAACTCGGCAGCCTAAATATTTCGCTCATGGGTGAAGGCTCGCCAGGAACGCGTCATGACCGGCACCATAAAGTCACCATGGAGGCAGATGGTACTGGGGCCTATATTCGTTTCCTTGCACATCAGTGTGGTGTCATCAGTTTAGTCCTACTAAAAATATTACACTAAGATGATGACTTCCAGTAGTATCATAGTGAAAAAGGAATAAAATTAAAGACAGCTATCGAGACTCTGTCGACCGGTGCACACTATCAAACTCGGCATCCGGTATAAAGCTCAAACCATCCAAACTCCAAGCGACTCTGCCATGCTAGACACATTAGCCCGAAATCTCTGGAATTCCAACCATCGTTAAATCTAAATAAAAGAAGTGTAAACTTCTCTTTCGCAGCAAAGGGTCTACGAGTAGGCTAATAATAGAAGAAAACCTAAACTGGGCTGAGAATTTATCTGCATTCTGAGAGAAGACATCAGAATGTCTGCATGTCCTGCAAAAATGTAAATGACTCTTCCCTCATGATCTGAAAACTGTACAACTTGTAAAATCACATACTTCCAATTACTGATTACATAAACGATATACTGATAGGCATTTCTCGGGTAAGCTCCTGAATTCTGGGCCTTCTTATGGATGCGTGTGTTGCTTATATCTCTGAAGTTCGAGACTTTGATCATATTTCACCATTATATGCACAGCTACCCTGCATGTAGACAAGCGCAGAGATTTCGAAACTCTCGGCCTTCTCTACCGTGTTATCAGCGTACATTGTCCCTCACACATCTCTTTGACCTAAACGCTGTTGACTGAACAAGGCAGAGTCACCCCTTCTCATCAGAACCAAATCGTTTCTATCCCAATCCATCGTTAAGCCTTTCTCTCAGTAGCAGGAACGCGACTCGGAAATAACCTCCCTCATTAGAGAATTGAATAACATCTCCAGCTTTAGAAGACAGTTAATAGCATAGCTACTAAATCAACAATAACGCTTATTATTGTCCCTATACACAGTTGTTACGTTAGTACATCCTTCTTTCCAATTAGATCTTCCTCATTTCCCATAAGACTCAGCTGTGCAGTCTCCGCAAATTTTATTTCACCAGAACACGATATGCCATCTAATTAGTACAAAAGCAAATTATTTTTATATCTGCCATTGCCATTATTGATTTTATTGTCATTATTATTATTATTGTTATTATTATTATTATTACTATCACTATTACTGCAGCAGAAACATACTGCCAGTAATTAATAGTATTAGGTCACAGTCAGTATTACTTATTCATATTGTCACTATAGACACTCAAATTACTTTAAAGCATTTTTCATTTCAAAATTGTTATTTCTTAGGTAACTAATATGTTAAAATGGTACTGTATGTGTGAAACATGGACCAACGTCAGCCAGGGCATGATGCTCATAACCATATTAGGTCAGACAAATACATAAACAAATAATTAGGTGCTTTGCGAATGTGGATAATGACATCATAGGGAAACCAATGACAAGGATACAAAAGGATTCAATGTGGAGAAGAAGTTGTCTGGTTTAAGGAATAGAAATAATAGGGTCATATTACCAGGAAAGGTGGTAGAAAGAAAAGATGGAGAAGCACACAGATGGTTTACAAATTGACAAAGATATTATTTCGTCACAGGACTGGCAGAAAACAGATGATATGTCGAGAGGGAAGCGTCACCGTCGGTAAATGGCAAAGTCTTAATCTCCTCTCGAGAGCAGTATGGTTTTGTACCAGACTAAGGTTGCAGGTATTTTTACAAGCATGTGCCTCAAATAGAGAAGGAGACTTAGAAATATTTAGTGTTTTTAAAACTTATTGACAAAATAACGGGCGTACATAATGTTTCATCATACTATCTGGAAAATAATTAGTGTTTGCTTGCTCTAACATTTAGTTTTCGGAATTCGCTATTTGTCTTTTCACTCTGTGGGATGTAACTTTTCTTTGTTTGGTTTTAACACCGTATCTGTGTTAACCACATTCTAATTCTCATTCAAAAGTTTCCTAAGCCTTCCAGTAGGTCGCGACATGCGAAAGTCGTGTGCTTACATTCTCATTGTCATTTGTCCACATGGAACTCTTTTATTTTCCGGGATTTATACTTCACTTCTTTCAACAGTTCTTCAATCTGACAGTTACACACCACTAAAAAGAAGCGGCAATCCATTTTTATAGATTTTTAACACTGATTTTCTTAAACTTGAAACTTCTAACAGTCATTTCTTGTTGACATTGTACAATTAATCTGCTGAGAACGCCGGTGTATAAGAAATATATGAAGTAGATAATGTATAAAAATAAAGAAACGCATCCAGTCGCAGCCAGCGTAACTGAGTAAAGGAAATACAGATGCAAGGAAATAACAGAATGTTGCGTCCGTATCTAGCTTGAGGCGGTTGGAGATATCACTATTTGTACTGTGTTAAACTGCATCACACCAGTAAATCTTTGGCAGGAGTAATATTGACTAATTTTTGTTTAATTTTTCTTAACTTTTGGATTACATGTAAACAGGAGAGAGGTTTCCTGCAATCTACAACAGTTTCTTTTTCCTTGCTTACAAGCTCGTACAAATTTACATTAAGGTCTCTTACTGTTTTTGTCAAAGGTTTGAGTAGAGTGAAAACATGACTCCCTATAAATTACAAACTGAATTTTGTTCGAATTTTCAAAAACCAAACGAGGACTGAGACAAACAAATGGATTATAGAATTAACCTGCATGAGGTCTAGTTTCACGAAGGAATCAGAGTAACAAGAAAAAACGTAATTGGTGATTTCAGGGAAAGTAGAAACATTTCACTTACAGCTGCAGCTGTATATGCAAATAAAGCATCTAAAGGTTCGGCTCTGCAAGAAACAATACTGATATTTGGGAAAATGGTGCTCTAAATGAGGTGCAGATAACGAGGGGCAACAAACGTTGTTTCTGATTTGTTCGATTCTTACTTTTAGGCAGTATATTTCACAAGATATTTGAACGCTTTTGAAAAATTTTAATTTGAAAAAGCAATTGATTGCAATTACAATGTATCATGTTTACGAAAATATGTAAGAAGGTTATGCAAACACACATATTAGCTCTTCATTAATCCTAAATGAAGTGGAATGTGGCGTACTTCCTTCGCCGTAAAGCAGGAAAACGTGCGGAGGAGAATGCGCCCAAATACATAAGGTTTAATAGTTATTGAAGCAGATCACATTACATATATAAGTGAAATGTACCTCTCAGTGACTCTGCTATCTTTCTTATACAAATAGCTTGTTTCCTCCGAGACCTAACGCAGATACTAATAAAAAAGTTTTTGTCACATTCGAAAAGAAATGGAGAGCATCCGGTTACAGCACATAGAGGCAGGGACATGCTTTTCACACTTTCTCTAAGAGTGTGAATGAGTTATTTTCGTACTGGACTCTTTGTCAAAAAAGATTAGAAACATCACGAAGCGAATATGTTATTGGAAATTCTGACACGCCAATACCTTTCCAAAACGTACGTCACACAAATCTGTTAGTGCTCTATCGAACACCTCATCGCATTGCTGCCCGTTATTACCTTCCTCCCACCAAAAGCATGTATTTAGTTGCCTCATTATCTTAGAGATCTAACACTATACTAAGTCGGCTCCTAGCGGACTTCCGTTGTAGTTACTGTTGAACCGAAAAGCTTGTGATAGAACTGAAATCTCCATTATTTCTACAATAAGGAAAGTTTTAATTGGATATCGCCTCCCTTTTGATTCAACGGCTCTATAGCATTGTCAGCGTTGAGGAAACTTCCGCCATCTGTAGACTTTCAACGCAATGTTAAGCAGAAGTTTGTTATGAAGAAGTAAGCAGAGTGCCCCTCGTGAGAACTCAGAGCAGGCTCGCAGACTCTCATAGGAAACCGATAACGAGCACCGAACTCCTGTCAAGGACAAGATCACTTAGAGGAATATGACCGGGTCTGAGACAGAGGTGAAACGAATTCTAGCAAGATATTTGCAAAGGAGAAACTGTGGAATTCGAATGCACTGGCTTAAGGTGGGTACGGAATATTTTGCTGTGAACGGCGGTAACTCTGATTAGAGTCTTAATCTTCTCGTATTGCGTAGAGTCAGGTGGCGCCATGATAGAGGGATTGAAGGATATTTAGGCGGCGGTCCATACTCCAGTCCAACCATCTTGAGTTAGTTTTTCCGTGGTTGCCCTTCATCGCTCGAAGCAAATGATTACTCCGTAAAAGACACGGCTCCCAGATGGAACTTGTGCCCCGTCTGGGAAAATATCATCAGCTAGACTTTAACCTCTCTTTGGGAATATGGAGCTCTGGTTGTAACTGAGGTTGCGTCAGCTATAGCGTATTGTGTTACTGTAGCTGAACTGATCATTGGGAAGCGGCGGTATAGGGTTCAGGGACGTGTACGTACTTTTTAAGATCATCTTTCTTTCACAAGTAGACGTAAAGATGATGTGAACACAGTTCCAATCGTAGACACGGCTGTACCACAATTTGAAATTATCTAGTAACACGATTCATACAACTCAAGAGTGAAGTTAAATTCTGTCTTATACATTGTGTTACTTACACAGACACAGTTTCAACATTTACAATACTTGTAATCAATACAAGGCTTATCCCACTGGGCCAAATGCTCGTCAAAGTGCAGGTTCAGTTATTATTCGAACTATACCACGGCCACTTACCCCTACCAACTGGCGCTTCACGCCGCTAACGGCACGTGGCTAAGCGCACCTGGAGGTCATGAAGACCTGTGGAACGTTTTCACTTAACACCTGCTTTTTTTTAACATTTAAATTTAAAGGGAGTGGAAGGGTTGACCCAATAAAGTGAACATTTCAATTACAATGTGTTTATTAACTACCAAAAACAATCTCACATAACTGACAGACGCCACTCAGGTAATATTATTTACGAAACACTCTTTACACAAAATCATATACAAGTTAAAAATGGTTCAAATGGCTCTGAGCACTATGGGACTCAACTGCTGTGGTTATCAGTCCCCTAGAACTTAGAACTACTTAAACCTAACTAACCTAAGGACATCACACACATCCATGCCCGAGGCAGGATTCGAACCTGCGACCGTAGCAGTCGCACGGTTCCGGACTGCGCGCCTAGAACCGCGAGACCACCGCGGCCGGCATATACAAGTTAATAAATCATTATCCAACGATCTCGAATAAACAATGAGAAACGCCACTAAGGCTGAATTTAACCATAACTTTAATCAAAAGCCGCGCAGGATTAGCCGTGCCGTCCAAGGCGCTGCAGTCATGGACTGTGCGGAGGTTCGAGTCCTCCCCGGGCATGGGTATGTGTGTTTGTCCTTAGGATAGTTTAGGTTGAGTAGTGTGTAAGCTTAAGGACTGATGACCTTAGCAGTTTCATAAGATTTCACACACATTTTTTTAACCAAAACAGCTCTAGTTAAGACACGTTATTTAAGACCCTCTCAATTCTAATACTTTAATATTACATGTAAAATAACAGTGGACACAGGCACCTCCAAACTCATGCTTCAGAAAAAAGGTGGAAAATTTGCATTAACTAATGAAGAGAATTGTCAGGCTCGTTATTTCTCTGATATCTTGTATTTACTGGGCACGAAACGAGATTTCCAACACAAGACTGCACCTTCTCCCAACCAGAATTACTGCATCAAGACTCAGTTTTTACACGAATACTTAGGATATATTTATTAAAACGAAAATTGGGAAATTTTGCAAATTACTAGACTAGACTAGAGTAGACTAGAGACCCTTGCAGAGCGAATCATGAAATTATTCAAATGCCTATTAGTTTGTAAAGTGGGGTTTTAGCTCATGGAAAGTTACAACTTTGTGCAATCATAAATGCGTACAACAGAAGTAAGGCCCAAGCTTGTAACGCCAAAGTTTAACCACAAACGGTGGAGTCGACTGAAGGAAGTAATACTTCGAACCAAGAAGTGGCTCCGTTTGCAACACCACGTCGAGTAGGCCACCGAAACGTGAGCCCAGAAAACGCCAAAAGAGGAACACACGAGCTCAGGCGAAGTCCACCGCCTGTAAGCCAAACTTTTAATCTAAAGGGAAGCTCTGCGATTCGGTTGCCCGCTGCCGCAGCTCAAGCCGGCCGGGGTGGCCGAGCGGTTCTAGGCGCTTCAGTCTGGAACCGCGCGACCACTACTGTCACAGGTTCGAATCTGTGTGTGATGTCGTTAGGTTAGTTAGGTTTAAGTAGATCTAAGTTCTGGGGGACGAATTACCTCAGATGTTAAGTCCCATAGTGCTCAGAGCCATTTGAACCATTGGAACCTCAGCTCACTGAAACACAGACCACACCCGTCAACAGGGAGCCCAAAAAACTTTTCTTAACTTTAACATTCAAGATTGACCAGTAAATTAACACTATAAAATCAAGGCTAAACAACAACTAATTCCACTCGCAAGCCCTTTGCTTAAGTGAAACTACCTGATAAACAAATACTAAGAGTGGAAAATGCTCAGAGCCATTTGAACCATTGGAACCTCAGCTCACTGAAACACAGACCACACCCGTCAACAGGGAGCCCAAAAAACTTTTCTTAACTTTAACATTCAAGATTTACCAGTAAATTAACACTATAAAATCAAGGCTAAACAACAACTAATTCCACTCGCAAGCCCTTTGCTTAAGTGAAACTACCTGATAAACAAATACTAAGAGTGGAAAATGAACTGGCTCACGAGAACCGACACTCACCAGAACTTAATGACACACTTATTGGCCACCTTAAGTGGGCCTGCAAAGCTCAACACGGTAACCTTTAGAAATAAAATCACAGATTGTCCGCAGAGGACATATTGACATCGATTAACCGATATCGTAAACAAATTAAACACTTGCAAAGAATAGTTAATGATAACATTCTGCAAATACGTCAATATTATGCGGAAGCAGAGAAAACGCTTCGTAGGAGGCAACAAATGAAATAGAACGCACATAACATCACGCGTCCGGCAACTCTTACTGTATCAAGAGCGATCACAATCACAGTTAGCAAAGCGGTCTTAGTAATTAGAGTACTTAACTGGGTGTGTTGATGCTGGGGCGATTTTGCGAAGATGTCAGACCATCGCTTCGCAGACCTTAACAGCATGTCCCTCCAAGGAAGCAGGCACTTCCACAGCTCACGAGGTAGCCGGAGAATGCACAGCGCCGGCCAACTCCCGCCGCCTCCAGTATAACCACGTGATAACCGCCGCCCGGCCTCAGGCGCGCCGTCTTCGCATCTGCCGGCCAGCCAATCGCCGACTCGCTCACCGCCGCCTTCCGTTCTCAAAGCGTTGTTTTACTTACTCGCGGTTGGAACTCGCTTATATCCCGAGCGGGCCCAAGCCCCAAGACAAACACCTCTGTACTTGGAAATCGATCGTACTCATGTCAGGCACACTACTGGCGCCGGTCCGGACACGGCTAAATATGGTACACGCTAAAAGGGCCACCGGCAACTATAAATCACAAAAATGGTCCAAATGGCTCTGAGCACTATGCGACTTAACTTCTGAGGTCATCAGTCGTCTAGAACTTAGAACTAATTAAACCTAACTAACCTATGGACGTCACACACATCCATGCCCGAGGCAGGATTCGAACCTGCGACCGTAGCGGTCGCTTGGCTCCAGACTGTAGCGCCTAGAAGCGCGCTATAAATCACAAATTCGGTTGTTTAATATCAAGAATCTGAGAGTATTGGGGGGAGGGAGGGGGGCGTGAGGGACACAAAATTGTTCACTGCGCTCACTACCCCTCGAGCTGAAAACAACAGCTCCGCTTATAGGCCTCAACCTGGCAGTGGCTGCTTGCCATAAGTTACGTTTCCAACCATCCACGACCACAATGCCTTCTCACCACTTGCCATTAGCTGCAGAAGTACGAGGGACGCTCAATAACGAATGCAACACCCTTTTTCATGAAAGTAGTTTGGTTTTATTCACTATTTCAACATAATACCTGTTCAATGCGACCTATACGCCTATAAGCCCGCAGAGTTATCACTCAAATGGTTGACGTCAGAGTCAACGTCTCCCACTGCTTCCAGCGGAATGCATCCTTCGTTAGGCCCAAGAGATGGAAGTCAGACGGTGACAGATCTGTGCTGTACCGTGGATGAGGAAAAACAGACCTATGAAGCTCTTCGGACCTTCACGGGGCGCGTTGTCATGGAGGTGGAGAAGTCCGTTTGCATTTCTGTAGTGACGAAAACTCTGAAATTTACCCACTGCAAGAGTCATAGCTGTGTGCGCCCGGCTGACACGCGAGAGATCGGACTGGTTAGAGTGACCTTGTTGCAATGATGACAGACGCCTCGCCCAATGATTCACCGTGCTTTTGTTCACTATCAAGTCTCCGTAGACATTCTGAAAGCACCTATGAATATCTCCGACACACTGCTTTTCACCAGAAGAAACTAAATGAAGGCATTTTCCTTGGAAAGCATCTCCGTTACAGATGCCATTTTGAAATCTCCATGTAGCGCCGCCACCTGCCGGAACTTCATGAAACTTCAAGGGATGAGGCAGGAACATTCCGCGATATCCCACAACAAATTCTTTATTTTTTTTCAACCTAAATTTGGCAAGATAAATGTATTGTGTTACTTATTGAACGCCACTCATACCTCCCCAGAAACTGTCCACAGGTTAGCAGCACAACAGAACCACACAACTAGTGGAGTCGTCAATGATTAACCACCCCACGAAAGTGCCGGAGACCTAGATGGTCACACACACACACATCACTGATCGCTACTGACTGCCTTGATCGGTAGTAAAGAAGATGGAAGAAACTGCTACATAGGCCTTGTCTCCCACGAATGTGTTCTCCCATATATTAAAAACCTTGGAGATTTTAGAAGGCTCCAGCAGAAAAATAAGCTGCAAGTGGAAACCCATATAAAAATCTTTCATCCTTCGAGGCAACAGAGCATCACATTCATAAGAGGTAAAGATTTTCTACGAGCCAGCTTACTCCATCTTCTCCTCTGGTGATCGTGGCAATCAGTCACAGTTACTGAAAAACAACAGTGGGAGACGTTCCGCCAATGATGCTTCAGTAAACAGAGTCACGTTTCCTGCGAAAGGAGTGGACTAGCGTGAGGCGCTGTCTCCTATAACTTCGACGCCCTTTACAATGTTTTAAATGTTGCACTGACGATTCTTAGACACCCTCTAAATCTTAGGTTATAGTCAAAAATATTTATTCCGCACTTTGGATGGAATTTTTAGAAGCATTTGTAACACACTTTGAATCGAAGATCCATAAATTCTCACTTTCCGAAAGTAAGTGATATTAGCTGTAAAAGGGGCTGCTTGTACCGTCTTTCATTTGTAATAATTAGTTTATCCTGGAGTTAGTGCAGAGTCCTACATTTCTGTTATTTTACTATATTTCTACCTTATGCTTGGAGAAATAATTCATAGGGAGCAAACTGCTTCGTTTTGTGTTTCAGATTAGCAACCTTATATTCTTTCTTGCGCACTTGGGCCAGTAACAACCAGAGCAGATTATTTTCTTTTCTGTTTAGAGTTCTTGGAATTTTCCTTTGTCTCCTGTTCTAACACTCCCTGTGACCTAATGTTCTCTAGAGCAACATATTCCCGCATTTTTTGCATCATGCGATTGGCCAAGCACGTACCGTGCAAAGTCGTACAAATTTTACATTGAATTACTAATTAAACATTTGTCCGATAAAAAGGCGTAGTCCTTACGTACAAATTATACCTACCGATTTCCGTCACATTCAGATGATTCCATTCCGGCACATCCTTATTTATTCATTTTCTTTTTCTTAGAACGTACTTCGTTATGCGCGAAGCAGAAAGCCGTCATTTGCGTATTTTCTGGGCCAGTAGGTAATGTTGAAGGAAGCGTAGAATGAGAAACTCGCCGGAATAACTGCGTGCAGCCGCCAATATATTATGCATGTTACCACCAAGCCAGCAGTTCGTTCACAGCACTGGAAAGCAGCGAGCATATACTAACCTACTGGCGGCTATATAAAAATTACGACCCGGACTGGGCCACAGTAGCAAAACAGAACTCTTGCAGGACGAGGCAAGACATTTCTTTATTGCTAAGCGATTGATTTGTTGTAGCTACCGCGGCTGGAAACAGTGCGTCGGAAAAAACAACTGGGCACCGGCCGCCTGGGGTGGCCGTGCGGTTCTAGGCGCTACAGTAAGGAACCGCACGACCGCTACGGTCACAGGTTCGAATCCTGCCTCGGGCATGGATGTGTGTGATGTCCTTAGGTTAGTTAGGTTTAAGTAGTTCTAAGTTCTAGTGGACTGATGACCTCAGAAGTTAAGTCCCATAGTGCTCAGAGGAATTTGAATTTGAACTGGGCCGCTAACGACTATCAATAGCCCTTATTTCGATCATTGAGATGAGCAGTTCAGCACTGTCGATAGAGACGAGAGGGTCACGCCAGCAAATCGACATGAGACTGTAGGCAGCTACCTACCTCCTGGACCACTCTAGCAGCGGCCAGACTCCAACTCTGGATGGCATCAAGTTGAGAACCGGGCAGTTCTATGCTGGAGCTGGCACTTAGCTGCCACAAGCATCCACTTGCTGGGCGCAGTCCTACCAAGGGAGAGTCTCATCCCCTGTAAGCAACTTGGCCGTCCTCCCCACCACGGGCACCAACCGTGAGCTTTTGGAGTCAGCATTCGTGGGCCCCAGCCTAACAGCGCTGCAACTATCAGCACACTACTGGCATATGCCTAGGTGTCAAGCTCAGTCACTTGCTGGTCGGTATTCTACCACTTGAAAGTGCTGTAAGCAGATAGGCTTCCTTCAGCACCGCTGGCTCCGCCCAAGAGCGGTGTGTCCTGCTAACAGGACCGCATGACGCTGCGTAAGTTTCTGGAGTCAGCATTCGTGGGTGACAGCATCACAGTACGGTAGCCGTCACGGTGCCACTTCCACATGCTTTCCTCATCACGTGCCGCAAAGGGGCATCGTCCCTGCGTCCACCGATATACTACAAAATAGCTCAAAAGGCTCCGAGCACTATAGGACTTAACATCTGAAGTCATCAGTCCCCTAGAACTTAGAACTACCTAAACCTAACTAACCTAAGGACATCACACACATCCATGCCCGAGGCAGGATTCGAACCTGCGAGCGTAGCAGTCGCGCGGTTTCAGACTCAAACGCCTAGAACCGCTCGGCCACCGCGGCCGGCCATATACTAATAGTGTAGTCGGATTAGTATTAATAAAACGATTTGACTGTTGACACGTTTCGTCTAATGTAACTACAGCCTGCTCCACCAGCCTCACTACACGAGCCAACCCCATACGGAACTGCTCCTCCACTTTAGGTGCACCTCATCTGGTGACAGAAGTGCAATAAGAAAAAGGTGACTTTACTACTGTAAGGCGGCAGTTACGTCGAGATATGGATTGCATTTTCTTGTATCATGGAGAGTCAACGGGTCGCTGGCCATACTTTTATTTGGTTTCGATATTTTTTTACTGATAGACTAGAGCTGGCACGACGCCAGAATAGTAGGAAACATTTATTAGTTTGCGCAATTAGCATCTGTGTTCAGCAACGAATATGATTTTTCGCAGTTGCTTGACTTAAAGGAACAGACACTGTGCATTCAAAAGAATATGATTTTGTCTTGTAGTTTGCGTTTGGTTTATGTAACTGATAAAAGCATATCACCTCGTGGATAGTACTGCTGACCGTTTGGAGCGCGGGTTACGAACCCGCAAGGGGCTACTACGGAGGACATACTGAAAATTGTAAAAGACATACTAGTTAGGATTCAAGTGGACAATGTACAGTTGTCTAAAGGACAAGCACTTCAGCCTAGGGAGAAGGAAATAGCTTTCTACAAGTGGCCGGAGTACGGAATGGATTTGTGGCGGACGGAATGATTGGGATGAAAAGAAGCAGAAAGGAGGGGCGCAGGCCTGGTCTAGTTTACCTGTTCCTGTATTAACTTCGTTTGTCGTTGATGTAGTTCGACCCGTCAACTCTGTAAAGAGTTGGCCAGCAATTGACGCTTGGTGCGACAGTCTCATGAGTGAGAAAATTAAGATAACTGGTGAAGCTTTTAATTAAGTGCATAGTTGGTTCAATGTGCAGAATCGTATGCACCGAGTAGTAACATTGTCGGTGCTAAGTGGAGTAAAGTAGAAGTATCAGCTGCGATATTATGTGGAATTTCAAAGTCTAAAGTAGCTATAGTACCGGAAGCAGTAAATTTCAGCTGTTCCAAATGGAAAAAGTGATTACATACCAACTTGAGTGCTTTAAGTGCGGCAGTATCTATTCTACTGAGGCATTATGGATGTTGTTATGAGATCACGGAGCTTGGGCAAGATGTGCGGGAAGATGCATATGCCGGTGATTTTTGGGTAGTGCAGAGTGAAAATGTAGATGATGATGTTATTGCAGATAACGCGGAGAACGCAAAAGAAGCTGCTGTTATTGATTGACAGAGGTGCTGGATGTACTCCTGAGGGATAACGTGCCATATTCTGTTCATATGTTGCACTAAATCGTCAAAATTCCAAGTTGGGTTGGTGCGTCCGGCTCACAATGCCCCGTTCTAGCCATTTTTTTTCCATTAGACCGTCAAAATCATAAGCTGGTTGCAGCGCCCTGCCAATAATGCCCTAAATATACTCAGTCTTGGAGAGATTCGGCGAGCTTAGAGATTTTGATAGTCTTGCGCGCCAATTTAAAGGAATTTGTCACGATATGCTTCAGGACGACATCCAACAGCATTACCAATCAGTATCAAGCTGAATAACTTCTTGCATGTGGACAAGAGGTGGAACAACGCTTTATTGACTTGCTCGATTTGTGAAGCTCTTTCTCGTGAATAGGTTATGCAATTTTTCTGAAACATTAACCATTTATCGGTGTGTAAATGTGCATCACATTTACCGATCACCGTCCTATTCGGATAATTCCCTCATGGTGTCGTCAGGGGGACGCGGTGAAACTTAGTGGAGACTGCTGAGAATTTCGTTCCTGAGGTTCGCAATGTTGCAGTAGTGCGAGCACTGGTTCACAGCCGGCCGCGGTGGTCTAGCGGTTCTAGGCGCTCGGTCCGGAACCGCGCGATTGCTACGGTCGCAGGTTCGAATCCTGCCTCGGGCATGGATATGTGTGATGTTCTTAGGTTAGTTAGGTTTAAGTAGTTCTAAGGGACTGATGACCACAGATGTTAAGTCCCATAGTGCTCAGAGCCATTTGAACCATTTGAATTGGTTCACAGCCTTCAGAGCAATCTGCTGAAGTGTGCTGAGATCTGTTTACAACATAGTCGCAGTGTGGTGTCCTGTACGTGATTGAAGTTGGTGAACAGTACGACACAAAACATAAATTAAAATTTCTGTCTAAATATCATGTCAATTGAACCTTCGGCGACCCATGATAAAACTTGAAGGAACAGATTTCCAGCAAGAATAATCTGTCGATTGCTGTGGAAAATGTTGAGGAACAAATCGATTTAACTATGAACAAAACGTTAAGACTTAATTGGTATGATAGTGGCATTAGTCAACAGGAAGTTGATTTGGTTGAGCAAGGGTAGCAGAAAGCGGAGCACTTCGAGCGGACTTTAGCCTGTGATTGACATTGCTTGAGAGATAAGTGGGACTACCTGTCGATGTAATGTTAGTGGTAGTACAGTATGTGGTCACGTGTGAGGGTAGATTTGGAGATATGTTTTTTAGCAAAGCTTAAAGAGAGCGTTCGTCGTATGGACAAAGCTAGATTAAAAACTACCAGGCAGACAAAATGATACGTCGAGCTTAAAAGCTTATCAGAAGCAGTTAAAGTGATGTATACATGATGATTTGTTAATAGAAATGTATAGTGGTCAGAAACGGATTCCATAATATTTCAGACAATGCAAAACGCTATTGCGTATTTCATGAGCTCCATGCTTGTGCAACTCGAGAAGGGATGCCATGCTTGTATGGCTAAGCGTAAGGTGGAATGGCAGCCGTAAGACATGCTGTAAAAATCTCCATGAGGAACTCTTTGAGATCAGAGGCCGAGAACAAAAAATGGTTCAAATGGCTCTGAGCACTATGGGACTTAACTTATGAGGTCATCAGTCCCCTAGAACTTAGAACTACTTAAACCTAACTAACCTAAGGACATCACAAACATCCACGCCCGAGGCAGGATTCGAACCTGCGACCTAGCGGTCGCGCGGTTCCAGACTGTAGCGCCTAGAACCGCTCGGCCACCCCGGCCGGAGGCCGAGAACAGAAGGTGTAGTCCACCACTGTAGAAGGAAGCCTTGGTATTGTCGTTGAGTATAAATAAATGTGTACCAGAAGTGCTAAATCTGTAGACTAAGGTCGCAGACTCTAAACCTTGTGGTTCAAGTCACCTACTAACTAAAAGAAAATTATTATTGTTGTACATTGTTGTCCACGTATGTTAAGTTCTGTTGCAAACTGCTCTAGGGTAGGGTCTGTGTCCTCCAAAGAGGGGAGGTAATGTAACTAAGCCACTATTTTCAGGTCATTACTGCATAAATTGACAGTTCAGTCCCAGCAGTAGAAGACGGATAGTAACGTGTCAGAATGCTGGTTACAGCATCGGAGCTGGTTAGAAAGCTTGGGGCACATTAGACAAAGCACCGAAATGTTGAAACCATAGCAATAAAACGGAGCTCTTACATTTATGAATTTCCAAGCAAATGAATCGCTGTTACGAGCACTCCTGAAAGCAGCACTTGGGCACAAAACGTGAGCGATGTGTGACCATTAATTGGAGCAAGACGGCGAGCAGCCCAGCCATGCCTACAGAGACGACAGGGCTATTTCGATCGACCATGTGGCGTGAGACGGCAAAATCACTAGTTTCGTGATTCCTCTGCCACACCAATTTGTAATGGTTCTTCTCCGGAGACTGGCTGCCACCAAGCCCTTTCCAGCAACGTCCAGACTTCTGCCCTAGAGGACAGCTGAACGAGACCAGGTAGTACAGCCGCCCGTTTCTCTCTTCTGTTGCGGGCGTCTAGGCACCAAGCTACGTCACTCGCAGAGGAGAGTTCCGCTAGGGGTTTGCACCCCTTGAAAGCAACTTCGCAATCATCAGCACCAACGGTTCCGAACGTAAGCGACTGCGTCCCGCCTCTGCGTAAGCTACTGGAGTCAGCAGTCGTGGCTGCCAACGTCAAGGCACAGCAGCCGTAAGAACGCCACTGACATGCATCGTCCTTACCAACTGGCTCCAGCAAGGTGCTACCAATGCCGATGAATGACTGTCAATAAAATGTCGATGCTGTCTATCTAAGCTACCAATGACCTACTCCCACGAACTCGGCACACGGACACGCGACAGTCACGCACAGAAGCCCCGCATTGCTACGATTGATTCGTCTGTTACAGATGCCATCAATTTCTCTGTAATTGGTGATATCTGCCGGGCGTTTCTAAGTTTTGGAGTCAGACGTCAAGAGTGCACAGACCACGTGATGTGGAAGAACTGTTGTAAGAAGCAAAATGTTCACTGACATGTCCTGCCGAAGACACGTGTCATTTTTTATTGGTAATGACTCTGGGAGGCGGCACTCTGTGGTGTGTGTATGTATTGTGTGCCTTCAATAATCTTGTCATCTGATACACATGAAGCAAATGGCCTTAGAAAAATTTTAGTTCCTAGTTCACTTCTAAAATACTTTTCCCTGCTTAAGGAAACGCGTTGTTAAAGTTTCCTTGTTGCAAATCGTTGTATCAGTTTCTTGGAGTAAGTGGTATGACGAATAACGGATTAGTAGTCTGTGGTACTTATTTGAAACCCCATCGCCTCAGGGCAAGGAATAAGGTGCTGGGAAGCGTCTGAGAACATTTTGCCCGAAAAGGAAGTTTCCACTTGACATGATCAGTCAATCCTAAACTCTTGTTGCAATGTCTGAAATATTTTGTATGATACTCAGTCGAAGAAAATATATTAATTCGACCCCTACCAAGGACTGTTAAACCGAAACCACTATGTGACTACAGGCTGATAAGCATATATACCTGCAACATACAGTGTCAAGAAGTATTGGTTTTCATGACCATATGACCAACTACTTTTAAACATGTAACAACCGCGATAAATATCAACAATATTTTTGAAAACACCACACACTTCCGCTTTAATTAAATTACTGACGACGTCCGATGAAGTGGGCAAGCAGGAAGTGACCATTTTAACACGTCAGCGATGCTTTTTATTTTCATGATTTCAAAATTTAATCATGAGAATGGACTAATTGAATTTCTCAAGCAGTGAAACACCCTGTTGGGTTGTAATACCTGCCTGACATCGTACCTATACGTCACAAAAGTCCTGTAAGTGTATGAACGTCAGCAAACTGCAAAACCTGTTGTATGTACTGTTATTTGCATTTCATATTGTTCTCGTTACGTTGTATTTGTTTGTAGGTGGTTGAAAATGGTACTATGCCGAAAATGCGATAGAAAAATCACTTACACCTAAAGCAAGATGATATAATTCTTAAAAAAAGAAGAAAACTCTTTATCGGCAGCGGCCCTAAAAACAGGAATAAAAAGTTGCATATGGATCTTACAAGTCGTTATGGAAATACACTATGTGATCAAAAGTTTGCGGACACTCCCAAAAGCATGCGCTTTTCATATTAGGTGCATTTTGCTGCCACATACTGCCAGGTACTCCATATCAGTGACCTCAGTAGTCATTAGAAATCGTGACAGAGCAGAATGGGGCGTTCCACGGAACACACGGACTCCGAACGTGGTCAGGTGATTGGGTGTCACTTGTGTCATACGTCCGTACGCGTGATTTCCACACCCCTAAACATCCCAAGATCCACTGTTTCCGATGTGATAGTGAAGTGGAAACGTGAAGGGACATGTACAGCACAAAAGCGTACAGGCCGACCTCGTCTGTTAACTGACAGAGACTGCCGACAGTTGAAGAGGGTCGTAATGCGTAATTGGCAGACATCTACCAGACCATCACACAGGAATTCCAAACTGCATCGGGATGCACTGAAAGTACTATGATAGTTAGCATGGAGATGAGAAAACTAGGATTTCATGGTCGAGCGGCTCCGCATAAGCCGCACATCACGCGTGTGATTGCCAAACGACTCCTCGCTTTGTGTAAGGAGTATAAACATTGGACGATTGAACAGTGGAAAAACGTTGTGTGGAGTGACAAATCACGGTACACAATGTGGCGATCCGATGGATGGCTGGGTGTAGGTATGACGAATGCCCGGCGAACGTCATCTTCCAGTGTGTGTAGTGCCAAAAAACAAATTCGGAGGCGATGGTAGTATTGTATGGTCGTGTTTTTCATGGAGGGGGCTTGCACCACTTGTTTGGCGTGGCACTATCATAGTACAGGCCCACTTTGATATTTTAAGCATCTTCTTGTTTCCCACTGTTGAAGAGCAATTCGGGGATGTCGACTGCATCTTTCAACACGATCGAGCACTTGTTCAAAATGCGCGGCGTGTGGCGGAGTGATTGTACGACAATTACATCCGTGTAATGGACTAGCGTGCACAGAGTCCTGACCTGAATGCTATCGAACACCTTTGCGATGTTTTGGAACGCCGACATCGTGCCAGGCCTCACGGACTGACATCAATACCTCTCCTCAATGCAGCACTCCATGAAGAATGGGCTGCCATTCCCCAAGAAAACTTGCAGCACCTGATTGAACGTATGCCTGCGAGGGTGGAAGCTGTCATCAAAGCTAAGGGTGGGCCAATACAGTACTGATTTCAAGTATTACCGAAGGAGGACGCCAAATTAGTAAGTCATTTTCAGCCAGGTGTCCGGTACTTTTGATTAGATAGTGCACGTCCTCTCAAGAACTCTGCAAAATTCGATCTTCAGTTACTTTCCTTACCCCCTGTATAATAATAATGCTGGATGTTTTCAAATGGTTCAAATGGCCCTGAACACTATGAGACCTAACTGCTGAGGTCATCAGTCCCCTAGAACTTAGGACTACTTAAACCTAAATGACCTAAGGACTTCACACACATCCATGCCCCTGGCAGAATTCGAACCTGCGACCGTAGCGGTCGCGCGGTTCCAGACTGAAGCGCCTAGAACCGCTCGGCCACACTGGCCGGCTGCTGGATGTTTTCAAATGGTTCAAATGGCCCTGAACACTATGAGACTTAGCTGCTGCGGTCATCAGTCCCCTAGAACTTAGGACTACTTAAACCTAAATGACCTAAGGACTTCACACACATCCATGCCCGAGGCAGGATTCGAACCTGTGACCGTAGCGGTCGTGATCTTCCAGAGTGTAGCACCTAGAGCCGCTCGGCCACTCCGGCCGGTGCTGGATATGTATCACATTCTCATACTATCACTTATATACATACGACTTACAGCTGTGTTACGGCACAAAATAGCAAAGCGGTAAAAATTATCAGAAAATCTTATTAAAACTCATTCACATCACCACAGGCAGATTCGAGTCATGCGAGAGAGAATCGGATGCAGCAAACGAAACATTAAGTCCGAAGTGGGTCAGTTCGACGACACATTACGGCACCATCTGCTGGGTGGGGATACGCATTCAGCAGACAGGAGTCTGTGACAGAAAACCAAGGGAAGCGAGAGTAGCATATTCGTTAACTCTCAAAACATGTTGCAAATAACTATCTTTTACACAAGAGCACACAGCGAAGAACTGATACGGCAGTCAACAGCCTGTTAAGTGAATGTAACAGAATAGGGAGAACATAAGTGGTCTCTACGAATTGAGTCTCACGTCAAAGCCTCACGCCAGCTTCCATTAAATATTCCAGGTCTCCAACACTTGTCATGAGTTGATCATTGGGATTGATGCATTCAATTCCAAGATACGATACTGTACTGAAATAAATTTTTAGATGGTCTTTACCTGATGAACTTCATTCTGCTCACTGTCCTCTATTTACTGATAAAACAACTGCCTTCCGACAACACCACATAGCAGGGTGCTGCCAATACCGGACTTGGACACGAAAGTCAGCAGCACGGCCTCTTCGGGTCCACATTCCTGTTCAATGCTCAGGTACCTCCAGGTGCTGACACCTACCAAGGGTAGTGAGGAGATCAACCGACAATACTATTATCGATACAAGATACATCTCAAATGGATCATCAAGGGTCATCGTAGAACAGGGACCGAGTGCTCTCCTGCAGCCGGCCAGGGTAAAATTCGCTTGCGGGCGCTGATAACCTCGTTGTTGTGCGCCCTAAAACACTAATCATCTGGGTAAAATTCATGATGGGCAACCGCCGCGCCTGCTCGTCGGCAGTCCGCCGCAGCACCAGGGTCGCTGACATCACCTCCTATGAAATTTGAATTAATTTAATACACTCAGCTGCTGTCGGGCGTTGGTATATAGCAACGGGGACAGGTGAAAATGTGTGCCCCGACCGGGACTCGAACCCATGATCTCCTGCTTACATGGCACACGCTCTATCCATCTGAGCCGCCGAGGGCACAGATGATATTGCGACTGCGGGGACTATCTCGCGCACGGCTCCCGCGAGACCCACATTCTCACCTAGAATGTCTACACACTACATTCGTAGTGTCCCAACGCAACACACTCATTACTAGTGGAAGACATTCTTACCAAGTCGCGTAAGAGTTCGATGAATATGTGTGCATCCGAACTGAAGAAGAATGTCATGACCGGTATTGCCAGAACTATGTACTTATTTGGATATGGTGTCTGTTCTTTCGGACACCTTACCCATATAAGTATATCACCTCCTATGTGTTCAGACAGATTACTCGATGGACGTCAGCTAAAATCCAACATGTAGCTGAATGAGTGACAACAGTGGCTGCTGCGGAACAACGACGACTTGTAAACAATGAGAATAAAGGATTGAACTCCAACAATGTTTCACTAGCGTTGTTGACGCTTCACAGCTTCACAACAACTATTCAGTCTTCACGCAGAGGCGTCCCTGCTCGGCCTTCTGTAGCTGAATCAAAGTGACAGCCTTCGTCACACGGTTTCTGCATTACCTTGTGTGGGTAATGGTCCATAAACGCTGGATCTTAAGAGAAGGCCTGAGAAATAAAATAGGATCAGTAATGAACTCGACTTTATTTCTAAATTATGATGAACAAAGTTTCACAGTATGTAGAAAATCTATTTCTTCACGACTGACAAATCAATTCTTTTGAATCAACTAAAATAAAGCAAAATACTTCCATCAAACAACCCTTTCCAATCTTTACTAACGTGATGTAGCTCAAAATGGAACAAACGATACACTCTAGACACTTCAGGCGAGACAGAAATGCTTGTATAAGATAAGTGGGCATCACCGTGTTTTGTAACCACGTTTTCATCCTGTCTACATCTACATCTACATTATACTCCGCAAGCCACCCAACGGTGTGTGGCGGAGGGCACTTTACGTGCCACTGTCATTACCTCGCTTTTCTGTTCCAGTCGCGTATGGTTCGCGGGAAGAACGACTGTCTGAAAGCCTCCGTGCGCGCTCGAATCTCTCTAATTTTACATTCGTGATCTCCTCGGGAGGTATAAGCAGGGGGAAGCAATATATTCGATACCTCATCCAGAAACGCACCCTCTCGAAACCTGGCGAGCCAGCTACACCGCGATGCAGAGGGCCTCTCTTGCAGAGTCTGCAGGTAAGGTGGATGCAATCGATCAGACTATGAATATTCCACACATTATGTTTTATTCACCGTTTTATTAGTCACCCGTTTTGCCAAAACCTCTAAATAGTTGACATGCTTCGTTAACTGCAAGAAAACATCTGGTATTTTCAGTTACACCTCTGCATTACGCAACACCTTTCTCCGTTTCATCCATACGATTCTCGAACAAAATGGCCGGTGACTACGTGTGACCTAAAAACAATATTTCTCGTCGGTGGAGCTTCCGATTTAGCGTATACTAATGTTTTCCATCTATTCAAGAACGAGGCAATACTTCCGTCATATTATGAACACTATCCCACTCACACTTAAGTATTTCTCTTTGTTTTACTGCCATCTCCTTACTTTACACTGTTTTTTTTTTTCACTGGTCCCCGGAAAAGTCAATTTTCAGGTTTGATTCAAACTGAACTACTGCTACGCAATTTCCTTTAAAATATCATCACTCTAATTCGTCAGGAAAGTTATATTTTCGGAAAAATAAATTAACGTAAGTCAGATTAACATTACTTCAGTACTTCATTTTCTTTCCTGTAACTATCAGTATTACTTCTACTACTGTGCAAATATACGTTTGTCTGCTTCGAGATAAGAGGCATTCAGAAAGCCCTAACAATACAAAATATAATGAATAAACCAGTACAGTTCCCACAAATAACGCGATCTCTATGCGCTTGTACTTTTTCTCTTTAAACACCTTACTCACCGTCCACATTGCCCTCGTGTCCAGCCACTAATTCGCTGATAGTAAACAAAATTGTGATTTTGTTCATTGTACTATACGGCAGATAACTGAACTGATGGAATTATGGAGTTAAGTGTGGAGTTAGCTCATACCTTCCAGTCGCTTCATGGACAATCATCGTATCATCTGCAACAGTCACTCACTTGGAATGAAATGAAACAACAGTTGCTGGCGTAATGAAAGGCGCTTGTATTCAGGCAATTTTTAACCTGCTATTCGATTACAGATTTTAGAACGATGTTCAGAGAGTGTATCCGATTTACGAGCGGTCTTCAAGCAGTGAAATACATATGCGATCCCACGTTGAAACATACTGTGCAAGGTGAGTGGCGCATTGTCAGAAGAGAGTGCATGTTCTGGGTTCGTTGGAAGTACATTTCTGCTGTGGTCTGGTTAACAGGTACATCACTGTGACACTAACTGTTTCCCCGCAATGAATAAATTTGTCATCAAGGGAAGCCATGCGTTAGTGATGGCCGGCCGCGGTGGTCTAGCGGTTCTGGCGCTGCAGTCCGGAACCGCGGGACTGCTACGGTCGCAGGTTCGAATCCTGCCTCGGGCATGGATGTGTGTGATGTCCTTAGGTTAGTTAGGTTTAAGTAGTTCTAAGTTCTAGGGGACTTATGACCTAAGATGTTGAGTCCCATAGAGCTCAGAGCCATTTGAACCGTTAGTGATGGACGGCAACCGGACGATCCACATACACTATCACAAAAGTTAGCGTCTTCAGAGACGCTGTGGAATTCGTCTGTCTTTACAATTACGGGGTCATTGTAGGTAATTGTTTTAAGTTCTGTCTTGAGGAAACTATCTCACGCTTATAGTCAGTAGTCAGTGTGATCGTTTACAGATTGTCCTTTCTGCGTCCACCCCAGTAACCAGCTCGGCATCAGTGGTAGCTTTTTAGGTACTCACAGATGTTCAAATGGTGGCCTTTGTGGTTAACGAATATCGGTTCCTTATCCTCCACGTAAGTTTTGGCAGGAACCAATATCTGCTAGATTCCAGTACACGCTTATGGAACGATAAGAAAGTTTTTGGAATCAAGTTCCACTTAAATAGAGCTCGAAACATATTACATGTATAATATAGATTTAGAAGATAAGGAAATTAATTAGATATTGCAAAAAAGTGGTGCAGAGAAGATGTTGAACAGACCTCTATATTTTTTTGAGACGCCAAATTTCGGAAGACGTGTACGGTAAGTCGTTTAGCGTTCTAACGAAATTTTATAGTTATTCACCTAAAATGGACCTAATAAAAGACCAGAATCCTTTTATTTGATTTATCCGATGCCGAAAAAGAAAATAATTGGGATATGCTATATTCTACATCTAAAATATCTTTTAATTACTTGATGCAAAATGACTTCGGAGTTCACTTGCAAGATCTACTGTAGGCTGTTTTAATATTGTGCCAGAGAGTGATGATTTGCTTTCCAACAGACTGTATTCTTTACCGTAACAGTGCACAAATTCCGTCTGTGTAGCCAAAAGAACGCCTATCTCCTAAATTCCCACTTTTCATGAATTATACTGCAAATACGGAGGTATTACCAGTTTTAATGTCGTACGAAACGTGTGTTAATGACTTCATCTTTCATTCGTATGCAACGTCATATATCATATACAGGGTGATTCTTATTAACATTTAAATATCTCCGAAGTGACGTAAACGATACTGAGACAAGTAAATTAACATAGGCCACATAGGTCCGCAAATGTCAGGAAATACCCCTTAAGTGGATGACGTGCGCCGCTGTTTTGCGGCGGTGGACCCTTTCGGTCCGTCATATCTGGTCATCCCAAGCCAACTAATTTCGTCATTGTGGCTCCGGGGGGTATGTGTGCAACTTCAGCACGTGGATATCAGGGTTCGAGTCTTGGGTCTGGTCGGGATTGTTTTCTTTTGCACCGCTTCAGACAGTTACGTATTTATATTGAGCTGTCTTTTGGCACTGCTGGTTAGTTTGTCACTACAATATAACAAAAATGTACCGTATTCCGTCACAAGGAAATAATTGTTGGCTTCGGAACTGCGCCGCTACCAGTAAATCACCTGTGTGTTCCTTACCAAAAAATCTGTAAACAAAAAAGGAAGATAAAAAGGAAAATCATAAAATTATAACAGCTTTAGCATTGTTAAAGTGATAGTTTGTAACTTCAACGCTTACAGTCGATCACATTTACAAAAGGTGTTCGAACACAGAGTAGCTTAGTGCACACATGTAAAGCACTGCCCCTACAGGCGAGGGTATGATCGACAAGCCGAACTCCTGCACGTGCGACAAACTACGTTACCTGGTGACGTCACATGTCCAACACTTTTATTCACTTTTGGGGTCCTTCCCGACAAGTTTGCCAATGTACCTTATACTAAATTACTTGTCTCAGCACCATCTACATCGCATCGCGGTTTTAAGCGTCAATGTGAATCACCCGGTGAAGGAATTCTGCCTTGATTCTTCGTGCCGATGTTGTCTGCAGTCAAGACATATTAAAACATTTCTTCTGCAACTTGATAGGTCTGAGTTTCCCAAAACTAATGAACGTTAATTAGTTTTCTAGGTGTGTTTCTTAGAACGATACTTCCATTCAGACCCATACGTAATGAGTGAAGTTTTCGATGAGACTGAATATGTAGTGGCTACCACAATTCGAGCAGCTGAAAGTGTGTCACATGTTCACAAATTGCATAGAGTGCTTGAGAACACGTACACAGGAACTCTATGATCCGCAATTTTTCGCGTCACGGAAGCAAGTTAGTAAGGGACAGTTAGGAATTTCATCTCGATGCTTTGAGTATCTTATAACGGAGTGACTAGTTATATTTTACTAATGCTGCGTTACTTTGTTTGTAGCGCGCTCGTCGGCTATTCTGCAAACTTCCAGCAGGTCTCCCAGGGAACAATGCGGGGCAACTTTAGCAGCGCACGGGTTGACGCGTGTGGTGACCGCCCCCACGCGGCAATTACTTAACGCCCCGTGACCTCTTTCAGCAGCGACCTCAGCGTGGGCGCTCAGTCCCAGCAAGACCACCCACACCCCGTTCCAAAATCTGACTGCTGGTGTGAACTGAGTTGGACGCGTGGGCGTTCTGGCCTCGCAGTCCATTCACGTGATCGTAAAAAGATGAGCAAAAGTGGCCTCGCTTCGTCACCCTGTCTTTAAATAGTCCCTTCATATTTATAAGCCTGCAGACTAGAAATAGTACTGAACGGAAACTGATATTTCCTTGAAAATATGTGAAGTGTATAGAAAGCTACTTCCCCGAGGAATTTCTGTGGTTTACAGTGAACGCCTAACTAATTTTTTCGTGACGGGGCCACGTACTGATTTCAGTCACTTACATTTGTGTAATGCTAGAAACGACTAGTCAACGCGCCAGAGGATGGCGAAAAACGTCGTTTCGACCGATTAACGCGGCAGATATGATATAGCTTTCAAAATGATATTGATGGAATTCGTACCTGTGATCTATGGAACAATTATGAGAACCAAATTAATGCAGTTACATATCTCTAAGTACTCTAGTGGTCTACATTCGATTATACTTGTAACTACAGAAATGTTTATTCTTATTGTTATTTTTTGTACGTGAAGGTGACGAAACTTGCTTGTAATTGTCTCGAAACAAAAGTCGTACAACTTATTCTTCGAAGAGTGAAGCTATAAAGTAAAATAAAGTAAATAACTGGCCACATTAGTACCTAAAGACTCAAATATCACCATCTAAAGAGATTTTCACCGCGGTAGGAAAGAATTATGTTGATTAAAATACCAGATTTTACGTTTCTGAATAGTTTGTTGTATCATTCTTTGATTAGCACTGCTTTGATTTGCACTGCTTAAAAGAAATGGATCGTTTAGTATGACACTGGAGGATAGAAACTTTCCTGACATGTGTAAATTTGTGCGAAAATTAAAATTCGAGTAAACTTTAGTGTTATTAATAACTGAAAAAGAGAACAGCTGACGAGATTGAAGCTTGTAATTGATTTACAAATTCCCGAGAAACTACACATCTACAAAGTTGTTTTCGTTTCACCTCATTGAACTTGAGCATCCACCTTGTATCTCACAGAACAATGAACTTTAACATAATTACTGCTAGCAAATGACACCATCGTGACGCACTGGTCGTCACTGGTTGGACTAAAATTTTATCGTAGTATCACCACAAGGACGTTTTAATCCAGCAATGAAAGCCACTAGGGATGTTGTTGTTATTCAGAAAGTGACTATGGCGACTATTCCTAATACGAATTTTACGTTTAATACAGCTTGGTACAATAACTTGGACGCTTGCCACGTAGCTTATTTCAGGTTTGATCTAGTACTATAAATTATTATCTTCTACAATTATTAATCTGTCTAATCTTACAATAATGATATCAAAGTCTGATAACGTTCATGAAGGTTATACATTCAAGAGGGCAATGTAAGATATAGCTTTTTCTGCATGACAGGTTTCAACCTTCGAAAATATAAGTGACAGCATTTAACAGCAATGTCATCTCTTCTGTAATTAGTCTCCACTGAAAGTGAGATGAAAGTGTAACATGCCATGACTACATTTATACAGTGAAAGCAAATCACTGCCCAGCATTATTAATCCATCGCTCTTAGATGTGTATTACCACTACTACTAATACTACTACTACTACCACTACTACTACTGTTAATTTTGTTGGATACAGAAAGATACTAGGATAAAGACGTTCTCATTTCCTGCAACGTAATTTAGTTCAATAACAGTCCCAAAATAAAATTTAGTCAGTAACAAATACTGGAATATAAATTAAAAGCAAAATATTAAAACTACGTGATGTGAAACACAGAACAATTCGAGCAGTATTAGTTAAGTGTTACCTTTTAATCATGTGAATACCGACAAATCTTGCTATTTCCACAAGCTGCAACATGGTCACGATATGAACGGTGATCCAGAAAGTGGAGAATAAATTTCTCTCATTTCAGTCTATGACCACAAAATTGTTGGGTCCTTAGACTATCAGTTTCCGTCACTGATGACCATCTTCAAATCTGTTTTAAAACATACCTTCATTGTAATAGTACATGTTTTATAGCAGATCACGATGGTCATCACCGAACGAAATACTCTATGCGTCTAACAATTTTTTGATCATAACGGAAATAAAAGGGGTCTCCTCTAAATATTACTATTTTCCTATGAAAATATACCAGATTGTTATTTACTTTAAACACTAAATATGTACTCCAAATTATTAACTTGTAGCTCAAACAGCAAAATCACAGCTGCCGGTTTGTTGTTGTTCAACTTTACATATTCTTTCCGAAAATTGTCAACATGTGGTACATACTTCCAATCACAAGAACATGGAACCTAGTTCTGATTCAAGCGCTCTGCCTGCATAAAACCACACTCGTGGAAATACTTCGTGCAGAAAAGCGTTCATATCTCGAATATCTTTAAACATATCTACATGTTTGTAACCACCATTCACATGCCTACTAATTTTAGTGTGAGTCTCTACGAAGGCGAGGTGTGGAAATCTCGTCGCCATCTAACAGAAGATACAAAAACAGGCTAGAAAAAAGCTACCGACTGTTTGTAAATCAAAATCTCTGTTTTAGGCAAAGTGTGTATCATCATTTACTGAACCCTGCAACCAGCCTAATTCTTATTTCCAGACTGCAGTTTATAGGAAAGACATAAAAGATACATCTCCGGACATGGGTTCCAGTTCAAAATATTGTCTACGCAGCCCCCTCTACAAGTCTTAAAAGTCTGTTAGGTGAATGTTAGAGCACCCTGTAGGAGATGTATATGGAGAGAGATTTATACGGAGATTTACAAAAACTGAAATTGACAGTCAGTGGGAGATTGAACAGGAAGACTTGTTTATTTTGCTTATTTTTATCCCATCATCTACTAGGCGACTGTATTTCGGGGATAGTCCTTGCACTCACCAACAAATTCTTAGTTTAGAATCCAGAGTTCAGGGGGATCCTGGATATAGTTCTGAGAACTTCAAGTAGTCGGTTCTTTAGTTACCTCTGATTGTTACGCTGCATCTCTGTAAATATCCTCCAGCATGGAATATGTTGTGGAGAATACTGAAACAGAAGAAACGGCAACACTCATTAAGGTAACAATAGACAAGAAAACCGTCTGCATTGGATAATATTTTCTTAAGCGTTTTACGCGTCTCTACAGGATTCAGGATCAAACGCTTCCAGAAGAACTGAAAATACTGAGTTATAAACAACAGCTCTGCAATCAGAAGCGCTGAAGTATCTTTGTAGAACCCTCCCTCTACCCCTTGCAGTAATTTAGACCTTTTCTCTGTAATGTAATGTTTCTTCACATACTTTCCCATATATTATTTAGTGTTTTAATTGTTCTTTATTCCCTTTGTTTATTAGTTTTGCAATCGGCGTTCAGTGAACCATGTACTGACCCGTTCCATGATCACTTGGCTTTGGCACATATTGTCCGACAGAACCTAATACATTATCAGACAAACAAAAATAACAAATAAAACAAACTACGGCGTTAACGAAAGTATTTGTAGTGAAACCTTCGGAATTCAAATCAAAAATATCGTGAGCCATGCGTTAGTATTTATTCTTAACACATTCGTGTGACTCAAACGGTAAGCAAGTATCAGATCGCGAATCATAATAGGGTGGTGAAATCCTTAGTCGACTCCGGTATCATTTTTCTAGCACTACATCTGTCACATCTAGTAACGATTTGTGAATGTGAAAAATTCGTAGTTTGGGTTTGCGGTTGCACTGTATACTCTGACAGGTAAGTCATTTAAGTGACCGTGGCAAGGGAATGGCATATCGGGTCTGCTAATATTGTCAAACCTTATGAAAGACTAAGGCGTTCAAACCAGAAAACCAAATTTAAACTGACGTACCATTTGCCTTTACCATTAGTGGAAAAAGAAATAAGCTTAATTTATTCAGAATTTGGTTATCAACGACATAGTGAAACTAAAAATTAAAGAAGAGTACTACATTTCAGGTGATATTACTATCTTAAATTACTGTTTAATGGCTGATTACAATAGGTCCGCAACGTGTAGAGTGACAATATGTCAGGATAGAAGAAAAATCCGGGCTCATAAGGCAGGAAGTTAAACATTTTTGCGTTGAAGCATTGTTTAAAAGAATTGAGGTATACTGGAGTAATTTCAGCAAGAAATTCAGGACCTTAGAAAGCAATGAATATTATATATAGATATTGCTGAATGGGACGCTCATTTAACAAAGGTACTTATGAAGATATAAATATCCTACTATAACTAAAAAGTGAGCCATGATACGCCTTTTCTGGCACACCAGCTCCTTGACGCGACACTATCGGTTACCCGGTTGTACTAGGATCTTTGCCCTTGTTGTGATCTCGCGGGGTTTTGGAGCTCGGGGCCGTTGGTGTTGGAATCACTACGAGGCGCACAGACCTGCTTGCGTGGACGAAAGAAGAAAACACACGGACTCTGCCAGCAGCGACACTGTGGGTCTACCTCGTAAGGCGGTCGCAAGTTTGTGGTGGACTTGCCTGATGTCAACTTCAGACACTGTTCGTCACATTGCCTTGTTGCTTATTTTCTCGGAGAGACCCATCCCTGGTGACCATCTCGAACAACGCTCTCCATCGAAGGTGTAAGTGATTGTGGTGCCTTCGTTTCGTTGAACGATTTGCGTTGCAGCCAGTGTACTTGTTGCTTGGTTGCCGTAATGTGCGTGTTGTTGAAGTGAGTAGCCGGCAGAGTGTGTAACAGCATGGAGACCAGCAGTTACTATGTCTTTATAAAAATCCGCTGGTCGGATAAATATTAGGAAGCTAATTAGTTCATTAGTTCGAAGTTTTTTTTTTTTTTTCTTTTTTTTTTGGGAAGGCGGAGACGATATCCAGAAGTTTATGTATTGTCTGTATGAGATTTTCAGTGTATTTCGATTGTCATCAAATCGACGTCCCTTGCATATTGCTGTAAAATTTGGGTCACTCCTATTGAAACCACTTACTCATTCAATTAGTAAAGGCACAAAGGCACGTACTCTGTAAAGCTAGTAATTTGTACGTAGTTCCTTTATATAAGTGAATTTATTTGAAAGCACTCACTCAGTTATTAGTAAAGCCTCGTATTCTGTAAAATGCAATCATTTGTACGTAGAATTTTACAAGCGTGCATTTATTTGAAAGCACTGAGACAGTATTAGTAATGTTTATTAGTAATTATTTGTTGTTTATTGATCTCTTAACTTATACTAATTGGTGTTTGGTTGGTGTTTGCCGTGTCTTCTGCTGTCTGTTTGTGTTACAGTTTTCTGCGAGTTGGGGCGTGTGGGAGCGGCGCCACGTCCGCTTCGGTATACGGAAGCTGTGACGTTTCGTCTAATGGGAAGGTGTTGTTTTGGACGGATGGTCTGCTGCTTCCGGGATTTTATGTTAAGTCACCTTTTGCCCAGGGCAGCCTCAAAAATGTTTCAAATGGCTCTGAGCACAATGGGACCAAACTTATGAGGTTATCAGTCCCCTAGAACTTAGAACTACTTAAACCTGACTAACCTAAGGACATCACACACATCCATGCCCGAGGCAGGATTCGAACCTGTGACCGTAGCGGTCGCGCGGTTCCAGACTGTAGCGCCTAGAACCGCTCGGCCACTCCGGCCGGCGGCAGCCTCAAGTCACTGTTTGTTTGGTAAACATTTAACGTGTTTCATCTATATTAAAAGAAATATAGGTTTTTTATTTGCTTGGGACTGGATTGTATTAAACTGTAATTTCAGGTACTGTTCGTGTTATTTGAGTTCTTAACGCACTGGTATGCTTTTCACAAACCACTTTCATATTGCAAATTATTGCTCCTTTAAATAAATTATCTGTGACACTTTTCCTTAAATCACTTTCTAATTGTAATTTATTGTTCCTTTATGTATTGAAATCTCTGTGGCTCATCTCTTTAAGTGAGAGTTCGTAATCATAACTTGCTGCCTTGCTTGAGAAACAGGTTATCTGTGATATTTTGGTATTGTCTTAAGATGGCTACGTTTTGATTGTCTATTGGCTGTTTTATAAATATTGTCTTTGAATAAATTGTTCATTTATTGATTTGGTAGTGGTATTGTTTAAGTAGTGACATTATAGGTGCGTTGACGTCCCATGCTAAGTGTACCACCCTCATCTCAACTTCCTCAGTCACGAAAAGGACAGCAAATGGTTCAGGAACTCTAATGACGAAAAGGAAAAAGTTCGAAGGCGACATTAATTAAACAAAACTATTTACTACTCATAAAACCACTCTCTGGCGACTCCTAAAGGCAACAGTGCGAATTCGAACATGTTGTACATGGAATGTGGAGACTCTTTTGGTGTAATGGCAGTCAAATTAAATTTGTACATTACACAATGCTTCTGCGAAATTCCGAGATTGAATACAAGGTTATATCTAACAAAATGGACAGGTTTGTACTACCAATCGTATTATGATTTGTTTCAATTTTCAGTTTCTAGTCCTTAACCTTTCTTTGTATGTGTTATTACTTTGGAAAACACATTTTACATTGTTCTCCGATTTATATGGTTTTGTTTTCATTTTACAGTCCAATCTTAATCACTGCAAACTTCTTTAGTCTGCAGTTGAACTGTTGTAGTATTTACTTACTGTGTAATTGATGTTAAGTGCTGAGAGCAAAGTGTTCACAGCCGTATTGTTTTTACAAAGATTATGGTCAATACATAGAGTCATAAAAATAAATAGAAACGGACTTTTAGAATAAACTAACATCTCCAAAATGGTAATTCGAAGTAAGGAAAATTGTAACTGATAACGAAGATTCAAGAAACTTACGAACTACATGCTTCCCTGATAGATGGAACGAAAGTAAAAGTTACTCCATCTGGTAAAGACGTCAGTTTAGTTGTTTATTCGACACGAATCACTCGAAGGTAAATATGAAGGGTGAAGAATTAAATTCTGTCTTAAAAAATTCTTTATTGAACCAGATCACTTCATAATTCCTACCGTCCATTGTCGAGGTTACAAACAATTAGTAAGCACTGAACTAACAGAGAAGTATAACAAGAAAGACATTAGACGTCGCTGAACCTGATTAGTTGCCCGTTAGCTGGAATGTGAAATAATAAATGGCTCCTCTTCCAGAAACAGTACATCTCAAGCTGCCAAATCTGCTTTCTACAATAATGGAGGAATAGTTAAGTCTTTCAAGCCATGCGGAGTAGCCGAGCAATCAAGAACTGGGCTGCGCATTATATAGCTGAAGTAAGTCGATACATGGAACTTAATGAAAAACATCTCTGGAAGCTTTAGGTAACGACCTGTATATAACAAGGAAGTGATGTGGATTAAAGGGAAGATAAGGGTTTAATATCGATTACGAGAGCTTTAAAGACGAAGCTTACGTACTGGCTTCCTATGAATGAGGAAGGAACTCAGCAATCTACTTTTCAAAGGAAACATTCAGCACTTGCCTCAAACGATTTAGATGTTTTGCACATACATCACAGGTGCTGTCTCCTGCATTTCGAGGGAACCAACAGCTCCATTGGCAGACTTAGGTCAATGCAGGACGTCTCAGCCCTTCGACACTGTTACTTCCACTGCTATATCTACATGATTACTCTGCAATACACGCTTATGTGCCTGGCAGAGGGTGCATCAAACCACGTTCACACTGTTTCTCTACCGTTCCACTCTCAGATAGCGTGCGGGAAAAAAAGTCTTAAATGCATCTGGGTGCGCTCTCATTGCCCTTATTTTATTGCAATGAACATTATCCCTTATGTAGGCCAGTGTCAACAAAATATTTTTGCATTCTGAGGAGAAAGTTGGAGATTAGTATTTTGTGGAGAGATCTCGCCGGAACGAAAAAGCCTCGATGTTAATGATTGCCATCACAACTTGCGTCTCATATCCGAGACACTGTCTGCTCTATTATACGACAATATCAAACGAAGTGCCGTTCTTTGAACTTTTTGTATTTCCTCTTTCAATCCTATGTGGTGATGCTTCCATAATGCACAACAATACTCTAGCTGATAGGGACAAGCGTGGTGTAGACAGTCCCATGGGTGAATTTCTTGCATCTTCTAATTGCACTACCAGTAAAAGGCAGTTTGTGGTTTTCTGAGGAAGTATGGCTGTATTTATCGGGATACGTGAACTCTCTGATTAGTGAAGGTTAAGTTCTGAAACTCCTCATTATTTTAATCACGAGGTTGTGCGTAATGGAAGTACGAGAGTCCGGAGTGTAGACGGTGAAATTACTGGATGAATTCATAGCTTCTGACTGGCCTCCTCCTTCCTCTGGCCTAATCTGTGCGATTGTTATAATTATAATTTACGTAAACAATGCCCATTCGCTTGATGTGCTACAACTCAGCATTTGAATTGTGATTTGAAGAATTTCGGTTGCTGAAATTCAACGATTGTATTCAGTAGGTAAACTACTCATTCTGGCTAAGGACTTATATTTGAACAGTTGCTTTGAGTAAAGGTAAGTTTAATTTACTCATAGTGCGTTTTAGTTTATGCTAAATACTGGGAACCTTCGCTGAGCCATCATTCGGCAGCTGCAGAGGACGCTAGTCGGTGCATAGACCGTGCAAAATGCGGGCATGCGCTTTCGTCATGCGTTGAAAACTTGTTATATATGTGTATACTCTTGACATAAAGAAATGAAGCGAAATGCATCAAATTGATTGAAAGGCGGTACCTGTCTATGATTGGCGATCACTCACTAGTGCATACTATTTAAGGGTGGGTGCCCGCAGTAATGCAGTGTGGGAAGACCACATACATTTAGCAGTGGGTAAGGCAGATACGAGCCAGTTATCGGAAGTGAACCTGCGGAAGTGCAATTGTTCCATGTTTTAGGAGCAGACGATACTTCAGTTTTATGGTCAGTCTGATATCGCTTTGAAACTGGAGTAAGAGAAGAGGTAATAATAAAAGAATGGATGGTTTTCCGAGTCTTCACCAAACTGTTAAATATATGCTCTTGCACATCGTTAGGGAATAGAAGAGGGATTGGGAGAAATAAGGCTGATACACAACGTAGCCTCCGCCAATTAGCGTTCGGTAGCATTTAGAGTACTTATTTCGACATGCAGCCTCGAAAACCATTAACATGTAAGTATCACACCATTTCTATCGCCAGCGACTAATGCGAATGCGATAAGTTAGTATTTACATCACTCCTATAGAGATAGTCCTCTAGAAACTGAATCAGTTTTCAGACGAATTTGAGTGTAAATGTGGATCTGGTGACACATCTGATCAAAGCTTCGTCTTCCATCTACAGCACATCGGCGTACAGCGTTTATCCCCTTTCTGTGATCCCCTTTCAGGCAAGCTTGAGTGACTGGAGCTTTCAGCCGTTTAACCGATGAAACCCGTTCCGTACGTTTGGCCGTGACTAGAGCCAGTGCGACAAGCACGACGCCGGCTCTATGATGGCTTACGTGGTCGCATAAATAACCGTGCAGCCGGAGTTACTCCCACGTAAAGAGGGAGTTAACATGTAAGTAAATTACAATACCACACGTGTTAGATTTTATTTCAAAACGTATGGACAATATTACTATTCAAATTACACCAGTATTAAATTTTAGCAAGCTCCTTCATACCTACAAGGCTGACATATGCTCACTCTTTTGCGAAAACCTATACTTACAAATACAAAAAGAAAACTTCTTAGTACACTAAATACACGTCGTTGAAACGACGTTGCTGCAAGAATGGACTCTCGAGTCCGGTATGACCAGTGAGTAAGTTAGTACACTAGACATTACTGAGGTATTTAATAACAGTAATACCCCTCAATCAGAAACCATTGTATCATTTGATAATACAGCTATGCACTCTCACATCCGTAAACATCAAGAATATCAACTGAAACAACGGAAAGTATTCCAGAAACAATGATAAATGAAATATCGTGCATCTTAAAGCTAATGAACAAAATTGCGTTCCTTTTAACCATTGATGATATCTCTCGTCAAAGGAATTTTGTTGAACTTTTCATGGACCATGTAAAGAACGTAATATTCAACTGTTCCAACTGTCAGTAAGAACGTTGCAAGCACAAAGTATACTACGTAGAATTAATCACAGACTGGGCTCTTGCGTTTCATAATATTATTGAATATTATGAAACGAAAAATATATAGAATAATTAACGTACCAATGATTTGTCACTGAATCATTACAATGTGATGTAAGTGTAAAACAGGTGATCGCCAGACCAACAGTTAAGTTGACACTCTTCTGTCGATGAATTATTAATTGTTCATATATATACTATGCACGCAAATATGTTCTCAAAGCAGTAAACTAGTACATAGGGACCAAGGTGTATAAACCCGAAATAACATCCTCTGAAACCCCGACAAGTCGTCATAGCCCAGCCGTGTTTCTCACTTTCAGACTATAGGTGCTATGAAAGGTCAAAAGTAAATTTCATTAAAAAGAAGGCGCTCGTGCTATATGAAGAAAACGCGACACATCTAATTAGTAGTGACTTGGATTTAACGTAAAACGTAAGAGATGCAGTAGTGAACATAAGCATCAAACTAATGAAACAATATTTAGAAAAAGTTAGATTTCCACTGTTTTAGAGTCTACATTTACTGTTGCAAAGACTCTCAGATGATGGTGCTTGGTCGACTGATGACTCTCAGACGATGGTGCTGGGTCGACTTATTCTTGAGTATTGCTCGTGAAACTATGGCCCTTAGCAGATAGGGAAGTAGAAGGAAGAAAGAAAAGATAGAGAGAGACAGAGAGGGAGAGAGAGATGGTGGCGAGTGACAAGATCCAACAAAGTGTCTCGCGTTTCTTCACGGGATTGTTTAGTCGGCGTGAGAGAAGTTACAGTGATGCTCAGAAAAATCCATTGGCAGACGCTGAGGGGTGTTGTGTGCCACGGAGTGGCTTACTATTCAAATTCGGAGTTAGTACATTACGGGAAGAGTCTAACGAAAATCTCTTCCTCCCAAGTAAGTCTTGCGAAGTGACCACAACGAGATAATTTGAGTAATTAGGGCTAATGCAAAGGTTTGTCGACAACAATTCTTCCCACCCACCATTCACGAATGGAACAGGGAGAGAGGCATCAGTTAGTGGTATTAGTAGTACCCTCTGCCAGACACAGAGAGGTGCCTTGTGGAATGCTGATGGAGAAGTAGATCACTGAAACTAATCTTCGGAGGGTAGGCAAAGCAGGTGACCCAAACACAACGTAGTCTATGTATACTCACTGCTGTGACATTTCGTGTCTGTCGTCAGGTTTATCTGCCTTCAGTTGATACTAGGATAATGTCAGAATTACTTAACTTCTCAATGTAGTGTTCAAAATGGTCAGATGTACTATCTGAGCACAGTTATGATTAATACGATGATGATGATAATAATAATAATAATAATAATTCTTTTATTTAACACAAATGACCAGTTTCGGGCTCTTACACGCCCATCTTTAGGCGTCGTACTGAAATTCGCAAGAGACGGGAAATAATGTTTACACGCAGAAATATACACAAAAAAGAAAGCAAAAAGTCCGTATATTTAAAAACATTTAAAAGCTGTTGATCGAGCTTGGTGCTGTGAAACATAAATCAATAGCAAAGCGACACCAGTCAGTTCAATGGAAGGCATCCTGGGTAAAGAAATATGCATAGAATACCAGGACACTTACACTTGGTGCTGTGACCCCCAGTGCCGCGGTGAACGAGTACAAGACGCGGTGTGCTACCAACGAGCGCAGAGCATGGAATATCGGACGCAAAGGAGGAAGCAAACTAGTGAACCAGAGTGGCAAAAGTACTGCCATATGTTGACGGGAAGAAGAACGCGGGGCCATTAGAATTTGAATAAGAGATTTACATTTAAAATGAAGAAAGAGAAAAAAGAAACATTACAAAGAAAGCTACATCAAAAACGTTAAATGTGCATTATGCGTTGTGACGAAACGTGTTGAACAGAGCAGTAACGAACTATAGTAAACCTGAGTGGAAGATGCGACATAAAATTTATGTATAAGCCACGAATCGCAATGAAAGTTTTCCCTTTACACGAGTGGCATGCAAGTTCGCAATTTAACGGGGATATATATGTGGCGACGTAGAACAGCTGCCACAGTCATCAGTTAAAAGACACACACATGGGCCACTCCCATTTACAACTATCTCGCTACTGACCAAAAAGCCAAAGCAGAGAAATCTTACAGTCAAATGGTTCAAATGGCTCTGAGCACTGTGGGACTGAACTGCTGAGGTCATTAGTCCCCTAGAACTTAGAACTAGTTAAACCTAACTAACCTAAGGACATCACAAACATCCATGCCCGAGGCAGGATTCGAACCTGCGACCGTAGCGGTCTTGCGGTTCCAGACTGCAGCGCCTTTAACCGCACGGCCACTTCGGCCGGTAGAAATCTTACAGTCCACAATATCAGAAGCTATTATGGCATTTAATAGGTATCAGCAACAGCACTAAACGGAAACATTAAAACTGGGGTCAATTTAAAACCTGCTAACGAAAAGTCAACAGCTAATCGAGGATTACATGAGATAACAACTGAGCCGCTGCGTCATTATGTGTGTCCTTGCAAATTCAAAATTTACCTCTCTGTGAAGATGCAAAATGGAGCATCGTACCACATGCAACGCTTTCTCATATTAGATATTCAATATACCCTCCGTGGGCATTGATATATGAATCAACCTGTTGTCGTAGTGAATATCGGATGCAATGTTGTATCCCTGGAGCATTACGTATGGTTGCACAGCCTTCGATAATTCGGGCACGGAGACCGACCGTCTTATACTGGGCTTCCGTACCCAAGAGCTTTCAAATGCCACCTCAAATAAAAATCCAGTGGGTTTAGCTTCGGAGATCGTGCTGGCCAGGCAACTGGACCATCTCTACGCATCCACCTGTCACCGAATCTATTATTTGGAAGCTGACGGACACCAACACTAAAATTAGGAGGTGCTCCAACGTGCATGAAGTACATGTTATGTCGCACAACTAAAGGTACATGTGATGACAGGTCAAGCAGAATGCTCCCTACGAAATTATGACAAGTTCTTCCGTTTACAAATTGATATCGCTGAAACGACGCCTCATCTCTCAACAGCACAGCTGCACTAAAATTATGGTTGTCATTTTGTTGAATAAACCATTTGCAGAAGAGCGCCATTCAGGAAAACTAGCTGCTGATAGTACCCGCACACCCTGTAAGTGGTATGGTTACAGCTGGTTTTCGTGTAACACTGGCCAGGGAGACATGTGGTCGGCATTCAGTGTTGCAGCTAAATGTCTTTCGCTGAAACTGGAGTCGAGGTCAGCTGCATGAAGAACTTGAGACACCCGTTGTCCTCGTCCTTCTAGGTCTCCCCCGGTAACGAGTATCGGGCCTGAATGCCCCATGTTCCCCAAGACGACGACCAATGGCTTGGAAATCTCTCCCGGCAGAAACGTCGAGCGTGGGCGCCATTGACGTCAGCTAATCCATACATCAAAGGGGAATCTGCCATCTCTGCATCTGTGCACACTGCCACTGCACGAGCCAAGTCTGTGATTAATTCTACGTAGTAGACTGTGTGCTTGTAACGTTCCTACTGACAGTTGGAACAGTTGATGTTATCTCTAAACCAGCAATGGCGTTCGTCGCATCGCGGCAGGGACATGTAAAACGAAAACACTGGCAGTGCACAACGTAACGAGATGTCACTAAGAGCGTATGTTCCTCACGATTCTAAAGTTCTGTTCTTGTTTGTTCTCCGTTATAAGTGAGGTGGAGAAAGTGAGTCAACATTGAAACAAAGCGTTTCCATAATCCCTTCGTCGACGTGTTAGGAATGTGTTCTCCAATTTGTGCCGTACGTTTTTGTTACACCCTGTATTGTTCTATGAAGTTAGAATGTATCCGCATTGGCGAATTTTTCGGCTAAACTGGTATGAAGGTATAAAATTTGCCGCGAAAGTTTCTAAATTAGGTAGAGATTAACAGTGCAGAATAAGGGCCCAAAACAGAAAAATACTTGCTAATGGTTCAAATGGATCTGATCACTATGGGACTTAACATCTATGGTCATCAGTCCCCTAGACTTGGAACTACTTAAACCTAACTAACCTAAGGACATCACACACATCCACGCCCAAGTTAGGATTCGAACCTACGACCGTAGCAGCAGCGTGGTTCCGGACTGCGGCGCCTAGAACCACTTGGTCACAGCGGGCAGCAAAATATTTGCACACAGAAGTAGCGATACGCTGCAATAAAAACAACCAAGAGAGGCAAATTGTAAAAGAAATTAACACAAAACTGTGTGAAAATGACTATTTTTTGAAACGTTGACAAAGAAAAACGTACAAGTTGAAATTTCAGTGAATAATATCTATCTTGGGCTATGCTACACATCACTCTGTGACAACAATTGTATTTTCGTGTTGAGGTCCTTCGACTTCGCCAACTCGCAAGCAAAATGCCATATTCGATCCTAACGTATACCTCGGGCTTCACTACAGTTCAGAGTGTCAGCACATCTAATTCTACCGTTCATGAAGTCAATACGAAAATCAGTAATTAAGCTTCAAACTAATAATAAGTAGATCACAAAAAGTTATTCTCCGTATCTGAAACAAATGAAGAGTGGTAATGTCGAACATACTAAAATAGTTTTTTGCACAAAATTTTATTCAGTGCTGTTGTCTTCTATGTCCTCTGCTGCATGCCCCTAGGTTTGTTCTAAGGGCCAAATCATTTATAAAACATGTACATGGTAAGAAAATCCGCCACATTTGTAATATATTTTATTGATCGAAGTCTTTAGAGACGGGAGTCGCTGTAAACTACCGCGTTTGGAGGTCTTATCTCATCATCAGGTGTATCTAAAATGCGAAGTAAAGGAAATAGTTGTAGCCTACTCCGTTAAGCATGCTATATATGAACATATATCGGAACAGTTGTCGATGTCCCATAAATAAGTCCGCAGCTCGTGGTCGTGCGGTAGCGTTCTCGCTGCCCGCGCCCGGGTTCCCGGGTTCGATTCCCGGCGGGGTCAGGGATTTTCTCTGCCTCGTGATGACTAGGTGTTGTGTGCTGTCCTTAGGTTAGTTAGGTTTAAGTAGTTCTAAGTTCTATGGGACTGATGACCATAGATGTTAAGTCCCATAGTGCTCAGAGCCTTTTGAAGCATTTGAACCCATAAATAAAAATTTATCGCTTGCAAACTGTTTCAAGCATTGATTACCAGATGGTGCATAGCATTCGCGTCCTGCAGTGTTTCTGTCTTGCCAAGTGCCATGCGTCAAGGTCTCCCACGTAGAATGGGATGATTTGAAGAGATAACACACAAGACTTCGTGAGCGGGCACATACTTTTGAGCTGTGACTGAGACTATGCGGTCATAGCTGATAATTGAAGACAGGTATGCGAGGCCATTGGTTCGCAAGATCCACACAAGACTCTTTAGTCATATAAATCTATGATCACATTCCATGTAATTTAATGCATACATTGATTGATTTGATTTAAATATAATGTTGAAACAATTTTGACACTGCTGTTACATAAGATATCTAAACGCAGTACGATCAAGGTGTCTCATACTCATCCGTCTCAAATAGCTATTAAAACTGGAGAATGGGAAACTAACAGTATATTTAAAAGAGGAAAGACCATGTCTCATGTACGCTATGCCATATTTCATCGGAAATACCAGCTGTTTTTATCCGTTGCAAAACACAATTACCCACTGAAGAATTTGACACCCCTTCGTCAACAGCAACGGAGTTCTACAGTAATCTCTGCAACGTCTAATTCCAAGAATGTAGTATATAAAGAAATACATGTCAATACTGTGAATTTGTTTCCTTGGTTTTCAACTTGTTATTCCCTCCTAAAAAATTATTTTGTTATCTACACTTCATCAAAAAACATTACTGTCGCATCTCTCTTCTTATATTCCCACAAATAAAACGTAGTGCCTCTGCATTAATGAAATGTGGACCAAAAACATTGTTATTGGTACTTCCAACCAGTCACTTTCTTGGTATCGCACTTAGAACGAATTATTTATTTTCTAATTACTCATTTTTTGAAGTAATGAGCTGAACATCAGAATTCTGTGGTATCACAACGTTTTCTCAATTATTTGGATACAACTACGTTAGGTATAAAAGAGACATGGTCAGAAGTTCTCTTGACAAACTTGAGGTTTGACAAATTACAATTCAATACTTCAAATGTAATCAATTCGTAGGTTCCGCCGGAAATAATCATTACACTCAACGATTCTCACAGGCTACCTATAACTTGGTAGTAATCTGCCTCCCCCTCCCCGACTCACCGCAACTTAAAGTTTTACGCTGCAGATGAACAATAGAATTGTATTCTCATCATTTATAACCATGAAACGCCACCGAGTGCAGAATATAAGTATTCAATTTTGAATTTAAATGGCACACGAGGACACGTAACGACACGGTTGTATGAATTAAGGTTGTGTTCCTTAGTGCCCTTCTCTTAATACCAAAGCCCACTGATGGAGCCTCTCATGACTGCACGTAAGGTAAAAGGATTGGAGTTCACTGCCATGGCGGACTGACAAACTGGGATATGCTGCACAGTGGGCCAGCATGCTTCAAAACCTGGACAGAACAGAAAAACAGAAAGGTACTCGTTGCGACTGTAGTCTCGCTAAACTTTGCATACTGGCCCAGTGCTAAGGAGTCATTCCAATCTGAAGTCGTCATGATATGTGCCGTGACAGTTGACTATAAACAGTGTATCGGACAACGACACATTTCCTCAGATACTTCTTGTGTGGCCTGTTTAATATGACAGCGATCGTGCCTAGTTGTCATGACGACATACTTTGGGTAGCACTCCAGAAAGTATGCTTAAGACCTTTTTAAGCGGTGTAAAGACGCGTATCGACTAAACTACTCCCGATAGTATCCAAAATCGTTGTCTATAGGATTACCTTTGTATCACTCCATTTTTGTAAATGGCTCTTCTAATATCTTAATAGTACAGCTAACAAGCTAAAATGCGTGCACCGGTTTGTACGTTTTTATAGGACGGTCATTTTGCTACCGTGGGGCGTTAGCAAATAATTTTTTTTAATAGGTCAGATTTCCCCCAGTAATATTGTTTTTTTCGCTAAATGTGTCAGAACCTTTCAAATTCTGTACAGAGATGTATAGGACTAAAACTTATCTATCAAGAACTACGAAAAAAATGCATGTATCTCAAAAGTCGGGTGCCACTTTCGCAGGACTCAAAATATTCTGTAATAATTCGCGATGCTGACATCAGGTCGATGCACAGGTATGCCATAATCTAAGCTACTCTGTTGCCGAAATGTCTGGTATTTCAAGATGCGCAGTAAGCTCGGAATAAGGATACCCGGCATTACTGTGAAGATTTTTCGTGCAAACATTCCCGTGAGATAACGACGCATGTCAAATTCCATTGGCTTCTGGCAGCTACGAATCCATCCATCTCCAGAGTCCAAAAAATGACGGAGAAAATAAACAGAAGCCACTTGAGGCAAAAGACTTACTTTTAGAATTGTGTGCCACTGGACAGCACTACAGCGACCCTTGTGAAAGCAATAATGACGCAAGTGACCCATGTGACCATGATTGCGATTGCAAAATGTAAAATATCGAGTAAAATATTTCAGTTCTGTATTTCGACTTGTAATTCGTTACCAGCGACTTCACAACATTCTACCCTATGTTTAGATCGAACACGCTAAATTTATAATTTCCGATCCTCCAAATTAAATCCACTATTTAGAATTTTGTAACGTCATCATTGAATTGTAATTTCGTCATTGGATTGCTAACCACAGTCTCAAATAGTCTAAACGTAAACAGTTTTGTAGGGTTCTATATTCATTTCTCCGATATTTCCAGGTTTTGAAACGAGTTGGCTCACTGTACCGCGTGAAGGAAGCACACTGCAGAGACGCCATGAGCTTCATCGTACGCGTGGACGGTGCTTGGAAAAACATGCTGTCGAAAATCTTCAACTGACAATTTTGGAGCAACATATGGCCACAGTGCGCCACAATTCCCTGTTTATTGATATCTTTGTAGTAAAACAATTTCGGTTTTTAGTATATAGGGCGGAGAAAACTTTTGTCATGAAATTTTAACCCTGGATAGCCGATGCCAGTAGGAACCAAACTTAGTATTGTTGTGCAGGTCGACAATGCACCATTTTCAAGCTACGGAAACTTGGCGCCACACGCTCCGATTGGCAGTGGGATTGCCCTGTTGCCTTTAGTCGGTTGACGGGCAGCGCTGTGGTTGGCGGTTCCACTTACCGTGCGGGCAGCCTTGGATACATCACGACCTCCGTCAGGTAAAATATTCTCCGTCATGCGTTGATCAGAGCATCCGGCAACAGGGCAATCCCGCAGTCAAACGGAGCTCGTGGTGCCAAATTTCCGTAGTTTAGAAATGGTACGTTGTCGACCTACACAACATTAGTAATTTTGGTTCCCACTGGCATCAGCTATCCAAGGTTAAAATTTTGTTACACATTTCTCTCCACCCTTTGCTGTTATCATTATCAATACACACTTAGATATCTTGCTCATAGCTGTGTTTTATAGTGTTGCACACCACGATGATAGGAGACACAGCATTCTATAATTTCTTTTTTTTTTGTTTTGCTCTTAATGCTGAATTGCAGCGGGACCTGTTCCATTATTTGATTCACTGATGTTCTTGCTATATTTCGTATTTTACGCTACTTTTATATTTTAGATATCTTTTACGTCGTGACTCTTTTTAAAGAATAAAAAAGCAACATTCCACGTTATGGAAATGTTGTAATTGCTGGCCGTAACTTATAACTATTGAAACTTTACTTTTGGAGAGTGAGCACGTCGACTGTACGCCAGAGGTAAGGGTGTTGCCTCTTAAGTGTGCAATCTATACCATACGTTTGCTACTATACAGGGATATATTTTGTAAATGTCTCTTAAAGAGTTCTGTACTGTGATTTTTAATTTTTAAAGGATTGATTGCGATACTTGGTGTCGAAACCAGTCGTCAATAGGCTACATAAATGTGCTACCACAGCAAATTTTTTTCTTATGTAAATGTGTAAATCGATCTAACCAACAAACAATATTCAGGATGTCCCTCCTGAGTTATTAGAGGCGTTTTCTCTGGCGTTTCATGAAGTATTTGCCATTTCGTGTTTGCAGAGTGTAGCTGGAGTCGACCCAAACAAATGTTGCTCATCGTATCTTCGAAGCGATGCAGAGTGGCAACGGAAAGCGTCCGTTTGTTTCCTGTTAGAAACAGAATGATTTTTAATGCGGATTTTTATGCTGCCATTAGACAGAACCGTCCCGCATTACTCTACTGCGATACTCGTTGTGTACAAACAGGAACATTAAAACACGATGAATAGCGAGTACTCCAGTAGCGGCGGAACAGCGCTGCTGCGTGTAATGTAGCGCTACCATTAATCGCGAGCCTGGGAGGTACGCTAGTCGCAGACACAGTTCTGGTTATTTATCGTCTTTTAATGATACTGTCAATACATAACGAATTTCGCACTAGAGTAACACGGGCTGCGTAAAATTCCTCTTCAGATCGTTTTCTTTATAACGGAAAACGAACGGTCGATTTTAGTTGAGACTGGGCGTCGCATGAAAGACCTGATGAGCTGTTTTTGCTTGGGATGACTGAAGCAACACATTGAAAAAACGAAATTGCAAGTATCTGCGGAAACAAGAGAGAAAAAACGCCTCCTGACTCTTAGGAGCGGCACCCTATAAATGAACACTGACTATAAAGCTGTTACTATAAAGCAGTGTATATTCTTTCGGAAAGTAACCAACTCTGCGATATTTCTTTTTATGCCATTAGATGTTTTCATTCTCAAATATGTAAAACTTCTTTAACTGGAAACTCAATAAAATCACCGTAAGCGTATAAGATTTGACAGCTGCAGATAGCTAGAGAAAATGTGTAAAATACTGTACGATAAGAATGAGATAAAAGTATCAAATATCATAGTACTTGAAAGTTGTGCACTGTGTACGCTCATGGTATGTAAATAATAAATAACAAAACGTAAAAAACTACTATATTGTAGCAAAACAATCAGTCTTACAAAGTAAGTGTGTGAGGGTATAGATATCGGTACAGCTACGATGAATCGGATCTTCACCCTTACCCATCTATGTTGGACCCATCACAGGCAACGTGGGGTTCCACCTCGGCTAGGGAGAGGGTTGTGCTTCAGTAGCCTGCATAAAAGGCGAGTAGCCAGTTAATCTCAGGGATCGGATCATGAAATGAATGAGCCGGGGAGTGGCCCACGTTGGTCCAGACAGGGGTGTGAAGTATTTATTTAGTGATTAGTATTGTGTGATACCGAAAATATTTTTTGTTTTTATTTGCGATGAGCGAACTGAATTGGTATGGAGTGAAGATTTAGGCTGAGCGACAACTGTCTACACCATGAAAATATTTTTTAACAAAACTAAACAGTCTCTTTGTTGATCCTTGAAAATATTTAACATGCCCAGCACAAGTGAATCAATTAACATGAAGGCAAGGTCTCATAACCAAATGTAGCAGGAAATACAATTCAAATTAGTTTTACAGAGATTCATTTACAACCCATAGGGAACAGATTCTCAGATTTGCCCCTTGGGTAGCTGAGGCACAATATTTAGGCACAACTAAATCAGAGAAAAGGTGCATTGTCGAAAATGAAAAACTTAAATTCTTAAACCCAGCCAGAATCGGCGACATCCTAGATAGTGAAATTGTATTTCTTTTAACAACTGAGCCACAAGACATTAAATAATACATCTTTAAGTTTAGCTACAGACAATTTTTAAAAATCTATATTACAAGTAACGTTAGGAAAAACAAAGAAGCACGTAAATTTTAAGACTTTTGGTCTTAACTGTAGTGTTATGAACTCCTTAAGGACAATAAAATAACACTGCTCAACTGGAAAAATTCATGACTGTAACTAAGCTAAACGCTAATTCCCTTGCTGCATCACAGCACACAAAGAATTTATAACAAACACCTTACATGCTTGTGATAGTGCGCGAGAGGTCATAACGAGGTTAGCAAGAAATCTTAATCAAACAACTTACACTTCGTGGTAAGATTAGTGTTCAAGATCTTGATTTGATTTTATGAGGGAAGCAAAAACAACATTGGGCTCACTGCTGCCCGCAGTGAAACAGAGTTTATTCTGCGGTATCGTACCCTGTGTCTCCAGTAAAGCCTACCAATGCCCTTTAACAGTGGAAGGAGATCCTTTACCGGTGCTTTGTTAGACACAATTTCTTCAAGTCTTGTTGATCTGAACATTCTGTGTCTTTAATCACCAATGCCTCGCATTCGAAGATCAAATGTCATGCGGTTTCTTGGCCCACACAACACAACCTAAATTTGGGGTCTTCTTCTGTTATCCCCACGGTATGTGTTTTTTGAAATTCCCTTGGCATGTCAATAGTCCAGCCATGAGTTTCATTTCTCTCCTGTTCAAGCCCTAGATTGAGAGACTTATCTTAGAACATGGCTTCGCAATCAATACCTTTCCATGTTTTTGCTTCTGGACCTTAGCCCAATATTCTACATGATGTTTCCTTGTACAATCTCGTAATTTTATTTTAATCAACCATTGGTGATTGGCAGGAGATGTTCCGGCCCAATAAATGAAGTCATCGCCCCTGTCCTGGCCAGCCAATCGGCTTGCTCATTACCACTAATCCCTGAGTGACCAGGGACCCACAGTAGGTTTACCCTATTGTTTTCTCCTAGCTCCACAAGGACTTTGTGGCATTCCGGCACGATCTTTGATCTTGCTGCAGCGGCTTCCAGTGCTTTCAGGGCTGCTTGGCTGTCTGAATAAAGGAACATCCTACGAACTCTGTAGCACCTCCGTAAATTCTCCTCCTCTCACACCCTGACAGAAGATATTACTGCCTGAAACACAGTGTCCATCTCCGCTAGAGAGATTGCACCCCGTATAACCCAGCCCTAACATCTTGGTCTGTTTTGGACCCGATAGTGAACCAGACTATGTCCCCAGTACAGTGTCGAAATTTGTTCTCCCAGAGCTCTCTACTTGCCATTACTACATTGAAAGGCTTGTTGATGATGCTAGGAGTTATTGTATAGTCGGCCGGCATTTCCCCAACCATACCTGTGTCTACCTCACACAGTATTTTAGTTTGAGATCCTGGATATCCCAGTGAGTTCCAGTCTTTGCCAGTCTTTAACATGTGAGCTTCATCTACTGCTCCATCTTTACCCACAGGTGTAATGGGGGCATTTTCAGCATGGTTCCCATTCCAGCAGTGGGTGTGCTGCTAATTCTATCTGTAATGGCTAAGCAGTTCAATCTCTGCACCTTAGCAAGCTCCTTAGCAGCTACCTGCAGTTCCAGCTTTTTCTAGCACACTGTAGCCCCATAAGTGATCATAAGTCCTACCACCATGGTGTATATCCAGTACATTCTCTTGGGGCTGAAACTCTCCTGGTACTCATTAGAGGACCGTTCGCCTTGGAACAGGTGGCCTAATGTGAGAGGTCCACGACAGTTTCTCATCCAGTGTTACTCCTAAATTTTTAACTATCCCCTTTACTGGTAGAGTTTCATCGAGAAAATAGAGTTTGCAAGATGTGTGTGGGATCTGCGAAGGGGATGACCTTTAGGTCCTGTTTCCTGCACCAATTTCCACAATGTTCAATACTCCTTGTGCCATAGCTCTGAGAGTACTTGTAAAATGGCCAATTATTACTATGACAAGATCGTATATGTATCCGTGACAAATGTACTTTCTACATTTTAGTTATACAACGAGTTCATTCACCGCAAGGTTCCACAGTAGAATGGACAGGATCCCTCCTTGCGGACAGCCTCTGGTGGTGCTGATTACCATTCTTCCTTGCATCATGGAGGCTTCTACCTTTCTACCGCTAAGCATAGCTCTAATCCACCTGCAGATGGTGGTCTCTGAGCCATGCACCTCTGCTGCCTTAACCATGGATTTGAAGGTCGTGTTGCTAAAAGCCCCTTCGATGTCGAAGAAGATGCAGAAGGCTATTTCCTGAAGGTGTAGTGCTCTCTCCATCTTTCCAACAGGCTGGTGGAGTGCAGTGTCACACGATTTTCCTCGTTGATATGCTTGTTGGTTATTGTGTAGAGGGACCCTAGTTTACCTTCAAATGGCTCTGAGCACTATGGGACTCAACTGCTGAGGTCATTAGTCCCCTAGAACTTAGAACTAGTTAAACCTAACGAACCTAAGGACATGACAAACAACCATGCCCGAGGCAGGATTCGAACCTGCGACCGTAGCGGTCTTGCGGTTCCAGACTGCAGCGCCTTTAACGGCACGGCCACTTCGGCCGGCCCTAGTTTACCTCCTCTCCCTAACATGCACAATGAAAATTGTTTCAAATGTTTTAAGAAGAAAGGAGGAGAGACTGGCTGGTCTCATATCCGTGGCCTTGGTATCATCAGTTCTCCCTGGCTTTGGAATGAAGGCAACCTTCACTGCCTTCAGACTTTAGGGACGATTACTGTTGCTAGGCTAACCCCAAATAACCTGCGTAGGGGTCATCCGCTTTATTTAAAGTTCCTCCTTGTAAGGATTTTGTGAAGGCTGGCCTGAACAGCCATATCCTCTAGCTCCTCACAGAATGCCTTCCAGGACGCCTGCTTTGCTTGCTTAATTGCAAGACTGTATTTGACAAGGGCCTCCCGATATTCGGACCATTGTGCTTTCCTTCTCGCAAGGTTAAACAGTCTTTGTACCTGTTTCCTCTGTGATTCCGGGATGTTGTTCCACCAAAAAATTCCTACATGTGCACTTCTTGGTGATTGAGCATTTGTCATGGTATCAGCTTATGATGACAGATATAATGAATATAGTAGGAATCGTGAACTGTTTAATTTTTGAGGTACCTTTGCTTCACATACGTTAGAGTCAGTTACATCGAGGAGTGGCAAGAAATGGTTCAAATGGCTCTAAGCACTATGGGACTTAACATCTGAGGTCATCAGTCCCGTTGAACTTAGAACTAATTAAACCAAACTAAACTAAGGACATCACGCACATCCATGTTCGAGGCAGGATTCGAACCTGCGACCGTAGCGGTCGCGTGGTTCCGGACTGAAGCGCCTAAGACCGCTCTTCAACAGCGGCCGGCGCGAGGCGTATTAATACTTTCTGAGCATTGAGAAGTTCAAGATCTTACGTCAGTAGGCAATTTACAGGTGCGTGTGAAGGAAAAATCACCATTTTTCCAGCCATAGAAGTGCAGACAGACGCTGAGACATGCAACGTGCAACTGTTTCTGCGGATAGTAGACCTTATTTTCAAAATGTATGAGGATATTCGATCAGCTCAGGTTTTGCACCGGAAACCGTGATCATGAATAGCTACGAGAATCAGAAACCTAAGAGCAATGTAAAGTTCGAGTGGACATTTGGAGAATGGCGTAACTTGTGAGATAGCCAAGACGATCTTTCGCTTTCAGCTGCACATACTGGTACGACTGTCATCCAAGTAACACAGCCTGCTTTGCATTGGACAGAAAATCCACTAGAAGTACTGTCAGCACAAAGTCTAACTTGTCTTAACAACATTCTACATCCTGACATTAACAACACCCTGTATCCTGATCTACACACTTTTTATAAACATTAATATAGTCTCAGCAAGGGAGAATTTCCATGGGACAAATGTTTCAACGCATACAACAATATTAAGAGGACCGACGTCGAAATATTGTAATTGTGAGCAATAATATTACCAGTCTTTCCGTGTTCCTGACAACAGTTTTCGTATTTTCTTTTTGTCCCAGACGAAAAAGTATCCAATCTGTGGAACTTCCGACATATCACATACCTGTTGAGTGCTTACCCAATATGTCAGGAACGCATATACTAAGAAAGAAAGTGTAAATTTGTGAAAGCTTGTAAGGAAAGTTGTAGGAAAAATATAGCATAACTTTGGAAAGAGTTCAAGGAACCGAAGCTTGAGAAAAGTGATGTAGAATTAGGAAACAGAAAGAATATCTACGTCGTCAGTTCACACTAGCAAAAACGCTGGTGCAATGAGCACAATATAAATTATTTATGCAAATGCATGAGAGTGGACATTTGGAGAATGGCATAACTTGTGAGATAGCCAAGACGAACTTTCGCTTTCAGCTACACATACTGGTACGACTGTCATCCAAGTAACACAGCCTGCTATTCATGAGATGTAATTTGAAGAATGGCATAACTTGTGAGATAGCCAAGACGAACTTTCGCTTTCAGCTACACATACTGGTACGACTGTCATCCAAGTAACCCAGCCTGCTTTGCATTGGACAGAAAAACCACTAGGAAGAATGGCATAACTTGTGAGATAGCCAAGACGAACTTTCGCTTTCAGCTACACATACTGGTACGACTGTCATCCAAGTAACACAGCCTGCTTTGCATTGGACAGAAAAACCACTAGGAAGAATGGCATAACTTGTGAGATAGCCAAGACGAACTTTCGCTTTCAGCTACACATACTGGTACGACTGTCATCCAAGTAACACAGCCTGCTTTGCATTGGACAGAAAAACCACTAGGAAGAATGGCATAACTTGTGAGATAGCCAAGACGAACTTTCGCTTTCAGCTACACATACTGGTACGACTGTCATCCAAGCAACACAGCCTGCTTTGCATTGGACAGAAAAACCACTAGGAAGAATGGCATAACTTGTGAGATAGCCAAGACGAACTTTCGCTTTCAGCTACACATACTGGTACGACTGTCATCCAAGTAACACAGCCTGCTTTGCATTGGACAGAAAAACCACTAGGAAGAATGGCATAACTTGTGAGATAGCCAAGACGAACTTTCGCTTTCAGCTACACATACTGGTAAGACTGTCATCCAAGTAACACGGCCTGCTTTTCATGAGATGTAATTTGAACAATGGCATAACTTGTGAGATAGCCAAGACGAACTTTCGCTTTCAGCTACACATACTGGTACGACTGTCATCCAAGTAACACAGCCTGCTTTGCATTGGACAGAAAAACCACTAGGAAGAATGGCATAACTTGTGAGATAGCCAAGACGAACTTTCGCTTTCAGCTACACATACTGGTACGACTGTCATCCAAGTAACACAGCCAGCTTTGCATTGGACAGAAAAACCACTAGGAAGAATGGCATAACTTGTGAGATAGCCAAGACGAACTTTCGCTTTCAGCTACACATACTGGTACGACTGTCATCCAAGTAACACAACGTGCTTTGCATTGGACAGAAAAACCACTAGGAAGAATGGCATAACTTGTGAGATAGCCAAGACGAACTTTCGCTTTCAGCTACACATACTGGTACGACTGTCATCCAAGTAACACAGCCTGCTATTCATGAGATGTAATTTGAAGAATGGCATAACTTGTGAGATAGCCAAGACGAACTTTCGCTTTCAGCTACACATACTGGTACGACTGTCATCCAAGTAACCCAGCCTGCTTTGCATTGGACAGAAAAACCACTAGGAAGAATGGCATAACTTGTGAGATAGCCAAGACGAACTTTCGCTTTCAGCTACACATACTGGTACGACTGTCATCCAAGTAACACAGCCTGCTTTGCATTGGACAGAAAAACCACTAGGAAGAATGGCATAACTTGTGAGATAGCCAAGACGAACTTTCGCTTTCAGCTACACATACTGGTACGACTGTCATCCAAGTAACACAGCCTGCTTTGCATTGGACAGAAAAACCACTAGGAAGAATGGCATAACTTGTGAGATAGCCAAGACGAACTTTCGCTTTCAGCTACACATACTGGTACGACTGTCATCCAAGCAACACAGCCTGCTTTGCATTGGACAGAAAAACCACTAGGAAGAATGGCATAACTTGTGAGATAGCCAAGACGAACTTTCGCTTTCAGCTACACATACTGGTACGACTGTCATCCAAGTAACACAGCCTGCTTTGCATTGGACAGAAAAACCACTAGGAAGAATGGCATAACTTGTGAGATAGCCAAGACGAACTTTCGCTTTCAGCTACACATACTGGTAAGACTGTCATCCAAGTAACACGGCCTGCTTTTCATGAGATGTAATTTGAACAATGGCATAACTTGTGAGATAGCCAAGACGAACTTTCGCTTTCAGCTACACATACTGGTACGACTGTCATCCAAGTAACACAGCCTGCTTTGCATTGGACAGAAAAACCACTAGGAAGAATGGCATAACTTGTGAGATAGCCAAGACGAACTTTCGCTTTCAGCTACACATACTGGTACGACTGTCATCCAAGTAACACAGCCAGCTTTGCATTGGACAGAAAAACCACTAGGAAGAATGGCATAACTTGTGAGATAGCCAAGACGAACTTTCGCTTTCAGCTACACATACTGGTACGACTGTCATCCAAGTAACACAACGTGCTTTGCATTGGACAGAAAAACCACTAGGAAGAATGGCATAACTTGTGAGATAGCCAAGACGAACTTTCGCTTTCAGCTACACATACTGGTAAGACTGTCATCCAAGTAACACAGCCTGCTTTTCATGAGATGTAATTTGAACAATGGCATAACTTGTGAGATAGCCAATACGAACTTTCGCTTTCAGCTACACATACTAGTACGACTGTCATCCAAGTAACACAGCCTGCTTTGCATTGGACAGAAAAACCACTAGGAAGAATGGCATAACTTGTGAGATAGCCAAGACGAACTTTCGCTTTCAGCTACACATACTGGTACGACTGTCATCCAAGTAACACAGCCAGCTTTGCATTGGACAGAAAAACCACTAGGAAGAATGGCATAACTTGTGAGATAGCCAAGACGAACTTTCGCTTTCAGCTACACATACTGGTACGACTGTCATCTAAGTAACACAGCGTGCTTTGCATTGGACAGAAAAACCACTAGGAAGAATGGCATAACTTGTGAGATAGCCAAGACGAACTTTCGCTTTCAGCTACACATACTAGTACGACTGTCATCCAAGTAACACAGCCTGCTTTGCATTGGACAGAAAAACCACTAGGAAGAATGGCATAACTTGTGAGATAGCCAAGACGAACTTTCGCTTTCAGCTACACATACTGGTACGACTGTCATCCAAGTAACACAGCCAGCTTTGCATTGGACAGAAAAACCACTAGGAAGAATGGCATAACTTGTGAGATAGCCAAGACGAACTTTCGCTTTCAGCTACACATACTGGTACGACTGTCATCTAAGTAACACAGCGTGCTTTGCATTGGACAGAAAAACCACTAGGAAGAATGGCATAACTTGTGAGATAGCCAAGACGAACTTTCGCTTTCAGCTACACATACTAGTAAGACTGTCATCCAAGTAACACAGCCTGCTTTTCATGAGATGTAATTTGAACAATGGCATAACTTGTGAGATAGCCAAGACGAACTTTCGCTTTCAGCTACACATACTGGTACGACTGTCATCCAAGTAACACAGCCTGCTTTGCATTGGACAGAAGATCCACTAGAAGTACTGCCAGCACGAAGTATAACTTGTCTTAACAGGAGGATTGGGCTGCAGCGTAAGTTCGATATACATTACTAATTTTGTAACGTTTTTCCCAGCGAGCCAAGGATGCCATTTCAGTACTGGTGTACCAGACGGTATGTCTACACGGCGTACCGCTGATGTAGTGAAAGAAAGGGCTCAAGTTAAGCACTGCCACATAATCTCCGAGCGAGGAAAGCAAAAGCGCAGTACTACAGAACAGGACAGTATTATGCAGCACTCTGTAAATTACAGCTCCCGAACACCACTGCAGTAGTAAAACGCCGCAGAAAGACCATAGAGTAAATATCTCTGGAGTGAGCATTGCGTTCTGCGCTTGTTGTCAACATTAAACCAGGATTGTCACGTGATCTCGGGACTTCGCTGTGCCTGTGTGCTTTCTGCAGCGTTTGAAGTTTATAAGATCAAGAGTTTTTGTTGTGTTTCACCGTTTGTTGATAGTGTAATAGCGATGGTGAATTACGTTGTTGCTACGGATGGAAAGAAAATTATGTGAAAGGAGGGATAGTAACTTTTCATGAGTACATTCCATATAGCTCTAATTATAGTTTTCATTTTAGTAAGAGACACTGTATACGTTTAAAAATTTCGAGAGGCATTATAATTAAGACTTGATTCTGTAGACCTATTTTTCTACGATTTTATGACTATGTAATAGATATTACGGCTCGTACAAAAGCTTACAAACAATCGCTTCCTCTCGTAAATTTGCTAGTGGAACAGGAAAGGGAAAGGTTAGTTGTTTCAGTAAATACTATCCTCCATGCATTTATCAGTGACTTGTCAATTATGTATATAGATTACTCCGTCTACTATTTATTTAATGAACTGGGAGCAAGTACTTAAAATGCGTTAAAAAATACCTCAAAGTGCCACCAGTAAGAAAAATTGTGCTTTAGGTCGCAAAAACGAGAAAATAAATACGCAGAAATACAAGAAAAAAGGGCGAATTAGCAGGGATATAATCGCTAATGTGTGGTAAATTCGGTGTTTTTCGGACACTTGCGAAAGTACTAACGTAATGTCGTTTTGCAGGACTATCACTGCAAAAATGTACTTCAGGCTCTGTAATACTATAAAGTAGGGTATCATACCAAAAACTACCAAAAATCGAGTGCATCTGAACTATGACACCTATCGCAAAGAAGCTGAATGTAATATCACTTGCCCTTAAAAGTTACGTAGCTGGTTTATTCCCGGTATCAAATGGATACTGTTAAAATGTCTTCGCAACATATATCAATAATCCACGACACGTACGAAAAGAAGCCGTCTGTACTATGTACTAGCGATGTAGTGACATTCTAAATATACAGGGCGCTATACGAACAAACACACGACGTCCCGAGATCACGTGACCAGGCCGGCAATGTATGTTGACAACACAAAATCTGTTCTGCGCATGTGAGTGCTCACTCCAGAGATATTTACTCTATGAGAAAGACCGGAGCTCGTAGTGCCAGAATAATAACCGAACCACGAAAACGAGGCAAAGAGTGCCTGCGAGACCAATAAATAACACTTCCTTAAGGATTATGCAGAAAAGTGTGCGCGCTACAGCAATAATTTTTAACAGGCTTGCAGATGAACAAAGCAAATGATATCGTTAACCGAAAGTATTCAAATCTTAGTTAAATGCTTCCCTTGCCATATGCTACTGTTCTGCACAGGAATTAACAGGAAAAGTGAAAAATTTTCTCTTTAATGAGTTATTTTGTCTCCAAAAATTTCTTAGATTTCTATTATTTCCTTACTTCTTTTGTTTATAATTTTGGAATCCGATCTCTGTAAGGTATGCACTGACTCGACTATTGAGTTCTGGCCCACATGGTCTCGCAGAATCTGGTAGATATATTTTCCACTCCTTATTTTTCATACGCAGGGTAGCCCCGCGGGGTCAGAGGCGCCTCGCAAGGGCCGCGTGGCTACCCCCGCCGGAGGTTTGAGTCCTCCCTTGGGCATGGGTGTGTGTGTGTTATCCTTAGCATAATCTTAGGGACTGATAACCTGAGCACTTTGGTTCCATCAGATCTTACCATAAACTTCCCAATTTTTCTTGTGCATTTGAGCCCCACGGTCGCAGAGTGGGCATGTTTCTTAACGGTGGTGGCTTGTTTAATCTAACGGGTGGCGGTATCTGCTTCCTGACGCCATCTCATGAACACTCTGGGTGCGGTGTGAACAGCTGTCTGCTTACAATTTTATCCATGTGAAAGTGAGCGAAAGTTTTCTACATGTTTGCGAATCGTGTAACTGAGGGCAGGACTTGGTTACCAGTTCGGTATTCACGAAATGGCGAGTCGTGTAACTGAAGGTCAGCGAACGTTTTCTGCATGTTTGCGAATTGTGTAACTGAGGGGGGCTTGGATACCAGTCCGGTATTCACATGTTTGCGAATGGTATAACTGAGGGCGGCTTGGGTGTCAACACAGTATCACATGACGGGACACAAGAAACAGCCTAATAACCACATCTAGGCTGCCCAGCAAAACGACGTGGTCGTTACTCCACCTATCGGATTCGATCCGGGTCCGACACACCTCCCCGGCCCGGAAGGGGCCACTCAACAGGCGGGGCTGTCTGAGGGGTGTGAGGGGGTGGGGGATGGGGTGAAGCTCAGATATAAGCAAATAAAAAGAAATTAACTTTACTACAGGGTGTTCAAAATTAAAGCCCAGTTTCAGAACGCTATAGAGAGAGAATCACTGCTCAGCATGACGCCAGTTTTGAACGGCATATTATTGACGCACGGAGAAACGTTCTGGAACAGAAACAACAAAAAAGATCAAAGAACATTTTACCAATAAAAGACGCTGTAGGTGTCTTAACGTAAACAGGATGGGCTACAAGTGACAAATGAATCACAATTGATTTGAGTTGCACATTACTCCATCCGTAGTGTTCAACGTGCGTCCAGCTGTCAACACTTGAGGCACTGTTACTTACCTCAGCCAGTCCAAACGGAAAGGTCCTAGCCCATCGGATGGGAAAAGTCGGTTTTTAATTGACCTGAAGCCAAACTCCGCACAAAAAGCAAAATGACCTCGTTTCCCAATTTTCCTGGGGCCAAAAACCGCATAAAATTCAAAATGACATCGGTTTTTAATTTTACTGCCGGGATGTGTGGCCGAGCGGTTCTAGGCGCTACAGTTTGGAACCACGCGACCACTACGGTCGCAGGTTCGAATCCTGCCTCGGGCATGGATGTGTGTGATGTCCTTAGTTAGGTTTAAGTAGTTCTAAGTTCTAGGGGACTGATGACCTCAGAAGTTAAGTCCCATAGTGCTCAGAGCCATTTGAACCATTTTTAATTTTACTGGGGCAAAACCAGCATAAAAAGCAAAATGACATCTGTTTGTAACTGTCGCGAAACCAGCGGTACTGATGTTCAGTATGCTGTACACTATTTTCAGCCATAAGTGGAAACCCAGAAACAGCATAATCCACAACACATCGGAGAGTCTCGAGGATCACGTTCCGAATGCGTAGCGCATTGCGTGCCTCCAGTTCAGCCACGTTCGTAACCGAAGCACTAAACTCAGTATCTTTCAGATTACTCCAAAGATAGAGGTCACACGCATTAAAACAGGTTTTATGGACGGCTAGGCTGTAGGTAAATGGCGGGTGATAGTTCCAGCATTTTCGAAATGCCTCTGCAGTGGCCACTTCCCTGACGTCGGTGCGCAAAGGACTCTCAGCGTTTACCAGTGATGCTACGGATAACAGGATTCGCAGGACTCATCTCCTAGAAAAAATACGATCCTGCCATAAATGATGCAGTCAATCCTTGCCACACAGTCACCTTTGCAGACCGAAGCTGTTGATGTGAGTGTAATTTTTCAGTTGACAATATTCTGCAATTCTGCGTATTGATGTGTCCTTAAAAGTGTAAATGTGCTTCGTCTGTAGACAGACTAGTCATTGTTCACTTCCATGCGTGCAAGAAATTCGAGAGAGAACGTTTGCCTTGCTGGAAGGTCAGCAGAAAGAAACTGTTGAACATCGGTGATTTTTTGTGGATACCAATACAGGATATTTCATAGAATTTTGTTCACCTTGCTTCCAGGCATGTCCAACTTTCGGGCAGTTATCCGTGCACTGCATGTTTGCAAACAACCGCTCGACCCCTCATACAGTGTTATAGCCACATCTTCCATAGACGTCGAATGAACTGTTCCATCCCCCTCCCACATCGCACTTCAAAAGAACCTCTCTCTTCGAATTTGATAACCATTTTCTCCAGACAACTAGCAGACATCGGATCAATGCCTCATTAATAAACTTGAGCGTCTGGAACCTCTGCTGAGCAACTGGAGCGCAGTCACCTTTCTTGTATGACATCTTTACCAGCCGCGCGCTTTCCTTCATGGAGACAGTCATGTCGAGCGTCTCGGACGCAAACTGAGGAAAATAGTGTGTCGCAAGTCTGTTGCTGTGAATATTGCGAGGCTCACGTCACAGTACAGTGATCAAATTTTTCTTCCTTTCTTTTTTGTTCCATAATATTTTTTTTCCTAAGTCAATAATATGCTGTTCAGATATGACGTCATTTTAAGCCGTAGTTCTCTTTCTACAGCGTGTTGAAACTGGAACTGTCTGATAACACCATTTATGTTACTGATTCGAAAAGCTTCCTTTTGTTGAATACTGGGGTATATATATATATATATATATATATATATATATATATATATATATATATATATATATACCCTGATCACAATAATCGCCTGACTACACGATGCAGTTTCAAGAAAAGACACGTAGTGGGTCTTCTCCCGAAAACAGAGCCACTTTTCACACGTATCTATTGACCGGGTGAGAGCTCACGCCGTATGTACTCCCCTGCGAGTTAGCAGCTGCCTCGGCTGGTGCCAGCGGAGTCTGCCAAACTGCATCAGGGCGGCGGTCGTTGCCCATTAAGACGCCCCACACGTCGCGGTATCGGCAGGCAGGCGGGAGCCGCCCACCGGCCACTAATGTGATCACTCGGGAGCGGCTGTGGCGGCGGAGGCGGAGGCGACCGGCCCACGGGCCGCGGCCGGTCCTGCCTGCTTCTGGCGCCAGTGCCCTCGCCGCTAGCTGCTGCTTAATTAGCGGTCTGCTCGTTAGCGCGAGACTGGCGCCAGCTGCTTGGCGCCCAAACTCTCAGACTGCGTCGCTCTACAAGCAGGCTCCACTCTGCGGCTCGAGAGGAAACTCTGGGCCATCTTCCTCCAACTACATCGATGTTGACAGGCTACGAGGCACCGAAAAGTGCTCTGAGCGCTCGTGACGTAGAGGCGGCAGCATTAAGAACCAGGAATTTCGGTTAAGGGCAGGCGTCGGTGTACTGACTGACCATAGAAATGAAAGTAACGTCGTCATTTCAAGGTGGGTGGATCTTTGTAATAGACGACATGGAGGTCGTCTCGGAATGAACTTATGAAATAGAGAATGTGCGGATATTCCTGTTAGAAACTTGTAGGACTTGGGGAGTGAGTAGACAATAATTTGAACGGGGCCCGCCTGCTTGGCTCCCACGCAAGTGGGCCCGGGTTTGATTGCTGGCCGTGTTGGAGAGTTTCTCCGCTCGGGGACTGGGTGTTGTTTTGTCCACATCATCATTTCAACATCATCACCGGCGCGCAACTTTCCCAGTGTGGCGTCGACTGAAATAAGACTTGCACTTGTCGGCGAACTTCCCTGGTTGGGGAGGTCCCGGCCAGAGATACCAAATGCTCACTTCTCATTTTCATTGAACGGGACCCCATGTAGGGAAACATACCGTTTCCGTGCTACAACCATCTGAAAACATGGTAGCTCGTGCACTTTTACTACCAGTTTTAGAAGAAATTGATTAGGCGTGACCCAGTATATGAACAGCCAAAGAAATCGCTCGTGAAGTCGTTGACGGGTTCTACTCAACTACTACTACTACTACTACTACTACTGATGTAGTGCGGCCTCTTCTAATTCGGGTGTGCTGCATATCCTTGGAGCACCATAATCACACCCGTTGATAGTGAAGGTACTTGTTGGCGAAGCCGTTATGTTATTCTGGCGGAAAGAGCATGCGATGGAGTCGGCCATTCAGAAGAGTCTTGTCGATGTCTTCTGCACACGTATATTCAATCATGCTGCTCAACACACACACACACACACACACACACACACACACACACACTGAACGAGGCTCGAACCAGGCCAGAGAGATAGGACTGACGTCAAATGAAATCAACCGATCCGACGTAACCACCGCCCACCATGACTTTCCTGCTGCATATTTAACCAAGTAACATGTTTTTAAACGGCTGTAGCACGGAAACTGTGCGTTTCCGGTCTTGGGTTCCTATTATGCACTCATTCCCGTCTGCAAGTTCTACAAGCTTGTAACCTAAATTTATGAACACCTTAAATAGTTTTTAGCATCTTTCATGATGTGTTCAGTTGTTGATTGCAGAAAACATGATATAAAAATGTTTTACCACTTGGTAGCAGTAACATTATGTCTGAAGTGTACCAGGTGAACATGAATTCCCTCAACGAAATTTGGGAAGTAGTTCTTGTATACGGTTTGAGTAATTTGATGTTAGAGACTTGTGATCTTCGGTGTTTCTTCATAAACCACCTAATTATCATCTGTTCGTTTCGTTACCAGAATTACCTTCATTTCTACAGAAATACCTATGCAATAAGCAATGGCCTGTAATACACGATTATCAAGGCGCACCACTGAGACAAATAGTAATGCAAAAGCAACGGGGCGGCAGTCGCTGTGTGTGTACCACAGTACAGCGCCGTTGCGTCGCCCTGTCATTGCAGCCAATAAACCCATAGACAAGATGCATGCCGGCCAACGCTTGATCAGTGTAGGTATCCACAGTGCTGTGAACGCTGCTAACACTCGCTGAAGAGTACAGGAAAAACAAATCCGACACACAACGGAGCAGTAGTGGATCCAAGTTTGTAGATAAACAGTATAGTGGCCATTACTTTTATCAACAGCAACAACCGTAACTGACCACGACACGTTTATCTTCAATCAAGGTACACGGCGCATACCGTTGACATTGCCTTTAGTCCAGTGCACGTGCTGGCAAGATATCAAACGAAGTGCTGTTACTGTGTTACTGGCACACCGAGGCACTATGGGCCCTTTACGAAAAAATACTCAGAAATACAGATACGGAAGGGAATGACACTCAAAGAAAATCCCGTAACGAGTCCACAGAGACCATGGGGCCCCCTACACCAAAAACGACGGAAAATATCCCTGATTGATGTCCGAAATTTTGCCTGGGGATTTCATTTTTATTCTATGTACAATAATGTAGCTCTTCAGGTGAAAATTGTCATGGATATATTAAGCTCTTCCTTCGAAAAGAAGCTGCAGTGAATGTTTTGTTGTAATGATATACACTGACGCAAAAAAGGAAACGCAACACCAAAAAATAATATAGTGTAATGAAATTCCGGTAATACAGTTGCCTAGGTAAAATATTTAAGTGCCTAAAATTGCAATAATCTTTAACTTCAGAAACAGCACTCGTCCACGGAGACTCCTTTCCAGAAAACCTCATGAAACATTTTAATTTCACACATTGATGTTTAACTGCAAATACGTAGTGCACAATCCCATGCTATTTATTCATGTATTTTTGGGTGCATTTACAGCAAGCTTGCTTAAAGTGAAATATTTCCTTTATAATGTTGAAATGTCGGGCCAAGTGTTGTTTCTGACATACATACTAATTTGGAAGGAAAACGGGGAAATTATTTAGTACAGAAATCATTCAGATATTAATGTGTCTTTAATACTGTTGTAGTATGAGATTATAGTTTTGAATAATACACATCAGCAGGAAAATGGTATGTGATATGCACATTTTTCAATATTTAACTTTTAGTCTTATGAACTTTATGAAATTGCACAGCCATACTTTAAACTAAATCTTCCTTCACATTGCTTTACATTAGGCTGCACCCCTACCCTTATATTCTACTCACGTCCATATGTCCACGTTCAACTGTTGGCCAATTGTAAATTGTGTTGTAAAATGCCTGGAACGTATCAGTTATTTGTCATTCTAATTTCTCGATGTCAGCAATTTTTTCCAAACAGTTTGACACATATGTGTTATATGCTTTCTCTGTGTGAAATGAAACTTCAGAGATGAATTCAGTACCATGACGGAAAGTGTGCATGACAGGACTTTGTATACCTTTCCAATCACAGTACCAGGAGTGTTAACTTTGCATTTATAATCAAGAAATTCCAACACCGCAAATGACTGCCTCTCATCCCTGGGCACCTTCCTGCTGGCACTCTCCAGAGAGAGAGCTTCTTTCTGTAAAATATAGGCCATCCGTGTTTAAACGCAAGAATGTCGCTTGTTGAAACTGCCTTCATTTGGAACTTATTAGCTTTTCAGCATGAGTTCGCAATCAGTTCCACACATTGCTTGATGTGATTAATAGTGAGGAATCGCTCGGAGGCTGCCAAAGCCAGGAAAAACCTTAAGACGGTATGATTCCTACTTTGCCAGCGGCAACCATCTGAAAAGTCATGCAGACGTTTATTGCTTTTTGGGATGTCGCCAGAGATGAAATCTAATAGAAATGAACACACCGTGCTGAGGTCTTCTTTGGCGTTCCGTCGCAGTAAATGTAGAATTTTGATTGACTGGTCTTCAGGTGCTGTATATTAAAGACATTCCCAGTAAGTTGATGATAGTAGAAGACCTCTTGAACTGGTATATTTAGTAGGCATAGATTCTGCATGAAATCAATAGCATTTTCTGCTACTTCCTCATCATTAATGTATTTCCCCTTAATTTCACTACTGCGAGAAGAAAACTTAGCTGCCCCACTCTGGTGTACGACGAGTTCTGCAGAAACTACTCGTTTCGCTGTTGTCGTTAACCATTGTATTTTTCATTCTAGTTGACAGTTCTTCAAATTTGCCAAACGTGTCACCTGAGTGATGTGACACAGAATTAAAATCTCTGCCTGAAAATTTACTGAAAATACTCGTATTTCACAACAATGTAGGAATATTTCACTTGAAACTGTTCATGGATAATTTTTACATTAAGCTGTTCGTGGAAATAATGGTACTCTCGAGACCTACAGTGCGCTACTATTTCCTGGTATGAGTTAATATATTCAACATTATAATTTACCTCTCTAACAGTTTAGGCATTGCCTGAACGATTTTTAAATCTTTGGTCGGTAGGTGACTTCGTGATGCCATGCCATGCTTGGGAATACTTGCTTACATAACTCCAGTTTCCCAGTACTAGAATTCACAGACTACATGAAGATTTTCTGTCTAGTTTTCTTCTTAGAATCATTTTCTCCTTTTCACAAACGTCTTCTTCCAATATCCTCCACAGGAATCAGCCCTTGGAGATAGAAGTCTCGTGCATCCTTTGAGTCCATATGATAAATATGTGTTTAGATCTCTGTCCTTCATGATAACGTTCTCAAAGCGCCGTCGAGAACATCTGTAAAGTGAGATAAATATTCTATGTGAACCAGCAATACCAGTATTTTGCTTAATATTAAATTATGCAACAAATGCACATAACAATGTACAATGGCTACTGTACATACGCCATTACCAACCAGCACCAATTTGTTACTTCGGTACTATATTCCCACTGACGTTTGCCGGCCGCGGTGGTCTAGCGGCTCTGGCGCTGCAGTCCGGAACCGCGGGACTGCTACGGTCGCAGGTTCGAATCCTGCCTCGGGCAAGGGTGTGTGTGATGTCCTTGGGTTAGTTAGGTTTAAGTAGTTCTAAGTGCTAGGGGACTTATGACCTAAGATGTTGAGTCCCATAGTGCTCAGAGCCATTTGAACCAAACCCACTGACGTTTTCGTACTCCTACCCTTTAGTACACAGCCTTTTAATCTTCTCATGTTGATATTCCACATTCCTCCCTCCCATCTTCCCTTTTAAAGTCCCGCAATCTCGAACCGATTTATCAGAAGACGTGTTGCACGATTATAAACTACATGCCGTTTACTCTCTTCGCACGTGGAAGAATAGTGCGAGAGCTTGTGCGTCACTTATTTCACTTCTACCTACACGGCGTATGGGAACAACACTTCTCAAGGACAAGTGTTATTTCTGTGCTTACAGTAAATTTTGCCGGTTCGTGACATATTCCACGCAGGGGTGACACACAGTTCGTTTCGGATAACGCTGTCGTAAGCAGGACACTCGGGGTTCGAATCCTGGTCTGGCACATAATTTCATTCGTCACAGATGATTCCACATTAAGTCTCGATACATCTGACATCACTAGTTCCTTTCCTTTCTTCCCGCTCTACTTTAGTTTAAAAACAGGGTGTTCCGGAACCGCACCACCACTACATTCGTAGGTTCGAATCCTGCCTCGGGCACGGATGTGTGTGATGTCCTTAGGTTAGTTAGGTTTAAGTAGCTCTATGTTCTAGGGGACCGATGAGCTCAGATGTTAAGTCTCATAGTGCTCAGAGCCATTTGAACCTTTTTTCACGAAATGTGTATGTCCTTGTAAGTTAGGACGTAACAGCCGACGGAAATATTTATTGCGGTAGGTCACCATAAGAAACGTCACACTGTATGCGGAGCAATAAGATACAATTTTTTAAGTGGAACAAAAGTTGTTTGTATCATGCACTGGAATTCTAAATGAGGTGCGGGCAAGTTGTAAAGCCGCCCGTGTCGCGGAGCTAGAAGCTTCCTCGATGCTCTGTTAGACCGACGACTGTCGCCGCACACGGCCGTATACCCGACAGTCCGAGCCTCACAAACAAATGTGGCTCAATATAACACAGTTACTGATATCGGATGAAGATAGCACACACGAACAACGAGTACGTTGACATGTTGCTGATGCTCGGCGAGTGCCGACACGATGCCACTAAAGCAGCCATGGCGTAAGCCTTGAGATATCCTAGGTGAAGAACTCCGGCAGCCATTACGTTCTTACGTGCCGAACAACGACTTCGGGAAACAGGCAGCTTGGTAATGAGCCGCAGTAACAGACGAAGAACTGCAGAAGTGAGGAGACGGAGGTGTTTGTTTTAGCTGCAGTACGCCACGATCCTCATGTCAGCTGACGAGCCGTTGCTGCTGTCGCTGGCGTCAGTCTCACACCTGTGTGGCGTATAATACACGGCTACAGGTTTCACCCGTACCTCCTGTCACTCATCCAGGAGCTCCATGGGAACAATTTCCGTGCGAGAGTTACATTCTGTGAATGGGTCAGGCGTAATTTCAAGCTGGAGTCTTTACAAGGTGCTATGTTCTCTGACGAGTCGACGTTCACTAATTATGGTGCACTACTGGGCCGCAGACAATCTTCAGTGGGCACGACCTGTCGACCATCAACGTAGGTGGTCTATTAATGTATGGTGTGGCATCCTTGGGGATGAAATCATCGTTCCACACCACTTCCTAAGTACATTGACAGGTGAGTTATATCGCATGTTTATAGTCGACAGTTTGGGTGGTCTACACACAAGAGTTCTTATGCGGATGCAGCACGATGGTCACCCTGTCCATTCTAGGCGTTCTGTTGTGGAAGAACTAAGTAAGGTGGCTGTGGCGCCATGGTCCTCATTCAAGGTCCGCAAGGTCGCCCGATTTAACACCATTAGATTTCTTTGTGTGGGGACATCTGAAGTATCGGGTTTATGTCACTGAGCCCACATCCCCAGATGATCTAAAACGGCGTATCGAAGACGCATGTTGCTCCGTGACACCGGCGATGTTACATCTCGTCCGCAGATACTTTAGAAGACTCATTGCATTGTGCATTCACAAACATGGACACACATTTGAGCATGACATTTAAATCAACTTCCACCGCCATAACATCCATCACCCACCACATAGCAATGTATTATGGACTGCGTGTGGTATCTGCCCCTGAAACTTTGAAGGGTTGTACCTCCCAAACTAAAAGTGACAGGAATGTAATTTAAATTCATGTATACACAGCTGGCGTTACTGATTCCAGTGCATAATAGAGACAAGTATTGTTGAATTTAAAAAAATGTATCTTTTTGCTGTAACTCTTTGGATAATAACACAATAAACTATGTTCATAGCTCCGCAGACAGTGTAACGTTCCTTATGGTGACCTACCGCAATAAATATTTCTGTCGCCTATTACTTCCTAACTTACATGGACAAATTTACCTCTGTAAAATTGGCCCCGCAGCGGATTTCGAAGCTTGATTTCCGGATTTACGCGGGCTGTCACCTAAAGCACTTTCGGCTATTCTCAAGGCCACTCCAAAACTTCCATATTTCGTCGTTTCTGCGTCACAACCTTTAATCGAACACACATTACGTAATTCCCGTAGAGGGAAAGACATGTCAATTGAAAGTCGCTGCCTAGTATCGGCGGATAAATATGATATTGTAGGGCCATTGTTGCTAAGAAAAACTGTTTCATATTCTTTCGGACATGCATGCATTGATGTTTGGATCAGGCCCTGAGTTGTGCACTAACAAGCAAAGCGGATAATTCAACCGCTCGCGTGAAGCGGGAAATTGGGATTCGAGCGCCGGTCCTGCCTAAATTTTCATTGTCATCAATCCCTTATACAGCTGAAGATTACTATTTCTTGAAACTGCGAATACATTTATTTTATTTAAAAACGTCTGTAGTGGACGCAGTGCTTGTTCCGTCGGACATGAATGTTTATCTGAACGATCACTGCATTGATCTTTTTAAGAAACAGGCACTGTAATGTGGTAATTATTTAACCAATGGTGTGTGGCGCTGGACTGAGTGGAGTGAAGTTCGTCTCGGAGTTTTGCAAGGGTGGTCCTATAATTAGAATTTCCTTCAACAAACAACGTACTACAAAACAGGAATCCATACGAAAGGCAGGCCTCTGCACTACTTTCAGTATCAAGAATGACAATTTCAAGAGGCTAAAGGCACAAGAGACAGAAAGAATATGCACTCCCGAACATAATAGAAACACTATAAGTTTATGACAAAATCAGCTGTTTATACATCTGAACTTACTTTAATATATATATATATATATATATATATATATATATATATATATATATATATATATATATATATATATATATATATTACTTAAATAAAACATACGTTATTCTTCCCAGAACGACTGCACAGTGTGAGTCACTAACTATTCCCACAAAGAAAAACTCCGAGAGTATGAAAGGGGCTGGAAACTTTGTAGGCAAAAGTTGCATGGGACAACGGGGGCCATTATATATTTTTTTTTTTTTTTTGTCATCAGTCTACTGACTGGTTTGATGCGGCCCGCCACGAATTCCTTTCCTATGCTAACCTCTTCATCTCAGAGTAGCACTTGCAACCTACGTCCTCAATTATTTGCTTGACGTATTCCAATCTCTGTCTTCCTCTATAGTTTTTGCCCTCTACAGCTCCCGCTAGTACCATGGAAGTCATTCCCTCATGTCTTAGCAGATGTCCTATCATCCTGTCCCTTCTCCTTATCAGTGTTTTCAACATATTCCTTTCCTCTCCGATTCTGCGTAGAACGTCCTCATTCCTTACCTTATCAGTCCACCTAATTTTTAACATTCGTCTATAGCACCACATCTCAAATGCTTCGATTCTCTTCTGTTCCGGTTTTCCCACAGTCCATGTTTCACTACCATACAATGCTGTACTCCAGACGTACATCCTCAGAAATTTCTTTCTTAAATTAAGGCCGGTATTTGATATTAGTAGACTTCTCTTGGCCAGATATGCCTTTTTTGCCATAGCGAGTCTGCTTTTGATGTCCTCCTTGCTCCGTCCGTCATTGGTTATTTTACTGCCTAGGTAGCAGAATTCCTTAACTTTATTGACTTCGTGACCATCAATCCTGATGTTAAGTTTCTCGCAGTTCTCATTTCTACTACTTCTCATTACCTTCGTCTTTCTCCGATTTACTCTCAGACCATACTGTGTACTCATTAGACTGTTCATTCCGTTCAGCAGATCATTTAATTCTTCTTCACTTTCCCTCAGGATAGCAATGTCATCAGCGAATCGTATCATTGATATCCTTTCACCTTGTATTTTAATTCCACTCTTGAACCTTTCTTTTATTTCCATCATTACTTCCTCGATGTACAGATTGAAGAGTAGGGGCGAAAGACTACAGCCTTGTCTTACACCCTTCTTAATACGAGCACTTCGTTCTTGATCGTCCACTCTTATTATTCCCTCTTGGTTGTTGTACATATTGTATATGACCCGTCTCTCCCTATAGCATACCCCTACTTTTTTCAGAATCTCGAACAGCTTGCACCATTTTATATTTTCGAACGCTTTTTCGAGGTCGATAAATCTTATGAAAGTGTCGTGATTTTTCTTTAGCCTTGCTTCCATTATTAGCCGTAAAGTCATAATTGCCTCTCTCGTGCCTTTACTTTTCCTAAAGCCAAACTGATCGTCACCTACCGCATTATCAATTTCCTTTTCCATTCTTCTGTATATTATTCTTGTAAGCAGCTTCGATGCATGAGCTGTTAAGCTGATTGTGCGATAATTCTCGCACTTGTCAGCTCTTGCCGTCTTCGGAATTGTGTGGATGATGCTTTTCCGAAAGTCAGATGGTATGTCGCCAGACTCATATATTCTACACACGAACGTGAATAGTCGTTTTGTTGCCACTTCCCCCAATGATTTTAGAAATTCTGATGGAACGTTATCTATCCCTTCTGCCTTATTTGACCGTAAGTCCTCCAAAGCTCTTTTAAATTCCGATTCTAATACTGGATCCCCTATCTCTTCTAAATCGACTCCTGTTTCTTTTTCTATCACATCAGACAAATCTTCACCCTCATAGAGGCTTTCACCTATCTGCTCTCTCCTCTGAATTTAACAGTGGAATTCCCGTTGAACTCTTAATGTTACCACCGTTGCTTTTAATGTCACCAAAGGTTGTTTTGACTTTCCTGTATGCTGAGTCTGTCCTTCCGACAATCATATCTTTTTCGATGTCTTCACATTTTTCCTGCAGCCATTTCGTGTTAGCTTCCCTGCACTTCCTATTTATTTCATTCCTCAGCGACTTGTATCTCTGTATTCCTGATTTTCCAGGGACACGATTGTACTTCCTCCTGTCATCAATCAACTGACGTATTTCTTCTGTTACCCATGGTTTCTTCGCAGCTACCTTCTTTGTACCTATGTTTTCCTTCCCGACTTCTGTGACGGCCCTTTTTAGAGATGTCCATTCCACTTCAACTCTACTGCCTACTGCGCTATTCCTTATTGCTGTATCTATAGCGTTAGAGAAGTTCAAACGTATCTCGTCATTCCTTAGTACTTCCGTATCCCACTTCTTTGCGTATTGATTCTTACTGACTAATGTCTTGAACTTCAGCCTACTCTTCATCACTACTATACTGTGATCTGAGTCTATATCTGCTCCTGGGTAAGCCTTAATTCCAGTACCTGATTTCGGAATCTCTGTCTGACCATGATGTAATCTAATTGAAATCTTCCCGTATCTCCCGGCCTTTTCCAAGTATACCTCCTCCTCTTGTGATTCTTGAACAGGGTATTCGCTGTTACTAGCTGAAACTTGTTACAGAACTCAATTAGTCTTACTCCTCTTTCACTCCTTGTCCCAAGCCCATATTCTGCTGTGAACTTTTCTTCTACTCCCTCCCCTACAACTGCCTTCCAGTCGCCCATGACCATTAGATTTTCGTCCCCCTTTACACACTGCATTACCCTTTCAATATCCTCATACACTTTCTCTATCTGTTCATCTTCAGCTTGCGACATCGGCATGTATACCTGAACTATCGATGTCGGTGTTGGTCTGCTGTCGATTCTGATTAGAACAAGCCGGTCACTGAACTGTTCACAGTAACACACCCTCTGCCCTACCTTCTTATTCATAACGAATCCTACACCTGTTATACCATTTTCTGCTGCTGTTGATATTATCCGATACTCATCTGACCAGAAATCCTTGTCTTCCTTCCACTTCACTTCACTGATCCCTACTATATCTAGATTGAGCCTTTGTATTTCCCTTTTCAGATTTTCCAGTTTGCCTACCACGTTCAAGCTTCTGACATTCCACGCCCCGACTCGTAGAACGTTATCCTTTCGTTGATTATTCAATCTTTTCCTCAAGGTAACCTCCCCCTTGGCAGTCCCCTCCCGGAGATACGAATGGGGGACTATTCCGGAATCTTTTGCCAATGGAGAGATCATCATGACACTTCTTTAACGTTGCTTTTTTGTTGCTTTGTGGGGTCGGCCACCACCCATCTCCTCCGCCTCTAACCCAGTGATATGGGAATCAACTTTTTTTTTGTAATGGGATGATGTAGTTTGGTACCTATTTTCTGACAGCGGCTGTCGAGACGAATCCAATGATGTGTAACAGTAAAGTCAGCGAAGGTCACAATGGTGGCACTAACGCCCATTTACAGAAGGTGTTCGAAGTGATGACCATTGGTATCAATGCAGTGCTGCAATCTTCTTACCATGAACTGAGTGCTATTTCTTATCACATTTTCAGTTATCGTTCGCCCCCTACAGCGGAGTAGTCAGTGCGACAGAATGTCAATCCTAAGGGCTCGAGTTCAATTCCTGGCTTGGGCGATGATTTTCTTCGCTCAGGGACTGGGTGTTGTGTTGTCCTAATCATAATCATTTGAACCTCATTGACGAGTAAGTCGCCGAAGTGGCGTCAAATCGAAAGACATGCACCCGGCGAAAGGCCTATCCGACTGGAGGCCCTAGTCACTCGACATTTAATTACTTTTCGAAGCACGTGCTGTGACAATTCTGTCTCGCATATCGTCAGGTGTCTTTGGAACGTCTTTATAAACAATGTCTTTTACGAATTCCCACAAGAAAAATCCAAGGGCGTGAAGTCTGGCGAACGAGTCGGCCACGACACGTCTCCTTCGCGTCTAGCCCACTGATTTGGGAATTGTCTCTGCAACTCATTTCTAGGCATCAGCGAAAAATGCGCTGGACATCAATCCCGTTGATACCACATTCAGTTCCTTGTTTCTAAAGATATTTCTTCCAATGACAAACCAAATGTTTGTTAATGGAATGTGGTGTACTTCCTACCATTAAGATTTCCTTCGGTGAAATAGGGGCCTATAATTCTGCCCTCCAGAATACCACACCCTGCATTTACCGATCACGGTTTTTGATGTGCCGCAGCCAACATGGACTTTCAGTTGTCCAATAACGCATGTTATCCAAATTAACATTTCCAAAATTCGTGAATGTAGCCTCCTCAGTAAATAATATCAAATTAATAAATGTGTCAGCCTTATGAATCAGAAGTTGAGCCCATCGGCAGAATTCAATGCGACGCACACAATCCGTACCAGTTAGTTCTTGGTGGAGACTGATATGGTAAGGATCATATTTATGATGATGCAGAACACGAGCTCATGCCAGATTCCCTTGCGATTTGACGCGAACTGACAAAAGGACCTCGAACGACAATGGCAAGAATACCAACTTCCGTTTCCTCGTTAGTAACTTTCCTTTGGTGAATACGCTTCCGATGCATTCAAGATCCTGTTGTTCTCAATGTATCATAGACATATTTAAATGTACGACATGTAAGGTGAGTAAGTTGAGGATATCTCTCAGGGTATAAGTCTCCAGCTCTCACTGAATTTCGTTGGCATTCAACGTAACGAAGCTTATTGACTTGTTCGAATGTTCAAATGTGTGTGAATTCTTAATGGACCAAACTGCTGAGGTCATCGGTCCCTAGACTTACACACTACTTAAACTAACTTAAAGTAACGTATGCTAATAACAACACACACACCCATGCCCGAGGGAGGACTCCAACCTCCGACGGGAGGGGCCGCGCAGTCCGTGACATGGCGCCTCAAACCGCACGGCCACCCCGCGCGGCTATCGACTTGTTCTTCGAAGGAACACATCAATCACATCCGCTTGATTCGACGATGCTAGTCTTACCGTTCCTATTAGTGTTGTTTTGTGTAACCATTGAATGGTGTTTACTTGTCTATGGCACGTTAGATGGATACGTCGTATTCGGCAAATATTTACTATTTGCACGATATACGAGAGAGAATTGTCAGAGCAAGTGCTTCGATAAATGCCGCAGTGATAAGGAATATCATTTAATCCATGATAAAAAGATTGCAGCAGTGCATTGATACCAATGGTTATCGCTTCGAACACCTTCTGTAACTGGAAGTTCGTGCCACGTTTGTGACCTTCGTTGACCTTCAAAGACGTTAACCTTCAAAGACCTTACTGTTACATATCACTGGATTCGTCTCGGTAGCCGCTATTAGAAAATAAGTACCAAACTATAGCATCCCATTTTTAAAAAATAAAGTGGACCATTACAAAATAAATAAATGAATAAATAAAGTTGACCTTCGTATCGGGGTACAAGGAAGGAGCCTCCACGAAGATCGTGCAAAGGTCATTATTGACAAAGAGAGGATGAGTTTTAGCACGATCGGGCGTAGCCTGGGCGTTAGGAAGAATCCTAGCGGCGAATCCTTTCACCACCAGGTCCAAAAAGAACAAAGGCTTTTATCAAACCCAGCCCTTAGAATAATATCCATTAATATATAAGGTATTTCATCTGATAAAGAAGTTTTATTATCTAACATCTGCAGAGAAACAGCCTGTGATTTTCTGTTAATTCAAGAGCCCCATAGAGGCCCAGAAGACCGAAGACAAAAGTAAATGGAATGCAACTTATCATTGAAAGATCTAGTATGACATACCTGTATGATAGTGCAGTGTTTGATTAACGTAATATAAACATCATCTCAGCAGGTTCCACGTGAGATAACGACATAGAGATACTGACGGTGGAAATCCAGTCATGTACAGTGACATCCATATATAAACCATCTAACGCTAAATTCTGCTTCAAGAAACCACCTAGCTGCCACTCTCAACCAACAAAATTAGTAATCGGCGACTTTAACTGCCATAGTATATCATGGGGCTACAAGGAAACTGACAAAAATGGAGATGATCTGGAAGATTGGAGTGAACGAATGGGACTGATGTTAATCCATGGCCCGAAACTACCACCGTCCATCAATAGTGACAGTTGGCATAGAGGTTATAATCCATATAACATCTTCGCCTGTGAACATATTGCCCAACAAGTAAAGAAGTACGTTATAGACGTAATCTCACGCACACAACATCGACCTATTGTTTGTTCTGCTGAAGCAGCTGTGAAACCAGAGTGCGTCCTGCTCAAAAGACAATTTAACTTCAAGAAAGCAAAGTGGGACAATTTCACACAAGAACTTCATATGGAAGTCCTAAATCTCGACGCATCACCAGAGAGGTATGATGATTTTCTCAAAACAGTCCAAGCCATCTCACGTAAATACATCCCGAGAGGATGCGGAACGAGCTATATCCCAGAACTCGATGAAGACTCCAAATCTATGCTGTAGAGATATGAACAACTATTTGAAATAGATCCACTCTCTGATGAAACAATAAAAACACATGAGGCCCCATTAAATTTCAGATGAGTTGCCAGAAGCAGAAAATGGTGTGATTTGGTATCAAACCTAGATATGAAACAGAATATCCGAAAAGCATGGAAATTATTGAAGACCCTAAACAATGACCCAACCATTATTCCCCCTGACCTCTCAATGGTTACCCCTGACCGAATTGCTCATCAATTACTTCTCAACGGCAAGAAGAAAGGAAGATCAGAAAAATCTAAATTCATTAGACAGGCAGATGAAGAGAAGTATCTCAATACCCCTTTTACCTTAAAAGAACTGGAAACAGATTTCACAACTACAAAGAGTAATAAAGCAGCTAGCCTAGACGAATTACGGACGGAACAAACCAAAAAGTTAGGACCTGCCACAGAACAGTGGATATTAAACCTTATGAACACCTTCATTTAAAAATTGCAAATCCCCAACATCTGGCGTAAAGTCAAGGGAACATCACTTTTAAAGCCTGGGAAAGAACCAGCAGACCCAAAAAGTTTCCCTCCGGTTTCATTCCTTTGCCATTTGTGCAAGGTACTGGAAAGGCGACCCTAAATCGAATATCAGAGTATATCGATAAAATACTGATAAAAGAGCAGTCCGGCTTCCAACCGGGAAGGTCTTGCTGTGGACAGATCCTTAACTTGACTCAGGATGTTGAGAATGGGTATGAGAGAGGCGAAACAACAAGTGTGGCTTTCATCGATCTCACGGCGGCTTATGATACTATTAACCACAAAAAGATGCTTAGAAAAGTTTACTTAGCTACAAAGGATTACCGACTAACTCAGACCCTTCAGTGTATGCTGCAAAACAAGAGATACTTCGTCTCTCTCCAAGACAAGCAGAGTCGATGGAGAATGCAGAAAAATCTTCTCTCTCAAGGAAGTGTGCTGTCTCCGTTGTTATATACTATCTATACGAATGACCAGCCAATTAACTCTTCAACTACGGCATTCCTACACGCTGATTATACAGCACTCGCTGCCCAAGGTGAGACCTTTGAGGAAGAAGAGGTGAATCTGACAACAGCACTTGAAAATTTGGCCCAGTATTACAATGAAAACCAACTGAAACCGAGCCCTCAAACGACCCAATCCCGTGCATTCCATCTTAGAAACAGTGAAGCCAAAATGAAACTGAACTTCATTTGGAGAGGAGAACAACTACTCCACTGCGAAACTCCTAAATACCTTAGGGTGGAGGAGGACCGTTCCCTCACATTCAAAGCTCACAGTGAAGAAACGGGCCTCAAAGTAAATGCGCGGAACAACATCGTCCGCAAACTTACAGGAACCACCTTGGGTGCCCAGACAAAAGTGCTTGGAACATCTGCCTTGGTACTATGTTTCTCCGCCGCACAATACCCAGCACCCCTCTGGCAAAACTCTGCACATGCTAAACGTGTAGATACAGCCCTGAACGATACAGGACGCATTGTTACAGGCTGATTACGACCTACTTCTTTCAATAAGCTGTAGCATATTATGGGTATAGCACCGCCAGGAGTTCGAAGGCAAACTGCAACACAAGTGGAGAAGAAAAAACACGAAATCGACCCTAGACATCCTTTGTTCGGACATGACCCTCAACAGCCAAGACTGAGGTCAAGAAAAAGCTTCCTACAGAAAACTATGGCAATTAGTTCATCTTCCAGAACTCGCAGAGAGGAGCTTTGGCGAGACTCCCCAGCTGAAGTCAATCACATAATGGTCAAGGAGGAAATTGCCGAAAGTTCACACATGTCATATGTGACCTGGAAAATTTTGAACAGACTGCGAGTTGGGGTGTAAAGGTACAAAGCCCACCACTGGAAGTGGGGCTTCAGCAATGAGCAGGAAACTTGACAGTGTGGTGACGTACGGGACGAACAACATCTGCTAGTATCCAGGAACCTACCGGCTGCGTGCACTATCTGTGATCTTGCTGCAGTCAGCGAAGCTGCTGTGATAACCGCCGAATACTGGGCCCGTCAAAAAATATAATCATTTTGCTGCTTGTATATCTGCTGCTTGTTTGTATATATTAGTGAATCTGTGTAATAAATAGTACTGTACATATTTAATTTAGAAATTTTGTTATGAGTATCAATACTTATTACTTCTTGTGATTATTTTATGTCCTGGACTTGAAAAATAAATAAACATAAACCTTCGTATCTCTGACGCTATCCCACCTAGCAACAAAAAACAAACGTCATATTCTGGCCCCCTTTCTCCCATGCAACTTATGCCCCACAAACTTTTCAGGTACTATTATGCATCTACATCTACCTGATTACTCTGCTATTCACAATAAAGTGCCTGGCAGAGGGTTCAATGAACCAACTTTAAGCTGTCTCTCTACCTTTCCACTCTCGAACGGCAAGCGGGAAAAACGATCACTTAAACTTTTCTGTGCCAGTCCTGATTTCTCTTATTTTATCGTGATGATCATCTCTCCCTATGTAGTTAGGTGACAACAGAATGTTTTCGTAATCGGAGGAGAAAACTGGTGATTGAAATCTCAGGACAACATCCCTTCGCAACGAAAATGCCTTTGTTTTAATGATTGGCACTCCAATTCACGTATCATGTCTGTGACAGTATCTCCCGTATTTTGCAATAATCCAAAACGAGCTGCCCTTCTTTATACTTTTTCGGTGTCGTCTGACAGTCTCACTTGATGCGGATTCCACACCGCACAGTAGTACTCCAGAAGAGGGCGGACAATCGTGGTGTAAGTAATCTCTTTAGTACACCTCTTGGACTTTCTTTGTGTTCTGCCAATGTGATCGTTTCAATTTAGGTTATTTTTAATTGTAATCCCTAAGTACGTAGTTGAATTTACAGCCTTCAGATTTGTATGACTTATCGCGTAGTCGAAATTTAGTAGATTTCTTTTAGTACTCATGTGAATAACTTCAAACTTTTCTTTATTCAATGTCAATTCCCACTTTTCTCACCATACAGATATCTTATGTAAATCATTTTGCAATTCGTTTTGGTCATCTGATGACTTTACAAGATGGGAAATGATAGCATCATCTGCTAACAGTCTAACAGGGCTACTCAGAATGTCTCCTGTGTCGTAATGTAGATCAGGAGCGATAGAGTGCCTATAACACTTCCCTGGGGAACGCCGGATATTACTTCTGTTTTACTCGATGACTTTCCGTCTATTACTATGAACTGTGACCTTTTAGACAGGGAATCACGAATCCAGTCGCACAACTGAGGCAATATTCCATAGGCACGCTTTTTGGTTAGAAGACGCTTGTAAGGAACGGTGTCGAAAGCCTTCTGGAAGTCTAAAAATATGGAAACAATTTGACATCCCCTGCCTATAGTATTCTTCAATTTATAAGTATAAAGAGCTAGTTGTTTCACAAGAACGATGTTTTCTGAATCAGGGCTATGTGTCAATAAATCGTTTTGTTCGAGGTACTTCATTATTTTCGAACACAGTATATGTACCACAACCCTACAGCAAATCGACGTTAGTATTTTGGGCCTATAATTCCGTGGATTACTCCTGCTTCCTTTTTTGTGTATTGGTGTGACTTGAGCAATTTTCCAGTCCTTAGGTACGGATCTTTCTTTGAACGAACGGTGGTATGTAATTGCTAAACATGGAACTATTGTATCAGCATACTCTAAGAGTAACCTGAATGGAATATAATCTGGACCGGAGAGCTTGATTTTATTAAGTTATTGAAGCGACTTTGTTACACCAAGGATATTTAATTTTATGTTTCTCATCTTGACAGTTGTTCTAGACTGGAATTCAGGAATATTTACTTCGTGTTGTTGGGTGAAGGAGTTTCGGATAATCGTCTTTAATAACTATTCTTTAGTGGCACTGTCATCAGTGACTTCACCGTTGTTATCCCGCAGTGAAGGTATTGATTGCGCCTTGTCAGTGGGGTGCTTTATTAATGAGCAGAAGTCTTTGGGTTTTCTGCCAGATTTCGAGACAGAATTTCGTTGTGGAAATTATTAAAATCATCTCGCATTGATGTACGCGCTATATTTCGAACTTCTGCAAACCCTTGCCAGTCTTGGGGATTTTGCGTTGTTTTAAATTTCTCATGAGTTTTCCGCTGCTTCAGCAACAGCGATCCGCCTCGTTTTATCTACCATGCGGGATCAGTGCAATCTCTTATTAATTTCTGGGACATATATCTCTCAATTACTCTCGAAACTATCTCTTTGAAATCATTCCACAACTTTTCTACGCTTACATGATCATATCGGAAGGAGTAAAGACTGTCTCTTAAAAAGGCGTTAAGAACATATTGATCAGATTTTTTAAATACATATACTTTGCGTTTCTCTTTGATGGTTGTAGGTGTAACGGTATTCAGCCTAGCAGAAACTGCTTTCTGATCGCTAATCCCTGTATTCGTAACGATACTCAATATTTTTTCGGGATTACTTGTTGCTAAGAGGTCAAGTATCCTTTCGCAACCATTTATACCTCGAGTGGGCTCATGAACTAATTGTTCAAAATAATTTTCTGAGAAGGCATTTAGTACAATTTGGGATGACGTTTTATGCCTGGCGCCGGCCTTAAACGTATAATTTTTCCAGCATATCGAACGTGGATTGAAGTGACCACAGACTATAATTGTATGAGTGGTATACCTATTTTAAAAGAGACTCAAGTTTGCTTTGAACAGTTCAGCAATTGTATCTTCTGAATCGGAAGGGTCGGTAAAACGGCCCAATCAATAGTTTAGTCCAGTTGTCAGGTTCAACCTCTACCCATAGTATTACGCAGGAACTATCTACTTCAGTTTCACTACACGGCCAACTACTTCTGACAATAATAAATACTCCACCACCAACTGTATTTAATCTGTCCTTTCTGAACACTGTTACATCGTTTGAAAAAATTTTGGCTGAACCTATTTCCGGCTTTAGCCAGGTTTCTGTACCTATAACTGTTTGAGCTTCGGTGTTTTCTATTAGTGCTTGGAGCTGTGGTTCTTTCCCAACACAGCTACGACAATTTACAACTACAGTACCGATCGATTCTACAACCTCCTTTCTGTGTTCTACCTGCCCCCTTTTATACGGACCTTCTAACCTAAAAAAAAAAAAAAAAACAGCCACTGTCGGATTTATTCTAGGTGGTACTAGTTAATGACTCACCCTATAGAATTGGAATTAAAATAAAACGACTGATTGCTCCTGACCTTGATTATTTTTTCAAGTGCGCACCAAACCGTTAATAGCTTTAAAAGGGCACATTAAAATCAACCGGGACAAGCAAATGACTCACTTTAATTACTTGCCATCTACTACTGTCATCTCGTGGCCCATAATAACAACACAAGCAACCAGAACTACAACTACTATAACGACAGTGTAGTATATACTTATAAGCAAAGACACAATAACAGACTATGTAAGTAAGCTAAATACGCCATAACTTGTTGCTAGCACACCGTCATTGAACATCAGCCTGACTGTATTTCGTAAAAAGTTTTACACTTCATCCCACCACGGTGTGACCCGACAGACTATATTGAAGCATGAAGAATGGGTTTCGGTCGTGAGCGGCGCTTGATTTGCAAGCGTTTTGGGACGCGGAGCTCGGGCGTGGGCGCGTCTGTGGCCGGGCCTGTGGTGGGCGGGACGTCTGCCTGCCAGCGACAGCTCCCGGTGCTGCAGTGTGGCGGTCGCACACTGCCGGGGAGGGACCTGCTGCGGCTGGCGGGAGAGGCGTGCGCTCCCGTCAAAACTGAAACCAATGAACACGATGTAAGTTCCGCAGCTAGTGCACACTATAGATTCTTATGAAGTTGAACGGTAGACAATAAACGTAGACGGTAAAGAACTGAAACCACAAAGAAGGAGTTGTGCTAAACAACGAAAGTTGATAGTTGCGATTTGACATCTGGGTGATGATGTCTATTGAAATTTCGCGACAGTCGCAGAAGAGTGGGGCCAGAAGGGTCTAGGGACGGCGGTTATCGCTGAAACAACAGCTTTCCAGTTACATCCGATTTCTTCCACGCTTGTTCAACCTGAGAATTGAAACAGATCAAAATAATTGGTTCCTGAAATAATCAGTTTTCAGTGTTCTGTAATAAATGTTGAAACCGAACAAAGAAAACTGGTAAGTGACGGAATACTAGAAAAAAAATCACAGGCGTTCTCATGTGGATATTAATTAATTGAAACTCAGTATTTAAATACAACGCAAATTTTACGTATAACACGATTCTTAAGAAAGGTTATTTAAAAACGAAAAAAATTTAGCACTGCTGCTATGGATAATTCATATTTGTTTTTTTTTTAACTGGTTATTAGTCAAAATAAGAAAATGATACAATCGAGACAATACTGGTAATTCGGAACTTAAATATCGGTACGGTTTTAACCAGTTGCTTTTTCCCCTCCCTTGTAGCGTCACTGTGAGAGTACAAATCAGATTTGCTTTAAAAACACGCCGCAACAGTCGTGAGCGTTGGTTACCTTCGAGATTGGACGTGGTCTGATGATGTTAGTCGAGAGCGTTTTTAAAATGGCAAAGACACAATTCTCATCAGCTCAATAAGCTTGAGCGAAGTCGTGTAATGTGGCTACGACAAGCTAGATTTCGCAGAATGACTTTGCGGGAATGTACCCACTGTACATGACTGCTTGCAGCGGTGGTCACGAGAAAGGTACGGTAACAAGAAGAGCCGGCTCCAGTTCGCCACATGGCACTACCAAGGGGTAAGACCTTCGTGTTCGGCGTGTAACACCGAAATGCTGTTAACATATCTTTTGCACCATCCAAAATTTTTCTCTGTTTAGTATCCGTTGATAACTTGTAATATGCTGCTAATTTTGAATCTCTAAGCTTCATTACAGAAACTATATTTAATGTGATAGTGTATTTATTTGTGAACGTATGTAGTTGCCTGTAATTATAGCGTAAATATTGTAAACTGCTGGGTAAACTCCAATCTAACAGTATTCAAATGTATCGATAGCAAAGACAACAGTAGCTGTGCCGTGGTTTATCTTTGCGTATGGAGTGTCTCTGTCGAGCTGTGAGCAGAGAAGGAACAGAGAAGCTTGACCGTTGAAAGAGTGCGGAAGTGTTTGTTGGCGCTTCTGCAGACGCGGTGTTGCAGTTATGATCGCGCCAATGTAGGCGAACTTAGATTATTAACCAGCTTGTGGTGAGAGCACAGTCGGAGTGCACAGACGTATGAAGCTGCGATTCTAATTCCTGAACGTTCCATGATTATCTGTGGCTCTGCAAACGACTCGTGGTTCGCAAGCGGTGGTAACAGCAGGAGCTCAGCGTTGTCACCGAATACATTCTTCACCGTCCACACAGCTACAACATCGTAAGACTGTTAACTGATAAAACATAACTGATATTGTACTGGCATTACCTAGTGACATGACTTTAACAAAGTTTAATAACCAACTTTCTTAATAATAACCTGCAATATTCAAAATTTGTATTGCACCTGTGATATCATTGTTTTCATACATTATTACCAAGCACTGTCCCTTTGCTTTCCGCGCAGTCACTAAGTGTAGTAATAATATGGAAATAGATTTTCTATTTACTGCCAGTTTTGTTTGTTTTCTAATGAACAGTTTCAGTGAAAATTTTGCAGCCTCACTAACTGTTCGTTCTGGTATTGCATAACAGAGGATTAACTAATTTGCAATTTTGATTATTAACGTAAAATTTCACTTGGAAAACTAAGAACTACAGGTACAGCATATATTAAGAGTGTGCAAGTTCATTTTATTATATTTAGGTTAGCGAATGACTTCTGCTGACTTGGTGCGTACTTAATTGTTCTTATGTTAAAAGTAAATCAGTTGCTCATTTGGTTAAAATAAATTCAGTTCAGCCTCAATAATTAAAAATAAATTGCTTATCTTTTTCCAAATTTTCTATAACTTCAGGTTGAGGGCACTGAAAGTCACTTTTTACGTAACAAAATTTCAGTTATTCTCAGTCATTTATTTAACCAGGAACTTTATTTAACTTTGCTTTCAAAATTTAGTATTTCAGAATAAGTGCCTGCAAACTCAGTGCTTCCCGATTCGTCTACCTCCTCGTGAACTGCTGTGTTCTGGGAAAGCGCGACTACCTTCTATTGATACGCCAGTGATTATTTGCTTAGTTTTATTTACCGTTACCTTTCTTAGGATTCTGACATTAATTGCCCTAGTGGACTGGCGACCGTTTAATTATCTCTTTTTTGCTAATCAGTATTTTTGTGTTAAATATTACGTGGTACAGTATTCCCCCGGTATGGTTTGTGAGCGACTGCACCAAATTCGACCCATTTCAAAATTGTCATCAGTATTTAGATTAGATTTAGAATAGACTCTTCTTTCAGGAGTATCTGTTTACGCTCTCCTCCTACGAACCGGTATTATTTTCCTTCGTAAGCGATAGCCTAACTCACTGTAAAATTTCACTATGCGTACGCGATATATCGCAATCCAGTAGGCCGAACAGAAATGAGAAGGGTTACAGGCGTACAGTTTTGGCGCATCGTACTGCATCTGCAGCAGCAATCTGAGCAGCAGTTGCATCCACAGTGACACAACGAACTCTTACAAATCGGTTACTTCAAAGACAGCTCCGAAACAGAACCGCTGTTGTGTACACTCCAATAATCCAAAAATACCGCCATTTGCAATATCAGTGGTGTCAAGCGATAGCCCGCTGGAGTGCTGGGTGGAGGTTTCTGGTTTTATCTGGTAATAGCTGGTTTTGCCTCGATGCCAACGATCTCTGTGTATTATGGTTGAAGGGGGCGAGTTTGAGACCTGCAGCCGACCTGCTGCGTACTAAATACACTGTCACTACACCTGGAACAATGGCCTGGGGTGTGATTGGGTATGACAGCAGGAGCGCTCTCGTGGTTATCCCGCAACCTGACTGCCAAACTATACGTCAGTCTGGTGACCGACCTGTTGTGCTGTCATTCATGAACAGCATTCCAGGGAATGTTTTCCTACAGGGTAACGCTCGCCCACATACGGCTGTTGTAATCCAACGTGCTCTACAGAGTGTCGACAGGTTGCCTTGGCTTGCTCGATCACCAGATCTGTCTCGAATCTAGCACATACGGGACATCGTCATACAACTCCCACGTAATCCACTAGCAGCATTAACCACCCCTGTATTGACCGACCAAGTGCAAAAGACATGGAACCCCTTCCAACAAACTGACATGAGTTACCTGTACAACACAATGCATTAACGTTTGCTTGCTTGCTTTCGACATTGTGGTGATTACAGCGGCTATTATTGCATCAGCATTTCATATTTGCAATGGAATATCTCGCTCTTACATTAACCTGTGGTATTCCAATGGTATTCAGATTAATAGGCTGCCTAGATAAATGTATTTCCGGAATTTCATTACTATACTTTAATTGTTTTTTGATGTTGCCATCTTTTCCGATCGGTGTAGGCACAGTGAAGGGCAATATGTCAAATTAAAGGGGAAACTACACGATCCTTGCACTATCCACACATAAATTGTAATCATTACACGTACACAGCAGTGAGAACTTGTTCTTAACAGTAATTCAGCAAGTCTGTAATGACTTCTATGTTACTTAAAGTGCAACGGTGGCTGAGCGCTGGAACTGTAGCTCTCACCGATGCGCTTCGATTGAGAAACACATATGTTACGTAACACAAAAATTTAAGACGTGAGACGCATTTACATTGATATTGAATCAGAAACTCATATTAATGTGATAAAACGAATCTGTTACAACTCAAATACTCACTAGCTAGGCAGTATGAACTGGCGTGAGTTGTTATACATAATATCCCCTTTCGTTGCTAAGATTTGTGGTTTTTGTTCTATGTTTTATTAACTGTTTATAAATTTCTGTACTTCCACCAGTAACTTGAAAACTATTACAGATATCACTTTTCACTAATGCAGTGGGAAGTGGCGTAAGGAATCTATGAGGAAGAGGTCCATGTAAGTTGTAATATTTGAGCCCGGAGAGTGGGAAGTGTTTCTAAGTACTGCAAAGAAGTTCGCAGTTGTTTAAACTTTGGGGAAAATGTTGCACGTAGAATGAAGTGTAACATATCAGGTCTGATCAGAAATTTAGCGTGCACCTAATAGCGCAATCATATATACTTTTTAAGTATCAAAAGTTGTATTTTAGGCTTGTGAAACTACAAATACATCTAGTGACGTAGATGATCCGAAACCATGAAGAAGCCGCGCCCTTCCTGCAACAGGAGGTTGTTCGGCGCAGCCTGGTTTGCACGGGATCTGTGCTGGTCTATAAGTTTTCCAACCAAGCACGTTTTCGGTGTTTGGCTTTGTCAGTCGCGGCACAAGTATTTCATTTGGAATCGTTGTGGACTGTTACTTATGCTAGAAGTGCGGCAGAGATTGCAGTTTTATGTGTGAAATCATTTGGGACTCTTTAAAATAGTTGTTATTAATTTATTGAATTAATGTAGTGGTTTTAATTGCCATTATATTGGGTACATGAGCTTTTCCTGTAAATCACTTCATACCGTAATGGCTTTCACAAGCCCTCGAATTAATGTGTGACCTTTCATGAAAAATAGTTTTTTTATTTAAAATTTTAATACTGCAGTTGAGGCTCATTATTTAAAGAGTAATATGTAGAATTTTATAAAATTATGCTAAATGAAAAGAAAAACTGATTAATAGGTATCTCGCTTTCAGGTAACAGGATGTGGTACAAGTTTTGTGAATGTGTTAATGGTAAGATTCAAATCATATGTGAGGCTAAATACATAGATCCGTAGCTAATAAAACCAGAAAAGACGTACAGATAAGTTTTTACAGAGTTACGGAAACACCCATATTTAGACACTTGAGAAAAACTAGAAAATGTGAAAGGAGGATACAGTCAGTTCAAGTCCAGTTTTCTAGGAAAGTAAAAGGAAAATATTTAGCATGAATGAAAGAACGGAATACGGGATAACAAAATGGAATATGAAAATTTAAAGAATGGGTACAGAAAGAATAGTCAGACGTGTAATAGGCTACTTAACTAAAGGTAAAACAGAGATCGGAAGAGAAAGAGAAAGGTGGCTTTTGGCTGTTTGGTTTTTATCTTCTTCAGAACGCGGATGGACGAGAGTGTGCTATGTACGGTGGAAGAAACCCTGGGGCTGGTGTTTGACGATTAGCAACAGCAGAAGACTTGTCTCGCCCTCTTACCTGAGGAAGGGGGTAAGGGGTGATTTACGAGCAATTGCTGTACCCAAATCGTCTACTGCCCGTTCAGGCCATAAGATCTCTTCGTGGCAGACGGTGGTTCTGTCAATGGCTATTAAGGAAGTGTGCCAGATCCACTGTTTACATCCAACAACATTTTATTTGCCGATGAGGCAGGGTACATAAGAAATGGTGTTGTGAATCTCCATAAATAGCATGTATGGGCATGTGTAAATCCACAAGCAATTCATGAAAGAGGGCATCAAACACTGATTTTCAATCAACGTATCTGCAGGTGTACTTGGCGATAAATTAATAGGACCACAAATTCTACCGCAAAGGTTAACTGGGGTGCATTATTCGACTATATTATTAATGTGTTAAGAACCATGCTGGATGCTGTGCCATTGCACCAACGAATGCAGATGTGGTTTATGCATGATGGCAGACTAGCGCACTTAGCAGGCATTTCAGGACCGCTCGATTGTTCGGAAGGGGGGTGGGGGGGGGGGGTGTTCACAACTTGGCCTGCTCGTTCCACAGATTCACTGGACTTTTGGTAATGGGAACACTTGTAGGAATTGGTCCGCGCCACTCCAATAAACGATGAGCGAGGGTGGCGTCTTCAATGCTTGCCGGCACGAACAATAACAACCGGGTGTGCCTCGAAGGGTGTGTCATTCATAACGCCGGTGGGCACAGGGGTGCATTATCGACGCCACGTTGAAGACCTCCTGCAAGCTCGTGTTTGTTGCAGGAGTACTACCACCTCTCCTAGTATTCGACACCGTTTTCGAACACGCTGTATATTGAATCATATTCATAACGTAACGGAGGAGTAAAATATGGTGTTAAAATTATATTTAGCGTGTAGCGCAACTGTTGCGAGACGTAGTACATTGTACCGGATAAAATTATATAAAAAGGATAGTGCACTACCTCTTACTGTAAGTATGAAATGCACGTTATCAAAATGTGGTACAGCATGAACTCTTTTTAGAATGTTGTTACTGTTCTTTCTGATCGTTCCAGTTATTCCTGCTCTCCACGTTACTCTCGGCCATCCGCGCTTCCTCCTTCCCATTCCAATATTGCTTCTGGCCATAGTTTTGGTTCTATTCGCCGTACATGGCCGTACCACTGAAAAGCTTTTTTCTCAAATCTTTACACCAGTGGCTTTCCTGCATCGATTATTTGCCTAATTTCCTAATTTATTCATTTGCCTATCCTAGCTCCCGTCATTATTCTCATCCATTTCTATTGCCTGTGTTCTATCTCTCTGCCCTCCCCCCAGATCCATCATTCTGCATCCTAAGTTTCTTACTTTCAGCTTTTGCTGAATTCTCTTTTTCTTTCTTTTGATATTGCCCTGCTCTACAGAACTCTGTTTAACATCTTAATTACTCTTCTTGCGTGTTGGATCCTGCCTTCCACTTCCGCTTAGCTTCCCGATGTGTGTATAATCGATCCTAAGTATTTAAACTTCTCTAGTGCTTTAATGGTTCCATTTCCTCCCACCAGTAGATGTTCCGTTTCGCATATATTTATTATTAGCCAACCTCCTACAGATGCTCCCGTTAACTGCTCTATAATAAACGTAACTTCCCCGCTACTTTCTGCTTGCACTTAATCATTGACAGATAACAATAAACATATAGTTCCATGCTATAAAGGAATTCCCATACCACCGCACGATTGACTCCACCGTTCAAGTGTGTACTGCATACGTACGGTGAGGTAAGGAAAGTCACGATAACGATATCCACATATACAGATGAAGGTAGTATCGCGTATAAAGGATATAGAAGGGCAGTGCACTGACGGAGCGGTCATTTGTACTCAGAGGATTCGCGTGGATACGTGTTTATGGCCACACGACGGAAATCAAAAGACTTTGAACAGGTAATAGTAGTTACAGGGGAGAAATGGGATACTGCATTTGGGAAATCGTTAGGGAATTCAATATTCGGAGATACACATGTCAAGGTTGTGCATTCCTTCACAGCAAACAGCGCAGTGGCCAACGGACTTCACTTAACGACAGAGAGCAGCAGCGTATGCGTAGAGCTTTCACTGCTGACAAACGAACAGCACTGGATGTACGATGAACGCCGGCCGGAGTGGTCGTGCAGTTCTAGGCGCTACAGTCTGGAGCCGAGCGGCCACTGCGGTCGCAGGTTCGAATCCTGCCTCGGGCATGGATGTGTGTACTGTCCTTTGGTTAGTTAGGTTTAATTAGTTCTAAGTTCTAGGCGACTGATGACCTCAGAAGTTAAGTCGCATAGTGCTCAGAGCCATTTGAACCATTTTTTTTTTTTTTTGTACGATGAACGTATTAGTTAGGACAGTGCTGTGAAATTTGATGATAAAGGGCTATAACAGTATACGACCAAGGCGATTGCCTTTGCTAATAGCACGACATGCCCTGCAGCACCTCTCCTGGGATCGTAACCATATCGGTTCGATTCTAGACGATTGAGAAACGGAGTCCGACCTAGATGAATCCTAATTTGAGTTGGTAAGAGCTGGTGGTGGGGTTCGAGAATGGCGCAGAACGCACGAAGCCACTCACTGAAATCGTCGACAGTGCACTGTACAAGCTGGTGGTGGCTCCTAGTGGTGCAGGTTGTGTTTAGAGGGATTGGACTGAGTCCACTGGTCCAACTAAACCGGTACACCGTCTAATCAGTTAAGATGAACGGGCACACGCAGATGATGTATACCGGCAATACACAATATCTGTTTCATAGCGTGGTCTAAAACATGACAGTCGTGACCTCGGTGCCCGTTTCACCGGACGGGCCATGTAGATTCTTCCCCCAGCCACCAGTTTCTCAGCACATTACAGGTGGGAAATAAGGCTACATCGTGTCCTTTGTTCTCGCCACCCACCTGGCTTTCGTTTACGTTAATTTCTTCTTCTCTGCATTTCTTCACAGTAGCTACCCATTTTTTTTTACTCCGTTATAGTTTTCTACATTTTTCGTTTCCTAATCTGTTTATTTTTCGCCTCCACTCTCCCACATATGTTACATACAATGCACTTACTTTTTGACTCTCAATAGGTGCACGACGTTTTAGCAGTAACTGCTGTCCAGCATATTACCCTCTCTTCAATCTTTAGGTCCCAGGTTTTCAAATTTCGTCCGATGCAGTCTCCATCAATCATTATTTCTCATCCCTTCGTTAAGTCTCACCTGACCCGAGGTTCTCGATAACTTTTCCGAACTCTGCTCCTTTTTCTAAACCTCTCCAGCTCATTTCTCTTCACTCCTCGTTCCCATCAACCCTTCTTCTGGAAGAGTGAGCCACTGTATCTGAAAGCCTGCATAAGTTGAACCTTGTTTTATGTACGTGTTCTGATGCCACCGCTTGGTGAGTAGATTTTTTATCCATCCTATTACAAGAATAGGAGTAATGTATAGAGAAAGACGGATAGTATGCAATATGTACAAGAACCTGGGGAGTGGGGGGGGGGGGGGTGGGGTGGGGGGTGGGGGGGGGCAGCAATAAGACTGGAAGACCAAGAACGAACTGATCAGATTAGAAAGATTGTAAGACAGAGATACAGTCTTTCGCTCCTACAGTTCAATCTGTGCATCGAAGAAGCGATAACGGAAATAAAAGTATGCTTCAAGAGCGATATTAAAATTCAGATTAACAAATATTGACATCCTCTTGGTGGTAAAGACGAATTACAGTAAGGAATACAATGGATACTTTCGATGGGTCAAATGTGAGTCGAGGAAATACGAAAATATGAGTAGTCAAAATGAGGTTTGCGGGAAATTCAGCATCAAAATTAGTGATCACAAATAGACGAAGTTCAGAAATTACGCATCCTAAGGAATTCTTCCTCCTTGGAAGAAAAATAAGCCACGATGCCCGAAGCATGGACATAAAAAGCAGTCTAGCACTGGTAAAAACGGAATTCCTAGTCAAGAGAGGTATAATAGTATCAACATAGACCCCAGCTTGAGAAAGAAATTTCAGAGAATGTAAGTTTAGAGCACAGAATTATATGTGAGTAAATCACGAACTGTGAGGAAACCGGAACAGAAGATAGTCGAAGAATTTTAGGTGCTACAAAAGAATATTAAGAAATAGGTTGTACGATAAGATGAGGAATGAGAAAGTTCTTCGCAGAAACGGGGAAGAAAAAAACATTATCACGGAACATATGTTAAGACATCAGGGAATAGTTTCCTTGGTACTAGAGGAAGCTGTGTAGGGTGAGAATTATAGAAGAAGACAGAGCTAATATATTCAACAAATGAAAGACGTTCGTTGCAAGCGCTACTCTCAGATGAAGAGTTGGCACAGGAGAGAAATTCGTGTTGGGCACCTCCTAACCAATCATTCAGAGGACGATTGAAATAAGCTGTACACTCCCATATCTTAGAAGTTATTCAATCTCCTACCATTATCATTCTCTGCATCCTCTCGCCATGCAACTATTGCATTGTTATTTAATCAGTTCGAAATTCGTTCCTTTATGTCTATTTCCTTCTTTTAAGACAGCTATCTCTGAGTTGGCATTTCCAGTTTTTCCCACCCCAGTGCAAAACAGTGTGTTGTCCGGAATGTAATCCACATCCTTTCTTTTTCCATTGTCATTACCTGGACACCATTTTCAATTCTTTCATTTCTTCAATTATATTATCAGTTTTACCTGCAAACCTGCGCACATTTCATCATTCCATGTTCTACAAACAAGATTCTTTGGTGTTCTGTGCTTACCATGGTGGGATGCCAGCCAGCAGCCGAACCCACAACTTGGAAGACAAAGATTCTTCCTTTGAGTTTACTCCCCTAGGAGGCTGCCTACGACTTGTTGCCATGTAAAGAAAAGGTAATTCAGGGTAGGATAAAGGAAAAGGTGACACTTGGGACTTAATGAGACATTCATTATCTGGCTCCTCTGCAAGAGGACTACCTTGCATGGGAGACTCTACCAGGAGTATACTAACACCGGTGTATCCATCTGTATCACTGAAACATGCAGAGTGCATCTTCCATACGAACACCACTACATTAAGGCGATGTCTCCTCGAGAGGGAATATTCATTTTCAGCTCACTGTACATGTATTCACCTTCCTACATTGGTGATAGTGACATAGTAATACACGTTCCTACTTATATTCCGTGTGTGGCCGAGCGTTTCTAGGCGCTTCAGTCTTGGACCGCGCAACCGCTACGGTCGCTGGTTCGACTCCTGCCTCGGGCATGGATGTGTGTGATGTCGTTAGGTTAGTTAGGTTTAAGTAGTTCTAAGTTCTAGGGGACTGATGACCTCAGATGTTGAGTCCCATAGTGCTCAGAGCCATTTGAACCATTTTTTTTATACTCCGTGTAAAAAACCATGATGTACTGTTTCCTCCCTAAGGACGTATCACCAAACACACTTATACCTTTCAATGATGCTTCCTGGATAATAACGACTGTTGTCGGATATAAAATACAAATGATTCTGTTCTCATTAAAGAAACAATAAATGGACTCTTCCTGTCTAGCCAGCACTTCCTTCTCGTGATTTCGGATCAGATATTCACAGGAGTGCGGTTGCTTTCCCATCCTCCATCATTTTACATGCATTCGACAATCCGCACACAGATGTCTGTAACATCAGTATTCTTAGGGCTATATCAGTAACAGATCGGCGTTGGAAGTTCATGCACTATGTGATCAAAAGTATCCGGACACCCACAACACATACGTTTTTCATAATAGGTGCATTGTGCCGCCACCTACTGCCAGGTACTCCATATCAGCGACTTCAGGAGTCATTAGGCATAGTCAGAGAGCAGAATGGGCCCTCCGCCGTACTCAGGGACTTCGAATATTGGCAGGGGATTAGGTGTGACTTGTGTCATACCTCTGCACGCGAGATTTCCACACTCCTAAACATCTCTATGTCCGGTGTGATAGTGAAGTTGAAACGTGAAGGAAAACGTACAGTACTAAATCATACAGGCTGACCTAATCAGTTGACTAACAGAGACCGCCGACAGTTGAAGAGGATCGTAATGTGTAAGGCAGACATTTATCCAGACCATCACAGACGAATTCCAAACAGCATCAGGATCCACTGCAAGTACTATGACAGTGAGGCGGGAGGCGAGAAAACTTCGCTTTCATAGCCGAGCGGCTGGGTATGGGTAGGGCGAATACCCAGTGAACGTCATCTACCAGCGTGCGTAGGCCAACAGTAAAATTCGGAGGCAGTGGCATTATGGTGTGGTCGTGTTTTTCATGGAGGGGGTTTGCACCCCTTGATTCGCGTGGCACTATCACAGCACAGGCCTACATTGATGTTATAAGCACCTTTTTTGCTTCCCACTGTTGAAGAGCAATTCGGGGATGGGGATTGCATCTTTCAACACGATCGATCACCTGTTCATAATGTACGACCTGTGGCGGAGTGGTTACATCACAATAACATCACTGTAATGGACTGGCCTGCACAGAGTCCTGACCTAAATCCTGTAGATTTCGGATGTTTTGGAACGCCGACTTCTTGACAGGCCTCACTGAGCGACATCGATACCTCCTCGGTGCAGCGCTCCGTCAAGAGTGGCCTGTCATTCCCCAAGAGACCTTCCAGCACCTAATTGAACGTATGCCTGCGAGAGTGGAAGCTGTCATCAAGGCTAGGGGTGGGCCAACCCATATTGAATTCCAGCCATAGCGATGGATGGTGCCAAGAAATTGTAAGTCATTTTCAGTCAGTAATACTTTTGATCACATAGTGTATCGGCAGATATATGGTAGACGGGCAGTTTAGTCACTTGGTCAAAATCCTTGGACTGATCGAAAATTATATAGCAGACGTAATTCACGTGCTTAATCCCACCGATGAACACATGGCTGATCTTCGTAATTTCTTCTGTTTTCAGAAAGGCAGTAGTGGGAAGGTACAGTCTCGCTGGATTGACTAATGGAAACATTTACACTCTTCATTGCAGCATGAAATGACGCTCTGAGACTGATGTTAATGTGAAAAGATGGACTATTCCTGCAGGAGGTCATTTGGTAGTTGTTATTTTGTTGATAAATAGGATACGATTGACAGTGATTATGATATATTTTAGCTGTGAAATACAAATTTTCGTTGTTCGCATATTATGAATTATTTCTAAGCACTTTTTTGCTTAGACCTAAATTTAAAAAATGCTGACTATAAACCCCCTAACTCATTATTAATAGGACTACTAGTGCTTTCGTAGCATCAGTATAATACGCGCTATTTCTATAGTAATTCTATGTTCAATATATTTTCAAGTCTTCGAAACTTTTTATCTCATACCTTCTCCAAATTACAAGCATGTACATATTTGTGTGTGTGTGTGTGTGTGCGTGTGTGACAGAGGGAAAGAGAGACAGGTAGAGAAAGAAGAGATTCAAAGGGTGGGGGATGTCTGTAACAGAGTTTTCTATTTTGAAGACTTGTTGGCGATGAGGATTACTCCGATCCTATTCCACGTTAATTATAAGCTGTCTACAACTCAAGGTGCTTCCTTGAATTCACACCCATTTGAGGTATAAATCAAATTAGGTAGGGTTATTTTCAGTAGCTGAGTTTTTCCACTCAGACGTCTTATGTCCCTAATAAATACAAAAATTGTATGTTATCCATACTTAATTACACCTAATGTTTCACGCTGTCTTCCGTCTTTCAAGCGCGTCCGGTACTTTCACGTATCACTCTGATCCCCAAACGTGACGATTCCGCTTTCACTGCAATAGCAAATGATTTATCACATCTCACATAACGCCCATGACAGTATTGACAAGTGAACCGACACTGTCTTATTCATGTGAGGTGCGGGGACAATTTCCGACTCGGTATGACAATTCCACTCACTACTGTCTTCCTCATAATACATGGACTTTAGCTTCGGCATCATACAACGTTCGGCTATTAAATTTCACGGGCAGTGCTTAAATTTTCCGCCGAGCGCGTCATGAAATGACGCATGTGTCTTGTGTCGGTTCGAGATCAGGTGGGGCGTAGGCGGCTTCTCAGTTACCGAAACAGCTAGCAAGCTTTATGCTTATACGAAGTTGTTACCACTGTATTTATTATTGTGTGGTTCACTAATGTCATCAATTATAACGAACCGATCCAGTTAAAGACGTTGGGTGGTTTCTTACTTCCTCCATATTTATTACTTTCTATCTGTACGAACATATTTTCCGCTTTTGGTCAGGTTTAAAATGCTTTGAACCATAGGTCTTTCCTTATAATCATTTGGTATTTCCAGAAGTTTACACCGAAAAATATTTTTGTCTTTCACATCCCTACATGTGATATCAAATTAATTTAGTTGTGTTCGTTGTTTCCCTATTTCTGTTTTCGTGAGATTAAATATTTCTATGGCAGCCTATCTGATTACTTTCTCTTTATATATAGGTAAATTTGTAATAAGAATTATCTACTGTTGCGCTGAATATCTGTGCAGACTTTGATCTTATTGTTATGGATTAATCTTAACTGATTGTCTATTTTTGTGATGAAATAACCACATAGTTATCGTCCTCTTATTCCATTGTGTTGTAGTAAGTATCCTGTGTTTGGACTCGCACAGATAGGGTCTGTACTCTGCCTCCCTTGTATCTGTCTTGTTAGCTCTACTTCCAGCTATATTCTCATATATTTTTTCTTCACTGGTACCGTCTGTATCGATTCATACTGTGTGCCTATGCTATGCTGTAACAAGTAAAGTGATCTGTCTTTTTTTTTCAATTTTTCAGTTGTAATGAGAAATTTGAAAAACATTTGTTATCAAGCATTTGCCACGAAGAAATAGACAAATTGAAGGACCGTTGTTTGTTTTATATTTCACAAGCCTCCCCCACCAACTCTCTGATGAACCTCTTTAACCTGATTGGCGAGTTCTGGGAAGCAATATACTCTGCACAGATGGAAGCACTGCTGTTGGTACATGTAGAACAAGAGTGCAACGAATGGAGTTGCTCAAACGTTATACGTATATTTTATGCAAATAATGTACAACCCAGTTGGGTCATGTTAGTTCCCTGAAAAATGAACCTACAACCGTCTGACAGAAATAATACCATAATTTCTTTATAATAGGCCAAAATTCTTATTACTTGAAGATCGTTGTAGTCATTTTCAACGCATACTACCAGGGATACCAGAAAAAGCCAGGTCAAGGTTAGAACATCAGCAGGGCTTAAAACGACTACGTGATGAGTCAACTGATGTATCTACAATACTTTACAAAAGGAAACATGCCTCTGATCTTGCGACTATCGACTGACATAGCGAACGAATTCTCTATAGTGTGTACCGACCTTCAATATACTGCATTAGAAAATTTTGTAAGTGACATTTTGTCAGGAAACTGAAAGATTTGCAGTACACTTTATTTTCATTTTATGTGCAAACGAAGGAAATTTTGCATCAGCACATAACGAGGAACACTTACGCTAGAAGGCTGTAGATAACGCTTTTATCTTCCCTAAGATTCCTTGCACTGCCGCTATGTCACGATTGGGTTGTCAGATTAATGTTTACTCATGACACACGTATACACTGTGATACTCGTAATATTGACAGACTGCATGTCGAAGATATGGGAAGCATATTTTCTAACTGTGAAGTAGGGATAGTGGCCAAGACGATCATTTCAGTAAAAAAGTAGCTCCATCCTTAAGAATATATAACACTACTTAGTCGCTACTATATAGGGCTACAATCGTGGTCCTCAGATTTGACATGATTAGTTTATTTTTAGTGCACATTTTTCCAGAGATCTTTTCCAATTAATGCGTGGGGGTGATCAAGATCTAGTTCGCAAGCCGTGCGCTGGCACTAGAGCTATAGCGGTCAGCCTGACTAGACATATTTTCCACAACCACCACGGAGCGCTGTCTTGTAGGGGGAGAGGATGAAACTGCGGACACGCCGTGTGTAAATGGCAATGCAAACTGATTGAATAACACTTGATTTTATATTTCACTATCCTGAATGACACAAACGGTAAACAAAACATTTTTTCAGTATTATTTAATTATTTTTGGCGTTCATAAGATATATACAGGGTGAAGAAAAGTTTGTGTACTCGGATTTCGCAGCGCAATTATTCACATAGTGCAGAATACAGAAGTGTCTCTCACAAATTTTCTTCCTGCGCATGTTTCGAGAAGTATATGAACGTTAAATTTCGGCAATATGGCAACACTATAATCATGTGTACGGTAACAACCTCTGTCTGGATGACGTAGCAGTACTGTGCAGCTTGTTTAGTGGTTATCGTTTTGGGTTAGCATGCAGTAGGCCGAGGGTTCGATGCTGGCTCGTGGATTATTTGTCTTTATTTGCTAAAAGTAATCTGCGTCGTACGGCATTCGTGTCTTAATTGTCATACAGCGATTACAGTGGATCTTCTACATAACTTTTCCAATTACATACTACGAACATAGAAACGGAAGTACAATCTTTGACATTCCTCAGCTTTTGAAGAAGTCTTTTGCACGTCGTGGATGAGAATGTTTTGGCGTCACTGCATCTACTGGATTCCAAATCTGTGTTCTATGTACCCTGCCCCCTTGGTCTCATCGAAATTATTTGCAAATCACGTTGCTATCCCCACTAGTGGCATAAGGCCCTAACAGATTGTAATAAACCTGAACGTGACTGGAACAATAGTTGGTACTAATCGATAGGACTATCGACCAACCAGGTTAGTCGGGAGCGCTAATGCGCAACTTTCTGGACTTGGGTAGGCGCGCTGGTTCCGGATCGAGTCCGCCTAGCGGATTAACGACAGGGGTCGGTGTGCTGGACAGCCTGCATGGGATTTTTAGGCGGTTTTCCACATCCACTAGGTGAATATCGGGCTGGTCCTCACGTCCCGTCTCAGTTACATGACTCGCAGACATATGAAACATGCTCGCACAAGCAAACGAATTGATGGGACCATTGGGGGAGGGTACAGAGAAAACAGGTTTAGGGTCTAGTAGATGCACTGGTGCGAAACAACTCGCGTCCACGATTGCAAAAGTTTTCTTTAAAGGCTGACTGATGAAAACGATTGTATTTCCATTTCTATGTTCGTAATACGCAGCTGCCAATGATTTGTAGAAGACCCGCTGTAATCGCTGTATGAGGATTAAGACGCCAGATAACGTACTATGCCGACTACTTTTAGCAAACAAAAACAATAATCCCTAAACCAGCATCGAACCCTCTACATTCTGCATGCTAACCCAAAACGCTAACCAGTGATCCAACTGCACAGCGCTACACTGCATCCTGACGGTTTTACCTAGCGTACACAAGATTACCGTGTTACCAGATTGCCGATCTTTAACGTCCATATACTGCCTGAAATATAAGCAGGACGAAATTTTGTGACAGACATTTTTGTAATGCCAGTATTTGAGGAATTGCACTGTGAAGTCTGAGTGCGCGAATTTTTCTTCACTCTTTATAATTTTCCTGTAGCATATAAATGTCGACCGACCGAGGTGGCGCAGTGGCTAGCACACTGTACTCGCATTCGGGAGGACGACGGTTCTATCCCGGGTCTGGCCATCGTGATGTAGGTTTCCCGTGATTTCCCCAAATCACTCCAGGCAAATGCCGGGATGGTTCCTTCGAAATGGCACAGCCGACTTCCTTTCCTAATCCGATGAAATCGATGACCTCGCTGTCTGGTCTCCTCCCCCCAATACAATGCAACAAAATGTCGAAACACAGACAGATGCAGATTTTTGCAGTCAGGTTGCTTCTTGATCGTGGCTTGTTTAGTTTTATAACCGAGAAACTGTCTTTTACACACATAAGTCGATCGAAATTTTGTAGCACTTTTGCTACTGCATTTTGGAGACGCGGAAACTCTTCATGATGATATCGGTGTAGGCGTCGTGGACAAAGTTAACGTAAAACGATTTGTCATGAAAACGGGAATTATAGGACGGATCAATCAGTTACGTAGGCACAAGGACAGGGGCGCTTTGAAGAGAAACGGAAGAGGTGTCGAACAGATGTAGGAGTGGCAGTCCCCTGAAAACGTTTAGAAAACTGTGCCTATAATTCTTCAAGATCATAATGAATTCTTCAGACCGCCTGTTTTCTTAATGCCAGTGACAATCGGGAGCTGGAGTAAGTTTAGCGGGACTTGTGCTTCCACAATGTGATTTTCTTTTTAAACACATCCATGCCAAATCATAAATACTTTGTGACTCACTTTGCAGTGTCTTACTGTCGACAGTGTGCAGTCACGTCCACTTGAAGTGCGAGAACAACAATCCACTCCGGATAATCTAATTTTCATCCCTGCACTCTTTTTTTTCTTCACATATTAAATCTAAAAATCGTTTCACACATGCCGCTTGACTTAACCAATTTATTTTGCACTAAGTATAAATTCTCCATACTCTTCGTCTAGTTCCGTCGAAAACTGTTCCAGCTGACAGTGAAATAATCTGCCCGACTATTCATACCGCTAGTTCCATCACGTGCTCCTTGTCCGCAAATTGCGCAATAAGTGCTTCTTGTTTCACATGATTACCATCTGTCAATCGTTGTATTTTCCTACTCTCTTACTGTCAACTGAATCCTTAAATTTTTTCTGTGTAGCATTGTAATGTCATTTCATAGCAAATTTGCAGTACCTGTCGATTACGTGAATTCTTAATATACACTGAGAATTCTCTCCTTCTCCTCTATCATTCCTACTAATTTTTAACGGCTTTTAACAACATCGTTAGACTGCCTCTTTTTTGCCGACTGCTGTTGGATGTGTGAACGTCCTTCTTACCACGAACAAACAGCGAAGGTTAAACACCGGTTACATCACGATTCTTCCGAAGTGGTGAGATCTGTGCCAACTGAAAAATGCAGCACCCAGTACTAATGAAATGTAGCGTTATACCGAGTACTTTTTAGAAGGGGCGAGCAAAGCCGAGACTGGCCGGGTCTCGGGCCCTCACGTGGCTCACACTTTGGTCACACTTGTAGTATGGGACCTCGTAGCAGTCCATCACCTAAAATATCATTACGGCCCTCAAGGACCCTCGAATACCGCTGAAACAAAACATCATTTCTTTCCAGGATATATCTTTCACTCTGCAGCGTGTGTGCGTTGTTTTCAAACTTCAAGGTAAATTAAAACTATGTGATAGACCAGAACCTAGCCTTACCGACTGATCATCCATGTGCAACTCATGACCACCGCCCTCTAAGCTTTATTTCCGCAAGTACCTCTCCCGTACTAGGAGTTTAGAACTGTCGTACGTACTCTCTCCTTTGCGTGCTGTCATTTGTGGGAAACGTTTTTTCGGTGTTATAATTGATCTGTAATATATTTAGTGTTTGTACATTACATAAAGTCAGCAAACTTACCAAGAATCCAGAAATGTTTATAGTTGGAAAAAATATGCTGTTGCAGTGGTCTGTGTGGGTGAAATGTATAAGTCTGTAACGTCGATGTTGGTGACTAGCGCAAGTGATGTGTAGATTTATGCGACAGTTGTTAAACACGATCCAGAGATAAATTGCTGGAGGAGGGTGGGGGACACACATTAATATGTCTGCAGATCTTAAACCTAGTTACGTTTGTAACTCTGTGCCTACAAAATAAATGTGCAAACAGCGAAACCAAATTGCAACATCTTTCACGAAATCGATAAGGGCTTCAAAGTATTAGTCAGTTACGGAGTATAATCCAGATATAAATTAATCAAGTAGAGCAATACCCTGCACCATATGATGGTGTAATGTATTCCCAGAGAAGCAAATTACTAGTAATTACTGTGTTATTTGTAGAGGATAGTACCTGTCTTAGAGGGGACTGGCTCTTCACGCATACAAATCATGTATATAACCTATCAATTGAACCAGATTAATGTAAGGATCGTAGTGCACTAACATAAAAATAAATTTTGCTATTATATTACCGAAACGAAAACTGAATATGATATATTGGTGTAGAGGATATGAGTCTGGAGTTCACATTTGTCTAGTCAAATTCTTTTAAAAGTAATTGATGTATTAATTAAAATACCCGTTCTGGCAAACTATAAGGAAGGAGTTATTTTGACCACGTGGTACACATGAGTAAGCTCGTAAACTGATTGTATTTAAAATGTGTCTCTAACCATGTTTACTAGCACCCTAGCAGATTAGATTAGACAGAATTGGCTCATGTCAACTGTCCCTCTCATTAGCTATTACCTCATAACGAGTAAAAGACGCCATTATTAATAAATCTTACACAACGATAGACAAGAAATGAAGAAGGTCTCTGCAGACTCGAAGAGGATGGGAACGTTTGTCAAACATCGAGAACAAAATGCGGCAGAATTACAGCCACGTGTTAAAGCGTCGAGGAATAGCTTCCTTCGCCGGGTGCGGTGGCCGCGTGGTTCTAGGCGCTGCAGTCCAGAACCGCGTGACTGCTACGGTCGCAGGTTCGAGTCCTGTCTCGAGCATGGATGTATGTGATGTGCTTAGGTTAGTTAAGTTTAAGTAGTTCTACGTTCTAGGGGACTGATGACCTAAGATGTTAAGTCCCATAGTGCTCAGAGCCATTTGAACCAATAGCTTCCATGGTAGTTGAGGGAAATGCAGAGAGAAAATGTTAGAGATGAAGTAAGAGATTGGAATATGATTGACAGATAACAGAAGACGTCAGGTTTAGTTGCCATTCTGAGACGAAGAGCCAGACACAGAGAAGAAATTGGTGCTTGATCGCACCAAACTAGTCAGAAGACTGGTGAATAAAATTAATCATGATGTACATAATATCTGAAAACGCAAGCCAAACTGCAATAATGTGTAGGAAAGTTGAGCAAATGTATGTACAATATTTCATATGAAAATAATTCACATGAATCAGATCTACTTTGAATGGGATTTAATTAAAATCAAAGGGGAAAGTTGAAAATTTGTGATGGAATGTTTTCGGATCCGGGCCTCCTGCTTGCGAGGTAGATGCTCTGGCCACTTTTTCTTAAAAAAAAGGAACGAAAATCAAATATACCCCCTACTTAGCACTGCCATTTTAACCCAACCACGAAAAGGAAATGAACTATCCCTCTTCAGGCGTTGCCCATAACTATTCCCAAAAATTCTCCCAAGGGATAGGTTCCACGGGTCTACAATTTTATTTTATTTTTTTTGTTATTACATGATTATAATTAATCAATGCCTACAAAAGAAAATGCCATAAAATATTTTAATATAAATGTGATTCATAGTATAAAGTAAAATATCTTTGTACATTGCTTGTCTACTTCAGCGAAAAGAATCTTTTTTCAAGAAATGGAGCTGCTGGGATTTTTTTGTTCACTGCCACAAGCGTTTTCTGCATCCATCAACAATGTCGAAAATATCTAGAATAAACTCATGCAGCATTGCAAATTCCTCAATGATTACAGCTTCCCTGTAATCAGCTAATGTCTTTTCCTTGTCACTGTTTCCAGTTCAGGACATCCTGACTTGGTTGAGACACTGAGCCTGGCACTCCCCAACTAAGGGGTGGGGTTACGACAACGCTGAGTAAATAATTTGCCTTGGTGTGCGTTTAAGAGCAGTGTGAGCGTTTTCCAGCTACCATCTGTAATCATGTTCCATTATCTCCCCATCGCCCAAGAGGTAATGAATTGTCATTCCCTTGAACTACATAAGCGCACGATATTTGGCGAGGGAAAGTCATCCGGACACAGAAGGCACCCATCTCAAACACGTCGGAGGGAAACGTAGATAACAGTCGCCAAACACCGAACGAAAAAACGCACTTAAAGTGATTTTCATCAGTTTCTAAGAGGCGACATTCGGGGCAAACTGGGGGGGGGGGGGGGGGTCCATTGATCAGATAGCGTTGAGCTGGTGCCTCTTGAAATACTTTTTGTGGCTGACTTCGTACCACGAAGCACGCACGATGGTTATCTGATAGTATTGGTGTATCGTATTCCACTCTTGTGACCAAATGACAGATGGGTACCTGGTTGCTACCACGTCACACGGAACTGCCTACAGAAGGGTGGTGTAAAAAGCCTGTGGACTTCAGTAGGCGCGTTGTAGAGAGATCCGAGGGCACATAGCTATACTACAGAATGAATGTCGATATATGAGAGATCTGTGACGCATAGTGCAGTGGGACTTGAGAGACCGGTGTCAGGACTTCCGATAAACGACCACTGAGATAGGTGTGTTAACCGGTAATCTTTTTCCATATTCTGCTGACATATAGATCAGCTTCTCGTGCTCGAACATCAACTAGTAGGAGGGGAGGACCTGTGCCACATGACTGAGTTTTGATGCCACATAGAGGTTCAGGTACGCCACACGTTGCAGCTGGTTCAAGTGCTGGAGCAGCTTCTGAAGCACCACCGTGCGGCGGCCGTTCCACGCACATCCTTCGTAAATTTGACTTCCAAATAGTTCAGTTATTGGTGGGAGGGGGGCGACAGCAACCAGCCAAGACCACACCTGATATCCAGCGCCGCCTATAGCTAGTCCATATCACTCAATCCAGTTTAGTACGGCGAGGCCTTCATCGGCGGAAGGAATCAGCAGTAGCAATGTTTGCGTACGCCCAATAGCGGAAGTGATTTGCCGCAGGGTGATGCCAGATAATCTGTGGTTCAGCCCCCCGAGGAGTGGCTCCCACGCGATTGCGTAAAGAAAGGTAGAAAGAGGGAAACTCTGTCATAGAGACCTCTTAATGGGTAATTGACCCACGATCTATCCGTTAACCTTGATCTGAGAGCTGGTTGCTGGCAGAAGGTGCAGCAGGGTGCAGATAGGCCTGGTTGGAAACGCCACTCGATCCATCACATGTGGCAGAAAGTTGTGATGCACTATGTAGAAGGCCCGATTGAAATCGATGGAGCCGATCACCGCTCGTAGTCGGTATGCTGAGGCGATCGCTATTAAGTCCCTGCAGTCGCCAGTAGCCATTTGCATGGTGTCGTCTATTCCGGGGTGCTAAAGGCCTCCAAAGATCTTATAATCGGCGTTCAACGTTGTAAGTGCCAGTAGTCGTTAATCGATTGGCCTTATGCTGCCTTGTGTACTGGTATGATAGGTCCTTCGACGAAGGAAGGAGGTGTGGTGCGGACTGAGTCCATGAGTTCTCAGAACCTTTTAATACAGCGGGGCATCATGATTTCACGGAAAGTCCGGTAAAACTCGACTGGTAATCCATCGGGCCGAGGGGACTTGTTGACCACACCTTTTGTCCAAGGCGTCAGCCACTTCCTTGGATCCTCCTGAGACGAGACTACCTCCAGTAGGGCAGTCGCCGTTGCCCTTTCAGTAGTGCGTGTCACCTGTTGTAATTCTTCCACAGTGGCCTCGTCTTCTACAGCTCTTTCCTGGTGAAGTTGACAAAAATGATCTTCCATGGCTTTCATTATGGCTGCTTGGGACATACAGGAGACACCTTCTTGGATCGTAAGGCGGTTTCGGCGCTTCTCCCCAACAATGCGGCGCGTGGTGGGGACCTCTCCCTCTATTCGATCATGTCGTCGCGAGCGGGCTAGGCACCTTCTAAGCGACGTGAGCTGCGGTTCAGTCTCATTGTCTGTTCGGTGATGTGGGTAGAATGTCAAGGTCCCTGAGCGCCGCATAGTAAAACTCCAGGGTCTCCGTATCCTTGCCGAACTGCTTAAGTGTATTGCGGTCTGCCAGTTTGGCGCAGAACACTCACCACCGAAAAGCCGCCTGGTATCGCGTTGCGGTGACTTGCCGACGGCTGTTCAGGACCGACGGCAGTTCAGGACCTGGCCCTGTCTTATATTCATCTTCCAAAGGCTAATACAATGCCAGACTTGATGAGTGTGGAGATGCATCGATCAGATGTAGACATTACAATCAGAAAAGGCCAGAGGCCATTGTTCGGCGGCCACCACTCTCTGTGTAGAACTTTGGGACACATATACGCGATCCCGTCAGCTAGATGAATGGTAAGATGCTTGTGTCCAGAACTGTTGCCGTGTCACACAAATGAAGATCGTGAATCACCAATAAAGTTCTGGACTACGAGTGTTGTGCGGGATTTGGTCCCTGGGACGAAGGCCGCAGTTAAAATCGTCAACGAAGACACTGTGTTCGTATCGTCCTCGAAAAGGCGGAGCAGTTCAGCAGAGTAGAGCGGGTCCAGTCACGACGTTTCGTGATGCCCGATGGTGACCGCTAATCCTTGTGCGCAAGGGAGATATGTAATGTCGGTGGCTTCGACACCATCACTCACTAAAATCGTCACACCGGTGTCTGTGAAATCACCAGGCGTTAAGTATGTTTCGTAGTCATAAATGTTTGGGAGTGCTGTCGTTTGCACTTCTTGGAGGAATACAAGCTCATAGCGTTTCTCTTAGAAGTTAGATCATAACGGGAGAGCTAACGCTGTCGATATTCACCGTGGCCAGGTGGTAACCATAGCGATGCGGTGGTTGGGCAGGGTTTTACATAGTTATGGGAGAGAGAAGCGGATATCGCGAGCGACGTTACGTTCCTGTTGATCACTGTTCGTTGCAGGGGAATTGCTGACGTGCTCCGCCCACCACGCCGTCCGTTCTGCAAGGACGGAGCCAGTGGCAATGGTGTCAGTCTCATGGTCGACTTTCTGCAGGATTGGTAATTGTTCCTCCTGCGACTGAGAGCTGCCGTGTTCGACGTGGTGGACGGCGTCGATTTCGGCGTTTGGGAGAACCTATTTCTGTGTGTGGCCACCGGTCATGGACGATGACAGTGACTCACGACTCGCCACCACAAAGGCTTCCATTGGTATGATAAGTGCATCGATTGCCATACTGCTATCAGTACTGCCTGCAGTGTCAATGGCATTTGACAGGGTTCTGTCACTGGCCAGCCTGACTGAATTAGCGTTCCCGGATACACAGCTTCTCCAACATCAACAACAACAGGAGCTACAACATTGACTCGAACAGCAGTTCTGCACCACCATCATCGAAAATTGCAGTTTCAACAGCAACCACTCGATAAACAGCGGCCATTCCTACTATTACAAGTACAACAGCAACATCTCAAGCATTATCACCGCCAACAGCAACAGCTGCGTCAGGTTAATTAGCGAGTTAGCCATCTCAACGACCCTTCCAGCATCCCTCTTGAAGCTAATGCATCAGCAAGTCTGCAGTAGGAAAATGTTCCCCTTTGCAAACGGTTGCGTGTAGACTCACTTCCTGTCCCACACTGTGCTGTGAGTGAGTTACCAGGTTCGGATCCCCCTTCTAGTACTCAGTACGCTCTTATTGTCAGAGTCAACCGCTGACTTCCACTGCTGCGGCTGTTTCGTCAAATGTCAGCAATTGGTACATTCCATCAGGTGCAGACCCCTGTATTGTCTTTACGGAGAGCTTAGATAAGAACATTGGCAAACTCCAGCCTATACTGGAAGGCAAGTTATTAATTTCCTATAACTCTCAGGTCAAACGTAACATTGTTGGCAGTGGTCTGTCAGACGGAAACAGTCACGATAGAACTGAAAACTGCTGGGGCTAGCAACGCTTTGAGAGAATTCCCTGTTTTCAAATACATCTTTATGTCTATATATCTGCATTCCCAACTTCCTGCACCATACATATGGCATTATTTGTGTTGACATCAACTTGATAGGCCAGGACATCACACACGCAATGGAGAGCATTTATCCTGCCGCATGTATCAAGCGATACACTAAGAAATGTTATTCACATCCTGAACAACCGGTGCCGATTCCAGCTGTTTAGAGATGGTTCACTCGCAAGCTCTGCCTCACATTTTGCTATTCTGGGGACAATCCAGTCATCCAATGTCGAAACTGCAGGCGTTTTCATTATTCAGATTGCAGCAGGTGTGGTGATCCACAGCTAGCGGATTCATGTGCGTCGCCGATTTCGACATATTTAAATTGCTCTGCTCCGCACCCAGTGACAGAACGTTCATGTGTGGCCTTTCTCCATCAACAGGAGCTTCAACATGTAACAGACTATGTCACGTGATGAGGGTGATTGGTAGCCTTTAGCTCTCATACTCGGCTGCCCTCCGCCAGCCTCCTAGTCCCAAAATCGCCTGTATTTCCCGCCTCTACGTCCAAAGGCATTCTCGATCCAGTAGTCGCTTTATGAGATTCCTCTGTGCGAACAACTGAGTGTCCCAGTTACGATCTCTTCCTCATAGTGGCACGTATGGTCACCATTACTTCCAATCGGCAGACAGATCGCATGCTATCTCTGAAACAAGAGGTCTCTCAAAATGGCGTATTCCTAGGACAGTATGGCGACAGGGAGTGTCAGACAATCGTCGCGAACATTCGGTCTCTCATCATCTTCCCCAAGCTCCCCTACCACACATCCTCCTCGGTAGAGTCATCAATAGCAGTCACTTTGTCGTAACAACGAATATGTCATTGAAAAGATTATCAAGTACGTCTTGGAAGGCGCGAAGACACCCCCACCTGTAACTTCAGAAAAACAGCCTCTACGACAACTATTAATGACCCTTCTTGCGCCTAGCAACTGTGGTGGGCTTTGGGATCCTCCACTGGAATGCACGATCTGCGATTACCAATAAACATGTCCTTCATCATGAACTTTGGACACAGAAGATAGCAGTGGTTGACATCCCAAATATGTTGTTTCAACAGGTTCTGGTGTCTCCTTTCGAGGATACCAGGCTTATCACCAAGATAGAGACGATGGTCGAGAAGGTGTCGCTCTCTCAACAATAATGGACTGTATCACACCGGAGTACAGGTATCCCATGAGGCTATCGACAGCTTTCAAGCAATAGCGGCCAGGCTCTTTATTCCGGTCGGTGGCCTAATCATAGTGGCTCTTTGCAGCAGTCCAAGGTCATTTATTCCCTTTGAAGAGTGTTACTCGCTGGTTCAACAGCTGGAACGCCCATTCTTATTTTGTGGGTGAATTGTAACGCTCTCAACGAATCTTATCCTGCTCAATGATGGATTCCCTGCGTTACTTCCTTTACCTGGACATAGACGCTCAGCCGTCGATTTTGCTCTGAGTTCGGCGTCACATTCTTCATTTTTCACTTGGACTTCAGTATCCTACGAGGTCTGACCACTACGCTCTTCTTATATCTACTGAAACCTACAGTTATGCATAAAGGAATGTAAGGTGAAAGTTTGAGGGCCGTGTGCCATCACGTGTCATTTCTTGTTATTGACTTATTGATATATAAACATTAGTGAAACAGGCACGCTTTGGCAATCAAAAATTCAGTAAATTACAACACAGACCGAGTAAGACATCAGATCTCAATAATAGGGATATGAAAATAGGTGGACCTTGATTAATAAGAGTTGCAGCTACCCAAATTACGAAATACTTCTTAATGTAATTAAAAGGGAACAGGCAGGCCTTCAATGTTAACCACTACACTTACCAGGATACAAGTAGGGCTTCAATAATGACAGCATCAGTTAAGCAAAATTATAAAATAGAAAACAGGCAGACCTTCTTTGATAACGGCTCCAGTTAGGTAAAATTACCAAACAGAAAACAGGCAGGCCTTCAATGATAACAGCTTCAGCTAAACAAAATTACCAAATGCCAAATAGGTAAGGCTTCAATAATAACAGCTTCAGATAAATAACCAAAAGTTAGAACTGCCTGCTCACAGAGGGTGCACCAGAATGCTTAAACACAAGAAGCGGGAGGCTATACCCAATAGGAAGGATAAGAAAGATTATAACGAGAGGACCGGCTTTCCAAGTGCCTTTCCGTTGGGTACAGACCGGCAAAATAAATATTAACACAGCACGGTCAATTACGTGAAAGCAACAGTAGCTAGTCAACGGTACACCTGCGTCCCTGCCTCTGCAACGACGGCGAAATGCCTCATAGAAAACTAGGCTGCCAAGACCAATTACATAGCCTCAGCAGTTGCAAAATTTTGCGACATAGACACCTTAACTAACAGAGCGATGGTGTCTGCAATGCCCGAAGCTACCTCGAAATCGGCACCCTGTCGTATTATAAGAGAAAGATCCTTATCTGGTTTTCGAAGACGTTTGGCAGCGTGGGTCGGCTAAAGCCTAACCATGTGGGTACTGTGTTACGTCGAAGGCGCGGCCACAGCACAGCACGTTTAGTCTGTTCTTCACTCCAGCCTCAATGACATACCTGCTGTCCCACTTCCGAAAGGATACCAACATTTCTCGCGACCTGGAGCATTTTCTCAGCATACAATGGCCACAGTAAGTTCACATCTATACTGACGATTCTAACTGTGAGGCAGGTGTGGGATACGCCTTCTTTTGCTCTTCTAGTGACGCTTAGCAAATCTTTGCGCTTCCACTTCAATCTTCTATCTACACGGTGGAGCTATTGGCCATCAATGAAGCTATTCATTATGGTACCCAAACACTTGCGGACTCTCAAAATGTGCTGCAGAAATTGCAACATCCCGCGTTTGATAAAAGGACCGCCAAGCATGTTCCGGGCGTCTTGCCGGCCATAAGAAACGCGCAGACCTGGGACACTGCCGTTCGATTAGTCTACATTAAAGGACATCATAGCATTGTTTATAATGAAACTGCTGACCACCTTCCCAAGAGCAGTATTACAGAAGGCCCGTTACGCCCAGCCCGATCCTCTGTAACGTCCCCCTTCCCTTCTATCGACAATGTTAGGAATATATGACCGTGTAAGCATGTGCCTAAACAATTGGAATAAAATTTTGAAAAGGCTATCGTTCCGAAGATTGAATATGAAGTCGATAAATGAGGAGGTTAACAACAAGATGCCTTCTAGGACAACTTATTCCGCTTATTTAATTACTGTAAAATTTAGTATGGTTGTTCGAAAGGTTGGTGCTATCTTTCATATACTGTGCCAACGAGAAGGGGTACCACGTGGATCGGAACAGAATAATGAGAGTTACTGCAATAATTATAGCTAAAAGAAATACGGTCGCCAACCCAATTGGGCAAAATTTCTGTTCGGTAGGTGAATTAATGAGCCTAACAGTGAATGTCACGAATTACTCGAACACGCGCGGCAACAGAGGGCTGCACGCACGTTAGCAAAAACAATTGAAACATTTACGTAATAAAGCGAGAAAGAAAATAGTTTACACTCGAAATATCATTAACTAATACAGCTGAAATTTTGAAAACATATAAGATAACACTTAGATTAATGGTTACTTACTGTTGTAAGTGACAATGGCGCAACCTGACAATAACGTCTACTATTTTCATATGAATTTTGAAAAATGGTAAAAAATAATTAAAAGACACTCTATTGACTTCTCAACAGGGAAGTAGAAACTGATAATTACTGTACCAAAAGGTAATTATAATACTTTAGCACGACTGCAAATTAAAATGTGAACCAGAACTTTACTAACAACAAATTAAAATAATCACTGATATTTGCACTCACTCATTAATTCTAGTTAGTGCTTTTGTTTATACTGCCAGGAATCATTTTAATTTTTTAGTTGATTTACTATTTGCAACAATTAGATCGTCTCAGAGTAAAGTTCAAATTTAACGTTAGTGAAAGTGAAATTACAGAATGCTTTAAGTTCAGATCTTTAATCTAACTGAATAGTTTAGTTCATAAGCAAAATTAACTGGCACTACGATTTTTATTTTTCATTAACGGTACTCGGATTATTGTAACATTAGGACGGGACAGGAACCTACTTGGTGAATAATTTTAGAAGAATCACGGGTAAACAGTTTTGATTAAACTATGGTAATTATTCACTCGTAAAATACCACAAAGCTGAGTAACGCCAGTACAAAACTACTTGACAATAAGCTGTGATGCAGCAATCTCACGTCAGTCCATTCTCGTCGTGACGAAGTTGTTGGCGACGACACTGCTGCTGGCTCCTTTCCATGATAATTAGCGAGCACGGGAGTTATTGGCAAGGATATTGGGGTGGCGGGCTCTTGATGTTGCTGCAGCGAATATTTCCACCACCCACGCTCATCACTTGCCACGTGCCGCTAAACAATCTCTCCTCCAGTACAGTGCACGCCATCCATGCGTCCGCACTTCACTAAGTCTCACACCAGAGTTCTCTCTCTGTGTAGCGCGCGCTCTGACGTAACATCCTCCCGCGTCCAGAGACACCGTTACTCCAACGATACTTATACGTTGACAAAAACCTAACGTTTTCCTAACATTCCCTCAGCCATTACTCAGCGATATTTACATAATTCACATAACTGATTATACAGCAAAATAAACAAATTAATTCATACATCGTGTACATATAAATTTACATAAAGGTAAAACAGTTATATATACAATAATAAATGGTCAAGGAGCACATCGGCATGAAAGTGTGAGACCTTGTACGGATCTTACGTCGATGATATTGAGGGCCACTTATCAAGCTTGTAACTGTGAATGTCATGTCTCTCAGCACTCGAAGGACAGCCAACTAGCGATCGTACAACCGAACGTCTCTTCTCGACCGTAGTTCACCTCGGTGAAACTTCGTAGACGTCATGTCACTTCTATTATTAACATGAGATTGGGACACGTGTGTCACCGCACAGACCTATACCTTTTGAAGATTATCTCGTCTGGACACTGCGATAAGGACACAGTGGTAGTAGCGTATCTTAACCACATCATATTGGCATGTTCCTTGTACCCCACTGTACAATCAGACTTATATAAGAAATTGGTTGCGAGAGGTTGCCTCCTCCCCACCAGTGTTCTCGTTTTACTCCACCGTTTCGATAAATATAACTTGCTCATAGACTACTTCAAAGCCACCGAAATCCATTTTTATGAGTTGCCAAGGTCTTCATTTTCCTATGCCATCAGCCCGATTTGTAATCAGGTGCGTAATTTTGTTTTAATTTGTGAACAGACCTCTGTTTGTACATTAAGTTTTCGTTATTGCTCTCTAATGTATTTTACGTCACTGTTCTAATGTCATTATTATAAATACCGTTAGATGTATTGTATTTGTCACTTTGGGTTTTCTTTTAAGTACGTCTGTCTGTATGCTACACTTCTCACATTGTTGTATGATGTTGTTTGCAATTTTGTTCTTCAGATTTTGTTGTACTTATTGCATGATGTACGGTGCTTGTCCTTTCATGTTTAGTCTCTTACTATGAGACCATATGAATGATTGTCATAACGTTGTTCTATAGGGCTGTTTGTAATTCTGCTCCAGTGTCATTGTCCTAACAGCCGCCGGCTATGTGGTGTTTATCTAACTGCGCTTTTATTTTACTTTAAGAGTGTGATGGTAAGCTAACTTCGTAATTTTGTGCTATTCTGCTTTTTTTAATATTACGTTTCTTTACTTTATAACCGTTGTTGCCTGTATGATCCTTGTAACCCAAAGCGAAAATAAAAAGAAAGGCCACTGGGAGGAGTTCAAATGGTTCAAATGGCTCTGAGCACTATGGGACTCAACTGCTGAGGTCATTAGTCCCCTAGAACTTAGAACTAGTTAAACCTAACTAACCTAAGGACATGACAAACATCCATGCCCGAGGCAGGATTCGAACCTGTGCCCGTAGCGGTCTTGCGGTTCCGGACTGCAGCGCCTTTAAACGCACGGCCACTTCGGCCGGCACTGGGAGGAGTGTCAACGTCGGTGGAGGCGCCACATCCTGTGGTGGAATTGTGTGATCCGACGTTGGAGGCACACGGACCTTCCTTACCGCATCCGGAATACGTTTCAGGCTGACCGTCATAAATAACTACGGCCCGGCAGCCCCCTATTAGGAGGTACGACGGCACCTGTCGTAGTAGTTCAATGACCACCTGGCGTACTCCGTTGAGGATTATATATGCCTTAAATTGGATCCACTTTTTTTTTGCCAAGTTTCCGTGTGCTGCATCATACGAGCCAAGCATCAAAAAATGACTGAGCGCTATGGGACTTAACTGCTGAGGCATCAGTCCCCTAGAACCACTTAAACCTAACCAACCTAACGACATCACGCACATCCATGTCCGAGGCAGGATTCGAACCTGCGACCGTAGCGGTCGCGCGGTTCCAGACTGTAGTGTCTAGAACCGCTCGGTCACCCCGGCCGGCGGCCGAGCATAGCCACGACGTCTGCCGCCGGAAGTTCTAAGGGTACTTGAAATTTTGGTATACTCCACAGTTCCGGTCCAGAATGAGCAACCTCTACGTTGCCAGCATTTCCGTCTGCGCGGAGGAAGCGAAGTACTTGTTTCATGTCTCTGAGAACCCTGTTGCACGTAGCGTCTGTAGTAAGATTCGCATAGATCGTGTTACTTCCGATCGGAAAGTAGATGCCGACGATGTCGGAAACCGGATATTGGCCTCTTCCTTTAAAAAGCGCTCAACATCGAGTGCTTTTGGTCTGGCAAAGTCGTTTCTAAAAGCGAATCTCAGTATAGCTTTTCGGTTTTGTTTCGGCTTGATCTCGTCGCGCTACGGCGTTACTACAGGCGGAAACGCACAGGACGTCTGCGTTGCTCAGCCCCTAAAGCGGTGCTGACCACTAAGCCATCCGCACACAGTTGCCCTTGCAGCCCCAAGGACTACACTAGCACGCTTCCTGTCAGACCCAAATTCACAGCTAGTTAGTCACGGCATTGCATTTCGCCAGTTCCCTTAAGAATTCGAGCCTGATGTGCATGTGCACTGAAGAGATCACTGACCTCCTCGCCTTAATTACATACACTGTCAGCACAGCACAGCACACACACACACACACACACACACACACACACACACACACACACACACAACCACACAGGGTGACTCACGAAGATATGCAAATATTTTAATACGTTAGGCTACAGGTAAAACTGAAGACAAATTTATTATACACATAGGCCCGCAAATTTTTAGCATACGGAGTTACGGCTAATAAAAAATTTTGCCTGAGATTTAGCAACTTCGCTAATATGAAGTCACCGCAAAAATCTACCGGGTTAAAGTATAGCATTATTTCCATTTATTTTGTTGTTATTGATGTGATGGATCTAATAAAACGTGTCCCAGACGTGTATCTGCAGTAGTTTTCCAGAAAATTCAGAGAAGCAAAGACTATTATACAAGTAAATTTGTTTACTTTACGTTAAGAATGTAGAGACGTTTGTGTTAATTTTGGCAACCGCTAGTAAGTTGTTTTAGTCGTTTCCTGAACTTGAAACTAGTTAGTGTTCTGTATTGTTCAGTGAAAGAATAGAATAACAACAGTGTATTTAAGTGAAACCACATAGTAACTGTCGTAATTTGTAGATTATTTACGAAATAGTGATGCCTTTTTAAATTTACGAAAGAGAAACACAGTTTAAGTAACGTTATTACCATTATTTTACCGAAATTACATCATCTACAACATCTATTGAAAACTTCGTGCAATTGTCTGGAATTTAAAAAAGAAATTGGGTTAAGTAGTTAATAAATTAAAAATTTTACGAAATTACGTCTGTGCTTCTCTGGATGTTCTGGAAAGTTACACCTGTGGCACATGTTTCATTAGATTCACCGTATCAATAACAACAAAATAAATGGAAATCGTACTTTATTTTAAGCTCGTACAGTTTTGCGACGGCTTCATATTAGCGAAATTGCTAAATTTCAGGCAAAATCTTTTATTAGCCGTAACTCCATAATTAAACAATTAGGGACCTATGTTTATACGAACTTGTTTATTTGGTTTTACTTGTAGAATAACATATTAAAATATTTGCATATCTCCGTGAATCCGTGTATATACATGCACATCGTCAGAAAATATTTACAGTGTACTAAAATTTAGTTCTAGAAAATTATCAAGCGAATAGCCAACGACGGAATGACGGAATGACTGCTGTCGACATTTCAGTGTTGGAAGTGACAGGTCCAAACAATAATGTGACAGGCTTCAATGATATCGACCTTTTTAAATTCCCCTGAGAAGAAATTAAACAGATCCGTAGACGAACTCCTGTAAGGCATCTTTCTGTAAGCGTGAATTACTTGTATCAACAGACAATATTCCCAATATTTTTGTGTATTTTGGTAGGAGTTACTAGGATATACCATAGTTTTATTTCTATTTTGTAGAAATAAACTCTTCGAACCTCATATATGAATATACGTTGCTGCGGCGTCCGATTTAGCCTGGAGCGGGAATACCATTCGATATTTATGGTCTGCTGGCGATGAAATACTTTACGAGTATGACGCAGGTCGTCCGTCATTCCTCTCGGCGATAGGTTACCGCTGGGTGGGAGAGGTACACGGAATAACGCCAAGTATTTTACATGCTATTTCGCGCGGGAACAGAATTTTGCGAACATTATTCGCTCTTATGGCTCTGTTATACAATGCGGGCGTGCGACGAGCACTGTTCCACGAATATAAAAGCGCTATTTTACATGTACCACCGCTTCAAATTTTATGTCCCACGCTCGTGTTACTGTGTTCTAGTTCGTACGGCCAGAAGCACACGTTTCCATCCGACAACCGACTATGATGACACACTCGTTGTAGCCAGCATATAATTTCCGGACAAGTGGTCTCATCAAAGCAAACTCTTTACTACATGGAGCATTTCTCTACATGGCTCTTTAGATAGACTAAAATTTAATGATAAACTTTGATATCTTTCATCGTTTTAATATAATTTTTGGTTTGTTGTATAAATTTTAGATGTTGTAGGGGACTTGGAAAACACATATCAACAGGGGAACATTCCTCTTACAGGTGTTACGGTGCTCGCCTATCATATTCTTTGCCAATAATAATCCCTCAACACAATGCGAGGTGACATATAGTAGTTCCTCGTTTCTCATACGGAGAGAAACGAAACGGAAATATAAAAAAGCGTACTTGAAACTAAGAAATCGTTTAAATTTAAATTTGACATGAGTTCCTGGCAAACATGGAAATGCGATGTAGTGGGCGATGGTATTCGAAAGTAATCGATTTATAACGGTACCGTTTAGAAATTGGTGTATAGCTTCTTTTCTATTTTTGTGAGTTCACACGAGTGTGGAAGTGGTATGTGCTTGTACATTGTACATTTTTAGTCTTACTATCTGATTTATTTGCTGTCTTAATCTACTCTTGGTTGACACAGAGAGTGAATCGGGTTATAGAAAAGTAATGTTGTAAGTTTTTTGCTCATATACTGTGGAAAATATTGGCCTCTTTTATATCTACATTATCAGACAAAAAAATCACCCCAAAACGAAATTTTGCAAAAAACTAAAGAAAACCGTGAAAGCGTGAAAACTTTATCCTGTCACTGCGTACCAAATTATTATTCCAGTTTTAATTCCCTGAATATATTCCTGTTAACATGCAAATTGACTCATAAATGAAGAAAAACGCAGTTTGATTACTAGAGTGATCCAAGTTTCGTAGCGCAACAGATCAGTAAAGGGGCCTTTAACGTAAGTTACAGCCAAGTAAACTGCAACTACGATTTTTGACTGTTCTAATAGAGTCCATCGGCGTTACCTTCTAGGAAAGATACTTCCAATGTAAGTCCTAACTAATGGAAAATGATTTCAAACCACTTTCTCGAATCATTCTTCGGTGCGGCACATCCCGGAAGATCACTGTGATAGCACTTACCTTAGCTGAAAATTGAAGCTAAAACAAGAAAGCAGTTTGGCAGGGGAATCAGTTTCTAGAAATGTTACTTCTGCTCAAAGAAAGCTGAGAAACAATTAATTTAATTAAGCTGTGTGCAGTATTATTAAGGATCAATTTGCCTGATAAAGTACTTCACGGTGCAAGGCAACTGCAAGTGGGTGTATGTAGGAAAAGAGCTGCATGTGAACACGTTGTGAGTGATCACGAAACGCACTGTTTCAGGGCCAGAATCTTTGTAGAAAAGAAGCAGCTTAAAGCCACCTAAAATACGGATGTCGAACTTGTATAAAGACAATGAAATCGATTTTTTTAAGTCGTGAATGATGAGATAGTCACACAGTCACCGCGCGGAGTGGCTGCGCGGTTTGAGACGCCAAGTCACGGATTGCGCGGCCCCTCCCGTCGGAGGTTCGAGTCCTCCCTCGGGCATGGGTGTGTGTGTTGTTCTCAGCATAAGTAGTGTGTAAGACTAGGGACGCATGACCTCAGCATGTTGGTCCCTTAGGAATTCACACACTCGTCCGCAGCTCGTGGTCGTGCGGTTGCGTTCTCGCTTCCCGCGCCCGGGTTCCCGGGTTCGATTCCCGGCGGGGTCAGGGATTTTCTCTGCCTCGTGATGACTGGGTGTTGTGTGCTGTCCTTAGGTTAGTTAGGTTTAAGTAGTTCTAAGTTCTAGGAGACTGATGACCATAGATGTTAAGTCCCATAGTGCTCAGAGCCATTTGAACCATTTGAATTCACACACATTTGGACACACATTTTCACACAGTCGCATCATACGTCTATGGTGGTGTCATCTATAAGCTCTATAAATGCAACAGCACATCAAGCATTAATGGTAGTAGCCGGTTTACCTCGGAAGATGTCTCCCGCAATTGGAGACGAAATATCAGGAAGCAGTTTAATACCCTTGATTACGGCCTCTAAGACCGGAAGACGTTTCTTAGGGTTTAGCCGTTGGGGGAAAGTGATGCGTTAGATAAAGCATGGTGTTTTGCATACAGAATTATTGTAAGCTTCCGGGCGATAGAGAATAGGTAGTGCCAATCACAGCTGTTAAATTTAAGAATGAATAGGAGGATTTATCTAGGAGATAGCTGGTGGCCAATTTAGATGCTCTAGATGAAGATGATCTGGAAAGGATGAATTCAAATCGTAACCACACTCAAGCCACCAGTATATCTCCATTAGTTTAGAATGAGAAACATTTAAAAGGAAAGGAAAGAGTACCAATGGAAGAATTACCAGAGGAATTGGAAGACTTGGTTAATCCTATGGCTCTTTACCAGTGACCCCAGTCACGCCAAATTGCATTGCATGACTATTTACACTATTTACGACACTTACGGTGCCACGTGCATGCAGCGTCACTAGGCAGCGTATAATGTTGCGATGGTCGGCGTTCAGAAAGCTTTGGCTCATCATTGTAGCTTGAAAATTGGTAGAAAATTTGTCAAAAGAGGTGATAGCAGATTCCAGCCATAACAATCTGTCCTTTTTCTATGTCAGTGGACTTCTGCATATGCGTCTTTGTCGTCCCAACAATGCTTCGCCATTCGTCTGTGCTCAACTTATTTGGTTGTCTTTCCGCATCGCGTGCCCGCAGCACCAGCAGGCAGCACTTATTGTTACGGTGGTCAATTGTCAGAATGATCTGGCTCATCATTGTAGCTTGAAAATTAGTTGAAAATATGTCAAAAGCATAAAAGTCATTGCTGAGGATGAAATTTTCACTCTACAGCGGAGTGTGGGCTGATATGAAACTTCCTGGCAGATTAAAATTGTGTGCCGGACCGAGACTCGAACTCGGGACCTTTGCATTTCGCGGGCAAGTGCTCTACCGAATTTTTGTGTAATCTCATTGTGTTCGTTATTGTTCGTTTCAAATGTTCGTGGCCTGACGCCCATTGAAGTTCATTTTTGATCCATTCACTCATTGTTTTTATTACAGAGGGCAGCTAACCCTCTGACTGAACACGCTGAGCTACCGTGCCGGCTTCTGAGGTACCCAAGCACGACTCACGCGCCGTCCTCGCAGCTTTAATTCCGCCAGTACCTCGTCTCCTACCTTCCAAACTTCACTGAAGCTCTCCTGCGCAGGTTAAGTGAGATCAGTTCTATTTGTTTTGGTGAAACTGGTCCACTATTACGTCTGGAACAAAGATACACTCCTGGAAATTGAAATAAGAACACCGTGAATTCATTGTCCCAGGAAGGGGAAACTTTATTGACACATTCCTGGGGTCAGATACATCACATGATCACACTGACAGAACCACAGGCACATAGACACAGGCAACAGACCATGCACAATGTCGGCACTAGTACAGTGTATATCCACCTTTCGCAGCAATGCAGGCTGCTATTCTCCCATGGAGACGATCGTAGAGATGCTGGATGTAGTCCTGTGGAACGGCTTGCCATGCCATTTCCACCTGGCGCCTCAGTTGGACCAGCGTTGGTGCTGGACGTGCAGACCGCGTGAGACGACGCTTCATCCAGTCCCAAACATGCTCAATGGGGGACAGATCCGGAGATCTTGCTGGCCAGGGTAGTTGACTTACACCTTGTAGAGCACGTTGGGTGGCACGGGATACATGCGGACGTGCATTGTCCTGTTGGAACAGCAAGTTCCCTTGCCGGTCTAGGAATGGTAGAACGATGGGTTCGATGACGGTTTGGATGTACCGTGCACTATTCAGTGTCCCCTCGACGATCACCAGTGGTGTACGGCCAGTGTAGGAGATCGCTCCCCACACCATGATGCTGGGTGTTGGCCCTGTGTGCCTCGGTCGTATGCAGTCCTGATTGTGGCGCTCACCTGCACGGCGCCAAACACGCATACGACCATCATTGGCACCAAGGCAGAAGCGACTCTCATCGCTGAAGACGACACGTCTCCATTCGTCCCTCCATTCACGCCTGTCGCGACACCACTGGAGGTGGGCTGCACGATGTTGGGGCGTGAGCGGAAGACGGCCTAACGGTGTGCGGGACCGTAGCCCAGCTTCATGGAGACGGTTGCGAATGGTCCTCGCCGATACCCCAGGAGCAACAGTGTCCCTAATTTGCTGGGAAGTGGCGGTGCGGTCCCCTACGGCACTGCGTAGGATCCTACGGTCTTGGCGTGCATCCGTGCGTCGCTGCGGTCCGGTCCCAGGTCGACGGGCACGTGCACCTTCCGCCGACCACTGGCGACAACATCGATGTAGTGTGGAGACCTCACGCCCCACGTGTTGAGCAATTCGGCGGTACGTCCACCCGGTCTCCCGCATGCCCACTATACGCCCTCGCTCAAAGTCCGTCAACTGCACATACGGTTCACGTCCACGCTGTCGCGGCATGCTACCAGTGTTAAAGACTGCGATGGAGCTCCGTATGCCACGGCAAACTGGCTGACACTGACGGCGGCGGTGCACAAATGCTGCGCAGCTAGCGCCTTTCGACGGCCAACACCGCGGTTCCTGGTGTGTCCGCTGTGCCGTGCGTGTGATCATTGCTTGTACAGCCCTCTCACAGTGTCCGGAGCAAGTATGGTGGGTCTGACACACCGGTGTCAATGTGTTCTTTTTTCCATTTCCAGGAGTGTAGTTTTGCAGAACTCTTATTCAAAGAATGACATTCACGCGGCAGACATTATAACAGAACGCTGAGGGCGTTCATTCCATATTGACTATGTCAGTCCACAGTCTAGGGCCCATCTTCCATCCAGGTGGGCTTAACCAGTAATGCAAAGAGAGATGAGTTAGGTTTAGGCAGACAGTTACGTTACACGAAGAGATCTATCAACTCGTCGCCAAAGTCGTGTTATCACTACAACAGGTCCTATCAAGTACACAAATACCATCGATTTGTCTGCGTGTTCCTTCACACATTTTCACAAGTGTTCGTGGAGCATCTGAGTTAAAAGTTGTTGGGGCACTACAACTTTTAAGTCTAGACACTAAAATCTCAGAAAGATCGCGAATGTTACGAGGGTCGGTCAAAAAGTAATGCCTCCCATTTTTTTTCTACTTAAAGAAATTAAGTTAAGTGAAAAATTTGAATTTGGCGCCATTCCTCAATCCTTCTTCTGCAATCCACTGCAGTAGTAACTTTCTGTGTCAACAGGTGGCAGCACAGCAGAAGTTTGTAAGATGGCCGACATCGATGTTCGTTTGAGACAGCGTTGTGTGATTGAATTCTTGAATGCAGAAGGTGAAACGCCCATACGCATTCATGAAAGACTGAAGAAGGTGTATGGTGTTGTGACAGTGGATGTCAGCACTGTTAGACGATGGGTTCGTCGTTGTAAGGAAGCTGAAGGGCAAACACCGTTGACTGACGAAAAGCGGAGCGGCAGGCCGGTGAGTGCAGTGACTCCACACAACATTCAGCAAGTTGATGACATCATTCGTGGTGACCGTCGGGTGACTGCAGATGAAGTGTGTCGCATTATTTCTCTTAGTAAAGGCAGTGTGATCACGATTATTAAACAATTGGGGTACTCAAAAGTTTGTGCACAGTGGGTTCCAAGAATGTTAACCGATCAGAATAAAGAGGCAAGGAAAACAATAGCCTCCCAACACTTGCAGCGCTTCCGTTTGGAGGGAGATGAGTTTCTGAAAAAAATTGTGACCGGGGACGAAACATGGGTGCATTTTTTTGAACCCGAATCAAAGAGGCAGTCAATGGAGTGGCGTCACACAAGCTCGCCGAGGAAGAAAAAATTCAAAACTGTGCGATCGGCAGGGAAAGTTATGGCAACAGTTTTCTGGGATACAGAGGGTGTGATTCTGGTTGATTTTTTGGAGCAGGGATGCACAATAAATTCTGTTCAATACGTCACAACCCTCAAAAAACTTAAAGCACGTCTTCAGCGAGTTCGCCCAACAAAATCAATGGCAGATGTTCTTCTTTTGCATGACAATGCAAGACCACACACCAGTCGTCACACCTCTGACGAGATTGTCAAAATTGGATGGGAAGTTTTGCCTCATCCCCCATACAGCCCTGACCTGGCACCATCAGACTTCCATCTGTTCGGGCCACTAAAAGAAGCTCATCGTGGGATTCATTTTGAAGATGAGGAGGCCGTCAAAACATCCGTGCCTCAATGGCTTAGGAAGCAGAGCTGTGATTTTTACCGTGCTGGGATACATGCCCTTGTTCAAAGATGGACCAAAACTGTAGAGATGGGCGGAGATTACATTGAAAAATGACAAAATGATCCTCAATGTTGTGGTTTTCAACCTATGTAATTGCATTTAAATTTCCTGACAATTAAACGTAGAAAAAAAAATAGGAGGCATTACTTTTTGACTGACCCTCGTATTATTGTTCCGTTTGATATGTTCATGAAAGAAATTTAAAAAGGTTTTAACATTATAATTTTTTATGACTGGTATTCTAAAGTTTTAGGAAGTCATTCTTTACGTGTAACAGTCGTGACGGTTAACGTACACTTGTGAGTCCTCTGTACTACTTGTCTATTCGCTTTTTTTCGGCTTTTTTTTAAATCGGCTTTTTTTTAAATCGTATGGTTAGGGCCCGCCGTTAGCCGGGTACCGGTATTTCAATTTGGCGCCACTTCGGCGACCTGCAGTCGATGAGGACGATAGGATGATGATTAGAACAGCACAACACACAGTCCCTGGGCGGAGAAAATTCCCCGACCCAGCCGGGAATAGAACCCGGGCCCAGAGGACTGACAATCCGTCACGCTGACCTTTCAGCTACCGGGGGCGGACTATTATTAAAAAAAATGGTTCAAATGGCTCTGGGCATTATGGGACTTAACTTCTGAGGTCATCAGTCCCCTAGAACTTAGAACTACTTAAACCTAACTAACCTAAGGACATCACACACACACACACATGACCGAGGCAGGATTCGAACCTGCGACCGTACCTGTCGCGCTGTTCCAGGCTGTAGCGCCTAGAACCGCTCGGCCACCACGTCCGGCCTACTATTATCAAAAATGGTTCAAATGGCTCTGAGCACTATGGGACTCAACTGCTGTGGTCATAAGTCCCCTAGAACTTAGAACTACTTAAACCTAACTAACCTAAGGACATCACACACGTCCATGCCCGAGGCAGGATTCGAACCTGCGACCGTAGCGGTCGTGCGGTTCCAGACTGTAGCGCCTTTAATCGCTCGGCCACTCCGGCCGGCCTACTATTATCCATTATTCCCGATTTATGATAGGACATGCTGATTTAATCTAATAGTACACTGTACACAGTACACAAAGCAGTACAGTATGTTCATATCCTTCCGCATTTAGCATGTTATTAAGCGCAATAGAGAGAATCACATCCCTAACTACGAAAAACACCCCATAGCGTGACATTAGTTCCAAAATACCTCACTGCTGTCACTACACTTGATGGCAGGTAACATTCCCCAAACCCTTCCATCGGATTGCCAGAGGGTATCACTCCGTACCACTTTCTTTTTCTTTGTATTTCATGATATATTATACAACCCAAGTTCCACAGACCTCAAAGATGGACGATTACAGTCCATCAATACATAGGGTCTGCCTGGTATTGCCTAAGCATTTGTCGCTACTTAGCGTTTCCACATCACAATCACATCACCACGTCGATCTGGCCACCGTTAGCAGGGTTGGAATGTACGAGACGGATAAGTTATTCAGACGATATACAGACTCTACTCGCTGAGCTCTCTTGACCGGCATATACTGCTGTAGATGCTTCTCTCCAAACAACAAAATACTCCTCGGGTCCCTATACATCGTTGAGTCAGCCTCTCGCGACATCCAGTGATCAATTCCGCATTACATAGGGGTGTATGGATACTTTTAACCAGTGTGTATAAGTCCCTTCCGGAATATCCCCGTCCGTCGCCACATTTGAATGTTCTAAGCACTATTCTGAATTGTTTAATAATATGAAGAGCCCTGTAGAATAAATATCAGTAAAGGAATTCTAGAAACGAGTAACTAATTATGTCTCTCTGTATCAATGTTTATAATTAAACTAATGAAAAAGTACACCAGATGGCGCCTTTTTTGGTGACTGATGTCGCTGGATATCCAATTGGCGTTTACTTGCTTATTGGTTTTCTGAGCTCTTGCCGGGGGAGTTTTGCTACGATATTTGGTTGCCAACAGCATTTCACTTTTGTTATTGTCGAAATATTGTGAAGCCCAGAGTCTTGGAAAATAGGACATTAGCCGACCACGTCACTGTGTGCTGCTGGTAGCCACATCTCGGTGTACTCCCGGCCCAACCGCCACCCCGGCCGCAGAGGCTCTGCGCCACAGGGGTGCTCTTACGGCATCCACGGCGGCCCGCAGGAGCGGCCACGGACGCCTAATTTACGCGGTGGCGTTAATTAGGGCTGATTAACGCAGGGCCACGCGTCCCGTATTGAAGAGGAGACCCGAGTCAAGCGCGCCCGCTCTCAAGGCGCGCAGCAGTCTCGTCAGCGGGGCACGTCGCCTTTAAGACGGCTAGCCGGCGCCGCGCTGCCTCTCTGCAGTGTCTCCCTCCTTCCCCGCCTTCGTCTCCAGACGAGACTAGAGAACTTAACCTCAAGCTGGCTATTCACCCAGAATATGCATACGTTTTTCAAATGTTGGTGGGAAATTACCCGATTTGAATAATAGCATCTAATTCAGATTGTGTCAAAAGTCTTGCAAACACCGTCAAAGGCACAACGTGACTTACAACTGGAAGCATATCAGGAAGGGTTCGCAGATATCTGAAACTCAATAACAATAATAAAAAAAAAGTTTAGCGTCATTGACCAGGAGGCCCCTTACGGGGCAAGTACGGTCGCCTTGGTGCAGCCCAGGTCTTATTACATTCTACGACACATTGGGTGACCTGCGGGCCTGATGGCGATGAACTGGTAATTAATAAAACCTAACACCCAGTGCCTTAGCGGAGAAAACCCCCGACCCAGCCGGGAATCGAACCCGGGCCCGTAGGACGGAAATCCGTCACGCTGACCACTCGGCTATCTGGCCGGACACTGAGTAACAAGAACTTGAGGATAAAACTATTGTCTAGAACAAATCATTCCAAATTCTAAAGGAAATGGGTTTAAAGATCAAAAGAAGAGAGATTATCCATCGCTCATTGACTAACCATTATTAAAGGCAATGTCTCTTCATAAATGTTTCTGGTATTCTGTATCTCACATTGCTAATGAGATTGAAATAAATCTGCATGATGTACCCTAGAGGAAGGCCATTTTGCACCTATCAAAATGCGCTGAAGCAAAAGTCATAGATACATCAATAGTAGTTACTTTACAATAAATAGCAAAAATATATCATTCCCCTCTGTTAACCACAGTCACTCGTAAAAATTCTATTCCTCGTTTATAACGTGTTTTCTTCATAAAAGAGTAACGTGTAATCTACACACCTCGACTAACAGCCTACTGCTATTGCATAAAAACTGTTCAAGACGATTAATAAAAATACACTCCTGGAAATTGAAATAAGAACACCATGAATTCATTGTCCCAGGAAGGGGAAACTTTATTGACACATTCCTGGGGTCAGATACATCACATGATCACACTGACAGAACCACAGGCACATAGACACAGGCAACAGAGCATGCACAATGTCGGCACTAGTACAGTGTATATCCACCTTTCGCAGCAATGCAGGCTGCTATTCTCCCATGGACACGATCGTAGAGATGCTGGATGTAGTTCTGTGGAACGGCTTGCCATGCCATTTCCACCTGGCGCCTCAGCTGGACCAGCGTTCGTGCTGGACGTGCAGACCGCGTGAGACGACGCTTCATCCAGTCCCAAACATGCTCAATGGGGGACAGATCCGGAGATCTTGCTGGCCAGGGTAGTTGACTTACACCTTCTAGAGCACGTTGGGTGGCACGGGATGCATGCGGACGTGCATTGTCCTGTTGGAACAGCAAGTTCCCTTGCCGGTCTAGGAATGGTAGAACGATGGGTTCGATGACGGTTTGGATGTACCGTGCACTATTCAGTGTCCCCTCGACGATCACCAGTGGTGTACGGCCAGTGTAGGAGATCGCTCCCCACACCATGATGCCGGGTGTTGGCCCTGTGTGCCTCGGTCGTATGCAGTCCTGATTGTGGCGCTCACCTGCACGGCGCCAAACACGCATACGACCATCATTGGCACCAAGGCAGAAGCGACTCTCATCGCTGAAGACGACATGTCTCCATTCGTCCCTCCATTCACGCCTGTCGCGACACCACTGGAGGCGGGCTGCGCGATGTTGGGGCGTGAGCGGAAGACGGCCTAACGGTGTGCGGGACCGTAGCCCAGCTTCATGGAGACGGTTGCGAATGGTCCTCGCCGATACCCCAGGAGCAACAGTGTCCCTAATTTGCTGGGAAGTGGCGGTGCGGTCCCCTACGGCACTGCGTAGGATCCTACAGTCTTGGCGTGCATCCGTGCGTCGCTGCGGTCCGGTCCCAGGTCGACGGGCACGTGCACCTTCCGCCGACCACTGGCGACAACATCGATGTACTGTGGAGACCTTACGCCCCACGTGTTGAGCAATTCGGCGGTACGTCCACCCGGCCTCCCGCATGCCCACTATACGCCCTCGCTCAAAGTCCGTCAACTGCACATACGGTTCACCTCCACGCTGTCGCGGCATGATACCAGTGTTAAAGACTGCGATGGAGCTCCGTATGCCACGGCAGACTGGCTGACACTGACGGCGGCGGTGCACAAATGCTGCGCAGCTAGCGCCATTCGACGGCCAACACCGCGGTTCCTGGTGTGTCCGCTGTGCCGTGCGTGTGATCATTGCTTGTACAGCCCTCCCGCAGTGTCCGGAGCAAGTATGGTGGGTCTGACACACCGGTGTCAATGTGTTCTTTTTTCCATTTCCAGGAGTGTATTTGCAAGCTTGGCTATACTGGACGAAGTGTATGGAATGTCACACACATTCAGAGCTAACACCGGATTTTCAAATTATTTCTACCCTATTTGGATCTCTCTGGTAAGTAATTAATTTGTATGACTGAAGAATACGTATTTTGTTACATCTTCGTACCTTTCTAAATACACTCCTGGAAATGGAAAAAAGAACACATTGACACCGGTGTGTCAGACCCACCATACTTGCTCCGGACACTGCGAGAGGGCTGTACAAGCAATGATCACACGCACGGCACAGCGGACACACCAGGAACCGCGGTGTTGGCCGTCGAATGGCGCTAGCTGCGCAGCATTTGTGCACCGCCGCCGTCAGTGTCAGCCAGTTTGCCGTGGCATACGGAGCTCCATCGCAGTCTTTAACACTGGTAGCATGCCGCGACAGCGTGGACGTGAACCGTATGTGCAGTTGACGGACTTTGAGCGAGGGCGTATAGTGGGCATGCGGGAGGCCGGGTGGACGTACCGCCGAATTGCTCAACACGTGGGGCGTGAGGTCTCCACAGTACATCGATGTTGTCGCCAGTGGTCGGCGGAAGGTGCACGTGCCCGTCGACCTGGGACAGGACCGCAGCGACGCCAAGACCGTAGCATCCTACGCAGTGCCGTAGGGGACCGCACCGCCACTGCCCAGCAAATTAGGGACACTGTTGCTCCTGGGGTATCGGCGAGGACCATTCGCAACCGTCTCCATGAAGCTGGGCTACGGTCCCGCACACCGTTAGGCCGTCTTCCGCTCACGCCCCAACATCGTGCAGCCCGCCTCCAGTGGCGTCGCGACAGGCGTGAATGGAGGGACGAATGGAGACGTGTCGTCTTCAGCGATGAGAGTCGCTTCTGCCTTGGTGCCAATGATGGTCGTATGCGTGTTTGGCGCCGTGCAGGTGAGCGCCACAATCAGGACTGCATACGACCGAGGCACACAGGGCCAACACCCGGCATCATGGTGTGGGGAGCGATCTCCTACACTGGCCGTACACCACTGGTGATCGTCGAGGGGACACTGAATAGTGCACGGTACATCCAAACCGTCATCGAACCCATCGTTCTACCATTCCTAGACCGGCAAGGGAACTTGCTGTTCCAACAGGACAATGCACGTCTGCATGTATCCCGTGCCACCCAACGTGCTCTAGAAGGTGTAAGTCAACTACCCTGGCCAGCAAGATCTCCGGATCTGTCCCCCATTGAGCATGTTTGGGACTGGATGAAGCGTCGTCTCACGCGGTCTGCACGTCCAGCACGAACGCTGGTCCAACTGAGGCGCCAGGTGGAAATGGCATGGCAAGCCGTTCCACAGGACTACATCCAGCATCTCTACGATCGTCTCCATGGGAGAATAGCAGCCTGCATTGCTGCGAAAGGTGGATATACACTGTACTAGTGCCGACATTGTGCATGCTCTGTTGCCTGTGTCTATGTGCCTGTGGTTCTGTCAGTGTGATCATGTGATGTATCTGACCCCAGGAATGTGTCAATAAAGTTTCCCCTTCCTGGGACAATGAATTCACGGTGTTCTTATTTCAATTTCCAGGAGTGTATTATCATCAGCAATAGCGGCCGAAGACTTCCTAATTTTCAGGGCACTAGCTTGCTCTTGCGGTGGGAAACTTTCTTTAAAGCTGGAAGAATCAGCAATGATCAATGTTATGGGGTGCAGAACGCAATCTAAACCACTGCATTAAAGAGACAACATGTGTCGACAATACATGTGGTCTGTAATTTAAAAACATGTCACAATGATCATTGGGAAACGACTGTGGACTAGTCCCCCTTCGTATCTCTGGGAGGGGATTGTGAAGGGAGTCGTGACCATGACGGAGAGATTGAATAACCAACGAAGGGATAACGTTCTACGAGTCGGGGAGAGGAATGTCAGAAGTTTGAATGTGGTAGGAAAGCCAGAAAATCTGAAAAGGGGAATTATAAGTCAATGAAGTAGAAGGAGACGAATTTCTCGTCACACGAGTATAGGCTAATATCAGCTGCAGCATGAAATAGAATGACGGGACTGAAATTAGTTATGAACAGAAGGTAGGACAGAGGATGAGTTATAGTGCACAGTTCATTGGTAGGGTTATTCTCATCAGAATCGACAGAAAACCAACAGCGACAGCGACAGTTCAAGTATACATGCCGAGGTCGTAAGCAGAAGTTGAAGAGATAGAGCACGTATATGAAGATATTGAACGGGCAACGGGCAATGGGTAATGGGACGGGTAATTGCTACAACTTGTTACCATGTATGGAGGCAGTGAAGCCTTTTTCGGTCGCTCTGTCCCAGTAAGACGCTTGTCTTCATTTGCTATCATCCTCACGCCTTGCAATTACGGCATATAACTTCGAGACTTAGCCTAACATTGATGGTGAATCGTTGTAACCAATTTCCCATGTCAATTATCTGAGAACCGTGCCAAAAACTAGTTCCTATCATCGATAAGACCATCTATGCACTACTTGATTGAAACTGTTAGCAATGAATGTTTAATTCTTTCCAGAATTATTATGTCAAACGAAGAATAAATTACATATATGTCTCACTGAAAGATTTTCCTTTCATTATCCATGAGTCATATGTCCACTGGCAGGGCTAATAAAAGTTCAGTGACACCAACTCAGGACAAAGCTCTCAGGGCCACATAACGGACCGCTTTTAATTAAATTCCGTTGCGAAACTTAATTAATCAGCACTGGTTCGAGAGCAGTGATCTGTCTGCGTAATTGTATCATTTAGATCAATCAGGTGTAAAAGCTGATGACTCGCGGGATCTCACAGTGTCGGTGTTACAATGGAGCAGTGTCTGTGGTTATGTTTCTTGTATGGGTTTTGGCTTTCCCTATTGACATAAGCAGACCTAATATCATTTGGTTCTGTACAATATTAGCTAACGCAAGTGCGTTTCCTAGTAGTTACTACCGATAATTTGATGTTGTACTGTTTAGATAGTTGATGTTTATTTTTATTGGCTGTATGTAGGAGCCTGATGACGACCAGTCGCAATTAAAAGAAATACTTAATACTGACACACAGCTGAAGATGTCATTCACTGGTTCACGGAACTATTTTCTGTTTCAGGAATAATGTTCTCCATTGTTCCAGACAAAAAATATTATGTATGTGTTCCTAAGCGTCTGTGTGTTTCTGTGAGTGAGTGAGTGAGTTATTCAAATATTGAGCAGTCTGTGTGTCTGGTTTGGCTTGTTGAGTTCTCGCCTTCACTTTCAAGAGTGCGCTGGAATTTATAATTAGTACCAGGCTAGATGTATGTCAGGGAAAACAAGGTGGGCAGAAAAGTTCAAGTACCTAGTAGAGTTGATGGAAATATATATCACGGTAAAAGAAGCGTTCAGATTTAGCATCAACTTTAAGGCAGCATCATTCATGGTGAATGGAAATGGTCATTTAACGCTAGTCTCAACTCATACCGAGCGGTCATTCAACCAGAGGCACTCGACGCAGCATGAGACAAATAGGTCAACTCTTCCAAATGGAAGCCCAATTCAGTTTTATGCAATCTTGGGTACTTGTCCTTTTCTTAGCTTGTATTCATCACCTCTTGCCCGTCTGAGTCCCAAAGGTCTGGAAAAAAGGAAATGCAAGTGACCCCCATATATATAGGAAAGATAAATGAACGGTCTAGCAAAAATACAGACCCAATCTATAATGTCAATTTTCTGCAGCATTCTTGGACATATTCTAACTTGAAATATAACAAATACGACTTTAATAAATTTTCTTCAGAAAGCATCGCTCATGCAAAACCCAACTTTTCGCCGATATCTTGCCAACCATGGATGAAGGGAAACAGGCAGATTCCATATTCTTAGATTTCTGAAAGTGGCCCACTGTAGACTGTTGAGAAAGTCCGAGCACCCGGAAGAAGTTCTCGGATTTGGAAGTGACTCGAAGACTTTCCAAGTAATGGTTATGACCGCGACTATTAATCAGGTAATGTGTGGAGTACCCCATGCAAATACATATACAATGTATACGTGACCCGGAAGAAGTTCTCGGATTTGGAAGTGACTCGAAGACTTTCCAAGTAATGGTTATGACCGCGACTATTAATCAGGTAATGTCAGGAGTACCCCATGAAAATACATATACAATGTATACGTGAACAAAGTACCGGAGGGTGAGTAGCAATATGCAATTGTTTGCTGATGATGTACGGTAAAGTTTCGTCGCTGAGTGACAGTAAGAAGTTACGATATAAGCTGGACACAATTTCCGTTTTGTGTGATGAATGACAACTCGCACTAAATGTGGGAAAATGTAAGTTAATGCAGTCGAGCAGCAAAACAATCCTGTAACGTTCGAATACACTATTAGTGACGTGTCGTTTGGCACAGTCACTTCAATTGAATACCTAGACGTAACGATGCAAAGCAACATGAAATGTAACGAGCGTGTAATGTCAACTGTAGGAAAGATGAATCGTGGACTTCGGTTTATTGGGAGAATTCTAGAAAAGTGTAGCGCATCTATAAACGAAACCATATACAGAATAATTGTGCGTCTCTTCCTACAACACTGTTCCAGTGTTCTGAATCCCCACCAGATCGGATTAAAGGAAGAGATTGAAGAAATTCAAGAGCGAGCTGCTAGATTTGTTTGCGGGAGGTTCGTTCTATTCTCAACTTTTACGTGTTCCCTAATCTAAAATACGAATACCTGGAGGGAAGAAGACATTCGTTCTGCGAAACACTAGTGAAACTGTTTAGAGAACCGAAATTTTTAGCAGATTTATGAAGGATCCTACTGCCAGCAAAACACGTCTCACGCAAGTATGAAGAGGAGAAGATAAGGTCTCGTAGTGAACCGTGTAGATAGCTGTCCTTCGTTTAATTTTCTACCAGAACAAAGTGGGTGAAACTACCATTCATACAAGGTACCATCGGCCATGCAGCGTATTGTACATTGTGCAGTATGTATGTAGATGTAGATGTACACTCCTGGAAATTTAATTAAGAACACCGTGAATTCATTGTCCCAGGAAGGGGAAACTTTATTGACACATTCCTGGGGTCAGATACATCACATGATCACACTGACAGAACCACAGGCACATAGACACAGGCAACAGAGCATGCACAATGTCTGCACTAGTACACTGTATATCCACCTTTCGCAGCAATGCAGGCTGCTATTCTCCCATGGAGACGATCGTAGAGATGCTGGATGTGGTCCTGTGGAACGGCTTGCCATGCCATTTCCACCTGGCGTTCAGTTGGACCAGCGTTCGTGCTGGACGTGCAGACCGCGTGAGACGACGCTTCATCGAGTCCCAAACATGCTCAATGGGTGACAGATCCGGAGATCTTGCTGGCCAGGGTAGTTGACTTACACCTTCTAGAGCACGTTGGGTGGCGCGGGATACATGCGGACGTGCATTGTCCTGTTGGAACAGCAAGTTCCCTTGCCGGTCTAGGAATGGTAGAACGATGGGTTCGATGACGGTTTGGATGTACCGTGCACTATTCAGTGTCCCCTCGACGATCACCAGTGGTGTACGGCCAGTGTAGGAGATCGCTCCCCACACCATGATGCCGGGTGTTGGCCCTGTGTGCCTCGGCCGTATGCAGTCCTGATTGTGGCGCTCACCTGCACGGCGCCAAACACGCATACGACCATCATTGGCACCAAGGCAGAAGCGACTCTCATCGCTGAAGACGACACGTCTCCATTCGTCCCTCCATTCACGCCTGTCGCGACACCACAGGAGGCGGGCTTCACGATGTTGGGGCGTGAGCGGAAGACGGCCTAACGGTGTGCGGGACCGTAGCCCAGCTTCATGGAGACGGTTGCGAATGGTCCTCGCCGATACCCCAGGAGCAACAGTGTCCCTAATTTGCTGGGAAGTGGCGGTGCGGTCCCCTACGGCACTGCGTAGGATCCTACGGTCTTGGCGTGCATCCGTGCGTCGCTGCGGTCCGGTCCCAGGTCGACGGGCACGTGCACCTTCCGCCGACCACTGGCGACAACATCGATGTACTGTGGAGACCTCACGCCCCACGTGTTGAGCAATTCGGCGGTACGTCCACCCGGCCTCCCGCATGCCCACTATACGCCCTCGCTCAAAGTCCGTCAACTGCACATACGGTTCACGTCCACGCTGTCGCGGCATGCTACCAGTGTTAAAGACTGCGATGGAGCTCCGTATGCCACGGCAAACTGGCTGACACTGACGGCGGCGGTGCACAAATGCTGCGCAGCTAGCGCCATTCGACGGCCAACACCGCGGTTCCTGGTGTGTCCGCTGTGCCGTGCGTGTGATCATTGCTTGTACAGCCCTCTCGCAGTGTCCGGAGCAAGTATATATATATTGTCTGTGAAAGTAATATATATGTAGAAATTACTTAACAGACAAAATGTACACATAGATAACATTTGTCATTAGTTATACATTCTTACTTTCACTGTGACATTCTACCAGATTCAGTCAGGGTAGCTGCCTGTTCTTGGGATTTATGTTTTTCAAAAACAACAGTGAATGATTATAATTTTAGCAAAGATACCTTACATAAAAGAATGAATACCTCACTATATAGAGAATAAAAATAAAGAAAGAACCACGCACCACGAAGGAATTATCCGAATGTGACGGAAATAGGTCGGTGTGATGTATGACCTACACGTACAGACAAACAAATGATTGCAGTTGGGTGATTTAGTCACAGTAAAGAGCTTCACAAATTGAGCAAGGCAATAAGGCATTGAACCAGCTTTGGCGCTAATGCAATCCGTCTTTCTGCTTGGCATTTATTGATAGAGTTTTTGGACGTTCTCCTGAGGGATACCGTGCCAAATTCTGTAAAACTGGGTTTTAGATCGTCAAAATACCGATCTGGTTAAAGAGCCTTGCCCATAACGTTCCAAACAATGTCAATTCGGAGAGGATCCAGCGACCTTGCTAGCAAAAGTAGGGTTTGGCAAGGATGAAGAAAATCGATAGAAACTCTCGCCGTGTGCGAGCGAGCATTATCTTGCTGCAGTGTAAGCCAGAATGACATGCCATGAATGGCTACCAAAAGGGGAACAGAATTTCGTCTACGTACCGCTGTTGTGTACGGGTGCAGCGGATGATAATCAAAAGGGTCCTACTACGAAATGAAACTGCACTCCACACCATCACTCCGTCCATGGCCTGTGACAGTCAGGTTGTTAACGAACCATTGCGAAGGCGTCTCCAGACAGCAAATCACTGGTCGTCGAGACCTGGAATCTTACTGACTGGAGTAGACTTGTCTTCAGTGATGCGCCCCGCTATGAAGTGAGTCCCGAGTTTAGTACAATATCGAATGTGTTGTGTTTTTGTGGACTAGCGAGTCCATGCATTCCATCCAAGTTTTACACTACTGGCCATTAAAATTGCTACACCAAGAACAAATGCAGATGATAAACGGGTATTCATTGGACCAATATATTATACTAGAACTGACATGTGATTACATTTTCACGCAATTTGGGTGCATAGATCCTGAGAAATCAGTACCCACCTCTGGTCGTAATAACGGCCTTAATACGCCAGACATTGAGTCAAACGAAGCTTGGATGGCGTGTACAGGTACAGCTGCCCATGCAGCTTCAACACGATACCACAGTTCGTCAAGAGTAGTGACTGGCGTATTGTGACGAGCCAGTTGCTCGGCCACCATTGACCAGACGTTTTCAGTTGGTGAGAGATCTGGAAAATGCGCTGGCCAGGGCAGCAGTCGAACATTTTCTGTATCCAGAAAGGCCCGTACAGGAAATGCAACATGCGGTCGTGCATTATCCTGCTGAAATGTAGGATTTCGCAGGGACAGAATAAAGGATGAAGCCACTGGTCGTAACGCATCTGAAATGTAACATCCACTGTTCAAAGTGCCGTCAGTGCGAACAAGATGCGACAGAGACGTGTCATCAATGTCACCCAATACCATCACGCCGGGTATTACGCCAGTATGGCGATGAGGAATACACGCTTCCAATGTGGGTTCACGGCGATGTCGCCAAACACGGATGCGAACATCATGATGCTGTAAACAGAACCTGGATTCATCCGACAAAATGACGTTTTGCCATTCGTGCACCTAGTTTTGTCGTTGAGTACGCCATCGCAGGCGCTCCTGTCTGTGATGCAGTGTCAAGGGTAACAGCAGCCATGTTCTTCGTGCTGATAGTCCATGCTGCTGCAAACGTCGTGGAACTGTTCGTGCAGATGGTTGTTGTCTTGCAAACTTCCCTATCTGTTGACTCAGGGATCGAGACGTGGCTGCACGATCCGTTACAGCCATGCGGGTAAGATGCCTGTCATCTCGACTGCTAGTGATGCAAGGCTGTTGGGATCCAGCACGGCGTTCCGTATTACCCTCCTGAACCCACCGATTACATATTCTGCTAACACTCATTGAGTATCTACCACCGCGAGCAGCAATGTCGCGATACGATAAACCACAATCGCGATAGGCTACAAGCCGACCATTATCAAAGTCGGAAACGTGATGGTACGCATTTCTCCTCCTTACATGAGGCATCATAACAACGTTTCACCATGCAACGCCGGTCAACTGCTGTTTGTGTATGAGAAACTTGCCTCATGTTAGCGCGTTGTAGGTGTCGCCACCGGCGCCAATCTTGTGTGAATGCTCTGAAAAGCTAACCATTTGCATATCACAGCATCTTCTTCCTGTCGGTTAAATTTCGCGTCTGTAGCACTTCATCTTCATGCTGTAGCAATTTTCATTGCCAGTAGTGTATTGTACGAACAGCAAGCCACGATATCTCCCCTATGATCATGCAGTGTTTCGTTATTCCAAGAACATTTTGCACGTTGAGGGTAATATAAGTTCTCAAGTGAATCAGCTGGCTCTTTAAGCCGTACGTGTATCCTGAACAGCGGTCGACTACTACGTTTATTGCTATAAATTATTATAGACAGTTCTAATACCCCTATTACTGTGAACCTTTGTAAGGTTCCTTGAAAGTTGACAGCTGAGAACTACTTTAGTTTCATCTTTTTATGTTAAAAAACTTTTGGTACACAAAAATAAGTTACACACACACTATTTATTACTTTCCTCGCAAACTAATTTTCTAATATAATAGTATGTTTTAGGTGAAGAAAGTTCAGTAAATAGCTGATCATTAAGTAACGAGGTAAACAAAATTTTGGTCAGAGGACTTAACATATACGTAAAAGTTCCAATTCTGGTTTCCTATTACTTCATTTACTAGACAATATTACTTTCATCCCCTTTGTCTAAGTGAATGAGGGGATAAATATGTGATGTTTTGTGGAGTATGCCTCATTGAAACTTAATATATGACAGTGACTGATAATAGGAATCACATTGTACAGCCTTGATATCTGCTAAATACTAGGCGGAAAATATAGTTGTGAAGCAGTCCGATTTCGGCAGTATATGAGGAAAGCCTTACTTACATCAGTTCACCAGTAGATTAAAAATAGTGTTAATAAGTTTTTATTTGCATTTTGGGAATATCTTATTTTGTAGTTTCATGAAAATTGGTTTCGGAATGGGAACTAATCTAAAGAGGGAGAGTACTGGATTCTGTAAATCGATATTTGAAGCTGACTAGATGCTTTGTTAGTCAGACCATCAGAGAAGGGTTCTTTCGTGTGATTTCGTACTGGGATAGATTTTGCACTTGAGTTGAGAGGAGTACGTGCTCAGCCCCTATGACGAAAGGTCGGGTAGCCTGGAACTCTCGGTCTTTTCCTTGAGATTATTGTAGGGGTTTTCTTCTGAGTTTGAGTTACCGGTAACAGTTTATAATCATTCGTGGGTGACGTTATGAAAAATTAGAACTTTTTTTATGAGAAGTAAGACTTTCTTTCGGAATGTATAAATTCCACATGCCGTGTTGTACAGTCATAACCGCGAACTCTGATTGTCCGAAAGTGAGGACCTGCATAGTAATTGAGCCAACATTCTAAACTATTAAGGACCATGTGAATTTTGAAAATTGTTTATTTATTGATGAAACCATTAGAAGAAGAGAAGTGCGCTGTGAGTGTGAAAGTATTAGCAGACGATGTTTATTTCTGGGACTGTATGCTGGGATGGACTGGCTATCAAATGTGTGTACCAAAGCACACATATTTATAGAGGTGCTAATGGACGACAAAATTTTGTAAATTGTGAAACACATACCTATCATAAAAATAAGTTCGTGTACCAGGACTAAATTAAGGATACATTCATTGAAATATATGTAATACTTCCTTGGAGAAACATGGTAGTAATTTCAATAACACCATAAACTGGTGGTTTTCAGTCTTGTAGTGGCGGATTCCGATCCATTGTTACATCACAGTGAATGGATGGAGAATCATAACGAGTTGGTGACATCTCAGATATTTACCACATTTTTGCTAATAGTCTTCCGGCTGCTTGCATGCGATCCGTCACGAATTCGTGTCATGCACGAGTTTCATCGCCTTTAATACCTGAAGCTATATTTTAATTTATATTTGGTTTAGCAGTAAAGAAATGGAATGTTGCATTCTAGAGACTGTATCATGGTTGTATCGTGCAAGTGTTTATGTCTCCTCCGCCAGTTCGCTCACATCCTGGGATTCACCGCTGCTCAGAAGAATGAGATCGAACTGTGTACGCACAGAAGGACGGCAGCGTCTTTCAAGTGGTATCTGAAAGATTCAATATTAGCTTAGATTACAGTGATGTACTTTACGGAACTACGTTTACACACTAGCACATTGAAATTTGTCCCCTTGTACAGCAATGCAGCGCTTTCAAAGTTTGTGCCACTTCTGGAGTGTGTCCAGGAAATTTTTTCTTCGACACAAGCAAACCACCTGGATCTCCCCAATGGTGTGGAAACGGCAACCTTTGACCTGAAATTTCAGCTTCTGGGAAATGGCGTAGAATTCGAGATGCCCAATGCCGTGGACGTCCTAAAAGGCGATAAGCAGGAAATTGACCGCGCTACCGACGTACCTCGCCTTTTCGGTGCTGGAGATGACGGGCTTTCCTCTGTGAAGGCTGTTTGTCTCAGAGTAGCACCGATAAACCAACGTTTCGTCAACCTCAGTTATCCTCGACGAGAAAGACGGGTCATCAACGACACGCTGATGCTACTGGCAGACTTCGTGGAGGTGTTGCTTCCGCTTCTGTGTCACCTGCCTGTGGAGGAGCTTGGCAGCAATGGGCCATATGTTGAAGTCAGATACGACACTTGTTTGCACTATGCAGTACGACCTACCGTCAATGGCAGATATGATGTCGATTGTTCTACGATGTCATGCTTAATTGTATCTGTTCTCATTTTACATAGATAGCCCGACCCTTATTGATACCACCTTGTACACGTGGAAAAGCATCATCTGATTGGGCACCGGAGTCCCCGAGCGCTACTCCACTCAGGAACTCAGAGCACCTTATTAAAACTCTGGTAGCTGGTAGTCATAATGTTTACTGACGCTTCCATGTTTTTGAAACGCCTGAATAACACAATTTGTATTTATTATGAAGTAGTATCCTGCACAAGACCAGAGAAAGAGAGTAAAAAATTTTCAAGGTCTAAACTTACGTCCTGCAAGAATGAAATATTCTTTGGCTGATAGCTAGTCATATGTACAGTAACAGGCACACAGAGTCTGAAAAATGTTATGAAACAGCGCATAAAGAATTAACCATCTGTCAGCTCAAGAAACATATTCATCCAAAATTCTGCATTGCAGTAAATGTGCTATAACAGCTCCGTTTACTAGGACGTAGGCATTCCTCTCTGCCTGAGTGGCAGAAATCCTGAAGTTCGTGTACTTCGTGATCACCAAGCCTTATGTTAAGTTTTTCGCTGTTCTCATTTCTGCTGCTTCCCATTATTTCCTTCTTTCTTCAGTTTACTCCCAATCCATGACGTGTACTCATTAGACTGTTCTTCCATTCAACAGATCATGTAATTCTTCTTCAGTTCCACTAAGGACAGAAATGTCATCTTATCTTGTAATCTTATCATTTCTATCCTTTAACCATGAATTTTAATTCCAATCTAGAAACTTTCTTCTTTATCTGTAATTGTTTCTTCAATGTATATATCTAACATTATCGTTGAAAAACTACACCCCTTCTTAGAACCTTTGTAATTCGAGCACTTCTTTCTTGGTCCTCGACTCTTATTGTTCCGTCTTGGTTCTTGTACATGTTGTATATTACTCGTCTTTCTCTAGAAGTTATCCCTACTTTTCCCAGAATTTTTAGCATCTTGCACCACTTCATATTGTGGAATGCTTTTTACATGTCGACAAACCCTATGAAGGTGTCTTAATTTTTCTTTAATCTTGCATCCAATATCAACCGAAACATCAGAATTGCCTCTGTGATTCTTCAACATTTCATAAGGCCAAACTGAACGTCATAAAGATATTCTCAGTTTTCTTTTGCATTCTTCTGTACATTTTTCATTGTCAGCAACTTGGAGATGCATGAGTTGTTAACCTGAGTATGCGATGATACACCGACTTGTCGACTCTTGCTATCTTCGGATTTGTATCGATGGTATCTTTCCGAAACTCAGAAGGTATATCGACAGTCTCATAAATCTACACACGAGCGTCAGTAGCCGTTTTGTTACCACTACCCCCCAGTGATTTTAGAAAATATGATAGAGTGTTTCTCATTCCTTCTGCCTTATTCAATGTTAAGTCTTTCAGATCTTTTTTACATTCTGACTCTAGTACTGGATCTTGATCAACTCCTGTTTGCTCTTCTTTTACAAGCCTCCTCCCTCATAGAAACCTTCAGTGTACTCTTTCCATCTATCCGCTCTCTCCTCAGCACTTAACAGTAGAATTTACATTCCACTCCTAATGTCACCACCCTTGCTTTCAATTTCATCGAAGGTTGTTTTGACTTTTTCATGTGCTGAAAAATGGCGCTGAGCACTATGGGACTTCACATCTCAGGTCATCAGTCCCCTAGAACTTAGAACTACTTAAACCTCACTAACCTAAGGACATCACACACATCCATGCCCGAGGCAGGATTCGAAACTGCGACCGTAGCGGTCACGCGGTTCCAGACTGACGCGCCTAGAACCGCTCGGCCACACTGGTCGGCCTTTCCCTGGTGATCGCACCTGGATCAAACTTAACGGTTTTTCGTGTACAGCATCGGGAAATTGTTAAGTTTGGCCGTCAATACAAGCGTGTTTTAATGTTCACCTCTCGACAGGTGGACCACCACTTTGTCTGTATAGTATCTAGAAATCTAGATTTTTGGACAACATGGTTGTGGAGAGAAGCAGCGATTAATATGATTAATCAATAATTCAAGAACAGTCTTAATCGCATTTATTATTGTTATAACACCGCCAACCGGTTTCAACCCGACGTAGGGGTCATATTCTGGGCGTTTACACCATTGGTCGACTGCTGGTGGTGTCACTCCTGTCTACATAACGGCAGGAAACTAGTATGTTATGTAAAAAGGAGTGACATCACCAGCAGTCGACCAATGGTGTAAACGCCCAGAATATGACCCCTACGTCCGGTTGAAACCGGTTGGCGGTGTTATAACAATAATAAAGGCGATTAAGACTGTTCTTGAATTATTGTTCTAGAAAACTGCCCTTCCGACTAGATAAATAAGACAATCCTGATGGTTGCTGAATTTTCACAGCTGCGAACACTTAGCCGCCAGAATTTTGGTCATCTATAAATGTTTGTACTGTATCACGGGCTGCCCGCTACAATTCTGAGTTGCAGATGCATAGCATTGCAGAATATCTGCTGAATTATATTCATGACGAGAGTCAGAGCACAATGGCATACTTTAAAATATAGGAGAACCTTTAATGTGGCTGCTAACAGGGAATAACTAATGTAAGTTTAGAGTAATACGCCTCAGCAGTTAGTATGGAAAGTTTTCGCGGCTACGTAGTGGTTGACGTTCGTTGTTAGGCCGGATACATCACTTCTGTTGACGTCAATGGGCAGAGAGTATACACATTCTCCACCTACTCACTTCATCTGTAATTAATAACACAGCTGTCAAGCGTGTACGTCAGTTTGCCATCTACACACATTCTATTGATTGATATGCAGCAAAAGTGACGGAAGTATTTGCCTCTGAGCTTAAACAACCGGATGCCGAAGTCAACAGCCGCAGCGTGGCAGCGGTTTACCGGCTGACGCGCCCGGACCCAGGGGGAAAGGTTTTGCTCGGGGGAAGCCGGCAGGACTGAAACCGCAACGCGCGTTCCCGCGTGCTGCCCGTTTCGTGCCGAGGCCGCGTAAATCACGCACAAACCCCTCCCCCACACCCACGTGCACCCCCTCTAAGCCACTACCTCTCCTTTCCAGCTCGCCTGCCAGCGCAGCACGCCGAGACGACGTGGCGGACGGACCGGCTTTCGTGCAGCACCGACGCTCCCAAACAGAACTTCTCTAAAAGTCAGCGCCAGAGTTGCCGAGGCGAGGTCTCCGCTGCCGATGGTGTTTCCAGTTTGACTGGAGAAGTTTCCATTAAACCAAACACAGCTTCGTGCAGAAATACGACGAGAGCCAAGAGTATTTCTTTCAGGCGTGCTATTATCCCTTAAGTAATGCTACGCACTTACCGCAGAAAGGAAAACAGTATTGCGTTGTTTTGATTTTGGGACCATTTTAAAAGCCACTACGCTCTGAATAAGCACAGTATTTTAAGGTAAAAGTCTGTATAATGCAACAAGAAACAATGTGCAAAGAATTGTACGCACGCATTCCAAAAAGAAACTCAATACAACGACAAGTTAATTAGCACTAACGAAAACCAAGAGTGTTTGTCGATATTTTATTGGGTACCGTAACTCAGCACAATGTCCTCTGCCTCAACGAAGATAGTGGCTGGCCACTTTCTAATTATAACTATTGCCAGAGAGATTGTTTAACAGGTACAACACCTGTGAAGCACATGATTCATGTTGGCGGATTTATGACACTCAGTACCTTTATTTATTGTGAAACGTTATCAATATACGGCCAAAAGGAAACTAAAACGGACCCTGGCCTGGGAATACTAGAAACAGCACCGCCCATAATACTGCAAGCCAATGGAGAAAAAGATCTAAAAATTGTTAACCTTTTCCATGGGGATTTAAAATTTATTGGATGACTTGTGACGTCCTGTTACTTCATACGGATTCGAACGAGTAGAAATTCGATATCTCTGAAGTTACAACGTGTGCCTAAGAATCCCTGGATTCAACACTAAATTTCGCAACTGCCTGTTTATGAGTTCGTGGTAGTGCAGCAGTCGTTAAAGACTCGTACACAGGTGCAGTCGGGTCATAAAACGTTAGTCGGAGGAGAGATGTAGGCAGAAACCGAGTAGTGTACTGATTTTCACGGCGAGATGTCTGAAGAAATATAATAATAACGCTGAACAGTACGGCCCAAGTAGAGGACGTTGTCCAAAATGAAAGCACTCCTGACAATTTATTTTTTATTCTACTTTCTTGCAATAATTTTATTACTGTATCAAATAATATGTTCCGACAAAGTATATAATAAACAAATATTGACGGTCTAGCCATCGGCTCCTATTGCTAATGAACAACACCCAACCAACCTTCATTTGTCGGTAATTAACAGCGAACGATCGGGAAGTACACAGTTACGTCGGAAATGAGGAAGTAGTGCACTCACAGGCTTCATGTATCTAACGGCTTTTCTAAATCGAAAAATCGTATGACACACGTCGTGGTCTCCATACGAAGGCTGTTTAGATGCGGCCTTCCATGTTACTCAATCAAGTGCAAGTCTGTCCGTCTCTGTGTTGCTGGAACCTACATTAACTTGTACCTGCTTACTATAGAGAGCTTTTGGTCTATCTCCAAAATCCACACACTGATACCTCCCCCACTTTCCTCGAGAACCAAATTACATTTCCCTTCATGTTGCAGCATCAGGAAATATCTTATCGACCACTCTCTTCTTCTAGTCAAGTTGTGCCAGTCGTCCCTTTTCTCTCAGACTTGATTCAGTATTTCTTCATTATCCACCGAAACTTCTACTTTCTTCTGTAACACGACATTCCAGATTCTTTTATTCTGTTCTCTGCTTATCGTCCAAGTTTCCATTTAGTACATGTGTGAACTGAGAAAGTGACATCTAGGATAGTCTTCATTTTCTTTTTTGTTTTTCTTTTTTTTTGTCATCCATCTACTGACTGGTTTGATGTGGCCCGTCATGAATTCCCCTCATGTGCCAACCATTTCATCTCAGAGGAGTGCTTGCAACCTGCACCCTCAAATATTTGCTGAATGTATTCCAATCTTTGTTTTCAACTACAGTTTTTTACCATCTACAGATCCTCTCTAGTACCATGGAATTTATTCCATGATGCCTCAACAGAGTTCGTACCTTCCTGTGCCATCTTCTTCTCAGCTTTCACGTATGCTGGTTCCCCCGGCGATTCTCTGGAGACTCTCCTCATTCCTTACCGTATCAGTCTATATAATTTTCAGTATTCTTCTTTAGCATCACATCTAAAATGTTTCAATTCTTTTCTTTTCCGTTTTTCCCACAGTCTTTGTTTCAGTACCGTACAATGCTGTGCTCCAAATATACAATTTCAGAAATTTCTTCAACCAATTAAGTCCTATGTTTTAAACTAGTAGACTTCTCTTGGCCAGGAATGCCCTTTCTCCCAGTGCTGTTCTGCTCTCGATGTCCTCCTTGATCCATCCGTATGCGTTATTTTGCTGCCTAGACAGAAGAACTGCTTGATCACGTCTACCCCAGGATCTCCAGTTCTGATGTTAATTTTTTCGCTTTTATCTTTTCTGTTGCTTCTTATTACTTCCGTCTTTCTCCAGTTCACTCTCAATCCATATCATGTACTCATTAGACGGTTAACTCCATCCAGCAGATCCTGTAATTGTTCCTCACTTTCACTGAGAACAGCTATGTTGTCAACGAATCTTATCGATATTCTTTCACACTAAATTTTTAAATTCAACTGTTGAACCTTTCTTTTATTCCGCCATTCCTTCTTAAATGTTTAAATTGCCATTGTTCCCTCCTCACTACTGTGCTTATTGTATATTACCCTGCTTTACCTGTAGTTTACAACTTTCTTGTCAGAGTTGCAATCTTGCAGCGTTGGACATTCCAGGTCTACAAATCCTATGACCAGGTCTTGCTTCCATTATAAAACTCCACGTTGGAATTCCTTTTCTGGTTCCCTTAACTTTCCTAAAGCCACGCTAATAGTCACGGAATTTAACAGATGTCCTCTTTTAGAAATAGTATCAATAATATGAAAATTATTGAATTCCCGTGTATTGGACTTTTACTTAAGGCTGTGAAAGGATACGGAGGAAACGCTGAACAGAAGCTTCTTGTTGTAGTGCGATTTGTTGGTGGTGCTAATAGAACGCACAGTTATGACGGAGGAGTGTAACTACTGCTTATTGCTGGCGCCCCGAAGAAGCAGCAGCGCCTGCTTGCTATGCAACCCGCCAAGCAAGCGAGCTGAGCCGGTGTCAGCGGCGCTGGCAGCAACCCGCGGAACAAGGCGACGTCATTAGCGGGCGTCTCCGCCTGCGCCTGCAGAGGGATGCCGGCCGGGAGGCGGCGGCATTAAGTGCGACTGTCTCCGACAAGTGTCTCGGGCTCTCCAGGGAGCGGCAGAGCAGCGAGAAGAAACGGAGGCGGGGGGCGAGGGGGAGGCCGCCAGGGGTGGGGGTGGATGACGAGCGGGAGCACTGTGAAGCCAACCCTGGAGGCAAAATTCCATTTAATCAACCTGCTGCTCCCGGCCGCGCGGCGTTCCTCTCATTATACGCCAGAGTAAACGCATTTGCGGGAGCCGCTTCGTTTAAGACGTGATCCGATTTTCGCACTCGCCCTTACAATGGTTCCGTCACCCACTAGACGGTATTATCGCTATTCGATCCTGCTGTAGAATGATATAGCGGACGCCTGGAGGTCCACGGCAAGAGAGTATCATTACACCCGTAACTCGGATGAGTTTTGTAAATGAGAAAGTAGCTGCCTCTTAAAATATAGGAACTATTACACAGACGCCAACATAATGTTCATGCATGTATCCGAACATTCCTTTTTCTTTATTTGACAGCTGAGTAGGCAGTTACATTGCTACTGACAAACCTTTAAACGAACCAACATTAGCAATGTAAATGTAGAGATTTACAGAAGCCAACAAACTTGTGCCACCACTTCCACACTCATGCATACACACACACACACACACACACACACACACACACACACACACACACGCACACACTTAGATTCACACGTGAGCATTTAGGCGTCAGACTTGAAAGCAAGGTTGTAGAAATTGACAAGACACTGACAACGTTAAGCAGATAGATGTTGTAATCATCGGCTGTAAGTAATGTGTAGTTATCTTTTCAGAGACCCAAAGAGGTAGTGGTCATCCACTGCTTAACCAAATTCATGTAATGGGGACGTGATGATGTCAACAGCATGAATATTGATTAATATTTAGCAATTTTTAAGTCATATTCGAACGACAGTAATCTCTTTAATCAGTATAATAAAAAAGAATCAGTCGGCATAACAACTAATATGAATTTATTCTGGCGACTGCTTTCAGTCAAGCATAACCATCTTCAGACAAGTAACTCCTCACTGATGTATGACGTCAGTACTTACAGGTGCTACACATACCAAAAAGCCCCAGTCAACAACCTGAAACCTGTTACCCGGATGAATAAACATTAGTTTTGATCTGGAATGATGGTTTTCGTTATATTGATTTATGTGTGGTTTTAGCTGTCCAATGGTAGCTACATGTGACGGGAACATATTGTAAAACCAGCTGGTAACTATCAGAAACAAATTCATTTACAGGTTCACTGGGTAAGCATCCTTATTCTAAATGAATACATGTTAACCACTGAAGAGCAATTTCAAAAATTAGTAAGCTATACAGGTGACTGAAGACTCAAAAGCTATTGTAGAAGTTGTCTCACACCATTTCAAAAGGCCCTTGCAATATGAAACCACGTAGTCAGCACAAATATAGTTCATTCCACGATCATCTGTTGCAAAAAGTACCTCGCTATCACCTTTATTCCACATTCCTTCTCTGCAGTGAAACTATTCCACGAATAAGATTACAGGTGGGAAGGTGGCGAATTTTTGTAGGTGGAGAATTGTTGTAGGTTGCGAATTGTTCCTTAACTCCGCAGGATGTTTCAGTTGTGGTCAAGTACAGGACAACAGAACGCTGGTATAGGTCGTCTTTGTCCAGACAGATTCCATGTCTCTTTCGTGTTTGGGTTAAATAAAGTAATTCCTTTATTTGATCTTCTGTGCGTCTTTAGTGGGTCTCACTGATTAATCTTTTAGTGGTTAAAGTTTCTCAATTTCACACCAACAAAAAAACCTTGGGCAAATGTGTTTTTCAGTTTTAATCAGATGCAATATAGACAGTATCATTCAAATGTGTGTTTATGTACTACAGAAGTGAGAGCAGTATCCAATATAAGATACACAACACTAAACGTGACAACTTCCAGTGCGACTGGGAGTAAGAGGTAATATCCAGTTCAAGACATTCGAACATGGGTTGTCTCACTACGAAAGTAAATTCTGAAAATTATTATGTTTTCAAATTTACCTGTTAAAACTAGACTAAACAATTTTCTTTTTTTAATGACCAACGAAAATTGTCTTAAGGATACAGACTTTTTAATTAGTGGCATGAGCTTTCGCTACGATAACGACGAGTGACGCGGTATTGCATGGACTCCACAGGGATACGGAAACATTTCGGAGGCACACTGATCTGCGACAAATCGCCTAACGTCCACAAAGTATCCTGCAATAGGTTTCAGGTCGGTCAGAGACCAATAACTTTGCTTCATCTATCTTTGTCAGATAGTACCTATATCCGCATAAAACACATACTCACTACCAATGTTACCCGTGTCTTATGCAGTTCGGTGATTCAGCAAAGTCCATGGCGGTAGGCACATCATACCACTATTATACACTCCTGGAAATGGAAAAAAGAACACATTGACACCGGAGTGTCAGACCCACCATACTTGCTCCGGACACTGCGAGAGGGCTGTACAAGCAATGATCACACGCACGGCACAGCGGACACACCAGGAACCGCGGTGTTGGCCGTCGAATGGCGCTAGCTGCGCAGCATTTGTGCACCGCCGCCGTCAGTGTCAGCCAGTTTGCCGTGGCATACGGAGCTCCATCGCAGTCTTTAACACTGGTAGCATGCCGCGACAGCGTGGAGGTGAACCGTATGTGCAGTTGACGGACTTTGAGCGAGGGCGTATAGTGGGCACGCGGGAGGCCGGGTGGACGTACCGCCGAATTGCTCAACACGTGGGGCGTGAGGTCTCCACAGTACATCGATGTTGTCGCCAGTGGTCGGCGGAAGGTGCACGTGCCCGTCGACCTGGGACAGGACCGCAGCGACGCCAAGACCGTAGCATCCTACGCAGTGCCGTTGGGGACCGCACCGCCACTTCCCAGCAAATTAGGGACACTGTTGCTCCTGGGGTATCGGCGAGGACCATTCGCAACCGTCTCCATGAAGCTGGGCTACGGTCCCGCACACCGTTAGGCCGTCTTCCGCTCACGCCCCAACATCGTGCAGCCCGCCTCCAGTGGTGTCGCGACAGGCGTGAATGGAGGGACGAATGGAGACGTGTCGTCTTCAGCGATGAGAGTCGCTTCTGCCTTGGTGCCAATGATGGTCGTATGCGTGTTTGGCGCCGTGCAGGTGAGCGCCACAATCAGGACTGCATACGACCGAGGCACACAGGGCCAACACCCGGCATCATGGTGTGGGGAGCGATCTCCTACACTGGCCGTACACCACTGGTGATCGTCGAGGGGACACTGAATAGTGCACGGTACATCCAAACCGTCATCGAACCCATCGTTCTACCATTCCTAGACCGGCAAGGGAACTTGCTGTTCCAACAGGACAATGCACGTCCGCATGTATCCCGTGCCACCCAACGTGCTCTAGAAGGTGTAAGTCAACTACCCTGGCCAGCAAGATCTCCGGATCTGTCCCCCATTGAGCATGTTTGGGACTGGATGAAGCGTCGTCTCACGCGGTCTGCACGTCCAGCACGAACGCTGGTCCAACTGAGGCGCCAGGTGGAAATGGCATGGCAAGCCGTTCCACAGGACTACATCCAGCATCTCTACGATCGTCTCCATGGGAGAATAGCAGCCTGCATTGCTGCGAAAGGTGGATATACACTGTACTAGTGCCGACATTGTGCATGCTCTGTTGCCTGTGTCTATGTGCCTGTGGTTCTGTCAGTGTGATCATGTGATGTATCTGACCCCAGGAATGTGTCAATAAAGTTTCCCCTTCCTGGGACAATGAATTCACGGTGTTCTTATTTCAATTTCCAGGAGTGTAGATTTTCTTTACCAGTCCATTCCAGCTCTCAGGGAGATAAAATGATTCAAATGGCTCTAAGTACTATGGGACTTAACATCTGAGGTCATCAGTCCCCTAGACTTAGAACTACTTAAACCTAACTAACCTAAGGACATCACACACATTCATGCCCGAGGCAGGATTTGAACCTGCGACCGTAGCAGCAGCGCGGTTCCGGACTACCTACGTCCTTTCGAGCTTGATAATTTACCCGACGGCGAAGCATATTGGGTCCTTGCACAGTAGCACGATAGTGAACTAACATTGAGATCTTGGTCATAAAATTCGTCTGAATTGGAACGGCTACAACCCATCAGCTCGTAGATTACGGGAACTGCGGTACAGTGAGTAGACATCAATTGACGTATACCTCATGCTATCAACCACTTGTCGGATCCTTGCCGCGTAGAATCGTTGCTTAATTGCGTTCCAAATGTGACTCATGCCGATATTAAGGAGATTGTCATTTAGCTCAGCAGAGTAGGTAAGCATTGGACAAAATGGAACGTTTGCAATAGTGTTGATGCACATTTTTCAATTGGAATATGCTATTCTATGAACAATGGAACTGTGTCAGACCAGGTGGCACCATGGTCCAAATTAAGAAAAGTATCGTACGAGCTATGGAAATACTGATAAGTTTCTAGCTTATGTTAGTGATGTGTGTCAGTTAAACAAGCATATTTTCATTATGAGACAGTTGTATCGGGATACCAAAAAAAAAGAATATATCACAACGAACCTACAACCCGAGTAATGGTCGTTAGCCCCTCAGCATGTCCTTACAAAAGATAGAGAATTTACACATAATTCCAAAATATGTCGACCTTCGCGTATTAGACTGTCACAGAATTGATTTTCAAATATGGTCAGGCAGACCTTTAGCGACGCTTATTGCAGAGAACCTGCGTCGTTGGAATACATTTCCCTCATTCCTCTAACAGTTCATAGCTCAGATAAGTAAAACAGTTTCACTAGTCCTAAGTATCACAAGCAGCGAATTCTTTTTCGTAGGTCTATGTACTAACTCACTTTTTCCTTTCAGTCAGCTACCATCACTCAACCTAATATAAGGAGAGATGAAAAAGTTTCCATTTGAAGAGGGCTTCCAGCTGGATAAAATCGCCGTGAGCATTGGGCAATGTTTCCATTGACGCAATAGCTTGCAGATACCCGTTTGGTAAAACATCATGTCATGCTGCGTGAAGAAGTGCATAACTGCCTGCTGCACATCCTCGTCCGACAGGAACCGTCGACAGATCATGACATTTTTAAAGGGACCGAAAGCGTGATAATCGCTTTGGAAGGTGGGTGCTCTGGTGTCTACCACTCGAGTTGGCATAACTGCTTCGTTACGACCCCTTCAATATGGGAACGCGCGTTTTCATGAAGCAGAAGCACTCTACAACGGTATTTTCGACAAATATACTGCTCCAAATACACTCTTCACTCTGCAATAGACGTCTACCGGCGTTTGTCCTTCGGCAACCATGGAAAGAATAACGGCACTTTGGTCGTACTTGGACGCATTTGCTGATAATGCCGTCATAGTTCACGTTTCTGCATTTACCGCACTCGCGTCGGAAAGACACGAATACCACACTAATCCCTTGCTACATTTCGATGCTGATACACACGCATCGGTGTCTTGCTACGTTGCGTATACGGTGCAGCAATCCCCCTCAAACGGAAACTTTCTAATCACCCCTTATTTCCGTCGGGAAAAATCGACCAACGTCTGGAACATGTAAAAAAGTCTACTGATTGTAGGCTGATAAATAAAGAGGTTTACCCCTGCCCATGATACATCCACTTTGTAACATAAGAGCGTTTTGCAGAAATAAACGTTCATTTTCTCAGATACTTTACGTCCTATAGTGCTTCCTCCAGACTGTGATCACTGAACTACTGCCACACAGTAAAGAACAAAATACATGGTCTGGCACGAAACGTGTGTGCATCATAGGGTTTGCTCCAATAACGGGTAAAAATATAATTGAAACCGAAAATTATTGGCATATCACGTGTAACCAGTAAGTAAGGAACAGCCACCGCATGGAAACACATTCCGTTACAGAAACTAAAATTCTAAAATTAACGACGTAATAACGTAGGTTGTAAACTTTCCCAGGGAAATTAATGCTCACGTTGGCAAAGCCAAGACTATCATTACATCTAGCCCCTACAAAGGAATAGCCATTCATATCTCTATACAATTAAATTCTGTTCACAGATCCTGGCAACTGGTGAATTTAGAAAAGGAATGGTCGCAATCATAAATCTGTAACATGTATACTTAGCAAGTATATAACCTTAATGCGTATTTCTCTCCCAGAAAGCCCGCATCTCGTGGTCGTGCGGTAGCGTTCTCGCTTCCCACGCCCGGGTTCCCGGGTTCGATTCCCGGCGGGGTCAGGGATTTTCTCTGCCTCGTGATGGCTGGGTGTTGTGTGCTGTCCTTAGGTTAGTTAGGTTTAAGTAGTTCTAAGTTCTAGGGGACTGATGACCATAGCTGTTAAGTCCCATAGTGCTCAGAGCCATTTGAACCATTTTCTCCCAGAAATCACTGCTCCATGATCTACTGGAGAAATCAATGTTTTCAGGAGGGTGTGGGCTATCAGATAGTGCTATCAGCATCATTATTTTATTAACTTCATTAAAATCCCATGATAGCGGTGACTATTAGGAAAATCTGTTGATGTTCAAACTCTGAGTGTGGCTCACACGGTCAATGAGGAATACATTTATCTAAATGTCTTTTTCGTTGGCGCTCCATGCAGGGGTAACCCTGTGCCTAAATAAGTCTTTGCCCTCAACCGTAAAGACATAACAGGTTCAGGGGAGAGCAGGTTTCATTCAGGACTGGTCATACGAAATACGTTTTTAGTAGTGGAGGCACGCTGCTCAGGTTACAAAAGTGGTGGGGTACCGCGTTCTGTCTAGCTCACACACTTACATCACTGACGCAGTTCACACATTCGTTTCGGCTCTACGTTTACACTGGCGCAGTAGTATGCCGTCTAACTAGAAACCAGCGTGCTGTGACTTGCATTACCTAGATGTCAGATTCACATAACACTGGCTTGCTACAAATTGCGTCACAAAGAGAGATATGGCATCGACCGACTCTTGAGTACAGACGGAAAACGTGTAAGTTGACTGTCTGCTACTTCAAGAGCAATCTCCGTAACTGTTAACACACGTTATCCCACTCTGAGACATAATAGGCAGTGTTTTTATTGAAAAAGTTTTGGCTGTTTTCTATAGGACCATGATCGTACTCATCCGTGCACCTCTTTGTCCGTACCAAATCGCACGTGTTGAAAAGATTACTTCGACTACACTGCAGAAATTTCTAAAGGGGTAGCCTTTACACACCTTCCATAGAGTTCCGACCTCTCCCCATGTGACTTCCATACTTTTGGAGCCTTAATGAAAGACGTTCGAGGTCGTCGACTTTCTTCTGACGAAGAGATGAACGCCTGGGTACAATCATGGATCCATTGGAAACTGCAAACATTTTTCAACCAAGGCATTGATATACGGGTCTCACAGTGGGATACAAATTAATTTACTTGGCCTTGTTTCATCTGCCTGAGTGTCATTTCGGCTGCCCCTTATATCTGCATTCTCGAAATCTTCCACGGTATTGAAATGTGGATCGATCTCAAAGCTGCATCAGTTGCACTTTTGGGCACTTTTACAAGTGTGCAAAGACAAGCTGTTTCTCGAAATCTGGCAGAAAATCTTAAGAGATCCTGGTCGTACGTGAAGTTCTCCAGTGGCAAGACAAAATCAGTATCTTGAATGCTCGATAGCCATGACAATGTTACCGATGATAGTGCCACGAAAACAGAGTTACAGACCAAGGATTTCCAAAATTCGATAATCAAAGAACAAGAAGTAAATGTTCCAGAATTCATATCAAAAACTGCTGTTAATATTACGTAGAATTAGGTATCCTCAGGTTAGCGAATCTACTCAGATCAGTTAATAAAGGCAAGTTTCATGGTCCCCATTGTATACCCATTAGATTAATTTCAGTGTACGCTGGTATAACAGCTCCATATTTAGCAGTATATACACCTGCTAGCTCGACAAAAGATCTGTACCAAAAGACTGGAGAAATGCACAGGTCCGAACAAGACTCAAAAGAGGAATTATCAGTTGAAGTAATGATCCGTATCTCTGACCTCGATTTGCAGTAGTATTTTGGAATAAGTACTGTGTTCTAACATTATGAATTACCTTGAATAAAACTATATGTTGACACGTTTTCAGGAAATATCGTTCTTCTGCAAAACAACTACCTCTTTATTCTGATCAAGTAACCTGTGCTATCGGCAAGGGATCTCAAATAAATGCTACTTTTCAAGGTTCCAGAAAGTTTTTGATACCGTTCCTAGTCAACCTCTCTTATCAAATTCCGTTCCTATAGAATACGGTTTCAGTTGTTCTGACGGATTCTTCATTTCCCATCACGTCGTAGGAACTGGCAGAAAGTCATATAGTGACGTACAAGTGGTGCCTATCGTATTCCAAATAACTACTGTAGGCTTTCTGCTGTTTCTAACCGATGTTAATGATTTAGAAGACAGTTGGAGTAGCCATATTAGATTGTTTGCACATGTTATCATTCCCCGTCAAGTAAAGTCACAAGAAGATCTCAATCTATTGGAAAATGATTTGGACAAGGTATCAGTATGGTATGGAAAGTGGGAGTTGACCTAAATAATGAAAAGTGTTACGTCATCCACATGAGCATTAGAAGCAATTAGTTAAATTTCGGTTACACGATAATCACACGAGCCTAAAGGCTGTCAGTTCAACTATATACCCAGCGATGGCAGTAACGAACGACTTAATCTGTGGCGATCACGTAGACAATATTGTGGGGAAGGCGAACGAAAGCCGGCTTCTTGTTGGCACAATATTTAGAAGATGCGAATATACGATAAATACACTGGTTACACTAAGATTTCCTCCTCTTAGATCAATGAATTGCGTTATGATTTATTTACTAGAAAGTATTGGCAGATTTCATCTTAAAAGTTCAAAGGCGGATACCTCGTTTTGTATTGTAGTGAAATAGTGGAGAGTGTGTCGCGAATCTGATGCTCGAATTGGGTTGACGCCCACCTACATAGGGAGAAATGATTATCGTAACAAAATAAGAGATATCAGAGCGCACACGGAAAGCTTTAAGTGTTCTTTTCTTCCCGCGCTCTGTTCGAGAGTGAAACGGCAGAGACCTAGGGTGGAAGTGGTGCAGTTAACTCTCTGCCCGGAACTTAATTGTGAACTGTTGAATAGTCATGTAGATATACGAAATGTCCCAGGAGGAAGCGACAGTATTCAGAGATGTGACAGGAACAATCATTCGAAGAAAAAAAAGGTTACCAAATATGCGCTGTAAAATACATACCTTAAGAGCTTTGAGCACTTTTCCTTGTTCACTACTGTGAAACACATCTCTTAACTGAACAGAAATTGACTCTCCTTAAGATATACACTTCAGTCTACATGTTTACACAACAATTTTTCTTGTTTTGATCCATGTTACCTCCTCTCAAAATACCTACTGCAAGCAAAGAGCTTGCAGTAAAAGAAACTTGTTCCACAGTATATAAGATGATGAATTACTCATAGTTCTTAAGGTGAGCTATACGTTTCCTACATTTATTGCTTCGAATGATCATTCCTAACATATCCCTGAATATTGACCATCTCTCCTGGAACACTCTGTAGATGTCATCGTGATTGATGAGGTCGGTGTTGATATACAACAATAGGCGACTGTCTACTCGTATCAGAGATTTCAGATTGGCTAGTTGCGGTTGTAGTGTTGTGGCGTTCGCTGTGTTATTCAGTGGTTTGGTATTTAACTAATTTGTAAATGGAAATGATACTCTTATCTTATTACATTGAGCAATTACTAAATAATTTTTCTCCCGGCTAAACATCTGATCAAGTTGCTAAAGAACTCCAAGTTAACGTCGTGTTAAAGTGTTGTCTGTAAGTTGTGTAAGTGTTACTAAATCACAGTTCATACAACAGATTCCTTACAACTATTGATTAAGATGGAAGCAGTTATCTTCAGCAAAATGATCGTTAAAACCACCGAATATCAGCCGCGCACAACACTGACGTATGTTACCTGAAACAATATTCTTCGCAACTCGTGCGTAATTAATTTCGGCTCCATACATCAGCTAGAAAAGTTTTGTTATAACGATCGTGCTATGAGCACAGTTTTTAAAGAACCAATCTGATTCGAATTATTTTCATTAAAACGAGTTCGTGACCACCAGTGCACATTTATTTTTACACATTTGTGTCACCTTCGGCATTTATGTCTGCAGAATTGTGTAATTTGAATTTGCCGCTGAGACAATTATTAAGATGGCGGCAGACAATTGATAGAGACTTTCTAGTGTTAGACCAAATAAGTATTTTAACTGCTTATTAAACTTTACAGAAACTTTACTTTCGTATTGTGCACTATTTAGACTTCATCAAGCAAACATTTGATTTGTTTCTAAGGAAAACACAGACAAAAACGAGATACAAATCGCTATCATCAATGGCTGCGCTTCTTGCAGCGGAAAGAAACAATTAACACAGATAATGCTTACTGCGAGAGGAATTACAGTTACAAATAATTATTCACTCATGTTTATAATAATAATGAACTCTGTTTTCAAGTAATAATTAACAAATAATTACAATTTCTTAACAGACCTCAGTTTGATATGCGTCTTGCGTGCTGAACCTACAAAAGCCATCCAACAAAAGGTAAAAACAAAAGAAGACAAACGCAGATAATAAAAGGAATTTACAATTATCATTGTCTTTGTATGATACGCATCGATATGTCTAATTACATCATAGAAAATTATATAAATAATTAATATTTATAAGTTTTCACTGTACGTCGAATACATAATGTTTATAACTGTTAGAGGCATAATTTCTTCTCGTCGCACTGTAGCCAAAAATTTATCTCGTGGATGTTACAATGCCCCTTTGGGGTGAGAAAAAAAAGTAGTTTATCTATTGTGTATTTATTTTATCAGTCCACGTAATCCACGTAGATTTGCTACTCTCAAGATGCAAATGTTTAGTTTCAATGTGGTTTTAGACATGACAAAATTATAGTTGAATCGAGTAGTTTAAATGACTTCAGTGACTGTATTATCTCGGAAATTGCTGCGGATACTTCCCGGATTAACTTATCCCCCCCCCCACCATTTGGGTTCACTGGACTCGGAAAACCGGGAATAAAACCGTCCAAGGGTCTTCAAGAAAATACAGACACCTACTTTTAACAGTCAGGTTTGACATGAATGTTAAAAGAAATATACTGGAAAATCCAAATTTATGACTCTGTTGTAAGCATCTGAGATAATGAATGTTTTTTCATGGTGGTATATCATAGTTTCCAAAGTCACTAATTTATCGAATGTCATCCGAATTTGCTGCTGACGTCGTAAGACCGCCCTCGTGTCGAGCCGTTGGGCCGCAGACAGGTAGTGGCTGCTGCTGGACCGCCCCCGGCCGAGTCGGTGGGGCGTCGGCTGCCGTCGGCTGCATCGTGGTTTGGCTCTGCTACTAGCTAGAAGTCGCGCTGCAGCAGGTCTTATTTCTCCTTTCCCACGCCCCTCAGTTTAAGGCGGGCACATGAAATGTCAAAATATAAGCATCAGTGACAAGTTAATTACTATTCTCATCCCGTGGAAAAGTTTATTAGTGTCCATTTCACTTGAATTCACACGGATGGAATTAGACTGTTTTTGGAGTATGTTCTGTATTTTGACACTGCTCAACACAATGTAGTGATTCATATGTAAGTTCATCACAATATGCACATTTTGAACACTGCAGCGTTAATCATACAAGTGTCCGTAGTGTGCTTCGTTTACTTAAGCGGAATGTAAATATTTTCGCGACGCGCGGCGTAGCCAAAGTTGCATTATTGTTTTGCCGCGCGGCTGGCTGTACAGTCTGTCACATTGTAACCTCCCCACAGAAATTATTAATGTATTTTGAACCATATGTAACCTCCCAACAAAATTATTATAATTCAATGAAAATGAACCAAGCGTAAACTCCCCACAAAAATAATAATTAAATGAATTTTGTAATATTGTAACCTCTGTACAAAATTGGCTCCCATTTATAATCTGTGTGCAGAAATGCATTCACATTTAATGTTCCCACAAAATCTTTTCTCATTTAATGTTAAGTTCGAAACAGAAAAATTTCTAAACACCAAGATAATAAAAAAAATTTAGTAACCTGGTAAATTTTATGACGACAGCCACGCTGCGCCTCGGCCCTTTATTCTGAATAAAAAAGGCAGAAATTCTTACCTCAATAAAAACTACAAATATACCTGCTCTTACATAAAAATTTTCGGCACAGCTCCGTGCATTGCTGGCCTTTGCTTTGTGACTCGTGAAAGGAATAATTATTCATTGGAAAAAATCTTTAAAATTGAAATGAATGCTTTTTTTTAAAAAAAGTACTTTATATTATAAAAATTATTATTGGGGCATTTTTTTAAAGAAATTAAATGACAATTAATATACATTACTAGATACGCGTAAGGCTGCTTCTTTACCTTCTACAACAATACTCATCCTCCAGAGTCCAGACCAGAGTCCCGAGCAGAGCAGTCAGCCGACGCGCGCCGACTACTGCCGACTCACGCAGACTACTCAAGACTACTGTCGACACGCGCAGACAAGCGCAGACTAGCGACAAGCAACAACTAACGACATACTGCTCTCTGGTCAGAGACTCTCCTATGCCTTGCCTATTGCAGGCAGCGCATATAGCGCATACCTCACCTCTTACATAACCCTCCACCGCGGGGGCAAAAATTTGGCAGCGATGGTGAGTCAATTGGACTTGCCATGAGCAACAAATTTTTCCTAATTAACTAAGTTTACAACCACAGAATATATACATATATATATATAAGTGCAGAACATAAAATATAGTGCACATGCACTGAGTACAGAACATATCAAGCAAAGACAAAACAATGAGTACAAAACGTATTAACAAATGACAAAAAGTGCACACGCACTGTAGTACAGAACATATCAGGAAATCACTAAATGTATAGGCAATGAATAAAAATCATATTAACAAATGACATAAAGTGCACACGCACTGTATAAGTCTTTAGCATATTTAGGACAACTGATCATGTTAACAAATGAAAATGAAGTGCACACGCACTGTATATCTCATTGTCATTTTACAAGAACTAGGAAAGGAATGGGAAGGATTGCATCATGGTTGTAGCACATTGGGTTGCATGCAGCTGCACTGAAAGTCTATATCTTTCTACAGAAGCACAACACCAAGTGAGACAATCTGAAATTCATTTCCCTGAAGTATTAATCAGTGTAGTCAAGACACTGAAATGTCGTATTAATATTCCATGTTATCATTTTGGTAGTACATTAGGTACACCAAACAATGGGACCATAATAATATCTCCATCGCTCAAGGTGGTGGACAGCATGTCGTGTCAACACCAAGTTCTTGTAAGGTACACCAACATAGAATTAGTGCAAAAACCAAATATAGTCCTCCATGAGAATGAGGATTGACAGGACAAACGGATATTACAGTAATTTCTGGTAATTAGGTCAGAAGGTGAAGGACATTAAATCTTATGCCAGTCATCATTGATAATTACACTAGTCTATTAACTAATTTTAAGTAATTCGTGGCACTAATCGCCCAGTTACTGAACATTTCTGTACCATGTATGAAGTATTACAGAATAATGTTCATAAGTTATCTGTTTACAGAGAACAGTGGCACTCATTGGCCAGTTACAAATCATCAGAAGTCATCATTCAAACAGGAGCTAATTCATATATATGGCATGAAAGTGACATAATATAAATTTAAAGTATAAGAAACAGTGGCATTCGTTGTTCACCAAGTATTGATTATTACAAAACATTTTTCATCATTCAAGTGAAATATGACATATTTAAAAATAATTATTGGCACTCATTGGCCAGTTACTAAACATGTAGCAAGTATTGAATATTACAAAACACTATTCATAACTCATCTTATTGCAGTAATTATTGGCACTCATTGGCCAGTTACAAGGTATTCATATAGTTTTACAAAACATTATTCAGTATTATGCAGAAGTCATCATTCAGCAAGTATTGATTACTACAAAACATTTTTCATCATTCAGTTGACATATGATATATTTAAAATAATTATTGGCACTCATTGGCCAGTTACTAAATATGTAGCAGGTATTTAATATTACAAAACACTATTCATAACTCATCTGATTGCAGTAATTATTGGCACTCATTGGCCAGTTACAAAGTATTCATATAGTTTCACAAAACATTATTCAGTATTATTCAGAAGTCATCATTCAGAACAAGAGTTAATTATTGGAATAGCATTAATGCATAAGTCATCATTCAGTATTACTCAGAACTCATCATTCAAGTGACATAGGACATATTTAAAATGTAACACACTGTAACTATTACTCAAGTCTGTAGTCGACTAATACATAGACATAATGGATTCAATACAACAGAGAAATTTGTATTATATTTAGAACTAGAAATCTATCTTAAACTGATAGCATTATTTGGTTATATTCTGGTAATAGTTGGGACTGATAATATTTTTTTTTTTTTTTTTTGCTAGCAATGCATTGTGTTGGGATCGATAATTAATTGCAGGGGCATGAAAATATTTTTCCTTTTGACTTATTGCTGGAAATAAGGATTAATAACGTCATGCATCATGAGTCAGCTGTAGCAAGGTTATGAAACAAAGGCAGTATATGTGATCACATTTATAAATGATAGACACAACTGGGTAAAAAAAATGCAAGTACTAGAACAGGTTTAATAAGTAACAGGTTTAGTAAGTATCATGAAAAGCTTCTACTGGAAAAAATACAAAATGGATTATTGAGCTGAAAGAAGAAATGCATGTTATGCTGAAAAGCAGTGAACTTCGAATTAACAGGTAATGAAACGTGTACTCAATATCTGTGTATTGTAGCTGTCTTTCCCAAAACATTCAGTCATTATCCTATGTGAAATAAGACATACTGTCAAAAGGAACTGCAACAAATACTTAAATAACAACATAGCATCTCTTAACTAATAGTAAATATATAAACTTCATCATTATTTTCATCTGCAAAGAAAAACTTCATTATCCATATCACCATAGCTCCATTATTATCATCACCTGTAAAGAAAAACTTCATTATCCATATTAGAATATTCTGCATCACTATTCATCATCATTCATTATCATTTGCAAAAAAGTCACTTCATTATTCATTATGCAACTATTCATAGTATAGAATTTCCTATTTCTAGCATATTTCATCACTAAAACTAAGATGTGTAGTTCTGTCTGACAGTCTGCATCAATCGCCTCGTATTCTGAAAGAAAAAAATTAGTTACAACTGCTGTCATATGATGTGTATAATATATTCTTGTTAATGCTTGTTAATTCTGATCCATTTACTCTTCGTCACGAGGTATTGCATCTTCTTTCGGTCATTCCGAAGGTGAAATTCCCATTTCTGTTTAATGTATTTCTTTTACGCGTTATTTCTTTCTGAAAATAATGAACAATGATTAATGTCTTGCATGTAAATCATATACTCATCAAATAAAAGCTGGTTTCTAGTGATATAATTGAGAATACAGCGTAGCATGACAGAAAACGTAATATGTCAAAAAAATAGTCAGTGTTCAGATGCAAAACTGTACACAGAATATCACAATGTAGCAGCAAAAAACAAAAAAAAAATATAAAAATAGTCACGATGTTGAGATATCATAAGGCAAAATGTCAAAGTCAACTGGTGTTTGTTATATCTTAAAGATTACGTAGTGCATACAAACAAAACAGTAAAACAATCATACATACATACAAAATGGAAAATGTGCACGGTCTGATGTGTAACAACAACAAATGCCTCTCTATTTTCAGCTTGTATGTTGTGTAGTTGATAGAGGCGAGAGTTGAAGACTTTAATGGAGAAAGAATTTGATTTAATTAATATGTCACTAGATAGAATCGCTTGATTGGTCATAAAATGTGTAAGGTCATCTGGAAAAATGTGCACAGTCTAATGTGTAACGACAAGAAAAGCGACCTGCTAAACTTATCTTGCCGGGCACTTGCCAAGAAAAAATACGATAATCATCAGTAAGTGTTCATGTGAATATAATTGCATATGTGGTCATAAAAAGAAATCAGGAAACGGCATTACAGTGTGATAAATCATAAAGTATGTTCATTCAATAAAAGGTGTGACGTTGGAGACGTGGTGGTTCCCTTTGGTTTTTATGGTTCTCAAAGTTTCGACGTGTACTACATTGGGGTGAGGAATGCTGCCCCGGGCACTTGCCAAGAAAAAATACGATAATCATCAGTAAGTGTTCATGTGAATATAATTGCATATGTGGTCATAAAAAGAAATCAGGAAACGGCATTACAGTGTGATAAATCATAAAGTATGTTCATTCAATAAAAGGTGTGACGTTGGAGACGTGGTGGTTCCCTTTGGTTTTTATGGTTCTCAAAGTTTCGACGTGTACTACATTGGGGTGAGGAATGCTGCCCCGGGCACTTGCCAAGAAAAAATACGATAATCATCAGTAAGTGTTCATGTGAATATAATTGCATATGTGGTCATAAAAAGAAATCAGGAAACGGCATTACAGTGTGATAAATCATAAAGTATGTTCATTCAATAAAAGGTGTGACGTTGGAGACGTGGTGGTTCCCTTTGGTTTTTATGGTTCTCAAAGTTTCGACGTGTACTACATTGGGGTGAGGAATGCTGCGAATTCGATATTGACCTGCATATAGAAGCTCAAATTTACTACATCTAGCTTTTCCTCTATTAGATAAATAATGTATGCGTACTAATATTTTCTGTCCAAAGTGAAAGTCATGGCGTGTACAAACCTGTTTTTGCTGTCTCCTCCGGCGCTCTGCGGCACGTTTGATGTTGTTCAGCGCAATGTCAATTATTTCATGGTGTCGTAGTCGACGAGATGTAGGAAAGGTTACTAATTCTTCAATTTTGTTAGGTGGTTCAACATTTTTCAGTATAACAGACGGAGATAGCGTAGTAGATTCATTTGGTATGGAATTAATTACATCCTGGAATGAGAGTATGTGTGCGTCCCAATCAATATGTTTTTTATGGCAGTATATTCTACACAGCTTACCAATTTCTTTCATTAATCGTTCACAAGGGTTCGAAGAAGCATGGTACCTGGATATATAGATCGGAGAAATGTTTCTAGCTCGTAACATACGTGTCAATATAGCAGATCGAAACTGCGATCCATTGTCGGAAATTACTTTCAATACATGCCCTACATGAAATAGAAAATGTTTTACAAATGCTTTCGAACCAGTTTTACCACTAGCTTTGCGTAACGACGGAGTGAGGGTAACAAATTTTGAAGTGAGTTCAACAGCGACAAAGATGTAGCAAAAACCTTTATTAGTTCTAGTTAAAAAAATTACTTTATATTATAAAAATTATTATTGGGGCATTTTTTTGAAAGAAATTAAATGACAGTTTATATACATTACTAGATATGCGCAAGGCTGCTTCTTTACCTTCTGCAACAATACTCATCCTCCAGAGTCCTGACCAGAGTCCCGAGCAGAGCAGACAGCCGATACGCGCAGACTACCGCCGACTCACGCAGACTACTCAAGACTACTGTCGACACGCGCAGACAAGCGCAGACTAGCGACAAGCAACAACTAACGACATACTGATCTCTGGTCAGGGAGTCTCCTATGCCTTGCCTATTTCAGGCAGCGCATATAGCGCATACCTCACCTCTTACAACATTAAATTTGGCACTCGGAGACGCTTCATATCAAACTACTAAAGGTCATCAGTTCAAATTAATTATAAATACAGTCAACAGAACTCAACGTTCATAGCGTTGCTGTTAACTTTGACACTCCAAGAGCGTTCATAAGGTTACGTGATCACAGTTTTTATCAAATGGTTCAAATGGCTCTGAGCAGTATGGGACTTAACATCTGTGGTCATCAGTCCCCTAGAACTTAGAACTACTTAAACCTAACTAACCTAAGGACATCACACACATCCATGCCCGAGGCAGGATTCGAACCTGCGACCGTAGCAGTCCCGCGGTTCCGGACTGAACGCCTAGAAGCGCTAGACCACCGCGGCCGGCGCACAGTTTTTATCACTGTTCATCATTATTCACAATGTAAATCACAGTTCTTCACGCGTCCACTAGTTTCTGTGAAACATGGTTCACTGCTCTGATTGCTGTCAGTAGTTTTCCACAGTACTTAACAGACAATTTATATGCGAATGACACTTTTCAAGTAATGAGGTCTGGTACACTTGCACATAAGTTCATATTACCATGACTGAATAACTAAATTTAAAATTTTACACTGTCACATAAACATGAGACAATATAAAACTTTCAGAATCTGATACATTTTCTTGACCATGAGATCATTACTGAACTGTCCAGTTAACAGTACATTTCCATTTTTATTACAGGTACATATATTTATATTTTTTATTTTGTTATTGGGATTGTTATTTACCATGCTTTTAGGACAGATGTCCATGTTTGGTTTATCTAACCGGAATGTTGCTCATAAGAGCATTTTAAATGACTTTGTAATGAAACCGTGTACATAAATCAGTACACATTCAGATTTCACTTCACTAGTGGTGAAAGCAATTTATTTATTTTTTTTTATCAGTCACACAGGTCATACACCACCAACACTCGCTACGCGTGTGGGACTACATGACTTAATCTTATGAAAATATTTTTTTATGTCCATTCTTACACACGAACAAATATATCCCCCAGACTTCAAGAAGAATATAATAATTCCAATCCCAAAGAAAGCAGGTGTTGACAGATGTGAAAATTACCGAACTATCAGTTTAATAAGTCACAGTTGCAAAATACTAACGCGAATTCTTTACAGACGAATGGAAAATCTGGTAGAAGCGGACCTCGGGGAAGATCAGTTTGGATTCCGTAGAAATGTTGGAACACGTGAGGCATTACTAACCTTACGACTTATCTTAGAAGCTACATTAAGAAAAGGCAAACCTACGTTTCTAGCATTTGTAGACTTAGAGAAAGCTTTTGACAATGTTAACTGGAATACTCTCTTTCAAATTCTGAAGGTGGCAGGGGTAAAATACAGGGAGCGGAAGGCTATTTACAATTTGTACAGAAACCAGTTGGCAGTTATAAGAGTCGAGGGGCATGAAAGGGAAGCAGTGGTTGGGAAAGGAGTGAGACAGGGTTGTAGCCTCTCCCCGATGTTATTCAATCTGTATATTGAGCAAGCAGTAAAGGAAACAAAAGAAAAATTCGGAGTAGGTATTAAAATTCATGTAGAATAAGTAAAAACTTTGAGGTTTGCCGATGACATTGTAATTCTATCAGAGACAGCAATGGACTTGGAAGAGCAGATGAACGGAATGGACAGTGTCTTGAGAGGAGGATATAAGATGAACATCAACAAAAGCAAAACGAGGATAATGGAATGTAGTCAAATTAAATCGGGTGATGCTGAGGGAATTAGATTAGGAAATGAGACACTTAAAGTAGTAAAGGAGTTTTGCTATTTAGGGAGTAAAATAACTGATGATGGTCGAAGTAGAGAGGATATAAAATGTAGACTGGCAATGGCAAGGAAATCGTTTCTGAAGAAGAGAAATTTGTTAACATCGAGTATAGATTTAAGTGTCAGGAAGTCGTTTCTGAAAGTATTTGTATGGAGTGTAGCCATGTATAGAAGTGAAACATGGAAGATAACTAGTTTGGACAAGAAGAGAATAGAAGCTTTCGAAATGTGGTGCTACAGAAGAATGCTGTAGATAAGGTGGGTAGATCACGTAACTAATGGAGAGGTACTGAATAGGATTGGGGAGAAGAGAAGTTTGTGGCACAACTTGACTAGAAGAAGGGATCGGTTGGTAGGACATGTCCTGAGGCATCAAGGGATCACAAATTTAGCATTGTAGGGCAGCGTGGAGGGTAAAAATCGTAGAGGGAGACCAAGAGATGAATACACTAAGCAGATTCAGAAGGATGTAGGTTGCAGTAGGTACTGGGAGATGAAGAAGCTTGCACAGGATACAGTAGCATGGAGAGCTGCATCAAACAAGTCTCAGGACTGAAGACCACAACAACAACAACAAGCATTTTAATCATTTCTATCCTACGTATGGAAAGGTAAAATTCCTCACATCTAATGCGTCAACACTCAAGTGTTTATCAAGTTATTTATCCCTTTTAAAGTGAAAATACATTTATTATGGTGATTCCCAACTCCTTGTTCAAATAATTCAAGAACATTACAGTGTAATACTTGACATAAAAGCTTATAAACTAATACATACATAACATTATCACATTATTACTGCTAATTATTTTACCATAAACATTATACTTACAGTTATGGGGTAGTGCACTTGCACTTCTGATTGGTTCTTTGTATATTCACTTCGTTTTTCTTAGTTCAGGGGACCGAGTAAGATGGTCTGCAATAGGTCTTGTGCGGATATACTTTCATATTGTAGTCTTTTATGATTCCAGGGCCTTCAGGGAATACTTCTAGGTATCCGGATAATAATTCTGTTAATTGTCTAGCCTCTGAAGCATTAATGCAAGTTGCGTCCTGTACTTTCTCTTCTATTGTTGTGACGATTTCACTCACGTTGCTGGGTGCATCGTTATTTCGATTTTTGTGACACATCTGTGGGTGCTTATGATCCAACACCTGTGTCAAGCAGAATAGTAGTTGTTACACCATTTACAGCTCCGGTGACACTTGCTTGGATATTTTCCCTTTGTGGCTTATCAGAGACAGCAGGTTCCTGAAATAGCTCTTCTTCGATCCTGTTGCCATCCTGATACCGTACCATGTTTATTTTTTGTTCCGTCGACCTATTGCCTACATTGTTGGCCTCGGTCACCTGGCGAAGGCCTACAGGGACTGAAATTAGTTTGTTGGCTTCTGAGTGTTTTGTTTTGTTTCCGAAGGTACCTCCACTATCCTAACATTTCGTGAATTTTCAGTCGGAGGAGGCCTGCTTGGATCCCACCACGGTGGATATTGATTGCTTGGTATAGGTATAGCCTGTACATAGTTTATTGGCTGACCGGAATTGATAGAACTTTCATGCGGCTGCCAGTGACTTGGCCCTGGCTGTCGCCAATATTCACTGTCACCCCGCATATTTTTAGGCTTGTCTTTATATGGACTGTCTGACCTGTTGTCATTTCGTCTCTTTCGGTTGCTATTGTTATTGTATGGGTTTTCATTGTGGTACGGCCTCTCATTACCATTCGGTTGTTGGTGTTCTTCGGCCTTTTGATAATTACTGTTATTATTATTAGGATAACCAAAATTTTGGTTATAGGGATTCCTACTACTATTATTACTATTGTATTTTCCGTTACTATAAGCTTTACCTTTATTTTTCTTTGGACTACCTTCGCCCTTATCTCCAATATTTCCATTCCATGAATTTTTTCTATTAGGACTATTATTATTGCTGATCACGTCAGAATTTTTTCTGGCGTCTTCTTGCACTAGATCCAGAGAATCAATTACTGACAGAAATTCTTTCAGATCGGTGTCTGTAACATTAAATAATTTTTCTCTAATATGTATGGGTAATCTAGCTCTTAACACTCGCAATAAGTCTCTGGTGGTTACTGGCTCATCCCAGTACCGGGTCATGTTAATATATTTTTCAAAGTACTTTCTTAAGGAACCTGACTTCGGATTGTACATTTCTGCATTGTAAACATTTTTACGGAGACGCTCTTGAGTAGACGCTGACCAGAATTGATCAAGGAACGCCTTCTCAAAGTCGTGGAAAGTGTTGCAAGTTTCTGCTGCATTTAATGCCCAGAGCGACGCCTCACCAGAAATATGTGAAACCACAAACTGCATTTTCTGTTCTTCCGGCCATGATTTTGAAAGAACACTGTTGAAGTTTCGAATGAAAATTACTGGATGTATGTTTTTCTTGCTTTCTTCGTTAAATATTTGAAACTGTCTATGCTAAATTAGGCTTTCTTCATTCATCAAAGTAGTTAAGTGCATGGAATTGCTATCATTCGCAGGTGGTGTAGTTACTTTATTACAAGTACATTTTATTCCACTATTATTGTTCCTTAGTGTCACATATTGCTCTGGTAATATCGGTTGATTACCAAAATTTGGTCTTCCTTGTGATGCAGTAATATTCGCCGTCAGATTATCTGCGATCTTTTGCCTGTCAGTACCAGTGTTGTCATTACTGCATACTGTCAGATTTTCAAAGTTTTGATTTTCAGAGCTCAGCACCCTGGCTACTTCCGTTTGGACTTGCTTTCGGATCTCCGAGGATATGTCCTCCTGCATTTTTTCCACAGCGGTAGCCAAGGCTTTGAATTGGTTCTCTAATCTATCTACTTCAGTTTGAAGACTATTGACCTGAACTGCAATGTTTGTTAACGGTTCAAATGGTTCAAATGGCTCTGAGCACTATGGGACTCAACTGCTGAGGTCATAAGTCCCCTAGAACTTAGAACTACTTAAACCTAACTAACCTAAGGACAACACACACATCCATGCCCGAGGCAGGATTCGAACCTGCGACCGTAGCAGTCGCGCGGTTCCAGACTGTAGCGCCAGAACCGCTCGGCCACCAGCGGCCGGCTGTTAACGGTTCAACAGTTGTTTTTACTGCATCGATCTCCTGCTTAAAATGGGTAGTAATAGCATTATCACGATTGACCAACACTTGATTTATCCTACGGACAATTACTTTATCTCTTTCCAGAATAATATTGTTTATATTTTCCATTAATTTCTTTTCCTTTTCTTGGTCCCTGAGCTCCTGTTGCTGTTTTCTTTAAGCTTTTCCTGTCTACGTTTTTCCTTTTCTTGCTGATGTTGTCTTTCACGCTCCTACTCTTTAAGCTCGCGTTGTTTATCACGCTCCTGTTCTTTAATAGTAAACTTTTCAAATAATGCTGTTAGCATATCCTGTATGGACTTAGCTTGAGCATTGCTAACTTCTGCCCCTTGCCCAGAAGAAATATTGTCATTAATTCCTAAGTGGTTGAATGCAGGAGTGTCAGTTTGTTTTGGCAACTCCTCGGTTTTACTATCACTCGGGACATCAGTTTCTAAATTATCGTTGATAGTTAAATTTTCTAATAATTCAACAGAAATATAGGTAGATTGTTCTACCTGAGACTCTGATGTCATCTCTGCATCAGTATGCTCATTCGGTTTATTTTTCTTTTGTGTAACTATTCTATCACCAATATAGCACAACAAATATATAAATCACTGACAAGCACCAGTTGACCCAAAATGATCTTATAACTAACACATATACACAAATAACACAAAAAAAATATTCTCGCAGCCAGAATATTCAATTATTAATACTTATGGCTGCAGGTACTGATTTTTATTTAGTGTGCGTCAGGTTGGTTTGACAGTGTTGGTATGGTTTAACAGTGTTGGTATATCTGCTATTTCGGCGTTGGTGCCATAGTAGTTATTACCCCAGGATAGCTGAGAAGTTTTTGGTGTGCGTATTCCTCTCGTGTCGGGCCTCTGCCCATGCCATGCGGAGCAGCCTTCGCGACCCTCCGACTCTTGCATCGCCGCCCTTCGGGGAGAACCGCGTCGGAATCGCCGCTCGTCCCGGCCTCGCGTCGCGCACAATGTTCCGCCCACCTCGCAACGGGCGAAGTATCGCTTGAATCGCGCCAACCGCCACACAAATCGCCGGTGGACACCACCGGCACTGAAACCGATCATAATGAAGACTGTCCACCGTCGTGTGTCAGTTTCCGTTCATCCGCGTCATCGTCGTCGTCCGACGATTCTCCTGACCGCCTAGTAATTGATCTTTCTCGTAGTGAGGCGGCGAACATATCGGCTCTCTCTGACCACCACCTGCCTGTACCTGCACCTCTCTCTACGCCGTCCCGCCACCGTGGCGAGTCTTCTGGACACCCTGACCCAGTCGGAAATTCCTCTGGCCGTCGCTCCAGACGCCCCTCCGCCCACGCGGGCTGTGGTGGCAGCGGATCGTGTTCCGATACACCCTGCCGGGGGACGCTGCACCAGATGGTCCTGTGGATGAGGAAATGGCTCATGCTCCCGACCCTCCTTCTCAAGAGATCCCGTCAAGCCCTCTGAAGAAAGAGAAGATACCCCCCATTGTGGTATATAATGTCACTAATTACACGAAACTGAACACTGAGCTCCAGCGGCTCATTGTCGGCCAATTGAGAGCTGTTTACCAAAAACATCATGTGAAATACCTGCTTGACAGTAGGGACGACTATCTTACCATTCTCGATTTCGTAAAATCAAAGGCGATGCCTTACTTTACCCACGAGACGTCGGGTAAATGCCGCACCAAAATCGTCATCAAGGACTTGCCACCAGAGGTTACGGCAGAGGAGGTCAAAGAGGAACTGCTTCGACTCGATTTCGAAGATCGTTTGGTCCACCAGTATAGCAAGAGGAATCCTGAGACCAGGGCACTGATGCCCTACCCACGTCGTCTCCCTTTCCCGGAGGGAGGACATAGAGCGGATTTACCAAATCCGGTATCTTCTGTACACGAAAGTCCGGATTGAATCGTACGAGGGTCGCAACGGGCCAGCTATCTGTCGCAAATGCCAACGTTTACGACATACTGGGAATTACTGCTCCCTGCCGTTGCGGTGTGTTAAGTGTGCTGGCCCACATTTAGTGGAGAACTGCACACTCCCTGCTTTGGAGAAACCTACCTGTGCCAGATGTTTGGGAACGACGCACGATCCCCACCATATGGCATCCTGGAGGGGGTGCCCTGTTTACCAGAAGGCACTGAAGTCTTCTCGACCGCCCAAAAAGAAACCAAGAACAAATCGACCTCCCCCACCGCTACGGGACATTACCAACTATCCTGTTTTGCGGGGTCAGCCTGGTGCACTGTCCTCAGCACTCTGGTACCAGCCACTCAGGCACCAGATGGTTCGGTGGCTCCTGTGCCCCTTCCTGCCCAAACTCACGACATCCTTTGCTGCTGCAGCCTGGTCTCCTCCTCACTGTCTGTCTTTCCGTGACGGCTCCCACTGCTCACCAACTACAGGAGCCAGCTTCAGCTCCCTCCAGTCCATCTGTGGCTCTATCTCAGCCCTCTGCCCCTACCCCCACTCTGCCTACTACTACACCTGCACCTGCGCGCCGTAGGGGCAAGCAGACGACCCGGGACCCTGCCCCAGTGGTGGAGACTGATGCGTCCTTTCGGTCGGAGATGCGCGAAATCCTCCAGGTCATGTCCTTTTTGACGAAACCCCACATTTGGCCTGTTATTCGTAACACTGCACTAAAAATCCGTCAGTCAGAGGACGGGCTCTCCAAGGGCATCGCCCTAGTGGAAGGGCTTAGTCAAATATTGTAATGGCGAATGGACCTCCACACCACCACCACCAGCCCCCTCGGGATCTTGTCACTTGCATTTTTCATGCCAATGGCATAAAACGTATGAGGACGGAATTGAACACCTTCTTCCATTATCGTGTGGATGTTTTACTGGTCACAGAAACACACCTCAAACCGGCAGACGATTTCCGCCTTCGCAACATGGTGTGCTACCTCTCTGACCGCCTCGACCGTCGTTGTGGAGGCACAGCTGTATTCCTCAACAAAGCTCTTGTCCATACCCAAGAGACTCTCCAGCCAATGGAACACATAGAGGCCACAGCGGTTACCATCTCCACACGCCTTGGTGCCATTACCTTTGCAGCAGCGTATCTGAGCCCAAACAAGCCACTGCTGGAAGCAGACCTCCGCACATTGTCATCCTTCGACAGGCTCATCATTGGGGCAGATCGCAATGCCAAGCACCCAGCTTGGCATTCTCGCGTGTCTAACCCCAAAGGCCGGCTCCTCCTTGACCTGGGTGATACTTTAGCACTATCAGTCTACGGCCCCCACGAACTTACCCATATCCCAGTCTGTACTAACTGCCAGCCAGACGTTCTGGAAGTGGCCATCTTCAAAAACATCACCGCTCAGTTTTCGCTGGAAGTTCTCGACGAACTGGGCTCTGACCATGAGCCAGTACTCTTGCACCTCACCAATGCTGCCCTTTCATTTGATGCTCGTTCCACTGCGACCCTCACCAATTGAGACAAGTTTGCCAGGGTACTTAATAACACCACTCGACACGACCTCGATTTGACAACACCGGCCAATATAATCCGTGCTGTGGATTACCTTACCGCCAAAATACAGAAAGCAGTGAAACTCTCCACCTCCACTGCACCTCGAAATTTAACACCCCTGGACGATTTGCCCCCTCTGTTACGAGAGCTGAAGGTGCAAAAGAACCGCTACCGCCGGAGGTGGAAGCAGTTTCGTGACCTTCAGGACAAACGCCAAATGAGACGCCTCCAACGCGAATTCAGCCACCGGCTCGCCGAATGGAGGTCTGAACGGTGGGAGGACAGGATGTCCACTTTCCTACTCCACCAAAAATCTGACTGGGCTGTCATTCGCACCCTGCGGCGTTCTAAACCAGCGACTGCCCATCCTATTCGCACAGCAGCGGGCTTGTCATATGATACCCTGCAAATTGTGGAAACGCTGGCAGATGCGTTCGAGGCCCAAAACCGCCCTCTGGTTCAGGACCTTTCTCCGAACGAACTACAGTAAGAACATGAAGTCCTGACTGCTGTTGCTGCTTTCCGCAACCGCCCACCCTAGTCTGTTCCCCTTCTTACGTCCATGGCAGAAATTCAGCGCATCCTTCGACGGAAACGTAGCCGGTCGGCCCCTGGATTGGACGGAATTTTAAATGAACATCTTTGCCACCTTCCCCGCACACAACTCATCTTGTTCACCAAGATTTTAAACTGTTGTCTCACATCTTGCCTTTTCCCCCCTCAGTGGAAACAAGCCAAGCTGATTGCGATCCCCAAGAGGTTCAAAGACCCTACAGTCCCCACCAACAACAGGCCCATCAGCCTCCTAAACACTATGGCGAAGGTCCTTGAATCTGTGAACATTCACCGACTTTCCCAACCTCTTGCAGCGGCTGGGGCGATCCGTCCTGAACAGTTTGGATTCACTTCGCACCTCTCTGCTGAACTTCAGGTCCTACGGATCACTGAACACATCAGCAAAGGCTTCAACACTGCCAAGTCGACAGCTGCCGTTTTTCTGGACTTGCAAAACGCCTACGACAAGATCTGGCAAGACAACCTCGTACACAAGATGTTGACACAGACCCCTATACCGGATATTTATGTCAAGATCTTGGATGACTTCCTCCGTGGTAGGGCTTTCCTAGTGGCTCAAAGGGGAATGCGTTCTGGCATTCGCCAATTGTCGGCAGGCACTCCGCAAGGATCAGTGCTATCTCCCATTTTTTAATATCTATGTCAATGATATGCCGGTCATCCCCGAGTGCCACCTTGCACAATACGCTGACGACACAGCACTATACACCACTGGCCGCATTACTGACGCCGTCGTCGCCCGCCTCCAGCGACAGGTGGAAGCCACTATCACCTGGTGCCGGACAAACAAAATAGCTCTCAATGCCGCCAAAACTACGACAGTTTACTTCACGAAAAGGCGCCCAGTCCTCCGCCGCAATATCTCGATTGCAGGTGTGCAGGTGCCCTGGTCCCCGACAACCACCTATCTCGTGGTCCAGATGGACCACAAGTTGCTCTTCCACTGTCATGCGGAGTATGTCACCAACAAGGGGCAAAAGCTAACCAGGGCTTTGTACCCGCTCTTTCGCAGTAGGGAACTTAACCTGCATACCAAGCTCCGCATTTACCGAACAGTTATCCTGCCTGCCCTCACGTATGGATCTGCTGCATGGGCCACGATTAGTGTCACCAGGATGCGGACATTGCAGCGCCTGCAGAACAAGGTACTCAGATGGAGCCTGCACGCCCCGCCACACGAGAATTGTCACTCTACACGAGGAAGCGGATATCGTCCCCCTAAAGACGACCATACGCAACAACGCGCGGCGGTTCTATGAGATAGTGGATGCCTTGCGGCACACTGTCCATGGGTTACGCAACGTTGGGACCACACTTCCACGCCGATGGCATCGACATCCGGTTCCCCTAACCATCCTAGAGAAATCGGATTCCGACCATGGCTAACGATAGGTCTGGCACGCCCACCACGGACGCATCCTTTGGCGGCACTAGCCCCCATTCTACGTCCAATACTTTCCAATCATACCTGCCCATGTTAGGCTAAACTCTTCTGTCTGACTCATGTAGTACTGTCACCGTCAGAGGGTGGTACGGGACTACAAGTCCCACTGCCACACCTCCAAAGTGAATTGCTGTGACGCAGTCACTGCCCTGTGGAAATTTACTGCCTCACCAACACAGTTAGACCGCAATAGACCGGTTGTGGTGTCACCGCTAGACACCACACTTGCTAGGTGGTAGATTAAATCGGCCGCGGTCCTGTAGTACATGTCGGACCCGCGTGTCGCCACTGTGTAATCGCAAACCTAGCGCCACCACATGGCAGGTCACAAGATACGGAATAGACCTCGCCCCAGTTGTACGGACGACATTGCTTGCGACTAGACCTACCAAGTCTTCCTCTCATTTGCCGAGAGACAGATTGAATAGCCTTCAGCTTAGTCCATAGCTACTACCTAGCAAGGCGCCATTTGTATCAGTGCTTATAGCTTACTAATATTCAAGAGAGATGTATTCCAACAAGAGAATAAAGTTAAGTATTATAAAACTACGTACTTTTCTTTAGTGCATTAATAAGTCTCCTGTTCCAGTACTTCAAGCCCGTCTGCGTTAGTTTAGCGTGCACCTAGCTACCTCATTGTGTCTATGCTGTATGAACTAGACACAACACCGGTGATGCTGTATTGTAACATATCACACAAAAAAAAATCACAGTTCATACAACAGATTCCTTACAACTATTGATTAAGATGGAAGCAGTTATCTTCAGCAAAATGATCGTTAAAACCACCGAATATCAGCCGCGCAAAAAACTGACGTATGTTGCCTGAAACAATATTCTTCGCAACTCGTTCCTAATTAATTTCGGCTCCATACATCAGCTAGAAAAGTTTTGTTATAACGATCGTGCTATGAGCACTGTTTTTAAAGAACCAATCTGATTCGAATTATTTTCATTAAAATGAGTTCGGAACCACCGGTGCACATTTATTTTTACACATTTGTATCACCTTCGGCATTTATGTCTGCAGAGTTGTGTAATTTGAACTTGCCGCTGAGACAATTATTAAGATGGCGGCAGACAATTGATAGAGACTTTCTATTGTTAGACCAAATAAGTATTTTAACTGCTTATTAAACGTTACAGAAACTTTACTTTCGTATTGTGCACTATTTAGACTTCATCAAGCAAACATTTGATTTGTTTCTAAAGAAAACACAGACAAAAACGAGATACAAATCGCTATCATCAATGGCTGCTCTCCTTGCAGCGGAAAGAAACAATTAACACAGATAATGCTTATTGAGAGAGGAATTACAGTTACAAATAATTATTCACTCATGTTTATAATAATAATGAACTCTGTTTTCAAGTAATAATTAACAAATAATTACAATTTCTTAACAGACCTCAGTTTGATATGCGTCTTGCGTGCTGAACCTACAAAAGCCATCCAACAAAAGGTAAAAATAAAGGAAGACAAACGCAGATGATAAAAGGAATTTACAATTATCATTGTCTTTGTATGATACACATCGATAAGTGTAATTACATCATAGAAAATTATATAAATAATTAATATTTATAAGTTTTCACTGTACGTCGAATACATAATGTTTATAACTGTTAGAGGCATAATTTCCTCTCGTCGCACTGTAGCCAAAAATTTATCTCGTGGATGTTACAATGTCCTGAGATTCGGCTACGTCAAGTGCTGAAAAAGTGTTTGTCGTTGTTAAGTAGTAGGCTGGTTGATACTGATTACTCTTTATTGCCACAGGGACAGGTGTCACATCCCTAGCATATTGTCTGTCGTGTGTTTTCCTCGTTACTTCGGTAAAAAGGACTTCTTCCTTTCCTGTAGGAGGAAGGGTTTGTCCTGGGTTTTCTCATTGTAATGGAATGGTGTCAAAATCTGTCTCATTTTCGGAAAAATCTTGTAGCTCCATGATATCTTCCAGAGTCTCTGACTGTTTGAGTTGTCTGGGGCGGTTTCATGACTCCTGGCCGGCTTCCGTTACCAGCAGAGTTCCCCAAAGTAGGTCTCTTGAGAATATCGCGTATCAATCGCTCTTTTTCTGCAGTCACTTTGCTGATTTCGAGTTAGTAATGTTGTGGCTGGCGTCTCAGTGTTAGTTGGCGAGGCGGAGTGTGGAGATAGTCCACTCACATTGCCTCCCCTTACACTTCTATCTAGCCTTAGGCTGCAAGACGCGGGCTTTACTTGCCACAGCAGAGGTCCTGACCTTGAAATAACACGTTTAAACAGCCCACTTCAATAGGAATGATATTCAGACCGTACACCGCAAGATTTGCCTTGTTAGTAGTGCTACTGTCATGACTTTCCAGTAGGCGTCGGTACTGGTATGACGATGTAGGAAGAACGTGGACCATAAGGACAAGGAGATGCAGCGTGAATGGCAAGCGTTACTGTGATCTGCTTCTCCAAAATGTGATCCTTGCTCTACAGGAGAGAGCTACTTTGTACTGGACTATTTTAATTCATTGCTCGGAAGATTACTCAGTTACTCCGTATCACATCTGAAGAAAACCGAATAACCGGTCGATCATTCCAAACTACGTGCCACCAATATCACTAGATTTCAACAAGTCTTGCTGTGGGGTTACCTGGAGGACAGGATTTATCAACGGGACCCTGATACACTTTGGAGATTAAGGACGAGCAGACAAGAGACGGATCCAACATCCCATCTGAGATGTTGCAGCAGTAGATTTATCTCCAGTGCGGTTCCAGACTGTCGTGGATGCTGACGGTCGTCACTCGGAGAAACATTTGTAAGCTGGAACGTCAACATGGTACGCAATTAACAAATATTACTTTCTCAAGTGGAAATTAACATGCGCCTCTTTCAATGTTTTACTTGTTACTTCTCTTCCGCGTGTACAAAGTTTCATTGTCCCATCAGCGATCGTTTTTCATAGGGGCCCTCTAAAAAGCGAGGAGTTTAATTATAACAGGCCTGTACTTACCTTACCACGTCACGTGCCCACAGCACCACAAGACGGCGTATAATCTCGCTGATAGCTGATCAGTGTAATAGGCTCGGGCGTTGTGTCCTTATCTTTCCTGACGACCACCTGATCGGCATGTAACAGATGCTCACTGGTCTTTTCCCTGGATCTGTATATTATTCTCGTTTGCAGCAACTCTCCTAATGAAATAATACTAATGAAAAATGACTATAATTTTTGTTTTCCGTATTGAATGTGAGGTAGCAGCGAGAAGATACAGACACTATAAGTGTTCGGAAAAAACAGAGACAGTCTCGTTGCGTTAAATATCACATTATAAGATGCACGACCATTTAACTCTGAGAGAAAGTAAATACAATGCATGTGTTCTTTTAGAAAAAAAAGAGAGAAAACGCTGTGTGCATAGTGGCCTCGCGGTGCACGGAACGGTGAACTTAATGTGGACGGCAAGCCAGCAGCGTTACGACTACCTATTCCCAGGAGCAGCGCCCGCTCCATAAGTAATGGAAGTAACCCCTCACAGCGGGCGGCATTTATTCTTTCCCTTCGCTGTTTGTTTCCAGGATCGCGCAGCAGGAGGGCAGCTTGACTGGAGAGTCCGGGCAGTAAATGTGGTTTTAGTGGCTGCACATTTGAATTCAACTTGGTCCGTTTTCTAATTACCTCAGCTTGTGGACCAGCTCTACCTGCGGTTCTCCAGGTCCGGAGCGTTTCCTTTCTCCGATTTAAATGCGAAAAAGGAAAGTCCCTCTTGGTGTTTGCTTAAGTAGTGAGAGATCCGGCAGCACTGACGATCCAACCGTTCGTGGATATTCTGTTCTGATCGTCGTTCTTACAGTCAGCATGCCTGATAACTGCGGTTTATCTTAATGTTAATTACTTACTGATCGAAATTAATTTTTTACTGTCTACACTTCGTAACGAATATGTATTACAGGGACATCTGTACAGTAATAGATTAGGATACATTTTCTTACTAGCGACATCTAAGGTTCGTCTCATTTTTCAGTTACATGTTTCCAAAAATTTCAAATCTGAGATTCAAGAAGGGGGAGCCTTGGGGATGAATATATTGTGCAGGATCATTTATTTGAAATTTCAAATTTATTTGAAATTCGACATTTTTGGTATTTTTTTGTATTTTAGAAATCTACTTTTAGTTTCTATTTTAAAAGCATTAATTATCCAATAACTTTAATTAATTTCAATCGACTTTGGCAGATAATACTGAATTTCATTTTTTCTATTTATTGGTCATGAAATTTCCACTATAAGATTCTGTCAAAAAATATGTAATTATTTTCCATCTACAAATTTCATTTATATGCTAAACATTTTATTGGTAAACTTAAATTCACGTTTTCAGTAAAAATGTGTCGTTGGTGCGTATGTTCAGTGTCGAGATAGCTTTGTTTAGTTTTAGCGGAGTAGTCATGCGATAGTAATGGGGAGAGGGCAGTCGTTAAGAGTTTATGGTTGGACTAATGGTCATGTGAGATGAAGTGAAGTTTTATTTTGTCATCTAATAACTCCGAATATTGCAACCAAGAAGAAGGTCAGTTATGTTAATTCTGCGTCGTTCAAGACGAGTAAAATATTATGAGTTACAAAACCAGTGATTATCCGCAGCTGACTCGAAATAATTGTTAGATAATTGAACTCGGGAACAAACCTCGTTGATTTACTAACTACAAATTAATGTCTCGCCTAAATCTTTTAAAATCTCGACCTCTCAAAGAAGCTTACCACAAAACATAGTGAACTACGAACCGATTCGCGACTATCATCCAATAATCCAGAGTAGCATCGTTATTGTCTTCTAGTTTATGCAACTACCAATAGTGGAACTTTTATTATACAGTACCGTTTCCCAGTATTTACTGATATACATTTACAAGTCTGGTAGTTCAGACGACGAAATGTTACTGTTAAAATTAAACCATTTTGTTAATTTTTAGTTGATGTGATTGTGGGGGTGGGACTTGGTACTCGTATTAACACCCTGCAAGGCGCCTTAGAGTTTGTAGTGCGCAGTACTTTGAGTGACAACTAACCTTCCCACTTCCCCCTGGTCCCCTCTCACTCCCTCCGCCCTTCACTCTCATTTCCCATTTGCGAATTATGTGAATGATAATTTCTGCCTGGCCATTTCACAAAATGTATTTAAGATGAATTAACGGGTTGCTTGCCTGTTACACGCGGTGCCCATAACTTCCCTCTATTATTTCAAGAATTCGTAACTTGGAAACAATTAGAGAGAGAGAATCGTTATTTTCAATAAATAAAACGTTTACCAGCTCTAAAAATTGCTACATCTATGCTTTTTTTGTAGATTTGCCTTGGAGTGCATCCAAATGGCACCAAACAAGGAGAAGGGGCGGTGTGTCATCCAAACCGCACAATACAAGTCAGTGACAATGGTACTGCGGAATTATCTAACCCAATACGAGAGACATGACCGGCAACGTTAAGCATACTGAGGTAGTTAGAAAACATTATAAAGAGAGGCAGTGTCAAACACCTTTCTGGAACGAGACGTTCCCCCTGCTTAAACACGTGTGGACAGTGGAAGCTGCATTTCAATACAGCCAGCAGATGTCAACCCCTCATGCATCACGCACACTGCTGCAAGCACGATCACCTGTCCTCAGAGTGTTACATGAGTATATTTCCAATTTGAAGTCAGGGTAGTACCATGAACATCGACAGCGAATTCTTCATTGTAATTCCGTCACAGTTGAGTTTTATTAATCTAGCGACTAGTCTCGATCTACGAACATCATTTTTATGCAATGTACAATGCCTAATACAGCGGCACTAACAGTGCATAATATTCGACTGAGATTACATTACTTAAGTATCTACATATATGTAATATAGTTATTATAATCGCTGTTCTGGGGAACACGTCACCTGACAAAACGTCAACTGTAATTTTGTAGTTGTAGCTTCCACCAGATTCCATCAAGACAGAGAAATTCGGAACAATCAGGCATAGAGTTTGAGAGTCTTCAAAATAATTCTCAGCGCACCTACTGAAAGTTTTCAGATCTAGAAACTGGAAGAAGTAAGGAACAGTAGGTACTGGAGTACGTGAACAACCTTTGATTCGCCGGTGACGTATTATTTACTCATGGCTTAGAAAAGATACAGCAACGAACAGAACAACGTAATACATACTTTGTAATAAGGTCTGTAAATAAATTACAGTAAGCAATATATATATATATATATATATATATATATATATATATATATATATATATATAAAAATCAGCACATCGAGAAGACAGTAGTGTAAATCAATATGCAGTTATGGAAATACTTTGGCTGGAGTGCAAACGCGAAAAATGTGGAAATAAAAATAACAATTTACTGTCGTGATTTTAGTAAACAAAATTAGTTTTAATAACCACAACTAAAATCGCTTCTGGCTGCAAATATAGTTTTGGATTTTATTCAGTGATCGATTTCGAGACTTAACGCCTCATATTCATATGTACCTGTGGACAGTTTCCAATTCTTCGGTTGGACTATATACATGTCGAAAGCCCATCTTAATGGATTGGTGGGAACGCAACCGTTTATTACATAATAATAATAATAATAATAATAATAACCAAACAAAGGTCACTACACTACGCATACATTGATTACCAAAAAGCTTTTGATAGTGTACTCCACTCATGGTTACTACAAATATTGGAAATATACAAAGTAGATCCTAAATTGATACACTTCCTAAACATAGTAATGAAAAATTGGAAAACCACTCTTAATATCCAAACAAATTCAAATAATATCACATCACAGCCAATACAGATTAAGCGTGGAATATACCAAGGAGACTCATTAAGTCCTCTCTGCTTCTGCCTTGCTCTGAACCCACTATCCAACATGCTAAATAATACAAATAATGGATACAATATTACTGGAACATACCAATACCAAATCACACATTTGCTATACATTGATGATCTAGAACTACTGGCAGCAACAAATCAGCAACTCAATCAATTACTAAAGATAACAGAAGTATTCAGCAATGATATAAATATGGCTTTTGGGACAGACAAATGTAAGAAAAATAGCATAGTCAAGGGAAAACACACTAAACAAGAAGACTACATATTGGATAACCACAGCGACTGCATAGAAGCGATGGAAAAAACAGATGCCTATAAATATCTAGGATACACACAAAAAATAGGAATAGATAATACAAATATTAAAGAAGAACTAAAAGAAAAATATAGACAAAGACTAACAAAAATACTGAAAACAGAATTGACAGCAAGAAACAAGACAAAAGCTATAAATACTTATGCTATACCAACATTGACCTACTCATTTGCAGTAGTGAAATGGAGTAACACAGAACTAGAAGCACTCAATACACTTACACGATCACAATGAAACAAATATAGAATACATCACATACATTCAGCAACACAATGACTCACATTAAGCAGAAAGGAAGGAGGACGGGGATTTATCGACATAAAAAACCTACATTATGGACTGGTAGACAATTTAGGAAAATTCTTTCTAGAACGAGCAGAAACTAGCAAAATACACAAATCAATCACTCATATAAATACATCGGCTACACCACTGCAATTTCATAACCACTTCTAGAACCCTTTAGATCACATACTATCAACAGGTACGAAGAAAGTAAATTTGAAAAAGAAAACACAACATGGCAAGCACCCGTATCATCTAACACAGCCACACATCGATCAAAACGCATCCAACACATGGCTAAGAAAAGGCAATATATACAGTGAGACGGAAGGATTCATGATTGCAATACAGGATCAAACAATAAAAACCAGATATTACTGCAAGCATATTATTAAAGATCCCAATACCACAACAGATAAATGCAGACTTTGCAAACAACAAATAGAAACAGTAGATCACATCACAAGCGGATATACAATACTAGCAAATACAGAATACCCCAGAAGACATGACAATGTAACAAAAATAAAACATCAGCAACTTGCCATACAACATAAACTAATAAAACAACACGTTCCCACATACAAGTATGCACCACAAAATGTACTGGAGAATGATGAATACAAATTATACTGGAAGAGAAACATTAAAACAGATAAAACACCACCACATAACAAACCTGACATCATACTCACCAATAAAAATAAGAAATTAACACAACTAATCGAAATATCCATACCCAATACAACTAATATACAGAAGAAATCAGGAGAAAATATTGAAAAATACACCCAACTGTCTGAGGAAGTCAAGGGCATGTGGTATCAGGATAAAGTTCACATTATACCAATTATGCTGTCAACTACAGGAGTCATACCACACAATATCCACCAGTACATCAACGCAATACAGCTACATCCAAACGTCTATATACAACTACAGAAATCTGTAATTATTGATACATGTTCAACTACCCGAAAGTTCTTAAATGCAATGTAACATATTCCGTACAGCTGAAAGGAAGTCACGCTTGATGAAGGTGAGCAGGTACATCTGAAAATGGAACGTGAATTCTCGAAATCTATCGTCGAACAAGTAGTTATAGAACCACGTTCGTAGCAGGACGCTATTTTAGCTATTGTTATGAAAATGAGATTTTGCGTTCACACCAATCGATTACAATAGAGTTAAACATACACTCCTGGAAATGGAAAAAAGAACACATTGACACCGGTGTGTCAGACCCACCATACTTGCTCCGGACACTGCGAGAGGGCTGTACAAGCAATGATCACACGCACGGCACAGCGGATACACCAGGAACCGCGGTGTTGGCCGTCGAATGGCGCTAGCTGCGCAGCATTTGTGCACCGCCGCCGTCAGTGTCAGCCAGTTTGCCGTGGCATACGGAGCTCCATCGCAGTCTTTAACACTGGTAGCATGCCGCGACAGCGTGGACGTGAACCGTATGTGCAGTTGACGGACTTTGAGCGAGGGCGTATAGTGGGCATGCGGGAGGCCGGGTGGACGTACCGCCGAATTGTTCAACACGTGGGGCGTGAGGTCTCCACAGTACATCGATGTTGTCGCCAGTGGTCGGCGGAAGGTGCACGTGCCCGTCGACCTGGGACCGGACCGCAGCGACGCACGGATGCACGCCAGGACCGTAGGATCCTACGCAGTGCCGTAGGGGACCGCACCGCCACTTCCCAGCAAATTAGGGACACTGTTGCTCCTGGGGTATCGGCGAGGACCATTCGCAACAGTCTCCATGAAGCTGGGCTACGGTCCCGCACACCGTTAGGCCGTCTTCCGCTCACGCCTCATCATGGTGCAGCGCGCCTCCAGTGGTGTCGTGACAGGCGTGAATGGAGGGACGAATGGAGACGTGTCGTCTTCAGCGATGAGAGTCGCTTCTGCCTTGGTGCCAATGATGGTCGTATGCGTGTTTGGCGCCGTGCAGGTGAGCGTCACAATCAGGACTGCATACGACCGAGGCACACAGGGTCAACACCCGGCATCATGGTGTGGGGAGCGATCTCCTACACTGGCCGTACACCACTGGCGATCGTAGAGGGGACACTGAATAGTGCACGGTACATCCAAACCGTCATCGAACCCATCGTTCTACCATTCCTAGACCGGCAAGGGAACTTGCTGTTCCAACAGGACAATGCACGTCCGCATGTATCCCGTGCCACCCAACGTGCTCTAGAAGGTGTAAGTCAACTACCCTGGCCAGCAAGATCACCTGATCTGTCCCCCATTGAGCATGTTTGGGACTGGATGAAGCGTCGTCTCACGCGGTCTGCACGTCCAGCACGAACGCTGGTCCAACTGAGGCGCCAGGTGGAAATGGCATGGCAAGCCGTTCCACAGGACTACATCCAGCATCTCTACGATCGTCTCCTTGGGAGAATAGCAGCCTGCATTGCTGCGAAAGGTGGATATACACTGTACTAGTGCCGACATTGTGCATGCTCTGTTGCCTGTGTCTATGTGCCTGTGGTTCTGTCAGTGTGATCATGTGATGTATCTGACCCCAGGAATGTGTCAATAAAGTTTCCCCTTCCTGGGACAATGAATTCACGGTGTTCTCATTTCAATTTCCAGGAGTGTATAAGTAGCCGCTCTTCAAATAATAATTTTATCTTAGTCTGAAAAGGAAACGTTACCGTCGAACGTTACCAGACTGGCCTTATATCTGTGAGAGACTTGCTATTAAAATAAGAACCATTCAGACGCTTATTACTAGTCAGCGAGAAAAGAAGATATGAATGTTGTGAATCACTAGATGAGAAAGGAAATCATACTAATGGCTCGGGGTACAGACTGGAGTGGACTACATAATAATGACTGCGAGTGAAATGTAATTGTTTTGTGGGGTATGTAGCCGTTGAACAGACAGTGCACGGATCTTGGGCATTCTTTTACACATTACAGATGACAAGAAAAGGCCGATGCGACGATGTGATGGAAGCTGTGTAGATGACACAAGAACACTTAGATGTAGATAGATAAAAAGTGTAATGGAATAGAAAGCAAAGGAGGAAGTCTTTCTCCAGCACTGGTTTTCAAGTGATACACTAAATGGTTTACCATTAATTTCCTACTGTAATTCAAGTATACTTGAAAATTATATACATATGTGATAAGGGCGGATAATTTTAAAGTTTTATTTGAATATATGCATGTCGCTTTATTCCTCTTGTTAGTCATATAGTAATACTGCTTTACTACTTTTTGGATTAGATTTTTACTCATTAGAGGCTTATGTAGAACATTTTCATCAATTAATTTTATTCCTGCATAAATCACATTTAGTGTCAATATCTCACCCAAGAGGGAAAGGGACGTAAGTATAGAATCCGTGATTTCAACTTGAGACTGTAATATGTTGACATGGTTTCGTTTTCTGAAGAAATGCGGCAGTACACCTTCAGCACATGGATGGTGTAGGCATAGCCATTTCGCTTTTACCGGAAATTTGACTATCGCAGCTGGATACCACTCGTTTTTCTCTTCCACAGGCTATGAATGTACGTCTACATTGGCATCTAGAACACGTACGCTTCACAATCCACCTTGTAGAGTATGGTGGATGGAACTTTGTGAATCTCTATCACCTCCAACACTTTCCAGTTCTAAGCGGTCTTCTCTGTGAAGTCGAATTTCTCTAATTTTACCTTCACGGTCTTTACACGGGATATGCGTTGGACGTGGCACTGTGTTGGTGTACTCCTCTAGAAACCTACGCTCTCACCATTTTAACGGTAACCATACCGAGATGCAGAATTCCTCTCTTTGCAGCGTCTGTCACAGGAGTTGGCTGAGCTTCTAAGTGACGCTTCCGCGCTCAGTAAATGTATCTGGGCCGAAACACGCAACTCTTATATGAATCTTCTGTGCTTCCTCTAACAATACTGTATGCTACGGTTCAAAGGCTGAAGATCAGAATCTAATGACTGGTCGAACGAGGGTTTTGTAAGCTTCTGCACCTCTTTCGTGGTTGGGCTACACTTTCATAGAATTGTTCCGACGAGTCTCAGTGAGATATCTGCCTTACCTGCGATTAGTTTTATGCGGTCGTTCCACTTTGTATCTCTTTGTACGGACCATGTTGCCACGAAATATCAGGACTCTGTGCTCAGTCATGCTCATTACTTTACATTTATGTAGAGAATCAGCTACCACCACTACTAGTAGTTCAGATTCCTCTGTCTTGTGACTCATACCTGTCTACGACGTATTTGTAATACTTTTGAATACTTAACACATTTAGAGATAAATATTCCATAATGAAACTGATCTTTGTACACACTCGCACTTTCTATGCGGGATACATCTTCCTCCGTCGCTTTACAGTTCTAACTACGCAGGCATCCAGTGACACTACAGCGGCATTAAGACAAATAATGCTTTGTTCTACGATGCACCGAAAAAAATTGGGCACGGTTGTAAGCAGAAGTTCTTAGCCGTTATTATCCTGAGTTAATTCTCTGATTAACTGCTTGAGTTAATTGTCGGATAAGGCAGTTAGAATAATACGAATTGTTCTCATATTTACTGGTCACTCTAATCACTTGAGTCTGCCAGTTTATAGTTGGTAAATTCAAATTTTCCACTTTTACCCCGATACGGAAAGTACACAAAATCTTCTACAAGTCCTCCCTCAAATGTTCATCGGCAACTATTCCTGAGGGAAATGCTCATAAAAAAACCCGATAGCTATATAAGATCAAATGTCAGCACTTACCTTAACTCAAATTTGAGTATATTCGAGATATGTGCTAATCTTCCTAGATGTCGTCGTACTGGTTACAGTTATCAACATTCCTTCACCACTGGAGTTCAGCTTTTTCCGGTAAACGTTTCAATCAGAATTTAGAATTTCATTGCTCTAAACATCCTGGATTAGTCAGATTTCTGTCCCAAGACTAGTTCTTCTCTTTCTACTGTCAGAACCTGCTTTATAGGAACTATGGACGTATTTTATGTTGTAAAAACCCAAGTATCAATGCCGCACGTAACAGGCGCTTCCTCCACCCGACTTCAGAAGTTGAGAAAACCGCACTCAAAATTGTCGCACGATCTTCTGACCTTCTGGTTTAAGCCTCCCACTCAGCTCCAAACTGAAGGAACCCGAAGCCGTGCGAAGCTTTATCTCTGCTTCCACTCCGCTCGCGGTGCTGACTTCACCAAAGCGACCAGCCGTCTGTAGGAATCGAGGATTACCTCTGAACTCGTGGAACAGGCGTCATTTTCATTGGCATGAATCACTATTTTCAGCCTGTGAACACACAGTATTGTGCTCATTTGTCACCAGAAATGACGGCGGATATGTGGCGCCCTTGAGGCGACTTACCTTTACAATGATCGGCAGTTGGCACAGCGGCGGTTGATTGTAAACAGTGGCAAAATTGCGAAGCAGAGTAACACTGAATCCTGCTCGTTGAGTAGAGTTGAAAGCTAAACATGACCGCGACTCCATAATTCGGATATGACCAATGGCGATCAATCACAATAGCAGGAGGTTATTAAAGACAATCACAAAAACCTGTGAAATAAATCTTTTGCGGTCACCAGCCGATTGGTAGCATCATACTGTACTAAAGTTGTGTCTAATTTCCAACCCATCATTTCAGGCCTGAGGGTAACGGTTAGGGACAGCTGAAACATTTCTTCAAGACGTCGTCTCTCGGCAGACAAACCTCGATCAGTAGCGAAATTCGGCATGAAAATGTGCGTTGTTATCTATCTTCCCTTTGTCTACTCCAGGATTTACAAAGACCCGTAATTTCTGCGGTCTCTTTGAGACAATCTTTCTAAATACGACTTGCTTCACACAGGCGATTTGCTGGCTTATTTCTCACAGTTCACATTCGAGGAAGATTCAGCAGTAATCCTTGAGTAGTAGAAATATCTGCTCCATGTACCCAATCAAGTACATGACGTCAGGAAGTCACGCTCTGTGGGGAGAAAGTTCTCATTGTCTTTAGCATTATGTATTCCTTTGACGCTCAGTCACTGTAGGCAGACAGACTTTCTTTGAAACTCTTCTTGTGGGCAACAGTTTTCCTGACGCCCGACATTCAACGTAGCGGCAATTACATTCTTCAACCGGTGTCACGTGACTGCCTGTATCGCTCACATCTTTCCACGCAAAGAACAAATACAGGTACGGACCTTGGAAAACTTGGGGTAAAAAGCCAGTCTGGATAAAACCGCCACCACGTGATCAACTTCAGTGATATTTTAAAAATCGACTAGTGGATGATTCCCGCAGCTAAGCATATTAGCTATCCTTCGTTAGCAAGATATTTAGCATGTTACATAAGTAACACCACAATACATAATATAAACGAATTCTCAGTGTACTTAATAGATTAGCAATAGGCGCTCCGAACAAAATTTAGGAGATCGATATAGTGTACTTTTTTATTCTTATAATTATGTCTAGTCCTTAAGGTGAAGGAATCAATTCAATGCAATGGCACAAACCAAGTTACGAAATAAGAATCTATATTCATTCTTTTGTAGTTTTATTTTAATCTGCAGGAAAAAGGAATTTGTTATTATCACCAACACATATCATTCGCAAAAGGTACAATTCAAATCCTTTATTAAGAGGACCACTCTTTGAGAAGATAATAATCTGTGGGGCTCTACAATTTTGCCTTGATTAAAGAGGCGTATTGCTTTTTTGTGATTACAGTGCCATATCATTAAATATGAAAACTTACGTTTTCTGCTATTACTTGTATCAGATTAAAGAACCTCCTAATACAGTCATCGAACAATAATAGCTCTCTTCAGCTATTTACAAGAAACACATTTATTTACATTCAGTGTCAACTGTCAGTCTATGTACCATTTACATATTATCTGACGTTGCAGTCTTTGAATAGACAACCGTTTTGTCTGCAAACAACAGACCGTTGACACATCTATTAATCGAAGGTATAAAATTCCATTGTACAGCTAAATCTCAAACAGCGTTCCAAAAGTTAAAGGAGGGAATGACTGCTACCCCTGTTTAATATTTCCAAACTGTGAAAAACAATGTAGTCCCTCCTGTGATGCAAGCAGCCAGGCGATTGGATGCAATAAGTCACGAAGTGTATGGAAAAGAACATACAGTAGCTCACACATCGGGACAGTTAAAAGAAGCTGAAACAAATTACTCGACCATGAAGAAGGAAATGTTCAGTTTAATATAAGGTAACGCGTATTTTAGGTATTATCTAATGGCAGGAAATTCAAAGTCATCACTGTCACTGACCTTAGAGCATTGAAATAGCTGTAGGGGTTGAATAATCCTTCCAAAAGATTACTCAGTGGACACTGATAATAAGCAAGTTCGACTTTGAGGTGATTAAGAAGTTAGTTTAGTTCTAGTTTGACGTTTTTTTTTCGCCACGTACAACAAAGTTGCAAGACACTTTGGTTAGAAAAATAAGATGCGAGTTCCAGTCTCATTGACAATACTGAATATTTTGTAAGTGCTATCACATCTTTAACTATATTTTGAAAATAAACTACCTGTTTGAAAAAAAAACGAAAGTCATTAAACAGTCAAACTCCACGTATACATTAACGACCTTCCTATTTTTTTAGACTAGTTTTCTTCACGAAAATATAAGTTATTCTTTCTCTGAAAAATGATGTACATGCGCAAGAATTTCCGTTGTTGTCCAAAGTTGCGAGCGCCACTTGTTCTACTTCTTGAATATTGAAATACTTAGCAGGCCAGATCAAGTGCTTTATCCAATGGAGCCTCAAACCATCGCTATTGGTGACCAAACATTAAGGCCCTTTCAGACGTAAACACCGTGGCTTTTGATGTCGATGGTACATTGTGGTGCTTGCTTACAGGTTCTTTATTAATTGACAGCTCTTTTATGTGCATGTATCACGTAAAATTGAACTTTCTGGTGGCACTGGGCTTAGATAAATGACATCTCTTTTCAGTTTTACTATCTTGTTACTGGGACATCACATAACCCACACGGGGAGAAATCGTAATATGTCACATAATGGCTTCACTGTACAGCTTGTTCTGTGTTAAATTCTTGAAACCGACGTAACACGTTCAGGACAGGAAAGTATCAAACATCAACATGTGGAAGGGAGACCCATCAGATAGTTCGTCGTTTTCACCAAATTAACATTTATTTAAGAACAACATACTGATCAATTAAACTTCAAATTAATACCAACATGAAAACCATCAGAATTATAGCGACATATAAAGTGACAACAACTGAAATTTACCAATATAAGCAAAAGGAAACAGTAGTCAATAGACGCAAAGCATCTGAGTTTATGGCGGCAGTCGCTCAACGTAGGTATAGCTCCAAGAAACAAGACAACTACTCAACTGTTGCTAGGTGTTACAGACGACGCGGCAAAGCGCTTCCGCGGCAGTAACTTAGACCTCGGGCGTTGTGCAGGATCTCCCCGGGGCAGCGGGACAGAAATCACGGCTGCAAACACCAAGGTAGACTCGCGTGTTTCGCTATCATCTGTGAACATAAATCACACGCGAGGCAGTATCCTCAAAAAATATCAGTATATACTCCAATAAATGATGAGACACGCTTTAGAAAGATAAACACAACTAGTAACCTCAGATAAAACTTGAATAAATAAACTAATACAAGATGATAAGCGAGTACATGTAATTGAGAAGGTGCAGGCACAAATAGAGCAGTTGCAGTAAATCCCCATAAGGCATGAGTAAGTATTGCTAAAACGCCTGAAGAAACACTGTTTAAGGAGAGTTTAAGCAGAGAAGAAAATTTCACTCAGTAGTAGTCCTACGTAATTCAGTTATGACTACAACACATCGACGTATGTTAGAATAAATACACTTTACTAAATCACAATTCAAATTCATACCCAATACCATGATATTGCCAAGTGGGTGCACACAAGCGGTTTACCATTTAACAGAATCACCTGCCTTATTGGCCACTCTCTATCCAAGGCACACTGCAGAAGAAACAAATACATATTATTTGTGGTGTCACCGCCAGACACCACACTTGCTAGGTGATAACTTAAATCGGCCGCGGTCCTGTAGTACATGTCGGACCCGCGTGTCGCCACTGTGAAATCGCAACCTAGCGCCACCACATGGCAGGTCACAAGACACGGACTAGACCTCGCCCCAGTTGTACGGACGACATAGCTTGCGACCAGACGTACGAAGCTTTCCTCTCATTTGCCGAGAGACAGATAGAATAGCCTTCAGCTTAGTCCATAGCTACTACCTAGCAAGGCGCCATTTGTATCAGTGCTAATAGCGTACTAATATTCAAGAGAGATGTATTCCAACAAGAGAATAAAGATAAGTATTAAACGCATCTACGTACTTTTCCTCTTATTCATTAATAAGTCTCATGTTCCAGAACTTCAAGCCCGTCTGCGTTAGTTTAGCGTGCACCTAGCTACCTCATTGTGTCTATGCTGTATGAAATAGACACAACATTATTTGGCGACGAGGATGGGATGTTTGTATTAATTCGTTTGTGTCATGGCTTCGCCACAATCTCCAGATGTACTGTCCGAATTTTTTCGCTTGCAGAATCAGCAGACGCAGGCGTTATTGGAAGCCCTTGGACAGCTCGTCCAGGGTCAACGTGCGCTGCAAAACGATGCGGCAGCCGCCGCTTCTTCGCTACCGCTGCCACAAAACGCTGTTGCACCTCCCTTTCGACCATACGTGGCGGCCGAAGAGACCTGGCAAGAGTGGTCTCGCCAGTTCAGCTTTCACCTAGCAGCATACAGAATTCAAGGTAAAGAGCGGCAGCCGTTTTTGCTTTCTTGTGTCGGTGTGTCTACCTACCGTGTGATAGTGAAATTGTTTCCCCGACGCGACGTAGCAACTCTGTCCTACGACGAAATTTTGTCTGCTTTAGATGCCTATTTCAAAGAAACAGTCAATGTAGTTGCAAAACGGTGTACGTTCTTTCGTACAAAACGTACGGCCGGTCAGACTAATAGGGAGTGGGTAGCAACTTTGCAAGGACTTACTAGGGAGTGTGCATTTGAATGTGACTGTGGACTTCCTTATTCAGACACTATGGTGCGTGATGCAATAGCACAGAACGTTTCTGATGTTCGCATAAGGGAACAGTTTTTGAAACTAGTTAATCCCTCCCTTCAACTAGTGATAGACATATTGGATAGGCAAGACACACTTGACTTTGCTCAGGAATCATTTGAAACTTCGCCAGCCGTGTGTCACATTAACCGGCCCGCCGGGCCCGCTGCACGGGACGCTCAGCGGCCCTCGCGCCCGTCCGCACAGCAGCGGCAGCCTACCTTGCAAACACGTGCGCCGCGTCAGCCAGCAAATGCAGTGAAATCATGCCCGAGGTGTGCAACTAGACATTCGCGTGAAAATTGCCCGTCACGCCAAGCTATTTGCTTTTACTGTCAAAAGAAAGGACATGTTCAAAGTGTTTGCCAGAAAAAGCTTAGATCAGACAATCACACAAATTCCAGGCCTTTTGCTTCGCGCCGGAATCGAACCCAGGACAATCGGGCTCGTGGACCTTCGCCCATGGACATTCATGTAGTTCATTCCCACCCGTCCAGTGACACTTTAGCTAACAGTGACTGTGTTCGTCCCACCAAAAGTGTGCGTCGACGTCGCCGGAAATCCCGTAAAGTCGCAAGTGCTTCTGTACCTGTATCAGTTCAAATTGCACGTGACAGTCGCTCTTGTCGTCAGCAGGACAATAAACTTTTTGTTGACTTAGACTTTGAAGGCAAAGTGATCCCCTTCCAGCTCGATACCGGAGCTGCAGTTTCATTGATCAATCACGACACGTACAAACAACTGGGCAAACCGCCATTGCGTGCCGCAAATGTTAAGTTAACTAGTTACTCAGGACAGCATCTCCCTGTGTTAGGACAGTGCAGCCTTATTGCAACATACAAGGGACAAACAAAACTTGTATCGTTTTACGTTCTTCGTTCTTCTAGTGCAGTGAACTTGTTTGGTTTAGATTTGTTTCAATTGTTTAATTTGTCTATAGTAAATCAGGTCCTATCAGTGAATCAGACTGTGCCTTCCGCCAGTGTTTCTAGTCTTTGTGAAGAATTTGCAGACATTTTTGCACCGGGCCTTGGTTGCGCTCAGAACTATGAAGCACATTTGGAACTGAAAGACAACGCGCAACCGAAATTTTTCAGAGCGCGCAATGTTCCCCACGCATTGCGTGATGAGGTCGCAAGAACATTGCACGATTTAGAATCTCAAGGTGTAATTGAACGTGTGCAGGCTTCTCTCTGGGCCTCACCCTTAGTAATTTTGCCAAAACCTTCCGGAAAACTGAGACTTTGTGTGGACTTCAAGGCCACTGTGAATCCACAACTAGTGACTGCTACTTTTCCTTTGCCCCGCCCGGAAGATCTTTTTGACAAACTGTGCCCGGGAAAATATTTTTCCAAATTGGACCTAGCAGATGCGTACTTGCAGATACCTGTGGACGAAGAATCCCAGCGCGTATTAGTGGTAAACACGCATCTTGGCTTGTATCGCTTCAAAAGACTGCCATTCGGGTGTGCATCCGCCCCTGCATTGTTTCAGCAATATTTACAAACTATTTGTGCGTCGGTCCCTACTGCTGCGAACTATCTGGACGATATTGTGATCTCAGGACAGACAGAAGCAGAACATTTGCAAAATCTCCGAACATTATTTCAGGTCTTGCGTCAGAATGGTCTTCGCTTGAGGAAGGACAAATGTGTGTTTTTTGCTCGGGACTTACCCTACCTGGGGCATGTCATAAATGCCCAAGGTATACATCCGAGTCCAGAGCACCTCCGTGCCATACAGGACTTACCTGCTCCGCAAGATTTGAAACAGCTACAGAGTGTGTTGGGTAAAATAAATTATTATCATAAATTTTTGCGCAATGCTTCTTCCATTTCAGCTCCGCTTCATCGCTTACGCCGTAAAGGTGTTCCGTTCGTCTGGACGACGGAATGCGAACGCGCCTTTCGCCAGTTGAAATCGGCGTTACTTTCAAATACTTGCCTTACGCCTTTCGATCCCCAGAAACCCCTTTTGTTGATGGTAGATGCATCGGATTTCGGGATCGGTGCTGTGCTTGCGCACAAAGATGGCTCGCATGATCGCCCTATTGCCTTTGCGTCCAAATTGCTCTCATCTGCGCAAAGAAATTATTCACAGATAGAGAAAGAAGCTTTAGCTCTCGTGTTTGGTGTTACCAAGTTCCATGACTTCTTGTATGGTCGTCACTTTACCATCATCACGGACCACAAGCCTTTGACATCGCTTTTTCATCCGAACAAGCCTGTACCTCCACGTACAGCGCTGAAATTCATTCGCTGGTCACTTTTTCTCTCGCAGTACCGCTACGATATCTTGTATCGGTCCACTGCTAAGCACGGCAACGCTGATGCGTTGTCCCGTTTGCCTGTTGCTGAGGATAACGCATTCGATTCTTCCGAACTTGCTTGCATGTTCATTGATTCGGAGGCCGATGACGTGGTCGAATCGTTTCCGATTGATTTTCGTCGTGTAGCTACAGCCACAGCTGCTGACCCTGTCCTTGCTACTGTTTTGCGTTTTGTTGCTACGCAATGGCCCTTGTCAAAGTCACGGATCGAAGATCCTTTGGTTCGCCGTTTTTTTGCTCACAAGGAGAGACTTTTTGTACGACGTGGTGTTTTGTTGTTGCGTTCTGATAATGATCAATCCCGAGTCGTAGTCCCACGTTCGTTACAGTCCTCTGTCTTAAAGCTTCTTCACCAAGGACATTGGGGTATAGTGCGTACGAAACAACTTGCTCGTCAGCACTGTACTTGGTTCGGAATCGATGCTGCGATTACGAATATGTGCTCCTCTTGCGTGGCGTGTGCCGAACACCAATCCGCACCGCCGCGGAAGTTCTTTGCATGGCCGAAAGCCACTTCCCCTTGGCAACGCTTGCATATCGATTTTGCTGGTCCATTCTGGAATGCTCGATGGTTGGTTGTGGTCGATGCTTTCAGTAATTTTCCTTTTGTTGTCCGGATGTCTTCCACGACGTCTTCTGCCACAATCCAAGCCTTGTCTGCTATCTTTTGCATTGAGGGTCTTCCGCAGACTATTGTTTCCGACAATGGCCCACAATTCATGTCCGCAGAATTTCAGTCCTTCTGCAGGGCCAATGGTATTCAACATCTGACATCCGCGCCGTTTTCGCCTCAGTCAAACGGTGCCGCTGAACGCTTGGTCCGGACTTTCAAGTCACAGATGTTGAAATTGAAAGAGTCGCATTCTCGGGAGGACGCTTTGTTACTCTTTTTGTCTTCGTATCGCTCTCAGCCCCGCGATGGTCGCTCGCCGGCTGAGTTGCTCCATGGTCGTTCTCATCGCCCCCTGATGTCTTTGCTACATCCGCCGCATCAGGTTCCTGTGCAGCGGCAGACTCCTGCTTTTGCTCCTGGCGACGTTGTCTATTATCGCAACTATCGCGGTTCACAGCGTTGGCTCGCAGGGCGCATTCTTCGCTGCCTCGGCCGCGCGATGTATTTGGTTTTGGGGGCCTCTGGTGAGGTGCGTCGGCATCTCAATCAGCTGCGCCTCTGTCGTCGCCTGGGTTCTGCCGCTCCCCGTCTGCTTTCAGCGACGGTGCCGTCAGGTCAGCGCCCTGGGGACCCATCTACTGGCTCGCCTCATCCCCAGGTGTTACCGACGCTGCCTTCCATTTTGCCTCATGGCGTCGCGCCGCCGCCGCCGCAGCCGCCGCCGGCGCCGCCCGCAGCGGACGCTTCGCTGCAGCCGCCTGGCGCCTCCCTGGGTCACGCGCCGCCGCTCGCTTCCCGTGACCAGCCGTCCTCCGCCATGGACCTCTTGCCCGCTCCGGACCAGATGTCGTCTTCGCCCGTCGGGTGCTCCGACCACATGGAGGTCGACCCTTCGGCCCCTCTTGTCTCCTTACGTGCGCATACACCTCATGTTGACGTGCACCCTGGACTAGGTTTGCAGGCGTTTCCTAGCTCCCCTCGGACCGAATGGCCGGGTGCGGGTGGCACAGCCTCGCCTGTTGTTAGGCTCCCCACCTCATCGCATACGTCAACATGGGGTCCTCCCCACGGCGGGCGGAAGCCTTATCTCACGACCGTTCGCCGATTTGCGGGGGAGGAATGTGGTGTCACCGCCAGACACCACACTTGCTAGGTGGTAACTTAAATCGGCCGCGGTCCTGTAGTACATGTCGGACCCGCGTGTCGCCACTGTGTAATCGCAACCTAGCGCCACCACATGGCAGGTCACAAGACACGGACTAGACCTCGCCCCAGTTGTACGGACGACATAGCTTGCGACCAGACGTACGAAGCTTTCCTCTCATTTGCCGAGAGACAGATAGAATAGCCTTCAGCTTAGTCCATAGCTACTACCTAGCAAGGCGCCATTTGTATCAGTGCTAATAGCGTACTAATATTCAAGAGAGATGTATTCCAACAAGAGAATAAAGATAAGTATTAAACGCATCTACGTACTTTTCCTCTTATTCATTAATAAGTCTCATGTTCCAGAACTTCAAGCCCGTCTGCGTTAGTTTAGCGTGCACCTAGCTACCTCATTGTGTCTATGCTGTATGAAATAGACACAACATTATTCACTGAATAAGACACAATTACATTGCGCCAATTTTCCTTTAAACAATAAAACCACAGGGGCGAAATATCAATAAGCAGTATGTTACGGTGCACTCTCCCCACCGTCACTTATCCTTTTAACTCCTTGTCAAATAACACAAGAAAGCCCCCGTAACCAGAGTTCAGATTACGAATTCGTCACATTCTTTAGCGGCTGCCCACCATTCGACAAGTCGCTCGACAATCGGGCTGCATGCATGCGTTGTCAAACCCAAATCCACCCAACCAAACACCGCCAACAAGCACTGCTACACCCGCCACCCTCCTTCGTCACGTGTCGTTCACAACTCACTCCGCCGTGAAGAGCCTCCATAGTTCAACCAGGAAAACCAAAAATAAGTCACAAAGCAGGTGACTATCGATACCAGTGCCACAGGTAGCTAGGCCAGCAAACCGAGCCGCTATGGCTCAATTCTGTTCTTTTATCTTCGTTAAGAAATGAAATCTTTTTCACAATGAGACATGTACTATTTTGGAGTAAGTATCAGCAGAGAAATTAGTGAATTCAGTTTTTACAAGTTTTATTACACTACTGGCCATTAAAGTTGCTACACCATGAAGAAATGCAGATGATAAACGGGTATTCATTGGACAATTATATTATACTAGAACTGACATGCGAATATATTTTCACGCATTTTGGGTGCATAATTCCGGAGAAATCAGTACCCAGAACAACCAACTCTGGTCGTAATAACGGTCTTGATACTCCTGGGCATTGAGTCAAACAGAGCTTTGATGGCTCCCCATGCAGATTCAACACGACATCACACTTCATCAAGAGTAGTGACTGGCGTATTGTGACGAGCCAGTTGCTCGGCCACCATTGACCAGACGTTTTCATTTGGTGAAAGATCTGGAGAATGTGCTGGCCAGGGCAGCAGTCGATCATTTTCTGTATCCAGAAAGGCCCGTACAGGACCTGCAAGATGCGGTGGTGCATTATCCTGCTGAAATGTAGGGTTTCGCAGAGATCGAATGAAGGGTACAGCCACGGGTCGTAACACATCTGAAATATAACGTCCAGTGTTCAAAGTACCATCAATGCGAACAAGAGTTGACCGAGACGTGTAACCAATGACAACCCATACCATCAAGCTGGGTGATACGTCAGTATGGCGATGACGAATACACACTTCCAATGTGCGTTCACCGCGATGTCACCAAACACGGATGCGACCATCATGATGCTGCAAACAGAGCCTGGATCCATCCGAAAAAGTGACGTTTTGCCATTCGTGCTCCCAGGTTCGTCGTTGAGTACACCATCGCAGGCGCTCCTGTCTGAGATGCAGCGTCAAGGATAACGGCAGCCTTGGTCTCCGAGCTGGTAGTCCATGCTGCTGCAAACGTCGTCGAACTGTTCGGGCAGATGGTTGTTGTCTGCAAACATCCCCATCTTTTGACTCAGGGATCGAGACGCGGCTGCACGATCCGTTACAAAAGTGGTTCAAATGGCTCTGAGCACTATGGGACTCAACTGCTGAGGTCATTAGTCCCCTAGAACTTAGAACTAGTTAAACCTAACTAACCTAAAGACATCACAAACATCCATGCCCGAGGCAGGATTCGAACCTGCGACCGTAGCGGTCTTGCGGTTCCAGACTGCAGCGCCTTTAACCGAACGGCCACTTCGGCCGGCCGATCCGTTACAGCCATGCGGGTAAGATGCCTGTCATCTCGACTGCTAGTGATACGACGCCATTGGCATCCAGCACGGGGTTCCGTATTACCCTCCTGAACCCACCGATTGCATATTCTGCTAACAGTCAATGTATTTCGACCAACGCGAGCAGCAATGTCGCGATACGACAAACCGCAAACGCGATAGGCTGCAATCCGATCTTTATCGAAATCGGAAACATCATGGTACGTATTTCTCCTTCTTACACAAGGCATCACAACAACGTTTCACCAGGCAACGCCGGTCAACTGCTTTTTGCGTATGAGAAATCGGTTGGAAACTTTCCTCATTTCTGCACGTTGTAGGTGTCGCCACCGGCGCCAACCTTGTGTGAATACTCGGAAAAGCTAATTATTTGCATATCACGGTATCTTCTTTCTGTCGGTTAAATTTCGCGTCTGTAGCACGTCGTCTTCGTGGTGTAGCAATTTTAATGGCCAGTAGAGTAGTTTGAGGACCAGAGCAGCGCGACCGCACGTAGCCGGGGGACGACAGCTGACAGCAGGCGGGCCGTTGCTGGCCGAGGTGTGTATTTAGCTGTCGCCTTTCAGCTCCAGCGACGGTAGTGGCCAACAACGTGCAGGCGGAAGCAGCCTTCCCACAAATCTTCATTAAAAAGACAGGTGAGCAACTTCTGGAACGCTATGCAGCAATTAATTTCTCGTGTGACGTACTTCGTAGCGTGGTTTTCATATGGAGCAGTCCCCCTTGTGCGTCACCACCGCTGTTTTTCTCTAAGTGCGGGCCTGCTAGTATTTGGTGTTGGGGAAGGGAGCTTTTCTGAAGGGAAGCCGTTTATTACTGCGACTGGAAGCTGTTTGCATTTGTGTAAGCTCAGTCTACCGTGGGGACAATTCTCCTAGTGTGTTAAAAAAATGGCTCTGAGCACTATGGGACTTAACATCTGTGGTCATCAGTCCCCTAGAACTTAGAACTACTTAGACCTAACTAACCTAAGGACTTCACATACATCCATGCCCGAGGCAGGATTCGAACCTGCGACCCTAGTGTGTTCATTGTTTATTCATTTACTGCTTCCTCCCTGGTGTACATGTATGGTAACGTAGTGATGCGTTTCTAACTTAATTTTTTTGTTGGATGTCTTTGCACCTAACGCTAATATTTAACTGTTTCCTTTATAGCACACATGCATGACTTGTTTACTGATTAATAAATAACCATTTGTATGTTTAGTATATGAGAAGGCTTTCTGTTGTATGTTTTGGGAGCTCCCATGGTTGTTGAATTCTTGCCTAGCAGTGGGAATTTTGCCTAAAGTGTGGATATTTTATTTATTATACATACTGACTTTTCTTTCTGAACTGTCAAGAAAAAAGAAAATTGGCTGCCTTATTCAGCGTCACCGAGATCGGCATGTTTCTGCATTATGATTACGTGTGTCTGCTCTTGGAGCGAAAATTTGTACTTTCTGTGTTTTAGGGGCAGCTAATCTGAAGGTCGTGGCCAGTCTCCTGTAAGCCATATCTGTTCCCAGTGACATCAGCGCCAATCTTGTTACTGCCCTGAAGTCGATGTGATGCTTTAGTAGCTCATGTGGAGAACCTCTTATAAGTTCGTAATGTGTTTCTTTGTTTGCTGTTTAATTAAAGGTATTTAAAGTATTTTCTGCTCTGTTGGCACTTGACTGCTTCTATTGTTTGAAAGCCGACTTGACATCGAAAACTTTAATTGTGTTGGAAATTTCCTATTTAATATTTCAAGGTTGATTTAAAGCTAATATGACTTCAGTTTCAAATTTAAAATTTAACTGACAGACCTTCAGCAAGAAATTTATTTCTTGGTATTTAAATATTCACTATTTGACGTTTAAATGGCTGTTCCTGTAATCTTAGAGAAAATTACGGGTTATTACTTGTCTGTGTTTGTTTTAAGGTTGGCTTTTGTTATTAATAAACGCTGTTCAATCCTGTAGTCCGTAACGAATGATGTTCAGTCTCCCACTCTACCAGTTCTTCCACGTCCTATCCTATAACAGGGCAGGTATCCTGCACGATACGAGTGTCATATTTCTTCTGTTCCACTAAGAAACAATAAATATCATATTCATAAGTTTTTGGATGTATGTATAGACGACAGTTTGCTTAGAACAGTCTTGCAAACCTTTTAAAACACATAGTTCTGGTACTTCTACGATAAGAACAGCTGACAACCGTAAGGACATAGAAATCAATAAATTAACGTAGTTTGCGTACCTTCGTTCACTGACACAACGTGGAATAGTATTAGGGACTAATGTCCGACAAGGGCAATGCATGCATTGTGTGAGAGAGACTAGTTACGATCAAGCACAGTAACCTAACCATACATCTTATTGGCTAATTTATTCAGTGACGAGATTTATTGGTAACAATGCTTTGCCACAACAAAGAGTTAACAGAGTGAATGAAAAAAGTAGCTTTGAATGCACATGCCCATACGTCTGCAAGAATTCATGACATCACTGCGTAAATACATGTGAAATTTGGAACAAGTCTCGACTTACGAGAGAGCTTGTTGGCTGAGCATACTTACACATCTTAGAGCAACCCCCACCCCTCCAGACGTCACACACTTGTACATTCAAAGAACATGAAGTACGCTCTCCACACATGTCGTTTTTGCAAAGTCGATATGCACACATAACTGCATCCTGAGCCAAATCGAGACTTGTTGACGTCTAGAAACGGACATTTGAGGAATAACTGACACAAGAACTGAGTGTGTCGTATTTTGCTGACTCGACATAAATGCATGTGTTTTAGTCAATTCCTGATTTCTCAGAGAAGTTGCACATTGAAGGAATAGCTGATGCAGTCATCAAATGGGTCATAGTTCGCCGAGTCGACATCAGTGCACTCAATACCTTGTTTCTCAATCCAGTTATTATTAGTACAACAGAGTCAAATATAGATACTACCAAATTATCATTTGTTCCGATGAATAGAGTTATCCCACAGGTTTCAGGAGAAAGAAACAACGTATTAAACACATCTAAACCATTACCTCTTACACAAATTTCTCTGTTGAGTGTAGTTAACATCTAAGGTAGTTGCAGAAATAAATAGGGAATTTAAAATTTGACGAAAATAACTGCCAGAAAGAAAGAATGAGTATCTGAAAGCATACCAATCCTCATGTCTTACCTTTACGAATTTGTATTAAATGCTATTGATAAGTGAAGTGCTCTGTATTTCATGTCATTGAATTGTCATATAGTTACCAGAGTGCGATAGCGTAGGTCACTTCTCAAGAAGTTTATCTTAAACTTGAAGTTAGAATAATAGTGGCAGTAAGCGAGGCGCTTATATTACGTACTGCTACAGAACAGTAAAGTCTACATGGGTGTGGAAATAAGATTGGGTTATTTAATTTCGGGGTCTAGTGTGCCCTGCACCAAGTAGAATGCAAACATCGAAATATTGATGACGCAAAGTACAAAAATGGTTCAAATGGCTCTGAGCACTATGGGACTAAACATCTATGGTCATCAATCCCCTAGAAATTAGAACTACTTAAACCTAACTAACCTAAGGACATCACACAACACCCAGCCATCACGAGGCAGAGAAAATCCCTGACCCCGCCGGGAATCGAACCCGGGAACCCGAGCATGGGAAGCGAGAACGCTACCGCACGACCACGAGATGCGGGCCGCAAGGTACAGCTCTCCCTGCAAGTTAGATCCGTAGTGATAATAAGCAAGCCACATGTGTGCATTACGCTTTTAGAGCAGTAATAGACATAATATGGATGTGTAACTAACAGTCGGCTGTGGTGGCCGATCGGTTCTAGGCGCTTCAGTCCGGAACAGCGTGACTGCTACGGACGTACGATCGAAACCTTCCTCAGGCATGGATGTGTGTGATGTCTTGAGGTTACTTAGATTTAAGTTGGTTCTAAGTTCTAGAGGAGTGATGACCTCCAATGTTAAGTCCCATAGTGCTCAGAGCCAATTGAACCATTTTGTAACTAACACTGTAGACCAGAATGAGATTTCACTCTGCAGCGGAGTGTGCGCTGATATGAAACTACCTGGCAGATTAAAACTGTGTGCCCGACCGAGACTCGAACTCGGGACCCTTGCCTTTCGCGGGCAAGTGATCTACCAACTGAGCTACCGAAGCACGACTCACGCCCGGTACTCACAGCTTTACTTCTGCCAGTACCTCGTCTCCTACCTTCCAAACTTTACAGAAGCTCTCCTGCGAAACTTGCAGATTTAGCACTCCTGCAAGGATCGCAGGAGAGCTTCTGTAAAGTTTGGAAGGTAGGAGACGAGATACTGGCAGAAGTAAAGCTGTGAGTACCGGGCGTGAGTCGTGCTTCGGTAGCTCAGTTAGTAGAGCACTTGCCCGCGAAAGGCAAAGGTCCCGAGTTCGAGTCTCGGTCGGGCACACAGTTTTAATCTGCCAGGAAGTTTAACACTGTAGTATTCAATTTGAGGGTACGTTTAATAGTTGTGCTTCACAATAAATGGAGTACAAAAATGAAATTATTTTCGTTGTCAACAACAGCTTAACACTAATTTACAACACTAGGACCAACGAACGAGGTACACGAATTTTGTACTGTTACACAACAGTGAAACAAACAATTTAAATGTGGAAATAACTTTGTAATTATTATTTATATTGAGATCCGTTCTGCCTTGCACCAAGAAGGGTAAGAATATTGAACTACTGTCAAAACGAAATGCATCTTAACATTCAAGATAGAACTGTTGTGCCAATATGCGAGCCACATTTGTTTTGAGCAGTTATAGAACAATAATTCATTCAATTTAAATGTATACATAAAGTATAAAAAAATTTTAATGTGGAAGATACATCAGTAACGCAAATAAGTGCGTTTTGTTCTGCATTAACAACAATCCTTACATATTTGTATGTGTAACGCAGACAATTTTAAGTACTTTGTTATTTTGGTGCAAAGATTTTTGTCCGCAGTGAGAGATCAAACTTTTATATGTGTTTTACTTTGTCCATCGTTGTCTTTGAAAGAAACAAACATTGCACCACATTGTTGAACTTCGTGCTTACGAGGCTATCATATCGTACTGGTTGCTCTCCTTAACTGTACTTGCATATTACGACAATATGCAAAAAGTGGTGAACTGGAAGATCTCTCAAAAACTCATAATTCTTTGAATGCTTTCTCGTGGTCTACACATGTTTTGTGCTGCTATAGAAACACATGTTGTAGACGCATTTTAAGATATATGCTACGCAATTACGGCACTCTTCCAATAACTGAGGTCGTCTGTCAAGTTATGGCGCACACACACTGTCAGCTTCTGATGTTAGACCACTGTTTGCATTCTCAATGTCTGTTTCTCTGCCGCGCGAGATTAGCCGAGCGGTCAGGCGCTGCAGTCATGGACTGTGCAGCTGGTCCCGGCGGAGGTTCCAGTCCTCCCTCGGGCATGGGCGTGTGTGTTTGTCCTTAGAATAATTTAGGTTAAGTAGTGTGTAAGCTTAGGGACTGATGACCTTAGCAGTCCCATAAGATTTCACACACATTTTTTTCTGTTCCTCTGGAACACTCAACTGTCACTGCTTGGCCTGTTTGTCATCTCGTTTTAGCAAACAACTCTTTGCTGCATATGTAGAACCATAATACAAACGGTTTAGCCGTAGAAATGATACCAAGTGTGGTAAAAATATCATCACCAAGTAGGGTTCCGAGAACAAGGTGACTAACTTCTAGGCACGCACTGATTCACTGTTTCATTGTAATGGCCAACGAAAATGTAGGCTGTGATTCGAAGTGCTAAATATGCAGGTACGTGTGTGGTTCTGTGTGTGTGTGTGTGTGTGTGTGTGTGTGTTTTACTGAGGAAGGTGCGTAATATTTCTCTGAAGTCAGCGAGATCTCAGACTTGTGAGAGCTGTGTGAGTACTCCTATAATGAAGCTGTGTCAGGTTCCTGCTAATGCTGACCAGACGGATGTTTTGGGGTAGATACTGAGTTGCTGCTTCGTATTAATGATCCGTAAAATACTGGGTTCTGACTGGCACACCAAATGTGTGAATTAATTTGGAAGCTCTCTGACTGATCTAATTCCAAGTAAGTTGCTTATTTTAAGAAGAAATTTAAAAAAAATGTTATTCGATGACAAGATACTGGGTTGCGATTAGTTCTATCTTGATAGAAGCACGCTCACTGGCCTACATGTCGTGAAAGAGGGAGATGACCAATGTACTTAGACGATTGAGAACTGTGTTTCGTCAGGGATTCCTAAATATGCAAGTTTTGGCGTAGAAGCCTTAAGTAGCCTGTTACCAAGAAATGTGCATGGAATAGGAGAAGGGAAGAGCACTATGACATAATCCAATGGCTGTCAGACTAACCTTCCATATAGGCCACACAAGAGTGTACTTTGGGCGCCTGTCACGTGCATTGTACCCAAAATCCCAACTATATTCCTACTGACGCTACATGATGCTGTTAGTGTACAAAGCCGCTGTCTATATGAAGGCTGCAACGCCAGATAACTGGCGAAATACACAGTAACGAATAAACGCTCCAGCGACAGGCAGTTGCTGCTGAATGTAGATAAATGTAACGTGTTTAACAGAAACCACAGCAAACAGAAACGATCGCAAGATAGGTAGGAATAATATTTCCGAGCCTGATGTGGATAGGACCTTAACAATTTATAGGGAACTAACTTCCTATACTCTGGAATAACCTGAGATCAGCAAACTCTGTTAGTCAGTACAACGGAAATCGAGCCAGAGATGCAAATTTCACTTTTTTATTTCTTGATGACCAGTTTCGGGCCGGGACTCATTTTCAACTCATCCAGATAGTCATAACGATATTTTCAAAAACAGGAAAGTCACGTCAAAGATATGTACGTATTATGAAGTGCAGATGAACAGTTGCAGCGCATACGTTTGGTGATATGACCTCCTCGAAAGAGGGAGTTGATAGTGTTACAAGCACTAATAGTCAGTAAAAGGTAGTTTGAGAAAGAAAAAATATGCACCCTTAAACTGTGAAGGGTGTGGGATTGGATCACTATACATGATACGAAAGATAAAATTCTGGTCTACGAAACAGAATCTTAATAAACTTATCCTTGGATTTGTGACTACTACCTGCATTTTAGCATTTATGCAGACCGATACCTGCCGATGAGGAAGTTCACCGTGTCAAGTTGAGCATGTCATGTGGATGATACGTACAGTGTTTAAAGGTTCGAATGTAAATGGAGATACAGGCAGCTGATGCTGCCAAGTGGACTTAAAATATGACCAGTCGATGCTATTGCTTTGTGAAGGGGAAGAACGTAGGAGGAAAAGGGAGAAGAAAGTGTTGGGAGGAGACTTATTGACGTTGTTAAAACGAATTAGTGTGTTAGTGCGTACTAAGTTTTCAAAACACGCTCTCCAGAGATTGTAGCGTTCGAGGAACCCATGTTATTGACTGGGATACGATTCAGCTGGAGCTCCGTCCTCGACTGGCACCTTAACGGCTAAAGACAGCGGGTTGTCTGCTGCCATCGGCGCTGTCAGCAGTGGGGGTGGGGTGACGGCCACGCAGGGGTGGAGACGCCTGGAGGCGCCGTTCGCTACGGGCGGGGGCGTCACGCCCGCTGATACAAATTCAGCAGCCCGTCACTGGGCGTTCCCTGACACGCCATTACAGCGGAAATCTGGCGGGTTGACAACCTCCGTCGGGTTAGCGTGGGCTGTCGCCTCCTCCTCCACGTTTTTCCCCTGCTTACGCTGCCAGCTACTGGCTTAATGGCAACCCAAGGAGATGGACATCGCCACTGGCATGGAAATTTCATTTTCCTATCGTGTTTAAAGCTGCTAGTACGGTAGATGTGATGCGCGAAAGGGAAAGCAACTAAGTTTTGGAAGTGTTGCCATTCCATGGGTGATTAACTACGTATCGAGTGTAACACTTTCTTGGTAAATGTCGGGTCAAATCTGAGTAAAATCTCGAGCGTTCGACGAAATCCTCCGCTGTCAGAAATAGCTGACTATCACGGCTGCTGTTGCGTTGAAAGTTTATACCCCATACACCGCTCGTGATTGGCTGGCGTAAGTCATCATTACATCATAAAAATGTGGTGTCATGGAAATCCTTAAATTCGTACGTCGCGAGATTTTGATCTGCATTTGTAGGGGATATTCAGGCACATCATATCATCTGATGACTACTCTTACTTATCTTATTAGCAAAAATTTCAGCATGGTGAGATTTCCATATTCAGATGACGTAATATGATGTTGTTAGTTTTGTGCGGAAGTAAACTCACCGAAACATAGTCATAAACTTAAAAGAGCTCAGTTTATGCCGTACTATTTTAAGATGTAAGAACTGTTTTGTTCCCATTTGTAATTAATATATTTGAGTAGGTAATATCCACTGCTCCCGTCTGAAGTGGCAGTTCTTTTGCATACCCGTAAAATAAAAGATGTTTACGTTTGTCCTGGAAATTGTTTTAGTGTTAGCAGTGTGGTAAGCCATAGACATTGCCATACTGGGTCGTCTCTTTCACTGTACACGTCGTTGAAAGAAGAATTTAACAAACCACTAAAAGATCTAAGTGGACTCATGGCATATGGGCTAAAGAACAATTTCTCTGAATGATTGAGACTCTTGGGGCAACCAACCACGAGAACCCTACTGTAGCTTGTGTGCAAAACATACGAGACAGGCGAAATATCCTCAGACTTTAAGTAGAACGAAATAATTCCAACTCTAAAGAAAGGGTTGGTTGACAGGTGTCAATATTACCGAACTATCAGTTTAATAAGTCATGGTTGCAAAACACTGACAAAAATTACTTGCAGGAAAATGGAAATGTGGTAGAGAGTGACCTCGCTGAAGATTAGTTTAGCTTCCGGAGAATTGTGGGAATACGCAAAGCAGTACTGATCTTACGACTTAACTTGGAAGATAAGGAATGCCAAATGTATGATTAAAGCGGTTGTACAGTTATAGAAAGCTTTTAACAATGTTGACTGGAATACGTTCTTTTAAATTCTGAATGTAGGAGAGATAAAATAAGAGAAGAGAAAGACTTAGCTTGTACAGAAACCGACATGCACTTATAAGAATCGAAGGATATGAAAAGGAAGCTTTAGTTGTGAAGGAAGTGAGGCAGCGTTGTAGTCTATGCCAGATGTTACTCAATACGTGCATTGAGCAAACCAAAAAAAACCAAAGAAAAATTTGTAGGTGTTAAATTTAAGAGAGAAGTGTCAGGACACCAGACTAATTATCAAAAAGAGATAATTCTGACCAATGAAGTATATTTTAAACGTTCAGGCAGTACTTCTCGAGAAGCGCCTTGCTCTCAATTCGGAACCGAACTAACCTGCGGAAGGGAAGTGGGTCAAGGTGGTAATAGTATGAGCGAGTAAATACTGGGAAGGCCACTGGCAGTGTATCTCTCGAACTTTGGAGGCTGAATAGGAATATCCCTTCCTGATCTCTAATGCACATGAGGAATCCCATATAGGTTCATATCAAAAGAATACACTGGAAGATGTGAAAATAAGGTAAGAGAAGCAGGTACAAAGTATTGTGTCTGAGCAGGGAAGGCCTTCAAAATGAGTATATAATGGCATCCATGAACAGCGAAAGGCAGTCGGCGCTGAGCTTGAAGAGTACGCAAGTAGGCACAGGAACTGCAGCGTTGAGAGGGAAGTAAACGTTACTAATGGGACGATAAAGACCTCGACTACGAGAAGACGGTGATACATTGCTGAAAGCATATGCAGCTGTTGGTTTTGTAGAAACTGTACTTTCTTATTGTAACAGTCTCAAATACTTATTGTGTGAATATCGTTTCTTAGCAGGAACAAGTCATGGTCTGGTGCTTGTCTCTTGGAAGATAGGACTTGGCTCCATTGATTAAATGTTCCCACTGCTTGCTAAAATTTATTGTCATATGTACTTACACACAATCTCAAGTACCCAAGGATATTCTACTCCCTCTCATCTCAGTTATAAAGGTTAATTAAGGTAATCGCAGGTCCACAGTGTCGTTAACATCCTCATTGCGCCTCGCGGGCCACACCAAATCTATGTTGGTGAACTGGACCTGTGCCAGGACGCGACAGAAAGGACGACAAAGGATGTGGAAGATGAACGGAATGGATTGTGTCTTCAAAATACGTTATATCATTAGCATCAGCTAAAGCTGAATAAGAGTAATGCAATGTAATCGAATCATATCAAGTGATGCTGAGGGAGTTACATTAGAAGATGAAGCACTTGAATCAGTAGATGTGTTTTCTTTTTAAGGCAGCAAAGTAACTGATGGCGTCAAAGCAGAGAGTGACTATAGCGAATAAATCCTTTCTGTAAAGGGGAAGGTGTTAACATCGATTATGCATGTAAGTGTTGAGAAGTGTTTTGTGAAGTTATTTGCATTGCGTGTAACCTTCTAAGGCAGTGTAAAGTGTGTGAGAAGCATTTTAGACATGAAGAGACTAGAAGCTGTTTCATTTTCGTGACGAAGAAGAATCTATAATAACAGATTTAAAAATCACTTAAATTATGAGGAGGTGCTGAATCGAAATTAGGAGAAAAGAAATTGGTGGTGCAACATGACTTAAAGAAGGTATCACCTAAGGGACACTTTCTAAGGCATCAATCAAACGTCAGTTTGTATTGCAGGAAAGCGTGTGGGGTAAAAATTGTGGAGGGGGACCAAGATTTCAATACGAAAACCAGGTTCTACATCTCCAAATCACTGTGAAGTGCATGACAGAGGGTACGTCCCAATGTAGCAGTTACTATGGTCTTTCCCTTTTCATTCACTTACAAAGTGCGAGGTGAATGACTATGCTCTTAAGTTTCTGGAACCTCTAAAGTGGCTTACCTTAGTACATCCACAGTCCTCACATACCACGAACCACACACGGCTCAATTAAATTTTTTGTCAAACGTTTCTACAGCACTCCCAGTACATATCAACACAACAACAATTTTCTACAAGCGACAGTGTCATTGACATACGACTTCACCTGTTGGTATACCAAGAAACACTTCTTTTCAGACATATTTTTAGAAGTCACTGTTCAGATTACTGCTCTGACACGTTTCTTCCTTGGAGACTTTCATTAAAACCGCTAACTCTAGCGTACTTCTGTTCGAACTCACTCTCCAATGTGATCTGCCATCGCCTTCCTCCTCGATTAAAATCATTGATCCCACATTTACTTCTACCTGGGCATAGTATGAGAATTTTTTTATAATACTATCACACATTATACCATTTTTCATAACAATAGCATTTTCACAAACATTGACTTCAGTTAGCAAAATATATTTCATTGTTGTTGTGGTCTTCAGTCCTGAGACTGGTTTGATGCAGCTCTCCATGCTACTCTTTCCTGTGCAAGCTTCTTCATCTCCCAGTCCCTACTGCAACCTACATCCTTCTGAATCTGCTTAGTGTATTGATCTCTTGGTCTCCCTCTACGACTTTTACCCTCCACGCTGCCCTCCAATGCTAAATTTGTGATCCCTTGATGCCTCAAAACATGTCCTACCAACCGATCCCTTCTTCTAGTCAAGTTGTGCCACAAACTTCTCTTCTCCCCAATCCTATTCAATACCTCCTCATTAGTTACGTGATCTACCCATCTAATCTTAAGCATACTCCTGTAGCACCACATTTCGAAAGCTTCTATTCTCTTCTTGTCCAAACTAGTTATCGTCCATGTTTCACTTCCATACATGGCTACACTCCATACAAATACTTTCAGAAAAGACTTCCTGACACTTAAATCTATACTCAATGTTAACAAATTTCTCTTCTTCAGAAACGCTTTCCTTGCCATTGCCAGTCTACATTTTATATCCTCTCTACTTCGACCATCATCAGTTATTTTACTCCCTAAATAGCAGAACTCCTTTACTACTTTAAGTGTCTCATTTCCTAATCTAATCCCCTCAGCATCACCCGATTTAATTTGACTACATTCCATTATCCTCGTTTTGCTTTTGTTGATGTTCATCTTATATCCTCCTTTCAAGACACTGTCCATTCCGTTCAACCGTTCTTCCAAGTCCTATGCTGTCTCTGACAGAATTACAATGTCATCGGCGAACCTCAAAGTTTTTACTTCTTCTCCATGAATTTTAATACCTACTCCGAATTTTTCATTTGTTTCCTTTACTGCTTGCTCAATATACAGATTGAATAACATCGGGGAGAGGCTACAACCCTGTCTCACTCCTTTCCCAACCACTGCTTCCCTTTCATGCCCCTCGACTCTTATAACTGCATATGGTTTCTGTACAAATTGTAAATAGCCTTTCGCTCCCTGTATTTTACCCCTGCCACCTTCAGAATTTGAAAGAGAGTATTCCAGTTAACGTTGTCAAAAGCTTTCTCTAAGTCTACAAATGCTAGAAACGTAGGTTTGCCTTTTCTTAATCTTTCTTCTAAGATAAGTCGTAAGGTTAGTATTGCCTCACGTGTTCCAACATTTCTATGGAATCCAAACTGATCTTCCCCGAGGTCCGCTTCTACCAGTTTTTCCATTCGTCTGTAAAGAATTCGCGTTAGTATTTTGCAGCTATGACTTATTAAACTGATAGTTCGGTAATTTTCACATCAGTCAACACCTGCTTTCTTTGGTATTGGAATTATTATATTCTTCTTGAAGTCGGTGGGTATTTCGCCTGTCTCATACATCTTGCTCACCAGATGGTAGAGTTTTGTCATGACTGGCTCTCCCAAGGCCATAAGTAGTTCTAATGGAATGTTGTCTACTCCCGGGGCCTTGTTTCGACTCAGGTCTTTCAGTGCTCTGTCAAACTCTTCACGCAGTATCTTATCTCCCATTTCATCTTCATCTTCATCTACATCCTCTTCCATTTCCATAATACTGTCCTCAAGTACATCGACCTTGTATAAACCCTCTATATACTCCTTCCACCTTTCTGCCTTCCCTTCTTTGCTTAGAACTGGGTTGCCATCTGAGCTCTTGGTATTCATACAAGTGGTTCTCTTCTCTCCAAAGGTCTCTTTAATTTTCCTGTAGGCAGTATCTATCATACCCCTAGTGAGACAAGCCTCTACATCCTTACATTTGTCCTCTAGCCATCCCTGCTTAGCCATTTTGCACTTTCTGTCGATATCATTTTTGAGACGTTTGTATTCCCTTTTGCCTGCTTCATTTACTGCATTTTTATATTTTCTCCTTTCATCAATTAAATTCAATATTTCTTCTGTTACGCAAGGATTTCTATTAGCCCTCGTCTTTTTACCTACTTGATCCTCTGCTGCCTTCACTACTTCATCCCTCAGAGCTACCCATTCTTCTTCTACTGTATTTCTTTCCCCCATTCCTGTCAATTGTTCCCTTATGCTCTCCCTGAAACTCTCTACAACCTCTGGTTCTTTCAGTTTATCCATGTCCCATCTCCTTAAATTCCCACCTTTTTGCAGTTTCTTCAGTTTCAATCTGCAGTTCATAACCAATAGATTGTTGTCAGAATCCACATCTGCCCCTGGAAATGTCTTATAGTTTAAAACCTGGTTCCTAAATCTCTGTCTTACCATTATATAATCTATCTGATACCTATTAGTATCTCCAGGATTCTTCCAGGTATACAACTTTCTCTTATGATTCTTGAACCAAGTGTTAGCTATGATTAAGTTATGCTGTGTTCAAAATTCTATAAGGCGGCTTCCTCTTTCATTTCTTCCCCCCAATCCATATTCACCTACTATGTTTCCTTCTCTCCCTTTTCCTACTGACGAATTCCAGTCACCCATGACTATTAAATTTTCGTCTCCCTTCACTACCTGAATAATTTCTTTTATCTCGTCATACATTTCATCAATTTCTTCATCATCTGCAGAGCTAGTTGGCATATAAACTTGTACTACTGTAGTAGGCATGGGCTTTGTGTCTATCTTGGCCACAATAATGCGTTCACTATGCTGTTTGTAGTAGCTAACCCGCACTCCTATTTTTTTATTCATTATTAAACCCACTCCTGCATTACCCCTATTTGATTTTGTATTTATAACCCTGTAATCACCTGACCAAAAGTCTTGTTCCTCCTGCCACCGAACTTCACTAATTCCCACTATATCTAACTTTAACCTATCCATTTCCCTTTTTAAATTTTCTAACCTACCTGCGCGATTAAGGGATCTGACATTCCACGCTCCGATCCGTAGAATGCCAGTTTTCTTTCTCCTGATAACGACGTCCTCTTGAGTAGTCCCCGCCCGGAGATCCGAATGGGGGACTATTTTACCTCCGGAATATTTTACCCAAGTGGACGCCATCATCATTTAATCATACAGTAAAGCTGCATGTCCTCGGGAAAAATTACGGCTGTAGTTTCCCCTTGCTTTCAGCCGTTCGCAGTACCAGCACAGCAAGGCCGTTTTGGTTAATGTTACAAGGCCAGATCAGTCAATCATCCAGACTGTTGCCCCTGCAACTACTGAAAAGGCTGCTGCCCCTCTTCAGGAACCACATGTTTGTCGGGCCTCTCAACAGATACCCCTGCGTTGTGGTTGCACCTACAGTACGGCCATCTGTATGGCTGAGGCACGCAAGCCTCCCCACCAACGGCAAGGTCCATGGTTCATGGGGGAAGATATATTTCATAAACAATTCATATCGATATCATTTGTGAAGTAGAGAATAATACCAAACTGTACAGTTACAAGTTAATAACATTTGCGAGACAACTGTAAATGGAAAAACGACAATTAATCTTCGTAATTTTTGCTGATTTTGCATCCAATAAAATGTATTAAAAGGAAAAACTACATTCTAGTTCTGATAATAGTATGGATAAAAGATGTTTCTCACTTTGAGATTCTCTTCAACTCATATGAAGTACCAGATGATGCCCCAATATGAAGTTCCTGTCATGATAAAAGGAAATAAGTATCGTCAATTTTGGAAATAGTTGAAGAATTTATTACTTCCCTTGAATACAATGCCGTATCATCTTCATTTGTATTTACTGTTTAACTTTGCGTATGATATATACAAAATAAGTATTTTGAGAAGTAAAACAAATTTTCATTCACTACGCTCTAAAACATTAATACGTTGTTGCGGTAATGGACTCTCGAGTCTGGTTTGTCCCGTGAGTAAGTAAGTAAGTAAGTACGCTCTAAAAATTAACGAGCGACAGGAATACATGAAAAATTCAAAAGTAGACAATTATTGACGTCATACAGGTGACCTGTCAGAAACAAATTACAGGATTTTGATGAAATGTACGTATGTAAGGCTTAGTAAACTCGGATTTGCTTCTGTAGATTGTAGTGCAAATGAAATCAAATAGAGCTTATCTTCGTCACTGTAAGGGAAAAAATGGTACCAGCACATGATAATAGATATCCCATCAGTTAGTCGAGTATCTACCATCTATTGAGCAAATAGACTGAGTGTGTGTGTGTGTGTGTGTGTATCGTACCAGAGACCTAGTAACGACAGAGAGGCTTCGTTCCCCCCATAGCCCTCAGTGGTTCACAACTCCACAACAGGCTACAGCAGTCCCCACAGCCACCCCACACTGAACCCAGGGCTATTGTGCGGTTCGGCGCCCAGTGGGCAAACCCTGCCACGTGGAGTGGCCACGCAGTTCGAGGCGCTATGTCACGGACTGCGCAGCCCCTCCTGCCGGATATTCGAGTCCTCCCTTGGGGATGGGTGTGTTTGTTGTCCTTAGCATAAGACACACAAGCCCCCCCTCCCCTCCCCCGCCGAGAACGTGTCACACCAGACGAGTGTAACCCCAAATATTTGAGTCGTAGAGTAATGATGATGTACACATATGTGGAGACAGTGTTTGCACTGCAATCGCCGACATAGCGTAACTGAGGCGGAGTAAGGGGAACCAGCCCGCATTCCCCGTGGCAGATGGAAAACCACCTTAAAAGCTATCGACAGGCTGGCCGGCACACACGACCTCGACACTAACCCACTGGGCGGATTCGTGCCGAGGACCGACACGCCTTTGAGCTCAGGAAGCAGCGTGTTACACCGAGCGGCTAGCCAGGCAGGCTAAAATAGACCATTACTACAGATGTACTGCATCTTACAGTGTTAACGCATTTTATAAATTAATGGCGGCTTGTGACACTAACCTATTAATATCAGTGGTCGTAAGGGTTGCAAATCCCGATACAAACATATACGAAATGTGGCGTAGCCCTATGCCTGTTTTCCTGCCCATCAGAAATGTTCCGAAACCACCCTGAGGGCCGCAAGCACCATAAACATAGTTTGGATATCTGTGTACTCCAGCATTGTTGTACAGGACAATCGGGCCCACAGATGGCTTGTAATAGGTTCCTCTATGCCTTCTCCGTTTGGATTGCAGCTAAAGTGCTTCGGTTATGAGATTCTGGACTTTGCCACACGGCTTCAAAAGGCTTCTGGATATATGAATATATCTGTCAGCGCCATGTTCGAGGACCTGTTGCTCTAAATAGAGAAACTTTCTTGGCAACCGATCAGATGTCCGGATACCCTTGCCCAAGACATTTATATGACCTCCTATCGACTTACCCGCTGTGGGATCTGGTGACATATAAAGAGCCCATCGTTTCTCCAGTGCTAAGGTCACTGTACTTGTTGCACAGAATTCAGGTTAATAACGAAATTCCTGGCAACATATTTCTGTTCACTGGATTCAGTAGTTAAGTGTTACAATATAAATCAAAATGTCGAAAGTAGAATTGCTTGTTGGTTTTCGAATTCTTATCATTTTCCTCTACCCTTATGCAATCCGACGATTTTACATTTGCACTGTGATTAGATGCCCTTGTCACAATGTAATAATTAAATAGATAGGTCAGTCTCAAAATCTAAAACAGGTAAAAGTATACCAACTCAGATAGAATTATGAACTGTAAAAATTGTTTGTTCACACCAACACCTGAACCGAGTCGTCAAAGAAAAAACAAACATTACGCTTGTGTAAATATTTTTCGTCTATAAATTAGTTAATTCCGAATTATTCATTAATACATTATTACCAGTTTTAAATTCATTTTGCGTTTTGTATGAGTTTAAGGTAGTCACTTAGAATTACATTCTGACAACAGACTTACAGCTATATAGAACGTGTAGCACGAGACACAGATAACAAAATCCGTACATCATCAATAGTTCGAAATAAAGGAATGTCTGGTTCTCAAATTCTTTATTAAGCGTTACGAGCTAGAAAATTTCATCATCTCACTGAAACTGCGGAATAAAGTGTACAAGAAAATTAACGATAGCAAATGTGTACATAATTTAAATGTGCATCCTAGTATTTCATATATAGAAATTTCAGTTAGTTTCGTACATACATTTAAATCAAATTCTGGTTAAACGCTCGCGAAAGTGCGCACATGTATTGAATATAATATAGATCCCATCTCGTACAGGCATCTTTGATAGGGTCGTTGTCTGTTTGAAGAGAACCAGAACCAGACTGCCTGTGACAATTAAGCTATCAAAGAAGTAAATGAAGGCTGATAGTAGGCACAAGCATTAATCATAGAAATGATGTCTAAGAGTAACTTTACAAACAATTATATATTGTGATAAACAACATGTCAGAACAGTGTGAACAACTTGACAAAGAAACATTTACGCTTCTTTTATAGAGGAGAAATTTATATATTGACAACATGAAACTGCGTCTACAAGTAGCGTCTTGAACAACGATACAGAGATATTCGTTAGTCAGTAATCAAAATATGTGACATACTTTCAATATAAAAGTGGTACGGTACAGTATAAAAATAAAACTGATATAGATCATAAATAAAATATGTGTAGTGAAAGAGTAAGTTCACAACCATCACTAAATAAATCTTACAGAAGTACCACCAAATGTAGTCATATTATAATTCATGAAAATATAACAAATGACATACAGTAGACTCATTCTGGTGGGACTTAATTAGTGGCAACAAGTTGGAATGAAATGGAACTATTATTAGGATAAAACGAAGTTTTGTAACTTTTTAAGAAACTTAATGGTATACTATTAGATCTATAACAGAGCAGCTGATATCTGTTTACAGCCATCACAAAATGGAATGGTATAAGAGTATCGCCAAATGTAATCATATTATAATAGTAGAACACTTACTGGATGAGATACCTATTACATAAACCAAGATATGTTTGATGCATAGTGCATCAGTACTATGCATGTCACCAACATTAGTTTTACATGCTATTCATCTGACTTAGTGCATCGGTACTTTGCATTTCGCCAACAGTAGTACTTCCTGCCATTCACTGTACTCTAGAGTTTTGTCGTGACACCCGCATTGTTCGTCGCCATGTGTTCCACATTTTAGACACAGTACATTTGTTACATTACATTTACATTACATAGTGGTTTACTTTAGGACAGTTGAGCGTTTGGGTTTCGTTTCAATTTGAAACAGCTTGCTCAGAAAGAGTTCTGCATTTCTGTACTGTTGTACACGTTCACATTACATTCCGTATAAATACAGTCCAAAAGTAATGCATTAATTCCGAAATAGTGTGACCACTATTTCAGCATTACAATTCCCTAGGTATCAGTTTTTGTCAACAAAAAAATGATCCTAGCTCTACATCCAAAACCGAAATATCCTACAGCGTTTCTTGAGTATCCTTGTGCATCTATTTCAAGCAAGATGTTATACACTCTGATTTTATACCCTTACGCTTTTCAATACAAAATAAAGAAAAATAGGAGAAAAAGGGGAAGAGAAAAAAAATTGTGATAGAAGCCTCTACTTTATTTTTCAAATTGTTACTACTCATCTAGGCTTACCTAAATTGATATACTGTACGTTATCCCCATTATTTGTTCAACTATTGTAATATGACTACATTCATTTATATTCGTGTAACATTTCATATTGTGTTGACTGTCGTGATATATGACCTAATACTGTACAATTAAGTTTCTTAAAAAATTAGAGAAATCGATTTTATTGTAATAATAGTCGATTTTTATGTCAAGTTGTTACCACTAAACTAGGCTCACCTAAATGATCCTGTTGTACCTCATTTAATCTAAGTCCTTCTATTCTAATATGACTACATTTAGTGATAATTATGTGACATTTGATTTAGTGATGGTTGTGAACTTATTCCTTCACAACCTGAATTTTATCTCTGATGTATATCGGTTTCGTTTTATATTAAACCACGACAGTTATTTGTTGGAAATATGACATTTGTTTTGATTATCGACAAACGACATTCCGCCTATCGCTGTTCAAAGTGCTACCTAATGATGCATTTTTCCTTTTGTCGGTATATTACTTTCTGCTCGATAAAAGCAGCAAAAATGTTTCTCTCTCAAGTTGTTCAAAATGTTCTGCTATGTAATTAATCACAATGCATGGTTGTTCGCAAAGTTCCTCTTTAACGTCATTTTGTGGTTAATGCTAGTGTTACCTACCGGCCTCTTTTACTTCCTTGAGTTTCGCAGCGATTCTCTTCGAATAAACAAAGACACTGTCTATTATGTCTATATGAGAAGAGAAAAACAAGACTTCTGGTCGGGTAAATATTGGGTTATAAATACAAAATCAAATAGGGGTAATGCAGGAATAGGATTAATAATGTATAAAAAATTGGAGTGCGTGTAAGCTGCTACAAACAGCATAGTGAACATATTATTGTGGCAAAAAAGATACGAAGCCCACACCTACCACAGTAGTAAAAGTTTATATTCCAAGTATGACGAAGAGATTGATGGAATGTATGATGAGATAAAATAAATTATTCGGATACTGAAGGGAGAAGAAAATTTAATAGTCAAGGGTGGCTGGAATTCGATAGTCGGAAAAGGAAGAGAAGGAAACGTAGTAGGTGAATATGGAATGGGGGTAAGGAATCAAAGATGATGTCGCCTGGTAGAATCTTGCACAGAGCATAACTTAATCACAGATAACACTTGGTTCAAGAGTCATAAAGAAGGATGTATACATGGAAGAAGCCTGGAGATACTGAAACATTTCAGATAGATTACATAATGGAAAGGCAGAGATTTAGGAACCAGATTTCAAATTGTAAGACATTTTCAGGGGAAGATGTGGACTCTGACCACAATGTATTGGTTTGGAACTGTAGATTAAAACTAAGCAAACTGCAAAACGGTGGAAATTCAATAAGATGGGACCTGGATAAACTGACAGAAGCAGAGGTTGTAGATCGTTTCAGGGAAAGCATTAGGGAACGATTGACAAGAAGGAGGGAAAGAAATACAGTGGAAGAAGAATGGGTAGCTCTGAGAGGGGAAATAGCGAAGGCAGTAGAGGATCAAGGTGGTAAAAAAACGAGAGGTAGTAGAAATCATTGCGTAACAGGACGGATGTTATATTTAATTGATGGATGGAGAAAATGCAAAAATGCGATAAAGGAAGCAGGCAAAAAGGAACACAAACGTCTCAAAAATGAGATCAACAGGAAGTGCAAAATTGCTAAGCAGGATGGCTAGAGGACAAATGTACGGATGCAGAGGCACACTAGGGGTAAGATAGATACAGCCTTTTTTTTTGTCATCAGTCTACTGACTGGTTTGATACGGCCTGCCTCGAATTCCTTTCCTGTGCTAACCTCTTGCACTTGCAACCTACGTCCTCAATTATTTGCTTGACGTATTCCAATCTCTGTCTTCCTCTACAGTTTTTGCCCTCTATGCTCCCTCTAGTACCATGGAAGTCATTCCCTCATGTCTTAGCAGATGTCCTATCATCCTGTCCCTTCTCCTTATCAGTGTTTCCCACATATTCCTTTCCTCTCCGATTCTGCGCAGAACCTCCTCATTCCTTACCTTATCAGTCCACCTAATTTTCAACATTCCTCTATAGCACCACATCCCAAATGCTTCCATTCTCTTCTCTTGCGGTTTTCCCACAGTCCATGTTTCACTACCATGCTGTACTCCAGACGTACATCCTCAGAAATTTCTTCCTCAAATTAAGGCCGGTATTTGATATTAGTAGACTTCTCTTGGCCAGAAATGCCTTTTTTTGCCATAGCAGAGTCTGCTTTTGATGTCCTCCTTGCTCCGTCCGTCATTGATTATTTTACTGCCTAGGTATCAGAATTCCTTAACTTCATTGACTTCGTGACCATCAATCCTGATGTTAAGTTTCTCGCTGTTCTCATTTCTACTACGTCTCATTACCTTCGTCTTTTTCCGATTTACTCTCAAACCATACTGTGTACTCATTAGACTGTTCATTCCGTTCAGCAGATCATTTAATTCTTCTTTACTTTCACTCAGGATAGCAATGTCATCAGCGAATCGTATCATTGATAGCCTTTCACCTTGTATTTTAATTCCACTCCTGAACCTTTCTTTTATTTCCATCATTGCTTCCTCGATGTAGAGATTGAAGAGTAGGGGCGAAAGGCTACAGCCTGATCATACACCCTTCTTAATACGAGCACCTCATTCTTGATCGTCCACTCTAATTATTCCCTCTTGGTTGTTGTACATATTGTATATGACCCGTATCTCCCTATAGCTTACCCCTACTTTTTTCAGAAACTCGAACAGCTTGCACCATTTTATATTGTCGAACGCTTTTTCCCGGTCGACAAATTCTATGAAAGTGTCTTGATTTTTCTTTACCCTTGCTTCCATTATTAGCCGTAACGTCAGAATTGCCTCTCTTGTCCCTTTACTTTTCCTAAAGCCAAACTGATCGTCACCTAGCGCATTCTCAGTTTTCTTTTCCAATCTTCTGTATACTATTCTTGTAAGCAGCTTCGACGCATGAGCTGTTAAGCTGATTGTGCGATAATTCTCGCACTTGTCAGCTCTTGCCGTCTTCGGAATTGTGTGGATGATGCTTTTCCAAAAGTCAGATGGTATGTCGCCAGACTCATATATTCTACACACCAACGTGAATAGTCGTTTTGTTGCCACTTCCCTCAATGATTTTAGAAATTCTGATGGAATGTTATCTATCCTTTCTGCCTTATTTGACAGTAAGTCCTTCAAAGCTCTTTTAAATTCCGATTCTAATACTGGATCCCCTATCTCTTCTAAATCGACTCCGGTTTCATCTTGTATCACATCAGACAAATCTTCACCCTCATAGAGGCTTTCAATGTATTCTTTCCACCTATCTGCTCTCTCCTCTGCATTTAACAGTGGAATTCCCGTTGCACTCTTAATGTTACCACCGTTGCTTTTAATGTCACCAAAGGTTGTTTTGACTTTCCAGTATGCTGAGTCTGTCCTTCCGACAATCATATCTTTTTCGATGTCTTCACTTTTTTCCTGCAGCCATTTCGTCTTAGCTTCCATGCACTTCCTATTTATTTCATTCCTCAGCGACTTGTATTTCTGTATTCCTGATTTTCCCGGAACATGTTTGTACTTCCTCCTTTGAAAAAATAATTAATTAGACACCCTAGCTGCAAGCAGGCGTTGATACACTTCATTGGGGACATGTTGAAAATGTATGCCCCGACCGGGACTCGAACCCGGGATCTCCTGCTTACATGGCAGACGTTCTATCCATCTTTTTTTTTATTTTTTTTTTAAAGAGTGTTCTGTTATGAGTAGGTGGAGACAAGGCGGGCAGGGGTCGAAACCCGAGGCCTGGCCGCGATGTCTTCCCCCCTCCCGTCCCTGAAGCACTCCCGCAAAGTAGCTTTTTGATTTATTTTTGTTTTATTTTTATTTATAATTTTTTTTAGTCACCAGGAAAAGGGTAAATGAAAAAAAGATCTTTATTGGTACAAACTTAAATACAACAGAAATGCCATCCTTCCGGCGAAAATAACACAAGACAATATACTCGTACAAGGCGAGGAATTTTTTTTTTATGAACAAGGTGTAGGGAAAAAAAGAATAATAATTCTGATGTAATCTAAGAGGGTTGAAGCAATATACAGTGGAATGAGGGAAAGACCAGTGTTGTCTGGGGTAGTGCATTGAAGAAAGGAGGCGCGTGTGCATGCGCCTACTCCACTGTGGGTGACAAATGTAGAAAGGAGCGCGGGGAGTCTCACATGTCAGCAGGGGGGGCGGGAGTGCTGTCGGCGTGTGGCACCATCCAACTGAGCGGGGGTGAAGTAAAGATCGCATGTAGGTAGTTGGCGAAGAAGGCGCGGTAGCACGGTCGCTGTTCAACTTCACTGTGGGCGGTTTGTAAGTACTGCCAGAAATCAAGGCGTGATTTGTCGCCACCATTATACATGTAGGTGATCGTCCACCCCTTGACCCATACAATCGCATGATTTTTGGAGGCGGGGAAATAAGAATTCTCAGGATGGATAAAAGTCCGTGGGTCAATCGAGTCCGGCGGAACGCGGAGGTAACAGGCAACAAACTGTCGGGCAAGTTTCCAGACGTCACTGGTGGCAGCACAGGTCAGTTGGTGGACATCGTCATCCACGAGGTGGCAAATGGAACAAAGTGGAGAGTCCTGTAGTCCGATGGCGTGAAGGCGATGGTTTGTGGCGAATTTTTCATTTGCGACTTGGTACCATGTTGTCCGGACGTTGGAGGGAAGAAAAGGCTGGTGGATGTGACGCCAAACCGTTGGCCACCGCGTGGACGGATGTCTCAGTTCGATATTGTTGCTGGATAGGGAACGAAGGAGTGGGGTGTAAAAATCTTTAGGTCGAGGAGAACGCGTGGTCGGTAAGTGCGTGTGAGCATAACTGAAGTCGACGATGAAGTCAGAAATGTGGGTCAAATGGTGCTTGATGTGTCCGACTGGTACTGGTGGTGTTATGGTCGCGGGCACAAGAACTTCCAGCAAGCTGCGCGTAAGGGAGGTGCCCCCATGCCACTGCTTGTGCATGGTGGACATATACAAGGACGCCGCTCGGAGTCGCACATTGACAAGGCCGAGTCCTCCTGCTCGCGGGGGAAGGGTGAGCGTGTCGCAGCGGACCTTAAAGATCGTACCGGCCGTAAGGAAGTATCCGAGGGCAGCCTGGAGGCTGCGTCCAATAGTTGATGGCAGCGGGAGGACCTGTGCGATGTGGACCATTCTGGCCGCCACATGTTGATTGAGGTATTGGACACGTTGTAAAGAATCGAGTCGTCGGAGAAGATTTTGTCGCACCGTCGTGCGGATAGTTTGGAGTGCACGCCGATAATTGATGGCAGCGGAGCGGCGCACGGTGGAGGTGAAAATGATACCAAGATATCGTAGTTGTTGTACACACGGGAGAGGTGCTAAGTCGTCGTGTGAGAGGCCGCGTCCAATGGGCATCGCCGCGGATTTAGCCACATTCATGTTACTGCCCGCTGCAGTGCCGTACGTTGATATCAAATCAAGTACCGTGTGCGTTTCACTCCGTGAGCGGATCAAGAGGAGGAGGTCGTCCGCATACGCACGACATCGAAAACTGTGCTGTCGCAAAGTGAGACCAGAAAGGTGGTTCGTCAGACTCCCGATGAGTGGCTCCAGGCTTATGGCATACAGTAGGGTCGAAAGTGGGCAGCCTTGCCGTACGGAACGCCGGATCGCCACTGGTCCCGCGACACGGCCGTTAACCTGAATCAGAGATTCGGCGGTGCCGTACAGGCGCCGGATCACGTCGATAAAGGTTGGTGGAAAACCCATGCGGTTCATCACTGAGAACAGAAAAGGATGCCGCAATTTGTCGAATGCGCTGTCAAAATCAATGGCAACCACTGCTGCGCGGAGTCTGCACGCCGCTGCCAGTGCAATTAAATCGCGACATTCTCCTGTGGCCGTTTGTATATTAACTGAGCCGCCCGGAGTTGTCTGTTCCGGGGATAGAATGCTAGGCAGGATCTTGCGGCATCGCGTTGCCAGTAGGCGTGTAAAAATTTTACAGTCTGCGTTAAGCAGAGTCAGGGGACGGTAATGTGCTGTCGTCACACCTGGTGTCGGTTTGTGGATGGGTATAATAATTCCCGTGACGAAGGACGGCGGTACGGCGTTCCCCATCGTCAGCAGTTCATTAAACATCGTTGTCCACCGTGACGCCATTAGTGTGAAGAAAGCGCGATAAAATTCTATCGGCAATCCGTCGACACCAGGTGACTTATTCAGAGCACCTTTTTTGATTGCATCGTGGATTTCGTCACGCATAATGGGCGCCATCAGCTCGTCCGCTTCGTCGCTGGTGAGGGTGCGAGTTACGTGTGGTAACACAGACTCCTCAGGGTGGTTGTTGGTAGTCTCCTCCTGGTACATTGTGCGGTAGTGGTCGACAAAGGCACTGACGATTTCGGCCTGGCAAGTGACGTGCTGGCCGCGACAGGTGGTTATCTCGGTGATGAGTTGTCGTCGTCGATGTTTCCTATCGGAGGTGATATGATGCATGGTCGGATGTTCTTGTTCCGCCGAATCTTGACGCAGGGTTCGCACCATAGCCCCCTGCAGTCTACGGCGTGTCAAAGTTACAATTTGCGCCTTAATCCTGCTGCGTTCCCTCTGGGTGTCGGGGGTGGGCGGTTGGGCGTCCAGGTAGCGGAGAACGGCATAGAAATAGTCGGTAGTGTGCCGGCGCCACATAGCAACTTCCTTTCCATACTGAATCAAAGTACGTCGAATGGCAGGTTTGGCACATTCTAGCCACCAGGTCAAGGTCGTGCCGTATTTAGGTAAGCGACGTTCACAGGTGGCCCATGTCTCGGTAACACGTTGAAGACATTCGGGATCATGAAGATGGGAGGTGTTTAGCTTCCACGGTGCACGACTACGCCAGACCACTTGCTTGGGGAAGAGAATGTTGCAGATGTAGGCACAGTGGTCCGAAAAGGCCAGGGGCCAAAGTTCTGTACCTTGGACTGCAGGCGTGAGCTCCCGAGAGACGTAAATTCTATCAAGGCGGCTCGCGGAGTGACTCGTCTGGTAAGTATGTCCAGGCGCGTCGCCGTGCCGAACTTCCCAAATGTCGCGGAGCAACAGATCTCGGACGACAAGACGCAGTTCTTGACAGGTGTTGTAGTGGGGCACTTGATCTTTAGGGTGCAAGACACAATTAAAATCACCCCCAAGCAAGTAATTGTCGCAGCGTCCAAGAAACAAAGGAGCGATGTCTTCTGAATAGAAGAGTGCCCTGTCGCGTCTGCGGGTGGAGCCTGACGGAGCGTAAATGTTGACGATACGGGTCCCCATGACGGTGACGGCCATGCCTCTGGCAGATGGAAGGTATGTGATATCGGCCACTGGAATGCCTTCTCTGGCGTAGATGGCTACGCCGCGTCCCAGGTGGTCACCAGGAGAAGGATAAGTGTTATATTCCGCGACGTCTGGAAGAGTGGCCAGGTGTACTTCCTGTAGTAGTGCGATATCGACGTCCGACGCCCATATCATCTCTCGCAGCAGTTGAAGTTTCACGGGTGAGCTAATGGTGTTAGTGTTGATCGTCGCTATTCGGTAGGTTTGGAGCCGTACCCCGCCGTGGAGGGGAACTCTACCGGCGGAGGATAAAGAGGGACGAGGCAACGGTGAGTCGTGCCGTACGCCACCCGACGGCGTTATCAGCGACGTAACGATGCTTCCGTCTGGGGTAACTCTGTCCCCAGCGTGTGGTCCGGATCCTCATCGACGTCCTCACTCCACACCAGTGAAGGCGTTGTCGTTGTGATGGTCGTACGTTCCACTTCGGTCGTAGGGGCAGAGGACGTCTCGGCGGCAGTCGCATCTGCGGAGTCCATTGGTTCAGGAGCACCTGAGCGAGCCAGTAGAGTAGGCATCGACGTATCCACAGTCGGCGTCATGTTGTCGTCATTCGTATCGTCGTGTAGGTTCTCCGAGGCCTCGTCGGGTCGGACGGCCTCTGGAGCTTCGGGGGGTGGTGATCCGTCTCGTTCCGAGACCGTACGGCGCCTCCTCTTGCGCCTCTTAGGTGAACGTTGTTTGCGGGTTCGCCCCTCCGTGTCGGAAGACGGGAGGGAGTCGCACCGCTCTGAGAGGAAGGCCGCCGCGGGAACGTCAAATGAAGGGGCGTCCATATGTTCAGGCGGGTGGGTGTCGGAAGTCGTCGCTGTTGGTAGTGGCGTCGGAGTAGCGGCAGGCTTTGAGCGCGACGCGTCGGCCCCAGCGGTATCCGTAGCAGCTGGAAGGGTCACCGGTGCATGGTCCGATGGGCGGCGGCCGGTGGGAGGAGAAGAGAGCGCCGATGCGTAGGTGATCGGTAAAACCGTCGTCGGAGCCGGAGTTGCCACGGTAGCGGCTGGCAATTGGGTGATTCGTCGCTGAAGACACTCAGATCTGAGGTGGCCTTCTTTGCCGCACCCGGAACAGGTCTTGGGTTTGCCGTCGTATATGACAACCGCGCGGCACCCGCTAATTTGCAGGTAAGATGGCACGTGGCGATGGAGGTCGATGGTGATCTGCCGTACACCGTTAAGAACGGGGTACGTTTGGAATTGCGCCCAGCGTTCGGCAGTGTGGCCATGTACAGTGCCATAGGGGCGGAAAGCCGCGATAACGTCTTCCGCTGGAAGCTCGAACGGGAGTTCGAAAACTCATATGGTGCGCATTCCTAAGCCGGCATGGTCGACAGTGACCGCTCCGACATTGCCGTCGGCGTGGCAAAAGCGTAATCCATGGTTGGTGTCACGAAGTATTCTTTCACATACCGCGTCATTGACGACTTTGACGTACACAGTACTGCTTAATATGGACAAATGGATGCCCAAGATGTCAGAAGCTGGGATCTTAGCAACGTCGCGTAGGAAGCGTTCCACTTCCAAGGCCTTTGGTCGTGCGTAGTCGTTGCAGAAGTTGAAACGTAAAGTTGGTAATCGAAAACGGTTGGCCATCATTCTAATGCACGTAAGCGACACGTAAGTGACGGCCGCTGAAATGTAAACAACAGCGAGCGCGCGCGCTCCGCAGGCGGAAATAACAACACGTCCGCACTGCACGGCGGCGAAAGCCGGACTGTTCCATCTGAGCCACCGCGGGCACAGAGGATAGTGCGTCTGCAGGGACTTATCCCTTGCACGCTCCCCGTGAGATCCACATTCCCAACATGTCCACAACACTACATTCGTAGAGCGCCTAATAGATGTTTGCCCATCATACTCATTACTGGTGGCAGATTAATCTACCAAGTCCCGTACGAGTTCGGGCATAGCGTGTGCGTTCCCACAAGAAGGTCAAAGGCCGGGAACCCATATTTTTAACTATATATGACGGTAGTATTTGTTCCCGAAAGAACAGTTACCATCGATGACCATGCAGCTTTGCTCGAAATGAGATGATAATTAAATAGACACCCTAGCTGCAAGCAGGCGTTGATACACTTCCTTGGGGACATGTTGAAAATGTGTGCCCCGACCGGGACTCGAACCCGGGATCTCCTGCTTGCATGGCAGACGCTCTATCCATCTGAGCCACCGCGGGCACAGAGGATAGTGCGTCTGCAGGGACTTATCCCTTGCACGCTCCCCGTGAGATCCACATTCCCAACATGTCAACAACACTACATTCGTAGTGCGCCTCCATTCATCAATCAACTTAAGTATTTCTTCTGTTACCCATGGTTTCTTCGCAGCTACCTTCTTTGTACCTATGTTTTCCTTCCCAACTTCTGTGATGGTTCTTTTTAGAGATGTCCATTCCTCTTCAACTGTACTGCCCACTGCGCTATTCCTTATTGCTGTATCTATAGCGTTAGAGAAGTTCAAACGTATCTCGTCGTTCCTTAGTACTTCCCACTTCTTTGCGTATTGATTCTTCCTGACTAATGTCTTCAGCCTACACTTCATCACTACTATATTGTGATCTGAGTCTATATCTGCTCCTGGGTACGCCTTACAATCCCATATCTGATTTCGGAATCTCTGTCTGATCATGATGTAATCTAATTGAAATCTTCCCGTATCTCCCGGCCTTTTCCAAGTATACCTCCTCCTCTTGTGATTCTTGAATAGGGTATTTGCTATTACTAGGTGAAACTTGTTACAGAACTCAATTAGTCTTTCTCCTCTTTCATTCCTTGTCCCAAGCCCATATTCTCCTGTAACCTTTTCTTCTACTCCTTCCCCTACAACTGCATTCCTGTCGCCCATGACTATTAAATTTTTGTCCCCCTTTACATACTGCATTACCCGTTCAATATCCTCATACACTTTCTCTATCTGTTCGTCTTCAGCTTGCGACGTCGGCATGTATACCTGAACTATCGTTGTCGGTGTTGGTCTGCTGTCGATTCTGATTAGAACAACCCGGTCACTGAACTGTTCACAGTAACACACCCTCTGCCCTACCTTCCTATTCATAACGAATCCTACACCTGTTATACAATTTTCTGCTGCTGTTGATATTACCCGATACTCATCTGGCCAGATATCCTTGTCTTCCTTCCACTTCACTTCGCTGACCCCTACTATATCTAGATTGAGCCTTTTTCATTTCCCTTTTCAGATTTTCTAGTTTCCCTACCACGTTCAAGCTTTTGATATTCCACGCCCCGGCTCGTAGAACGTTATCCTTTCGTTGATTATTCAATCTTTTTCTCATGGTAACCTCCCCCTTGGCAGTCCCCTCCCGGAGATCCGAATGGGGGACTATTCCGGAATCTTTTGCCAATGGAGAGATCATCATGATACTTCTTCAATTACAGGCCACATGTCATGTGGATACACGTTACATGTCTTTAATGCAGTGGTTTCCATTGCCTTCTGCATCCTCATGTCGTTGATTATTGCTGATTCTTCCGTTTTTAGGGGCAATTTCCCAATCCTAGGACAAGAGAGTGCCCTGAGTCTCTATCCGCTCCTCCGCCCTCTTTGACAAGGCCGTTGGCAGAATGAGGCTTACTTCTTATGCCGGAAGTCTTCGGCCGCCAATGCTGATTATTTATCAAAATTTAGGTAGTGGCGAGGATCGAACCCGGGACCGAAGAAGTTTTTGATTATGAATCAAAGACGCTACACCTAGACCACGGAAAATTCAAGACACCTTTGGAAAAAAGAGAACCACCTGCATGAATATCAAGAGCTCAGATGGAAACCTAGTTTTAAGCAAAGAAGGGAAAGCATAAAGGTGGAAGGAGTATATAGTGGGTCCATACAAGGGCGATGTACTCGAGGCCATATTATGGAACTGGAAGAGGATGTAGATGAAGATAAAATGGGAGATATGATACTACGTGAAGAGTTTGACAAAGTACTGAAAGACCTAAGTCGGAACAACATTCCATTAGAATTACTGATGGGAGAGCCTGCCCTGACAAAACTCTACCATCTGATACTCTACCATCTGATACTGGCGAAACACCTTCAGACATCAAGAGGAATATAATAATTCTATTCAAAAAGAAAGCAGAAGAAAAATCAGTAAGTTCACCTATTTTACATATTTCCGTTCAATAACATCGAACAATGTTGTGGAGGGACTCAACATTGAGAAATAAAGCATTAATTTTAAAATAGTTATTGTAAGAATTACATGTGCTTCCCACCCACGATTAACATGTAGGCATCTGTTTAATTCTTTTGGCATTTTGATTAATCCCTCACAATATATTTATTTCCACATTAAGTTTGTTGTAAATAATCCACTAAATTTCACAATGAATGATGACGAAGCTAATTACAATACTAGACGGAAACTGAATTAGTAACTCCAAATTGCTGTTGTATTTAGCACCAAAAGAGGCATATTTGTGCATATCACCAAATTTTATACGATCTGACATATTATGATATAATATCTCTTACGGGCAGAAAAGTAAAATTTGAAAAGAAACTACAAAAATTTCCTTTTGACAGCTTCTCCAGTTCAGTAAAAGAATTCCTTTTTTTTAATGTATTAACTTTAATGTTTAGGAATTATTAATGCACAACTGCATTTAAAAAAATTATAAATAGATAACATACAGACATTTTTCAAAATAGATGTGAAATGCGAGTGTAAACTAAGTTGTTCCACATCCTTACGATTAATCAAACAACAAAGTACAATGCTGTAACATGCTAAATGTGTAAACATTTGTGAAAGTAGGCTTTGTCAGTGTGTACTGCTGATGAAATATTCTCAGGCTGTATATACATACATTTACAGAATTCTAGTTAGAGACAATCATTAGTTTTACTCCTGGTATACAATACTTCTTTTACAATTAACTTATTAACTAATGTAATGCCACACTGTTCACTCATATCTCACTATCAGTCACTGTACACACTACACACACATTGTTTCATAACACTTCACTCGCTACACATACAAACACACGCACACTGGGGATCTATGTGCAGTTTTCTGTACCAAAACTTCTCATATCCTATCCTAAAAAACCGAGTCAGCATTCCTCTATAATGAGTGAGATGTTGAGCTCAGAAAGACGAAGAGGTTTTAATACTGTGCTACACATAGCTTGGTGGTAAGTTTTTCAGGAAAAGGAAAAAAGGTAAGATAAAACATAGTGTGAAGGTGTAATGTGGAATGTTGGATATTTTATTACCACTGTTGTCATTTATTTGTATAATACTTTTTTTACCATACCCCTACTCTCTTTTATGTAAGTAATCTTCAGTGTATAAAATGTAATGTATAACAGGTAATTTTTTGCTGCCTTTCTAACAAAGTGTATTTTTGCAATTTTTTTAATCTCGTTTGGCACCTTAAAGTACAGTTTTATTCGCTGATGGAAAATGCTGTTTTGAGTTTTATGTTTATTTTTTCTTCGTATGTGTAAGTTGAGTCTAGCTCTTGTTGCATGGTCATGGACAGAGCTGTTTGTGCAGTAATTAGCAATATTTTTTTGATGTGTACAACTAACTGGTAAATGTATTCACAGTCAGCAGTTAAAATCCCAAGTGTTTTCAACAGATCTTTACAATGAGCACGTTTATTGTTATTATGGCTGTTTCCTGTAGTTGTTCAGTATACATTTGAATAGTATGTAACTAAAAGACACTGCATGTTACACTGATGATAGGAGTCTAAGGGAAAAACATGCTGATGTCACTGTTTGCAAGTACCTTTGTGTGTTCACACCACTTCAACTGAGAATCAATATTCGTTCCTAGAAATTATGCATTTGTCACACAGTCTACAGAGATGCCATCTAAATTTATTTAACATTGTCATTTTCCTTCTTCAAACTCAAATTCATGGTGTTAGTTTTCTTTATGTTCAATGTCACTTTATTGCTTATTGACCAATCACAAACTTCCTTGAGAGTTTCATTTGCTTTCTCTGCAAGGAGTTCACTTCTTTTCTCAGTGACTATAATATCGCTGTCATCAGCGAAGATAATTTTTTTCCAACACACACATTGGTACTTCATCTAAGCCTACTGAGTTTTACTTTTTTAGTTTCGGATCAGTTTTGTTGATTTCATTCTCTGTGGTTGAAAGTAACATCATTGTATTTAGTGCAACATTATTTACAGGTGTTATATTTGTTGGGAAATTTTTGGTCTAACTTCTCTGCAACACATGAAAAATGCTTGTTTAGATAGTTTGCTATGAGTTGTGGATCATTTATTACCTTATTCCCCTCCCTTAGCAGTATGTTATTCTGTGTTTTTCTGCCTCTCTCCGTTCATTTATTATATCATCCCAGACTGTTTTGCTTGTATTCTCTGCATTATATTTTTTTGTCATTAAATGACTATTTTTTGCAGAAATCAGCACCATCTTATACATCTTTTTTTATCTATGGTAGAATTTTAAGAACTCTGGATGATTGCAGTTCAATTTCATGGAACAGAGGTGTTTAAGTGTTCAGGAGGACTTCTTAATACGTGCTGTTATCCACCCATTTTTGTGAGATGTTTATACAGACATACATATTTTTGGAAGTATTTGATTAATGTGGTGAATTTAGAGAATTTCATATTCACTTTGATTTCCCTATACACTTCATCCCAGGTTTGCTTTTCTAATTCTTTTGAAACATCTTTTATTTTGATTTCTGATAGACGCCGTTTGTAGGCTTGTAGTTTAGGGAATGATTCGATGCCTGATTTTACTGTTGTTATTTGACAGAGAAGGTCTGATAGTCCGAGATCTGTTACAGCTACATCACAATTTTACCTGTCGATATTTGGAGCCACATGGTCATTTACTGATGCAGTCTTTGTAGTAACCCTTGTTGCAGTACTGACGAATAAGGAAATGCTAAAACTTTGAAGGATATTTATGAGGGTGCTGCTGGATTCATTTACGATATTAGTAATGATGTTAAAGTGCCCAAACATAATTATGATGACTTTTGAACTTGAGACTTTATCTAGAAACTCTGTTAATTTATTGAAAAAATTGTCCACACTACCACTGGGAGATATATATATATATATACACACACAAAATAATGAATTTCTTAGTGATATCAAGCCCTGTTAATTCAACAGCTGATATTTCAAAGTGTTAGTCTTCACTTACTGTAGTGAGGTCATATTTTGATTTGAACTGTGTACCTTTATGATATAAATGCATGATACTCAACCCCTTATAGTAGTTCTGTAGTAAGAGTTTGCCCTTTCCTACAATGATAATACTACATGTCGGATTTCTGTGTCCCTACACCAGAGCTCTGTAATAAAAGCTACTGTCAGTTCAAAAATTGGAACTCAACTTCTAATAGACGTTATTTTTTTTCTCCTTTTTGATGGAGGATTGTTAAGTCGGTGAAATTCCGCATGTCACTCTTTCCAATTTTTTGTTTTCTTTGTGATATCTTGTATGTGTGATATTTGAAGTGTTAAAATCTGTGTAGTGAGTGATTCAGTATTTCTTAAATTGCTGGAGATAGTCTTTAGGCTGGGAAACCTGTTGTCCAGTTTTATTCTAAAGAAAGACCTACTTTTCCTACCTCTGACAACAGGTATTTGACCATTTGTCGCTTGAGACCCACCCATTATACTTTCACAAATGAGCTGTATCAAACGTCCCTCCCCAGTGCTGTTTAGGTGTGGGCCACGCTTAGTGAAACCCGATCTGTTGATAGTCCCGACGGGCACCAGAGAAACATGACAAAAGTTGGTTGTCCTCAGGGCCATCCCTAACCCCATATTCATTCGCCTCACAGCTGCATCAAGTTGTGGTCGATCATGACGCCGGAACAGCTCAACAAGGTGTATATTGGTGCCATGAGTCAGGGAAGCTATCTTGTCCAGGTAACCACCTATGACATATGTCCCATCCCTGTGTAAACTGTTTCCTGCCCCACCCACGATCATCACATGGTCCTATTTTGTAAAGTCCTTACATAAAGACTGTAGATTCTGTATCACATGGCTTAGCCCTGCATTTGGCTTCAAGATACTGGTGGCCTGGTACGGCGCCCCTAAACGTTCCTGTAACTGAGGGCCTATGTCTCACCCAAGGCTACTTCCTAGCAGCAGCACTTTCTTCTTCCTAATACTTTGTACCTTGCTAGGCTTCTTCGCTTCGGTTGAAGTGTGCTGCACATTTCCTACTCTCGTTCTACCTGCAGCACTTCTCCAATTAACTTGGTTCAAATGGCTCTGAGCACTATGGGACTTAACATCTATGGTCATCAGTCCCCTAGAACTTAGAACTACTTAAACCTAACTAACCTAAGGACAGCACACAACACCCAGCCATCACGAGGCAGAGAAAATCCCTGACCCCGCCGGGAATCGAACCCGGGAACCCGGGCGTGGGAAGCGAGAACGCTACCGCACGACCACGAGATGCGGGCTCCAATTAACTCCAATAGTGGTATATACCTGTTTTTGTAGTTGATGATAAAACTGTCAAATTGCTTTCTCTTTCTTCCTATCCTCCTACCAGTTCCCAACCACCCTCTTCCCCATACCACCCCTGATCATTATCAGTTCCTTCCTAGCTTCCTCCAACTGTGCCTGAAGGGCACAGATTTTCCTTTCCTGTTCCGTAATCAACATGTTCCTACTGCATACAATGAAGTTCCAGGAGAGATCCTCTTCTGTTCCCCCAACATTCTCCCCACTGCATCCCTCCCCTATCCCCAGTGAAAACCTACTAGACTGGCAACAAATCCCTCCAATCACTAGCCAATAACAGCTCCCACATTTCTCACTCATGGCCAGATTCGAAAGAATAATTAAGTTAAAAGAATGTCTTAAATTTGTCAAGGTCTCGAGATTGGCTGTGTGTAAACAAAATAGATACAAATGTCATATGTGCCGTGATTGTTGTTTTTGTACTGATCTACAAATACAATGACAGAAGAATGAATTTGTAGTTACATTGGTTTTAGAGAATTTACGTTATCGGGCGTGTTTTTGTTAAGTTTTTAAACGTTTATAACTCGGAAAAAGCCGGCCGCGGTGGTCTCGCGGTTCTAGGCGCGCAGTCCGGAACCGCGCGACTGCTAAGGTCGCAGGTTCGAATCGTGCCTCGGGCATGGATGTGTGTGACGTCCTTATGTTAGTTAGGTTTAAGTAGTTCTAAGTTATAGGGGACTGATGACCACAGCTGTTAAGTCCCATAGTGCTCAGAGCCAACTCGGGAAATTTATTCCTAGATCGCGTCAATGTAACTAGTAAACAATACGAAATGTGTTAGTTAAATACGATTAGAAACGTTTAATTACACTTTTATTGCGACAACAGACACTAATGAAATTAGTAGCTGTCTTTTTAAAGGAATTTTGGACTATCAAGAAAACTTGAATAGAATATTTTGTGTTTATGTCACGCAGAATTTCGGATTATGTCGTGATCAGGACTTCAGCTAAAGAACAAGTTTTTTCAAGAACAAACTCTTCTGGGACGCTAATATTCAGTTGTGTGACAGGAACGGACACTACAGCAAGTACACAAGATAAGGAAAACTTAAATTTTACACTATTTCCTCTTAAATACGTTCTTTTAGCGGACGAAGAAAATATCTGTGATCTCACTCAGCGGCCATTGTATGGTTTGTTGGTGATATTTCTCTTCAGATTTGTTTCTGTCAGGAACAGCGTACTTCGATAGTACTGATGATATTCATTATAGGGAAAGTGCAGCATTGGTCGTGAATTTGTGACGTCTATTGCAGATCGATTTCAGTTACTGTGTAGCTATATTCTGTGCTACATCAGTACAAGTACACAGTGAGAATCCGGTATTCAAGTATAAAGAAACATATCACAGAGTAAAACGTCAATTTGCCTACCATTGTAGCCAAGTCGTAATGATACATCAAATATCATTTTACAAGCTGCTATAATTCTGATAAGATTTCATGTATATTTTTTTGTCCGGTTCTCGTTATGTTTTTGTTTTCATATAGAACTGAAGATGGCTATTCCGTAGTTGAAATCGATCTGCAACAAAAGAATACAAATTGCAACCGGTGCTCCCCGACCTCAACGTACTACAATTCTGTTGCATCTGACTGGATCGATTTTTCTATTTTCTTTAACGCATAACAGATTTTCAGTCTGACTGTCCAATCCCATTTTATTATGTCCTACTCCTTTTTCATTACATTCTTCATTCAGTTTTATCATAAAGATTTTTATCTGTAAGTAATTAACATTTGTGAAGTATGTATATACATTCTCTCTCTGAAAATGGTCCTTAAATTTAAGTGAAATTTGGATGCAGAAGTTATATGAAGACATTTAGAACATGTAAGGTAGAATATTTTCTTTGGTTATAAATAGTCACACTATGGGTTAGGAAAAAACAGTTTCCATTGATTCTACCATTTATTAATTTACCAAACTACGTTCACAAAGATGAATATTCAACTAATTTTATCCTCTGTGTACCCATGAAGGATAAAATAATATTTCATTTAATTAAGTCTCAGTGCCCCTTCCGAATAATATTCACTCGTTTTTCTCACAGAAGTTTGTTTATAGGGCCATACATAGTTAATGCTCATAGAGTGTGGAATACACACTCCGACACTATTATTTCATATGTAAGTCGTTTGTTAACAATATGTTGTTGTTGTAGTCTTCAGCCCAGAGACTGGTTTAATGCAGTTCTCCATGCTACTCTTGCTGTGGCGTAACAAGCTAGTCACGCCACACTGAGGAGGAAGCCGAAAGGCACGCGTACACACACGCCGACTGGCGTCAAGTCTGGAACAGGATACGTATTGAATACTATAAAGAAAATACGTATCTTTGGAATATACTTAACTTTTAATCAATCCTTGTGATATATCTCTCTTGACTATACAAATGAGACTCGTAAGATACATGCACTGTGACGATTGGCGCCTTGATAAGTCGTAGCCATTAACTTAGCTGAAGGCTATTCTAACTGTCTCTCGGCAAATGAGAGCAAAGGCTTCGTCAGTATAGTCGCTAGCAACGTCGTCGTACAACTGGGGCGAGTTGTCGTACGTCTCTCGAGACCTGCCGTGTGGTGGCGCTCGGTCTGCGATCACACAGTGGCGACACGCGGGTCCGACATGTACTAATGGACCGCGGCCGATTTAAGCTACCACCTAGCAAGTGTGGTATCTGGCAGTGACACCACATTCCTCCCCCGCAAATCGGCGAACGATCGTGTTATAAGGCTTCCGCCCGCCGTGGGGAGGACCCCATGTTGACGTATGCGATGAGGTGGGGAGCCTAACAACAGGCGAGGCTGTGCCACCCGCACCCGGCCATTCGGTCCGAGGGGAGCTAGGAAACGCCTGAAAACCTAGTCCAGGGTGCACGTCAACATGCGGTGTATGCGCCCGTAGAGAGACAGGAGGGGCCGAAGGGTCGACCTCCATGTGGTCGGGGCACCCGACGGGCGAAGACGACATCTGGTCCGGAGCGGGCAAGAGTTCCATGGTGGAGGACAGCTGGGCACGGGAAGCGAGCGGCGGCGCGTGACCCAGGGAGGCGCCAGGCGGTTGCAGCGACGCGTCCACTGCGTGCGGCGCCGGCGGGAGAACAGGCGGCGGCGGCGGCGGCACGTCGCCATGAGGCAAAATGGAAGGCAGCGTCGGTAACACCTGGGGATGAGGCGAGCCAGTAGATGGGTCCCCAGGGCGCTGACCGGACGGCACCGTCGCTGGAAGCAGACGGGGAGCGGCAGAACCCAGGCGACGACAGAGGCGCAGCTGATTAAGATGCCGACGCACCTCACCAGAGGCCCCCAAAAGCAAATACATCGCGCGGCCGAGGCAGCGAAGAATGTGCCCTGCGAGCCAACGCCGTGAACCGCGATAGTTGCGATGGAAAACAAAGTCGCCAGGAGCAAAAGCAGTAGTCTGCCGCTGCACTGGAACCTGATGCAGCGGATGTAGCAAGGACATCAAGGTTCGATGAGGACGACCATGGAGCAACTCAGCCGGCGAGCGACCATCGCGGGGCTGAGAGCGATACGAAGACAAAAAGAGCAACAATGCGTCCTCCCTAGAATGCGACTCTTTCAACTTCAACATCTGTGACTTGAAAGTCCGGACCAACCGTTCAGCGGCACCGTTTGACTGAGGCGAAAACGGCGCGGATGTCAGATGTTGAATATCATTGGCCCTGCAGAATGACTGAAATTCTGCGGACATTGTCGGAAACAATAGTCTGGGGAAGACCTTCAATGCAAAAAATAGCGGACAACGCTTGGATGGTGGCAGATGACGTCGTGGAAGACGTCCGGACAACAAAAGGAAAATTACTGAAGGAATCCACGACAACCAACCATCGAGCATTCCAGAATGGACCAGCAAAATCAATGTGCAAGCGTTGCCAAGGGGAAGTGGCTTTCGGCCATGCAAAGAATTTCCGCGGCGGGGCGGATTGTTGTTCGGCACACGCCACGCAAGAAGAGCACATATTCGTAATCGCAGCATCGATTCCGAACCAAGTACAGTGCTGACGAGCAAGTTGTTTCTTTCTCACTATACCCCAATGTCCTTGGTGAAGAAGCCGTAAGACAGAGGGCTGTAACGAACGTGGGACCACGACTCTGGACTGATCATTATCAGAACGCAACAACAAAACACCATGTCGTACAAAAAGTCTCTCCTTGTGAGCAAAAAATCGGCGAACCAACGGATCCTCGATCCGTGACTTTGACAAGGGCCATTGCGTAGCTACAAAACGCAAAATAGTAGCAAGGACAGGGTCAGCAGCTGTGGCTGTAGCGACACGACGAAAATCAATCGGAAACGATTCGACCACGTCATCGGTTTCCGAATCAATGAACATGCAAGCAAGTTCGGAAGAATCGAATGCTTTATCCTCAGCAACAGGCAAACGGGACAACGCATCAGCGTTTCCATGCTGAGCAGTGGACCGATACAAGATATCGTAGCGGTACTGCGAGAGAAAAAGAGACCAGCGAATGAATTTCTGCGCTGTACGTGGAGGTACAGGCTTGTTCGGATGAAAAAGGGATGTCAAAGGTTTGTGGTCTGTGATGATGGTAAAGTGACGACCATACAAGAAATCATGCACCTTAGTAACAGCAAACACGAGAGCTAAAGCTTCTTTCCCTATCTGGGAATAATTTCTTTGCGCTGACGAGAGCAATTTGGACGCAAAGGCAATAGGGCGATCATGCGAACCATCTTTGTGCGCAAGCACAGCACCGATCCCGAAATCTGATGCATCTACCATCAACAAAAGGGGTTTCTGGGGATCGAATGGCGTAAGGCAAGTATTTGAAAGCAACGCCGATTTCAACTGGCGAATTGCGCGGTCGCATTCCGTCGTCCAGACGAACGGAACACCTTTACGGCGTAAGCGATGAAGCGGAGCTGAAATGGAAGAAGCGCGTGGCACAAACCTGGCATAGTAGTGAATTTTTCCCAACACACTCTGGAGCTGTTTCAAGTTCTGTGGCGAAGGCAACTCCTGTATGGCACGGAGGTGCTCTGGACTCGGATGTTTGCCTTGTGCATTTATGACATGGCCCAGATATGGTAAGTCACGAGCAAAAAACACACATTTGTCCTTCGTCAAGCGAAGACCATTTTGTCGCAAGACCTGAAATAACGTTCGTAGGTTGGCTAAATGTTCGGCTTCTGTCTTTCCGGAGATCACAATATCGTCCAGATAGTTCACAGCAGTAGGGACCGACGCACAAACAGTTTGTAAATATTGCCGAAACAATGCAGGGGCGGATGCACACCCGAATGGCAGTCTTTTGAATCGGTACAATACAAGATGCGTGTTAACCACCAAGACGCGCTGGGATTCTTCGTCCACTGGTAGTTGCAAGTACGCATCTGCTAGGTCCAATTTCGAAAAGTATTTACCCGGGCGCAGTTTATCAAAAAGATCTTCCGGGCGGGGCAATGGAAAAGTTGCAGGCACAAGTTGTGGGTTCACAGTTGCCTTGAAGTCCACGCAAAGTCTCAATTTTCCGGAAGGTTTTGGCAAAATTACTAAGGGTGAGGCCCAGAGAGAAGCCTGCACACGTTCAATTACACCTTGAGATTCTAAACCGTGTAATGTTCTTGCGACCTCATCACGCAATGCGTGGGGAACATTGCGCGCTCTGAAAAATTTCGGTTGCGCGTCCACTATGAGTTCCAAATGTGCTCCATAGTTCTTAGCGCAACCAAGGCCCGGTGCAAAAATGTCTGCAAATTCCTCACATAGACTAGAGACACTGGCTGAAGGCACAGTCTGATTCACCGATAGGACCTGATTTACTATAGACAAATTAAACAACTGAAATAAATCTAAACCAAACAAGTTCACTGCAGTAGAAGAACGAAGAACGTATAATGACACAAGTTTTGTTTGTCCCTTGTATGTGGCAAGAAGGCTGCACCGTCCTAACACAGGTATCTGCTGTCCTAAATAACTATTGAGCTGAACATTTGCGGCACGCAATGGAGGTTTGCCCAGTTGTTTGTAAGTGTCTTGATTGAGCAATGAAACTGCAGCTCCGGTATCGAGCTAGAATGGTATCACTTTGCCTCCAAAGTCTAAGTCTACAAAAAGTTTATTGTCCTGCTGACGACAAGAGCGACTTTCACGTGCAATTTGAACTGATACAGGTACAGAAGCACTTGCGACTTTACGGGATTTCCGGCGACGTCGACGCACACTTTTTGTGGGACGAACACAGTCACTGTTAGATAAAGTGGCACTGGATGGGGTGGAAGTAAGTACATGAATGTCCATGGGCGAAGGTCCACGAGCCTGATTGTCCCTGGTTCGATTCCGGCGCGAAGCAAAGGGCCTGGAATGGTTTTGATTGTCTGGTCTTAGCTTTTTCTGGCAAACACTTTGAACATGTCCTTTCTTATGACAGTAAAAGCAAACAGCTCGGCGTGACGGGCAATTGTCACGCGAATGTCTAGTTGCACACCGCGGGCATGATTTACCACGGCATTGGCCTGCTTACGTGGCACACGTGTTTGCGAGCTAGGCTGCAGCTGCTCGGACGTGCGCGAGGGCCGTTTAGCGTCCCGTGCTGCGCGCCCGGCGGGCCGTTCAATGCGACACACTGCTGGCGAAGTTTCAAATGATTTCTGAGCAAAATCAAGTGTGTCCTGCCGATCCAATATGTCTATCACTTGTTGAAGGGAGGGATTAACTAGTTTCAAAATCTGTTCCCGTATGCGAACATCAGAAACGTTCTGTGCAATTGCATCACGCACCATAGTATCTGAATACGGAAGTCCACATTCACATGCAAAATCACAATCCCTAGTAAGTCCTTGCAATGTTGCAACCCACTCCCTATTAGTCTGACCGGCCGTACGTTTGGTACGAAAGAACGTGTACCTTTTTGCAACGACATTGACTGTTTCCTTGAAATAGGCATCTAAAGCAGACAAAATTTCATCGTATGACAGAGTCGCTACGTCACATCAGGGAAACAATTTCACTGTCACATGGTAGGTGGACACACCGACACAAGAAAGCAATAACGGCTGCCGCTCATTACCTTGAATTCTGTAGGCGGCTAGATGGAAGCCAAATTGGCGTGACCATTCTGGCCACGTTTCTTGCGTTGAATCAAAATTACGGAAGGATGGTGCAACGGCGTGTTGTGGCTGCGGTAGCGATGAAGCGGCGGCGGCCGCATCGTTTTGCAGCGCACGTTGACCCTGGATGAGCAGGTCCAAGGGCATCCAATAACGCCTGCGTCTGCTCATTCTGCAAGCGATAAAATTCGGACAGTACATCTGGAGAATGTGGCGAAGCCATGACACAAATAATTCAGAGCAAAGCAAGTAGAAAGAACACGATCCTGTAATCCTCGTCGTCAATCTGTTGTGGCGTAACAAGCTAGTCACGCAACACTGAGGAGGATGCCGAAAGGCACGCGTGCACACAGGCCGACTGGCGTCAAGTCTGGAACAGGATACGTATTGAATACTATAAAGAAAATACGTATCCTTGGAATATACTTAACTTTTAATCAATCCTTGTGATACATCTCTCTTGACTATACAAATGAGACTCGTAAGATACATGCACTGTGAAAATTGGCGCCTTGCTAAGTCGTAGCCATTAACTTAGCTGAAGGCTATTCTAACTGTCTCTCGGCAAATGAGAGCAAAGGCTTCGTCAGTATAGTCGCTAGCAACGTCGTCGTACAACTGGGGCGAGTTCTCGTACGTCTCTCGAGACCTGCCGTGTGGTGGCGCTCGGTCTGCGATCACACAGTGGCGACACGCGGGTCCGACATGTACTAATGGACTGCGGCCGATTTAAGCTACCACCTAGCAAGTGTGGTGTCTGGCAGTGACACCACAACTCTATCCTGTGCAAGCTTCTTCATCTACAAGTAACTTCTGCAGCCTACATCCTCCTGAATCTGCTTAGTCCATTCATCTCTTGGTCTCCGTCTACGATTTTTACCCTCCACGCTGCCCTCCAATAATAAACTGGTGATCCCTTAATACCTGAGAACTTGTTCTATCAACCGACCCCTTCTTCTAGTCAAGGTGAGCCACAAATGTCTCTTTATTTCTATTCAGTGCCTCCTTATTAGTTACGTGATCTACCCATCAAATCTTCAGCATTCTTCTGTAGCACCTCATTTTGAAAGCTTCTATTCTCTCCTAGTCTAAACTATTTATCGTCTACGTTTCACATCCATACAAGGCTACAATCCATATAAAACTTTTAGAAAGGATTTCCTGACACTTGAATCTATATTCGATGTTATCAAATTTCAGTTTTTCGGAAACGCTTTAATTCCAGTTGCCAGTCTACATTTTGTAACTTCTGTACTTCGATAATCATCAGTTTGCTCCCAAATAGCAAAACTCATCTAGTACTTTAAGTGCCTCAATTCCTAATCTAATTCCCTCAGCGTCACCTTATTTAATTAGACTACATTCTATTATCCCCATTTTGCTTTTGTTGATGTTCATCTTATACCCTCCTTTCAAGACACTATCCATTCCGTTCAACTGCTCTTCCAAGTCCTTTGTTGTCTCTGACAGAATTACAATGTCATCGGCGAACCTCAAAGTTTTTATTTCTTCTCCATGGATTTTAATACCTACTCCGAATTTTTCTTTTGTTTCCTTTACTGCTTGCTAAATATACAGATTGAATAACATTGGGGAGAGGCTACAACCTGTCTCACTCCCTTCCCAACCACTGCTTCCCTTCCATACCCCTCGACTCTTATAAGTGCCATCTGGTTTCAGTACAAATTGTCAACTGCCTTTCGCTTCCTGTATTTTACACCTGACACTTTCAGCATTTGAAAGAGAGTATTCCAGTCACAACTGTCAAAAGATTTCTCTAAGTCTACAAATGCTAGAAACGTAGGTTTGCTTTTTCTTAAAATATTGTCTAAGATAAGTGGTAGGGTCTGTATTACTGTCGTGTTCCAACATTTCTATGGAATCTGATCCGATCTTCCCAAAGGTCGTCTTCTACCAGTTTTTCCATTCGTCTGCAAAGAATTCGTGTCTGTATTTTGAAGACGTGACTTAAAAATCTAATGCTTCGGTAATTTTCACACCTGTTAGCACCTGCTTTCTTTGGGATAGGAGTTATTATATTATTCTTAAAGTCTGAGGATATTTCGCCTATCTCATACACGTTGCTCACCAGATAGTAGAGTTTTTTCAGGGGTGGCTCTCCAAAGGCTATCAGTAGTTCTAATGGAATATTGTCTACTCCTGGGGCCCTGTTTCGACTTAGGTCTTCCAGTGCCGTGTCAAATTCTTCATGTAGTATCCTCCCATTTCATCTTCGACTACGTCCTCTTCCATTTCCATAATATTGACCTCACGTACATCACCTCTGTAGACTCCTTCCTCGTTTCTGCTTTCCCTTCTTTGCTTAGGGCTGGTTTTCCATCTGAACTCTTGATATTCATACACATGGATCTCTGCTCTCCAAAGGTCTCTCTCATAGTCCTGTAGGCGGTATCTGTTTTACCTCTAGTGCTATATGCCGCTTCATCATTACATTTGTCCTCTATCCGTCCCTGCTTAGTCATTTCACACTTCCTGTCGATCTCGTTTTTGAGACATATGTATTCCCTTTTGCCTGCATTTACTGAATTTTTACTGTTTCTCCTTTCATCAATTAAATTAAATGTCTCTTCTGTTACCCAAGGATTTCTACTAGCCCTAGTGTTTTCATCTAGTTGATCCTCTGCTCCTTTCGCTATTTCATCTCTAAAAATTCCCATTCTTCTTCTACTGTGTTTCTTTCCCCCATTCTTGTCAATCGTTTCCTACCGCTACGACCTGTGTTTCTTTCAGTTTATTCAGGTCCTACCTTTTTGAAGTAGAGTCCACACTGCCCCTGGAAATGTTTTACAATTTAAAACCTGGTTCCCAACCCTCTGTCTTACCATTGTATAATCTACCCGAAATCTTTCAGTGTCTCCAGGCCTCTTTCCCATTTACAACCCTCTTTCATGATTCTTAACCCAAGTGACAGCTATGATTAATTTTTACTCTGAGCAAAATTCTACCAGGTAGCTTCCTCCTTCGTTGACTCTGAGCACTATGGCTCTGAGCACTATGGACTCAACTGCTGAAGTCATAAGTCCCCTAGAACTTAGAACTACTTAAACCTAACCTAACAACACACACATCCATGCCCGAGGCAGGATTCGAACCTGCGACCGTAGCGGTCGCGCGGTTACAGACTGTAGCGCCAGAACCACTCGGCCACCATCGGCCGGCCCTCCTTCGTTCCTTACACCAATTCCATATGCCCCTACTACTTTCCCTTCTGTTTCTTTTCGTACTATCGAATTTCAGTACCCCATGACTATTAAAAATTGGTCTCCTTTCACTATCTGAATAATTTCCTTCAGCTCATCTCACATTTCTTCTACCTCTTCATTATCTTCGGAGCTAATCGGCATATATATCCGTACTACTGTAGTAGGCGTGGGATGCGTGTCTATCTTGGCTACAATAATGCGTTCACTATGCTGTTCGTGGTAACTTACACCCGCTCCTATTTTTAATTCATTATTAAAAATACTCCTGTATTACCCCTATTTGATTTTGTATTTATAATCCTGTATTCACATGACGTCAAGTGTTATTCCTCCTGCCACCGAACTTCACTGATTCCCACTATATCTAATTGTAATCTATCCATTTCCCCTTTTAAATTTTCTAACCTACCTGCCCGTTTAAGGGAACTGAAATTCCACACTCCGATCCGTAGAACGCCAGTTTTGTTTCTCCTGATAACGACATCCTCCTGAGTAGACCCCGCCCATAGATCCGAATGCGGGACTATTTTATCTCCGGAATATTTTACCCAAGAGTATGCCATCATCATTCAACTGTACAGTGAAGCTGCGTTCCCTCGTAAAGAATTACGGCTGTAGAGCCCCCTTGCTTTCAATCGTTCGCAGTACCAGTACAGCAAGGCCGTTAACAATATATAATACTAAAAAGCGTAAGCTGAAGTATATTGTTGTGGTTTAACAAATTGACTTGAGATGGCTGAAAAAAGTAAAGATGCCATCATGCATAATTCATAGCCTCGGGGAATCAGGTCAGACTGGGACCAGCTATTATAATGAGTATACTTGCAGGTATTTTTATGTCTGGTTCCTTCACACTTACACATACACCGTATTGCGTGTTTTTATCTGAATCTAACACTCTTCAGAGAAACGTGTCACAAAATAACAACCTGATGATGTTTTCTGCGCTGTCCTAAGTGAACCACTGTGTGGAATACTTCTGTCGGAACAGGCTAACCGTTTTTCTTCCACGTGTCCTCACTTCAAACCTGGCCTGCTGCTCAGACGAAGTAAGTGTATATATATGTATATGGTACGTCAAGAGCAAGCCATTGATGCTTATGCAGGCCATTAATGCTTATGCTTATAACTTTCAATGTCCTGCCACACAGGTAATAGAGAAAATAAATAACACTGCACATGACTCTCAACATTTACTTCTCTGTGGCTAGATAATTTGTATATATTGTCACGCAGAAGAAGGTGTAAGCCACTACTACCAATACACCACGGTGGTACTCAGCCTCTTTTGCGACAATATATATGTAAGGGTGGGGGATGGGGGGGGGGGCTAGAGCAAGCCATTAAAGTAATTATACTGTACTGACAGGCATAGTCCACTTAGCGGTTTATTCACGACTGTGCAAATAACATAAGGTTGTAAAGTATACATTCTTTTACGGAAATATTTGTTTCTAGTTTAGGCGTATAATCGACTGAGAGGACATGTTCTGAGTCATAAATGAACTGTCTGTTTGGTAATGGAACAAAGATTAACGGGTAAAAGATGTAAAGAAGTAAGGAAGTTCAGTGTCCTGCCGGCAAGTAGAATCCATCTCTAGATGGACCATAACCTCGAATTTGGAAACGAACTATTCCAACAGTTGTCTTAAGCGGTTTAGGGAAATCATGGAAACCTAAATCTGCGTCACCAGATGGGAAATTCGAACATCGGTCTGTCGACTGCAGTGAAGACTGCTTATAACCATTGCGCCGACTCGTTCAGTGTAATAGGTGAAGAGTACGTCCAAATCTGAGCTACAGTAAGTAGGCTCAACTGAATGTATCAACTGAAATATGGTCATTAACTATAATTTACACTTTTCACTACTCGTTTCGAAGAATTATATCGATTTTTGTTCAGTAGAGGAGGTGACGCTATGTTGTAGACATGGTTTTTGGTAACCTGTGACACTGTCCTTCACCGATCACAGACTGCTTTCCCATTTTTATTTACTCCTTCTGTAGTGGCCAAACCAAGGATTGGTTTGCAACAGCTACAATGGCATCTTGTCTCCATTCTGTGCGTCTTTCAGCTTTTCTCTTCATTTCTTTATAGGTGTCACATCCCACATCTTTCACGATTTGATCCATGTACCTCAGTCGTGGTCTTCCTCTTGGTCTTTTCCCCTCGACATATCCCTCTATGATTCTGTTCAGGAGTCCTTTATGTCTTAATAGATGGCCTGTTAATTGGACTCTTCTTTTAACAATGAAACTTCAGAAGCTTCTCTTCTCACCTGCTCTTTCCAGAACCACTTCGTTTGTGACCTTGTCGATACATTTTAATCTGAGCATGCGTCTATAGCACCACATTTCAAAAGAATTTAGCTTCTGGTCTTCCTCTGTCCCGAGAGTCCATGTTTCACACCAATAGCATGCCACACACCACACATGATTTCAAAAATCTTTTCCTGATTTCAAGGCTGATGCTCTTAGATGTTAAGATGTTTTCCTTCTTGTTAAAAGTGGCCTTTGCTTGAGCAATTCTACTTCTCACTTCTGCCTTGCTCCTTCCATCCCTGGTAATATTACTGCCCATATAAGTAAATTTATCAACCTGTTCAAGCGGTTCATTGCCTACATGGACTTGGACTTCCACTTGATCTTTTTTGTCGCGTGCCATTAGTTTTGTTTTTGCTTTATTAATTCTCATATTATATTCTTCCCCCATAACTTTATCCATTCTATTCAGTAGGACTACAAGATTTTTATTTACATTACTTGCATAAATGTGAGTTACTACAGTGCTAGACGAGCTTCAGTTCCACAAACTTCTAGCTAACGTGTGATTTCAGATGATAGAAATGTGAGAGGTCGTTGCAGTGTAAGAGTACTGGCGTATACAGTAAAAGAGACGTTTGGCTCAAATATGATTTCAGCGTCTGAAACAGCTTAACAATACTCACATCCATTATCTCTGAGTAGAAAGTGGGCAGCAGCGTTTCCCGCGGGCAGAGTGAAAGGCAGGTACGTGCAGCACATATGGCTGTGGTGCGGGGGTGGGGGGAGGGAGGAGTGGGGGGCGAGGGGGGGGGGGCTCTTCCGCGACAGGGCGATGGCCTACGTCTCCATTTCATCAACGCGATGCACGCATCGATATCTATGCAAATAATCCAACTTTTCGTAGAGGAGTCTGCGGCCCGGAAACCGGAAGCAAACTTCGGACGAAGAGTAAAAACACCTCTCCTTCGCTCGAGGTGGAGGCGATGTTGGCCGATATATCGCAATATCGGGCGCGCACTCGAGGCGATGCGTGTGGACCGGGGTGGCCGCCACCGTCCAAACGCACGCACTCTCTCCCACCATCACGGTCGCTGCCTTTTACGGCAGCGGGCGAGAGGCGCCGCAGGAATGCCCACTCGGCGTTGCGGCTTTGAAAAATTGCGACTTCCGCGTCAGGGCAGCCCACGCGACGTCACACTACGATGGCACGCTGGCAGGAGACGCCTCGGCCAGAATTCAACGCCACCTACTGCCTCAGACATACGTCGAATTAACTCCCGCAAACGAGACGCTGCTTTCTAATACCCACGTTCCCCTAGGGATCTCTTCAGTTTGTCACATGAAAATAATTTTGTAAGAAAATGAAACACACCTACAGCCGACCTTATGTTATCATTTATTATGTAGCTACCAGTTTCGGCGCTTCAGTGCACCATCTTCACGCGCATAGTTGATGGTAGAGGGAATATCACCATCTACATATACGATGCATTAGTAGCCAACAACTGGAATACGCAGACTACAGTATCTATAACCGCGTGGTCTCTCCAACCATCAATTTTGTAAGAAAATGAAAGATAGCTACAGCCGTCCTTATGTTGTCATTTATTGTATAGCTACCATTTTCGGTGCTTCAGTGAACAGCCTTCATGCCTTAATTGATGGCGAAGGGGATATCACCATCAGTGGCCAACAACTGGTATATGGAGACTACAGGATATATAACCATGATGTCATCTCTCCAACCAACAACTGTCAATTAACACTCTCGATTCCCACAAAGAACCTCATTGTTTGCTGAACGAACAAACTGAGTCGAAGAGCAAACTCTTCATTGACTTTTTCGTAATTTCTTAAGCACTTAGAACATAGTTTGTGCCATGAATGTTATAATTACCTACATTAGTTAGTTGACGGTTGATAGATGAAGAAGCGACATCACGGTACAGATAATCTGCGTACACAAGTTTTGGCCACTGATACATCGTATGTATGGATCGTGCTATCCCCTTCAGCATCAAATAAGGCCTGAAGGTGGCGCATTGAAGTGACGAATCGTGTAGATACACAATAAATGACAACATAAGGACGGTTGTTGCAGTGTTTCAGTTTATTACAGTAGTGGACGGCCGTAGTTTCCCCAGAAATCCTGGTACAAGGATGGATATACAGAAGAAAATAATTTTGTTCCGACCATGGTATTTACCCCGGCGGAAGATAAAGAAAGAGACCACCAAGACAGGAGCCGAGACGGTTGATACAGTTTATAGCACACTGGACTGGCTTTCAAGAGTACGACGGCTCAAATTCGCTTTCGGATATCCAGATTTAGATTTGTTCGTATTTTCCGCCAGACTTACTTCGAATATGACCGAAAGTTGTGAGGTCTAAATACACTACTGATCATTAAAATTCCTACACCACGAAGATGACGTGCTACAGATGCGAAATTTAATCGACAGGAATAAGATGCTGTGATATGTAAATTATTAGCTTTTCAGAGGATTCACACAAGTTTGGCGCCGGTGGCGACTCCTACAACGTGCTGACATGAGGAAGGTTTCCAACCGATTTCTCATACACAAACAGCAGTTGACCGGCGTTGCCTGCTGAAACGTTGTTGTGAAGCCTCGTGTAAGGAGGAGAAATGCGTACCATCACGTTTCCGACTTCGATAAAGGGGGAATTGTAGCCTATCGATGCGGTTTATCGTATCGCGAAATTGCTGCTCGCGTTGGTCGAAATCCAATGACTGTTGGCAGAATATGGAATCGGTAGGTTCAGTCGGGTAATATGGAACGCCATACTGGATCCCAACGGCCTCGTATCACTAGCAGTCGAGATGACAGGCATCTTATCCGCATGGCTGTAACGGATCGTGCAGCCACGTCTCGATCCCTGTGTCAACAGATGGGGACGTTAGCAAGACAACAACCATCTGCACGAACAGTTCGACGACGTTTGCAGTAGTATGGACTATCAGATCGAAGACCATGGCTGCGGTTACCCTTGACGATGTATCACAGACAGACGCTCCTGTGATGGTGCACTCAACGACAAACCTGGGTGCACGAATGGCAAAACGTCATTTTTTCGGATAAATCCAGCATCATGATGGTCGCATGCGTTTTTGGTGACATCGCTGTGAACGCACATTGGAAGCGTGTATTCATCATCACCATACTGGCGTATCACACGGCGTGATGTAAGGGGGGCCATTGGTTACACATCTCGGTCGCCTCTTGTTGGCATTAACTGCATTTTGAACAGTGGACGTTACATTTCAGATGTGTTACGACCCGTGGCTCTACCCTTCATTCGATCCCTGCAAAACCCTACATTTCAGCAGGATAATGAATGACCGCATGTTGAAGGTCCTGAACGGGCCTTTCTGGATAAAGAAAATGTTCGACTGCTGCCCTGGCCAGCACATTCTCCAGATCTCTCACCAATTGAAAACGTCTGGTCGATGGTGGCCGAGCAACTGGCTCGTCACAATACGCCAGTCACCACTCTTGATGAACAGCAGTATCGTGTTGAAGCTGCATTGGCATCTGTACCTGCACACGCCATCCAAGGTCTGTTTGACTCAATGCCCAGGCTTATCGAGGCCGTTATTACGGCCAGAGGTGGTTGTTCCGGGTACTGATTTCTCAGGATCTATGCATTGAAATTGCGTGAAAATGTAATCACATGTCTGTTCTAGTATAATGTATTTGTCCAATGAATACCCGTTTATCATCTGCATTTCTTCTTGGTGCAGCAATTTTAATGGCCATTAGTGTATCAGGAGAAGAAGAGGAGTCCCAGCAGTTGCATGCTCAGTTCTAATGGACGACTCATTGTGTCACGAACACTTGAACATATACAGAATATAACAATTAGGTTTGCTGACGTTTACTGTTTCGACACCAGACTATAAACCATCAAACAGGATGGGAGGTTAAAATTAATTAGTTGTCTTTATTTCGGACGAGAACATCATAAAATACAGGGAAAATCTTGTTAATTGTGAATCTAACAGCCTACCGCTACATTCCATCCTGGATTTTCCATTGTTTGATTTCTACTACCACATTGTTATTCTACTAAACACTAACAATCAGTATGGGCCAAACAATTAAGCGAAAGTGCTTACCAGCTAAATACCATTTGAAACAGTAACTATTGGAATCTAAGACAAGTGTTCATTTTCAAGGAAAGTGAAGTTGTAGGGAGATTAAGGAAACTCATTTCATTGGCAAATACCACACGTTCCATGGTAGACATTCTCCTGGTTCAAAGCACAAGATGGTGAATGGCCGACGAAGTATTGCTGAACTGTTCACAAGTTACGTAACTGGTTTTGGAAAAACGTATTCAATATTACTTGCTGTAAATTCTGTAACTGAAGAGTTAACAATATCTTCCAAACAGCTGTAATATGTTATACAGCATTATATGTGTAGAGTTCATAATATTTACAAATGCTGCATGAAACACTGCTTCCCAAATCGCGAACTCAAAAATATTAAAATATGGAGGAATCTGCTTATAGTGGTCTCTATTGTGTATTCCTTCGTGTGGAATTACAGTCGGTCACTACATTGAAACACCAAACAGGACCGGCCACTGCGGCCGAGCGGTTCTAGACGCTTCAGTCTGGAACCGCGCGACCGCTACGGTCGCACTTTCGAATCCTGCTTCGGGCATGGATGTGTGTGATGTCCTTACGTTAGTTAGGTTTAAGTAGTTTGAAGTTCTAGGGGCTGCTGACCTCAGATGTTAAGTCTCATAGTGCTCAGAGCCATTTGAACCATTTGAACCAAACAGAAAACATCATTTTATCCTAAGAAGACCAGCCTCAATGGACAACTCTCTACAATACTCCAGTTGAGAGTGATGTATAAATTACATTACGGAGTCCGTGGGAAGTAGAAGGTTCAATCACTGTGTGAGAGGTTCGGAGTTGGAAAAGTTTTTACAGAACTCATAGGAAATAACACTAGCCCGCATTCGACTCTTTTTCCTGCACAACATGTTAATTGCTACGTGTTGTAAAGATTAGAACTGTCCTGTAGCAATCAATGGTAACTGTTGCTGAAGTCCTAATTAGTTGTTTATGTACTGTCAGGTGACGTTGAGAAATGTTTTCCTTTATGAGGTTGTGACGTTGCCCATACGTGATAAACGTAAACTACCCCAAAACAGATCGATCGTAAAGTCATTATACATCATGTATCAGTTCTGGGAATGATAGAGAAGTATTTCTGTTGACGAAGGAGATTAAGCGAATTACGTTGTGTAACATTAAAGGAATCACTGCAATTATCTCAATTTAGCAGTCGTTAGAGTGTATTAATGGTGTGTAGCTTACGTATTTCTTGTGATTTAATCAGAAGTAATTCCACACATAGATGAAAGTCGTCTTTGCAGTATGTCTTTATAATATTAGTGTAAGTATTTTCAATTATAAGAATTCATAAATCTTAATTCTGCCGAGAACATGGAGCGCTACTGGTCTTCAGTGAGTCAGAATATCAGTGTCTAAGAGTTGTTAAAAGGGACAGATTGCTGACTGAGAATGAGTAAAATTATGTAACAATAGCAGTTTAACGATCATCAAACGGAAGAAAGGGCCTATATGAACATACAAAACAGTCAACTCATTCGTCTTTAAATGAGGCCGTTGAAAGTTAAGAGAGATGGAAGGAATGTTTGTGTGATCTTCTTATCTGCACTATTATTTCGTTTACTTATAACTTGCAAGATGAGGTGAAAGAGACACAGAATGGTACTCATATCACACAACAGAACTTCATCGCAGAAACATGCTACCACTCACCGACACGTTAAATTAAGAACTCAGTAGAGCAGCACTATGGTATCAAAATATACACATTAACACTCCAAAGCTCCAACGAGCCGAACTTGGAGCTGTATTTTTTTCCCACTGTCTGTCTTCCTCTATAGTTTTTACCCTCTACTGTTCCCACCAGTGCGATGGAAGTTATTCCCTGTCCTTTCATCGTGTGCCTTCTTCCTGTCAGTGATTTAGATATATTCCTTCCATCGCCAATAGGCAGAGAACAATCTCATCCTTTACCTTATCTGCCCAACTAATTTTCAATATTCGTCCACAGCACCATATGTCATATGCTTAAATTTTCATCTACCCTGGCTTTTTCACAGCTCACGTTTCACAAACATACAAAGCTGTGCTCTAAACACAGACATTTTTACTCAAATTAAGGCCTCAGTCTGATATCAGCGGACTCTTCTTCACCAAATTCCCTTTTTCCCGTGTTAGTCTGCCTTTTACGTCCTGCCCAGGCAGCGGAATACCTTAACTTCGTCTGCTTTATGGTCTCTAATTCTGATGTCAGGTCTCTTGCAGTTTTCACTTCTGCTACTTACCATTTATTTCGCGTTTCTTCCATTTAATTTCAGTCCATATTCTATAATCATTAGGCTGTTAATTCCATTCAACAGATTTTGTAAGTCTTCCTCATTTTCACTGAGGACAGGAATGTCATCAAGTGAATCTTATACTAGTTATGTTTTCACCATGAATTTTAATTACACTCTTGAATTTTTCTTTTATTTCCACCATTGCTTCTTCGATGTATAGATTGAACAATAGAACCGAAAGACTACATTCCGGCCTTACACGTCGTATTGGTCTTCCAGTCGCATTGTCCCCTCTTGGATCTTGTACATAATGTATATTAACCAACTATTCCTATATATAAAGCCAAACTGATGCCCATCTAACCGCCATTGATTTCTTTTCCACTCTTCTGCACATTATTCTTGACAGCAGCTTGGGTGCTTTCGCTATTAAGCTAACTATGCGATAATTCTCGCACTTGTCGGCTCTTGCAGTTTTCTGAATTATCTGGATGATGCTTTCCCGAAAGTCTGTTGGCATATCACCAGTCTCACACATTCTATATACCAAAGTGAATATTCATTTTGTTGCCACTGATGGAATGTTTTCTATCCCTTCTACCTTCTTTGTTTCTAAGTCGTACAAAGTTCTTTTAAATTCCGATTCTAATACTGAAGCCCCATCCTCTTCCTTGTCGATTCTGCTTCTTCATATCTCACGTCTTCAGACAAGCCAGCCCCACATAGAGGTCTTCAGTGCACTCGCTCCACCTATCCGCTCACTCCTTTCCATTTTACAGTGGAAATGCCGAAGCACTGCCGTATAAAGCAATGTTTTTGTGATGAAGACTTCAGAAAAAACACGTATTCTATTTAAGTACTGAAGCTGGTGGTCTAGTGCGTATTTCTTCTGAATTTCTGATGTGAAACTTGCTGGTCAGTTAACATTTTACCAGGATTTTCTGTTTCCTAATTCCATGCAGTCTTACTTCCATGAACGTAGTCGTAGCTATCTGTACCCTTTGAACTCAGACGTAAATAAAAACCCTTCTAACACTGATTCTTTTCCATACATTGAAACAAATTTTGGACGACTCTTCAATGGATGCTTTACTCAACAGCCGGAAGAATTTGGTAGTTGTTTAGAAGAATAACGCTCTGATGAATGACTGGAAACTGACTTCTCAAGGGAAGACAAATTTAATTCTGAATAGCGGTATTTGCCGTGGCTGCTTTAGCATCCCATTGGGAGCCTAATTGAGACATTGAGTTTCGCTGGTAAAAAGTACGGTTCACTGTGGCATCATGACGGACATACCCATATGTGTGTCACTGTTTGCTTTTGTTACTCTACAACGCTTCCGAACCTGTGTCCGTAACTTGTGTCTGGGTGACCCAGAAGTCTCCCAAAAGCTGGAAGGGTGCTGACCAGACGTGACGGAAGTCTGACTTCGCACACTGAAGACAGCTGCCTTTCATACGAATAGTGCTGCAGCTCCAGCTGCTGCTGCTGCCGAGGCTGGAACACTAGTCATATTAATGTACGAGTGTCAGACTGCCGCATAGGAGACTTGACTTAAACCATACCTGGAATGGTGCTGCGCCATTTCTGTAGTTTGTGTTGTGTCGGCAGACTTGCCAACACTACGCACACTAATTGAAAGAGGCGGCCAAGATGCACGCGCTAACTCACGAAGGATGGAGTGAGGTCTGAAACAGGAGACTTAATGAATGCTATAAAGAAAAGTACGTAGCTCCTTAGGTACTTATCTTTTAATCCATCCTTTGTATACATCGTTCTTGATGAGACATCTGGAGATTGTGGCGATACAAGTGTGACTCTTTAGATACAAGCTTTATAAGGCTAATGGCGCCTTGCTAGGTCGTAGACATGGACTTAGCTGAAGGCTATTCTAACTGTCTCTCGGCAAATGAGAGCAAAGGCTTCGTCCGTATAGTCGCTAGCAACGTCGTCGTACAACTGGGGCGAGTTCTCGTACCTCTCTCGAGACCTGCCTTGTGGTGGCGCTCGGTCTGCGATCACACAGTGGCGACACGCGGGTCCGACATGTACTAATGGACCGCGGCCGATTTAAGCTACCACCTAGCAAGTGTGGTGTCTGGCGGTGACACCACATTCCTCCCCCGCAAATCGGCGAACGGTCGTGTTATAAGGCTTCCGCCCGCCGTGGGGAGGACCCCATGTTGACGTATGCGATGAGGTGGGGAGCCTAACAACAGGCGAGGCTGTGCCACCCGCACCCGGCCATTCGGTCCGAGGGGAGCTTGGAAACGCCTGAAAACCTAGTCCAGGGTGCACGTCAACATGCGGCGTATGCGCCCGTAGAGAGACAGGAGGGGCCGAAGGGTCGACCGCCATGTGGTCGGGGCACCCGACGGGCGAAGACGACATCTGGTCCGGAGCGGGCAAGAGTTCCATGGCGGACGACATCTGGTCACGGGAAGCGAGCGGCGGCGCGTGACCCAGGGAGGCGCCAGGCGGTTGCAGCGACGCGTCCACTGCGGGCGGCGCCGGCGGGAGAACAGGCGGCGGCGGCGGCGGCGCGTCGCCATGAGGCAAAATGGAAGGCAGCGTCGGTAACACCTGGGGATGAGGCGAGCCAGTAGATGGGTCCCCAGGGCGCTGACCGGACGGCACCGTCGCAGGAAGCAGACGGGGAGCGGCAGAACCCAGGCGACGACAGAGGCGCAGCTGATTGAGATGCCGACGCATCACACCAGAGGCCCCCAAAAGCAAATACATCGCGCGGCCGAGGCAGCGAAGAATGCGCCCTGTGAGCCAACGCCGTGAACCGCGATAGTTGCGATAGAAAACAACGTCGCCAGGAGCAAAAGCAGTAGTCTGCCGCTGCACTGGAACCTGATGCAGCGGATGTAGCAAAGACATCAAGGTTCGATGAGGACGACCATGGAGCAACTCAGCCGGCGAGCGACCATCGCGGGGCTGAGAGCGATACAAAGACAAAAAGAGCAACAATGCGTCCTCCCTAGAATGCGACTCTTTCAACTTCAACATCTGTGACTTGAAAGTCCGGACCAACCGTTCAGCAGCATCGTTTGACTGAGGCGAAAACGGCGCGGATGTCAGATGTTGAATACCATTGGCCTTGCAGAATGACTGAAATTCTGCGGACATGAATTGTGGGCCATTGTCGGAAACAATAGTCTGTGGAAGACCTTCAATGCAAAAAATAGCGGACAACGCTTGGATGGTGGCAGATGACGTCGTGGAAGACGTCCGGACAACAAAAGGAAAATTACTGAAGGAATCGACCACAACCAACCATCGAGCATTGCAGAATGGACCAGCAAAATCGATGTGCAAGCGTTGCCAAGGGGAAGTGGCTGTCGGCCATGCAAAGAATTTCCGCGGCGGGGCGGATTGTTGTTCGGCACACGCCACGCAAGAAGAGCACATATTCGCAATCGCAGCATCGATTCCGAACCAAGTACAGTGCTGACGAGCAAGTTGTTTCGTGCGCACTATACCCCAATGTCCTTGGTGGAGAAGCTTTAGGACAGAGGACTGTAACGAATGTGGGACCACGACTCTGGATTGATCATTATCCGAACGCAACAACAAAACACCACGTCGTACAAAAAGTCTCTCCTTGTGAGCAAAAAATCGGCGAACCAACGGATCCGCGATCCATGACTTTGACAAGGGCCATTGCATAGCAACAAAACGCAAAACAGTAGCAAGGACAGGGTCAGCAGCTGTGGCTGTAGGGACACGACGAAAATCAATCGGAAACGATTCGACCACGTCATCGGTTTCCGAATCAATGAACATGCAAGCCTGTGATTCGAAATCGTTTAATGTTCTTGCGACCTCATCACGCAATGCGTGGGGACCATTGCGCGCTCTGAAAAATTTTGGTTGCGCGTTTTCTTTCAGTTCCAAATGTGCTTCATAGTTCGTAGCGCAACCAAGGCCCGGTGCAAAAATGTCTGCAAATTCTTCACAAAGACGAGAAACACCGGCGGAAGGCACAGTCTGATTCACTGATAGGACCTGATTTACTATAGACATGTTAAACAACTGAAATAAATCTAAACCAAACAAGGTCACTGCCGTAGAAGAACGAAGATCGTAAAATGACACAAGTTTTGTTTGTCCCTTGTATGTGGCAAGAAGGCTGCACTGTCCTAACACAGGTATCTGCTGTCCTAAATAACTATTGAGCTGAACATTTGCGGCACGCAACGGAGGTTTGCCCAGTTGTTTGTACGTGTCTTTATTGAGCAATGAAACTGCAGCTCCGGTATCGATCTGGAATGGTATCACTTTGCCTCCAAAGTCTAAGGCTACAAAAAGTTTATTGTCCTGCTGACGACAAGAGCGACGTTCACGTGCAATTTGAACTGATACAGGTACAGAAGCACTTGCGACTTTACGGGATTTCCGGCGACGTCGACGCACACATTTTGTGGGACGAACACAGTCACTGTTAGATAAAGTGGCACTGGATGGGGTGGAAGTAAGTACATGAATGTCCATGGGCGAAGGTCCACGAGCCTGATTGTCCCTGGTTCGATTCCGGCGCGAAGCAAAGGGCCTGGAATGGTTTTGATTGTCTGATCTTAGCTTTTTCTGGCAAACACTTTGAACATGTCCTTTCTTACGACAGTAAAAGCAAATAGATTGGCGTGACGGGCAATTGTCACGCGAATGTCGAGTTGCACACCACGGGCATTATTTGAGAACAGCATTGGCATGCAGACGCGGCACACGTGGTTGCGAGCTAGGCTGCAGCTGCTCGGACGGGCGCGAGGGCCGTTTAGCGTCCCGTACTGCGCTCCCGGCGGGCTGGTCAATGCGACACACTGCTGGCGAAGTTTCAAATGATTCCTGAGCAAAGTCAAGTGTGTCTTGCCTATCCAATATGTCTATCACTTGTTGAAGGGAGGGATTAACTAGTTTCAAAATCTGTTCCCGTATGCGAACATCAGAAACGTTCGGTGCTATTGCATCACGCACCATAGTATCTGAATACGGAAGTCCACATTCACATGCAAAATCACAATCCCTAGTAAGTCCTTGCAATGTTGCAACCCACTCCCTATTAGTCTGACCGGTCGTACGTTTGGTATGAAAGAACGTATACCTTTTTGCAACTACATTAACTGTTTCTTTGAAATAGGCATCCAAAGCAGACAAAATTTCTTCGTAGGACAGAGTTGCTACGTCGTGTCGGGGAAACAATTTCACTATCACACGGTAGGTGGACACACCGACACAAGAAAGCAATAACGGCTGCCGCTCATTACCTTGAATTCTGTAGGCGGCTAGATGGAAGCCGAATTGTCGGGACCATTCCAGCCAGGTCTCGTGGGCTGCGTCAAATCTACGAAACGGAGGTGCAACCGCGTGTGTTGGCTGTGGTAGCGAGGAAGCGGCGGCGGCCGCATCGTTTTGCAGCGCACGTTGACCCTGGACGAGCTGTCCAAGGGCATCCAATAACGCCTGCGTCTGCTGATTCTGCAAGCGATAAAATTCGGACAGTACATCTGGCGAACCCATGACACAAGGAACTGTAAGCAATGAGAAAGAACAAGATCCTAATCCCATCCTCGTTGCCAAAATTGTTGTGTCGGCAGACTTGCCAACACTACGCACACTAATTGAAAGAGGCGGCCAAGATGCACGCGCTAACTCACGAAGGATGGAGTGAGGTCTGAAACAGGAGACTTAATGAATGCTATAAAGAAAAGTACGTAGCTCCTTTGGTACTTGTCTTTTAATCCATCCTTTGTATACATCGTTCTTGATGAGACATCTGGAGATTGTGGCGATACAAGCTATATAACGCTAATGGCGCCTTGCTAGGTCGTAGACATGGACTTAGCTGAAGGCTATTCTAACTGTCTCTCGGCAAATGAGAGCAAAGGCTTCGTCCGTATAGTCGCTAGCAACGTCGTCGTACAACTGGGACGAGTTCTCGTACGTCTCTCGAGACCTGCCGTATGGTGGCGCTCGGTCTGCGATCACACAGTGGCGACACGCGGGTCCGACATGTACTAATGGACCGCGGCCGATTTAAGCTACCACCTAGCAAGTGTGGTGTCTGGCGGTGACACCACAGTTTGCGTAACCTAAAGTGTCGTCACGTAGCATAGGGTCAGATGGAGCATGCACAAATACCGTCCACTCGAAACACACAACATCTGGCATCTGCCCCAGCATATCTGAGAAGTACTCCATGCGTCGACCTGATGAGTGTTATCCAACCTCAAATCTCAAATACTACTAGGCGAAGTCTCGATGTCGCAGCAACTGATCTATGGACTGCGCCTAGTCCTGAAGCTGTTGGGGGGGGGGGGGGGTGGGGGGGTTGGGGGGGTGACCTGGTGTCCTGCAGATTGGGGACTACCGCTGGATCTCAGCCGACTACACGACGTCATCCAGGAAACATTCGGTCACCGACTGCGACTGAGGATGTCTCGTTCCTTATCTGCTGTCAGCTGTTGTCGGTGTTCGACGCTTCTGCCCTTTATGGTGTTTGCGGGGACGGCGCTGCTTTGGTCCGAAGTCCACTGACGCAAACGACTTCAACAGCTGGTGTCCATGGCCAGTCATCAGCCCACCTATGATGTACTGACGTGGACTCGGTTGCCTCGAGGCATCACACTCAACCAAGTTTAAGTCTTCAGGTGCAGGATGGATTTTTTAAAATTTAAATCTGCAGACGGGTTTGATGCAGCTCTCAATGCTACTCCAGCGTGTGTGAGCCTCTTCATCTCCAAATAACTACTGCAGCATACATTATTCCGAATCTGCTTACTATATTCATCTCTTGTCCTGCACCTACAATTTTTCATCACACAGTTCCCCCCAATACTACATTGGTGATCCCTTGATGTCTCAGGATGTGTCCTATTAACCGATCCCTCTTTTTGGTCAAGTTGGCCACAAATTTCTTGTCTCCCAATGCTGTTTAGAATCTCCTCGTTAACTATGTGATCTACCCATCTGATCATCAACATTCTTCTGCAGCACGACATTTCTAAAATTTCTATTCACCGTTTGTCCAAACTGTTGGTTTTCTATGCTTCACTTCAATACATGACTACACTCCAAACAAATACAGAACGTCTACAAAACACTTCCTAACACATACGTCTAGATATTTGTTCGATGTTAAATATCTTTTCTTTGGAAATGCTTTTCTTGCCATTGACGGTCTACATTTTTTATCCATTCTACTTCGGCCATTATCAGTTATGATGCTGTCCAAACAGCAGAACTCATCTACAACGGCAAGTGTCTTGCTTCCTAATCTAATTCGCTAAACATAATTTGATTTAATTAGACTACATTCCATTAACCTTGTTTTGCTTTTGTTGATGTTCGTCTTAAATCCTCCTTTCAAGACACTGTCCATACCGTGCAAGTGCTCTTGAAAGTTCTTTGCTGTCTCTGGCAGAATTACAATATCGTTGGCAAAACTCAAAGATCTTACATCTTCTGCCTCAACTTCAATCCCTGCTCCAATTTCTTAGATTTCCTTTAACGCTTGTTCAATGTACAGACTGAATAACATCGGGGCAGGCTAAAACCCTGTCTCACTCCCTTCTAGACCACGCCATTCGACCCTTATAACTGTCATCTGGCTTCTGTACAAGCTGTAAATAGCAGTTCATTCGCTGTGTTTTATGCCTGCTACTTTCAGAATTTCAATTAAAGTATACAATCAACTTCGTCAAGCTTTATTTATATAAAATAACGGAACAAATGGTGTTACGTAGCACATTTATATATTTATGATGAGGAACTCGCCTGTTCATTTAATGTTTTTAATATTTAGTACACTTACTACAGCTATAATTCCTCATACAGTAAGAGGCTTATCGTTCCATTTAAACACCTGTGTAAATAAAATAGCATTATAGTCGTGAATGTACAGGTAACAATGTACATATTCGCTGTTTCCACTTCTCTGCCCCACCCCACCCACCTCACTTCATCTACTTAATATGACTACCCCATCTTTCCTCCCTCCCACATCAATAACTCGACACCTCTTATCTATTTAATACCCCTGATCCATTCCTGTTAATCCTAATGTGCACCACTCCCAGATTCACTATACACCGGCCTTACTCCACACCCATACCAACACTTTCTTCCCCATTGTTCACGATTATACATTTGGTCTTTTATAACTGTCATTGACAGTTTTATGCAAGGGGTTTTAAATTCCAGAGATGTTTGTGACCATTTATTTTATATGACTGACCAGTTTATTTAACATGGTTGTAACTCATAACATTGTATAACTACTTATTTTATAATTCACTAGGGCAACGGCTTTGCCGCAGTGGATACACCGGTTCCCGTGAGATCACCGAAGTTAAGCACTGTCGGGCGTGGTCGGCGCTTGGATGGGTGACCATCCAGGCCGCCATGCGCTGTTGTCATTTTTCGGGGTGCACTCAGCCTCGTGATGCCAATCGCGGAGCTACTCGACCGATTAGTAGCGGTTTCGGTCAAGAATACCAACATATCGACTGGGAGACCAGTGTGCTGACCCCACGAGCCTCCAACCCGCGTCCTCCACTGAGGATGACGCGGCGGTCGGATGGTACCGGTAGGCTACTCGTGGCCTGAAGATGGAGTGCTTATAATTCACCATGTATCAAATATGTCACTCTTACTAGATTATATTTTTGTGTATCTTTAATTACGATGTTGTAAGTGTTGATTTTATGTGCATACTGTGTAGTTAGCTCTTAACCCCATATTATGTAAACACTGGCGTCCTCTGTGCACTTCAAAGATAATATAATCAGCTTGAATAATAAAGAATCCCACTACTTGCCCCCATGACATACCACAGATCACATGGTGCAAACTTTGATGCCTTTATGATGATCTCTGACGATCGTTTCAATTATTTTTACGTAAGTGGCTCCTTAGACACAGTATAGCAAAGGTTAAAAACTGTTATTTGGTCATCTATTTTGTTCCACAAGCATACTAAGTGATTCATATTAATTGCCAATAAATTAGCATATTATACAAATTCTCTCGCATTTACTTTGTGCAAAATATTTTTATATATCCGGAGATAACTGACGAAACTTCAGTATTGTCTTGCGTGTTCCTTCATTTCTCCGGAATCCAAGTAGATCTTTCCCTAAGTCGGCTTCTGCCAGTTTTTCCAATTTTCTGAAAGAAATTGAAATTAGTATTTTGCAGTCATAACTTACGCAATTGGTAGTGCGGTACTTTTCTTTGGAATTGTAATTATCACTTTCTCCTTGAAGTGTAAGGATATTTCGCCTGTCTTATACATATCGCAATCTATGGAAGAATTATGTCGTGGTTGGATCTTGCGAGGTTGTCAGTAGTTCTGACGGAATCTCGTCTACTCCCGGTGCCGCGTTTCATTAAATGTCAATAAAAGACATTAAAAAAGGCATATGCAGATACGTCAAAGCTGGCCAAACGCTACCCACGTGTAAAAACAGAAGCAAGCAGTGATAACTTTCCCTAAGTCGGCTTCTGCCAGTTTTTCCAATTTTCTGAAAGAAATTCAAATTAGTATTTTGCAGTCATAACTTACGAAATTGGTAGTGCGGTACTTTTCTTTGGAATTGTAATTATCACTTTCTCCTTGAAGTGTAAGGATATTTCGCCTGTCTTATACATATCGCAATCTATGGAAGAATTATGTCGTGGTTGGATCTTGCGAGGTTGTCAGTAGTTCTGATGGAATCTCGTCTACTCCCGGTGCCGCGTTTCATTAAATGTCAATAAAAGACATTAAAAAAGGCATATGCAGATACGTCAAAGCTGGCCAAACGCTACCCACGTGTAAAAACAGAAGCAAGCAGTGATAACTTTCCCTAAGTCGGCTTCTGCCAGTTTTTCCAATTTTCTGAAAGAAATTCAAATTAGTATTTTGCAGTCATAACTTACGAAATTGGTAGTGCGGTACTTTTCTTTGGAATTGTAATTATCACTTTCTCCTTGAAGTGTAAGGATATTTCGCCTGTCTTATACATATCGCAATCTATGGAAGAATTATGTCGTGGTTGGATCTTGCAAGGTTGTCAGTAGTTCTGACGGAATCTCGTCTACTCCCGGTGCCGCGTTTCGATTTAAATTTTCCAGAGCTCTGCCAAATTCTTTTCGTAGTATCACGTTTCCAATCTCATCTTCATCTACGTCCACTACCCTTGTTGTATAGAACCTCTTTATACTCCTTTCACCTTTCCCTTCTTTGCTTAGAATTGATTTTCATGTGCGCTCTTGATGTTCAAACAACTGCTTCTCTTTCCCCAAAAGCCTCTATAATTGTCTTGTAGGCAGTATCCATATTGCCCATTCTAAATCGTTGTATTTGTCCTCCAGCCATTCTTACCTACCGATTTTGCACCTTCTGCCAATCTGATTGTTTAAACGTCTCGCCTGCTTCATATGCTACATTTTTATATTTAACCTTTCATTAATTAACTTCCTCTTTCGTTATCTAAGGATTTCTACAAGGCCTAGTCTTTTTACATATTTGATCCTCTGCTGCATGCATTATTTCATCTCTTAAGGCTTTCCCCTGCTCTAGTCAACCGTTGCATAATTATCCCTCTGAAACTCTCAGCTACCTATGGTTCTTTAAATTTGTCCAGGTCTTCTGTACTTAGTTTCCTAAGTTATTCTAATTTCTTTAGTTTTAATCTGCAGCATATAACCAATAAATCGTTGTCAGAGCCCACATCTGCCCCTGGAAGTGCCTTACAGTTTAAAATCTTGCTCCTAAATATGTCTTATCACTGTATAATCAGCCTGAAATCTTCTGCTGTCTACAGGTCTCCTCCACGTATACAGCTTTCTTTTATGAGTCTCAAACCAAGTGTTAGCGAAGATTGTTATGCTCTGTGCGAAGTTCTACCGAGCGGTTTCTTCTTTCAGTACTCTCCCTGAGTCCATATTCGCCAGCTATTTTTCTTTTCCCTCCTTTTCTTACTGTTGAATTCCAGTCCCCCTAAGAGAATTAAATTTTCGTTTCCTTTAACTGACTGAATAAATTCTTTTATCTCATCATTGGTTTCCAATCACTCCATCATCTTCGGAGCTGGTTGGCATAATAACTTGTACTACAATGGTAGGCGTAGGCTTCGTGTCTATCTTGGCCATCTTGGCGTTCACCTAGCTGTTCATAGTAGCTTACCTGCTTCCATATTTCATTAATCATTATTTAACCCGCTCCTACATTATCTCTATTTCGGTTTGTATTTATAAGCATGTATTCACTTGACTGGGAAGTCCTCTTCCTCCTGCCACCGAACTTCACCAATTCCCGCTATATCTAACTTCAAGATACCCCCTTTTTTCAATTTTCTTGTCTACGTGCCAGATTACGGAATCTGACGTTCCACACTCCGATCAGTAGAACGTCAGTTTTGTTTCTCCTGATAACGACATCCTCCTGAGTAGCCACCACCCGGGGATCCAATAGGGGTACTAGTTAACTTCTGGAAAATGATATCGAAGAGGGAACCATGATCATTTAGCCATACAGTAGGGCCGCATGGCCTCGGGAAAAATTGCCTCTCTAGTTTCCCCTTTTTTTTTTTTTTACTCATTTGCAGGACGGGCACAGCAACGGGATTTGATTGATGTTACAAGGAAAGATCAGTCAATTATCCAGATTGTTGCCCCTGCAATTACTGATGGGGCTTCTGCACCTCTTCCGGAACCACACGTTTGTCTGGCCTCTCAACAGATAACACTCCATTGTGGTTGCACCTACGATACGGCTGCATATATCGCTGAGGCATGGAAGCCATCTCGCTGACGGCAAGGTTCATAGATCATGGGTGGCGGGGGAAGGGAAAGGGTTAAATAAATTTCTGGTTATTCTCATTAACTTTCGATTCTTAAGTACCCAAGGAGCTGGTTCATCGCACCTGATAACCTGTGGCTCAAATGGCTCTGAGCACTATGGGACTTAACATCTGTGGTCATCAGTCCCCTAGAACTTAGAACAACTTAAACCTAAGGACATCACACACATCCATGCCCGAGGCAGGATTCGAACCTCCGACCATAGCAGTCGCGCGGTTCCGGACTGCGCGCCTAGAACCGCTAGACCACCGCGGCCGGCTGATAACCTGTCCTCCGCTCTTCACCGACATCGTGGCCTGTACCGACGTCAGCAACACTCGAAATCATCCAGATCCTACTACAACGCGGAATACGGAAAAATGGTTTAAATGGGTCTGAGCACTATGGGACTTAACATCTGAGGTCACCAGTCCCCTACAACTTAGAACTACTTAAACCTAACTAACCTAAGGACATCACACACATCCATGCCGGAGGCAGGATTCGAACCTGCGACTGTGGCGGTAGCTCGGTTCCAGACTGTAGCGCCTAGAACCGCTCGGCCACTCCGGCCGGCGGAATACGGAAAGTTTATAAGATGCCTGTGTGAGTGATTTTAAGGATTACAACGACAGATCAGGAAATTTCAAGGCACGAGGTGGCATTAATAACGCTGACTGTAATAAACGATTCAACGTACGACACCTGGAATTGCAGATTTTAACATACACATATCAAAAAAAGCTGTGCATCACCTATGTTCCGAGAGTTCCGGAACCTGTAAAGAAAATTGGAATAGAGATCAACACAAATATCATTTCCGCCCTTTTTATTGCTCATGAAAACCAGATATTGCTTGTTGTACCACCCTACAGCGAGACCTTCAGAGGTGGTAGTCCAGATTGCTGTACACACCGGTACCTCTAATACCCAGGTAAACGTCCTCTAGCGTTGATGCATGCCTGTATTCATCGTGGCATATTACCCACACGTTCATCAAGGCATTGTTGGTCCAGATTGTCACACTCCTCAACGGCGACTCGGCGTAGATCCGTCTGAGTGGTTGGTGTGTCACGTCGTCCATAAACAGCCCTTTTCAATCTATCCCAGTCATGTCCGATAGGGTTCATGTCTTGAGAAAATGCTACCCACTCTAGTTGAGCGATGTTGTTATCCTGAAGAAATTTATTCACAAGATGTTCACGATGGGGGCGAGAATTGTCGTCCACGAAGACGAATGCCTCGCCTATATGCTGCCGATATGGTTGCACTATCGGACGGAGGATGGCATTCACGTATCGCACAGCCATTACGTTGCCTTCCATGGCCACCAGCCGCGTACGTCGGCTGCACAGAATACCACCCCAAAACAGCATGGAACGTCGATCTTTCTTCACTCGCTGGACAGTGTGTCTAAGGCGTTCAGCCTAACCGGGTTGCCTCCAAACACGACTGTCTGGTTGAAGGCATATGCGAATCTCATCGGTGAAGAGAACGTGATCCCAATCCTGAGCGGTCAATTCGGCATGTTGTTGAGCCACCTGTACTGCGCTGCATGGTGTCGTGGTTGCAAAGATGGACCTCGCCATGGATGCCAGGAGTGTAGGTGCGCATCATGCAGCCTATTGCGCACAGTTTGAGTCGTAACACGACGTCATGTGGTTACATGAAAAGCATTATTCAACATGGTGGCGTTGCTGTCAGGTTCCCTCCGAGCCATAATCCGTAAGTAGTGGTCCTTCACTGAGCGACGTCATCGACAGTTCCTGTCTCTCTGTTCCTCCTCCATGTCGGAACAACATCGGTTTGGTTCATTCCGAGATGCCTGGACGCCTCCCTTGTTGAGAGTACTTAGTGTCACAAAGTAACAATGTGGACGCGAACCAGCTGCGGAAATGACCGTCTAGGCATGGTTGAACTAAAGACATCACGAGCTGTATACCTCCTTCCTGGTGGAATGACTGGAAGTAATCGACTGTCGGACCCCCTCCGTCTAATAGGCGCTGCTCATGCATGGTTTTTTACACCTTTGTGCAGGTGTAGTGACATCTCTGAACAGTAAATGGGACTCTGTCTGTGATACAACATCCACAGTGAACGCCTGTCTTCAGAAGTTCTGGGAACCGAGGTGATGCAAACATTTATTTGGATGTGTGTATAAACATGCAGTATCGACACAGAATCATTAATTTCGTAACCCAAATTCTTTTGGATTATATATGCAGCTCATTCCGTTAAAATTCTTGCTTGGCTGATTTCCTGTCATCGTAAACTTCAGACAACAGTCCACAAATATTTGAAAATAACATGTTAGATCGTCAACGGGAGTAAAGTTTTTTAGGAGATGGCTTTTGTCCTGTGACAACCACGTTAGGAAGGAAGAGATTTGAATACTGGAGCCAGTAACGTCAAATGCCGTAAAATGATGGCGCATGTGACATACTAACGTATACTAAACGCTAAAGTTGTCCTGAAATGAAAGAAAAGTCGCCCTATTTGAAATTATGGAATCGAGCAGTGACAGCTGCTTTTCAAATAGTCTGAGTTGCTGTTGGTAGAGTTCTTTTTAATGTCCGTTTACCATCTGTACTGAAGCCAGATAGCGAACAATACTGCTTCGAAGTTGTATCTGTGATTAGGATGCACCTGTCGATAGTCGTGTATGTGTCTCTCGTAAACATTAAATTTGCTAAAACACTTTTAAGGCGAATATGAAAAAACTGCAGTCATTTCCTTATAGCCATTTCGTAAGTTAATGTTGCAATGGTCAAGGAATATCCCTATCTTCGGCTTCTGAGTTCATCGAAGGCGCATGGGACACAACACGGATCAAAACTGGACTCCACGTAAACTATATAACTGGTATCTAATACTCAGGTGAATGAAATAGCTTTTGTTTAGGATTGCTCTTGTGCAAAATTTGGGGTTACATCCAGCACGTATCACTCTGGTTTAAATCTTCGTATCAGGCATGGTAATTTTGTTCACCCTGGAGTGCTTATGCTTATTGATCACTAAATATCGTTCTGTTCAGTCGTCAACATATACGTTCTCTTAGACCAATTATTATAGTAAAACTATGTGTCAATCCGAACAGATTACCCTAGTATAAGTAAGTATTTAAACATAGACGACATAAATAACGATTTATCCTAGATTTGTAGCAACGATACTGAGTTAGCAAAGTAAAACGTAATTACTTTAAATTACCATGATTACATTGAAATCTCAACCATCGTACTTCATTGTAAACTTCATTCTGTAACGGAGTCTACACTTTTTGGAAAGATTGTCCCTAAAGTAGAAAACAGTCTCTGTTGCAAGTTTTTCATTACTAATAACCTGTTTCGCGTGGTTAGCGCACCTTCATGTTATCTGTAATTAGTAATAACCATGTTTTGACAAAACAGTTTACTCGCGAACCTTTCTATAACCAATCCAAGGGATAGCTAAGGTAAAGGTAAGAAGTACAGTTATTGACTTGCCTTGAACTGTGCAGACCGAATTAGTCATATATAAAATCCATTGAAATGATATCCTTAAAGCGAAGACCACACTCGTCAATTACTGACATGAGAAATCATGAAATGGCAAATTAAACCTGTATGTTAAAAGCGTAAAATTACAACATTTGTGTGATCATCCGGTCTGCCGAACGCTGTTGGCAAGCGGGGTGCACTCAGCCCTTGTGGGGCAAACTGAGGAGCTATGTTATTGAGAAGTAGCGGTTTCGGTCTCGTAAACTGACATACGGCCGGGAGAGCGGTACGCTGACCACATGCCCCTCCATATCTACATCCAGTGAGGCCTGTGAGCTAAGGATAACACGGCGGCCAGTCAGTACCGTAGGCCCTTCCAAAGGCTGTTTGGACGGAGTTCAGTTTTACAACATTAGTAAGAAATTAAAGCTCCATTGGCGTAGGATTAGGAAGCAAAAAGAAACTCACGAAACCACGGCAATATGAACTGGAACGTAGGTTAGCGACCATAGCCATGAATCGCAGTGGTAAACAAATACTGCTCTACACAAAGTACCTACGGCAGGGAGCTGGACGCACAGTAGACTGATGTGAGAACGAAACTCAGTGAAAGCGCCGAGTGGTGACACTGATGGTAAGAAGGATTTAAAGGAAGTAAATACCGAACAAAGCCAATTAAAATGATGAAAAGGAAAAAAAATGCTCTTAAAAACACAACAGAAGAACTAGTAGGGCCATGTAAAGTTACTGTTTCAGTGGAATGCTGCCTATTCGAAGTTTGGTGTTACTGTTACCCCAATATTTCCCAATATTTGTTAAGTCTTTGTAGTATGAGCTTTTTCTCCTCCCGCACACGTCCCGTTTATCATTTCATATCCTTTCCCCTTTCACATCCCAGCTCCCTCAGCATTTCTCCTCCCTGTCCATAATGCATATCGAGACTTTGGATAATCTTAATAACAGAGACTGTTTTATATTTGTTGAACACTCAGCTATGAGACCCAGGACAAGGATAGTGATTCATTTAAGGAAAACAGGTGGAGGGGTGGCCCAACTTGATGCGTGATTTATCAATCCTAAACAAATATTTTTATTTAATAACAATCCAGTCATAAGATAACTAACTGTAGCACGAATCTTGCCAAATACATACAAATATTTAAGGTTTTTGTGTTAAAACCACACTGCGTAAGGGCATTTGCATTATACATAAAATTACAAATGGACTAAAACCTGTCAAATATAAAACACAATGGTCTCTCGATTACAAACAATTGATAACATAAACCTGGGACAGTACTCTGTCCGCGCCTCTATTATCACAGTGTGGGCTAATACCGCAACAGGACTTGAATATAAGTTCATTAAATGTCAATAAAAGACATTAAAAAAGGCATATGCAGATACGTCAAAGCTGGCCAAACGCTACCCACGTGTAAAAACAGAAGCAAGCAGTGATACTTCACTGTAGCGCGCTCCTAAGGCAGTATTAAAATGATAATGATAACTAAACCCTCATTTTTTTAAAGAAATCAGTAAACTCAGTGCTCTGTTTGCCCAAAGGCTTCATCACACGTCCACAAAGATCTTACAATAACAGAAACACTGAGTAAACTACTTCTCAGAATCACCAAAGTCAATTCCAAATCCGACGTCACCCTCGCCGCTGCACGTTACCAAAAGAACGACAATAAACTACTCAACTTCAGTCTGGAACAGGAGATTCGCAGAAAAATGTGTGACTCGCCCACAGAAAATGGATCTTAGCACCATGGGACTTAACTTCCGAGGTCATCAGTCCCCTAGAACGTAGAACTATTTAAACCTAACTAACGTAAGCACATCACACACATCCATGCCCGAGGCAGGATTCGAACTTGTTAGCGTAGCGGTCTCGCGGTTCCAGACTGTAGCGCCTAGAACCGCTCGGTCGGCAACAACCCAACACCCAGGCCTGAAGGAAAACGGGTTCCTGCCCCAGACCAGCAACGCGTGAACCTCAGCCGATATAAAGCTGAATTTTTTTGTCATTAGTCTTCTGACTGGTTTGATGCAGCCCGCCCTAAATTCCTCTAGTGTGCTAAGCTCTTCATCTCAGCACTTTCAACCTACGTCCTCAATTATTTTCTAAATGTATTCCAATCTCTGTCTTCGTCTACAGTTTTTTCCATCTACAGCTCCCTCTAGTACCATGGAAGTCATTCCCTCATGTCTTAACAGATGTCCTATCATCCTGTTCCTTCTCCTTATCAGTGTTTTTCACATATTCCTTTCCTCTCAGATTCTGCACAGAACCTCCTCATTCCTTACTTATCAGTCCACTTAATTTTCAACATTCGTCTGTAACACCACATTTCAAATGCTTCGATTCTCTTCTGTTCCCGGTTTCCCACAGTCCATGTTCACTACCATACAATGCTGTACTCCGGATGTATGTTCTCAGAAATTTCTTCCTCAAATTAAAGCCTATATTTGATACTAGTAGACTTCTCTTGGCCAGGAATGCCCTTTTTGCCATTGATAGCTTTTGGTGTCCTCCTTGCTCCATCCGTCATTGTTTATTTTATTGCCTAGGTAGCAGAGTTCCTTAACTTCATCTACTTCGTGAACATGAATCCTGATGTTAAGTTTCTCGGTGTTCTCATTTCTACTACTTCTCATTACCTTCGTCTTTCTTCGATGTATTCTCAGTCCATTCAGCAGATCGTGTAATTCTTCTTCACTTTCACTCAGGATAGCAATGTCATCAGCGAATCGTATCATTGATATCTTTCCACCTTGAATTTTAATTCAACTCCTGAACCTTTCTTTTACTTCCATCATTGCTTCCTCGATGTACAGATTTAACAGTAGGGCGAAAGAGTACATCTTTGCCTTACACGCTTCTTAATATGAGAACTTTTTTCCAGGTCGTACACTCTTATTATTCCATCTTGACTCTTGTACATATTGTATATTACACGTCTCTCCCTATTGCGTACCCTACTTTTTCCAGAATTTCGAACATCTCGCACCATTATACTTTGTCGACCGCTTTCTTTCTGGTCGACAAATCCTTAGGACGTATCTTGATTTTTCTTTAGTATTGCTTCCATTATTAACGGCAACGTCAGAATTGCCTCTTTCGTTCCTTTACCTTTCCTAAAGCCAAATTGATCGTCATCTAGCGCATCCTCAATTTTCTTTTCCATTCTTCTGTATATTATTCTTGTAAGCAACTTAGATGCATGAGCTGTTAAGCTGATTGTGCGATAATTCTCGCACTTGTCAGCTCTTTCCGTCTTCCGAATTGTGTCGATGATGCTTTTCCGAAAGTTAGATGGTATGTCACCAGACTCACACATTCTAGACACCAAGGTGAATAGTTGTTTTGTTGCCACTTCCCCCAATGATTTCAGAAATTCTGATGGAATGTTATCTACTCCTTCTGCCAGAAATTAAAAGTACTTGAGAAATTAACATACACAGCTATATTTAAATTGGCAGTCAATGATTATTTTCAAGGAAACAAACTATTAAAACTACTAAACCGAATATATAATATTCAGGGCTCCTCACACGGAGTAAGAGAGAGAGAGTGCAAATACAAACACGCATACACACATGTTTCACACGTATGTACCATTAGGCTGAGCACATACAACTCTAGATAGAGGCCAAAACCAATAACTCGCCTCTGGAAGGGCTGCAAGGTCTGCAACAAATAGAAAGTACAATCAGTAGTAACAAATATCCAATGATAACAAAATATAATTTCAAGTAGCAGACTGACATAGCAAAATACTAACTTGACACTTATAGAAATATCCTGGTTGACGTACACAGCCCCAAACGGGGTCACTGAAAGTTATAAAGGCAGCTCTCACTAGGGCAGGATTAACAATCGTCGGCCGAAGTGGCCGAGCGGTTCTAGGCGCTACAGTCTGCAACCCCGCGACCGCTACTGTCGTAGGTTCGAATCCTGCCTCGGGCATGGATGTGTGTTGTGTCCTTAGGTCAGTTAGGTTAAAGTAATTCTAAGTTCTAGGGGACTGATGACCTCAGCAGTAAAAGTCCCATAGTGCTCAGAGCCATTTGAACCATTTTTTGATTAACAATCTTTAAATACATTACTTACTGAACTGTTTCCACACATAATTTCAAATAAATGTCACCAGATAACACTGCTCTCCTACTCGTAGCTGCTAACAAGTTGTTCAACACAGCTCGGCGTATTTGACACACCACAATTAACTGATACACTTCGTACCGAGGTTGCGCGTGACGAGAACCGCCACTTGCCGGTAGCAACGATCAACGCTGCAGGAAAACGCGGGCTCACATGGCCCAACGGTCAACCGTTTCAACTCGCTCAATCACCAAGACGCTGAATACTCAGGCACACCCGTCCAGCTCCATGTCCCACACATCACTCACTACTACACAGCCCCAGAGTGAACACATAACGAAGCAAAGATGGTACGAAGAGGTCCAGAATCGATGGAACGAGAGCACAAGTGGCACCAGCAGGAGCGCGCTCGCACCCTTACAGAAGCCGCCACGCTTCTAACCACTGTTGCTGCATAATGCCAAATTGTAGTGAAGGAAACGGTATTTTGAAGGAGATTACAGTCGTGTACCGAACTGCTACGACACAGTGGATCTTAGTGGCATCGTAAGATTGAGTCCTAACCAAAACAAGGTTTCAGTATGTTCAGTAGATTATATTATCATACAAATGCAAAATTACACAAATAGGAAAATTGCTCTAAGTAATCCTATGTTCACTTACGGAGCGATTTATTTCGTAACTGCGACATTAAAGCCTTCAGTTACATATGAAGGCCAGACTCTATGCTCATACTGATGGTAAACGGCAAGTGTAACACTCCAAATATAGAATTCGTAATAACCAGCCGTTTTGTTGGAAAAAAAATTAAATTAGTGATCCTGACAGTGATGGCAGCTACTTACAACCAAATTCACACGCTTCTCAGTTTGATTAACAGGAATGTTATATAAATACTAATGTTTATCATAAAGAAATGTATGAATGAAAGAATACCATACGATTGAAAAGAGAAACTTTAAAGAAAGAATTGAAACACTCTTATTTATGAAGGTTAAAGGCCAGACCATTAATCGACCAAAGGTAACATTTATCCTAGAAGGGAGTTGTAGCCGCATCGAGCTGTAAGTTCCCTGTGACTATAATGTAACTCAGTAATGGAGATGTTTACGTCACTTCTCTCTTGTATTCTGCTACAGTAGTACGCATGTTAAGCGGTGCTAGATTGTTTTAAAACTTATTTGAACTTTAAAGTTTTACGATATAGACTGGAAATATTACTCAGAAGTCGGACTAAAGTAGAATCATCTCAACCGTTAGACAGATAACGGGATTTTGATGTATATGACAGAAAAGTGAATCGTGTGATTACCGATTTGTGATGGGACTTAGCCTTCGTGATACTTAATACTTATGAACATCAAAGGACACAGAAAGAGACTGATCGCCGACATAAACTCGATTATTAGACTTGAGTAGGCCACAACAAAACGCAGTCACGAAGAGATTACAATTTCGCCGTATTGTCAGAAGTTATCGTCAAAGCCAGGATTACTGATGTTAATGGACGCAATTCCCTAAATGTCGTATCGGTGTGTGCGCTCAGCGTAGGGGCAGACAATAATTACGAAGAACAATAAACCTTAATTCTACTTTAACTCTTCATGTCGCCTACATCATTTCATGGACATTTAAGGTGAATTCGTGAAATTATCTGATTATTCGGATAACATAAAAGTGCCAAGTGAATTAGTGATAGTTTAAATGTGAACAGCAATAACTTTACGCCAAAATTAAGACGCTTTCTGTACAATGCTCAAGAGCATGTTATCTCTGGAGTTAGGTCGTGCAGTTGTTGAATACGCGACGTAGCGACGACCTGACGACGGAATAATAATTAACAACTTAATATCCTCTCACAATTCATAACGTGGCCTTGGCTTGGGTGATGGAATGATGATTCAAGACACTATCTGTTAACGTTTGGATAACCATTCTCAAACCGGGCATGAGAACTATAGTCAGCGAGTTCGCGTAAACAGAAGGGTCTGAGGCGAACACGCAAGGGACTTTTGGTTATTTCAGGTCAATGGAGGCATCGCGTTATCCAGTGGTGCAGTCGCTACATCTATAAGTGTGAAGTTCGACAGACGACAGTGTCTTCATTACAAGCAAGTGCGGCGCACACACTCCGGCGTGCTGCTCCATCGAGACAATGATATCATTTTCGAAATACAGTATCTGACAGTAACGAAGCCACGCGAGGAGTTTGTTTTCTTTAATTGTTACAGAGTGGAGTTGTCGTGATAGACCGACGCCGTTCCACGTCATCTCGACAGGGACAGCCGAGAGAGAACAGCGCCAAACAAGGCACTGCGGTTCCTAACTGAGTGCAGCCCAGTTAACGTATGATAAGCATGTTTTACAAAATGATGCAATGAAGTATTGTGGCCATTTATATGTTCTTTCTCGAAGCTAAGCTGCAGAAGGTTATTCTATCTGATGCGCTGCAATGACTGTTAATTAGCTTACTGCTATGTGTGGCCTGACAAAAAACGCCTCTGGTGGATGTGAACGTGCTGCCTCGACCCTCTCTAATTACTTCGTTCTCAATGGGGCAATGAATATTTATCCTCCTGCATATATTATTTTACTCAAAAATGGTTCAAATGGCTCTGAGCACTATGGGACTTAACATCGGAGGTCATCACTCCCCTACAACTTAGAACTACTTAAACCTAACTTACCTAAGGACATCACACACATCCATGCCCGAGGCAGGATTCGAACCTGCGACCGTAGCGGTAGCGCGGTTCCAGACTGAACCGCCTTGAACCACTCGGCCACTCCGGCCGGCTTATTATTTTATTTTACTTGCAGCTCTTATTTTTCAGGAACTGTAGTATATATTTCAGAATAAAATTAAGTCTTCAGTTGTGTATATGTTTTTATTTCGCTTCATAAATGGCCACTGCCTTCCGTGGGGAAAGTACCAGCCAAAAAAACGTTTCTTTTTATCTGAAGTACACTGCTTGAAAGTGAGGTATCAGCTGCCTCATTCTACCTACCTCAGCACCTATAAAACTTTTTCCCAACTATTTTGCGAGAATATTCGCGCTTTTTTAACATGCAACCTTCCCTCAGGGTCTAAAGCTCATTAACACCACTAGTCCATCGCTGTAAGTCGGTCATAGCCGTTACCTCTAAGTGCCGTTTGTCACTAACTCCTTCAGAAAAATTCACTGTCATTATCTCTTTATGTCTCTCTGTCGTCGTCTCCTGTGCCTCATCTATAGTCCCCTTCATTCTGTCCACAACTACAATCTCCTCTCACTGTCACTGTCTCCCTCTTGCTCTTTCTTTCTTCTAGTCTGTTAATCCTCCTTCCTAATGGTGCTACGTCTTCTCACTCTATCCATCTCTGTCTTCCGCTTTGTCATTGTTATATACTCTCTCACCCATTACCGCTTTCCCTTCTTCTTTATTCCTGCGCCACCCCACCTCCCTGCCACTGTCTCCTTCTCTCTTTTCCTAACTCCATTCTGTCACTATGTTCCGCTGGTACTGCGTCCATCTCTTTTTCTCTCACACTGCCACTGTCCCCTATGCTCTTTCTATTACACAACCACTGTCTACTATCATCCAGTATTTATTGTTTTTCCGTCTCTTTGCAACTGCCACTGTGACTGCTTACTTCTCTCTCGGCATAAAAAAGACGCATAATCTGAACGTGCGACAGCTATTGCGAAAATTTTTTAAAGTGCCGAGGAAGTAGAGTGAGCAGCTAGTATTTCACTCTTCTGTCAGAGTTTTTAACTAAACAGGAACATATTGGTATTTTCGCATGTGTTTCAGTTGTAAAACATGGGGTTTCCAGACGATAACGGAGACGCTTCATAACTCACTTCTACGTGCTACGTCACTTAGGAACTACGCAGACGCCCCACACCGGCTTTTAGGTGTACAGGTAGGGTAACTTTTAATGTCTGTATCTTGTAAACGGAAAAAGATGAAACTTCTCACTGTTGTTTGAGATCTGATTCTTAGAAATACATCGCAAAAATTAAAGCCATTTGCTATTCATAGCCATCTCGCAATGCGCGGCTGGGGTGTGGTCCACTGGTGACAGAAAAAATACAGTAAAAACACATTTTCTTGGGATTTTACGAGGAACCGCCAGTGAATTGATGGTGCCTCGACAAGTATCATGAAATCCATCAAGTTCCAGATCAACGGAAAAGAAATTAAACGACTTTCTCTATTTGCCGAAGCAGGAGGAAGTGGGTAATATGTACACTTCGTCCCTGTTCCGTAGAATGTGACACTAAGACGATCCTTCCGTTCGCTATACAACTAGTCCATAGCCAAAGGGCTATACAAAACACTTGACCCTACCTTTTCATTACCAACAAAACCGGAGGTATAAGCACCCCGTTTCCATGCCCGGCTTTTTGGAATATATTAGGTCAGCATGCTGTCGCATGCACACCGACTGATTTCTGCTACACCAATACTAAGCAAGTTTTTGTAATACCCTCCATACACCTTCCATAAATGTATACCGAAGTCTAAAGGTTTATATTATATTCTAATATAGCAAGCTTCTGAAGATAAGAAATTAATTTGTCGAAATCAGTAATGCGAAATAAAAATACATTTGCAACCAATGATTGAATTTAATTATGAAATAAGTTTGTATATGTTCCTCGATGTCAAATAGTCATACTGGTGTCGTTGATGACAGTACTAACTACTTGAATATCCGTAAGTGTGGCAGGACGGTGCTAAACTGCGATTCGTCCTTTTGCCTCCCACATTCGAGGCACTTTCAGTTCGACGGAATAGGCTGCGGTGTAGGATTTCCTACAGAATCAAATGAAAGTATTTCCTCAGTTGTCAAACGTTTCCACTCGATGAATTCAGTTTCACTTCTGCGCTTTACATGTTCATATTGTAATTATAAACTGTCACTCGAATATCTATTAAACAAGATCATAACAGTTCCTGAATAACTTACAAATTCACAATATCCAGACATTCATAGTAATTCCTGAATAATTTACAGCCTTATACAGTATCGAGTATTTAAGCGTATAGTAATAACATGAAATGTGCTGTGTCCCAACGACAATAATGAAGGTTTTTTTTAAAGAAAATGTTTTCATTAGTGCCGAAGTAAAAGCTATCTGTCTCTAATATCTTCAAATGGGCTGGACAGGAGGATAGAATGCCATAAACGCGAAATCCTCGGCGTGCGCCGCAGGGCCAACAGAATCGGTGCAAATTACTCGGCGCCAGTGCAGGCTCACCTCATGAACTGGCGACCCGCATCCACCGCGGTGCAGGTCTGCATTAAAATGCAGGCCCTCATTTCCATGGCTGGCGCATTATTCTGTTTCCAGCGCGCTCAATCTGCAACTGCGAGCGCAGCGTTTTTTTTCTTTTTTTTTTTTTTACGCACCGCCTGCCCGCGTGACGCACAGACTGCGAATGTTTTAAACGTATCTGCCGCTGGGACAGGCAGATTTGTAAACGCAAATATTCTCTTAACTGCCGCGCGCTTTCGACACATTCTCGTCGCACGTGATTGATACAGCGTAGTCTACCAATTGTTTCGCTGACAGCGGTCCAGGTGCTAAATTGTTCTCCATCTGCTACTCGTGTCCACTAATCTTTAGTCTGTCAACTCAGCTTTCCCCCTCTTCCACCACTTAGAGAAATAGGCTACTATTAGAAAGAGTAAGGACAGATCCTTTTTATTTATATATTCGTGTAAATGGTTCAGCCACTTCTGTTTTTTTCCTTACAGTTCCTACCTGTGTTATAACCTTCCTCTTTGTCATCCTGAATTGTCTTTCCGCTATACATAGAAAATTAGTCTCTACCATCTTTGAAGGTGAATGCAGCCGACTACTAATATACGTTTTATCGCGTGCTCCGTCCAATCCACCACTTAGGTGGTCTATGATATCTGAACACACACTAGCATTCATTGTAATGGAATCCATAATTATATAAAATACTCTGACAAAATTGAAACAGGATCCGAACAAGAACATTTAGCCCTAGGAAAAGAAGCTACATATAAATCTTGTAATTAATGGCGAATTTGTTCATTTGATTATCCTGTCAGTACAACTTCGGGGATGCATATTTTGTATCCTGAAAGATGTAAAAACATGCGAGGCAATACTGACACTACAAAGTATCTCAGAAGATAGATTGAAGAAGTTCAATCTACACTTTTGTGGATCTAGAAAAGATTTTGACAACCATAACTGGAAAACAGTCTTCGAAATTTTGCATTCAGCAGGTATAAAACACAATGAGCAAAAAAAAGCAAAAAGTTATTTTAGCCTATTAATAAACCAGATTGCTGCTGCGACGAGGAGTGTTAAAGGAATTTGGTTGTTGGGAAGGAAGTGAAACAGGTTTGTAGTTACGCCTCCTGTTATTCAATCTGTATATTGACCATGTAGTAAACGAAAACATGGGTAGACAGCAAAGCGAATTAAAGTGCAGGAAGAAGATGTAAAATAATTTTGTGTTTATATCAGAGACGGAAAATCGCTTGGAAGAGTAGTTGAACGAACTAAGTCGGGTTTTGAAATGAGGTTAAATGATGGCCATCAACAAAAGTAATTTAATGCAACCGAATTAAGTGAAACAGTGGTGAGGGAAGTAGGTTAACGTATTAGAAGTTAAATTTAGTACATTATTTCTGACATTTGGGAGCAAAATAAATTATGATCACTTTTTGTTGTTGTGAGCTTCAGTCTGAACAATGGTTTGACGCAGCTTTCTATGCTGCTCTTTTCTGTGCAAGCCTCTTCATCTCCGAATAACTGCTGCACCTTACATCCTTCTGAATCTGCTTACTGTATTCATCTCATTGTCTCCGTCTACGTTTTTTACCCCTTTGCCCACCACCCCCAAAACATATACGTCCCTCCAACGCTAAACTGGTGATCCCTTGTGTCAGAAAGTGTCCTGTCAACCAATCTCTTCTTCTACTCAGGTCGTGTCATAAATTTCTTTACTCCCCAGTTCTAATGACTGTCTCCACATTAGTTACCCGATCCACCCATCTAATCGTCAGCATTCCTTTGTCGCGTTTCGAAAGTTTCTCTTCTTCTCTAAACTGTTTATCGTCCAGCTTTCACATCCATACATGGCTACAATCTATAAAAATACTTTCACGAAATACTTCCTAGCACTTGTGTCCATATTAGAGGTGAACAAAATTATCTTCCTAAAAAACGCTTTCACTGCCACTTGCAGTCAACATTTTGCGTCGTGTTACCTCAACCGTCATCAGTTACTTTGTTGCCCAAACAGCAAAATCTATCTACTACTTTCAGAGTCGTGTTTCCTAATCTTCCCTCAACATCACTTGATTTAATTAGACTACATTCCATTATCATTGCTTTACTTATCTTAAGACACAATCCATCCAGTTCAGTTCACTTTCCAAGTCCTTTGTTGTCTCTGACTGAATTACAATGTCATCGGCAAATCTAATTGTTTTTATTTCTTCTCCCTGAACTTTAATTCCTACTCCAAATTTTTCTTTGTATGCCTTTACTGCTTGCTCAATGTACAGATTGAATAAAACCCTGAATAGGCTACAACCTCGTCTCACTCCTTCTCAACTACTGCTTCCTTTCCATGCCCTTCGACTCTTGTAAATGTCGTTTGGTTTCTGTACAATTTGTAAATAGCCTTTCCCTCCCTGTATTTTACCACTGATATATTCAGAATGGCAAGCGGAGTGTTTGTAAACTGAAGACCGGTATTACCAAAAAAAAAAAAAAAAAAAAAAAAAAAAAAAGATTCTGAGAAAGAGAAATGCGTTAATATGCGGTAGCGTATAACATTAAGTGTTACGAAATACTTTGTGAACGGATGTATCTGGAGTGTAGCATTTACAGAAGTAAAACGTGGGAGATAAATAGTTCAGACTATACCAAACACAAGATTTTGAAATGTGATGCTACAAAATAGTACTGAAGACTGTATGGGTAACTAGTAAGGAGGTACAAACCTGACTAAGGAGAAAAAATTGATGGCAGATTTGGACTAAAAGAAGGGGTCCGTTAATGGGAAACATCGAGAGGCTTCGGTTAATGGGAAACATCGAGAGGCTTCAGAGAATCGTTAGTCTGATAACGGAAGAAAGAGTGGAGGATTGTCAGGGGGAGACCTCGTCTGTACTACAGACCAAGTCTACACGGCAGCAAGAACCAAGACATGAATATAGTAACCTGTTTCAATTGATGTAGGTTGCAATAGTCAAGTAGAGATGATGAATGTCTAGCGCCCACTTATTCACGTATGGTACTTGCGGTTCTCATGTTCCATATATTTTCCACTTATAATGGCACTGACGTCTTTTTACAGTTTCTTCGATAATTGTTGACCTACAGACCTCACATGGCGCCAACGGCATTGCTGCATAGGTTACACCGGTTCCCGTCAGCTCACTGAAGTTAAGCGATGCCATACATGGTTCTGCCGAGCGTGTTGACAAGTGGGGTGCACTCAGCCCTTGTGAGACCTTTGAGGAGCTACTTGAATGAGAAGTAGCGGCTCTTGTCATGACAATTGACGAGCGGACCCCCCCCCCCCCCACATCCGCCTCCAATAACGTCTATCGGCTGAGGGTGATATGGTGGTATGTCGGTACCCGTGGGCCTTTCGAGGCCTGTTCGGACAGAGATCTCAGATGTTGACTAGGGAGATTTTATTAGTAATATTTAGTCTCATAGAGAAATATATGCCATGAGTACCTAATGGCATGTAGCCCACCGTTATATCCTGGAGACAGCTTCGGCCTGTTGTAGAAATCCACAAGTCACCTAAAGGACTCCGGGGACGTTATTCACAAACTTCCCATCTCCATCCTCAAATTACTGCTGAACTGACTTTAAGAATGGTAAATGTCACACAATGGTCTCCGTGGCGTTATGAATAGGATTTAGTTCTGTATCCTAGTGAGCTATGTGGGAAAACCTCACGCATTGTTTTTCTTTAATCAGTGCCAAATAGTTCGCGATATTTATTGCGCTGTATGTATAGATCGCGTGAGGTTTGTCTACTGTGTTAAACCACTTTGATCTACGAAGAGTGGCGTGGCGAAACGTGGCTCTAATCTGTGTACTGAAAATAGCATTGCCTTCGAGACTAAACATATCTCACCCCAGTAATAACATAAATAGTTAAATTTTAGTCTAAGATGTTTAATTATGTGTATGAATAGGAAATGAGAGCAGACTACACATCCAACTAAAACAGAAGTACGCAGGTTAAATTCCCTTATTACGACACACACGCTCTGTCAAGACAGTTGTTGTTGTGGTCTTCAGTCTGGTTTGATGCAGCTCTCTATGCTGCACTATCCTGTGCAAGCTTCTTCATCTCCCAGTACCTACTGCAACCTACATCCTTCTGAATCTGCTTAGTGTATTCATTTCTCGACTCCCTCTACGATTTTTACCCTGCACGCTGCCCTCCTGTACTAAGTTGGTGATCCCTTGATGCCTCAGAATATGCCCTACCATCTGATCCCTTCTTCTAGTCCACGTGTACCACACATTTCTCTTCTCCCTAATTCTATTCAAAACCTCCTCATTAGGTAAGTGATCTAGCCATCTAATCTTCAGCATTCTTCTGTAGCAGCACATTTCGAAAGCTTCCATTCTCTTCTTGTCCAAGCTATTTATCGTCCACGTTTCACTTCCATACATGGCCACACTCCATACAAATACTTTCAGAAACGACTTCCTGACACTTAAATCTATGCTCGATGTTAACAAATTTCTCTTCTTCAGAAACGCTTTCCTTGCCATTGCCAGTCTACATTTTACATCCTCTCTATTCCAACAATCATTAGTTATTTTGCTCTCCAAATAGCAAAACTCCTTTACTACTTTAAGTGCTTCATTTCCTAATCTAATTCCCTCAGCATCACCCGACTTAATTCGAATACATTCCATTATCCTCGTTTTGCTTGTGTTGTTGTTCATCTTATATCCTCCTTTCAAGACACTGTCCACTCCGTTCAACTGCTCTTCCAAGTTTTTTGCTGTCTCTGACAGAATTACAATATCTTCGGTGAACCTCAAAGTTTTTATGTCTTTTCCATGGATTTTAATTTCTGCTCCGAATTTTTCTTTTGTTTCCTTTACTGCTTGCTCAATATACAGATTGAATAACATGGGGAATAGGCTACAACCCTGTCTCACTCCCTTCCTAAAAGCTACTTCCCCTTCTTGCCCCTCGACTCTTATAACTTCCATCTGGTTTCTGTTCAAGTTGTAAATAGCCTTTCCCTCCTTGTATTTTGCCACTGCCACCTTCAGAATTTGAAAGACAGTATTCCAGTCAAGACTATACTTGTCAATAGTACCGCAAAGCGTTGAAGTGGTGAATAGTCAACAAACTTTAATATTGGTACTTCTTGTTAAAGTAATTAGGATTTGATTGAATCCTGTGCACACTGCACTTTATCTGAAACATAAATACTCTCGTTAAATGAGTCGTAACCTGGGTTGCTTTTGACAACAACATTTCAACAACTCTCAGTAAAATTTCGTACGCTATAATCCGTAACCTGCATCAACTACGGTATTATTACTCGTAATTTAAATAATTGGAACTTCTTAATGACACCAAACAACATTATAACACAGTATAACTATTGCTATTACTGATTGTTTACGTTATTCAATCGACCATCGTTATTCACGATCCATGTAGTTTACTAAGCGAAAATTTTGCAATTCGTCACCAATTTTGCATTTGTTCAGTTATATTTAATAAATCGTTTATTATTACTATTATCCGAACGTAGCCACCAATTTCATTGCTAACCAGCGATACAGCGATAACTCTCTTGCAATACTAGTAACTCTCTCACGATCTGCAAACGTTATTTGTTGTTGTTCCTTTTTCTTATTTCTTTCTCTTTAAGTCCTTGAAATAACCCTTAATGAAAGAAAAAGTTAGTACCTTTGCCTTTTCTTAAATGAAACCTAATTAAATCCTTTATCTGTAATAATAGATTTTAAATCGCAATAAAATCTCAAAAAGACATTAAGTCTTTGAGTCTAACTGTTTAAAACATGGACTAACTGACTTATCCTTGGAAGACTGATTTTTAACTAATTTGCATCAAAGTAGCTCCTCGTTATTTACCCCACTTTCGTTTCTTCCAGTGGTGATTCAATTCATTACACTATAAAATTGGACTTTGAACTCAGAATTCCATTTGACTTTCCTTTATTAGAATCAAATCATTATCTTACATAAAGATTTCATGTAAACGAGTGACATTCAGAAAATCTAAGCCCCATACAAATCTGAATAGAACAGACAAAGCGAAAACAAACAAATATCGTACGTGCCAACACCACTTTTGTACTAACCTTAAAATAGCAGTCAAGGCTCCTGCACTTCGGCTGTTGGAAATGGCGTTCCCTCTAACTGTCCCTAAGTTAAATTATCCAATCTTCACCCTACCAAACAATACAACCCAAAGTCATCGAATAATATTAATTTGTTCCGCTAGAATACAAAGTCTATCTTCAAAGATTAGGTTCAGAAAATTTATGGGAAACAATAGCTGTGACCTCTTTTACATACGTAGTGCAGATCTTGGTTCCTGGCTTTATAGAACACCAATTGGGATTTAAACTCAATGGCACACAAAATCGCAGTTACTACGCCACTAACCGTGTAGTGCGTATTCAAAATATAAACCAAAATAAACAGCTCAATACTCTGTTGGCTTGGAGGGTCCGTAAATTCAGCATCCACCATCTTAAACCACAACGACTTCTGGAGTCTTGAGAGCACCAGCAATACCACGAATCGCACTCTAAGTCCAGTCCAGTGATTGACTACCCCTTGCAGACATCAAATGGTTCAAATGGCTCTGAGAACTATGGGACCTAACTTCTGAGGTCATCAGTCCCCTAGAGCTTAGAACTACTTAAACCTAACCAGCCTAAGTACATCACACACATCTGTGCCCGAGGCAGGATTGGAACCTGCGATCGTAGCGGTCGCGCGGTTCCAGACTGTAGCGCCTAGAACCGAACTGCCACCCCGACCGGCTGCAGACATCAACCACTCCAAATATGGAACTCAGTTTCACCTACATTAAAGCGTAAATTTATAACAACATGCTAGCACGTTACTGCCAACACAATGTGACCACTAATAATCATTATCCAAGCTACTGAAACGTCAGTCAACCGGTTCCTCCGCACACACGACCGCAGCTCGCAGCAAAAATCTCTCCAGCACTCCTACCCAAAATAAACTCAAATCAATTACTTTAACGTATCCTACTTTCTCTTGAGTAACAACATAAATTGAAGGAGTTGCACTGCTAAACACGTCTAACAATTCGGTCACATTAAGTTCTGATCTGCAACACCGACCGGATACTGATTAAATGTTTCAATAAAACTTCTTGACGATATTCTTACAAAATTTATTAGTCGAGATGCCACCCACATCCGTGATCTAAAGTCTTTTCTGATGACTGACAGATACGATGATTAGTTAGAGCATGCACATACTCGCTCTAGCGTAGACTTCCCTAGCAAGACTCAAATCAAGAACTGAACTACTAAATCCTCAAAATCGTAGGGCAACAAATTGAGATAATCACTTCGCAAATCCATTGCTTTTAACAATTAAATGTAAGTTCTTCGGTGGCCTTCGTCGAGTTGAATAGCTGCCAGTTCGATGTGATGAACTCTTTAGTTCGGACAGGTGACGTCTGCTGCTGCCGGCGCGAGCAGGCTATTTGCCGCCACTTGTTCGTTCTGTCAATAGCGGTCTTAAGCTCTCTTATTTACAACAGTTGCACAAATAGAGACTTTAGTTGCAGAACATACACACATTTATAGCCATTCATCACGTATTTAATAAACTCATGTTCATAAATTAAGGATAATGCTGATACACAGGGAAAAAACGCTCTGGTGGGTGGTTTACTGGTTTAAAACACCTCGGGGTATGACCATGCGGTGCATTTGACCTGCGGTCGTCGTACGGTGGTTCTGGCAGCAGTCCATAAGAGCAGAAGTGTGTTGGTGCATTCGTGTACGGCGCAGCGAGTAAGTGTGCAGACGTTTTCAGACGTGCTGATGGTGACTGTGTGTTGAAAATGGCTCAAAGAACACGTATTGATGACATTATAAGGGGTAGAATACTCGGTTGACTGGAGCCTGGTCAAACACAGCAGGTCGTAGCACGGGCCCTCCGTGTGCCACAAAGTGTGATCTCAAGATTATAGCAAAGATTCCAGCAGACAGAAAACGTGTCGAGGTGCTGCAGTACGGGACGTCCTCAGTGTACAACACCACAAGAATACCGATATCTCATCATCAGTTCCCGCAGACGGCCACGGAGTATAGCAGGTAGCCTTGCTCGGGACCTTACCGCAGCCAATGGAATAGTTTCCAGAATGAGATTTTCACTCTGCAGCGGAGTGTGCGCTGATATGAAACTTCCTGGCAGATTAAAACTGTGTGCCCGACCGAGACTCGAACTCGGGATCTTTGCCTTTCGCGGGCAAGTGCTCTACAAACTGAGCTACCGAAGCACGACTCACGCCCAGTACTCACAGCTTTACTTCTGCCAGTATCTCGTCTCCTACCTTCCAAACTTTACAGAAGCTCTCCTGCGAAACTTGCAGGACTAGCACTCCTGAAAGAAAGGATATAGCGGAGATATGGCTTAGCCACAGCCTGGGGGATGTTTCCAGAATGAGATTTTCACTCTGCAGCGGAGTGAGCGCTGATATGAAACTTCCTGGCAGATTAAAACTGTGTGCCCGACCGAGACTCGAACTCGGGACATTTGCCTTTCGCGGGCAAGTGCTCTACCAACTGAGCTACCGAAGCACGACTCACGCCCAGTACTCACAGCTTTACTTCTGCCAGTATCTCGTCTCCTACCTTCGAAACTTTACAGAAGCTCTCCTGCGAAACTTGCAGGACTAGCACTCCTGAAAGAAAGGATATAGCGGAGACATGCCTTAGCCACAGCCTGGGGGATGTTTCCAGAATGAGATTTTCACTCTGCAGCGGAGTGTGCGCTGATATGAAACTTCCTGGCAGATTAAAACTGTGTGCCCGACCGAGACTCGAACTCGGGACCTTTGCCTTTCGCGGGCAAGTGCTCTACCAACTGAGCTACCGAAGCACGACTCACGCCCGGTACTCACAACTTTACTTCTGCCAGTACATCGTCTCCTACCTTCCAAACTTTACAGAAGCTCTGGCTAAGCTGTGGCTAAGCCATGTCTCCGCTATATCCTTTCTTTCAGGAGTGCTAGTCCTGCAAGTTTCGCAGGAGAGCTTCTGTAAAGTTTGGAAGGTAGGAGACGAGATACTGGCAGAAGTAAAGCTGTGAGTACTGGGCGTGAGTCGTGCTTCGGTAGCTCAGTTGGTAGAGCACTTGCCCGCGAAAGGCAAAGGTCCCGAGTTCGAGTCTCGGTCGGGCACACAGTTTTAATCTGCCAGGAAGTTTCATATCAGCGCACACTCCGCTGCAGAGTGAAAATCTCATTCTGGAAACATCCCCCAGGTTGTGGCTAAGCCATGTCTCCGCTATATCCTTTCTTTCAGGAGTGCTAGTCCTGCAAGTTTCGCAGGAGAGCTTCTGTAAAGTTTGGAAGGTAGGAGACGAGATACTGGCAGAAGTAAAGCTGTGAGTACTGGGCGTGAGTCGTGCTTCGGTAAATCAGTTGGTAGAGCACTTGCTCGCGAAAGGCAAACTCCCGAGTTCGAGTCTCGGTCGAGCACACAGTTTTAATCTGCCAGGAAGTTTCAATGGAATAGTTGTCTCCAGACAGTCTAAAGAAGACTGAAAAGACGTGGTTTATTCGCCCGCAGACCTGCAAGGTGCATTCCACTGACCCCTGGTCACAGGAGAGCCCGTAAAGCCTGGTGTCAAGAACACAGTACATGGTCATTGGAACAGTGGTAACAAGTAATGTTCACGGACGAGTCCAGGTATAGTCTGAACAGAGATTCTCTCCGGGTTTTCATCTGGTGTGAATCAGGAACCAGATACCAACCCTTTAATGTCCTTGAAAGGGACCTTTAAGGAAGTCGTGGATTGATGGTGTGGGGTGGGATTATGATTGGTGCACGTACATCCCTACATGTCTTTGACAGTGGAACTGTAACACATGAAGTGTATCTGGACGTCATTTAGCACCAGTATGTCCGCCTTTTCAGGGGTGCAGCGGGTCCCACCTTCCTCCTGATGGATGATAACGCACGGTCCCACCGAGCTGCCATCGTGGACGAGTACCTTGAAACAGAAGACATCAGGTGAATGGAGTGACCTGCCTGTTCTCCAGACCTAAACCCCATCGAGCATGTCTGGGATGCTCTCGGTCGACGTATCGCTGTACTTCTTGAAAACCCTAGGACACTTCAGGAGCTCCGACAGGCACTGGTGCAAGAATGGGAGGCTACATCCCAGCAGCTGCGCGACCACCTGATCCAGAGTACGCCAATTCGTTGTGCGGCCTGTGTACGTGTGCATGTGCATATCCCATATTGATGTCGGGTTACATGCGAAGAAAACAGTGGAATTTTGTAGCAAATGTATTTCAGGACGGTTTTATCAACTTACGACCAATACCGTCTATTTAGAGATCCATCTCCTGTGTGTTCCCTATGTGCCTATGCTATTAGCGCCAGTTTTGTGTAGTGCCGCATTGTGTGGCACCACATTCTGAAGTTACCCTTAATTTATGAGCATGAGTGTACTTGCCATCCGCTAAGTTAATATGTAGGAGCGAATCAAAGTCCGTGAGGGCATCCGAAAACTTTTTTCCCGTCACAGTTGACGTTAGCTGCCAAACAGATGAGAGTGATTAGATATTAGATCTACATATCATTTACTGGTGAGGGTTGATGGGAGAAGCATCTGCAGCCGTGTCTCCTGAAAATCATCTATCTGAACGGTAGCCTTTTGGGAGCGCGATTCTTCGACTCGTATTCTTGATGTGATCGTATTCAGACAGCGATGTCACCGTGTAGCGTACCTCGTAAGTTAAGATGATATTTTTAAATGCTTTGAACTTGCAATGGCAGTGTCTCTAAGTGGCTACCTCTGTGGCCTATTGCCTGAGCCTTGGGCTACGATATCTTGCAGCCCGGCACCGCAATCTGCACTCCATTAAATATTATGGGTGTATTTTATATTTCATGGTATTGTACACTCTGGAGTACACTATTAGAAACAAACTGCGTGAATGATGTACGAACTTCCAAAGTTGAATCATTCAAGGCATGATATCTTATTAATTATGCAGACTTAATTAACTATACAACAAACGACTCATGGCACTGAACATCTGAACAATGAAGACGTAAATGTGCTGTGTTGACGCAGATACCCCAATTTCGCAATCCTGGTCCTTGTTTTGAGCTTACTTACTTCAAATCTATGAGGCAGAGCTACCTCTTCACTGATGCCGTCGTGAGGAGTATGGATCCACTAGTTAAGATATTGTACTATTTCAAATGGCAGTAATCAACAACTATTATCATCAAAATTTCTCACGCACTGATGTGGTTGTTCTTAATGTGGTAAGTCTGTGTCGACGTCCGGCACGATATTTATGCACATCATAGGGCAGGTGTGACCGTTACGTGACAATTGAGTGCTGCTCTCATCTGATACAGGGATGCCAGGAAAGGTCGGGGCTAGGGCATCAATTCGATACGTTTTTCGTAAGCTGGATCTAGAAGAGTGAGTGCCGTAGATGCTGGCATGCAAATGAACGAGTAATTGATGTTTAGGGTCGTGGTACCGTTAATGCTGGCAGATAATTGGAAGGAATGTTTTGAATTGTCTCATTGTATGCCATTAATAAAAATCCTGGCCCGTGCAGCTCTAGTCCCAGTGGACCATCGAAATGACTTTTTTCGTTCCAGGTGCAAATGACGACAAACGAATTTGATGCTGACAATAGCCAGCGTAACCCAATCTTTAGAAGGAATTTGGTTTTATTTGCAATTCTCTCCCTTGGGCACTAGGTCGCAGGGTAAGGTCACGAGGTCAACGAAATGCGTGTCTCCGTATATTGGAGACGAAGGTGAATAACCTAGTTCTGCTCTGTAGTAACTCCATATTGGAGAGTAGTGTGTGCGGTATTCCTAGATCCCTCCATTACCTCAAATGACTAAATCAAGTAACACTCATTAGATACACAACCGGACAAAGATTATTTCACATGGTGAGATGACATAGATTTTAATCGGATGAAAGTTTGTGTCACATGGGAGATAGTATTTACACTGATAAGTGTGTGGACTGATAATGGTTTCAACATCGCCCGCCAACAGATAACGCAGTGACATAACTACCAGCGTATTGCCTGTATCTAACCTTTAATAGCGAATGCTCACAGCCGACAGGCTCAATGTGGTGCAAATATGCGAAGAAAGTAGGCAACCGTGCCACGGAGAAATACTCGTGCTTCCTGTAGCCAAAGGAGTGAATTCTAAAGTGGTCAAAATGTAGTCCGCCGAGTGACGAGATGGTCATTTCCGAGAACTGCCACACAAGTTCGTCGTTTTCCGTCAGTTGTGGAACGGTGCTGGCACTAGTGGTCACGAGAACATGCGCACAACTGCAGACGAGCTTCTGGACGTCCATGCATCACAGACGCCAGCCAGGATCGTCGTATTGTAAGGGCAGCAATGGCAGATCATACAGCTGCTACGACAGTTAAAGGGCTTGTGAGCCAAGACGCGTCAACACAAAAAAATGGTTCAATTGGCTGTGAGGGCTATGGGACTTAACATCTGAGGTCATCAGTCCCCTAGAACTTACAACTACTTAAATCGTACAAACCTCAGGACGTCATACAAATCCATGCCCGAGGCAATATTCGAACCAGCAACCGTAGCAGTCGCGCGGTTCCAGGCTGAAGCGCCTAGAAACGCTCGGCCACACCGGCTGGCGTGCGTCAACACACGAGTTATTCGCAGTGGGACTACGGTCACCCGGACCTATCTTATACTTGCACCACAGGATAGACGTGCACGGCTCGACTGCTGCCATCAGAGGATCACTTGAAAGGTCAAATGGCGTGCCATGGTCTTCAGCGATGAAAGCACAATCTGCCTGCACACTAGTGATGGACGTTTGCGTAAACAACGTACACCTGGTGAGTGCTGTCTTGTAGAGTCTTTTCCCCAAGACACACTGATCTCACCCCAGGCCTCGTGAACACTCATTCGCCTTTGGTGTTTCTGGAGGGGAAACTAACTAATCCACTGTAAGTACAGAATGTTGTTGGATCCGTTCTTTTGCCGTTCTTGCAACAGGAGAGTGATGGGGGTTTTTTCCAACAGGATGATGATCCCCAACAAACTGCCTATGCAACACGACGTGATCTGCCAAACATGTAGTAACTTCCCTGCCCAGGATCTGTGAATATGTCTCCGGCTGGGTCTAGTGTGGTATATAATGGGATGAGAAATGTCTGATCCCACTTGTCAATCAAAACCTCTTACAGAACTACGTGAACGGGTGGAAGAAACGTGGCATATCGGAAATCAGGACAGCATTCGTCACGTCTAGGATCGACTGAATATCAGAATAAGCGCTTGCATATATACTAACATGGATATTTCAGCAAGGATTGACACCTGATACCTCAGAACCGACTGTACTATTCATCAGTAAATGTAATCATTTCACATATTGAATAAGCAGTATTAAACAATGGCAAACCCAGAATGGAATGTAACAATATTATCAAAAGGATAGTTGCTACTCACATACAGTATATTGGAGATGCTGAGTAGCAGATAGGCACAACAAAAGGACTGTCACAAGCTAAGCTTTCGGCCAACCAGACTTTTGTCAAGAATGGACGACAGACACACACGCACAAATGCACACACACACACACACACACACACACACACACACACACACACACACACACACACACACAAAACCGACTAATACACACATGAGTGCAGATGAGTGCAGTCTCTGGCAGCTGATGTGGCTTCTGGTGAAAGAAACTACTGTCATGTGTGTGTGAGTTGCGTTTGCGTGAGTGTTTGGGTGTCTGTCGTCTATTTTTGACAAAGACCTTGTTGGCCGGAACATTATCTTGTGACAGTCTTTCTGATGTGCCTATGAGCGACTCAGCATCTCCTCTAAATGGTGAGTAGCAACTAATCTTTTCATAATTTTTGTACAATAAGCACTATTACATCATTAAATCTTGAAAGAATTGGAAACCCCAAAAAGCGTGTAATTTTATTCGGCAATTTAGAATCTTTACCCTTGAAGTTAAGTGCTAAATACTAACACACATTCGCTCGCATTTACTGCCAACCTACTTACTGTTAAAATTCTGCGCAATTAGGTCTACACAAAGCAGACACTTAACGAAGTAATCAACATACTGTACTACATAATTTCGACGTTTTCCTCCATGTCACTATTAAACATGTTAATGCTCCACTACAAGTACAGAAACAGAGTGAGCCTATTTCATAAGGGCGGCATCCACTATTATTTGCTATTGCTAAAAACGTAAACATAATCGTAACATAAACGCAAACATATCCCTATGAAAAAAATTCGTATCACAATTACAGGGTCATGTTTTCGAAACCCTGTAATTGTCTCCTATTGCGACAAAAAAGTTTGAAGTATTGCTCAAAGGGGCGTACAGCCTTTCTTTCCATGGCGAAAAATCGGGGCGCCCTTTGATATCCTCTGTCTCGGCGTCGCTACAAATAGAGCGGTGCAGAAACATGCGGAACGAAGTTAATGTTGGGCGTTCATGTTACAAGTAAGGCATCAAATTACACCACAATTTCGCTCATCTTCACCCTCGGGGTGTCACATAATGAGAAGACCGTCAGAGACCCTCTTACGCACGCTACATTCCTTCCTTAGATGCCTCTGCAGTGGATTCCGAACCGCGACGCCCATCGTTGACGCCCAGAATTTCAGACACACCTCCGCTCAGGACTGCTACGACAAGGTCTGAGAGATCTGCATAAAGAGTGACAATGAAATGACCAAAAATGACATTTCGCAGTGTAATGAGCAACAGTATGACGTTCTTGACAAACACTGGGATTACTGACACACACTGAGCAGTTCGACATTTTTGTAAAGACATCATTGGCCATTGAATGCAGTGAATGAAATTATATCACTCTGGAATGTAGTGCGACTGCAATTTTTGCTCTAGTGCAGAGGGCGAAACCACTCGTGGGCGTTAGAAACCATTCGACGAAATTTTTACGTGATCTGATGAAGGAAAGGGTGTTTACTGTTTTTCGGCCCTCCTGTTTCGTGCTCTAGTGTGGTGTAATCACGGGTGGATCAGACATTGAAATGTGCATGAATAAAATGAAAAAAGGTTTCCTATAGGGTCTCTCAATTTGTCAACACCCTCAGTGCCACCCATCTTTGTTGAACACTTTGAAATTATACCTGTACAGAGACAACCTGTAATGGATTCCTATGCGTCTGCAGACAGCTTCTTCATTAGCCCTTATATTTCGCGTGCGAGCAAGCAGGCTCGGGAGCACCAGAATAGGGTTACTCAGCTGAAGGGTGTCAGAAGGTTCCCTGCCTGCAGATGCCTACAGATCCATCACAGGTTGTTTCTACATTATTAAAGTGCTAAACAGACGTATGCAAGTGTTTCCAAACAGTGGGCTCTTAGAGAGACCCTTTACAGTTTAATTCACATATGTGTCAACGTCGCATCTTATATGATCATGCCAATGGAGAGCACGAAACAAGATGGTTGAGAAAGCCTAATCAACCTTTGCTAATTTGACTACAATCAAATTTCGGCAAATGGTTTTCTGTGCGCCCTAGTGGTCCACTCTGTACACCAGAGCAAAAAATTGTTCGCACTATACTTCAGAGAGGTACTATCACATTCAGTGGGGAAAACATTTCTTTGCGCTACCTTCCAATGCGGTGAAATCAATGGGCTCTGAGCACTATGGGGCTCAACTGCTGAGGGCATTAGTCCCCTAGAACTTAGAACTAGTTAAACCTAACTAACCTAAGGACATCACAAACATCCATGCCCGAGGCAGGATTCGAACCTGCGACCGTAGCGGTCTTGCGGTTCCAGACTGCAGCGCCTTTAACCGCACGGCCACTTCGGCCGGCGTGAAATCAATTTCAATATGGTTGCAGGCCCACGATGTCCTTAGAGAGGGGTTCAATCGTCTGGGGAATCAGCTTTGTCGAAGGTTGTGAAAAACGTCGGACTGCTGTTCATCATATTGTGAAGTGTCAATGTTGACCGCAAAGAGTGTGGGAATCGACGCTAAAATATAATAAGTGTTTTATCGACGCCCTTTAAGCTACTCCCTGAGACCTTTCCATATCTACTCTGAACGGCAGCTTGTCTACAATGTCATCATTGGCCACTCATAAAGAAACCTGTGATTTCAACGCTGGGCGTCGCGGTCCTGATCTCCATCGATGAAGCGTCAAAGGAAGCGATTAAAATTGTGTAAGCAGGATACCGTCTTTGATTAGTAATCAAAACGTACTCGGTCCCGGATTCGAAACCTGCAAACACTTAAATTTTGATTAATAATCAATATTGGCGGCCGAAGACTTCCAGCGTAAGAAGTCGCCATCATTCTGCCAACGCCATTCTGAAGGAGGAGCGGACAGAAGTTCAGGGCGCTCTCTTGTCCTTGAGGTGGGAAACTGGCGCTGAAGGTGGAAGAATCAACAATGATCAAAGGAATGAAGATGCAGAAGGCAATGGAACCCACTGCATTACACAGAGCATGATGTGTATCCACAGAACATGCGGCCAGAAATTGAAAAGGTGTCATGGTGATGTTTCCATTGGCAAAATATCCTGGAATAGTCCCCCTTCAAAATATGTGGGAGGGAACTGCCAAAGGAGAGGTGACAGTGAGAAAAAGATTGAATAACCAACGAAAGGATAACGTTGTAGGAGTTGGAGCGTGGATTGTCAGAAGCTTCAAAGTGCTAGGGAAACCAGAAAATCTGAAAAGGTAAATGTAAAGTAGGGTAAGGGTCAGTGAAGTGAAACGGAGTGAAGACAAGGGTTTCTGGTCAGATGACGACAGGGTATTATCAACCACACCAAAAAGTGGTATAATGGGAGTAGAGTTATTATGAATAGAAAGGTAGGGCAAAAAATGTGTTACAGTAAACAGTTAAGTGATGGGGTTGTTCTTGTCATAATCGACAGGCAACCCACACCGACGACGATAGTTCAGGTATACATGCCGACGTCACAAGTGGAAGACGGAGAGACAGAGAAAGTATATGAGGATATTGAAAGGGTAATACAGTATGCAAAAATAGATAAAAAACTAATAGTAATGGGGTACTGGAATGCTGTTGAAAGGGAACGAGTACAAGACAATGTTACAGAAGAATGTGGGCATGGTAATAGGAATTAGAGAGGAGAAAGACCAATTGACTTTTGTAATAACTTTCAGCTAGTAACATCAAACACTCTGTTCAAGAATCACAAGTGGAGGAGGTATACTTGGAAAAGATCGGGTGACACGGGAAGTTTACATCTATGTCAGACAGAGATTACGAAATCAGATACTGGAATGTGAGGCGTATACTGGAGCGGATATAGACTAAGATCACAATGTAGCAGTGATGAACAGTAGGCTGAAGTTCAAAAGACTAGTCAGGAAGAATCACTAAGCAAAGTACAGAGGTACTTAGGAATGGCGAGATAAGCTAGAAATTTTCTGAGGCTATAGATACTGCAACAAGGAATAGCTCAATAGGCAGTACAGTTGAAGACGATTGGACATCGCTAAAAAGAGCAGTCACCGAAGTTGAAAAAAGAAAACATTAGTACAAAGAAAGCAACTGCGAAGAAACCATGAGCAACAGAAGAAATACTTTAGTTGATCGATGAAAGAAGGAAGTGCAAAAATTTTCAGTGAATTCATTAATACAAATATAAAAGTCGCTGAGGAATGAAATAAATAGGAAGTGCATGGAAGCTAGGAGGAAATCAATTCCTGAAAAATGTGACAAAATCGAAAATGAAATGGTTGTCGGAAGGACTGACTCAGCATTCAGGAAAGTCAAAACAGCCTTCGGTGACATTAGAAGTAAGAGTGCTAACATTAAGGTTGCGACGGGAATTCCACTATCAAATGCAGAGGAGAGAATGGATACGTGGAAAGAGTACATTGAAGACCTCTATGAAGGGAAGATTTGTCTGATGTGATAGAGGAAGAAACAGGAGTCTGTTTAGAATATATAGCGAATCCAGAATTAGAATCAGAATTTCAGAGAGATTTGGAGTACAAATAAGTCAGGAAGGATACATTCCATTCCGTCAGAATTTCTAAAATCATTTGGGGATATGGCAACAAAACATCAATTCATGTTGGTGTGTACAGTGTATGAGTCTGGTGATATAGCATATAACTTTTGGAAAAATATCACCCGAGACAAGTAATATATAACACGTACAAAAGCCAAGAGGGAATAATGAGTGTGGAGACAAAGAGCGAAGCATTCGGATTAATAAGGGTGTAAGAAAGGGATGTAGTATTTCCCCCCTACTGTTCAATTTGTGTATTAAAGAAACAATGATGGAAACAAAAAAAAAAGGTTTAGGAGTAGAATTAAAACTCAGTATGAAAGGATCTAAACGATATGTTTCGCTGATGAAATTGCTATCCTGAGTGAAAGTGAAATTACATTATATGCTGAATGGAATGAAAGTTATGATGAATACAGAGTAAGAATTGAGAGTAAATTGAGGAAAGTCGAAAGTAATGAGAGGTAGCTGAAATGAGAACAGTGAGAAAATTAACATTGATTGGTGGTTACAAAATAGATGAATTTAAGGAATTATGCCTAGGCAGCAATGTAACCAATGACAGACTGAGCAAGGAATACATCAAAAGCAGACTAAGCCTGTCATAAAAGGCATCCCTGGCCAATAGAATCCTACTAGTGTCAAACATAGGCCTTAATTTGAGGAGGAAATTTCTGAGAATGTATGTCTGGACTGCAGTATTGTATGGTATTCACTACATGGGCTGTGGGCAAACTGGAACAGAATAGAACGGAAGAATTTGAGATGCAGTGCTACAGACAGATTTTGAAAATTAGTAGGACTGATAAGTTAAGGAATTAGGAGGCTCTGCGCAGACTCGGAGAGGAAAGGAATATGTGGAATACACTGATAAGGAGAAGGGACAGGATGATAAGACATCTGTTAAAAACATGAAGGAATGAGTTCCATGGTATTAGCGGGAGCTGTAAGGGGAAAAACCTGTAGACGAAGACAGAGATTGGAATACATCCAGAAAATAATTGAGGATATAGGTTGCAAGGGCTAATCCGAGATGAAAAGATTGTGACAGGAGTGGAATTCCTGGTGGACCTAATCAAACCAGTCAGGAGGTAGAAGAAGCCCAAAAAATGATGTGAATACTTTCCGGTCGTGTGAAAGGTGCACAGTGGGATTAGGCAGAATTGTGATGGAATCTGGAGCCAAGGTGATATCATTTACCCACATTTCAACAAAAATGATCTTCTGAGCTCTGGTCAATTTTCGCACATGTCGACATCTTGGTGTTCAAAGTGTTGCTGGCCAGAGTGTGACGTCGCAGATTGCCACCCTTTTCCAACATTCGAGAAAGAATTTGCTGGAACCTTTGAACTAAGAAAATCACACACTTATTGCAACCAGATTTACCTCGCGAAACCACCTTGTGTCCTAAAGGCACATGTGTATCCTAAAGGGACATGTGTACATCGTAATATCCACCGATGCCCGGTCTTAGGAATTGTGGGCATTTGAGACAGCGTTCCTGGAGTGTATGAGATGTACGAATCCAACGTACATGCACGACCTGGTGGAGGTTGAAGCTGCAGTTTGATGTTAACAGGAGATGTCCTCTTGACTTCTTGATAATTTCTTGGAAAAGCGAAACAAGCGTCTTTTTTCCATTTCAGTACTTCTAAGTTGGTTAATATTACCCACATTACAGTGTAGAACTTCGTCAGTTTTGATTTCCTGCTGTCTTTGCATTCTAGATCCTGTAGAGCCTTACTTGATCCCATGTACCTTTTAATCTGTTATCAAAATTTCGAATGAGTGGTGTATCTTCTCCTTTCTCCTGGAGGTGGTTTGCAAAATTATAAAGGCGAGATTATCATTAGATTAAAAACAACTTCGTGTGGTGAACGCCTATATTGTCATGGATTTTCAACTTATACATTACTGATACCTATTAAGTCAAGTGTCCCAATCAGTATCTAGTAATTCAGAATTTGGATAGCGTTGTGTGTATCTGTGAATCCTCTGTTCGCTTGTGAGCATATTGCAGTGGCCAGTACCTTCCAAATGCGTAACAGTCGACACAGCTACTTCAACATTTCGGAAATAAAGTTAGTGTCTTAGACAGTTATCGTCACCTCTGGCAGTCCAAACCTGAATATCCACTTACTACACAAACATCATGCCATTGTGTCTGCCTGTTTGTCTAGCTCAGCACTCATACATATGACAGTTAACACATACCGAGTCCCTCCTGGCGTGTTTGCAAAGGGTCAATAATCTCAAAAGCAAACATGTGCAATGGTTTGTTCCTCTCAGGTAACATTTGTATTGCTATTTTTTGATGACTTAGCTCACTTCTTAGTACATAAAGAATGCCGTTCTTTATGTATTTCACAGCATCTTTAGTATGAGCTTGCCAATAACAATTTTCTTCACTGTGACACTCCGTTGCATGTCGTCCACTATGCCCTGTCAAAATGCCATCATGAGCTTCACTCAGTACCTCATTCTATTTACTTGCTGGCACAACTATGCGGCGATAACAGCTAATCTGCTGGTACAATATTGAATTATCAGTGCTGAATTGTGCCTGCTTCACAATCTGCAGAAAAAATGGTTCAAATGGCTCTGAGCACTATGGGACTTAACATCTATGGTCATCAGTCCCCTAGAACTTAGAACTACTTAAACCTAACTAACCTAAGGACAGCACACAACACCCAGTCATCACGAGGCAGAGAAAATCCCTGACCCCGCCGGGAATCGAACCTGGGAACCCGGGCGTGGGAAGCGAGAACGCTACCGCACGACCACGAGCTGCGGACAATCTGCAGAAAATCCTAATCAGTTGGTCGGATTTTTTGCCATTCTTCCACACTTACACAGTTACATTTTATGAGATGTACTTTGCTACTAAGTCTGTGTGACTATGAGATTTCCCTGTATGATACGCGCCTTCAAAACGAAATTTGCGTTGCTGTGAGGCCTTACGGTCCTTAAGATATTAGAGCCCTTTGTGATCCATTGTTATCATACAACGTTTTTAATACAAATTTGAAGAAAGGTAGGTGGAACCACAGATTAACTCTTCTCTGCCTTATTGAGGTATCTAAAAGAACAAACTGTTGGGTACTGTGTGCTGCCTGCCTCTTGGCTCAACGTGTTTGATGGCATAGCTGCTGGCATTAGACAATATTAACGGTTTCAGATAATCTGAGAACAAAGACAGAAGCAGTGGTCGATAAATCCTTTAATCCAATGATGTCCTGAAGCCATTGAAATTTTATTCCGTTCTTTAATAAATACGTAAGAGGTCTTGCTACTTACGTTTTCCATAGACATTATGAGACTGAGAAACGACTTAAATTCTGTTTCTGCGTTAAGTGTTGGGAATTCTTTCACAGCTCTACAAGTCAGGGGTCAAGTCATACACCATTCTGGCCTGTGATATGGCATAAATAATTAACTTCACTGGATAGAGAAAAGCTGTTTGTTGAGATAAGCATCAGTCGTGCTCCATGTAACCGATCAAAGCTGTTTTGTGGAGATACCATGAGCTATTGAATGCCCTTGCACAATAAAATGATGTTGTCCACGCATGCTAACCATTTTTCCGTAATCCAATCCCACCGTACGCTATCTAATACGGGCAGGGAAGTCGCCAGTTTATTTCTCAAAGTGTATGACAGCCAAAGTGTTGATATTGACTAGATGGGACTGTGAAGGCTGTCTTGTGTCGATACTACAGTGCTGCCTAAAACTGTTGCTACCTGCTTCACAAATGCATGACGGTAAAACAATGAAGTATCTCTAATTTTAGGCACTGTTTAAGCGAGTATGTTTGTTGATTTCAACAATCAGTAGTTACAGGAGAACTTACAAGTTTTACTACATCTGCATCTACAGTGGTTACTATTTGAGTACCTCAAGAACTACTGTTCTCTTTTACAATGCCATTACAGAGCAGTTGATTAATAATCTCCTCATTACTGGTTGCAAGTTTTGTGGAAATGGGTACATTTCCTGTATACTGGCAGGTCATTCCCATTAGGAATACATTGCTGCATTAGTGGCGTAGCTGGCATTGGTCCAGTCGAATTGAATAAATCCATATGTTCTTCTAATAACCTTCCCACGACCATTCCATTATGTCCTTCTAAGTGTAACACCTTCCCCGCTAATGTGGTTAAATTGACAGAGTGTCTTAGCTTGAAATACTTGGCAACGAATTCTTTATTTAACTTAACTCCCTGTAGTACTTCTAAATTAGCTATCAGTGCGCCATTTGATAGCACCATCGCTGCTGAACCAAAATTGTCCACATTGATAGGCTTGTGTCAGTTGCATATACATAGAACGAAATACTACCAGTTATCAATTTTCTGGTAAGGACTGAACGACACATGACGAACTCTACCCAGTGCCGCTTCACAGTTTTTTCAGTACTATATCTTTCGAATCGCGTCCAAGAGATATTACACAGCTTCTTGGGTTTTCCTGATGGCTTAGCGTGTCTTGCAACAATTTGGTTCTTTCAGCAGTAAACCCTAGGTTGAACGATATCCCATTCAGACGTTGTAGATTGGCTTTGGCTTGTTGTTTAACCAAGAGCTCGAACTTAAACATGACTATGTAGGTTTTTCCCACGTTTGGGAGTAGTTCCATTCATATCGATAGGTTTCCCCACCCCCACCTCCATCCCTTGGGCAACCAACAATGCCAAACCGAGCGATTAGATGCTTCCAACACCAATATCGTTTGACGATGGATCCAAAGTTATTGCACGAGATACATATTGGCTTGCCACAGATATCTCTGACCACATATCCAATAGAACCTTGCTCAGTCTACCTCTTACGTAGCTGGCTAGACAAGACTTCACAGAGACGTGCTATTTACTGAGACCGTTGCACAGCAATCAAACAGCTCCTATGGTCCATATAATGCAGGGAAGCGAGTTTCACTCTAGTTCCGTCTTCCTTGTATCTTAGGGTAATTTCGATCAAAGTGCCCCACGAGTTTACTTCTTTGACAGTGTGTCTTGCCGACCGCGGTGGTCTAGCGGTTCTAGGGGCTCAGTCCGGAACCGCGCGACTGCTACAGTCGCAGGTTCGAATCCTGCCTCGGGCATGGATGTGTGTGATGTCCTTAGGTTAGTTAGGTTTAAGTAGTTCTAAGTTCTAGGGGACTGATGACCACAGATGTTAAGTCCCATAGTGCTCAGAGCCATTTGAAACATTTGAAACAGTGTGTCTTTTTAAAATATCACTGAAGTTCATCTCGACCGCCACACGTACAACATATGACCTCTGCATTGAAAAATATTCGTTTCTATTTAGCCATAGTCACTATGTCAACCTCAGTCAAAGACATCGCAGTTGTTACTGCTTCGTCCAAGGCAGCAGACCGCCCGCGAGCTTTTATGTAATTGAGAAAGTGGACATTGAAGTGCGTCAGAAAATTGCCTAATGAAAGATACTGTCTACTCTTTACGAATATGAAGACTCAACGGCACCGACCGGCCACCGTGACATCGTCAGCGCACAGGCGTCACTGGCTGCGGATACCGATGGGCATGTGGTCATCTCATCGCTCTCCCAGTCGTACGTCACTTCACGAGACCAGAGCTGCTACTTATCAATCAAGTAGCTCCTCAGTTTACCCCACAAGAGCTGAGTGCCCCCGCCTGCCTACAGTGCTTGGTAGGTCGGATGGTAATCCAACCTTGTGCTAGCCCAGCCCGACAGTGCTTAACTTTGGTTATCTGATGGGAACCCGAGGTAGCAGTGCAACAAAGCCATTTGTCTTTACGAATATTGACCCATAAAAATAATGTCACGACGTAGTCTGACTACCCTTCAGCAATGACACCAATCTTCGAGATAAACTTTGCCACATATTTTCAGTGCCTCGGAACTCAAATGCAGAAGACGAGTGCTGCTGCGTACTTGAAGAACGTTGACAGCTCATGGAGGACGATCAGTCCCTGGAGATCTAGTTAACTGTTGAGGAAGTGGTGTGAATGTCGAAATGATTCCGTTGATCTGTGTGGCTCACACCTAGTACATCTACTTCTACATTTATACTCCGCAAGCCACCCAACGGTGTGTGGCGGAGGGCACTTTACGTGCCACTGTCATTACCTCCCTTTCCTGTTCCAGTCGCGTATGGTTCGCGCGAAGAACGACTGTCTGAAAGCCTCTGTGCGCGCTCTAATCTCTCTAATTTTACATTCGTGATCTCCTCGGGAGGTATAAGTAGGGGGAAGCAATATATTCGATACCTCATCCAGAAACGCACCCTCTCCGAACCTGGCGAGCAAGCTACACCGCGATGCAGAGCGCCTCTCTTGCAGAGTCTGCCACTTGAGTTTATTAAACATCTCCGTAACGCTATCACGGTTACCAAATAACCCTGTGACGAAACGCGCCGCTCTTCTTTGGATCTTCTCTATCTCCTCCATCAACCCGATCTGGTACGGATCCCACACTGATGAGCAATACTCAAGTATAGGTCGAACGAGTGTCTTGTAAGTCACCTCCTTTGTTGATGGACTACATTTTCTAAGCACTCTCCCAATGAATCTCAATCTGGTACCCGCCTTACCAACAATTAATTTTATATGATCATTCCACTTCAAATCGTTCCGCACGCATACTTCCAGATATTTTACAGAAGTAACTGCGACCAGTGTTTGCTCCGCTACCATATAATCACACAATAAAGGATCCTTCTTTCTATGTATTCGCAATACATTACATTTGTCTATGTTAAGGAACAGTTGTCACTCCCTGCACCAAGTGCCTATCCGCTGCCGATCTTCCTGCATTTCGCTACAATTTTCTAATGCTGCAACTTCTCTGTATACTACAGCATCATCCGCGAAAAGCCGCATGGAACTTCCGACACTATCTACTAGGTCATTTATATATATTGTGAAAAGCAATGGTCCCATAACACTCCCCTGTGGCACACCAGAGGTTACTTTAACGTCTGTAGACGTCACTCCATTGATAACAACATGCTGTGTTCTGTTTGCTAAAAGCTCTTCAGCCACACAGCTGGTCTGATATTCCGTAGGCTCTTACTTTGTTTATCAGGCGACAGTGCGGAACTGTATCGAACGCCTTCCGGAAGTCAAGAAAAATAGCATCTACGTGGGAGCCTGTATCTAATATTTTCTGGGTCTCATGACTAGGCAATGAATTCTGCCTGTACCGTAAGACTTCAGCAGTGTCTTAGCGGACAAAAGACTTATATAAATATACAAGCTGGCTACACCTTTTGTGGACAAGGGTTAGTGGCTGAAGTCTAGTATTTCATGCTTTTCTGATGATTAACACCTTTCTTTGGCAGTGTACAAATGTATCGAAGTTAGAATTGCTATATGTGGAATGTTGTTGCCAATAGTCTAAGGCAGTTTTATTGAACAAATATCAGGAGGTAATCTCAGAAATTACTGAAATGCCTCAAGGATTGTGGAACTGTTTCATTTCACTGGAAAAAGCATCTGAATTCTTAAGAGACTGAGAACAGAGTGAAAACATTCAGCTCGGCTTGTCATATTCTGCAATATTTACAGTGTCACTTCACTCTGAGGACAGGCTCATCGATTTGTTAGGTTACAAATATGGCCGCCAACTTCTTAAAGACACATTTGTACAACAAGAGTTGTTTTTGTGGCATACATTAATTTTGTACTTCAGTATCTAGATTCAAGTTAGTTTCATGGCCGACACGGCATACCTGAATATGTAGGTAAAACTATTTCTGTTCCCTGTTATCAAGACTAAGTAGTATCATCAACGTATTGCAGGCGAAGGAATGTGTAAATAGTTATTTATCTCATACGAGTCGAATATCCCCACTCAAATAACAGGCTTCCTAGTCAGAGTTCCGTATTTGCAATTGCGCTCCACAGAAGCATCAATGGAATAAGCGGTGCGTCCTTGTAGAATGTAAATGTGTTCAGAATCCATTACTCCGCACAATGCAAATTATTGCGGATATTAATTTACTTGTTGGGTAGAATACCGTGGCAGAGTTCAATTCGTGTTTAACCGCTTGATGATGTTTTGACTGAATATTTCCGCTCTTACGCTTAACGTGCACTACACAGAAATTAGACCGCGGATTATTTTCTGAATTTGGAAGATGATTGACTTAACGTCTCCTACTGGGTTGCAGTAGCAATAAAAGTGAGGAGGTCCTTTGCATCTTTAAGATTCACGCATGATGAAATGACTCAATTCTGATTTTATGTTCAGAATTATTAATCTCATCCGTATATACTAACATCGTTAGGCGTGTCAACCATACTGCAATTTACTTTCTCTTGTTACATGTAAACGATATACAACTTTGTATTCATATAGAAGTCCACTTGCGGATATGATGACTGATGAAAGACTGAAGATTTGTGTTTCCTTTCTGGAAATTAACAGTGAATTAGGTTGGTTTATACACAGCTTCCTCAACATCAAAACAGTATTGCGCAAAAGTCATATTTACAGTATACTATTAATACATTTGGTTCTATTAATGTTTATAAATCTCATCAGAAAATCTTAGACCACGAATTCTAAACATTTTTCCAAGAAAGGAATTTTTTTAACATCAGTCATCGCTAGTTCTTTTATTTCATCAGTGTCATTGTGCAACACTTTTATGGAAAATATTTAGTAAAGAGAGTAACAGGTTGTATGCATCAGAAAATATCTTACAATAAGACCTAACATCATCAGGTGGTGGAGAAAAGAGACCACATGTATTTTAAAACTTTGTAAAAAGGTTACGAAACTTTGTAAAGACCTTGATCAAAAAAATATGTTGCAGTTGACTACTAGTTCCCGTTACTAAACAAACATCTTCATTTCTGAGAAAACAATCAGAAACAGAACATTACCCTAGGTTAAATACCGTGAAATAGTGATAACACTCATGGTAAAAACACTGTGTTTGCATAAACTGTAGGCTAGGACGCCAGCGTCTGATGTTATATATCGGTACTACGTAAATGAATGGAAATATCTGTCAGACCAGTATCACAATGATAATTTTAAGCCATTTTAAAAATAAACAAATGAATGAGTCACGTTTCAATATGCTGGTGGCTATACCACCAAAGTTACAGAATATATTGAACCTATGGGGGTAAACAAAAGATTTTTTTTTAAATCAAAGACAGTAAACCAGATTCAAAACATAAATAGCTTTAAAAGAGATAATAAAAACGTAAAATATAAAGAAACGTACTATGCTTGTTAAAAGGTGTATATACGTTACGAATTGTAACTAAGCTTGTTTTGCAGCCATTTGAGGCAATCAGAACGCTAATTGCGGTGTGTGTGTGCTGACCGGCGCCCATCAAAAATTTGCCAAGTAACCGGCTGACAGCTGTTTAGAGAAATTGCCCAGCCAGAAAGAGGCTCATAAAAACCTATTACTGCCCTTTAATACCTTTCACAGCCATCAGCTACTCACAATATGGAAAATGAAACGGAATTCAAATTACCTTTGGAGCAAATAACAACCTCAGTATGAGAATTTTGATATTTCTGTGTGAAGAAGCAGATAAACCGTGTTCCTGTAACTGTTTAATCTATTCTTCATTAATTTGTATACGTTACGATAGTTAAAAGTTATTTGAGAATCTAACTTTAATCACTTTCACTTGAGTAACATTTCCTTCTGCAGCGAATCACTTAGGTAATTTAATGACAGTAGTTAGCAATAAAGTTTTTCTTTAAATTCTTTCGTAACTGATTGTAACATTTTGTTACCCTAGCTAAGATTTAGTGTAACAAATCTCAACTGCCGTGAGTCCCCAGGGACAATGTGGACCCCTGCCCAATTTCCTGATATTAATATTTGTCTAAGTCATCGAACACCTCTTCTAGATTCTATTGCCAGATATCACGTCATACGCTCACACTGCCGTTATTATTAAATAATCTATGATGAGGCAATTTCGAGTGATACGTGGCCCTAACTGCTCCAATGGACGTCACAAGAAGACTGCCCGTTCCCCTTGTCGGTAAGAGCCCCAAAGACTCTGTCCCTCCTGCTAGAGGTGATCGGAACGATACGCTCAGCTATCGTTACGCAGTTTAATACGTTTTCTTAGCTAGAAAATTTACAACAGTTGCTGAGATCGAGCAAATTGAAAAGTTTCTTATAATTACTATTTGTGTAAATGTAGAGCTTGTCATAATGAAGACATCAAAGACTAATCGTTCCTTCACTGCAGGTTGAAGACTGGGCACCGGGCATGTCAATATTAAAACGCCGGGGCAGCAATTCTTACGTCTACAGAATGAGGAAGCAGTCAAAACACAAATAAAATAAATTCGCCCATCTAATAATAATTTGTGCAATACTTAACATCATCCCATCATTATCTTTGCCTTGTTAAGTAATTAGAACCAGTATCTGAGCAGGATTAGCTTCTTTATAATAGCACTTGAAAGACACTGATAGCCAAAACATCGTGATCATATGCTTAATAATGTGCTGGTGTAGCTGTGGAATGCAGTACAGCTTTGATTCGACAAGACCTTGCCAGGTTTCCGGAGGTATGTCGCACCAGATGTCTATGAATAGGTCACACGGCTCCCATAAATTATGGGCCTGAGTTCGTGGGCGCAGAGCTGGTGCCAATAGTCGTAGATGTATACTTATTTTGAAAGTAAAACACTGTCTCCGATATGTTAAGATGTTGTTCATAGCAAGCTGATTTTGGTCACTCTTGAGTGATTTTGTCAAGAGGGGTGCACTCAGCCCTTGTGAGGCACACTGAGTAGCTACTTGGCTGAGAAGCAGTGGCTCCGGTTGTAAGTAGGCTGTTTAGGTTTTTTTATTGGTAACGCCACCTCTGTATAAAAATCACTGGCTGTGCTGTGTGCAGTCTGTGGCTGCTTTGCATTGTTGTAATACTCGCCATTGTAGTGTTAGGCAGCTGGCTGTGAACAGCGCATAGCGTTGCGCAGTTGGTGAGCCGCCAGCAGTGGTGGATGTGGGGAGAGAGATGGCGGAGTTTTGTAATTTGTCATGAACTGCTATATATATTATGACTATTAAGGTAAATACATTGTTTGTTCTCTATTAATATCTTTCATTTGCTAACTATCCCTATCAGTAGTTAGTGCCTTCAGTACTTTGAATCTTTTATTTAGCTGGCAGTAGTGGCGCTCGCTGTATTGCAGTAGCTTGAGTAGCGAAGATTTTTGTGAGGTAAGTGATTTGTGAAAGGTATAGTTTAATGTTAGTCAGGGCCATTCTTTTGTAGGGATTTCTGAAAGTCAGATTGCGTTGTGCTAAAAATATTGTGTGTCAGTTAAAGCACAGTCTCGTGTATAATTAATTTTTCAAAAGGGGACGTTTCATATGGCGACACTTAGCCGAGGATACCTCACTGGAATCTTCTGATTTTTTTCTTGTAGTTTGTGTAATTAGTGTAGCTTTTGTTTATTTCTAGCGCTTAATTGTAGAGAAAATCTCCTTTGTAGTTGCAGTCTTTCATTGTTGTACAGTAAAACAGTTGTGGCATGCATGTAGATTTGCACCAAGTATTTCGCAGCTGCAATTAACTAGATATTATTTTCAGTGTTATGTTAATGTGTTCTCTTATTTTGCTCTTCAAATTGTGCTTTTCTGTGTTATCGTGTGAAATATTGTGACAATAATGGCGTGTGAAAAACGTAACACTAGGCTCCAAAGTAAACTGAGAAATAATAGTGACGACGAGCGTAGCTTGCCAGCACCACTGTGTAATGAATTAACAGACGTTCAAAGTAGTAATTTGGTAATTGTGCATAGGGAAATGGAGCGGGTGGCAAACAATGGCGTAGACAGTGAAACAATTAGTGAGCAGGGAAGCATTATCGATCGGTCGGTCGGCAACAGCCCGCCTCAGGAATTGGGAATGTCAGGACACAATTTTGCAAATATTGTAGACTCAGGTTTTGGGTTCTCACCGTTTTCTCAAATGAGTCAAGACACATTTTCCTCTTGTCAAAATGTGAATGTTGCCGGTGCAAATTCACTGCCGAAAAGCACTGAGGAACATGTTCCAGACATCAGTGCATTGTTATTACAGTTAATGCAACAAATGGGACACAAGCTTGAAAAGTTAGACACAATGGAACAAAATCAGAGACAAACACAGCAACAGTTAGTCACAATGGAGCAAAATCTTCGAAAGTTAGACACAATGGAACAACAACAGAGACAAACACAGCAACAATTAGACGCAATGGAACAAAAGCTTCAAAAGTTAGACTCAGTGGAACATAAGCTTGAACAAACACGTGAAGATTTAACTACTGAGTTACATAACATCGAATCGAAATGTCAAAAAGTCTGTAATGACGTAAAAACACAAATTTGTGAGCTTTTTCAACCTATTTTTTCGCGGCATGAAAATGCATTACAGAATCACGAAGCAGCCATAAAAGAACTGCAAACCATTGTTCATGAAAATCACGACACCTTGCAAGCTAAAATTGACTCAGTTGCATCTACCGATTCGGTTACGCAACTTGCAAAAACTCAGGAAAATTTAAGGGACACAGTAAATACTCTGAAACTTGGTTCAAAAAAACACACTGAGGAAATAAGTACACTATCGGAGAAAGTAGCCGAACTTTCGGATCAGTTCACTAATTTATCTACGAAGGGAGATGATAATCTGAATGACACAAAACCGGTAGTCTTTAATGACACAGAAGAGTGCGAACAAATTAGGAAATTCAAACAAAATCAGAATCAAATAAATACGCAACACCAAAGAGAAATCCGGGAAGTACAAGATCAGCTGACACAGGTAATACAAGAGTTACGTACTTCAGAGGACACTCGCGCCCCAATACGGGAAGAGGGACATAGAAATACGGAAAAGCCACAAAATAATAACACAGGGCATTTCGGAAACTATGAAAGAAATTGGCAAGGTGCACCGAATTTTGAAATGGAACCGCCGAAACGACGTAACAATGACCGATATGCTATTCGCCGACATGATGATTTTGACTATAAGCTGTCCGTTACTACACGTAAATTCAAAACGTTTAAGAACTCTGCCAACGATATTCATCCACAAGCATGGGTCCATCAATTCTCTCATTGTTTTCCTCCCAACTGGTCGTTAGAACACAGATTAGAATTTATGTGTGGCTATTTAGAGAATGAACCAACTGTAAGAATGCGATCGGTCATTCACGATTGTCACAGTGAAGGATAATTTTACCATGCCTTCCTCTCATCATATTGGTCTCAAGCTACACAAGACCGAGTAAAACATAGCATCATAATGATGAAACATTTCGAAGAATCTGAATTCTCCAGTCTTGTGAAATATTTTGAAGACATGTTGCACAAGAATCAATATCTTTCAAACCCATAGAGCCCTTCAGAACTCATCCGCATTTGCTTGATCAAATTGCCTGAACATTTACGACATATTATTTTAGCAGGACGTTGCAAAGATGACATTGAAGCTTTTCAGGGACTCTTACAAGAATTAGAAATTGACACTGACAATCGCGGAAAGCGGAAACAGGAACACAACAATTGCAGGTCACATCCGTCGCAATTCCACGATGAAAGAAATAATAACTGGACGCGACAAGGCTATTCTCACAACACAAATCGTGACCAAAAAAGACACCACCCATATGACAACCGTTGGCAGAATAATAGGTACAGAGAAAGATCGCACTTCCATAGTAATGAATATGACAGAGACAATCATAGAAACAGACAATTTGGCAACCAGAACTATTATTATCAAGGGAGACAGAATAACTTCAGACGCAACAGTTGAGCGCGCAGTTACGATTCAGGAAGGAATTCACTTCCATAGTAATGAATATGACAGAGACAATCATAGAAACAGACAATTTGGCAACCAGAACTATTATTATCAAGGGAGACAGAATAACTTCAGACGCAACAGTTGAGCGCGCAGTTACGATTCAGGAAGGAATTCTCCTCCACATGACCGACAAGAAAGAAACTACGGAACCTACCGACATGACGACAGACGATATATTCGTAACGACAGACCTGAATTGCATCAGAACTGGCGGGATTCAAACAGAGCAGAGCCCTCTCGGCAAGGCGAATTTGTAGAATCTAGGTCTCCTAATCCCAATAACGGCGCGCGCCAACAAAGAAACAGACAATGACTCGCACCGCAGGCAGCCACCTGCGCCGGCTGGCTCAGGGAAAAATAGCATACACGCTAACCTTGAAAAAAAAATTTTAGCATTCCTTAGCGACGTATACAACATGATAATTGCATTCAAATCAAACTGTGAGTACTATGAAGAGTAAAGGATACCACCACACTTCACATGTAAAACCGTTTATTTAAAGATAATCTGTTTTTTTAACTTAGTCTTTGCTATAAAATTTTTCACTTTACATTACTAGTATGCTTTGTCAGACTTAGAATCTGTTAACATGCAACTATGTTTTAAAGTTAACTATCCAGTCAAGAACCTAGGGAAAATTTTTAAACAGAAATTACGAATGCATTGTTATTGTGAACAGACGACACAGTGTTATTGTGTGTGTGCATTCTTGCCTGTTTGTTGCACGATTACGTAACGACTATAAGGCTCACATACTTGGAACATTTACCAGTACTGCTAATGAGATTTTAATGCAACATTTTGGTTTATTTGAAAATACATTCTGAATGTAAAGTGCTTTCTGAGAGATACCAGATGACACAGAGGTTAGTTTATGTGACAGCTACACGATTTTTATCACGACGCTACTAATGAGTGACAATTTACAATGTTGCTTTTGTGGTGTATCTGTTTTATATCTGCACAGTTTTCTGAATACTTCTGGAAACAAAAACATGTTTTAGTAGTAACTTTTGTGGTATAGCAACAATGAGACAGCCTTTTTCGTGGGACAACAATACATTACAGTACAGTACTTTCTTCATCACAACAATAAGCGTAATAACTACGATATCTATAGACAAAGCATTTCACTTTTGTATATCATGAGGTAAGTACATTGACTTCTGCAGAACTTAGCTTTCGGAGGACGATAACTACGACACTTCCACAGAGATTATCTTACAACAAGACGCGCAGTTTAGCGCTACAGTACACGCATTTGAGTGATTAATTTTGTACTTAAAACATTTATTTTAAAGATATTTGAAGTACAATGATACAAAGGTATTCCGTGATACATTTCATTCCATTGCTGTAATCTGTAACACCTGAGGGTATTATTCATTTATCCTCAGGGGGGTACACGCTCACTTCGTGTAGCATGTGTTTGGCAAGTACAAGGAGCCCTAGCTAATATGGTATTTGCTTATACAACTTTACACATCGGTACCATATTTCTCTAACACATAAATTACACAGCTACCTGATCATTTAACAGAGAAAGAAACATTTTTTTTATCACATCAGTGACAGATGTTTACGTAATTACACAGTTGGATAACTTCACACTTACGAAATTGTATTTTGTCTGTACTTTGTGAACTGTTCATATTTTTTCGGACTCATTGTGATATTATGAGAGCTTTCAATGATATATTTGGTATGGGATCACGATTTTTAAAGTACGTTTGAGGCAGATGACACTTTTGACATGAGCAGAGAATTTTTTTTTAGGTTTTGAAATTATTGGAGGAAGCTACGACGATTTTGAGAGTTGACTGAGGTTCTATGATATTATTACGATGACTATGTGTATTATGCTGTTGCGGTATGTTTATGATCAACAAGCTGATGCTATGTGAGGTATTTGAGTATGCTACGTATCTGTTATCATAAAATATTGAAGAAGTTTCGACGAATAAGGTAAGGAATAATGAGTAGTGGTTAGGGACTCACTCTGGTTTGTGAAACAGGTTGTTGGAAACCAAGAATCGTACTTTAAGAGTTATGAAATGTATGTCAATGCGTGAATGTATTACAATGCCGACGAAAATTTTTTGGACACTGTTATATCAATAGGATTTTGTTTCTACAGATTTGTAACGCAAATTCTTGACCTGTGAAATATTTTTATACGAGACTGCCACTGTAGCGGAAACTGTTGTCGTAAATATTTCGGTAAGAAAGGTAAGTGACCTTGACGTAATGCGTCTTGAGCGGCCACCTGTGGCAGCCACCTGGAGAAACAGCCATTAGGTGAAAAAAAAAGAGGCCATTAACCTCACTATTGATATTCCTTTGTAGAAAGCATCCCAAATACGACACGCTCATTACTTGGAAACATATGATTACTCGTATTTTGTGCTACTTACTGAAATGCTTATGAATTGATGGGAAATATTCGTACAACTGCACACCTGATTAGGACAAGTGTCTTTCTACGAGAGTTGAGAGAATTTCTACTAACTTATGAAATGTCACATGACTATTGAATGATATTTTTATGCTTTGCATTTCATAGTTGCTTATTTCATTTGATATCTAGTTTCCAGCTGTGTTGCAGCATTGCTTTTATAAAATAAAATGCATTTGCAAATGTGAACACTTTCTGTCAACAGATCTATTAAATAATAATTTTGTAATCCACATTCTTAAAAAAAGGAGCTCTTGGAATGGAAAGAACAATAAGAAGGGACTAATAACAGTAAATGCATACATAATTTTCTTTTCAACTACTTGGTAATTTTTTTTGGTAGAGTAAGTTCTCGTGATGTATCACTCTAGTGTTAAGATGTGACATAGGTATTAGACATGGCCATTTTTAGAGTAATATTTTTTCTGCTTGAGCTTTGTCATGTTTAAATATAAGCTGCTGTTTGCCAGGCAGAGTGTTACTGAATTTGACTTTGTGTTACTCTGCTAAGCCAGTTTACTACTGATTTAATTTCTTGTTTGCTGCTCATTGCCTTATATTAGTTGTAATTTATGCTACTTGCTTCGCCATTTGTATTTTTGATCATTGCTGTTTGTGTTAATTGTTTTGTGCTGCTGCATTGCCTTGTCCCCTAGTTTAGCATCTGAGCTCAGTAGATTTAAGTTAGCTTAAGAGGGGGTAGACTATATAAGAAACTGACTATGGACAATAGAGAAAAAATGCATTGAGAAGTTATATGAAAAAAATTTTGGCCAAAATGAGTATTGTACACTAAGACATAATTATTTTGAAAGGAATATGAATAGAATACAGAAAGCAGGTATAGATAGAACATTTTGGGAATAATGACGAATGAAGGGAGATCTCCGAGAAGTAAAGAAGGTCTTGTTTGCAAAATACTGCAGTAAAAGATACCCTGTACTTTCCTTGTATTATTCCGCTATATGTTTATGTACCATTGTGTATTTGTCTTTTTCCTGTCTTTAAGTGTTTAGCTAATAAGATTTATGTTGTAGAATTTTTCAAATACTATGTTATTTACCTTGTAAAGATGCTTAGACATTATTTATTCTGTTTTGTTTTAATGCTCATGTGTGTAGTTGATATTTCAAAAGTTATTCTGATTTTTATGTATTTACTTATGTCATAATTCCTGTAACACTGACGTATATGTTATTTCGATTCTTTTGTAAAGCCTGTATTACAAATGTTCTCTGTATTGTTATGTTCTTTAATGATGTATTTTGTACCTTTGTAATTGTATTCTTATGTTATAAAATTGTAATTGACACCAGGTCATCAAATTACTAACTTGTAAGTTACATTTCACTGCACACGTTTCTGTTGGTCATAGTATATGGACAATATGTGAGAAGTAGGGACTGTTAGTGTTTGCATGTGTGTTAATAATTCAGCAAGGGACTGGATAACAGCATTGCTGGTTCTAAATACAATTAAAAAAACTCTGTGAGTGCACAAGTGGTGGTTTTTGGACTTGCTATATTGTCCGCAAGACTCTTCAATGGTGATTGTGCACCTGCACATTTGCAACAGATGGCTGCTGGCCGTCTCTACAAGGACTACAGTGGGTCTGCATCTTTGCTGACTCACCAGTACCATTATTTCTGCAAGGACTGCAGTGGGTCTGCGCCTCCGGTGGCCCACCAATACCGTAATCTCTACCAGGACTGCAGTGGGTCTGCTCTGTGATGACCTACCAAACGATATTCTTCAAAACTTCGATTGACTCCGCTGTGGGTTAGCTCTGTTGTGGCCCATTACCTGTCAGCATGTCAAGAGTCTTTCCGTTGGAAAGACTGCATGGAAAGACTGCATGGAAATCCACTACTTCTGTGTGCAATTTCTTTTACTAATGAGACTTTGTGAAAAAAACTGTAATTACTGTTATGATGAATGATCAGGACTATCTTTATGGACTGTTAGAAAATTTTAGCTTTTGACCAACATTGTATCAATGAGTGTGTGCATTTGATTTCTTTGTTATTGTAATTACGATTAGGAAAAATTTTAACAACTATGTATTGCCCAGTGCCCAAAACAATTTGTAAAATTTTTTGTGGGGAGCATGGGGGCTATGTAAGTAGGCTGTTTTGGTTTTCTTATTGGTAACGCCACCTCTGTATAAAAATCACTGGCTGTGCTGTGTGCAGTCTGTGGCTGCTTTGCATTGTTGTAATACTCGCCATTGTAGTGTTAGGCAGCTGGCTATGAACAGCACGTAGCGTTGCGCAGTTGGAGGTGAGCCGCCAGCAGTGGTGGATGTGGGGAGAGAGATGGCGGAGTTTTGTAATTTGTCATGAACTGCTATATATATTATGACTATTAAGGTAAATACATTGTTTGTTCTCTATTAATATCTTTCATTTGCTAACTATCCCTATCAGTAGTTAGTGCCTTCAGTACTTTGAATCTTTTATTTAGCTGGCAGTAGTGGCGCTCGCTGAATTGCAGTAGCTTGAGTAGCGAAGATTTTTGTGAGGTAAGTGATTTGTGAAAGGTATAGTTTAACGTTAGTCAGGGCCATTCTTTTGTAGGGATTTCTGAAAGTAGATTGCGTTGCGCTAAAAATATTGTGTGTCAGTTAAAGCACAGTCTCCTGTATAATTAATTTTTCAAAAGGGGACGTTTCACGGTCTCGGAAACAGACGTATGGCCGGGAGAGCTGTTTTCTGACCACATGCCCTTCCATATCAGCATCCAGAGACGCCTGTGGTCTGAGTATGACACGGCGGCCGGTCGGTACCTTTGGGCCTTCATGGCTTGTTCGGAAGGAGTTATTTCTTTTTTCTCTTGAGCGCTTGATGTGAATGTAAGCATTGTGATTGTGTAATAATACACTACTGGCCATTAAAATTACTACACCACGAAGATGACGTGCTACAGACGCGAAATTTAACCGACAGGAATAAGACGCTGTGATATGCAAATGATTAGCTTTTCAGAGCATTCACACAAAGTTGGCGCCAGTGGCGACACCTACAACAGGCTGACTTGAGGGAAGTTTCCAACCGATTTCTTATACTTAAACAACAGTTGACTGGCGTTGCCTTGGAAAACGTTGTTGTGATGCCTCGTGTAAGGAGGAGAAATGCGTACCGTCACGTTTCCGACTTTGATAAAGGTCGGACCCGTGGCTCTAGTCTTGATTCGATCCCTGCGAATCCCTACATTTCAGCAGGATAGTGCACGACCGCATGTTGCAGGTCCTGTACGGGCCTTTCTGGATACAGAAAATGTTCGACTACTGCCCTGGCCAGCACATTGTCCAGATCTCTCACCAATTAAAAACGTCTGGTCAATGGTGGCCGAGCAACTGGCTCGTCACAATACGACAGTCACTACTCTTGATGAATTGTGGTATCGTGTTGAAGCTGCATGGGCAGCTGTACCTGTAAACGCCATCCACTCCCTGTTTGACTCAATGCCCAGGCGTATCAAGGCCGTTATTACGGCCAGAGGTGGGTACTGATTTCTCAGGATCTATGCACCCAAATTGCGTGAAAATGTAATCACATGTCAGTTTTAGTATAATATACCGTGTGATCAAGACGTCAGTATAAATTTCAAAACTGAATAAATCACGGAATAATGTAGATAGAGATGGTACAAATTAACACACATGCTTGGAATGACGTCGGATTTTATTAGAAACAAAAAAAATAGAAACTTTCAAGAATGTCCGACAGATCAGTATAGCAATAATTAGCATAAAAAAGTAAGACAAAGCAAAGATGATGTTCTTTACAGGAAATGCTTACTCAATATGTCCACCTTCATTCCTCAACAATAGCTATAGTCGAGGAATAATGTTGTTAACAGCACTGTAAAGCAAGTCCGGAGTTGTGGTGAGGCATTGGCATCGGATGTTGTCTTTCAACATCCCTAGAGATGTCGGTCGATCACGATACACTTGCGACTTCAGGTAACCCCAAAGCCAATAATCGCACCGACTGAGGTCTACATCTACATTTATACTCCGCAAGCCACCCAACGGTGTGTGGCGGAGGGCACTTTACGTGCCACTGTCATTACCTCCCTTTCCTGTTTCAGTCGCGTATGGTTCGCGGGAAGAACGACTGTCTGAAAGCCTCCGTGCGCGCTCTAATCTCTCTAATTTTACATTCGTGATCTCAGGTCTGGGGTCGTGGGAGGCCAAGCATGACGAACGTGGCGGCTGAGCACACGATCATCACCAAACAACGCGCGCAAGAGATCTTTCACTCGTATAGCAATAGGGGGTGGTGCGCCATCCTGCATAAACGTCGTACGTTCCAGCAGATCAGCCGGGCTGGGGATGATGCGATTCTGTAACGTATCGGCATACCTCTCACCTATCACGGTAGCAGTTTTCCTGCCCAGCGCCATTTGTCGGACATTTTGTGAACTTTTTTTTGTTCTAATAAAACCCCATGTCATTCCAAACATGTGTGTCAATTTTTACCTCTCTACCTACATTATCCCCCCCATGAACCATGGACCTTGCCGTTGGTGGGGAGGCTTGCGTGCCTCAGCGATACAGATGGCCGTACCGTAGGTGCAACCACAACGGAGGGGTATCTGTTGAGAGGTCAGACAAACATGTGGTTCCTGAAGAGGGGCAGCAGCCTTTTCAGTAGTTGCAGGGGCAACAGTCTGGATGATTGACTGATCTGGCCTTGTAACATTAACCAAAACGGCCTTGCTGTGCTGGTACTGCGAACGGCTGAAAGCAAGGGGAAACTACAGCCGTAATTTTTCCCGAGGACATGCAGCTCTACTGTATGATTAAATGATGATGGCGTCCTCTTGGGTAAAATATTCCGGAGGTAAAATAGTCCCCCATTCGGATCTCCGGGCGGGGACTACTCAAGAGGACGTCGTTATCAGGAGAAAGAAAACTGGCGTTCTACGGATCGGAGCGTGGAATGTCAGATCACTTAATCGGGCAGGTAGGTTAGAAAATTTGAAAAGGGAAATGGATAGGTTAAAGTTAGATATAGTGGGAATTAGTGAAGTTCGGTGGCAGGAGGAACAAGACTTTTGGTCAGGTGATTACAGGGTTATAAATACAAAATCAAATAGGGGTAATGCAGGAGTAGGTTTAATAATGAATAAAAAAATAGGAGTGCGGGTTAGCTACTACAAACAGCATAGTGAACGCATTATTGTGGCCAAGATAGACACAAAGCCCATGCCTACTACAGTAGTACAAGTTTATATGCCAACTAGCTCTGCAGATGATGAAGAAATAGATGAAATGTATGACGAGATAAAAGAAATTATTCAGGTAGTGAAGGGAGACGAAAATTTAATAGTCATGGGTGACTGGAATTCATCAGTAGGAAAAGGGAGAGAAGGAAACATAGTAGGTGAATATGGATTGGGGGGAAGGAATGAAAGAGGAAGCCGCCTTGTAGAATTTTGCACAGAGCATAGCTTAATCATAGCTAACACTTGGTTCAAGAATCATGAAAGGAGGTTGTATACATGGAAGAAGCCTGGAGATACTGACAGGTTTCAGATAGATTATATAATGGTAAGACAGAGATTTAGGAACCAGGTTTTAAATTGTAAGACATTTCCTGGGGCAGATGTGGATTCTGACCACAATCTATTGGTTATGAACTGCAGATTGAAACTGAAGAAACTGCAAAAAGGTGGGAATTTAAGGAGATGGGACCTGGATAAACTGAAAGAACCAGAGGTTGTACAGAGTTTCAGGGAGAGCATAAGGGAACAATTGACAGGAATGGGGGAAAGAAATACAGTAGAAGAAGAATGGGTAGCTCTGAGGGATGAAGTGGTGAAGGCAGCAGACGATCAAGTAGGTAAAAAGACGAGGGCTAATAGAAATCCTTGGGTAACAGAAGAAATATTGAATTTAATTGATGAAAGGAGAAAATATAAAAATGCAGTAAATGAAGCAGGCAAAAAGGAATACAAACGTCTCAAAAATGAAATCAACAGGAAGTGCAAAATGGCTAAGCAGGGATGGCTAGAGGACAAATGTAAGGATGTAGAGGCTTGTCTCACTAGGGGTAAGATAGATACTGCCTACAGGAAAATTAAAGAGACCTTTGGAGAGAAGAGAACCACTTGTATGAATATCAAGAGCTCAGATGGCAGCCCAGTTCTAAGCAAAGAAGGGAAGGCAGAAAGGTGGAAGGAGTATATAGAGGGTTTATATAAGGGCGATGTACTTGAGGACAATATTATGGAAATGGAAGAGGATGTAGATGAAGACGAAATGGGAGATAAGATACTGCGTGAAGAGTTTGACAGAGCACTGAAAGACCTGAGTCGAAACAAGGCCCCGGGAGTAGACAACATTCCATTAGAACTACTGATAGCCTCGGGAGAGCCAGTCATGACAAAACTCTACCATCTGGTGAGCACGATGTATGAGACAGGCGAAATACCCTCAGACTTCAAGAAGAATATAATAATTCCAATCCCAAAGAAAGCAGGTGTTGACAGATGTGAAAATTACCGAACTATCAGTTTAATAAGTCACAGCTGCAAAATACTAAGGCGAATTCTTTACAGACGAATGGAAAAACTGGTAGAAGCCGACCTAGGGGAAGATCAGTTTGGATTCCGTAGAAATGTTGGAACACGTGAGGCAATACTGACCTTACGACTTATCTTGGAAGAAAGATTAAGAAAAGGCAAACCTACGTTTCTAGCATTTGTAGACTTAGAGAAAGCTTTTGACAATGTTGACTGGAATACTCTCTTTCAAATTCTGAAGGTGGCAGGGGTAAAATACAGGGAGCGAAAGGCTATTTACAATTTGTACAGAAACCAGATAGCAGTTATAAGAGTCGAGGGGCATGAAAGGGAAGCAGTGGTTGGGAAAGGAGTGAGACAGGGTTGTAGCCTCTCCCCGATGTTATTCAATCTGTATATTGAGCAAGCAGTAAAGGAAACAAAAGAAAAATTCGGAGTAGGTATTAAAATTCATGGAGAAGAAGTAAAAACTTTGAGGTTCGCCGATGACATTGTAATTCTGTCAGAGACAGCAAAGGACTTGGAAGAGCGGTTGAATGGAATGGACAGTGTCTTGAAAGGAGGATATAAGATGAACATCAACAAAAGCAAAACAAGGATAATGGAATGTGGTCGAATTAAGTCGGGTGATGCTGAGGGAATTAGATTAGGAAATGAGACACTTAAAGTAGTAAAGGAGTTTTGCTATTTAGGGAGTAAAATAACCGATGATGGTCGAAGTAGAGAGGATATAAAATGTAGACTGGCAATGGCAAGGAAAGCGTTTCTCAAGAAGAGAAATTTATTAACATCGAGTATAGATTTAGGTGTCAGGAAGTCGTTTCTGAAAGTGTTTGTATGGAGTGTAGCCATGTATGGAAGTGAGACATGGACGATAACTAGTTTGGACAAGAAGAGAATAGAAGCTTTCGAAATGTGGTGCTACAGAAGAATGTTGAAGATAAGGTGGGTAGATCACGTAACTAATGAGGAGGTATTGAATAGGATTGGGGAGAAGAGAAGTTTGTGGCACAACTTGACTAGAAGAAGGGATCGGTTGGTAGGACATGTTTTGAGGCATCAAGGGATCACAAATTTAGCATTGGAGGGCAGCGTGGAGGGTAAAAATCGTAGAGGGAGACCAAGAGATGAATACACTAAGCAGATTCAGAAGGATGTAGGTTGCAGTAGGTACTGGGAGATGAAGAAGCTTGCACAGGATAGAGTAGCATGGAGAGCTGCATCAAACCAGTCTCAGGACTGAAGACCACAACAACAACAACAACCTACATTATTCCGTGGTTTATTAAATTTTCAAATTTATACTGACTCTTTGATCACCCTGTATTTGTCCAATGTATACCCGGTTATCATCTGCATCTCTTCTTGGCGTAGCAATTTTAATGGCGGTAGTGTAATAAATTTTCTTGGGACCGAGAAGCTTATGTCCACAAATCAGCAATCTTTTATAAAGCATCGCTTGAGTGAAACTCAGTCTGCCCTTTTCTCACATGATATACAGCGAGCTATAGGCGGTGGGCAACAAGCAGATTCCATATTTCTAGATTTCAGAAAAGTGCTTTTCTGTGCCCCATACCAGGCTGTTAATGAAGGTACGAGATTAGGGTCACAGATAAGTGAGTAGCTCGAAGACTTCTCAAGTTATAGACCCCAATGTGTTGTCTTCGACGACGAGTGTTCATCGGTGAGAAGGGCATCTTCGAGAATGCCCCAAGGAAATGTGATCCGACAGCTGTTGTTCTCTATGAGCATAAATGATTTGGCAGAAATGGCGGGCAGGAGGCTCCAGTTGTTTGCTGATGATACTGTTGTGTACTGTAAGATGTCACCATTGAGTGTCTGTAGGAGGATACCAATGTGTGATTAATGGATGCTAGCTCTAAATGTAGAAAAATGTAAGTTAATGCAGATGAATAGGAAAAACAAACCTTAATATACGGATACAGCATTAGTAGTGTCCTTTTTGATACAGTCACGTAGTTTAAATAACTGAGAGTAACTTTTCAAAGCGATATGAAATGAAACGAGCATGTGAGTATAGTTCTAGGAACGACAAATAGTCAACTTCGGTATATTGGGTGAATTGTAGGAAAGTGTGATTCATCTGTAAAGGACACCGCATGTAGGACGCTTGTGCGACCTTCTTTTGAGTACTGCTCAAGTGTTTTGGATCTCTGACAGGACGGTTTAAAGGAAGATATCGAAGCAGTCTAGAGGTGGGGTGCTAGATTTATTATCGATCGGTTCGAGCAAGATATAAGTGTTACAGAAGCGCTTCAAGAACTGAAACGGGAATCACGGGACAGAAGATGACGAGGAACACTATTGAGAAAATTTAGAGAACCAGCATCTTAAGCTGACTGCAGAACGACTCAGTAGCTTCCAACAAAAAAATGGAGGCATACAAACAGGTGTTTTTCCCTCATTCTACTTGCCAATGGAACAGGAAAGGAAATGAATAGTAGTGGTACGAGGTACCTCCCACCAGGCACCGTAAGGTGACTTGCGGTGTATTGTGAAGATGTAGATGTGGGCTCGATACGAATGGGATTTTATATTCATAGCTTCATAACGAAATACTGGTTTTCGAAACATTGTAGGCAATCTTTCGTGGGATGTTTGGCATTTATCTTGTGGCGTCTGCAGTCCACATTTCTCAGTATCTTTCTCCTAATGCGTGAAAGAAATGCGTTAGTATTTGTGTTGATGCTATTTGTACCAATTTTGTAAGAAATTTCCTTTGCACACTAATAGAATTGTTTCATTGTTCTACTAAGGGACGGAAGTTCAAACACCAAGTTGTAGTTTCCTTATTTCTTATTTTAATGTCTGACGTAGTCAGCTGTCCGTTGCGATTTCTTGATTCATGGACTTATTTACATTCATTAGATTTTCTGTGCTAATATGGCATGTTGTTGATGATAAATGTCTGTACTTTCACATTAACATGACAACCCGTGCCATTCCTCGACCGGTCGTGGTGGCAGAGCGGTTCTAGGCGCTTCAGTACGGAACCGCGCGACTGCTACGGTCGCAGGTTCGAATCCTGCCTCGGGCATTGATGTGTGTGATGTCCTTAGGCTAGTTAGGTTAAGTAGTTCTAAGTTCTAGGGGACTGATGACCTCAGATGTTAAGTCCCATAGTGCTCAGAGCCATTTGAACAATTTGAACTAGCCATTCCTGAATAATTACCTTCTGCAGGAAGAGAATCTGTGAGATTCAGGAGAGTATCGACAATTATATGGAGCCGTGTGTCATGGCCTGTCGCGCTAAGTTTCTCCGTTGAGGATCCATGGCGCTGACAGTTCGATCGACGAGCTCCCGCAGAGTCTCTATTTACTGTAAACCCAAGAAGTTTGGTGGCCAGGATAATACGGCAAACTGATCGTGGTCGTCGTCGAACCGCACTCGTAAACTGCCAGCGCTGTGACACGTTGCACTGCCCTGCTGGTAGATATCATGGCGTGGAGGAGAAACAAACTGCGTGTAAGGTTTGACATGGTCGCCATGGATATATGCATACGTATGTTGGTAAATTGTGCCTTTCAGAATGACGAGGCCACACAAGGGATCCCACGTATAAATTCCCCAGACGATAAAACTCTCTCCTAGTTGCAGGGTGTTTACTTTCATATGTTTCACTCCAACGGCTGTTTGTCCGATGGAGCATAAATCGTGATTCACCTGAAAAGTCCACCTATCAACAGTCAGCGGACTTCCAGTTGAGGCATTGTCGTCCAGATTCCAGCTTTTGTGGTTACTGAACATCATGGGCGTAATAACTGGGCATCTGCTGCGAGCTCCCATACGCACCAATGTTCGATGGGTTGTCGTTGGGGGGACACTGTTCATAGCCCCTTGGGTCATCTGGGTGATTAGTTGCTCAACTTTTGCACATTTGTTCGCCCGTACACGTGTCCACAGTTGTAATTCATCCCTCTCATTTCTGGCCTGTGGTGCACGCCAGCTACCGGTTTTGGATGGCGTCATTTTGCCATGCACAGTATGTTTTAACAGTGGTGTCATGTGAACAACTTACAAATTTAGCAGTAGCCTAAAAGCTACCACAACTCTTGTAAAGAAAGCCAATGAATATGCCAGATAAATCGCTCCGTTTCTTCATTATGAAAACAAATGCTCAGTTCCAGAATGAGATTTTCACTCTGCACCGGAGTGTGCGCTGATATGAAACTTCCTGGCAGATTAAAACTGTGTGCCCGACCGAGACTCGATCTCGGGACCTTTGCCTTTCGCGGGCAAGTGCTCTACCATCTGAGCTACCGAAGCACGACTCAAGCCCAGTACTCACAGCTTTACTTCTGCCAGTATCCCGTCTCCTACCTTCCAAACTTTACAGAAGCTCTCCTGCGAACCATGCATATCCTTTCTTTCAGGAGTGCTAGTTCTCCATGGTTCGCAGGAGAGCTTCTGTAAAGTTTGAAAGGTAGGAGACGAGATAATGGCAGAAGTAAAGCTGTGAGTACCGGGCGTGAGTCGTGCTTCGGTCGCTCAGTTGGTAGAGCACTTGCCCGCGAAAGGCAAAGGTCCCGAGTTCGAGTCTCGGTCGGGCACACAGTTTTAATCTGCCAGAAAGTTTCAACTGCTCAGTTTTCCGCATCCCCCCGCCCTACCCCTCATGATTTGTACATCCTCCGTTGCAAATGCTGCCATCTGCCATATGTGACTGGTTAATAGGCAATGGCCATGTTAACAGATTGGGATGCATATAATAGTGGTTCTCTTGTTAGTAATAACTGTCTGAGAATTACCTTCTTTGTAGAAAGTGTTGTTTTAGTTGTGATATCGATCAATAATATTATGTAGGTATTATAAATGACTCTATTAGTGACTATGTCCTCTCTTTCAGGTGAGTATCACCTTACTTCTTTTATGAAAGTGGACTAGCTTGAGAATTATTCAGACATTCGTTTTTTTTGTATAACTTTCTCTGTTTATTACAATAATTAAAATTTATATTTTTGTTGTTTTATGCTCTTGTATGAGAATATTTAACAAATTCATGTGACTATATCATTAACTACTGCCACGACTTTCGAACTGAACATAGTGCCATTAAGAGAGATAGTGTGTGAGAACAACAGAGACAGTGGCATAACTTTCGAGGATAGAGAGTGGTCAGTAATCAAAAATGGATGTGTACATTGTGAGATCAGTCTTACTGACTTCGTGAATAGGCGTGTGTCTGCTAACAACAAGCTGTTAGTGTGTCTATATCGTCCGGAAAACATCACGGCGAGAGCGAACGCAGTGATGTAGCCTCTGGCTGGCACACTTCGGCTCTCGCCATTCGCACTCCGGAGGGCTGTACTGCGTTGCAAATGTTCAGTTGTCACTCAACAGAGGCTCAGGGCTCGTCGTGAAGTCTTCTGAAACATATGTGCCGCTACAGAGCTCTCCCGCCACGAATGTTAGTGTAAATGCGTCTGAGCCTTAACGGCCACCAATAAAGCTGTCATCTGGTCTTTATCTTTGAAGATATTTATCAGTACAACCAGTACGTCCGTTCCTTGTCACCATCATCGATTTTATTCTGGAATGTTACAAATCTTGGGCGTCCACTTCCATTGATCCTTGATCCTGTATCAGTTTCGTCTCTTCCTTTAGCTCAAAAATATAAGTTAGTATTTTTCCTCAAGATATATGTATACTTCGTTTGTCTTGACACTGTACTTTGAATTAATGCTTATTTAATGGCAGATATTTTAGGAAGTAAATAATTTTGATAAGCCCGTTAAGAGCATTCCTATAACTGGGGGTTAACATTTTGTAGCAAGTGCTTTCATTGTACCACGCTGTGGCTACTAGAAGACTTTATGGCAACATTTTCAATAAACTATACGGCCTCACTACTTATGTCAATTACAGATATCTGTGTAGTTATAATTTGGAATTTCATATGTTCAAGAAAAGAATTTGGATTATTTATTTCAAAGCCTGTAGTAAATGTCGGTGTAGATTTACATAAACGATATTCCTTTGACGGGATTTTGTGCTGATTTATATTATAATTAATACTGTGAATCCACCTACATCGTTAGATTGTTCCCTCTGTAACGAACTTTCTCATGACGTCATAAGAAATGTAACTTCAATCTTCATATTGGTTGCCAAATCTCTGCTCTGTTGTGCCATCATGACAGTCTAAAACAGGATTTTTCTGATTTTACCATCTCCAAAGTGTAAACCTCAATAAGATTTTCCACATTCAGCAGGCTTCTCTGTGTAGAGCTGTGTGATACTTGGCTAAGTAAGGAGCTTTGGTTCAAATGGTTCAAATGGCTCTGAGCACTATGGGACTCAACATCTGAGGTCATCAGTCCCCTACAACTCAGAACTACTTAAACCTAACTAACCTAAAGACATCACCTACATCCATACCCGAAGCAGGATTAGAACCCGAGAACGTAGCGGTCGCGCGGTTCCAGACTGAAGCGCCTAGAACCGCTCGGCCACACAGGCCGGCTAAGGAGCTTTCGTTGCGGATTTACTTCCCGTTTTTGCGGCTTGAACGATTGAAGGTTTTTAATTTTCACAGTTCGTCAAGCTGTAGAATGAAGAACTGAACGTTTCTTTTCATTTAAAGTGCTCCATGAACAGATTCTAAATAGCTACGTCCTAAATTATTTGTTGTATGTATTCCATTATTCCAATCTCTATCTTTCTCTACAATTTTTAATCTCTTCATCTACTTCTGTTACTAAGGAAGATATTCTCTGATGTCTTAATAAATATCATGTGATCCTATCCAATTTCAGTGGCAATGTTTTCCATTTGGAAGGAGAACTTCCTTATTCTTTAACTTACCAGTTCACCTGATTTTCAACATTCCTCTGTAGCAGCACATCTCAAAACATTCGATCGACTTCTGTACCAGTTTTCCCACAGTCCATGACTCATTAGCGTAGAATAACGTCCTCGACATCTTCCTCGCATTACGGTCTATGTTTGATGCCAGCAGACTTCTATTACACAGGAATGCTCTTATTTACGGCACTAGTCTGCGTTTACGATTTCCATGCTTCGCCCGTCATGAGTTACGTTCCAAGATATGAAAATACCTTAATTTCGTCTACTTCGTGGTCATTAATTTTGATGCTGAATTTCACACTGGTCTTATTTCTGCTTCTTCATTACTTTCTTTCTTCGGTATAATTCCACTCTTGGAGCTGTCTTTTATTTTCGGTATTGCATATTAACATAAAAATACTGATATGTGCTCCCACTGCCGGTCCACATGTAGGTCATCTGATCCACTTAATGTATACATTGTTTTAATGATAGAGAAATCAGTATCAATTTTTAAACTTTCTTCTTAGGAACATTATTACATTAGCATCAACCAGGTTTCGTGTTATGTAATATAGAGACCCGAGTCTAATTGTTCGCGTGGTGAACGTTAGTCCTCAGTAGGGCACTAACAACTCGCTTCTCTTGTCTCCCGTGTTCCCACATTAGTTCTGTTTCATTAAGCGTCTCACCACCCGGATGGCAGTCACAGCATTCGCTTGGACAACACACTGGACACACTCAGCTTGTGTTGTTAGGTGCAACGATACTATTATATTGGCGAGCAACACACACAACATGCCGGCTTTGGGTAAGTTTTAATGGCATCATATGCTTATCCTTTCGGTAATTAATGGCCACAAAACATATTAAAAATAATTTTTCAATGTATTCCTATAAATCTATTTCATTAGTTTTCATCACTGACTTTATTTTATTCTTTCGTCATTCCAAAACCCAGCACTTTCCTGGCTAATATTTATGAGAGGCATTATCTTCCATACGACATACGCCGAAAGCAACATATTTTAATTGATAAAATGATGACAGTTGATTTTAACACAGGTCAGTCTCGTTTTTGGCAGTTATTCTGCATTACATGAAGAATGGCCCATTTCTTTTTCATTATAGTTAATGCTTCACTGTTTCTTAAATCAAGGATCAGTTTTTGATTCCTAATTCTGTTCTTTCGTTTTTCAGACATGATATTCATCATTTATGGTGTATTTTAGCAATTGAGGATGGCTGAGAAATTTGGCTAGTCATGCCAGGTGTTACTCTGCGGGATTCTGTAACTATTCCCTGTACCATATGATACAGCATTTGTAAGTAACCTTGTTGAAATTACAAATCTCGTTAATTAAATACGTATATGACCCTTTCTTTTCGGGGCTTATGTGATGCACACCTAATTCCCCAATTAGCTGAGACACCTTTTCTTGCCTGTTTCAGTCCATGCATCCGGTACTTTAAGATATCCCAGGAAAATGCATTTCTCCATCTGGAAAACATTCATTTAAAAAGCTTCTTTGGAGATATACACCAGAATATGCAACTTAAAAGTTGCGAAACTGGTTGTGTGGGTCTCTCTACAGCCGACTATTGGACTTTTCATTAGGTTTATATTTCTGTAGTTTTAACACCTGTTTTTAAACACCTATTTTCCTATATGTATTGTCATTGTATGATAAATAACTTTTTTAGCTGGGGCTGTCCCATTTTTAAAATTATCCTATTTATTCTTTTCCCGTCTTATTTATGTTTCTGTATTTTGTTTTCCTGAACATTTTTCTACTTCCTTCTTTCGTCCTTGAGTTGAAGTATTCTGTTACCCAAGAGCCGCGCGGGATCAGCCGAGCGGTCTAGGGCGTTGAAGTCATGGACTGTGCGGCTGGTCCCGGCGGAGGTTCGAGTCCTCCTTCGGGCATGGGTGTGTGTGTTTGTCCTTAGGATAATTTAGGTTAAGTGGTGTGTAAGCTTAGGGACTGATGACCTTAAGAGTTAAGTCCCATAATATTTCACACACATTTGAACATTTGATTTTTTTTGTTACCCAAGATTTCCTCGCAGCTATATTTCCAGTACCTATGATGTCTTCTTTCACACATCTGTGATTACTCGTTTTAGCGTTGCCCACTGCCTACTGTGACATTCCTTTTCGCAGTATCCGAATCTTTAGCCCCCTTCAAACGCATCTGATCTCCCCACAGTACTTTGGTATCCCAGTTTTCCCACACTGATTCTTCCAAACTATTTTCCTAAACTTCAGTCTACTTTTCATCATTACTTAATTGTGATCCTAGTCTATATTATTTGCTCCTGAGTACACCTAACTCTCCGTTATCTTACTTCGAAATCTCTGCTTGACTATGATGTAATCATAGTGGAATCTTCCCGTATCTCCGGCCCTTTTCTAAATATATCGTCCCCTCTTGTAATTTTTTAATAGTGAATTTCTTATTACTAACTGAAATGTATTACAGTTCTCAGCTAGCGTTTCTTCTCTCTCATTCCTGCCACCAAACCCGTATTACCCCGTAACCCTTTCCTGTATTCCTTGCTGTACATATCCATTAAAAGCTCCCTTAGTTATTAGACTGTCATTTCCTTACACATACTGAAATGCTCGTTCAACTTTGTCATGTACTTTCAGTGTATCTCTGTCATCTGTTAGAGACATTGACATGTATACCTGTCGGCTTTGGTAAACTTTCAACTCTCATGAGAATAACCTTATCATTGAACTATTCTCATTAATGTACACTCTGCTCTACATTCCTATTCATAACGAATCCTACCCCCATTTTACTAATTTCTGCTGCTGCTGACATTACCTTCTATTGGTCTGGAGAAAAATCTATATCTCCTTTCCATTTCAGTCCACTGACCCCCACTATATCTCGATTGAGTCTTAACATTTTCATTTTTTGGATATTCTAGTTTTCCTACTATGATCAGACTTATGCCATTCCCTGCTTAGGATTCTGAGAATGTTGTCCGTTCCTTGATTATTCATTCTTTTCCTCGTGGTCACATCCCTGGCACTCCCTTGCATGAGATCCGAATCAGTCATTAATCCGGAAAATTTAGCCAATGAAGAGGTCATCATGTCACTTTTACAGTTACAGGTCACACGTCCTGTTAATACACCTCATGTATCTTTACTGCAGTGGTTTCCATTGCATTATGTATCCTCATGCCGTTGAGGATTGCTAAGTCTTGGGGCTTTTCAGGGCAGTTTCTCACCCAAAGGGCAAGAGACTGTTCTGAACCTCTGTTCTCTCGTCTGCCCTCTTTCACAAGGCCGTCTTCTTACGTCAGAATTCTTAAACGCTATTACTGACGATTTTTAGTAAAAATTGTTCGGAAACCTCATCCAGAACATTCTCATCTACATCAACATCTACATAGATACTCCGTAAGCCCCGTACGGTGCGTGTTGGAGGGTAACCTTTACTGTTACTGGTCATTTCTTTTCCTGTTCCACTAGCATACAGAACGAGGGGAAAACTACATTCTGTATGCCTCCTTATGAGCCCTAATTTCTCGTATCTTCGCGGCCCTTACGTGCAACCTTTGTTGATGTCAACAGAATCGCTCTGCAGTCAGCTAAAATGTCACTTCTCTAATTTTTGTCAAGAGTTTTCCTCGAAAAGAACGTTGCTTTCCCTCCAGGGATTATCGTTTGAGTTCCCGAAGCATCTCCGTAGCACTTGCATTTCTTTCGAATCTACCGGTAACAAATCCAGCAAGCCGCCTCTAAACTGCTTCGTTGTCTTCCTCTAATCCGTCCCAATATCGATGCCAGACACTTGAGAAGTACTCAAAATAGGTCGCACTAGCGTCCTGTACATAGTCTCCTTCAATGATGACTCATACATCCCTATAATTCTCCCAACAAACCGACGTCGACCATTCGCCTTACCTTCCACCATCCTAACATGCGCTTTTCACTTCATATTGCTTTGCAACATTACGCCCAGATATTTAAGCGTCGTGACTGTGTTAAGCAAGACTCTATTAATGCCGGCCGGTGTGGCCAAGCGGTTCTTAGCGCTTCAGTCTACAGTCGCCGGTTCGAATCCTGCCTCTGGCATGGACGTGTGCGATGTCCTTAGGTTAGTTAGGTTTAAGTATTTCTATTTTCTAGGCGACTGATGTCCTCAGATATTAAGTACTATATGCTCAGAGCCATTTGAAACATTTGAACACTACTAATGCTGTATACGAACATCACGGCTCGGTTCTCCTGAAACATTTGAACACTACTAATGCTGTATACGAACATCACGGCTCGGTTCTCCTACTCATCATCATTAACATACATTTCCCTATATTTGAAGCTAGCTGCCAGTCATCACATCAACAAAAATTTTTGTCTATGTAATTTTGTATCCACCTACAGTCGTCACTCAGCTTTGTAAGCTTACCGCACATCACAGTATCGTCACTAAACAAGATTGCTGCCCTTCCCGTCCACTAAATCATTTACGTATTTGAAGAATAACAGTTGTCTTATCACACATTCCTGGAGTACTCCTAACGACGCCCTTGTTTCTCATGAACACTCGGTCGAGAACAACATAATGTGTTCTATAGCTTAAGAAGTCTTAGAGCCACTCACTTATCTGTCGACCTGCACCATTTGAATACATTTACCAGTAAGTTGTCATATCAAAAATAACATTGGTAATTACTGCACAAACAGTTCTGTCCAAGACACAAGAGCTAGACTCAACTTACATTTGCAGCGAAGAAATAAACATAAAACTCAAAACAACATTTTCTACCGAGGAATAAAACTGTACAATAAATTACCAAAAGTGATTAAAGAAATTGCCAATATACACTCATTTAAAAAGGCAGCTAAGAAATACCTGTTAGTGTAATACATTTTAAATATTGAAGAATTTCGTAGATAAAACAGTGTAGGGGTTTGGTAAAAAACGTGTTATACAAATAAATAACAATAATGATTACAAAACAACCAACATTCCATATTACACCTTCACACTACATTTTAATTTTCCTTTTCTAGAAAACCTCACCTCCAAGCTATGCATAGCACAGTACTAACACCTCTTCCCCTATCTGAGCTCAACATCTTATTCATTATAGAGGGATGCTGACTGTCTTCTCGGATGGGAAAGGGGAAGGTGCGCTACAGAAAACGGCCCAGATATCATCAGCGTGTGTGTGTTTGTATGTGTAATCAGTGAAGTGTTATGAAGCAAGGTGTGTATTGTGTGTGCAGTGACTGATAGTGCGATATGAGTGAACAGAGTGGCATACAGTATTTAATAAAATATTTGTAAAAAAAGTATTGTATACCATGAGTAAATCTAATGCCTGTTTCTAACTAGAAGTCTGTAAATGTATGTGAATACGAATTAGCTTATTTTAAATAGGTCTAAACTTGTAAATACTTTGACATGTCCTACATCCTTGTAAAATGAAACTTACAGGTAAATAATGCTGCTACTACCACTACTACTGCTGCTACTACTACAACACTTGGTAAGTGAACGTTGCCACGAACTAGTATTGCATGATCCTAGTAATTACCTACTGCTCACCGTAAATTTTCTCTGAATAACTCTGGGACAGTCACAGTGGAATCTCGTGGCCGGTAAAGACATTCACAATTAACGTGGTATCGCCTATAGACTGTCACACTCAACTTCGACCTCAATTGACGTCTCCCTCCAGTGGCCTCTTATCTGTATTTCTGATATATGTTCATTGACTCACTAAATATCTCACTGCCAAGGGGGAGGTTAACATGAGCAAAAGATTGAATAATCAACGAAAGGATAACGTTCTACGAGTCGGGGCGTGGAATGTCAGAACCTTGAACGTGGTAAGGAAACTAGAAAATCTGAAAAGGGAAATGCAAAGGCTCAATCTAGATATAGTAGGGGTCAGTGAAGTGAAGTGGAAGGAAGACAAGGATTTCTGGTCAGATGAGTATCAGGTAACATCAACAGCAGCAGAAAATGGTATAACAGGTGTAGGATTCGTTATGAATAGGAAGGTAGGGCAGAGGGTATGTTACTGTGTACAGTTCAGTGACCGGGTTGTTCTAATCAGAATCGACAGCAGACCAACACCGACAACGATAGTTCAGGTATACATGCCGCGTTGCAAGCTGAAGATGAACAGATAGAGAAAGTGTATGAGGATATTGAAATGGTAATGCAGTATGTAAAGGGGGACGAAAATCTAATAGTCATGGGCGACTGGAAAGCAATTGTAGGGGAAGGAGTAGAAGAAAAGGTTACAGGAGATTATGGGCTTGGGACAAGGAATGAAAGAGGAGAAAGACTAATTGAGTTCTGTAACAAGTTTCAGCTAGTAATAGCGAATACCCTGTTCAAGAATCACAAGAGGAGGAGGTATACTTGGAAAAGGCCGGGAGATACGGGAAGATTTCAATTAGATTACATCATGGTCAGACATTCCGAAATCAGATATGGGATTGTAAGGCGTACCCAGGAGCAGATATAGACTCAGATCACAATATAGTAGTGATGAAGAATAGGCTGAAGTTCAAGATATTAGTCAGGAAGAATCAATACGCAAAGAAGTGGGATACGGAAGTACTAAGGAATGACGAGAAACGTTGGAAGTTCTCTAACGCTATAGACACGGCAATAAGGAATAGCGCAGTAAGCAGTACAGTTGAAGAGGAATTGACATCTCTAAAAAGGGCCATCACAGAAGTTGGGAAGGAAAACATAGGTACAAAGAAGGTAGCTGCGAAGAAACCATGGGTAACAGAAGAAATACTTCAGTTGATTGATGAAAGGAGGAAGTACAAACATGTTCCGGGAAAATCAGGAATACAGAAATACAAGTCGCTGAGGAATGAAATAAATAGGAAGTGCAGGGAAGCTAAGACGAAATGGCTGCAGGAAAAATGTGAAGACATCGAAACAGATATGATTGTCGGAAGGACAGACTCAGCATACAGGAAAGTCAAAACAACCTTTGGTGACATTAAAAGCAACGGTGGTAACATTAAGAGTGCAACGGGAATTCCATTATTAAATGCAGAGGAGAGAGCAGATCGGTGGAAAGAATACATTGAAAGCCTCTATGAGGGTGAAGCATTGTCTGATGTGATAGAAGAGGAAACAGAAGTCGATTTAGAAGAGATAGGGGATCCAGTATTAGAATCGGAATTTAAAAGAGCTTTGGAGGACTTACGGTCAAATAAGGCAGAAGGGATGGATAACATTCCATCAGTATTTCTAAAATCATTGGGGGAAGTGGCAACAAAACGACTATTCACGTTGGTGTGTGGAATATATGAGTCTGGCGACATACCATCTCACTTTCGGAATAGCATCATCCACACAATTCCGAAGACGGCAAGAGGTAACAAGTGCGAGAATTATCGCACAATCAGCTTAACAGCTCATGCATCGAAGCTGCTTACAAGAATAATATACAGAAGAATGGAAAAGAAAATTGAGAATGCGCTAGGTGACGATCAGTTTGGCTTTAGGAAAAGTAAAGGGACGAGAGAGGCAATTCTGACGTTACGGCTAATAATGGAAGCAAGGCTAAAGAAAAATCAAGACACTTTCATAGGATTTGTTGACCTGGAAAAAGCGTTCGACAATATACACTCCTGGAAATGGAAAAAAGAACACATTGACACCGGTGTGTCAGACCCACCATACTTGCTCCGGACACTGCGAGAGGGCTGTACAAGCAATGATCACACGCACGGCACAGCGGACACACCAGGAACCGCGGTGTTGGCCGTCGAATGGCGCTAGCTGCGCAGCATTTGTGCACCGCCGCCGTCAGTGTCAGCCAGTTTGGCGTGGCATACGGAGCTCCATCGCAGTCTTTAACACTGGTAGCATGCCGCGACAGCGTGGACGTGAACCGTATGTGCAGTTGACGGACTTTGAGCGAGGGCGTATAGTGGGCATGCGGGAGGCCGGGTGGACGTACCGCCGAATTGCTCAACACGTGGGGCGTGAGGTCTCCACAGTACATCGATGTTGTCGCCAGTGGTCGGCGGAAGGTGCACGTGCCCGTCGACCTGGGACCGGACCGCAGCGACGCACGGATGCACGCCAAGACCGTAGGATCCTACGCAGTGCCGAAGGGGACCGCACCGCCACTTCCCAGCAAATTAGGGACACTGTTGCTCCTGGGGTATCGGCGAGGACCATTCGCAACCGTCTCCATGAAGCTGGGCTACGGTCCCGCACACCGTTAGGCCGTCTTCCGCTCACGCCCCAACATCGTGCAGCCCGCCTCCAGTGGTGTCGCGACAGGCGTGAATGGAGGGACGAATGGAGACGTGTCGTCTTCAGCGATGAGAGTCGCTTCTGCCTTGGTGCCAATGATGGTCGTATGCGTGTTTGGCGCCGTGCAGGTGAGCGCCACAATCAGGACTGCATACGACCGAGGCACACAGGGCCAACACCCGGCATCATGGTGTGGGGAGCGATCTCCTACACTGGCCGTACACCACTGGTGATCGTCGAGGGGACACTGAATAGTGCACGGTACATCCAAACCGTCATCGAACCCATCGTTCTACCATTCCTAGACCGGCAAGGGAACTTGCTGTTCCAACAGGACAATGCACGTCCGCATGTATCCCGTGCCACCCAACGTGCTCTAGAAGGTGTAAGTCAACTACCCTGGCCAGCAAGATCTCCGGATCTGTCCCCCATTGAGCATGTTTGGGACTGGATGAAGCGTCGTCTCACGCGGTCTGCACGTCCAGCAATAACGCTGGTGCAACTGAGGCGCCAGGTGGAAATGGCATGGCAAGCCGTTCCACAGGACTACATCCAGCATCTCTACGATCGTCTCCATGGGAGAATAGCAGCCTGCATTGTTGCGAAAGGTGGATATACACTGTACTAGTGCCGACATTGTGCATGCTCTGTTGCCTGTGTCTATGTGCCTGTGGTTCTGTCAGTGTGATCATGTGATGTATCTGACCCCAGGAATGTGTCAATAAAGTTTCCCCTTCCTGGGACAATGAATTCACGGTGTTCTTATTTCAATTTCCAGGAGTGTAAAATGGTGCAAGCTGTTCGAGATTCTGAAAAAAGTTGGGGTAAGCTATAGGGAGATACGGGTCATATACAATATGTACAACAACCAAGAGGGAACAATTAGAGTGGACGATCAAGAACGAAGTGCTCGTATTAAGAAGGGTGTATGATCAGGCTGTAGCCTTTCGCCCCTACTCTTCAATCTCTACATCGAGGAAGCAATGATGGAAATAAAAGAAAGGTTCAGGAGTGGAATTAAAATACAAGGTGAAAGGATATCAATGACACGATTCGCTGATGACTTTGCTATCCTGAGTGAAAGTGAAGAAGAATTAAATGATCTGCTGAACGGAATGAACAGTCTAATGAGTACACAGTATGGTTTGAGAGTAAATCGGAGAAAGACGAAGGTAATGAGAAGTATTAGAAATGAGAACAGCGAGAAACCTAACATCACGATTGATGGTCACGACGTCAATGAAGTTAAGGAATTCTGCTACCTAGGCAGTAAAATAACCAATGATGGACGGAGCAAGGAGGACATCAAAAGCAGACTCACTAAGGCAAAAAAGGCATTTTTGGCCAAGAGAAGTCTACTAATATCAAATACCGGCCTTAATTTGAGGAAGATATTTCTGAGGATGTACGTCTGGAGTACAGCATTGTATGGTAGTGAAACATGGACTGTGGGAAAACCGGAACAGAAGAGAATCGAAGCATTTGAGATGTGGTGCTATAGACGAATGTTGAAAATTAGGTGGACTGATAAGGTAAGGAATGAGGAGGTTCTACGCAGAATCGGAGAAGAAAGGAATATGTGGAAAACACTGATAAGGAGACGGGACGGGATGATAGGACATCTGCTAAGACATGAGGGAATGACTTCCATGGTACTAGAGGGAGCTGTAGAGGGCAAAAACTGTAGAGGAAGACAGAGATTGGAATACGTCAAGCAAATAATTGAAGACGTAGGTTGCAAGTGCTACTCTGAGATGAAGAGGTTAGCACAGGAAAGGAATTCGTGGCGGGCCGCATCAAACCAGTCAGTAGACTGATGACCAAAAAAAAAAAAAAAATATCTCACAGCTCTCGGTCCCAAGAATAATTTTAGAGCGACAAATTTACTGGTGGGCCGTAAATTCAGGAACTTTGATACGAATGCTTCGACAATTTACTGTTGAAATTTTTATTCTTAAAATTTTTGCAGTTTAAGTGTCTTTATTCCAAGTTCGATCTCATTCCTTTGCTGCGTACTCACTGGTGAGTGTTCATTGCCTACCTCAATCTAACATCTAACCTAAGAAGAAACCTCTTGTGTACTACAGATATTCTGCTACCCTAGTGTGTGGTGCACCCCTGACCTGTCAAGAGGAGCCCTAAAAATTTCCAACCGCTTCGTAGTCAAAGACTCTACCCATATGAAAGTAATCGTGGATAACAGAATCCTTAAGCAACATACCTTTCACCAAGACTTCCTATGTTTATTAGTAACTGCTTCTGGTTTCATTGCTTGTATAAGTACTTACCGCCCTAACATCGTTTGATGTGTTTTCATTTGTATCACTCTTGTTACGTCCACAAATGTTTAGAGGAAAAGAACTACTTGTTGAGTCCCAGGGAGAGAAAACTGTCGTATCTTTTTTAACCCACCCCTTCACATTGAAACGAACCGCTATATTTCGTTGAGGTCTACGATGTAATTATGTTTTCGAATGCACTGTTTACTTCTGCTTTATAATTAATAGCGATTTAATTTTCGACTGTTTATTGTTTTATAAGAAGAGGAGTTAACAGGGTCTCATACTTCTCCCTCGAACAGCGATACGTAAACTTAATGCATGGTTGTCATGTAATTTGAGATGTAAACATCCTCATTCCATATTATTAAATTTAATCTCATTCAGTCACAACGTTCTTTCGACATTTTTCAGCCTGTTGAATGCATTAGAAGTGATCGGTTTGTCGGCGCCTCGATCGCACGCCATCAGCACGCTATCATATAGGCATTTCGGCATTTATAAGTATAGCCTCCAATGTATGTCTTTGACGAAGTTCGATTACTGTAATTATTTTTATCATACGAAACATTTCACTGCATTGAAACTCAACAATAACACGGGATTTGTGTCACCAAGGTCCCCACTTAATGACGACGATTCTGGCATTGAATTACAAATCGGCACGGTGAAGAAAACAATCAGGCAGGCAGTAAACATTTCATTATTTTATTATTAAGATACTATACATAATATATGAAAATATATCTATGCCTACAGTCTTAATTCTGTAGCTGCGTCTATTAGCGCTTACTTCCTTCAACATTTTTCTTTCTTACTTTAAGGATTTTGAAATCAATTTACAACAGTAAGCCAGTATTAAAAGATTGCAAAAAGGACTGACAAAATTGTCAGTAAAAAATTGAATGGCACGTACCTGCTACAGCCTGATAACATTTGAATGGTTCCTTACGTTCTACTGGTAACAACGGAATATAACATTCAAACAAACTACGAATTCGAAAACAATACCTATCACGTAGTCAACCGAAAGGTATGGAAAATGCGTAGAGAAGCATTATCCTGCTTCCTATATTTTTATAGCCCTCTTTTCTGTTGGTGTCCCATTCATACTGCTAACCAGTACGCCTAACCAACCCATTAAGAATAAATACTGTACGTTACAATTTCGTACAGCCATTAATTTCTGCTGTTTTGTGTAACTTTCTTGAATGTTACACGAAAGGCACGTACTTTTGCAGAGCACTTGAGTTAATGCTAAGAATCCTTAGTTTTAGGCTGAATACAGATGAATCTTTACTAATGAAAATTCTCTGCAAGCTAGTGCACGATGCATGGAGATGGGTACGTCCTACAAACACTCGTGCAATGTACACTCTACAGTACTTCAGCGCCGATCGAAGTGTACACATTGATACATATCAAAAGAGTTATTTGGCAACACAGACGATGTTCGCCCCATCCCAATCGCGACGTGTAAACAGATTCAAAGTGGCTTGGTTTTCAAAACCAACAGTTGTTGCAATAACATCATCATGCCTTCCAAAATAATGCCTGGGGAAACATACTACTACTAAATGAGATACGAATCACAGTGACTTATACGTATTCCGATGAAACGAATCACAAATTGTGACAACATCAGTATCATAATGTCTTGGGATGACTGACACAGGGACCGAATGACAAGGGCAAGGTGTTAATATTTGCACAAGGGAATTAATTGTAATCTCGAACTACCCCGTGACTGCTGTGATGTTAACTGTAAACAGATAGTACTGCAGAAAGGAAAGTGTCACACCTGTTGTCGGAGCTGAAAGCAGACTGTTCACTGATTTATAATACAAATTTTCAGAATGAAGTGTGAAGTAGCCAAATTAGTGTAACTCGACTTTAATGACCGTACACATTGTATCGCTGTTAGGCTCGATCTCACAACAGGTGGAGGCTGAAGTGTCTATAATCAATCGTTGGCGGACTCAACGAGCCTCGCCAGCTAGATCAGCAATACATCAGTTCAGGTGGTGTCAGAGACTGGAGAAATCAGCAGCGTCTCTCACTGTGGATGCCTGCCAGGGAAGACCTCTGAAGATCGATAAGACTTAAACTATCCAAATGAACTTAGATAAATACGTAATATATGATCTGTATATAAATGTAATTTACAAATAATCCTGTTTCTCCTAAATCGAAGGTAAATGACCATATGAAAGCTTAGAATCTTTACTTATGAGAATTAATGAATGCAGTAATTTACCTGATAAGAGACATTTTAGAAATTTACATGATCAAGGTATAAAATTTTCTCTAATGAAAATTAACTAGTGTACTTCTTTGAATCTGGCTAATTTTCTTTAAAGAAATGTATAATGGTCTGTTATTTCCACACTGCACTCTGCGTCTTGATGCTTCTTCATAAAGAGGACGAATGAACGGTAAGTCTTGTCCCTACATACCTTGTTGTTCATAATATTGAAGCTTCAACGTCTTCATCATTTTCATGAATTTCTTCATTAACTGAGATAGCAACAATTATTTCTTCATCCGATATAGTGTATTGCTCGGTGTCATTCTGTGATTGTTCTTCCACTTCATTTTCGTTTGTTTCATCACATCCAGCCACTCTGTTCACATTTTCTCAACATTATCTTCGAAGTACTGTTTCTTCTTGTGACCAAAGAGTTTTCTCCATGTGACGGACTACTGTTAGTGGCTTTAGCTCGTTTCAGGAGTCTGCCACCCATCCAAAAACATCGAAGTGGTCAATTTTCTTCGACTTATGGATAACTTATTGACTATCAAAGTTTGCAGAAAGAAGGGAGGATAACAGCTTGCGCCTATATCTTGAGGCAAACGAAAACGCTTTGGTCCATTTGCTAGCATAACGCTGAGACAGTGGGTTGTAAAATCATTGGTCATGTACCCCATTCTTCAGCTGATCGTTAGCTGGATGCGAAGATGCGTTGTTCAAAATACGAATAGCCTTCCCTGGAAAGTTTTTAGATGTTAAAACTGCTCATCCGATGGGCCTAATACTTCATGAAACCGTTTTTTGAAAATTGCAACGTTCTTTAAGGCTTTTTGCTAATTTCAGTACAAAACTGAAAGGTTACCCGTTTCACTGTGGTTAAATGCATATGGATCCTTTAATTTTCCAGTGAGACCAAATTGGCCACCTGTAATGTACATCAAGCTGGGATTTTGACCCTCTCCTCCCTCCTCTTAAAACCAGGTGCTGACTGTTCTTCCCTCAAAATAAGACTTGTAACTGGTAACAGTTTATAACTGAACCTGTTGCATCACAACTGTACAATCACTCTCTTCTCAAAACTTGATTCTCCATAAATTTCTAAAACGTTTTCCTAAACTGAAGCGTACACTCGGCACTCCACATAGATTTCCCCACAAATATTAAGCTGTCAGACTCCATAGCGTATTATTCCAGTGATGAAGTCACCCAGTGCTAGCAACGAATTTAGGAACATTGTTTTTTTATTCTTCATAAAATTTCAAAGACTTCTCTTGCAATATCAGGTCACCTACTGGCGTGCTCATTCCTCTTGCTTAGCGAAACCAAATATAAAGTCCTTCATTTACCTCATTAAACTCCCTTTCCTTCATATTTTTCGTTGCTGTCAACGTTTCTATGCAAATTCCTTAACATATAAAGGCTCCATTTTCGTCTGCTTATTCTTCTACTCTACAGTCGTACTTCCGCCAACTGCAAAGTCCTTAGTCCCCGCACTGGCACTTTGCCCCTCATCCAATCTCCTTAATTCGTTCAACATCTGCTTCATATACCTGTTCTCTTTTAACAGAAGATGCCATCACAGGGAACTTTTTAGTAAAGAACAGCTCTGAACAATATTCAATCATATCGACTTACATAACACAATTAAGAAATCGACTTACCGTGGCAAGGCTCAGGCGGTAAGGAGTGGGAGTTTGAAAGGAGACAAAGTGTTCTTGAATCCTGCTAGGGGGTGGCTGAGTTATCCGGTCTGCTGGGTGGTGGACTACTAGTTTGGAACTGTTCTGTAGTGCCTGCTGCTAAAAAGCGATTCTTCTCACTCCCTCCAAGGTCGTAACACGTGTTTGGCAGGAATTCGGTCAGGATTGATACTATCTGTGTTCGTTCAGAACAAAGATGGACATCTCGGCGTGGCACTACAGAAAGACGACTGGTGGCCGGCAGGCTATTGATCGTCGCCTCTCTTTCAACAGATCTTCTGTGAATTGGCTCTTGGGATGGTGGACGAATCTAGTGTCACTGCCAATCCGCGAGCTTTTAAACGACTCAGAATATTTTCAACAATCTCTCACTTCTACAAGAAATGCAGTTTCGAGTTAAAGACTAAAAGAAGCGCACACTGAAATCTATTATATGCTTCCCTATGTCTTTTTGTTTGTCTGTCTGTCTGTCTGTCTCTGTCCTCTCTCTCCCTTCCTACCTGTCTATGCCTCTGCGTAGTAGAGGTGCCATTCGAAATGTGGAGAACTAACATCTACATCCATATGAACTACATTGTAGAGGTCACCTTTTAGGACACCTCATATTAAGGTTTCTTCTCGTCCCATTCGAATATGGAGCACGAAAGGGGTGGCCTTAAGATGCCCCGATGAGGGTTGTACTTGTAATTACCCTCGTCTCTACGGGAGTGGTATGTAGGAACCGTAGTACTTTATTGGATGGTTAATATTATTTCTCAGAGACTTCTACTGGACAGTTCGTGTCTATCTTCCTACGATTTGGAGGTTACATTTTACGTATTTTCAGTGATGCTTTCCCTTGTGTCAAAAGAATACGAGATTATTTGTGTTGCAGTTCTTTGCAGACATTCAGTTCGTCCAATTAGTCCTGTATAGCGTGTGTCCCACACATTTGAGTAATATTCTAAAACAGGGCCCACTTTGGTAAGCAGTGAACCTTGAAAGCTAATTGTATGTTCTCAGCGTTCTACCAGTGAACTAGAGTATGTCATCTGCAAGTGAGTTTAAGCCATCATTCGATTTCAGATCCCCAAAACTGGTGCACCCAAGTATTTTTATATGGTGACTGACTGAAATTGCTACTCACTGTTGTAGTAGTCATAGAATATTAAATTTCTCTGTCTCGTGAAATGTACAACTTTAAATTTCTGTACGTTCAAAGTAATACGACAATTTTTGATGACTTCCATATTTGATCAAGATCTGGCTGAATATTCGCGCAGACTTGTTTAGTTTGCACCTCAGTGTACCAAACTGCATCATTTGCGAAAATTTAGAGGTTACTATGAATATGTCTGCTGCGCCATTAATACAAGGCATAAAGAGAAAATGTCCCATAAACTTCCATGGAGAGCGCCTGAAGTTAAATCCGCATGATACTTGCAGTCTCTCAAGAAATCCTAAGCCTGATCACAAATTTCGTTTGATTAGGCATGTGATCGTATTTTGCTCAGCAAGTATCGACGTGGGATATGCTGAATGCTTTCTAGAAGTCAGGACATAAATTTATCTGCCTGCCTTCACTCACACTTTTAAGAATTGAAGATGAGGGAAATGTGATTCGGTATTAACGTCGAGCAGGTTCTACTATTTTTCATGATCAAAACATATTAGGAAAATAAACTATTTTATAGCACACTGTGGTGTATTACTTTTGGTTCTGATTCGTCGAGTGCGAACCTACTGTACACACGATCCATAGGCATAGTCTGACACCGCCCTCTGCGCTGATAAAATTTGTCCCGAGAGCCGCGTCGCCCCACGTTACCAACGGGCCCTGGCCTGCACTTTTTCCTGATCGCGGCGCGCACTTTCGGCGCGACTTTTTTGGCCGTTTTATGTGCCTGACAAAGGACCCAATCACGTGGTAACGCAAACAGCGCCGCCGCGCCGTCGTGACGGCTCCCATAAAACTCGCATCTTGGCAGCGAGCGCGCCGGACAAATGGATTCATTAGGGGAGGGCGTCGCGTCGCGTCGCCTGGGGCGGCCGAGCGCCGGCGACGGACCAGCTGACAGGAGAAAGCGCTGGGACCTCCTGTGGGAGCGAGCGTCAGTCCCGAGCCCACAGCCGCAGGCTGTTCAGATCTCGCTCAACAAACCTGTTCTCTGTGGAAAACCATTTATGTCGACCGCTTCCGCCCCCTTTCTTCTACTTATGATCGCCACCGACACTTCTTCTAGGAAAAAATCATTCATTCAGCTGTGCACTGTGTGCTGTTGCGAAACTTTCTGCCGCATAAAAACACTGTGGTGGACCTGTACCCGAACCCAAGCCCTGGCATTCCTCGGTCAATGTTCTTATTGACTACACTATCCAGGCACGACTCACTACACACAATCACATTCAGTAACTCTCTCCTAACTTCCAATTTTTTTAAAAGTTCTCCTGCATAAGGACAAGCGCTCTTTGAGGAGTTAATATTGCCCAGCAGTGGTTCAATTCAGCTGGTAACAGCAAATACTCTATTCAAGAGGAGGAGATATACGAGAGAAAAACAAGTCTATACGTGAAAATCTGAGTTATATTACAGCATGGTCCGGCAGAGATTCCGAAATTAGATAGTGAATTGTAAGGCGTACCCTGGAGCAGATATAGACACAGATCACTATTTAGTGGTGATGAACAGTGGGCTGCAGTCATGAAGAAGTGGGAAAGGGAAGTACGATGGAATAAAGTAATGTGCTTTATGTTCTCTAAGGCTGTAGGTACTAGCATAAGGAATAGCTCAGTAGGCAGCTCAGTTGCAGAGGAATGGACATCCCTGAAAAGGGCAATCACAGATGTTGGAAAGAAAAACTTAGGTACATAGAAGGTAGCTACGAAGAAACGATTAGTAATAGAAGAAATAGTTCAGCGGATCGATGAAAAATGGGAACATTAAGAGTGCAATGGGAGTTCCACTATTAAATGCAGGGGAGTGAGAGGATAGGTGCAAAGAGTACACTGAAGGTCTCTACGAAGAGGAAAACTTGTCTGATGACGTGATAGAAGACTAAACAGGGGTCTTTATAGGAGACAGGTGTGAAATCCAGGAGCTTCCGAGGCCATCTGTGATCCTCCATCCGGGCCACATGGCCGGTCCACTGCATTCGTTTGGTTTTGGCAGTTCCTGCTATGTTGGGCTGCTGGTATAGTTCCTCAAGCTCTTGGTTGTATCTGATCCTCACATTCCCCTCTAACTGAATCCAGAACCGGACCGAAGATCTTCCGAAGCACTTTTCTCTCATAAACAAGGAGCTTATGGAAGTCCTGTTTCCAAATACTCCATGTCTCACAGCCATATAGAACAACAGGCTGGATCAGGGTTTTGTACAGTCGAATCTTGAACTGTCTGGAGAGATAGCTGGAGCGAAGCAGTTGTGTTAGACTGTGGTAAGATCGGTTTCCTACTTTTATTCTAGCATTGATCTCTGCTTCACATGAAGAGTTCTCAGTGAAAAGTGCCCCTAGGTATTTGAACTCTTGCACTCTCTTGTAGGACTGATCCCCAACCTGCAGTGATTGTAGATGATCAGCGGTCTGACAATGACCACGCGTTATAACGAGGTGATCTGTCTTGGCTTCGTTTATGTTTAGCCCAAATTTGCTGGCAGCCTCCTTCAGTGCTTTGGTCATTTGCTCCAACTCCTCTTCCGACCTAGAGAGTAAACAGATGTCGCCTGCATAGGGTAAGTATGCCAGTCTCTTTCCTTCGATTTCAATCCCTTCGTTCTCTTGGAAGGTCTCACGTACGATCTTCTCGAGGGCAAAGTTGAACAGGATAGGGGACAACCCATCTCCTTGCCTGAGTCCTGTCACAATTTCAAACTCCTCAGTTACGCGATTTCCCATCTTCACCTTTGCACGTGTTTCGTTCAGACAGATCTTAATCATATTGACGAGTTTCTCTGCTATTCCAAACTCCCTTAAACATTTGAGCAGGCTCTTGCGATGTATGCAATCATAGGCCTTCTTAAAATCAACGAATAAAATATGCAAATTTTTACCATATTCACCCACTTTCTCAGTGAGCTGCCGGAGACTGAAGATGTGATCTACTGTTGACCGTCCTGGCAGGAAACGTCCCTGGTACTCCCTAATCACCGATTCTGCCACTGGCTGAATTCTATGTATGAGGCAATTGGACAGGATCTTATAGCAGACGTTAAGCAGGGCGATTCCTCGATAGTTGTCACATTTCAGTTTGTCGCCCTTCTTATGTATTGGACAAATCAGAGCTGTTTTCCATTCTCCTGGTAGTTCTTCTTTGGTCCATATTGCCTGTATCAGTCGTTGTATTTTTTCTGCAAGTTTCTCTCCTCCTGCCAGGATCATTTCAGCATGTATTCCATCTTCACCTGGACTCTTATTCTGTTTAAGGTGTCTGATTCTGGTTTTTATCTCATCCAAGGTAAGTGGGGAAATAGTCTGCATCGGCTGTAAATGGGTACTGGAAATCAAATTGCTGTTCGGGTTCATCAGAATTTAGCAGCTGTCGAACTACTCTTTACGTCTCTCAGCTATGTCCCTATCGTTCGTCTGGATCTTATCATGGGAATGTTTGACAAATTTCTGCTTGGCCTGATGACCTTTGCAAAGGTACTTCATGTTCAGAAACATTTCCCTAGTCTGTTGTCCTCTGAAATCTGTTTCTGCTTTAATGATGATATCCCTTATGTATTTCCTCTTTGCTATTCTCAGAATTGCTTGTGTAGTCTTTCGGACCTCCTCAAATTGTGCTTAGCCCTGTGCCAGATTTGTCCCCTTCAGCCACTTGGTCCTGGCTTCCGTTCTCCTTTCCAGGGCGTCTGCACATTGCTTTCCAAATAAGATCTTCTTGCCCACTGGGTTTCCCATGAGTGTTTCCTTTGCTATATCCTTAACTGACCTCTGGATGTTTCCCCAAATTAGTTCAAGGTCCTGATTCGCGTCCATTTCACTGAGTGCTTCAAAGCGGTTAATAAGTTGCAGCTGGTATTCGGTCTTCGTTGTCTTATCTTTTAGTTTCTCCACATGGTACCTTTCCACTCTTTTAATCTCAGGCCCCGTTCTTCCTTTGCACTGTATGTTTAAAAGGCCACTGACCAGGAAATGATCACTCCCACCTTCGGCACCCCGCGCTGTCTTAACGTCTAACACCAATTTTATTTACAGTTCTCCCATCTGGTTACACCCAGGTTCGTTTATGTATGTTTTTCCGCTGGACGTTTGTGCTGGAGATGAACAACCCTAATGATGTAGCGAAACTGTTGAACCTAAACCCATTGTCATTGCTTAGGGCATGAAGACTCTGGCTTCCTGTTGTGTCTTGGAATATTTGATCTTTCCCAACCTCGGCATTCATATCACCAAGGATGATCCTCAGGTGTCCATTTGGTATAGCGTCCATCACTGCTTCTAGCTGTGCATAGAGCTCGTCTTTCACTTCACTTTCGCTCTCCTCCGTGGGAGCATAACAGTTCACAAAAATCACCTTAATATGCTTTACGTCCAGTGTTATAACAGATATACTTGGGTTGACTGAAACGAATTCTGAAACATTAGTGGCCAAAGTCTTACTGACGTAGAAACCAGTGCCTAACAGATGACCTCGTTCACAGGCTCCATACAGAATAGTACAGTTTTCAACATCAATGCTGCCAGCATCGTCCCACCGGATTTCTTTCAATGCAACTAGGTCTAGTTTGTACCTCTGAATTTCTTTGGCCACACTGATTGCAGCTCCTGCCTTGTACAGACTCCTTACATTCTGCGTTCCAAATCGTTTACCGTTTCTTTGCCATTGACGTCGTCCATTTTGTCAGTAATGTTCCGAGGCTTACTTGTAGTCTTGAAAGCATGTTTAATTTTTTACGAAGAGAGGGTGCTGGCCTCCCGTCCAACCTGCAGTGTTACCCTCACAGCTCACAGGACTGCTAGCTTTTCTTAAGGGGTGGGCTCCCCTCAGGAGTTGGGTTAGAGGTAGGAATAAGGAAATTGGAAAGACACCCTCGGGCTTCCAAACCTAATACCGTTGGGGTCGAAAAAGCAAGAGTTGGCCAAGGGAGGCCGACAGGGAAGGAGAAAGAAGGAGCCTGATACAAGTAAGTGGAAGCAATGTCAGACATTCCATTAGCATTTCTAAAATCATTGGGGGAAGTGACAACAAAACGACTATTGAAGTTGTTGTGTAGAAGTTATGAGTCTGGCTGTATACCATCATCCACACAATTCCGAAGACTGTAACACACCACATGTGGGAGAACAACCGCACAATCAGCTTAACAGCTCTTGCGTCGAAGAATAATATACGAGAGCTTGGAAAAAAATTGATGATGTGTTAGATGTCCATCAGTTTGGCCTCAGGAAGGGTAAAGACACCAGAGAGGCAGTTCTGACTTTGCGGTTGATAAAGAAAGATCAAGACACGTTCTCAGGATTTGTCGACCTGCAAAAAGTATTCTACAATGTCAAAAGTTGCAACATATTCGAAATTCTGAGGGAAGTAGGAGTCAAGTTTGAGGTGAGACGGATAATAAACGACATGTACAAAGGCTAAGAGGGATAAATAAGAGTGAAAAATCAAGACCTAACTTCTCGGATTAAGAATGGTGTAAGAAAGGGATGTAGCCTTCCACCTATAATGTTGAATCTGTACATCAAAGAAGCAATGATGGAAATAAACGAAAGGTTCAAGAGTTTCATTCACCTGAAGGTGAAAGGATATCAATGATAAGATTCGCTGATGACATTGCTATCCTCAGTGAAATTGAAGGAGAATTACACGATCTACTGTATGGAATGAACAGTCAAATGAGTCCAGAACACTGACTGAGAGTAAATAGCAGAAAAACAAAGTAATGAGAAGTTGCAGGAATGAGTACAGCGAGAAACTTAACATCAGGATTGATGGTAACGAAGTAAATGAAGTTAAGGAATTCTGTTACCTAGACAACAAAACAGCCTATGACGCACGGAGCAATGAGGACACAAAAATCGGAGTGGCACTGGAAAAAAGGATATTCAAGTGTAGTCCTTAATTTGAGGAAGAAAACTCTGACTGTATGTCTAGAGCATAGCATTTTATTGTAGTGAAACAAGGACTGTGGAAAAACCAGAAAAGAAGAGGAGGAGAGAAATTAAAATAGACGCAGCAAATAACTGAGGATATAGGCTGCAACTGCTACCCTCAGACGAATAGGAATTCGTGCTAGGCCACATCAAACCAGTCAGAAGACCGATGACTATGGGAGATGAAAAAAGAGAAAAATGTTCAACGACAGCTGAGGCAATTATATCCAGAATGAATCTATCACTCCGTAGTGGACTATGTTCCATTTACAACCTCGTAGTAAACTGTGTGCCAAATTGTGATTCGAAACAGAAACTTTACATCTGCTTAGCAAATATGTAGTCCTGTCACAACTCCTGACCCATTCAATACACCTAGTGTCTCTTCCCGTGTTTTCAGTGGAGGCAGTGTATTTTCAGTGGAGGCAGTGTATTGTGAAGAGAGCCTATATGTATGAATTTCTGTGACCGCGTTACAACTATGGTGATTGGGGGTACCATATTGTAGCTTCCAAGCACGCTGAGGAATATTCGGGATTGCCACTCCTTGGCAGACTGCTTTTGACAGCATTCACAGAAAGACATAATGAGTGAAGCTTGATATCCTATTCACCTTACGGAAGCTTGTATGAGGATGGGAAAATAATAAGACAAGTTTTAAATACGAATAAGAGACTTAAACAAAGTTTAGTATGTACGGACACTATTAAGTCTTTTATTCATCGATATTATAAAAATACATATAAATGTATGTGTGTGTGTGTGTGTGTGTGTGTGTGTGTGTGCGTGTGTGTCCGTTTTCCACATCTCCTAAACCGCTGAAGCCAACTTGGTACACATATCATCTGCTCCCAGCCAGCAATCGCTGTTGTTTAAGACTCACCTACCTGTCACACTTCAGGAGGTATGACGTCATAAAAACTGATATTCGTGAAAAACTAAAACTTGTGTATGACGTTCAAATATATTACTTCCTTTCTAATAACTCCATTCACAACACATTCTGCAAACAGTATCTACACTGGCGTCCAAAGTCAAACCAACAAATCAAAATTTTGCACGGTTGCGTTTATTTTGTCATAAAACAGTATACTCAGATGACAGTAAAGTAGAAACAATATAATAAATACAGAACATAAACAACTGCCACGTGCATAACGGTAGACAAAAACGTTATTAGTTTTTTCCAACTTTACGGATTTACACACACATTCCGACAACTGGTTAACGGGCTCGGTATTGGAGGTGACTATTTCTGGCAGTAAAACATGGCTGACAAACGAAGGGGCGTGCTATGAATGATGTCATCAGTCGCATGTTGAAGCAACAACGCCCATTCTTTCTGCAGCGATGCTGGCAAGTGTTGCAGAGTTTTTGGTGGTTGCTGACTTGTAACCTGTGTCCCTGGTGCATCCCAGACGTGCTCTGTGGGATTCAAATCGGGAGACGAAGCAGGCCACGCCGTATGTGCAATGTCTTCCATTTCTGTTAAAACACTCTCTGTCCGTGCTCTATGAGGTCGAGCGTTATCGTCCAGCATTACAAAGTCTGAACCCGCAGCACCTCGCAACAACCGCACATTAGGTTTCAAGATCTCTCACGAGTCCTGGCAGCAACTAAACCTTGCCGATTTAACCGTGAATTTCATGAAGAGGTGTTCGAGTGGTCAACATAACCTCTGTACACACCATCAGGAATCGTCCTCTATATCGGCCTCTTTCCACAATGGTTGGGTCCCGAAATCGTGTTCCACGTTCCCTCCAGATGTGAATCCGTCGAGAATCACTGTCCAGACCAAACCGGGACTCGTTTGCGAAAAGAACAGTGGCCCACTGTTCGACCATCAAGGTAGCATGTTCACAGCTCCGCTCTAAACGTTCACTTCTGTAAAGACGCGTCATGGTTACACACAGACAATAAAGGCCACTCTGCCTCGCTACAACAAGGCCAGATGAAGCTGCGTTGTAGGATACCAGTTGCCGTGCAGTACTATGGCGGTACCGTCGTGCCCTTACAGCCAAATAACAGTCCTCTGTTTCTAATGTTACACGTGGTCGTCCCCGCCCTGGTCTTCTTTCCATGTCCATAAACTGTCGCTCCATCCGAAAAACTACAAAACGATTAACATTAAGCCATGGGGTTACATCAGTATGTGACTTTTCCGCTTCCACTCTTCCCATGGCCCTCCACCGCAGACAGCCTGGCGGGGTCTTTCTGCGCCATACTGCACTCGCTGTTACTGTGCACTCACCTGACTGTGGGTGTGGGACTACCCGGCACACATTACCACGTTTCATAAATGCCTTGACGTCATCGTTGGCGTGGTTGCCCATTGACCAGAATTCCATCTCCCGTACAGGACGCGATAGTACGGACAGCCTGTCGTACGGATATCTGTTGACAGTTTATATGATTAAATCGTGAATTAGACACAGGACGGGAAAAGTAGTGGATCTTTGCTTTAATTTTGGACACCAGTGTTCATACGCCTCTGAATGTAGCTACATAGTTATATTATCGTGTGACATATAGCTGAGGAGATAAGACGTAATAACTGCAGAGTACGTGAAAAGATGGTGAACATATAGGTCAGAAGTCAAGACGGCTTCAACAACGAGCTTCATAGATAACACCACGTCGTGAATGAAGTTCTAACACATTTGTTTTGTACTGCCGACACACTCATACAGTCCAATTAACTTAGAGAAATCCCTAACACCTGGCAGCGCTTTTGACAGCTTTCAGGTGTGAAGCACAAACAGCTGTAGGCGGAAACGATAGCCGTGTGTAGAGCAACGAAGATAGGTTGTCATACAGACGTTTACAAAATCGGGTTGTAGACACACGTGACGCACCTGCCCCCACGCACAGAAACTCTCTGGAATCGTGTTTCTTAATTTCGAATCTGTTCTTGTACATTTGTACATTATGCAGATTCTTTTGTAGGAGTTTTTCATACCTTCAAAGGTTTTTTCAGGTATACACGAAAACGAAATTTTTACGGTACTTCAGTAGAAATGGTTCAAATGGCTCTGAGCACTATGGGACTTAACTTCTGAGGTCATCAGTCACCTAGAACTTAGAACTACTTAAACCTAACTAACCTAAGGACATCACACACATCCATGCCCGAGGCAGGATTCGAATCTGCGACCGTAGCGGTCGCGCGGTTCCACACTGTAGCGCTTAGAACCGCTCGGCCACCTCGGCCGGCTACTTCAGTAGAAATACTGTTCATTTTTCGATATAGATTCTAACACAAGTTTGGCAAAATAGTACCCATGCCACACGAAGTTTTCAGCTAGTATAAATGTAAAGCAGAGTGGATCTGTGTGTGCGTATGTCTAGGTTTTCCTACCAAACCCTGGATCGATTGCAACTAAATTTGGTACACAAAAACAGTCAGCAGAGTAACAGCACCGTTATGATCACCTAGGTCCAATAGGAGAGGAGATATGTCACATACACGGCCCCTTCCAACCGTTGTTTATTGTGGGAGTAATAACGGTTTGGATAATCGATCTGTATTGCAGGGCATCATATTCATCTGGAGAAAGTAATAGTTTTTCAGCCCCTGATATGTAGACTGACTATCATGGTAGATGTGTTGGGTTGGTGTGGCATCAGCCTGGTCCATTGACCTGTTTTGCACAGTGGAACACACATGTGGCTGGGTGCAGCTGAAAGAAGCCTGATGTAAGGACTCAATGCAAGGTGAGGGGAGGGGGGCAGCTGGAGATGGACAGTGGGAAGGGCGAAGGAAGGGCGGGGACAGAGGAGGTGAAGGGAATGGGTAGGAAGGAGATCCATAGACAGGGGGAGGGGGGAGGAAAGATAGAGGGTGAGGATGAGATTGATAGGGAGAGGAGGAGATAGATAGCGATACAAGGAAGTAGATATGGGTAGGGAGAGGGGTGTGTGAGGAAATGGATAGGAGAAATGGACAGCAGGATATCAATAGACTAATGTGGTTTCAAGCAGAGACAGAGAGAGAGAGGAAGAGATGTACATAGAGGGAATATGGACAGAGGGAAAATGGAGGAAGATGCAAAAAGGAGGCGAAGAAGGAGGTAGATAGAGGTAGGAGGATGAGATGATGGAGAGAGATGGGGCAGGAAGAAATGAACGCATGGATGGGAGAGGACGAGCAGTGTGCAATATATGTGTGGGGCGAATATGTGATCCAAGACGCAGGGAAAATGCTTCGTGTGTACATTAATCATAAGATTAAGAACTGGAGACAGGATTTAAATCGTACTGTACAGACTAATAGAAACAAATATATCATTATCCTAATGCAGATGATATAAGAATTTTGGGGAAAAGTGAACATGAGCTACAAAAATTAGTGTAAAAATTTCATCAATTAGAGGAAAAAGAATATTAGCCTCGTATATCAACAAAAAACTAAAGTCTTGCCAATCGCGGGAAATAACCCAAAAACTAAAAAAATAATAATGATCCACTGGAGCTAGTCCCCAGTTTTAAATTTGTAGTATTCAGTATAACCCAAGAATGCACAAATGCAGAAAATAACATTAACTATTATCTATGATTATTTGGAAAGATAAACAAAATATTCCAGAACGAAGTACAGAAGAAAACGAATTGAAATATTAGAAACCCGTAGCTACAACTATATTGCTACGTCTAAGTGCTCCATGGATCCTTAAAAACGTGATAACAGTAACATACATGCAGCAGAAATGAGATTTCTCAGGAAAGTGAGAGGTGTTATCAGGGAATGCCATATAAGAAATGAAGACATAGGGAATCACCTATTTATATTTGTAAAATTAGTATAATGACTTAGGGAAATAAAACACTTTGGAAACACAACCTACAAAGAGGAGTGAAGAGAGAACCCACGTCCGGCGAAACATAGATAGCTAAGACGAAATGTACACAGATGAAGAAGACCCTCTCCAACGAACTTAACAGAGATTTTCCTGTATAGACCTTATTGCATCACGCTTCGCCTATACTGGAAGATGGCGAGCAGGGAGTTGTTCCAGAATGTCTCAGTCACTAGGAGCGTCCTCAATATCAATGTTTTGGGTTCGAATCCCAGTTCGGCATACAGTTTTTATATCCCAGGAAGTATCGTGTATTCCTGTATGGTGATGCAATTGTAGCAATAATGCATTCATAATAAATGGACGTGAAATAAAAGTTTGCACTGCCTGAAGGAAAACGATGAAGCCCTCAGGAAGGAAAGAGGAAATAAAACTTCAGGGTATCAATTGTGATGATGGTTCGGTAACTGAAAAATCGAGTGAAATTTACAAAGAACTTGTCAGTATGAGCCCACTTATTGCTAAAGCATTGCACCCCTCAGCACTGGATGCATACATCGATTCCATTGCGACGAGTCGTCAAGTTGTTGTATTCAATACTGGGGCAAGTTCGTCCACACCTGTTGTAACTGGCCTTTGACATCGTGAATTAGCACTGGGGATGTGCATAGCATCCGATGGGTTCAAACCATGTTCCATCGAAAATACTCCTACTTCTGAGATCTTTCTAGTCATGTGAGTAGCTCAACATCAAGAAAACACTTCATAGATCCACAATCTGTGCAGCTGTCCCAAGGGATAAATTTCACCTCAGAGAATTAGCTGGTAATTCAATCCAGCGACTAGACTCTGTTTTAAGGAATCACAGTAGAAAATTATCACAAAAAGGTATGTCATAGCAGAGGAAGCAAGGCTGATGTTTTCACCTGAGAACCGCAACACAGGTTAGAGTGCAACACAACAGTGCACCACTGGGCGGGGGCAAGCGACTTTAAACACTGTTGCTATAGGCCATAAAAGAATGGGCAGAACGCTGTTGCTATCAAACTTGGAGTTCGTCAATGTAAAGTCCAGAAACATCCCTACCTATTAAATAGGAGAAGGTGAGGGGTCTGAATGTGGTTGACAAGAGGTATCCCAAAAGTACAGAGCAACTCTTCTGACTGGCCAAAGGCGGTAATGTGCTGATGGATTGGCGGGCCAATTATGGGAAGGGAGAAATAGTACACCACCACATTCCTTTAAGTAACCATGTTTTGTATACAGATGGAGTTCTGTCAGATAGTTGGGGCGCCAACTCTGTGTTGCTCGTTGTCCCCTTTGGTGAGATACGACGTCTGTTTTTCTTCCACTTGGAGTACTGAGCCTATGTTTGTGCTTAAAATGCTGCAAGTGTTCGTTACTTCTGTTAGCGCTCATGCCACGGACTGAAACACTGGCTTCTATTGAACAACCATTCATGTCCTTCCCTTTTCCTAACATATGGAATTAGGGTTAAGTGTATTAGTTTGTCTCATTTCAAATACATAGTGTTAATCACACCGCTGAGTGTCTTTGAGTCCACTGTTGGGAGCATCATCTGCGGTCTAAAAGTACGCACCCATTCTAGGTACCTTGTGATAGTGTTTGGCGCTCTACTATGCGGGCAATCTACCTCGAATGGAAGTCTGTCTTTCTGCATTTGGTCTTAACCACTAGGAAATTGCAGACAGATCTGTAATCCCCCGTCTTCCCTTTATTGTCTTAGGTCACGACAGCTTGCCGGTTACATGACCCCTCCAAACACACCCTTTTGTCCAATGGCATTAACGGCAACATATGTATAGGCGGCTTCCTCTTTCATTTCTTAGCCCCAATCCATATTTACCTACTATGTTTCCTTCTCTCCCTTTTCCTACTCTCGAATTCCAGTCACCCATGACTATTAAATTTTCGTCTCTCTTCACTACCGGAATAATTTCATTTATCTCATCATACATTTCATCAATTTCTTCATCATCTGCAGAGCTAGTTGGCATATAAATTTGTACTATTGTAGTAGGCGTGGGCTTTGTATATATCTTGGCCACAATAATGAGTTCACTGTGCTGTTTTAGTAGCTTACCCGTACTCCTATTTCTTTTATTCATTATTAAACCTACTCCTGCTTTACCCATATTTGATTTTGTATTTATAACCCTGTATTCACCTGATCAAAAGTATTGTTCCTCCTGCCACCGAACCTCACTAATTCCCACTATATCCAACTTTAACCTATCCATTTCTCTTTTTATATTCTCTAACCTACCTGTCCGATTAAGGGATCTGACATTCCACGCTCCGATCCGTAGAACGCCAGTATTCTTTCTCCTGATAATGACGTCCTCTTGAGTAGTCCCCGCCCGGAGATCCGAATGGGGGACTATTTTACCTCCGGAATATTTTACCCAAGACGACGCCATCTTCATTTAATCATACAGTAAAGCTGCATGCCCTCGGGAAAAAGTTACGGCTGTAGTTTCGCCTTGCTGTCAGCCGTTCGCAGTACCTCCACAGCAAGGCCATTTTGGTTAGTGTTACGAGGCCAGATCAGTGAATCATCCATACTGTTGCCCCTCCAACTATGAAAAGGCTGCTGTCGCTCTTCAGGAACCACACTTTTGTCATGCCTCTCAACAGATACCCATCGTTGTGGTTGCACCTACGGTATGGCTATCTGTATCGCTGAGGCACGCAAGCCTCCCCACCAACGGCAAGGTCCATGGTTCATGGGGAGGGCAAAATAGATACGTGTTTCAAAGTTTTACTGCTCTTCAAAGTAGTCAACATCATTGTGTAAAACCTTAGACAGCGATGTGGAAGTCGTAGGATACCCTTAGCAGTGCCACTTGTGTTGACAGTTCGAGGGGTGCGGTCTATTGCTCGACGAATTTTTAGCAGTTGTGAAGCGAATGCCGTGAAATGTTTTCTTCAGGATAGAAATCGAGTTGAGCTAACGAGGGCTAAATTCAGGGGAATGCAGCAGGTGGTATAACACTTAGCAGCCCCATCAGTAAAACATATCAGTAACAGCTTGCACTGCACGTGTTTGAGCATTTCCTGTAAAATGGTGGTCAGGTCCTGCTGAAAGCGTCGTCCCTTCTGTCTCTAAGCTGGTCGTAGGTTGTCTTCCAAAAATAAACAGCATAGAGAGAAGTGATCACACTATCTGCAGTAGTACCAGACCATCATTTTGCAGGACAATGCTCAAGCACGTACAGTGCAAGCTCTTACTGATTTGTTTGACTGATGGGGCTCCTAATTGCTATACCACCTACTGCACTCCCCTGACTTAAGCCTTCGTGACTTAAACTCGCTTTGGAACTGCTACAATTTCGTCGACCAATAGACCGCGCCGGTCGAGCTGTCAGCACAAGTCGCACTGCTAAGAGTATCCTACGACTTCCACATTGCTAGCAACGGGTTATACACAATACTGGTGACTACTTTGAAGATCAGTAAAACTTTGAAGCACGTATCTATTTTGTACTACCAGAAAATAAATAGTTGCCACTATTGAAGTTATAACCCACGTATGTGACAGTGAACTGTTTTTCTTAAAAGAAGTTTCCATAACTTGACTGTTAGTTGTTCATTTATTTTGCACAGTCATGATTTCGGGTTTTCAGCCATTCTCAAGTGGATACTGTAATGTTAAAACAAGTCTCACCTGTCTGTGATACGTCATCGTCGAGAAAACATATTTCTGCCCGTATAACCAGTTGTCATGTAACGGGATACGAGTACATATTGAAGATACATAATATGGCTGTCATTGTCCACAGTGTGAAACCATTAACGTACAGTATGACGCGTTTAACAGCTAATACATTCCTGTGTCCTGCATTCATCGCGTGTGTACATGAACACAAGTGATGACTGTAGGTCACAGGAATATTTCAGCTGTTAAATACGCAATACTCTAGATTAATGGTTTCTCATTTGGCCCATCGTCAAGTATATTATGTATCTTCGGTAAGTACTCTTATCCCGTAGTAGAACAGCTGGTCTATATGACGAGGAGTATGCTTTCTCGACGATGAGAACACTTTCGAGGCTTTGAACCCTTTTCATGAAAAAGAACTGCCTGGGGTGCTCTAAGGGTTTAAATTGCTATACGGAATAGTCTGCAATCGTATTCCTCGTCGTATTCGCTGATGCCCATCATCGCTTTCGCTGCCAGTCATCGTATTCGCATCGATATCGCGCCCTAGCCTCTGGCCATTGCAGGCCGCGGCTTCACGGCCGGTCACGACGCCATCAGCGTAGCAGCCGCTTCATCGCTTGTTTGTCTTTGCCGACGCTTCCGCCTGTTGATCGCCGTCACCGCGTCTCTGACGTAACGCCTCCACCCTTGTTACATGGGAGCCATTCTAATAGTTTACAACTTCACCACCGTAGTCCCAGCGCCGCTTCGGCTGCTGCTCTCTGCACTTAACACCGAACATGACTCACTATCATAGTGAACCTCCCTTCTATTTCCATCATCTACTCCTCTCCATTTTCTGCTTCAACTTTCACCACATGGAGCATGTCCTCTAAGCCACACACCTGTATCCATCTCTCCTTACCTACCGCTACCTGTCCTGTTGCATCAATTATACATGCATATTTCTCTATGATTAGCAGCCTCCACCTTTCCTCTTTCAGCCACAAATCACCAGGAACGTCCACTGCTGCAGCACGTATCGGCACCCACGGAGTAACTTATGCAACAGGTGATGTCTCAGGCATCAACTCATTGAGCCTCACTCCACCGACCAACACAAGACATGCTGAAGGACCTGCACAGCTCCCAGTAACCACCAATAACATAAGCCGCCATTCCCCATCCCACAATCATTCTTCCCTCCAACAGTCTTTAAGAAACCTACAGAATGTCAAATCAGTAACATGTCTTCCACTCCTACACCCAAAAAACCACAAATACTCAGCATACGGATACAACTCTTCTTTCTCCTACTTGTTCCTCTACCATCCACACCTTTATCCTTTCCACACCTGACCCAAACTTCCTTAAACCCGAATCCTTCACCATTGAAACAAAAATGAAAAAATCTACCCAGTCGCAACATCTAACAAATCACCCCAAGAAAAGATTCCATCTTACTAAAGTCCCTAAAGCCCCAACTTTCATACTGCCGTCCTCTCCAAAATTCCTTGTATTACCTTTGGTCCCAAAGCCTCCTTAACACCTATGACCACCACAATCAGGGCCAAACAAGCTCAGCATCCCTACTGTCCTCCCACCCTCATCACAGTGCTCACGAAAGACGACCATGAGATCATGGATGAAGAAATGTCATATGATCTGATCAACTAAATTGATTTAGAAATCTGAAAAGCCCAGCACATGAGTGTTGACCTTGGTCTCACTCACCTCATCCTGTAACCTTTGAATCTGCTGCCATCATAGACCTTCTCCTTAAAGATGGAACCAAGATCTACCACCACTACACGGTTGAACTTTTAAAATCCAATACTCAGTCCCACCCAGCCAAAAATTTCTCCGTTACAATTACTACCTTACTGCAGATTGTAAAATCCCATCTACCTCTCCACACTTCAAGACCTCCCATTTTCTTAAACAGTGCCCTCTTATCCCCTCCTAAATGCAACACCTCCAGCGACTCCCACCCCACATACTCTGTGGAAGGCAAAGCTATGCCACATTCTACAAAACCTGAGCTCGTTGTCCCCATCCATCCCACTGCCAGCCACACCTATTCCAGCAATTCCCTCCAACCAACTCCTATTCTTTAACATATTATGAAATTCATTACAAACGTTCTCCTAAACATCTATCCATTACAGTGTCCTCCCTTGCTGCCCACTAAATGTTCCACATCAACACCTAAGCTACTTACTCCCAGAACCAGGTTCACTTCACTTGCTCTATCCTCAGATTCATATACACAGAGCACTTGTATCCCTTATAAAGGTGTGACAACAGTACAAAATCCTGTACCAAAGCACCCACTCCTTCCTCACCAATAAAAAACTTTTAATTCATAGTATCTCAACACAATGTCAATATATTTATTCTAAATGAATAATCACACCATTTGAACCTTTTCCTATATCCTCCACAGTCCAGATAACCTCCTTCCCCTGGAATGAGGCAGAGTTTCAATTGGCCACAACAAGACCATCCTTGTTCTGCCACAGCACTCACACTGAACACCTTATCCTTATCCTATTTTTCGAACCCATAGCCATTACCTGTGCCACCACTACATCTGATCTAATCGCCCCATACTATATGACTTTCTGACCCACACAAATCCTAACTTTTCCAACTATATTATTGATGCAGACCTCAATATCCTTAGCAGTAACCTTGCACACCTCCACCAGTGGCATCAGTTTTGCTGATTCCCTCCCGACTGACATTGTTCACATTTCACACGACATCAGTCCTGAAAGCAGCACCACCTCCAATGCCATCCTAGCATCACCCAATCTCCTTGGATGCCTCATTACAGAATTCCTCGATCCAGTTGAAAGTGACAGCCTACCTGTACTCCTCACCATCTTCTTCATACAACCTCATTCCCCATGCACCCCATCTGAAGCTCCATCTAAGAGCTATCCAAGACTACTCCTGTGCCAAATGGAATGCAATGCCTACTGAGAATCCACAGAATCCCAGACTGAAAACCACTATTGTCCTTCCAGCAACCTGACGATATCACTCAGGCGACATGCCTGCGGCAGACATTGTCATACGCTATATCCACTCAGATTCCGACTAAGACCATATTTATAAATCACCTCTCCCTCCACCCACAAGCCCTACTACCCCTTTTTTTGCAGGCTCATAACCAGAATACACTCACGTGCTGCTAGCAGTTACAGAGATGTATAAGGAATTTACGAAATGCAGGAAACTCCTGAACTGGTATCAGACGAGTACCAAACTCAACGCTACACTCCCCATTAACGCTTCCAAGTACTGGAAAGCATTCCATAGACTAACTGGCTATAAACCCATACATTATTACTCACGTCTTCACGATAACTATCTCTTACCTGACAACCTTAGCAACGTTAACCCCACTTTGCAACCTATCTATCTTATATCTTCTTTACGCCTCATGACCCACATTTTGATTACTCTCTTTTCTCTACCACCAATAAACGTACTAACACTATTTTCCCACCCGTGGCTCCCAGCTTTCAGGATCTGGACAACAGACCACACACAGAACTAAACATGCCAATTGGAAGCAAGCGATATAAAGCAAGTACTCCACAAAAAAGCAACAATTCCCTTGGTCTCGACTGCATTATCTATCAACACCTCAAAGAATGACCCCCAGCCTTTCCTATCACTCTTGCAACCCTTTACACCCACATCCTCTCCACAGGCCTCAACAATGAAAAACATCTAAAATCCTACTTTTCCTTAACCTCAAGTACTTCCTACTGATACCTCCTCCTACCACCCCACCTGCCCAACTGCAATCTATAGCAAGGTCTCTGAATATGTCATTTGCCACCACATCCATCACCTTATTTGCATTCACACATGTGGCTTCCATCCCAGTTTCTCCTCTGATGACCAACTCCTGCACTGCATCCATCTCCTATCCTACCAGCGCACGATCTGTAGATCTGCTATTTTTGTCTCCCTCCACGCAGTAGTAGCCTGCAACCGTGTATGGCTTCCTGGTCTCCTTCTTAAACTCCAGACATGCACATTTCAGGTTAACTATGTCTGCCTTGTTACATCCTTCCTGTCTAATCGCTCATTCGTTCTCACTATCAACACTTGCCTTGGGGAACTCCTGCAGCATGTTGGAAGTTATGCAATAATTACAGGACCAACCACCAGGACCTTCTGCCTCTATGACTTCTAACTTCACATTTACAACTGTCCTATCTAGCTAACAAGCACTAAAATATTTCGGACTAACGCTCAACTGGCCACTAACGTGGAGTCCCCAACTACTGTATTAACCATCTAACAGAAAGCCAAAATCAGACTAAAACTATTAACAGGCCAAACATGGAAATTACTCTCCTCCACTATTCTTTACACCTGTAAAACTCTAATTCAAACCATCCATTGTTATGCAAATGTTGCATGGGTCTCTGCCCCCTATTGTTCTATAAATCTCTCCAAATCTTCGAATACCATCCACTCCTCGCTTTCTGCATCCGCTTACTTCCCCTGCTTACTTCCTCCACCATCTCATCAAATTCCCTCCACTTCTCATGCACCTCAAATAACTATACATCTCCTGTACTGTCCAAAAACTGGTTTCCAATAATCACATTGTCTCCCTTCTAATCTCCAATCTTTGTATGCTGCTGCACCTTCACAAACACATCCCTCTAACCCTAAACCTCCACACCCCATATCCTATCCCAATGCAACTTCAAACAACTCCCTCTTTGAGGCAATGAGATCTGATCTGATATTTATCCCTCTTACAGATTGTAAGGCTTCCCCACTTACTCCAGTCCACATCAGGGCTACTCACTCCTCTTCCCTCTGCCCCCTCCCGCATCCTTTTCTTCTTGTGCCATATCCTCTTCCCACACCATTACTCCTCCTTACCCTCTGTCCTTCCAAATGCCTGTATTCCCACTATCTGTTTCACCTTACGCCTATCAGCTCCATAACTTCTGCACCTATGACACCCATACCTCCTTACCGCCCCCCCTCCTCCAAAAACCACTATGGCCCATATTCTCTCCTCTGAAAATACTTTTTCACCCAGCGCAGAACCTTCAGATGGTAAGTTAAAGTGCTGTGCTCTGGTGTTGCTTCGTAGGAGAATTTCACCTCACTGCAGCTGTATTTTTAAATTGTATATATTCTTCATCCTTATTTTAGCTGTCTTCTATCTTTTCAACTTAAAAAGTAAATAGTCATTATATTTAGATTTTTTGGTCTCCTTTCTTTCGTTTTATGAGCACTATAGGCTGAAGAGAGGAATATAGTACTGTTGAGAGCCTACAACCTCCCCGTGTGGGGCATGGGGCTACGAAATAACAATAAAGAAAAATATCTCGACGTTCAGCCCACCTCCAACCGTTGTGGGACCCGGGGGGATTAAATACCAATAAAGAAAAAATCTCGACAGTGTACGTACTCACCTCATTCCTGCCTCTCCTTACTCATACTGAGGACCTCTGAACAATCTATACTATCTGCAAATTCAACTCCAATAATTCTATTGCTTTCCCTCTGTTTTCCAAACCTCATTTTCTGCCACACCTTTACCAGCACATTCCACCAACCCTCCACTTACACAACCTCCACATGCTTTCCCAAAGACTCCTCAACAGTCTCCACCTGCCAGATCATTAACTTCGTAATGACGTTTACTCACCCTGCCAGCTATAGCCCACCTCACCCAATTCACCTTATCAAGGCTTCCTCTCCCTCCTCCCTCCATATACCTTTATCCCTCCTTCCCTTCTGCCGTTCTATCCACAACAGCCCCTTTTTCCAATAAATACGTCACCAATCCCCATCACTAATCCACTCTGTCTTTTGCCCCAACAGCTCATCCTATTCCATCGCTACTGTACACCAGTCCACCATCTTTATATCCCCACGTTCCTATTCTTTCCACCCATCAACCTTTTCTAAAATTGTTGACATTGTCAGGGAAAATTGTCGCCTCACGATTATTAATAAACTGAATGATGATGAATTTTGGGCGGATTGTAATTTACGTACTTAAACCAAAAGTTTACCATAGGGAGTTACCGGAGATCCATATTTATATAAAACAGGCAAATTTTTTTTCAATCGATCACTACCATTGTCTGCAATAGCCCGATTTCTGACAACTGGCGCCAATTTTCAGATCTGTTAAACGATACAAATAAATTGCTATTGCGTCCTCATTCTGAGATTTCAACATTAAAAAGCTAAGACATATTCCAATTTCTTACATCACTAAATTTAAAGACTGACCTGCTCAGTGGTACTATTAGTTCATTTAAGGCTCTTTCATTCGTCAGGGACCATATTCATATAGAATTTCCTGAAAGAAATTTCAGTTACGTGACACGTAACTGTTCGTATGTTTTGCGAAGTCATGATTTCGGCTTTGCAGCCATTCTGAAGTGAATGTTCTGAAGTGAATGTGGAGATATTGAAATAAGTCTAACTTGTCTATGACGCTGTCGAGAATTAATTTTTTCTTTATTGCTATTTCGTCCCTCCTCATCCATTATGGGCATCAGAAAGGAGGGGGCGGGCTGTCAGTCGTAAAGGCAACCACTTCTCCAAGGAAGTGACAATGAAATGTTAGGCAATAAATAGGGAACAGATAGAGTGGATAATTACATTTAATAACGTATGAAATCCGTAGATTGGCAGCGTAGTATGTAAGGCCACTAAATGAGCAGGATCATGATTTTCTGATATGCTGAAAGAGTTCAGGACCTAAGCATTTGCCATGGTGCTATGGTGACATAAAATGTGCATGCCATATGTATAATTATAGGTATTTCACAGATGATTGTACCCAGAACCAAACTTTAAATTAATTTCACAGAAACAATTCATAGGTACTCAGATACTCATGGTCCCTATATCCTAGATTAAATATTGCAACAGTTCGGAAAACGCGTAGCTCATATGTGTATGGTTCATAACACGCTGTTAAGTCATAAAATACTATATATAATGCCCACCATCCCTTCTTGGTTATTATAAAACGTTCTCCTGACTCGTATAGTATCGCTGTTCCTGATGTTCTGTCGAACCACTCACGAAAATGGGAGTCCACGAGTGGAGTCTGAATAGCTAGAGAAATGGACAACTGGAACCTTGAAATTGTATTAATACACAGATTCAAAATTTTATAGGTCAGCAATCCGTCGCTGTTGCACTGTGCTATTTCATACCAAATCCTCATCGAATTCGTAATCTAATTTTGCCATTTCATCGTTCTGGTCACACAGTGGTAAATATTTAATTTACTTATCCCAACTGAAATTAACGTAAGCAGTAGTGAAACATTTTGTTAATAGAATGCGGAGAGCCGGTGGTGGGGTAGGGGAGGGGCTCACGCAGGAACGTGTGGATTCCAAATATACTCAACAGGCCAACGTGGGTTGGTCGTAGATATTAAGCGCCAAGGTTTGCTCAGTTACTGGCCCTCAATCTATTCTGAAAACTGTGATGTTTACCTCTCCATCTGTTCACTTTCAGCCGGCCGCGGTGGTCTCGTGGTTCTAGGCGCGCAGTCCGGAACCGTGGGACTGCTACGGTCGCAGGTTCGAATCCTGCCTCGGGCATGGATGTGTGTGATGTCCTTAGGTTAGTTAGGTTTAAGTAGTTCTAAGTTCTAGGGGACTGATAACCACAGCAGTTGAGTCCCATAGTGCTCAGAGCCATTTTTTTGTTCACTTTCAGTTTAATGATCCATTTTGTGACAACAACAACGTTCAAAATGCATAGCACGCTCTCTGTGTGTGAATAACTGCGTGTTCTGCAGCGTGATACGCTACACGTGTGGATATGTATCAGTCATTGCTTAACAAGAAGAGCTTTGTTACAAACGAAACGAAATGCTCTAATTTCATTAACATATTGTACTGCCGATTCTAGGATTTTCGTTACGCTTCGAGTAATACTCTGAATGAATGAAGTGACATACCTTGTGGTCAGAGATATATGTGCTATCCTGACTTATTTTTCCTTTTCTCCTGTCTACCCATCCAGAACCCACAGCCAATATCTTTGATAGACTAATCAGTCAAAACGTACTTTAACGATAGATTAAGTGTTCTTTCTACAACCAGATCAGCCTGTTGTGAAGGATGCAATAGAATGACATTTCAGTGACAGAATAAAGCACTAAGCCAAATCGGGAGCCGAACGAGAAGATACTCTTCCCACTTCTCTTAACGCTACTACTGTGTAAAGTGAGCACAACCAGCTGACAGACACGAATACTGTTCAACCCATGTGTACGTATCATCTAAATTAGATTAGATTAGATTAGTACTTGTTCCATAGATCATGAATATGACACTTTGTAATGATGTGGAACGTGTCAGGTTAATAAAAGGTGTCTATACAAGATATTACATTACACAAAATATTACATGACACTTTTTGTTTTTTGTTTTTTTGTAATGAGTAGGAGTTGCCATTAAGAAATTCTTTTAATTTCCTTTTAAATGCTATATGGCTATCTGTCAGACTTTTGATGCTATTAGGTAATTGACCAAAGAATTTCGTGGCAGCATAATTTACCCCCTTCTGAGCTAAAATTAGATTTAACCTTGAGTAGTGAAGATTATCCTTTCTCATTGTGTTGTAGCCAAGTACACTGCTATTACTTTTGAATTCGTTTGGATTGTTAATAACAAATTTCATTGGTGAATATATATATTGTGAGGCTACAGTGAAGATCTGTAACTCTTTAAATAAGTGTCTGCAGGATGATCTTGGCTGGGTTCCAGCAATTATTCTGATTACACGCTTTTGTGCAATGAACACTCTTTTACTCAATGATGAGTTACCCCAGAATATGATGCCATACGAAAACAGAGAACGAAAATAGGCGTGGTAAGCTAATTTACTGAGATGTATATCGCCAAAATTTGCAATGAGCCTAATAGCATAGGTATCTGAACTCAAAAGTTTCAGCAGATCCTCAGTGTGTTTTTTCCAGTTCAACCCCCCATCAATGCATACACCTAGAAATTTTGAATATTCTACCTTAGCTACCGATTTCTGATCGAAGTCTATATTTATCAATGGTGTCATTCCATTTACTGTGTGGAACTGTATATACTGTGTTTTGTCAAAGTTTAATGAGAGCCCATTTGCAGAGAACCATTTAATGATTTTCTGAAAAACATCGTTTACAATTTCACCAGTTAATTCTCGTCTGTTGGGTGTGATAGCTATACTTGTATAATCGGCAAAAAGTACCATCTTTGCATCTTCGTGAATACAGAATGGCAAATCATTAATATATATTAAGAACAGCAGAGGACCCAAGGCCGAACCTTGCAGCACCTCATTCTTGATTGTTCCCAGTTTGAGAAATCATCATATTTTTGCAAATTATCTGAACTGCTTATTTCAACTTTCTGCACTCTTCCAGTTAGGTATCATTTAAACCATTGGAGCACTGTCCCATTCATACCACAGCACTTATCTGGAAGTATTCCATGATTTACACAATCAAAAGCCTTTGATAGATTACAAAAAATCCCAATGGGTGACTTTTGGTTACTCAGAGGATTTAATATTTCATTAGTGAAAGTATACATAGCATTTTCCGTTGAAAACCCCTTTTGGAAACCAAACTGACATTTTGTTAAAACTTTATTTTTACAAAGGTGTGAAGCTACACTACAATAATTTTTCTAAAATTTTGGATAAGGCATCCAGAAGAGAGATTTGGTGGTAGATGTTGACATCAGACATATCCCCTTTTGTATGCAGTGGTTTAAGAATGGCATACTTCAGTCTATCTGGGAACATACCCTGCTTCAGAGAGCTATTACATATGTGGCTAATAATCCCACTTATTTCTAGGGAACAAGATTTTATTATTCCATGTAAGCTTTTATTTTTAAGAGAGTTTATTATCTTCCTAATTTCAGCAGGAGTGGTGGGTGGAATTTCAATTGTATCAAATGGTGTGGGTAAGGCCTCTTCCATTAACTGCATTGCTTTTTCTAATGAACATTTAGATCCTATTTTCTCTACAACATTTAAAAATGATTATTCAAAACGTTTTAGACTTCCAGCTTTTTGTTTATCAAGTTTCCATTCGCTTTGATGGTGATACCATCGTCCTGTACTCTTGGTTTCACTGTCTCGAAAATTCAGTGTGTCTCATTATCCAACAGATATAGAAAAAACCGACAGTGGTTACAGTGGTACAACTACTTTGGTAACAAAGTAATCTATTATGGTGTCGCGTTTCCACTGTTCCTACTCGCGTTATGCTAAAAACAATGGAAACTTAGGTAAATATTCAAGTTCCCAATGTTGAAGAGGTTCGAGAGAGCCCTATCTTTCCAAAGTTAAAATATCGCTTATAAATTACAAGTTTTATCACGAGGTATTTGCTGCTAGGAAGTTGAAATTTTTACAGGTTATTTATTGGAGTATTGGCTGCAACTTAACAGAGGGATTTTTAAAAATTTGAATTCCGTTGTTAGCGACTAACTTTTCTATTCTAATGAAAATTCATTACTACTGTGCCTTTTATGTTTACAAATTCTAAGGGTTTATGGAAAACGGCTGTGACTATGAATATTTCCTGAAAATTTGAACTAACGTGATTCGATAGGTCCTGAGAAAACATGCAATTTGTATGAAAAAACAGAAATTTGACGAATCGAGTGACAAAGTTTGGATCACGTTCTTAATGCACTCCAGGTCCAAAGGATGAATTATCTTTATCTTCTCCAAACCCCTCCTCCAGCTTCCTCTTCGTCCTTCTGCTGTTTACTCTGGATTGTATTTCTAGGCTATTTACAGGCCTTGTATAAATAAAACGTTGTTAGTAGCATGTTGAAACCTATCTTCATTCCTGTATTTCGAAATTCTTTGCAGCTTGCAATGTTGCCGTCATTTAAAGTAGCAACAGCATCATAAACACCAAAGTGACATGTTTCTACTCCAACAATCACAGTCGTGGGGATTCTTGACTAAATAACACTATTTAGACTTTCATTGGGGTTTTAAGTTTTTCCATGAACACATTTTTTTTTTCAACAGTTCAGATGCTGCAAAGTCTTTGAAAATAGGTTTCATCACCTCCGTTGCAGAATCAGGCAGACTATGTTTATGAGTGTACAGTTTAGCAAGTAGCAATCCCTTGTTGTATTTACAGCATCAGTTTTTTTCCATGGGACACAAGAAATGATGGGGACTTCCATAAGTTGAAAAACAAAGAAAAAAAAGAGCCCAAACGCCTTCTTCATTTTATCGACACTGTGTGTATTTTGCCTAATAGTCATTTCACAGCAGTTAACTTTCCTTTCCCATCCAATCCTTTAGCATCACTGAGATTTTGTTATTTATACGAAGGTTTCAGTCGCCGTAGTCTTGATCCCATTCGTTTCTGTCCGTGTACAATACAATCAAATTTCTGCACTGGAACATAATCAACATAGGGCTTCAGTTTTTGAATACGTTTCGAACATTTAGAATCACCGGCATCAAGGTAATTCAATTATCGCACTTCATGACACGCAACAGAACTTTGTAATATACTAGCAACACCAGCCACTTCGGCGGCTCCGCTACTGCGTTTATAGTTAGCTGTGAAATTATTTTCATGTGTACCTTTAATTTTTTGATGTTATTGCTACATCGAAAACTCTCCCCGATACATACTGATGGCAGACACTATACCATGAAGAGATGTGTGTCTCCGTATAAGCCAGGTACTATCGAATGACTATCGAATGTAGAAGTCAAGTCTGTCTTACCTCTGTTTTCCCTTACTGCCTCTTCCACAGCTTTATTCACGGATTCTATACAGATATCTTCTATAAATCTATTATAGTTCGTAAACTTGGTTGGGGAAATTGGAAGATTCATCATTCCACATAAAGCTTCACCTGCGGTAGCACCCTTGTAAGTAGCCTATTTATGTGTTTGTATGTTGGCAGCGCTTTAGACTACATTAATATCATTGACAGAACTGTGTCCGTCATGGAGATTTAATATTGGTTCGATATGAATTGCAAAATGTGGTTAGTGGAATTATTGACGATTATATATTTTTTGGAACTGGATGTCACATGATTAAGCTAAAATCTGCTAACTACAATGTTTGCTCTGCAACAAAATCTTTCCTTTGCGAAATACATGCCTATTAGTAGTTAGAGCCTACAGTAGTTAGAATCTTTTTATTTAGCTGTCTGTATACTTGCCGTATCTGCTGTAATATGTGTCATGAAGATATTCTGCGAGGTAAGTGGCTTACGAGGTGTATGGACTGTTGTTAGGATTTCTTCTAATTCAGGGCCATTCTTTTGCGTTAATTAATAGTCAAAGTGCGTTATACGTGAATATTGTGGGTCATAAATAAATAGGATAAGTTGTAGTTGTATTTGGCGGGGAAAATTGTGTAGGTCAGTGTTTGAAATGAGATGATAAAAAAAAAATTGCAAAGAGACAGTAGGTTCAATTTCACTCAGCAGTTTAAGTAAGCGTTCAGCAGTTTCTGACATAAATAAATATCACCTGTCGACTCTTAGCCGAGGATACCTCACTGGAATCTTCTGACTTTTTTGTAGTTAATAATTAGTGCATGAGTAGAAATTAGTTACGGTTTACTGCTAGCTAGGTATGGTACATACAGAATTTGCTTTGTAGTTGTAGTTTCATATTGTTGTACTGTATTTTAGTGAGGAAACCAGTTGTGGCACGCATGTGGATTTTCACAAAGAATCTCGCAGTTGCTTTTGAAATTAATTAGATATTGGTTATTTTCACTGCTACTTTAGGGTGGATTCTTATTTTTGCTCTTCAAATTGTTTTTTTGTGTGTTATCGTGTGAAACAGTGTGACAATCAGGGCGTGTGGAAAGCGTAAAACTACGATGCAAAGCAAATTGAGAAATGACAGTGACGATGAGCACAGCTTGTTAGCACCACCTTGTAATGAAGGGACGAATGTTCGAGACAAAAATTTGATAATTTTGCGTAGTGACATGGACCAGGTAGTGAATAGTGGTGTAGAAAGTGAAACAATCAGTGAACAGGAAAATATTGTCGATCTATCGGTGGGTAACAGTTCACCTCAGGAATGCGAAATGACAGAACAAAGTCTTCCAAAAACCGTAGATTCAGGTCTTGCGTCATTGCACTTTTCACAAGTAAGTCAAGACACACCCTCTGTTTTTCAAAATACGAATACTGCCGATGCAAACGCACTGACGAAAACCACAAAGGAACATGTTTCACTCACTAATGCATTGTTATTGCAGTTCATGCAAAAATTTTATCAAAAGTTAGACACAATGGAACAAAATCTTCAGAAGTTAGAAACAATAGAACAGAATCAGAAATAAACACAGCAGTAAAGGGAACAAAATCAGAAACAAACACAGCAAGAAATGGAACAAAATCAGAAAGAAACACTGCAACAACTAAAAGAAAGTCAAAAAGGAACACAGCAACAACTGCAAAAGTTAGACATAACTGAGCAAACGCTTAAACAAACACATGAAGGTTTAACTGCTGAGTTACTTAAAATAGAATCGAAATTTTAAAAGAAATTGTAAAAATGTAAAAACACAAATTGATGAGCATTTTCAGCCTATTTTTTTCGTGACATGAAAACACATTACATAATCGTGAAGCAGCCATAAAGGAACTGCAGATCATTGTTCACGAAAATCACGACACCTTGCAGGATAAAACTGACTCAGTTGCATCTACCGATACGATCAAGCAACTTGTAAGAAATCAGGAAAACTTAAAGAACACGGTAGATACTATTACTACACAAATGGACACTCTCAAATTTGGTTCAGAAAAACACAATGAGGACATTAGCTCACTATCGGAAAATGTAACCTAACTTTCGCATCAGTTAACAAATTTATCTACGAAGGTAGATGATGATCTGAATGATACAAAACTGGTAACCCTTACTGACAGAGGAGTACAAGGAAATAAGGAAACTTAAACAAAGTCAGGCTCAGATTAATATGGAACATAAAAGAGAAATGCGGGAAGTACAAGATCAGTTGGCACACGTAATACAATAATTACATATTTCAGAGGATACTCGTGTACCGACACCGGATGAGGGATTTAGAAACACGGAAAAGTCACAAAATAATAACACAGGGTATTTCGGATATTCTGGAAGGAGCTGGCGAGGTGCAGCAAGCCCTTAGGTGGAACCACTGACCAATTTGCTCGTAGAAACAGCCAACATTGAAACCAGAACAATTATTATCAACGGTGAAAAAATGGCTTCAGACGCAACAGTCCACTCGCAATTACGGGTCTGGAAGATATTCTCCATCACGTGATCGACAAGAAGGAAGAAATTACCGACATGACGACAGACGCTATAGTTATGACAACAGACCAGAATTTAATCAGAACTGGCGTGATTCAAATAGGCTATAAGGTTTACTTTCTTGGAACATATACTGATAACGATCTTTTACTGCAACATTTTGGTTTACCTGAAAAAACATTTTGTACGTAAAGTACTTTCTGAGAGGTCGCAGATGACAAGAGAATTTGGTTTGTCTGACAGCTGCACGAATATATCACGACGCTTGTAACGACTGACACAATATTCATATTGCTTTTACGCTATATCTATTTATGTTTGCACAGTTCTCTACGTTCTTCTGGAGAGGTAAACATGTTTTGGTAATGACTTTTGTGGCACAGCTACAATGAAAGAGGTATTTTTCGTAACACACCAATACGTTAAAGTATAGTACTATCAAGGTCGTGGCAATGAACGTTATAACTACGACATTTATACTTTTCTATATGACAAAAGTGAGTACATTGATTTTTGTAGAACTTTGCTTATGAACGGCGATAACTACGCCACTTGGGTACATTTTTACCGTTAAGCAGTGACAGAAATTATCTCACAGCAAGAAGTATAGTTTAGTGCTAGATGACATGGATTTGAGTAATTACCTTCTGTACTTAGAACATTTTTAGAAATATTTTTGAATTACAATGATAGAGAGAAGGTATTCGGCGAACTTTTCATTCTGCAGTTTTAATCTGTAACGTATGAGGTATAATTACCTTATAACCCAGGGGGTACGCCTACTTTATGTACCATGCATGTGACAAGCGCAAGGAGCCCTAACTAATGGGGTATTTGATTATAAAATTTTACACATCGGTGCCGTATTTCACTAATATAGAATTACGCAGATATCTGGTCTTTTAACTGAGAGGAATAACCTTTTTACTGCGTCACTGACACATGTATATATAATTACACAGCTCTATTACTTTGCATTTATGAAATTGTATTTTGTCAGTACTTTGTGAACTGTTCATATATTTTCGGAACCATTCTGATACTGTGAGAGCTTTGAGAGATGTGTATTGTATGGGAGCATGATTTTTGAAGTACATAAGAGCTAGATGACACTATTGAAACGAGCAGAGAGCATTTCGAGATCACTGGAGGAAGCTACGACAGTTTTGAGATTTGTTTGATGTGTTATGACGATATTTTTACGACGATGATGTGTACTATGACGTCGAGATATGGTTATGATCATTATGAAAAGTGAGTATACATATGAATGTGAATATCAGAATTCAGGTGGAAATTTCTGAGCATTTTTAGATTTGATTTATCTGTTATGATAACATTTTTATGACGACGATATGTGTTATGATGCGGAGATATGTTTATCATCAATAAGGCGGTGCTATATGAGGAAAGTGTTATGCTACATGTTTTTTATGATTAAGTATTGAAGCACTATCGACGTATATGTCAATGAACAGCGAGTAGCGGTTTGGGACTCTGGTTTGTGGAAAAGAATGTTGGAAACCAAGAATTGTACTTTAAAAGGTATGAGATATGAGTATATATGTGAATATGAGTATCACAATGCTGATGGAAATTTTTGGGCACTATTATTGATGAGATTTCGTTTCTACACATTTCTACTGTAACTTTTTCGATCCGTGAAATTTTGTATCAGTATCAAACAGTCACTGTAGTGTAGTTGGTGTCGTAAATGTTTTGAAAAGGAGTGTATGTGACCTTGACGTAATGCTCTGCTGCACCCAGCTGCACGCTAGCTGCCTGCAAAAACTCATTGTTATGTCGCCTTTCAAATTCAGCAGTGTTGCATAAGGTGTTGTGAAGCACACTGCACCTTTCAATTATTGCTTCTCAATGCATTTCTTCCCAACTCATGATAACACATATTCTTATAAATCATACCACCTCTTAAGCTAAATTAAATCTACTGAGCTCAGATACATAAACTAGAGAACAAGGCAATGCAGCAACACAAAACGCGGGACTGATGACCATAGCTGTTAAGTCCCATAGTGCTCAGAGCCATTTGAACACAAAACGCTTAGCACAAACAACAATGACAAAAATTCACATTGGCAAAGCAAGCAGCTGCGTATCTAATTAGGTAAATAAATTGCAACATTACAACGAATATAAAGCAATATGCAGCAAACAAAAAAAATCATCGGTAAAACTGGCTTAACACAGTAATACAATGTAAAATTCAGTAAGACAATGCCTGATATCTAGTTTCTAGAGGCGTTGGAAAAGTGGTCTTATAAAATAAAATTTAATACTTATGCTAATGTATACACTTTCTGTCAACAGATCTACTACATAATAATTCATTGAACCACATTCTTAAAAAAGAGCACTTGGAAAGGAAAGAACAGTAAGAAGGAGAAGGGACTAGTAACTGGAATTGCATACATAATTTTCTTTTCAAGGACTTGGTAACCTTTTTGGTATAATAAGTTGTGGTGCACCACTCTAGTGTTAAGATGTGACATAGACATTAAAAAGTGAATAGACAATTCTCTTATCTGCGTTGCTGTCTTTACTGTAATATTTTTTCTGCTTGTGCTTTGTCACATTTAGATATAAAGTTATTACATTTGTTGCTGCTATCTGTCAGGCATTGTCCTACTGAATTTTACATTGTATTACTGTGTTAAGCCAGTTTTACCAATGATTTACTTTTTTGTTTGCTGTATATTCCCTTCCATTAATTGTAATGTGGCATTTTCTTTTCCAATTTAGATATGCTGCTGCTTGCTTTGCCAATTTGCATTTTTGTCAATGTTGCTTGTGCTAATCGTTTTGTGCTGCTGCATTGCCTCATTTTCTAGTTGATGTATCTGAGCTCTGTAGATTTAAGTTAGCTTACGAAGGGGTACATTATACAAGAAAATGATTTATGATCAGTTGGGAAGTAGTGCATTGAGAAGCTATAATAAAAAAGGTTTGGCCAAAGGGTATTGTACACTGAGGAACTCTTGTTTTGAAAAAGGAAATGAACATATGGGTAGGGTATAGTGACAATGGGTTTGGGTAAGCTTTTTCTTGAAACAAATGATGAGGTAAGAAATATGTGAAAGTATAAATACAGGTAGATAGGACTTTTGTTGGGAACAACTGTTGAACCAAGGGGCATCTCCAAGAATTAAATGAAGTAGTTCTGGCTGAAAGCTATAGAGGGATCAGCATGAAGGATATTATTGAAAGGAGATAACTGGAAGAGAGGTATAAAATGATCACCATAAGTACAGCAGTACCAAATCTTACAATGAAAACAAACCCTGTCCTTTACTTTTGTGTTATTCCACTACATGTTTATGTGTACCCTTGTGTGTCTGTGTTTTTCCTGTCTGTGTGTGTTAACTGATAAGATAAATTTGGTAGAATCTTTATCTCCTGATACTAAACTCCATTCAATATGATGAGGAATACTGTTATCCTCAAACCTAATCTGTTTTTATAGCACGTTCTTTACTTTGGAAACATGTTAAGACATTATTTAATATGTTACGTTTTCTTTTAATGCTCATGTGTCAAATTAATGTTTCTAAGAATAATATCATTTTTCGTTTATTTACTTATGTTATAATTCCTGTAATACACATTTATATGCTTATTTCTATTCTTTTGTAAAACCTGTGTTACTACAAATGATATCAGTATTATCAAGTTTCTTGCAGTAATAATGTTTTCTTTATCTTTGTAATTGTATTCTTATTCTGTAAAATTGTATTTGTATAGACACCAGTTCTTCAAGTTAAATGAATATTAGTGATTCATTTTACTGCACACATTTTCATACTACATGTATGAAATCTCAGAGGTTATATGGCTGTGTTAGTGCTTGCACATGTGCTGATAATTCAGCAAGGACTTGTTGACCACATTGCTGGTTCTAAGGATATTACAAAAAATTTGTGAGTGCATAAGTTGTGGTTCATGGACTTGCTACATTTTCATCAAGACTCTTCAGTTGTGATTATGTATCTGCACAGTCACAATGGAAGGCTGCTGGCCATCTCTACAAGGACTCCAGTGGATCTGCACCTTTAGTGGCCCATTACCACCATAATCTATACAAGAACTCCAGTAGGTCTGCACCTGTGGTAGCCCAATACTACCATGATCTCTACAACTAATACTGTGGGTCTGCTCTGTCGTGACCTATCAATTCTACCAATATTCTTCAGGACTTCAACTGACTCTGCTGTGGGTCTGCTCTGTTATGGCCCATTACCAGTCTTCAAGTCTTCATGTCAAGTGTCAACACCGTGTTTCTGTTGGGAGGACAACACTACTTCCTCAAGACTGCGTGAACGTCCACTACTTACGTATGCATTTTCTTTTACTGCTCAGACTTCGTGCATAAAAACGTCATAGACTACTGATGAATGATTAGGACTGTCTTTAGGGATTGTGAGAACAACTTTTGCCTTATTGACCAAGAGTATGTTACTAACTGTGTGCAGCTGATCTATTTGATATTGTTTATATGAAAAGTTTTTAACAAATTAGTCTTGGCCACTGCCCAAAACAGTTTGTAAAATTTGGAACTAGATGTCACATGATTATGATAAAATATGCTAAATACATTGTTTGCTCTGCAACAAAACCTTTCCTTTGCTAACCTATCTGTTAATAGTTAGAGCCTACAGTAGCTAAAATCTTTTTAATTAGCTGGCTGTATACTTGCTGTATCTGCTGTAGTGCGTGTCATGAAGATTTTCTCTGAGGTATGTGACTTATTAGATGTATCGGTTATTGTTTGGATTTCTTCTAATCCTGGGCCATTTTTTGAGTTTATTAATAGTCATATTGTGTTATTGTTGCATATTGAGGGTCATATATGTGTAGGATAAGTTTGAGTTGTATTTCGTAGGGAAAATTCTGTAGGTCATTGTTTGAAATGAGATGATAAAAAAAAGCAAAGAGAAAGTAGATTCAATTTCACTCAGTAGTTTAAGTAAGCATTAAGCAGTTTCAGTCATAAATAAAGTGTCACCATTACCAGTTGCATGCAAGTCATAAGCAAATCTAATGTTGTGTTTCTAGAATTGCGTACCGTTCCATTTATTTGGAATTGATCAGTATTGTATTGCGTTGTATGTTATCCAGGGGCCTAGAAACGATGGAGAGGCTCTAACCCCACTGCATCCACAGTAGACCACAACCCCACGACGAATACCGCAGTCCACTTCACCCCTCTGCCGCTTCACACCGAACCACTCTTTCAGGGTTATTGTGCGGTTTGGCCCATGGCGGGGCCCCCAGGGAACGTCTCATACCGGACGATTGTAACCCCTATGTTCACATGGTAGAGTAATGTTTGTGTATGCGTACGTGAAGATCTTGTTCGCGCAGCAATCGCCGACATACTGTAGCTCAGGCAGAAGAGTGGAAGCAGACCACTTTCACTGAGGGACGTGGAAAACCACGTAAGAACCATCCACAGACTGGCCGGCTCAATGGACCTCGACAAAAGTCCGCCAGGCTGATTTGTGTTGGGAATCAGGCGCTCCTTCCCAATCTGGAAAGCCATGCATTAGACCGCACGGCTAACGGGGTGGACCAGTTGGAGTTACAGCAATACTGTTCCAAATGACGGTCATGTATTAACAGTTACCACACTTCAGTTCCATTTCACTAGGAAGTCTTACAATATTTTATATAGAGAGTTCCACTACACTGAATACACCTTACACGCTTTGCTAAAACCGCGTTGAGAACTGACATATTAAATATTTCATTCATATCCGACTCGCCCATAAAACATTAATACTTTTCCGTAACTGAACCATGCTTCCTCTACACAGAACCTTCTTTCACAGTTTCAGTGCAATGGGCAGGTTTACTAGGAAAGTTAGGTTAACGCACTTGTTTACCGTTTTTATAATTTACTGTAGTAACACCTAGCTTTGGATTTCCAACATATCACCTACTCTTAAAAGCCTTTAGAGGATTTCTACTCACTTTACGTTTACCCATGATTATCCTTCAATAAAACAGAGACTTCAATGAACAGACTTCACTGCGACTATCTTCTAGATTGCAAGTGAGTAAATAATCACGGAACACAATAGTGCGATCGATATATATCGAACTATTACAGGTTAGCCACCGCACTTATTTTGTAAACTCTGTTTTCTCTCTCATCTCTAAAACGTATATGATGAGCTTGTAGGTTCATAACATTTGGCTGGCCGGGGTGGCCGACCGCTACGGTCGCAGGTTCGAATCCGGCCTCTGCCATGGATGTGTGTGATGTCCTTAGGTTAGTTAGGTTTAAGTAGTTTTAAGTTCTAGGGGACTGATGACCTCAGAAGTTGAGTCCCATAGTGCTCAGAGCGAATTGAACCATAACATTTGATAGCAGTTTAACTGCGCGACAGTGAGTCACGCCGATGCATAACGTATTTCAAAAATATTTTAGAAAGACTTGTAGTATTTTGAACGGAATAAATTATATATTGAGAAGGAAAGGTCTGTAGATGTTTTAAATGTCAAAAAGTAAAAATGGAACCTTTCTGGAGCCCACTAAGGGCGATAATTGCCATATCACATAGGCACTAACATTGGCAACCGTAAATTTTGGGGATGGATAATGTATAATGTAGCTTACTTACGCAATAATAATGTCCTATCACAAACAAAAAGCATACTGCTTTATTTTAAATAACTAGCCGGTTGGTGTTGTGTAAACCCTTACGAATATGGTCCATGGACAAATCCTTGTGACTAATTATATGATTCCTTAATACTGTTCGACAGTGATAATATTTCTGTGCAAATTTTTCAGGGAGACCGCAATCACGAACAGTTTTAAAATGCTGTCATCAATTTATTCGATGCGGTCCTCCACTAATTCTTCTCTTGTACCACGCTCTTCATTTCTAGCCTCTACCTTCCCCCACAGTTTTTACCCTCTATACCTACATCTAGTGCAAAGGACTTTATTCCCCGATGTCTTAACACGTGTCCTATTGTCCGGTCACTCCTTCTTGTCAGCGTTTTCCTGATGTTTCTCTCTTCGACCGCTCTGCAAATCTTACATGACTGAAAATGCGTATTGTAGGAAGTTTTAAGAATCGCATATCTCGTCACACTAACGGTATGAATCTGTGTTCTCACACGTAGCAATATGTCTGGTCAAAAGTATTCTCATCATACTCATTTGAAACACCGCCTAAAATTTATAAAACAATGCAGCGCTTCTTATCGTGCAAGCCTTAGCGTTAAAATTTGTAATATAAAAAGTTAAGTCTGTCTTTGAATGCTTATTTATGAAAATTTGACAAAAAGTCAAAGACACATAGTAATTCATCCGTCGATTGTGTCAAAGGTTATTGTAAATTAGCACTGTCACTGGTTGTCCTGGTCGAAACTGCATCTAGCTGACATACTTTGAAAAACATCAGTATTTTATAACATACGTTTTTTTATGAACCTCACAAGGAATGACATGCTACTGCAATGTCCTGCGATGTTCAAATGTATGATCTGTAGAACTTACGAGGTACCGAATTCCACAGCCTTGAAACAAAAATAAAAATAAAAAGCAAGAATGGAGGAAGAATAACTGTCCAAAAAGAAAAGTAGCGTCCTTATACATAACAGCTCGCTATGTCATGAAATATATGGTTGTATCTACGTAGATGCTCCGCAAACAACCGTACGGCGCTGAGTGGACGGTGCTCTGTTCCACTATTAGTCATTTACTTTCTAGTTCCACTGGCAAACAGAGTGAGGGAAAGACGAGTATGTGGTACCGCAAGAATCCGAGTCCCTCGAATCTTACGTTCGTGGTCCATACACGCAGCGTATGCTGGCGGCAGTAGACCCATTCGGCAGCCAGCTTAAAATGCCGGTTTTCTGAATTACTGCAGTAATAGTTACTGCAGTCCTGCACATGAAGGGGAAGGTTATGTGGAGGGCTGCAGTAACTATAGAGGTATTAAACTGATGGCACACACAATGAAAATTTGGGAAAGAGTTATAGTAGCAAGAATACTCAAGGAGACTGTGGTGTGGGAAGAATTTTGGGGTTCATGCGTGGAAGAGAAACGACTGATGCAATACACGCTTTAAGGCGGAGAAGAAGTGTGGGCATTACAAAGGAGTTCCCGGTAAAAGTATGGTTACATCAAGGGTCTGCGCTTAGTCCCTACCTCTTTGACCTGATTATGGATGTGCTGGTGAAAGATGTGAAGAAGGAAGCGCCGTGGAATATGATGTTTGCGGATGATGTGGTTCTTTGTGAGCAGAGCATCGGCAGACTGGAGGAAAAGCTGGAGGATTGGAGGAAGGCACTAGAAGAAAGAAGGATGAAAATTAGCAGGACAAAGTCAGAATATTTAGCACTGAAGGATGTGCAGATGAGGTCTTGCAAGAGGAGGTGAAATCGGTCTGCAAATTTAAATACCTGGGGTCGTACATACAGAGGGACGGAGGACTGGAAAGCGAGATACAACACCGAATAAATAGCGATTGGAACAACTGGAGGAAAATGAGTGGAGTTTTGTGTGACAAGAAGGTGAGCACTGGGTTGAAAGGGAAAGTGTACAAGTCGGTGGTAAGGCCTGCTATGATATACGGGCCAGAGACATGGCCAATCACAGTAGCCCAGGAAAGAAGGATGGAAGTGGCGGAAATGAGGATGCTGAGGTGGATGTGTGGGGTAACAAGAAAGGAAAGGATTACAAAAGGATTAGAGCTGTGAAAGTGGGACCCATGGGGAAAAAGATACAAGAGAGCAGACTAAAGTGGTACGGACACTTACAGAGAAAAGGGGAAGAGTATATTGGAAACAGAGTTGAAGATGTAAAGATTGAAGGAGCGAGAAAGAGAGGAAGACCGAAGATAAGGTGGAAGGATAAGATATCTGGGGACCTAAGGGTGAAATAATGGAAGAAGGAAGAGGCAATGGATATAGTACTAGGGAGGAGAAGGATCCAGGAAAGCAACGCCGACCCTATGTGACGTGGGACAAGGCGACGATAAAGAAGAAGAAGAAGAAGAAGAAGAAGAAAAGGATTGAGTAAATCAGGAAACTTGTAAAGCTGTAACCGAACATTACAGGATTCTTCTTCCTACTCACCCGCATTAACTTACATTTTTCTACATTTAGAGCTAGCTGCCATTAATCTCACGAACTAAAATTTTCTCATGGTCTTATTGTATATTCCTACAGTCACTCAACTTCGACACCTTTCCGTAGACCACATCATTGTCAGCAAACAACCGCAGATATTATCACGTTGTAGTCAGCGATAAATAATTATAGCTCTGTCTTGAAGTACGGTATCAGCGTGTGTTTGTTTCAAAGCGAAAATCAATATAGTATAGTGTTTCTTAAAGAAAATCAGCATCCACAGGGTAGTTAGGTAACATAAAGTTTATGAAAACGTCGATATCGCTGTCATTAGCTAGAGGAGAATTTGTTCTTAAGACTTTGGTACCTATAGTGAGGCAGGTGATAATAATGTCGAAGCCCTACTTTCTAAGTAGAAGACAAGTGTAAATGTGATGTCGCACTTTATAAAGACTTATGGATTAGGGTCTCTCATCTACGTGCTTGTCTGCTTGAAATAGAAGCTAATCACATGACAAGTCTACTAGTGGAGGAATGATGAGTTACGAATACGCATCGTGTGTGTAAAGAAAGTATGGCACGTTACTATCTTGATACTTATCCTTTTTGTCCAAGGAATCTTCTTACCTGAGAATAGGAAGGACAAAACTAAGCAACTGATAAAAGACCATTGAATATTGTGTGTATAAAGATATCATCATTAGCAGCATGTAGGATGCACTACAATAAACTTTTAATGTTGAGGATTAGTACGTAAATTATGCAATAGCGATAACATTTTGGTTAAATTGTTGTCTTTTTTTAAAAAAATTAAGGTTCATATCCATCACAGAATGTTCATTAACCTAAGAAAAGAGTATGCGTGTAGCCGGTAATGGATGGCATGTACTGGTGCCAGATAATCCTGAGGGCAAAATTATGCAAATCAAGAGGGTGTGACACATAATTAGAGAAACACGCTATCTGTTTGGCGACGTTATTATGGACACATGGATATTTTATTCGATGTCTCTTTCTAATCAGTTTTACTACATGTCTATATTATTTTTCCACGACTTGCAATTAAGAATATAATGTGTGCATCTTTTTATTGCATCTTGGTGTACCAAAAGAGGTACTTACTGTTATCCAAAATTAAATTATACGTTACAGATTTTAAAGCTGCTTATAATATGTCATTTTAACGTTGTATTCCAAAAGTTGCATAGCAGAAATGTTAGTACCCAGCTAAGCCCTAATGTTAATGTTAGTTATTTAATGAGAACTAAGGTTTACCATTTCTAGCAAGATTTTATGAACTACTGCAAATTCATTGGTGAAGTAAGCTATTTGATACTGTATAGTGAATTTGAGTAAACAGTTGGTCACAGAGCTTATCAGTTACGCTCCTTATTATGCTATTACGTAAGCCTGGCCCTGTAGTTTGGAGGTTGTTTATGAGCAGCGCTTCTCCTCGTAGGTTCCTACAAAGGATCGGCAACGATGGAAATGCTAATGAGATGACCAATATTCACAATGCGGAAGTCATTGACATGCAAATTGATTTTCCTGCGTCGAGCACCAAGAGTTAACCCAAGTAGTTACGATGCTCCAAATGCAAATGTTCTGCAAGTTGCAGATCCTTTAGGGGCAGCGTTGAAGTGGCTTGCTAACATAGTGTTTTGCCGCTTGCAGGTACTACAGCTGTGCTTCCCTGGCCAAAGAACTCTATCATCTATGTTAAAGGAAGGGATCAATCATAGTAGCTAAAGTACTTGATACTCTTGTGTGTCGTACAACAGCGCTGCAATTAACGATTTCAGTGTAACGTTAAACTTCGTAATGCAGTATGCTTGAAGCATTCGTACCTAGGTTTCAGTGTGGCGTACTACTTGTCGACGACTTCCTTTTTTGTCTCGTTTCTGCGATGTTAGCCAGACTTCATCGCTTACGAAACATAAATACATTTAAAATACACAATATTACAATATGTCAGTTTTTTAAAAATATATTGCGTACTCATCATACAGAGAATTCCAAAATTGTCTTACAACTTTGATCCCGTATATATATCAGAAATGCGGTTTGAAGTATAATGTTCACACACACACACACACACACACAATGCTTTTCATTTTATTTTTACAGATTAGCTACTGACGAAAGTGCCCTTCCCCCTCCCACCATTCAGATTGCACATTGAGTGGATTGGTTGACAGAGAACAAAGCTGACACGTAGGTCCAGCGAAACATCCGGATACCTTACAGAAGCACACCATTATCGCCTCAGACCCTTAGGCAATTGAACGAGAGGTTCAAGGAATCTGGTTGTGTCAAGAAGAAGATAGATGGTGCACACATTAAACTCCGATAAACATCTACTAAAACTTCAGGTGTGTGTGAATATTATGCCACATGCCGAATACTTCTACTTGCTCCGTTGCTGACAGGATATATTCGTGATAAAGGCTGTAAAGACCATTCTCAACACCCTGTGTGTTCACAGATTAAGGCGCAAAGCCCGTCGTGACTACAGAAAAAAGTATATATGTTTGACACTGCGTCAGTTTGTGAGCGATTTGAATGTCATATTACTCTTGAATAATCCGGTTTACCAATATCGTTAGCAGTTCTATTTATTAGTATGACCAGTTGAGAGAGATCTACGATGTCATCATCGGATTTTGTAACTTTATTAGTTGTACATGTTTGTTACTTTCAGTATTGTAACAAGCACGTACATCTAAAAATGTTAGAAGATACGACGATGACAGCGCAGACCTGCCGAAACCGGTCATAGGAATAAAAAAAACTGCTAGCGATATTGTAAAACTGGATTATGCAGGAGTAATATTACGAAAAATAGAGTTCAACTCTCTTTCCTAGAGATCGCGGTATGTGATGCATACCAAGATTATCAGGTTAATACATACGCACAATTAGTTGTTTAGTTTTTCTAAGGTAAATAATATGCAAAAAATTTATTTAAGGTGTGTAGGATACGAAGATACCTGAAAAACTGTGAATGAGGTCTTACACAGTCCAGACACATTAACGTGACCACCGCCTCTGTCCGATGTCCACGTGCAATAGCCCTCACAAACGGTATGCGGCAGAACTAGCAGTGGAGGGTATATGAAGCCCGTCGGGAGGGAAGGGGGGTGGAAGTGCAGTACAGTCTTTGTCATAATGCGGAAACGGAGCGACCTATCTGACGTCTAAAAGGGCATAATGCTTGGCTTTCGGGTCAAGGGTGGAAGCAGATACGAAACTTTTGACTCTGTTTGCGCGCTGCCGCAGTTAAAAGATACCGTAAATGGCTAATCCGGTGCCGAGCCAACAGTGTACACCAAGGGCCATAAATGACAGGGATGACGTTGGCTGTAGAGATTTGTACGAGTGAAAAGGTGTGCAGGTGTTGCTCAACGGACCGTCCAGGCGAACGAAGGGGTTACCAACAGTGTCTCTACAATGACCGTTCAGTGAACGTCGCTGTGCATGTGTCTCTGCAGCAGCCTGCTAGTTCGTACACCCTTGCTGACTGCTGTCGACAAGGAAGGCTGGAATATGCATGCCAGTACCTCAACTGGGCGTTCACTACAGGGCGACAGATAGCCTTTTCACATGAATCACGTTTCATACTCCTTGGGACAGATGGCTGTTGGCTTGTACGGCGTGAAACGTCCGAAAGCAAACACCTTTCCACCAGAAGGGGGCACTATTGTCTGGGGAACGTTTTCGTGGTATGCCTTGGGTAATATCTACGTTTTGGAAGGAACTGTGGTTCAACACATGTACTCGGCTATCCTTGCAGACTATGTGCGTATATACATGCAATTTTTCTTTCCTCGACACGATGGCATCCACCAGCAGGAAAATGCAACGTGTTACACATAGCTCGCAGTGTGCGTATATGGTTCGAAGAACACCAGATTGTGTTTACCATACTCCCTTGCACACGAAACTCATAGGGTTCTAGCAAAATCCAGAATCTGTGAGACCACCTTAGCAGGCTTTCCGCGGCATGGAGCCTCAGCCGAGAAACCTAGAGCAACTGCCCAGTGCACAGGACTCGGAATGGCTTCGCGTCCGTGCCGGTGCCTTGCAGAACCCCACTGACTCTTCCTGCACGACTCATAGCGGTCCACGCTGCCAAAGATGATTATTCGGGCTTTGGCACCTTGTCATATTAATGTGAGTAGACACTGTAATATTTGATTACAGATAGAGTTTCTTGAAACGTTTATCAATGTGCTATTTTACTGGAATACTCGTATTGATGTATAGAACTACGAACTGAACAACACGTAACAAACAGTCTCTCATCCCCAGGTGACATCATAGTAATATCATGCAAAACAATTTCTAAACTTGAGAATGACATCGGTTCGGTGAGGAACAGAGTGAACTATTTTCTCCAGGCATGCAATACCCTGCCAGAGATACGGATTGATGTTCAAATCCCGGGGAGATGCCAAATTCGGACTGTAGGTGAAATGTCTCATTGAGATATTGGTGTACTGAACGCCTTGTATCATTTGAAAAGAGACAAAGATATGATACTTTTGATCACACTAACGCCTCCATTCAACTACCGTTCATTTACAACACAAATTCACTAGCTTCATTCATGGTGTTGTCATGCACACGGTAGCTTCTCTCGTCCTGTCTTTTATGTCCAAGTCTACATCAGTATTCTGCAAGCTACCAGATGGTGTGGGGTGGTGGGTACTTCTGGTACCAATAACTGGTTCCCCCTTCCCTGTTCCATTTCCGTGGGAAGAATAATTGTCGGTAAGCGTCCGTATTAACTCTCATTTTCCTTAGATTTTCTTACTGTGGTCATTTCGCGAAATGTATGTGGCAGCATGTAGTATGTTGACTGAGTCTTCCTGGAAAATATGTTCTTGAAATTTTAATAGTAAACATCTCCTTGATTCACGATGCTCTCTTTTAACGTTTGCCTCTGTAACGCTCTCGCTGATTATACGTTCGCGTGACGAAAGTCACCGCTGTTCGTTCGACCTCCTCAATCTCTTCTAGTTGTCCTAACTTGTAATCGTACTGAGGTTCGCATGATCTCTTTTTGAGGAATCTATGTTGATGTCTATACAGGAGATTTTGTTCTCGAAGTATGTCAAAATTCTCGAGCTTACAACATGTTCCATAGTTCCACAACAGTTTGACGTCAGTGATACAGACCTATTATCATGTGCCTCAGTCCCATGACAGCCCTTGAAAGCAGGAATGACCAGCGCTTTCTTCTAGTCGCTAGGTACCCTTCCACGTTCCAGCGAACTAAGATAAACTGCAACCAGAAGGCTAGCAAGTTCTTTCACATAAGCTTTGTCGAATTTTACAGGTATCTCCTGAGGTCCTAACACCTTTCCACTACTAAGAAATTGTAGTAGCTTTCCTATACCGCAGCTGATACTAGAGTTATGTTTCCCCAAAAAGTGCTTTCAGATACACATTGCTCAACATTCAGTTAAGTTCGGATTTTGAGGTCTTAACTGTTACTTTCTTACTGATACCTACAGGTTTGTTGCAATCACTGAAATTTCTGAGCTGATCTATTCATCACCATATGGTTCCTTGAAATGTCGCTGTTAATTTCTTTTACTGAGTTGATACTAGTCTTTGTCGTTAGTTAACAGAATATCTTAAACTGTGTTAGTTGATGGTGTTTGCTGAGCTGTAGCAATAACATGTTCCTCCGTGAAACCTTCTGGCATTGCAGACGTCTTCGCTCTGATAATTATACTGGCTTAGAAGATGCCTGGGTCATAAAATCTGCAGTTGCTGAGGCTATGTAACTGGATTTGGCGGCCTGGTTTTCTTTTGGGCGTTTCTCTGTCGTTGTAGGGCGGAATATTGCAGTGACGCTGGTATACCGCTTGAATTTCTATACCCAGAATGATATTCTCACTCTGCAGTGGAGTGTGCGCTGATATGAAACTTCCTGGCAGATTAAAACTGTGTGGCGGTCCGAGACTCGAACTCGGGACCTTTGCCTTTCGCGGGAAAGTGCTCTACCATCTCAGCCACCCAAGCACGACTCACGCCCCGTCCTCCAGCTGTACTTCCGCCAGTACCTCGTCTCCTACCTTCCAAACTTCACAGAAGCTCCCCTGCGAAACTTGCAGAACTAGCACTCCCGGAAGAAAGGATATTGTGGAGACATGGCTTAGCCACAGCCTGAGGGATGTTTCCAGAATGAAATTTTCGCTCTGCAGCGGAGTGTGCGCTGATATGAAACTTCTTGGCAGATTAAAACTGTGTGCCGGACCGAGCTGCGACTAATTGCGAAATATTATCCGTACAAACTTAAAGGCCGTCGTGGATGCAGATGGTCGTCACATCGAGCAACGTTTGTGAGCCGGAACATAAACTTGGAACACAATTAATAATTGTTATTCTCCCATGTGGAAATTAAAATGTGTTTCGTTGAGTGCTTTATTTGATATTTCTCCTTCGCATTCCCTTACAAATGTTTCGAAAATGTTTCGTTGCCCTACGTTCACTCGTTTTTCCCTACCAGCGAAAGTCTTATTACAACTAAGCTGTGACGCCTTCTTTTTATTTCTCGAGCCAGCCGGGTGCGGGCTTTTCGCCTTAGCTTGCTTTGCCGTGGCGTGATTAGCCACGTGAAGTTTAAAAGAAGCTGGTTAAGACGATCTGACAGGCCGGAGTCCAGCGATGTTGGAGGGAGTTACGTGCACACCCAGGAGAGGGCAGTGCTCTCGTGTACGTGAATGGTACGACCGGCTGCGGCGGTCACAGGGAGCACTCAGCCCAGAAACAATGCGGGGCCACTGGTGCTTTGGGGGGACGCTGAGGAGCGACCCAGCTGCGGGGTTGGCACGGCGAGGATGCGTTGTCGTAGCGGAACAGTGGTCAGCAGTGTCCGCCGTGAAAACCGTTGCTGTCCATGAGCAATTTTGGCCTGGGTGTGGCTGTATCCTGTGCTGTGGCGACACCCAATATCTCCAACACTCTTGCTGCTCTTACCTATGGCGTCCTTCCTAGCGGTCGAGCTGTTTTAAGACCTGTACTCCGAAGTATCAAATTGCTGGCTGTTGTGGTAAGTGATGATTTTTTTCCTTTTATGATTATGTGAAGCTTGTCAGTAAAAAAATATTTTTTTAAATGTTGTAAATTATCGTAAAGTCTGTTGGAATTCGCTAAGAGTTCTCTTTCTCAAATATTGGACGAATAGCGTCCGAGTATTTACGCACAGTCCCACAGACAGCCTCAAGAGAAACACATAGCTTCTGACAGTACTACTTGTCTTTTTGTGTTCAACTTTTAACGTGAGATTATATTTTTTAATTAGCATGAACCATGGAACGTTGGCGTTGGTGGGGAGGCTTGCGGGCCTCAGCGATAAAGATAGCCGTACCGTAGGTGCAACCGTAACGGAAGGGTATCAGTTGAGAGTCCAGACAAACGTGTGGTTCCTGAAGAGGGGCAGCCGCCTTTTCAGTAGTTGCAGGGTCAATAGTCTGGACGATTGAGTGATCTGGCATTGTAACATTAACCAAAACGGCCTTGCTGTGCAGGTGCTGCAAACGGCTAAAAGGAAGGGGAAACTACAGCCGTAATTTTTCCCGAGGCCATGCAGCTTTACTGTATGGTTAAATGATAATGGTGTCCTCTTGGGTAAAATATGCCGGAGGTAAAATAGTCTCCCATTCGGATCTCAGGACGGGGGCTACTCAGGAGGACGTTGTTATCAGGAGAAAGAAAACTGGCGTTCTACGGGTCGGGGCGTGAAATGTCAGATCCCTTAATCGGGCAGGTAGGCTAGAAAATTTAATATGGGAAATGAATAGGTTAAAGTTATAGATATAGTGGGAATTGGTGACGTTCGGTGGGAGGAGGAATAAGACTTCCGGTCAGGTGAATACAGGGATATAAATACAAAATCAAATAGGGGTAATGCAGGAGTAGGTTTAATAATAAATTTAAAAAAAATAGGAATGCGGTTAAACTACCATAAACACCATAGTGAACGCATTATTGTGGCCAAGATAGATACGAAGACCACGCCTACCACAGTAGTACAAGTTTATATGCCAACTAGCTCCACAGATGACAAACAGATTGATGAAATATATTATGAGTTAAGAGAAATTATTCAGATAGTGAAGGGAGACGAAAAATGAATTGTCATGGGTGATTCAAATGGTTCAAATGGCTCTGAGCACTATGGGACTCAACATCTTAGGTCGTAAGTCCCCTAGAACTTAGAACTACTTAAACCTAACTAACCTAAGGACATCACACACACCCATGCCCGAGGCAGGATTCGAACCTGCGACCGTAGCAGCCCCGCCGTTCCGGACTGCAGCGCCAGAACCGCACGGCCACCGCGGCCGGCCTGGGTGACTGGAATTCGATACTAGGAAAAGGAAGAGAAGGAAACGTAGTAGGTGAATATGGAATGTGAGTAAGGAATGAAAGGGGAAGTCGCCTGGTAGAAATTTGCACAGAGCATAACTTAATCATAGCTAACACTTGGTTCCAGAATCATAAAAGAAGGTTGTATACATGGAAGAAGCCTGGAGATACTGACACGTTTCAGATAGATTATATAATGGTAAGACAGAGATTTAGCAACCAGGTTTTAAATTGTAAGACATTTCCAGGGGAAGATGTGGACTCTGACCACAATCTATTGGTTATGAACTGTAAATTGAAACTAAAGAAACTGCAAAAAGGTGGGAATTTAAGGAGATGGGACCTGAATAAGCTGACAGAACCAGAGGTTGTAGAGAGTTTCAGGGAGAGTATTAGGGAACGATTGACAGGAATGGGGGAAAGAAATACAATAGAAGAAGAATGGGTAGCTTTGAGAGATGAAATAATGGAGGCAGCAGAGGATCAAGTAGGTAAAAAGACGAGGGTTAATAGAAATCCTTGGGTAACATAAGATATACTGAATTTAATTGATGAAAGGAGAAAATCCAAAAATGCAGTAAATGAAGCAGGCAAAAAGAAACACAAACGTCTCAAAAACGAGATCGACAGGAAGTGCAAAATGGCTAAGCAAGGATGGCTAGAGCACAAATGTATGGATGTAGAGAGGTATATCCCTTGGGGTAAGATAGATACTGCCTACAAGAAAATTAAAGATACCTTTGGAGAAAAGAGAATCACTTGCATGAATATCAATAGCTCAGATGGAAACCCAGTTCTAAGCAAAGAAGGGAAAGCAGAATGGTGGAAGGAGTATGTAGAGGGTCTATACAAGGGCGATGTTCTTGAGGTCAGTCTATGGAAATGGAAGAGGATGTAGATGAAGATCAAATGGGAGATATGATATTGTGTGAATAGTTCGACAGGGCACTGAAAGACCTAAGTCGAAACAAGGCCCTGGGAGCAGACAACATTCCATTAGAACTACTGATAGCCTTGGGAGAGCCAGCCCTGAAGAACTCTACCGCCTGGTGAGCAAGATGTATGAGACAGGCGATATACCATCAGACTGCAAGAAGAATATTATAATTCCAATTCCAAAGAAAGCAGGGTTGACAGATGGGAAAATTACCGAACAATCAGTTTAAGAAGCCACGGCTGCAAAATACTAACACGAATTCCTTACCGACAAATGGAAAAACTGGTAGAAGCCGACCTCGGATAAGATCAGTTTGAATTCCGTATAAATGTTGAAACACGTGAGGCAATCCTGACCCTACGACTTATCTTAAAAATAAATTAATTAAAGGCAAACCTACGTTTCTAGCATTTGTGGATTCAGAGAAAGCTTTTTACAATGTTGACTTGAATACTCTATTTCAAATTCTGAAGGTGGCAGGGGTAAAATACAGGGAGCGAAAGGCTATTCACAATTTGTAGAGAAGCCAGATGGCAGTTATAAGAGTCGATGTGGCATGAAAGGGAAGCAGTGGTTGCGAAGGGAGTGAGACAGGTTTGTAGCATATGCCCAATGCTGTTCAATCTGTATATTGAGCAAGCAGTGAAAGAAACTAGAAGAAATCAGAGGAGGAATTAAAATCCATGGATAAGAAATAAAAACTTTGAGGTTTGCCGATGGCATTGTAATTCTGTCAAAGGACTTGGAAGAGCAGTTGAACGGAATGGACAGTGTCTTGAAAGGAGGATATAAGATGAACATCAACAAAGCAAAACGAGGATAATGGAATGTATTCGAATTAAGTCGGTTGATGCTGAGGGAATTAGATTAGGAAATGAAGCACTTGAGGTAGTAAAGGAATTTTGCTATTTGGGGAGCAAAATAACAGATGATAGTCGATGTAGAGAAGACACAAAATGTAGACTGGCAATGGCAAGGAAAGCGTTTCTGAAGAAGAGAAAATTGCTATTTATATGAAGTGTAGCCATGTATGGAAGTGAAACATGGACGATAAATAGTTTAGACAAGAAGAGAATTGAAGCTTTCGAAATGTGGTGCTACAGAAGAATGATGAAGATTAGAAGAGTGGATCACATAACTAACGGGGAGGTATTGAACAGAATTGGAGAGAAGAGGAGATTGCGGCACAACTTGGCTAGAACACGGGATCGGTTGGTAGGAAATCGTAGAGGGAGACCAAGAGATGAATACACTAAGCAGAATCAGAAGGATGTAAGTTGCTGTATGTACTGGAAGATGAAGAAGCTTGCACACGATAGAGTGGCGTGGAAAGCTGCATCAAAGCAGTCTCAGGACTGAAGACTACAACAACAACAATGAACAGTTTATGACAGCATTTTAAATTTCTAAATTCATGCATTAATTACGCGAAATATTTAAAATCAACTTTTTGTTGCGCCTGGAGCTGATATACAGGAAACCTGCAATCGTTCATGGATCCTGTTCCCGGGTTGGTAGCTTAGTAGTACATATCAGTGTCAGCTCTACGCTACGTCCGCCTACCGCGACCTTTGAAGAAGTGCCGTTGGTTCCCACTAGGAACTCTATTTCAGCTGACCAGGGCCCATTACTTCCTGCCATATTATCCAGTTTATAATGACTGTGGACTTTGCAAGATCAATTAGCTTTCCCTGATTATTGATGGGTGACATACCCTCTTTGTCCATTTTTCTGGGATTAAAATAGCAATCTTTTGAGTAAATACGAAATATACAATTTAAATGACGACTTGTCTAAGGTGGATAACTTTTTGGCGGAAACTGTTGTTCATTTTAGACGCACGGGGCTTGCTAGACCGTCGCTCTCTTTCCGAGGGTGAGGGGCGTCTCTCTGGCTGCTCCACAATGACGAGCGACTCTGGGCCCAAAACCTTTGGCTCCTATGTCCATATCTGCCCGATACTTCCAACATCTGTGCCAATGTACACAACATCTTTCAGAACAGTCACAGCACCTGACGCTAGAACTTTGTGTCTCCTTATTTTTGCATTCAGTTTCTTTACACCATGGGCAATGTATTTTTCTTGGAAAGCTGTAAGTTGAAAATTTTCGAAATATCCAGCAACACAAATTCAGATGCAAATTAGAGTTTCCCTTTTCTGTTAACACTAAGTTTCTGGCATTAGTCCGACATGAAGGGAAGTCACACACACACACACACACACACACACACACACACACACACACACACTGAAAGAGGTCTATCCAATTTATCTCCACCACGCCAAATAACTTTGCGCCCAAAAGAAAATTTAGAAAAGTGTTTCGTACAAGTGTGGCCTTGCTTCACTGGGGCATTAAACAGCATAGCTCCGTGTCTTGTAACTCTGTTCATTACGAAGATATGAAGAGCAACACGTCTTCTTTAAATGTCATCCTATATTCTTTATTTGGTAATCCCTTTCCTCTCTTCAAGACCTGTCCACAAACGTATCACAGTAAACTGCTCAAGTGCAGATGTGACTATTAAAAACTAAACACAAAACTTACTTTGACCCTACTGTACTACCACAACTGTGCAAGTATAACACAAAGCACAGCTCGACCGCTTCCTGGAGTAGACTGTAAACAAACGGAAGCATGAGAATAATTCATGCCGTCCAATCATTTAGCAGTCTCCATTGAAGGTTGTTATGAAAGAAAAGTAGATCAACGAAGAGAATGCAGAAATGCTTGTCATATACGAAGTAGCGTAGTTTAACAGAACAGTAACTGCAACACTAATTTTCTGTTTGCAATATTGGCGCAAATCGTTTACATGTTCTACAGTAGTGTACACTGTAAATCATTTAAACGATATATTGTGTACAGTAAAGGCAGTACTTCATTAAGAACTGTATGTTCATTAACTTTCTTTTATTAGAGATGAGCGTAGGCGTGATGCTACTCAGACAGAGGAACATTACACGGAGCGATACCCTGACAAGGATCCACATTCCCGACAGATGTTTTCACATCTTGTTGTAATTATTCGGGAATGGAAAGTTTCTACCAAAGAAAACACGATCGTCGTATAGCAGGCAAAGGTAATGTTCTCGCTTCTGTTGTAATGAATACACACATAACCAAGTGACAACTTGAACAGAAGTTGGTATTACTAAAATCAGTGTACAAAGTACGTCGTACAGTAACACATCACCAGTTCTAAACTTATGGTGAACACTTGCACAAAGGCTTGCACGGGACTGCATTCACAGAATAAAAATCTGCTTCAGATGCCAGTAATTTTCTTAATTCATTCCACGACAAGTTTAGAACCTTAAAGCTTCATCCTCAGGTGCCGCCAAATAATTATGTGCACATAAATGTGTGGAGGTCGGACCAGTCAGTTATGAGCGTCACACCTACATCAAAGAAATGCATTGGAGCGTAGGACCAACAACTACAGCGTCTGCCTTGACTACACGAGTCATGGAATAAATTAAGAAAATTACTGGCTACAGAGGAGGATTTTGGTTACATAAATACGTTCCTCAGTTGCATATGTTCTCCTGATCAAATACTTTCTGCATGGGATTGATTTCCCGAGTCATGTATAGTCCTGTCAGTGGGAACATCCCCACAAACAAATCTTCTTCTCCGATGATCATTTCACCGATGAATGATCTTTCCATAACAAATGTACATTCATTATTTGCGCAGAATATAAACCACTATGCTTAGAAGGATGGAACACCAGCATCAGTGGAAAGTTAATGTCTGATTTACCATGCTAGGTACTACAATTGTTGGGCCCTGTTGTTTGCTTGATAGTGTAAACGGCAGGGTATGCACCGACATTGTCACAAGGCGTCTTCGTCGTCTTCTGAATGAAGTGTCTCCACGAAGCAGAATGCTTATATGGTCCCAACACAATACATGTCCAGCTAGTTGTGCTTTATGTGCACATCGTGTTCTGAACTGAAGGTTCAGATAGATTTGTCGCGGCGGAAAAGTGAAGTGGTTGATGTGTCTCGTGACCTAACTCCATTGGCCCTTTTTCTTTGGGGATGCATAAACATATTCTCTACAGAAATATTCCAACAACTCCTGATAACATGCAAGGACTCATTGTGTTTGTTTGTAATTAGCAGTCAACTCTGGAACCAGCGATGAATTCTTCCATGAGCTCGTGGAAGATTGTGGTACCACTCTGAGGGTATTTTGGTCTTTTACCCCTTCTTGTGCCTACTGTGTACCTGAGTACTACAAAATGAGGTGAAGATCCCCGTTTCTGTTTCTTATTAACTTGAATGTTGTGTTTTCGTAATCCATGATACATTTATTAACAGGTCTTAAAGAGAGAAAGTAGATTAGTCAGTAAAAAATACAAGTTACTATTTAAAAGAGACGTTCTGCTTCTGAAATCTTAGTTTTGCTTCAGGACAATTAGTTATTTCGGACGGTCAACATAAATGGGATATCCATATAACGGTAAACATTTTACAACCATTATTGAAGCAATCTGAGTGAGATAAACGAGCCAATTTATTCTTTACGGAATTATTGTGACCCGTATCTGCAAGTTCTTCGCGGGTTTATTCGATTACTGGCTATGGCCTAACTTTACAATGAAGTAAAAGGTACACATCCCAGTAATTCATATTTCAATAACTAGCTCAGATCACGGCTAACATACAGTCCAAAGTCACATTTCTTGCAACAATAACTTCATTCCTTTTTCATTGTTTCACCACCGATGAATGCACAGGAAAGGAATTTGTGGCCGTCCGTCTGAAACTGTTAAGTTGCGGTGCGCTGAAGCGCACTACATACGTTTATGCCTTAGTATTTTAATCAGATATGGCATCTTTACCTTTCTTGGAGTTCTCAAACGAAAAATATTTTCACAAAATTTTCATTTGACTGTTCGATCAGCCCTGATGTCTTCAGAATGGCATTTACATTTATATTAAAGTTTTTGGAATATGACATTGTGCCATATTGTAAATAACCAGTGTTTCACCGCCATTACAATAGCCTTCTTCTGCGTCTGCAACCGCTCCCGAAACGTTGGTTCCACCGGTAGTAGATTTTTTTACAATATAATGTGGTGCAATATCCAAAAAGCTGTTGGGAAAACTGACTCTGGCCGCCTAAGCCTACGCAATTATTTGGCATTTACACATTTTGCGTTGTCCTGACGATTTTGTAGAGAGTATACGACATTCTTAAATAATCGCTATCGGGTTTTTGAGTGGTTTTCATTGATCTACATCCTTCATACCGCTTGCAGATTTTCTTCACACCCGACTTTGTTGCGCTTCCACCCAAACTTGATGTTTCTGCGTAAATATAAGCTTCTCCATGGAGTCTTATTGCCTTACTCTTTTTACTCGATGACCAGTCAGCATGTTTCAGCACCAGAGACACTGTTTTCAGTACTGTCCTCTATCCTTACTCAGTTCCCTGGAAATAAATCTTACATTTCTACAACAATCTCCTTCTGCCTACTACAGCTACACAAGTGAACAGATTGCTTTTTCTCACTGGACGTAACATTAACAACGGTCATTCAGTGTTTGATTTCTTGGAACAGAAGAAAGGACAAGTTTGCTTTGCAGCACAAGAACGCAAAAATCTTAAGTTTCTTAATCGTTGCCAGTTAAAACTATTTACTCTTTTATATTTATTATGTATATCGTAAAGTAAATACAGATGCATAATTCATTTATTTAGGGTACCAAAACCAACATATGACTCGTGAAGTTAAAATGAATGAACATTTTAGTAAAATGCCTGGAATTAAAGCCGCTACTGTACATACATGGAATGCTAAAAGTCACAACCATTATTACGAGTACTATCATTACTGTTGTCTTCAAGTTGATCATTTTCTCAGGTGGTGCTGATACTGATGCTAGCTGATGCCTGATGAAAACGTGTATCGGACAAATTCATCAGCTCCAAACCATATTCTGTGTTCAGAATGAAAAAGTAAAACGAACCACACAGTCGCTTCTTTAATACAAATGATTCAGTCATATATTTTCCTTATCCTATTAATATTCTAGATTCCTACTGTAAGGGGCAATCAAATAGTCTCCGTTCGAAGATCGTACAGTTCAGAATTTATATCCCAATCAGGCAATTTACCGTAAACATTAAATAAGTCATCTCACGGACGCACTAGGCTGAAGTTATCCGTTTTGTAAAACACCCTGACCTGCTGCGTGAATAATTCCGTAACTGCCTGGAGCACATTCTCCCCTCATCCGATAAGAATCGTCGACACTTTAAGGCCCTTTTTAAGGAGCCGGATGCGTAATAATTGCCCGGGGAGAGATCAGGACTGTAGAGCGATCGCTCGATTGTCCCCAAACTGAGTGAGCGTTACTCCCGCTTTGCGACATTTGCTATATGGGAGTGTCTTGTGTCGAATCAGGACTAGCACGGAAATTGGCCAACCATTTCTCAACGGTGGTTATCGATAGACATTCTGATCCACACAAATATTTCATTCTCCGATGGACGCATTTGGTAATAACTTTACTATTGTACACGTTTCTGCATTTACAGTACGGACATCGGACAGAGACAAATCACAACTGTCTCATGCCTACATGTCAGTGCTTATAAACCCGCATCGGAGTGGCGCTGAGTTGCCTATACGCACAGCAACGCCCTCGAATGAAAGATTTTTGATCTACCCTTTTACTACGATGTACGGTGGAACTAGCCTGTGGAAACTCGTAAGTACCGGAAGTAAACAGATTTGGAGTCCATTGTTGTGTAAAAGTTACATATGAGAATGTTAAATAAGGAAATACATCCATCACTGATCTAGATATTCCACTGTTCATTTGATGAACGAACAATTATTTGAAATACAGAATATCTTCATACAAATATGTTCTTGAAAGAACGGAAATATAGCTTTATCATATCGCTTCCAATGTCCAATATTCGCAAGACGAAAGTTTTCACACAATACGTTAATACAAATGTTATATATCACTCGCCAATGGCAGTCGTTTTGGTCCGGCTTTGATCCAGGTGTCATGTCAGGTTTTCTGTGAAATTTTTATTTCTCGTGTTTTACTTCGCTGTCATCTGCATAATGTTATACCACATATTCTTCACACCTGGATGAAACAATGGATGACATTCATTATACCGTTATAATGTCGGTAGGCAGTAGCTGTGTCGTCTTTCTCAGAGGAAAACTGTGTGCTGCTTTACGAGGGGAGAGCTGAACTATATAATTCATAACCACTCCACCCTGTCCTTGCTTCGCAGGCTTTAACTCCTCAGCGTAAACTAGAAAGTTGCTGCAGTTACTTAGTATACATCACGCCGTTAGTTCGTGTTGATACGAAGTGCCGAGCTTCGAGTCAAGCTCTCATCATCTTGTAGCAAAACGCTTTATTTTAAGCAGCCACACTGACTGAATTTAGCATTTCGATATTACAGATAAGGTTGCATCTTATAAAATTAACTTTATCTTTGTATATTCACAATCAATGTAATACATTTTCCATCTTACTTCTTTAAGCCAACTGGACTGATATTCATCTCAGTTTCTTCTATGCGCCAAGCTACTAGAAGGCTGTATCATCCCCGTAACGTCTACTCCATTTCAAACAATAAATTTTAAATAATAGTCCACACTGGAGAAAATTGTATACGTTATACTGTTAACCGTCTTACTGGGCCATTTTATAATTATTCTATGAATGAAATTAGATTGTCGTTATGTTATTACAAACTGTTTTTATGTTTCATGTATTGTATGAAAGAAATAGCGGAATGAAGAAAAGTAAGCAACATTGGAGGAAATAATTTTAGATAGATAGATATTCAGCCAACACAGGCCCTGCAGACCACGCGCTGCTTCCACAAACTGCCTCCATTCCTTCCTGTTTTCTACCCGGTTCCTCCAGATGCGTCCAGTTCCCAGGGCTGCTAGGTCGTCCAATGGGGCGTTTGGTGTTTGGTTTCCCCGCTGCTGCCATCTTCGCCTGTCTTCCATCTGGCGTACGGGCTACATGGCCCACCCATTGTACTCTTTTGCTCTTTATCTTCTGTAAGATAGTTGGTTGTCGCATCAGAAGGTAGATTTCCTCGTTTTCCTCGTCCTCCATTCTCCATTATCTAAAACTGGTCCCCATATCTTCCTCATTACTCTTCTTTCAAATATTAATAGTTTTTCCCTTTCTCACTTAGTCATGCTCCATGTTTCTGAACCGTACGTAACTGCTGGGCATACCACTGTGTTGTAGATTTTCATATTAATGTTGGCTGAGATTGATTTAGAGCCAAGCGTCTATCTGAGGTAATGCATGCATTTCGTTTGCACTGCTTTCTTTCCTTGATGTTCATTGTTATATTGTTGTCCGTGGTAAACCCAGATCCCAATTATTTGAACTGGTCTGCTCTCTTGCCATCTATCTCAAGAAATTCTGCCTGCTCTTGTCTTCTTCCTAATTGCATGAACTCTGTTTTGCCTCGATTCACTTTGAACCCTACCTTTTGTGCATAATTGTCCATTTTCTGGTACATTTCTTTCAACTCCTGGTTTGATTGGTAGTACTATGTCATCTGCAAATGCGAGACAATTGAAGATACCACCTATCGCTACTCCAGCGCACTCCTCTTGCCTACACGCTTTTATTACTTTCTCTAAGTTGACATTGAACATAACACATGAGAGAGCATCCCCTTGTATGAGGCCTGTCTCAATCTCAAATGTTTCTGATGTGGCTCCTCGGAAAAGAATTTCAAAGAATTTAAAATGTAAAAAGTAATAGGGAAAGAATAATATTTTTGGAAATTAATGTTAATGATCTCCATCATGTCGCAACGTACGAGATTCGGACAACATTACTTGTTCGTCTTGCCTATGCCTACCATAATCGTTGCCGGTCAAATTAATCTTTCATTGTCTATTTTTATTCAGAATTTGGTTATTTAAATTTCTGGGTAATTATTTGTAATACACAATAAATATTGAATGACAAACAGTAAATAGACTAAAATGAACATGGACTATGCTTTCACCTGATGTATTCTCACCTAACGTCCTGTGATGGTGGTCCACGACCGAAAGTGGTAGACATATAAGTTTACTATAAACGGCTGATTGTTAATAAGACACTTTGTCAGATAGAACGGCTGTTGGCTGTCATTTAAAGAAAACTGAACCGATATTACTTCTTTTTTTCTTCTCCCAGACTTACTACAATTACGTTGTGTCAGTCTGTTGAAGTGTACGTGTTGTTAAATAATAATTTCGAATTCCCATACGAAAGATGTTTATTTTGTTTAATTTTTGGAGTGTAAATTAAATGGAAGTACTCATTTCGGTGACGCAAACATCGTGAGCCGTAAGCGTCCTGTCGTCTTTTCATTTTAATGTTTGTAAATCGAACATGCGGTCTATGTTTTTAGCAAAGTTCGACTGCGACTATCATTATCATACAAAACTAACATTCTGCTTTCACGATTAACAATAAAACGGTTTGACGAACCCACACCTTTCCAATGACCCTCCGCTTTGGCTCAAAAGACTATTTTATGTCATAATAAAGTTCTCAGAATACCTGTACTTTCTTGACGGTGTAAGATTACGTGTTTTCTTTTCTTATTGGCAGTGCGGTGTATAATTTCTTTCGACAATATTTTCCAACACGAATAAATTTAAAATAATTATTCATAGTGGTGCAAGAAGTACTTTCATTTTTCAAAACACTACTCATAAAATAATTTGGAAGAGAAATCTAACTTGTACTTCACTGCTGTAGCAGTGCACTTTCGCTGTTTCAACACTGTGCCTCGAAATCATACTCACTTATCCCAGCCGGCCGCGGTGGTCTAGCGGTTCTGGGCGCGCAGTCCAGAACCGCGCGACTGCTACGGTCGCAGGTTCGAATCCCGCCTCGGGCATGGATGTGTGTGATGTCATTAGGTTAGTTAGGTTTAAGTAGTTCTAAGTTCTAGGGGACTGATGACCACAGATGTTATGTCCCATAGTGCTCAGCGCCATTTGAACCATTTTGAACCACTTATCCCAAAGCTGAAATTGTAGGGAAGCAGCCTACTCACGCTGTAGTAAATTCACATCAGTCTTTCCATTGTGTGCCAGCCAGTCCGCTGTAACTAGCTCTGACGTCATAAATGATGCGCAATACTTTAAAAATCAAATAAATAACCTGAAATGTTTCTAGCATGTCAGGAGTTATACTAAATTAATATGTGTTGAATATCAGTTCGATAACTTTAACCATTTTCGAAATTTGGACGTTTTTCTGTAAAAATCATTGGCGCAACAGAAAAGAGCTATAAAGTTAAAAATTTATATTTAGATTCATCTTTCATAATAATTTAATAAAAACAGTACTTTGGATTTCACAAATTAAAATTTTAGTGGAAATTCATGATTTTCTGGTTTTTGTCTTAAAATTTAAGGAAGCAAGATTGATTAAGTGGGCTAATAAATAAGGCTAGGATGTTTATATTTAAGTAGAATGGAGATCCGCTATAACCATAAAGATGTGAGAAGTTTCATTTGAATAACTATAAAACTATAGCGATAGCGTATCTCCAAAGGCCAGTTCAGAGCTCGTCTACTGCGTGCAGTGTAATTAAATTAATTCTCTCGCCCAAAATAATTAACTTAGCCATGTCAAACTTTTATTATGATTACTTTCCTGTGTGCTGAATGCACATTTAAATTAAGAGCTTCATCGGCCATCAGCAAAAGAAGCTATGATTTATTTGGTAACTTAATGTGGTGCATTACTAGCCCAGCGGCTAGTCGGGAGAGCCGATTTGATCAGGCGTTCCCTTAGCCGTCCGCACCGCGGCTTTATATATAAGAACGCTGCGCGAGGAAGAAAGGCCCCAGTTCTCTCCAGACGCTGAATAGCACGCCATCTGTGTCGGGAGTCGCGTCGCGTCGGTATCATTGCTACAAACAGCCTCGGATGCCGTATTAAGTTACTCGGGATACGCGTACCATGAAATCATTTTCGAGTGAAGCGTTAATTCTGGGTTGACTTTAACTATCGATCTTCAGTTTGCGTATTGTATTTTCACGTGCCGCCGCGGGACAGACATTCTACCAATTATTTAGCGTGGCGTTTGATGAAACATTATCATCAAATTATAGCGAGCATTCATTTTAACATTTAATTCGGACATTTATAGTTGCATCAGCGCATTAGACTCTGAACTGCTCTGTTAGTTAGGTTGTGTGGATACTTTTGTTTTTCATCTGTGACTTTCAGAATATACTCAACTATTTTAGAAAATCGTTTTTGATTATAAATCCCGGACAATCTCCTAATCCCTCAGAGCTATAAGCTCCAGCTATAAGTGTATTCTCAGATGAAGTGGGCACTAGGAATTCTAATTACAGGCTTCACGTTTTGCTAATCACTTTCTGGTAGCCAATATTGTAGTTAGAGAGCCAGTGTTGAGAATGGCAAAAGACAGCATAAGTAATAGAAACATTAATATAACAACAATTTCTGCACCAGCCGCCTCACATATGGTTAATCGGCCGGGAAATACAGTGTTTCAACATTCAAACATATTTATATAAACCACCATAACAATTCCTACCAGCCGCCCCACATATGGTGCATCGGCCGGGAAGTGTTTCTACATTCAAACATATTTTTATATAAACAAATAATTCAATCCACCGCCCCACAAAATGGTGGTGCTGAAGCAAAATTTTATGTGAATTTTTTATAGTCTTTATACTAAAATAAAGAAAGAGGAATGTAATAGTTAAGGAACCGGTTTTTGTAGCCCCTGTTATTAGATTAATCATGTTGCTAAATCTGTCATGGTGAATTGCTATTTCAGATCTCCCATTTTCATTAAGTTTTGTCCCCTTGTTGGGTACGTTTAACCTCTGTATCATCCTCAGTACGTTTCGGTTAGCGTATGTGCTCGGCTATTGGTGGTTTTTCACAACCCCCTAGGTTAAAGCCGTTTCTGTGGGTTTTCTGTCTCGGTCGGAATATTCTATCTGTTCGCTGCATCTTCCCACGCGTGATGTACGTTTCTGATAACTCATCAAGCCGCTCTAAACTATTCCGAGTGAAACGAAGTATATGTGCTGTGAAATCAAGAATTTCTTACAGAGTTCTTTAATTCGAATAGGGGACACTAAGGATTATTTCCTGAAATTATTTATTCATTAATGAATTTTATTGTGAATAATACTTATACCTCTCAGATCAAGAGGTTATTTCGTGGAACCAGTACTAGAAATAAAAATAATGTACCTTAAAGGTCTAAAATTCCCCATTTTGGAACAGATATGTGTCTGTAGTCCTGGTACACGCATCTTGAATTACTTGTCAAGAACAATAAACCGTTTGGATGTTGATAAAGATGTTGATATCCTCTTACATCATTCATAGATATTAACTAATGTCAATGTTGTCTACAAACGATCTCCGCACCTCTTTCCTGCCCTAGTGTGCGATGTGCACTGCTTTCTGAGTAACTATTTAAAGTTGCAACAATCTAATAATTTTCTTATTCTCTTCAATATACATACGTTTACATGGTTCTGATAGGTTTATTACAATTTAATTAATTAAATATGTTTCACATTTTTTGAATTACTGCTTATCCATGAAGACCATTTCATTCCGGGTCAGTGAAATGAACGTCGACGTAAATTTTTTTGAAAATACATAGGCTAATATTTACTCTTGTTTTTGTGCATTACGATGCATCCCTGAGATCTCCACACTATACAGGGTGTTACAAAAAGATACGGCCAAACTTTGAGGAAACATTCCTCACACAAAAATTAAGAAAAGATGTTATGTGGACATGTGTCCGGAAAAGCTTAATTTCCATGTTATAGCTCATTTTAGTTTCGTCAGTATGTACTGTACTTCCTCGATTCACCGCCAGTTGGCCCAATTGAAGGAAGGTAATGTTGACTTCGGTGCTTGTGTTGGCATGCGACTCATTGCTGTACAGTACTAGCATCAAGCACATCAGCACGTAGCATCAACAGGTTAGTGTTCATCACGAACGTGATTTTGCAGTCAGTGCAATGTTTACAAATGCGGAGTTGGCTGATGCCCATTTGATGTATGGATTAGCACGGGGCAATAGCCGTGGCGCGGTATGTTTGTATCGAGACAGATTTCCAGAACGAAGGTGTCTCGACAGGAAGACGTTGGAAGCAATTGATCGGCGTCTTAGGGAGCACGGAACATTCCAGCCAATGACTCGCGACTGGGGAAGACCTAGAACGACGAGGACACCTGCAATGGTCGAGGCAATTCTTCGTGCAGTTGACGATAACCCTAATGTCAGCGTAAGAGAAGTTGCTGCTGTACAAGGTAACGTTGACCACGTTACTGTATGGAGAGTGCTACGGGAGAACCAGTTGTTTCCGTACCATGTACAGCGTGTGCAGGCGCTATCAGCAGCTGATTGGCCTCCACGGGTACACTTCTGCGAATGGTTCATCCAACAATGTGTCAATCCTCATTTCAGCGCAAATGTTCCCTTTACGGATGAGGCTTCATTACAACGTGATCAAATCGTAAATTTTCACAATCAACGTGTGTGGGCTGACAAGAATCCGCACGCAATTGTGCAATCACATCATCAACACAGATTTTCTGTGAACGTTTGGGCAGGCATTGTTGGTGATGTCTTAATTGGGCCGCATGTTCTTCCACCTACGCTCAATGGAGCACGTTATCATGATTTCATACGGGATACTCTACCTGTGCTGCTAGAACATGTGCCTTTACAAGAACGACACAACATGTGGTTCATGCACGATGGAGCTCCTGCACATTTCAGTCGAAGTGTTCGTACGCTTTTCAACAATAGATTCGGTGAGCGATGGATTGGTAGAGGCGGACCAATTCCATGGCCTCCACGCTCTCCTGACCTCAACCCTCTTGACTTTCATTTATGGGGGCATTTGACAGCTCTTGTCTACGCAACCCCGGTACCAAATCTAGAGACTCTAAGTGCTCGTATTGTCGACGGCTGTGATACAATACGCCATTCTCCAGGGCTGCATCAGCGCTTCAGGGATTCCATGCGATGGAGGGTGGATGCATGTATCCTCGCTAATGGAGGACGTTTTGAACATTTCCTGTAACAAAGTGAAGTCACGCTGGTACGTTCTGTTGCTGTGTGTTTCCATTCCATGTTTAATGTGATTTGAAGAGAAGTAATAAAATGAGCTCTAACATGGAAAGTATGCGTTTCCGGACACATGTCCACATAACATATTTTCTTTCTTTGTGTCTGAGGAATGTTTCCTGAAAGTTTGGCCGTACCTTTTTGTAACACCCTGTACATCTATCGAAAAAAAAAACACCACAAGCTCTATGTGTCTTTTAGTGACGAGAGTTAGATTCAGCAGAGAAGTGTTATGTGTCGAAGGAGACGGGGATTTTGGTTTCACTGGCCTGATGGCGAGCATGGCACAAACGTGAAACCTATACATGAAAGCAAGCACTCCTGCGATTACAGTCTGCTGGGACGAAAGGCTGTGCTTTTGTGCTACATCAAGCATATATGCAGCATGTTTTCTCAAAAACCAACTTGCCATCACTCTCCTAATATTTAGCACTAATCCCAGCTACTAGCGACTTAAATGATTTGTGCTGCGAAGGAAGTACCACATTACCTGTCAAGATGCCGGACAGAATACATGTGATCATGTCTGCGCTGTACTGAAACCTCGTGATAAATAAAAGGCTTCTGGCTCGTAGCTCTTATGCACTCGTTTCGCCTTTTTGGCGACTGGTATGTCAGTGCAGGTATTACTCTACAAGGGGTGGTCAAAAAGTTTCCGTTCAAGGCTCGCATAGTCCAGAATCGATATGTTAGTCAGTTAAAATTGCCAGAGGATTGAAGTAATCATCCACCGACGGCCTAGGCTGAAGATACCTGTCTCGCAAAACACCGTGTCCCGCTACGTGAAGAAACCCGCAACTGATTGCTGCACATTGTCATCCGATAGGCCTTTTCTAGTGGACCAAAGGGGTGATAATCGCACGGGGAGAGATTAGAACTATTGGGAGGATACGTAAGTGACTCCCATTTAACTTGGCGAAACTTCTTCTTTGCGACGTTTGCGATATGTGACGTGTGTTATTACGAAGCAGCAAGACCCCTGGTCACGCCAGCTTTGATCGTCTGCAAGAGTGCGATGAAGGAATGTGTTGTCCTCAAGACTGAAACACATAAGGTGCTCCTGGCAAGCAGCCACGTATGATGCTGACCACCCATATCGACCGACTCCTTGTAACGAATAGTGACCGGCACGGAATTTGGAGTACCATTCCACAACGGTGATTTTCGAAAGACATGCATTCCTATACACATTCCCCATACTGTGATGAAAGTCTTCCAGTGTTGTTAATCGCCAACCAAAGAAAGAATTACAGCATGTTGGTCCTGTTAGCATATATTTAGGATTAACGTGTCATGCACTGAGGTGACAAAAGCCACAAGATAGCGTTATGCAAATATACAGATGGGTGAAGTATCGCGTACACAAGCCACAAAACGGCAGTGCTTTGGGAGAGGTGTAATTTTTACTCAGCTGATCCATGTGAAAAGGTGTCCAACGTCATTATGGCCGCACGACGGGAATTAACAGATTCTGAACGCGGGATGCGAGTTGGAGATAGACGAAAGAGACATTCTGTTTCTAAAATCATTACAAAATTCAATATTCCGAGATCCACAGTACGCCAATACTAAATTTCATGCATCACCTTTGAACATGGACAACCCAGTGGCTGTTGGCCTTCACTTAACGATCTAGAGCAAAGGCGATTTCGTAGAGCTGTCGGTGCTAACAGACAAGCAACACTAGTGAAACAAATGCAGAAATCGATGCGGGACGTGCGACGAAAATATGTGTTAGTACAGTACGGCGAAATTTCGGGTTAATGAGCTATAGCATCATACCACAGAGGTGAGCACCTCTGCTAACGGCATAACATCACCTACAGTGTCGCTTCTGGGTTCGTGACTATATCGATTGGACCCTAGACGACTGGCAAAACGGCGGCTTGGTCATATGGGTACCGATTTAAGTTGGCAATAGCTAATGGTAGGGTTAGAGTATGGCGTGGATCCCACGAGGTCATGGACCCAAACTGTCAACAAGAAGCTGTGTAAGCTGTCGGTGGCCCCATACTGGTGTAGGCTGCATTTACATGGAATGGACTGCGTTCTCTGGTCCAGTCGAACCGATCATTGAGTGGAAATGGTTATGTTCGGCTACTTGTAGACTATTTGCAGCCATTCATGGGCCTTATGCTACGTATGACAGTGCTCCATGTCACGTGGCCACAGTTATTCGCGATTGGTTTGAAGTACACATTCTAGACAATTCGAGTGTATGACTTCGTTACCCACATCACCCGACACGAATCCATCGAGCATTTATGGAAAATAATTGAGAGATCAATTCGTACAGAAAATTCTTCTCCGACAACACTTCCGCAACGATGGACGGTTAGACAGCATGGCTCAGTATTTCTTCAGAGGACTTCCAACGATTCGTTGCGTCCATGCCACGTCGAGTTACTATACTACTCAGGGCAGCACGAGGATCGACACAGTACTGGTGGGTATCTTTCGACTATTGTCAACTCAGTGTAGTTCATGTTCCCGCATGTTCCGCAAGCACTTCGGAAAGACATAAATGTGACACTAGTCCCTTGCCTACATTTCGGTACTTGGTATATCCACAGCGGAGTCACAGCACGTTGCATATACGCTACAGAAACTCCCTCAAACAGAAAGTTCTTAATCGTCCCTTATATCACGGAAACTCGCAGTCGGACTCAAGAGTCAAGGTGGCCATGATTCCAGAACTTGTTTCCATAGAAGAATATAAGGCAATCCTCGGGAATTATACCCAGTATCTCAGTCTTAGTAGCCATCTAACCATTAGATCATGTGGACAGCTAGGCGTCTCTATTCGCCTTGTTACGGTTCAGAAACAGTGCAGATATAGAACGATTTAGCACAAAAGGTGTTCCAGTGGTGGAAATACTGGAAATTCAAGTGTGAAATTCCATCTAGCCTATTATACAAGGCTATAACGTAGATATGTTTTTTTCAGATTATATTTTCTGACTGCCCATATACGTTACTCGACAAGACTGTGGTGATATTTGTTGCCAGTGTATGGAACTAGTTTGAATGCGTAAGTTTTATTCTATTGTAAATTATCGTTTTTAGGTTTTGTTTCGAGTTATTTGAAACTACTTCTCATGAAGTTATAGTAACACATTGAATACTACATTTAAAAATTTGTGCTAGTAACATTTATATTGCGCGAGTTCAATAGGGGAAAGTAGCAGTTTGAAAATAACTGTTTGCTGAGAGACAGTCTTGCTCCTATAGAAATGGGGCTGGATATGTGGATGAGCGGATGTGTTCTGCGGTACTTAGCATCTGTTAATGGGCAATTCCATGAGAATTATCCGTGTGTTGAAGATGCTCATACCATTATCCTTCAAGGAAATGCTGTGCGATTAAGCTAGTGTAAATTGGCTCAACAACGAACTTCGAGGCACTGGCAACATCTTCCTACGCGTCAATGACTACTGTAACGCCGAAAGCTGCTCTTTCTGAGCAAAGTCTAATGCAGTATTGTAGCCTGACCGCTCAGTAACTTCATAAACATTTTAACAGAGAATATAATGTTAAATGTCAAGCTGCGACTTCGTCTGCGTGAAGTATTTCATCCCAGAAAAAAAAGGTGGTCCTCTGTAATGAATAATAGCGAAAATCGTGGCCCGTTGTTGTTTCAATTTTAATCTTTAATCACTTGAATTATTCGAATTACATTCTCATAGATATTATATTAAAAAAATAATTAGCATAGAATCTGGAAATTAGTAGGATAAAATTACTACATGTTTTGGCCACCATATAACACTTACGTAGATTGTATTGTACTAATTAAATATGTTCAGTGTATACAGCTGAAAGCATATAAATACAGTGTCATAGTGTGGCAAAATGTAAAAGTGAATGATTTCTGTTCTTTTGGTGTTACCGCTACATTTCATTTGCTCTGATATTCGTGCTTCTGAGAAATCAGCACTAAGGATCATGTTGCAAAGACTTATTACATTATTATGAAAAATTGGTTCCCAAAATCATTTGCTTCTTTCTTATACGTTTGTGTGCATTATTTTGGGGGGAATAATTTTATAGTTTTGTTTTTTGTTTTGTGATTACGTAATGATGTAATTCAGAGCCAGTATCCGTCCGTAATAGCTTTGACTACATTCAGTGACTAGCTTTTCAGTGAGATATAGAATCTCTTCTATGTATCTGCAATGCACTAATTGGGATGCTCAAGTAACAGCTCAAGATACTTCTTTCTGGTTCAGATTATGTTTATTTCGGTCGTTCTTTTTGTAGTGGACTGTTAAGGCAGCCAGTCCACAGTGAAGTAGCCGAAAGGGCACGCGTCAACTCACGCCGTCTGGCGTTAAGTCTGGAACAGGATTCGTAATGAATGTGATAAAGAAAAGAACGTAGCTACTAGAAGACTTAACTTTTATATCGTCCTTTGGTATACAGAATTCTTGATGATACAAGTGAGACAATCTTGAGGCACATGCAACGTTACAAATGGTTAATGGCGCCTTGCTAGGTCGTAGCCATTAACTTAGCTGAAGGCTATTCTAACTGTCTCTCGGCAAATGAGAGAAAGGCTTCGTCAGTGTAGTCGCTAGCAACGTCGTCGTACAACTGGGGCGAGTGCTAGTCAGTCTCTCGAGACCTGCCGTGTGGTGGCACTCGGTCTGCGATCACTCAGTGGCGACACGCGGGTCCGACATGTACTAATGGACCGCGGCCGATTTAAGCTACCACCTAGCAAGTGTGGTGTCTGGCGGTGACACCACACTTTTCTTGCGGGATCTTCACGCTAAGGAAATTTACAATACAAAGCTCAAAATTAAGTGGTACATTACTTTCTGCAATGTTTGAGAGGTTTTCTGCTACGAGCCATTAATGTTGATCATACATCTACATCTCTACATCTACATCCATACTCCACAAGCCACATGACTGTGTGTGGCGGAGGGTACCTTGAGTACCTCTATCAGTTCTCCCTTGAGTTCCAGTCTCGTATTTTTCGTAGAAAGAAAGATTGCCGGTATGCCTCTGTGTGGGCTCTAATCGAAACTTCAACAAAAGCCTGTACCGAGTTACTGAGCGTCTCTCTTGCAGAGTCTTCCAATGGAGTTTATCTATGATGTAGGTGACGCTTTCGCGATTACTAAATGGTCCTGTAATGAGGCGCGCTGTTCTCAGTTGGATCTTCGCTATCTCTTCTATCAACCCTATCTGGTACGGATCTCACACCGGTGAGCAGTATTCAAGCAGTGAGCGAACAAGTGTATTGTAACCTACTTTCTTTGTTTTAGGACTGCATTTTCTTAGGATTCTTCCAATGAATTTCAGTCTGGCATCTGCTTAACCGACGATTAATTTTATATTGTCATTCAATATTAAATAACTCCTAATCCCAGATCCCAGATAATTTATGGAATTAACTGCTTCCAGTTGCTGACCTTCTATATTGTAGCTAAATGATAAAGGATCTTTCTTTCTATATATTCGCAGCACATTACACTTGTCTACATTGAGATTCAATTGCCATTCCTGCACCATGCGTCAATTCGCTGCAGATCCTCCTTCATTTCAATACTATTTTCCATTGCTACAACCTCTCGATATACTGCAGCATCATCCGCAAAATCCCTCAGTGAACTTTTGATGTTACCCAAAAGGTCATTTATATATATATTGTGAACAGCAACGTTCCTACGACACTTCTCTGTATTTGACAGGATAGCGTAATACAGTAACAGCTGCTGATGCATTTATTTTGTTTCCATAAAATATCCTTGCGAGTTTGTAAATTCCATGATGCACTAAACCCAGTTACTCCCCCACCACTGTATGACTGAACTAATTGTCTCTCTCTAAATATCTCAACGTAATGAAAACAGGATATCCCAAACTATTGTAATGATATGAGCCTAGGTAGATGGGCTCGACACAAAAGGTGAGTCACTTGATGATTACTGAAAGCGGGAGGCACTTCGGCATGGGGCGTACGTGACTTTAGCAGCCACATCACACCCATTCTCGCAAGTATAAATACTGGCTGTGTGGATAGATCGGTCATTTTCTGGATCATTAAGTCATCAACCGTTGTAGTGCTGACATCGGCCGTGAGTTCGCCTTCATACTCGCATCATCTTGACAGGAACACCTACCAGCGGGACCAGTCACCACTTTATGGGCTAAGAATCAGACTGAGGCTTTCCAAGTGCTGAATGGGAGGTGCCGTTCTAAACTGAAGCCTACGCTGACATTTTTTGTAAATACTAATTGGGATCACACCACGCTCACACTTCCATAGTGGATATACAGAAAGATGTACCGTCTCCCCTGCTTTGGTTAGTATCCGAAAATGCAGTGATTTATTTTATCCTGGCTTGTTAACAATTTTTAATATTCAGAGATGCGTCATGAGAGCCGAATTTTTAGAAAAACCTACACATTTCTGTGGCTACCTTGTTAAACTTTGGTTCGTTTGGCAAAACACAGCTGATTATACAGTCTCACATCACTAACATGTTGTGCGGACACAACAAGGAGAGAATTCTGGAACAGTGGTTTATTAAGTTTTCTCAAGCGAGAAAGTGAGGAATAGTGAAGTCAGTAGCTTATGTAAAAGTAAACCTTATGTACAAAATAAACGTGTAATATCTTCACTTGTCTTGTTCCAAAACCTGTAATATTTCCAGTTTCCCGTTTCGTTGCTACTGATGGCTCTTAAAAATTACATTCATTTATCGAAAAAGACTTAGTAAAATAAGACGGTAGACAATGAAGTTTTTGGTGATAACCATATGGCACAATACTCTCCACTTTGTGTGATATCATTTGCCGAAATATGAATTCGATATCTCAAACCGTTTATGAAATATGAGGAATGTCGTGGATATTTCACTCTGGCTTTGTGGCTGGCGCAGCGCGATCGTCAATGAGTGTGCTACATCAGATAAATTTTCTCTAAATTGGTGGCAGGTAGAGAGCTCCGCCCAAGTCTACAGAAAAATTCAATGTGTTAGCTAAATTTCATACACAGTAACAGATTATGTAATACGGACCAAACGCAACATAATGGCTACCTCTATTCTTCATTGCATATATATATATATATATATATATATATATATATATATATATATATATATATATATATATATATGCTGAATTGTCGTGGTCCAGATATATAAATGCTTCTCCTTCCTGACGTTTCGTTGCCTACTGGTTAGATATCTTGCTTCTTTGTTGCAAACTGTATAAGGATAAACGTGACACTCATATTAAAAATTCCATGGATTTTATCGAAAAACTGAGGGAGATCACAGTTTGTCCAAGTGACATCCTTGTCAGTTTCGATATAGTATCCTTGTTCACCATGGTCCCTGTTGACGAAGCTCTTTCTTACATAGCTGATATGTTTCCTACTGATATAATAGCTTTGTTTCGACATTGTCTATCCTCGACTTATTTTCAATGTAACAACGAGTTTTATGAACAAATTGATAGGGTGGCCATGGGTAGCCCTCTGATCCCTGCTATTGCTAATCTAATTATGGAACTTTTCGAACAACATGTGCTGCAGTCAGCCAAAAAAGCCCTTTGAAATGGTGTCGATATGTGGATGACACTTTTGTGATATGGAATCATGCTGAAGAGGAACTGAATGATTTTTTGGTGCACATAAACAGTTTCAATCTCAAGATACAATTCACCATGGAGAAAGACAGTAATGGACCACTAAATTTATTGGATGTATAGGTTATTAAACGGACAGATGGGACTTTAGGGCACAAGGTATATAGGAAAGACACACACACCGATCGTTACCTGCATAAGGTTTCGAATCATCATCCTAGGCAGAAGAGAGGAGTCATAAAAACTTAAGTGGGCAGGGCTAATAACATCTGTGAGCCAATTTATTTGCAAGATGAATTAAGCCATTTGTGAATGGCTTTCAAGAGAAATGGGTGCAATGAAAACGAAATAGATGGAGCTCTCCACCCTAGAAAAAAAGTTTCCGAAAATACACAACAACAACCGTCGGCTGGAAAAGTCTTTCTTCCATTTATTCATAACATCACGCACCGTATTGGGAAAGTTTTGGCCAAGTTTCAAATGGAGACAATCTTTTGATCTACCAAGAAAATTAGTGAAAGAAACACGACACCCCTTAGCTACACCAGGTGTGTATAAAATTCCGTGTAGCTGTGGCATGATTTATATTGAAACAACTAAAATGAGAGTTAATACCCGCCTAACGGAACACAAAAGGAACTGTAGATTGGGACAAATTGACAAATCAGCTGTAGCGGAACACGTTTTCAAAGATAGTGATCACGGAATAAAATTTAGTGAGACAAACGTGATAGCTAGGACCTCACATTATTATCGTTGTCATACCCGCATGTATAGAGAAGCTATAGAGATCTACAAGCACGGAAATAATTTTAGTAGAAAAGAAGAAGGAATAAAACTGTACAAGACATGGCGGTCGACTCTGTACCAACGAAGTGACTATCGATTACCTATAACCGAGAGAGATGACACTAGCCAGAGACAGTTTTAAAGTCGAAAGCACGTGATGAGTGGTAGCGCCATCTAAGCGCTCTATATAAGCGGGACCTCCAGCACCTAGCAGCTAGTTGCCGACTCACCTCAGAAGATGTTGCCCGCAGTAGGCAACCAAACGTCAGGAAGGAGAAGCAGTTTTATATATGGACGACGGCAATTCAGCCCGGAGGCTTTAATTAATGAAGACGCCGGCTGTGAAAGCTTACATGTTATAGTTAATATATACGACTAATTGAATCTCCAGACTGAAACAGCTGTAGATTAAAGTGACAGTGGCTACTGAATGATGACTGATCAATCATTCGCTTTGAACAATTACATGACTTTGTGGTCGATTTAAACTCAGTGACCGAAATTCAAGGGAAAGGTGGCACATTTTCAGAACTGTCATGCATGAAGACCGAATATTGCGGCTACATAATGCTTACGGTCCGAGTGCAGACACGATATCTGGACAATCTGTTCCAATAAAGTGTGTTGTGAACATGGAAGCATTTCGCTAGCTAACCGACTTCGAGCAAGGGCTGATAGAGGGTGGAAGACGCTCGGCACATAACATATCGGAGGAGACGCCAAGAATGAAGGTCAACACTCTCTAGCGTGGACCTTCAGCATTCCAGGAACAATATTTCCATGCACTTAAGTCAACATACAGAACGACTACAAATGTTTGACGAAAGGAAGTTATGCCATGTCTGCACAACCATTACGGATGTCGAAGGTATTCTATAAGATATGATCTATAGGTTGTGCGTTGTTTGTTAGTCAGGAGCCAATTTCTACCAGAACTGTATGGGGCTAACACACCTCATATGCTTCAGCAGATGATGACTAACGCGTGCTGAAGACTTTCACATTAGATTTTGTTAAATAGCGTGGCAGCCACTGGAAATGTAGGAGAGTTGGAACTTAAATAGTGGTAACTATTTATTCACAACCGATATAAAAGAGTTACACGTTTGCACCTGTGACTGTCCTTCAAAGTAGTCATCAGCGTTATGTAGAACCCTTTGTCAGCAATGTGGAAGGCGTAGTATACCGTTAGCAGAGCCTGTTCTGTTGATGATCCGAATGGAGCGCTCTACTGCTTGTCGAATCTCTGGAACAGTTCTGAAGCGAATGCCACGAAGTGGTTCTTTCATCTTCTGAATCAAATAAAAGTCACAAGAACTTAAGTCCGGGGAATAAAGTGGACGGTACAGTACTTCCCAGTCCAACGGAATGGACAGCTTGCGCTGTATGCGCCCGCTCATTGTCGTGCAAAGTGATGGGTGGGTTGCGCAGGAAGTGTCGCCGCTTCTTTCGCAAAGCTGGTCGCAGGTGGTGCTCCAGAAACGAACAGTAGTACTGAGCATTGACGGTCTGCCATGGAGGAACGTAATGCGTTAGGATAACACCATCACAGTCGTACACGAGTATCACCATAACTTTACAGCGCTCCATTCGCACCGTCAATAGAACAGGCTCTGCTAACGGTATACTATGCCTCCCACATCTCTGTCAACGGGTTCTACACAACGCTGGTGACTTTCTTTGAAGGACAGTAACAGGTGAAAACATATAACACTTTTGTATCGTATGACATTAAATACAGAAAATAATAACAAATGAGGTAAGTTGCTGGCATTGTCAGTATCCTTAACAGTGCTTTAAATACGTCTTACAGCCAAGCAAGTGATTCGACCTGATCGTCGTAGTGCCAAAGATCGTTCCTTGCTGAAAGTGGTGAGGCATCAGTACCGTACTGGCTTCTTTCCTTCTCTTGAGTCTGACTAATTTCCGTATTGTGGCGCTGCGGTCACCTCTTACTGGTCTAATCATTCTCTCTTACCGAAATGTGGTAGACTGAGGCTAGTCGTAGCTTAGTACTGGAGCTGAGTTTCCTATATTGCTTTTGTAAAGCAGCAATGATTTTACGACATTATCTACTGTCGAGATCTAACGAAGCTGTGTTTTGTGGGACAGTGGAGGCTATAAGACGAAGCTTAAGAGATGCTCCATTAGAGAAAGAGTGGTACCTGGTAAAAGTTGGATGCTCTAGTCAACAGTTCTGAAGAAACGCATACAAAGTTCGGCCAATGAAAATAAAATGATTTTATTCTTGTTTCTTCCACCTCCACTGTGAGGAAATACACGTACTCCGTAAAACGAAATCTGGGCACTAAGCAACGCCACTTTTATGTCCCTACGGTGAAAGTGGGCGCTGTTTTTGTATTCTTCTGATCGTGACGACTTACATTTATGGGCCCACAGCGAGTTGTTTGGCTTATCATTCTTTCCTGTAACTTTTTCGAGGACTGCTGTAAATTTATTTTAATAATCAATCTCCATTCAGAGAACAGTCTTCATCCCGTTTCCTTTACTGTCGTCACAGACCCAATAACATGTCAAAAGTGTGTGTATGTCAACTCTGTTGTTAGATATTCTCCCAAGAGAGATTAAATATTAAAATGAAGTTACAGCAGTCTTACAGCGCTTTGCTTACCATATTTTTGGGGAGGGGTAGTATGGACAAAAGCAAGAAGTAAATTTCGAGTAAACATGGCCTCTAAAATGCATGCCGTAAGAAGTATGAAGACTTGTTCAACAAAAGAGAGATGCTTCAAAGTAGCGAAGATGAATTGGTGTAAAAAACATGTACCCAAGGCTTGTAAAAGTATTTTCGAAACAACCTGTGTATACACTCATGATAATACATATACAATAATCGTCATGCACAGTGGTTTCGTATGTAGAGGGAATGCCCTTGGTTCAGGCCATGTCATCGATTCCAGATGAACTTTTCATATAATGGTGGGCAAGTAATCACATGCTAAAAAGTGCAACGAAATACCTGACATGTCCTAAATGTTAGCAAAGCAAGGCAGAGTAGCTAAATTGTAATACAAATTCCCAGACAATTTAGAAATTCTATGTTCAATTAGTCCAACAAATTTAAACTTACCAAAGAATGATTGTTAAGAGGTGCAAAATTCGTATACATATATTACTAGTAAAAAAATATCGAATTATGGAACTCAAGATGAACGCACATACTTCCTTCTGTAGCGTGACATAAAATTTTACGGGCTCTGTAAGCAAAGGGGAAGTTAAATAACGCCCGAGAGGAAAACATACAATTCTTCTGGAGCCAGGATGGGTGCTTTAAACTCGAAGCGCCAACAGGTCTGCTCGGTAAGTTTATTGTCTCGCCGTAAACAGCTTTGTGGCTGGCACGCTTCCTAAAGCCTCTTTCTCCAAAGCGCCTTTTACTTCATTTCTCCGTGCTCTGTAGGGTCGCCCTGGCAGTGCGTAAGCCAAAAGATTATAGCACCTGGTTCACTTAATCTTTTCATTTTGCTCGGATTTTATATACTTTCGTCGACATTCTTATTAACTCCACAAATTTAAGCCAGGACCGTCTGCAAGCAATGGGTAATCCACGATTTAAACAACACGAGACCTTAACTTTTCAAACAGGGAATATTCAAAAAGAATAAAATGAAGGAATTGCCTTCACCTTGCACGTGTAAATCATAACGTTTCAAATGAACTGCCGGTCATTAATTAACGACGAAGCAAACATATATACTCACCCCCCACATTAAACAGAATAGAGGTTACAATTTCACATTAAAACCTAAAACGAAATAGTTCTTTTCAGATAGAGTACGAATCTAACCTATGGACTGGTCAGCAAATAAGGTAACAATATATTTGTACTCTAGATTGTGCAATAAATAAAGCCCCAGACAGAAATTAAACCCCACTGGAAATCTGTTAATTACAAGGCAAGCCCCTTCATTCGTGATCACTATCTTCTGTCTTCGTCGACAGAAGAGAGAATGTTTAGAGTGTAGGTTTTTGGAGGTAGTAACCAACCATAGACTGCAAGAATGAAATAGTGTCTTTGAATGATGTAGGAAAGCAAAATGACCGGAAGGGTACATGAACGGTTCTGTTTCTGAACATCCTTCAATCAACAGGTCACGTCGTTCCTTATTGTATTTGGAGTGCGGTTTGGTTATCTGTTAAGGCAAGTAAACCCATCCACAGCCTTGGGTGAGTGCTTTTTAAAAATATTCCGCAGAATTAACGTTTGAGAAACACATTGGTTTCTGCAGTCGTTGGAGAGTTTGAAGTGGAAGGAAACCTATGTCTTCGTCTGATTCTGTGTGACTCTTTCCACATAATGGGAAGAGATATCTTTCCTACATTTCTGCAAAGCCGTAATACATTCCATCACATAAATGAGCGACGTCGTCCAAGATGGCGTAGCTCATACATACGTATACATTGTAGAACGATCGGCAACATCTACCGTCCATAGTCTACACGTAAAAGACTCATAACAAAGAAAATTTTGTTACAAATACGTCGCAGTTGTAGTACACATGTTATTTAGCGACTAGTTTGGAACCGACTGTTTCATTCTCAAGCCTGACCTACTGAGTCTGCACTAAAAGTGCCTCATCTTAATGACAAACATTTGAGACTGACAGAACAAGTATCATACATTGATGGTGGGTGATTGCTACAACATACAATGCTCGCAGCACATTTCAGAATCTAGCTCTTCACAAAATAAAAGGGTTTTCTGGTCCTGCATCAACAAAATGTTGAATATTCATACTTTTCCTAAGTTCAATACCTATTAAGTAACAGTCAACAAAAGATTTAGCAACAACAACATACAGTCACAAGTTACTCCTAGAAAGCTTGAATTTGTGAGTCACATAACCCAGAAGTCTGCCTTGCAAATACTTTAGTGTGCAAAACATAACGACTAAAGTAACTTTCGCACGATGTGTCACTGTCAAGTAACGTAGCTGGAGGAGGCTTGCACCATACTATGAGGCTTGGACCATACACAGAATGTAACTGAAAGAAGTACGCAATGAGGCGAAGGAGAAAGGACACATTTAAGCGTAGATAATAATTACCCACCGTGACTCCTGATGGTCACTTGAACATTACAGAAGGTGGGTCATGTTTCTTAAAAGGCTGTGTCACTCCATGGACGGCAATGTATGTTCTTCAACGTACTCCTGTGCTAGCCACAAGGAGTTCTTGTTGTAGGATGTTAGATTATGGACAACTGCTTGGTGCATGTGAACATGCTGCGATATGTCTACCCAACGCATCCCTCACGTACTCTATGGGATTTAGGCTGGGTGAAGGGCAGGCCAGACGATGTCCCGAAAATCCTCCCGTTTCTAGAACTCCTTCAACCAAGTGATCGCTTCGATGAGGGCGCGCATCCACACAAATGAAGCCAGGCCCGAATGTACCTCCTGAAATCTCTCACTTGAGGAAGGAGTCCAGAGGTACAATAACATTGACAGGTGAGTGTATCGTGTTCAAGGGTTTGGAGGTCAGTGATACTGTGCCTCCTCAAGCCATATCATCTGGAGCATCAAAACGATCATGTTAGAGAATGTTTCTGCGTACGTTACGTGGTCCCACTTCTAGTTTTGTTCGCCCCGGGTATCTGAGTGGTCAGCGCGATAGAGTGTAAATCTTAAGGGACCGGGTTAGATTCTCGTCTGGGTCGGAGATTTTCTCCGATCAGGGACTGGGTGTAGTTTAGTCCTCATCATCATCGTTTCATCCCCATCGAGGAGGAAGTCGCCGAAGTGTCGTCAAATCCAATGATTTGCACCCGGCGAACGGTCAACCCGACGGGAGGCCCTAGTCACACTACATTTATTTACTTCTCGCCTCATGACAGTATGTTCAGAATCGCTACTCTGAATTTGTTCCCATCCGAGGAGAGCATACGAACCCATATTTCGTTTTTCCTTTCCCTAAACTCTTGGCACCATCGCAATCGCTGCCGTCGGTGTGTGAGTTTCAACAGAACGTTAGGAATTGGTCACCGGGCAAACAGACCACTCCCAGCCCGTCGTCACGCCACTCTCGAGCCGTTGATCGCGTGCCTTGCAGTCACGTTGAATGTGGTTGAATTTGCACCCGCTGTTCGACGTGGGTCCACATTATCGCCTCGGGCACCAGTGCCTGTGGTAACTGCACGCTGCTTGACACACACTGTGTCTTTTCTTTGCCTGAACTACATCCTCTTGAAGGGTCCGTCTCATTGGGCGCTATGGTTACACTGACCTCACGCCATGTGACCTCCAGCTCCATGTAAACGACTTGGATATCCCTAGCAACATGTTCCCACACAGTCATTCATTTCCACGTAGATGTTAATATATTTTGTTTCTTCGTCTATCCAAACCTTAACCTTTGTAGATCAGTGCTTATGAATGGTCTACCACTAAACATGACAAGACGACACAAAAATTATTCTCTTTGCAAATGACACAAGTGTTATTGCGAAGGACGTGGAAGGTAAACGGGCAGCCAAAAACATGAGCACATAGCCTTCAGGAAACAGAATAACAGCAGAATAACGCAATGCATAGGCCTCCTGACGCGGAACACTTGCGAAAGAGAAGTTTTGTTGTCCGAAGATGTTTAAACAGTCACTGAAGTCTCCCATTTAAATTCTTATGACTGGGGGCAGATGGAAGATTTTCTCGGAAGTATCACGTTCAAGATCCTGTGTAGAAACTGAATCCTGCTGGCTACAGTACGACAATGACCTCCACTACCTCTCACTCTGGAACACGAAGGCTGCTTTACGTTGCATGGTGTCACTTCATTATCTCTTATGGTGTTATAATCTGAGCCAACTCCATTCATCCCGGAGAATATTCATAACCCAGAATCGGGTGGTCAGAATTGTCTGCGGTTAAAATTCGCAAACTTAGTCCAGGCAATTGTTCAAGTGTGTACGAATTCTTAGTTTGCAGTTCCTGTAGACTTGTCCCATAAGGGACACGTTATTGGCGATACTGATTCATCCAGAAGAAACTGGAAATTGTAGACTTCCTCACTTGGAAAAAGAATATACACTATTCTGGCTTCTTTATTATAAAAAAAAAGACTGAAAAAGAGATTGATAAACCTTAAGTTTTATAATCGAAGTTGAAAGGTTTCGTTCCGGCATTCTGTTCTGAAGGGTATTGCAGTAAAGTAGAGTAAATGTCTAAACCCCGTATCTCGCTATTCAACGTCTGTATTCTTCACTTGCTGTTGCTCTGACATTAAGACTTCTGCTCACCAGCCATGACTCATTAATGATATTCCTGCGAATATTATTCTGACTGAAATAGTACACCTTGTTAATTATGCATCTGTTCTCGCTTTTGCCAGCCTCCATTTATTAAATATGCTCACTCAAAGCGCAGTTCATATAACCGAAACAACAGTCCTCAGTACACAGCTTTTTCCTGCCCAGTTTTTTTTGAAGAACCAAAGCGCCACTAATTTCAGTTGGCACTTTCAGGCGATCAGGCTACGGATCCGAAAATTATTGTGGTCTACAAAGTCCTTATTACCGATCTCCATGTACCGGGTGGTTACAATTAAAGTGCTGTTACTCACGGAGCCGATTTTTGCTGAAAAAGGGATTACTTCGTACTTTGGTGACCCAGGTGCAAATCCGTCACTTGTCGATGTCTCCCATGATCATATCGAACAAACAGTGTGAGTGGCAGTTAGTAATAAAATCAGCATTGTTCTATTCTGACTTGTTCGATCTTTTCTGCCCATGTCCCATTGCTAATCCAGTACTTACGAAAACATTTCTGTACGTACTTCCTGCATTCGTAGCGCCGTATTGGCACCTAGTATCGAAAATTGAAAGAAAAAGAATACCAGTGTAAATCGCTTCCGTATTAAGCCATTATAATATCTACCAAGCTTCGTTGCCTTCTGATAATTACAGCACACCCTGAAACTCTGTGAGCAGCTGCACATTAAATGTAGCCAATACGTCTGGTCTTTTTTCTCATGCCGTATTCTTATCCTGACCGGTAATTCCTTCGCCATGCATTGCAATATTAAGTTATCTATTAAGTAACGTATTTCCATAGTAGTTTTATTTTGTGGTATTTGCGCCTATGGTTATATATTAGTACTGTCACAAAAATCTACTCCTTTACATCGGGATGGTTAAATAAGACAATAGCGAATGAACGCTTTTGTTCAATACTGTTGAAACACAATGAAGGTAAAAATATGACTGCTCATTCCATGTAGGCTTTCACGGCCGGCGTCTTCATCAATAAACACTTCCGGGCTAAGTTGCCGTGGTCGATCTGTAAAACTTCTTCTCCCTAACGTTTCGTTCTCAACTACGGAGAACATCTAAAGAGGTGAGTCAACGACTGGCTGCTAGGAGCTGGGGCCGCCGCTTATATGGATATCGTAGAGGGCGCCACCGCACGTCACGTGGCGTCGATGTGCAGCTATCTCTGGCTATCGTCTGTTCTCTCGATTGCAGGCAATCGATTGTCACGTGATTGATGCAACGTCGACCGCCATATCTTATCCAATTTTAATCCTTCTTCTTTACGATTAAAATTGTATTGATGTTTGTGGATTTCAATTGCCTCTCTACACATACGTGTATAATAATGCGACGTCCTCGCTAGCACGCTGGTTTCACCAAATTTTATTTCGTGATCTCCATCCTTAAAAACATGTTCCGCTACTGCCGATTTGTCGATATGTCCCAAGCGACAGTTTCTTTTGTGCTCCGTCAACCGTGTATTGATGCTTCTTTTTGTAGTTCCTATGTAAACCCTGCCACAACTGCACGGAATTTTATATACCCCTGGGGTGGCTAGGGGGTGACGAGCATCTTTTGTTGATCTTAGGCATTCACTAATTTTCTTAGTAGGTCTGAAAATGGTCTCTACGTGTAACTTGGCTAGTACTTTCCCAATGCGATCCGTGATATTATGGATGAACGGAAGAAATACTTTTCCAGCTGATGGTTTTTGCATTCTCCTATTTTTAGGCATTTTTCTATTTGGGTGAAGTGCTCGGTTAATCTCGTTTTTCGTATAACCATTTTTTGCAAAGGCTATTCGTAAATGATTTAGTTCTTCTTGTAAGTAGCCTGGTTCACAAATATTATTGGCCCTATCCACTAATGTTTTTATGACCCCCCTCTTTTGCCTAGGGTGGTGGTTTGAGTTCTTATGGAGGTAGCGATCAGTATGTGTACCTTTCCTGCAGACCTTATGGCCTAAGGTCCCATCCGCCCGTTTGATAACTGATACATCCAAGAAGTTCAGTTGTCCGTTCTTCTCCTTCTCCATAGTAAATTTAATCTTTGGGTTGATGCTATTTAAGTGTACCAGGAAATCATTCAAGTCTTCTTCCTCATGATTCCATATTACAAAGGTATCATCCACATAACGATACCACTTCGAGGGGCGTTTTTTGGCCGACTGCAGTGCTTGATGTTCAAAATATTCCATGAATAAATTCGCAATTGCGGGACTTAGGGGGCTTCCCATGGCTACCCCATCGATCTGTTCATAAAATTTGCCATTGTACTGAAAATAGGTCGAGGATAGACAGTGTTGGAACAAGGCTACTACATCAGTAGCGAACATATCGGCTATATGGGAGAGAGCTTCATCAACTGGAACCATCGTGAACAAAGACACTATATCAAAACTGACAAGGATGTCATTAGGACCGACAGTAATTTCCCTCAATTTCTCAATGAAATGTAGAGAGTTTTAATATGACTTTCAGTTTTGCCTATGTAAGGTTGTAACAAAGAGGCAAGGTGTCTGGCTAGTTCTTGGGTAGGAGCTCCAATTGCGCTGACTATTGGTCTCAAAGGAAAATCAGACTTATGTATCTTTGGTAATCCATATAATCTCGGAGGATAAGCCTCCGTTTTACAAAGATACTTTTTAACTTCTGTAGGAATGGAAGACTGTTTTATCAGACGATTGGTGGCATTCAGCACATTCGTTGTGGGATCCTTTTTCAACTTCTTGTATGTGCTGGGTTCCAGGAGATCACTGGTCTTCTTGTGATAATCCTCAGTATTCATTAAAACAGTAACATTTACCTTGTCAGCGGAAACTATAATAACATTCTTGTCTGCATTGATCTCTCGCAATGCCTTCCTTTCCCCTTGAGACAGATTGCTATTGGGTGGCTTAGCTTTGCGTAATATCCTGGAGGTTTCCATTCTTATTTCGTCAGCAGAATATGATGGTAACTGACGAATTCCTGCCTCTATATTAGCAATAATGTCCTCCATAGGAATCTTGGATGGTGTTATTGCAAAATTCCCTCCTTTAGACAGAACAGAAAGTTCTTCCTTAGACAACTCTTTTTCTGATAAATTAATAACCGTTTGGGAATTGTTTGGAATCGGTGTTTCCTGTCGACCCTCTTGTAGACGATCAAACTTCTTCTTCTGCCTATTGGAAGACACTTCTGCACTAATCTCCATAGATCTAAATGTTAAACTGTCCACTTTGTTCCAATGACAAAACTGCATAGTATTGCTAATAAGTAAATGAAGATTTAGCAGTTGACCATCACATACCGCCAGTCCTCGTCGTGTCTGATGTATCCGCTCACGTAGTAATGCCAGTTCCATACGAGAATAAATACGGTTAGCTTGTGCCGAATGAAACATTCTTCTAACTTTTAAAAACTTGGGAACTATACCGGTATCACCACAGCGTAGCAGAAACGTGAGTGAGCAAAGTTGTTGACCTTTCTTCTTGCGTAGGTTCTCCAGTCGTCGTACCCTAGTTGACATTTCCTCCCCGTAGAGGCGTCGAATCATTCCATGTAGGCTTTCACGGCCGGCGTCTTCATCAATAAACACTTCCGGGCTAAGTTGCCGTGGTCGATCTGTTAAACTTCTTCTCCCTAACGTTTCGTTCTCAACTACGGAGAACATCTAAAGAGGTGAGTCAACGACTGGCTGCTAGGAGCTGGGGCCGCCGCTTATATGGATATCGTAGAGGGCGCCACCGCACGTCACGTGGCGTCGATGCGCAGCTATCTCTGGCTATCGTCTGTTCTCTCGATTGCAGGCAATCGATTGTCACGTGATTGATGCAACGTCGACCGCCATATCTTATCCAATTTTAATCCTTCTTCTTTACGATTAAAATTGTATTGATGTTTGTGGATTTCAATTGCCTCTCTACACATACGTGTATAATAATGCGACGTCCTCGCTAGCACGCTGGTTTCACCAAATTTTATTTCGTGATCTCCATCCTTAAAAACATGTTCCGCTACTGCCGATTTGTCGATATGTCCCAAGCGACAGTTTCTTTTGTGCTCCGTCAACCGTGTATTAATGCTTCTTTTTGTAGTTCCTATGTAAACCCTGCCACAACTGCACGGAATTTTATATACCCCCGGGGTGGCTAGGGGGTGACGAGCATCTTTTGTTGATCTTAGGCATTCACTAATTTTCTTAGTAGGTCTGAAAATGGTCTCTACGTGAAACTTGGCTAGTACTTTCCCAACGCTATCCGTGAAATTATGGATGAACGGAAGAAATACTTTTCCAGCTGATGGTTTTTGCTCTCTCCTATTTTTAGGCATTTTTCTATTTGGGTGAAGTGCTCGGTTAATCTCGTTTATCGTATAACCATTTTTTGCAAAGGCTATTCGTAAATGATTTAGTTCTTCTTGTAAGTAGCCTGGTTCACAAATATTATTGGCCCTATCCACTAATGTTTTTATGACCCCCCTCTTTTGCCTAGGGTGGTGATTTGAGTTCTTATGGAGGTAGCGATCAGTATGTGTACCTTTCCTGTAGACCTTATGGCCTAAGGTCCCATCCGCCCGTTTGATAACTGATACATCCAAGAAGTTAAGTTGTCCGTTCTTCTCCTTCTCCATAGTAAATTTAATCCTTGGGTTGATGCTATTTAAGTGTACCAGGAAATCATTCAAGTCTTCTTCCTCGTGATTCCATATTACAAAGGTATCATCCACATACCGATACCACTTCGAGGGGCGTTTTTTGGCCGACTGCAGTGCTTGATGTTCAAAATATTCCATGAATAAATTCGCAATTGCGGGACTTAGGGGACTTCCCATGGCTACCCCATCGATCTGTTCATAAAATTCGCCATTGTACTGAAAATAGGTCGAGGATAGACAGTGTTGGAACAAGGCTACTACATCAGTAGGGAACATATCGACTATGTGGGAGAGAGCTTCATCAACTGGAACCATCGTGAACAAAGACACTATATCAAAACTGACAAGGATGTCATTAGGACCGACAGTAATTTCCCTCAATTTCTCAATGAAATGTAGAGAGTTTTTAATATGACTTTCAGTTTTGCCTATGTAAGGTTGTAATAAAGAGGCAAGGTGTCTGGCTAGTTCTTGGGTAGGAGCTCCATTTGCGCTGACTATTGGTCTCAAAGGAAAATCAGACTTATGTATCTTTGGTAATCCATATAATCTCGGAGGATAAGCCTCCGTTTTACAAAAATACTTTTTAACTTCTGTAGGAATGGAAGACTGTTTTATCAGACGATTGGTGGCATTCAGCACATTCGTTGTGGGATCCTTTTTCAACTTCTTGTATGTGCTGGGTTCCAGGAGATCACTGATCTTCTTGTGATAATCCTCAGTATTCATTAAAACAGTAACATTTCCCTTGTCAGCGGCAACTATAATAACATTCTTGTCTGCATTGATCTCTCGCATTATATGGATTACAGAAATATCATTACACGTAACAGTCTACTACGTGCAACGAGACCTGGTGAACCTACACACATAAACTTGGTAAATAAAATTGCATTGCATGAACGTTAGAAATATAAAATTACTGGGATGCAGTTTATCAAGTAGTTGTAGCCTACTGTACAAAATTGTAACCACTGAATGAATTACAATTTATACCTTAGTTTAGTTCCACTGAATATGAACCAAATGTTGTTTCAGACGACTCATATCAATGCTCAACTCAACTAAATCACCATAAAATCAAACATACGAATGCAGCTGTCTCGGCTTTACGTCGGCAACGGTCGATAAAATTTTCAAAGGTCGTCACCGTGCCTTACGTCCAAGGGAGTCGGCCTGAAGCTCTCGTAATCCTACGTGTAGACATTCTTCCAAGGCGCGGAAGTTGTAACATGGGTAGGGACACCATTTACTGTTCCCCTACTGCGTGTATATATGTAGTACTCTGCAAGATTTGACTTATCTAGTGTACTAGACATTCATTTTTGTTACAGTCCTGTGTTGCCGATAAATATAGAGAACTTATACACACATCAAAAAAAGTTTTGCATCACCTCGGTTCCTAGAGTTCATGAGAACATGCAAAGAAAACTGGAATAGCGACCGAAATAAACATCATTTCCGCTCTTTTTATTGCTCATGAAAACCACACATGTTGTACCACCATACAGCGAAACCATCATAGGTGGCGATCCAGACTGCTGTACAAAAAAATGGTTAAAATGGCTCTGAGCACTATGGGACTCAACTGCTGAGGTCATTAGTCCCCTAGAACTTAGAACTAGTTAAACCTAACTAACCTAAGGACATCACAAACATCCATGCCCGAGGCGGGATTCGAACCTGCGACCGTAGCGGTTTTGCGGTTCCAGACTGCAGCGCCTTTAACCGCACGGCCACTTCGGCCGGCTACTGCTGTACACACCGGTACCTTTAAAACCCAGTAGCACGTGCTCTTGCATTGATGCATGCCTGTATTCGCCTTCGCATACTATCCACAAGTTTATCAAGGCACTGTTGGTCCAGTTTTGTCCCACTCTTCAATGGCCATTCGGTGTAGATCCCTTACATTAGTTGGTGGGTCACGGCGCACATAAACAGCCCATTTCAATCTGTCCCACGCATGTTCGATAGATTTCATGTCTGGAGAACATGTTGACCACACTAGTAGAGCGATGTCGTTATCCTAAAGGAAGTCATTTACAAGAGGTGCACGATGGGAGCGCGAATTGTCGTCCATGAAGACGAATGCCTCGCCAATACGCTGCCGATATAGTTGCACTATCGGTCGGAGGATGGCATTCACATATCGTACAGCCGTTACGGCGCCTTCCATGACGACCAGGTATACGTCGGCCCCACATAATGCCTCACCAAAACTGCAGGGAACCTCCACCTTGCTGCACTCTCTGGGCAGCATGTCTAAGTCGTTTAGCCTGACCGTGTTGCTTCCAAGCACGTCTGCGACGATTGTCTGATTGAAGACATATACGACACTCATCAGTGAAGAGGACACGATGCCAATCCTGATCGGTCCACTCGGCATGTTGTTCGGTCCATCTGTACCGCACTGCATGTTGTCGTGGTTGCAAAGATGGACATCGCCATGGACGTCGGAAGTGAAGTTGCGCATCATGCCGCCTATTGCGCACAGTTTGAATCGTAACATGACGTCCTTTGGCTGGACGAAAAATATTATTCAACATGGTGGCGTTGCTGTCAGGTTTCCTCCGAGGCAAAACTCGTAGGTACCGGTCGTCCACTGCAGTAGCAGCCCCTGGGCGGCCTGAGCGAGGCATATCGTCGACAGTTGCTGTCTTTCTGTATCTCCTCCATGTCCGCACAACATCGCTTTGGTTCACTCCGAGATGCCTGGACACTTCGCTTGTTCAGAGACCTTCTTGGCCCAAAGAAACAATGCGGACGTGATCGAACCGCGGTATTGACCGTCTAGGCATTGTTGAACTATAGATAACACGAGGCATGCCTGATGGGATGACTGGACGTGATCGGCTGTCAGAGCCTCTCCGCCTGAAAGGCGCTGCTCATGCATGGTTGTTTACATCTTTGGCTGGTTTAGTGACATCTCTGAACAGTCAGAGGGACTGTGCCTGTAGTACAATGCCCACAGTCAACGTCTATCTTCAGGAGTTCTGGGAACTGGGGTGATGCAAACCTTTTTTTGATTTGTGTACACTGTTGTGCATAAGAATTCCTTTTGAATGATGCATAGTGACACACTGTATCATTGGCGCTGAATCGTAGTAATAAGGAACATCTTTTACAAACTCCAGAGTTAAATTGTTTAGATTACTTTTTTAATAAAATAGGAACTGAGGTGTTTCAACGGCCTCACTGAAACGCACATTTTGCTGTGCTTGCAATTATCGACCTTTGACTAAAATTTATTGCTTGTCCTTGTGGTGTCATACAGTTTATAGGATTCGCCCGACCGAGCATTGGACATTTGTAACTCTGGAAAAACCATCGCAGTTCTGCTGCTCATCTTCAGCTATCTGATGCTAATGTCAGTGTACATTCATCTAGTTTCATGCCGATGCCTCCTGCTTCCCTGTTATAAGCTGCGCCTATTTCCTATTTCTCGATGTAACCCGTTCGGCATTTCATTCACGATGTATCACTGCCAGATACGGCCAACAGTCCAGTCCCAACGTCACCCCACACATTCATACGTAAAAATTTAACTGTGCTCATTTAATAAATGTCTATTACTTAATACAAATTCATTGCTTTGAGCCCAAATAAAGAATCACGACACGTAGAGATATCGTTTACAAAAGACGTATATGAACTATAAGATGTCCTAACTCTATGAAACAAGAGATTGGCTGTAACACATCTACAAGGGTAATATGTCTAAGAGGCAGCAAGCAAAACGAGAAGAAATACGTATTTTGGAAGTACAAGAATAGCTGAAACTAATGTTAAAATGCGCAGGCGATATTATCAGTTCTTTGACTTGTTTGAAACGAATTGGAAAAAGGCCTAGGAGCGGTGAATTTAATGGGCTACCCCTTAGTACCGAAACTGCGTTAGAAATGAGAAAACTAATGTTGAAAGTGATAAAGATTAACAAAAATTAGAACAGAAGGCATAAACACTGTGTGAAATCGTGCAGAGGAAGTGAAACATGATAGTCCAATTGAATGAGAGACAGAAACTTCCTTGCAGATTATAACTGCGTGCCGGACCGAGACTCGAACTCGGGACCTTTGCCTTTCGCGGGCAAGTGCTCCACCAACTGAGCCACCCAACCACGACTCACGTCCCGTCCTCACAGCTTTAATTCCGCCAGTACTTCGCCTCCTACCTTCCAAATTATACTGAGATAGGTGAGAAAAATTTTCTTCATCAAACAGCTCTACCAGCGCAAAATATCTAAATAAAACGGAAGAAGATATTTGTGAAGCTGTAATTTGGAGTTAAGCTGTTTATAGAAGCAATCGTGAATTTTACCAATACCAGGGAAAGAAAGTGGACTCGCTCATATTCAACAAGATTGACAGACGGTGGTCATGCACCAGTTCCAGAACTAGTTTTCAATTACCAACAATAATCACCTTGAAATAATTACGAAGTAAGGACAAGGAGCTGGATATATTTAATCTGTTAATGACTGTAACTAATTAGAATGTTCGACATCATATGATGAAGATGAGCATCAGAAAAATAAATTAAATCAGTTTCAAATAACTTGTACCACGATAAATGGAACGATTCTCAACAAAATCAGAAAGGGCAGAAAAATTAAATTTCATAGAGTGACGATACCGTTACCACTGTTTGAAAATAGTGTCTTGAACAGTAGAGAATAAAGAATGATTCTGTGATATTTAATTAATGAGGCGAACAGCTTGATAATTTTTATACTGCAAATAAGGAAGGGAACATGGAGACAAGAATTTAAAGAATTTATTATAAACGAAACGACAGAAGAAAGAAAGTATTCATAAAACCATCGCAGGACAGGAGCTGTTGACTTCGCCGTTTAGCACCCGAAAGCAATAACCATCATCAGCATTAAGACCACTATTTACCTTTTGTAGATAAAACACTTTAGTACACATTCTGAAGATATAAACTGGACCTAGATGAAGATTTGAAACACTTGGATAGTAAAGAAATTGATAACTGTATGTTCATGTTATATACAAATGATTACATTTTGCACCCTGATGAGTACAGTGATAATGATAACTGTGTTTGTGTGTGGGTGTAGGTGTGTGTGTGTGTGATTCGCTTAACTATTTTTTTTTAGCTAAAGTAATTGTAACTGGGGAATAAATAGTGCAGACAGCGATTGTAGCACCGACATCTTGGCAGTAAAGAAAACCGTTTCCAGATATTACTGGAACGGAGTTCCCGGTAAACGGTGATATTCTCTGCGTCTCGGTCAACGGATGTCTCGTATTGTAGTAGTATCCAGTATAATGACTGGAGTTACTCATTTCTAATATAGTGGTGATGTTCCATGCCATACTTCCGATGAAACTGCTTGAGCTGAGTCCCTTTCATCTCTGGAAGAATCAACACGTTACAGTATTTAGAGATTTATTAGACCAATTTTCGCCCCCTCAAATATTTCTGCTTCATCCACAATAAATTTGAAAGTTATTATTTTGAAGTGCCAGTGTCAGAAGTAAATTTCCTAGCCTTTTTCTACATTTAGATGTTAATTTCTTTACAACTTCAACATGCAGCGAATAGGTGTTACAGAGAAGACAATGAACTCAGATCAGGGATCAAGCGTTTAATGTATCCGTCCGGTAATTAGGAATGAAGTTTTCCATGAGTTTCCTAAATCGCCTAAAGCAAATGGAATATTTTTTGGATCAGATACGGTGCTCCTAGTACTTTCCCAGTTTGTTCTAAATCTCGAATTACCTCGTCTCAACAGAGAATTAAGACACAATCAGCCTCAGTCGTTCATTAGAACCTAATATTTAATACTGCGCACTATCTACAGAATTTGAAGATTCTTGAGGCTTTACTCAGTTTATTCAGTGAACACATGATCATGTCAGAGACTATCTTCATATGTATGTGCCAGTCATGCAACTGGAATGAGTACTTTCGATGCAAATTGAACCTGTCACTACCAGATGACAAGCGCGTTTTGTATTTTGCATAGCAATGACTTAGACCATTGTTTTTCTGACGTGGTAGTTTTAGTGCAGATGTGAGCTTTTCGACACGAGCGCAGTTCTCACAAGGCATTTTGACCAGGATTTCTGAAAATAAGCTCCAGTTAGGTGAGTTCTTACACTCCTGCATTGAATGCTACACCACTGGTAGGCAAGGAACGCTTAACTACTTGACTTCCTGTCTTAAATTGATAAGTTTGGTGAGTTCCCTACGTTTTACCGTTGTGCGATTTGATGAATACTGAAATTGCAACGTACCTACCTTCATTTATGTGTGTTTCACTTCACAATAAGCTGGAAATGACTTCACATTCGATATTGTGCAGCAGTCGCAGAGAATTCTTGGGATATTTCAATCAATTTAAAGGCAGACATCATTCGGAACATGGTTCAGTTTGCATTTTAATCTCAATAGTAATTTTCATATTACACAATTCTGTGTATTTGTTTTGAAATACCTTTACCTCTTTCTCCTACATATTAATTGCACATTGCATTGCGTCTGCCCATTACAATTCACTATAAATAATTTGTAGCTGCTACCTACCACTCAGATTACTAGTAACTTGTAATTGGCTTCGGAAATCGTAGTCAGCTCTCAGAGCTCTGAAATTTGTTGTGACATTAGTGAAAAGTGTTGTGCACCTCTCATACTCAGCTAACCTAGAACCAAGGAATTTGCAATTGATGTTGGAGGAAATCGTACGTCAAGATTTTCAGATAATACAAAGGAGCCGACTATCATCGAACTGTTTGTAAATCACATTCATATTCTCAAGGAAAAGGTTTTCCCCTTTGGTATCACATTAACTAGAAAGCAACGTTCAACACTTGAGAAGAAACATTAAAAACTGCTTTTTGTTCCTTAATTTATAAAGAATCTCTACGGTATGGTACAGCGCCTTGGAGGTACGCTGGTTTCTCAACAAAGGCTTTCAAAGAAAAAGTTACTCATCGATCTTTTCATCTTTAGATGGGTACAGATTCTAAAGAAAGCTTTACCGAGATATTAGCATTTGTGAAAGAGCGTCTTCAAAGCGTCCAAACAATAAAGAAATCAACAATGAAAAATTAATTACTCAGCAAGACCTTCTGTCTCGGTGAAATTCTGTGCAGTCAATGCAGACTTGAAATGAAAATGCCGCAGTGCGGCCGAGAATCGGATACTGCACTTCAGCGTACGTCCGACTATTTAGCGCACATGACGGAGAACGTAATACCAATTTTACACCGCAGGACAGGATTTATATCACTATATATGTAGCTATCCTGCTGATTTTTCTTGCGTAATTGGAAAATGTATTTAGAATCCTATGTGGTAAACCGTTCTAAGTGTTGAAAATTATTAACCACTGAAGGGAAGAAGTGGTAGCCTGAAATAGATTAACATAACAATTGTATCACGTTACACCTGTTATAAAATGACGTATTGATTTCCAGAAATCGCTGACGTAGGTACGTCAAGACAGCTCCTCCGCAAATGACAACACAAATTATAGCAAAATGCTATTATTTTTTCTGTTTAGATTGTGGCAGTACAGTTTGCAGCGTGACAGGGGATTAACGGAAGGGTGCGTGGTCCTGAATAGAGTGACAGTTATTTGGAGAATCTTCTTAGGTATACTTTGATGTTGCTGTATGTAGGCGATGGACTTACATACTATATTACGCTCTTGCTCCACAGAATAATTGTCAAATACTTGTTCTGACTGAGAGTAATTGCTTAACAACACACTTGTCTCAGTTTTGTTCTGTTGCGTTCAGTGGAGTACATAGCGGAAGCATTTCCGTAGATGGTGAAGGAAAAAAAAATCAGATTTTCACCTATCCGACAGGCCGTCCAGTACTGTGGAAAGCTATTTACTGGGTGACAGTTATTGAACTATATGAAATAAAATCGTCATCAGTTCTGAACAATTTACGTTCATACTACACGGTTGGCCGTGGGGCACGATGGGAATTAGTATGTTCGTTTAGCTATGAAGCCCACTTTCACTTGCATCGGTTCGTCAATAGGGGAAATTGACGCATTTTGGGGCTGAGAATCGGCGTTTCGCGATCGAAAAGTCTGTTCACCTGTTACCTACCCCTCACTTATCGACCTTAATGACAGTGAAAAAATTAAACCGCGTGTACCTAATGGAAATTTGGGAAAAGCAATCGTCACCGAAGTTAATCTGTCGGTAAAGAGGGAGGAAAGGGTTACATCTAAATGAGAGGAAAAATGCCAATGAAACTGGTGGAAATTAATTTTGAAAAGGGGTAAAGTTAATAAAGAAAGTAAATTTGCGGCCGTTACGTTAACAATTAACTAGCGGTAATTAGATATTTGAGATTTGGGGGAAATTACGGTCGCCAGTCCTAAGGACAATTACTATAGTAACTGAAAAAGAAAGGTTATTACACATATAATTAGCACTAAAAGCGTGGCAACTGAAGGTTGACACGTGTTGTGTGAAAACTGAATGTTTGTCTGCAGTAATAAATTTCGCTACACCCTGACTTAATTTAGCAAAAGAATTAATAAAACTGGAAAATTGAAAGTTAGTTTAGTGACTGAAATTAGTAGTGAACTTTGTTTCTGAAGCATATCGAAATTCAGTAAAATACAGTTGGTCTTGGGCTACCTCAACAATCATTTCAAAAGGACTTGAATCTACGCAATTTAGAAATAAGAGATTTAACTTCGAACTTGAATTAAATGATTCTGAACAATTAACAATAGTAAAATTTAGTACGTACCAAGCTGAGCTGCAGTCGCAGGTAAGCTAAAATATGCTAACAAAACTCGCACTCTTAATTTGTGCTCGTGTAATCTAAATATTGTAGCCAGCTATGAATACTTTAATTGAACTTTGAACTTAAGGCAGTGAAATTGAATTATATTATTTTAATGCTGGCGTTTGAATTTCAACGACACTCGGGTTCATTTCGGAAAAGGAAGGGACCCTGCTTGGCAATGCAATTGGGACAATGAGCAACAAAGGTTCATGCTACGTTGCTGTAATTTTGTGATGCAACAATTTTAAAAGCTGAGGTCTGCCATACAGTTCTGAAACTTTACGTGCTTTTAGTCTTCCTTGTTGGTTGATTGAAGGTTTGAAGTCGTCGATCGAGGAGGTGGCGACAGTCACACATTGTCGGCCGTCGCTGTTGCAGAAGCTGGATGCTGGCGCGCCTTCTTCTCGACACGGTCACCAGGCGAAACGGACTCTTGATGTGTGCCAGCTAATGCTTCTCGTCCGCGACACCGTGCTAGAAACTATTATAGCCAGTCGAGCGCAATTACATGCTGCCCAACCCCTAACACGCGGCAACTCGCGGGAGCGTCACACAACACACCTGCTCCACTGCACTCCCCGGCCAGACTCTTTCTGCTCAGCCCGCGCTCCACGCGGCAGAGTTAACACTACCAAAGATCCTAAACGCTTTCGTTCTCCTCGCGACCTATCGATGTATTCGTTCGATAGCATAGTTTTCCCTAGGCCAGACCCAGCGTATAAATACAAATAATATTCACAAAACAAACCTATATATATATATATATATATATATATATATATATATATATATATATATATATAAACAGTAAAACAATTACAATATACAAAGACACAGAAACGTCATATATTCAGGCAACAAAATATGGAAAAAATATTATAGTACAATAGATGGAATAGGAGGATATGCATTTCCGGCGTTACACACCCTCAACAGGTGACGGTGTGGTGTCTGGAAAATTATTTCATCCCCATTATCCAAAGGGACCCTGATTTCGACAAGACATGCTTCATGCAAGACGGAGCTCAACCACATCGAAGCAGAAGAGTGCTTGATATCCTGTAGGTACACTTGGGGACCGCATTCTGGCTCAGGGGTACTCAGAGGCCACTGACATGGGCCTCGCTTGGCCACCATATTCTCCGGATCGGAACACATGCTGCTCCTTTCTTGGGGCTATATTAAAGACAAGGTGTACAGCAACCTCCCCAGAACATCGCTGAACCGAAAACAGCCATTCAGGTGGTGTTCGGCCACATAGATATTCCGACACTTCAGCGGTTCATGCAGAATTTCGCTATTCGTCTGCGCCACATCATCGCTAATGACGACAGGCATGTCGAACAAGTCGTAACCTAAATCCGAATATCTGTAGCGATGTTTATATTTTGAGTAAAGTGTGTGCACGCCGTAGTTTGTAAGTAATTTACGTTATTTTTCATGTAAAAAATGGTTCAAATGGCTCTGAGCACTATGGGACTTAACAGCTATGGTCATCAGTCCCCTAGAACTTAGAACTACTTAAACCTAACTAACCTAAGGACATCACACAACACCCAGCCATCACGAGGCAGAGAAAATCCCTGACCCCGCCGGGAATCGAACCCGGGAACCCGGGCGTGGGAAGCGAGAACGCTACTGCACGACCACGAGTATTTTTCATGTAGATCAATAATTGTCACCCTGTAAATACTGTAGCATTCTCTGGATGTTATGGCTACAAAATCAGTTCTGCTTCCCCGATTTATATTTCTGTTGGTGTGACAGTGTCAGCAGATGAAGTAGACAACCCAGTTATGAAAACAGAATTTAATGGAACATTGAAATAAATGAGACCAAACACAGCCCCAGGTCAATCTGAACTTCCAGGTGAGGCCTGGAAGAATGGTGGTGAAAAATTGAAACATAAATTTTTGAAAATTATACATTGTAATTATGTTCGTCTTCCTGTTGATTTTGTGGAAAGTAAAGGAATACTCATTTACGAGAATATAATAAGCTGCTACAGAACGATAAACCTATATTCACATACAGCAAAAGTTTTCACATTAAAAAAAATTGTTTTTCAAAAGGTGTTGTTAATTATGATTACTTTCCTGAGACTAAGAGACCAGCGTGATCCGTTTTAGCCTGGAAGGTCAATGAGCAGTAGTCTACGAAAATCAGTTCTTAGGCTTTGGCCAATGATGGGATCGTGTATAAGATTGGATTGCAGCCTCTCAGCGTCCGCCGAGGCCTAACGGTGATGTACTGACTCTCCGAAAATGACTGCCCGGGCGCTGTGGCCGAGCAGTTCTAGGCACTTCAGTCCGGAACCGTTCTGCTGCTACGTTCGCAGTTTCGAATCCAGCCTCGGGCATGGATGTGTGTGATATCCTTAGGTTAGTTAGGTTTAAGTAGTTCTGAGTCTAGGGGGGAGAAGACCTCAGATGTTAAGTCCCATTTTTTTGACTGCTGTATCATAAATAACATCAAAAATAGGACTGTACTGTTTCATTCTATTACATTACCTCTAGTTCGCGTATCCCGTACGAGCATGTATTACATTACTGACGTATTAAGGACACTAGTAGCGTCCTGTCTTCGAGATTTACTTGACGTTAGCTATCGAGACGATAATGTAAGATTGCGTTTGGCATTTTTGTCCTGAACTAACCGGATAAGTAAGCATTTGGCAGATAGCCTGGCGAGCATGTTTTACATATCTCAAATCCATCTGGTCACTTATCACGAGACTGACACACTGACACGCCACCCTTCATCAGCAACTACCAGCAATGAACTATACTTTATAGGGTAAAACCGGGAGAGGCGCCGCATACGATGAACACTGCACACCCGTCATTGTTTCGGCAAACATCGACACGCGACACAGTGTGCACTTATCGACACTGCAGCTACTCAGTGGGCGCAAAAGCATAATAAAAGTGATTCCGTTTCGATCGAGGAAGTTTTACATAAGATCTGGGAGAACAACTTAGGTACGTCTATAAAAATCTCTTCAAAACATTTTTCACCTTCACGATTAGTTCGTAGTGTATGTTAAACAGACAAATATTCCATCAAAAATAGGACTGTACTGTTTCATTCTATTACATTACCTCTAGTTCGCGTATCCCGTACGAGCATGTATTACATTACTGACGTATTAAGGACACTAGTAGCGTCCTGTCTTCGAGATTTACTTGACGTTAGCTATCGAGACGATAATGTAAGATTGCGTTTGGCATTTTTGTCCTGAACTAACCGGATAAGTAAGCATTTGGCAGATAGCCTGGCGAGCATGTTTTACATATCTCAAATCCATCTGGTCACTTATCACGAGACTGACACACTGACACGCCACCCTTCATCAGCAACTACCAGCAATGAACTATACTTTATAGGGTAAAACCGGGAGAGGCGCCGCATACGATGAACACTGCACACCCGTCATTGTTTCGGCAAACATCGACACGCGACACAGTGTGCACTTATCGACACTGCAGCTACTCAGTGGGCGCAAAAGCATAATAAAAGTGATTCCGTTTCGATCGAGGAAGTTTTACATAAGATCTGGGAGAACAACTTAGGTACGTCTATAAAAATCTCTTCAAAACATTTTTCACCTTCACGATTAGTTCGTAGTGTATGTTAAACAGACAAATATTCCCTAGTGTTTGAGTAGTTATATTAACAGTAAGTACTTTAGGCGTGTTTTGATTCTAGTGCCATGAATTTATAAGGTGCGACGTCTATCCCCTACCGATAAGGATACATGCCGCAATAAAATCCATTGTATCACGAACATTTTTTCGTTAGGGATAGTTGTCCCAAAAAAACAAAAAACACTTTTAAATAAGTGAAAAAATTCTGTTTTCTTTGTATTTTAGTTCAAATGCATCATGCGTTCTCACAGTGTCCAAACAGTATCATGGAGACCAAAGCAGAATATTACTCAGTATTCCTCAACATATATATTGACCAATTACTAAAAATTTATTCGCCGAATACTGACAAAATAAGTATAGCGAATTTTTAAATAAAATTTCATTTTTAACTTAATTAATCAATAAGCCCAGCAAACTACTTAGATATATAATTTGATATCATGAAAAAAGCTATTGTTAATCCTTCATCAGTTTCTCTTCAACCGACAAAATATTTTAACCCCCCATATATATATGTGTGTGTGTGTGTTTGTTCAGAATGCTGCTGAGGTCATCAGTCTCCTAGAACTCATAACTACTTAAACCTAACTAACCTAAGGACAGCACACACATCCATGCCCGAGGCAGGATTCGAACCTGCGACCGTAGCGGTCGCGCGGTTCCAGACTGTAATGCCTAGAACCGCTCGGCCACTTCGGTCGGCTGTGTGTGTTTGTGTGTGTGTTTTAATTGAAATAAAACAGGGTAATTTTTCGGTTTTTTGGCATCGGCTTATCACCCGTAACGTAAGGGATAGAAACCGCAATGTAAAGATGTTTTTATGGTCAAATATTCTGTTTTTATGTGTTACATTGAAAAAAAAAGAAAAAGATGCGGGATATTGAAAGTTTGTGAGTTTGGTTCTGCAAAACAAACAGTTTTACTACACGTTGACTGTGGGACTTTACAAGTAAGGTGCTGAAAATGTTCTCCCTCTCTCCCGGATTTACCCTAGTTGAAGCGATATGGAACGTACATACATCTTTAAAGATCCATTCGACGCCATGTCCAGTCCACCCATTGCAGTTGCAAGACGTGTCAGCTCTGTGTATTGTTGCACCACGTGCCGATCGGAAGCGGTGGACTGCTTGCGCAAAGATCAGAGAAACAACGTCATGCAGGGGAAAGCGAGCGTTAGCGTGAAGACCTAACACATTGTGGCAATAACGTGTAATCAAAACGGCAGGGTAATTGTTAAGGAACCTGACGAAGCGAAAGAAAATAGGAAGCGCCTCTGAAGGGTTAAATTTGGCTATACTACATTTAGCCTCCCGCAGGAGTAGACTAAACAAAAAATCTGAACGAATAACTGGCGACAATCGTTCTGAGGTGAGGGTGTTGCTGTTGGAGAAATACTTGCCAGCAAACTCTCAGAAATACCCCACCCCCAAATCGGACCCTGATTCTCAGATGTTCATCCGTTTTCTATGTACACTGCCATATCGGTGTGTCTACATGATGTTGACCACCACCGACTTTAACAGCTGCTAGTATCGAAGTGAAGGCAACTGTAATGCCATATCCAGTACTCAGTCACCTTCTGAGGACTTCGTTCCAGAGGGCCTTCATTATCGCTTATGAACGTCACGATGAGGAATGGCAACGGCCTTGCCGCAGTGGATGCACCGGTTCCCGTCAGATCACCGAAGTTAGCGCTGTCGGGCGTGGCCGGAATTTGGATGGGTGACCATCTGGGCCGCCATGTGCTGTTGCCATTTTTCGGGGTGCACTCAGCCTCGTGATGCCAATTGAGGAGCTACTCGACCGAATAGTAGCGGCTCCGGTCAAAGAAAACCATCATAACGACCGGGAGAGTGGTGTGCTGACCACACGCCCCTCCTATCCGTATCCTAAGCTGAGGATGATACGGCGGTCGGATGGTCCCGATGGGCCGCTTGTGGCCTGAAGACGGAGTGCTATGCACGTTCGATGGGCACAAGCAATGGCGTCATACATTCTGATGCTCGCGGTATTATTGTGTCTCAGCTGTGTGGGTGTCCTTTGTTCTCTATTGGCCGCATACCATGTTTCTCGGGTCCAGGGACCTCCCACTGTGGTTCCTTGCCACTACTCTGCCGCCAAGAGACGCTGCCACAACGACGCGCTTACGCCAATGCCTGACAGGAGACCCCTGTACGAGGCTTTACAACCGCAGCTGTTTAAGGAAATTGGTAGACACTGGTGCTAACATTCTGGTTCTTAGAAGAAACAGACCACTTTCGGAAGTGGGCACTACTCTCTCCATGTCAGCAGCTGCAACTCACAGCGTCAGCGTGCACTGTGGTGGGTGCAGTGTGCCATTTCACTGGACTGGTCATGGAAAGTCAATGGGTTCTTTGCCAGTTGGGTCATGGTAACAGTATATCCGACATAAGGCAAGTAAACTAAGTCGGTGTTATGGAAATTCTACACAATGTGTTAGAGCATGCTGTTTGTACTTGCGTGCTACGCAGCGACCACGACTCAGTAGAAGCTTGTGCTCTCTGACATCAGCCAGGCAGACGCCAACGCCATCGCTGCCAATGTGATCCGCCTTCCGAGCCAGCTGTTGCAAACCTCAGCAGCCAGCTTATTGGCACCCACCTACGTCATCGGCGGGTAACAGCCCCATTTGCAGTAGTCCCGTCTTTGAATTAAAATAAATAGAGACCTATCGCAAACAGAATTGTATCATTAATCGCTCTCTGAGTTGTCCCAGTCAGTAATACCTCTACAAGCCATGTCCAGACGAGGAAGCGGCATTTTTTCTGTACCTACCAACGGATGAGTCCGAGTCCGCCGTCGCCCTAGGGACACGTCCCGTATGTAACATTACAAAATGTTGTACCCAATAAACAAAATTTCGTGATTTCATATCCTTCCTGGTATTTATTTTTTTCTTGGCCAGCGGTGTGCATTGCTATAATATATTTGTATATTGTTATAGAGTGACTAGAGACAAGAACAGACCAGACTAAGTGAGCCACCAATAACATGGAAATAACTGTCATGTCTCTCCCGTTATCCAGTGACTGATGTGGTAGTTGTTGGTCTATATTGTCCACCGTCTTTTCACTGTCCGGCTGTCAATAGTTTCTTCCTTGTTAACGCAGTCGCCTTACGCTCCATGCTAACACAGCATATCTATTGACACTGTACTTACGTTGTATCTAATTTAGTAATATAGATTATTCATACCTTCGTATCAGCGTGCAGCTGAATAGTCAATGTTTATACCATGTCTTCACTAAGCTTTTGAAGCCAGTTCAGTTTACTACTTTATACTAATTTTAATACAAGGTCGCCGATAAAGTTATATTCAGACCAGGAACACAACGATCTTACCTCGCTATGTTGGTAGGTGCTTATAATGTGCCCCGAAACTTGATACTTTGTCGAACATTATTTAATGGCAACCTTAATTGCAATAGGCGAAATAGGCTTACTCCTAATATAATTAATCTGCTTTGTGCAAATATTTCCCACAGAGAAGAGCTCTTCCGAAAGCAGATTAATAGTCTTAGTTCATGATGTAGACGAAAATATTTTTTTCCAGTATAAATGGACTCGAGTATTGAATTTTCCGGTACTAGCACAACCACAGAAAGGTTAAAATTTCTATTTGCTCGTTTATTATACAAAACAGCTCTATATTGTGTAAAAGTACCCTCAAAATTCGTTTTACATTAATTGTTGCAGCACATTCTCCTCACAGCAAAAATGATCTTTTATCCAAACATGTCTTTATAACTCAGCACTGATTTCCATTGTATTCAGGACGGTCTTGGTACAACTCTCATCGATTCCTTATTGCCTACTTCTCTGTTATTAAAAACTCCACTACACTAGCAAGAGCCATAAATGTGGCTTCCGTGTCCTTTATATCTCCGTCTTTCTGGCTGTGTTTCACTTCAGCTACAAAGGTGCCCCCTGCTTTCGGATTCTTCTCAGACGTTTGATACAACAAATTAATTTCCTTTCTAAAATCGTCATTAGGAAGGTCAACATTTGCTACTAAACACAAATTTTTCACGTTCTTCATGAAGTACTAAATATTCAAATTGTTCTCAGTTACAAATTGGTACGCGAATGCCCTATTATACAACAATGCCATTTCGTATGAAATTTGTGGATTTAACGGAGAAAACATCTGATAATCTGTTTGCTTTTCTAAATTAAGTCATATTGCTGAATATGTACGAAAATGCTTGTTACCAATCTTATACGCAGTTGTCAACTGGATCTAGAACTAAGTGTCGCCCCCTACAGACAATCGTTTTCTTTTGGTCATCAGTCTTCTGATTGGTTTGATGCGGTCCGCCACGAATTCCTTTCCTGTGCTAACCTCTTCATCTCAGAGTAGCACTTGCAACCTACGTCCTCAATTATTTGCTTGACGTATTCCAATCTCTATCTTCCTCTACAGTTTTTGCCCTCTACAGCTCCCTCTAGTACCATGGAAGTCATTCCCTCATGTCTTAGCAGATGTCCTATCATCCTGTCCCTTCTCCTTATCAGTGTTTTCCACATATTCCTTTCCTCTCCGATTCTGCGTAGAACCTCCTCATTCCTTACCTTATCAGTCCACCTAATTTTCAACATTCGTCTATAGCACCACATCTCAAATGCTTCAGGCCGCCCGGCTAGCCGCGCGGTCTAACGCTCTGCTTCCCGAGCGGGAAGGCGTGCCGGTCCCAGGCACGAATCCGCACGGAGGACTAGTGTCGAGGTCCAGTGTGCCGGCCAGCGTGTACATAGTTTTTGCCCGCATCTCGTGGTCATGCGGTAGCGTTCTCGCTTCCCACGCCCGGGTTCCCGGGTTCGATTCCCGGCGGGGTCGGGGATTTTCTCTGCCTCGTGATGGCTGGGTGTTGTGTGATGTCCTTAGGTTAGTTAGGTTTAAGTAGTTCTAAGTTCTAGGGGACTGATCACCACAGATGTTACGTCCCATAGTGCTCAGAGCCATTTGAACCATTTGAACCAAATGCTTCGATTCTCTTCCGTTCCGGTTTTCCCACAGTCCATGTTTCACTACCATACAATGCTGTACTCCAAACGTACATCCTCAGAAATTTCTTCCTCAAATTAAGGCCGGTATTTGATATTAGTAGACTTCTCTTGGCCAGAAATGCCTTTTTTTGCCATAGCGAGTTTGCTTTTGATGTCCTCCTTGCTCCGTTCGCCATTGGTTATTTTATTGCCTAGGTAGCAGAATTCCTTAACTTCATTGACTTCGTGACAATCAATCCTGATGTTAAGTTTCTCGCTGTTGTAATTTCTACTACTTCTCATTACCTTCGTCTTTCTCCGATTTACTCTCAAACCATACTGTGTACTCATTAGACTGTTCATTCCGTTCAGCAGATCATTTAATTCTTCTTCACTTTCACTCAGGATAGCAATGTCATCAGCGAATCGTATCATTGATAGCCTTTCACCTTGTATTTTAATTCCACTCCTGAACCTTTCTTTTATTTCCATCACTGCTTCCTCGATGTACAGATTGAAGAGTAGGGGCGAAAGGCTACAGCCTTGTCTTACACCCTTCTTGATACGAGCACTTCGTTCTTGATCGTCCACTCTTATTATTGCCTCTTGGTTGTTGTACATATTGTATACTACCCGTCTCTCCCTATAGCTTACCCCTACTTTTTTCAGAATCTCGAACAGCTTGCACCATTTTATATTGTCGAACGCCTTTTCTTGGTCGACAAATCCTATGAAAGTGTCTTGATTTTTCTTTAGCCTTGCTTCCAATATTAGCCGTAACGTCAGAATTGTCTCTCTCATCCTTTACTTCTCCTAAAGCCAAACTGATCGTCACCTAACGCATTAGCAATTTTCTTTTCCATTCTTCTGTATATTATTCTTGTAAGCAGCTTTGATGCATGAGCTGTTAAGCTAATTGTGGGATAATTCTCGCAATTGTCAGTTCTTGCCGTCTTCGGAATTGTGTGGATGATGCTTTTCCGAAAGTCAGATGGTATGTCGCCAGACTCATATATTCTACACACCAACGTGAATAGTCGTTTTGTTGCCACTTCCTCCAATGATTTTAGAAATTCTGATGGAATGCTATCTATCCCTTCTGCCTTATTTGACCGTAAGTCCTCCAAAGCTCTTTTAAATTCCGATTCTAATACAGGATCCCCTATCTCTTCTAAATCGACTCCTGTTTCTTCTTCTATCACATCAGACAAATCTTCACCCTCATAGAGGCTTTCAATGTATTCTTTCCACCTATCTGCTCTCTCCTCTGCTTTTAACAGTGGAATTCCCGTTGCACTCTTAATGTTACCACCGTTGCTTTTAATGTCACCAAAGGTTGTTTTGACTTTCCTGTATGCTGAGTCTGTCCTTCCGACAATCATATCTTTTTCGATGTCTTCACATTTTTCCTGCAGCCATTTCGTCTTAGCTTCCCTGCACTTCCTATTTATTTCATTCCTCAGCGACTTGTATTTCTGTATTTCGTAGGGATTGGAAATGAATGGGAAATCTCTTTTTTTAATTCTTTGATTAAAAAAGTACTGCGAAAAAGAGAATCGTTGGGTAAATATTGTGCTCGTGAGATTATGCAAGTTCTGCTACTGTAATCTCTTGAATATTGTTCACGAAATTAGAGCGTGACTGACACGTAGAAATACAACACAAAGGGACGCCAGTGTTGCGGGTCGAAGGCCCCAGGACATACGGTCAGTATGTGGCGATGGTCACCGAGGGACGGAATAGGCAATGGGAATAGCGTGTGGTGACACTTGGGAGTATCGGCGCAGTATTCGCGAAGTTTAAAAACTGTAAAAAACATGTCGAAGGTCCAGGAAAGATGCAAGTAGTATAAGTGAATAATAGCCAACGTACTGAGTAGCCAACGTACTGTGTTACTTCCATTGTTCACTGATGTGCCAAATGAGAAGGAACGGCCGGTCGCTGTGGCCGAGTGGTACCAGGCGCTTCAGTCGGGAACCACACTGCTGCTAAGGTCGTAGTTTCGAATCCTGCCTCGGGCATGGATGTGTGTGATGTCTTTAGGCTAGTTAGGTTTAAGTAGTTCTAAGTCTAGGGGACTGATGACCTCAGATGTTTAGTCCCATAGTGCTTAGAGCCATTTGAACCATTTTCAGAAGAAATTTTCAATAATTGAAAAGGAACCATGGCGAAAATGACTAATGAAAGGAGCTCGTAATGTGACTGACAAAGATGATACAATCAGTAGTACATTAACAGTTAGTACCCAGAATCTTAGTGGTTTGTAACATGTAGTAACTCTAAATACTTGAATATAGCGGTGGGCTTATGGCTCAACATAACCGTTTTCTCAGATATATCTCATCAAAAATTTGTGGTGATGTCATTATGATGGCAGCGAGTCGTGAAACCACGTACCACCGGCGTGACAGAGATAAAACCGAGCACATTACTGACATTCTCCAGAAACTAATACATTGTGTGAAGCACACATGTCAAGACGCGTTTTCAGTGGCAGTGTAATTCAGTATTAAAAAATAGGCATGGTATTTCGCAAAACCTTGCACTAATCTACTACAGTAATAGTGTATCAAAATAAAATTACTTGTTCCACATTAGCAAAATATGACAATTACATTGACATAACATGATGTAAACGTATGTTTTATACCAAAAAATTAAACAGTGCTCCTGTTTCTTTATACTTGGCCTTCTGTGCCAGAACAAGACCAACATTTAAATGAAAACAATAATCTTACAGTGTCATTATGATGAAAAGGAGATCCGATGTAGCAAAAAGAGGTTTGTGGAAAGTCTTGAGTTGAGAAAAGAGGTGAATTCGGTCTCATAAGGTGCTGGACATTATGAATAATCGTGAGATAAGTATATTATGGTTGAACAGTACTATCTAGGGAAATGTATGCACATTTCGATTGGAAACGTATCATTTAATTTCTCATGGTTTTTAGTACAGCTTGACAGAGCTGTGGTCCGCAGCTCGTGGTCGTGCGGTGGCGTTCTCGCTTCCCACGCCCGGGTTCCCGGGTTCGATTCCCGGCGGGGTCAGGCATATTCTCTGCCTCGTGATGACTGGGTGTTGTGTGATGTCCGTAGGTTAGTTACGTTTAGGTAGTTCTAAGTTCTACGGGACTGATGACCATAGATGTTAAGTCCCATAGTGCTCAGAGCCATTGGAACCATTTCACAGAGCTGTATAACTGCTTATCTGTATAACTGCGTATTACTTTATGAAATTTTTATCAGAGTTTCAGTTGCATCCACAAATGATTCATCCCATTGTTTTCATGAGAGACAGTGTTTCACGTTGCTTCTTAAAAAGTTAATCGATGATCTTAACAGTCAGCTATGTTGACCAGTAGAACACACAATTTGTTTGCGTACATGCTGCTTTGGTCGTAAGTTACACACCGAATATGAAGTGCAGAAGAATTAATGCTTACGTCGCGTCTTGACTACTATTACGCACTGATCAAGAAAAATTGAATGCCTGAGGTAATACTTGTGACACTTCATGCGTTTTCAATATGATATACATCTATTGCACTAAAATACAGGGCGTTTCAAAAAGAAAGAGCAGATTTCAAACATTTATTTCTCAAAAACTACAAATGATAGAAACACAATTCAAACGTTTCTTGTCAGAGAAAGGTTCAAAGTTTTTCAATGGTCCGCGCAGAAGTTCCATGCAAATCCGCAGTGGCGCTGGCGTTTGTTTGTAGGAAAATGGCGACGACACCACAGGAACGATCATTTTGTGTGCTGCAATTTGCAAAGTTAGAGTCCATTGTTGGTGTGCAACGTGCATTCCGCCGTCAATTCAACAAACAGCCGCCTCGTCATAAGCAAATTTATGAGTGGCATCACAGATTCGTAGAAGATGGTTGCATCTGCAAGCGAAAAAGCACGGGTCGTCCACGCACATCGGATGAAAATGTCGAGCGTGTCCGTGCAGCTTACGAAAGGAGCCCTAGAAAATCCACGGCACGGGCAAGTCACGAACTAAACATGTCTAAAACAACGGTATGGCGCGTTCTGAGTAACCGTCTGCACATGAAGCCGTACAAACTGCAGTTATTGCAAGCATTGCGTCCTGACGACCACAACAAAAGGTTCGAATTTTCAACTGCAATTCTACAGGACATGGAAGAGGACAATTTTGCCGAACGATTAATTTTTTCAGATGAATCAACGTTTCACATTTCTGGTAAAGTTAATCGGCATAACGTACGAATTTGGGCGAGTGAAACTCCGAGGGACGTTATTCAACATGAAAGAGACTCACCAAAGGTTAACGTCTTTTGTGCAATTTCGGTAAACAAAGTTTATGGACCTTTCTTTTTCATGGAGAAAACTATCACAGGAACCATTTACCTGGACATGTTAGAAAACTGGCTATTTCCTCAACTTCAGGAAGATTCAAATCACTTCATCTTCATGCAAGATGGCGCCCCACCACACTTCTCTGAACCTGTACGACGGTACCTAAATAACACCATTCCAGGACGGTGGATTGGAAGAGCAGGAGCACAAGATCAATGTCATCGTCTGTGGCCTCCCAGGTCACCAGACCTTACACCCTGCGATTTTTATTTGTGGGGGTACATAAAGGACTGTGTTTATGTCCCACCTATGCCCGCTACTCTTCAAGAGGTACGACATCGAATTGTTGCGGCCGTGAATTCGGTAACTAAAGACCAGTTGCGTCGTGTGTGGCAAGAAATGAGATACCGGTTTGATATTTGTCGTGTAACAAATGGTGCTCATATTGAGGTACAGTTTTGATATTTGTTGTGTAACATTTGGTACTCATATTGAGTGAAGGACCGTTGGAATTGTGTTTCTATCATTTGTAGTTTTTGAGAAATAAATGTTTGAAATCTGCTCTTTCTTTTTGAAACGCCCTGTACATAGCAAGAAAAACGCACGTGAAATGCTGAATACACACTTTGTAAACTATATTCAGAGAAGTGGATAAAATTTTCTATTAATGTCAAGGGTAACATGCTTCCATACGTTGATTCCGAATGCTTATTGTTTTTTGTGATACGACTATAACAACAAGTGACTTACAAAATTATGCATGAGAAAGTAGTCGAGGATTAAGTTTTGCATTCAAGCTTCAAGTAAGCAATATTTATCTACAACCAATATGTCCATTTCTCATGTTTTTAGACTCAAGATAATGAATGATGCTGAATACTCTGTTTCCCTTATCCTTCCTTGCTTTTCATGCGGTAATATTTAGGAGTATTATTTTAGGAAAAATATTTTCATTGTACAAAAGGAAGTTACAGGATATGAGGTTCACACACACACACACACACACATATTTATGTCGCAAGCTCCTCTTTCACCATATGAAAATGCTATCTACACATCCGCACTGCCTTTAGACATGGTAGAAAACTGTTGTAAAGAATTCTCTGGAGGCTGAAAGTGGTTCACAAAGTCATAATTAGAGTACTAGACGCAAAATATCGCTATCATTTCTCTAGTGAATTTTGGGAAGTCGGAGGCACATACGTGTTCTACATCAATGCCTAATATTATTTGAGAGACGAACTAAACTCTTTTACTTCCACAACTTCTTACTCGATGACTGAGTTACTACCAGAACAGCATGTACGGATATTTTTTATTTGTTATACTGGTCAATAGTATGTTGGATGTGCCGACTGTCACGTTTTTCAGTTAACTCTTGAAGAATCGGGCGATTCATCCAACAAAACAATGGTATGAAGCACGTTGATTCTGTTCAAGAGAATTGTTCGCAACAACTTTCTTTGACACTGTACGAAACATTCTCATCTTCTGAAACAGATGCATTATGAAAAGCTTCCACAGTCTACGTAATAAAGTAGTGTCTGACAACTTGTGTAATAGAAATAAAGAATTTCTTGACTGGATCGCGAACCAAGTACAAGGAGGGAAAAAATATACGGGTACGATGTATTGAGATGTAATTTGGAATAAAAGCTGTCTTACGTTTTATTCAGTGTTTTATGTGTGAGTAAATAGATATTAACAGACGAAGTGGAATATGCTGTCATTTCTAATACCGCGGGATTGAGAAAGCAAGTAAACAGGAGACAATATATAATTGCTTTTAGGCTTCGTCGAGTTAATGATTCGCAAGAAACTATTCGAGAGGGAGGTAGCAATGTATCAACAATTTAGGCAGATCGCTCAAGGGTCACATACCGTAAACGTAACTACTGTCGCAGAAGGAACAGAATAAAATAAGAATTTGAGAGCATAATATTTTAGTCAGTCCCGATGTTGAAAAATTAACTGACATCAGGAACATTTTAAGACAAAAAGAGTGTGTAATCTTCGGCCGCCCAGATAGATGAAAGAAACTGGACATATTCTGTCAACAATTTGCATTGGTATTTGCGTCAGAATACCTACAGTATTAATCAGATAAGAGATTGCTTATTAGCACTGCACTTCACTATGTTAATTAAGTATACTGTTACAAATGGTGGTGAAGAGCGAATTGTTCTAAACAGGATGAAAAGTAGTTTAACTATGAGCAGTCTACAGGTATACTGAGGAATTCTTAAGCGCACTGTTAGAGACCTGAATGATTCCTATAGATGCAAAGTGAATACTAAATGAGCAGATTAGGTTAGTGTACGGGTATATGAAATTATTAGAAGGGACTGTAATTGGTAAAGCCAATCAGTACATTATCATACATTCATTGTATTTGTGGAAGAGAGAATGGGAGAGAGGCGTAAGAATAATTTCAGAATCCCAAAGTTTAAACGGCTGTAAAGATGTATGTATGTACCTAATAGGTAGTGCAAGATGCTATAAGTGATGTGAAAGACAACCATCCTCGATGTTTTCCCGTCACTCGTCATCCTTCATCTTTTCTTCACCCTCAGGTAAATGTACTGTCTTTAATAAAACGTTAGTACTCGAAGTATTCTATACTCTTCTTTTCTGATTAGAAGATGCTACACAAATTATTTAGGTCCACAAGCTCCGCTGAAATTCCAATTCTAAATTTGATATATTAAGTAATTTCAAAGATTTTTAAGGAGTCAAAGAAATTCATTAGATGATCAGCTTGTATAACATCTTTGTCTTAACGTCATAGTGAGGCCTTCAGATCACCTGTAACTTTAAGGTAAGAAAAATGCATAATTAGTTAAAATAACATTTTAACATTACTCAGTTTAATGCAATACAGGGAAAATGTAAGATTTGTGGGAGTTTCAGTCGCCGAAACTGTCACCATTCTAACTTAATATGTTGAAACGTTGCAATGGCTTCCTAACATACTGCATGCGTTAAATGATCACCATTGACAGTCAAACTGAATGTTCTGTCACATTCCTAACTGCAGCCGAAACTGGGTCTACATCGCCATGTCTTAGTTGGTGATGCCCTTCTAGTTGCAGTGCTTAAAATTACATCACTGGCAACGTATCATCAGGAAACGAATTCATAGTTCTATAAAAGTAATCTCCTCCTAAAATATCTACCCCCTATCAGGTTACTTTTAGACATGAATAAGGTAGTGGCAAAAAAGCATTATACTATAAAATCTGTTTTTCATGTCATAACTATTTTGTACCACCATCAGTTTTTTCGTATTATTTTAATCTAATCATGAATTACAAACCGAGCGAGGTGGCACAGTTGGTAGCACACGTGTCTGGCCATCATGATTTAGGTATTCCGTGATTGCCCTAAAATCGCGTCAGGAAAGTGCCAGGACGATTCCTTTGAAAGGACACGCCTGACCTCCTTCCCCATCCTTCAGTAATCCGATGCGACCGATGACTTGCTGTTTGGTCCTCTCCCCAGAATAAATTAACCAACCAATTGTAACAACGTAGCTTGACTATTCTATAAATGTCAACTATTATTCAAATTCAGTTTAGTTACAACACATATTCCTCTTCCTGCATAGAGACCATCTGACTGGATGTAAAAAAAGCTTATAAGACGTATTGAAATTAATTAACTACGTTATAAGAACGAAATTTGGCTTAAGGATAAACAGAACAGTGATGAAGGGGATCAAGTATAGTTAAAAAAGACAATAACGTCGTCCTTAACATCAGAAACAGTTGCTACGTAATTGTCTAACAAATGCTATAATTCTCTAATCTAGGAAGTAATATTTTACAGAATGGAAGTTACGAGAAGAGAACGTGTGGAAGTGTAACGTGGACCATCGGAAATCCTGATAAGAGGAAGTGAAATACTGTTAAGGAATGTTCATGAAATGATAAATGTGAAATGAAAGATTGTTAGAAAGAATAGGATACGAGGTGAGTTTATGAAACAACCTTATGAGAAAAGAAGGCTAACTCGACTTTCGTTAAGTTGTTCGAAAGAGTTAACTCAGGCAAGTGAGTAGCATTATATGGGAAACATAGTAGGAGGATACGGGAACTAGAATACACAAGAAGTCTTATAGAATATGTGATGTGAAACAGTTACATTTTACCAAAGCATTCGAAACATGTGATTATTAATAATCTGTTATTTAAATAGATATCATTTACCTTCGACGGTCATATTATTTAAATTCGGTGCAGCAAACAATGGTGGCTATATATGATTATTAATGAAATTAATTTGCCGGCAAGGTTAGCCGCGCGGTCTAGCGCGCTGCTTCCCGGGCGGGAAAGCCTGCCAGCTCCCAGCACGAATCCGCCTGTCGGATTAGTGTCGAGGTCCGGTGTGACGCTTAACCTGTGGATGGCTTATAGCCGGTTTCCCATCTGCTTCGGCGAATACGGGCTGGTTCCCCTTATTCCACCTCAGTTACACTATGTCGGCGATTGCTGTGCACATACTGTCTCCACATCCTCGTACACCATAATTATTCCACCACGTAAACATTTAGGGTACGCTGGTCTGTTATGAGACTTTCCCAGGAGGGTCCACTTGCGGCCGAACCGCACAATAACCCTGGGTTCGGTGTGGAGGGGCGGTGGGGTGGGTGGACCGCTGTGGCCTGTTGTGGGGTTGTGAACCACTGAGGGCTACGGCGGGACGAAGCCTCTCCGTCGTTTCTAGGTCCCCAGTTTAAGTACACAATACACACACCACACAACGTGCTCATTTATCCAGGTTGGACCGACGCTTGTTGTAGGTACTTGCGGCTTATCTTCATAAACAAATGTATAGTATAACGCTCAAATTACCGTAAAGACGCTTTACAATATGATTACACGATTGGAGAAAAATCTCCAGAAGCAACACTCTCGTTGAAAGGTCGACGTATCAGCATAACTGACATGACTGTGGTGCAACGTATTTTCATTTTCCAAAAGTTTGATCCACGAATGAACAGCAACGCGATCTTAATTCTGCAAGTGAAATATTAGGCAGTAAGCACAAAGGAATTTTGAAGGAGATCTCCAACAAGAGTTTAAGTAATGCAAAATTATAACCTAAAACATTCAGTCAATCTAGCACAATCCATAAGTGCGTCTTCACTTATAGAGAAAACACGTGCCATGAAGATGTAGACAGTGCCTTTAACAGCCTAACTCCTGAAAGTAAGAAGGTTGAATCACAATGTAACCGACTCTCTATCGACTCAGGAGTGCAGGACGTCTCCCGAAGTTCTCAGCAACTTCCACCGGCCATATACTGGCTGAAAGTCGCACGCAAAGAAGAAATATACTCTATCTGCCGTACACAATTCTCTTCATAATAATTCTGCGAAATAGAGATTGTTTTCAACGAGCAGTACTTGCATCAATTATGAATGTTGGCGAAGGATGTACGGGAGTAAAAATAATGAAACATACACTTGAAAGGATTGCTGTTAATATTGGAGCTTTAAGCATGGAAGTTCACAAACAAGGGAAAAACACCAGTCTTTCCATTCCCTGCCCAATTCGTTAACGGTTCTAGTGAGCAACGATTGTTGATAAGTATGTGTGTAAGTTCAAATCTCTTTCAGATTTTATCTTGATAGGTCTCTTCGCGAGATACGTATATTAGTTGAGTGTCTAGGAACGTACGCTCTCGGAACTTTAACAGTGAACCACATCGTGATGCAGAACGCCTCTCTTGCCTCTCATGACTCTCTTGTAGTGCCTGGCAGTAGAGTTGGCTGTGAACCTTAGAGATCCGAGGCGCTTTCGAGATAACAAAATGAAGCTCTAACTATACGCGCTCCTCTTCTTTCGATCTTCTCTATTTTCACTCCAAGTCCTATCTGGTATTGATCCCAGAGGACGAGCAATATTCAAGTATTGACCGAACGAAGATACTATAAACTTCTTTCTTTGTGGGTGGACTAAGCTTCTTGAGAACTCTTCAATTAATCTCAGTTTGACATCTGTATTACCTGTGATTAATGTCCCTTGGTCCACTGTAAATCCCCTTTTTCGCATATTCCTAAGTATTTTACGGTGAAAGCCAACTATCAAAAACATCTTTCATGTTAGTTATAACTGTGCTAATTGTAAGTTAATAGCGCCGTCAAAGATTGGGAATCATATCTGCATAGTGTGCTTTTACCACAGAACACTGCTGGCCAGTCAGGTGGCGAAGCGGTTAAGATTCGAATTCACAAGGTCCATGTGGATGCAGAGGAACTCTTTCACTCCACTGGGTCAAGTAGAAATACGACAGCCTTCCAAAACCTGCAGAGAAGAACCACCTTTTATTCTCAGATTCCGGCATATTATCAACTGAGTGGGGAAGTATCGTGAAAGACAACCTATAGTAACGGATGACTTAATGGAAGCCTCTGTCGGAACAAAGAGATCTTACCTTGGATACAATGAAGCTACACCTGCAGAGGTGAAAATCGTTTAATATAGAATTAATTACACCAATGAAAAGCCAATAAACAACGTCGTCGCCATCTATCATCAATACTACAGTTCAGAAACGCCCATCTCAGTAATGCACAAGAAGCTAACGACGCAATCGCCGATCACATGAAGAACAGTGGCATGGGAAAGCACGAAAGCTCATCGTGAAAAACAGCCAACCTCCTAGAAGTGTATCTCCCCGTCTACACTGCCCGCGCAAACTCGAATCTGAAACATTTCAGGAACAACGCACGGTCAGTGACTACGTGTGTTGTTATTGTCCTACGTTTGCTGTTGCAGTACTGTCGGTGCAACTTTCGTTCTGCCTGCAGCAGTGATCTTAGTACAGCACAAAAAAAAAAGGTTCAAATGGCTCTGAGCACTATGGGACTCAACTGCTGTGGTCATAAGTCCCCTAGAACATAGAACTACTTAAACCTAACTAACCTAAGGACAGCACACAACACCCAGCCATCACGAGGCAGAGAAAATCCCTGACCCCGCCGGAAATCGAACCCGGGAACCCGGGCGTGGGAAGCGAGAACGCTACCGCACGACCACGAGATGCGGGCTTTTGTACAGCACACAAATTGCACTCGCACTCCTACTCCCTCTTTGTGTCCTGAGCTCAAAACTGTTTGTACTGCAGGCAGAATAATAGCTTCATAGATCATATAGAAAAATATCAACACACACGGCCTCTAATGATACCTACTGGTACAACTGGGCTAAATTCGGGTAGCAAAATTAATAGTACATTCGATCCTAGTGTAAAAACCACTAATACAAAATGAATAGCAATTGAGAATTGGCGGATCTTCATAATTAAAGATTATAAAGCTAGTTACATTTCACAGTTCGTGATTTACTGTACTCTTTACTGTTTTAGGTGAAGTTCGTCTTCATGGGCGATGGCTTCCCTTCCTACTGTGTTGCGACATCGCATAATTTGCCACAGATTTCTGGCAAACAGTGGTTCTTACAATAAAACAAAGACTATTTCTGTAAGATGCAATAACAAATTGACTGTTAAAGAACTTGGATGCGAAATTTGGGACTCCATACGTACTTCGAATCCCCATCAAAAAGAAAGTGGACAGGAAAAACAGCTATGAATAAAAATGTTACATAAACTAAAACAAAATTTGCTGCATCTAGTACACATATTTTTGCATTGAGTAAACTTTCATAACAAAATTCCTGTTATATTTCTTATTTCACTAAACGACCACTGATTGCAGTAGATATAGACCCCAGCCTTTCAAATAGTTTAGTGTAACTGTTTGTTAAGAAATCACTAGTGGATTTCATCTACAATGACAGGCAACTATAAGGAGACTTACATAATCAGATCAACTTGCGAGGAACCATGCAATTTGTTCTTCACCAGAAATATATGAACTTACAATATCCTCAGAATACTCATCCTGTCACATTAAGCTCTTGAACTGTCCTTGCCTTCTAAGATACACAGTTTGAATTATATAACAGTTTGTCGGCAAGCTTAATAGTTCGGGTTGGGATCACATAAACCTGTTTCTGATTATGGCCACTTCACGGTTATCCGTGAATAGACAGACAGCTGTTAAAATTGTCCAAAACTAATGTCTAAAGAATTTTTGAATTTTACGGGCTTCTACGACGTTGGCGTCCCTTCTTTTTTTACTTAGGGCACAACAATCCTTGAGAGAAACGTCAATTGGGCTACGAAATAGAGCGTCTTTTGTTATCCCATAAGCCCAACGGCACAAACCAGTGCTGGCAAATAAGTGTCACAAATGAGAAGGCATTGATTTATTCTATGCTATGCATTTAAAAAAGATTTTATAGGCGCAATACCAGATGTCTATCAGACACAGACGACAGGTATCCCTATTCCACCAGATACGGGAATTCCGGCCATCCGCTGACCTGACCTGTGTCAAAGCTCTGCTGATGTACGTGAAGGACGCCAGGAATGCCCCGTGCTTGGGATTCCACGTCCACGTCAACCTGCCCCCTGCCCCAACCCCCTGCTGAGGACCCCCTGCTGCCACGACACAATGTGTGGGACATAACCTCTGTATTACAGCACCGCGTAACTTTCGTGTCTTAACACGTACTTTACAGTAACGACTAATTTGGTACTTCATTACTAGACTGTCCGGCAACTATTATTTTGCAGAAGTGGGTGGGCTTGAAATATTTTCAGTAAAGTGACGTATAATTCCGAATATTATGATGAGAACATTGATGAATTTATATCTAATTCAGCAATGGATTAACGCTGGAGTCACGTATGGTAAACGAGCTTCTGGCAATTGTATTGTTGAAATGTCAGCTACGTCAAGTGATACACGTCACACGATTACAGACGACGCCTGCGCATCGACAAATCAGCTTTAGTTACAGTGGGGAATGGGAGTCCTCATACAAACAGAGATAAGACGATTAGTCATTTGTACAATTCTGTACATTTTTTCATTGAATGTTCTTCATGCAGAATTACTGAACAGCCAATCAGTTGCAAATTATAAGGGATATTAAATCCCCTTTATCACGGGTTCAACGTTAATTGAAACGTCTTCGTCAGAAGGAAAATGTGAACAAGCTAAGTTAGTTAACAGATACATATATTATATACCATGTGATCAAAAGTATTCGGACACCTGGCCGAAAATGACTTACATGTCCGTGGCGCTCAACATCGGTGATGCTGGAATTCAATATGGTGTTGACCTTGGTGACAGCTTCCACTCTCGCAGGCACACATTCTGTCAGGTTCTGGAAGGTTTCTTGGGGAATGGTAGCCCATTCTTCACGGAGTACTGCACTGAGGAGAGATATCAATGACGCTCGGAGAGGCCGTGCACGAAGTCGGCGTTCCAGAACATCCCAAAGGTGTTCTGTAGGATTGACGTCAGGACACTGTGCAGGTCAGTCTATTACAGGGATGTTATTGTCGTGTAACCACTCCGCGTCAGGCCATGCATTATGAACAGCTGCTCGATCGTGTTGAAAGATGCAATCACCATCCCTGAATTTCCCTTCAACAGTGGGAAGCAAGAAGATGCTTCAAACATCAATGTAGTCCTTTGCTGTGATATTGCCACACAAAGCAACAAGGGGTGCAACACCCAGCCAACGAATATTACTGTAGGCACTACACATGCTGGCAGATGAAAATCACTGGGCATTTGTCTTACCCACACCCTGCCATCGGATCGCCACATTGTGAACCGTGTCTCGTCACTCCACACAACGTTTCTCCACTGTTCAATCGTCCAATGTTTACTTTCCTTACACCAGGCGAGGCGTCGTTTGGCATTTACTGGCGTGATGTGTGACTTATGAGCAGCCGCTCGACCATGAATTCCGAATTTTCTAACTTCCCGCGTAACTGTCAACGTACTTGCAGTTGATCCCGATGCAGTTTGGAATTCCTGTGTGACGGTCTGAATAGATCCAGAATGGGATTTTCACTCTGCAGCGGAGTGTACGCCGATATGAAACTTCCTGGCAGATTAAAACTGTGTGCCGGACTGAGACTCGAACTGGGGACCTTTGCATTTTGCGGGCAAGTGCTCAACCACACATTGCAGAAGCTCTCCTGTGAACCTTGCAGAACTAGCACACCTGAAAGAAAGGAAATGTTTGGAAGGTAGGAGACGAGGTAGTGGCGGAAGTATGGCTGTGAGGACGGGGCGTGAGTCGTGGTTGGGTAGCTTCGTTGGTAGAGAACTTGCCCGCGAAAGGCAGAAGTCCGAGTCTCGGTCTGCCTGAATAGATATCTGCCTGTTATACATTACGACCCTCTTCAATGGTCGACGGTCTGTCAGTCAACAGTTGGGAGGTCGACCTGTACGCTTTTGTTCTGTACGTGTCCCTTCAAGATTCCACTTCACTATCACTTCGGAAACAGTGGACCTAGGGATGTTTAGTAGTGTGGAAATCTCACGAACAGACGAATGACGCAAGTGACAACAAATCACTTGGCCACTTTTGAAGTCCTTGAGTTCCACCGCGCGCTCCATTCTGCTCTCTCACGATGTCTAATGACTACTGAGGTCGGTGATATGAAGTACCTGTCAGTAGGTGGCAGAACAATGTACTTAATATGGAAAACGTAAGTTTTTGCGGTATCCGGATACTTTTGATTACATAGTATACATTTGTATATCCCTTAATTTGCTTCTCTTCCTCTGCCCCCTTTTTCTCTCCTACCACCCTCTTAAAGCCCCTCCCCCCACACCCGCATCCTTCATCACTCTGGTTCCTTTTGCTACTGTCTCTGTTTGCATTGTTCAGTTTTCCGTAATTTGTTTTTACCAAAATGACAGTAAATTAAAATTTGTTGCGAAGTTATTAATTTCAAATATGTACACACCTAAATATGATCTGGTTTTTAAGGTGATAATTTAATTTTAAACTTCGAAGCTACTTTAGTTTCTCACAGTTGCGCGTACTACAACTGCTCTATCGTGCCAAAAGCTTTCCTTAGCGCAAGCGTTTCGTAGGTAACACTAGTGAAATAGTTGTACAGTGATGAGGAAGAATCGGACGACAACAATCATATTGTGCATGTTTTAATTTAATATGAAGGTGAAGTTACATATTTCACAACGCACTATGGCTATATCCGCACACCACTGTCATAACATGTAATAAAGTAAGTCTCATCTCTCTGTATCTCTCGTTATAGATATAAGCACTAAGTGATCGAAAGTATCCAGATACCCCCAAAAACATACGTTTCTCACGCCACCTACTGCCAGGTACTCCATAGCAGCGACCTCAGTAGTTTTGCAAAAATAGACATAATGTCTTATGGGATAACAGCAATCAGTGATTTTATAATGTTACTTAAAATCCGTCTTGATTGTAATTTTTTTTTTGATTCATATGACCAGTTTCGGTTCATTCATAACCATATTCAGATCTGATATTTCAGTTACAGGAGTAACCCGTCCAAATCCAGCAACGTAGCATGTGAAAGTTGCTGGATTTGGACGGGTTACTCCTGTAACTGGAATATCAGATCTGAAGATGGTTCTGAATGAACCGAAACCGGTCATATGAATAAAAAAAAATTTACAATCAAGAAGGATTTTAAGTAACATTATAAAAAGACCTCAGTAGTCATTAGACATCATTACAGAGCAGAATGGAGCACTCCGCGGAACTCACGGACTTCGAACTTGGTCAGGTGATTGGGTTTCACTTATGTCATAGGTCTTTACGCGAGTTTTACACACTCCTAAACATCCCTAGGTCCATTGTTTCTGATGTGATAGTGAAGTGGAAACGTGAAGGGACGCGTAAAACACAAAATCGTATAAGCCGACCTCGTCCGTTGAGTGACAGAGACCGTCGACTGTTGAAGAGTGTCGTAATGTGTAATAGGCAGATATCTATCCAGATCATCACACAGGAAGGATCCACTGCAAGTACTATGACAGTTAGGCGTGAGGTGAGAAAACTTGTATTTCATGGATTGAGCGGCTGCTCAAAAGTGACACATTACACCGGTAAATGCCAACGGTAAATGCCAAACGAGGCACTGCCTGGCGAAAGGAGCGTAAACATTGGACGATTGAACAACGTAAAAACGTTGTGTGAAGTGACGAAACACGGTACACAATGTGGCAATCCGATGTCAGGGTGAGGGTATGGCGAATGCCCGATGAACGTCATCTGCCAGCGTGTGTATTGCCATCAGTAAAATACGGAGGCGGTGTTGTTATGATGAGGTCGTGTTTTTCGTAGACGGAGATTGCACCCCTCGTTGTCCTAAGTTGGAATATCACAGCACAGGCCAATATTGATGTTTGAGGCATCTGCTTGCTTCCCACTGTTAACGAGCAACACGGAGATGGTGATTGCATCTTTCAGCACGATCGAGCACCTGTTCATACTGCACGGCCTGTGGCTGAGTGGTTACACGGCAATAACATCCCTGTAATAGACTGGCCTGCAAAGAGTCCTGACATGAATCCTATAGAACACCTCTAGGATATTTTGGAACGCCAACTTCGTGCCAGGCCTCTGCCTCCGACATCGATACCTCTCCTCGGTGCAGCACTCCCTTAACAATGGGCTGCCATTCACCAGCACCTGATTGAACGTATGCCTGCGAGAGTGTAAGCTCTCATCAAGGATAAGGGTGGGCCAACAGTATATTGAATTCCAGCATTACCGATGGTGGGAGCCACGAACTTGTAAGTCATTTTCTGCCAGGTGTCCGAATTCTTTTGATAACATAGTGTATATCGTTACGTACACAAATACATATTGAGACTAACTGGGTTATTGGATTACATATTGTGGGAGAGGTGTGGGAAATATAACCAACACGTAGGTAACGCTCGCGCTAAGGAATGTTTCTCGTAAGAGAGAGCACTTATGGTATGCGTGGTAGTGAGAAATTTTGTCATGCTAAAGTTGTTCCATAGTTTAAAGTTAAACTATAACATTAAAAACTAGATAATATTTAGCTCTGTAAATATTTAAAATTAATAACTTCGCAACAAATATTAATTTATGGTCTAAATAAAGTCATTTTGGTAAAAGCAATTTACGTTAAATTGAGCAGTGTGAATAGAGAAAATATCAAAAGGAACCAGTGCGGGGAAGGGGGCGTGGATTGTCGGTGATAGGAAGAGGGTGTTGGGCATTGCAAAGCAACATTTGCGTACCAAAATGGCGATAACTGCTGCACTCTTACTATCTGCGATTTGTATTCGACTAAGATCAGCAACAATGTAGATAGGAGAGTGGCTCTCCCTGCTGTTTGAAAACTCAGATGTCCCACTGTAGATTGAGTCAGTAAGTGACAAATATGGTACAGCAGCCAACATGAGAAGAAGAGGATAGGAACTGCTGGTGCAGTCTTGCCGGGCGGACCACTCGGTGTCTGACTCTCGAGTTGGAGCAACTCTGGCCGCCTATTCCCCGAACGTCGGTGGAACTGTTAAGACTCTGCCATAGTGCGGCTTTCAGTACAATTCAAATGTAACAGCTAGGAACTTGCAAAGAATATCGCTTTCTTCAGCACTTTCTACATTAAATAAACGCAGACTGTGGGAATTACGTCGCCCCCTACATTCTATTCTCCTTCACGCAGGCAATCGATCGCTGTTACTTGTTGGCACGGAATAATTAATTTAATTGCATAAACTGATCAATTACTTATTATGCCTTTTTAATTAGTGATCCACCCGGTTTGCGATTATCAATAAGCTCGAAGTTTTATAGGTAACCCAAATCTATAGTTGTAATTATGAAATTAATTTTATCTGTTCGTTCGTCTTGGTGATAAAGACTGACCTGGACATACATTGTGCCAGCGCTATGCGCGTTGTGTGCTCTACAAATGTCTGCGTATCGTATAATCAAAAATCCAAACAACTAGAAACGTAATTGAAAAGAGATCGGATTAAAAAGTCAGTCTTGTATTGAAAAGTTAACTGAAAACGCATGCCACGCCGAGTTTCCAACCGGATCCGGGACACAACTTCAGTCTTATATTTTTATTACGTTGTAGCTATAATATTTCTGAACGATCGTCAATGATGTCATTTTAGTGCACGCAATATCCATTAATTTCATCCCCAACTATTTTTTTTTTAATTTCAACATAATCGTTACATGTGTAGATTTATATGATGTAAAAGTTACAAGCTCCTCGATTGATGCTTAATCTCCTATCGGGTTTTCACCACTAACGAGTACTTTTACAAAATGGTGGAAGGTGTGCTATTAATGTTACAGCTGTTAGATATCGTGCGCTGCAGACTAGCAGAGGAATCTTTCCGTACTTCTCCAGTTACTTTCCCTCGGACCGACGGAGGCTATGCACTTAAGGTAATGAACTGGTCCGAACCGAGGCTGCATGGTGAAGTACGCACACTGCAGCTTAACTGGTCCTCTTACTAACTCTGAGAACTCCCTAACCCCACCCGCTAACGTTTGTTATTAAGGGATAACTTAGAGGCGATGGAGAACTGTGGAAAGAAGGTAACATTTTTGTATAGAAAATAATTTCATTTAAAATCGGCTCCCTTTCCCTAGAGCAAGATTAAGATCTATTTCATTCCATTACAAAATAATTTCTGTTTATAACTTGGCCGACACTCACTTGTAGCACACACAAATGCACAACAGGATCTCCTCAGGGCTTTACATCTTTCCAAATAAATATGGTCTCTTTCTTCACTGTTAAAACCGCTCCTGAGTTTTCAATGGATTTCCACCGTTACAAACCTACTGTTTTCGTTTTGATCCTCTACTGTACTATGGAGAATCTACGTTTCGTCTACAAGCGCATGACAACGCCAAAATTCCTAGGACCTGTTATTCATCACCATGGAGTATACACACCTAGGGTTCTTGAAATCACCATGCACTGCAACGAATATTAATGACATACTTGATACTAAATAATTTATTCTGGTCAATGTATTGTGCTCCCTGTGGTAAATGCATTACCTCAACAATCTCACAAAATTTAGGGTATACGACTTTCAAAGCTACCTGTGCTAAGCTTGCAGCGGTTATAAGGCTCAATTTAAATTACTCTAATCATCATTATCTCCTATTTAACACTCGATAAAAGCCTCCTCAACACATTTCCACACATAACACTTATTAACTATATGAATTCGTGGTTCTACTACATGATTTCGTGAAGCTGTTATCTGCTCACTTTATTTTACTCCATCGTATTTGCAAGTTTCTTGTTTCCTGGAATCGGTGAAGTAATTCATTGGTACAATTACGAAATATTGTTTTGCACATGAAAAGTTAATAATTCGCTGCCATTATTCAAAATTGTTAGATTGTAAACTTCTTTTTCGACTCAGTGGAATTTTGGAAGATATACTCAGTTTACTAAAGCCCTCTTGACCTTTCACACTCTTGCATATTTCTCCTTCTGTCTATCCAGCCGCCATCTTCATATGTCAAAATAAAGAAACTTTCCATCTGGCTTTACAATTTCATTGCCCGTTTGTGGAATTTTCTTTTGGATATGTTGTGTATACATTACTTTGAATTTAGCAGATAGATGTATTTTCAGATCCATTCATACATAGTTGTACTTTATCTGCATATGGTCAGTGACAACATAAGAACAAAAATATTTGAGGTGTTTTTCAATGACACGTACTCCTTCGCCGTTTCCCCAATTAAGTACAATTTATGTTTGAAACCACTCTAAATCTCTTTCTTCATCAATTACTTCTACACAATGTATTAACTAATTTTCATTGATCCGTCCGATTATTTTGCTCATTACCTCACAATTGTTAATGTTCCTTCGTTCATTTTTAAAACAATCATTTCTATAGCTTTTTGTGTAGCTGATGACAATTTGAGTGAACATTAAGTACATTACGGCCAGGCGTTTTGGTAACTGCGGTTCTTTATGTACCATGTCTCATTATTGTGAAAAAAGGTTTCTGCATTTTTACAGATCTTCCTCCGCAGACTTTGCATGGGTAACTTATACAAATTCAGTTTTTATTTTGTTTCTTCTAGCTTTGACCATTTATATTGAAACATCAATAAATAGGATGATTGTAGGCACATTCCTCACCCTGGTGGCCAATCGAGGCCCATGCCAGAGGCCTCAGCATACCCCAAAGCCAGAATGCGGTCCCCAAAGCGCCCCTCAAAGACATTAAACACTCTGCTGCTTCGATGGCGTTGAGCTCCCTCTTACATGAACCACATCTGATGTAAATCAGGGTCACTTTCGACAATGGGTATGAAATCATCCTCTAAAATCTTCACCTACCGATCGGTTGTCACTGTGCCTTCAAAAAATATACACACATCAAAAAAAGTTTTGCATCACCTCGGTGTCGAGAGTTCCGGAACGTGTACAGAAAATTGGAATAGAGATCAACATAAACATCATTTCCGCCCTTTTTGTTGCTCATGAAACCCACATATTGCGTGTGGTGCCACCATACAGCGAGACCTTCAGAGGTAGTGGTTCACACTGCTGTACACACCGGTAACGTTAACACCAGTAGCACGTTCTCTTGCATTGATGCAGGCCTGTATTCGTCGTGGCATACAATCCACAAGTTCATCAAGGCACTGTTGGTGCAGATTTTCCCACTCCTCAACGGCGATTCGGCTTAGATCCCTCAGAGTGGCTGGTGGGTCACGTCGTTCCTAAACAGCCCTTTCCAATCTATCCCAAGCAAGTTGGATAGGGTTAATATCTGGAGTATTTGCTGGCCACTCTATTCGAGCGATGTCTTTATCCTGAAGGAAGTCATTCACAAAATGTGCACGATGGGGGCGCGAATTGTCACCCATGAAGACGAAAGCCTTAGAAATATGCTGCCGATATTTTTGCACTATCGGTCGGAGGATGGCATTCATGTATCGTACAGCCGTTACGGCACCATCCCCAAAACAGCAGGGAACTTCTACCTTGTTGCACCTGCTGGACAGTGTGTCTAAGGCGTTCAGCCTGATAGGGTTGCCTCCAATCACGTTTCCGATTGAAGGCATATGCGACATTCATTGGTGAAGAGAACGTGATGCCAATCGTGAGCGGTCTATTCGGCTTGTTGTTGGGCTCATCTTTACCGCGCTGCATCGTATCGTGGTTGCAAAGATGGACTTTGTCATGGACGTCGGGGTTGAAGTTGCGCCTCACTCAGCCTACTGCACACAGTTTGAATCGTAACACGACGTCCTGTGGCTGCAAGGAAAGCATTATTCAACATGGTGGCGTTGTTGTTCGGTTTCCTCCGAGCCATAATTCGTAGGTAGCGGTAATCCACTGCAGTAGTAGCCCGTGGGCGGCCTGAGCGAGGCATGTCATCGACAGTTCCTGTCTCTCTGTATCTCCACCATGTCCGCACAACCTCGCTTTGGTTCACTCCCAGACACCTGGACACTTCCCTTGTTGAGTCCCTTCCTGGCGCAAAGTAACAGTGCGGATGCGATCTAACAGCGGTATTGACCTTCTAGGCATGGTTGAACTACAGACTACACGAGCCATATACATCCTTCCTAGAGGAATGTCTGGAAGTGATTGCCTGTCGGACCCCGTCAGTGTAATAGGCTCTGCTCATGCATGAATGTTTACATTTTTGGGCCGGTTTAGTGACATCACTGAACAGTCAAAGGCACCATGTCTGTGATACAATGTCTGTTTTCAGGATTTGTGGGAGCCACGGCGATGCAAAACTTTTATGATGTGTTTAGTACCGATTATTCTGTGACTAGACACGGCACACCACACAGTCACCTGTTGAGGGTGAAGAGAATTGACGGTCGTGAAATGCGAATTCTCAGACACCCAAATGCGCCAGTGTTTTTTATTGACGAACCCATTTGCACGTGCAAATGGCCGACGACAACAACGCGCATGCGCACGCTCATACTAATTCTCATCATGCCCCGTGGCCAACCGTGCAGTTTGAACATCCTAACGCAAATGTTCCGAAGATATGAAGATTTTGTTTCATATAGTTCAATAATTACCAAACTGAACGACGTAGTCAGCAAGTTATACTATCACTCTTCTACAATACTGAGTGCATCAGAAGTAGAAACGAATCAGTTCTGAAAAAAATATTCCAACTGGAACTACCGAAAGTTATGAATGCACAAAAGATTATGCCTTATACATGAGTATTCCACAAGGTACCCTCTTCCTCGGTCCATTCAGAAGTGGCTAGTGGGAAAAACTACTCTCAGTATGTCTCTGCATGAGCTCCAATTTCCCTGATTTTGTCGTCATGACTATTTAATAAGATGTCTTGGAACGTACGTGAAATGTTTACGAGTCTGGATCTGAGAGTTGGAAGGTGCTAGGCATACAAGACACAAACAATAAAATTTTTAACAACGTGATTTGTAAAATGTAGCAAATATTTAAGATGTTGTTCGAGATACACTGATGACCATTAGAAAACATTTAGAAAAAAAAGTTCCTTCAATTTTACTTTAACGTGAGGAATATTTATGAAAATATACATTCAAAAGATAGTTCACTAAAGATCCCAAATCAGACGGATTTGCTTATAGTTCCGAAAAAAAAATATTACAAGAAGCTTTTAATACTGATTTTAGAATAGCCAACATAGAAATCTGAAGAAAAATCTTTTATATACAAATGAAATGGTTGAGCACAAACCAAGCTGAAACTCCCCGTACAAATACCGGCACTCTACCAAAAAAGATAGTGTTATGCATCTGGTGGAACATCGACGGTGTAATGTACAAAACATTGGTTCCCCGTGGTGTAACCGTGAGTGCTGACATTTACTGTCAACAACTGAGTCGGTCTGCAGACGCAGTCTAAGAACAGCGACCAGGAAGTCTAAGTGAAGGAACGCTACTCCACGCTAAGGCCCGCCCGCATTCTGCTAGACGCAAAAACCCTATGCAAGAGTTGGATTGGGAAGTCATTTCACACCCACCTTATTCACCTGATCTTGCGCCCTCAGATTTTCAACTTTTTTGCTGTCTATCGACAACCTTCAATGAATATCCTTTCCGAATGAAAACACGCTGCGAACATGCCTCGATGAGTTCTTCGCCTGAAAAACATGTGATTTCTACGGTCGTGGTACTGCAAAGTTACGCAAGCGTTTGCAGACTATAGTAAATAATGATGGATAATAAGCTGTTGATGACTAAAGTGTCTGTTATGTGTATCCGGTTTTTTGATAAAACTATTGGAAAAAAGGTAATTGGCATTCCTTCACTTTAATTCCACTGAACGAGTCTTACAGCGGACCCTACCCCAAGGAACAACAGTCCACCTTACCTTTTACTGTGACAGATACAGAGAATCCATGGTGTTTACTAACGTAACGATTAGAGTTTGTCTTCATGTCAGGAAATGGCAGAGAATAGTCGAGAGAGCGGCGGCATGGCACTGTTGGAGAGGCGACTCGGTAGCCCAGCTGCAGGGGTATGTACCGAATGCCAACATGTCATGATGGCACAATAATCTTTGTTTGGGCAGATACTGAACAAGCTACATTGTATAAAAAGTATATATCTGTTGGTGACTGACTTCTGGAGATTAGCTTCAAGCAGTTAAGGAGCAAAGCTTATATCGTCTGCCATGGGTCACCCCATGCGTGAAAGTATGTTGAGCGTGGCATATTACCAAGCTATTGTGACATTGTCAACGCTGATAATTCTTCGACCCCAGCTCACAAGATGTGGAATTATAGAATATCAAATTAATTACTAATGGTGTTTCAATCTAATCTGGAGAATTCTGATAAGTTCCGCATGATAAAAAGAGCATTAATTAAATCTCTCCAACATTAATTTGCTGTGTTGTGTCGTTTATAAAACACAAGAACTGTTATGTGAGTGATTTCGTGTGTGACCTTTGTGCTGTTGGTATCGTTACACTCGCCTTTGAGGAAGCTCTGTGTATTGGTTGTATAATAAGGATTCAATGTAATTACGAATGTACAACCACTTATTTTGATGACACTTGGCCTTCACGACATAGTTCACTTCTACTTTGTCTTCATTCATGTTGTTGTTGTTGTTGTGGTCTTCAGTCCTGAGACTGGTTTGATGCAGCTCTCCATGCTACTCTATCCTGTGCAAGCTTCTTCATCGCCCAGTACCTACTGCAACCTACATCCTTCTGAATCTGCTTAGTGTATTGATCTCTTGGTCTCCCTCTACGATTTTGACCCTCCACGCTGCCCTCCAATGCTAAATTTGTGATCCCTTGATGCCTCAAAACATGTCCTACCAACCCTATCCCTTCTTCTAGTCAAGTTGTGCCACAAACTCCTCTTCTCCCCAATCCTATTCAGTACCTCCTCATTAGTTATGTGATCTACCCATCTAATCTTCATCATTCTTCTGTAGCACCACATTTAGAAAGCTTCCATTCTCTTCTTGTCCAAACTGGTTATCGTCCATGTTTCACTTCCATACATGGCTACACTCCATACAAATACTTTCAGAAACGACTTCCTGACACTTAAATCTATACTCGATGTTAACAAATTTCTCTTCTTCAGAAACGATTTCCTTGCCATTGCCAGTCTACATTTAATATCCTCTCTACTTCGACCATCATCAGTTATTTTACTCCCTAAATAGCAAAACTCCTTTACTACTTTAAGTGTCTCATTTCCTAATCTAATCCCCTCAGCATCACCCGATTTAATTTGACTAAATTCCATTACCCTCGTTTTGCTTTTGTTGATGTTCATCTTATATCCTCCTTTCAAGACACTGTCCATTCCGTTCAACTGCTCTTCCAAGTCCTTTGCTGTCTCTGACAGAATTACAATGTCATCGGCGAACCTCAAAGTTTTTACTTCTTCTCCATGAATTTTAATACCTACACCGAATTTTTCTTTTGTTACCTTTACTGCTTGCTCAATATACAGATTGAATAACATCGGGGAGAGGCTACAACCCTTTCTCACTCCCTTCCCAACCACTGCTTCCCTTTCATGCCCCTCGACTCTTATAACTGCCATCTGGTTTCAGTAAAAATTGTTAATAGCCTTTCGCTCCTTGGATTTTACCCCTGCCACCTTCAGAATTTGAAAGAGAGAATTCCAGTTAACGTTGTCAAAGGCTTTCTCTAAGTCTACAAATGCTAGAAACGTAGGTTTGCCTTTTCTTAATCTTTCTTCTAAGATAAGTCGTAAGGTTAGTATTGCCTCACGTGTTCCAACATTTCTACGGAATCCAAACTGATCTTCCCCGAGGTCCGCTTCTACCAGTTTTTCCATTCGTCTGTAAAGAATTCGCGTTAGTATTTTGCAGCTGTGACTTATTAAACTGATAGTTCGGTAATTTTCACATCTGTCAACACCTGCTTTCTTTGGGATTGGAATTATTATATTCTTCTTGAAGTCTGTGGGTATTTCGCCTGTCTCATACATCTTGCTCACCAGATGGTAGAGTTTTGTCATGACTGGCTCTCCCAAGGCCATCAGTAGTTCTAATGGAATGTTGTCTACTCCCGGGGCCTTGTTTCGACTCAGGTCTTTCAGTGCTCTGTCAAACTCTTCACGCAGTATGGGTCAAATGGCTCTGAGCACTATGGGACTCAACTGCTGTGGTCATAAGTCCCCTAGAACTTAGAACTACTTAAACCTAACTAACCTAAGGACAGCACACAACACCCAGCCATCACGAGGCAGAGAAAATCCCTGACCCCGCCGGGAATCGAACCCGGGAACCCGGGCGTGGGAAGCGAGAACGCTACCGCACGACCACGAGATGCGGGCTTCACGCAGTATCTTATCTCCCATTTGATCTTCATCTACATCCTCTTCCATTTCCATAATATTGTCCTCAAGTACATCGCCCTTGTATAAACCCTCTATATTCTCCTTCCACCTTTCTGCCTTCCCTTCTTTGCTTAGAACTGGGTTGCCATCTGAGCTCTTGATATTCATACAAGTGGTTCTCTTCTCTCCAAAGGTCTCTTTAATTTTCCTGTAGGCAGTATCTATCTTACCCCTAGTGAGACAAGCCTCTACATCCTTACATTTGTCCTCTAGCCATCCCTGCTTAGCCATTTTGCACTTCCTGTCGATCTCATTTTTGAGACTTTTGTATTCCTTTTTTCCTGCTTCATTTACTGCATTTTTATATTTTCTCCTTTTATCAATTAAATTCAATATTTCTTCTGTTACCCAGGGATTTCTATTAGCCCTCGTCTTTTTACCTACTTGATCCTCTGCTGCCTTCACTACTTCATCCCTCAGAGCTACCCATTCTTCTTCTATTGTATTTCTTTCCCCCATTCCTGTCAATTGTTCCCCTATGCTCTCCCTGAAACTCTCTACAACCTCTGGTTCTTTCAGTTTATCCAGGTCCCATCTCCTTAAATTCCCACCTTTTTGCAGTTTCTTCATTCATAGTCTTGTTAAAATTCCCTGTTCGTGGATGTATTGAGAACGTGGCTAGGGAGATTTGATATGTTGGAGTACAGCATACTGATAACTGCTCTAGAGATAATACAAAATGAGGTGAGTTTGACAAGCTAGAGAAGTGCGGCTGACCTTTCAGCCTGCAGTACTGACACTATACTCAGTGTGTGCAGTGCGATGCATCCCTCTAAACTGCATTTCATGATTAGCGTTTGTATTCCGTATTCTATCAGAGTCGTCCGATGTATTTGTATTGTGTTCAGCATAAGTACAATTGTTAGATCTATAGTAAACGTCAATCTGACCGCGAAACGATATCGGAAACGCTATAACTTGTCGTTGCGCTCCGTAAGCTTTGTTCTGCCATTTTCATATTCACCTGCTGCCATGTTAAAGACCCAGTGACTAGCGACCAAATTTCGTTGGCGTTCTAAAACGGCTTTCTGGTAAAAAAATTCTTCGTCTCTGGAAAGTCTCGGCTACAGTGCAGATGTTCAAAAAATTCTACGTAAATTCCCGATGGAAATCCTTCGTTAACGTTACAGGATGCGAACGAAAATTTGTCTTGAAGGAACACAATGCTGTTAAACACCCATCCATGCCGTTTCCTTTGAACGATGGGGGTGGGGTGGGGGGGGGGCATAGGGAGAGTGAAGCGTGAGGCGTCTTCTGACAGCAGGTTGCTGCATTTGTATTCTCGCGTGTGACATTTCATTCCCCACATCTCCATGTACTTCGGTTATCTCTCTGCAAATTTACATACACTACGAACCTCACACATAGCGTCATCGTTAATTTTATTACATACTAGCTTATGCCCGCTGCTTCGCTCGCGTGGGCTATATGGTCTGCACAGACATCTTTTTTCTTTTCTTTTTATTGCATTTTTATGCTGTTCACAAACTGAAAACGTTCTATTAATTTTCGCGCTAAATACGGCCATAGAAGCATGAACTTTTCCGAATGTACTTCTGACCACAATGTGAATTTGGTAACTGAGTCCAAGATTTCTGTCTTTTCTTGTCGTGGCTTTTGCGTTGATGTGGAGACATTTTCATAGAAAATTAATTCCCTTAACAAATTTCTATAGATCTAGCTTCAAAATGTTTCATTTTAGTGAAATACTTTCTAAACATTTTCATCTCAGTATCACTGCCTTATGGGTTAAATTTACAAAGATATTGAAGGACAATTTTTTTTTTCTAGCAGTACAGCGAAACAGAAATTTTCGAAGACTGAGCTTCGAAAATTCCTTCATAATGTATTAATTTCGTGAAGCCTTTCATCCCTTATTGTACTCTCTTTGGGAGTTGAATTTCGAAAAATACTGAAACACGTATTCTTTTATTTCTAACACAGAAGTCATAGTTTTCGTAGATGTAACTTTCTAAAGACTTTAGTACACCTTCGATAATGATCCAATTAAAAAAAATCTTTCACCCATGATTTCACGCCCTTAATGGTTGAACTTCCAAAAATCCTGACACGTGTTTTTTTTTATTTCTGTATTTGAAATCTATTAGCAATTTTCCTAGATCTAACTTAAAAATTGCCGTAATAGCGATATACTTTGAAACAGCTTTTCATCCCCTATTTCACTTCCGTAAGAGTGTAACTTCGAATAGTCCCTTCTCGAACGACATCTACCTATAACATCAACAGTCTTTCCAAATTTCATGTTTCAATCGTTAGCTGTTTGGGCTGAGCGGGTGTGAGTCCGTCAGTCAGGACACAGTCCTTTCTACACACTGACGGGAAAAGAAATCGCATCAACACAAAGAAGTTTTGCTACATAAACGAAAATTGATGGGCTTGTTTCTACAACTACTCGAATTTCGTACCAGTTGCATAAGAGGGCCGCTAGCCGCCAGGTTTGATTTAAATACTCGCTGTAACTCTCGTGATCGATAATTATCTTTAACAGTGGACGTAGTGAGTTCATGTTAGTGAAGAATGGCTTTCAGACAACAACAATGGAATTATGAACACCCGACAGAGTTTGAACGAGGTGGTATAACAGGGCTACGACAAGCTGAATCTCCCTTTGCGACACTACTGTCACGAGAATATACGGTCACAATACGCCCAGTCTCTGAATAGCCATGTGACACTGCCAAGAGTGCTTATGTCTCTGGCCCATAGTACTGCATCTGCAGTAGCTGTGTAGGCAGTAGTTGTCTCCACAGTGACACAATGGACTGATACAAATCGTTTACTTCAAGACTGGTCCGAGCTAGACGCCCTGTAGCCTGCATTCCACTTACTCCAAACCACTGCTGTTTGTGACTTCACTAGCGTCAAACGAGATATCATTGGTGGACAGGATGGAGGTCTTTTGTGTTTTTTGATGGAAACTGATTCTGCCTTGGTAACAGTCATGGCCGTGTCTTGATTAGAAGGAGGCCAATTAATGGCCTGCAATCAACGTGTGTGCGTACTAGACACACTGGACCTGTATCGGTACTTACGGTCTGAGATGCTATTTCGCATGAGGCAGGAGCACTCTCATGGTTGTTCCACGCACCCTGACAACAAAGCTGTACGTCACTCTTTAGTTCGAGCTATTGTGCTGCCGTTCATAAACAGCATTCCAAGGGGTGCTTTACAACAGTATAACGCTCGCCCACATACAATAATTGTATCCCAACATGCTGTACGGAGTGTCACCATGTTGCCTTGTCCTGCTCGTTCACCAGATCTGTCTCCAATCGAGCACATACGGGACATCACCGGACTTCAACTCCAGCTTCATCCGCAGATAGCAATGACCGTCCTCGTACTTACCGATCAAACTCAACATGCATGAACCATCCCAGAAACTGACATCCGGCATCCGTACCACACAAAGCATGCGCGTTTTCATGTTTGCAGTCAACATTCTGTCGGTTACACATGTTGTTAATGTACCAGTGTATCACATTTGCAATGACATATGTCGCATTTGAATTAATCTGTGATATTGCAATATTAATCACTTTTATACGTTACCTAGGTAAATCTATTACCGAAATTTCATTACTATGGAATAATTATTATTAGGCGTAGCGACGTTTTTTCCATCAGAGTATATAAATTTTAATATAACTCAGATAAACGTAAAACAACCGTTGCTGCTCATTGTTAGTGTAACACTCAAACCAACGATTAGGGATACTACAGAACTGCATTTTTAACAATAAGAAATAAACCTTGGTCCTTTGCCTGTTTCGGTCCCACAGATCGTCAGCATAAGAAGATAAGGCCTTAAATCAGATGGAAAAGAATCATTCTTCTCTTAGTTGGATCAAAAGTCCACAGTTTTTTAATAAATGTACATGACTACATATCAAGTACGATGAATTTCAAAAGCATTATATCGATATTATAATAATACATGGCCGTATATGAAGGAAACATCATGCAGAATGATCCCAGTAGCTGATGGCTGTAGAAAGTCACCTCGCTAAAATTTCTACACTCCTGGAAATTGAAATAAGAACACCGTGAATTCATTGTCCCAGGAAGGGGAAACTTTATTGACACATTCCTGGGGTCAGATACATCACATGATCACACTGACAGAACCACAGGCACATAGACACAGGCAACAGAGCATGCACAATGTCGGCACTAGTACAGTGTATATCCACCTTTCGCAGCAATGCAGGCTGCTATTCTCCCATGGAGACGATCGTAGAGATGCTGGATGTAGTCCTGTGGAACGGCTTGCCATGCCATTTCCACCAGGCGCCTCAGTTGGACCAGCGTTCGTGCTGGACGTGCAGACCGCGTGAGACGACGCTTCATCCAGTCCCAAACATGCTCAATGGGGGACAGATCCGGAGATCTTGCTGGCCAGGGTAGTTGACTTACACCTTCTAGAGCACTTTGGGTGGCACGGGATACATGCGGACGTGCATTGTCCTGTTGGAACAGCAAGTTCCCTTGCCGGTCTAGGAATGGTAGAACGATGGGTTCGATGACGGTTTGGATGTACCGTGCACTATTCAGTGTCCCCTCGACGATCACCAGAGGTGTACGGCCAGTGTAGGAGATCGCTCCCCACACCATGATGCCGGGTGTTGGCCCTGTGTGCCTCGGTCGTATGCAGTCCTGATTGTGGCGCTCACCTGCACGGCGCCAAACACACATACGACCATCATTGGCACCAAGGCAGAAGCGACTCTCATCGCTGAAGACGACACGTCTCCATTCGTCCCTCCATTCACGCCTGTCGCGACACCACTGGAGGCGGGCTGCACGATGTTGTGGCGTGAGCGGAAGACGGCCTAACGGTGTGCGGGACCGTAGCCCAGCTTCATGGAGACGGTTGCGAATGGTCCTCGCCGATACCCCAGGAGCAACAGTGTCCCTAATTTGCTGGGAAGTGGCGGTGCGGTCCCCTACGGCACTGCGTAGGATCCTACGGTCTTGGCGTGCATCCGTGCGTCGCTGCGGTCCGGTCCCAGGTCGACGGGCACGTGCACCTTCCACCGACCACTGGCGACAACATCGATGTACTGTGGAGACCTCACGCCCGACGTGTTGAGCAATTCGGCGGTACGTCCACCCGGCCTCCCGCATGCCCACTATACGCCCTCGCTCAAAGTCCGTCAACTGCACATACGGTTCACGTCCACGCTGCCGCGGCATGCTACCAGTGTTAAAGACTGCGATGGAGCTCCGTATGCCACGGCAAACTGGCTGACACTGACGGCGGCGGTGCACAAATGCTGCGCAGCTAGCGCCATTCGACGGCCAACACCGCGGTTCCTGGTGTGTCCGCTGTGCCGTGCGTGTGATCATTGCTTGTACAGCCCTCTCGCAGTGTCCGGAGCAAGTATGGTGGGTCTGACACACCGGTGTCAATGTGTTCTTTTTTCCATTTCCAGGAGTGTATTAGGATAGCATAGCGGTGGCGTTGGGGGTGAAGGAGCTGGAGAATCGAGCTGCGTATTGGATGGAAAGATTCTTTTCTTATAGATTGGCCTGTGTATTATATAGAAACTACAGAAGTGCCGATAATCTAGCTTGGTTGGAGAATGAGATTAAAATTCAGATTGGAGGGATAGCAGTGATAAGACTTGCTAATGGCATCGTAAACCTCACAGGAAGTGAAGAAGAATTACAGGATCAGTAGATTGAAATAAACAGTCTTATGAGTACAGAATATGGATTGAGAATAAACTAGTAAAAGACACAAGTAATGTGAAGCAGCAGAAAGGAAAATAGCGAGAATCTTGACATCGGAATTGGAGTAACGAAGTATATTTTAAGTAATTCTGCTAAGGGCATTCCTGGCCAAGAGAAATTTACTAGTGTCGATCATAGGCCTCAATGTGAGGGAGAAATTTCTGAGGATGTACGTTTGGAACATAGCATAGTATGGAAGTGAATCATGGACAGAGCGACAACCGGAACAGTTGAGAATGGAAGCGGCTGAGACGTGGTTCTTCAAAAGAATACTGAAAATTAGGTAGACTTACAAGATAAGGAGTGAGGAGATTCTATGCACAGTTGTCGGAAGAAAAAAACTATGGAAAATAGTGACAAGATGAAGGGAGAGGATGACAGGACAATGTCAACAATCAGGGAGTAGCCTCCATGGTAGTAAAGGCAGCTGTGGAGGTTACATTTGAAAGACAGAGATTTGAATACATCCAACAAATAATTGGCAATCAGAATGTGAAAGTAGAATGACAGCATTAAGGACATCTATCCCAGGTTATCAATATCATATTGGATGGGAACGTATCAAACAAATGTTACATTTTCTACTTTACCAGCGTATCTCTACAATATACGGTTCTCACGGCCCGAGCAAGTTGTATACTTTCTCCAAAATTTCGACGAGGCAACTAGTTGACATGTTTATATGGTTGCCGCTCGATACTGTTAGCTTTAATTTTTCTCTTTCCTCTTTACATTGTAGAACTTGGCTGGCGGAGTGTCAGCATTAATCTCACTTGTATTCATCAGCTGATAAAAAATGTTTAAAAATTTAAAAATACTTCAAGAGTTATCTTAAGTTTGAGGAGATACAAACTTCTAGTGGGTGGACGTAACTTAGTAAATCAAGTTTTACATCGGGACCTATGTTCTGTAACGACTCGTTTCCATGTTACAAGGAAAACAAGTATACTCAGTTGCGCGGTAGATGTTTCTTACGCAGTTCGTCTATTCTGCTAAGATACCCACATTCATTAACGGGACTTTGACGCGATGTCACGTGATATCCTCTGTTTCCATATGCCTCGTTTTCATGCTTCCTGGAGATGCGTCAGTTGACAATAAGATAACTTCAGACATTAAGATGACTATAATAACAGGACGCCTGAGTTCACGTTCGCGGAGTTAATTTACCCGCAGCTCGATGTAAAGGAAGAGAAGCTCGACATTGTACCATGAGTAAATTCCCAAATCGCGTCACTCCATCTTTTCCAGAGTAGAAAACGGCTGCGGGAAAGTGAGACGTTCACAATCGATAAAGCTAACTGTGGTGCTCCAAGAAGGTGATGCATGGTCGTATTGGAAGAGGAAGTGCTTCATCAAATTTAAGAGAAACCATCGACGGGTACTGGAGTCATTGCACGTGGCTTGCATGTGTCTCACTCTTCTGACTGGCGTGTTCGACATGAACATATCACCCTGAGGAGGTATAAACCATCTTCCCGGCGAATTTTGTGCCACGTGTCAATTTTTGTAGTTGGTTCTTACACAATTGTGTGGATTTTCCTCATTTTAGTTCACCGACGAATCGCATTTCAACAGGGGAGGCCATATTTGGAATTAAGAAAGCCAGGTGTACACGAAGATTTCAGTACACATTTCTACATCAAAGTCTGCGCATGCATCTACAATGGTCGTATGATTGAGCCGTACATTTTTCCTCTTTACCTGACGTGTGTCAGATACTTGATACTCCTGCAACAAGTGCTGTCGGAGTGTTTCAAGGAAATGCCATTGGATATTCGCCACGAATGTGGTTCCAGCATGACTGCGTGGCAGTACATTTTGCAGCTTGCATCCGAAACCATCTGAACGTAGTCTACGGGACAGCTGGATTGGTCGTGGTGGACTTATGTTTGGTCATCTTGATCCGCAGAATTAACCTCTTCGAACCTTTTCTCGTGTGGCCACATGAAGATGCTTGTTTACAAGATCCCTTTCGAGTTGGAAAACGATCTGGTTGCATGGATCACGGCTGCTGCAGAACTGATAAACTTTATCCCACGCAAGATAGACAGAGTTTATGAGAAATTGCTGCGCAAACGAACTGGGAGCAGCGAACTTGGTGGTCGCCATATCGCACAACTGTTGTAATAGCACAGAAAATAGGAGTGAAATCTATGTATCTATTTTGCCTGTAACGTGGAAAGGAACCGTTTCCAGACATGGATTCCTAAGTAAAACTTGATCTACGAGGACCGCTGTACAACCTCTGAAAGTTTTTAACATGAACTGTGAAACACCCATATGTAAGCACGATGATTATGTTGGGGGCTATGGTAATATTTTCTAAGAGTGCTGCATGAGGACTACAACCAAAAATTAAACAACTTTTATTTCTTCGAGGTGGGAATTAAAATTTTGCAATTAAAACGGTGGTTTCATTGCAGTGGCTGGCCGTGTAATCTACGGGCCAGTAGGATAGGCGCGAGCACGGGAGCTACTTGCGTGAACGGCAGACGGCACCAGTGGTGGGAACACTTGCTTCGGTGGAGTCAGCCAGGAAGGTAAACAGAAGACGTTCGGGCCGGCATCGACAGGCCCGGAGATATGCAGGAGTGCGCATCCGCCCGCTCCGCCAATCCGGCAGCCAGATCGTTGGGCGGGGGCTTTACGCGGCCGTCCGCTGCCCCCACATCCGTCTGCCGTGTAGCCGCCGCTCCACCCCAATACCCTCACCCCCACCCTCACCCCCAAGCCCGGTCTTTATTTCCTGCCTCGTTCCTGGCGGCGCGGAAACGTCTCAGAAAGCCAGTTCCGCGAAGCATTTGCCCCGTCCGCTACATCTTGCTCCCTCTCTCTCCTAAGACTTCGCCCAAACTACCTGCGTTCCCAGTGCGCACACCGCTGGGGCCAACTTCCGCAACCTGCTTTTCAGAAACGTAGATTTCGCACTCTGCTGTATCCATAATTCGAGTTGAAAATTCCTTACTCTAGGTCGCTGTAACACTCATCTCAAAGAGATGATATTTCGCCCGTTATGTCCCGCTGCAGCGGTGGAATGGGCAGGCACAGCCTCTTGACGGCTGACCTACCATCCACGTTAACAGAACCAAGTAAATGTCAAAAAAAAAAAATAAAATGGCTCTGAGCACTATGAGACTTAACTGCTGAGGTCATCAGTCCCCTGGAACTTAGAACTACTGAAACCTAACTAACCTAAGGACATCACAAACATCCATGCCCGAGGCAGGATTCGAACCTGCGACCGTAGCGGTAGCGCGGTTCCACACTGTAGCGCCCAGAACCGCTCGGCCACTCTGGGCGGCCAAGCAAACGTCACGGCTTCTGGCATGGCAGTATAAAGTTCGCTATTGTAGATCACAATTGCAGTTGTTGTCGATATTCCCACCGCCGGTGTTGCTATCCGTTTTCGGTGTGAGAAAAAGATGAGATCTATACATACCTACAGTGAACTTTGTGCAGTATGCGGAGAGAACGTTGTGAGCGATAGTACTATGAGAAAAAGTTGACGTCTGTGTCATGTCAGATGATGAAGGTAGCTGTAAGCGACCATATGTCGCAGTAAAGGTGATTGTTGCAAGGTTAATAACACAACTTGAGAAAGTCGGCCCATAATACACAGACAGTGTTGTACGAACTTTTAGCTGATAAGCTTGATCATCATATATTTGTGCACGATGGGTCCCAAATCTTCTAACTAATGTCCACAAGAAGAAGAGAATGGTAGCCGCACAAACGTTTCTGATGACAAATGTAAATGTTATCTACAGCTTTTCTTCGGGTGTGGCGGGAGGGGGTGGAGGGGGGGGGGCTCAGAAAGAGAGTTCTACGTTGATGTTACGGAAAGAGGGCCTGTAATGAACTTCGACAGTTATAGTGAAACCTTAAACAAACTCAGAAGAGTCGTACAGAACACCCTAGACAAACTCACCCTGAACAAAAGACGTGGTATGAAGTGCGCTGGTATAGCTGCAGTGAACGTTAGAGCGAAGTCCCTTACTGCCTCACGCAACGAACCGTTGCTTACAGTTTCAACTGGGATTTGAAGCCAGTACTACAATCATCTCTTAAATGCGGTTGTGGAGGATTTGATTATTAACCATTATTGAGTTTTCTCCGTCAGTTTTTCCATTTCAAACGGCATATACTGATGCATCATATGATAGGTCAATTGAACCTGCCAGCGTAACTTGCAACGTAATTATACTTCTATGCTCCTACATAGAGTAGCCTGTCCGCTCATTCAGGGCAGACTAATAGTATAGAGAGCCCGCGGGTCGTATCATAGGAGGTAACCTGCAAGCGCTTCAGCAAGTGAATGCTGCGTACAGGTATGCTGTAGCATGAGCAATTCAGTAAATGAAATTTGTATATAAAATACGTTGTTGTTCGCTTTACAATTTTAGTGGAGCAAGTGGAGGGCAGTACGTCCTGTCGTACTCGGCGTTCAGAAGCTTAATGCACACCTGCAGTAGCTAAACAGTTGCGTACAAGAACTAGATAATCTGTAACGTCCCATATACTCATACTTAGGGAGCCATTAATTCTTTTAAATGTGGGAAAAGGAGATAGACAGTGGCCTTCAAAGCGATGAACAGGTTGGCTCCAACAACTGTATTTACAGAAGGTATAAATTTAGTACAGATTTCAATGCAACATGCTTTTTAACAGTTCCCATAAAGAAACTCTGTCTCGAAATCTGGCACAAAATTGAGTATACCAATGGCAAGACACAATCAATTCTGTCACTAAGCAATAGCAATACTAATGACACCAATGACAGTGCCACTGAAGCGGAGTTACTGAACACAGTTTTCCAAAGTTCCTTCAAAAAAGACGAAGTAAATGTTCCAGAATTTTAATCAAGAACAGATTCCAATATGAGTAACTTAGAAGTAGATATCTTTGGTGTAGGAAATCAAATTAGATCACTTAATGAAGGAAAGTTTTCCGGTCCACAGCGAGCATCAATAACATTCGTTTCGGAATATGCTGATATAATAGCTACTTACTTACCAATCATATACAACTTCTCGCTCTACGAAATATCCGAATCCAAAGAAAAGAAAATTTCACACGAAACTCCAATAGCCAAGAAAGAAAATAGAAGTACTCCGCGAAATTAAAGACTAAAGTAACTACAGTGTTAGTGTAATATCGCTATAATCAAGTACACGCCATCTAAAGAAGAAAGGTTTTGTCTGACCACAGTTTGCAAACAGAAAACTGTAATGCACAGCAATGGCGGAATGAGAAAGTTGCCAGCGTGGAAACAGAAGTAGCTCTTAAATTGACAAATATTGACACACACATGGGTAAAGAAAAGGAATCTACCATCTATGCAAAGTGGGAATGAAGTCGGCTGCTAAACAACACACCAATAAGGGTGTCTGCAACCTGGCAAGGGGTGTCTTCAGTACGACAAGGAGATGATCTTGCGACGCAACGCTACGTTATCTACGCTGGGAATGGACATGCTGCAGTCTACGATGGTCGTTACAGATGATAACTTGTAGTGGAAACGAAGACTATTAAGTTTATCATGAGAATTCATATTCGGAAACGTACCTTTTCCCACTGCTCGCAATATAGCAAAACACGTGTTCAGATCTTCGGCACTTTCGGCGTCACGGACTAGCACATTATGTAAGTCATTCACCGATCATCCGAAGTGCCATTCTCACTTCAAGTCGTATTACATGTCATGCAGTTGAGTTCGAGATCCGCCCAGGGAGGTTCGTACCTACTGTTGTGCTTGTGGGTTTTGTACGTGCTGTGCTACTGTATCCTCCCAGAGAAGTTTGTACGTTCTGTTAAGTGAGACAACATGATACTAGGGAGTGGTGTTTGGAAGGCGCTAGTGAGTTTCTGGATAAATTTAAGTTCATTATTTATTGAAAGAAACGAAAACTGAACCTGACCATTATAGGAAGCGCAAATTCACACTGGCTGGTCACAACAGTCAGATCTGAAGATATATTAATTATATATGACTATAAGGCAAGTAATCGTTAATCCTATAACTGATATCACAGCGTACGTCTGTAATCTCTGACGTGCAACGTATTCAAACAACAAGTAACAAACTCAGTCACGCACTTCTTATAACGGCATGATGAAAGAGGAAAGACGATAAACGGAGTGGTAGTGACCAACATAAAAATGTAAAATTTTTCAGCAAAGTCTTTAACTGTAATTTGCGTAAGTAGTCAAACAGCACTGCACTTCATGTATTCATTACGATATTTTTCATTCATTAACATCATGAAGAAACAATATGTGTATGCTGTGGCACATATGACGAAAACAATTTTATCCTAATTAATAGTTTGTGCACATTCTATCACAAATTTGTTAAGAAACTAGATTTTTTTGTTTTGTTTAGAGGGCTCAACTACTAAGATCATTAGCGCCCAGTCACAGACGTTAGTGCACTAATAGCGTTGAAAAACACAAGGGGCAACACCAGAAAGTACTTACAAAGACGCAGATAAACAAAATAACAGAGTTAGAACTTTTGGGACAAGTTCGTTAATGTAATGAAACTAAGGACACGAGAAGCTGCTCGAGCGTCATCAGCTAAAAATTCCTGTAAGGTACACGGCAGACACAGGACAACAGGAGAGTGAATAAAACGGGGGCAGGACAATAAAACAAGGCACACCGTCAATGGATGACCACAGGGGCACTGCGGGGCGGGTCACCGGACAACAGGTAGCGGTGGCTAAATCGGCAATGCCCAATCCACAACCTGGCCAAAACGACAAGCAGTTGAGACCGGTTTGATGGCCTAAGCTTACTTTCATGGAGAGAGGACGAAGCCTCATGCCACAATGATGAAACGCGCCGACAAAAAATCCCACTAACATCAGATGATGGGACACAAAAGGAAGCTGTCCGAGGCAGGAGGACAGCAGCCTTGGCCGCAGCATCAGCAGCTTCGTTCCCAGGCACACCAGCGTGGCCTGGAATCCACAAAAAAGGACACGAGCGCCGGTAACAGCTAGCGACTGATGGGACCGTTGAATTCGTTGCACGAAAGGGTGGTCCGAAAATGGGTCACGGAGACTCTGAATGGCGGTCAAAGAATCAGAGCAGATCGCATAGGGAGAATGAGGATGTCGGCGGATATACTGAACAGCCTGATAGAGAGCAAAAAGCTCAGCTGTAAAGCTTGAACACTGGTCAAGAAGCCGGTATTGAAAGGTATCATCCCCAACGACAAAGGCACATCCGACGCCAGCAGTAGTCTTGGATCCATCTGTGTAAATAGTGACGTTATTAGCGAGCCTCGAACGAAGTTCGACAAACCTCGAGCGGTATATCGAATCCGCGGTCCTCTCCTTTGGGAGCGAGCTGAGTTCAAGGTAAACGCGAACCTGAGCCTGGAGCCAAGGTGGCGCCGGGCTCTCACCCACTCGAAAAGTCGTAGGGAGGGTAAAATCAAATATCTGAAGCAGGCGACGAAAGCGAACTCCAGGAGGTAATAGGATAGAGACATAGAGCCCGTATTGGCGGTCGAGAGAGTCATCAAAGAAGGAGAAATATGATGGGTAGTCGGGCATTGACATCAGTCGGCAGGCGTACCGACAAAGCAACATATCGCGCCGGTAGTTTAGCGGTAATTCGGCAGCTTCGGCATACAGACTCTCAACAGGACTGGTGTAGAATGCTCCAGTCACCAGACGTAGCTCCCGATGGTGGATAGACTTTAGACGGCGTAAGATGGACGGCCGGGCAGAAGAGTAGACAAAGCTCCCATAATCCAGCTTTGATCGGACAATGGACCGATATAAGCGAAGCAGGACCATTCTATCTGCTCCCAAGACGTACCGCTGACGGAGGACATTTAGGGAACGGGTACAACGAGCAGCCAAGGAAGACACATGTGGAGGCCAGCAAAGTTTCCTGTGAAATGTAAGACCTAAAAATTTAGTTGTCCCCACGAATGGGAGAGCAACGGGACCAAGATGTAAGGCGGGTGGAAGAAACTATTTGTAACGCCAGAAGTTCAAACAGACCGTTTTTTCACCAGAAAAACGGAAACAGTTAGCGAAGCTCCAGGAATATTGACGGTCTGGTATGAGGTCCTTGTCGACCCTTTTCACGACCCGACGGACGGCCGTCACTCCCTGATCAGAGAGGAAAGACAGAATCTCCTCATCAGTCGGTCCGTCGAGTGTCCTGGTATACACCACGCCACGCAACGAATTCAAGGTGCGGTGGGCCTCCACCCGTACAGGAAATGTGTGTAAGAGAGTGGCTCGAAGTAATTTTTGGGCCTGGAAGGCGCTCTCTGTCTCCATCAGCAAGGTACCGGTGCACAACCGAGTACAAGATTTCACTGGTCCTGCAATCGCATCTACACCCTTCTGAATGACGAAAGGGCTGACTGTTGAGAAATGTTGACCGTCAGATCTTGTGACAACAAGAAACTTCGGTGCTGGTCGTAGAATTTTCGGAACAGGAGTTTCATCTAGCTTTCATTTTTGGGCAGAAGACAGGGAACAAGAAGAAGAGAAATCAATTGCGGATGAATCCCCTAGGATTGCCAGAGTCTCCGATGGCGCGCTCCTTCCTTGTTAGGGCCCTCTCAGAGGGCACTCCCGCCTTAGGTGATTGTTCACACCTCAGGTCATACCTCCCGAGAAATGGATGGAGGGACCAATCGACACGTTCGGAAGGTAACAGCTCAGGTAACCACCCCTCCCTGGGCCTGGCCTTGACCAGGGGGTACGTGCGTGCCTTACTTGTCTACCCAGGTCGGGGAATTACGCGTTATCCCGTCACCGGCTACGCGTTCGAACGCGTGGGTCGGTCTTCAGACACGCACAGGGACGAAAGAAGAGTGGAAAGAGAGAGAGGGATAGAGGGATAGAAGAAAGAATCTCAAACGCCAAAGTGGAGAATAAGACACGGAAAAGAAGAGAAGGAGAACAGGGCAAGGAGGATGAGGCAGAGATAGAAGTAAGGGCATGAAAGGAAGGAGAAGAGTGAACGTAGGGAAAGACCAACAGAGGATGAAAGCGTGAGGATGGAGAAAAACAAAGGAAACAGGAACGTGGAGTTTTCAAATGTCCGTCTCGGGACGAAGGCTCGATATACTACTCGCAAGAAGAGGGAGTGTGAAGTCGTGGAAGGGGGGGGGGGAGGATTGGGGACGAGGAGCGAGGAGGGATGGGGAAGGGCGGTAGGGCAGCCCGGAAAGGAAGGAGAACTGCACTAGTTCGGGGCCCCGTCCTCGCCACGCACGTATCCACAAAAGAGTTGTGGACCATCTGGGGGGTTAACACTCTAGATGGCAGAGCTCACTTATAAATAAATTTTGTCTTACAGGAGGTAACACGAGATCAGGTTTGTTCTTCTTTCCTATAGTAGCAATCTGGTGACTTTGAATCTGCCACTCTGATTCATAAATATGTGAAGTACAGGCAGTACACTATTAACTTTTTATTTGATCTCGTTTCTACAACTGGTGAAATTAGTAGTGGTTGTGAATGCCAACAATAAACTTTTTCGCGTAGTATTAACGATTACACTAATTTCTAGCATCACAGTTGACAGTATTTCGAATTAACGTGAAGCAATACACAGTATTATATACGGACTGAGCATATACTTATCCAGAGAATTAAATATCTTGAACACTACAAATATGCACCTTTTCAGGCAGCAATAAGCGCGATAATCACTTGTAGCAACAGTTTCAATCAGTTACAGTAACATAAAAATTAAGAATTAGTTCATTAAGAAAAACCACAGTGTGACAAGAATGGTCTTAAATACTGTGATCCGTTCCAGAACAAAAGGAGAATGAAAGAAAGAGTGATATTCATTGCTAATTCGCAGTTAAATATTCATACAAAACATTGCACAAGAACGTACACGGTGTCTATCTCAATACTCTTGGTGCAATTGGCGCACTGAACTTGACATGCTTACTATAAACTCTACACAATACCGGACACTGGTTGCTGTATTCGGCGCACGGCATCGAGATAACGAGACGTCGACAGCCCGTTCCCGATGCCCGTTTTCCTCAACGTCCATGTATGATACCAACAAGTAGCAATCATGCAGCCCACAATCGGTGTGCACAACTCACTACAGCTCTCCGTGCTCAGTACACAAGCCGGCCGCTATCCGACGCACTGCAGTAGACCATGTGGTTCTTTTCCTGTTGGCACGCGACTAATGACCGAAGCCGAGCACGAGTCAGCGATACTTGATTTCCTCCGCGGCCGCAGATTACCAGTGTCACAGCATAGTCATGGTAAACTTCCCTGGCATCGTTTGCCGGAAACGTGGTGGCACGGTTCATTATGCTAGTGGTCTTTGTTCATGCTACAGTAGTGTACAGTAGCAATGATTCACTACGGTAGAGAAATCAAGCTGCACGTGCCTTTAATTTTTAAAGTGTGGCTGCTGAGCACGGAGAACTACACGTTTGTGTAATACGTCGATGTGATATAACAGTACGGTGTAGTTGGGTGCGAAGGAAGGACTGCTCATTAGTTGCATGCAGGTCGTATTCCTCAGCTCCATACACCATAGCACTCCCTCTTTGCTATGGTGTATCAGCGGGCCAGCGGACGGGTACATTCACCGTCAGCAGTGGCGAATATGGTTCTCCACGGCGGAGCCGTAAATCTGAGTTTGATGGGCTGTACTCCATGAAGTGGAAGAAGACGCAACGAAGAGAACCAGAACAGTAACAGGTAGAGTGAATGTGGATCACCAAACTGTCTGCCGCGTTGTGCACGAGCAGCAGCGATAACCATATCACCCCATAAGGCACAGGCAAAGCAGTCACAGGATTCTGCGTTACGAGGCCACTTCTGCATGTGGTTCTTTCATCGTTATGTGGACGCTCCCTGCTTCCCACGGAGTATCCTTTTCATGGATGAAGCCAAGTTCATCTGGAAAGATGTTCTCAGAGTCCGCAACAGTCGGTTGAAATGACTAAAACCCACCCTCTCACCCTGGCCCCCCTGGGTGTCAAGAACGAAACGGTCAGAAAATTTGGGACAGACGTGCGAATGGGCCATACTTTCTTCCTCCACATCTCACGGGTGCCATGGAATTGCGATTCCTTGATGGCGTATTGCATGGGACCTAGGAAGATTAGTCGCCGCATGTGCGTCAAAGCAAGTGAATCTAGCACCACTCCACAACACTTCAATTTTCACAAGCTCTCTGAAACCGTCTGCACCAACTCTCCGGGCAACAGTGGCTAGCCCGTGTGGATCGCTTGGCATGCAGGTTATTTAAACTTGAACTCGATAGCCTACTATCTGTGGGATCAAATTAAATCCTTGATGTACGAGACCCATTTGCCATCTGATGGAGAACTGCTGGCGCTGGTCATGAGTGTGGCGGATGCTGGACGATCACGGATTGATGATCATTTGTGACAGATCTTGCTACGGAAGTATTGTATCGGTGTTGATGTCGATTGTTGGCACATCGAGCCCTATCCGTAAGTGGACCCAAAAGACAAGCAGCAGCAGTCAGAGAGCAACGTGTATATTTTGCGTGTATCTGGGAGATAGTACGTTTCCGGACATGAGTTCCTATACTACGGTCCCCATACAAGTCCCCAAGGCCTGAAAAGGGAAATTAGTTAGACCCCTTATACCCCTTTAAAGAGAAGTCCTATGTGGAAATATACAGTGATAGTCACATTTTTTATTCAGTTATTTGTTGTAGCTACGTAGAATATATGCGGGATGCAAACCGAATTGAACGTTAGGTTTAAAGCCATATTTGTTCGCAGCATCGGTCGACGTTGTCTTGCTACAGCAAGTGTCCCTAGGAAGACAAAACGACATTTATGGACATGAAATAATAGGATACGAAGGTAATAACTGTAATACTGGCATAAAGGATGGAAACTAACTAACGAAGATAGGCCGTGAGACAGATCGATTTCCATCGTTATTCATGCCTCACCAGGGAATAATGATAGAGAAAACTGAAAGACGCTCCACAGAATCAGTGCTGTCGACATACTTGGAAAAATTATGAAACTTTATAGAAACTGGAGTTTATAACTTCGTACAACCATGTAAGAATCAATATCCAAATTTCTGTAAAAGTGAAGAACTGGATCATCTCTGACACTATCTTTATGCATAGGATAAGTGAAGTGAATTTAATGATACCAGGTAAGGATATACCTTGATAACGGACAAGCCGCTTTAGATAGGATTTACGTAGCCATCAAGTCAAATGACCACCTGATTTTCGCTGAGGTATGACCGATATGAGTCTCAGACCATAAAGCTTAGCAGCTTAAAAAGAATCTAACATTGCAACAAACCTATACATGGCTGAGTTACCGGAAAGTAAATAAGGCCGTTTAAAAACGTCTGCCAATGAGAACAGATTTGTCTCACACTCTGAACGCAAGCGAAGCAAACTAACAGATGCGGTAACGTCGCCGAATTGTGGTTAGAATATGTTAAGCTGAAAATACGTTCAATGTTGATTTTGATGTCAGGATTAGTAAGAAAATAGCAAAACAAAGCCAAGGGTTTCTTGTTACATTACAGAGGAAACTTAAAACAAGGCAAATAAAACAAAACCCGAAGTATCAAAACTGAGGAAGTGAACAAATCCACTTTCGATTTAGTAAAAGGAATGTGGAGTGCCAAAAAGAAATTATTTGCCGAAATAAAAACCAAGAACGGGATAACCATTCGAAAGCAACAGGAAATATTAAAAGACTACTGCAAATCATTTATCGTAATATATAACGACCTACAGACCGACAAACAGAAATATCGAACGTTTTTCACTTATTTGCGTATCTACTAGCGCAAACGAAGAAAAGAATGCAACATTGTCTGAACCCCTAACAGAGTAAGAGACTCTACATGCAATCAAGAGAATTTTCCTTGCCCTGCCAACCTACCAATAGAATTCTCTGTAATTTGCTGGGATATTCTGAAACGAAAGCTGGTAGATGTGTGCAATGAGACGTCCAGGTCCAACACGTGAGGTCCGATACAAATGCAGGAAGGGATATCAGCAATAATCTCGAAATTAATTACAGGGATGACATCCACAAATATAAACGAACACCCATGCTAAATTCTAACGTCAGAGCATTAAAATACAGATTGGCAACAACCGCGAATAAAATTCTTGATACGCAAAAACACTCGTGTGTACTAGCAGATCTATACGGAAAGATGCAATGCGATCACCATCAGATATAGTCGATATACGTGGCAAGAGTTTGTAATGACGTACAGGGAGTATCGACAGCATCCGAAGCTGTACATAATAGGCTGTAATAGGGATTATAAATAAGTGACACTAGTAAACTGCTCCACGTATTTCTCTTAAAGTACGCCTCATTAGACTTTGAAATTTCAATCACGGTTCTGAAATGATAATTCTGCGGCATTCTCAGAGTCTAACAAAGTAAGGCACGGACTGATGCAGAATGAGCCAACAGAGAGTCCTAAATTGAAGCATGGCCTACTATTTACAGCTAATAGGATGTACCGACAAGGCAAAACATTACGACCACTGACCGCGGCAACGTTGGAGGCCGCCTGGTGGCGCCTTTGAAGCGCTAACAAAAGTAAGTAAGCGGAGCAGACACGGAAGGGAGACCACACTACCGAAGATTTGGGCTGCAAATGGGGAAATCCACTGAGATAATCAACTTCGACAAAGGGTATATTACTATTATGCAGAACCTATGATCGAGTATATCGAAAGCGACAAAGCTGGTCGAACGTTCACGTGCAATTGTCATAAGTATTTACGGAAAGAAGTAAAACGACAATGAAACTATCACTAAGCGCTAAACGGTTCGTCGTTCACGACACTTCACAGTGCGTGGTGATCGGAAGTTTGCTCTGTAAAGCGGGAGAGATGGTGATCTGTGGCATATCTGCAGAAAGAGCACAATTTTGACGCACGGACAAGTCTTTTGGAGCACACCCTTCATGGCTCATTGTTCAACATGGAGCTCCGCAGCAGATTACCTCTACGTGTTCACTTGCTGCCCCAACGACACTGTCATTTACGATTGCAATTGGCACAGGATCATCGAGATTGGACGGTCGATCAATTTAAACATGTATGCTCTTCGGGTGAATCACTTTTCTGTTACACTATGTCGATGATCATCTCCACAAACGGCATCACCGAGGTGAATGGCGGCTCGAAGCGTGCTACGCGCCACGGACGCAGGCTGGTGGGAGCAGTATTGTGGTATGGGAGACATTATCCTGTGGTTACGTGGGACCTGCTGGAGTAATCGAAGACACGCTGACAGCTGCGAACCACATGCATCCCTCTATGCTTAATGTCATTCCCGGTGACAATATCATTTGTGTAACTGTCTGTGTCTCGGAGCCAGAACCGCGTTACAGTGGTTTGAGAAGCGAACTGACGTTGATGTTACGGTGACCGAATTCGCCTATAATAAATCACATGGAACCCATCTGCGTCGCTATCGGGTAACATCACCACCTACGCAAATCAGCGGACCGCTATTTACGCGAATTACATGATCTTTGCCAGATACGATTATCTCTGCAAACCCACCAGCAAACGTCGAATCTCTGATACGCAGAATCAGTGATTTATTTCGTTACAAAGCTATTAGGAGGGTGATCATACTGTTTTAGCTCAGCAGTTCATGTGCAATCTTGTTGAAAATCAATACCAACGAATACACGGAAATATTCTGTCACTTCACTTGGGCATTAACGGCTGCTTGACGTAGGTAGCAAAGAGCTGTACTAAATGCTATACTCGTGTTGCATTTTGGCGGAAATAAGAGGAACTCGTGGACCAGAGAATATTTCACGGACACCTCAGAAAATAAAGTGCAATGACATATCTGTTCCTGGCATATTAGTTCATAAACCCAAAATGCAAGAGAGACATATATCCTTTGAAGAACCTTTAAATATTGTACGATAATGAAACACCAATTAGTAGCTCTTCTGTGTAGGTTACTAGCACAGCACGTTACATTTTCTTTTGTGTTTGGGGGGGGGGGGGAGAGAGAGAATAAAATCATTTCATACCGTCTTCCTCAGCATCGTATGCATGGGATAATTTTTTTTTTTTTACATTAACCTTGTGAAATAACTTCCTTAGATACTGCTGAGCACTACCACCACGTGAATATAAAATCTATTCATATCCCTAGATGTTTCGGATTTGGAGCATATTTCGTGCTCACATATTTGAAAGTACCTCGAAAATACGTAAACATGTGTTCGCATACAAAGTCAGTTCGGCGTTGAAATTAGCAACAATTACAACTTTCACGGAACAAAATTCGAAACTTCTACTTTAATCACAAAAGTAGGTACGTAAGAAACGCATGGGATAATAAATTGTGTCGTAAGCGGACGTCATGTTTCTTCTCCATAGGTACTACATTATTTTGAATCAGTTATTGACCATCTGTAACTTTTATGGCGTTTCATTGCGGACACATTCTGCCAGTCTTCTGGAGGTGATATCATCACATCGTTTTTATTTTCAATTGACTGCTTTCAGTGAAAGCTTCTAAGATGTTTAATATTTTTAATTTAAGTATGTAAAGCACTGTTTTGGCGCTCTCTGTTAGTTTCTACGAACTTGTAGCTCTTGTGGCTGTGTACTCGCAACCACTAGATTGTTGGAAGATAAAACTGCTTTCCTCTACATCTGTGGTGGCAAACCCTCTTACTTTGTATGACAGACGGTACGCCATGAACGTATTATTACAAATCTAGCCTTGTAAGTTTATGTTATCGCGCGTTTTAGGTGCATCAGTACGTGGTGTGACTCAATATACTGCAGCTTCAACAAAATACAAGTTTCTGAATACAGTCCAGTTTACTACACAACCCTCAGGAAGCACTGACTCATCTTCTTCCTTGTTTGACTTACAATACGTGGGGCTCAGTATGTGCTAGGTGTATAGCTAAAAGTAGATGGGAGTTTAGCAAGCCGTATACAGTGCCTGACCAACGAAGTGATGCATCCAGAAGACAAAATCGAATCTCAATGTAACTTTTTACTACCACACAACATTATTATAGTTGCTATTCTGGTGAGTGTGTCGGTCAGAGCGGCTCCAAGATTGCATTAGTATTCTTCGTGTTTAATGTTGGTAGAAGATATCGTGGCTGGATAAGGGACGTGAGTGACAACTGTGAAGAACACTGTGAATCATCTTACTCAGTGAGACAGCGTTATGAGCACGTAACAGAACATGAAAAGGAGTGGTGTTGTGGGTCTCCAATTGGCTTTCTGGACGAATCGTGCAAATTCAGATTTGCGGGGCATTCGAATGTGCTAGTGGTCTGATGTTGGACTGCATGGGAACATGAGGGCAGACTTAGGCGATGTTAACATTCGGGTCGACCACGTGTGACCACCACAAAGGTGGACTGCAATATTGTGCATGACACACTTCGTAAGGACATCTGCGTCGGCCATCTGAAAACAAGTTATGGATTCCAAGCAACGATCAGTGTCACCCCATACCGTTGATCGGAGACCAGCCGTGGTCGGACTAGGGAATCGGACTAGGGAATACATAATCTGCCCTTAGCATCACAACACATTTGGCGTTATATTGTGATTGGGAAGAGTGGACTGCTGACAATGGTATCACATCGTGTTCTGGGGCGAATCACCTTTCCGCACTAAACCAGACGTCCATCGTCGGTAATTATGGTGGTAATCTGGGGGAAGGTCCCATTCTTCCAGTGTTTTTGAGAGCCACAGAAGTCTTACTACTGGCCTCACTGTGTGGGATCCCATTGGACATTACTCGAGGTCACACCCTGAAGTGACTGAGGGAACTCTGGTGGTACAACGGTACGCCAAGGGGATCCCACGTCCTCGTGTCTTACCTTTCATGCAACAGCATCGTGACAGTGACGGTCCAAACATGAACTGCCTAACTGATGTTCAGGTAGTCCGGTGACCAGCAAGATCCTCATATCTGTCCCTGGTAGAACATGTGTGGGACCAGCTCGAATATCAACTCCGCCCCAGTGCCAGTACACGGACATTAAGTCGCAGATACAACTCGGAAGAGTATGCAACGGCTCCTTGATACTCATCCCAACAGTGAAAGTGCATGCATCCAGCAAAGAGCGGGTGCAATGTCGTATTGAAAATTGTGCTCATACCGCCAAGTTTCCATAAATTTGACTTGAGTATGTAGTCATGAAGCTAACATCCTATATTCTCTCAACCTATATCTGTTTCGCTTATTACGCCATATTAGGTGTTCCACATTTCTTGTCGGTGTATTATTTTTGATTATAGGAAAATCATTTCTTTAAGAGCCGAATAATCTGTGTTCTCATTTATTTTATTTAGCATTGATGAAGATATAACAAAAACTGTTATGCTCGTATTTGCGTCTTGTTAGTTTCTATTAAGCTTTTATGGTTATCTGTATCATCCATATGTTGTTGTTGTGGTCTTCAGTCCTGAGACTGGTTTGATGCAGCTTTCCATGTTACTCTATCCTGTGCAAGCTTCTTCATCTCCCAGTACCTACTGAAACCCACACCCTTCTGAATCTGTTTAGTATATTAATCTCTTGGTCTCCCTCTATGATTTTTACCCTCCACGCTGCCCTCCAACACTAAATTGGTTATCCGTTGATGCCTCACAATATGTCCTAGAAATCGATCCCTTGTTTGTGCCACAAACTCCTCTTCTCTCCAATTCTGTTCAATACTTCCTCATTAGTTATGTGATCTACCAGTCTAATATTCAGCATTCTTCTGTAGCACCACATTTAGAAAGCTTCCATTCTCTTCTTGTCTAAACTATTTATCGTCCACGTTTCACTTCCATACATGGCTACACTCCATACAAATACTTTCAGAAACGACTTCCTGACACTTAAATCTATCCTCGATGTTAACAAATTTCTCTTCTTCACAAATGCTTTTCTTGCCATTGCCAGTCTACATTTTATATCGTCTCTACTTCGACCATCATCCGTTATTTTGCTCCCCTAATAGCAAAACTCCTTTACTACTTTAAGTGTATTATTTCCTAACGTAATTCTCTCAGCTTCACCCGACTTAATTCGACTACATTGCATTACCTTCGTTTTGCTTTTGTTGATGTTCATCTTATACACTCTTTTCAAGACACTGTCCATTCCGTTCAGCTGCTCTTGCAGGTCCTTTGCTGTCTCTGACAGAATTACAATGTCATCGGCGAACATGAAAGTTTATATTTCTTCTCCATGGATTTTAATACCTACTCCGAATTTTTCTTCTGTTTCCTTTACTGCTTACTCAGTATACAGATTGAATATAATCGGGGAAAGGCCACAACCCTGTCTCACTCCCTTCGTAACCACGGCTTCCTTTTCGTGCCCCTTGACTCTTATAACTTACGGATAACCATGCAACGTATGGATAACTATCCATGTAACAAACACAAATCAAAAATTTACACAGAGTGTTCATTCTGTCCTGGAGAAACATTATGTGCTCTTGTAAGAGGAAGTATAGGTGTGTCAGTCTGAAGTCACACAAAATTTGTCATCAACTGTTTCAGCTTATTAGTAAGTCATCATCAGATGATCTGTTCCTTTTCAAATAGACCATCTCATGATGACCTGTTAAGAGTGGAAACCAGTAATGGTATCATTTTTATTACCAGACTCTAAAATACAGGAATACAAACGTTTGGATAACTTCTGTCGAAAAGTAGACCTAACTTTATGTAATGGGAAATAATGATGTGTACTTACTTTTGCGAGTAGAAGGATATTCTTTTCGCGATAACTTCTTTGCCATCTGCAATTGCATTTCTGAGCCCGATATCTTCGACTACGTTAGACACGGCTTATTTCGATAGCCAGATTTCTAGGGCGTTGTTCTTACCCTGAAAGTACATCGATTTACAAACGATGTCAAGAGAGGACAGTGCGGTTCAACGATCTCTAGGTGTTTCTCAGAAATCTGGATATTTTGAGAGACAAAGTTTCGTCCCCAGCTTCATATCAACGGAAATCATGGTCGACTGCCTCCAAATATCACTAACATTTACCCACTATTCTCCCTCACTTCCCTGAGAAAAGTAGTAAAAATCGTTTCTAGAGTGGACTTAGTGGCTTTGTCTTCTACTGTACATTTGGTGGAGTGAAGAAGGAGGAACGATATGCTGTATTGGTAACTGGTGTTGAAAACTCGTTCCTGCCCGCAGAACGTAAGACACATTTATGTTTTTCTGCAAGAGTAGAAAGAATTGCTCTGAGTCACTTGTTAAAACCAGCTATGGATTTGACACGCTGACTACTGGAAAGCTATACTGATTCCTTGCTTGAGACGTCATATTTTCAGTCAATGTCCTTGCGCTGACTGTTGGTGCTTGCGTATTGCGGCGAAACTAGTGTAGGGGTGCTGAGAAAAAACACCTCTACGTTTTCAGGATAGTGTTGTGGAACCTGTAGAGTGTCTTTCGGCATTAATAATACAAGATCATCATCATCATTATCATTGTCATCATCATCTCCTTCCAAATTCTAGGTGTTGCAATCACCTCTTCCCGTCTCTAACATCCATCCACGCATCTCTTGCGAGGTCTACCTAGTTCTTTACTTCCAGTCAGTCGATAGTTCATTATCTTTTTGCGACAACTTGTTTTCTGTTATTCTGTCAACATGACCATTCTATTTTATTCTATTCTCTTCTATCTTGTTATTAACTGAAAAGATTTTCAAATCTGATCCTATTGTTCATTCCTTATTTTATTCATTTTATTACAGCCCCTTACATATCTCGTTAACTTCATTTCTGCTGCTTATATACGTGATTTTCCGTTTTTAGTTACTGTCTATGATTGGAAAACATATACAAGTATGTAAAGCTAAACTTTATAGAATTTCATCTGTGTTTATTTTCTTGTTTTCTTCCCTAAATTCTTTCAGTAGTTCCTCAAACAGTTTGATGTTCACCAGCTTCCTTCTCAACGTCCTTGTCATAGGTAACACTAATGACACATCCTAGGGTACCGAAGTGGGATACTTGTTCCAAAAATTCCTCAATTATTATTACTGTCTATCTGACTGGATACTTTCCTTTGAAAACCATTATCTTGCACTATTTTCATATAGAGTTAGATTGTAGTACATCGTTGTTTGGCTCAATCTATACACTGCTCTTTGTAAATTAACTTCTGTTTCCTGTACAGTTATCTGGCGATCAGCACAAAACAGAGAATTTAATGGTGCGCTATATCCTATTTTAATTCCTAAGTTTATTTTATCTATCTACTTTATAATTAGGTCATCAATATGAAAATAAAATAAAATATGTGATATACTGCGCCTTTGACGGACAGCTTGCTTTATTAACAAATTATCTGACATTTTAGAACATTACTTGTAACTATTTTTGTATTTACGTAGAAAATCTTTATGGTATTAACAAGAAGTTTAGGAAAACTTTTTGGGTCTTTTTACCATATCAAAGACTTTCTCAAAAATCAGTAAGTGGCAAATGCGTTTCTAAGAAAAATTTCAGACGTTTTCCAATAATTCGTCTTATCATTACACAAAAGTCCCTTTCCGCACCTAACTATTCTTCTAAAGTTATTGCATGAGCGATAGTTTGTAGTCTTTGACTCACAATTTTACCGCAAATTTCAATCCTGCGTTTAGTAAACTTATTCCTCTATAATTTCCTGTGTCTTTCCTATTGCCTTTTTAAAATACAGAAATTACCTGAGCAGTGTTCCATTCTTCCGGCACAGAACAGTTCTTCCAACATACATTTAAATATGTAGGAAGCAACATTCTAAAATAGTTCATCCATATTCGATTAACTCAGCATTAATGCCAAGTACGCCAGTGGCTTTCCTATTTTTTGTTATATTTAAGGCTGAATTCAATTATTTTATGTCTGTTTTATCTATACAGTTATTATCAGTCCCTAAAAAATGACTTTCTTCACTATCTTCATCATACAACGCATATCTGTAATGGTGTAGCCACTGATATTGTATTAATCTTCGCATTGTCTTTTATTGTTTTATTGATACTGTTCATAAGTTTAAATTTCATATGCTGTCTACAAAATAGGATTAATAAGTAAATAATTAATTATTTCAGGCATACAGTCTCGTGTCTTAAGTGAGTTTCGATTGACACCTCGTGCCAAAGACACAGTGAAATTCCGCTGAACACTGTTGTCGTCTCGACTGGAAAGACCGTTGCTCCAGCAACTGGGCCGAAATTTTCCAGGTTACAGTCTGGTAGGCGTAGTTGTAGCGTGATATTACGCCCCTTTACTAGATTAAAGCGTTCTCGATTTCACTCCGGAAGATGATGGTGACTCGTAGTGTCGAAATGAGATGTAACGCTCAGTCGGAAGTCATGAAATCGGTTGATCCTGGCCCCAACTGACAGTTAGGCTCTGGCACCTGAAAATGATTGCAGCGACGATGAAGAACAGAGCCACTGGATGGCCCTCTCACCCAGCAGTGACGGTGATGTTAGTGTGATAAGCACCGCGAGGTATACTGATGTTGGAAGAACCACAGTCTCCCCAGAAGCAATGTTGTAGGCGGATAATGCCAAGTCCCGCGAGCGGAGAGTCGAAGTTACTTGGATGTTGTCGTGTAGGGAACGGCAAGTAGAGTGTTCACGAGAACTGCTGGAACATATAAAATGAGGATGTCATACACCGTAATCATCACTGAATCGAGTGCTTTGATACCAACACCATCGATCCTAATGATCAACTGCGTTCAGAGTTGGAGACATGCAGTACTTATGGAGGTGGGAGGGAAACAATGACATGAAAACGGTTTGTTATCACCGTATGAGGCTTGCTTCTTTACTAGTCGTAAGAGGTCTCCGTTCCACTGCGTTTGCTAAACAATTTGTTAATGCCTATTTACGGAACTTTCAGGAGTCTGAAAAGTTTTATTTCGTCTGAGGTACAGCTTTCTTTTTCCACGGAACAAGAGATAGCGAATATATCTGTGTATGTCTCCCCCTCTCTCAGTGGACTTTCTGCTGAACGTGTAACTTCCGCCGGACGACTACTGACGATGTAGTAAAGTGTGCTCGTGTCCACGACTGATTTGCAATGTTGATTGTTTCTTTCCGGTGCGTAGCTACGTCAACACTTCCGTGCTAGGGTGAACTTAAGAAAAATTTTGATTTCTTCCGCATTTTTTCCTGTGGCGTAACCCTAGGTAGTAGCAAATGCACTATTTCCTGACGTTTTCCAGTGCGCAGAATATTTTCTGATCTTTCGGGCATGCATATGGGATGGCATTATTTCGGATGATACTTTTAGAGGATGAGTCGATGGAACAATTTAAACCACTTCACTCAACAAAGCTGAATAAACTAGCGTACGTCAGGGATTACACTCTTGGTAACAAGAGCGTCAGTCATTGACAAAACTTAAACACTCTAAAAGTGAATCCAAAGAAGTTCGCAGCATTATATACACACTACTAACGAATTATGTGGTCGAGTGTTATGGGTGCGTATGTTGGAATGCCATGCACGGAGACTCAAGACAGTAATTCCTCTGAGAGTGTAGACATGAAATATGAAGTTTCCATTAGTTTTCGCGTCTCTGATGACCAGGTTCTCTGCTAAAAGTACTTCTGCAGCTTTCTTGACCACTGAATCCAAACACGCTTATGGGAAAGTCAACACACTGCCCATAGCCTCATTCTGTTCTGATTAGTTGGGCTAGGAAGCTGTGGAAATACAAACTGTAGACAACCTGCTCAACCGAGACAATTTTTTCTACCTCAACAAATCTTCGAATTCACTCATTTCCCGTCTACGGGCTCAAAGTAATTATTGTTCTGGCTCTTCATTGCCTGGCATTCCAGAACTTGTCTTCTCTTCTTCTTTTTGGTGATTATCTACCACTAGCACCGTTACTTCGCCGCCAAATTACTTCTGCTTGACTTTTCTCAATGTTCATATTCCTTGCTTCCATTATGTCCTCCACATTAAGTTTGCCATTTGCGTCGTTGGTGACCTATTTTCTTTCACTGTAACGGTATCCACCATAGTATCTTGTCCACTACGTGCAGCAAGCGGCTACACGGGTAGCAGGGGTTGTGTGGCGTGGAATGGGCGGTTTTTTAGGTTAGATGGCCTCGGGCAAGTACAGAAAGGGCAACAGCCTCAAAGGGTGTGGGGCAAAGTCAGGACATTCGGGGACCAAGCAGCAATCGGTATTGAAATTGTAAACTGTCGGAGCTGCATTGGTAAAGTACCGGAACTTCAAGCGCTGATAGAAAGCACGGAAGCTGAAATCGTTATAGGTACAGAAAGCTGGCTGAAGCCAGAGATAAATTCTGCCGAAATTTTTACAAAGGCACAGACGGCGTTTAGAAAGGATGGATTGCATGCAACCGGTCGTGGCGTGTTTGTCGCTGTTAGTAGTAGTTTATCCTGTAGTGAAGTAGAAGTGGATAGTTCCTGTGAATTATTATGGGTGGAGGCTATATTCAACAACCGAGCTAGGTTAATAGTTGGCTCCTTTTAACGACCTCCCGACTCAGTAGCATTAGTGGCAGAAAAACTGAGAGAAAATTTGGAATACATAAATTTTCTCAGCATGTTATATACTTAGGTGGAGATTTCAATTTAACTGATATAGACTGGGACACTCAGATGTTTAGGACGGGTGGTAGGGACAGAACATCGAGTGACATTATACTGAGTGCACTATCCGAAAATTATCTCGAGCAATTAAACAGAGAACCTACTGATAGCAAACAGACCCGAACGTTTCGACTGTGTAAGTGCAGAACAGGGAATTAGTGATCATAAGGCCGTTGCAGCATCCCTGAATATGGACGTCAATAGGAATATAAAAAAAAGGGACGAAGGTTTATCCGTTTAGCAAGAGTAATAGCAGGCAGATTTCAGACTACCTAACAGATCAAAACGAAATTTTCTGTTCCGACACTGACAATGTTGAGTGTTTATGGAAAAAGTTCAAGGCAATCGTACAATGCGTTTTAGACAGGTACGTGCCGAGTAAAACTGTGAGAGACGGGAAAAACCCACCGTGGTTCAACAACAAAGTTAGAAAACTACTGCGAAAGCAAAGAGAGGTTCACTCCAAGTTTAAACGCAGCCAAAACCTCTCAGACAAACAGAAGGTAATCGGTGTCAAAGTTAGCGTAAGGAGGGCTATGTGTGAAGCGTTCAGTGAATTCGAAAGTAAAATTCTATGTACCGACTTGACAGAAAATCCTAGCAAGTTCTGTACGTTAAATCAGTAAGTGGCTCGAAACAGCATATTCAGACACTCCGGGATGATGATGGCATTGGAACAGACACGCGTAAAGCTGAAATACTAAACACCTTTTTCCAAAGCTGTTTCACAGAGGAAGACCGCACTGCAGTTCCTTCTCTAAATCCTCGCACTAAAAAATGGCTGACATCGAAATAAGTGTCCAAGGAATAGAAAAGCAACTGGAATCACTCAACAAAGGAAAGTCCACTGGACCTGACGGGATACCAATTCGGTTCTACACAGAGTACGCGAAAGAACTTGCGCCCCTTCTAACAGCCGTGTACCGCAAGTCTCTAGAGGAACGGAAGGTTCCAAATGATTGGAAAAGAGCACAGGTAGTCCCAGTCTTCAAGAAGGGTCGTCGAGCAGATGCCGAAAACTATAGACCTATATCTCTGACGTCGATCTGTTGTAGGATTTTAGAACATGATTTTTGCTTGCATATCATGTCGTTTTTGGAAACCAAGAATCTACTCTGTAGGAATGAACATGGATTCCGGAAAAAGAGATCGTGTGAGACCCAACTCGCTTTATTTGTTCATTAGACCCAGAAAATATTAGATACAGGCTCCCAGGTAGATGCTAATTTCCTTGACTACCGGAAAGCATTCGATACAGTTGCGCACTGTCGCCTGATAAACAAAGTAAGAGCCTACGGAATATCAGACCAGCTGTGTGGCTGGATTGAAGAGTTTTTAGCAAACAGAACACAGCATGTTGTTATCAATGGAGAGACGTCTACAGACGTTAAAGTAACCTCTGGCGTGCCACAGGGGAGTGTTATGGGACCATTGCTTTTCACAATATATTTAAATGACCTAGTAGATAGTGTTGGAAGTTGCATGCGGCTTTTCGCGGATGATGCTGTAGTATACAGAGAAGTTGCAGCTTTAGAGAATTGTAGCGAAATGCAATAAAGATCTGCAGCGGATAGGCACTTGGTGCAGGGAGTGGCAACTGACCCTTAAAATATGTAAAAGTAATGTATTGCAAATACATAGAAAGAAGGATCCTTTATTGTTTGATTATATGACAGCGGAACAAACACTGGTAGCAGTTACTTCTGTAAAATATCTGGGAGTGTGCGTGCGGAACGATTTGAAGTGGAATGATCACATAAAAGTAATTGTTGGTAAGGCGGGTACCAGGTTGAGAGTCTTTGGGAGAGTGCTTAGAAAATGTAGTCCATCAACAAAAGAGGTGGCTTACAAAACACTCGTTCGACCTATACTTGAGTATTGCTCAACAGTGTGGAATCCGTACCAGATCGGGTTGACGGAGGAGATAGAGAAGATCCAAAGAAGAGCGGCGCGTTTCGTCACAGGGTTATTTGGTAACCGTGATAGCGTTACGGAGATGTTTAGCAAACTCAAGTGGCAGACTCTGCAAGAGAGGCGCTCTGCATTGCGGTGTAGCTTGCTCGCCAGGTTTCGAGAGGGTGCTTTTCTGGATGAGGTATCGAATATATTGCTTCCCCCTACTTATACTTCCCGAGCAGATCACTAATGTAAAGTTAGAGAGATTCGAGCGCGCACGGAGGCTTTCATAAAGTCGATCTTCCCGCGAACCATACGCGACTGGAACAGAAAAGGGAGGTAATGACAGCGGCACGTAAAGTGCCCACCGCCACACACCGTTGGGTGGCTTGCGGAGTATAAATGTAGGTGTAGATGTAGATGTCTGGTATCGTCTCTTTATTGACTCTATTCAGACGGCCAAACCACAACAGATTTTTTTGGTCAGATAACGCCACAGGTCGCCTCATAACTATAGTCTTATACATTATCTTCTTCTTTATTCTTCTTTCCTTTTTGTTATTCAAAACAGAGTTTATGTCCTTCTTACAGCTCGTCCTTTTGTAATCCTACTAGCGATCTCTTTATTATGTTGCCCCGTCCATTACATAATACCACAAGGTATGTTGCCTTTACCACAGCTGTAGGGAGTGATAAGACTGTTGTTTGGTCAACCAACCCACAGTTACAGCTGTTTCTCTGTCTACAGGGTGAAAAGTATTTAAACTGACGAACTCTGGGAGGTTGTAGGCGACATCAAAACAAATATTTTTCCCTAATGTCATTTTTTACTATGAGGAGTATTTAAAGCAGTAGACGAAGATTTATCTGGCGGTAAATCAGTTAAACCAACAAACACTTTTCGATTTTTGTATGACCAAGAGATAACAGATTAACACAGCACAGTTTCAATTACAGTAGATTTTCAAAAATGCCTCCATTGACACGTAAACAAAGATTACGCCGTCGGATCATGTTCTGTCTGACACGGGCAAAAATCCCAGAAGTATCCTAAATTGTTCCTGCTGCTGCTACTATCCGGGCAACCAGATCCTCTTCTGATGCAACAGGAGTTGCTGAAACAGGGTTGCACATCTCTCCCCACACAAAAAAGTCCAGAGGGGACATATCTGGGGATCGAGCAGGCCATGGTACAGGACCACCTCTGCCAGTCCACGTTTCTGGGAACAGTCGGTCCAGGAATCGACGCAAACGATGGCTGAAATGTACCGGCGCCCCGTCATGTTGGAACCACATGCGCTGTCTTGTAGGGAGCGGGACGTCTTCCAAAAATTATGGCAATGCTCTGGCGAGAAAATTGTAATAGTGCCTGCTATTTAATGGCCTAGGTAGCACATACAGCCGAATTAAACAGTCCCCAGCAATACCGACCCACACATTAACGAAGAACCGCACTTGATGAGCGCTAGTAACTGTGGCATGTGGGTTATCCCCACTCCAAACGTGCGAATTGTGAATGTTGAAGACTCCATCACGCCAGAACGTTGCTTCATCGGTAAACAACACAGAGGATGGAATTGTAGAATGCATTTCACACTGTTCCATGTACCACTGCGAAAACTGGCCTCTGGGTGGATAATCAACTGGTTCCAGTTTGTGGGCACGCTGTAAGTGAAATGTAACAATTGCTCTCGAATGACTGTTCTTACAATCGTCTGATTCGTCCCCATGTTGCACTATGTGATCAAATGTATCCGGACTAACCAAAAAACACACGTTTTCATATTAGGTGCAGTATCCTGCCACCTACTGCCAGGTGCTCCATATCAGCGACCTCAGTGGTCATTATACATTGTTAGAGAGCAAAATGGGGCGCTCCACGGAACTCACGGACGTGCTCAAGAAGATTCGGTGGCACTTGTGTCATACGTCTCTACTCCAGATTTCCACACCCCTAAACATACCAAGTCCACTGTTCGTGATGTTATAGTGAAGTGGAAACGTGAAGGGACACGTACAGCACAAAAGCGTACAGGCCGACCTCGTCTGCTGACTGTCAGACACCACCGACAGTTGAAGAGGGTGGTAATGTGTAATAGATAGACATCTATCCGTACTATCACACAGGAACTCCAAACTGCATCAGGACCCACTGCAAGTACTATGACAATTAGGCGGGAGGTGAGAAAACTTGGATTTCATGGTCGAGCGGCTGCTCATAAGCCACACATCACGCCCGGAAAATGCCAAACAATGCCTCGCTTTGCGTAAGGAGCGAAAACATTTGACAATTGAACAGTGGAAAAACGTTGTGTGGAGTGACGAATCACGGTACACAATGAGGCGATCCGATGTTAGGGTGTGGGTATGGTGAATTCCCGGTGAACGTCATCTGGTAGCGTTTGTAGTACCAATAGTAAAATTCAGCGGCGTTGGTGTCATGGTGTGGTCTTTTCTTTCATGGATGGGGCTTGCACGCTTTGTTGTTTTGCGTGACACTATTACTGAAAAGGCCCACATTAACGTTTTAAGCATCTTCTTGATTCCCGCTGTTGAAGAGCCATTCGGGGGTAGCGATTGCATCTTTCAACATGATCGAAAACCTGTTCATAATGCAGGGCCTGTGGCGGAGTAGTTAATCGACAATAATATCCTTATAATGGACTGGCCTTCACAGAGTCCTGTCCTGAATCCTATAGAACAATTTTGGGACGCTTTGGAACGCCGACTTCGTGCCAGGCCTCACTGACGTACATCGATACCTCTCCTCAGAGCAGCGCTCCGTGAAGAATGAGCTGCCATTCCCCAAGAAACCTCCCAGCACCCGAATGAACGTATGCCTGCGAGAGTGGAAGCTGTGATCAAGGTTAATGGTGTACCAACACCATACTGAATTCCAGCATTACAGATGGAGGGCGCCACGAACTTGAAAAATCATTTTCAGCCAACTGTCCGGAAGGTTTTGGTCACACAGTGTAATTATTTGAGAAGCTCAGTAATACGCCTCTTCCATCTCATGTTTTCATCAACATGTACATACAAAATTCTGGATCAATCTATCCTATTTATTAACTACTGTTCATGTGCTACATCAATGTTCTTTACGGATAGCGGAAATTTGTGGTAATTTTTATGGAACCAAACTGCTGAGGTCATCGGTCCCTAGGCTTATACAGTACTTAATCCAACTTAAACTTACAATAGGGACGACACACACACCCATTCCCAAAGGAGGACTCGATATTCTTTATGATTGTGTTAATTGTATAGAACTGAATATTGATTTCAGACCAGTTTTTCTGGATTAAATCCTTAAAAATACGTTGGTCGTTGACCATGACTAATGAAATTATGAAGTACCTTCACTGTCTGACACTCGCATTGACTTGATTGTTCTCCATGCCCCTGCACTCCGAGCCACTCTAGTCATCTTCTTCCCAGATCATGTTTTAACACTTACACACATCTCTTTTAACTTCTCTCTTTAGGGCCCTATAGGAGCATCAGTCCCAACTTCGATTGTTATTCACATTCAGGAACGTCAATGAAACTTCTTTCTCTGCTGTTTCTGCATCCCGCCCAGAATGCTTTCTTTTTCTTTTCATACCTTCGAAGTGCTTTTTTGCTGCTTCGTCTATGGCCTCCTTTGTATGCTCATATTGCTCTTCCCTTATTCCCACTGAACTAACAAAACTTTTTGCCGATCACTGATGGTACAAGTACTTAGTGCTACCATCCTTCAGAGTTCCGATTGTCCAATTTGTGCCTTGTGACCTCAGTGTGTCAGCACGTTGCATCCTCTTCTTTTCGCTACGTCCTGAAGGTGTAAGAGATATAAAATTTACTTTTGACTAGGTGACTGCCACTTTCGCAACCTGCCCTTTTTCTAAATCTGACACCTTAAACATTTAACTGACCTTTTGCCTCAAGGATAGATAATCAACAATTTATTTCAGCCCTTCTGTACGGCTATACCTAATATATTTATGTAAGCTCTTGTAAGCAACGAAAGTATTTTCTATTCGTAATTCATATTGCTCCAATAAATCCACCAAACTTTTGTCCTTCTCTTTCATAACATCCTCCTCGTACATCCCACTTGCCTTATTATTCGTCTCTTTCCCTACTCTTATATTAAAACCTGCTGCAGATAACAGTTTATAGCAACTTGGAACGATTTCTATAGACACTGTCAGCAACTGTTGAAGAACTTCTTTTGCCGTAAAGGGCGCATGTACAAAATGGACACATACACTCTTTTTATCACTATATTCATGGCTCTAACTCTCAGATTGATCTTTATCATCCTTTCATTAACTGCTTCCCACAAGAGCACGTGTTTTGACAAACGTTTATTTAAAATGATGGATGTTCTTGCTCTTGCATTACTGTTTTGTTCACTCCACTAAAATAATGTGTGATCTCCAGCAGAGATACCCACAACCAGTAACCTTTATTTCGTTTTGGAAAACACACCTCCATCAGTGTACTGTCTCGTGCCTACAAAAACTTCTTACTTCTCGTTCCGGATGCCCTGCACATTCCAGATACCAAAATGGCGCCTAAGCAACCTATTGGACAAGGATTTGTCGTTAGGGTTCTCTCCTCCTCGGAAGATTGGCTTCACCACGACTCAGAGTTCTAGAATAAGAATGTGGGAAAGAAAAAAATAAGGATAGCCGGAGACTCTGAGCTACTTAGTTCACCAAGCAGTTCTTGCGGATAAGGAAAGGGAAAGGAACGATACTTAGTTGGAAGAAACACTTCTTCTGGGTTCTCAGGCGGGCCCTATTCGTCAAGAGCGATCCTGCAACTAGCTAAGGTACCACGGACATAGACGCAGTCTCATAGGAGCCCGCCAACCTCCTCCGTTGCACAGATAGTACTTTCTCAAGGCGGTGCCGCTGGACATGGCCAATAAAGGCCACCCACATGTTATGGCCAAAGCATACCATTAATAATGATGAGCTAAATAACTGGTAAGGGCTGTGGGTTTGGTAATTGTGTTTTCATTGTGTTACTCGTAGACATTATATGTTTCATACATGACCGACGCTCTTTTTATCAACAGTGCTGTATCTGATCCGCTCACATTAACGTACTAATTAAAGTACTACATAAAGTACTACATTAAGTGCTTTAAATTCTCTAACAGACTGTCCGCCTGCACAGCTGAGTGGCAACGTGCTTGTCTACCATGCAGCGTCCCAGGTTCGATTCCCGACCGAGTTGGAAATTTTCTCCACCAGTGGACTAGGTATGGTGTTGTCCTCATCATCGCCTCATCATCACCAACGTGCAAGTCACCGAATGTGGCGTCACCTGAAATAAGACTGGCATCCGGTGACCGAAATTCTCCTGTTTGGGCCTCCCGGCCGACAATACCACACAATCATTTCATTTCTTCAAGAGACTAGCCTTCAGTATGTAAAGACATCAGCTGAAATATCAGAAAAGGGAGTAACTGTATCCTGGATTCACGCCATAAAGATGATAAAGTAGATCTACTAAGCCTTTTCTAACCCATGTCACATTTGGCACACTGTGTGTGCTGGACTTGTACAAAAAGTGTTGGTCAGCCTTAGGTAGACTATATAGCCTTAGGTAGACTATATGCAATTTGGCATTTCAGTATTCTGATAATGTTCGACGAGAAATGTGGGATCTTTTGTGTTACTCTGTCAGAAAAGAAAAGTGAACCACAGTGATTGGAAGGAGGAAATGAAATGTTACTTAACGGCTCGAGACAACATGTCATGTTATTTGTTTGATCACAAACTTTTGTAAAATTTACAGTCATTAGTACGAGCTTGCACCCACTGTGGCGTTGATGCATGCACCGATTTTTGTGAGACGATCATCACAAAGGCGTAGCATCGTTTTCAAACGCAAGCTGTCCCACAGCTGTTGTGACTGTTGCTTGAAATGTGACATGCGGCAATGGAACATCATTGACATCCGAGCTGGCCCACAAGATTTCTATTATGTTCAGATAGATGATTTCGCTGACCACAAGAGTACCACTACATCAAGCAGAAACTTCATAGACATCCGTGCCATTTGTGTACGAGCGTTGTCGTACCAGAAAATGTCATCAGGATATACCTGATGAGTGGCAACACATGAGAATACATGTGTCCGCGGTGTATTTTTGTGCTGTCAGAGCTCCCTCAACCCTATCCAGCCGTGACTTGAAGATATACCCGATTGCTCCTCACAGCATGACGACGTGAGTAGCACTGTTGTGCTAACGCATGGGACGTTATTTCCCTAGTCTGGCTGCTGTTAGTCTGCAAGCGATGGTGCGGGATGACATAGATTATTGCAGGGAATCAACTGCTTGTTTTCGTATGCCAGGCTCCGATGTGTTTGGTGCTCAATACGACGATAACCCCTTGTGGTGGTCAGACGTGGTCAACCACAACGTTAACGACGAGTATGTTCCCATGTGATCCACCATCGGGCTATTGTCACATCCGAGTACCTCACTAATCTATATATTCGACCAACCGGCCAAATGGAGGCCCAAAATAACGCTCCTTTCAAACCGTCAGGTACTGATAACGCTCTTTCAAACGAGCACTAAATATCTGGCGCTGTTCACGCTTTGTATAAACCCGACCAGGCCGACTGACAACACTGAGCACGAATAACGCTAATGGACTCTTGTGGCTGTTCTATCCGTCACACAGATTAGGAACTCTAATCATGTGTTATGTGTTTACCGATTCGTCGTTGATGTTTATGTGTATCACATTACACTGAAATCTGACAAAAGGGAGACTTTATTTATTTATTTATTCACAAATCATCAGTCGTAATAACAAAATTGATAGGAGCTGCAATTTGCATGAAAATGTTATGAGACGAAGCTGCCATTTGGATGCTTTTTAATAATTTTCCGATGCCAACCACACTCTCTGTTATTTCGAGAGTCGCCTTACACGTTTCTACATTCCGTCATTTTCAAAGGCAGTATTATGTCAACCACATAAAATTAGTCATTAGTTACATTGCATTTTCCAACGTTCTCAGACTCGAGACAAGTGCAAATTTGACAAGATACAAACTATCTAACGAAAAATTTTGTATGGTAGACATGAGATTGCCTTTGAAAGTGATGTAATGTCAAAACGCATAAAGCGATTTTGGAAATAATAAAAAAGTGTGGTCAAGACATAAGAAAGTTATTCAAGTAGTCATATGAGAATTTTAGTGTAGCGTATTTGTTCGTTATTATGAATGAAATTAAATTCAATCTGTCGACCCTTCCATTTTCCTTACGTAACGCGCCGGCAAATAAGAGTACCGCTCTAGTGTTTGGGATACGCATCACGTCAAATTAGTTCTGGACGCCGAAGAAATTTGGAGTGGGGTGTGGCTGATCTGACCATTATCGAATATTACCAAATTGCTCTGTGAGTTTAAGTGGAAAGCGCTGGAGGGAAGAAGTCAATCTTTTTACGAAGAACATTTAAAGTACTGATGCCTCAAACCTTCATTTCATATGAGAAAAAGGTAACGGATACTAGAGCACACTTGTTGCAATTTAACTTGCCAAACTGTTGAGTGCGTTCGGAAAGAGGACTAAATTAACAGCGGGAATAAATTAAATTCCGATAAGAAAGTACAGTGGTTGCTGGAGTATTGAACTGTCTATAGAAGGAATTATGGTTTTAATACCTAGTCTTAAACTCATGCCACTACAGCAGTTGCCCTTTTCTTGTGGATGAGGAAACAGATAGGAAGTGGCATGCTTCAGAAGTATTTTGATTAAAAGAAAGTGTACTATTACCCTTTTTTAATTATTTTTTTACGAAACGTAAGGTGAAACTGAAGTACCAACACATGTGACTACAATGTCCCTCGCTCCTCGCTAACGAAATACGTTACATAGTTTCGCAAAACAGTTTTTACAGGCCTGAAGACAAGTCGATGATGATTTTTTGAGTACAAATGGCAAAAGTAATTCAGATCGTTATATGTGGTAACAGGCATAGCTATGGTGTTTCTACCTAACCCGAAGAAAGAAAATAGAACGTGCTTATGATTGTTTCACACAGAAGAAACGACGACAATTATGTCTAATAAAACAGTAAAGTGGTTAAAATTATACCTTCAGATTTCTAGAAAGCCTTTAGTTTCGTCAAAATCAGAAATGAACCAAACTATTTACATTCACTGCCAATTTGTTTTCCGTGAGACAGTTACCGTCGAAACAGGCATTCTATGAGGAATATATCTTCGTTACATGGTTGACTAGGAGATAATAACAAAAATAATGGAAGTTTTGTGTAGGATACTGGAATGTCTTCGAATACTATAGTTACATCACTATAGCGAACTACTGTCGTCAGACAAGAAAAACAAACAATGAAATCCAAGAGTGTTCACTTTGGAATCTTTCACATATATCTTTCCACTTCTGTAATAGTAATGAAAATGAGAATATCAGAATATTATTGAGTGTGTGCTCATAAAAAGGAAACAACAAATTTTCATTTGTTGATATACTTAGCTGCAAAATGAGTTACTGTTTCTACCTAAAACCGTGTTCTATATTTTTGTTTCGAGACTGTACACCAAGAGATCCAGTGATCTAAAGGAAAACCTTTATCTTGCAATCGATGATTGCAAAATATCGTCCTCACACTATCCATTTTAGTCAATAACGACGATCTTACAGTTTACTTTCTGAGTTATGACAGGGTCAAAAGCCCCACAAGTGAAACATAAAAAAGCGTTGGTATCTGACAATAGTCGTTATCGACGGATACCTGTAGCCTGAGGACAAAATTTTGATATCGTAGACTAGAAATAAAGAAGCGAATCCTATCTTCATTTTATCTATGAAACATGTTTTACCTTTGTCTATGCCTTATAGGGAAAACGAAACATTGCTGGCTTAGGCAATTTCCAGTCATTTTCTGAACTACTGCTGATAGTTAAGGCTCGAGTGGCCTGGCTCTTTCGTGTTTCACGCAAATGCATGCATAAACTGTCAATAAATTACCTAGAAAGGCTTATCCAATGATAGTGGTTTATCCGATGATAGTGAGACACTTAAGTTGAACATTAGCATGGGGACACCTCAGGACATCAATTAAGAGGCGTTGGTGTTAAAATACAGATAATCCTATAAGAGTACACTGCCAAATGAGTGTGTAGAACATGCCATGGGTTTAGGATATATTAAATTTAGTTTACTCTGAAATCCTACAGTGCTGTACGGAAACTACAGCCTTCTTCCCATGTGTCAGTTGAATATAGCGTATCTTCTTGATGTGATTCACAATAAAGTGGCTATTAGTAGAATGTTCCTACCGTCCTTTTTCTGTTTAATAGAAGCACTAACAGTTAATTCCACTCGACTCACAGACAACACTTATCCGTCCGTATTGCATCGTACTGTCGTAGAATTAATTCCATGGCCATTCAGTGACGTTGCGTAAATAACAATTACCTCTGATAGAGTAGCAGTGAACTGGACCATGAAATTAACATTACTGAGGTAATAAATTTCGGAATGAAAGAATCCTTTCCGAACAGTCAGGTGCGAATTCCTCGAATGTGCCAGTCGTACACACAGAGTATGCTGTCGCCGTTGCTTAGGTGTACCTGACTGGAAATCTAACGACTCTCTGAAACGTTTTTTTTTCTTATTAATGAACATATATTTACAAATATTTATTTATGGTCACTTGAAAAACTGAGGTTGGATGTAAAACGTTAACTTGCCAAATATTTTTATACTTTTTACTAAGGCAGTTTCTTTCAGTTACTGTGGCGTGTCATGTAGTGTTGTCAGAGTGGTGGTATTTTTTTTTCCATGTTCTAAGAAATCGCTCAGTGATGGTGAAGAAGAATTACATGATCTCCGAAATGGAATGAACAGTCTAATGAATACGGAATATTGATTGAGAGTAAATCGAAGAAAGACGAAAGGAATGAGAAATAGCAGAAATGAGAACAGCGGGAAACTTAACATCAGGACTGGTGATGATGAAGTAGGTGGAGTTATCGGATTCTCCCACCTATGTAGCAAAATAGTCCACGACGGATGGAGCAAGGACGACGTAAAAAGTAGGCCTGCACAGGCAGAAAGGGCATTCCTTTCCAAGATAAGCTACTAGTATCAGACGTGGGCCTTAATTTGAGGAAGAAATATCTACAAATGTACGTTGTGAGCACAACATCGTATGGTAGTGATACAAGGACTGTGGGAAAACCGGAAAAGAAGTGAATCGAATCATTTGAGATCTGGTCCTACAGAAGAAATTTGAAAATTATGTGGACTGATAAGGAATGAAGAACTTATTCGAACATGTGGAAACACTGACACCAAGGAAGGACATTTGTTAAGAGGTAATAAAATGACTTGAATGGTACTGGAGGGGGCTGTAGTGGGTAAAAAACGAAGAGGAAGTCAGAGGACGAAGGTTGTGAGTTTTTTTCTGAAATGAAGAGGTTGGCAGGAGAGAAATTCGTGAAGGAGTCGGATCAATCATCAAACTAATCAGAAGACTGATAAAAAACCAGTGGCATTAACTTTCTATGAGCTGCTGATTTTTCTTAAATTACAAAGCTTACTCTGGAAAACTGACATCTCTCCAAGTGAGAAAACGAATTGGTCCAATACCTAGGAACAACTACGCTATTGAAATTTAAAAGCGTTGCAGTCGAGAAAATCTTGTCAATAGTGTACTTTATGGCTTATCTGTCACACTATTATTCTAACGTTAAACAATTATTAGCGACTGAAACCAGATTAAGCAGAAGTAGTATGAGAAGCCTGTCAGAAGTCGGAAGCTAGTGTGAACCAACACATATTTTAATTTTCAGGGCAGGTAAATTTGATACGACATACAGGATCTCATTTCATTTTCGAAGTACCGTATGTCCCATGGTAAAATACCTTATTCCATTCTAGGTAGAAGAAGTAGCACGAACGAGGAAGTATAGTTCAATTGTCGACATGTTATTCAATAGTTCTAAAAATATATACCACTCTACTCAGCATAAAAGTCTGTAAATGAAGTAATAGTTTAATATATTACACAGTAGTTAAATTAAAACGAGAAATTCTCACAAACGTTGCGCAATAAACAACCTCATGTCTAATAACGACAAGAACTGCAAAAAAAAAAAAAAAAAAACGAAAAAATACAGCGGAACGGCTTACGGCGTTCCCTAGGTCCACTATCCTCTAGATAATCTAGCAACACTCTGCCTACGACGAATCTGTTGCGAGAAAAAGTTGAAACACTCACTACTCGTTTGCCTATACTATAAGCTACATTTATTTACCTCAATCACGGAAAATAGCTGATGATTATGGAGACGAGCTCCAATACAGAACTCCTTACTCTGACCTTTCGTTTGTTCGTTCTAAAGCAACTTTTTTCTGCACTCTTGTAACGAATTCCTTCGAAACGTGCTTGTAGCAGTTGAGTTTATGTAGTATGTGCCCACTGAAGAGTAGGTCTACTTCATACCTAATTTAGACGCTCCACGTCTTCAACGTTTCTAGATACCATCCAGACTCTCGTGGAGCTTATGACACAATACAAAAGAATATCTCTAAGTGATCCTTCACCAACTATTTCAATAACTATTTTGGCAACGTAGTTTTCAGTTGTAAAGTGAACAAAGACTTGCCTAGTATTTCACATAACGTCACCATTTGATCAGTTCATTGAGTAGCGGACACCTGTAGTTACAGCATACATAATATTTTACTTTATGGTACTGTCCGATTACACTGGCTTTTTTTTTCTTTTGGTCATCAGTCTACTGACTGGTTTGATGCGGCCCGCCACGAATAATTTTCCTGTGCTAACCTCTTCATCTCAGGGTAGCACTTGCAACCTACGTCCTCAATTATTTGCTTGACGTATTCCAATCTCTGTCTTCCTCTACAGTTTTTGCCCTCTACAGCTCCCTCTAGTACCATGGAAGTCATTTCCTCATGTCTTAGCAGATATCCTATCATCCTGTCCCTTCGGCTTATCAGTGTTTTCCACATATTCCTTTCCTCTCCGATTCTGCGTAGAACCTCCTCATTCCCTACCTTATCAGTCCATCTAATTTTTCACATTCGTCTATAGCACCACGTCTCAAATGCTTCGATTCTCTTCTGTTCCGGTTTTCCCACAGTCCATGTTTCACCACCATACAATGCTGTACTCCAAACGTACATCCTCAGAAATTTCTTCCTCAAATTAAGGCCGGTATTTGATATTAGTAGACTTCTCTTGGCCTGGAATGCCTTTTTTGCCATAGCGAGTCTGCTTTTGATGTCCTCCTTGCTCCGTTCACCATTGGTTATTTTACTGCCTAGGTAGCAGAATTCCTTAACTTTATTGACGTCGTGACCATCAATCCTGATGTTAAGTTTCTCGCTGTTCTCATTTCTAATACTTCTCATTACGTTCGTCTTTCTCCGATTTATTCTCAAACCTTACTGTGTACTCATTAGACTGTTCATTCCGTTCAGCAGATCATTTAATTCTTCTTCACTTTCACTTAGGACAGCAATGTCATCAGCGAATCGCATCATCGATATCCTTTCACCTTGTATTTTAATTCCACTCCTGAACCTTTCTTTTATTTCCATCATTGCTTCCTCGATGTACAGACTGAAGAGTAGGGGCGAAAGGCTAGAGCCTTGTCTTACACCCTTCTTAATATGAGCACTTCGTTCTTGATCGTCCACTCTTATTATTCCCTCTTGGTTGTTGTACATATTGTATACTACCCGTCTCTCCCTATTTCTTACCCCTACTTTTTTCATAATCTCGAACAGCTTGCACCATTTTATATTGTCGAACGCTTTTTCGAGTTCGACAAATCCTATGAAAGTGTCTTGATTTTTCTTTAGCCTTGCTTCTATTATTAGCCGTAACGTAAGAATTGCCTCTCTCGTCCCTTTACTTTTCCTAAAGCCAAACTGATCGTCACCTAGCGCATTCTCAATTTTCTTTTCCATTCTTCTGTATATTATTCTTGTAAGCAGCTTCGATGCATGAGCTGTTAAGCTGATTGTGCGATAATTCTCGCACTTGTCAGCTCTTGCCGTCTTCGGAATTGTGTGGATAATGCTTTTCCGAAAGTGAGATGGTATGTCGCCAGACTCATATATTCTACACACCAACGTGAATAGTAGCTTTGTGGCCGCTTCCCCCAATGATTTTAGAAATTCTGATGGAATGTTATCTATCCCTTCTGCCTTATTTGACCGTAAATCCTCCAAAGCTCTTTTAAATTCCGATTCTAATACTGGATCCCCTATCTCTTCTAAATCGACTCCTGTTTCTTCTTCTATCACATCAGACAAATCTTCACCCCCATAGAGGCTTTCAATGTGTTCTTTCCACCTATCTGCTCTCTCCTCTGCATTTAACAGTGGTATTCCCGTTGCACTCTTAATGTTATCACCGTTGCTTTTAATGTCACCAAAGGTTGTTTTGACTTTCCTTGATGCTGAGTCTGTCCTTCCGACAATCATATCTTTTCCGATGTCTTCACATTTTTCCTGCAGCCATTTCGTCTTAGCTTCCCTGCACTTCCTATTTATTTCATACCTCAGCGAGTTGTATTACTGTATTCCTGATTTTCCCGGAACATGTTTGTACTTCCTCCTTTCATCAATCAACTGAAGTATTTATTCTGTTACCCATGGTTTCTTCGCAGCTACCTTCTTTGTACGTATGTTGTCCTTCCCAACTGGTGAGATGGCCCTTTTTAGAGATGTCCATTCCTCTTCAACTGTACTGCCTAATGAGCTATTCCTTATTGCTGTATCTATAGCGTTAGAGAACTTCAAACGTATTTCGTCATTCCTTAGTACTTCCGTATCCCACTTCTTTGCGTATTGATTCTTCCTGACTAATGTCTTAAACTTCAGCCTACTCTTCATCACTACTATATTGTGATCTGAGTCGAAATCTGCTCCTGGGTACACCTTACAATCCAGTATCTGATTTCGGAATATCTGTCTGACCATGATGTAATCTAATTGAAATCTTCCCGTATCTCCCGGCATTTTCCAAGTATACCTCCTCCTCTTGTGATTCTTGAACAGGGTATTCGCTATTACTAGCTGAAACTTGTTACAGAACTCAATTAGTCTTTCTCCTCTTTCATTCCTCGTCTCAAGCCCATGTTCTCCTGTAACCTTTTCTTCTACTCCTTCCCCTACAACTGCATTCCATTCGCCCATGACTATTACATTTTCGTCCCCATTTACATACTGCATTACCCTTTCAATATCCTCATACACTTTCTCTATCTGTTCATCTTCAGCTTGTGACGTCGGCATGTATACCTGAACTATCGTTGCCGATGTTGTTCTGCTGTCGATTCTGATTAGAACAACCCGGCCACTGAACTGTTCAGAGTAACACACCCTCTGTCCTACCTTCCTATTCATAACGAATCCTACACCTGTTATACCATTATCTGCTGCTGTTGATATTACCTGATACTCATCTGACCAGAAATCCTTGTCTTCTTTCCACTTCACTTCACTGACCCCTACTATATCTAGATTGAGCCTTTGCATTTCCCTTTTCAGATTTTCTAGTTTCCCTACCACGTTCAAGCCTCTGACATTCCACGCCCCGGCTCGTAGAACGTTATCCTTTCGTTGATTATTTAATCTTTTTCTCATGGTAACCTCCCCCTTGGCAGTCCCCTCCCGGAGATCCGAATGGGGGACTATTCCGGGATGTTTTGCCAATGGAGAGTTCATCGTGATACTTCTTCAATTACAGGCCACATGTGCTGTGGATACACGTTACGTGTCTTTAATGCAGTGGTTTCCATTGCCTTCTGCATCCTCATGTCGTTGATCATTGCTGATTCTTCCGCCTTTAGGGGCAATTTCCCACTCCTAGGACAAGAGAATGCCCTAAACCTCTATCCGCTCCTCCGCCCTCTTTGACAAGGCCGTTGGCAGAATGAGGCTGACTTCTTATGCCGGAAGTCTTCGGCCGTCAATGCTGATTATTTATCAAAATTTAGGCAGTGGCGGGGATCGAACGCGGGACCGAAGCCGTTTTGGATTATGACTCAAAGACGCTACCCCCTTTTTTTTTTTTTTTTTTTTTAGCGAATTATCTTTGATGTTCAGTCAGACTCATAACTTTAGACCGACTGTGGAAAAAAAAAAAAAAAACAGTTGGACGCGAACAGGCGACTGTAAGCTTAGAACGCACGACGCTTGCCACTTTTTTTTTGTTTTACTTTAATTTATAATTTTTTTTACCAGGAAAAGGGTAAATGAAAAAAAGATCTTTATTGGTACAAACTTAAATACAACAGAAATGCCATCCTTCCGGCGAAAATAACACAAGACAATATATTCGTACAAGGCGAGGAATTTTTTTTTTTAGGAACAAGGTGTAGGGAAAAAAAGAATAATAATTCTGATGTAATCTAAGAGGTGTGAAGCAATATACAGTGGAGTGAGGGAAAGACCAGTGTTGTCTGGGGTAGTGCATTGAAGAAAGGAGGCGCGTGTCCATGCGCCTACTCCACTGTGGGTTACAAATGTAGAAAGTAGCGCGGGGAGTCTCACATGTCAGCAGGGGGGGCGGGAGTGCTGTCGGCGTGTGGCACCATCCAACTGAGCGGGGGTGAAGTAAAGATCGCATGTAGGTAGTTGGCGAAGAAGGCGCGGTAGCACGGTCGCTGTTCAACTTCACTGTGGGCGGTTTGTAAGTACTGCCAGAAATCAAGGCGTGATTTGTCGCCACCATTATACATGTAGGTGATCGTCCACCCCTTGACCCATACAATCGCATGATTTTTGGAGGCGGGGAAATAAGAATTCTCAGGATGGATAAAAGTCCGTGGGTCAACCGAGTCCGGCGGAACGCGGAGGTAACAGGCAACAAACTGTCGGGCAAGTTTCCAGACGTCACTGGTGGCAGCACAAGTCAGTTGGTGGACATCGTCATCCACGAGGTGGCAAAGGGAACAAAGTGGAGAGTCCTGTAGTCCGATGGCGTGAAGGCGATGATTTGTGGCGAATTTTTCATTTGCGACTTGGTACCATGTTGCCCGGACGTTGGAGGGAAGAAAAGGCTGGTGGATGTGACGCCAAACCGTTGGCCACCGCGTGGACGGATGTCTCAGTTCGATATTGTTGCTGGATGTGGAACGAAGGAGTGGGGTGTAAAAATCTTTAGGTCGAGGAGAACGCGTGGTCGGTAAGTGCGTGTGAGCATAACTGAAGTCGACGATGAAATCAGAAATGTGGGTCAAATGGTGCTTGATGTGTCCGACTGGTACTGGTGGTGTTATGGTCGCGGGCACAAGAATTTCCAGCAAGCTGCGCGTAAGGGAGGTGCCCCCGTGCCACTGCTTGTGCATGGTGGACATGTACAAGGACGCCGCTCGGAGTCGCACATTGACAAGGCCGAGGCCTCCTGCTCGCGGGGGAAGGGTGAGCGTGTCGTAGCGGACCTTAAAGATCGTACCGGCCGTAAGGAAGTATCCGAGGGCAGCCTGGAGGCTGCGTCCAATAGTTGATGGCAGCGGGAGGACCTGTGCGATGTGGACCATTCTGGCCGCCACATGTTGATTGAGGTATTGGACACGTTGTAATGAATCGAGTCGTCGGAGAAGATTTTGTCGCACCGTCGTGCGGATAGTTTGGAGTGCACGCCGAAAATTGATGGCAGCGGAGCGGCGCACGGTGGAGGTGAAGATGATACCAAGATATCGTAGTTGTTGTACACACGGGAGAGGTGCTAAGTCGTCGTGTGAGAGGCCGCGTCCAATGGGCATCGCCGCGGATTTAGCCACATTCATGTTACTGCCCGCTGCAGTGCCGTACGTTGATATCAAATCAAGTACCGTGTGCGTTTCACTCCGTGAGCGGATCAATAGGAGGAGGTCGTCCGCATACGCACGACATCGAAAACTGTGCTGTCGCAAAGTGAGACCAGAAAGGTGGCTCGTCAGACTCCCGATGAGTGGCTCCAGGCTTATGGCATACAGTAGGGTCGAAAGTGGGCAGCCTTGCCGTACGGAACGCCGGATCGCCACTGGTCCCGCCACACGGCCGTTAACCTGAATCAGAGATTCGGCGGTGCCGTACAGGCGCCGGATCACGTCGATAAAGGTTGGTGGAAAACCCATGCGGTTCATCACTGAGAACAGAAAAAGATGCCGCAATTTGTCGAATGCGCTGTCAAAATCAATGGCAACCACTGCTGCGCGGAGTCTGCACGCCGCTGCCAGTGCAATTAAATCGCGACATTCTCCTGTGGCCGTTTGTATATTAACTGAGCCGCCCGGAGTTGTCTGTTCCGGGGATAGAATGCTAGGCAGGATCTTGCGGCATCGCGTTGCCAGTAGGCGTGTAAAAATTTTACAGTCTGCGTTAAGCAGAGTCAGGGGACGGTAATGTGCTGTCGTCACACCTGGTGTCGGTTTGTGGATGGGTATAATAATTCCCGTGACGAAGGACGGCGGTACGGCGTTCCCCATCGTCAGCAGTTCATTAAACATCGTTGTCCACCGTGACGCCATTAGTGTGAAGAAAGCGCGATAAAATTCTATCGGCAATCCGTCGACACCAGGTGACTTATTCAGAGCACCTTTTTTGATTGCAACGTGGATTTCGTCACGCATAATGGGCTCCATCAGCTCGTCCGCTTCGTCGCTGGTGAGGGTGCGAGTTACGTGTGGTAACACAGACTCCTCAGGGTGGTTGTTGGTAGTCTCCTCCTGGTACATTGTGCGGTAGTGGTCGACAAAGGCACTGACGATTTCGGCCTGGCAAGTGACGTGCTGGCCGCGACAGGTGGTGATCTCGGTGATGAGTTGTCGTCGTCGGTGTTTCCTATCGGAGGCGATATGATGCATGGTCGGATGTTCTTGTTCCGCCGAATCTTGACGTCGGGTTCGCACCATAGCCCCCTGCAGTCTACGGCGTGTCAAAGTTACAATTTGCGCCTTAATCCTGCTGCGTTCCCTCTGGGTGTCGGGGGTGGGCGGTTGGGCGTCCAGGTCGCGGAGAACGGCGTAGAAATAGTCGGTAGTGTGCCGGCGCCACATAGCAACTTCCTTTCCATATTGAATCAAAGTACGTCGAATGGCAGGTTTGGCACATTCTAGCCACCAGGTCAAGGTCGTGCCGTATTTAGGTAAGCGACGTTCACAGGTGGCCCATGTCTCGGTAACACGTTGAAGACATTCGGGATCATGAAGATGGGAGGTGTTTAGCTTCCACGGTGCACGACTACGCCAGACCACTTGCTTGGTGAAGAGAATGTTGCAGATGTAGGCACAGTGGTCCGAAAAGGCCAGGGGCCAAAGTTCTGCACCTTGGACTGCAGGCGTGAGTTCCCGAGAGACGTAAATTCTATCAAGGCGGCTCGCGGAGTGACTCGTCTGGTAAGTATGTCCAGGCGCGTCGCCGTGCCGAACTTCCCAAGTGTCGCGGAGCAACAGATCTCGGACGACAAGACGCAGTTCTTGACAGGTGTTGTAGTGGGGCACTTGATCTTTAGGGTGCAAGACACAATTAAAATCACCCCCAAGCAAGTAATGGTCGCAGCGTCCAAGAAGCAAAGGAGCGATGTCTTCTGAATAGAAGAGTGCCCTGTCGCGTCTGCGGGTGGAGCCTGACGGAGCGTAAATGTTGATGATACGGGTCCCCATGACGGTAACGGCCATGCCTCTGGCAGATGGAAGGTATGTGATATCGGCCACGGGAATGCCTTCTCTGGCGTAGATGGCTACGCCGCGTCCCAGGTGGTCACCAGGAGAAGGATAAGTGTTGTATCCCGCGACGTCTGGAAGTGTGGCCAGGTGTACTTCCTGTAGTAGTGCGATATCGACGTCCGACGCCCATATCATCTCTCGCAGCAGTTGAAGTTTCACGGGTGAGCTAATGGTGTTAGTGTTGATCGTCGCTATTCGGTAGGTTTGGAGCCGTACCCCGCCGTGGAGGGGAACTCCACCGGCGGAGGATGAAGAGGGACGAGGCAACGGTGAGTCGTGCCGTACGCCACCCGACGGCGTTATCAGCGGCGTAACGATGCTTCCGTCTGGGGTAACTCTGTCCCCAGCGTGTGGTCCGGGTCCTCATCGACGTCCTCACTCCACACCATTGAAGGCGTTGTCGTTGTGATGGTCGTACGTTCCACTTCGGTCGTAGGGGCAGAGGACGTCTCGGCGACAGTCGCATCTGTGGAGTCCATTGGTTCAGGAGCACCTGAGCGAGCCAGTAGAGTAGGCATCGACGTATCCACAGTCGGCGTCATGTTGTCGTCATTCGTATCGTCGTGTAGGTTCTCCGAGGCCTCGTCGGGTCGGACGGCATCTGGAGCATCGGGGGGTGGTGATCCGTCGCGTTCCGAGACCGTACGGCGCCTCCTCTTGCGCCTCTTAGGTGAACGTTGTTTGCGGGTTCGCCCCTCCGTGTCGGAAGACGGGAGGGAGTCGCGTCGCTCTGAGAGGAAGGCCGCCGCGGGAACGTCAAATGAAGGGGCGTCCATATGTTCAGGCGGGTGGGTGTCGGAAGTCGTCGCTGTGGGTAGTGGCGCCGGAGTAGCGTCAGGCTTTGAGCGCGACGCGTCGGCCCCAGCGGTATCCGTAGCAGCTGGAAGGGTCACCGGTGCATGGTCCGATGGGCGGCGGCCGGTGGGAGGAGAAGAGAGCGCCGAGGCGTAGGTGATCGGTAAAACCGTCGTCGGAGCCGGAGGTGTCACGGTAGCGGCTGGCAATTGGGTGATTCGTCGCTGAAGACACTCAGATCTGAGGTGGCCTTCTTTGCCGCACCCGGAACAGGTCTTGGGTTGGCCGTCGTATATGACAACCGCGCGGCACCCGCTAATTTGCAGGTAAGATGGCACGTGGCGATGGAGGTCGACGGTGATCTGCCGTACACCGTTAAGAACGGGGTACGTTTGGAATTGCGCCCAGCGTTCGGCAGTGTGGCCATGTACAGTGCCATAGGGGCGGAAAGCCGCGATAACGTCTTCCGCTGGAAGCTCGAACGGGAGTTCGAAAACTCGTATGGTGCGCATTCCTAAGCCGGCATGGTCGACAGTGACCGCTCCGACATTGCCGTCGGCATGGCAAAAGCGTAATCCATGGTTGGTGTCACGAAGTATTCTTTCACATACCGCGTCATTGACGACTTTGACGTACACAGTACTGCTTAATATGGACAAATGGATGCCCAAGATGTCAGAAGCTGGGATCTTAGCAACGTCGCGTAGGAAGCGTTCCACTTCCAAGGCCTTTGGTCGTGCGTAGTCGTTGCAGAAGTTGAAACGTAAAGTGGATTTTCGAAAACGGTTGGCCATGATTCTACTGCACGTAAGCGACACGTAAGTGACGGCCGCTGAAATGTAAACAACAGCGAGCGCGCGCGCCCCGCAGGCGGAAATAACAACACGTCCGTACTGCACGGCGGCGAAAGCCGGACTGGACCCCTAGACCACGCTACTCCCCTGGCTAGTTACGTAGAACCTGAGGGAACAATGAAGTGAATTCTGTTAGCCAAATTCCAGCGAACTGATAAACAGAGCACCTAAATTCTCAGCCTGACGTTTCGTAACCTGCAAATAACAGCTCCTCCACATGAATTGTTCGATATGGTCGCCATAAAAATGAAGGCAGGGCCGAATGTACCAGAGAAAATACGAACATGGGGAAGCAGTACAGTGTCAGAACAACGTTGACATGTGAGTGTACATTGTTAAAAGATTTAGAGGTCTCTATAACCGACATTGTGCCTCTCGATACTATAGCACGCGAGCCACCATAACGACCATGTTCGGAAATGCTGGGATGCGCGCGAAGGCCTTTGTGTGTGTGTGTGTGTGTGTGTGTGTGTGTGTGTGTGTGTGTGTGTGTGTGTGTGTGTACGTCTTGAGTACATGGGCGCTCAACCGCGAGGGCATCAGTACCTTGACAAATATTAAACGAAACGAACGTGGAAAAGGGCCAAAAATGTTGTCATACAGTGAGGCTTAATTGTACAAAATGACATCCACTCATTCCCATCTTACTCGTGTTGATCTCACACGGGCAATGCTGGAGGCACCCACTAATGGCGAGTTGTGGGAACAAATAATTCAGCAAGGAACGTTGTCGAACACCATCGTTTTGGTGGCCCAGGTGGTAAGGGATGTGGAGGCAAAATGTTGCATGAATGGACTGACCTCCAAATCTTTGAGCACGGTAAACTAGATGGTCAACGTTAGTGTAACACTGTACTGTTTCCTCACGTGCTTATTTTCACAAGTGCATCATGCTCTGACTTCATTTTTATTGATGACACCGCACGACTACAAAAAACGGTAGACGTAGAGACTCTCTTGGAACGAGAAGATACGCGACGAAAAAGCTGGACTGGCCATTTCACGGATTTGAATCCCATCAAGCACTTGGGTACGTTGGGCTTACAGCACGTTCACATGCACCAACGTCTGTCCAGCAGTTGTTGCCTCGCTGTTGCAGGAATGGAACGCGTTAACAGAAGAACTCCTTAGCGATGTTGTGGCCAGCATAGGAGCACGCTGTAAATCAAGCATTGCCGTCCGTGGTGGACTGGCGTTATGAGAAACCACTTCCAGTTTTTTGTACTGTGTAATAGACGATCATATATGGTGCTGGCATCGGTAATTATTGTCTTTAAATAAAAGTGTAGCTTCTGTTCGTCTCATCGCAGGTTTCTTTCGGCTACCTTAAGTATTATACTGTAGCAGTTCTTTCTATCAATGTCCAAGTTTCATGAAGCTATGTTACTTTGCAGTGATGCATTATGTGAAAGTTACTTTCGTCCTTAATTTTTGCACACCAAAGTGGTAATGAGAACTAACAGACTTTAATTTCGTGTTCTCCATTATTTAAAGTTCCTATCATGAAGAAAAATAAAACTGGCCCCTTCCTGTCCTTAAAAAATCTTTAAATACTCCGCTGTTAAAGTTTACATTAGACAACAACTTGATTATTGGGTAACAGAGATAATACTAAGTTTTTCTTACAGAGCTGCTAGGAAAAAAATTTACAGTGAGGAACAAATGTCGAAATCGATTCCTTGTTTCCTCTACGTAGTCACGTGAGCTGTGGTAGCAACATAGTTTTATAAATATTTCCTCATAGGCTCGGGTCAAGGAACATACACTTTTGCAGCTACAATATATACCGACATGACTGTGCTTATTTCTTTCACTAGCATACTTTTCTATTCTTTCCAGCCCATAATTTTACATTTCTAAGTTTTCATTATGCCCCATCACAGTCTCGCTTGGCATGACGCAGGAAACCAACTACCAACACAGCAGGAACATCACAGCAAGGGTGATGCAAGAAAGCTCACTAACGGGGCGAGTTAAGTCTTCTTGTGTGAGAAACTCTTTTCATACAATGCGGAAGGTGCCGCCTGGTGCTTCTGCAAGGCGATATTACTTCACTCTCATGGTACAGATTGGACTGTGAAACTACCGATAAAGTGCAAAGGCCAAGGTTGTAACGTCATGCTTGCCCAACACCCAAACCTAGCTCCTCGGTCCCGTTATGACATAGGTGATAGAAGAGCTACCGTTTCAGAAAAAACGACGGATAGCTCTCATAAATATTGCACATTTTAGTCGACAATATCTCTCACTGAATACAGTGAGCTACGAGAGGAAGGCCGGCCGGTGTGGCCAAGCGGTTCTTCGCGCGTCAGTCGGGAACCGCGCGACCGCTACGGTCGCAGGTTCGAATCCTGCCTCGGGCATGGATGTGTGTGATTTCCTTTGGTTACTTAGGTTTAAGTAGTTCTAAGTTCTAGGGGACTGATGACCTCAGTTGTTAAGTCCCATAGTGCTCAGAGCCATTTGAACCATACGAGAGGTAGACTGCAGTAGATATAGTTGAGAAATGTGCCATTAAGTGGCCACCGCTAGACAGTGTCTTCACTGGGTCCAAGTATGCTATTTGCACATAAGTCTGATGCTCTTGACTTGATGCCTGCCAGCCAGCGGGACACCTGCTCACTTACTCCACTGCCTGCCGATTACATTGGGGTTCCATAGTTGGTGCCTGGGCCACTTAGCCGCCCACATCCATCGCTGTGTATAGGAACAGCCAACCACTGGTAGCAACTACTGTCCATATTTCGGTCCAAAGTTTGGCCTTGCAAGCTCAGGTGCTTGCCACACTAAACTGTGTATCAGTCTTAGTCGGTGTGGTTGCATTCTCCAGCCACTCCAATGGCCCTACCTCAGACCCGCACTGTTCATGTGGCATCCTCTCAGCCAGCGCCTGATCGAGGGGGGGGGGGGGGGCTAAGGCATATGCAGGCCGTGACAGGAGTGTAAGGGACTTTTGAGGCTTTAAACAACCTCTAGCATCACACCACCTGATGCATCCTTACACTGGATAAATGAGTATCTGAACTTGATGGTTAGACTTTGGTCTACCCTTCACTTACAACTAGATTCATTATACTTCTGATTGGTCATGGTGTGTCGCTAATATTTCATTGTAAATATGTGTTTACATTTGCCATGAATTAACCGTTTCGTTTTGTGTGTTGCAGTCACAAACAACAAACTTGTTTATAAATCAAGCAGTAACAAAAATTTTCAGTAGATGACATGCCTCACCTAGTCTCTATCGACAAGTTTGTTTACTTATTTAAGCCATCGTCCCACGTCTCAGACCATTCTTAATGTTAAGTCCTACTTACATGGTAGGGAGCCGTAACTCTACAATACCATAACTGCTTCATATGTAGTGTTTGAAATCAATGCAGAGAGCTTTGAATGAGTAGAATTAGGGGTTGCTAGTAATCAAGCAATGTTCAGTGTAGTCTTCAGTATATGGCACATACGGTTTATTCGAGAATGGAACAGACAAGATCCTTGTTTATTATGTAACAGATCTGTATACGTTTAACTTCCACCATCTCTTTTGGTTTATAATAGCTTGTTCATATTTTACCTAAATACTGTAGAAATATGTACGAAAATTGATGTTACCTCCACGTTTAGGAGGAATGTTTTAGTTGTTCCATTTACAAATTAATTTCTATATTAATCTCCATCCATTGTGCTGTAAATTGAAATTTTGCGGCACGTTTATCTTCATGGTCGCACAACCAATGGTGCTAAGTCACTGTTTTCCCTTAAAGGACATGTGTGGCGAGATAAAAGCAGAGAGAGTGTCTCATAGAGCCTTCGAACCTTACTGGATCAGGGTGACACAGCGGTGGCAGTTGGAAGTACAAAGGTGAATAGGCCACACCATTTGGAAAACTGCACTGGGGCCACACTGAGAAAATGAATGACATTTCTGCAGCAACTAGTTGGAGGCTACGTACAGATATCCGCGGAACAGTGAAGCAATTTAAATCAGTTAATAAAAAGCAAGTCTTTCGGTCCAGACCCGTATACCAATTACATTCCTTTCAGAGTATTCTGATGGTATAGCTCCGTACTTAATAATGATATACAACCACTTGTTCGCCGAAAGGTCCGTACCCAAAGACTGGGAAGTTGCACAGTTCACACCAATATTCAAGCAAAGCATTAGCAGTAATACACTAAATGAGGGTTCCTTATCGATATGTAGCAGAATTGTGGAATATATAATGTGTTCTACATTATGAATTACCTCGAAGAGAAGCATCTGTTGATACATAGTCAACACGGGTTCAGAAATCGTCGTTCTTGTGAAGCGCAGCTAACTCATTACTCATACACAGTGATGAGTGCTGTCGACAAACTGTTTCAAATTGATTCCGTACCTCACAAGAGGCTTGTAATCAAATTGCGTGCTTGTGGAATACGGTCTCAGTTATGCGACCGGATTCGTGATTTCCTGTCAGAGAAGCCGCAGTTCGAAGTAACTGCCAGAAAGTCATCGACAAAAACAGAAGTGATTTCTGGCGTACCTCAAAGTAGTGTTATAAGCCCTTTCTTGTTCCCGATGTACATAAACGATTTAGGTGACAATCTGAGCAGCTCTTTTATGTTGCTTGTAGATGATGGTGTCGTTTATCGCCCAGTAAAGTTACCAGAAGATCGAAACGAATTGCAAAACAATTTAGGTAAGACATGTATATGGTTAGCATATTGGCAATTGACCCTAAATAATGCAAAAAAAATGGCTCTGAGCACTATGGGACTCAACATCTTAGGTCATAAGTCTCCTAGAACTTAGAACTACTTAAACCTAACTAACCTAAGGACATCACACACACCCATGCCCGAGGCAGGATTCGAACCTGCGACCGTAGCAGTCCCGCGGTTCCTGACTGCAGCGCCAGAACCGCACGGCCACCGCAGCCGGCTAAATAATGCAAAGTGTGAGGTCATCCACATGAGTATGAAAAGGAATCCGTTAAACTTTGTTTACAAGATAAATCAAACGAAACTAATGTTCGTAAATTCAACTAAATACCTAGGAATTACACTTAAGAACAAGTTATATTTTAAAGAACACACACAAGATACCGTGGGAAAAGCGAACCCAAGGTAGAACACTCAGCATATGCAACAGATCAACAAAAAAGACTACCTACACACCCCTGTCCGTCCTCTTTTGGAGAACTGCTGTCTTGTGTGGGATCCTTTCGAGACAGGATTAACGGGATACATCGGTAAAGTTCTAAGTAGGGCAGCACGTTTTGTATTACCGCGAAACAGGTGAGAGAGTGTCACGGACATGATACAGAATTTAGGGTTGACATCATTAAGACGAGGCGTTTCGCGTTGCGGCGGGATCTTCTCCTGAAATATCAGTCAGCACCTTTTTTCTCTGAACGCGTAATTATTTTGTTGACGTCGATGCACATAGGTAAAAACTATCATCACAATAAAATAAGGAAAATCAGAACTCGCACTCAACGATATAGGTGTTATTTCCGCCTGCTGTTCGTGAGTGGAATAACAGATAATTAATGCGAAGGTGGTTCGATGAGATTGTTTAAATAAGTGGGAGCGCCCCCGATGTTCTGAATCAAGAGTGGGTAGCACGCTGTGGAAGTGGCAACATCAACTTGTGTCATCACTGGAAGCTACAGTGGGCGGCGGCTGAGAAGTGGGGGAATGTGTGTGGCGCACGCCCAGGAATTGCTGATCCAAGGAGTCACACTGTTCAGTGTGGCACTGCAAGCTGGCAGTTTTTTGGCAGCGAACAAGGAAAACAGGCACTGGTGAATTAACGTGCCCCAGAGTTGAAGGTTGCATGGAAGGAGCAGCAGCAGCAGCTAACTGCAGCAGTCGGTGTGGGGTTTGGCTGGATATGATTTTGTCATCGTCAGGCAGTGGTAGCAGATGATATCTGCCTTCCAACCTGCAGAAGAAAATAGCAGCTCGCAGAGAGAGAGGATGGATGGCGAAGAGTTTCGGTTACGGTGGTACAGTGCAGAGCATAAATTGACGTGTGCCTTTCTGAGTGTCAAAAATGCCATTGGCTGTCCAGTTGTCAAAGTTCTGGGGAACCAGAATAGTGCGGCGTCTGCACTGTAATCAGAGGAATCTGTCTAGTATCCTGTGTTGTTGTGTAAAAGCATGACGAGGCTATGACGAATTTGTGCCATAACTGTATTTAAGAATTTGCACTGCATTGTAGAGGTGCTGTCTGAGTGTACCATTATTGATATGAATTTGAAATCGTGTCGAATCCGCTATAAGTATGTATTGGCGATAATTCATTGTAACTTTTGCTTGTTTGCATTTTCCTTATAGATTATATAGCAGGCAGTTTTCATGACCTCAACCAGACGTCAAGGTCCAATGTGACTACCTTCTCTGATTTCTACTCTCGAAGATGCTTCGGTGGTTATTCATCCACGGACCTTCAGGCATTTCAATGAAAATGCCCCCATCACAGTTGAAGCTGTAATGAAGGCGAAGGGTAGACACACCATATACTGATGAGGTGGTCGTAACGATCAGCAACTACCAAACTTTCCGTCGCGAGGATCGCACACCGAACTCTAGAGCGTTCACTACGTGAAGACACCTTGACTCGCGGGTGGGTGTCTGCGATCAGAGCTGCCCCCGTAGGCGGCGCTAAGCAGGTGATTCGGATGCGAGGGCGCCGAGTGGGCGACGCAAGCCCTCCAGCAAGGGCCACTCTTCCGGAACACGCGCAGCTTCCGCCGCTGCCGCGCCGTCTAAACTTGGCTTAACGACTCATTCCTCGGGCGTAATTAAACTCAGAGGAAGGAGCTGCAACATTCGCGAGACAAAGGTCCCGCTTCCCCACGCTTTCCGCCCGTCCCTCGCGCGGTTATGAATTAAGTCGCGAGCGCCGCTGCCGCAGAGTGTGGCGGGAAACTGCCGCCTTTCCTTACGACGTCGACCAGGGAAGCCCGAGGTCAATTTCCTGGGTCGCTGGCGCCAGGGATGATGTCGTGGCCATAAAGTTACTCCGGGTAGTTTCTGTTTAGTGCTGTAGTCCATCATATATATAGGAAACACTGAATATACACATATCTTTCAGAATGTCAGTTACGAATCAGGGTGACAGGTGTGACAGTGTTTCAAGACTGAAGAGGTTCGAGCACTAGAGGCGGTCAATCTCAGTCTACAGTGAAATAGGTAATGAGCTTGCAAGTTGGCAGTAAGGGTTCAACAGTTGTTGGTTTCATTGTACAATTTTTCAAAAATATGTGAGAACGTTTCAGGCTACGACTTTACCAAGTATGGTAAACTGAGAATCTCGTCCTTGACACCACGCTGTGTTGTACCAGACCAGTATGCTTCAAGCAATGCGCTCTGAAATTCTTCAACTCAATATCATGCAATCGGCTTTCTTCTCGTTGCTGGTTCTCCTTCCAAAAAACTGCAAATAAATAGTATTTGTGTGCGACAGGCCAAGTAGGCCGCATTCTTGGTTCAGGCATCCAGAAACTTGAGTATACGAAAAGACAAACGGTTATGCAAAAGTTTCAGTTTCGATTTCGGGATAGGAATAACTGTTGAATGCTTAATGTCATTTTTACGAGATACGTTTTTGAAATGATCTCAATTGATGTTAAAGCCTACGTACCTTTACCCATTCACTAATCGTAATTTCTTATGTATTAATCCTTGTGAAGCAAAGAAAGAGATAATTTTTCAATACAGAACTTTTCTAATCAGAAAACTAATTATACACTCCTGGAAATGGAAAAAAGAACACATTGACACCGGTGTGTCAGACCCACCATACTTGCTCCGGACACTGCGAGAGGGCTATACAAGCAATGATCACACGCACGGCACAGCGGACACACCAGGAACCGCGGTGTTGGCCGTCGAATGGCGCCAGCTGCGCAGCATTTGTGCACCGCCGCCGTCAGTGTCAGCCAGTTTGCCGTGGCATACGGAGCTCCATCGCAGTCTTTAACACTGGTAGCATGCCGCGACTCCGTGGACGTTAACCGTATGTGCAGTTGACGGACTTTGAGCGAGGGCGTATAGTGGGCATGCGGGAGGCCGGGTGGACGTACCGCCGAATTGCTCAACACGTGGGGCGTGAGGTCTCCACAGTACATCGATGTTGTCGCCAGTGGTCGGCGGAAGGTGCACGTGCCCGTCGACCTGGGACCGGACCGCTGCGACGCACGGATGCACGCCAAGACCGTAAGATCCTACGCAGTGCCGTAGGGGACCGCACCGCCACTTCCCAGCAAATTAGGGACACTGTTGCTCCTGGGGTATCGGCGAGGACCATTCGCAACCGTCTCCATGAAGCTGAGCTACGGTCCCGCACACCGTTAGGCCGTCTTCCGCTCACGCCCCAACATCGTGCAGCCCGCCTCCAGTGGTGTCGCGACAGGCGTGAATGGAGGGACGAATGGAGACGTCTCGTCTTCAGCGATGAGAGTCGCTTCTGCCTTGGTGCCAATGATGGTCGTATGCGTGTTTGGCGCCGTGCAGGTGAGCGCCACAATCAGGACTGCATACGACCGAGGCACACAGGGCCAACACCCGGCATCATGGTGTGGGGAGCGATCTCCTATACTGGCCGTACACCACTGGTGATCGTCGAGGGGACACTGAATAGTGCACGGTACATCCAAACCGTCATCGAACCCATCGTTCTACCATTCCTAGACCGGCAAGGGAACTTGCTGTTCCAACAGGACAATGCACGTCCGCATGTATCCCGTGCCACCCAACGTGCTCTAGAAGGTGTAAGTCAACTACCCTGGCCAGCAAGATCTCCGGATCTGTCCCCCATTGAGCATGTTTGGGACTGGATGAAGCGTCGTCTCACGCGGTCTGCACGTCCAGCACGAACGCTGGTCCAACTGAGGCGCCAGGTGGAAATGGCATGGCAAGCCGTTCCACAGGACTACATCCAGCATCTCTACGATCGTCTCCATGGGAGAATAGCAGCCTGCATTGCTGCGAAAGGTGGATATACACTGTACTAGTGCCGACAATGTGCATGCTCTGTTGCCTGTGTCTATGTGCCTGTGGTTCTGTCAGTGTGATCATGTGATGTATCTGACCCCAGGAATGTGTCAATAAAGTTTCCCCTTCCTGGGACAATGAATTCACGGTGTTCTTATTTCAATTTCCAGGAGTGTATTTGATGTTACAATTTATCCCAGGTAATTGTCCTCGTCCAAAGTCCATGTCAAAATATGAGTTATTATTTTTACTTATTCAGATTTGTTATAATCCAAGTATGCTTTACGTGTTTTAGCGCATGGCACCACATGCATCTCAGTTGTTAGTTGCAGCTCAGCAAAAGCGACGCGCCTTCAAGGCAAAAGCAGTGTCACGGTGTTTCCATTGTGCAACAGGTAAGCCAAAACTAAATAATGAAACTACGCAATATTGAGTTTCTGCCCGTCTATTTTATCAGTTTAAAAGTATAATGATTTCTCAGTCTTCAATAGAGAAAGGCCTCTTGCTATTAAGATTGTTTGAACCGATATGGAACCTGAGGGGCACTGTAAGTTTCTATCTCGCAGTAAGATTTTGCAATAAGTTGTCGCACTAGAGTTCTTCCAACATAGGAATTCGTGAACTCTGAACATCTACATCTACATAGATACTCTGTAAAGGTACTTAAATTTGATTTCAGAAAACGCATGTAATGTAGATGTTCGTTTAAAGTTTACGTAAGCTAACAGACAGGTTAACTGCCAGCAAGTAAAGCTTTTAATGAATAACAACAATCATAAAATTATTGTATCGGTAACTTTCTTCCTGTGCCCTTTCCTTAATATGCTGTTAATTTTGCCCATTTTCACTGTCATTCGAAACGGCATCCCAGGAAAATCCAGCTGCAACGAGCCACCAGATGTGGATTCCATCACTGAATTGCGTTCATAACTATGGAAATTTAAAAACTTCTCATGAGGGAAATCGAAAAACATACTTTTTTATGAATTTATAGATTGTAGGCTTACTTTATGTAATTTGTTTCAAAACTTACAGTATCTTTCGCCATTATTGTGTCAAAGTTTCCGTAGCAAGAGTTTAATATGTGGAATTACCTGTATGATGTACATAAGATAATAAATTGAGATACATAAAATAGGAAAAAAAGCCCTTACAAGAAGTTTCTTCGCCGTATGTGCTTAAGCCGATATGATGAGTTCATTCTTTTCGTGTCCACGTTTGTCCTTTCCACTCCTGTTCTTACATGTAGGTCCTTCTTTATTCTTCATCACCCACCCCTCTCAACCCCCGGAATTCTTCATTCCGAGCGAATCGCATACGTGGAACCGCTCCTTTCAGCAGCGTCTTCAAACGAGCGGTATTTTCAGACCAGGCGTATTTCTTTCGTTTTTCTTTTTTGCCTTCGTACACCGTCATTTATTTCGAGGGAACTCTCCCGTCATGATTTATCAGAGGCAGAAGAAAAAAAAGAAAAAGAAACGCGGAGACGACGTCTGCGCTTGCTTTGAAGTGACGCCAGCAGACACAGGATGTACGGTGCAATGTGCTAGTCGGCAGCACTGGGCTGAAGGGAACGGGGGTTGGAAGGGAGGGTGGGGGGGAAATGTTATTTGAGGGATGTGGTGAGGTTATCCTGTGGCGCGGATTACCTCGGGCGCTTGTCCGTCATTTAATATTCAGCAGGCCGGCGGCCGTGCGGTATGCGACGGCGCCGGTTAGCGCGGTTGCCTACATACGCAAAATACACACGCGCGCACACGTGGCCGAGTGTACACGACAGCCACGCAGAAAAAGAGAGCGAGAGACGGGGGCCGGGCTGCCCCGACTGAGCTACGCTGCGCAGGAAGCCGCAGCGCCGCGCTGCGGTCTCGGCGCGCCTCGCGCAGCCCCGCCCTGTATGTGCGTGGCGGTGGGCGCTACTGTGTGTTCTTTGGCGGCCGGATTTGTTGCCGGCGCTGGCTGTAAATCTTGGCGGAGCTCGGCGAACGGGAGCTGTCGGCTCGGCGAGATTCGGCGCCACCGCACCGCGCCGCGCCGTCCCAAGTGGGCCGCCAGGCCGCGGTAGGCGCTGCCGGTTTTGCATGTAACGCACGTGCTCATGCTCACAAACAACCAGGCCCTCTTGCCTCCCAAGTATATCCGATCAATGCCGCCTGATTTATGGAGTCCAGTATTATTTCGGACAGAGTGAGCAAGGCTGTATCTTCGAGGAATGGTGTGCTGTAAACACTGTACAAACCAGTCACCATCCAGCATCACTAGAATTTGTATTCCGGCCACATCACAGAAAATGCCGTATTTTTTTCGCTTCGGAATCTAATATCTTACGAAATTCACATATTTAGTTCATAGACCAAAACAGTTATTCTCTTTTTAGGACTCCGTACCTTAGTCAGTTCAAACAGAATTCTTTTATTATCACTTTGTTGTTGGCCTGTCTGTATGTGGGACACTTCTAAACCAGTGGGTACATGAACGGGCAGACACATCAACTTGAAATTTATGTCACATTCTGGCTTCTACGATTCCTTGGTTCAAATGGTTCAAATGGCTCTGAGCACAATGGGACTTAACTTCTGAGGTCATCAGTCCCCTAGAACTTAGACCTACTTAAACCTAACTCACCTAAGGACATCACACACATCCATGCCCGAGGCAGGATTCGAACCTGCGACCGTAGTGGTCGCTCATTTCCAGACTGTAGCACCTAGATCCGCTCGTCCACCCCGGCCGGCTACGATTCCTTGGCGATGTAAAAAGTGATGTTCCTTACTCAGTGAAATTAAAAGTTATGGCCGTGTATATAGCATACATTGAGATTCTCAAACTCACTGATGAAAACCTACTGCGTATTTTCCGTTGACCCAGAGCCATCAAATCTGGCAAGAAGCAGAGATTCACAATACAACCAAAGGAAAAAATTCGAAAATTATTTATTTAAGATTATACCAGACAAAAATTAGAGACAGAATTGAGAACAGGGAAAACTTAACATCAGAATTCTTGGTCACGAAAAAATTAGAATAACCAATGGCGGTCGGAGCAAGGAGGAAACCAAACGCAGATTAGCTCTGCCCAAAAGGTCATTCGTCTACTAGTATCAAACGTAGGCCTTAATCTGAGGAAGAAATTCCTGAGAATGTTCGTTTCGAGCACAGCACTGTATTGTAGTGAAAAATGGACTGTGGGAAAACCAGAACAGAAGATAATCGAATCATTTGAGATGTGGTGCTACACACGAATGATGATAAGTAGGTGGACTGATAAGGTAAGGAATGAGGAGATTGTGTGCAGAATCGGATAGGAAAGGTGTATGTGGAAAATACTGACAAGGAGAAGGTTCACGATGGCAGGACATCTGTTAAGACTTCAGGGAATGATTCCCACAATACTAGAGGGAGCTGTAGAGGGCAAAACTGTAGAGGATGACAGAGATTGGAATACATCCAGGAAATAACTAAGGACGTAGGTTGCAAGTACTACTCTGAGGTGGCAGGCGGCATCAACCAGTTAGAATAAAAAGAAAATCAGGCAATAACGTTTGTTGTATTTGGTTGTGAGTCAATCGCTTGGATCGTCTTTCTGTTATGCCCCCTTTTCTGAGCAACGACTTTACGTATGCACTTAAAATTCGTGTCACATACTAAGGTGTATCATCCCTTGGCGGCATAATAAACCATAGGTTCTAAGATAATGCAGTCAGAAGATACGACCACTTATGTTACATATTTTGATACACACAAACTAAGTCATCAAAACCTATATGGTACTTCCTGTTGATCTAGAATCATGAAATCGCAAAGAGATATATTCGTTAAATAAGTCAACAATCTTCATAAATTTTATTCACGAATACCAGTCTTGATTGCGTGTAACAGTATAAATAACAGTGACCTGTTTCGGCTTACTGTTCCATCAGATCTCTTACAAAACAGAAAAACGTTGAGGTGGCAATAATAAGATTAAACAGCCGAAGGAAAAATGTACAGAAAACTTAAGAATTCAGAAATGTATAAGGTATTGGCTGACAGAAACACAATACCGCTGCACATTTTGGTTCATAACAAGAGCTAATGACGGTCTGAGGGTGCCCTGTAGATATAGATGTAGACTTACAGGCTATAGCTGGTACAAAGCGTTAATGAGGAGGTTCGTAAGTAATTCGCACCATAGATTCAACGCCTTAAAATTTCAGTTAATGAATATAAATATTACGCTCTAAGTTATTAAGTCTGTGATACAGATTAGTTATGCAGCTTTGCCTTAGCTGTCTCTACTAACTGTAGCTTGTGTATGTGTAAGTATATGACTCCACAGGTCATCGGTAGCGCTTGTTATATACCACGTGTTCTGATTATTTGACGTTGACAGTTGTAGCGGAACACTTTTAAGGTTGTGTCATGTCAAGCAACCATGACATTTTGTTTATATATTGTTAGATTTTATATTCTTTATATATTATTAGATTCTCTGTCTGTTTTTCTTACAGCCATTTGAACTTCTTATTCCCACATCAGTGTTTCTTGTTTTTATTTTGTAACGGATCTGATGATGAACATTTTCTTCAGGACGTTGTCAACAGCGCAAATATGTTGCAATCAAATCGTATCACAAAGCTTTGTTGGGTTCTTTTATTGCACTACCTGTTTCACCTACAAACCATTTTGTGGTACCTGTATCAACGTTACTGAAGCAAGAATCACAAAGGTAAATAGAATCACAAAAATAAAATATAAACGACGTTGCAATATACTGTAGTACTTACGAAACTCAAAGAAAAGCACCTTACTTCTTACGAAATTGGAATCTCAGGAAGGCAACTATTGATGCATTCATTAACAAAATAACGTCAGTCAGGTGCAAGTTGAGAAACTGCACTACAAGGTATCAGGTACCCACAAGAAGAGCTGCGTACGAATAGAGGCCTTTTAGAAGGTCAACTGCATAGAAGTGTGAGCAAAACACACAAAATACAGAGAGCCAGCAGTGGAATGCAGAGATCGTTACCATCAAGACACATGAGCTATAGTACGGTATAAAACTGTTTCACCACTGCGACGAAGAAGTCAAAATTTATTAAAAATGGGACGTCACTGAGTTGAATTTTTTAGCAGCTATAAATATAAAATATGGCTTATAAAGTCTTTTAGAGACAATAAGTGTTCCAATATCAACAGCATTAAGAGCTGTATGAAAGGCAGACAAACGTAACTCTAAATTAGAACAACAAATTAACGTGCCAACACATACGCATTCCATACCAGCCGAATTATGGAAATGCCAAAATGTGCGTTTAGGAAAATAAATGGTATTTCATTCATGAAGAGGAATAATATTAGGCTCGTGCATAAGTACGTAGCGTTTTCGTCGTCGTGTTCGTACTTTGGTTACTATGGGTTTCCTTATCGATTATCACTTTTTATTAGTAAATCACTGTCGCTAATTGAGTTTACATACTGTTATTATGTCATTTGTAGATAGTGAACGTAGCTGTAGACGCTAGAAGATGGAGTAAGTAAGGAATTCGGGACATTTGCGACATATTCTTTTGTGTGATTCAGTAGAGAGGTGACAGCAGCGGAGGCAGCCTGAAACTTTTGCGCCGAGTACTGGTATAATGGCATTGGACAGAGCACGAAACGAAAGTAGTTTTCTCTTTTTAAGGGGAGTACGTATGGCGGAACTGGTCAAAAAGTGACATTTTCGGATTATTATCTCTTATTAATATTTGATCCCTACTGAATAATTTGATGCATTATTTATCGAAAAACCTCTTTTCAAGATGACGAAAAGAAAGGGTTGTTTTAAGAAGCGACGTTTCTATGGAAATCAGCATATCACAAAATCTGAATCCAGTGTTGATCCTGAAATAGATTTTTCACAGACCCGTGATAAGGACATGTCTACTAGTGCTTCGAAGAGGAAACTTGGAGACCATGAGGATTTATTTTTTGGCAAAGATCAAAATAGTTTACGTTATACTCTTTTAGATTTCAGTGTGTTAGGACAAGTTTTGCAAGACGCTGTGCCATGTAAGGTTTGTGATGGGCAAATTAGCATCTCTGAGGACTCATCTGCAAGGACTGGACTGCCTAACAAACTTGATATTCTGTGCGAAGTTTACAGGCTCTCGACATCATTTTGGACTTCTGAAAAGTGCAAGAATGACTTGTTTGAGAGCAATGTTAGATTCCTGTATAGAACGAGGTGCATTGGGAAAGGACTGACTGCAGCTGAAGTATTATGTGCAACACTGAACTTGCCAAACCCACCAACCAGATCAAGTAAGTACACAGAAGTAATTGTGTCAAATATGTTGCTGTTGCTTCTATGAAAGCTGCTGCTAAAGAGGCAATAGAATTAAATGTTGATGGCACATGGCAGAAGAGAGGTCCCACATCAAAAAATGCTGTTGCAACTGTCACAGTTTTTGACACAGGCAAAGTTTTAGACACTGTTATCAGTGTAAATCAGTTGATGAAATAAGTGAAAGCCATAAAACAAATTGTGCTAAGAATTATGAGGGAACTAGTGGGGGTATGGAGGCTACTGCAGTTGTTTCTATGTTCAGATGTTCACAACAGGAGAGAGGTGTGTGTTACACTGAGTACTTGGGGGATGGTGATTCAAAAGCTTACAAATCAGTAGTGGAAAGCCAACCTTATTGTAATAAGCAGATTGTTAAGATTGAATGTGTGGGCCACGTTCAAAAATTGAAGCAGACAAACGGAAAAGAGAAGTTATCAGATGGAAAGACTTTAATTGGTAAAGGAAGACTTACAGACAAAGACATTGATGAACTCCAACATTATGATGGAATGGATATAAGAAACAATACACATGACCTACAAGGGATGAAACGAGCAGTGTGGGCTGCATTCTTCCACAAATCTTCCACTGATGATACACCTATACATGGTCTTTGTCCACCTGGTGCTGGTTCATGGTGCAAGTACCGCATAGCTCAGGCAGCGGGTAGCGAGGCACAATTTAGGCACAAAAATAGCATACCATCTGCAGTGATGGAAGCTATTAAACCAATATATAGAGAATTAGCTCATCCTGACCTTCTTTCCAAATGTCTCCATGGTCGAACACAAAACCCGAATGAGTCGTTCAATAATGTAATTTGGACCCGAATACCAAAAAATGTCTTTGTAGGAAGGAAAACTCTATGCTTGGGTGTTTGTGATGCTGTGATAACGTTTAATGGTGGTATAAAGGGAAGAACTGGGGTACTAGAGGAACTTGGTATCACTCCAGGTGCCAACACACTGCAAGCCTTTCAGCGAAGAGATCGACAATATATTGTAGTACTTACGAAACACAAAGAAAAGCACTTTACATATTACGAAAATGGAAACTCAGGAATGCAACTATTGATGCATTCATTAACAAAGGAACGTTAGTCAGGTGCAAGTAGAAAAACTCCGCTACAAGGTATCAGGAACCCACAAGAAGAGCTGCGTACGAATTAGGGCCTTTTAAAACGTCAACTGTATAAAAGGCAGACAAACGTAACTCAAAATTAGAACAACAATTTAACGTACTAGCACATACGCGTTCCATACCAGCCGAATTATGGAACTGCCAAAATGTGCGTTTAGGAAAATTAATGGAATTTCGTTCATGAAGAGAAATAATATTAGGCTCGTGCATAAGTACCTAGCGTTTTCGTTTTTCTTGTTGGTACCTCGCTTACTGTGGGTTTCCTTATCGATTATCACTTTTCGTTGGCAATTCTCTGTCGCTAACTGAGTTTACATACTGTTATTATGTCATTTGCAGATGGTGAGCGTAGCTGTAGACGCTAGAAGATGGAGTACCAAGTCAGGAAATCGGAACATTTCCGACATATACTTCTGTTTGATTCAGTAGAGAGGTGACAGCAGCAGAGACAGCCAGAAACATTTGCGCCTTATAGAGGGATAATTCCACAGGACAGAGCACGAAACGAAAATGTTTTTCTCTTTTTAAGGAGGATCGTTTTGATATTGGTGACCCGACCACTTCAAAATGAATTCAGGCTTTGACGAAGATCGTTTAAACACGTTTTCCTAGTCATTGAACTTGAGAACGATAAAAGAGATAAACAGCGATCATTCCATCATGTTGCGACATTTTCATGTCATGTGAAAGGTTCAAGATTTGAATGTGTGGGTACCGCATGCTCGAAGCCAAAATCACAAAAATCTGAGAGTCTCCACACAAATACGTGGATTTCTACTTCGTCGTCATCAATTCGCTCCTGAACAACACCGACCATTCTTATACCGTACCGTTACTGGCGTTTATATGGAAAGTAAGGAAAAGGAAGAAATGGTTTAGCGCAAACAAAGCAACAACTCCCAGCACAAATATCTGCTCACACCCACAAATGATCATGTTTTGCGTCTGATAGAACAGCGAAGGTGTGATGTAATACCAAGTGCTTAGCCGAGTTGTGGCCATCACTGCTGATATTTATTGTCAACAACTGAGACGTCTTGCAGACGCAAACCAAGAACAACGACCAAGAGTAATAGGAGGCAGAATTCAGACTACCTAACAGATAAAAACGAAAATTTCTGTTCCGACGCTGACAATGTTGAGTGTTTGTGGAAAAAGTTCAAGTCAATCGTAAAATGCCTTTTAGACAGGTACGTAAAACTGTGAGGGACGGGAAAACCTACCATGGTTCAACAACAAAGTTACCAATCTACTGCGAAAGCAAAGAGCTTCACTGCAAGTTTAAACGCAGCCATAACCTCTCAGACAAAAAGAAGCTAAATAATGTTAAGGTTAACGTAAGGAGGGCTATGCGTGAAGTAAAATTCTATGTACCGACTTGACAGAAAATCCTAGCAAGTTCTGGTCTTACGTCAAATCAGTAAGTGGATCGAAACAGCATATCCAGACACTCTGGGATAATGAAGGCATTGAAACAGAGGTTGAGACGCGTAAAGCTGAAATACTAAACACCTTTTTCCAAAGCTGTTCCACAGAGGAAGACCGCACTGCACTTCTTTCTCTAAATCCTGGCACGAACGAAAGAATGGCTGACATCGAAATAAGTGTTAGAGGAATAGAAAAGCAACTGCAATCACTCAACAGAGGAAAGTCCACTGGACATGACGGGATACCAATTCGATTCTACACAGAGTACGCGAAAGAACTTGCCCCCCCCCCCCCCTTCTAACAGCCGTGTACCGCAAGTCTCTAGAGGAACAAAAGTTCCAAATGATTGGAAAAGAGCACAGGTAGTCCCAGGTTCCAAGAAGGGTCGTCGAGTGGATGCGCAAAACAAATAGATCTATATCTCTGACATCGATCTGTTGTAGAATTTTAGAACATGTTTTTTGCTCGCGTATCATGTCATGTCAGGAAACCCAGAATCTAATCTGTAGGAATCAACATGGATTCCGGAAACAGCAATCGTGTGTGACCCAACTCACTTTATTTGTTCATTAGACCCAGAAAATATTAGATACAGGCTCCCAGGTAGATTCCATTTTCCTTGACTTCCTCAAGGCGTTCGACACAGTTCTTCACTGTCGCCTGATACACAAAGTAAGAGCCTAGGGAATATCAGACCAGCTTTGTGGAAGGATTGAAGAGCTTTTAACAAACAGATCACAGCATGTTGTTCTCAATAGGGAGACGTCTACAGACTTTAAAGTAACTTCTGACTTGCCACAGGGGAGTGTTATGGGACCATTGCTTTTCACTATATATATAAATGTCCTAGTAGATAGTGTCGGAAGTGTAGGGAAGCAACCTACTCACGCTGTAGTAAATTCACATCAGTCTTTCCATTGTGTGCCAGCCAGTCTGCTGTAACTAGCTCTGACGTCATAAATGTTGCGCAATACTTTAAAAATCAAGCAAATAACCTAAAACTTTTCTGGAATGTCAGAAGTAATACTAAATTAATGTGTGTTAAATATCAGTTCGATAACTTTAGCCATTTTTGAAATTTGGACGTTTTTCTGTAAAAATCATAGGCGCAGCAGAAAAGAGATAGAGACTTCAAAATTTATATTCAAATTCATCTTTCATAATAATTTAATAAAAACAGTACTTTGGATTTCACAAATTAAGATTTTAGTGGAAATTCATGATTTTCTGGTTTTCGTTGCAAAACTGAAGGAAGAAAGATAGATTAAGTAGGCTAATAAACAAGGCTAGGATGTTTAGATTTAAATAGGTTGGAGGTCCGCTATGACTATGAAGATGTGAAAAGTTTCTTTTGAATACCTATAAAATTATAGCGATAGCGGATATCAAAAGGGCCAGTTCAGAGCTCATCTACTGCGTATAGTGCAATTAAATTAATTCTCTCGCCCAAAATATTTAACTTAGCCACGTCAAAATTTTATTATCAATACTTACCTGCGTGCTGAGTGCACATTTAAATTAAGAGCTTCATCGGCCATCAGCAAGAGAAGCTATAATTTATTATGTAACTTGAAGTGGTGCGTTACTAGCCCAGCGGCTAGTCGGGAGAGCCGATTTGATCAGGCGTTCCCTTAGGCGTCCGCACCGCGGCTTTATATATAAGAACGCTGCGCGAGGAAGAAGGCCCCAGTTCTCTCCAGACGCTGAATAACACGCCATCTGTGTCGGGAGCCGCGTCGCGTCGGTATCACTGCTATTAACAGCCTCGGATGCCGTATTCAGTTACTCGAGATGTGCGTAACCATGAAATCATTTCAAGTGAAGTGTTAATTCTGGGTTGACTTTCATTATCTAGCTTCAGTTTGCGTATTGTCGTATTTTCACGTGCCGTCGCGGGACAGACATTCTACCAATTAATTAGCGTGGCGTTTAATGAAACTAATCATCAAATTTGGGCGAGCATTCTTTCAACATTTAATTCGGACATTTATAGTTGCATCAGCGCATTAGACTCTGAACTGTTCTGATAGTTAGGTTGTAGGGATACTTGTGTTTTTTTTTATCTGTGACTTTGAGAATATACTCAACTATTTTGGAAAATCGTTTTTGATTATAAATCCCGGACAATCTCCTAATTCCTCAGAGCTATAAGCTGCAGCTATAATTGTATTCTCAGATGAAGTGGGCACTAGGAACTCTAATTACAGGCTTCACGTTTTGTTAAATCACTTTCTGGGTGCTAAAAGGTAAATAGAGAGCCAGTGTTGAGAACAGCGAAAGACAGCATTAACGACATTCTAAAAGCGAGAAACTGATTCAACATTCAAACATTTATACAGCAATCATTATTTTTCCTAAAATTCTATCCGCCGCCCCACAGAAGTACCATGCGGATTTTCGCAGATTATGCTGTACTATACACAGAAGTAGCAGCATTAGAAAATTGCAGCGAAATGCAGGAAGATCTGCAGCGGATAGGCACTTGGTGCAGTGAGTGGCAACTGACCCTTAACATAGACAAATGTAATGTATTGCGAATACATAGAAAGAAGGATCCTTTATAGTATGATTATATGATAGCGGAACAAACAATGGTAGCAGTTACTTCTGTAAAATATCTGGGAGTATGCGTACGGAACGATTTGAAGTGGAATGATCATATAAAATTATTTGTTGGTAAGGCGGTGCCAGATTGAGATTCATTGGGAGAGTCCTTAGAAAATGTAGTCCGTCAACAAAGGAGGTGGCTTACAAAACACTCGTGCGTCCTATACTTGAGTATTGCTCATCAGTGTGGGATCCGTACCAGGTCGGGTTGACGGAGGAGACAGAGAAGATCCAAAGAAGAGCGACGCGTTTCGTCACAGCGTTATTTGGTAAGCGTGATAGCGTTACGGAGATGTTTAGCAACCTCAAGTGGCAGACTCTGAAAGAGAGGCGCTCTGCATCGTGTTGTAGCTTGCTGTCCAGGTTTCGAGATGGTGCTTTTCTGGATGAGGTATCGAATATGTTACTTCCCCTTACTTATACGTCCAGAGGAGATCACGAATGTAAAATTAGAGAGATTCGAGCGCGCCCAGAAGCTTTCCGGCAGTCGTTCTTCCCGCGATCCATACGCGACTTGAACAGCAATGGGAGGTAATGACAGTGGCACATAAAGTGCCCTCCGCCACACACCGTTGGGTGACTTTCGGAGTAAAATGTAGATGTAGATGTAGATGTAGAAAATTAATGAGAGAAGTGATGCTGCACCATGGTAATAAACGCCTGGGTTCTATTAGACCGACAGAAAAAGCTACACGGGAGTTGAATCGGGAAATTATTCCGCACCGCCTTTATTTGTGTGATCTTGCACCTTCAGACTTTCACCTTTTCCACTCTATATCGAACAACCTTCAAAGAAGATCCTTTCCGGATGAAAAAGTGCTCCGAACACGAGTTCTTCGCTTCAAAACCCCGAGATTTCTACAGTCGTGGATATTGAGAAGTTAATCTGCTTTTGGAAGACTGTTGTAAATATTGAAATATAACATATTATTCATGACTAAAGTCTCCTTTATGTGTATCTGTTGTGTTTATGGAAAGACGCAACGAACCTATGCACCAACCCAATAGTTACAATTATCAACTTATACAAGTCAGTCATAAGATCCTCTGGTGATAAATATGGGGGATGCGGAACAAAAAGAAATATGTTCGTGAGGTGCATCCATCTTAGTGATCATACCAGTTGACTACAAAACGAACGTCGGTAGACATGTTACGGTTACAGAAAATTTACAAAGTGAAATGAAATGTAGAACACTACCGTATGTTCTAACCTATGTCACTGTTTCAAAGATTTTCTTTTAATACGATATGAACATAAATATGTCATTCTATAACAGTAATTAAGTTAGTTAGTTATATGTTCCAGTGATCATTTTCCACGGTAGATGGCAATAATGTGGGAGAAGTCATTTTACATTCACATAGCAAATTAATTTGTACATTTGGTTACATTTTTTCACAAAATGTAAACGAAAGATATACAGATGGTACTTAGTAATTCGTATCCATCTTCTACTACACATTACAGTAATAAAAATTCTTTTCTGTAACAGAAGGAGTTGTCAAGGAAACATTTTCTCCGTTTGTTTTCGAGTTTTACTGTGCTGTTTGCCAACAATTTTATACCCCTGGGTAAGTGATAAAAAATTTTTGTTGCAGCAATGTGCACCCCTTTTAATTATGTACATCATTGTTCATTTTCAACCGTAGTGGATTATTTACAACAAGCTTCAGAAGGGAAAAAAGTATACTGTAAAGCAGTAGTCTGAAGTCCAACTCCTCAAACAAATGTGTACAAATTGATTGTGGGTGAACACCATGTATTATTATTACAGCATTCCGGCCGCTGTGGCCGAGCGGCTCTAGGCGCTTCAGTCCGGAACTGTGCTGCTGCTATGGTCGCAGGTTCTACTGGAAGCACCATCAAAATCAGATGAGCTTTTATTTTTGAAAGAATGTATAATTTTCTTAATTTCACAAGGAGAAGTTGGTGATACATTCATATGACTGAATTTTATTAAAGTTAAATTTTGAGCATACTGCTATGATGTTTCTCTTGAAATGTTTTTCGTCATGCTTCCTACAATATTTAAGAAGGAATTATTAAGTGCATTTGATACCTGTGAGTCATCACTTGCTGCTCTTCCATTCAGTTCAGTAGTGATGATGTCTTTTTGTGTGGCTAGTTTTCCTGTCACTCGTTTCACTGCATTTCATGTAGCCTTAAGTCTGTTGTTAGAGGTACTGATTTCTTACATTATGTGTTTGTTTATTTTGTTTTTAATAACCTTTTTTAGTAATTTTGGGTAGTTTTTGCAGTGTGCAGCTACTGCAGGATCCCTACATGATCCTGCCCAAGATACATTTCATTTTTCCTTTCACAAGATACTTTAATCCCTCTAGTAGTCCATGGTCTTTTTATGTGTCTATTTAGTGTCCTTTCTGATTAGCTTATGCAGAAAGCTAGTTTCAAATAATGACATGGATCTTTCATGGAACAGATTCAATTTTAAGTTATTTTGGTTCATTACAAATTATATCCCATGTTAGCTCACATAAATTACTCTTAAAACATTTATCATGGTGTGATTAATTATTGTAACTGATTTTCACTGGGGAGTGTCCATACTGTAAGGTACTATGTTATATATACTAACTAACTGTGCATCATAGTCAGAGAGAACATTTGTTACTGGGTAATAGATACAAACTGATTATAAGTCGTTACTGAAGATATAAGAAAGAAAGTATATGAAGGTGACACAATAATTCCAGAAGGTGCAGTCATAAAGAATGTGTAAAAACATGTGATTTGATGATAGCAAAAAGTCGAAACCAGTCATTGTGGTATAGACTGTTATATGAGATCAAAACTGACGTTTGTGAATGAAGTGGTAGACTCGTTTACAGGTTTTATGTCTTCAGTTGAAGATGATCGTAATGAAGTTGGAAAAACAAAGCCGTGGAGTTTGCTTAATTGATCTTCAGAGCAAAACTTGAAACTGCAGAGACAAAGTGTGACACTGAACTTTGTTTTAGGAATTCTGAGTTCTGATCTATGATGGCAGTAGCAAAAACCTCGCATTAAATCAAATTATATTAAGCGATGTAGGTGTATTTATCGAAAATAAGGTTGATCTTCGATAAAATTTTGAAGAAGGATGTTGTAAAATTTTATAAAGTTCCTTTAACCATATTACACTAACGGTGGAGATATCAGAGATAGTTATATTATTTTTTTAGCAACTGTGCAACTGTGCATCCGGCCATCGTGATTTAGATTTTTCGCGATTTCCTTAAATGGCTTTGGGCAAATTCCGGGATGGTTCCTTTGAAAGAGCACGGACGACTTCTTCTCCCCATGATTCCCTCATGCGATGGGACCTATGACCCCGCTGTTTGGTCCCCTCCCCCAAATCAACCAACCAACCAACTAACCAAATAAATAAATAGATAAAAATAACATTGTTGGTGACCTTTACGACGAAACATGTTAACAAATAAATTATTGTTTTGCTACTTATCTAGCTTTTGAAAACAGGAACTTAAGCAACAGCCAAAAACATAGAGAACCAAATCACATGGTACAATCTTTATGCAGTCAGACGCCTTTCACAAAGAATTTAGCACAAGACACACCTTCTGTTGCAGTATTATGGCTATTCTTATAAACAGACATAAAATGAACACTTCAGTTTTGTTTTTAATATCAGTCATTCAGTCATTCCTTTCTTCTTCTAATTCTATCATCTGTGCATACTATCAACCTTGGGAATCTGTAGACCTAACTGTAAACCTCAATGTAATTTATCGACGTCGGGGATTATGAAGGGGACACGAGAATGAATAAGCAAGTGTGAAGTCCATGTAAAGCTTTCTCCAGAAGAGGAGCTATGATAGCGATAACATTGCGCAAGAGATATAAATGCTTTGTGTAGTTCAACAAAGAACAACAGACAAAAGTAGTTGTATAGGTAGACAAACATTCAAATATTTAAAATATGTAGAGAAAAATTACATATTCACGTAACTTGTTCTCTGTGCATGTAATGATTAATATTCTTCGATAACACTACATTTCATTCACATACGCTTCTGCATACAAGATACAATTTCTGAATGAGTTTCCACAGTTATAATACAATGTGTACTACATTCTCGTCACCCAACAGCGAGGACGATATCCACTGATGACCACTGTCAAAGACTCCTCTGGCATCAGCGGAGCCGGCACTCACATGGGCCTGTGAAGCGCAGGATAAAAAGCAGTTGCGAGCACGCTGCAAGACGCCTCCTGTCACACTGTGCTGAACTCTTTACCTTGACTACGCCGCACTTTTATGATCTGGCTATTTTCTGGGTTTAAAGTAGACTTCATTCTGGTTTGCTGTTCTACAGATAGTTAAGAGACTTACTTGACCATTGACTACCTTGAGTACTCTCTTTGGAGTCCTACAGTTTATGACGACAAAGCACCGAGGGAATTGTTAACTATTAAGTAATCAGTGTATCCAGATATTTCTGCGCACTATAGAGAGTTTTGCATTGTAGCAGGTGCAATATTGGCGATGAGGACTCGAGCTTAGTGTGTGAGTGTTGACGACAGAATAACATAATGAGAAAATCCTGGCTGCACCTCTGACACTAGTAATCTACTGATCTGATGGAATTACATTTTCCTGGAGAGATGTAGAGTCTCAACTTTATTTTCGATAAGGATAAAACCAGAAGTAATGAATTTAAATTTGTGCCAAGGCTTGAACTTGACCCGAGGTCTCCTGCTAACCCTACGGATGTGCTTGGTATTTACTACACCACCCTGATACTGTGGCTAACACATCTCCACGAAATACTCTGGCCAGGGCTCTCCCTAACACAGATTTTAATTCATTCTCCAGCTTCCATCTTTATCGAAGATGAATTTGAGACTCAATATATTTCCACGGTAACGCAATTCCATCAGATCAATGGATTAACAACGCCTGAGGTACAGGCAGGATTTCCCCATTAGGTACAAAGATGGGGATCTATACCGAAGTCGGAGAGGCTCAGCAATACTGATAATTTAACAAGGAGAAAATTAAGATAGGCTGCAGTGTGACCGGAAGTTCGTGTCAGGTAGGGCGTTCGACTAGGGTATTCCATGCAAGTGCTTTAGTCCTATTGCCAGGATAGTGTTGTGGATATCACATCTCATTAGTAAGCAGGAAACATGGCTTTAAGCCCCAGCCTTGACATAAATTTTATTTCATTACTTCAGCTTCTATACCTGTGGAAGATAAAATTGAAACTCAGTATGCCTCCAGGAAAATGTTATTCCGTCAGAACAACAGTAGAAGTTCAGTGATCATGGAAACATACTTCACTAACCTGTGGCAGCAACAGCAGAAATTTCAAATGCAACAGCAGGCAAGAACAAGATCAACAACACAATAACATCCCGAAATAATAACAAAGACTATAAGAACAACAACAAACGTTATACGAGAGAGTTATGGAAAGGCAGACGCATATACTACAGCAACTGATAAGGTCCAAACAGTATCGTCCACTGCCATTTGCACCATTTCATCCAGAAGGTGAAGACTGAGACTCATATTAAAGATGTCTGCAGCGTCACTTACAGATGATTAACATAAGCAGCTACGTCACATTTTTTTCGTTGTCGCACAAAGCTGCGTTACTCATATGCTGCATGGATACGTCATCTCAAATGAGTGTGAAACTGAAATAGGAAACAATTCTGTAAGACGCTTTCGTAGAGATGATTATGTGTGCAACAGATAATGAAATCTACGCACAGTCATTGAAATTAACAAATTCTACTGTCGAAGAAGTGTTAACAGTAGCAAAAAATAAAACTGAAATATAAGGTGCAGTTCAGCATTACATTGAGGGAAAAAGTGTACTTTCTGAAAAACTGCTTGAAGTATCGGATGCACCACTGTAGCAGTTTCATAAAGACGAGGTAGATTCCGTACAATATCCGTTCCAAAAGAAGCGTAATTGGAACTCATTAAGTTCATCAAACGGGATTCAAACCCCGCCTTCTATTTGGAGACAAATCCCAGTCAGTAGTTACTGACTCACAATCTTCACGTAACTCCCATCCCAACCTCACTGAACAACAGCAGGATGCTGTTGTCAGGGCTTCCAGGTTGTTTTTCTAAGTAGACGTGTACCCAGTGGAGGTGTAGGGAAACATACAATCCGCATTGCTGTAAACGAGGACATCTGGTAGAAATTTGCAAAAGCGTCACTGTGTCACATGTACGACGCCACAGCAATGTAAACACATTACAACCACAATTTAACTGTGTCTGACGATCAACATATAATTAATAAAATTTCTTGTAGATAGTGCTTCATCAGTTTTTATTATGACTGCGGGAACCCATACTCAGATTGGTTCTCGTCTCTGCAATCGGTTTCACAAAGATTAAAATCGTACAAGAAACATCGCCTTATTTTTCGAGGTAGATGGACAGTAATGGTTTTGTGCGAGCAATCGGCAATCCGAATACCTTCCTATTTTTGTCATCACGATGGGCGTGAAACGTTTTTGGGATGGACGATTTCCTGTCTCAAGATTTTAAAGCAGTAAATGACATCAACGTTGTATCAGCAGCGTAACATACGATGATCTTGCTTCACTGCCCACTGGATTTTCAGTCTGTTTTCACCAGGCTCAGGGCGTGCAACTTATTATTGAGCTCACTTTTAGATGAAGTCTTCTGCAGCACTTCGCCACTATAGAATTAGAACAGTCTTAGTATTATTGTGATATGACCTCATGTCCGAATGACATCGTCTGGTGCAACAAGGCTTTCTCACATACGTCACGTTCATGCAGTCTTGAAAAAAGCAAATGCCTCCGTAGGTGTTTATGGTGACTTTAAAACAACTGTAAAAGCGGTACCAGAGATTTACGTCTATCGCATTCCCAGACCAGAACAGCTCAGTGGACAGTACTTCTCTCAGAGTGTCCCATCTGAAGCTTATTTACAATTGCCACTAGACGGACAGACATACTAACTCGTGGTTTCCAACATTCCATTTGGATTGTAAACTTACTATATTTTGCCTTTCAGAACTGCTAGTGCACCACCAATTTTCCAAAGCTTTTTGGAGCAGTTGATCCGATAGACTCCAAACACAGCCATATCGACAATATATTAGCAAGTGGCCTACAAGATAAGAACAACTGGAGAGTTTATGTTTATACGTTCAGACACCACAACAAAACGGATGAAACCACCACCAACAAAAGTGGGAATTCCTTCCAGAGCAGTTGGAGTTCACAGGTCAGGTAATGAGCTAACATATGGTAGCCACAGTAACAGTCCAAGTGCCTACGAACTTAATCTTGTCGCTTGTCACTGCTCCTATTGAAGCCTCGTTACCCTGATTATCACTTCCTGAAACATACATTAGTTTATTCACAACACATACCCAAAATACTCTTCTACTCAGCAATGATTATAGCAGTAATGTCACAAGCCACTCACTACGCTAGTAAAACTTCGGAAACAGTGGCCGCGTTTTTCTGCTTGAGGTCCCACGTGGATCGCTACACTGCCGTCGTTGATGAATCGTACTGCCGATGTATCGTACCAATGCAATCCGTGTACTTTTCGGCATGATGTAAGTGTCGTCTGGTTCTCCCTCACATATCATTAACCACTGCCGTTGGCGGGCGCGTTATGTTCACTATTGCTGCCTTGTATAGTTCATTATAGATGCTTTCCGCGATTATCGACACCGGAGATGGTGTCGCCTCACGACTTCCACTTACAAACTATTCTTCCGCGTTTCCTAACTAACAGACTTGGCTATAGTATGCTGAAGGGAGAGACGTCAGACCACGATCCCGAATGGAAAATAAATCGTCAATGAAGAGTCTCTAAGCATCTACCACAAAAGCCATGACCTTATGAATTTGAGTGCTTAATCGCTCGGCTGCGGATTCCTTGAATGCTAACGGCCTCATAAAGTATATAAGCAAGTCTAAAACTTTCAAACTCAATATTCTCGAGAACGCTTGAGAGTGGTGTCCTCCTGTTTACACACGTTTAAGTCTTGGTCGTGCCCTGTCAATGAAAATCATATCGTTAAGGAAAGTTCGTACGGTCCCTCTGTTAGTATTTTAGTTTCATGTTATTATGCTTAACAACGTTTTAGTTCAATAGAGTCGCTACTAAACCGGACAGACTGTCTTAGACAGTTTTCCAGCACTGGTGAAACTATATATTACTTTACACTGATCTCAAAAAAAAAAAAAAAAAAAAAAAAGAAGACAGAAAATTGGTGCCCACATGGTAAAGAAGAAATGAAACTCATGAATTAAAAGTATTTCACTCGCAAGGCATTATCTTACAGTACTTTTGACACTGACTGCTAACCTGTGGATTGCTTGTCTCCAGTTCACTCGCTGGCATAGACTCACCTCGTCCAGAAGCTGTGTAACTACCTAATATGTTATGAGTTCGGTAAGCCGAATAATGGTAACTATGAAAAAAAAAATCTCCTACCGCGAAAGACAAAATATTTAGCACATAATGAAACAGCATTGAGGGACTCACATGAAGTAATACAAGACTTATCCTCCATTCATCCCAAGGGTACTGACGGAAATTTGATTAACTTGTTTCATTGAAAATGAAAATTAATTAAGCTTACGTTTGCGTTTCTATTAACGGCTTTTCCTCCATGTGATCTGTGCCCAGCGCATTAAAGTCCATTATTCTTAGTTTTCGTTCAATTTCTTGGCCCCCAGACTTAGCTGGACTGCCGGTAGGACTGCAGCGTCAGTACGGAATATCCTTTCCAGCGTCTGGTCCACAAGTGTAGCCATGTCTCCCTCCGTTGATATCAATGTTGGGACTGCAAAACCACTACTTACTACTGGGTCAGTTCAGTTCATCTGAGGCCAATGTTTAGGCCACTTTTCATTATTGCAGTCTCTGCTTGTCTGTTTAAGAGCAATACCAACCTCATGTATCGTAATTATGCTTTTTCCAAGGTCTGAGTGGGAGGTTTCTATTGATTTCTCCTGCTTTATATAGATGAAACGTATTCTTTCGCCAGATTGATAGCAGCAGGTAATCTATTCTCCAGGTAAAACTTCGGAATTGTGAGGTCTCCGTAAAAACGGAAATGCCGTGTGGCTAGGACCTCCCGTCGGGTAGACCATTCGCCTGGTGCAAGACTGTCGAGTTGACGCCACTTTGGGGACTTGCGTAACGATGGGGATGAAATGACGATGATAAGGACAAGGCAACACCCAGTCCCGGAGCGGAGAAAATCTCCGACCCAACTCGGAATCGAACCCGGGCCGTTAGGTATGCCATTCCGTCACGCCGACCACTCAACTACCAAGGGCGGAGAGGTCTCCGCAGAAATCTTGAATGTTAAGAGGATATTTGCTTCCGAGCTCTCGAGTGGTGCTCTGGTATTATGTTTCACTCAGGCAACAGCACAATCTCTCTTTTGACCAGACCATATTTGACGCGTTTGGTTATGAACCTTCCATAGTTACCCGTGTGAAATATTAATCTCATTTATCTTGATTCTGCGAGCTGCTTGGAGACGGTAGTTTCACTGATTTTGCTTCCTTCAGCTCTCTAATTAAATGTGATTACCAAGCTGTTTAAAGCCATTTATTTTAGTTTTATACTGTTTTTAGAATATTTCACTGTATATTTCACTTTCGGTTGTTCATTTGATTAGATTAAATAAAAGTTTTGTATTCTGAATCTGACTTAGATTTTGCGAACCCCTTATGTTCTGCTACGTCCCTATGATTAGATGATGCTTGAATAATAAATATAACCAGATGCATTTTTAAACTGTTTCTTTATTGTGACTGTTGGTGAGCAGTGCCCAAGCTCTATTTTAAAAGTCTTAAGAGATGCACAGATAGTAACAAATGTCAAACGTTGACATGTTTTCACAGCAGAAACAGTTTGTAAACAAGCTATTGAGCATTATTTAAAACTTTTCGAGGTCTGTTAATAGTGTCAGTATCCGCGTCAATAGTGTCATACATCCTGTGTAGGCACATTTTGCGCTTAATTTCTACTGGCACTAAATCAGCTAATTATGTGTTTTCTTCCATCACAAAGGGGTTGTTAATTTCCATCATGAGATAAAATGTGTTCTGTACTGTTGTTTTTTAATCAGCAGAATAGTAATCACTTCTATGTGTCATTGAAGCAGCAACGCTGCTTTTCGTTCCAACTCGTGGTAGCTGGGCGGACCGTAGTAGAACCTCGTGGTTTTCAGGCAACTATACCAGCAGGTTGGGAATGCGGCAGAGGGACTTCTAATTCCGGCATTCGCCTAATGAACAAGACGAACCAGCTTTGTGGTATTTCGACTTCTTTTTTTCTAGGGCAGTGTTACCCATTGATACAGGGAAAAATTGCAATTTGGTTTATGTCTGTGTGCGTGTATGATGACGCGCTATTTTTAAAATTCTACTTTTTGTCAGCCAGTCCCATGATCATACACGATGTAAACGACTTCGGTTTACTGCGTTCCACGGTTACGGAGCTGGAGACCAGATGAACAAAAGGGTTTTTTGTTACTCACCGCTCCATAAATGTAGTGGGGTTGCAAAGACGTACCTTCGTGCTGCGTAAGTACTGGGAATCATATCTCTGACGCTGCAATAATCTCTCCGTCTTGTGCTCAAATGCAAGAGATGGTATTCGACCACAATGACGAATTATTTGTCGCTGTATTGTGATTAATAATGCATGAAATTCTAAATTTGACCTTCCAGTCCGCAACGACGTTAATTTCGATCTTCCGCTCATGCCGTGATTTTTGGAGTAACAGAAATTACGTGTCGCTATATTGTGATTAATAATGTATGAAATTCAAATTTTGACCTAGACAGCAAGGACGTTAATTTCGTTCTCCTGCTCAAGCCCCAGATTTTTGCAGTAGCAGGAAGTATTCAGTTGGGAGTTATAATTCCGAAATGCAGACGAAACACAGCAGGTTTATCCACGATATGTACATGTCTGTTTCCAGTTTTTTTTTTCATGACACATTCGTTTATATCAGTCTTTCGTTACAACATAACTTGTGAATGGCATTCGAAATTTCGTTTATAATGTTTGTCTGCTACAGCCTTTCTCGTACCCAGTACTCGTTTGCGTCTTCCATTCTTCTGTGTTAAAGTTAGTCGAACGCTGTACCAGAGACCCAAGACCTTATAGAAAGCACTGATGCTCAAACCGTTATACGCAATGAAAGCTGGCTAAAGTCGGTGATAAGTTCTGCGGAAATTTTTGCGAAGAACCTAACAGTGTTCCGAAAGGACAGACTAAACATATTTGGTGGTGCCGTATTTGTTGCTGTTAGAAGTAAATTAGCTTGTCGTGAAATTGAAGTAGACGGTCCCTGTGAGTCAGTACGGGCAGAGGTCAATCTTGGCAACCGGAATAAAATAATAAGTGGATTTTTTTACCAGCTTCCCAGTTCACAATTGATGAAAGGTTCAAAGAAAACTTGAGTTTAATTTCAAACACGTATCCGACTCATACAATTATAGTTGGTGGTGACTTTAATTTACCGTCGATATGTTGGCGAAAATACATGCTTGATTCCGAAGGAACGCATAAAACATCATTCGAAATTGTGCTAAACGCATTCTTTGAAAATTATACCAAGCAGTTAGTTCATGCGCCCACGCGAGCAGTAAACGGTTGTGAAAACACACTTGACCTCTTTGCAGTAAATAATCTTGAACTAATAACGAGCATCAAACCGCATAGAGGGATTAGTGAACACAGGGTTCTTGTTACGAGATTGAATGCTGTTACCTCCAGATCCTCAAAAAAATAAACGAAAAATGTACCTGTTCATATAAAGTAGACACAAATTCACTTGGCACCTTCCCGAGAGACAGCCTCCACTACTTCCAAATTAAATTAGAAAGTGATGGTAAGGTCCTATAGGACCAAACAGCTTAGGTCATCGGTCCCTAGGTTTAGGCACTACTAACTTACGCTAAGGACAACACACAGCCATGCTCGATGGAGGAGTCGAATCATCGATGGGGGGAGGCGCGCGACCCGATATAAGACGCGCGAGACTGCACGGCTACACTGCACAGTTTCCCAATTAACAATGTAAGAGGTGGCTTGGGTTCAAGGAATTAGTATCCGCAGCAATTGAGAGATTTATATCAAATAAATGAACAAACGACGGAGCTGATTCTCCATGGTAAACAAGACGGGTCAGAACACTGTGGCAGAAACAAAGAAAAGAACATGCCAGGTTTAAATCGATGCAAAACTCCAACATTGGCAAATCTTTTACAGAAACTGGAAATAGAGAGCAGACTTCAATGCGAAATGCTTGTAATAGTTTTGGCTCTGAGCACTATGGGACTTAACTTCTGAGGTCATCAGTCCCCTAGAACTTATAACTACTTAAACCTAACTAACCTAAGCACATCACTCACATCCATGCCGGAGGCAGGATTCGAACCTGCGACCGTAGCAGTCGCGCGGTTCCGGACTGAGCGCCTAGAACCCCTAGAGCACCGCGACCGGCGATAGTTTTCACATCGACACTTTTCCTCGAAACTTGGCAGAAAATTCAAAGAGTTTCTGGCCGTATGTGAAGTGTGCTAGCGGCAAGACACAATCAATGCACTCTCTGCGCGATAGCAATGGAAATACTATCGACGAAAGTGCCTACAAAGTAGAGTTACTAAACACAGCCTTCCGATTTCCTTCACCAAATAAGATGAAGTAAATGTTCCAGAATTCGAATGAAGAACAGCTGCCATCACAAGTACCATAGAAGTAGAGATCCTCGGTGTAGTGTACGACTTAAATCATTGGACAATAACAAGTCTTCCGGACAAGACTTTATACCAGTTAGCTTCCTTTCAGAGCATGCTGATACAATAGCTTCGTACTTAACAATCATATACAACCGTTCACTCCACGAAAGATCCGTACCCAAAGAATCGAAAGCTGCAAAGGTCACACCAATATTCAAGAAAGGTAAAAGGATTAATCCACTAAATAAACGTCAATATGCTTCAGGATCTTGGAACATATATTGTGTTCGAACATTGTAAATTACCTCGAAGAAAACTGTCTATTGAAATACAGCCAACAAGGATTTAGAAAACATCGTTCTTACGAAACACAACTAGCTCTTTACTCACATGAAATGTTGCATGCTATTGACAAGGGATTTCCAATTGATTTTTTATTTCTAGATTTCCAGAATGATTTTGATACTGTAGCACACAAGCAGCTTGTAGTGAAATTCCGTGCTTATAGAATATCGTCTCAGTTATGTCACACAATTCATGATTTCTTTTCAGAGGTCATTGTTCGTAGAAACTGACTGAAAGTCATCGAGTAAAACAGAAGTGATTTCTGCCGTTCCCCAAGGTAATGTTGTAGCCCCTTTGCTGTTCCTCATCTATATAAACTATGTAGGAGATAATCTGAGTAGCTGTCTTAGGTTATTTGCAGATGATGCTGTCGTTTATTGACTAGTCTAGTAACCAGAAGATCAAATCCAATTTCAAAACTATTTAGAAATGTTATCTGTCTGATGCGAAATTTGGCAGTTGACTCTATGTAACAAAATGCGTAAGCTCATCCAGAGGAGTGCTAAAAGGAATCCGTTTAACTTCGTTTACACGATGGCCGTAAATTCCAGTAAATACCTAATAATTACAATTACTAACATCTTAATCTGGAAAGAGCCCATAGAAAATTTTGTGGGGAAGGCGAATTAGACTGCCTTTTATTGCCAGGACACTTAGAAAATGTAAAATATCTACTAAAGAGGAGGCCTACACTACACCTGTCCGTCCTTTTTTAGAATACTGCTGCGGGGTATGGGATCTTTACCAGATATGCTTGACGGAGTACATCGAGAAAGTTTAAAGATGGGCAGCACGTATTGCATTATCGCGAAATAGGGGAGAGAGTATCACGGACGTGATACTGGATTTCGGATGGGCACCATTAAAGCAAAGGAGTTTTTCGTTGCGTTTGAATCGTCTCACGAAATTTCAGTCACCAACTTTCTCGTCCGAACGAAAATGTTATGTTGACGCCGGCCTACATAAGCAGAAACGATCACCATGATAAAATAAGAAACCAGAGCTCGCACTGAAATATGTTGGTTTTAGTTTTTCCACGCGCTGTACGAGATAGGAATAATGGAGGATTATTGTGAAGGTGGTTCGATGAACCCTCTGCCACGCACTTAAATGTGATTTGCAGAGTATCCATGTAGATGAAGATGTGGCCGTGCAATGCAACTATATCACATTTCACACTATTCACCTGGTCCTTCATCTGTTTCGTTCCCTTCTTCTCTCAAAGTCCAGATCCTATGTTATCACTGTTGGTCTGTATTAACAGATAACAGCCATTTGCTTAACGATGCCTCACACTGAATCACGTTTCCACAGTCTCAAAAACGAAATCCTTCACCAAAATACTTCCCAACTCTTGTTTTCACTATTTCCTAAAATGGTTTCCAACTGTTTCAAATTCCACGCAAGTGGATTGAGATTTAAAAAAATTTGCGCCAACTGTTAAACTCCAATATGCACACGCCATCTCGGCTACTCACAATCTCTTGTTTTAGAAAAGTAAGCTCCCACTTTAGTAAAATCCTACAGACATTATTAATGTACTTGACTGGGCTATTAAATTAAATACGGAGTATTCTAATAGAATTAACATAAATATATGCTGGTTGTTAAACAGTACTCCAGATTTTGAGGGGTGGTAGAATAAACACAAAACAGGGAAAACATGTCCAGTCAACAGGGATTCTAAAACGCGTACATCGAGACCTATGAACACCTATTCATCTTCGTTACTATGATCCACATGTCCTTTACAGCAAGCACTTTGACAATACAAACGAACGATACAATGCAGTAAATAAATAGGTAAAGAAATGAGAACATATTATTCTGTCACAATGAAACAGCTGAAACGGCCAAGTTCCTGATATAATCTGCGTTCTATTACATACGACCTGCACTTGTGAGTCGTTGCTAAAGGAGATACTCAATATCTACATCATTCATTGTGCCCATTCGTAGCAACGCAAGCTTCTGACTGACGTCTTGTGAATCACTCACTGTCGGTGTCAGTAGAAATACTGTATGTGCTGCACTTACCCAGAACTGTGAATATGGTTTACAGTGCTACTACTGTTATGTGTTTACTGCATTCATGGAGTAGAACACAGCAGTTGGTCCTAATTTGTGTGCTGTATTCTGCTGGTCTTTCCTAATAGCGAAGAGTTTACGCTGGAAGAGATGAATCTCGCAGTAGCGAAGATGAAATGCTGGTTACAACTCTTAAGGCAAACATTTTAGAGCGCAAGCTTACTGAAGATTATTTTCTTGTTTTGGTCATTTAATTAATTTTTTCGGCTCATTCGTTCCTGGATCAAGACAGTACAATGAATTATGGTAATGAATATCAAAAACTTTCACACAAACTCTCGGAGCTTGAGCATTCTTTTTTATCTTTTTTTTTAAAGGTCGTTTCATGAATTTTTAACCGTGTTTCTGATCTATGTAGTGAATCGGACTTTGTGAGAAACAAACAGCACCCGAAGACGACGGTGGATCGAGCTGGACGACTTTTTGCTTAAAAGTACGGAACCTTTTGCCATGCCAAGTCATCCAACAATCTTACAATGACTAAAGATGCAAAATAAAACATACATAGGTTAGTAATAATAGAATATTCTGAAACACAGTTTAAAGTAGGACACTTACATTATGCAATTACGAGAGCCGTTTGGTTGCAACTCCTGAATAATATAATCTAATATAATGTAGTATTAACCGGTGTGCCGCATACATCCGATCTGGACAAGAACTAGAAAACAAAAGGTGACTCATCTTCTTTCGCCAATAATATGACGATCACAAACCTTCAATTAAATATTAACAGAGCCGTGTACTATATGTATGGCTCAAATTTTTTCTTTATTTTAGTACTTATAATTACGTATTCTACTAATTAAAACTCAGCATGCAAAGGTGCCTTTTAAGTCAGTACTACCAACCCTCCAAATATGTTTTACCACTCTCTATAAACTACAGAATAAATTTTTACAGTTGGATACCTATTACGGACAGGGGTGAGGCTCTCAGTAACTGTTGTAATCGCTTGTTACAGTTACAGATACAGAACGATGGCGGTGCCTTCGGGTCAGTCCACTGCCGTGATAATACTCGTCAGGCACTTCCCCTTTCATTTTGTTTCGGTAATTATCATACAATTATCTTCGCCTTCCCTGTATCTAAATTTTCCATGATTAATATTAATCTGATGGACTATCCGGGTTAAGGTAAACCACTGATTGATCGCACAGTACTTGCACATATTGAGTACGTGTGAAGTTGGGTTGCTGAACCAACATGGACGAAATAGTGGGCTTCTCAAAAGAAACAAACATATTAGACGGGGATCATGAAATAAAATTTAGTGAGACGAGCGTGCTATGCAGGACAACGCATTATTATGCATGGATGTACAGAGAAGCTACAGAGATTCAGAAACACCACAATAATTTTGAAAGAAAAGTGCAAGGCTTAAAGCTAGATAAGATGTGGCGGTCAACTTTGCACCAACGATGTTACAATCGATTACCTTCAACCGAGACTTTAGTCAGTGACAGAATTACAGTCGGCTCCACGTAACGTATGGTGATGCCCTCTGTGCGCTCTATATAAACGGGACCTCTACGGCCTGACAATCAGTCGTTGACTCACCTCGGAAGATGGAGCGTGCAGTTTGCAACGTCAGTAAGAAGACTCTTACAGATCCACCAGGGTCTCTCAACCCGGAAGTATTAACTAATGATATTAGGTTGTAAATATGTGCTGGAAGATCTGTGGGAGCATTGAGGGGAAAAGTAATGTGATCAAACAGAGACGGTCTGCATCATATATTCCCTATTTAAATATAGTAACAAAAGATAATATCAGACATTTCCACGAATCTTTGTACTTCTCTTACAAATCGTTATACGGCTGTAAGGAGCCACAAAAGTTCTACTGCGTGACCTGAGTTTCTCACGGCATGCACAAAGTTCAGATAAGTTAAGGAAATGCAGCCCAGTGACGTCGTCGACAACCGCCGATATTTCGATATTAGCACACCCTGCCGATTCGATGTCAAAACTGCAGCAAGTATGAGCTGTGCAAAAACCTCGGTTTTCACAGAAACGACGTGAGCATAAAACACACAAAAACACACACACATACACACACTGCAATCACTAGCACCATCACAAACCACAGAAGGCACTCGTCAGAAATTATCGATAATTAAATTAATGACCAACTGGTGAGGTGGCATAAAATCTCTCCCTCTGTCTGTCTGTTTTCTGATGAGGGAGAGACCAGGAACCTGTGCGTATTTCAAATAAAAACCACCACCTCTATTACTTGCTAATTTAATCTCAACAACTTCCTTAATAACTCTCTCCATATAGCTGCAAGTGCATGCCAGAATCTCCATGTTGTTATATTTTCGTTTTAATTCTACATTTATAATTCTCTCATTTGTCAGAAAACAGAGGGACACGGTTTATGCTGCTTCACTCGTTGGTTGTTAATTTCACTATCGGTAATTTCTGACTTCGGTCATCTTTAGTTTGTGATGGCGCTAGTGCTTCGAGTCTGTTTGTGTGTGTGTGTGTGTGTGTGTGTGTGTTTGGTGGGTGGTTGTGTGTGTGTGTTACCTTTACGGAGTTTCTATGATAATCTAGATTTTAAATTCCCATGCACAGCGCTTACTTTCTGTAGTTTTGCCTTGAAAATGGCACAGTGTGCTTTTGTCGAGATATCGGCCATGCCGTCGGCCATGCCGTCGGCCATGCCGTCGCATTCCCGTAAGTTATTTGAAATATTTTACTGTTGGCCAGGTGTTTTGTTTCCTTCCGATATGTCTCGGACAAGTAATGGAATGAGTGTCACGAGCTATTTGAGTAACTTAAGGAAACGGTACGTAACGTTCAAGGACCGTATTACGTCTGTATGGATACTCATTAAATTTGGCACTATAAGAATAGCTTTTTGTTTGAATAATGCCTAGATATTTACTGTACGGAAGGATAACTAACAAGCGAATTAAAGTAGACACATTTTGAGCTGTTTAATTGTCACACGTTTCCTACCTGCACAAGAACTTCCTTTCAGAGGATACAATGAAACAGTGAACATTGACAATCAGAATAATAATGTTGAACATGTACACTTAATGACAGAAAAAGATGAATGTCTGTCTGTTCACTATGACATTTTAACTGTTTTCGAAGGTATTTCACGTGATATAGTGACATACAAAATAACCTCATCGATTACATTTCTCATATCATTCGTATAGAAATTACGAAACAACTGAAAGAAACGCCATTTGCAGAGGTTATTATGGTTGTAGGGGGAGATATTTCAAGCCGGTTCCTACATTGAACTATTTTTCGTTACGTATTATCCACTGTTCGAGTGCGTGAGAGATTTCTGGGTAATGTTGATTTCAGTGATAATCGAAGTGTTGATAGCTTAACGGAGCAAGTGTCTGGCTGTAAAAGGGAATTTGATTGCTGTAGAAAACTTGCAGCTCAGACATATGATAGCTGCAACGCCATGGCTGGACAACGTAATGGGGTACAAAACCTTATAGGGCGTCATACCCCTCAGCAGTCGTCCTACAGTTTTATGCCCATAAACTGAATTTAGTACTGAAATACTACATTATTCAGTGTAACACTAGGGCGTGACGCGAAGCAGTAACGGATAACGGTAAACAATAACATATTATTAATAGCATCAACAATAATAATTGAAACAACAATAACGATACTTGGTTAATCTAAAAAAAGCATAGTAATAATGAAAATGACAATAATGATAATAATTCCAACAATAACACTGATACTCTTAAAATTTTTTTTTAAACTAATCACAATAAAAATAATGCACGCCTCGTCATTGATTTCGGAGCAATGTATAAAATGCTGAATACAGTAAAATGACTTACTTATGCAGATTAAACATTAATGAAACACATATTCATTGAAAATTTTTCTCCACCACCTTCTTACGGCTCGTAACAATAAATTACTTCCCCTCAAGTTACAGGCAATTCTTCTCTGCTCCTAGAAATTAAGATTTGAACTGGCCATATAAAGGAATTTGATGTAAACAAATTCCGTAGACTCCAAGACGTTACGTGCTTTTCCCATAAACATAGCTGTATCCAGTGTTACATAACGCTACAAAATGCTGCTGTGTGTACCTACACTAAGAAATCAGTTTCTACTGTCCTAATACCATTAGCACCGAATGCAGCGGTTATAAGAAATGAGATTGCTCGTATTTTCAGTGCTTTGTGAGATTAGCATCCGTCACGAACCGAATAACAAACGATCGTGATGGATTATTTTATGTTCACCTCGATGAAGGAAGTTTAGAGACGAATTTTTGTCTGCCTAAATGAAAGCGGGCTTCAGAAAACAATGTAAATACTAGGATTTAACCGTACTAAATACGCTAACGAAGGAAACCTAATTACTACTCTACACAATTTTCCTTCAGCTGATATTTTCCCATACTTTCCATATTCTCTGGAACATAAATTACAAAAATGGTCTCGTTAACTGTTATCCTTCATCACACGGTGTGCATATTCTAGGAATAAGAAAACGTCCTAACCGGGACTCCACATTTTAAAAACACAACTGACTATAGCCTTATCATACCTCAGTAAAATGGTGATTTAATAAAACAGTATTCGGAAATCCACGAAGTGACCAGAAATTTACAATGGCCTTGAATCTTCTGCACAGAAAGAAGATTTATTTGATGCCATATTGTAAACGGGAGTAGTTTATCATAAATAGCCGTAGTTCACATTCACGACTCTAGTTCCCGAACGGCTATACATATAAAAACTGTGTATCGGCCGTGACATTTCAACCGTTCCATGTCCGATATTTCCGATAGGTCAGTGGCAAATTGACACCCAGTCAGCCCGATATCATGTCAAACAATTCCTGTAGTATCAATACAGAAAGAATTCCTTGAGGTCATTCTATAATATGCGACCACATCTATTTCACCTATATTTCCATACATTATCCAGGTGTAATGGCATCTTGAATTTTACAGAATGTAGCTTTTATTGGGACAACAGCAAAGTACGATATACAGATTTCATTGCATATTCTTCAAATTTTCCTCTTGTGGGTCACTAGCGTGTATTTGTTTTTTTTTTTTCTGAAAATTTCATTTCAAACATATTCCTTCCAGCGTTAGTAGGAACCAGTTTTATAGTGCTGACGGATGATTACCTTTTTTGTGAATCAACGAAATATTGCAATGGACCTTCTTCAAACATAGAATGCACAGTAGTAAGAGGATTAAATACATAGCTTTATAATATGTCCTTACTCTTCCCCCAAGGCTATTGCGATATAGAACAGAAATAAATTTATGCAACTCACAGCACTTTGTCAAATTTTGAACTTTCCTTTCGAAGTGAAATGGTGAAAGTTCATCTCACGAATGACATATTACGAATTGTTTATAGCGTTGCAAAACTGAAAGTATGTCTTTTAAAGTGTGTGTTAAGTATAATTTCGCAGTGCATGTCAACTCATGACTAGGGAGGATCTGTGTACATTGCCTTAATATTAGTAAATTTGTATTAATTGTTTAGCAATGTTTATTTTATTAACTGGATGAAAACTCGTACCTGCAGTATTTTCCAATTATTTTACTCAGCAACTTATTTTTACTCTGAAAATCATACCCATTTACTTACATTTTCTTATAACTAGTTTATTTTTTTGCGCTGTGAGAGTAACTCCCTAACCTATAGTGTAACATTTAAATTTATCATACTAATTTACATAATTTTTACAGGAATATTTTTCATATATTGGAGGAAGATTTTAAGATACTGAAGGCTGCCATGATAACATTTCATTTCTTCCCTCCATACTTCTTCTCAAGATCTCTCTACACCTAGTAGAATATCAAATATCTTTTTTAATTTTACAGTTGTTCAAACAAACTGTATGTTGCAAAATTGACAAAATGTTAAGGAAATATATATTTTGTAAGTAGTTTTATCATTAACACAAGCGACAATTCAGTAAAAAATGTGTTAAAAAGTTACCAGTAAAACAGCTTTAAATGTGATACACAGAATACAGCATATTTTCTGTGTTTGCCAATGAATCAGGAGAAATTTGTAACAAGTCTGCAAAATTAAGAAAACAAGTGGTTATCAAGACGTTTGACCCTCCTCAATACCTATTGAAAACTATAGAATGAAACTAGTTTTATATAATGTAATTGTTTAGGATAGAAGATAACGTAAGGTAGTTTTACAGTGTAAGATGTCCAACAGTGATAAGGAACTGAGAATCAGTTGCTCTTGAAGGAATGCAAAATCCACACACAAAGTAAAATTCTTTTAAGGTAGCGGAAAAGTGATCTTATTCAGAGCAGTGCTTACAATTATGTGAACTAGTATAGCATTAGATAGGGTAATGGAACTACACATCAGTATTAATAACCCATACGCTTTTCATCATATTACACAGTCAACACAATCAAATCAAATTTATTTGAAGTTTAAACTGAACAATAAGAGTGTTTACCTTGGGTTATAATATCACCATTAATTTCTGAAAGTGATGATTTAGAAAGAATAAGACTTCCTGGATATGTATTATCACTTGCTCATTTCACATCCACTCCCGTAAAAGCCTTTTATGTGTGCAATCTTCTTTAGCCTAAGGAACTATGTTGTTCCAGAATACTTTCAAAATTCAGCATGTTATATCATCATTTTTTGTTGTCTTAGTAATTCGGCAAAGAACTTCCTTGATCAACCTTAATTTTTTTTATATAAGCATGTGTCTTCCTCTCCTTTATTAAATTATCTGTCAGAATTAAGTCACCTGTGTCTTATCTGATTCAACTGCTTGTTTTCATGTCTTCTATATTAATTCCCTATGTACCATTCTGCTTCATTCACTGACCCCCTCAGTTTTTTAGTCTATCAGTGAAACCAAATGTGCAATTCAGTTAGATCTTAACTGAATGAAACCACAAATTTCAGCAAAATCACTCCAGGACTTTGTTACTGGTGAGTCTGTTTCCTCTTCTGGCCATCCAGTAATTGCCATCACCTACCAAAATGCAAAACCTAGTCAACGTATTATGGTTCTTGAGTGTTGTCTGCTACAGATTCCTCCAATATGTTGATATAATTTTCCTTTTCTTCAATTTAACTTGCCATTGCGAAAATTTATATGAGAAAAACAAAACTAAAGAATAACATCAGAAAAACGAAGTTTGTTTAGGTATCTTCGTTGAAATGTATTCCTTCTTGTTTTTTCAGATAAAAAAATGAAATTTCTTTCAAAACTACATAGAATATCTGAGTCATAAGGAATTCCTGACTCCTTTTTATATTCTGAATATAATGTTATGCTTATGAAGTCTAACGAGACAAGTAAAACTATATCCCATATTACTGAATGTGTTATCATAGATTTAGTCCACAGTTGGGTTCTTAATAACATTTCTACAACAAATTATTAGTGTAGCATGTGCTGAATTATAAATGGTTGGTGCTCCCAATTCTATTCTTGATTAAAAATTGCTATACCTTTTCTCTCTGAATAAAATCGAATGCTATATTTTACAACTATTCCATTAGTCCAGTGTCACAAGTCGTTTCGAAAATCATAATCAGGGAGTATTTGTCTGCAACTATCTTGCTACGAGATTGCTTTGGACAAACATAGTACTTTAACAGTACTTTTTGCTAAATCACTTGGTGCACATTCATCTGCAAATGTTTTGAACTGGTGCATCCGTATGTATACTATTTTGGTTCCTCTATAAAAATGCAGCTTATTTGACTGGTCTGTATTGGGTGTTATAATACTTTATAAATTATTATCCAGACCCATATATCTAAAGTCGTGATTAATAGACACCTCAGCCTCTGATGGAGCACTAAATAAAATGTTTATCCATTTTGGGTGTGAAGCGTTGCGATTGTGATGAATTTAGAGTTCCAGAAATAACTGCTGCGAGTCACCTTCTGTGTAACTTCAATTTTTATTTACCATTACCACTTTCGAATCGTCTACTGATTTATGGACAGATCTCAGACACTTCTAATGAGTGTTGCGACTACTTAGAGGGACATGTAGTTGTGCCAAGATAGTAAAATGATAAAAGTAAGCACTGTATGTAACCAGAGTTTTTAACGCTACAAGATCGACTTAAAGGTCTTTCTTACAGTTGTTAGCAGCTAAGGGTTTATTCCTATCGTACACATTACTCTGCAAAATGTAATATATGTTTTACAATTTCGTTAAATTTATATCACTACACAAATGTTGCCAAAAAGCAGCTACTCGCTTGTCCATCACAGAATATTAAAAGACCAAAGAGGCACACTAAAGTTAATATTGAAATTATTTCTTTTGGAGACGAGATTTTCCTTAATTAACACTCGCATCATCGAATATTACATCCTAACGACAATAGATAATTCTATATACATTTATGTTACATTCATTATTCAGTAGCCGCATGTATTCACTATATTAAAAATAACAAAAGCTATTTACAAAGTCTATCAAACTAAAAGTTCAGGATAATATTTCACCTTTGACTATATTACTGAAATTACATTTTATTTGCTTATTTTTGCTTAATAAACATTGATAATTGATTAAGAATATGAACTTTGTATGTGGGTTGTTTCGGTATGTGGTATGATGGTTCTGAGTATATGTTTATGTTGTGTTGGTGTGTGTGTGTGTGTGTGTGTGTGTGTGTGTGTGGGTGGGTGGGTGGGTGGGTGGGTGTGTGGGTGGGTTGGTGGGTGTGTGTGTGGGTGGGTGGGTGTATGGGTGTGGGTGTGTGTGGGTGTGTGGGTGGGTGGGTGGGTGGGTGGTGTGGGTGGGTGGGTGTGCACAAAAAGAGAAAGAGACTGCTAGGTAGATTTGCTGTTGTGTATATGCGTTAGTCGTGGGTATTTAATTTCAGGATAATTGTTTCCTTTTTCAAGGTAAAGGATTCTTTAAAGTTCTGAATGCATGGGCTACTTACTAAAACGATTTGTCCATGTAGGATGGTGTGGGGTGATTTTTATTGGTGACAATTTCTATTTGTTCTAAAGATCCATTCCTATTCCTTTGTCTATAGTGGAAGTTTATGGTGGTTGGTTTTTATGTCTGTAACTGAATGTGCACCCTTGTATCGAATTTCCAAGTTTCTTCCAGGTTGCTCTGTGTAGCAGTAAGAGCAGCAATCAAATTTAATGTATGTATAAGAGGTTTGTGAAACTTTGCTTTGGGTGTTTTAATCTTGTGAACTATTCTGTATTTTATCATGTGTGTGGAAAGTTATTTTCACTTTTCGTCATTTAAATACCTTTGTAATATTATATGAAAAGCTATCAAGAAAAGGCATAGAGACTTATTTAGGTTATTTGGGTAATGAGGACTGGTTGATTGATGCTGTTTGTTGTAGCATATTATTTTTAAAGTGTTTAGTGCTTTGGTTTTTACAGCAGATGCGGTATGAATTCAACTTATATTATTGACTGCTATATAAAGAAAGCTAGTTTGTGTTGATTTGGGCGACTTGATGTGTTATTTATGATAACATGTCATGTGGCGAGTTTTCTATAAATCTGGAATTTATGCTTGTTGTTGAGGCATGTAATGTTCATTTTAACAAAATTAATTCCATGTTGTGTATGGTGTTCAACTGTAAATTGTACTCTGGAGTTTACATTTTTAGGTTTCTAAGCTAAGCTTTCTATTTAAGCGGTTGACCCACATTATAATATCAAAGTGGGTGATTTGGTTTTTCTGATGTGGAGCCAAGACCATTCAGCGACCTACCAAGGCCTCATTGCTTCCATGTCACTGTGTGTTGCTGTTACCTGTGCCAAACGTCGACATACCAGCTATTAGGTACTTGGTCATAATGTTCTGGCTGATCACTGTAAGTCTGGTGTTGGAGTCAATGGATTCACCTCTGGATCATATAGCCACCAGCCATCACAGAAGACGTGACACTGATTTATATTCTGAGTGATAAAAGGAATAATTTTGATGACTGTTTTATTGCATCTAGTGCAGCACACAGATTCTTGGTCTGCATCCTGACAAAACGGTAAGGGTTTCCAGTCCAGCAGTGGCCAATCCCTACAATTGGTGTCAGAAGTGCTCGAACCCAGCGCCAGTAGGAGTTAGAGGGCAACGATTCCGCACACCAACATCAACGGTAGTCACAGGGGGTGAGTCAAAGGGAAAACACTCCTGTTTGTTCTCAAAAGAAAAAAAAAACGGTATTGATCACTATGTCTTGGTTAGGACTCAAAGACTCTAGGTTAAATGTTATAGGCCTACAGAACCGGGAGCGTTATCATAGTTGAGGGCTATTATTTTTTAAGATTATCTTGTTCCGATAATTTGTATAGCTTATAATTGAACGTGACATAGTGCCTCATGTGACAGATTTGTATATATAGAAAATATAGCCACTTGCAGATAATTGTTGGTTAATGTTTAGGTTTAGGAACCACTTGCAGTTGTTTTATATTTGCAACTCCAGCTATTGAGTTGTTGTCAGATTTATTACTTGTTTGAGCCATATAAAGGAGATAATGGTAAATTGGACAAAAATGGCATGGACACTGTCAGATAGTACAAACAAGACGATAGAAGCTCTTATGGGGCAAGTTCATAACTGGTAAAGGATAATGAACAGTGGAAGACAATTAATGCAGCTAAGACAGTAATTCCAGTATTTATTGGCAAAACAGCAGCACAGCCAAGTCAAGTATCAATGAAGTTGGAACTGTAATAAATATTCCCCCTTCATTAGTTGATCCTTTATCCACAAATGTAATAAGGTCCTTCTCCAGGAAGTCAACAGAGCACGTTACTGTCTTTAGAGCTGTGCCCACATTAAGTAGCTGACCAGATGAAATTTGCTTGCGAATGGCGATATTATGCCTCATGGCAGAGGCATAAACCGATATCTCGTATCTTCAAGTGCTTAATATGATACCTACATTCAGTGACTTAAGGGAGAGTTTGCATCAGTGATATAGGAAACAAAACTGTGCACCGTTTTTCAGGGAGTAGTTTAATAGACTAGCACAGGAGACGAAAGAGTGGAATTATATCTTGACAGGTTAAGTAAAATAAGTGCACCGACTTATCAGCTGAACAGAAGCCAGACGAAGACAGAATCTTACACAATGAAACGGAAAATCTGTTTCTCATAGGGACCTTCCTAGATTTTTCACTATAGGTGCGAATGAAAAACCTTCAAATCACGTTGTTACGAATTTACAAGAAGTGAATAGTGACACTAGGAGGTATACGGAACGGTAGATATTCATATATGGCGGAGAAGTTACCGTTGTCGTCAGCAGGGAGATATAAAGGCGCAGTGTCACATACCTTAATGTTATAATTGCCAATAGTTCAGGCGTAAAACTCAGGATTGTCCATTTAGAAAACGTGGCAAGTATAGAGCTAAAAAGAATGTCGAACGCCAATGGGAATGTTCCACTCTTCAGGAAGTCTTCCCAGTAGATGGCAGTACTGTAAAACGTAAACAGAGACGGATTCGTGATTGACAGCTTGGATAAATAGAAGGGAATATAAATTTTTGGAAGGGACTGGTTGTTACACTGGACCTCCTGGACAAGAGGAGACTGTTAACACCAATATAGGTATTGCACCCAATAAGGGATAACAAACAAGATTCAGTGGGGACAGCCTATCCCAAATTTAGGGCAGGAAACAAATGATTCCAGGTGCAAGTAGATGTGTTGCTAACTGTGGGGCAGGGATTTTCGAAGTACTCAAATTAGACTTTTGGTAGTTCCACGAACAGTTGAACTCAACAGGTACGCGTTTTCGAATGGCACAACAGCTGAAGGTCTTTCTGTGTTGCAGGGTACACCCATTTCTAAGGAAGTATCAACGAAGTTATATACGTGTACATTAAAGGTCGTCTTACGTACCTGTCGATACAGGATAGTTAATTTGGGTTATGACAAACAACGATCAACCATAATAAGCTTTACGTTTAATAGAAACTCTATCGAGTAATGACATCCTGGATGAACAATATTCTTTTATACGAAGAAGCATAGACATTCTAGGGAAATAAATGGCCAGGTTGTGGTGCCAGTAAGCCTCGATAATTTCGGAATGAACAAAGTAAGTCTTTTGAAGGAACTGATAGTAGATACCCCATGTGTAGTCGCCGGAGAAGACATTGAAGGTCAAAGACAGAGCACAATATCAAGCAAACCTTCAACACGTCTGCATAATGTAGTCACATAAAAGCTAATGACCGAACACTCAACGAGCCACTTTTAGTTTGGTACAATGAGCTGTTAGATTCAGAAGGTCCTTTAGCTGCCATACCCATAACACAGCATCGTATTCCAACAGATAGTCATGCACCACTGTGTTGTATGCAATATAGGTTACCAAAATATGCCCAGCCACTAGTGGAAGAGGTCATAAGTCAACAGTTGGAAAAGAAGATGAAACAGAGCACAGCGATAATCCTTGGTCAGCAAAATAAATGGCCAGGTTGTGGTGCCAGTAAGCCTCGATAATTTCGGAATGAACAAAGTAAGAATATTAATCATGCCAAAGAACGCACCTCATGAGACACGAAAATAAGGATTTTATTGCGATTATAGGCTTCTCATCAAACATACAGAAACTGGTGCAAATCTGTTTACAAATATAACTGAAACTCTGGTAGCCTGGAACGTGTAAATTCCTTTTTACCATATAATTAAGGAGCGCATATCACCAAATTGAAGACAGTGCAGAAGGTGGGACAAAAACAGATTTTACTTTGTCCCAACACTACCAATATCACAGAAAGCCTTTCAGGTTAAAAACGCACCTGCAACATTTCACCTCTTATTAAATTGAGTCCTATGAGGTTGAAAACAATAAATAGGCTTTATATCTAGGATACAAAAAATAGATTTAAAAAAGAGCCAGTAGGAACTTGTATTTGATGGAATGAAAAATGCTCATCTCATTAGGCACTGAAAAATATCATTTTGCCCAGTCACAAGTTACTTATGATCCTCGCCTCAGATTGATTGTACATGATTTTTCAGGTCCACAAACAGTTAAGCAATTACAGTCATCTCCTGGATTGCCAAGTCATTGCAAAAATTCATCAAAGGCATAGCATAAATTTTGCAAGCATTGAATAGCTTATTGCCAAAAGGGATTATGTTTCAATGGGTACCAGAATGTCAAGCAGCGTTTCAGATCCTGTATTAAATTTTCCCGATTGTACTAAAAATTTATTTTACCTTGTGATGCATGAAATATAGTTATGTGTTCCATTTTATGTCAAACTATGCATAGACGAGAACATCTGGTAGCTTATGCATCACACCAGCTTAATAAGACTGAATGCAGTTATTCTATCGCAGAAAATGATTTGTTAGCTTTGATATTCGGAATTTCGTATTCCCATTTCTACCTACATGTCCATAAAATTTAAGTTATTATGGATCATGCATTCTTGAAGTGACCAAAAAACCCTTGAAACCGATTAACAGCATGAGTACTAAAACTGAGTGACTTTCAGTGCTAAATAGCTTTGTGGTAAGCGCATACAACTCAGAAAAACCGCACAGGGGCAGGTGTTTCACAGTAGGAAGTAGAGTGTGGTTGAAAGATGGTATCAGCTTTTGATTCTGTGCTGTCAACGACAGGAATGCAGGGCAAACATGTGAAGCAATTTGCGAAAACATTAAAGAAATTGGACAATTGATGAAAGGGGCAACTACAGAGGCACCGGAGTACCTAAGGTGAACTGGGCATTCTATGAGTAAATTACCTCATTACAGAGTACGAGAATGGTTTCTACTAGAAAATATACGTACCACGAAGACGGAAAATCGTAAAATTCTTGCTGTAGTTTCAAGGACTGCAGCAGGTAGTGGAGATGACTTCGATGACCAATGTCAAGTCCCAATTACTAGCGAAATGTACATGTTTGTCAGACCAGACTGTTTAAGGGATGCATTCGATGAGTTACCGCAAATACATTCATCATAAGCGCAAAAAAATAAATTACCATGCAGAACAAGAGTTGCACAGAGGGTACCTTATGAGCCTAGGTCTTGGGATAAATGATAAATTTGCAGTGTATTGCCTTTAATTCTGTGTAGCGTTACCTATATTAATAACATGGTTTTAGTTTGCTATAACAGTTTTATGTGATGTATGCTGCTTTCCTGAGGAAGGAAGCAATTCATGATAGTTCATTTGTTCTACATATTGTTGAAGATAACATCGAAATATGATATTATGGGTGCAATATTCTTGCATGTGTATGAAACAGAGGTGATAAAATCTAGCTGTTGGAGTGTGGAGTTTTGTTCTCAGGATCTATGCTTACCTGGTCGAACGGAAAATGGTTGATATGTGGGCACAGGTACAAACTAATAAAGTGTTACATGTGTCAGACCAAAGGGGTACAAATATTGATACATCAGTAGGATATCTTAGCAATTGTGTCAATGAGATAGTCACTGTTTGTCCAACGCAATTGGTACAAACTGACAACCTCTCATGTGAAATTCAGGGGTTCCTAGGAAATATGAGGCCACCTGAGTGTAAAGAAATAGTATTAATGCAATAACAACTTTTTCGACGTGTTACCAGGTACTGGTTACACTACATGTTTTTTTGCAAGGGACTGTAATAGCGAATTCCTGCAATAATAAGATATTTACAGGGGTGAAATAATAAGTGATAGAACTAAGTGGATCATCAATGAATGGAAGGAAATGTGATATAGATGACAATAGTTTTACCTTCGTGCTAATGTAGCAGATACTATGATAAGTACAAGAACTGGGCCAATGTTGTATTAGCCAGAGGAAGTCTTTAGTATGTTACACATGTGAGACCTGACCTTCCTGAATAAAACTTTATATCCCACTTCACTATGGGCAATAGATGAATTGGTTGTTGCAGAAAAGCGACGAATTACAGGAGATCAAATTTTACAGAATGTGTCGAAAAATCAAGAGAAGTGTAAACAAAATAACGTTATAATCAGTGCAACAACCTCTAGCCTTATGGTGATACTTGGATTTTGTGCAATTTGCTTTTGTCTCAAGAAGAGAATAAATCACGCAAACTCAAAAACCATCCGTGAAATATCTTTGGAATCGATTCATGCTGGAAAGTAGGAGAGTTTAAAATTTAAAATGAAAATAGCTAGAAAAATAATGTTTGGGTATTATATTTTATTTGTGCTTAAAGGAATAAAAGGTTCAAAGTTGATGTAAATGTGAAACATTTATAACCAAAATCGCATTATGTGGGAGGAATTTTATTAAAGTTATGGAGAATGTTGGATGAGAAATTAGTAAGGAAATAACAGAGTAAAAATGTCTCCATTCGACTACCCAGCACTACTCAGACATGTGGAATTATCAACACTTGGTAGCAGGGAACCATGAACATTTCAACACCGTAGAGGAACTGTAGACTGCTGATGGTAAGAAAAGGGCAATAATGATTTGTCAGTTCGACTACCCAGCACTACCCGGTCATGTGGAATTATCAACAGCTGGCAGCAGGGAAGCATGAACATTTCAACACCGCAGAGCAACTTTAGACTGCTGATGGTAAGAGAAGGGCAATACTGATTCGGACAATATGAATGACATTGTAGAACAGAACCCCTCCTCGACGACAAAAATACTCGATATCTGCTAGACTAAACCACTCATCAGTGTAATATAAGGTGTCGAATATCGCTGCTCTTAATTCTCTGACTATGGTATGGTAACATCTTGTATGCGAGATTGTTCTAGTTTTTGTTTTATACTTGCTGCCTTACAAGAAGGGACCCCTTACCCATGGATAATGAAATCGAGCATCCAGTACTGAAGCAAGAGGAGTGGCCAGGACCGAAGGACAGTCCAGAGGTCTACCAGCATAGCTCTCGTCCAGGGAAGAAGCGGCCATAGATCTCGAGCATGTCAAGCGACTAATGACCCACCACACCAGCAGACCAAGTTCAGCATCCATCACGACATCGTGGCATTCAACATCACAGTCCACTTGATGGGGAAACATGGCAGTCATTTGGGAGGCACTGTGTAGTCGCCTACACTGCTTATAAGTCAAAACACACCTGTCGCAGATCCTGCCATTTGCAATCAGGGTTAACGAGAGGTCGTGCCTTCCTGGACAGTGATCGGTAAATCCCGAGCTAGGGTTCCATCGACTTCCTCTCCAAGCTGATGCAGCGTCTCCTCCATCATTGAGTCCTTTGTTGGATTCAGCGGATTCTTCTCCGGATTACATGGTCAGCAACTGTCACAGAAGACACGGCAACAACTCGTACTCTGAGTAACATAGGAAGTAATCTTGAATATTATTTTTATTCCAACTAACAACGCCACACGGGTCATCGGTCTGCACCCTGACAAAACAGTTGGGGCTTCGAGCGTGGCAATGGGCTACCCCTACACTACTCTGTCAAAGAATTTATGTTCTCCAACATGTAAATGAGGCTCTTGACTGGTAGATTTTCTTGCAAAAATGGGTGAGAGCATTAAATTTTATTTGGATGAAACTTTTAGTTTCTGTTTACTCACAGATTGTTGAACAATTGGCAACAGTTTCGTGAGATGGATTATCATTAAGTAGCCGCTTAACTGCAGTAATAGCAAGTTGATGTCTCTAATGATTAAGGTTTTCCATTTATACTACCTTGTTCGGAATTTCTTGTCATACATACGTGGTAAATTGATGCAGACTCATGGAATGGTATAAAAATAAAAGAAAAAGGTAATAATGACTTTTTGCGCAGCGCAATAGCACAGCAGTCGTTAAAGTGAATGTAAGTTCTAAGACAAATTTTAATACATGTCTGCTTAAACTTCGTTATAATAATTTATTCTGCTCAAATCAACCAGAGTAACTAAGAAGCTAAGCTAGTGAAGGAAAGGCAGGGAAAGTGTGCTTGGCAACATCGCCTATTGTATAACTGATGAATAGGTGCGTTCAGGTAACATAACATGCAAAAATCTCAATAAAGCGTTAAGTAAACCGAAAAGATAGAGCTACATTATGGTGTTCTACGATCATTATGGAAACAGAGACACGTGTATTTTAATGCATTGGAGTAAATTTAGTTAATTATGTGATTTGTAAATAGCATGTAAAATGAGAGTTCGACATTGAGAGATGGTTGACTTCATTTAAACATCTCTAATAGGTAAATGCCACAAAACCCTAACGTGAAGCTGCCAGATGAGCGTACTGTAATAATCAGCCATAGATGAGAGAACTTAATACCAGCTTGTGACTCACGGTAGCTGAATGTGGTGTCAAAAGTTGCTCCAGCAATAAAGATACTTACAAAACACACTTGGAATTCTACCTCGTGGTATCTCGCTGGTGTCGGGTATCCACGGTATGGTGGGAATATAAGGGCTGATTTGACGCGCCTTGAATGTTATGCTTTTCAATGGCGTGCTGACAACAGATATACGGTATTATAACGTGCTAGGCATGTGACACACCGAGCTGTTTCATTCGCCATAGCTCTCTCTCCTACTGTCCGCACAGCCCCTAACTCTCTGCCCCTCTTTCTCTTCCGCAAAGTAGCGATGTCAATAATATTTACACAGAAATGTGTATGATTTTTCGAGTTATGAGAGTTACACTTCATCTCGATAACCCTGCTTGGATTACACGCAGAGTAAGTAGACAGATCAGTTATGGTCGCCTTCACCAGTTTATTGGATTTTCAGGACACAGTCTAAAATTAACGTTCCCTTTACTTACTCATAAAACATTCTGGTCCTCAAAAACACTAGGGAGAATGGTTGTTCAGCCTGCTGTAAGTCTTTGCAGCTCACACCATTTAAACATCCTGTGTTTCGTGTTCGCGAACTATCTTCACATCTAATGACGGCTATGAACTGCACAGGCAAAGTATAAAACCGGGGTAGTATACCATCCCCTTTGTTTCGGAGCACACCGTCCCACGAGCAAGTTATTGAAATTCGAACATTAATTTCCCGTTACATGTCGGGCACTACAAGTATTTTGTAATCGAAGAAGCGTTCGAGACCCGACTATGACCTGGAAAATTCAGCGGCCACTACGGATTTACCGTCACTGCAAACTCGGAATGGGACACTAATGGTGTAACGACCGCAGAAAATACCATAAAAGAAGTACAGACTTGTAACCTAAACTAGAAACAGATGGTGTTTTAAGCCATTTAATGTTGACTGTTCGCTGTTCAAGTATCTTAGGTACCTTTACGAGTTGCTACTTTTTCAGTCGTGTCTCAGGTTGCCTTGGTTTATTGTGGACCACAAGTAGGAAAAATTTCTGATACTGTACTTTTGGAGCAATGTTTGTAGTGATGTGAAAGCAAGGAGGTCTATCATGGAATGGACGAGAAGAAATGTGTGTGCAAAATATTGAGAAGTATAAGATATCGGGTGTTGGGACATGTATTAAGATATCAGGCAATAACGTCCGTGATATATCAGGTAGCTGTATAGGGCGGAACCTGTAGAGGAAGGCAGAGGTCGGCTTATATCCAATATACTTGAGGACCTTTGGTGTAATGGCTACTCTGAGGTAATGTTCGCACAGGATAGGAATTCCTGGCGGGCCGCATCGAACTAGTGAGAAGACCAGTCCTCAGAATGCGACAGCCAAGTAACTGGCTGCTGGACTGCTGGAGAACCAGACACACACCATACTATTTGTATTTAGTAGCTACGAGATAAAAATTAGTAACCAGCGTTGTATTTTCTGAGGACAGAAACATTGGCAATGATCTTCTAGATTCTTATTTTCAACTTAAATTTGAATTCAATTAAATTATTTTTGCATTGAATAGAACGTATCTACTCGTCACTCTGAGTATCATATTAGAAAGAATAACTGATATACGGAAATTCACAAATATTTCAGAAATATCAAAATAAAGTGCGGATGTACAGTATCTCACTAATTGTAAGTAAATGTTTGTTCCGCAGATTCAACGCGTTCCACTAACATTTATATCGATGTGTTTCCACAGGACACTGAGCACTTCACATATGTGTGAGCACTATCGACCAGCAAATATTGTAGCATGCTAAGTGTTATGTACTGACAATGACATCATTATAAATGTCGATCAGATATTCAAAGGCGCTAAAACAGTGAACTAAGTTACACAAAGAGCAACTCATGATATTGATAAACTTTATCAGAAACAAGAGCAATGGAAAGAAACGAAAGTAATGTGTAGCATAATAAGTACGGAGAGTCATACAATGTTACATAACAGCTTTTCGCGGAAGTATAATTAACTGTAGGGGATTCCAGTACATTTATCCTGTACCTACCATTTATACGCCCTTCGCTTTGGACAGCTTTTAAACTAAGACGTCATTACACTGTGTGTAAATAAAATGTTTCATTTCACATAGTATTTACTATCAGTAATAATAAAACACAGGATGTTACGTACATGTTGAGCAATAATGCAATGTTTAATGAAAATGAAAAATGCTGACTTTATCCGAAATTTTATTTCTTCATAAGAACTTGAAGAGCGTTTAATTAACTTCATTTCCATTTCTACTTGTTGACCGTGAAACAAAGAGTTTTGCACAACAAAATGAGAAAAGCTTTTCATTATGCAGTCCGCGGTGTAAGCAGTGGAGCATCCCAGTGTGAGAAAGCCGCACCTGTAAAGCCCGGTACATTTTCTACTGCATTCATTTCTCTCAGAGTGCTTTTGCCAGTGACTTGTGAATATTACAGCGCTTATGGCAACAGTCTGCACGCCCCTGACGTATTTCGAACCTAAGCAGTAGCTGCTAAACAAAATGTATCTGATTAATAAAGTCGTTTCTGTGAAAGACACATAATATAGTACATACTTTCCAAAATGTCTTTTGAAGAGTCTCTACTGCACTCAAGATTACCATGCAGTGTAAAGATAACTTCTAAGCGACTTTCATAGAAATACTAATATTAACTTTTTCTTTGTGGTTTATCCTTATTGAAAACACAAAATTACTTAGGATTAATGAGACTGACACGAAAACATACTATTAAATATCAAAATATGGTTCTTCAACGAACTTCGGAATTTCAGCGCTCTCTCATTATGCTGGTTTTCCTTTTTTCCATTCAAAATGGAGAAAGTTAGTGTTCGTAACAGTTGCTTTTTTTACTCCAATGTAGAGGGCGACAGACTGCGACGTAGCAAACGTAATGTTGAAGGTCACCTGTGGAATCGATGCATTTCACAATGTTTTAAACAATTTTTATGAATAGATTTTTCTTATATACAGCTGCAAATTTTTGATGCAGTATGGCTAGTATCCGTCTAACCAGATAATGTCAAGTTCTATATGGTCGCGTGAGCAGACTGTCTCGTCTCTAGCGGAATACTGTCTCTCACCGTCTCACGGTGTGACTTCTACTCATGTTAATGACAACAAGGGTGCAAATAAATGCTGTCACAGCAAAAGCTGCTGTCGCATTTCCACACACGAAATTCTGAGTGAGTACCACATTACAGGAGCATCGAGGTTGAAATTACAGTGATTTTTCAAAAAATGGTGAGCGCCAGATTCAAGAAAATTATATGAATCCATTCAATTGCATACTGAAACTTCTAGTAAATGTAACAATGTTATATTACTAACTATGTTAAATGAAATTCAATTTGAAAGTATCTGCACTGACATAGAATGGTAGTCCATTACTGCCGGCCCGAGTGGCCGAGCGGGTGCAGGCCCTACAGTCTGTAACCGCGCGACCACTTCGGCCGCAGGTTCGAATCCTGCTTCGGGCATGGATGTGTGTGATGTTGTTAGGTTAGTTAGGTTTAAGTAGTTCTAAGTTGTAGGGGACTGATGACCTCAGAAGTTATGTCCCATAGTGCTCAGAGCCATTTGAACCATTTTTAAAGTCCATTACACAATGTGATAAAACAATATACTTGTCGTATAAATATACCCATTCATTGCATTAACCAGTGATAGTTGTCCTATAACATGTCTCTAGCATTGTTATAAGCGCAAAGTGATAGTACTATCATAGTCAGTCTAAACACATTGAGTCTTCCATTGTTGTGTCAGAACGATGAGAACTGCTGGAGAAAGAGGACTACCGATTTTCTGATTTTCAAACATGGTCGTATTTGCATTCACTTGAATGTCTTGAATATGAGGAAAGGTTTTAAACAGTTTTTATGAGTAAAAATATTAATGGGAATTGCTTTCATGTATTAAATCACTTCATAATTTTTACGCGGAAGAATAAGGCAGCCATCTCTTCTAAAACTCCAGTTCAGACAAGTTCGCATCTTGGATTAACATATTGGTCAAGATTATGTCATAAGAGCCAACGTATCTTTCACTTGTGGTTTTTTTTTATCCGTTGACGTATGTTAAGTAGTTTTAGGTTGACTTTCATAGTACGTTTTCCATGAGAAACTTTAAAAGCAAGCCTGAAAGCCCGAAGCTATAATATTAGAATCCAAGGTCGCTTTATGTGAAACAGTTTATTTCATGACCAGTTACACAGTAGCTAGCTGTCATCCTCATATCCTAAGATCTACAATGAACGGATAGGTATTCTATCTGTACTTTGTAGATCTGAGAATCTGAAGATTATAACTAATTCCCGGAAAAAAATGATCGTGTAATAATCTGTTTCACATCTAGCGATCTTGGCCCATGGTATAAATTACAAATTAGATCGCCCCAGAAACAAATGTAAATTATGTGAAGGAATTGGGAATTCTGAGTATGTACTGTGGCTGGTCCACAGCCTCCTTACAGTCCTTCCTTCTCCTTTCCTAGTGATTCACGTATTCCAAGTATACCAACATCGAGACGAACTCTAATATCAGTAGATATTCTTCTGTTTCCCAAACGTAGGACACGAAAAGAAGCACGCTAATATTTTGCCAGACATTCGTAGAAAGACCCACACCAAATAGAAAAATATGAAACAAGAAAACAGCCGTTTACCAGTAACGTTTCAGGAGAAAGTTTCATTGGACTGCAGAAAATAAAAAAAGTCGTCAAGAGGAGCAATCTCTCACAGAAAACTAATTCCGAAGTCAGAGAATCGCAAGATGACATGAATGGTTGTGTGGCTAGTGCTGATTCTAAATTTAATTTCAGTTTTCCATTATGCACAGACACTGAAGAGGAATTAGAAACCAAACCTTAAGGACATCGACAACGTCGAACCACACCAATTCCATAGGAGAACATCGTGAAATCAGTTGTGGAGATAATTCAGAGCGCTACTAGATGGATGTCTTCGTGGTGATGATTTTTGGCTGTCCGTCAGATCCTATAAATGTAGTGGAAATCGATAGAGGTAAATTATTTGTTTCGACAACGATGAAACATAATCATTGGCGATGTCCATTATTTCCTGTCACGATCTGTTTAACGTACAACAAAACTAATCGATCTTTTCTAACACATTCTGTGGATGGCAAGTTTACATATTATCTTACCGACATATTGGTCAATAGTACGTTATGAATGCGAACATATTCTTCCCTTGAATTTTTCTTCATAAATTTCTGTTGACGTATACTTAACTAGTTTCTTCATAGACATTAAACTGTGATTTACTAAATGTAACTTCCTCTCGTGTATCTTTTTTCTTTCGTTAACACTGAAGCAGGCGCGCCCGTTTTTGTAACACAACAGGACACGCGGCGCACTTTGTACACATGTAGCCGAAAGCTGTCATTATGCTACCAAGAGAAACATGCATGAGCTAAATCACAGTTTAATTCTAGTTTGTTTAAACAACAATACAAGAAACTTGTATTACATCGCTAATTTACTGTTTGATTAAACAAATAATAAACTTTCGTATCATTCTACTGCCACAGCTGACGTATCAATTTTTCCAACACTTTTTTAAGCACAAACTGAACAAAAACACTCTTTCATTGCAGTATAGAACGACAAAGACGTTTTATATTAAAGAAGTATCAGTTATCACAAGCTTCCTTTCATGTACACAGTTAATTGTATTGCCAACTTTCGGGAAATGCCTTACACGTCGCACATGTAAGCACTGTTTTTATATGCCCTTTGAAAACAAAGCTAGGTCATGAGTTACACCTTGTGGTAGTAGATGTGTCTCTTGCTCATTCACATGTCATACAACGACCTCTTTTCTTGGTGATAGTCTAGTGTCCTGCGGTCGGCAGGAAAGAACTAACGATCAAGTGTGAACACACTTTATTGAACTAAAACGCCTCCTTGGCGTGCACTAATTTTCAGACACAAGAACAACAAGAAACACAATAATCCTTGTGGTAGAAAAAGCCAGATATAAGTTACAAGACAATGTAGTAGGGTTTTGGAGCATATACTGTATTCAAACATTATGAATCACCTCGAAGGGAACGATCTATTGATACGTAATCAGCATGGTTTCAGAAAACATCGTTCTTGTGCAACGCAGCTAGCTCTTTATTCGCACGAAGTAATGGCCGCTATCGACAGAGGATCTCAAGTTGATTCCGTATTTCTAGATTTCCGGAAAGCTTTTGACACCGTTCCTCACAAGCGACTTCTAATCAAGCTGCGGGCCTAAGGGGTATCGTCTCAGTTGTGCGACTGAATTCGTGATTTCCTGTCAGGAAGGTCGCAGTTCGTAGTAATAGACGGCAAATCATCGAGTAAAACTGAAGTGATATCCGGTGTTCCCCAGGGAAGCGTCCTGGGACCTCTGATGTTCCTGATCTATATAAATGACCTGGGTGACAATCTGAGCAGCTCTCTTAGGTTGTTCGCAGATGATGCTGTAATTTACCGTCTAGTAAGGTCATCCGAAGACCAGTATCAGTTGCAAAGCGATTTAGAAAAGATTGCTATATGTTGTGGCAGGTGGCAGTCGACGCTAAATAACGAAAAGTGTGAGGTTATCCACATGAGTTCCAAAAGAAATCCGTTAAAATTGGATTACTCGATAAATAGTACAATTCTCAAGGCTGTCAATTCAACTAAGTACCTGGATGTCAAAATTACGAACAACTTCAGTTTGAAAGACCACATAGATAATACTGTGGGGAAGGCGAGCCAAAGGTTGCGTTTCATTGGCAGGACACTTAGAAGATTCAACAAGTCCACTAAAGAGACAGCTTACACTACACTCGTTCGTCCTCTGCTAGAATATTGCTGCGCGGTGTGGGATCCTTACCAGGTGGGACTGACGGAGGACATCGAAAGGATGCAAAAAAGGGCAGCTCGTTTTGTATTATCACGTAATAGGGGAGAGAGTGTGGCAGATATGATACGCCAGTTGGGATGGAAGTCATTAAAGCAAAGACGTTTTTCGTCGCGGCGAGATCTATTTGCGAAATTTCAGTCGCCAACTTTCTCGTCCGAATGCGAAAATATTTTGTTGAGCCCAACCTACATAGGTAGGAATGATCATCAAAATAAAATAAATCAGAGCGCGAACAGAAAGGTTTAGGTGTTCGTTTTTCCCGCGCGCTGTTCGGGAGTGGAATGGAAGAGAAACAGTATGATTGTGGTTCGATGAACCCTTTGCCAAGCACATAAATATGAATTGCAGAGTATTCATGTAGATGTAGATGTAGATGTATAGCTACATTTGCATGGTTACTCTGCAATTCACTCTAAAGTGCCTGGCAGAGGGCTCATCGAACCATTTTCATACTACCTCTCAACCATTCCCATCTTGAATAGCTCGTGGGAAAAAGGAACACCCAAATCTTTCTCTTTCGCGTTCTGATTGCTCTTATTTTATTATGATGATCATTTCTGCCTACGCAGGTGGGTGTCAAAATATTTACCAATTCGGAAGAGAAAGTTGTTGATTGAAATTTCGTAAATAGATCTCGCCGCAAGGAAAACCGCCTTTGACTCAGTGACTGCCACCCCAACTCGCGTATCACATCAGTGACACTCACACACCTATTGCGCGATAACACGAAACGAGCTGCCCTTCGTTGCACTTTTTCGAGGTCCTCCGTCAATCCTACCTGGTAATGATCCCATAACGCGCAGCAATATTCCAGCAGAGGTCGGACAGGTGTAATGTAGGCTGTTTCTTTAGTGGGTTTGTCGCATCTTCTAAGTGTTCTGCCTACAAAGTGCAGTCTGTGTTTCGCCTTCCCCACAATATTATCTACGTGGTCTTTCAAATTGAAGTTCCTCGCAGTTGTAATTCCTAGGTATTCAGCCGAATTGCAAGCCCTCAGATTTGTGCGATTTATCGTATAACCAAAATTTATCGGATTTATTTCAGTACTCACGTGGATGACCTCGAACTCTTCTTAATTTAGTGCCAATTGCACCATACAGAAATCCTCTCTAGATCATTTTGTATTTGGGATTGGTCGTCTGGTGATTTTACATGACGGTAAAAATGGCTCTGAGCACTATGGGACTCAACTGCTGACGTCATTAGTCCCCTAGAACTTAGAACTAGTTAAACCTAACTAACCTAAGGACATGACAAACATCCATGCCCGAGGCAGGATTCGAACCTGCGACCGTTGCGGACTTGCGGTTCCAGACTGCAGCGCCTTTAACCGCACGGCCACTTCGGCCGGCATGACGGTGAATTACAGCTTCATCTGCAAACAATCTAAGCGTGCTGCTCAGATTATCACCTAGATCATTTACATAAATCAGGAACAGCAGAATGGTCCGCAGCTCGTGGTCGTGCGGTAGCGTTCTCGCTTCCCACGCCCGGGTTCCCGGGTTCGTTTCCCGGCGGGGTCAGGGATTTTCTCTGCCTCGTGATGACTGGGTGTTGTGTGCTGTCCTTAGGTTTGTTAGGTTTAAGTAGTTCTAAGTTCTAGGGGACTGATGACCATAGATGTTAAGTCCCATAGTGCTCAGAGCCATTTGAACCATTTGAACAGCAGAAGGCCTTTGACACTACCTTGTGCAACACCAGATATCACTTCTGTTCTACTCGATGATTTACCGTCTATTCCTAAGAACTGTGACCTCTCTGAGAGGAAATCACGAATCCAGTCACACATCTGAGACGGTACTCCATAGGCACGCAATTTGATTAATAGTCGCTTGTGAGGAACGGTATCAAAAGCCTTCTGTAAATCTAGGAATATGGAATCTATCTGAGATCCCTTGTCGACAGCACTGATTACTTCATTCTAATACAGAGCTAAATGTGTTGCACAAGAACATTTTTTGAATCCGTGTTGTTTATGTATCAATAAGTCATATCCTTCAAGGTGTTTCATAATGTTCGAGTACAGTATGTGCTGCAAAATCCTACTGCAAACTGAAGTCAGTGATATGGGTCTGTAAGTCAATGGGTTACTCCTGTTTCCCTTCTTGAATATTAGTATGACCTGTGCTGCTTTCCAGTCTTTAGGAGCAGACCTTTCGACAAGTGAGCGGTTGTATATGATTGCTAAGAAAAGCGCTAATGTGTCTGCGTACTCTGAGAGGAACCTGACTGTTATACCATCTGGGCCGAAAGACTTGCTTTCTTAAGTGATTTGAGTTGTTTCGCAACACCTAAGATATCTACTTTTATGTCACTCATGCGAACAGCTGTTCTGGTTTCGAATTCTGGAGTATTTACTTCGTCTTCTTTCGTGAAGGCATTACGGAAAACTGCATTTAGTAATTCCGCTTTAGTGGCAACATAATCACTAACATTTCCATCGCTATCGCGCAGTGACGGTATTGACTGTTTTTGCGACTGATGTACATTACACACGACCTGAATCTCTTTGGGTTTTCTACCATATTTTGAGACAATATTTCATTGTGGAAACTAGTAAAAGCATCTCGCATTGACGTCCACACTAAATTTCGAGCTTCCGTGAAACTTAGACAGTCTTGGGGATTTTCCGTTCTTCTCAATTTGGCAAGCTTTTTTTGTTGCTTTTGCAACAGTGTTCTGACGTGTTTTGTGTACCATGGTGGATCAGTCCCGTCTCTAATTAACTTATGTGGTATGAATCAATCTATTGCTGTCGATACTTTATCTCTGAATTTGAACCATATCTGGTCTATACTTACATAATTAGCTTGGAAGGAATGGAGACTCTCTCTTACAAAGGTATCAAGCGGATTTTTATCTGCTGTTTTAAATAGATATATTTTGCGTTTATTTTTAGTGGTTTTGGTTGATACGCTACACAATTCCAAAGTGGCGTTACGCCCAACAAGAAACAAATTTCTGCAGAAGACTAGGGCGAGTGTCTACTGTGCTAGAGCTGGCATAGTTATCAGCTAGAGCTGTCCTAGCTGTTGATACACAGTGCTGATCTGGCTGTACTGGCGTGCTGGTATCACCAATTCTGCATAGTGATACGCATAGTCAAATTAGTTCCAACTGGTGGATCTGAATCACATGGCTTTCCACGAAATAGTGTCATGTTTATGCAGAAGGTCTGTTGATGTTTACATTCACTGGCGTTGTTTTCATAGAAGCTCTGGAAGGGAGGTCAGCAGCCCACAGCATTAGTGTGTGGCAGCATCCTCAACAGAAAAGGAAGATGCCGTGTCAATTGGAAGATCACAGAAATATTAGCAACCTCCAACGTAAGGAGGAAACATGCTACCAAGTGGGCAATGATGGTGAATACTTGTCCGTCAATGGAATGCGAGGCTTCCAGGTCCTGTCTTGATGGTTCGTGGCGAGCCTGTGCGTTTGCAGAAAGCGTGGCATGCATACTATGTTTCGGTGAAGTGTGACACACAACGGTGATATGGCCCGTTCGGCTGCAAGCTGTGGCCGGTGTGGCCGTGCGGTTAAAGGCGCTTCAGTCTGGAACCGCGTGACCGCTACGGTCGCAGGTTCGAATCCTGCCTCGGGCGTGGATGTGTGTGATGTCCTTAGGTTAGTTAGCTTTAATTAGTTCTAAGTTCTAGGCGACTGATGACCTCAGACGTTAAGTCGCATAGTGCTCAGAGCCAGCCAGCTGCAAGCTGTGCGCCTTGCTTGCCGGTGAGGGGCGCTCCGGCCGTTGGTGAGTCTGGAAACAGTCTGGACGTGATGGAAAACATGAGAGAGACTTTCTGTCACGGGTTTAAATGAACGGACCGGCGAGACTCCCACTCGGCGCTAGGCAACCGGCGAGCCGCGAAAACAGCAGGATCAAAACGCGGAGGCTGTAGCCTGTGAGATTGTTCAAACGCATGAATGATCGGCAGAAATGTGTCGAAGGACGGGTCCTGTAAGTTCAAAATATCAGCCCGAAGATCCTCTTCTGGTATGTGAAACACCACCATATCGCCAATCAACGATGAGGCATACGACTACTTGCAAACAACGTTGGCGCACCGGAAATTGCACTCGCTTGCGATATCCTGGAGCGTCGTAATCCATTCACGATATGTCTGACCTGGGGACTTTCGGCAAGATAAGAAATCCTGACGAGCTGAGGTGACGTGTATTTGTGCGTCAAAGTACTCGAAAAGGTAGCCCTTAATATGGGTAAACGAGTGATCTCGAGGTGACTGCTCAATGTTCAGTTGTTGAATTAAACAATACACCTGTGGATCGACTGTTGGTAAAAAAAAGCTTGACTTAGGTTTTCGTAGGGGGCCCTACGTTTTAGTAAATTTTCTTCCAGCCGTTCGACATAATCTGACCATGGTACGACATACCTATCGAAAGACAGAAAAGATGGTGGAGTCACGTGCAAAAATGTTCAGTTTACCCGAGAATGGAATCAACTCCATGAGATACATCTTGCAACGCTGGGGAGTGAAGGCGATGTTCTGATTTTGTGAGCGCTGCCTGAATCTGCTGTAGAGTTTCTGTGAAGGACTGGAGAAATTCCACTAAGTTAGCCATATCGACCGAAAATGAAAACTTTGTTCTCGTCGCCAATAACTATAGTCTCCTGCTGACGGCAGGACAGAAATAACGATCAAGTTCGAACATACTTTATTTAACTAATATGCCTTCTTGTCTTGTACTAATTTCCAGGCTCAAGAAAAACAAGATAGACAATAATGCTTGTGGTGGCGAAAGCCAGATATAAGTTACAACAATGAACAGAAATAATAACAAACCAAATACTATGCTACACAATTCAAAATTGGCGTTACGCCCAAGAAAATACAAATTACTGCGGAAGACTATGGCGAGTGTCTACTGTACTAGAGCTGGCATAGGTGCTGGCCAGAGCTGTCCTAGCTGTAGATACACACTCCCGATCTGACTGTACTGGCGTGTTGTAACACCAAGTCTGTGGAGTGCTATACTTACTCATATTAGTTCCAATTAGCGGATCTCTGTCACATGGGTTTTCACGAAGTAATGCCATGTTTATGCAGAAGGTCTGTTGATGTTTATATGCGCTGGGGATGTTTTGATATGAGCTCTGGAAGGGAGGTAGGCAGCCCACCTTGCTTGCCTGTTGTGCGGGCCCTCTAACTGATAAGGGCTGCCACGACAGGTAGGCTCTTCAGTTCTTTCAACACGTTGATCTTTGTATTTTACGAGGAAAGTTGCAATGTCGACAAATTTCCACTATTTGAGACTTCATGAGAGACAGTACTAAAGCTTTCAAAGAATATTCTTCTCTTCTTTTTTGGATTTGCCTTGGTTTGCATGATAAATTAGTTGAGCATTGATTCCTGCAATATCCATTAGAGCATAGAATACAACCAATGACCATCTTCTTGTCACCCATGCGATGGAATATGTACCTCTATGTTGATCGACTGCGTTGACTCCTTCCTTTGTTATACTGTAATATAATACTATCTCTGATTTACTTATAACTTTGTCAATGGTTCCAAAATCGTGCATTGTTCAATGTAATATAACCGCCTTGTTCTATTTCGGCACAATATCCATTGTAACGTTTCTTCCTGATCCTTGAGTGTGAGTAACTTGCCTTCCTACAATATCACAGGGAGGATTAGATTCAAAAATGGATCAAATGGCTCTGAGCACTATGGGACTTAACATCTATGGTCATCAGTCCCCTAGAACTTAGAAGTACTTAAACCTAACGAACCTAAGGACGGCACACAACACCCAGTCATCACGAGGCAGGAGGATTAGAAACATCGTACTGTCCTTCAGGTGGTTTTCCGCAATATACTTCAATATTACTAGTGATGAATGTTGCAGCATCTGCTAAAACAAAAATCTTTATCATGTACTTCGCTGCTTTGTTCATGGTATACTGAACAAAATAACAGCGACACCGGAAAGCTTCCAACTTTTCGTCCACTGTCTCAAATTGTCCTATACTAAAGCGTTCATGCAGTTGACTGCAAAGGAATCCAATATTGGCCTTATCGTAGGAAGTTTATAAATTAACCTTCCTTTTACCTTGTACTTCTGTCGTCAAAACGGATACTTCGTAAAAAGAACAGAAATGCTTTTGTAGCACATCACATCTCTCGTAATATCCATACCAAATTATTTCACACCTTGTAGGTTTGCCGGCCGGAGTGGCCGAGCGGTTCTAGGCACTTCAGTCTGGAACCGCGCGACCACTACGGTCGCAGGTTCGAATCCCTCCTCGGGTATGGATGTATGTGATGTCCTTAGGTTAGTTAGGTTTAAGTAGTTCTAAGTTCTAGGGGACTGATGACCTCAGAAGTTAAGTCCCATAGTGCTCAGAGCCATTTGAACCATTTTTGAACCTTTTAGGTTTCTTAACTTCTCTTTCTCTGGAGTATTGTACACATCCTTTCTTAGACTGAAAGTATATGTTGGTGTACCTCACACTTTCATGAATCATGTACAGGCTAAGTATTGCTCACTCATATTGAAATAAACATTTTTAGTTTTTGAACGGTATTTATTTGCAATATTCTATTAAACTCGAGTTATGCTGTAAAACAGACCATTTGTAGTTTTAAGAATATTCAGTGACAAGTATTGTCTCCATTTTGACAAACTGGGAAATAGTGGTCATTAACTATTAAAAACAGAGGTTGAATAAGTAATACACTACATCGAAAAAAAAAAACGCTTTAAAATACATAGACAGTCGTCCTGGTTCATGCTTCACAATTGATGTTTTCTGTGTGCCAGTGAAGTTTCAAACCGTTCTGGCAGATGGCAGAGCCATAGTACAATGTCAAAATGGTGTCTACATACGACTCACCTTACAAGCAGCGTGCTGTTATTGAATTCTTGTGTGCCGGAAAAGAAACCGTGAAGAACATCCACAAACGTTTGCGTGCGGTGTATGGCGAAGCTGCAGTTGATTGGAGTACAGTTGGGCGATGGGTAAATAAAGTTACAGCCTCAGGAAACGCAGAAACAGAGCTCCATGATAAGCCACGCTCAGGACGTCCTGTCACAGCTTCTGCTCCAGACATCCTGAATCGTGCGCATGCCATTATTCGCGCCGACCGGCACATCACAACGCTACAATTTGTTCTACAATTGTCGGTCAGCATTGGAAGTGCGTCTGCAATGGTAGAAACTCTCGGATATTCAAATAGGTGCTCACGATGCATTCCACGAAGGCTCACAGCGGACCACAAGATTGAAAGAGAGGCCATTTCATCTGAATTTTTGAAGTGTTTTGATACCGACGGAGAGGCCTTTCTGTCACGGATCGTTACGGGGGACGAAAGCTGGGTGCATCACTTTTCGCCGGAAACAAAAAGGCATCATCCTCATTCACCACAAAAGACGAAATTCACAACAACCCCCTCTGCTGGAAACGTCTTGGTAAGAGTCTTCTTGAATTGTGATGGCGTTATTCTCGTGGATGTGATGCCAAAAGTGTCAACCATCAATACAGAAGCATACGTGAAGGCTCTGAATAAACTCAAGAACCGTTTCCGGTAAGACAAGAATCCAGCAGAAATCTGGCTCCAACTCGATAACGCACACAAAAACGCAAGTCTGAACACCCGGGAACACATCGTCAAATTGGGTTGGACATCATTGCCTCATCCACCCTAAAGTCCAGACTTGGCACCGTCGGGCACCCATCTCTTTGGGCCGCCTAAAGATTCTTTACGGAGAACACACTTTGATGACGACGAGAGTGTCAGTCATGCAGTGGAAACATGGCTATGCCTATAGGACAAGAGGTTTTACCAGCAGGCAATACGCGCTGCTCCACAACGTTGGCGTACGGTCATAGGACGTGATGTAGACCACGTAGAAAAATAGGGTTTGGACAAGACATGTTGACGTATATTGTCCCGAAATTCTGACTTCTTAACAATAAATATGTTCCGAGAAAAAAAAAGTGGGGCATTGCTTAATCAACGACCGTCGTAGTAACGAAAATAAAAAATCTGTGTTACAGGGAATAATAAAAATTATAGCAGCTAGCCCTGGTCACCCAAACATACATTTTTTGTCACCACATCAGCATTAAAGCATATCTTTTTTAACTATTTTCACTTCCAACAGTTAGTTCTCAAAAAACTAAAAAAAATTTCATTATAATATTGACATCTATAATCAATAAAGAATTTTTAACTGGAATAAAACAGTCGGGATAAAGGATGCCGCCATGCAGTAAAACAGACCATTTGTAGTTTTAAGAATATTCAGTGACTTGTATCGTTGTCGCTTTGAAAAACTGAGAAGTAGTGGTCATTGCCTATTAAAAACAGTCTTATTCAGGTGATGATTCAGAATGAATTAACTACTAGAAAGCAGAAATGAGGAGAACCGTAAACGTTGAGTATCACGTTTTCGAATTCTGGCGCTGTTGCTGCTATAACTGGTACGGCGAAAGCTGTGATGAATCAAACGATTAACTGGATCGCTAGATATGAGTCTCGTGCACTCGATAAGCACGTGTCAAGCTGTCGCATCGACAGTTAGCATGCTGCTCTGATGTCCATCACGGCTGGCGTCCGGCATTAACTAGCATACCCACGGGACCGTAATCAACTGGATGCAAATTATGAACACACGAGCCCTGCGTTCCGGTGATGACGTACTTCACTAAGCGATTTCACGTGTCGCCGTTATACTCTCATCCAGGTTGAACCCAATATAGAAAGAGAGTCACGCCGACACACATATCCAGTTTTAAAGTGTGATGCAAGTGTATGAAAATTAGTATTCCATTAAAGTATCTATGTTAAAGGCTGTGCAGCTCAGCGGCTACGGACGTAATCATTTAAATAAATACTGTAGCCATTCATTTGTTAACTGTTTGATTTATGCTAAGAAGCGTTTCGCTCTTTCGTCTAGCTTCAATTGGCGCCACATCTTCATGTGTAAAACATTTTTTATGGACTGCATTTTGAATGCTGTAGATGCCTAATGTTTTGTAGATTTTGGCTTGTTTCCCCTCCTACAACAATAGCACAAACACTTTAGGATTCACTTATGTATTGAGAGCAGCGTACTATCCGTCGTATGGGCGACATAAACAGGTGAAAAAAGAAGCCACAAAACGAGAGAACAAAAGCCAGTTGTAGCATGCAAAACGCGATCGACATAAAAGTTATACTATCGAATACATAAATTTGTAGCACCAACTGAATCTGGGCGTAAATTTGAACAACATTTTTCATAAATAAAGAACTACAAAAAACGGCAAGTGGCTGTATTGTTTTTAGTAATTCAAACAGGTAAAACTTTTGCTGCTATAGTCCACGTTTACAGCAAGGTGCAGAACACCGGAAAGCGTTGTATTCACACACTTGGACAGCCTGTGATGGTAGTTTTCTCCTGAAGAAAAAAAATTGTAAAGAGAAGCACATTAGAATTTATCAAATGTCTCTGAAACCGGTTTGTCTATCAGTTCTACTTGAAGTGAATCAAACTCATTAGCACTTAGACAAATTGAACACTTCCATTAGAACAATGAAAAACACATGACAAATCTCTATCACACAGTGATGTTGCATTTTATGAAGAGGCCAATGACTACACTCATAGTAGATTCATAAAAGGGTAAAAAGTTCTGTAACCTTAACGTTTGTTTTTACACTGTAATAGTGGGGTAAAGACAGTTCTATGCCACTTTCAGTTTACTGAAGATGGTGGGCACACCAAACTCTCCTCCTCCCTCCTCATCTAGATGTGACAATGTTGTAGTTTTGGCACCTAATTAATTATTAAATAAATTGATCAATTATTCACTGTCTCCTCTCTGGAAAATTCCCAGTACTCCCATATGGGAAATCAAACTTCTGTGCTGGACCATGGCTCAGACCTGCGACATTTCCCTTTGAAGTCTGAAAGGTAAGAGAAGATATTCTAGTACAGTTCTGGCACCAAATTAATTGACTAATTACTTAAGTTGATCAATTAATGACTGCCACCCATCTGCCTCCCACACTGCAAAAAGGCGTAGGATATGCAAAATTGGTGAGAAATTCAAAATCGACTGGAAATCCACATTTTCATAGTAAATTGGAATTTTTGGAGTAAATTCAAATGCTATGTACACTTCAATGCAGAGGACATAATAATAATAATAATAACAATAATAGTAATTACTATTAGTGTTATGTTGGTTATTTATAAAAATTCAATTGGCACATCGCTGCTGTGGAAGGATGTAGGACTTCATCATCTTCGTAATACTTAAAGTCTAACAAAACATTGCAGTACAAGCTGCTGACCCAGAATATTGGCACAGTCTAACCCCCCCTCCTCCTATTAATGGCAAATTCCGAAATTGGCATGAAGTTCAAAAACAAATGGGGAAATTAAAATCTTTTCCTCTGGCTGCGAAGCATGGGATATGGGGGATTGCTTGTAGCCATTTATTGAGTGCTAAAGAGAAGTCCTAGCTAATCTCATCAGTAACTGCTCGATGTATAGAAGATATTTTCGCTATTAGTCTAGCAGTAGACAGTTACCCCAGCTGGTTTAGCTTATAGCCATATTTTGGAAGGAATAGTTATAGTAAGAGAACAGCAAACTATCATTGAGGTGCAGGGGAATAGCCTCCTGCCTGTCTACAAGTGAATGGATGTTGGGAGAGAGATGAGGATGGTTAATAATGTTAGGAAAGCTGTTCGCTGTCCCAGTGCTGCTATATTTCATCCCTATCGCCCCATATGGGCAGGGAAGAGGATTGTCAGCAATACAATTCTCAGCTTGTCAGCCACGCAAATTACAGAAAGAATGACAGAGGTATAATAAAAATTTGGAGTTTTTCTATTTTAAATTGAAAATGAAAGACAGACAGTTAAAAAAGGAAATATATATACATTTTAAAAACGCATCGTAAGAAGGTGAAATTCTTCTCATAAAACACTGAAGCACTGAACTTTCACTTAAAAACCTGAAGAACCTGCACTAGGGAGTGAGGTATTGCTGGAGGAGAGAGTATGTTCATTAGGGTTGAGAGGTGTGAGTAGGAAGACAGAGGTCTGTTAGATGTGGAGAACTATGGATATTAGAGATAGGAGCTGACATGGGTAGTAGTAAATCCAGTTGGTCGAAAGACAGAGAGTGGAGAAATGTGTGGCAGGTGGATGTGGCAGTGGTTGCAGGAGAAAGGGATGGGATTGGATGGAGAGGGAAAGGAGAGAGGGGCCCTGATGTGAGTTGAGAAGAGTTAAATTTGGTAGGAGGGACTAAATCAGAATAGATCTTATTGTCTGGGACATAAAGTTAGTCAAAATTGTGTTGGGATAGGATAAGGAGTGGATGTAAGTATAGGGATTGAGGCTTGTGTTTGTGATGGTGTGGCAGCATTCCAGATTTGATGAATAAAGGACAGACTATAGAGTGATTGTAATTTAGTTTGTCGACAGTACAAGAGACCTAGAAGTGTTTGATGTGGGTTAGCAGGGGTGGGAATTTGATGAGGTGGTAGAGAATCAAGGTGGGAATAGGTAAATGGATGCAGAAAGCCGGATGGAGTTCTTGGCGTTCAAGGATTTTGAGCAATGTACAGAACATTGTTGAGATGGAGACCCATGCAAAATTTATATAGCAAAGATGAGTAAGATCACGGCTTTGCAGGTGGGGAGAATAGTGGAGGGTCGCAAACCCCAAGTTCCTCCTCTTAGTAGTTTCAGTAGTTTTAATAATATTACAAGTTTTCTGTTAATTGGTTAGTAGGAAAGGTTTCCATGTTAGTTACTAGTCAAGGGGCAGTCCAAGACATTTTAATGAGTTAGTCGACTAGGTAGGATGCTTGTAAATGGTAAGTTATAACTCATGGAGGCAAAAAGTGCGGGTGATTCATCCTATAAATACTGCCTGGGTTTTAGAGGGTTTGATCTTTAGGAGCCATTGGTGACACCAGAAAGCAAACTGATTGAGGTGAATTGGGACTGATGGGATTTATGGAATGTAGGGTAGAAAACGAGGAAGTCGGTGTAATCACCTTACTGAAGGAGGTTGACTCGTGTGGGTGGTTTGGGTGTACCAACAGCGCAGAGGAGATAAAGGAGAGCAGAGAGAACAGAGCCTTGGGGAATTCCTACAGTGGGGTGGAATGTACAAGAGTTGGTATCATTAACAGTAGTGAAGGAGGGGTGATTACATAGGAAGGATTCAATAAGGTGGACATAGATATTTGGAAGTGTGTATGTCTGGAGATTTAAAAGGAGACCAGAATGTCATACACAGTTGTAAGTTTTTCCTGGGTCGAGGGAGACAAAAGTAACAGATTTATGTGAGTTGCATCGGTGGTATAGGAGATGGGCGAGGTGCAGAGGCTGGTCATTAGAGGAGAGATTGGGACAGAAGCTATACTGCTTAGCAAGAAGAAGGTGATGTTGGTTCAAGAGTTGTGCATTGGGAGAGGACACATTTGAAGACATTGGTAAACAATGAGGTGAAGATAGTGGACTGGTAGGAGGACACAACAGTAGGAGGTCTGTGAGATTTGAAGAAAAGTAGGATTCTGGATGTTTTCCATTGCTGATCACAGTAACCTGTGGAGATGATAGTGGTGTAAAGGATTACAAGTGGAATGAGACAGGAGAAAGGGCATTCTTTTAGGTGGAAATGAGTAATGAACTTGTGATGGGGTAAGTGGAGTAATTACTTTATGTCACTCATTGTAGTTGGTGTATTCTGTTCATGGTAAGTTAGTATTGGAGGCTGGTAGCTGCGGGTAGAACATTTGGTTTGTTCATGGATGGTAAGAAAAAGTGAGTAATCAAAACATAGGTCACCAGGAACGGAGATGTCAGACAGATAGTATGTAAAATGGTTAATTTGCTCATGTTGTAATGTTAAGGATGGTTATCACGGAGAAGCAGGTAGTAACGTATAAAGTTATTGCCAGTGAGTCCATGGGATGCTTTCGAGAACTTGGAGTTAATGGGGAATGCAGTGCTGAGTTTTCTGTATATCTGTCTCTGGTCCCAACGTCTTTCTGCGTGTAATGAATTCCTAATATGTCTGTGTATATGCTGGTGGCATGTGAATATATACCAAGCACAGATCTGCAAGATGAAGCAGTATGTATGATGAGATGCTCATAGGAGTAGCAGAGCTTTTTGGGAGGATGATGGGATGATTAGAATATATGGTATTAGTAGGACTGTGAGTGGTTATAGTGTCTGATATGGTCTGCTGCATGAAGGATGTGCCCTGAGGCAAATATTCAGGCTGCTGGAAAGACAGGGGTTAGTTACAACCTGGGTGTCTATGGATTCCTGATACACATTCCAGTTCATGCGGGGTAGTCTTCCATAATTCTTGGATAAAGACTGAGATGGGGTGCATGGGGACGAGTTTGGGTGTAGGCAGTTGCTTCCAGTCATATCTAGGACTTCTGTAGTCCGGCATCCAAGGCAGACACTAGGATGACATCAAAAATGGTTCAAATGGCTCTGAGCACTATGGGACTTAACTTCTGAGGTCATGAGTCCCCTAGAACTTAGAACTACTTAAACCTAACTAACCTAAGGACATCACACAAACCCATGCCCGAGGCAGGATTCGAACCTGCGACTGTTGTGGTCGCGCGATTCCAGACTGTAGCGCCTAGAACCGCTCGGCCACTCCGGCCGGCGGTTTAAGTTAAACAGTGGTTTAAGTTAGGTTAAACAGTGCTTAACCACTGTTTACGCTATACAGTATTTTAAGAAAATGGGAATTTGTGCAGTGTAGACTGACAGGTGGGTGTTTGTAGTTTGCACTGAGGTGGTCGTTGTAATGAAGACTTTTTGACTAGGACAGAGGATGTGACTTTGAAGATTCGACCTTGTGGTGGTAGCGGTAGATCAGGACTCCCTCTTGAAGGAGAAGGTCTATGTTGACTTCAGATCCAGAGAAATCACAGTCGAGACGAGTGGGGCCAACATCGTTATTGATCTGAAGGGCTTTTCGGACTTGTAAATCCGGGTGGTTTTTCATTTCGGATGCCTCTTTCTGATCCGAGATTTCAAGATCGACAGTTGTGACCGCTGCGGTGACAGTGGGAGAACGGTGCAGAGTTTGAGTTTCTTTGGGCGTGGGAGTTTTGGTGAGAGGCTTTCGGACCAAGGGTAATGTAAGGGATTTTGGAGAAGAGGACAGTATGGAAAGTGAGGTTTAGGAACTTGACGCTTTCGCCGCTCACTTCTTGTAACAGCTCAGTGAAGATAAGATTTTACCATCCCGTTACAATTGTCTTCAACTGACTATACTTATTTTTTGATAATTTTATTCCTGTAATTTAGGAGCAGAAACTATGTTGCTACATATATCGCCATGGGTAAGGTATTAAAACAGTGGTGGTTAACAGATTTCCCACTTCCCTTTTGTGAGCTGTTATGTGTTGCCACTACATGTAAAACCGTGGTGAGGAGTGTTTTCTCTTTTTATTTTACATTATCTTTTGTTTTGTTTAAAAATATTTATTACCAATATTAAACATTACTTACCACTATGTAAAGACAGTCCTAGAAACTTCATCACACAGTAAAGGTATGAGCTGATATAGGTCACAATAATGTATTTAGCAGAAGCGAAGCAATGTGTTCCAAAAACGGTAGTGATCCCCCAAAAAACGGAAACCGATTGTTGTAGGAGTTTTCATACATCTGGTGCAGTGCACTACCACAAGATGTGATAGACACAGGTGGTGAGCCATATTTCCAAAAGCTTTGGGATGCCTGTTAGTTGGAGGCAAGTATGCTTCCCAAGGACCACAAATGACAGGTTAAATTTTTTTGTAAGATACTCCTTCCAGAAACTACTTTGGTGGTAACCATACTCCCCGATAAACATTAAAATACCTGTATCTGGTTGGATATACACTTCCCGTACTCCTCACGGCTAAATTTCACAACAGACCGAAACTACAACTGGTGCAGGGGCAGTTCCCACTGCCACTAGATGCCAGGAGCTTACAGAAGTAGTTACACATATTCCCTTCAAGGTCGTACAGGAATGCATTTAGCGCGAAATAACTCGTCTGTGGCGCTCCGGCAGCGTCTCAGGGGCAAAACAGTCATTTCCGCCGAAATGAAAATCGGTGCTAAGGGTCGTTAGATAGCTGAAGATATCCAACGCCAATTACGTCTTCTCTGTTAGTTGCCTTGTCATACGTGTGGAAGTAAGTCACTTACAGTTCGGTTATACTACCTCAGAATTAATACTGTTGAGATCTGTCGGTCAACGGGGTACTAGGATGCTTGACTCTCATCTCCACCCCATACGATGCCTCCACACCAGTTTTTGAAGCTGCCAACGGGTCGCATGTGAACAGCTGCGAAAACCGCCTCTAGATCACGATCGTCCGCTCGCACGTCAGGACTATACCACTCCTGGCCGAAAATCCACTGCTCGCCGCCGGCCGGAGTGACAGTGCGGTTCTGGAGCCGAGCGACCGCTACGGTCGCAGGTTCGAATCTTGCCTCGGGCATGGATGTGTGTGATGTCCTTAGGTTAGTTAGGTTTAATTAGTTCTAAGTTCCAGGCGACTGATGACCTTAGAAGTTGAGTCGCATAGTGCTCAGAGCCATTTGAACCACTGCTCGCCATGCCCGACAGCTCTTAATGATTCCAGAATCACTGTCTCATCCTTCTCAGCAGGAATGGGTGCTTATATGTCACTGGGGTACATACCAGGATGTTGTGTTTCAAGATATGCTTTAAAGGCTAAGCCAGTTAAAATAACGTAGTAATTAAATGTTAACCACCCCCTGAAAACGTGTATGAGCTCGCAGAACTGGGTTTTAGTCATAATACAGCCCTTTATAAGCATCCTTATTTTTCTCCTGGCAAATTAGTGGCTGCACGCTTCTAAAAATCAACTGGAAATGTGGTGGGAAGGCGTCGTTCTTTTCGAGGAACAATCTTTCAAAAATTTAGAAAACCGACATTTGAAAGTGAATACAGATGGATTCCACTGTGACAAACATACATTTCACTTAATGACCACGAAGATAAGCTAAGAGAAATTAGAGCTCATATGAGACCCATAGACTGTCCTCGTTTGCCCCATTCTGTTTTCGAGTGAAATAGAAAAGGATATGACTAGTAGTGGTACAGGGTACCCTGTGCCACGCACCGTACGATGGCCTGCGGAGGTATGGATATCAACACATATATATGTAGATGTAAATCTATTCTACCTTTAAATATGTCATAAAATCCATTTACAGGCACTCGTATCTCACAGAAGGATATTGTCTCTTATTTGTCCAGATAACAAAAGACTGAAGCCTAACTTTGTCACTGCACTCACTTCGCGGACGTATGTGAGAGGCTGTAATGTGTTTGCGCACAACACTTATAGGAAGCGGTAGAGAGATCACCCTCATCTCCCCTTTCGTCAGAATATCGCTTCTCCGCCACATTCTCAAGAATCTTTCAGTCTCTGATATATAGCATTTAAAACCACCTGATTTTGACGAGTAATAGATGTCCCACGGAAGCCACAAACCTCTGCCATTCCTCTCAAAGCCCTATCACGTGTCGACTGCACTGTTCCATTACTAAGAAGGCTGCCTAGTTCCCCACCCGCCACCGACACTAAGTGGAGAAAAACAACACGCTAAGGGACAGGAAGAAATATGTAGAGTATACGAGGGGTACACAAAGAAATTCAGAAGGTTAATACATACAGTTCATTGATATCGAAAGATTGTCTACAAATAGTCCCCTGTACAAGTCCTATTCTCCTTCAGCGTATTCCTCTGAGTACTATGCAAGAAATACGACAGTGTAATGGAGTCAGAGTCTTCGTTGAAAGCGCATTGTCTCGTGAGAAATGCATCACACCTTTTTTTCAAATGGAGCATACCTGGATAATACGGATCTAACAGTGTCAAAGTTGCCAATACACTATCCACTGAATCATTTACATTGGTGCAGAAATCTCACACTACCACACAGTAGAGAGGTGGAGAAGGGGGGGGGGTGGATGATTCGGGACTTAATCACATCAATGCTCATCTAAAACCCCACCAGCTATTAGACTGTGGACCGACCCTGAGACTGTAATCCGTCTAGATTAGAGGATACCCACATAAGTTTCCTGGCAGATTAAAACTGTGTGCCGGACCGAGACTCGCAATCGGGAACTTTGCCTTTCGCAGGCATGTGCTCTACCAACTGAGCTACCCAAGCACGATTCACTCTCCGTCCTCACAGCTTTAATTCTGCCAGTAGCTCGTCTCCTACCCTCCAAACATCAAATAAGCTCTCCTGCGAAACTTGCAGATCTAGGAATCCTGGAAGGAAGGACATTGAATGCACATGGCTTTGCCACAGCGTGCGGGATTTTTCCAGAACGAAATTTTCACTCTGCAGTGGATTGTGCGCTGATATGAAACTTCCTGGCAGATTAAAACTGTAGGCCTGACCGAGACTCGAACTCGGGACCTTTGCCTTTCTTCCAGGAGTGCTAGTTCTGCAAGAATCACAGGAGCACTGCTGTGAAGTTTGGAAGGTAGGAGACGAGGTACTGGCGGAATTAAAGCTGTGAGGACGGGCCGTTAGTCGTACTTGTGTAGCTTAGTTGGTAGAGCACTTGCCCGTAAAAGGAAAACGTCCGTAGTTCCAGTATCGGTCCGGCACACAGTAATGTTATACGTTGGTAGGAATTTATATTGCAAAGAGAGCTCATTGTACAGTTTAGTCTTGCGGGATCAGAGTTTGCCAAGTTTTGATTGTACTAAGTATTTACACCAACAGAAATTTTCTTAATGTTTTATGCACTTGTTATGCAGATTTCACAGGGGTTTAAGAAAAAACTTTACTGTGCTTGTTAAATTTATCGATTTTATTGTATTTAAGTTGTGCAAGCCAATAATCTAATAATACACAACTTGTGTAGGTTTGAAATTATGGCCTTGCTCCTTCCTTTCTTATTATTGTTCTCGAATAACACGTTCGAGGTATGTCACCTAGGAGCTATGCCACTACAATTCGGATGAAAGTGTAAGATATACTAGGATGACTACTGTTGCTGGAGTAAACACTGACCCTCATTTGGGCTGGCTTGGACTTGGTTGATTGGCTCTCGATGAACGATACTTTGATAAGCGTGAAGGTACTGGGTTTGCTTGTAAATAAATGACTACCACCACGCAAATATGTACTACCCGTGAACATGTACTCTGTTCTACGCAATAATCTCAGAATCAGTCCACAGTCGAATGCAATGATGAAGCCTGGAATCTCCATCTACTCTTGCAGTAGCTATGAATTACGCTTGCGAGTGTGAGAATGTTGCACAATGTAAATGATTCAATGCATAGTATACTGAAAGTTCTGGGATGCTGCTAGATTCGTATTATGGAAGTATGCTCTACTGGAAACAAGGAGGTGGCGTATTTCTCACAAAACCATGTGCTGTCAACAAAGACACCATTCCACTACTGTATTTTTATTGTAGTAATCAGATAGATTACAAGACACACATAGGGATATTTATAGACAATCATTCGATATCGACGAATTGTAGGTGTCATGCTTCTGAATTTCTTCGTGCAGGCCCCGAACACTCTGCATGGTTGACAATTTATTCCAGTACCTTAGTTTTCTTGTTGTGATAGCTCTCTACCTAGTAAGTGGCGGGTGGGGGACAGGACAGCGTTTTAATTAATCTAACACTGATGTCGGAATATAACAGGAATTTGAAAGAATAAGATGTGGTCTTTGAGATGGCGGGGTACATCTTCTAGTCGTGAATACGAGGTGGTTTCAAATGCTGTATATCGAACACTGGAATATGGCAGGTAAACGATACTCTGACGAAGGGGAGTTAAGAAGTGAGCTCTTTACCGCTTCTTCTGTTGTGAGCAAACATATTGCAGCCTCTCACTTACGTCTCGCGAAGTGACTGCAATGAGAAAATGAAAGGCTAATATGAAGGTTTTTACTTACAAGGGAACCTCCCCATCGCACCCCCCTCAGATTTAGCTATAAGTTGGCACAGTGGATAGGCCTTGAAAAACTGAACACAGATCAATCGAGAAAACAGGAGGAAGTTGTGTGGAACTATGAAAAAAATAAGCGAAATATACAAACTGAGTAATCCATGCGCAACATATGCAACATCAAGGATAATGTGAGCTCAGGAGCACCGTGGTCTCGTGGTTAACGTGAGCAGCTGCGGATCGAGAGGTCCTTGGTTCAAGTCTTCCCTCGAATGAAAAATTTACTTTCTTTATTTTCGCAAAGTTATGATCTGTCCGTTCGTTCATTGACGTCTCTGTTCACTGTAATAAGTTTAGTGTCTGTGTTTTGCGTCCGCACCGCAAAAACCGTGCGATTAGTAGACGAAAGGACGTACCTCTCAGATGGGAACCGAAAACATTTGATCGCAAGGTCATAGGTCAACCGATTCCTCCACAGGAAAACACGTCTGATATATTCTATACGACACTGGTGACGGCATGGGCGTCACATAACAGGAATCAGTTGTCGACCCACCTAACTTGTACACTTGGCGAATGAGTAAAAAGATTCTTCTGCCTTGTCCGATTTAGGTTTTCTTGTGGATGTTTTGATCTTTGTTTAGGTGTAGCGTCCCCATACTACGGCGCAGTTACCTCGCATCGGACGGACGGACGGATGGACAGATAAAAATTGTCTGGAAATAAAAAATTAAAACTTTTCACTCGAGGCAAGACTTGAACCAAGGACCTCTCGTTCCACAGCCACTCACGCTAACCACGGGACCACGGCGCTCCTGAGTTCAGACTATCCTTGACGTTGCCTGTCTTGCGCATGGACTACTCAGTTTGTACACTTTGCTTATTTCTTTCAGAGTTCCACACAACTTCTTCCAGTTTTCTCGATTAATCCGTGTTCAGTTTTTCTAGGCCTATCCACTGTGCCAACTTATAACTAAATCTAAGGGGGGTGCGATGGGGAGGTTCCCTAGTTAGAGACAATCAGCAGCAGAAGTTCCTTCTTTTGTTTACTCGATAAATAAGAGGCCACATTCTTCCGTGGGTTTTGTGTGCCTATAAATGTGTTGATTGACGTTTTAACAGGCTGACTAAATTTACATCTATATGTATAATTCGCAGACGGTCGTAAGGTGTGTGGCAGAGGCCACTCTGTACCACTACTAGTCATTTCCTTCCCCGTTTGACTCGCAAATAGAGCGAGGGGTAGGGAGACTGTCGATAAGCCTCCATATGAGTGCTAATTTCCCATACCTTTTCTTTGTGGTCATCACGGAAAACGTATGTTCGCAGCTGTAGAATCCTTTTGGAGTCAGCGTAAAATATCCGTTCTCTAAATTTTCTCAAAAGTGTTCCTTGAAAAGAACATTATCTGCCCTCCAGGGATTCCCATTTGACTTCTCGAAGCACTCGAAGCATCCAACCACTAATTTGGCGGGAGGAAATAAAAGTGATTCTACAGGCTGTATTCTGAGGAAAAGCCAGGTCTGCGATCCCATACACTATTCTGATAGGGAAATCAAGGTCTACAGTTTCATGCTACGGCAAGTCGAAAAAGAGAGTGAGAAAGAGTGATGTAGGAAACCTCTCCCCTAAAAATATTTCTCTTCTTCATGCCTCCTCCGTGTTACCACAAATGACGTATCACTGATCTCATTTGTACTGATTGCAGTACGCTCGAGGTGCCTGTTTGCTTCCACCGCCCTGAGTGGAATGCATAGGTTCTAATAAAAGTTCACCAACCTGCAGTCTTCTACAGATGTCGTAACCTGCGCCGAAAACAGCACGTAGGTAGTGAACCCGTAATCTTGAGGCTGTAGGAAACTCTTAGCGAGAAACTGTTATTTTAGATATAATTAAATTTCCAACTAGTTCGTTTATACGGGATGCCACCCACTTTGTATTGCAAAAACACGAGGAACTGCACAATTACATTCCTTTACAGAGTCACAAATGAATTCTATTCTTCAACAAATTAATAACAGAAGTTGACCACGTCGGCGCGCACTTTCCAAACGCAGCAGCCAATCGCAGAGAAGGACCACAATTTAGGTGGTCTTCCTCACGATATCCGTACCTAGCAATCCACCTGTCATCGTTACCTCACACCATATTACGTTATCTTTCCACAGCTACCTTCTCAACTGCTCTGAGAAGAGCATCTTGCACCTTAATATGATGGCTGCAAAGCCAGAAATATTACAAGGCATGTGAGGATGGTGTGTTAAGCGGAAGTGCATTTAGCTATTGTCCACTGGGCAGCCTCTCCAACAAAACTCATCTCAGAATGTTTCGGTTTGCTGGTGGGAGGAGGGGATGCACATTTTTCAACATCCTGGTATTCACCCCAGTGTTATTTAAGCGTCCAGTGCTTCTCAGAAGGACAGGCGATCTATTGTGACTCTGGAATTGTTAACAGCTGTCCATCACAGCGAGCTGTGACTTTCGAGCCAGGGGCCCCATTCTGCATCATTCATACCGATCGGTGCAGTAGGTTAGCCTCGACTGCGACGTCACTTTCGGTTCTTTGTCCGAAGTTCCTATTCAGTAAGCTTCTGACACCTGTTACCGATCGGTCGTCCTGCAGATTTTTCGACAACTGTACCGAGAGGTTTGGTATTCCAGTATGGCGCTTTCGTTCGGTTCGGTGTGGTGTATTTACATCTATAATTTGTTATTTTAGACATATTTAACGGTATAAGCTTCAGATTTAGTGTTTGTATCGTTGTTACTGTGAATGACTATACCATATAAATACAGTTTAGGTAAATATTCTCAAAAAATAACTGTTAGTTTTTCGTAATTAAAAATTTAAAAATTCGATTAAATTTCAAAAAGTCTGCTCTGCTTACGTTTATCACATGAGTGTTAGCTGAAATTACTAGTGGCTTCACATACATTTATCTCCAAATGGTTTACTTATTAATTATCGAAACGTGTTTAAATCTTTTAACTAACAATGCAAAGGAATTTTGTGAAGCATGATAGAGGAAACCTTCCAAAATTTCAAGCGTTTACGGCTAACGGCCGCATCATTCAGCAACGATCTGCATCTCTCTTGACTGGAATTACGTGGAATAAAGCACTAAAGCCACGCGAGTTGTAGTAGCCAAGTTGGATACTGTCACAGTAGCTCAGCGTGTTCGATCAGAGGGTTAGCTGACCTTTATCATAAAAGAACTGAGTTAATGGATGAACGCCGAACTTAAACAATCATCATGGGACGTCTGCCCTGAACAAATAGAACGAACAATAACGAACGAAATAAGATTTTAAAAAAATATCGTGAGCAAGGAACTGCCGTGTCGAAGGTCATATGTTTGCATACTGGTGGGTACGAAAATATTTTTTTCCTCTTCGGGTTTTAAGACATTCTGAGTCTTCGTTAATTGCCAAAGTTACGTATTTCTCTGAAATATTCGTTGTTATATACACTAAGAGCACTTTTTCTCAGTAACGAGTATCTTCGATTTAGTGACTTCCTATGTTTAAGAAGTGAAACATGATATTTCTGACAACTGATAATGACATTTATATTTTTTCTTGTCACAAATAATTCGCCATTTTTTCTGAATACATAACGATTTCTGAAAGTGTGGTAAGACAGGAATCCAAGAGCTCTACCTAAATTACCGCGAATAAAACTAGCAGCAGTCGTCTTTATACTCTAGCTTGTCACAAGTATTGATCTACAATCGAATCCTTAACAAGAGTAGAGAGAAGTAAAAGATTCCAGCCACAGTATTTTCAGTCTATTTCACCACAGGTGTCAGCACCCGGAGCCCGCTGTGTGTGGTACAGGAATGTGGATCCCAAAAGGACATGTTGCTAGCTTCCACAATGAAGTTCAGTGCTGCCACTACTCTGCATTGTAGTTTTGCCCACAGAAAGTCAGTTTCTCTATCAGAAGACGGTAGGAAATGAATAGCATTAAGTCCATCAGAAGGAGGCCATCATCTCGAGTACGCGTTTGGCTAGTTCATAAACTGTGCTGGAGCCTCTGGACATAGATCCATTGCAGTATCATAATTAGGCAGTCGAATGCTGGTGCTGTAAAAGCCATCGATCCTAATGATCAACTCATAATGACAGCTAGAGTACGTAAAGGAGCTATTGCGAGAATATGACACAAGGTTCGGTTCAGAATGATGGCATATGCCTTCCTTTTTCTGTTTTATTAACATAGGGTTCATTAACTGCTGTGTCAGTTCCACCTGTGTGCTCTCGTGAAAGAGCTAGAGAATTTCTTGCAACGTGTTTTAAAAGGTAACGAATATGCTTCTCTCACTTTCTTTTTTTTCCTGTCACACTCTTCTTTGTGCCGAATGCGTGTTCTCACTCGGCAGACTGTGTTGTAATGTGATGACGACCCGATCACCTTACAGCAGTCACAACGAAATCGATGTTTTCGAGTACTATCAACTGTCTTTTCATATAAAATAGTAATATTTGCTCGCCACGGGTTATCAGTACGCACGATGATTCTCTGAGGTAATTGATGATCTATGAATTCGTCTACCAATGACTTCAGGTTTTTCTCTATTTTATATGGTTTCCTATAGAATGGTGGATTATAGCGAGTTGGTATGTATTGTTGTTTGATAGAAGTTGCTGATGGTAGACCATATGACCTCAATAAATCTAAATATCATAACAAAGTTACCATGGTTTCCCATCCAGTTGTTCAAGTGACAAACATTGTATGTAGTACAGATGCACTAACGGTTTGGTTGAAGCTTCTATCACCTCGTGATCTATCAATATTCTCATCCTCGAGTATCTCTAAACTCCTTATGGCCGATTCACTTCATCTGTCACAAGGTTATCAAGAGTTACCATAATCTTGGATTCCCCATTAAAGTTGGTTAGGTGCAGAGAAGTTAGTTGCACAAAACAATGGAATTCACCTAATGTTTCATTGTTTCGCAGAGGCTCAACGACAGATGACCTATGTTGTGGCACGTCGCCATCTATAGACATCCAAACAATCTTCCCTGTATCAGCAGATACCTGATCACTCATAATTATCTGTAACGTACGTGTACGCAGATCAGTTGGCGACTCCTTAGCAGCCGGTGTACCATGCGACATTTAAGTGTTTACAGCTGTTGGACTCATGAGAAAGAAGATCCTACAAAGTTCAACTGTGCGCGTGCAAGTTTAACTTTTGCATGATACCAATCTAGGAAGTCAAATATGAGAATAGCGGAATGCCCTTATTCTACAATCGGCTACACTTCCATATGCTCACTGTGATGGTGCTCCATGTACTGGTTTCTATATTTTATGAAAAGTTTAAGATAATATTATTGTATCTGCTTCACAACTGGAAAACTTATTTACGTCAATGACTCAGTTGTGGTCTTCTCACAGTTAACTATCCGGACACGGTATTTTTATATTAAAGGACGCCACCACGGACGTATTACAACGTATTGCTGAATATAACAAATGCATTGCAACACGAAGTGACAAATTAAAGGAAAAAGTGAAAAGCTGACGGTTCACGGCTTTCTATTATTTTATTGTTACAAGCGGCTAATTATCAGAATCAAAATCTTTATAATGCATATCGCTTATGCATAAGACTTTTTTCTGGTTATCAGTGTTTTCATTCAACCGCGATTCTTATACATATATTTTAACAACGCCTTTCAAGAGACAATGCTCTCATCATCAGGTTGTAAAGTCTATGTCATGAAATTAAACGGACTAAAAAGACAAAATATCATCACAAATAGTTGGGAAGTCCATCGAGTAAAACAGAATTAAAAGTATATTGGACTGTGGGTCATCGTCTTACATTGAAGTTGTTGACACTAGTCGATGGCCGTCCCATAGCTACCAAGTATGCTGTCGCATTGTGCCGGCTCAGCACAGTTTTAGGCATGGCTAACAGCAAAATCCTTCAATAAATTTCCAATATACAGGGTGTTACATAAAGGTACGGCCCAACTTTCAGGAAACATTCCTCACACACAAAGAAAGAAAATATGTTATGTGGACATGTATCCGGAAACGCTTACTTTCCATGTTAGAGCTCATTTTATTACTTCTCTTCAAATCACATTAATCACGGGATGGAAACACACAGCAACAGAAAGTACCAGCGTGATTTCAAACACTTTGTTACAGGAAATGTTCAAAATGTCCTCCGTTACCGAGGATACAAACATCCACCCTCTGTCGCATGGAATCCTTGATATGCTGATGCAGCCCTGGAGAATGACGTATTGTATCACAGCCGTCCACAATACGAGCACGAAGAGTCTCTACATTTGGTACCGGGGTTGCAGAGACAAGAGCTTTCAAATGCCCCCATAAATGAAAGTCAAGAGGGTTGAGGTCAGGAGAGCGTGGAGGCCATGGAATTGGTCCGCCTCTACCAATCCATTGCTCACCGAATCTATTGTTGAAAAGCGTACCAACAATTCGACTGAAATGTGCAGGAGCTCCATCGTGCATGAACCACATGTGTCGTACTTGTAAAGGCACATGTTCTAGCAGCACAGGTAGAGTATCCCGTATGAAATCATTATAACGTGCTCCATTGAGCGTAGGTGGAAGAACATGGGGCCCAATCAAGACATCACCAACAATACCTGCCCAAACGTTCACAGAAAATCTGTGTTGATGACGTGATTGCACAATTGCGTGAGGATTCTCGTCAGCCCACACATGTTGATTGTGAAAATTTACAATTTGATCACGTTGGATTGAAGCCTCATCCGTATATACTGATGAAACTAAAATGAGCTCTAACATGGAAATAAGCGTTTCCGGAAACATGCCCATATAACATATTTTCTTTATTTGTGTGTGAGGAATGTTTCCTGAAAGTTTGGCCGTACTTTTTTGTAACACCCTGTATAAAGTTCACATCCAACAGGTTCCATAAGTGTAATATAAAAAGCTTAAAGAGATTTCGATACCACTAAGCGCATCGTCTTCAGAAGTCAGTACATAAATTACACGACGTTATAATGAAGATGAAGTGTTGCGTGGCTACGGATTCCAGTCGGGTGAATCGCTCTGGGTGCAAATCTTAGATGATGCCACTTCGGGAGCTTGAGTGTCGATGACGATGATATCATGATGAATACGACACAACACCCAGTCAGCGAGTGAAGGAAATCTCCGACCCAAGCAGGAATCGAACGCGGGACGCTCGCATGACATTCTGCCGCGCTGACCACTCAGCTATGGAGGCTGACATTACGATTTAATTGTAAATATACGGGCTGACTAAGCTAAAGACCTTACATTAAACAGTAGAAAATACGAAATAAAACCATCCATGGAACCAATTAAAATTGTTAAAAATTTTTAGGTGCAGTTTGTTAAAAGAGCAGACATTAGACTCCAGAGTCAGAGTTCAGTCATTTATTCACTTTGCCTACAAGTCGTCGTTCTTCCGCACCAGCCTTGGCTGTCAAACATTCAGATGCATGTTGGTTTCTAACTGATGATTGTCCACTCGCTTCAGCAGTTGCACGTCCAAGAGAAGACTTCAGCGACCCCGGCGTGGCTGAGGATTGACGGCAAGCAGGCTCGACCAACGCTCAGCCTGGTCTCGGGCTGGCTGCTGGAGTGCCACTCGGAATTCTATGATGACCTTTGAAGACCCACCCAAGATGTACCTGGTGTCGGTAGTCGTGGGGTCGGTTGATTTGTTCCTACCCATGGTAGGTTACAGTACCTGAAAGCACCTGAGTGTTGAACAGGAAAGTGGACACAAAGAAGCCTCCATTGAAGTTCCGTGGGCGGCAGCATCCTGTGATCTGGTGTTGTCGAAAGACAGTTTCTCCTGCAGTAGGTAGTCGTCGCAATGGCAGCCGAAGACGTCCGTCTTAAGAGGTCACACTAGTACTGCCAACGGTCTTGTGAAAGAGGGTGGAGGAGCGGACAGAGGTTCAGCGCACACTCTTGCTCTTGGGAGTGGGAAACTGCTCCTAAGAGGTGGAAGAATCAATAATGATCTATGGAATGAGGCAGAAAGCAGTGGAAATCACTGCATTAAGGCCACGTTATGCGTATCCACAGAATATGTGCCTGTAATTGTAATCTGTGATTAAAAAAAAATGGTTCAAATGGCTCTGAGCACTATGGGACTTAACATCTTTGGTCATCAGTCCCCTAGAACTTAGAACTACTTAAACCTAACTAACCTAAGGACATCACACACATCCATGCCCGAGGCAGGATTCGAACCTGCGACCGTAGCGGTCGCGCGGCTCCGGACTGAGCGCCTAGAACCGCGAGACCACCGCGGCCGGCTGTGATTAAAAATTTCTCATGATGATCTCTCCGTTGGAAAAAGATTCCGGATTGGTCCCCCATTAGGATTTACGGGAGAGGACTGCCTAAGGGGATCATGAGGAAAAGATGGAATAACCAAGGAAGAGATAACATTGAACGAATTGGAGCATGGGCTGTCGGACATTTGAACGTTGCAGGAAAGCTAGAAAATGTGATAGGGGAAATGTAAAGGCTCAGTCTTGTTACAGTGGGGTTCAGTGAAGTAAACTGGTCAGAAGGTAAGGATATCTGGTCAAATGAATATACGATAATATCAGAAGCAGCAGCAGAAAATTGCATGATGAGATTAGGGTAAGATATGATATTGACATACGGTAGAGAATAAGCTACTGTGAACAGTTAACGATAGCGACGTTCACATCTAATTCGACAGCAGACTAACCCCGACAACGATAGTCCAAGCATACACGCCGACGTCGCAAGCATAAAATGAAAATGAAGAGAAAGTGTGTGACGATATTGATCAGGTAATTGAGTATAGAGAGAATGATTATATAATAATCTTCTGAGTTTGGAACGTGGTTGTAGGGAGGCATGAGAAGATGGGGTTACAGGAAACTATGGTTTAGGTAGTAGGAATGAGGTAGACTGAGTAAGTTCTGCGATAATTTTTGAGATAGTAATAGCGAATACTCTGTTCAAGATATAGCTCAAGAGGAGGTATACTTCTAGGTTCAGCAAGAACCCTGCTCGATTACATGATGGTCAGACAGAGATTCCGAAATCAGATTCTGGATTATAAGACGTGTCCAGGGACAGATACAGATTTGGATCATAATATAGCAGTGATAAAGAGAAGACTGAAATTTAAGAGAATCGTGCAGGAGAATCGATGTGGAAGCGAGTTGGATATTGAAACACTGTAGAATGACGAGAAGCGCATGAAGTTCCCTAAAGATGTGGATACTGCGATACTAAGGAATATCACAGTAGGCACTTCAGCTGAAGTTGAATGGCCATCTCTAAAAAGTGCAATCACAGAAGTTGGACAGTCAGCCATACGTACAAAAAAGGCAGCTCTGAAGCTTCTTGGGTATCAGAAGAATCACTTAAGTCTATCAACGAAAGGAAGAAGTACAAAAGTTTTCAGGTGAAGACGGGAATACAGTGACACAAATCGCTTAGGAGTGACTGCAGGTTTAGATATCAGGGAATTTTAAAGTCAGACGTATGCTGAAGCATAATATTTTGCCGTACCTCCTTATAATGGCACTCAGGCTGAAATTCCAATAGCAAAAAAAATTATTTCTACAGTCAACAGCGAACATGACGTCCTTCAAATAGTTCTATGTGACTCTAAACAGTAATTATGAGAAGTCATTTACTTAGCGACTAAATTAACAGGAATTGCAAGGCAGGCAGGAAAAAAATGGCTGGAGGAGAAATGTGAAGAAATTGAAAAAGAAATAATGACGGAAGGACAGACTCACACACAGAGAAGTAAAAACCTTTGGTGAAAATAAAAGAAGGAGTGGTAACATTAAGATCGCAGTAGGAAGACTACTGTCAAACGCAGAGGAGAGAGTGGGTAGGCGGAAATGGTACACTGAATCCTCTATGAGGAAGTCTACTCCTCTGTTGACTTAATAGAAGAAAAATGGAGTCGATTAGGGTCCAGTATTAGAGTCAGAATTTAGTGCAGCTGTGGGAGACTTGAGATAAGATAGAGGAAGAAGGACAGAAACCGTTCTACCGATACTTCTGAAATCATTGAGGAAAATGGGAACCAAATGACTAATGAAATTGCTGTTGAGAATCTATGAGACTTGCGAAATAGCTAAATGGCAAAAAAGTCTGAGGATCTGTTAGACGACAATCGGTTTGACTTTAGAGAAGGTAAAGACACCTGAGGAAGTCCTGATACTACACTTAGTAATCAATGTAGCGGCGTAGCAAGACAGCCAAGCCACTCGGAGGTAGCCGAAAGGCACGCGTTAAGCTCACGCAGATTGGCGTGAGGTCTGGAACAAGGTAAAGTAATTATCCTATAAAGAAAATAACGTAGTTCTTGGAATATTTAACTTTAATCCACAATTGGAGAACATCGCTCTTGTTTAGACATTATTGCACTGAATATAAACTGGTAATGGCGCCTTGCTAGGTCGTAGCAAATAACGTAGCTGAAGGCTAAGCTAACTATCGTCTCGGCAAATGAGAGCGTATTGGTCAGTGTAGCTTCGCTAGCAAAGTCGGCTGTACAACTGGGGCGAGTGCCAGGACGTCTCTCTAGACCTGCCGTGTGGTGGCGCTCGGTCTGCAATCACTGACAGTGGTGACACACGGGTCCGACGTATACTATTGGACCGCGGCCGATTTAAAGGCTACCACCTAGCAAGTGTGGTGTCTGGCGGTGACACCACAATCAAGACACAAGATACAATAAAGTACGCACACAGGATGTTTCGATATACGTACAAAAAACTTTGGACAATGTAATACGCTGAGAGATTTTCGAAAATCTCACAAAAATGGAAGTAAGCTGTATAGAAATACAGGTGATATATAATATGTACAAGAACAAAGAGAGAACAAGAAGAAAGACTAAAAACGAAATGGTTAGATTAAATAAAAGGTGTAGCAGTGAGATGTGGTGTCTCGCTCTACTGTTCACTCTCTACATCGAAGGGCCAATGACAGATATAAAATCAAGGTTCCAGAGTGAGATTAAAATTGAAGGTGAAAGGATATAAATGCTAGAATTCGCTGATGGCATTACTATTCTACTATTCCCAGCGTTAGTGAAGAAGATATACAGTCTCATGACTATAGAATAGGAACTGAGAGTAAATCGAAGAAAAACAAAAATAATGACAATGAGGAGAAATGAAAAAGAATCGGCGATCAAAGGAAAATAAGGAAAACACGAACAAGAACGGACAGAATGATTGCACTTGTGTTAAGGCGCCAGGGAATAACGTCCATTCTTTTGGTGGTTACAGCAGAGAAAAGGATAGAGATGGGAAAACATTCAGTAAATGATTAAGGACATACGGTGCAATTGCTACACTGAAATGAAAATATTGACACAGGAGAGAAGGGCTGCATGAAGCAAGTCACAAGACTGTTGCCAGAAAAATAAAAAAAAGGAAGAAAGAAAAAAAAAACAAAGTTAAGAGCTTGCAGCCTTGCCTTTAACTCCCTACCTACTCTGATGGTAGCACTTGGAGGTACAAGTGATTCCTCACATATATCACATGCATCATGTTCTCCTAGCAAACCAGTCCCCTCAATGCTCGTCGGTCGCTATCCGTCAGACCATGAAGTCTGCTTAGTCTTGGTTCAGTTGTGGTGGTTGTTTCGCATTTGCACTTCACAAGTATATAATCAAGAGTGGTCTTGGGCAGTCTTAGATTTGAAATATCCCTGATGGATCTGTTAATCAGGTGACAAGCAGTGACTAGTAAGCATTTGAAGTTCTGCAGTCAGTGCTTCCCTAGTACCATACAATGCTGTGTCTCCTTCTACACTGGCGACGCCGCCTCTCGTGACATTTGGCAGTAAATTCCTCATTACATATGCGTATCCATATGTAATGAGGAATTTACTGCCCCCCATGAACCATGGACCTTGCCGTTGGTGGGGAGGCTTGCGTGCCTCAGCGATACAGATGGCCGTACCGTAGGTGCAACCACAACGGAGGGGTATCTGTTGAGAGGCCAGACAAACATGTGGTTCCTGAAGAGGGGTAGCAGCCTTTTCAGTAGTTGCAGGGCCAACAGTCTGGATGATTGACTGATCTGGCCTTGTAACATTAACCAAAACGGCCTTGCTGTGCTGGTACTGCGAACGGCTGAAAGCAAGGGGAAACTACAGCCGTAATTTTTCCCGAGGACATGCAGCTCTACTGTATGATTAAATGATGATGGCGTCCTCTTGGGTAAAATATTCCGGAGGTAAAATAGTCCCCCATTCGGATCTCCGGGCGGGGACTACTCAAGAGGACGTCGTTATCAGGAGAAAGAAAACTGGCGTTCTACGGATCGGAGCGTGGAATGTCAGATCACTTAATCGGGCAGGTAGGTTAGAAAATTTGAAAAGGGAAATGGATAGGTTAAATTTAGATATAGTGGGAATTAGTGAAGTTCGGTGGCAGGAGGAACAAGACTTTTGGTCAGGTGATTACAGGGTTATAAATACAAAATCAAATAGGGGTAATGCAGGAGTAGGTTTAATAATGAATAAAAAAATAGGAGTGCGGGTTAGCTACTACAAACAGCATAGTGAACGCATTATTGTGGCCAAGATAGACACAAAGCCCATGCCTACTACAGTAGTACAAGTTTATATGCCAACTAGCTCTGCAGATGATGAAGAAATAGATGAAATGTATGACGAGATAAAAGAAATTATTCAGGTAGTGAAGGCAGACGAAAATTTAATAGTCATGGGTGACTGGAATTCATCAGTAGGAAAAGGGAGAGAAGGAAACATAGTAGGTGAATATGGATTGGGGGGAAGGAATGAAAGAGGAAGCCGCCTTGTAGAATTTTGCACAGAGCATAGCTTAATCATAGCTAACACTTGGTTCAAGAATCATGAAAGGAGGCTGTATACATGGAAGAAGCCTGGAGATACTGACAGGTTTCAGATAGATTATATAATGGTAAGACAGAGATTTAGGAACCAGGTTTTAAATTGTAAGACATTTCCTGGGGCAGATGTGGATTCTGACCACAATCTATTGGTTATGAACTGCAGATTGAAACTGAAGAAACTGCAAAAAGGTGGGAATTTAAGGAGATGGGACCTGGATAAACTGAAAGAACCAGAGGTTGTAGAGAGTTTCAGAGAGAGCATAAGGGAACAATTTACAGGAATGGGGGAAAGAAATACAGAAGAAGAAGAATGGGTAGCTCTGAGGGATGAAGTGGTGAAGGCAGCAGACGATCAAGTAGGTAAAAAGACGAGGGCTAATAGAAATCCTTGGCTAACAGAAGCAATATTGAATTTAATTGATGAAAGGAGGAAATGTAAAAATGCAGTAAATGAAGCAGGCAAAAAGGAATACAAACGTCTCAAAAATGAAATCGACGGGAAGTGCAAAATGGCTAAGCCGGGATGGCTAGAGGACAAATGTAAGGATGTAGAGGCTTGTCTCACTAGGGGTAAGATAGATACTGCCTACAGGAAAATTAAAGAGACCTTTGGAGAGAAGAGAACCACTTGTATGAATATCAAGAGCTCAGATGGCAACCCACTTCTAAGCAAAGAAGGGAAGGCAGAAAGGTGGAAGGAGTATAAGGAGGGTTTATACAAGGGCGATGTACTTGAGGACAATATTATGGAAATGGAAGAGGATGTAGATGAAGACGAAATGGGAGATAAGATACTGCGTGAAGAGTTTGACAGAGCACTGAAAGACCTGAGTCGAAACAAGGCCCCGGGAGTAGAAAACATTCCATTACAACTACTTATAGCCTCGGGAGAGCCAGTCATGACAAAACTCTACCATCTGGTGAGCACGATGTATGAGACAGGCGAAACACCCTCAGACTTCAAGAAGAATATAATAATTCCAATCCCAAAGAAAGCAGGTGTTGACAGATGTGAAAATTACCGAACTATCAGTTTAATAAGTCACAGCTGCAAAATACTAACGCGAATTCTTTACAGAGGAATGGAAAAACTGGTAGAAGCCGACCTAGGGGAAGATCAGTTTGGATTCCGTAGAAATGTTGGAACACGTGAGGCAATACTGACCTTACGACTTATCTTGGAAGAAAGATTAAGAAAAGGCAAACCTACGTTTCTAGCATTTGTAGACTTAGAGAAAGCTTTTGACAATGTTGACTGGAATACTCTCTTTCAAATTCTGAAGGTGGCAGGGGTAAAATACAGGGAGCGAAAGGCTATTTACAATTTGTACAGAAACCAGATAGCAGTTATAAGAGTCGAGGGGCATAAAAGGGAAGCACTGGTTGGGAAAGGAGTGAGACAGGGTTGTAGCCTCTCCCCGATGTTATTCATTCTGTATATTGAGCAAGCAGTAAAGGAAACGAAAGAAAAATTCGGAGTAGGTATTAAAATTCATGAAGAAGAAGTAAAAACTTTGAGGTTCGCCGATGACATTGTAATTCTGTCAGAGACAGCAAAGGACTTGCAAGAGCAGTTGAACGGAATGGACAGTGTCTTGAAAGGAGGATATAAGATGAACATCAACAAAAGCAAAACAAGGATAATGGAATGTAGTCTAATTAAGTCGGGTGATGCTGAGGGAATTAGATTAGGAAATGAGACACTTAAAGTAGTAAAGGAGTTTTGCTATTTAGGGAGTAAAATAACCGATGATGGTGGAAGTAGAGAGGATATAAAATGTAGACTGGCAATGGCAAGGAAAGCGTTTCTCAAGAAGAGAAATTTATTAACATCGTGTATAGATTTAGGTGTCAGGAAGTCGTTTCTGAAAGTGTTTGTATGGAGTGTAGCCATGTATGGAAGTGAGACATGGACGATAACTAGTTTGGACAAGAAGAGAATAGAAGCTTTCGAATTGTGGTGCTACAGGAGAATGCTGAAGATAAGGTGGGTAGATCACGTACCTAATGAGGAGGTATTGAATAGGATTGGGGAGAAGAGAAGTTTGTGGCACAACTTGACTAGAAGAAGGGATCGGTTGGTAGGACATGTTTTGAGGCATCAAGGGATCACAAATTTAGCATTGGAGGGCAGCGTGGAGGGTAAAAATCGTAGGGGGAGACCAAGAGATGAATACACTAAGCAGATTCAGAAGGATGTAGGTTGCAGTAGGTACTGGGAGATGAAGAAGCTTGCACAGGATAGAGTAGCATGGAGAGCTGCATCAAACCAGTCTCAGGACTGAAGACCACAACAACAACAACATATGCGTATCCGGATACATTAGAGATCGGTTCTGTGTTGATTTCCGAAGGTAGATCAATGTGCTATTAAACAAGATATAAATCTATTTTGCCCCCTCAGTGTACGTAGCATACTTCTTATAATCTAAAAGAGCTTACGTGCTTTATCAGGAGACAGTTCTCCTCTTAAATAAGTTTCGAAATTGGCTAAGCGCACATTTTTCAATAATCAGATATCCACTGGAAGAAAATGTATAAAAACTTTTCGGTATTGTACTTGAGTTATTGAAATCCACGATTAGAGTAGCATACAGAATCAAGAATTGCACATTTTGTAAATTTTCGATCACAGTCTATCAAATAATAGTACGTACTAGATACAGAAGTTAATATAATAAATGATAGGTAGAGCGATTATTGTTAATATATCTGCCAAGAAGAACAAGAAACAAAAGATGTAGAAGGCAAGAGACACACTCAAGTTCGTAGAGTCTTCTCTCGTAGGCGAAAACAGCGTCGTGAAGTATCTACAATAGTTTTTATGTGCTCAAGATTACTGCAGCAGACTGCGTGCTGTAAGTAAAGCGTCGACTTTTCTTTTCTTTGATTAGCCATGTCAGTATATTTTATCTTTGAGTCTATATTATGTCTTACAATTGGCGTCAGTTTCTCAAGATCGCTTATATTTTACATTATGCAGCTGTGAGAATATTGTCAGTAGTATTGGTGCAATATAACTTCCATTTATGCTGTACGCTTCTTGCCGATTTGAGGATGTGGAGATGGATGTAAATATCTGTATCTTTCTTGTAATGTCTGCTAAAACAGATTGACAGCATCTCCCGCTACAGGAACTGGCGCATGCCTACGCTTCCATCACGATATACAAATAATGTCCCTGGCTTGTCAGATGTACCCAACAGGCATGAGCCCCAGACCCTAGTATGAGCCGCAAATGTGTTGCCTGACATATGTTTTCGTAGACAAACAGCAGGTTCCCAGCAACTTATAGTCCACGACGTGTTTACTGTACTGCTATTAAGCAATGTGATTTTCCATTTCAAGTCCCTACTTTGTACAGGGATAAGTTGATACCAAATGTGAATTAAGTGCTACTTAGGTAAAGGTTGATATAGTTTTACATTTCATCAAGTATTTAAATTTCGAGCAATTAAGTGCTAGTTCAGCTCTGCAAGAAGTCTGTAGTTCTTAAGACCCTACTCGAGATTTTAGAAATCGTTTCAATTTCCGTCCGTTACGAACAACTCTGGACCCTCTCATACGCCGAATTAGATACAGAAATATCTTAAAATTTTTGTGTGGATCAGTTCTTCCTCATCACCCCGGTCTGTATTAATTTAAATGTCGCAGGTGTTTTTGCTCGCTCACTGATCATGAACACTACGTCGCTTGTGAATTAGTACGACACGGAAATTCACCGTAACTAACTTCTGTCCAGCTTGCAGTGTGCCACGCTGCCACGAAACATGGATCTCCGCGAAGTACCTAATGCCCTCGGCCGAACTGTTTCGAGGCACAGAGGCCGTAGCTTTAAATGCCCACGCCTTAGCCATTTATATACTCCAGTTTGGTACGCACAGAATTGTGGGCATTGTTCGAAGGCTTACCGTCATTCGTCTCTGAGGACAAAAAAGTCGACATGGATTTCAGTGTAAATAAAAGCAACCATTACCTACATTGGGAGTTCCATTTCAATCTTCATGCGGAGAGTTGTTCAGGAGAGATTCTATTCTGATTTATAAAATGTTTCTTGATAACCGGTGACTGTAGAAAATAGGTTTCACTTCCAACATCAAATTATAAACTGCTTACCAACCACGATTATTATTTTTTAACATTTTTAATAGTCTTGAACGCAAAAAAAACAACACCTTGTCGATTTCCCGTTTCGACTGACTAACAACCGTCTCAAATCATGCTTACTAAAGAATCAGTGCCAATGTAAAATGTTACTAATTGTAACACAAAGCAATGGAACATATGGTAATTATTAAAGAATTAGTACCTAGTGCAATGTTGGCCTTAGTACCATCATTGCTAAATGAATCTCAAACGAAGTTTACTAATTAATTAGTACCAAAATACAATTTTAGCCACATCATCATTACAGTATTTGGTCATCACGTGTGTTGAGGAGTAATCTGAGGTCCGATTTAACTATATTCCCTTTTAAGAGGGACCTGAGCTGATATTAAGCAGCCAAGAAACTACATACGTTACGTTTAATACAGTCTATCATAAATATATCTGAAAATAACATTTCATTTTCATAAAAACGAAGTGCTAAGTTCAGTTACCGAAACAAAAATCTTTGCAGACGAAACCAAAAAAATTTGGAATACTTCAATATAAATGAAAAAAGCAACGCAATTTTGCACGTCATTTCACTACAACAATCTTCTAAGCTCTCAACGAAACACAAATTAATTGAACTGTATGACTGTAAAGAAAGATTCAATTAGTCAATCAGCCGATGTGTCAAGATTTTTTAGGTATTTATTGAATCATCCGCATTACAACTGGCGACTAAATATGCTTTACTGTTCTGTATTATCTCAATTATTCTAGTCGCTAAATGCAGGGGTAACCTTCTACCAGTTACGACTAACGTATTCATCTTTCAGAACATTTACATTTGACACAGTAATTGTGGTGTCACCGCCAGACACCACACTTGCTAGGTGGTAGCTTTAAATCGGCCGCGGTCCATTAGTACATGTCGGACCCGCGTGTCGCCACTGGCAGTGATCGCAGACCGAGCGCCACCACACGGCAGGTCTCGAGGGACTTACTAGCACTCGCCCCAGTTGTACGGACGACATTGCTAGCGACTACACGTACGAAGCCTTTCTCTCATTTGCCGAGAGACAGCTAGAATAGCCTTCAGCTAAGTCCATGGCTACGACCTAGCAAGGCGCCATTAACCATATCTGGAGAGAGTCTCACTTGTATTATCAAGAGCGATGTACCGCAGAAGTGAATAAAAGTTAAGTATACGAGAAGCTCCGTTCTTTTCTTTATAGCTTTCATCACGTATCCTGTTTCAGACTTAACGCAAGACGGCTTGAGTTGACGCGTGCCCTTTCGGCTACCTCCCTTGTGTCTAGACTGTCTTGTCTAGACACAGCAGTAATGGTTATATCTATCTAGTGAATGTGAAAGTGAACCATCTATACCAGCGACCATAATACACTTCACGGTATTGTAGTGCCTGTGTTATTCTGATTACGATGCAACGTTCGCTTGGACACGCAATCATGCCCAATGAACAGGTAATGCGTTGACTACAGCCATTATGAAATGCATTACATGAATTCGCATTTGTATATAACGACAACCATCTGCTGTAGATTCAAAAAGACCAAAAAAATTTAGGTCTCTTGGCTTCTAATCCAAAGTTCCTGTAAGCAATCGCAAATTGTGGTACAGAAGAGGCCAGTGTTTTAGGAGTCCCAAGGCAATGGAATTCACTAGATTAGAGACACAGTAATTGTGTCACATAAAATGAAAATGTATCGCGCCGAAGTCGATGTTCGTAAATGATTTCAGTAGAGTCACTGAACGAGATAAGGCGTGTAACAATTTTACTTTCTCCGTCGTCTCTCTTGCACTGATCCCGCCACTGGCAAATTATTCCGGAATAGCCACTGTTGGAGATATAGTGTGTAAGACAGTCTCCACCCTCTCTATTCCACTGAGACGGTATGAATATGATAAGAGAGATATTTGTGTTGGGGCGAGGGGGATATTAATCTTGCGAAAAGTTTGACGTGCTTAGTCACGATTACCTCACCTTCGCGAATCTTCATCTCAGAATAGTACTTGCAACAAACACCCCTTAAGTATGTGCTGTATATGTTAATTCATACATTTTCTGATACAGGGTAGAGCAAATAAAAGTGGCATGGAGAACAAAGATCCAGGGTATTAACAAACACGACCGAGGAAACGAAATACAGCGAATATTTAAAGCGACCACTGTGGTGTCACCGCCAGACACCACACTTGCTAGGTGGTAGCTTAAATCGGCCGCGGTCCATTAGTACATGTCGGACCCGCGTGTCGCCACTGTCAGGATCGCAGACCGAGCGCCACCACAAGGCAGGTCTCGAGAGACGTACTAGCACTCGCCCCAGTTGTACGGACGACATTGTTAGCGACTACAAGTACGAAGCCTTTCTCTCATTTGCCGAGAGACAGTTAGAATAGCCTTCAGCTAAGTTAATGGCTACGACCTAGCAAGGCGCCATTTGTAACATTGCATGTATCTCAAGATAGTCTCACTTGTATCATCAAGAATGCTGTATACAAATAAGGATTAAAAGTTAAGTATATTCCATAGCTACGTTCTTTTCTTTACTGCATTCATTACGAATCCTGTTCCAGACTTCGCGCCAGTCGGCGTGTGTGTACGTGTGCCCTTTCGGCTACCCGTCACTGTGGACTGGCTGCCTTGTCAGTCCACTACATTGGCGACGAGTCTAAAAAGGGACTTTAGCGTTCGTATTGCACTAATTTGCTTGTGTCATGGCTTTGCCACATTCTCCAGATGTACTGTCCGAATTTTATCGCTTGCAGAATCAGCAGACGCAGGCCTTATTGGATGCCCTTGGACAGCTCGTCCAGGGTCAACGTGCGCTGCAAAGCGATGCGGTCGCCGCCGCTTCATCGCTACCGCAGCCACAACACGCAGTTGCACCACCATTTCGTCCGTTTCACGCGGCCGACGAAAGCTGGACAGAATGGTCCCGACAATTTGGATTTCATCTCGCCGCCTACAGAATTCAAGGTAATGAGCGGCAGCCGTTTTTGCTTTCGTGTGTAGGTGTGTCCACCTACCGTGTGATAGTGAAATTGTTTCCCCGATGCGACGTAGCGACTCTGTCCTACGAAGAAATTTTGTCAGCGTTAGATGCCTATTTCAAAGAAACAGTTAATGTCATTGCAAAAAGGTATGCGTTCTTTTGTACAAAACGTACGGCCGGTCAGACTAATAGGGAGTGGGTTGCAACTTTGCAAGGACTTACTAGGGATTGTGCATTTGAATGTGACTGTGGACTCCCGTATTCAGATACTATGGTGCGTGATGCAATTGCACAGAACGTTTCTGATGTTCGCATACGGGAACAGATTTTGAAACTCGTCAATCCCTCCCTTCAACAAGTGATAGACATATTGGATAGGCAAGACACACTTGACTTTGCTCAGGAATCATTTGAAACTTCGCCAGCAGTGTGTCGCATTAACCGGCCTGCCGGGCGCGCTGCGCGGACCTGTAAACAGCCTTCGCGCACGTCCGCACCGCCGCGTGTCCCGCGAAAGCAAGCAAATGCAGTGAAATCATGCCCGCGGTGTGCAACTAGACATTCGCGTGAGAATTGCCCGTCACGCCAGGCTATTTGCTTTTTCTGTAATAAGAAAGGACATGTTCAAAGTGTTTGCCAGAAAAAGCTTAGATCGGACACTCACAACCACTCCAGGCCCTTTGCTTCGCGCCGGAATCGAATCACGGACACACAGGCTCGGGAACCTTCGCCCATGGACGTTCATGTAGTTAATGCCATTCCGCCCAGTGTTCCTCTCGCTAACAGTGACTGTGTTCGTTCCACTAACAGTGTGCGTCGACGTCGACGGAAGTCCCGTCACGTCGCACGTGATTCTCTTCCAGTGTCTGTTCACGTTGCATGAGACAGTCGCTCTTGTCGTCAGCAGGACAATAAACTTTTTGTAGATTTGGACTTTGCCGGACAAGTGCTACCGTTCCAGCTCGATACCGGAGCTGCAGTTTCATTGCTCAATCACGCCACGTACAAACGACTGGGCGCACCTCCGTTGCGTGCCACAAAAGTTCAGCTCACGAGTTATTCCGGACAAGCTATCCCTGTGTTAGGACAGTGCACTCTTCTTGCCACATACAAGGAACAAACAAAACTTGTGTCATTTTACGTTCTTCGTTCTTCTACTGCAGTGAACTTGTTTGGGTTAGATTTATTTCAGTTGTTTAACTTGTCTATAGTAAATCAGGTCCTATCAGTGAACGAGACTGTGCCTTCAGACAGTGTTTCCCGTCTATGTGAAGAATTTGCAGACATTTTTGCACCGGGCCTTGGTTGCGCTAAAAACTATGAAGCACATTTGGAACTGAAGGTGAACGCGCAACCGAAATTTTTCAGAGCGCGCAATGTTCCCCACGCATCGCATGATGAAGTCGCCAGAACATTCAACGATTTAGAATCACAAGGTGTCATTGAACGTGTGCAGGCTTCTCTCTGGGCCTCACCCTTAGTTATTTTGAAAAAACCTTCCGGAAAATTGAGACTTTGCGTGGACTTCAAGGCAACTGTGAATCCACAACTTGTGACTGCTACTTTTCCTTTGCCCTGCCCGGAAGATCTTTTTGACAAACTGTGCCCGGGAACATATTTTTCCAAGTTGGACCTCGCAGATGCGTATTTGCAAATACCGGTGGACGAAGAATCCCAGCGAGTATTGGTGGTTAACACGCCTCTTGGTTTGTACCGATTCAAAAGTCTGCCATTCGGGTGTGCATCCGCCGCATCAGGTTCCTGTGCAGCGGCAGACTCCTGCTTTTGCTCCTGGCGACGTTGTCTATTATCGCAACTATCGCGGTTCACGGCGTTGGCTCGCAGGGCGCATTCTTCGCTGCCTCGGCCGCGCGTTGTATTTGGTTTTGGGGGCCTCTGGTGAGGTGCGTCGGCATCTCAATCAGCTGCGCCTCTGTCGTCGCCCGGTTCAAAAATGGTTCAAATGGCTCTGAGCACTATGGGACTCAACTGCTGAGGTCATTAGTCTCCTAGAACTTAGAACTAGTTAAACCTAACTAACCTAAGGACATCACAAACATCCATGCCCTAGGCAGGATTCGAACCTGCGACCGTAGCGGTCACGCGGTTCTGCCGCTCCCCGTCTGCTTTCAGCGACGGTGCCGTCCGGTCAGCGCCCTGGGGACCCATCTACTGGCTCGCCTCATCCCCAGGTGTTACCGACGATGCCTTCCATTTTGCCCCATGGCGACGCGCCGCTGCCGCCGCCGCCGCCGCCGCCGCCGCCTGTTCTCCCGCCGGCGCCGCCCGCAGTGGACGCTTCGCTGCAGCAGCCCAGCGCCTCCCTGGGTCGCGCGCCGCCGATCGCTCCCCGTGACCAGCTGTCCTTCACCATGGAACTCTTGCCCGCTCCGGACCACATGGCGTAATCGCGCGTCGGATCCCCCGACGCAATGGAGGTCGACCCTTCGGCCCCTCCTGTCTCATTACGGGCGCATACACCGCATGTTGACGTGCACCCTGGACTAGGTTTTCAGGCGTTTCCTAGCTCCCCTCGGACCGAATGGCAGGGTGCGGGTGGCACAGCCTCGCCTGTTGTTAGGCTCCCCACCTCATCGCATACGTCAACATGGGGTCCTCCCCACAGCGGGCGGAAGCCTTATCACACGACCGTTCGCCGATTTGCGGGGGGGGGGGGGGGGGGGGGGGGAATGTGGTGTCACCGCCAGACACCACACGTGCTAGGTGGTAGCTTAAATCGGCCGCGGTCCATTAGTACATGTCGGACCCGCGTGTCGCCACTGTCAGGATCGCAGACCGAGCGCCACCACAAGGCAGGTCTCGAGAGACGTACTAGCACTCGCCCCAGTTGTACGGACGACATTGCTAGCGACTACACGTACGAAGCCTTTCTCTCATTTGCCGAGAGACAGAATAGCCTTCAGCGAAGTTAATGGCTACGACCTAGCAAGGCGCCATTTGTAACATTGCATGTATCTCAAGATAGTCTCACTTGTATCATCAAGAATGCTGTATACAAATAAGGATTAAAAGTTAAGTATATTCCATAGCTACGTTCTTTTCTTTATTGCATTCATTACGAATCCTGTTCCAGACTTCGCGCCAGTCGGCGTGTGTGTACGTGTGCCCTTTCGGCTACCCGTCACTGTGGACTGGCTGCCTTGTCAGTCCACTACAACTACCTTTCGTATCTTGGCACATTCGGGACCTGGTCAGTTGCCGAAGGCGGATCGAAGTTGGGCTCTTTGAACTGCTGCAATCTCTTACGAAATGTGTGAAAAGCAACCTCCTCTTCACTCGCACTAAGTATTGAGTGCTATTTACAAGGGAGTTTTGATCGATTCCGTATTTCTAGATTTCTAGAAGGCTTTGGACACTGTAGCACATAAGCGTCTTCTAGTGACTTTGCGTGCTTGTGGAATATAGTCATAGTTTAATAACTAGATCTGTGATTTCCTACCTGAGAAGTCACAGTTCGTAGTACCTGACGGAAAGTCATCGAGTAAAACAGAAGTGATTTCTGTCGTTCCCCGAGGTAGTGTTCCAGACCCTCTTCGGTTCCCTATCTATATTAACGATTTAGGAGGCAATCTGAGCAGCCGTCTTTGGTTGTTTGCAGGTGATGCAGTCGTTTATCGTCTAGTATAGTCATCAGAAGAGCAAAACGAATTGCAAAACGACTTAGATTATGCAAAAAATGGCAGCTGACCCTAAGTAATGAAAAGTGTGAGGTTATCCACATGAGTGTTAAAAGGAAGCCGTTAAACTTAGATTACACGATAAAACAATTAAAGATAAAGGCCTTAAAAACAACGAAATAGCTAGTAATTAAAATTACAAACATCTTAATCAGGACAGAACACAAAGAAAATTTTGTGTGAAGGCGAACCAAAGACTGCATCTGGATGACTAAACACAGAGATGATACAACAGATGTTCTAAAGAGACTACCTGCAGTACTCTTGTCCGTCCTCTTTTTAAGTACTGCTACGTGAAGTGGGATCCTTACCAGTTGGTGTTAACGGAGTTCATCGAGAAAGTTCAGAGAAGAACAGCACGTTTTGTATTATTGAGAAATTCACCAGAGAGTGTCACTGACATGACACAGGGGTGGACCTCATTAAAACAAAGGCGTTTTTCGTTGCGACGGAATCTTCTCAAGTAATTGCAATCATTAACTTTTTCCTCCGATAGCGAAAACATTTTGTTCACGCCGACCTACATAGGGAGAACCGTTCATCATATTAAGGGTAATCAGTGCTTGCGGGGAAGAATGTAGGTGTTTGTTTCTACCGTGTGGTGTTAGAGTTTGGAATAAGAGAATTATGGTGAAGGTGGTTCGATGACTTGAGTGGCCAGTCAGGGCCACGACCAGAGCTGAGCTCTGCTAACAAGTCTGTCAAGGGAGGATTGTGTAAATGTGCTCCAAGGTTTGGCCGGCTGCGTGGGTAGCCGTTCCATCAACGTGGTGTGCGCGCCACGGCATATGGTTGTATACATACATTCAGCTCCAATGGTATCCAGTCGTCCAGGTCACTTTTATTTGCCCCACCCCTTAAAACTTCCCCAGGGAGAGAGACTGCATCCTTGCCTTAGTACCTCTATAATCAAACCTCCATTCCTACAGTCATCTCTAATTGTTATGTTATGTATTCTGTGGCCAGCAACAATCCGAAAGCAGTGTGACATAAGCCGATCGTAATTTGCTGAAGCCTATGCGGTCATTCTCCCTTGGCAATAAAAATAATTACTGGCTCCTCATTCAAAAAGTAAACCGTCGTTCGCAAGGTATAGTGCTGTGGAAACTGGGATGCCATAGGTCAGGATTCCCCGGATCTGACTGAGTTTGGAGTGCGTCCGGGGACATTTACATGTTAATAAATATCAGTTAAATTCACTAAATGAGGAAAAGAGCGCAGGTAGTTTCGTTCGTTTTATATTAAAAAAGCGGGAGCCACTCTTGGAGGCTCTCCTGCAAACCATACTTGTTTCCTCAGTACCATGATAAGCAGACAATCTCATGCACCGCGCCGCCCGCCAGACACTTGTACACGTTCAGCCCAGTTGTGGGAGTGGACGTTTCACTAAACCCGTCCGTACAGCAAACATACACGGTCCAGTCACATTAACGTGGCGACAGCCTATGTTCGACGTAACGTGCGATAACCACTTAGTGACTGCACGCGGCACGATTAGCAGAGGAAGGTATATAAAACATATCGTGGTGGGGGAGGAGGGGGGCGGATACGAATCAGTGAGGAAACGGAGAGAATCATCCGACCTCCAAATGGGCATGGACACGGGCTGTCGTGTCAAGGGTAGAAGCATTTCCGAAACGGCTAAGTTTCTAAACTGTTCCCGTGCAGCCGTGGTTAAAGTACGCCTTGCATTCCAAAATGGCGCTATCCAAAACCGGCGCCGAGACAGTTGTGGTGCACCCTAAGCCATTGTTGACAGGGGTGAATCACAGCTGAGCAGATGTGTACAGGCGAATAGACGTGCGACTGTCGACCAACTGACCGTCAGATGAACCAAAGGGCTACCGACAGTGTCTGCTCAACCACCGTTTAGCGGCCGTTGCTGCTTATGGGCCCTCGTAGCAGGCGTGTGGTTCATGCAACCATGCTGACTGGTGATCATCGGCAACGAGGTCTTTAATTCACATGCCAATACCAGAACTGAACGTCCACTGACAGGAGGCCTTTTGAGATGTTAACGTTTTGTGCTCAATCGGGCAGACGTCCATTGGTATGTCCGTCGTGAAACATCGGAATACAAACACCTTGCAACAAACATCGCAAGGATCCTGGTTGAAGGAGGGAGCGTTATGGTCTGACGATTGTTTTCGACGCATACCATGGATAATCTGCCCATCCTGGATGGCACAATGAATCAAGACAAGTATACAACTACCGTTGAGGACCATGTCCACCGCTACAGGCCTACGCGAAGGTGACATGACGCCCATTTGCAAATAACTGTAGTCGTTCTGTGAGAGGATTATTCGTGTGGAAGTCTCAGAGATATTGACGACATACCCTAGATATCACTGACTTCGTAAACCCGAATCATCGTGTAACCTTCGATATGCAATGACCCATACGTCTTGCAGTGATTATCGTTCTACGTTCAATTCACTTGACTCAGAAATGCTTCCATGTTCGCAATACGAGAGTCTGAGACAGACGGTTCGTGACTTTTGGCGACTCATTCGATATTAGCCGTATTTTACTGAAGAGTATACCGGCTGCTTTGAAGTTTTTAAACATTTTACAAGACTTTAAATTGCCGAACTATTTTTGTGGTTGGACTAATCCTGTGAAAGCAGCGAAGGTTTCTTACCGTTATGAAGTATAATGTCAGAAATGACTCTGATGCAGTGGCGTTTCGTGAAGATAATGCAACCGTCGCCGAACAGATCCCTCTGTCACCTTTTACAACGTTCCATATGATACTTTTGCCAGCAACGTGGATGCGTTAGCTGTCAAGCCGATTGTGCAGTAATGCTCTGATTCATCTGCTCTTGCTATCTTCCAGAGCGAACAGAACTTTAAGTTTCAATACTTCCCATAATTATTTACCCAATTTAGAATGATGTCACTGTTTACTCATTAGGAGGTAGTATTTAAATGGTAAGAGTTTGCAAGAGCAACCCACTTGTGCTAAACCTCCAGAAATGTCTCAATTAAGCCAGTGAGTCATCAGATGCATGTTTAAGAGACCAACAGTATGAGTAGCGGTGCTTTCCCATCCATGTTATGCGGAGATTAGGACAATCCATCCTTGCACTGTATTAGTTACTCGTCGTGTAGGGTTCTTTCTACCTGTTTTTCCGATAAGCTCTCGAAGTTCCGTCGCAGAAGCAACATCAGCACCGTCGGGTGCACTGTAGAGTGCAGTTCTACTTCCTGTGATTCTAACTGATGAAGTAGGAAGCTATATTATTCGGAATAACGCTCAAAAGGGGTGCCATTTTATGTTTTTATTTACTAAAACCCGTAAGCTGATAATATAGTGATTAACTGAAAACTAACAATATATAATGTAAAGAGTAATCATGGCCCATAGTCAGGCTCTGGTATATTCGAAATAACATACCAGGAATGATCCATGCCCTACCTAGGATATATAGGCCGAGATTTAAACACCATGCATACAAAACACATTAAAGCCTGCACACACATCAGCTATAGCCACACACATCCGCAATGCAGGACAACCATTTACAATAGTATAGAAAACTTTTTCGAAGTACTGCTTTGACTAAATAAAAGACATAAAGCGAATCTGTTAGAAGTACCGGAGATATATTCTCATTACAAAAATATGAAGATAAAATATTGAAAGCAAAACTTCCAAGTAAATCAGTGAATTTCAGAACATACTTCGACAATATACTTAAATAACAAAAATAACACACAGAAATAAGCCCCATCGTATATGGATGTAAGCAAATTATGATCCAGATTTTTAACATAAATACCCTCTGTACTAGAGTATATCATACTCTGTGCATGCCTTACAACAATATCTCTGTTGAACATTTAAAAGCATATAATTAAGTGTTCGTTTTTAAATTTTATTATTCTCAGTGTATAGTGTGCACAGAAAATTGTGTGATATTTAACATGTGTGAGATTGCAGAAATGAATAATAAGAAAACTATAAGTACACGTTCTTCAAAATTTGTCCACTAAATACGTATAAAGGTCGATAACCAACCAAAAATTGCATGTTTTTTTATGTGTTACAGAACAGTCAACAGAACAAAGGAGAACCTGACACATCAAAAGCATTACGGAAAAAGTTGCACCATACTGACAAAAACGCAGTTTCCAGAAACACGTCGTGTAACATATAAATAAAAGGAAATCTTGACTGGCAGCAGAAAAAAAAACAAGGTCAGCTAAATGTCAACGAATTAATTACAATCGAAGTTTCGTGTATAGCGTGAGTTGAGAGCTGGAATTGAATTATGAGTCTCCTTGTCAATTTGTAAACCTGAGCTATCCGTCACTAAATAACACCGAAATCAGACTATGATATGAGATATGAGCACGGCTTGTAGTACGTTAAGGCATTATGACGGACAGGTAAATCCCACTACCATGTGTTACGCTCCAGTTGCTTGGCTTGAAGCGAGATTTACAGCGCTTTGGATATCTCGAAATCCTTGCGAATCAGTAACGCATTATAGTCAATGACGCTATGACACACCAGTAGCATACACAGCTTCGAACTTCAGGGCTCACACTCATTCATAATTGAGCCTCGACAATGGCAGCAAATTCGTAATCCCAGCGCGACAGTGTACCAGAGACTCCCTTTTCCACGCCGACAGCCGCTCGTCAATATATCGGTTAACATCACCCGGCACCCTATCTCTTTACTTTCTCACTCAGATGCTATCTAGGAGCGATCTGTGTGTTCCAGTCGTGCTCAAGGGTAAATACTTTCCGGTCTCTACTCCTGCTGATGGTTCAATCTGCTCTTTGTCACTACCTTAAGCCAGTCGTTTCATTTCAATGTATATTTTCATGTGAAACCCGACTTGCTTGAGAAACTACGATGGTAACATTAATTTTCAACTTCTTGCGGCGTAATGAATAGTCCATTAAATTTCGGGCATGCAGCCGCGCAAATAAAGCTTCCTCCACTGATATTTCGGCCGTGTATCGTCCGGCTATCCACAAAGTGAGTAACAAGGCTACGACAAGATGCCAAGCGCTGCCTTTTATGCTCCAATGTGGTGGTACGGCGGATGCGGGTCACAGATGCTGGTCGGTGGCAAAGAAATACGCTTACACATGCGCCACCTATGGAGAACGCGTACAGACAATCGATTCCTCGATGTATGATCGGCGGCGGTGACACCATGACGATTTCTCTGAAGTTTAATTACCCCAAGAGCCGTATTCCATGCTTTGTCCAAATTAAAACCATTATCTCTATTTATTAAGTTATTAGCAATCTAATCTCTGTAGCTTCCTTGAAGACAGATTCCCAAAAGAAATTGGTGGATGTTAAAATCTTTACATCACTGTAATTCATGGAATGCCCTCTATCAACACAACGTTCGGCCACTGCTGACTTGTCTGGCTGTAATACAATGTTCGGCCATAGCTGACGTGTCTGGCTGTATCAGATTTCCTGAGGAAATTGTGAGAAGTCATACATAGGTCAAGCAACACGCACCGTTCATGAGAGATGTGTGGAGCATCGAAGATACACACACTTATTACAGCCAGACAAGTCAGTTGCGTCCGTACATCGTATTGAATTACAGTGATATGAAGATTTTAAAATCCACCTCTTCGTTTTGGGAATCTGTCTTCAGGCAAGCTATAGAGATTAATTATCAAATAATTTAATAAATACAGACATTAGTTTTAATTTGGACAAAGCATGGAATCCGGCTCTTGAGGTAATTAAACTGGAGAGAAGTCTTCATGGTGTCACCGCTGCCTATCATACATCGATAAGCGAATCGAATGTCTGCACGCGTTCTCCATAGGCGGCGCATCCGCATGTGTAAGCGTATTTCATTGCCGCCGACGAGCATCTGTGACCAGCATGCGCAGTACCGCCGCGGTGGAGCATATAAGGCCGCGCTTGGCATCTTGTCGTCTGTCTTGTGACTCACTCTGAGGATGGCCGGACGATACGCGGCCGAAATATCAGTGGAGGAAGTTTTATTTGCACGGCTGCATGCCCGAAAATTTGTGGTCTTCGATGGTAATATTTTATTACCTGTGTCTTGAAAATGTTCACTAAAGTGCATTTTAAAACTCTGTTCATGGATAAATTATCAGCTGTCATTTCACTTTTCAGCACCCTTACATTCAGAACAGAATACTGACGTTCCCTTATATCTCAAATGACAGTAGCCATACCAGGTGCTCACTAGCCTACCTAATCCAGAAGAACTTGGGGAAACACTTGAATCTCTTAGGGGTCTTTCAGGTTGAAACATCTTGGCTACAAGCACTGGTAAGGGACTTGATGAGAAAAAGGTTTGTCGTATGGGAAACATTGTAAGTGAAGTGTTTTATGCTATTAACTAGTAGCTCCACGATAAACCGAAAAATTGCAGCTGTGACCCTAATTTCATTATTTCACTAATGGCAGCCTTGTGAGGATGTGTGCTTGTAAACAGTGGTATACGCCAGACGCATTACCGCCAGAAACAGAAACGCGTGTAACGTTCCTGGCAAGATAATGTTTTTCAGGAGCGTTCTATCGGATCTGACAATGATACCGAAAACAACGACCCAGAAAACAATCCAGACTATGTTCCCGAATGTCAAGGCTCTTCGAAAGTTGTTGTTAATCATGTTAACGTGAATAGGTATTTAAGTAAGTGTCCCTTGGTATGGTTCACGTTAATTTACATGACCGAGTAGGGTATTAACGGTAAGGGCCAATCTTAACATTGGATACGTGCTGTACTAAAGTGCTTGCAAAAATGTATTTTACATTGTTCATAATTATAGATAAGTTTTTAAGACTCTTGTAAAAATTTTTAATGCCGATCATAATCCGAAAGAGTAACAGTTTGGACGTTTTCAAGTTGAATTTTTGAGAGATTTTGCTTTAATTTTTCTTCAGTTCGCCCACCAAGAAAGCAGTGTTAAGTGAAAGTTATCCCCTGTTTGAAAGTAAATTGTGTCGATAACCCTTTGATGAAATTTTGGGAATAAAATTTTGTAAAGAATTTACTAATTTAAAAATATGTCGTTACTGTGAATATATTTGAAAATAGTGAATTACCTGAATAAAAAAAAATCACAATGCATGTACTTGATATGTCTTTTTAGGAGATTTTACTGAAGGTTTACAAATTTTCAAAACAACCAACATGGTCCTTACCATTCTTTACATCCAAACTCTTCCTATGGGTTTAATTTGTTCTCGAAAAGCTTTCACAGAACAGAAAATGTTGGCATACAGGCAACTGTGTGATGGATCTAGAATGATACATGCAAACTCGGTGCCTTTTAATAGAGTTCCAGAGCGATCTCTTTTATTTTTATCACTTATCTTCCTTGTTATTACGTTTATGAATTAGACAATGGTTTTCTGTGCTATATGATGTATTCATTGGAAGTGAAATATGGATGGAGCGATCATGTTTAAGTTATTTAGATAAACAGTAATCTATTTATATCCTCACTTTCTTTATAAATGATGTCTCAAAGTGACAACGTATGAGTGACTTTTCAAATATGCCAGTTGTGGGATAGAGTGTTCCCTTTCTCTAATGTTGCGTAGTGTCACCTTCTTAGAGCTCCGCCAAAGATGGCTGGGAAAGTAGTTACCCTCTATCGTGAGCTCTACTGCTTTATTCGTCTGCATAAAAGGCTAGACGGACATCCAACTTGCTTGAAGAAGAGATAACTAGTCGTAGTAAACGACAGTAAGCCAGCGCTTTCTTAAGTTACTCTGCGACTGAGCACCGATCTGTAAGTATGTGCTTTTACTTCGGACATGGCTTGGTGTAATTTGATTTCAGTTGGTCAGGATTAACGGTTACTTCCCGGTAGGGGATCACTCAGCTATTTTAATTGCGAGTTTGAATATGTTTTCGATTTAATTCGCAGTGTAACTCCCATGCATTCACTGGGAAATGCATTAACTGAACACTGATTTTTGTTCTGCTCTGCTCCTCCACCACCAGTGCCTCTTAACGTGAATCTCTTCGTGTGTCTCGAAGAATTAAAACTCTCTCAAGTCCCGAAAATCACATTTCATTGGATGAAGCGTTTGTAATTGAATTTTCAGGTTGGAAGTAAGTTAGTGATCTTGAGCGTTGAATTTCAGTGCAATACACCTGTTGGGTAGTCTGTAACTGTCAAGGTGACTACTCATGTTCAGCGATCTACCCAGAGTTCTCTTTTGTATTTGCGTTAACGTTACAGCGAATTTGTTAATAGTTTCCAAGTGTTGGTGTTCCAAACTTCGTGTCGTGCAATCGCCATTTGTGATGGATATAACTATTCTGTGGTCATGGGCAGTACCAGTGAACAAAAAGAAGTATTCTATCCAGAACGAAGCACTGCTTGTACGAGTGTCGGGAATGTGATTGAAATGAAGTTATTCAAATTATTGAGTTTCGTGGGAAAGCTCTGATGTCGAATTCTGCCCCACTAAAGTTTAATATCTGATGAGTATGCTTTCGTGATAATGGGTGTTCCCGTTACCTTAATGAGTGATTTATTGTGTGTATTAATAACCGAGCTATTCTCCCTTTTCCGACGTGTCCCAGTTTCATATCGACTCCCCCACAAGCCACGTATGCCAGCGTTCCCGCTGTCTTGGTGATTATACATTACGCAGTTTACAGGGTGAGTCACTAACTAATACCACCAAGAATAACTCCGCAAGTATGATAGGAGCTGAAAAGGTTGTGGGACAAAAGTTACATGTAACAACGGGGGCCATAGTACGACCATGGTTTTTTGTTGCTCGCTGAGGTCGCATCAGAGATATGAAAATCAACTTCGGTTTTTTTAATGGGATGCTATAGTTTTCTACTTGTTTTCTGATAGATGCTATCGACATGAATCCAATGATGTGTAACAGTAAGGTCTTTGAAGGTCAACGAAGGTCAAAAAGGTGGCATGAACGTTCATTTACAGAAGGTGTGCGAAGTGATGATCATTGGTATCAGTGCAGTGCTGCAGTATTCTTATCATGGATTGACTGGTATTCCAGTTCACTTCCGCAATTTTCGAAGCACATGCCCTGACAATTCTCTGCCGGCTGCGGTGGCCGCGCTGTTCTAGGCGCTTCAGTCCGGAGCCGCGCGACTGCTACGGTCGCAGGTTCGACTCCTGCCTCGGTCATGGATGTGTGTGATGTCCTTAGGTTAGTTAGGTTTAAGTAGTTCTGAGTTGTAGGGGACTGATGACCTCCGATGTTAAGTCCCATAGTACTCAGAGCCACATGAACCATTTTTTTTACAATTCTCTCTCGCATATATTCAGGTGTAGTTGGAACGTCTTTATAAACAATTTCTTTTACAAATCTCCACAATAAAAGAAATCCAGAGGTGTCAAATCTGGTGAACGAGCTGGTCACGACACATCTCCTCTGCGTCCAATCCAACGATTTGGGAATGGTCTCTGCTACTCATTTCTAGCCATCAGCGAAAAATGTGAGGGACACCCATCGTGTTGATACCACATTCTGTCCCTTGTTCCTAAAGGTATTTCTTCCAATAACAGACCTAATTTTTCTAGCATGATTGTGGTGTACTTGCTACCATTATATTTCATTCGATGAAATAGGAGCCCATCTTTCCGTTCTCAAAAAATGGCTCTGAGCACTGACTTAACTTCTGAGGTCATCAGTCCCCTAGAACTTAGAACAAACCTAAGTTCCTAAGGACATCACACACATCCATGCCCGAGGCAGGATTAGATCCTGCGACCGTAGCGGTCGCGCGGTTCCAGACTGTAGCACCTAGAACCACTCGGCCACTTCGGCCGGCCTGTCATTCCGTTTTCCAGAAACGTACACCATACATTCACCGACCACAGTCTTTTGAGTGCAACTTGACGCAGCCAATGCGTGTTGTGCAAATTAAAGTTCCCAGGTTAGTGAATGCAGCCTCGTCAGTAAGTAACATCAAATTAATAAATGTGTCAACCCTCTGAATCTGAAGATGAGTCCAGTGGCAGAACACAATGCGGCGTATACAATCCGTAACAGTTAATTCTCCGTGGAGACTCAAATGATGAGGATGTTATTTATGGCGATGCAGAACACGATCAACACTACTCTGGCTCATGGCACATTCCCTTGCGATTTGACGCGAACTAAAAGAAGGATCTTGAACCACAGCGGCAAGAGTACGAATTTCCGTTTTCCTCGTTAGTAGCTTTCCTATGTCGGATATGTTTCCTATGCATTAATGATTTAATTGTTCTCAGTTTATCATACATATATTTAAATGTATTACGTGTAGGATATGTATCTATCAGCGTATACATCTCTAGCTCTCACTGAATATTGACTTGTTCTTCAAAGGAATACATCATTCACATTCGCTTGATTCGACGATTGTAGTAGAAGGCTTTTATAGGCTAAAGTCTATGCAGTGTATTAACAATCAAATCTAGTAAACGCCCTTTAAGCTCACTGTCTTCAATAGTCGAGAAAGAAACAACATGACTCGGATGTATTGTCCAGTCTGCCCCAAATGCATGAAAGGACTGTTCAGGCTCAAATTTTACGCCCAGTGCCGCCTTACGAAAAAAACAATTGCCAGCTAAGGAGGTTGTCTATCTAACATGTGCCCACGACAGCAACATCATTCGAAAATTGTTCCCTACCATCAGATTCAATGCACTTAGTATTTTTCTCGAAGTGGGCGGCCTTAGTCCACAACACCAGCAGCTCACCTCAATCTACAAATTATTGCTTATAGACACCCGAAAAGGAGTGTAGAGGACAAGGGGTTATTTTTAGGAAATAGAGTGCGAAATTGTGATTTCGTGTGTTTCAGTACGCCATGCGCCTGCCTCACGACAAACGGCAGACGAAGGCCGGCCGGGGCGTAATGCAGGTGACAAAGTTTTGCAACGAGCGTCGGTATGTGTGTACGCGCGCGACAGCCATCAGAACGCAGCATTAGCAGAATTATGCAGACGCGGGCCGCTTGTGGTGCGGTTGCGTTAGCCAACTCATCGAGAACCTTCTAATAAACACGCTGCCTCGTAACCGGCGGATTCAGCAGCGGCCTACTTTATTTAAGGGCATCAGAGGTGGGCGTCGGCATTCGGTTCGACCGATTGGGCGTTCAGTCACTGTCACCTCGTCGTCATCAGTGACGCTGTTCTCATAGACTGGCCAGCGGAGGGCATTGCACGCTGCTGCACCGGCGACTCCCGGCGTCGTCACGAGTCGCCGCATTTGCAGGGGGCGAACTGGGCCGGACCTCGTGCTGCTAACCTCCTACTGCCTCCGCAGCCACTGACAGAGGCCGTCGTCGCGTTCCCTGGACTGCGGGCATCAGCACATCTCTACCACAGCACAAGCGGTGGGGCTGAGCCACCAGAAAATGTATTGGGGGAACCAACAATAAAGAGGAAGATTGCCAAATACTACCACCTTCTTCTACTCAGCCAAGCCCTACAACCCTGATCACGTCACCCGCTCCGGTCATCCTATTATAAGTGGTGTCAGTCGAGCAACCTGCGCATCACATACTCCTGTTACAATTGGTGACAGTAGTGGTCTTCTCGCTGGATTCGGAGGAAATTGTGGCTGGTTATCGACGAGGATATGTGGCACCTGAGAAGGGTAATAATGGATCAGCAACTCCTGCAAAATGGCAAGTAAGTGCCAATTTTCCATTTGGTGGTTTGTCTGAACCTGTAGCATAGGCTGTCTTCCATTCCTGTTTTTCTTTCTGGGCTTTCTGTAGTCTTGATTCGATAGCTGGTAGTAATGGAGCAGTCTGTGTCAGCTGAGGTGACTATTCAGCAGCTGATTTAGCGAGTGTCAGAATTAGAGATAGAGCTTGCTCGGTGTAAAGAAGCGTATAAGGAACGGTTTCCTACCATCAGATTCAATGCACTGAGTATTTTTCTCGAAGTGGGCGGCCTTAGTCCACAACACCAGCAGCTCACCTCAATCTACAAATTATTGCTTATAGACACCCGAAAAGGAGTGTAGAGGACAAGGGGTTATTTTTAGTATTCAAAAAAGGGTTGCTGGAAAGTTATCAGAGGAAAAATATGTCTAGATACTCGTATTATCGAGAACAATTGAATAGAATGTGTCGTTGAACCTTTGTCTGAAAAGGAGCCGCTGGATAAAATGAAGTGTTTTACCCGCCGTAGCGGGTCTTACGTGCGGGAGATAGAAGAAAAAAAAGATTGTGCCTGCAGTATTGATAATTTTGGCCTTGATTCCCTTACTGGGGAAAAGCTGGGGAGGATGTTAGGATTTCTTTTAGAACCTGAGCATGGCCGCTAAATTGGGAAATTTGGGTGCAGAAACACTTTTGCATGTGGCGAAGTTAAAAAGTAATTGGGGAAGCCAGAGCATACGTTAAACGCCATGAAGAATTGAGGTATGCTCGGACATTTTAAGTATTCAAAAAAGGGTTGCTGGAAAGTTATCAGAGGAAAAATATGTCTAGATACTCGTATTATCGAGAACAATTGAATAGAATGTATCAAAGGAATGGGGAATCAATAGAATCTTTTGTAGAGCGAATTCGAAAAATTAATGTTAATACCTATGAGCTAACGGATTCCGACAGGGTTAATGAAGCCATTCTGCAGGAAGCTGAGCAGGGGGCACTAGACGCATTTTTGCGGGGAATACAACCCGAAACCTCCTGCAAGATTAGGATGGAATTCCCTAAGACTCTCAATGAGGCTGTCGGAATCGCTGTGGCGTTAGAGGAAGTTGAAGCAGTAACAAAGACGTGGGACAGGAAAGCAGTGTTTGATGCAGAAATAAAATGTTTCAGATGTGGTCGAATGGGACACATTAGACGCGATTGCAAGGAAGTGCAGTGCAGGTAATGCAGACGTTGGGGTCTTCGGGAGCGTAACTACAATGGGTCCTGGCAGAATCATGATAGGAAACCGCAAGGTGGGCCTCACCCCCCTCAGTTAAATGGGCCAGGGGGTGGTGCGTCCACTGTGCAAGACCTCCAGTAAGAATTAATGCTAGTGCAGAATCAGTGGCATACTTTTTTCTGAGCGGCTTGGTGAGAGGCAGACAGTGCAAAATTTTTATTGGAAACCGGGTCTCAGGTATACGTGTCGAGTAGCAATGTACTCGGTAAAGTGGAATTAAAACTACCACCCTGGGCGTTAAGTGGCGTGGGTGGGGGACAGGTTAAGTCACTAGGATCAGCGGTGTTAAACTTCCGAGTGGAAATGAGGAACTTCCAGGTGAAGGTAGAAGTTCTTTCAGGTGTTGGCAGCAGCTATGATGCCATACTCGGATTGGATTTCCTGGTTGTGCATCACGCAAAAGTTAACCTGGAATGGCGTACAGTAGAACTGGACGGAATACAATTTCGCCTAGGTTCTGCGGCCGAAAATCCATTACTGTCGCAAGGAACCGCCCAAACGTCGCGTGGGCCACCTAAACTGCGTACAAGGACCCTTAGGGTTAACTCGCGGGGTACTATACCGAAGGGTATAGGGAAGATAATCTGGGCAGATTTAGGAGCTAGCGTGCCAGGTAAATTCGTTGTGTGTCGTTGAACCTTTGTCTGAAAAGGAGCCGCTGGACAAAATGAAGTGTTTTACCCGCAGTAGCGGGTCTTACGTGCGGGAGATAGAAGAAAAAAAAGATTGTGCCTGTCAGTATTGATAATTTTGGCCTTGAAGAAGTGCAGTTAGCACGGGGTACCGTGATAGCGAATCTGGAGGTAATAGGGGAAGATGAGCTGGATAAGGACTTTGCAGCAGATTACACAATGCCGGGAGAGTCTGTTAGCTGGTCCGCACTGAGGGGTAAAGTAGCACATTTAGAAGGGCAAGACAGAGAAGTCATGCAGAACCTTTTGACGGAATATAAAGTGTTATTGAATTCTCATTGTCCACTGCCCGCCACACCGTTAGTTCAGCATTACATCCCCACTAGGAATGAAGCATCGGTGTATAAACGTCCATATTGTGTTCCAAAAATACACTCCTGGAAATTGAAATAAGAACACCGTGAATTCATTGTCCCTGGAAGGGGAAACTTTATTGACACATTCCTGGGGTCAGATACATCACATGATCACACTGACAGAACCACAGGCACATAGACACAGGCAACAGAGCATGCACAATGTCGGCACTAGTACAGTGTATATCCACCTCTCGCAGCAATGCAGGCTGCTATTCTCCCATGGAGACGATCGTAGAGATGCTGGATGTAGTCCTGTGGAACGGCTTGCCATGCCATTTCCACCTGGCGCCTCAGTTGGACCAGCGTTCGTGCTGGACGTGCAGACCGCGTGAGACGACGCTTCATCCAGTCCCAAACATGCTCAATGGGGGACAGATCCGGAGATCGTGCTGGCCAGGGTAGTTGACTTACACCTTCTAGAGCACGTTGGGTGGCACGGGATACATGTGGATGTGCATTGTCCTGTTGGAACAGCAAGTTCCCTTGCCGGTCTAGGAATGGTAGAACGATGGGTTCGATGACGGTTTGGATGTACCGTGCACTATTCAGTGTCCCCTCGACGATCACCAGTGCTGTACGGCAAGTGTAGGAGATCGCTCCCCACACCATGATGCCGGGTGTTGGCCCTGTGTGCCTCGGTCGTATGCAGTCCTGATTGTGGCGCTCACCTGCACGGCGCCAAACACGCATACGACCATCATTGGCACCAAGGCAGAAGCGACTCTCATCGCTGAAGACGACACGTCTCCATTCGTCCCTCCATTCACGCCTGTCGCGACACCACTGGAGGCGGGCTGCACGATGTTGGGGCGTGAGCGGAAGACGGCCTAACGGTGTGCGGGACCGTAGCCCAGCTTCATGGAGACGGTTGCGAATGGTCCTCGCCGATACCCCAGGAGCAACAGTGTCCCTAATTTGCTGGGAAGTGGCGGTGCGGTCCCCTACGGCACTGCGTAGGATCCTACGGTCTTGGCGCGCATCCGTGCGTCGCTGCGGTCCGGTACCAGGTCGACGGGCACGTGCACCTTCCGCCGACCACTGGCGACAACATCGATGTACTGTGGAGACCTCACGCCCCACGTGTTGAGCAATTCGGCGGTACGTCCACCCGGCCTCCCGCATGCCCACTATACGCCCTCGCTCAAAGTCCGTCAACTGCACATACGGTTCACGTCCACGCTGTCGCGGCATGCTACCAGTGTTAAAGACTGCGATGGAGCTCCGTATGCCACGGCAAACTGGCTGACACTGACGGCGGCGGTGCACAAATGCTGCGCAGCTAGAGCCATTTGACGGCCAACACCGCGGTTCCTGGTGTGTCCGCTGTGCCGTGCGTGTGATCATTGCTTGTACAGCCCTCTCGCAGTGTCCGGAGCAAGTATGGTGGGTCTGACACACCGGTGTCAGTGTGTTCTTCTTTCCATTTCCAGGAGTGTATTACAGCCTGTCATTGAAGAATTTATTAATCAATGGGATAATAGAAACCAGTAGTAGTCCCTGGTCCCCTCCTGTCGTAATAGTTGGTAAAAAATCACCTGATGGGAGCAAGGCATATCGTTTTTGTTATGATTATCGTTTTTTGAATCAAAAAACTGTATCGGATGCATACCCAATGCCCAATATCACTGAAACTCTGGATAATTTGGGTCAGTGTCGGTACTTCACGACCTTGAATCTTCGAAGCGGGTACCACCAGTTGGAGGTCGCCCCGGAAGACCGACCGAAGACAGCATTTTCAACACCTACAGGTCATTTTCAGTATCGGCGCATGCCTTTCGGACTCAAAAATGCCCCGGCAAACTTCCAACGGTTACTAGGTAGCGTTTTACGAGGGCTGAAAACTAATCCCTGTATGGTATATTTGGACGACATAATTGTTTTCTCAAAGAACGTGCAAGTACATGTGCGCCGTTTGCGCGAAGTTTTCGATCAAAATCAAATGGTTAAAATGGCTCTGAGCACTATGGGACTCAACTGCCGTGGTCATAAGTCCCCTAGAACTTAGAACTACTTAAACCTAACTAACCTAAGGACAGCACACAACACCCAGCCATCACGAGGCAGAGAAAATCCCTGACCCCGCCGGGAATCGAACCCGGGAACCCGGGAGTTTTCGATCGTCTGAAAGCAGCGCGGTTAATTCTTCATATTGAAAAAGTCATCTTTTTGCCAGAAGTCCGTTATTTAGGTCACATTATAGGACTGGAGGGTGTCCGCACGGTTCCAAACTTGTAGAGGCGGTAATGAATTTTCCGATACCTACAAAAGTAAAAGAGTTTCAGTCTTATTTAGGTACAAAAATGGCTCTGAGCACTATGGGACTTAACTTCTGTGGTCATCAGTCCCTTGGAACTTAGGACTACTTAAACCCAACTAACCTAGGGACATCACCGACATCCATGCCCGAGGCAGGATTCGAACCTGCGACCGCAGCGGTCGCGCGGTTCTCTTATTTAGGTCTCGCCAATTTTTACAGGAGGTATATTCCAAAATTTGAGGAAATTGCAAGACCCTCGTGTAGTTGTTGAAGAAGGGAGCAAAATTGCACTTGTCAGGAGAAAGCGAGGAGGCTTTTCAAAAGTTAAAAATTTGTTAACATACATCTAGTCCGGTTTTGACTTTTCCAGATTTTAGTAAACAGTTTATATTGTCTCGTGACTCTAGCAATTTTGCTTTGGGTATTGTATTATCTCAGAAAATAGATGGGCAGGAGCACCCAGTAGCATCTGCTTCCAGACAAATAAACAATGCAGAAAAAAATTACTCAGCAACCGAGAAGGAGTTATTGGCATTTCGGAATAACCTATTTCCGGTGTTATTTGTATGGACGACGTTTCAAGATGATTTTTGAACATGCAGCACTTAAGTGGTTGTTAGGGCTTAAAGACCCAACGAATAGATTAACTAAGTGGGCTTTGCATCTTAGTGCGTACGATTTTGAAGTGATTCATCGACCAGGTAAATCGCACGGAAACGCGGATGGTCTGAGTCGTAAAGTATGCGCCATAAATGAGAACGAATGGGTGGAGGCACAAGCCGCCGACACAGATTGTCAACGATTTACCTCGCAGCGACAGTTCTTCGTGGAAGACGGGATATTGTACCGTAAAACTGGGAACGGTCCACGCATAGTCATACCAGAAATATTGCGATGCGAAATTTTAAGGCAAGCACATCATTCAATGTGTTCTGGTCATTCGGGTAGAAGAGCAACGGAAAGGAGGGTAGCTCAGAGTTCTTGGTGGTCAACGCGTAGGTAGATGTCGATCAGTACGTGAAGAATAGCATTCCGTGTGCTCAACGGGCGGAATTGAGTTTTCATAAAATTGTGTTGCAACGACTACCGGAAACGGATAGACCTCTCCAATTACTGAGCGTAAATGTCTTGGGACCGCTTGTGCAAACACCCGCTGGTAATCGCTATGTTTTAACAATAATAGACAATTTTTCGCACTGTGTGTCTTTGATAGCTATTCTGGACCAGCGAGCGGAAACAGTGGCTCACGCCATGGTACATCAATGGATATTGAAATTCGGATCACCTGAAACTATAATTACAGATCAAGGGACAAACTTTATGTCCGATTTGATAAAACACTTATGCAAATTTTTCATGTAAAGAAATAGAGAACAAGCGCGTTACACCCGCAGGCTAATGGTCGGACCGAGAGAGTTCATCGTACAATATCTAAGATGTTATTACGTAAGTTCTCAACACAACAATTGGGATAACGTATTGGCGTTTGTAACCGCGGCGTATAACTCAAAAGTGCATGAAAGTACAGGATTGTCTCCGTATGAAGTACTGTTTGGTCAGAAGATGCCATCTTAGTTTGAATTGCTGAAGACCCCACCAGGAACCGATATTTCATCTGTTAAGGATTTATCCACAAAGTTGAAAACAATCTGGTGGCAGGTGAAAAAAATGAACACTAAAGCGTTAGAGAGGCAGGACAAAGTTCACAATAGAAAGGCGGCTTTACCAAAATATCATTAGGACAATGGGTGATGATGACTAATCCGTATGTGCCAAAAGGCAAAACGAAAATTTTGTATCCCGTTGTCAAGATCCTATCCACGTGATCGAGATGACATCGCCGGTGAATGTAAAATTACAGCTTCCAACTCGCCCTACTATTGTGCACGTGAGCCGAATTAGGCCTTTCAATTGGATTTTTGAGGAACTTCTTTCATTGTCTGCAATAACTTCTAGTGGCGAGAAAGATGAATCTAAGAAAAAGAATAAGAAAGGAGTAGATAAACAAGAGAATCAAGTTAATTGTGGAAGCGATCAGACACGCTTTTATGCCCTTAGGCCACGCGTAAATAGGAAGAGCTAATGTGAGTTGTTTTTGTTTTGTTTCTCAGGAGGCGTGACGTTCTGGTAAGAACAGCAGTTCCATCGTCATGGGTTGCGCTGAAGAGGGAAGAGGGAAGGTTTGCACTATTTCTCAGCATAGTTATTCTGTTTTGCTGTTGCAAGTTAGCTGAAGCCTTGTAGGTACATTCTATATCAAGTGGTGTTTTGTTCTCGCGACAAGCGGACGTAATTATGTCCGGACATCAATGGACCATAACGGTGGACTGTAATATTTGGGCGGTTGAAGACGAAATCTGTAAATTAGAGGATACATTAAATGAACTTCATTCCATGGTGGCTAATCAGTCAAGGTTTAAATACACACAGGGGGAATATCAGCTACTACGATCAGCTTTTGCACTATTACAAGCTCAGTTGCGGCAAACTGCAGGGTTAATCCCGCACGTCCGTAGGAAAAGAGGATGGTTAGACGCAGGTGGCCGTATCCTAAAAATTGTTTTTGGGACCGCTGACGCGGAAGATATTAAAAGTATTAATCAAACGCTACAGCAGGTACAGGATAATGTGAGTAGCAATCAGGGAATGCTAGATGTTCACACAACCCAATTAGATAGTTTGGAGAAAGATGTAGTTAATAATACGCACCAATTGCGAGCTTTGGCCGCGACCTTGATATCCCACATTAAGGCCACAGCCGTCACAACCAATCACGACTTGTGTATAATCAAGTACCAGTTGGATAACATCAATTCACAGCTGATAATCGCTAATCTGCTCAGTTTTGTTGCTGATAGTATTACGGAAGCACGCATAGAAGCCAGGGAACTACAGGACGATTTGTTGCACGCATTGCAGGGGCACCTAACCCCGGTACTGTTACCTTCGGAACAACTTCGGGAATGATTACGGAAAGTTCAATCGGAACTGCCCGCATTCCTGGAGCTACTGACGACATTAACAGACAAACACTTATCTCTGTACTACAAAATGCCCACTGTTACCAGTACGCGGACGGGTACCCTGCTGAGAATTCATATCATAATACCATTAACATGTAAGGATGGTAAATGTGAATGTTACGCCTAGCATACGTATCCAGCAAAGTGGGAAATTTTGCAGAAATTCATATAATTAAGTGTTCGGGAAATACTGTTAGTGGCATGTAACAGACAAGCTCATGCGTTCCTCACTGCAGAAGACTTGCTGCGTTGTCGAACAGGTCCAGTTACCATCTGCCCCAGGAAATTGTTACACACTGTTGCCAAATCTTGTGAGTATTCTCTATTCCGCTCTCAAGAACCAGTCACGGAGTGCCCTAAGGAAATTACAGCAGGCACGGTGCAGTTCTTTCAGCAAGTGGGTTCACATTGGGTATTTTCAGTAATACAAAACAGTCGTTATCTGCGTTTATTACGAGCAGGGTAAGCAAGGGAGTACGCAAAGAATAGAATTGCGGGGGCAGGGACCGTTAATTAACGGCACATAGTGTGACATTTCAGGGCCAACTTTCCGTTTACCGGCCATGATTACTGGAGCTACAATCATGAACATAACACGCACATTGATCTATGTAGCCAACCAAACCGGTGGAATTCGTCACGAAAGAAAATCTCACTCTTTTGAATAGCACATTAGACCCGACTTTGCTCGCCTCTTTGGACCGGATGCTAGCAGCTCAGGATGGACGTATAACTATGGAACATCTTTTTCAATGAATGCATGAGTACCGTAATGAGCACAAGCAACGCTTACTAGGTATTTGATCATCAACCACTGCCACCTGTATTTTTTTCCTTTGTCGTATGATTAGTGTACTATCAGCTCAAGAGGATGGTAGCCCAAATCCTGCCCCTTCCAACCTTTAACTTAAGGGTCCAGACAAAATCACTGAACAGTTGTGAGGCACTGCAGCAGAACACTGCGTAATGTTTATGGACAAAGATTAGACTGAGGATAGAATAGAAGTGAATGAACACAGTGTAAATAGTGAATCAATCGTATTTTGTGGTGTTTGTGAAGTGAACTGTAGTTGTTTTGACTTTTTGGTTGAATTCAGGGACGAATTCTTTTCGTACGAGGGAGGAATTGTAAAGGACAAGGGGCTATTTTTAGAGAATATGGTACGAAATTGTGATGTAGTGTGTTTGAGTGCGCGATGCGCCTGCCTCACGGCAAACAGCGGACGAAGGCCGGCCGGCGCAATATGTAGGTGACAAAGTTTTGCAACGAGCGTCGGTATGTGTGTACGTGCGCGGCAGCCATCAGAATGCAGCATTAGCAGAATTACGCAGGCGCGGGCCACGTTTGGCGCGGTTACGTTAGCCAACTCATCGAGAACCTTCTAATAAACAAGCCACCGCGTAACCAGCGGATTCAGCAGCGGCCTGCTCTATTTAAGGGCATCAGACGTGGACGTGGGCATTCCGTTCGACCGATTGGGCGTTCGGTCTCTGTCACCTCGTCATCATCAGTGACGCTGTCTCCGAGGATTGGCTGGCAGAGGGCGTTGCCCGCTGCTGCACCAGCGAGCCGCCGCGTCTGCAGCGGGCTAGCTGGGCAGTGCCTCGTGCCGCTAACCGCCTACCGCCTGCACAGCGACTGACCGAGGCCAGCGTCGCGTTTCCCGGACTGCGCGCATCAGCACGTCTCCACCACAACACGAGCGGTGGGGCTGAACCACCGGAAAATATATTGGGAGAACCAACAATAAAGAGGAAGATTGGCAAAAATAGCCAACATCTTCTGCCCAGCCACGCTCTACATGCCCGACCATGTCACCCGCTCCGGTCATCCTATTACGGGAGTTATAGAACGGCGTATTACATGTTTAGAGGCAACTGAGAGACCCCCTGGTGTCAGCTGTCAACAATCCCCCCAGTGCCGTCGTGTGCGAAGCATGTGGGTAAGGGAGCACAAAGAATTAAACGTACATCACTGACGCCAGGTTCATGTTGGCGAAAAATGCTGGACGTGTCTGACGCCTGATAATGGTCATGGAAAACGGAACGGGACCAATCAGCAAAACCTTCTCAGGCATGTGGTTACAGATGTTCAGTAGGAATGAGGGACTTCAACGCTTAGGATAATGCTCGTCCCTTATCGCTATCTAGTGTAACTTACAGATAACATGTTGAGGATGGGTTCGTTTCTGAAGAGGATTATGTACGAACTCACCCCGATCACCTCGCTAACATCTTCTTCCTGACTGACAAATCACAGGGAGGATAGGTCCTGGTATATTTTCTGTTACCGATAAGATAGAGCATTAATACAAGTCTGGGCACGTTACGTCGTATATATCATGTAAGAACATTATACATTGAGGAGCCAAAACATTATGACTACTTGATTAGTAGCGCATTGTTCCAAATTTCAAACGCAATGCAACAGAGATTCTGTTTGGCAAAGATTCTACAAGTCCTTGACGAATTCCAGAAGAATTTGGCATCAAATGTATAGGAACAAGCAAAGCAATCCTCACAAATTACAGAATACTGGTTTATGGGCACGCAGCTGGCGCCTAAAATGTGTTCCTGTGGGTACAGATCAGGCACATTTTCTGGCAAAAATATGAATTTGAGTTCACTACAATGCCCCTCAAACCATTGTAGCACGATTCTGATCTTGCAACACGAAGTTCCCAGCTGGAAGATGTCATCGCCTCTCGCCACTGAGAGGGGGTGGGGAGCTGCAAGCGTGAAGCGAAACAGATGGTCCGCAATAGTGTTCACGTAGTTCCCTGTTCTCACGGTGCCTTCAATTACCACCAGAGATCCCAAGGAAGCGCATTTCGGTGTATTCTCACTGGCCTGCATCTGTGGTGCGCTGTATGTTTCGTGCAGCCATTCGCCCAGATGACAGTGGGAAAAGACTGAACTATCGACCTGGTGTAATAAGAAGTGCGATTCATCGACAGGCGAAATATTTCTGTTCACCCACGATGAAAGCTCAGTGCTTTGACTGCAGTTATAACAGCTCCATGTTCATCCATGACCCTAGAACGGTGTGCCCCGAAACACTTGTGCCTGCACGAGCTTTGTACTCTCTACCACTGATAGCTGCCTATCCTAGATTACACCGCGGGAGATCCTCCGACCTCTACGTTTTGTGATGAGACTCGGACGTCCAGTGCTATACGGCCTACTCGTTATTTCACCATTCATCAACCACTCTCCATAGGTGCTCGCGACAGTAGAACGCCACCAGCTTCGCCGTTTCAGAGATTCGCATTTTCAGACGCAGGGCCATAACCATATGTCAAAAGCGCCTACATCAGTAGATTTCTTTACATGCGTCCTGTATCATCGCTATAATGACTGCCCATTCGTCTCTCTTCCACCTATATTCTTTACTTACAGCGTCTTATGCCCGCAGCACCACCATGATACATTCATGAGCAGTGGTCATAAGGTTTTGGCTTATCAGTGTGTATTATACTATGAGACTAAAACGCTGCTGTGTTCGAATACATATTTTTTTTAATTACAATAGGCCTATTTCGGCTTGACTGCCACCGTCAGATGGTCTTGACGTCCACATGATCTCGCTGAACACAGGAAATACCATAGGTCCACTAATATCAAACCAGCAAACTCATACAGTATTGGGAGCAACGAGGAAAGTGATGTCATATGGACATTAAGATCACGTGATGTAACCTGATGATGGCAGTCATACCGAAATAGTCCTAGTGCAAATAAAAACTTGAATCGAACACAACAGCGTTTTGGTCTCATAGCATAACATTTAATAAGGAGCACGTATGGGATCTGTTGTAGATTTCATTGCCCCATCGAATGAACATTCCGCATACCGTGTTATACCAGGAAGACGAACACTGTTGAGTCCAAGCAGTCTTGGCAGCAACAGGCATGGAGTATCTAAGGAAGTTTCAAGTAAGCGTAGCTCAACACGGTATGAGCTTTATGTAGCAGTTAATTTTAATTTCACAGCTGTAAAAAAATATGCACTGTGAAAGTAAATACCATTACTTTTGCTATAGTTTCGTCAGAATTGCACGGCAAAGCGTTTTTTAAATGAGGCTTAGTGTTACATTTCCTGATTCTGTTGGTCCTATGTCGACACACGTTCTCAAATATATAAGTTGTGTAGAAAGTATTTCTGTAACTTTTTAAACGTGGAATACACCGGACGATTCAGTTAAGCTATTTACCTCAAAATATCTCCGTAACGATTTAAGACATCATAAGTCGATTTTCACCGCGATTATTTGTGAGAAAGTTCTCACTAAACGACGTACAGTCCCTTTTCTTAGCTAGATTAATTACAGACATGTAGTTAACATCTTCGCAATTTTAAAAAAATAGGGCTGCAGTAGTTTGTGCTGCTAGTATCGTGCCTCTAGTTCAAGGGCGTTTAATTCTTCAAAACCCGATTAGTAATTTCGGAGACATGGCAATATTTATAACTTTGGCTTTCAACGTTTTGAATATGAAACCGATAGGTGTATATGAGGAAGTATGTGATTTCACACCCAAATAAGAAAGTATGTCACTTTACCACGAGGTAAGACAGTGTTGCACCGCCATGTTACAGGAATAAAAGGGGACGGAGAAATATTTAAGATTTATTTTGCTTATGTCGTTCACGGGAGTCTAGTGCCGGTTAATTTCCCCTATGTGATGCGGCATTGACCACTAAATGTCACGAGACAGGATCCGCCAGTGTAAAAAGAGGTGTAGGGTATTGTGTCGTCAGTAGAGAAGCAGTAGCAACAGAATGCGTAATTAAAGAGAACTCAGTGACTTCGCACTTGGACTAGTCAGCTCGGTAATAAATCCATCACGGGCATTTCAATTTGTCGAAAGCAGGTCAAATAGACTGTTGGTGATGTGACTGCGCAGTGGGAACGCGAAAGAACGTCGACATTTAAACCTGAAACAGACAGACCTCGCGTTCTGACGGACAGGGATCGCCGTGTTGAGCGGAGGGCAGTTGTAAAATATCGCATAAAATCCGCGAAATGAATGACTCGTGAGTTCCAAACGGCTACCAACGGTCGAGCTACCTCATTACGCTTAGTGAGTTCAAAATAATCCGTCACGAAGGTCGAGCAGCTCTTCAGCGGCCACACATCTCTGTTGCCAGCGGTAAGTGTCATCTAAGATGGAGTAAACACCAACGCCACTGCACAGTGGATAACTGGATACGATTGATCTGAGCCATGGATCATGCTACAATGTGTGGCCATCCGAAGGCAGAGTTTCGGTTTGGGGAATGGCTGGAGGACTATGCCGTCACCACGCGTAGAGCGAACACTGAAGTACGGAGGAGGTGATGTGGTCCACTTATTGCGCTGGAGAAAAAGTTATAAGTGGAAGGACATCGACGCCTTTCACAGCGTTGCGTACTGTGTAAATCAGGAGAGGATTTCGGCAACAATGACTGTCACCAGCATGATAATGCACCGTCATGAAGTAGGACTTGTGAGGCAATGGATGTGAACGATACAGGTTCGAATGCTGCCTTGGGTGTGTGCTGATCTTAGTTATGATGGGACTGATGACCTTAGATTTTAAGTCCCATAGTGCTCAGAGCCATTTGAACTATTTGTGAACGAGCCTCAATCTGATTCCAGTGGAACACATTCATGATGAGTTATAACGTCGAAGGACCTACATAACTATCTTCTCTGGTTTAGTCTCTTAAGAAAGAAAAGGCTGCCATTCCTCCTCAGGCATTCAGATAACTAACTCAAAGTGTCCCTGGCAGATCTTAGTCCGCCGTAAGGTGAATGGATGCAACACCCCATATTAATCTTTTACTAATAGGTGTACTGATACCTTTGACTGGATAATATACATTAGATATTACTTTCATACTGTCATTATTAGCACTGTTACCTTACTTCCTAAGTCATCTGTTGGTATATACGAGTAGATACGTTCAACGAAACCATTTAAAATGTTTGCAACTATTTCTCTGTTGTCAGTTACTCTTTAATCTATATTAAATGATGAAATGTCTATATACATTAATATCAACCTTTCTCCTCACTGCGATTTCAGTTTCAATTGTTTCTCTTTTCTGATTCTTTTTCTTCTCAAATCACATACGAGAATACTTCAGTCAACCGCATCATTTTCTGTCTTTATATTATTATTGTTTTTTTGAACCTCTAGCCGTCTCTTTAACTGTTGGTTTCTCCTTAATGATATCCTTTTTTCACTTATATTCGCCACATTTTTACGCGGTCCAGTCACATAATCTGACCACAGTCTGTGTTTGGCGTCAGCGTACAATAACCACTTGCAGCCCTAGCAGTCGAGCGTCTAAATAGAGTGTCGGGGATGCACGCGAAACAGTGCAGTCGCTATTGTAATGCAAAAACAGAGCGATCTATATTATGTCCAAAAGGGTATGATTACTGGCTTTCGGGCCAAGGATGGAAGAATTTCAGAAATGACTATGTTTGCAAAATATGTCGTGGATGCCAAAATGGCGCCACCCAAAACCGGCGCCAAGGCAACAGTTTGGGACCATGGGCCACATACGACAAGGGCGAACAACAGTTGGAGAGATGTGAACGGTCGAACAGACGTCCAACTGGAGGAACCAACAATAACCTCTCAACGACCGTTCAGACAATAAGGGCCTCCGTAGCGGGAGCCTGATTCATGCACCCACTCTGACTGCTGTCATCGGCGACGAAGGCAGAAATTTGCACGCCAGTACCGGAACTGAACGTCCACTAAGTGGCGCAAGGCATCCTGTTCAGACGAATCACATTTTATACTCTATCCAAAGACTGGCCGGTGGCATGTACGGCGTTCGTGTCATTCCCTGGGCGATCTCGAGATTCTGGAAAGCGTAATTGATAATACCAAGTGAGCTGTGTTACTGCTCAAATTTCGTGCTTGAGGAACCAAAATTGCAATTTAACCACAGCTACTCAGAGGAGATGGAATGCTAGGGATCTTTACTCATGGACAAACTCGTGAATTGGCACATAATTTTAATTTCAATTACAGGACAAATTTCATTATTACAGATTTACAAAAGGAGAATAACAATATGACAATTTAATTCGGACCCTTGCACTATTAAGAAAATATACAGCTGACTGTAACTAGAAAACTATGTGATTCGATCATGAATTTATATAACAAGCAGTATTTTAAAAATAATAATTGAGTTACTTAAGAAAAGATCTCGTCCTTCGCGGCGGACAGGCCGAATGCTTAAGTAAAGGATGGAAACGCGGCTGATACACGTTAGTACTCGGAACAGACGAGAAGAAAGCAACCGCCAAGCAATTTCGAAGATGATCAGGCTGCAAGCCGGGGCAGAAAACACGCTGAACACATACACAATCTCAGCCTGCCCGCCAAGGCGACAAACCCCATTTGCCCAATAACCCCCCCTTGCTTCCCGGGAATTGCGAAATTCCAAGTTGACAATGACCGTGAATTATGAATTTTGACCCGTGTCGGGGTAAGGCATCCGAATCCGAAGTAAATAATGATTATTCCGCGGAAAACAGGAGACGTTATAACTTGATCGTTATTGAATGAGTAATTTCATTCAATAACGATCGGTAAATGACTTTATGGAAATAATTTGGAAATAAATTTTGCCAGTGGAAATTTTGCCGAAAGAAATGATTAAGTTGTAAAAGCTATTAAAAAATATGTCGCCAGCTCAACTCATGAGCGACAGTACTGTTACGTATGTGAATAATTGTGTCAAAAATAAAGTTTACCTGTCTGTAGCGCAGCAGGTGAAACGGAAACTTTTACGTAAGTGCTGTGTCAGGCTCAGTAGTCATATAAAACAATGTCATAACAATGTAACTACACTTAAACATTAATGGTTAACTTTCAATAAATATTTTGATAATTATTTTGTTCATAATTTGTCAGCTAAGTGCAATGCTGACAACACACATATTTACCTATCGAGATTTTGAATAATGGACTGTCATTCTGTCTTTAAAATTAGGTACTTTGCACAGTTTAACCTACTGATAATGAAATGTATTGCCAATAATTGATTAACTATGCTTTGAATGATAATAATTCATTAATTGGGGGATTGTCAGGTGGAACATGCATTATAGTTTCATGAAATGTCACTGAACTAACTTCAGATGAATATGCACTGAAATAAATCTTAATAATCAAATTTATTACTTCAGTCTATTATTAAATTACTACGGTTGGCGCAAGTTTATTAAGTGCAACAATTAACTACGATAACCAGTCTGAAATTTACTCTTCACCGTCTTTGCAAATAATTTGATAATGAACATATTTTCTCTTGATAATGGCGTGACACACTCGGTTCAATAAGGTAAGGATCGGAAGGAATCTACTTGGTGTTATTGTCGGGTGGAACGTAACTGCAACACTTCGATTATAAAGTGCTTGTTATTAATTGTTCAAATTCAGGGAAAAGCACAGTCACTGGCAAGCCTTCTACAATTTTATCCTACGAAAATTACGTAGATCTTACTTCCCTCGTTGTCGGTGGACCGACGGAAATCCACGGCAGCGACACAATGTGGCAGCGGGCTTTATTGTTGCGACTTGGGCCCACAGTGCGCTTCACATTTAAGTCCTCGTTTCTACAGCACGATGCACATTAATCCATAATGACTTGCTCGGCCATGCTTCCAGATATGCCGACCATTACTTTCCCGTCGTACTTACATCCACACACTAGCCGTTGGATGTAACACAGCTAGCAGGACTCGACTGTACATCTTACTCCGAGCACGGCGTCACCGCTACTACTGCGCGCTGGCGCGCTCCTGCGCCCAGTGGCACAACCAAACAATCTCTCTGAGTTCAACGTTAACTAAATATGCCCTGACTTGCCAGTGTGAAATATTACACAATCTATAGATAGTATTTACAATACATATTTACACTAGACAATACATCGTATACAAACAGTTTCATGTTTTAAGTAAGCGAAAAAATTCGTAGCAACGACTGCGTTGTAGCGTCACAGCCCCACATACCAGACCATTTCTGTAACAGCAAATAATTCACACGGCAGACAAATACAACTCGTGATTCACCTTTCTCAAGACCAGGCTAGGGTTACTAACTACGTGACTATATGTAACATAACAGAAAACCAAACTGACACATTTACCGAATAAAGGAACAATTAATACTACAATGACTTAACAAAAGCTCTGGCCTTCATATTAAAAGAAGGCTAAATTCAAAACTGGGTGAAGAGCATACTAATTAACATACTACATCAAATCAACACTGCAAGGAATCTTTAAAACTAGCAGTAAAACTCTGTTCCTTTTGCATTTTCCGAAATAAGTAAAGTCCTTTCCCTGAAAACAACACTTCGAAGCCTTAGGCATCGGAAGATCAGTATAGCACTCCCTTATTCAGAACCATACTTAACTGATCTCCGGCAGATACAACATGCCACCACAATTTTCACAAATTTTCACAGGTTAACAGATGAATATGAATCATACGTAACTTAATCCTCCCAGCTACGCGTTGAGGAGATGTGCAGTATGAGATGACGGGCCCGCCACCGTTTCGCACGCAAACTCGTCGGCTAATCAGCACCGTACACCCGGCGCGCGGTGAAACGGCGAGGACGGCGAGGCCAAGGCACAGTGGATAGAGACGAGGGCCTGCCTTCAACACATGTTGTCTCGTTGAACGCCGACCGGAGCGGGTTCTCGGCCACACGCCAAGCCGGAAAACCATAGGCGGAACAGTCAGAGATACAAGAGCAGACGAGTGCCGATATCATCGACGCAAGGGGAGCCTGAATAGTGCCAGTCGCCGCGGCTCAAGTCAGCGTCTATCCTGTATGCAGTTGATTTCTCCTTAGCGCGATGGCGTCTACCAGCAGGTCAGTGCAACATGTCATACAGATCGCAGTGTGTGGTTTGTATAACACCGGATGAGTTTACCATGCTCCCGTGACCACCAAACTCCACCAGCTTACACCGAACCGAGTATCTACAGGACCACCTCGATGGGGCTGTACATGCCATGGATCCTCAGCCAATAGACCTAACGGAGCTGGAGTCGACTTGGCTTCACACCCCGTCGGTGTAATCCAGAACCTAACTGATTCTCCTCCTGTGGGCCTCCCAGCTGTCGGCGCTAGTCGTTATTCAGGCTTTCCACAGGTGATCACAGAGGAGTCTCTGTTCTATTTATACTTCTTTAAAAATATTTTCTTGGTTCTCCTAAAACTTTTAGGTTTTTTTGATTAACTGATTAATTTTGTGTAAATTCTGACTGGACAGTGTACCTTGGTTAAATAATGTCTTCATTCTACAAGTGATAATACTCATTTTCAACAAACATGAAACTGTTTTCTAGTCAGTACACTTGTGGTTGGTATCGTCTGCTTCATGAGTTAGTTGGTTCTCTATCCAAATATTATTAGCTGATGAACACTTGAAGTTCTAAAATGGTTAACTGACGAAAACAGTTGAATTTTAGTACCTTTTAGCTCTCAACTAACTTCTATAAGTATTAACGTATGGTTTGTATGGTTTTCGAGCATCATTATCGAATTAAGCATCTAAAGTCCGTTCTTTAGCTTTCGTTCTACACTCATAAAAAAAATTTTTTGCGTATTTCAAAATTACACACCAGTCTTCACTATGGACGTTCCTTTTGCGATGTAGGAAAGGGGTTGTGTACATAATGCGAACTCGTTCATCGTAGTCACTCTGCCTCATCAGGGGGCGTGCAACCACAGCTTGTGAATAAACGCAGTACACCAGAGCTGAATTCTTGTGAATGTACAGTTGTCGGTTTGCCTCTTAGTGAAGTACAAAGCCTCGGAATAGGATCAAAATCATCATACTGATGGGACAAACCAAGAGAGTAGTTGACGTTGCGAATACTGTCCTCGTTAATCAAAGTGCTATCTATAGGTCCAGGAAACGCATTCAATAGCGTTCGACATCGCGATGACCATCTCATGACCAGTGTGTAATGATGTCTGTACGGAGACATCCTACAATGACAGCGAATACTCGGTGCCACTAGTGTCGAGAAGCCACATGGGTTACCGTAGGTACCCAAACTGTGTGCAGCAGCCTTCATTATCGGGGGTTGTACAGCGGAAGACTTCTCAAGACTTCATCACACCGTCCCCATCACAGGTGTGCTCATGTAAGGTGGGCTATATTACGTGAACATTGTATAACACGCCCAGGGGAACAACTGGTGAGGGACCTTTAAACTGTTCTCGCTTTGACCGCGTGCCCTGCTGCGCTACGTACCTGGTACTCCCGCGGCGGCCGTATTATTTCTGCTCCACACTGCTGCTGGCTTGCCTGAAATTTTGTACATAAATATGCAAGCAGGTTTAGGGGAGCCACTCAACGCTACACGACTCTATCCTACGTCTGGTACGAATAGTTATATTCAGAGACGGTAAGAAAATAGCAGGTTGCACTGTTTACACATTAAGTCGTAAGTGTTGATGCCATTTAACTTCCTTTTCATTCCCTTATTACTGTACAGTATTCTTTACAATGTTAATGTGTCACGCCGTCACACGTATTTCACAGTCTTAATCTGGTCGAACCTTCGGTGATTGATATATAGCCAATGGTGATGATTATCTGTCCACAATTACCACTTGGACGAGCGTACATGATTGTTGATGATGCGGAAACCGAAATGTCGAACGAAAGTTCTTACGCTCGCCACGTACACCCAGATATCTGGTACCAGTCCTTCTTGACACTTGTAATAATGTTATACTGTTCACAAATGTTAATTTACAGTTCACAGTTATCACTTGAATGAGCATGCACCTAACCGTTGCGGCGCGAGTAGTTGTTGATGACGCGGAAACGTTCTCAAGTTCGCTATAAGACACTGGCACTTGATTCCTCTGGTTTGTGGTAAGCTACTTTACTGATTCACACTAGTATCATTCTGGGAGACCGAACATGACGCGGATGGCTGATGTACTGTACGGCACGCTAACGGGCGGATACTCGAATACGTTATCGGCGGCACTGCTCGTACTTAATTGCTTGTTTACTCTCTTTTCACTGAATGCACTTCCATATTTCATTACTTCACAATAACAGTACTTGAAGCCGCACTTGAAATTCCATAATAATGACTTTCCCATGAAGAGCTCCCCATAGCACAACATAGCAGCTTCGTGTCCCGTGTTCGAGTCTGCAGTGCAGACGCTCACAAAGATACTCCGCAACCAAACCAGAGATGTGACAATACGCTTACAATTGGAAACGATATCAGTAGACCATAACGCTCTTAACAGACGAAGTGAGTATACTTGAACACTGACGACAACTCTGTTCGCATATGGAGGCGAGGAGGGGAACACGTTCATCCGTCAACTGACTGTCGAACGTCACCAACAGTTCGGTGGTTCAATCGTATTCTGGGCAAGTATCACGTATGGACGCCGCACACCACTCACTCCAACTGTAAGCAACATGGCCGCTGCACTGTATGAAAACAACCTTCTCCTACCCATAATACACTACTACCCATTAAAGTTACTACACCGTGAAGATGACGTACTACAGACGCGAAATTTAGCCGACAGGAAGAAGATGCTGTGATATGCAAGTGATTAGCTTTTTCAGAGCATTCACATAGGGTTGGCGCCGGTGGCAACGCCTACAACGTGCTGACATGAGGAAAGTTCCCAACCGATTTCTCATACACAAACAGCAGTAGACCGGCGTTACCTGGTGAAACGTTGTTGTGATGCCTCGTGTAAGAAGGAGAAATGCGTACCATCAAGTTTCCGACTTTGATAAAGGTCGGATTGTAGTCTATCGCGATTGCGGTTTATCGTGCCGCGACATTGCTGCTCGCGTTGGTCGGGATCAAATAACTGTTAGCGGAATATGAAATCGGTGGGTTCAGGAGGGTAATATGGAACGCCGTGCTGGATTCCAACGGCCTCGTATCACTAGCAGTCGAGATGACAGGCATCTTATCCGCATGGCTGTAACGTATCGTGCAGCCACGTCTTTATCCCTGAGTCAACAGATACGAACGTTTACAAGACAACAACCATCTGCACGAACAGTTCGACGAGGTTTGCAGCAGCATGGACTATCAGCTCGGAGACCTTGGCTGCGGTTACCGTTGACGCTGTATCACAGACAGGAGCGCCTGCGATGGTGTACTCAACGACGAACCTGGGTGCACGAATGGCCAAACGTCAATTTTTCGGATGAATCCAGGTTCTGTTTACAGCATCATGATGGTCGCATCCGTGTTTGGCGACATGGCGGTGAACGCACATTGGAAGCGTGTATTCGTCATCGCCATACTGGCGTATCACCCGGCGTGATGGTATGGGGTGCCATTGGTTATACGTCTCGGTCACCTCTTCTTCGCATTGACGGCACTTTGAACAGTGGACGTAACATTTCAGATGTGTTACAACACCTGGATCTACCCTTTATTCGAACCCCGCGAAAACCTACATTTCAGCAGGATAATGCACGACCGCATGTTGCAGGTCCTGTACGGGCCTTTCTGGATACAGAAAATTCTCGACTGCTGCCCTGGTCATTCTCCGGGTCTGTCGCCAACTGAAAACGTCTGGTCAATGGTGGCCGAGCAACTGGCTCGTTACAATACGCCAGTCACTACTCTTGATGAACTGTGGTATCGTGCTGAAGGTGCATGGGAAGCTGTACCTGTACACGCCATCAAAGCTCTGTTTGACTCAATGCCCAGGCTTATCAAGGCCGTTATTACGGCTAGAGGTGGTTGTTCTGGGTACTGTTTTCTCAGGATCTATGCACTCAAATTGCGTGAAAATGTAATCACGTGTCAGTTCTAGTATAATATATTTGTCCAATGAATAGCCGGTTACCATCTGCATTTCTTCTTGGTGTGGCAATTTTAATGGCCAGTAGTGTAAGTGGTTTTGCAGAGACCGTAGGGGAAGGGTTCACTCTACAGGCTGATGACGCCCGACCTCATCGTACTGGCAGTGTGTTTCGGTATCTGACTAGGCGTGCGATCTTAAGAATGGATTGGCCAGCATGCTCACCGGATATGAAATGCATTATGCATGGAGCTTGCTCAAAATAGAGATTTCTAGTCATGAACATCATCCATTAACGATTGAGGCCCTCAGGAATACTGTCATTGAGTATTGGGACAATGTGTCTCAAGAGGCGTATAATGAGTTGATACTGTCTGTGCATGTCTGATGGTTCGTGAACGACGTACACGTTATTGTACAATACACAGAACATGCTATTTTATATTTCCTGATGTGAGACATTGGAACTTTTTTTATTTTTTCACGTAATGTTCCTTTTTCATTTCACCATCGGTTCAAAGAGTACATATAGTGAAGTTTTCCTTTCCTTGATATTCTGTATTATGAAAAAATACAGGACGAGATATCTATCACACGAGACATCTATCATACGAGAACCAATTATTAGCTTAACATTTCTTGATGGGTGAAATTTCTCAAAATAAATCTCACATTATCTTTCACTTACGTAGTTTTCTATTATCATTTCTGTAGCTGTTGTTCTTTTTATTTTTAAAATGACAATGTGACATGCTGTTCTATGCAACTGACTAGTTTTCTCCTTTCTCTTATCTGCGGAACAGTTACCGATATTCGGTCACAGATATTACCAATATCTTTTCAGCGATTTTATTCATTTTAAATCTTCCATACGAAACTCTTTCATGATTAAATAAATTGTAACTATACGTACGTTATGAAAATACTCGTATTTAGTTTTGGATCCTTCGCTTCGCTTGTGAGAATCCTATTCTATGCATTTGTATTAACGACAGTACGACTGTGGTACTTCCTACCTCTCAAACTCTACATCTAAAGACCAATCAATTCGTGCTTAAGTCCTGATTCCTGTGTCACGTTACGTAAAATACGTCAATGTCATTGATATTACTTCGAACATATTGGAATGAATCTCTTGTCATACTAAATTTTTCACTGAATGGAACATATGTTAAAACTTATTGCTACCATAAATGTCATATATGAATCTGCTCGAGAACATAACGAGCTTGCACGAGGCGTCTGTCAATGCGAGAAGTTCTAAGTCTCGTCTCGAAAATCTGGTTGGTTGGTTGGTTGGTTTGGGGAAGACCAGACAGCTTGGTCATCGGTCTCATCGGATTAGGGAAGGATGGGGAAGGAAGTCGGCCGTGCCCTTTCAGAGGAACCATCCCGGCATTTGCCTGGAGTGATTTAGGGAAATCACGGAAAACCTAAATCAGGATGGCCGGACGCGGGATTGAACCGTCGTCCTTCCGAATGCGAGTCCAGTGTCTAACCACTGCGCCACCTCGCTCTCGAAAATCTGGCCGCCCACTTGCACTACATCCTTGGTCGCGCATCATGACTGTCTGCCAAGAATTGTGGTTTGCAAACTTGGGTGCATGTCAGCAGGAGCTATCATCTCATCATCAACGCTAATTATCAGACGCTAAATGTCCGAAATTTGTTTTCTCTGTGTACGAAACAATAGAATCACTTGGGTTTGTATTTATCATGATCTTGTTTAGTCAAACAAATTTCGTGTATCAAGATGAGAACGCAAAATGAGATGGACGCGTTCCATTCCGAAAAATTATTCATTGGTCATTACATCCAAAATAATCTACGGAGTGGTAAAATACAGACGTCCCAGGAAGGTACCACTGGCATTTGGGCCACATAAATGCCACTCTTGGTACATTAACTTCCGACAGCTGAGTGTAATCGTGCATTGCTAACCATGGCACAGGACTGAGTGGCTGTAAATCATGGAACCCGGCAACGACACGACCTATTCAATGCTGACGGCATGCAAGCATAGCCGTCTAATCATTTGGCAGCCGGCCGAATGCATTCACGACATACTGTACAGTTCGTACGGTATCGGAGAAAGACTGCGACTTTTGCTTACGGACTTTTTATCCTAGATCTTCTCGATTGCGCTATATCTTCCCTTCATTTCACTTCACTGTAAGCTATTCCATCTAGTTATAACTTCGCAATTTCATTGTTATCTAGCTTCGCTTCTAGAGTCAGGTCGCCCTATTTCAGAATGATACTTGTAAAATGCAATCCTACCACTGAATTCTGAGTCACTGCATTGCGGCAGCCTCAAATGGGAAGTCCTCTTACGGTGCTTCTGGTTATTGGCTAATAGGGAATCTTTGGCACTGGGAAGATCATCAGGACATATTTTTAAATAGACGCTACATTTTCTGTGAATTCTTCCCTCGTTGTGGAAAGTTTTTATCTCGATGAGGGTACTCTAAAATTATATCCGCTTCTAAGCCCTCTCTTACCAAGGCCTTTGGCAGAATGACTGCGATTCCTTACACAGCAATCTTCGGCCATCTTAACTGAGTTCTATCCAAAATCTAAGCCTTAGCTACAATCAGTCGAGGAACATATGAACATTAAATTAGTAGCCAAAGACCGTAACACCAACACCACAGTACAGAAGGCTAATAATAAATTACCAATACTGTTTAATCTCATCAACGAAAAATTCTTGAATATTACTGCTTACGGTTCGAGGCTTCTATATGCTGCTTTTTTTTTTTTTTTTTTTTTTTTACGAAGTGTTGCATACATATACACTTCACCATGACCATATTTAAACTGAATATTTAAACATACTTCCTTTATTTCTTTGTCTACCTTTCACTAACTGCTTTTATTTTTCCAGTTTAAAGAAACTCTAGCATTTCCCAATACCATCGTCTGTAATACATGTTCGTCGTGTAGTGTCTTGTGTTTTGTACAACGCTTCTGTTCATCTGTGGGAGCGGTAACTCGGCAGGAGTGAAAGCCGACATTTCAAAATGTTTCTCACGCACCGTCTTCCATGCAGAGACCAGTTCGTCTTTATTATATGTGCTGAAGAACGTTTACTTGCGACGAGACCGTTTCTTAATCGTAAAGTAATACTCTCGTGTAATCAACGTTGCCTCACGACTTCCGTCTGTCAGCTTGTAGTTAGCGTACAAGGTCTGATGATATATCGTCCCCACCTTTCATGTTCGTCACACGGACACGGCAAGTCATGAAATATTCATAGAGAAGTTAGACCTACGCCAATAAAGGGCTTGTTAATGTACTTGTTAGTTGCAGCTGCGTGCTGTATCAACGAAGACTGAAAGTGTTGCTGGCGCTAAAAGGAAAATTAAATAAGGAGGTAGGGCTATGAATGTGCGTATTTATGTGGATATTGTTATTCGCTATTCCAAAGAAGTCTAAATACTACTCTGAATAAGTTTCCACATTGCATGTTCATTAATACCTAATTGATTTTATTGACAGTAGCTACCACTTTCTGTACTGTATTGGCAAACTTAGCACATGACTGGGCCGTAACATAAATTAGTCAAAGCGTTATGACAACCTAATTAACACAGTGTTGTTCCAAAGGCGGAATGAATCACCGTGGCATGGCTTCTACGTATTTCGAGCTGCCATTACCTGGGTAACGGCACATGTACCCACCACTACTGACGTGGTGTAACAAGAAATGTGATTCATCCGACCAGGTGACATGATTCCGTTGATCCGTTGTCTAATGTGATGTTTTGTTGCCGAGATGTAACAAAAAGAATCAATGTATCAAAAAGAATCAACCGATTTAAAGTAATCGTCACTATTATGTTATTTGAGACATGTGCGTGAGCAACATACTGCTGGAAAGAGCAGACTCTCGAGTCGTTTCCCACTAAGTAGCACTAGTGTGTGCCCTCTTCAGTCCTAGTAAAACAGAAAGCATTTTGTCAATATCAATCACGTTAAACTTGCTGGCAGATGAAAACTGTGTGCTGGACCGAGACTCAAACTGGTAGAAATAACGCTGTGAGGACGGGGCGTGAGTCTTGCTTGGGTAGCTCGGCTGGTGGAGAATTTGCCCGCGAAAAGCAGAGGTCCCGAGTTCGAGTCACGGTCCGGCACACAGTTTTCTTATGCCAGGTAGTTTCATATCAGCGCACACTCCGCTGCAGAGTGAAAAATCTCATTCTGGATCAGTTATGTTTTTTGAGATATGTGCGTGAACAACGTACTGTTGGAAAGAGGAAACTCTCGAGTCGGTTCCGCTAAGTAGCACCAGTGTGCGCCCTCTTCACTTCTACTAAAAATAATGCCTCACGAACAGAAAGCGTTTTGTCAATATCAGTGACATTATTTTCCACAATAAAAGGATGACAGCCAGAACCAGTTGCAGGATAAAATTTTTTATTAAAAATCTTGACCAAGGTTTCGGTACATATAAATATACCTTCATCAGAAGTAAAACTTCTAAAATTACATCATGCAATGGAGAATAATAAAGCAATTATGCCAAAGGCGTCGTCAGTAAATTAAGACATCATCTCCATTTGTACAGCATGTGTAATGGGCACAGGGTCAAAGCCAAGGTCAGCTGGTTCTGGCTGTCATCCTTTTATTGTGAAGAATTTTAACAGTTGCTGCTGCAGCCATGTTTAAAATCTTGACATTATTTTATTTTATTCTGAAGGCTAAGTCATCTTCAGGCTCCATACGCATCCCTCCAAACACACGGTGATGTCATATAGTACCATAAATTCCTGGATGTAATGAATTCAATCATTTCACTAGTGTTTTATTCGAAGACTTGATAGCAACTCCAGCAACAACTGATTTCACGACATCCAGGGATTTAAGGACACTACATGCTATCGCTATTTCAGGGTGACTTTCGTAATAGCTATGATGTGCATCTTCTTACAGCATAGGGCGTCAGACGATGGCGTGAACAATACCGACAAACAGGTTGTTTGTGTAAAGGCGAATCACCCGGACGTCCCCGAGTGACTGACACAGACGTCGAACGCATCCGCCATAGTTTCATAGTTTCACAAGAAATTCGCAGAAATCCGTTCGCCGTGCAGCTCTACAGCTCAACACGCCCCCGATGACCGTCTGGCTTGTGTTACCTCGACGTTTACACTTGAGACCACTACTGGAAGCTCTTCGTAAAGGTGCCAACAAACAGCTTGTGGAGTTCTATAATTTCGTTCTTGGCAAGATGGAGGACGACAGTTTCCTTCCACGCTTAGTGTTTAGTGACGAGGCCACATTCCATTTAAATGGAAAGATAAACCGTCATAATGTGACAATATGGGGCACGGAACAACCAAATGAAGTTGTAAAACACGAGAGGGACTCTCCAAAACTTAATGCGTTTTTTGCAGTTTCACAGGAAAAGGTGTATGGTCAGTTTTTCTTAGCTGAGAGCACTGTTACAGGAAGCACATATCTCGACTTGGTTGAGAACTTTCTTTTCCCACGGTTGGAGACTTATTAGAACGACTTCCTTCTTAACTACACGATCTGACACCGCCACACTGGCATCTGGAAGTGCAGGAAATTTTAAATAAAAGATTACTGAGTGACAGATCGGTCGCTCTGGACCAAAAGATTCAACCCTACATTACAGGCCTCCAACCTCGGTGGATCTGACTGTATGTGATTATTTTTTGTGGGTTTTTACAAAAGACTCTGTTTATGTGCCTCCGCTACGATCAACAATGAATAAACTGAGAAATCGCATAAAAGCAGCTGTGGGAGTTGTAACTAAAGGCATGCTCGATGGAGTGTGGGAACAATTTGAATAGCACACTGACATATGCCATGCGTCTGAAGGGGGCATATTGAACACCTATAAGAAGGTGTGAAACAAAAGCGTTTTGAGTTTTTTGTTCATCAAAAACGACATTAATTATGTATGTTTATTAGTTTCAGAAATGTAGACGCGCGCACACACACACACACACACACACACACAGAGGGAGAGAGAGAGAGGGAGAGAGAGAGGGGGGGGGGAAAGAGTGAAAGCTTCTGTTGCCACTTAGAATGGCGTACTCCTGCGTATCACTTGGATAGGACTTATTCAGATCTAGAAAGTAGTACACGCCGTCAGCATAAACGACGAGCGCACAGTGCGTAAAATAATCGATGTTGGTTCATGTTATTGTAGACATATCGTGGGTGCCCCAGGCTAGCGTTTTCCACGTTCTGCCGCGTCAAGGCTGTACTGCACGAACCTCTTTTCTGAGAAATCTGCCGCGGTGGGATTTATATTCTGCTAGAAAGAACGTATTGATAAGAGAAGCCACCGGCCGTCCATCAAGCACCATAATAACTCAGAGGATGCAAATCAGCCAATTCATTTCTGAAAAATAACCCGTTATTCTAACCAGTACAATCGCGAAGATGTAATGTATCACAGTACGACCGTGGAATGTTGCAACACACCATACGTGTATCGCATCTCTGGAAGAGGGCACAGACACAGAGATTGGCACGAAGACAGACACATCGTATTCTTAATTTGAATGTGGAGAAAGTTTGCTTAGGCTCATGAATTACGCTATGACTTTTCTCTCGAAGACTGGTGGACACTAAAACAAAATGAGACAATGGATCTTGTTTGCAAATAGGCATCATTTTAACAAGTGGTGGAGGTACGTTTGTTTGGTGGGGTTCTACATGGAATGAAAAAGAGCTTGTGACCATACTGGTTTCGGGAAGGAAGATAACAGAGAAAAGGCCAAAATACAATATGACGGCTGCAAAGTTAGAAATGCCGTTACTGGTCGCAGTATATCTAAATGATCTAGTAGAAAGCGTCGGAAGCTCTTTAAGGCTATTCACAGATGATGTGGTTATCTATAACAAAGTAGCGCTGCCAGAAGGTTGTAACTGTTGGCAGAATCACATTCAGAGAATCGATGAATGGTGAAGGATCAGGCACTTGACTGTAAACCTAATATATTGCACATACAAAGGAAACTAGTCCACTACAGTACAGCTACACGGTTGATGACGAAGCTCTGGAAACAATATCTACCGTAAAATATCTAGGAGGTACTATCCACTGCGACCTTACGTGGAATACCACATAAAACAGGTAGCGGGAAAATCAGATTCCGGACTCAGAGTCATAGAAAGAATCTTGTAACTCATCCACGAAGGAACTGGCTTATAAGGCGCTTCTTCCACCGATTCTTGATTATTGCTCATCTGTCTGGGATGCCTACTACGTAGGACTGATAGAAGAGACAGAAGATCAAACTAAGAGCGGCTCGTTTCATCAAGGGATCGCTTAGCTGGTGCCACACCGTTCCATAGATGCTTAACAGACTCCATTGCCAGGCGTTGCAAGACAGGCGTTGTGCATCATGGAGAGATTTGCTACTAAGATTTCGAGAGCACCTTTCGGCAAGAGTCAGAAAACGTATTACTTCACCCCACATTACGTCTTCCGTAACGGCCACGAGGAGAATATTCGAGAAATTAGAGACAATGCAGAGGCATACCGTCAATCATACACTCCTGGAAATTGAAATAAGAACACCGTGAATTCATTGTCCCAGGAAGGGGAAACTGTATTGACACATCCCTGGGGTCAGATACATCACATGATCACACTGACAGAACCACAGGCACATAGACACAGGCAACAGAGCATGCACAATGTCGGCACTAGTACAGTGTATATCCACCTTTCGCAGCAATGCAGGCTGCTATTCTCCCATGGAGACGATCGTAGAGATGCTGGATGTAGTCCTGTGGAACGGCTTGCCATGCCATTTCCACCTGGCGCCTCAGTTGGACCAGCGTTCGTGCTGGACGTGCAGACCGCGTGAGACGACGCTTCATCCAGTCCCAAACATGCTCAATGGGGGACAGATCCGGAGATCTTGCTGGCCAGGGTAGTTGACTTACACCTTCTAGAGCACGTTGGGTGGCACGGGATACTTGCGGACGTGCTTTGTCCTGTTGGAGCAGCAAGTTCCCTTGCCGGTTTAGGAATGGTAGAACGATGGGTTCGATGACGGTTTGGATGTACCGTGCACTATTCAGTGTCCCCTCGACGATCACCAGTGGTGTACGGCCAGTGTAGGAGATCGCTCCCCACACCATGATGCCGGGTGTTGGCCCTGTGTGCCTCGGTCGTATGCAGTCCTGATTGTGGCGTTCACCTGCACGGCGCCAAACACGCATACTACCATCATTGGCACCAAGGCAGAAGCGACTCTCATCGCTGAAGACGACACGTCTCCATTCGTCCCTCCATTCACGCCTGTCGCGACACCACTGGAGGCGGGCTGCACGATGTTGGGGCGTGAGCGGAAGACGGCCTAACGGTGTGCGGGACCGTAGCCCAGCCTCATGGAGACGGTTGCGAATGGTCCTCGCCGATACCCCAGGAGCAACAGTGTCCCTAATTTGCTGGGAAGTGGCGGTGCGGTCCCCTACGGCACTGCGTAGGATCCTACGGTCTTGGCGTGCATCCGTGCGTCGCTGCGGTCCGGTCCCAGGTCGACGGGCACGTGGAGCTTCCGCCGACCACTGGTGACAACATCGATGTACTGTGGAGACCTCACGCCCCACGTGTTGAGCAATTCGTCGGTACGTCCACCCGGCCTCCCGCATGCCCACCATACGCCCTCGCTCAAAGTCCGTCAACTGCACATACGGTTCACGTCCACGCTGTCGCGGCATGCTACCAGTGTTAAAGACTGCGATGGAGCTCCGTATGCCACGGCAAACTGGCTGACACTGACGGCGGCGGTGCACAAATGCTGCGCTGCTAGCGCCATTCGACGGCCAACACCGCGGTTCCTGGTGTGTCCGCTGTGCCGTGCGTGTGATCATTGCTTGTACAGCCCTCTCGCAGTGTCCGGAGCAAGTATGGTGGGTCTGACACACCGGTGTCAATGTGTTCTTTTTTCCATTTCCAGGAGTGTACTTCCCTTGCGCAATTTGCTAGTGAAACTGGGTTGGAGGGCTCATTTTTTTTTCTTTTTTTTTGTCATCAGTCTACTGACTGGTTTGATGCGGCCCGCCACGAATTCCTTTCCTGTGCTAACCTCTTCATCTCACAATAGCACTTGCAACCTACGTCCTCAATAATTTGCTTGACGTATTCCAATCTCTGTCTTCCTCTATACTTCCTCTACAGTTCTTGCCCTCTACAGCTCCCTCTAGTACCATGGAAGTCATTCCCTCATGTCTTAGCCGATGTCCTATCATCCTGTCCCTTCTCCTTATCAGTGTTTTCCACATATTCCTTTCATCTCCGATTCTGCGTAGAACCTCCTCATTCCTTACCTTATCAGTCCACCTAATTCTCAACATTCGTCTATAGCACCACATCTCAAATGCTGCGATTCTCTTCTGTTCCGGTTTTCCCACAGTCCATGTTTCACTACCATACAATGCTGTACTCCCAACGTATATCCTCATAAATTTCTTCCTCAAATTCAGGCCGGTATTTGATATTAGTAGACTTCTCTCGGCCAGAAATGCATTCTTTGCCACAGCGATACTACTTTTGATGTCCTCCTTGCTCCGTCCGTCATTGGTTATTTTACTGCCTAGGTAGCAGAATTCCTTAACTTCATTGACTTCGTGACCATCAATCCTGATGTTAAGTTTCTCGCTGTTCTCAATACCTTCGTCTTTCCCCGATTTAATCTCAAACCATGCTGTATACTCATTAGACTGTTCATTCCGTGCAGCAGATCATTTAATTCTTGTTCACTTTCACTCAGGATACAGGATAGCAATGTCATCAGCGAATCGTATCATTGATATCCTTTCACCTTGTATTTTAATTCCACTCCTGAACCTTTCTTTTATTTCCATCATTGCTTTCTCGATGTACAGATTGAAGAACAGGGGCGAAAGGCTACAGCCTTGTCTTACACCCTTCTTAATACGAGCACTTCGTTCTTGATAGTCCACTTTTATTATTCCCTCTTGGTTGTTGTACATATTGTATATGACCCGTCTCTCCTTATAGCTTACCCCTACTTTTTTCAGAATCTCGAACAGCTTGCACCATTTTATATTGTCGAACGATTTTTCCAGGTCGACAAATCCTATGAAGTGTCTTGATTTTTCTTTAACCTTGCTTCCATTATTAGCCGTAACGTCAGAATTGCCTCTCTCGTCCCTTTACTTTTCCTAAAGCCAAACTGATCGTCACCTAGCGCATTCTCAATTTTCTTTTCCATTCTTCTGTATATTATTCTTGTAAGCAGCTTCGACGCATGAGCTGTTATGCTGATTGTGCGATAATTCTCGCACTTGTCAGCTCTTGCCGTCTTGGGAATTGTGTGGATGATGCTTTTCCGAAAGTGAGATGGTATGTCGCCAGACTCATATATTCTACACACCAACGTGAATAGTCGTTTTGTTGCCACTTCCCCCAATGATTTTAGAAATTCTGATGGAATGTTATCTGTCCCTTCTGCCTTATTTGACCGTAAGTCCTCCAAAGCTCTTTTAAATTCCGATTCTAATACTGGATCCCCTATCTCTTCTAAATCGACTCTTGTTTCTTCTACTATCACATCAGACAAATCTTTACCCTCATAGAGGCTTTCAATGTATTCTTTCCACATATCTGCTCTCTCCTCTGCATTTAACAGTGGTATTCCCGTTGCACTCTTAATGTTACCACCGTTGCTTTTAATGTCACCAAAGGTTGTTTTGACTTTCCTGTATGCTGAGTCTGTCCTTCCGACAATCATATCGTTTTCGATGTCTTCACATTTTTCCTGCAGCCATTTCGTCTTAGCTTCCCTGCACTTCCTATTTATTTCATTCCCCAGCGACTTGTAATTCGTTTTCCTGATTTTCCCGGAACATGTTTGTACTTCCTCCTTTCATCAATCAACTGAAGTATTTGTTCTGTTACCCATGGTTTCTTCGCAGCTACCTTCTTTGTACCTATGTTTCCTTCCCAACTTCTGCGATGGTCCTTTTTAGAGATGTCCATTTCACTTCAACTGTTCTGCCTACTGCGCTATTCCTTAATGCTGTATCTATAGCGTTAGAGAACTTCAAACGTATCTCGTCATCCCTTAGTACTTCCGTATCCCACTTCTTTGCGTACTGATTCTTCCTGACTAATGTCTTGAACTTCAGCCTACTCTTCGTCACAACTATATTGTGATCTGAGTCTATATCTGCTCCTGGGTACGCCTTACAGTCCAGCATCTGATTTCGGAATCTCTGTCTGACCATGATGTAATCTAATTGAAATCTCCCCGTATCTCCCGGCCGTTTCCAAGAATACCTCCTCCTCTTGTGATTCTTGAACAGGGTATTCGCTATTACTAGCTGAAACTTGTTACAGAACTGAATTAGTCTTTCTCCTTTTTCATTCCTTGTCCCAAGACCATATTCTCCTGTAACCTTTTCTTCTATTCCTTCCCCTACAACCGCATTCCAGTCGCCCATGACTATTAGATTTTCGTCCCCCTTTACATACTGCGTTACCCTTTCAATATCCTCATACAATTTCTCTATCTGTTCATCTTCAGCTTGCGACGTCGGCATGTATACCTGAATCATCGTTGTCGGTGTTGGTCTGCTGTCGATTCTGATTAGAACAACCCGGTCACTGAACTGTTCACAGTAACACACCCTCTGCCCTACCTTCCTATTCATAACGAATCCTACACCTGTTATACCGTTTTCTGCTGCTGTTGATATTACCCGATACTCATCTGACCAGTAATCCTTGTCTTCCTTCCACTTCACTTTACTGACCCCTACTATATCCAGATTGAGCGTTTGCATTTCCCTTTTCAGATTTTCTAGTTTCCATACCACGTTCAAGCTTCTGACATTCCACACCCAGACTCATAGAACTTTATCCTTTCGTTGATTATTCGATCTTTTTCTCATGGTAACCTCCCCCTTGGCAGTCCCCTCCCGGAGATCCGAATGGGGGACTATTCCGGAACCTTTTGCCAATGGAGAGATCATCATGACACATCTTCAATTACAGGCCACGTGTCCTGTGGTTACATGTTACGTGTCTTTGATGCAGTGGTTTCTACTGCCTTCTGCATCCTCATGTCGTTGATCATTGCTGATTCTTCCGCCTTTAGGGGCAATTTCCCACCCCTAGGGCAAGAGAGTGCCCTGAACCTCTATCCGCTCCTCCGCCCTCTTTGACAAGACCATTGGCAGAATGAGGCTGACTTCTTATGCCGGAAGTCTTCCGCCGCCAATGCTGATTATTTATAAAAATTTAGGCAGTGGCGGGGATCGAACCCGGGACCGAAGACGTTTGATTATGAATGAAAGACGCTACCCCTTTTTTTCTCTCTTTTTTATTTTTTATTTTTTTAATTTATTTGTTTTTTTTTAATCTCATTTTCTTCGTTTTCGTTCGTTGTATCTGATCTGGGCGGACGTCGAAAGACACCCATTTCAGTTCGTTGTTGATCCATGAACTGAGTCTTTTTATTACAGAGGGCCGGTAGCCCTCTGGTCGAACACGCTGAGCTACCGTGCCGGCTACCCCTAGACCACGGGACCCTATTAGGGCTCAATTAGGGGCACAAAAAGTACCTTGCGAACTATGATGTAGATGTGGATGCTATGACTTGTACGAGCCGCAAGACTACATACCACCTCCTTGCTCCCTAGTGGTTCGCAGAAAACTCCACAGAAGTGAGGCTACTTCCGTGCCAGCACTGGTAATCTGATCGTCAGTCCAGTAGGACACACTTGGAGCCCACATAGTCCTCGCAATGGACGGGGCTTCAATTTATATCCGTAAATTGTAGACTGCTGTCGTGTGGTTATGGGTCAGGATAACTCCCCATTCCTTCAAGTGTGTTGTAGAATCCACGCTACGACGCGTCGTCAGAGCAAAGCGGGGCGACTCATTGTATTAGGTCGAAGACCCTTGGTGTGAAAATCGTACGCGAAGATGAGTGGACGCGAATGGAGCGTACTTTCCAACAAGCCTCCAGAAATACACATTATATGACTGAAGAATTAAAACTTCATTCCTCCTATACAACTACGGTAAATCTTGTTATTAAATTTTGGTATTTCTGAGTGTAAATTTCTGTCAGAATTGATTTTGAGCAAATTTACGAAAAATACCAAATCAAAAACCTCTGCGTTGTGGAACAGGTTGAAAGGCAGGTGACAGATTTCTTTTCCTTTTTTTTTTTTAACAAGTATTAACCATGAAAGCATTTAAAGCTGGGCCCAGCCTCCATATTCCGAGAAGAACGTTTGGATAGTATCTTCTGGTTCTTAGACTTATGCCGGTTCTGAATATTCAGTCCCGAACATTCCCAATCAATTGGGAACTCACTCATGATTAGGCTGAAAATTCTACAGTTCGGTGAAATAAATTATGTTAAACTATTATTGTAACAGATTTTAAAAGGTTTACACGAGGCATGTTCAGGGAGTGAGTGTACTAAACTTTTCTATTTTTTTAGAAAAAATGTATCTGAAAAAAATTACAAAACATTGTAGATACCCCTGTTGACTATTTTCTCAGATATCGCCATTTCGTTCAACGCATGTTTTGAGACGAAGCTTCCCCCCCCCCCCCCTCCCTTTTAGAACCTCTTTCTGCACCTGCTCGTCCGTCGGGGTGGAAAATTAATTACACTCATCGATGCCCTCAGGGAAGCGAAAATATAAAGGCGCCAATTTAAGGGTGTAAGGAGGATGGTTCAAAACATCACAACCAAATAAGTCCTAGAGTGCCATGGTGGTAAAGGCTGCGTGAGGACGAGCATTGTCCTGCGACAAGCACACTCCTCTCGTCATCATTCCACACCTATAGTTTTGATGCTGCTTTTGAGTTTTTTATGGTCTCGAAATATCGTTGTATATTGACGGTTTCCCTCTGAGATAGAAAACCTACGAAAATGATGCCTCTCCGTTCGCAAACCAAGGAGGCCACGATTTCTTGCCCTAAAATATGGTTCTAAGTTTTTGGCCTATGGGGAATTGGTGTGACGCCACTGTGACGACTGCCTTTTTATCTCAGGCGTGTAATGAACCATCCACGTTTAATCTCCAGTTACAATATAGCTCAAAAATTCCTCATCCTTCAACCCCAGTCCGTTTAAAACTGGCTGACGGTACTGACCCGATTTTTATTGTGTTTGTCTGTTAGCTGTTTTGGGACTCATCATGCGCACAGTTTCATCCCCCCGTTTCTGTGACTGTCTCATAGAAGAGCGTTCTGGAGTACTGCGGGAGCGTCGGAGAAGTTTCATCCACTGTCAATCGGTAGTCGTCACGAATATTTCCTCGATTTTTTGCTGCAACTCATCAGTCAAAATGGAAGGTCTTCTAATCGTCTGCTCGTCATGAAAATTTGTTCTGCTTCCACTAAACTCTACACACGACTTAAACACACCCGTTCTGTTCCTTACACCTCCGTCGTAAACCTTTTAATTCGCGAAGAAAATTGGCTGTTGTTAGTCCCGCCACGAGTAGGAAATGGACCACAGCACGAGGTATGCACTTTCTGGGATTTCTTACCCACATGTTCCACGCATATGGACACTACAACGGGATTTTACCTACTACAGTGTTCCTGCGATGTTTTCTCTGGTCAGGGTATCCCCTATATCACTCAGCCCATTATGATCGCAGTGCTCTTATTTTCTGAACATGCCTGGCCATTAAATTGCAACACCAAGAGGGATTCAAATAGGGAAATTTTTGTTCTTGTGTGTATATTGACGTGAAGGATAAACACTCAAATCTGTAACTGAGCTAGTAGGATGTGAAATATAGTCCGCAGGGCTACCACCTCGAGAACATAATATTACTAGTCTGTTTTCAGTAGAATATGATGTCAATCAGAAACACGTAAGTGAAAGCCAACGTGAGAACTAAATGAAAAGACTGGGAAAACCATATTTAAAATGTCATAATTCTTTCAAGTGCACTCAGTTCATTAAGAATTTTATACACTATAACGTTCACTACATACTTTACGATGCAGAGTGAAATTCTATTGAATGCTGTCGTTCTGTTTTATGTTGTTTTTATAGCTTGTCCTTACTCTCAGTCTTGCTTGTTCTATTAATATATGAGGTGCAGTAGGAAGAGAGGGTACCCGATAAAATAACTTGTTTCCAAAGAGCCTGAGTAGCGTTTAATGTCGTAGGGTCTGTAGGATTGTAATTTGCTTGCAGGTAAACATACCGTCAGTGATGATGTAGTCGTGGCGTTTCTTGAGTAATTTTAGCGTCAATAAAAACACAAAATACATCACCGATCACCAGATTCAGTTTATATATGAACCTCGATCTACCTATAAGAAAACTGACTCGTTTTAATTGTTTTACTCGTACATCCGATTCCTTAAATGTTTCGTTTGTCATCACGCAATAGGAACACAGCGAATGTTACGGTGGCTTCAATTTAGACATCCTTGTTTCCACCGCTGGTCAGCAAAAATTAAAGACAAAAAAACGATATGCCACTGTAATCTCGTTTTCGCTGAGCGCTTTATTCGTTTATCGGGTTACGGCAACGGTTTGGGACCGTCATAATTATGTTACAGACCAGATTACAACTGAAACTCCGCTCACGCTGGCGAAAAATGATTCATTGGTGTGGGTTGCGTTATTTGATAGAGGTACGTGCTTGGTAAAAGAATGCGGATCTCTCGAGGCTAAACAGTACCAGGTACGGAATTAACTCGCAGAACACAGAGTCCAACTGATCCGATGAACGTGAAATGGGAAACTTACAAAATTATTGGGTAGTGACGTTGTCTACAAACAAACGACTCAAAATAATAACATCAATATTCAGCGTATATGCTTCAGCAGGAAAATGAAGTATTACGATCCTACCAGAAACGTGAAGCTAATAACGTTGTATTTGAGGAAAAATGCTGTACAGTTGCTCTTTATTAAACTAAGCTGAATGATATGGCCATACTGGCTGAACCAAATCTATTTTCACTAGTCGGTGAGAAGAAAGACTTCGCATGTCCTCAAAGCCAACTGATTTCAATTGGTAGTGAATATGGCGTTTTTCACTAATGTACAAAATATTATCTAAAATTTAGCAAGAAATAGTACCAGAAATTTCGTATCAGGCACTTCATGCCAATTTCAGTGCCTTCCTATTATCTGCCTTTATATCAAACCAGTATTCTTTGTTCTTTTCAGGATGACATTTTCTTGTCTTGATATCAATCTGTATTTTTTGTAATTGGTTATAACTTGCTTACCTTACATCTTTACAACTTCAAAGCTGAAAACCAATCGTACTGAAGCTGTTTCTTTTTTCCATTAGTTAAAGAAATATTATACTTCTCAGAGTCAGCTTATTTTAATAGCTTTATCATTATGCATTCTTGGTAGTGGAGTAATAACGTCGTTGCAAGGAACAATATCTAAAATCAAGCACCAGCAGTGAATCTAAGGGTTGAATCTCGGCTGTGTAAATTTGGCGATAGAGACATGGGTGACAATTATCTGTTGGAAACGATTCGTTTGCAACATGCCGCACACAACGGCAGTTTGTACACAAGTGAATTGGACCAGATGGTCAAATTTATGTACCACACGGCATAGCATAGTTATGCCATACTTTATGTTTGTGCTACGATGGTAAATTTTTATTTGAATCGTCAATAAATGTTTGTTGGCTTAGCGCACAGTTATTCGTTTTTAACCTATGTCTACTTCAAGAACTGTTAAACTCGTCCGAACTCCGACCACCAAACAATGTAATATTAGTTACATCAAGAACTTCAAAGCAGCAATCTTCTGCTTTCGGATGTTAAATATGCTAGTAACAGTCTCGAAATGTTTCTTATTATTGATCTTATATCCTAAATGTGTGTAATTTTTTGTTTCCGTTACACACATTGCACCGCATAGTGGCATTCCGTATTTCTATGACGTGATTTTCTATTATATTGTAACATTTGTTTGTTACTCATTGGAATGCACTGCCAGTGCATTTCGTTTAGGGAATTAGTGAGACAAGAATGTTAATGTCAAATTTAGTATAATAGAAAGAATGTAAATGCATCCCATATTTTAAATTAGAGAAGTACATTTGGAGTTCAATAAAGAGAAATAAATGGGATTGAATGAATAAAAGCATTACAATTTTATTTTACAATACGGTATAAAAGAGAAATATGAATAAGGAGGTTAATTAAACCCTCGTGTGCACAGTATTGTTGACATGACGTTAAAATTTCTTAATATATACTTGCAGTTCTTCAAAGTAAGTCCCACGATTTACTTTTAAAACTGAAAGGTCAACTAGTGTAGTGACTTCCTTTGGTCTGAAGTGTCATATTTTAGTTTGCAGTTTATCTGGTCCTTGGATCATCCGTCGTGTGATATTTTGGTTCTGAGGTGGTACAATCCCTTCGTCTCATCTACTCCTTGTTATGATGTTAAGTTTCTCGCTAATCTCACTTCTGCTACTGTAGTCTTTCGTTGGTCTCCTCTCAACCTGAAGTCTGTAGGTATTAGACTGTTAACTTCATTCATCAGGGCCTGCAGTTCTTCATCACTTTCATCGAGATTGGAAATGTCATGAGTCCCACTTATCATTGATATCCTTTAATTCCGAATTTTAATATCGCTCTAGAATCTTTCATTTGCTTTCGTCATTCTTTTTGTGCTATACAGATTGGTCAATAGCAGGTCAGTTTTTAATCCGAGCACATCGCTCTTGGTTTCCCTCTTCGGTCTTTGTACGTGTTGTATATCACTCGTCTTTATTTAAAGCTTACGTTTGTTTATCAATTTCGTAGTCTTTTTTTGGGTGGACAAATCCTATGAACGTGTTTTGATTGTTATCAAGAGCAACGTCAAACTGCCTCTCTAGTAGCTTAACTGTTCCGAAATGAAGGACGTTTGACAGATCATGAGTTTTGTTTTTCGTGCTTCTGTGTAACATTTATGACAGAAACTTGGATGTATGTGCTATTAAGAAGTGTTCTACAATAAATTTCGAATCTATGTGCCCTTGTTGTCTTGAGGATTGTGTAGATGATATTCCTCCGAAAGTCGGACGGTGAATCTGCAGTTACATACTTTACGCAAAACAATCTCACTATTATTTTGGTTGTTACTCAAAGCATGATTTTAGATGTACCGAAGGAATTATCTACGGTTTCCGCCTTATATGATCTGAAGTGTTCCTCAGCGCACTTGCTCTAATGCGGGACCCCCTGAGTCTTTCATATCGACTACTGTTTTATTTATGATGTCACCCGCGTAGTGGTTTTCAGTGTATTCTATCTATCTAGCAGCTCTCTCCTCCCTCTGCGTTAAACAGGGAAATATTCTATCTTTAATGTTGCCACCCTCTCTTTTCTTTTCACTGGATGTTGTTTAGACTTTTTCATGTGCTTATTCAGTCCTTCCGACGATCATTTCTTCACATGTTATTTAACCATTTCGCTTTTGTTTCCCTGCACTTCCTGTTTATTACATTCCTGAACGACTTACATTTGTGTTTTCCTGTTTCTGTATCCAGAACATTGATGTAATTTCTTCTACAGTCGATCAGTGGAAGTATTTCTTCTGTTATTTATGGTTTCTTCGCAGCTGTCTTCTTTGTATTTACATTTATCTGTCCAGTTTCTGTGTCTGACATTTTAGAGACGCCCATTCTTCTTCAACTGAACTACCTAGTGAGGTAATCAACACTGCAGCGTTTACAGAATTAGAGAACTTAAAACGCACATCATTGTTCTTCAGTGGTTCGGTATCCCACACCATTCTGCTTTGATTCTTAAACTTCGAGTTATTCGTTATCTTTATGCATGCTCTGGGTACGCCTTAGTGTCCAGATCTTGCTAATGAATCTGTTTTGTCCAGCTGGAATCGCCTCTGTTCCCGGGCCTTTCTCAGGCCGTTTTCAAGTCTGCCTCTTCCTTTCAGATTTTTAAACAGTCTATTCTCTACTACTACTGCAGTGCTCATTTAGTCTTTCACTTCCCTCACTCCAACTACCGAGCCAGAATTCTCTCGTAACTCAGTCATCTATTCAGTTTGCTGCTACGGTGAATCCCCCACGACCGTTAGATTCCCATTTCCCTTTACAGACTGTTTCACTCGTTCAAAACATTTAAATAACAGCTTGTGACATCAGCTTATATAATGTTCAATTGTGGTTTGATGTTGACTGTCTGGCGATTCTGATGTAAATAATCCTGTTACTGAAATTTCCCCAGAAAATCGATGGTCTACCTACCTATTGGTGACGAATAATACTCTGGTAACATCGTTTTCTAGTTCTGCTGATAAGATGGTATACTCTTCGGAAACAGATACCTTATTTTCTTCGGATCAACTTCACTGCCCCCCCCTCCCCCCGCTCCCCCCATATCTAAAATGAGCCTTTGTGTTGTTTACAATTGGTTATATTTATGAATACACCAGGACGTGTTAAACACTGTATCGGTAGTAAACCAATTAGTAAACTGAAAACATATGCCATTTTCATTTTTTGACGAAGTGACATGGACATCAAAACATTATAATCATTGTTCGGACTTGCTGACTCCACGTAAACATTGAAATAATAGCACTTCTGTGGTCTAGTGAAACACTAACCTTAAGAGAGAAACTCGGAACATATGTAGTGAATTTTCGATACATACTGAAAACTTAAATAACGTGCCGAATTTAACAGTGATGTATCAATTCTTACACAACCCGGAGCCATCGTTACCTTTCTCTATAGTACAAATGACAAGTCGGAAGAACATAAAAATAATTATACAGATAAAATGTTATAAAGGTTTAACGGAGCTGCTACGCAGAAACGGAACTGTAGATAATTTTCATTACAGTTAAATAAGCGATAGAGGGTCATAAAGTTAGAAGCCATATACATTCTTGTCTCTTGGATGGCACCAAATCTTGATTACTGTCGTGAAAGTGCGTCCGTATACATCAAAAATTACCCTGTATGACTTGATATACTGGGTTCGTTAGTTTTACGATTTGGCTTCAAATTTGGTATTTCTGGCATTTCATATCCTGTTTCTAGATGGTATAGGTCCTACAAGTAACATTCAGGATGGGGTCACAGAGTGTAGCTGCTATGGCAACGGTTCTCAAGTCAGATCCCTCCTGATATGGCACTTATAAGAGCAACATCGAGCGTGAAAGATGCATGTTAACATGTAGGGTAGGTGTGTAACTGTGATGTGACTGCAGTACATCGTACAGAGATACCTCAACGCTGCTACATCAAAGACACACAACATTTTGAAGAAGATTGCAATTCCGGAACATAGCCGAAGTGTTTTATGAATGTTGATCCTCAAGTAACTTAAATCCATTAAAGCTGGATATTTAAAAAAAAAATGTCGGCCACAATCATCTGAAACGTGCTTGGGCGTCATTCAGCTCTCACGTCACGTTTGGGTCACTTATCAGTGTCAAGCAATCATTTCAGTGTTAATGTTGCGTGTCTGATGCTCTACTGAAAAAGGCCACTCTCAGTAAATCAAGAAAATGTTCTTGTAACCAAAAAAATTCATAAAAACTTGTTTGTAACATCTTTCCAGTAGAATGTTAGCGTTAGGATAACGAGTTTATCGATGCTCATCTGTTGCGAATATCTACTCGCCGCAGACATGACACCTGCTACAACGTGCAGCGCCCGATATTAGATATTCACCAGGTACTTCAAACGGCCTACAGGATGATCACAGAACGACCTGACACCACTGAGCGGTCTTTCCTGGGGTAAGATTCATTGTATATGCACAAAGTTACCAAAAATATGATACCGTAAGAGAGAAGATAAGTATTCTTATCCGTTCCAGTACTTGATTCTGCCGACAACCTTACTGAGACACATCGGTTGAGGCCTATTCTGTATCTTCGGTCCTCAATTTTGAAAATATCTTCGTGGATTAATTTGAGGGATGTAGGAGGAAATATTTAAATTTTCCGAAGCCTTCTGTCTGTTTCCACGAAGTACTTGTGGTTAAGTGACAATAAGCGACAATTTTTCCACTGGAAGGTACGAGCTGATGTTAATGAATACTCTGCTTTATGAGTAACTTTCATTACTTTCCACCTCTTTTATTATGACACTTGTTTCATCTGCAAAAATAAAAAGCTTTCATTTACCATAATGCAACCGTATGAAGAATTTTTGAATAAAAAACACTCTTGGTGGCAACTTTATTATTTTATTAACAACACTTTTCGCCTCCTTGGAGCACCTTCTGATTATTTTAAATCGTACCTTTTACAAAATATTACAAACCGTAAAACGGATTTCTGCTAGACTGAATTACGCACTGAATCGGATGAACCCCAGAGACCTTTCCTTTTTACAGCATTTTAAAAGCCATCAAACGGCTCTATACTAGATTTTAAGGTTTTAAAATACTGTAATAGGAAAAGATCTCTGCTGGTTCATCTCACTCTACGCGTGCTTCAGTCTAGCACATAGTCGTTTTATGGTTTCTCATATGATGGAAAAGGAAAATTTTAAGATAATCTGCAGTCACCCCACGAGCGTGAAACGCGTTGGTAATAAAAGAATAAACTGCAAGCAAGACTGTTTTTAAGTTTAAACAAGCTTTAATATATAGCGTGAGATTATTAGTACATAAGGGAGGCCAGGATAGTCACCTCATTCATAACTGAATTAATTTGATTCAGCCAGTCCTGCCTCTCGAGATCAAACAACGACGTTAACAGTAAACTATATCTAGTGATATACGTCCCATTATAAATCGTCCTACCACATCCCTTCCAGGTTTCTGATACGAATGATGTAGAAACTTAATTATGTAAATAATATCTTTTCTCATATTTATAAAGTAGTTATAGTGCTTACTAATTTATTGTGCTTGTTAACTTACTCCCATACGAAATGTGGCTTGCACAAGTGACTGAATAGACATATCTGTATTTTTTGTGATTTACTATGTGATTCACTTGGTTCCTTGTTTATTTCAGTACCGTCAAGCGACATAGAGGTCCGGGACAATTGATCTTGACAGTTCTGAGATCTCGCTTATTCGAACAAAAAGCAACAACAACAACATAACAACAAAAAATCAGTAGGAAATGTTAGTAAAAATAGTGTAGGATTCTGATTAAGTATAACAACTTAATTACCCCATTGAAACGTTATAATATGTTGAGCATCCACCACACACAACGATTTTTCGAAACTCATATTTATGCTCCATACGCTGTGTAACGGAAGGTTCCCCTAGCGCCATATTTTCTATTTTCCGATTTATGACTGATGACTCCTACTATTGGTGAGTACCGTTTTATCGGATTTTTCTTGCTCCATATTGAGCTTTTCACTCACTGATTTTCCGGTCAGTTTAATTGAGTTATTATCTACGTACTCATATGTATTTGGATTATCAATGTTTATTCTGCTCATCATTCCTGTTGCTGCTTTGTTCTTGGTTTTAGTCAAGCTAGTCGAACACCATATACACTGATCAACAACTTTGTATGACTGCACTCCATTCATATTTTACATAAACAATACACATACTTCTTCACAAGCTCAAACACTATTACATTCAAGATATACGGAATATAAAATAAACAGTAATGAACGTCAACAACGACGGCTAACTGTATAACGGAAAACAGTAGACGTTATTCTCTGTTCGGTTTCTGAATTGAATGCGGTAAACATTACGCAACAGTTTCCATCATGGACAATCGTTTTATTAATTTTGTATAATTTGAGACCTTTTTAACATACTATAATCTCAAAATTTAATCATGATAATTTAACATTACTGCATGACCACTAACGCGAAAGTAATTGATCGTGAACAGTACTCCTGAAAGAAAGGATATTGCGGAGACATGGCTTAGTCAGAGCCTGGGGAATGTTTCCAGAACGAGATTTTTACTCTGCAGCGGAGTGTGCGCTGCTAGTTCTGCTAGGTTCGCAGGAGAGGTTCTGTAAAGTTTGGAAGGTAGGAGACGAGGTACTAGCAGAAGTAAAGCTGTGAGGACGGGTGGTGAGTCGTGCTTGGGTAGCTAAGTTGGTAGAGCACTTGCCCACGAAAGGCAAAGATCCCGAGTTCGAGTCTCGGTCCGGCACATAGTTTTAATCTGCCAGGAAGTTTCATATCAGCCGAGTGAAACTCTCATTCAGGAAACATCCCCCAGGCTGTGGCTAAGCCATGTCTCCGCAATATCCTTTCTGTCAGGAGTGCTAGTTCTGCAAGGTTCGCAGGAGAGCTTCTGTAAAGTTTGGAAGGTAGGACACGAGGTACTGGCAGAAGTAAAGCTGTGAGGACGGGTCGTGAGCAGTGCTTGGGTAGCTAAGTTGGTAGAGCACTTGCCCACGAAAGGCAAAGTTCTCGAGTTGGAGTCTCGGTCTGGCACACAGTTTTAATCTACCAGGAAGTTTCATATCAGCGCACACTCCGCTGCAGAGTGAAAATCTCATTCTGGATTTCACGAGTTCCTAACAAGGAGAGAATTATATAGTTTCATTTCTGTACTTTGTTAGTTTAGTTTTTTTTTAATTTCTTAGTGTTAATTTAATATTAAAACACAGTATTCATGTTTTCGTTTGTGTAGGAAAGCAAACCGAATTTGTGTCATGTTACAAGTTCCTAACACAGAGTGAATTATTTAGTTTCACTTGCGTGGCGCTGGTAGTTTAGTTTTTAAATCTTTGCGTGTTAATCTAATTTATTAGGCACACTACTTTGGTTTCGTCAGTGTCTGCAGGAGAGCTCAGCAGAACATGTCGATAGTTCTTTGTTTGTCTTCATAACGGGTTTTCCACTATTTTTAATATGAGTAGGGACTATGACTTCTATGAGCTGATGCTAGACGAGTTGCGGATACTTAACTCTGAGCTCCAGGTTGGTGGATGGGCATCATTATTGTGGGACAGCTGCGGGGATTCAATAAACGTCCAGCATGACCCACGAATACGCCGATCGGTCCGCAGCAGTGGCCAGCCCAGTTACTGCTCGCTATGAGGTTGACCCCTCATCCGTAGTCGAGTGAGAGGCCTCTCAGTTAATCTGAATGTAAGGTCTCACCAGCTAGTCTGACAAACAAGTTCCAAATGCTGTCTGTGGCTGACACTGTCATTCAGCCAGATGCAGTTGCTTGTCCTGTTTCAATGGAAACCCATCAGCTTGAATAATCCGGGCACAAACAGAGGATGGAATTACTTGTTGTTGTTAGCTTTAATAGGCCATTATGTGGTCCCTTAGGGACATGTTTGCCGCGGAGGGGAAGGAAGCCCGTGTGAACTCAATTTGCATATCGGATGGAGTAATTCTGGAAATGGAGCAGGTCCTTCCGGATGCCACGAAGATTACAGGCTGCAGCCATCCGCAAGTAGTGGCTCACAAAGGTACCAATGATGTGTGTCGCTTTGGCTGAAAGAGATTCTCTCTGGTTTCAAGCGGCTATCGGCAGTGCTAAGGGCTGCCAGTCTTGTTTGCAAGGAGAAAGTTTAGCTCAGTATTTGCAGCATACCTTGCAGGACTGATTGAAGACCTCTAGTATAGATAGACTGAATCAGAGGCTCAGAATGTTCTGCAATGGTGTAAGCTGTATATCCCTCTACATACGCCATAGGGTGGTGGGGCTTTGGGTTTCGCCAAGTAGGTCAGAAGGCCATTTTATGGAAGGTGCGGCTACACGTACAATGGTGGTTGTTTGTCGTGGACTGGGAATTTTTAGGTAAGAGGCTCTCGGGGAAACACAAAAAAGGCTTCAGTCGCAAAGGTTGCAGAACACAAGGAGAATGTAGATCTAGGAACCATCGGTATAACAACTTTAAATTGTCGTAGCTGTATTGGGAAAGTACTAGAGCTCCAAGCGCTAATGGAAGGTACCGAAGCTCAAATGGTTACACAGAAAGCTGGATAAAGCCGGAGATACATTCAGGAGAAATTTTTGCGAAAGACCTAACAGTGTTCAGAAAGGAAATTCTAATTACTGTTGGCAGTGGCTTGTTTGGTGCTGTTAGAAGTAGCTTATCGTATACCGAAATTGAAGTAGATAAGTGTATGGGTGCAATTCATTCTTCTGAAGCGGAATAAAATAATAATTGTATAATTTTACCGACTTCCCAATCCAGATGATACAATTTCTGAAAGATTAAAAGGAAACTTCAGTCTCATTTCAAGCACTTACTCGGCTTACATAATTATAATTAGTGATGACTTTACACTAGATACTGTATTTTGTGGAAAACACATTTTTAAATCCCGAGATACGCATAAAACAACATCCAAATTGTGCTAAGCGCTTTTGCTGAAATTTCTTTTCGAGCAATTAGTTCATGAGCCAACTCGAATGGTAAACCGCTCTCAAAACACACTTTACGTCTGAGCAACAAATAATCCTGAGTCACTAACGAGCACCAAAACGGGTACGAAGATTACTGTACACAGTGTTGTCGTAGCAAAACCAAATAGCATATCACCCAAATCCTCCAAAAATAAGCGAAATTGTTTCTGTTCAAAAAAGCAGATAAAAATTCGCTTGACGTCTTTCTGAGAGACAATTCCTTCCAGCTTAACAGTGTAAGTACACATAAGATGTGACATGAACTTAAAGAAATAGTATCGACAGCAATTAGGAGATTTATACATAATGACGTAACTAACGACGGAGCTGATTACCCATGGTGCGGAAGACAGGTCAGAAAACTATTGAATAAACACTGAAAAAAGCATACCTAATTGAAACGAACCATAAATCCCCAATATTGGCGGACTTTTACAGAAGCTCGAAATTTAGTGCAGACTGCAGTATGTGATGCTTGTAACAGTTTCCACATATAAACTTAGTCTCGAAACCTCGCAGAAGATCCAAAGAGATTCCGGTCGTATGTAAAGTCTGCCAAGACACAGTTAATGCCTTCGCTGCTCGACAGCAATGGATCGATGTTAGTGTTGCTAAAACAGAGTTACCAAACAAAGCCTACCGAAATTCCTTCACCAAGGAAGACAAAATATTCCAGAATTCGAATCAAGAGCAGTTGCCAACATTTGGAACTTCGTAGATATCCTCAGAGTATTAAAACAATTTCCAGACTGTACATCAATTAAGTTCCTTTCAGAGTATGCTCATGTAGTCCCTCCATACTTTTATACTGGGTGAGTCACTAACTATTGCCACCAAGAATAACTCCGAAAGTATAAGGACAAATGTTGCATGGGATAACGGGCACCTTAATATGACGTTAGTTTTTTGTTGATATGTGGAGTCGCGTCAGCGATATGAAGGTAAACTTTGTTTTGTTTTAAATGGGATGCTATAATTTGGTAGTTATTTTCTGATAGCGGCTATCAAGACGAATCAAATGATGTGTAACATTAAGGTCTTTGAAGGTCGACGGAGTTCAAAGAGCTGGCATGAACGTCCATTTAGAGAAGGTGTTCGAAGTTAAGACCTTTGGTATCAATGCGGTGCTGCAATCTTCTTATTATGGATTGAGTGGTATTCCTTATCACTTCGTCACTTATCGAAGCACATGCTCTGACAATTCTCTCTCGTATATCTTGCAAATAGTAAATACTTGCCCAATACGGCGTATCCATGTAACTTGCCACTGAGATGTAAGCACCATTCGACGAAACCGCAAAACAACACTAACAGGAACGGTAAGACTGGTATCATCGAATCGAGCGAATGTGAATGTGATGTATTCCTTGGAAGATCAAGTCGATATGGATCTCATTCACGGAGAATGCCAATGAGTTTCAGTGAGAGCTAGCGACTTATATGCTGAAAGATATCCTCAACGTACTCACCCTACACGTCGTACATTTAAATATGTGTATGATAAATTGAGAAAAACTGGATCTTTAACGCATCGGAAACATATCCGCCAAAGGAAAGTTACTAACACGGAAATGGATATTGGTACTCTTGCCTATGTGGTTCGAGATCCTTTTGTTAGTTCGCGTCAAATCGCAAGCGAATCTGGTGTGAGCTAGAGTAGTGTTGTTCTTGCTGTGCATTGCCGTAAATATCACCCTTACCATATCAGTCTCCACCAAGAATTAACTGTTACGGATTGTGTGTGTCGCATGAAATCTGCCCATGAGCTCGACATCAGATTCAAAGGGATGAAACATTTATTAATTTGATTTTATTTACTGACGAGACTACATTCACAAACCATGGAAATGTTAATTTACGTAACATGCATTATTGGCAACTGAAAATCCATGTTGTCTGCGGCAAGTTGCACACCAAAAACCATGGTCCATGAATGTATGATGTGGGATTGTGGAGGACAGATTTATAGGCCCCTATTTCATCGAAATAGATCTTATTGGTTTGAAGTACACCACATTCCTGCAGGAAACATTAGGTCTGCTATTGGAAGGAATGCCTTTAGGAACAGGGGAAAGAATGTGGTATCAACACGATGGGTGTCCGGCACATTTTTCGTTGATGGCTAGAAATGAGTAACAGACATAATTCGCAAATAGTTGGACTTGACGCGGAGGAAATGTCTTGTGGTCGGCTCGTTCGCCAGACTTGACGCTTCTGGAGTTTTTATTGTGGGTATTCGTAAAAGACATTGTTTATAAAGACGTTCAAGCTACCCATGAAGATATGCGAGAGAGAATTGTCAGAGCATGTGCTTCGATAAGTGCCGATGTGAACAGGAATACTACTGAATCCATGGTAAGAAGATTGCAGCACTGCATTGATACCAATGGTCATCACTTCGAACACCTTCTGTAAAGGACGTTCATGCCAACTTCTTGGCCTTCGTTGAGCTTCAAAGACCTTACTGTGACACATCATTGGATTTGTCTCGATAGCCGCTATCAAAAAATAAGTTGACCTTCATATATGTGACGCGACCCCACGTAGCTAACAAAAGACCAACGTCATATAATGGCCCTCGAGGTCCTATGCAACTTAGTCCCACAAACGTTCCAGCTACTATCATACTTTCGGAGTTAATCTTGGTGGCAACAGTTAGTGGCCGGCCAATGTGGCCGTGTGGTTCTAGGCGCTTCATTCCAGAACCGCGCTGCTGCTACAGTCGCAGGTCCGAATCCTGCCTCGGGCATGGATGTATGTGATGTCCTTTGGTTAGTTTGGTTTAAGTAGTTCTAAGTCTAGGGGACTGATGACCTCAGATTTTAAGTCCGATAGTGCTTAGAGCCATTTGAACCATTTGAATAATTAGTTAGTCACCCAGTATACAACTGCTCGAATGACTGAAGTTGCACGGGTCACATCAACATTCAAGTAAGGCAACAGGAATAATCCAACAAATTCGAGGACAATATCATTAACGTCGATATGCAGCAGGATTTTGGAACATATATTGTGTTCGCACGTTATTAATTACTTCGAAGAGAATGGTCTATTGCGACACAGTCAACTCCAATGTAGAAAACATCGTTCTTGTGAAACACAGCTAGCTTGTTACAAATACGAAGTGCTGAGTGGTGTCGACAGGGGATTTCAAATTGATTCCGTATTTCTAGATTTCCAGAAGGCTTTTGACACCTTACGTCGCAAGCGTCTTGTAATCACATTGGTGCTTATGGGATATTGTCTGGTGTGCGACTGGATTCTTGGTTTCCTGTCAGACAGGTCACAGTTCGTAGTAATGGACTAGAAGTCATCAAGTAAAACAGAAGTGATATCTGAGATTCCCAAAGATAGTGAAGGCACACCATCCGAACTAATATCATTTATAGTATTAATGGAAACGATTAGAAACGTTATTCGACCAGGTACACTAAGTTGGAAGCAACAAACTGAAAATTTTATGGGGAAGGCGAACCAAAGAGTACGTTTTACTGGCGGAAAACTTAGAAAATGCAAGATATCTACTGGAGAGACTGCCTACACTACGCTTGTCCATCCTCGTTTTGATTACTGCTGCGCAGTGTAGGATCCTTAGCAGATCAGATTTACGAAGTACGTTGAGTAGGTTAGAAGAAGGTCAGCATGCTTCGTATCATCCAGAGAGTGTCACGGATATGATAGGGGATTTGGGATGGGCATAATTAAAACAAAGACATTTCTCCTTGTGGCGGGATCTTTTATCGAACTTTCAATCTCCACCTTTCTCTTCCGAATGCGAAAGTATTTTTCTGGTGCCGATTTACACGGGGGAAACGATTTACATAATAAAATAAGCAGAGTTCTCTGACGAAGTGATATAGGTGTTCATTTTTGCCTCGAGCTGTTTCTAGATGGCATAATACAGAATTACTGCGAAGATAGTTTGTTTAACCCTATGCCAGGCACCTAAGCGTGATTTGCAGAGTAACCATGTAGATGTAGATGTAGATGCAGATGTACTGCATCACTCTTTACTAAACACGTTTTATTATATGTTGCCTGCTTTCAGAGGCGTATTTTCAAAAATGTCACCTTGGGCTGTCGATGGTCCACTGTCGCTGGGTGCTGCGATAATAAATCACTGGGCCGCGTGGGATTAGGCGAGCGGTCTCAGGCGTTGCAGTCATGGACTGTGCGGCTGGTCCCGGCAGAGGTTCGAGTCCTCCCTTGGGCATGGGTGTTTGTGTTTGTCCTTAGGATAATTTAGGTTAAGTAGTGTGTAAGCTTAAGGACTGATGACCTTAGCAGTTAAGTCCCATAAGATTTCACACACATTTTTTTTTAACAAATCACTGGACCGATTTTACTTAGCAGGGCTCGAAGGCTGTGACCAATAGTCGAGACTTAAATTTTAGTCAAATTAATATGAAATTGTTTCACATCAAAATACTGTTCCGGAAATCTGTTTCACAATATAGAAATGTGAAATGAAACCTGTAAGCTTCAGGATGGGCGTCGATGTAATGTTTAGACAAAATTCAGGTATTCTCTTAACGGTGTACATATTGATTTATCGTCACTTTCTAACACTAATGCATACTATATGCCCGAAAAAACAAACAGAATTGTTCCCAGAATTCCAAATGTTCACTTAAAGATTAATTTCTCCATCAAATACACAGTCTGCGTACCATTTCACAGTTCATACACCTCACTACTCTTTGTTGACCAATAATGTTATTCATGGCTGTATTTAAGCTCCATTCTTCTTCTACTGCTCCAGACTCCAAACAGTTGCATATATTCTTAACATGTTTCATTAGGTCGCTCTCTCGTCTGTTTGTTCCTCATAGATTTTCTAGTCGACTTTAACTCCCCGATGAGATAGAGCCTTAATACTTTCAACGTAGGACTAGATGGCAAAGTAATATTAAAACGCTTTCTTGTCTGGTGTGTGGCGGAGGGCACTTTGTTTACCACTGTCATTACCGAATTAGTTAGAGTCTTAAAACTTTCATCATATCCCACAACTAGACGGCAATGCAGTACTAACTGGCCTTTTTTTCTGGTATACGGTTGAAAGTACTTTGTTAACGACTATCATCTACCGATGAGTTAGAAACGTGAAAGTTTCAAAAGAACTCAGAATTGGATATGTTTGCAATATTAACTCGATGTAGCGTGTGGTGTGTGGCGAAGTGTACTTTGAGCTTCACAGCTATTTCCTTCTTTTCCTGTTATATGTGATACTATTTCCTTGTAAGGCAGCTAGTAAGTCCCACGTGAGCTCGATTCTCTCTTTATTTCAATGTCTTCTCATGAGTAAGAGGAAGCAATGGTTCAAATGGTTCAAATGGCTCTGAGCACTATGGGACTTAACATCTATGGTCATCAGTCCCCTAGAACTTAGAACTACTTAAACCTAACTAACCTAAGGACATCACACACAACACCCAGCCATAACGAGACAGAGAAAATCCCTGACCCCGCCGGGAATCGAACCCGGGCGCGGGAAGCGAGAACGCTACCGCACGACCACGAGATGCGGGCAGGAAGCACTGTATTGGTTGTCTCAAGTGAAGAGAAACTAAAATAATTCTGAAATTTACTTAATGTCTCTGTTGTAATTTCATCGAAATGTTTGAAATCTATTTCAAAATTTGACTCACATAAGATTGAAAAGTAGAAAATAATGTTTAAATAAAATATTTTTAATAAAACAAGTTTTCAAAACGGACTAAACAGTATAAAATAATTACTCTTAGCCGCACAAAAAATCATGACCCCATACAGACAGGCCAAAAGTAAATGATCTTGAATTTTAATACCTTGGAAAATTGTCGTAGAATTTAAAATAAAAGTCGTGTGGCGAGTTGATGCATGAGTAGTTCATCTGCTTCGTGTTATCTGTTGCTGGCGCCGCACGTTTTTCGTTTTAAATTATACAAGTATTTTCACGTTGTTGCGATTTTCTGTCCGAAACCTGCTCTAATGGAGCTCCCCATGCTGCTCTGTCCTGCTGAAGCCTCTTCATCTCCGAATAACTACTGAAACTTACATCATTCTGAATCTGCTTACTTTATTTATGTCTCTACAATTTTTACCCACCAAACTTCCCTAAAATACTAAATTGGTGATCCACTGTTGTGCCATAATGTCTCAACAGATCCATTCTTCTAGTCGAGTTGTAAAACCATTTTATTTTCTCTTCTGTTCTATTCAGTGCCTTCTCATTAGTTAAATGATTTACCAACCTAATCTTCAGGATTCTTCTGTAGCACCACATTTCAAAATCTATTCTCTTCGTGCCCAAACTATTTACCACACATGTTTCACTTTAATAAGTGGCTACACTCCAGACAAATAACTTTAGAAAAGACTTTCTAACACTTAAAAGTATATTCGATGTTGACAAACTTATTTTTTTCAGAAACAGTTTCCTAATCATCGCCGGTCTTCATTTTTATAGCCTTCCTACTTCGACCTTCACAAGTTATTTTCCTGCTCATATAGCAAAACTCGTCTGCTACTTTCAGAGTTTCGTTTCCGAATCTAATTCCTCAAGGATCACCTAATGTAGTTCGCGTGCATTCCATTATCTTTTTTTTTACGTCTGTTAAAGTTCATCTTATATTCTCGTTTCAAGACACGGCCATTCCGTTCAATTGATCTTCCAAGTCCTTAGATGTCTCCGACAGAATTATAGTGCCATTGCCAACCTCAAAGTTTTTATTTCTTCTCCGTGAACTTTAATTCCCACTCCAATTTCTTTTTGTTTCCTTTACTGCTAGCACAAAGTACAGATTGAATACTATTGGGGATAGGCTACAAAGCTCGCTCACTCCCTCCCCAACCCCTAGCCCCTCATGACTACCATTTGGTTTTTGTACGAGCTATAAACAGTATTTCGTTACCTGTATTTTACCCCTTCTACCTTCATAATTTTAGAATATTCCAGTAAACATTGTCGAAAACTTTCTCTAAGTCTGCAAGTGCTGCAAACAAAGCTTTGCCTTACCTTAACCAATATTGTAAGATAATTTTAAGGTCAGGATAACCTTGTGTTTTCATACATTTCTCCAGAATCAAAACTGATTTTTCCTAAGGCCGACTTCTACCAGTTCCTCCATTCCTCTGTATGGAATTTATGTTTGTATTTTGCAGCTAAGACTTATGAAACCGATATTTCGGTAATAATCACTACACTCAGCACTTGCTTTGTTTGGAATTTGAATTATTACTGGTACATTGTTCCTGAAGTATTACGGTATTTCGTCTGTCTCATATCTTGTTCACCAGATGGCTGGCTCTCCCAAGGCTATAAGTATTTCTGACGGAATGTCGTCTACTCTCGCGGCCTTTTTTCGACTTAGATCTGTCAGTGCTCTGTGAAATTCTTCTGGCAGTATCAAGTCTACCATGTCGTGTTTTTCTATGTCCTTTTTCATTTCTATGATATTCCTTTCATTTTCAATACCTTTGTACAGTCTCTGTATATACTCCACCCAACTTTCAGCTTTTCCTTACCTGCTCAGGTCTGGTTTTCCATCTGAGATCTTCACATTCATGCAGCTGCTTCTCTTTTGTTCAATTTTCCTTTAAGTGACATCTACCGTTGCACTAGCGATATACAGTATGCATCTAAATCCTTACATTTGTCCTGTAGCCTCTCCACCTTAGCCATTTTACGCTTCCTGTCAGTCCAGTGCCTCAGACGTTTGTATTTCCTTTCACCTGCTTCCTATGCAGCATTTTTATATTTTCTCCTTTCATCAATTGATTTCAGTAGTTCCTCTGTTGTAAAAGGATTTCTAATTATCCTTGTCTTTTTACCTACTTGACCATCTGATGCCTTATCTATTTCATCTCACCCAGCTATCCATTCGTCTTCTACTTTATTCCTTTCCCCTACTCTAAGCAAATGTTCTCAAATACTCCCTCTGAAACTCTCAACATCCTCTGATTGTCTCAAGTAATCCATCTCTCATATCTTTAATTTCCTACCTTCTTGCAATTTCATGTTTTAATCTACATTTCGTAACCAATAAATTGCGGCCAGAGACTACATCTACCGCTGAAAAATCGTTGAATTTACGATCTGGTTCCCAAATCTTAGTCTTAGCACCGTATAATCAATCTGAAACCTTCCCGTGTCTCCGGGTCTCTTCTACGTATACAACCTTCTTTCGTGATTCTTAAACGTTAGCGGTGGTTAAATTATGCTTTGTTCAAAGTTCTACCAAGCGGTTACCTCTTTCATTGCTTTCCCCCAAGTCCATAATCACCTGCAATATTTCCTTCTCTTTCTTTTCCTACTACCGAATTTCATACTGTTATCACAATTAAATTTGTCTCTCTTAACTATCCGAATTTCTTCTATCTCATCATACATTTTTTCAATCTTTTCATCATCTGCAGAGCTTATTGCCATATAAACTTGCACTTCTGTGGTGGTTGTGGTCTAACGTACCTACTCGATTAAGGTATCTTACATTCCACCCTCCGGTCTTTAGAATGCCAGTTTTCTTTCTTCTTATGACGACATTTTTCTGAGTATTTCTCGTCCGTAGATCCAAATAGGGACTTTTTTACCTCCAGAACATTGTAACCGAGAGGATGCCTTCATTATTCAAACATACAGGGGAGATACATGCTCTAGGGAAGAAAATTACTGCTTTATTTTACTCTTGCTTTCAGCCACAGCAGCACCAACACAGCAGGGCCTTTTCGGTTGATGCTATAAGGGCAGATCTGTCAATCTTCCAGACTGCTACCTCTGTAACTACTGAAAAGGCTGCTGCTCCTCTTCAGGAGTAACACTCTGTCTACCCTCTCAACAGATATCCTTCCGTTGTGGTTGCACCTACGGTGCAGGTATCTGTATCGTTGAGGCACGCAAGCCACCCCACTAACGGAAAGGTCAACGGTTCATCGGAAGAGTATTTTCATAGCTTTTAACAATTCACAGGCACAAACTTTCAGGACCATATGTGTGGGTTTCGGAATGTGCATGGAGCTAGGAGAAAATAATTAGTAATTTTGAGTCCGTTATAAAAAAACGTATTACTGTATATTAAAAAGGCTTCTCATAAGCCTTCCCATTTTTCTTCAACGGGAATTTTAATTTATTTTTCCACCTTCCATTCCTATTCTCTGTTTTATTGATACACCTTCACTTCTGTCAAATACTGTAGATATTTAATGATCTGACGAAACGACTGTTGACCCATTCTACCACGACACCACTGCACCATATGTCACACTTTTCTCTGTTCTGCCGTACTTTCCAAAAACAGACTCGAACTTTTCCTTCTTTCACTTATATATCTTAACCTTTCCTCTCCACAAAAAACGACTGTTCAGATCCGCCTACAAAGAACATTTTTCTTAGTGCTGTATTTCACCGTTCCCACAATAAGGAAGTTCTATCGTATTTTATGTCCTCGCCGAAGGATAAATTTAAGAATGAATCAGGCAGTTTAAATGGTTCAAATGGCTATGAGCACAATGGGACTTAACTGCTGTGGTCATCAGTCCCCTAGAACTTAGAACTACTTAAACTTAACGAACCTAAGGACATCACACGCATCCATGCCCGAGGCAGGATTCGAACCCGCGACCGTGGCGGTAACGCGGTTCCAGACTGAAGCGCCTAGAACCCCACGGCCACACCGGCCGGCAATCAGGCAGTCGAATGGAGTATAATCAAGTACAAAAAATTACCAGCAATAGTGTTGCGCCTTTTACGATAACACTATAGGCAAGTTAAAGCTATGTGATGACTAAGGGAAACATAAAATCGCACTCAATAATGTGATTATATCTGATAACACTCTCCGTTATCTACCGACTGCAGGTTGTCTCCCTCTTTATTTGCAGAAGAAAAACCAGGAAGGTAAAAATAAGCGAAGTTGTCTTGACGTAAAAAACCTTAAGCTGACGTCCGCCATCTTATTGGGCCGAGTCATTACCTTCAGGTGTTTGAATTTTCCAGACTTGTGGAAGTTATTTGCTCAAAAGTGCCCTGGGTGTAGTACTCGTTTTGATCTTCCTTTGTTGGAAAGTATTTCGTCGTATGTATGAAATACAGATGTCCCAGAAGGAAAAGAATGAAAACTGAATGAATAAATTGGTAAAGCCTGCTGTAATAAACTTCATTGGTTTAACCATAAATAATGGGAGATTATTCTGACCACAGATAGCACTGATCTTCTGGATTTCAAACTTTCGGAACTTTAATCTCGCGAGACTTCTCTGCTCTTTTCTTATATAGTTCATTTTAAGTCGACGGATGTTTTTTCTCCTTATTCAGAGTTGCACCTTTGTTGTTGTTTATATATAAATCTAGTTTAGGACAATCAGCTCTACACTTGTCACACACTAAAAATGTGTAATTTCTAGGGTACCCAACGTTTATGTTTTAGTTCGTCAGAAAAATCAGTCGATATTGTTCGTATGAGAAGGTTTGGAGGGTTTTTCTCTGAATGTATCAGTTGTAACTTCTCGTAAATATAACTGATATTATGAATGCTACACTGTGATTTTCGGTCTGTGGACGTGCCAGTGACTAAAGCGAATTACACTACACCCGTTCTGTCCCACTTTTTGAGGATGTTTGAGAGTGGACAATGAGACCAGTTGCTCAGGAAAGCTGCCCGTCTGGCGTAACCCCACAGGAGACACCTGGTGGTTGTCCCTAGAGGCGTGGCACACTGACAGGAGGCTCACCAGTCTGAAGTAGCGGACTGAGAGTTCACTTTCACTCTCTGATGACCAACCGCCTCCACAGCTACCATCGACCTTACTCTCCATCACCAGCTGGTGGCAAGTCTCAATTACTCTTTCCTCTACAAGGCGTGTGGCATTCCTATATCCCGAAACACAGCACTCACTACGACAGGGCACGCCAGGCCTGTCCCAGCACACACCTCCCCCCACACACAAACCTTCCAGCTGTTCAGCAGCAAGTAGTGTGAACATTCAGTCTGGGCCCCATAATGGGATCACTGCTACCTGAAGAAATACAGGTAAACTTCAAATCTCTGAGAACGTATCTTAGATCAGCAACTCCCTGTTTGTGTGTTGTAGCCTACCTACCAAGCAGCTGTGACGCAGATTTCACCTCGATAATGATAAACACACTAAGATACAATACTATTGTAATAATTACTATGTAATGTGAATCCTGAACCAGAAGACAGACTTCTGCAGCTCGTGTGGCGGTATGAAACGGAACATTTTTCCTTTTGAACATTTTTTCTATGAACAAGCATGATCTGTCTTGAACTGAGGAAAGTTTCTCTTACGACAATAGTTATCATAGGAACAGCTAAGCCAGCACACATGAATTAAATCACGTATACTCGTATTTTGGGAAAATAACATCAGGAAGTAGCAACTGAGAAGACAGTTGCTACAAAGGTTATCAGGTATCTCATTACGAACTACACTCCTGGAAATTGAAATAAGAACACCGTGAATTCATTGTCCCAGGAAGGGGAAACTTTATTGACACATTCCTGGGGTCAGATACATCACATGATCACACTGACAGAACCACAGGCACATAGACACAGGCAACAGAGCATGCACAATGTCGGCACTAGTACAGTGTATATCCACCTTTCGCAGCAATGCAGGCTGCTATTCTCCCATGGAGACGATCGTAGAGATGCTGGATGTAGTCCTGTGGAACGGCTTGCCATGCCATTTCCACCTGGCGCCTCAGTTGGACCAGCGTTCGTGCTGGACGTGCAGACCGCGTGAGACGACGCTTCATCCAGTCCGAAACATGCTCAATGGGGGACAGATCCGGAGATCTTGCTGGCCAGGGTAGTTGACTTACACCTTCTAGAGCACGTTGGGTGGCACGGGATACATGCGGACGTGCATTGTCCTGTTGGAACAGCAAGTTCCCTTGCCGGTCTAGGAATGGTAGAACGATGGGCTCGATGACGGTTTGGATGTACTGTGCACTATTCAGTGTCCCCTCGACGATCACCAGTGGTGTACGGCCAGTGTAGGAGATCGCTCCCCACACCATGATGCCGGGTGTTGGCCCTGTGTGCCTCGGTCGTATGCAGTCCTGATTGTGGCGCTCACCTGCACGGCGCCAAACACGCATACGACCATCATTGGCACCAAGGCAGAAGCGACTCTCATCGCTGAAGACGACACGTCTCCATTCGTCCCTCCATTCACGCCTGTCGCGACACCACTGGAGGCGGGCTGCACGATGTTGGGGCGTGAGCGGAAGACGGCCTAACGGTGTGCGGGACCGTAGCCCAGCTTCATGGAGACGGTTGCGAATGGTCCTCGCCGATACCCCAGGAGCAACAGTGTCCCTAATTTGCTGGGAAGTGGCGGTGCGCTCCCCTACGGCACTGCGTAGGATCCTACGGTCTTGGCGTGCATCCGTGCGTCGCTGCGGTCCGGTCCCAGGTCGACGGGCACGTGCACCTTCCACCGACCACTGGGGACAACATCGATGTACTGAGGAGACCTCACGCCCCACGTGTTGAGCAATTCGGCGGTACGTCCACCCGGCCTCCCGCATGCCCACTATACGCCCTCGCTCAAAGTCCGTCAACTGCACATACGGTTCACGTCGACGCTGTCGCGGCATGCTACCAGTGTTAAAGACTGCGATGGAGCTCCATATGCCACGGCAAACTGGCTGACACTGACGGCGGCGGTGCACAAATGCTGCGCAGCTAGCGCCATTCGACGGCCAACACCGCGGTTCCTGGTGTGTCCGCTGTGCCGTGCGTGTGATCATTGCTTCTACAGCCCTCTCGCAGTGTCCGGAGCAAGTATGGTGGGTCTGACACACCGGTGTCAATGTGTTCTTTTTTCCATTTCCAGGAGTGTATATGTTGGGACACTTCTCAGGCAAGCGAAAGGACACTACCTGCAGCTTGAGGCAATCATGCCACTGAACCTTTTCAGGAGTTGTATTGAACTATTATGGTACATACAGCAAGTGTTGGTTGAAAGTGCTCAGTGTATGTATTGGTGTTGACAGATCCTCCTGAGGATTTGATAAACATTAGAAAAACTAAATGAAAAAGCATAAATGCTACCACTCCAAAAAATAAATTGTATTTTTCACCAGGCCAAGTGTTCAGAGCATATCCATTTTAATGGACGTTAGGTCGTCATGCCTGTAAATAACGACTTACATGTTACTCTTGAAAATTTTCTGTTGCATATCTTATGCAAATAGGTAACTGTAGAGGAGAAAAGCTAACATAATATTACTGTCCTTCTCCTTTACTGATAATCATGTGAAATCTCTAACTTAGTGAAACAATAAAAAACCACAATGATAAAACCAAATATTTAGACAAAAAATTCAATATTTTCTTCAGTACAGAAATTTTTGATATAAAAGTGGTCACCGTTTGAGATAGATTGAAATTCAAACGACTTACAAGAGAAGAGAAATTGACCAATCCTACCAAATGAAGTAAGGAACAAAAGTCATTTTACATGATACTTTGAAAAACAAATGCTTCCTGCTGTAAGACAAAATTACTTCATACAACATAACATTATTTTCGTTCTTTTTTCATACAACCAACGGTTTTTTGTCTTGCACTGTTTTTAATAGTCATCTTTACTGCTAAATTAATCCTTTCTGACTGTGGCTTCCAAGATATATCCGCTCATTCATCTTTCCTTATCAGGCACGTCAAACTTAATGTATGAGACTTTCTTGGTTATCTCTCCTTCTGAGAAATAATACTCAGCAACACTAACTTGAAAATTGAAGACTGCATTTCCTTCTTCCTTGAATTCATCCATTATGTACTGAATTCAACTATTTTCGACTGCAAGATCTAAGAAATGGGAAACACTTCTGAGTCGATGTTTCGGTCCTGCTTGAAATTCTGTAATAACTGATCAGTCTACCAATCAAATCGATTCCCTCCCACCATAATCTTTTTGTAAACAGCAGCTGCTCTTCGTCGAGGCACAGTCATGTACTGCTTAACATTTTTAACCATCTCCAACACATGCCCTCTGTATGTATTCCTAATTTGGAGGAAGAAAGCAAAACTGGTTTTTGGTCAAACCATTTAACAGTGCATATCGCACCATCCTGACGCACAGATTTTTGTGGTTTACCCTCTTCCAAGTCTGCCCCAAGATTTAACATCCAGCAGATGCACATGTACTAGACTCTTTGACTTTATTATTGTTACATTGTTTGTTACTTTTTGTCCAAATGGGCCAAAGCTGTGAAATGTCAGTAATGAATTATATGAGCTTCTTCACCAAGAGATGCACAAAGTCTGTGTCTGTCCTGCCCTTACGTTTCTCACCATCTCCTGGAAATTTATACTTCAAAATCAAGTACTAGTCCAAACGGTACAGATAATCCTGTACCTTTCAGACTTGGTACTGGTCTGAAGAGTCTAGTAAACAATGCTTAACAGTAGTCAGTCATTTAAATGCGAAATTACAAACATTTCTTGTACAGTATATTTGAAGCATTTTATTCAATCTTTACAAAACAATCGAAGATCATTGATAAAAGCTCACTTACATGTCACATGTTTCCAAATATGTGTCCTGGAATGTGTTGGTTTGCACTGCCAGCCTCCAAACTGCCATTGATGTCAATTTGATCATCATTCTATTCTTCCGCACGTGTCTACACGCTCATCTAAAGTTTCTATGTCTGCAGTTTCTACCTCCTCATTTTCACGGAGCTAAAAATCTGACGCATCACTAAACTCTCAATTTTAAAGTATTTCCCATATTTCCTTCGCAATGACACCTTAGTACCTATGAATAAGAGAACAGTCGTCGCTGAAATGATAATGGTATAAATAGGTTATAAAAAAGGCAACAGTCTTTTACGAGCGTAAAATAACCCCAAGATTAGAGGAAACATGAAGTAAACGTTTTAAGCCATTACTTCCCCATATACATTAGAATGGGCACTGAAATTTTTGACTGAAAGTTAGGAAAACATACATTTTGTGCACACATGTATTGTTGTTCATCATAGTCTCTGTACATTTGTTTAACGTAATTTCACACAAAATTGAAAATTTAAGCTCATGGTAATGAATCTAAACATAAAAATGGAATACCAGTCATGTTTGGTTTCCACAAAGAACGCCCACAGCAACTACAGCAAAATGAAGTAGGACAACGTCATATTGTGTGGCAACACCAAAGTGACCATTTGGTTGTCTAGTGGGGTGGCTTCCTACAGGAGTTATATCTACAATTCTGGACTGAATAACACCTGTGCCGATTTAAATGAGCATTAGATTTCAGAAAGTGATAACAGAAACGAGTTAAGATAGTGATGAAGCAAATTCAAGATTTAATTTCATAGTACTGCCCTGGATTTACAGCAGACTGCAAAGCGGCGACGAGATATTTAAGGACTAAAAGATGGGTACCAGTAATAGTCGCATCAACCGCAATCTTGTCATGGTCATACTTCCCCACACATTCTTCATGTACTTTAGGTGTTATCCACCCCAAATCTTTTGAACCGTAACTGTGTATGCTTTTCTCGTATGAACAAAGAATGTAGTATGACACCAAAGTATAGTGTGGATAACTACATGTATTGAGTAAGTCGTTTATCTTGTATTCAGTTGCGTTTTCTTTTCAGGTATTCACCTTTATTGATGAGAGGCATTTGTGTTGTATAATTCCTGTATCAATGTTAGATTTTTATTTCTATCACATATTCATTTCGAATGAACCTTAATTTTTTATCTATAAATGTTTGTGAATAATTATTACGCAGGGCCTACATTTCAACGCCATTGTCGTTGGAATGAGTTTACGTTGTGCCACTAGTGTGATACACTATATTTGCTGTCGTCTTATATTTTAGCTACCAAATGCTCCCCACCTGTAACTCGCCACTTACAACAAAGTTGCCACTGAAATTCCTAGACAGGTATGTTTCTGTAAACCTTCGATGTATTTATTACAGTATGACTTAAATTGGAAAAATGAAATTTCATTTTTGTATACATAAAATACATTGATAAATGCCTTGAACCTAACAAATCCTTTTGTACAGTACTTGGTTAACTTGTTGATACCTGTTTTTCATGGGTGGTATTAAATGATATATGTGAGGGCTCTTAGCTCTGTCATATTATGCAGTTTAACTGTCTCCATAATGCAAATAATGGTCGAAACGTCTTTCTTATTCATGCAAAAAAAATTTGATGATTATTTTGTACATGGCTTGCAATGTAGGCTATCTATGTTTCAATTCATGTCTGTTTTTAGTGGAATTGTCTTTGAGAGTATGGACATGAATGAGTACACATAAGAGAAGATTGTTTGCACGCCATGGGTGAATGAGTGTCGGTCAGCAAGAGCGTAGTATGAGTGTAAATGGGTGACGTTATCAAAGAAAAACTGTTGTAAAATTTCCTTAAAGAATAGAACATGTAAGCTGATTTCCCACATTTTATTTTTCATACGCCATGACGTAACGTTTGAAGTGCACAAAATAGAATTTTGAATCGTTGTATGATATGGCGCTAAAACTGAATGAGTGAATTTTTGGTAGTTTAAAACGTTGCCTTGGCAAAATACCACTTTCCCTGTTTTTCTGGCCAGCTCCTACTGAGATTCAGAGATGTTTAATCAGTCACACAATGAATTGCAACCGATCTGTACAAATTTTTCACAGTGCAGCGAGATTTGGCGTTAAAAGGCTATGGCAGCGAACGACCAGTTTGAGTGCCTTATCTAACAGCATGACATCGCATGCAGTGCCTCTCCTACCTTGTGACCATATCGGTTGAATCCTAGACGATTGGGATACTGTGACTGGGTCAGAAGTGTCCAGGTGCAGCTGGCAGGAGCTGGCGGAAGGATTCGATTGCAGTGCAGACCCCACTTCAGTCACATAAGACGATATTTCACAAGCACGCAATTTCACTATAAGCCACTTGTGTGGTACCGTGTCAAAAGCCTTCCTGAAATCCAGAAGCACGGAATCGAGCTGAAATCCCTTGTCATAGCCCTAGGCAAACTGGTGTTGGCTTCGTAGCGGTGTGGGCTATGTTTGCATGGAATGCACAGGGTGCTCTCTGTGTTCGGCTACTTCTATATCTACATGGATACTCTGCAAATCACATTTAAGTGCCTGCCACCTTCGCACTTCTCTATTATTGCAATCTCCTATAGCGCCCAGAAAGAATGAGCACCTATATCTTTCCCTACGATCGCTGATTCCCCTTATTTTATCGTGGTGATCGTTCCTCCCTATATAGTTCTGTATCAAAAAAGTATTTTCGCATTCAGAGTTGAAAGTTGGTGACTGGAATTTCGTGAGAAGATTCCGTCGCAACGAAAAAGGCTTTTCTTTTAACGATTTCCATCTCTAATCCTGTATAATTTCTGTGACACTCCCGTATTTCGCGAAAATACAAAACGTGCTGCCTTTCTTTGAACTTTTGCGATGCACTCCGTCAGTCCTATCTGGTAAGGATCCCACACCTCGTAGCAGTATTCTAAAAGAGGACGGACCGGCGTAGTGTAGGCAGTCTCCTTGTCTCCTTAGTAGATATGTTACATTTTCTAAGTGTCCTGCCAATAAAACCCACTCTTTGGTTAGCTTCCCCCACAACATTCTCCATTTTTTCCTTCCAATTTAACATGTTCGTAATTGTAATACTAAGGTATTTAGTTAAATTTATGGCTTTTAGATTAGATTGATTTACGTGTACCCGATGTTTAACGAGTTGCTTTTAGCACTCATGTGGTTGACTCCACACATTTCGTTATTTAGGGTCAACTGCCACTTTACGCACCATTCAGATACTTTTTCTAAATGGTTTTTCATTTTTATTTTGATCTTCTGATGACTTTATTAGTCGATAAAGGGCAGTTTCATCTGCAAACAACCGAAGACGGCTGCTCAGATTGTCTACCAAATCGTTTATATAGATAAGGAACAGCTAAGATCCTGTAACACTACCTTGGGGAACGCCAGGAATCACTTCTGTTTTACTCGAAGACTTTCCGTCAATTATTACGAACTGTGACCTCTCTGACAGGAAATCACAAATCCAGTCACATAAGACGATATTTCATAAGCACGCAATTTCACTATAAGCCACTTGTGTGGTACCGTGTCAAAAGCCTTCCGGAAATCCAGAAACACGGAATCGATCTGAAATCCCTTGTCAATAGCATTCAACACTTCATGTGAACAAAGAGCTAGTTGTGTTTCACAGTAACGATGTTTCCAAAACCCATGTTGACTGTGTGTCAATAGACCGTTTTCTTAGAGGTATTTCATAATGTTTGAACACAATATACGTTCCAAAATCCTGCTGCATATCGACGTTAACGATATGGGACTATAATTTAGTGGAATACTCATACTAACCTTCTTGAATATTGGTGTGACCTGTGCAACTTTCCAGTCTTTGGGAACCGATCTTTCATCGAGCAAACGGTTGTATATGTTTGCTAAGTATGGAGCTGATGCATCAGCATTCTCCGAAAGGAACATAATTGGTATACAGTGTAGACCAGAAAACTTGCTTTTATTAAGTGATTTAAGTTGCTTCACTACTCCGAGGATATTTACGGCTACGTTATATTGGCAGCTGTTCTTAATTCGAATTCTGGAATATTTATTTCGTCCTCTTTTGTGAATGCATTTCTGAAGGCTGTGTTTAGTAACTCTGCTTTGGCAGCACTGTCTTCAATATTATCGCCGGCCTGTGTGGTCGAGCGGTTCTAGGCGCTTCAGTCTGGAACCGCGCGACCGCTACGGTCGCAGGTTCAAATCCTGCCTCGGGCATGGATATATGTGATGTCCCTAGGTTAGTTAGGTTTAAGTAGTTCTAAGTTGTAGGGGACTGATGACCTCAGATGTTAAGTCCCATAGTGCTCAGAGCCATTTTTTTTTCAATAGTATCTCCACTGCTATCGCTCAGAGAAAGCACTGATTGTTTATTGCCGCTAAAATACTTCACATATGACCGGAATCTCTTTGGAGCTTCTGCCAAATTTCGAGACAGAGTTACACTGTGGAAACTACTGTAAGCATCAGGCATTGAAGTCCGCGCTAAATTTCGAGCTTCTGTGAAAGATCGCCAATGGTGGGGACTTTGCGTCTGTTTAAATTTGGCATGTTTGTTTCGTTGTTTCTGCAACAGAGTTCTAACCGACTTGTGTACCAAGAAGGAACAGCTCCGTCGTTTGTTAAATTATTTGCTATAAATCTCCCAATTGCTTCGATATTATTTCCTTGAATTGAAACACATCTGGTCTACACTTATTTTATTAATTTAGAATGAGTGGAAATTGTCGCTCAGGAAGGCGTCAAGTGAATTTTTATCTGCTTTTTGAATAGGTATATTTTTCGCCTATTTTTCGAGGATTTGGGAATATTCAATGTCGCTACGACAACCGTGTGTTCACTATTCCCTTAATCGGTTTTGATGCTCGTTATTATCTCAGGATTATTTGTTGCTAAGAGGTCAAGTGTGTTTTCACAACCGTTTACTATTCGCGTGGGCTCATGAACTAACTGCTCGAAATAATTTTCAGAGAATGCGTTTAGCACAATTTCGGATGATATTTTATGCGTACCTCCGGAATTAAACATGTATTTTCGACAACATATCGAGGGTAAATTAAAGTCAGCATCAACTATTATCGTATGAGTCGAGTACGTATTTGAAATCAAATTGTTCCTTTATCAAATGGTTCCTTTATCCCGTATTTATGTTCTTCCTGTGTTCAGCCTGCACCCTTTGTGACTCAAGCCCTTCTTGTGGTTTCCCGAGACCCTCTAACCTAAAAAAAACCTCCCAGTCAACGACACACAGACCCTGCTACACGTGTAGCCGCCTCCTGCGTATAATGGGCACCTGACCTATTCAGCAGAACTGAACCCAACCACCCTTTGGCACAAGTCGAGGAATCTGAGGCCTACATGCTCGCAGAACCGTCTGAGCCTCTGATTCAGATCCTCCACTCGGCTCTGTACCAGAGGTTCGTAATCGGCCCAGTCGACTGTGCTGCAAATGGGCAGCTCTGCTTTCATCTTGCATTCAAGGCCGGCAGCCTTTAACACTTCTGTTAGCCGCTGGAAACCAGAGAGAATCTCTTCTGATCCAAAGTTACACATGATTGGTACCGACGTGAGCAATCACCTGCAGCTGGCTGCACCCTGTGCTGTTCATGTCATCCGTGAGGAACCTTTCCATATCTGGAAAGACTCCACTCGGTATGCACAAGGAGTGCACATTGGTTTTCTTACCCTTCTAATCAGCCAAGTCCCTAAGGGGCCCCATAACGCGCCTAACGTTGAAGCTCTCAACTACCAATAATCCCACCCTGTGCAACTGACCGGATCTTGTAGGCTGGGTGGTTTCCTCTGAAACACGACAGGCGACTGCATCTGGTTCAGCGACAGTGTCAGCCACAGACAGCACCTGGAACTTGTTTGTCAGACATACCGGGGTGGCCTTACGTGCGGCCTCCTGGGAAGTATTTCACCACCTGTTTCTCCCAAGGGCGACCTCCCACACGACCACAGGTGAGGGGTCAGCCGCAGTGCGAGCAGTAACTGCGTTGGCCACTGGTGAGGACCGATCGGAGGACTGACGTACTGGACGTCCGTTGGATCCCCAAGGCCGCCCACAAAAGTGGTGGCCATCCACCGCAGCCTCAAGCTGTGTAATCGAAGACGTCACATCCAGAAGCTGAGATCGAAGTGTCACCAACTCGGCTCACATCCACACAAAACAAACGGACATTCGGCACGTGCTGCGCAACTCTGCTGTAGACCCTGACGAAAACGCACGAACTGTGCCTAGTAATACGCAGATATTCATAAACCTAACTACCGGAGCACTCAGGTGAAACTAAATAATATTCCCCTGATTAGGTACTTGTAATATGTCACAGATCGTTTTACTTTCCGACGCAAACGAAAACGCAACAACTGTGGCTACTAGATATTAAATTTACACGCAGAAAGTCTAGAATATAAACTATTAAAACACACAGATGATGCAATAAAATTCGCTCCTGGTTAGGATCTCGTGAATGTTACAAAAGCGGTTGTTTCCCTGTTGCTGCGTCTGTATCGGTCGGCTACTACTGCCTGACTTGAAGACCATTAGCAGCCATTCATGGTGTCATGTTTCCAAACAACTATGGAAATTTTATAGATGAGAATGTGCCTGTCACCAGGCCATATTTGTTAGTGACAGGTTTGAAAAACATTCTGGAAAATTCGAGCGTATGGTTTGGCCACCAAAATCGCCCGACATAGATTCCATTGAACATTTATGGGACATAATCAAGAGGTCAGTTCGTGCACAAGATCCGGCATCGGCCACACTTTAGCCGTTACGGACAGCTATGGAGACCGCGTGGCTCAGTATTTCTGCAGGGGACTTCCTACGACTTATTGTACATGTCGCATTGCTTTGTGTCACTACGTCGGGCAAAAGAAGGGCCGACACGATATTAGGAGATATCGATGACTTTTGTTACCACAGTGTATTTTATTACGTTTACTTCAGTTTATTTCTAACTCATACACCTGATGATAAATAAATAGTTGATGCTGATTATGAGAAATAGCGTTGATAGCAAATATTAGGCCTCCCGTAACACTTTCTTCTTCTCCTTCCACTACAACCGTACTCCAGCCCCGTATCTATTAGATTGTCAGCAACCTTTAGGTACTGACCTACCTGTTCAGTAACCTTACATTCTTGCTCTATCTCTTCAATCTCTGCTTATCACGTCGGCATGTTATCCTGAACTATTATTGTCGATGTTGGTCTTCTGTCGAGCCTGGTGAGAAAAACAATATCACTGAACTGTTCAGAGTAACAAATTTGCTGTCTTACTTTCAGCCGGCAGCTGGTGGCCGAGTGGTTCTAGGCGCTTCAGTCTGGAACTGCGCGACTGCTACGGTCGCAGGTTCGAATCCTACCTCGGGCATGGATGTGTGTGATGTCTTTAGGTTAGTTAGTTTTAAGTAGTTCTAAGTTCTAGGGGACTGATGACATGAGTTGTTAAGTCCCATAGTGCTCCGAGCCATTTGAACCATTTTTCTTACTCTCCTGGTTCCTACTGTTGTTAATATTACCCTATACTCGTCTGACCACTGTAGACCACTTGCGTCTCAACATTTCGCTTGTCAGATTTTCTAGCTTCCCTAACACGTTCAAAGTTGTAACATTCCTCGCCCCGAATTGTGGCACGTTATCCTTTCCTTGCTCATACAATCTGTTACTCATTGTTACACTGCACTAAATAGATCCGAATAGGGTAATAGCTCGGAATCTGTTGCCAATGATGAGACCACCATGACAATTTCTCAGTTATTGGGCACATATTCTGCTGGTAGACGTTAAACGTCTTTGATGCCGTGGTTTCCATTGGCTTCTGCATAATGCCATTGATCACTGCTGATTCGTTCGCCTTTTACAGGCAGTTTCCCATCACAAAGACACGAGAGTGCTATGAACCTCAGTCCGTTCCTAACCCCCCAATTTGGGCAAAGCTGTTGGCAGTATGAGAATGAAATCTTATGCCGGAAGTCTTCGGTGGCCATTGCTGGTGATTTTTATTCAAACTCCAAGCAGTGGTGGGGTTCGAACACGGGATCGATTTAGTTTTGGTTACTAAGCAACGACGCATACCACTGGAACATGGAGACCAATAACTTAAGTAAGTTAAATGATGAACGGCGAAGTGAGCCTTACCCATGGCAGAATATCGTTATTTTTCAATCTCACGCCTCTAGTAAAAACAGAATTCCATAGAAGTATTTTCCTACAATTTTCAGCTTCCTAAAAGGGAGTGGAGTTGGAGGCCAGTCGTAGGTACGGGCCTTTCTTGTCTCGTGGGAAGGGACACAGTTGCGTTTTGTTTAGACAACTTTCCGTTGCCTCCTAAGGGCGATGTGCTTACTTCTCGGTGCCGCTGCACATGCTCTGAACAGCCTCACGTCTAGAAGACAACGGATAGAAATTTCAATGTGCATTCTTCAAAAAGTAAGAAGAGAGAGTGATAGTTATTACGCAAGTTTTTCAGAATTTCAGATGTGTAAAATCAATGTACTGGCTGTATTAATAACTCCACTCAAGCGGGCTGAGGGAGGGGGGGGGGGGGCGGAGCGAAACACTTAATTATTTAGGAGTGGTACATACCAGAAGACAGTCGATCTAAAACGTTATGAAACTTGTCGTTGATGTATGGTTAACTTGTTAAAAATAATATCAGTCCCTAGCGTTTGTCCTCGCTATTTCCGCTCTCGAAGGAGAGCCACGCGAACTTTGCAGAAAGAGCGAGGAGTCTGTTCCTGTACAGTATTGTCAAGTCTGCGTCTTCAGCCTAGGCAATGGTACGGTGTTTTCAACAACGGGACGAGAACGCTGCTAAGAGGATTGCAGACTAATACTTTCACTCTGGCTTGAAGGAGCAGAGGTTGATTTGTTGCTTTTGGCAGCCCAGCACATCATTCGCAGCTTCGCACTTGCAGGCATGCCAAATATTGATTGAAATTTATTGACTGTTTGTAGGTGTGTTGTTTTGAGTTGATCAGATTCCGCGTTTTCTACAATTTTGCTTAGATGATTGACGCCTATTTCATGATTATATTAGGTACGTAATTTGCCTGTGGTGGTCATGCGTCCTTCTGGCGAAGTCGGATCGATCAGTGTGCCCCCACCCTCGTCTTTTCGTTTCATAAATGACTGTTGAGATGATGGCATTCCTATTCACCTAACCCACATGGATTTTGCCAAGTCAGTCAGTTGTAGATTTAAATTATTCCAGAGTTTGTAAATATTACTGTTCGTGTCACCTGTGCCTTCTGGACGTTAATGACATGTTCTCAGTAGTTCATATTCTTGCGTGAGATAAAAATGAATACTGTAATAAACTGGGGCTCATTTCGATACGATTATTCGATTCGTTATTTAGATGATCGCCTTTTCAATTATATATTGCTAGGACCTTCTCTTGTGAAATCGTTACTCCATTGCACGACAGTTTTTCATAACCGCATCTCAGTCTACATGGAGCGAGTTGCCTCTGGTGGTCCAATAAAATCAAGATTGTAACTGGGTTAAGTGAAAATTTGAGCTATCTGTCGGACAAAATCTGTGTATCATAAATCTTATTGTAACTCAAGTCAAATAAAACATGAAAATATGTATGAGTGTAGTCGCAGCGACTGCGCTGCTCAGTATTTGTATTTATCTCAGTATTGGTTTGCCTCTCGCTCAGTACGGTGCAGAATTTGTTACACAGTCAAGCCGTTGTTAAGGTTCAATATTACAGATTAAAATGTAATTTGCAAACTTTTCACTTGGAACAATAAACAGCAGACTGTAGCCAGTCGTTATCATTTTATTTCTGTTTTCCTTTTCTTCGGAACCGATGAAATTGAACGTTGACAGGAGTCAGATAACATTTGACATCATTACTTCAAACGATATTTGCTACATGCATCAGCTAATGGTCCAAATTCATATACTAAAGTAATTAATTTCCTGTGTTATGTGATGGAGTAGTAATATGTTAAAGGCGAATAATGGAAAACGGATACAGCTGAAGGTAGAAAATCTTTACATTTCAGACACTTGGTGTTGAATCTAGGAACATCTGTCGCCGTGCAATATGTGGTCACCAAACAACACCGTTATTTTGGAAATAATAGTGTGAGTAAAGAAAATGAATGAAATCTTCTTTTCTTTTCGTAGCCTCTATTCATCTGGTAAGCTATAAGTTCCTATGAAGAAACCTGATAACTGATAAGAAAGGTGAGTAATACGGTGGCACTGGTGAAGACCGTAACCAAAGTAGAAGAGGGACGTGGGGATGCAAGTGATGCAGATCACTGCCATCACATGAAATTACAAACCACGTTGTTGCAGCGAAGTGAAATTTAAAGGTATTTTGACATTCAATTAGACGACAGTAAAGGGAAACCACTGCCAATATTCAGATACACAATCTATACATGTATAGTACTATGAGTTATAGCCCATACCTACTTTAGCCAAAACCATTTATTGGTTTTTCTTAACTCAGTTGTTTCGTTGATCAGTTTTTGTCTTCCTTGCAGTGCAGTTTCATATAAGTGCTACTATTAACTATTTTAGTGCTATGTGATGCTGTGGCAGTTTCTAATTATGAATAAAGTTTTCGCAAGGAGGAAGAGGAAAATCGATTTTGATAATCCGCTCCCGTTACGTTAAATTAAAAATATGTACAGTGTTATGTAATAGCCCGATTATATATCTACGGCACTTTAATGTTAGCACTGGATTCGTTACTTGGAGGCTGGTAGAGCTTTGGGTTTGCAGTATTTGAGTACTTCGCAAGGCAGCGGAGCGGTAAACAAATTAAAATCCGCGAATGAAAATACACTTAGATATTTCTGTGCGCCTAAATATCCTGTTATGAAGAAAAATACAGCCCGAAGGCGATGTTTGCGCTTCTTTAAAAAATATTCTCAGTATTCTATCATTAGTACCTCAGATAGCTCCATATTACCCACTCTGGTCCCTGGGGTGGTACTCAATTACGAAAACCAGTTCCGATACGAAACGACCGGGAGGGGTTTGTGGAGAGCGGAATAGGTACTCGATGACAACTCATTCTATAGTTCGTTCAATAGTATTAGTTCGTTCAATAGTATAAGATTTTTTGCATGGGCTGTTTGGATTCTTTCGAGCCGACTGCGCACTGCATCCTTTCCGACTGCGTACAAAATCCATTTACCCTCTTGTAATACTGGAATAACTGAACCAAGCAATCCCATGCACAATTAAATCTTCAAATATGCATACATCCATGAACTATCAAACGACTAAACATGCACAATTAAAGGAAAAATATACAGTGACAGAGTTCAGTCTTTTATTGTGATGCATTTTATTTTATTTTAAACAACGTAAAAAATCACTTTTTACCAAATTCTTCACTGGCTTGGAGTACTCCACGAGTTGGGCCGCAGAGGTATCAATCCCTGGAATAGGGAGACAAGTTGGTTTCAGTCCATCAGCCAGCAGTCTTTAAAATGGTTTTCGTGGTTTCTCGTTTTCATTTCATGCAAATGGCAGGGTTGGTCCCTTACAACAGGCCACAGATGATCCCTTCCAAATACCTTCCTTTCCTGAAAGATTCCAAATCGCTTAGAGATACAGCCTATCTGCTTGAATGAAGTGAGCTGCAACGAAGGCGAGGCAAGTATCTCTTCAGATATTTCTGGCTCTAAATGCCGTATTATAAGAAAATAATATTCCAAATTCTCCTCATTTAGGCTCATTCATTTGTCTGCCGGGACATTCTTATGTACAAAACGATCTTTCTTACACTTCTAGAAGTGACACATGCATGTTTAAATGAGGAGATTTGGGGAAGTGTAATGTTGAATACCTACAAATCCTTTGCATTTTCACTGCCAAAAGTTCTTCTAGCTTCTCTGAAGAACAGAGATCTCTTTACTGCAAATGTCTAGTCAGTAATAATTATGGTGTCCTAAAAAATTTGCCCTCGTCCGTTCCTGATCACTTCCTCTCCTCAAATCCAGACTGAAAGGAAAAGAGTGTAAAACGACCAAGGAGGTTTAAGGGACATGGGGACATGACTACATCTTAGTGATTTTCCAAAATACAGCACTCCCAAGTAAGGATATTATGTCTCCGCTTGGTGAAAACTCTCAGATCACTGCCGAATAAAATTGTTCAGTATTTCCTTATGAAGATTTTCAGAAAAAATTAGAAAAAATTAAAAACATGAATCTTTTTAAGGATTTCTTTAACATATCGGCCCCCCGATTCGACTAAATCCTGGCTACGTCCTTGAACTCGTGCAGTATTTGAGGCGAGTTGAGGTTTGGGACGTGGCAGCGCACTGTGTAGCGCGGGTTTGCATAGCGGCAGGCGAGTGTCGGGGCGAGTTCCGGCATGTTGTCGGCTGCATACGTAAGTAGGGGAGCGGGGCAGGGCCGGCCGTGTCCCCGCCATCGCCGCCACCAGCCCAGAGTTGGCTGCTGACTTTATTAGCGCACTTGGCGATAACTACTTGCCGGCTGGGCAGTGCCTGCGTGCCTGGGCGCACGGGTCGCCAGGTGCGCTGCTTAATTACGGGCGTTTGATCCGCTACTGCCGCCAGAAAGCAGCAACTGTACCGCCTCCGCAACCTCGCCCCTCCTCACTCCTAACCCCCACGGGACCATGCATTTTAAGCAGACTGGCGGATATTGCGTAACTTTGTTTCACCGGCGACTTACTTTTTTTATTTTTCTACGACGATTCAGCTCGCCGCTAGAGACGTAGTTCGTTAACGACTTCCGGATGATGGCTGGAGTAGCCGTTTCCTGTTGCTCGTGCCAGTTAACCTCTTTTAGGTTCAGATATGGTATAATGTTTTACCCTGTGAACTTTTTTGTTCGTTGAACTTTCGTACCAGTATAACGCATCTGTAAGCAGCAGTTTTACATTAGGCTTGGTCTCCTGACGAAATAAAAGGAACTACATTTCATTCAAAGGTTTTAAATTCTGTTTCACTCAGCTTCTTTGATAACGGAATTTCTATCCTTCAGTATATTTGTGTCCCTGTAATTTTCTACTTCACTATTTTTTCCAACAAACTATCAACTCTTCATGTACAAGAATACGTGAGAAGTTAAAATTGCGTACACGTTATCAAGTGAGAACAAGTCCCAGAACCCTCAAATCTTAATTAGCTCCACACATTTCAGCACGTGTCTAGTACTACGGTGTAGTACCAAATTTTTATTGACATTTATGAACCTGTTAGTATTCATCTTACCATTAACAGTAAGACCACAGTTTTGACTTTGGTTGATGTGCTGGTCAAAAACGAATTTTCATAATCTTGTTACGCTTATTTAAGGATTGTTGAATTTCTTTTCTTTCAGTTTCGTTTTAGATGTTGTCAAGGAGCAGCTCACTGCCTTGAACAATAGGCAACTAAATTTTTACATTTTTATACAGCCAAACGCTAATCACAGCACGGATGAGTTTCACTATAAAAATAAAAATATTTAGTCATATAGACTGAAAAACTGTAAATAATTCCTTAATAAACCAACAATCACGTGCCATTTATTGAAATTTTGTGTAACATTATTTGTATCGCATAGACAAATACTGCATTTTTAGCGTAACGTAAAAGTAATGCTGAGCACTAATGAGAAAACTTTATCATTTTCACTTCTATTTTGACATTTTATTCACAAGCTTGTGTTGGGTAATCTTTTGTTGAGAACATGGTTTTGGGTCACCGAGACTTTTAGACACCCAATAGCCCTCTCTCAGAGATTAAGAAAATAAAGAAAGATGAAACGGGCCATCTTACATGAAATGATTATTTTCAACAAACAGTAAGGACATTGGTACGTTATACTTCGTTTCATTCTGACACAAAATAGTCTTATTTGAATGTGCATCGTCTGTTTCTCCGAAAGAACAGGTACTTCCGCAGATACAGCAGCTGTGAAACACTGTATGTAAATTGAAAGGGGGTCACTGCTATCAGCTGCCGTGCGAAATTTTGCAGAATCAAAGGCGACGAGGGAAACTGTGTACCGGACACAGATTCGAAACAGAGGATCTCCCGCTTATTAGGCCGTACCACTGCACCACCCGGGACACAAGGTTATCGTAAAGCACGGACTATCTCAGTAAGCATCAAGGCCGATCCTCCCTCCCTTCGAGAGCCACTTATCGGCAGTCAATTCAAATGATTGATAAGCCTGACTGGGCAATGGATCCACTTTCTTCAGCGCGAATGCATGATTATGTCCGACTTGCAATGGGAACCTCTAAGTAATGAACAGCAGAAAAATGAACAGAGACTGCGGATACGTGGCGCTCGATGGGAGTGTGGATTGGCCGTGAGGCGTACCGAGATAGTGCAGGTGCGAAAACGCTGTGTCCCCGACAGTGCAGTGGTTACCGCACTCGCCTAGTAAGCATGAGTTGCCTGGTCCGTATCCCGGTCCGCTACACATTTTTGCTCGTCGCCGGCGATTCCTCAAAATGTTCCACGACAGCTGATAGCAGTGATCCCCCTTGAATTAACATATAAAAATAGTCAATTGTTTTTCAAGCATCAAATGCAACTAAACCCAATGTTTAATGATAGAAGAGACTCTCAGCGCTGAGGGAAGCACATCGAAGTTCGTCAACCCTCCATCCACACAGATTACAACAAGTAACTGCGGGAACTGACCAAGTAGTTCAAAATGGGAATGTGTATATGACAAGTATGCATAACAGGAAACGCTATTGGACTCTTTTGACTTGGTTATTGGGTACCATTGTATACTACACCGGATACTTCCCTACCGCAAAAAATGGAAATGCAATCTCACACGTATATTTTCTGAGGGAGATTGTGCAGGTGAGTAGTTACGCGATGTCATCGAAAGTATCTGGACGAACACTGCACACTTCTACTGCAGCAGATGAGCTGTATATTGAGGGATTGAACCATGTGATTGTTAGAATGCAGCAACCCAAAGAAGACAATGTGCTGGAAGTAGCTGCACAAGATCAGCGCATGCTGTACAACATCAGCACATACTGTCCTAGAAATATTATATGGAACTATGTCTTGAATTTTTATGTGGTTATCACACCAATTAATTTGTTTTTGATTTCTAATTTGCACCCATGTTTAACTTATATCATGTAGTACAAAGATATGTAAACTTTATGCACAAATTTAAATTTTCTTCTCAGTAGAACATAGCATTACATGTATTTTATAGCATACTATATTAAACCTAGAAAGGTGAAAGTGCTTTTAAGTTCAAATGTACCTTTTTCAGTGAAACACCTACTGTATTGGTAATAAATGTAAAAATATTAACAGAAATTTAATTCAGGTTCTAATGCTTTAGTGTATTTTGTACTGTCGTTGCAACTACAGAAATGTGTGATTCTTCTTCACGAGACGCGTTTAACTTTATTGAAGTAAAGCATCATCAGTGCTCTGTAATTAAGTTATTTACATTTTGATTTGCTTTTAGGTCGCAAAACACTTCGTTAAGACTAAATCGATTTTTACTCACGGTGATTTTCGAGTGATTTCTCGCATACATCAAGAAATGCTGTCAGCTAACACATCGTCATCTTTCTGCGTTAGAAACTAGTAATTTTGGCCTAATTATTAGTCATTCTGCAACGCTATGCATTTATTACGATTTTTACAATACACTTTTATGCACACAACTGCATTCTGTTTGTTTTTGTATTTCTAACTATGTGTTGTGGTTCGTGTTTGGTAGTGTAGACAACATAATTTTTCCACCACTCTGTATGTGACCTACAACTTTTTTAAATTAGATTATTGTACTCGAGTAATTCTATTTCATTACGTTCCTGTGCAATTATGTACCATGTAAGAGTAGGAAAGGAATAGCGATAGAGAGGTTTTGTGTAGGGAAGGGAGAAACCATGACGAGTGGACACAGTTGTATAGCAGTGTGATGGAGTGTGAGTAAGAGGAGAAGGTGACGAGCAAGAAGTAAAATGAAATTGTAAGTGTGTGTGTGTGAGGGGGGGGGGGTTGTGGGAAAATTGGTGGGGCTAAAAGATGGAAAAGGCTCTTTTCTTATTCTTGTAATTTCACCAATAATTTTATATACAGTCTGGTTCCCAATATTTATTTGATCATTGACTGACAGTTTATTTTGTGTTAATGCTTTATGTATGTGGAAATTTTCTTGGAAAGGGAGATGGCGTCTGTCTTTACTGGGTTTCATGATAATCATATCTTCTTCAATATTGCTTGTTCTATGGTGTTCTTGTAGTATATGATCCGCAAATTTTGAATGATTTGTATCGTATTTAAATAGTATGATAGGTCCTTTATACCTTGTCTCGATTGTCCTGCCAGTCATTCCAATGTGTATCTTCTGAGAATCTCTGCAGCTGGGCTCATAGGTACCAAATTGTTGGTATCTGTCTGGTTTTTATTTCAGTTTTGGTATGTGCCTTTTTATTTAAATATTTATTTTGTAGCAATGTTTATGCTTTGTTTTTTTAAAAAATATTACTTATTTTATGTGTAAATTTGTTGTACTGGCTCATTAGTTGCCAATTTTGTTATTGTAGTGCAAGTTATATGAGTTGGGGTGGTTTGGTTATTTTTCGGTATTTGTATTATTTATTTTTTTTGTTTCCTTGTGTCCATTTTTTAATCCAATTTGTTTTATAATGGTTAGGTCTTTCTGGTTATCAGAAGCGTTCAGTAGGGATTTCCTGTTCAGCCTATTCAGTACATATTTGATTGCTCCTTGTCTGTGGTTCTGTGGTTGGTTTGAGGTTGCATGTAAGATAATGTTACCTGTTGTGGGTTTTCTGTATATGTCAAATGTGAGTTTATTATTGTCTTTTCCTATGTTTATGTCTAGAGAGCTGAATGAGTTTTCTTTATCTTCTTCTATTGTGAACTTTATGTATTTGTGAACAGCATTTCTGCATTGTGTAGTTGCTGTATTTTATTTTTAGGTTCAGTTACCATGCATATTATGTCATTCATGTGTCTGTACCAGAAGATGACGTAACATTTATTCGTTATTATGTCTTCAAGTATTAATTTTTCTATATGATTCATGAAAATGTTGGCTAATGTTCCTGAACTATGTGAACCGATGGGTAAACCTTCTACATGTAAGTAGTATTCTTGATTGAATTCAAAATTACTTTATTGTGTTATTAAATGTAATAATTTTATTGTTTCATGTGTGTGTTCATGAGGTAGCTGGTTGTGTGTTTTCAGATCTTCAATTATTTTTATGGTTTCGTTAAGGGGTGTAAGTGCACATACTTTCTACATCAAAGGAGAGCAATTTTGCTGTACCAGGAATTTTAGTGTCTACTATATGTTCTACCAGTTGAGTGGTATTTCTGATTGTACTATCATTTACCAGTTTATAACGCTGGGTGACCTTTGACTAAATTTGTTTAGCTAGTAGGTATGTAGGAGCTGCTCTGAAATGTACTCTTGGATGGACTCGATAATTTTCTATATGGGCCTCTCCTTGACATCTCATGCTTTTTTGTACAAGTTTTTGTTTCTCTCTGGCTGTATATGAATATGTTTTTGAGTGGGTTTTAACATTTGTTTGAATTCTGTTGGTTGGATTTGATTTTAACTTTTTACATTGGTTCAGCTTATCAAATCTTCTGGTTTTTATGTGTTTTTTGTTTTCATGAGGGCAAAGATATTATCTTTGTCAATTTTTGTTGTTTTCAGCTTGCAGTTTTTTCTCTCGATTTTTAAGCTTTGTTTCATCGGAGATATATTAGGATATATTATTTCCGTTTTTAATCTATATTCCTATGTTTTTAATTTCTTCTTTTATTTACTCCCTAGTTAGCCCTGTGTTTACCACCACTATTTTCTTCTACAGTTAGAATAAATTCAGAGTCTATAATGAGACCTTGTATCTGTTGTTCATTTGCTGGTGAGTCAACGTTGTGTTTTAGACCTTTCTCCGAGAGCTGCTTTTTGTTTCCATCTAGTGGTATATCTAGTGTTTCATCTAGTGTTATATCTAGGGCTGTGTCTCCCGTAGCAGAATACTGCTCCCACCAGGCTGTGTCTGTTCACGTTGATGAAGGCGTTTCTGCAGACAACCTTCGACAAAGTGTAGCAAAAACGTGATTCACCCAAAGAACTGACATGTTTCCACTGATCGACGGTCTAATCCCAACGGTCACGTGCTCACGACAACCGAAATTTACGGTATCGCCGGCCGAAGTGGCCGTGCGGTTAAAGGCGCTGCAGTCTGGAACCGCAAGACCGCTACGGTCGCAGGTTCGAATCCTGCCTCGGGCATGGATGTGTGTGATGTCCTTAGGTTAGTTAGGTTTACCTAGTTCTAAGTTCTAGGGGACTAATGACCTCAGCAGTTGAGTCCCATAGTGCTCAGAGCCATTTGAACCATTTTTTACGGTATCGTTGGGTCAAAATATGAACACGTAGGGGCGATCTGCTGCGGACCTCGACTTTCAGCAATGTACGATGAACGGTATGCTCTGAAACACTTGTGCGTGCTACATTACTGTGCTCTTTTGGTAGAGATGCCACAAATCAGCATCTGTTCTATTTTACAGAGCAGGCAAGCCTCCGAACCATAAGTTCTGTGTAGAGTCGTGGAGGTCAAACCATTTAGAGTCTAGTGGTAGTTCCAGTGTCCATCTACCTATTTCGATACATGTTCACGACAGTAGCACGTGAACATACAATCCGCTTAACGTTTTCGACACACTCAATCACTGACTCTGCGTTACAATAATCTGTAAAAGTCGTTTATCTCAATGGATTTCTCTACTGGCAGCCCATATCTTCGCTAGGGCGATCCCCAGTCCGTGTCTGCTCCGCTTACATACCTCTGTTACCGTGTAACGTGCCCGCATGTCCACCAGGTGGCAAGCAACGACGCGGTGGGCAGTGATCACAATATTTTGTCTGATCAGTGTACAGTGGCAGCGCATTCGCGGCGCTGTCATTTGTACCAGGTGGTCGCGTGAAAAGCCTTCCAACGTGGTTACGATCGCTCGAAGTCAATCAACATACTATGAACGCGGAATGGCAAATGGAAGCAGACACGTGGGACATACCGTTCAGAAATCATTAGGAAACGCAATATTCTGAGATCCACAGTGTCGGGTGTGTTCCGAGAATACCAATTTTTGGCATTATCTCTCACTACGGACAGAGGGGTGGCCGACCACATTCACGACCAAGAGCAGTGTGTTTTACGTGATATAAGCGCAACAAAATGAGTGTGGGACGTACGACAAATATATCCGTTACAGGTCAGTACGGCGAAATTTGTCGTTAATGGGCTATGGCGCAGGCAACCGACGCCACTGACATTCGTAAGAGCACGACATCGCCTGCAGCGCCTCTTCTGCGCTTGTGAGCAATGGGTCGGAAGACAGACGACTGGAACACCGTAGCCTTGTCAGATGAGTCAGAATTTCAGTTGGTTGGATGTAATAGAAGTCTTCGAGTGTGGTGCAAAGTCTAGGATGCCATGGACCAAAGTTGTCAACAGCGCACTGTGTAAGCTGGTGGTGATTTAATAATGGTGTGGGCTACGTTTACATGGAATAGATCCATCTAATCCGATCATTGACAGGAAATGGCTATGTTCGGCTAGTTGGAGAGTATTTGCGGCCATTCATGGATTTCGTGTTTCCACATAACGATGGAATTTTTACGGATAAAAATGCGCCTTGACATCGGGCAACATTAGTTTGCGATTGATTTTAATAAAATTCTGCACAGCTTGAGCGAATAATTTGCGCATCCAGGCAACCCGACATGAATTTTTCGAACATTTATGGGACATAATAGAGAGGTCAGTTTCTGCACAAAATCCTTCATCGACAACACTTTCGCCTTTATGGATGGCTTAGAAGCGGCATGGTTCAATATTTCAAATGATTCAAATGTCTCTGAGCACTATAGGACTTAACATCTGAGGTCATCAGTCCTCTAGAACTAAGAACTACTTAAACCAAACTAACCTAAGGACATAACACACATCCATGCCCCAGGCAGGATTCGAACCTTCGATCGTAGCGGTCGCGTGGTTCAATATTTCTTCAGAGCTTTCCAACGACTTGTTTGGTCCATGCAACGTCAAGACGCTGCACTGCCCCGGAGGTCAGACAAGTTAATAGGAGTTATCAAATGTTCAAAAGTGTGTCTAATGGGACTTAACTGCTAAGGTCATCAGTCCCTAAGCTTACACACTACTTAACCTTAATTATCCTAAGGACAAACACACACACCCATGCCCGAGGGAGGACTCAAACCTCCGCCGGGACCAGTCGCACAGTCCATGACAGCAGCGCCTTAGACCGCTCGTAGGAGGTATCCCATGAATTTTGTCACCGCAGCGTATATTAGTTAATTGCGATGATTGCCTGAAGTGTGTATGTTAATTTGCGACCCTCAACTTGAACTGAAGCTCCTACGACGCTGGCACTCATGTAGGGTTATTTTAGAGGAATCAGTTGTACGCCACAGTTACATACTTCGATCGGAAGTAAAATTAGAATATTTACGTAGGGTGTTTTCGTCTGAAAATGTAAGAGAGATTCAAACGTAATTCAAATTAGAAATAAAAAAGTGTATAGTGGATTCAGAAATACTGTACGTCTATCAAATATGACATTCCAGAAAGTGAGTCAAAAAGATGATATCTCTGGATGACCACTGAAGCATCCTTGGGCTCGTGTAGACAGAGATGCAGACAATGCAGCGGATAACAGTGTGGAATAATAAGCTCACATCGGATTGCAAACATCGTGAGAAGCAGTCACGTCCGATTTCTCCTAAGAAACTGTAATGAAAGAAAAAACATCACAACCTACCCGTATTGTTTACATATCACTTTTGTGTTATAATGACGAAAATGAGAACTATGAACCTTGGCTGTTAATTTCATTAGACATTAAATGACGTAATATAGTGAAAGCTGCTATGTATGATAATTGGAAGGTTGTGATGTTATGTTTTATGTGAAATTCTTATATTTTGGAAGAAATCAGTGTTTAATGACACCCAGCAAAAACAGAGGTTAGCAACTTATTAGGTATGTTTATAAACTTAACGGTATAAATTTGTACATAAAGGATTTTGAAAAGAACCCGCAGTACACGAACGAATGTCATTGAAGAGAGTTTGAATATCATCTACCAAAGAAATGTATTGTTTGCTGCTGATCACTAAACGTGTAGCAAAGCATTGATGTCACCTTCCCATTGACACATTGAAAGAAGTCTGTGACCTGGATATCAGGTACTTTGCCCTCGCGATAACTTCATCCTTTGAATGCTGTTTTTCTCACTCCACACGCTGCAGTGTGTTTCACAGATGACTGTATGTCTCAGAAGTTGAAGCCTCCCTCTGCCTGGAGGTATTTACTTCTCAAACGCAGTAAGTTCGTAGTTTTGTGCTGAAACTGCTCACTCCGATTCTAATACGTAAGACCAAAAGAGAGTAACCTACATTATGAGAGTCAAATTCCAGCCTCAAGCACTGAACACGAGGAAAATACTATCTAAACCCTGTAACTGGGATCTCAACCACCTAGGGTCACAATAGGAAATACAGAGACTCTCACTAAAACGTCACCTCACATGAGATTTCCCCAAGTTATGTTGTCCGTATAAAGAAATTTCACTTTTAAAACCTGTAGGCAAGGCCTTAATACAGAGTGGACGAACAAGAGGACGCTAATATTTTCGATCCAGAAAGACATAGACACTGAAGATTCCAAGATATTTTGCTGAACTACACATAACTCTAGAAAGGAATACATTGAAACCGAAGACTCTTGGTCATGAATGTTTCTTTTAATGTGGCCGATAACATTATACACCAGCAACAGAAGATCCCGAAGACACACACACACACACACACACACACACACACACATACACAAGCCCACATACACAAACGTGCGCACAGAAACAGGGACGAAAATAAGATAAAGGAACAGATAAGAGTTTGATATCAGTCTTTTAAACAAAAAACGAAAGACAGATAAACTGAAGAGTTCTTCCACAGAGCTCTTAAGTAATTGACAGACCATCACTGAAGAATTTTACCATAAATTGTACAAACAAGAAAACTTGTAAAAACAAGAAAAGAACGTCTTTAGTGGGAATATACGTCGAAGCTTCTGACATGGAGAAGAGGTGCGTTTTTATCCTGTGTTATTATGTAGAAAAGTAAAATCAGAAATTGTCCCGACATGCAAAATATTGTTTGAGCAACGTTCTGTTTCAGAAAAATCATTGACTTAACTCTTTCAAATCTGTGAGTAACATAAGTATAATTGAAACACTGTACTTCTGAAACATCTACTAAACATGATTTTAATACATGAGGTGAAACGCGTCTGGCATTCAGAAACAAACAAAGCATAAAAGCACTTATTTTCTAAAATGATTATTTATATACAGCTTACGGAGGATAGTCGCAGGAACTTCAATATCCCGATACTCTATCCATATGCTAACCGACCTGGAAACTGGCTTCTACGGTATCTGTGTGGCAAATAGTTCCGCTTGGTACGTCACACGCTTCACATGGAGAAAGTAACCTACTTTATGTATATGCTTCAAATAAATACTTTTGGAGTATGAGTACTTCTTCATTTACGATGGCGTGAAACAAATCTCTTGTATTACAGCTTCTTTGCTTTCCATATTTTAGGAGCTGTTGGTATGGCCCGAAACAAGAAAATAAAAGTCCTATAAACATGTGCTCTAAAGTGTGTACCTTAGTGCTAGCTCCCGAGGTATGTATTTTGTAGCATTTTATTCACACCTGGTATGTTGTAAATATTGTTATCAGGGTTTACAGGAAGCTGCGAATCACCTATGCATATCACTTTTACTAATACTATTGATATCCGAGGTAGATTTATGAACCTATCTGTATATGTAATAGACTTTAACATTTTCCGCTTAAGATTTCTTTAGCATATAAACATAACGGAAATATACAACAAGCATGTTAGAAATAAATGAAATGGTCATTAGTACAGCTAGAGATTTCTCAAAATGGTTCAAATGGCTCTGAGCACTATGGGACTCAACTTCTGAGGTCATTAGTCCCCTAGAACTTAGGACTACTTAAACCTAACTAACCTATGGACATCACAAACATCCATGCCCGAGGCAGGATTCGAACCTGCGACCGTAGCGGTCTTGCGGTTCCAGACTGCAGCGCCTTTAACCGCACGGCCACTTCGGCCGGCCCAGAGATTTCTCAGATACAATATTAACTCTACTTAATGGAGTAGGAACCAAATTTTCCATAATGCGGAAATGCGCTAGAAATTCTATCTAGCAATACGTTCAGCAGCTCCGTATCTATCATTCTATCGTGGTAATAGCTTTTCATCATTCATTTTTAGGATATTCCGCGTAGTTGTAGCAACTACTGGAATATCATTATTATTCAGACACTGTTTTAAATTTCTGAACTGAGTGACCTTTTACATTACATAGTGTCGAAATTAGGTTATTTCCAACCTCTGACTTGTTAACGAATGATGGTGGTATCTTCCTCTTTGGGCAAAATAGTACATTGGATTGAATTTAAAATATATTTTCTACGTACTCAAGACACTTCTGAAATGTAACATCGGTGTGAACCATGTGGGAGACTAAATACATCGAAACTGTCGAGAAACAACCATGAAAAATCAAAGAATTACATCATGCTCAGCTTTATAGATAATTAACGACAAGGTAATAGATTAATTGTTATTTTCAGCTAATCGGGTATGAAATTGTGTAAGTAGTGAACGATAGCACATCTAATGTCACACTCAACAAACTGTAATTATAACTATATAAGGGCGCAGGATCCAGTTGCTATGTTCTGAGGCAGAGCACACAGAATTTTTGAATGTTATCGACCGATTGCAAAATTTTTGTTTTCAGACATTAGTCGCAATAGTCTTCTAATGTCCTCTAGTTGAATAAACACCACACCATTCAGCTGTGCGAAAATCATATTCTATGACATTGTTTCGCCAGTCAGCAAGTTTCTGAAAGGTTCAGTTAACAGAAGCTGTTCATCCAGCAACAAGTCAGTAATATACTGAATGGAAACACGCCCTGCTTATTATTCTAATTCAGCTGTTCTCTACCAAGGAAACACTATCTTGTTATTTTCAGATCATTAGGATACAAATATGAGAAATAGTTTTTGGAGAACAGGTCAGAAATTGAAGGAATCTATCAACTGAAATTTCATTTCGCAGTGTTTTTCCACTACTTTCGATTAGAAATTATGTTACACTTTTAAATTTTTTTTGCAATCACATGAACATGGCGTGGATTTATTTTTGGCATTTAATTATGCTAAGTAAGAGTTTCATACAGATACATAATTATGAAATGGGCATTGTATTTCCTAAGATTGTGAAACACTACTGGCACTTGTAATCTCCCCACGGAAAATTACCCTCTACCACGCAATAATTAATAATGGTCAATCAAATCATCCACATTTATTTACGTTTGAAAAGTATCTGGTCAGATTTCCTAGTAATATATGCGCCGACAGCTCGTCGACGCCAAGGTATTTTTCTAGTACGTTTATTCTTTGGAACAACAGAGGCACGGAGAGGTATGCTCCATGGTTAATATAGAGAGAGGAAAGGAACAGCTTCGGAAAGTATCGGTTGGGAGTTTTCGGATTACTAAAAGAGATTTATTTACTCTTCTTCGCGCTAAAGCGAGATTGGAAAGTTTGTGCCGCTAGCGTGATAGGTCAGGAGAAAAAAAGACTGTAGAAATAAATTGCATGAGACTTAAAATCCACGGAAACGGAACATGTATGGAAATGGATTCAATATACTATTTTCCTCAGAAATAAGGTTTGTGACCATTTTATTCTAGAGTGAATGACGAATGAGTTCTCTGTCTGAATCATTGATGATTGTCTGGGCCCTGTAATTAATTGGGAGGTTTCAGCTGTGACGGAGAGAGCCTGCAATCTCTGAGTTTTTATAAATCGTCCAAAAAGGCTTCGTCCACATCTGAAATATTAGATCTGTCGTAAACTGAATGAATTGTTCAAACGATCGATTTTCCCAACTGAATGCAGCGCTTAATAATAATAACAAATGCAAAGATCTTTTCTAGCAAGCCAGCCGCTGAGTATGAAGACGAAGGGCTCCACCAGAGATTCTACTAGGCTGATTTCATGTAAATAATAGATTTAAACTGTACACAGATAAAGGACAGAGAGAGAGAGAGCGAATGAAATTCTAGAAATTACTCAGAATCCTCAATTAGCATAATTGTTTGTCTGTCTTTTCAAGGATCAGCCGATTAAGAAAACATAAGGCCCTGACTTTATTGTAACGATTTATGTGTGAGAGTGAAAGAGCGATAAAGGCGACAGATACACTTCTGTACAGACAAAACATTACACCAAGTTAGCGGCAAGCTGCATTCACATAGACTTTCATCATTTACAAAACAGTAGTGAGAATTCATTATAATGGCCAATCTGTGACAGGACACGTTTTTGGACGTTGTTAAAATAATTTTGTTCTCTGTTTCATGTGAATTACGACGAGCCAACTTAACTTGGGAAAGAGAAGAAATACTCGCAGTCTAATCTACACAGATAAACAGCACGCTGGGCTCAGAAAAAAGGCCAGATCTATAATTTTTTATTAAAGCTTGCTAGTATTCAGGAAGTAGACGTAGATTTGAACATTTACTAATTGTGTTCATGCCAGACGTAGATTGATTGAACTGCCCTAGTTGCATTTACCTGTATAAGTACTATAAGAAAGTATCCACAGAAGTATTATTGTGTGAAGGGAGATATATACATATTGGCTGTAGAATATTTATATGGTTTTAACTAGGGCAATGTTTAAGATGAGTCAAGCAGACCAGAGCAACACGCAACAGCCTTCAGCTGTTAGCACTGAGGATAATAGTGATGTAGTAAGAAGTGTTATAGAACCGATCGCTACAGATAGCGCGATAGAACGCCCTGTAGGCTCGGCTGGAGATGTAACAGCAGGTATGCAACATGGATTAGATCCATTAGTAATTATCATGAGACAGATGCAGATGATAACCGAGAGCATGAATAATATGAAAATCGACATTAACGCGAAATTAGCCTCAGTTACTGAAGGGCAAAACCATTTGAATACAAAATTAGCCTCAGTTACTGAAGGGCAGGAGAATTTGAAAACCGACATTAACACGAAGTTAGCCTCAGTTACTGAAGGGCAAAATCATTTAAATACAAAATTAGCCTCAGTTACTGAAGGGCAAGAAAATCTGAAAATTGACATTAATGCGAAGTTAGCCTCAGTTACGGAGGGGCAGGTAAATCTGAAAGCTGAGATTAAGCAGCAGTTACACGACAGTTTTTCCGAATTAGAGCAGCGGATAGAGGCGAAGACAAAGGAACTTAAAGATCAGGCCGAAGAGACGGAACGAAAATTAACTGCACAAATAGAATTGGTGAAAGCCCAATGTGAGGAATCTACTCACCGCGTGCGTGTAGAAATGAAGGACTATGTAGCCATTAAGATAGATACCGTACGGGAACAGGTGGAAATGGTTCCGCAATTAGTACAAAAGCAAGATGCCATGCCATGTGCAATTGCGCAACTTCCTGAATTGGCACGTACGCAGACTAACCTAAAGGAAAGTGTCGAACATCTGACAGAACGTCAAGAGGCTATAGACCACCAAATTAATGTATTAACGGGTAAATTATCCGAAATCAAATTAGAAAACAAAAGGCTAATGTGTGAAAACGTTGAGCAAAATGTTAAAGCAGCATTCCAGAGTCTATGTGGCAAACAGGAAGAGAATTTGTTTGCGAAAGGACTTGAGGAAGTGCGACAGCAGTTAGGCGCTGATTTCGAGCATTGGAAACAAACGATAGCAGAGTCGATACGCGTTTCACAACAAGGCTCAGAACAAATGAATACAGGCCAGCAGCAGAAGTTGCCAGCGTCTGTAGAGCCAGTTACTGCACATTCACACACAATACCGACTTGTGTAAGTAACTCAAATATTAAATTGCCACGAGCTAGTTGTTCGCGTGAAGTTTTATCTGACGGAGATTACGAAAGCCTTTGCCATGCCGAAGAAAAAATGATAAAGCATCGGCAATTTCAGATTTTTAACACTGACAAGAGGGGGGTCCATCCGATTGTTTTTATTCGAAGTTTTAGAGGAGTGCTACCCAGAAATTGGTCGGAGTGGCAGAAGATCAGTTTCGTTACTGGGTATATACAAGGTTCGGGGGCGATCTGGGCCTCGGACATGACTTCTGTTTGCTCGACATATGACGATTTTGAGAAAGCGTTTTTAGCAAAGTTCTGGTCAGAAGGGGTACAGGAACGCCTAAGGCAGGAGGTGCTCTACCCAGAGCCTTTCTCTTTTTCGAAAGGAAGCCTTAGGAAGTATTTTGAAAAATATATAAATAAAACCAGATATTGGGACAGACCTATGCCTTTGCCAGATATAATAAACATACTTAAGGCAAGATTACCAACTAACATACGGAATCAATTAATTTACGGGAACGATAAAGACTTGGAGTCGTTCCTCACGACGTTAGATCATATAGACATTATAGAAGAGAACAACCAGAAAGCCCGTAACAATAGATTCCAATATAGGGAGATAGAACCTCCGGCAAATGGTAGGCAAGGGAACGCACAGAGATCGATAAATAGTGGAGAAACCCCTCAAAATCTCAATAATAATACCGGCAATAGTCTTGCGAGGGGCTATCCAAGGAACAACAGGAATGGGAAACGATACAATCCCGTATGGGGAAACGAAAGGAATTTCAGACCGCAAGCTTGGAACAATAACGGTAATAGAAAGTGGAATCAACCGGGGGGAATAAACTCAAACAACCAACATCAGTGGGGACGGACATCTGCGAATCAACCGGTAATTACCGAAGTGACGGACGATCTCAACCAACAGGCGAATCAAAATCCAACAAACTTGTAAGGACCCACTCGTGCCCCGGAGGAGCGGTCAACAATAGGTTGAGGGGCAACAGGATATGTGTACCCATGCTAACGTATAATGATGGACGATTACTGGCAGATGAATTGACCGAGGACTTAGAACTCCAAGATGAGGATAAGGAACAGGTGGCAGTAGCCGAAGTGCAAGTCATTTTGGAGACTGTACCTACAGTGGCGGTTTTAGACACAGCTGCAACCACAAATGTTATTTCGGAGGCTCTATTCAACAAGATCAGAAATATAAGACGAGTACCAATTTTTCCAGTTCAAAATTGCAGAATAATAGGCACCGTTGGGGCTAGATCGGCGAATGTAAAAGTGCAGTCACTACTTAGTGTATAAGTCGGAAATGTAGCAATATTAAGCACATTCCTTGTGGTGAAAAATTTGGTGGTAGACTGCATTATCGGAGTCGACAGCCTACGTCAATACGGATGCAGAATAGATTTTAAAACAGGAAAAATTTGGTTAAATGTAAATAAACAAGAAATTGAGTTGGACTTGTTGAAAAAGGAAAGCCTTACCAGAAAATATAATAGTGGGATCAGCGTGCAAGTAATCAGGACTGCACAGAATTCTAAACAGCACGTAAATAATGAGGTCCAAGTCAAAGGAGATTTCGGTCAATTAGTGTATGAGAAGTTAAATGAATCCGACTGCATTATTGAAGATCAGAAGAAGCAGCTCAAAGAATTATTATTAGTGTATGAAAACGTGTTTGATGAAAGGCCAGGAGTTATTAAGGGATACATATGCCATCTCTACGTTAAGCCGCACGAAACATATTGTAGAACTTTCTATCCTGTTCCCTGGAGGTTAAAGGCTCAAGTTCAAAAAGAAATAGATCGCATGTTGAAATGGGGTTTGATTGAACCCTCCACAAGCCCATACTGCTCCCCATTGTTGGTCGTGCCAAAAGCAAATGGAACTGTGAGACTGGTACTCGACGCCAGGGAAATAAATAAAATCATAATTCCAGTGAGAACACATCCGGAAAACATAGACGAATTGATACAACGGTTCCAGGATGTCCAATATTTGACGAGCATAGATTTGCGGAGTTCGTATTGGCAGGTCAAGCTGGATGAGTTATCAAGGAAATATACAGCTTTCATTTATGCCGGAAGAAGTTATCAATTTACTGTAGTTCCTTTCGGACTCAACATTAGTGCTGGAATCTTTATAGCAGCTCTAGAATATGCTCTAGGCCCAGAACTAAGAAGCAGGATAACAGTATTTGTTGATGATATGCTTATTGCATCGAAGACCTGGGAGGAGCATATTACCTTACTGAGTCGGGTGTTGGACGTGTTCAAAACCATGGGAATAACTGCTAACCTACAAAAATCCCATTTTGCACTAAACATAATCAAGTTCCTGGGGCATATAATTGACGCAAAGGGAATTTTACCGACCAAGGAGAAGCTAATTGCGATTAGTAAGTTTCCAACACCAAGAAATAGGAGGCAATTAAAAGGGTTTATGGGACTTGCCTCATTTTTTAGAAGATTTATAACGAATCAGGCCATGAATGCAGCAGCTCTGAATAGTTTGCTGAAGAAGGATGTGCCCTGGCTCTGGACATTAGAGTGTCAAGAAGCATTTGAAGAGATAAAGAAGCAATTAGTAAATGCACCGCTTTTGTACCATCCGGACGTGCAAGAGGAATTCTACTTGTCAACAGATTCGTCAAATGTGGGTCTTGGAGTGTGCCTTTTCCAAGTACGCAAGATAAATGGACAGCTTACCTTTTGTCCTATTGCGTTCGCTAGTCGTGTTTTGTCCAACTGTGAACGAACGTACACGACGACAGAATTAGAGGCCCTTGCGGTCGTCTGGGGGTTTAAAAAATTTCATTATTATTGATATGGGTCGAAGACTATCGTATATTGCGATCACCAATCATTAACGTTTTTATAAACGTGTAAACTGTTACACCCCAGACTGGCTAGATGGACGCTCGCTCTGCAACAATACCAGTTTAAGATCGTACATGTCTCAGGGCAGCAAAACATTATTGCTGACGCTCTATCAAGGTCACCGCTGGGTTTAACAAAAGAGATTGAAGTAAATAATTCCTCAGAATTCCCTGTATTGCTGCTGCAGGAAAATCCATTTAAGACGTACTACGTCAATTTGTGTGTGCATATGGCCCAGTTACAGAAAAAGGATGCTCAATGGGGAAGTGTCATTCAAAGGTTACAACAGCAACCTTCGGATCAGATGGCAAACTATTACAAGCTAGTAAATGGCGTATTATTTTTCCGCTGTGGAGGGCCAAACAAAGTCCGTTGGTGTGTTTGTATACCTGAGGCACAAATAGAGAAACTTGTATGGTTCACTCATTTAACCTGGGGACATTTCGGTGCGACAAAATGTGCAGACAAAATAAGTGGTTACTGTTATTTTCCCAACATAAAGCGCAGAGTGCATGAGATCTTAAAGAGGTGCATAATCTGTCAAAAAAAACAAAGCCAGATTCAAAAGGGACTAAGCATCCATTATGCTCTATATTAGTACAAGAACCAAAAGGATTAATTTCGTGCGATCTGTGTGGACCGTTACCTACTTCCAGAGGTGGTGTTAAATATGTGTTGGCATTTCTCGATGTGTGTACGAAATACGTAAAGCTGTACCCGATAAAGGCGGCTACAGCCAAAGTAATTGTATTAAGATTGATAAAGGATTATCTTCCACATGTTGGTACACCTAAGGCGATCATAACAGACAATGCTAAAATATTCACGGGACTCCGATGGAAGCAGACTTTATCTCAAGTCGGCGTGAAACACATACTAACATCATTTTACCACCCACAAGGCAATTTGGTTGAGAGGATTTTTAGAGAATTCAATCGATTTATGGGGACGTATTGCCATAATAAGCAAACTGCGTGGGCAGATTATGTGGAAGAGTTTGAGCAGATATACAATAACATGCCCCACTCCTCAACGGGATATACACCTCGTGAATTGATGTTCGAAACAAAAGAGGAAAACTTCTGGACTGACCATATCCCCAAAACTCAGGAAACTGAGATGCCTTGGGAAGAAAAAATAAGACAAGCTATCATAAATATGACGAAAAAGGCGGATCAAAGAAAACAGCGATATGACAAAGTAATCAAAAGGGTACAGACATACCATGTTGGAGAGAAGGTACTAGTTAAACGACATACCAAATCATCCGTAATAAAGAAAAGTATAAAGAAATGGGAATTACTATATATTGGACCATACATTATCCTACAAATTCCGAATCCTGGAGCTTATCTGTTAGCATACCCGGGATCGAACAAAATAAAAGGGTTATTTTCTCATAACGACTTAAAAAAATATAATGAAGATTAGAAGATAGTGAGGAATGGTGTTCCGAGTGAGAGAAAAGAACGCTCGTAAAAAACATAATAATAAACTGTGTGTGTGTAGTGATAGAAACCTGTAAATTGAAATAGTTTTAATCAGTGACATAGAGTATAGAAATAGTGACTAACTATTATTATCGAGTGTTGTAAAGAAGATAGTGGAGATAGGCTTCACTTGTGTTGGGGTGAATATAGAACTTTAGCATTGCTAATGTCATCAAGAATGATTAAGGATCTAACTGACCTTCAAGAAGAATGAAATGTTTCCCGCAAATGACGCTGAATAATCAAAAGAGGTTCCGAGTGAATATTCATATATAATCTCATGTGAACGCTTAGATGTGTAAACGTGTGAAGGGATGTGTTGTGGTAGTGAATTGTGAGTGACGGTTAACGCCACAAAGATAATTTCCCGCGCAAAACAGTTGACGTCGGCGGGAGAATTAAAATCGATATAGACGATACAGATATGCTTTGTAAGAGACTCGCACCAAACGCGAGGATAAGCTGATTCATGTTAAACTCTAAAAGGAATAGGTGTTATAATTAGAAGTTAAGAGTTTTTAATTTATTAATGAATGATTAAAAAAAAGTAATATTCATAGAATTAGGAGTAATTTAATGGTTCATGTTCGTTTGGGAATTTTGTTTGGAAAATCCATTTCCATATATGAGCATGGATGAACACCGTATGAATCAGAGAGTAAATGAAAGAAGTGAATCCGCATTCCTCAATGCGAATAACTTTTACATTTCAGTACTGAAGCGAAAAAAAATATATGTATTTAGAATAAAAAGTTTTGAGTATAGCTAAATTATATGACTTATCAAGGAAATATGGATGATGTCTTGGTGTAAAATGAACTACACTTTCCATTATTCGATGATTTGAATCCAAAATCTATAATAAGTTACATGAATCCTTTAAATTACGAAGAACAAATCAGTGATAGAAAATCTGTTAGAACTTTTGGACTTATAAGCACAAGTGGGGAGGCAAAGTCAAAAGGAGTATTCAAACGAGAGTAAATCGGATGACGCTTTTGGCAACATCATTAGTTAATGGTTGAATTCCTTGAAGTACGTCGTAACAAAAAGGATCCATGAAGCCATAAGGATTTTGCTTTCAAAAAGGAGAATCTTGGACGGTGCAACCTAATCAGTTCTCTTACAGGAAGAGTTTCCCTTTTGGTCATTGCTAATTCTTTTGGAATGAATGTTGCATGTGAATTCGAGTATCCCAGTCCCTTCTACTCTTCCCATTGTGGGCCGCGTAGAAGATCAACTACAAAGGGGGCCGCGTAGAAGACCGACTACAAATGTGGACGTCGGGGACATGCAAGACCCGGGGGAGTTTAGCACCGCAAGATATAGTACTTGGTGCAAGATTGTAAAACGAGAATTCACATTATTTATTGTAAAACTTTTTTTTTCGCTAGAGGCACAAACCACTCTTTTCCGAATCATGATACAAATTGATCCCTGTCTTTCCTTTAGAGATGAATTTCAAAATTATTTTTGTTCTTCTATAGGCTTTCCTATCTTCTATGTACCGTAGGCTGGGGGTCTAGGCTTAAGAGGTTTTCCAAGGTTTCCCTGCTTAAGAAAGTTCCCGAATGGGTAGACCCTGACATCAGTTCATGAAAGATCATCTTCCTTGGTTGTGCACAGCAAACATAACACCTAGATGCACGTAAAAGCAATACAGCCGCGGTACCTGTCTCTTCATTTCTTCTGTCTTCAACATTTCTTTTCTTCGTCTGTTTCAAAAATAATATTCTTTTTCAGTCGGAGGACTGACAATCATCACTTCCGGGTTATCCACGCTAATAGATAGCTCGCGAAGTGTGTTCGGTGAAACAAAATTGAGCTCACAAACGTCGCTCGCTGCGAGGGGCATTGTAATCTCCCCACGGAAAATTACCCTCTACCACGCAATAATTAATAATGGTCAATCAAATCATCCACATTTATTTACGTTTGAAAAGTATCTGATCAGATTTCCTAGTAATATATGCGCCGACAGCTCGTCGACGCCAAGGTATTTTTCTAGTACGTTTATTCTTTGGAACAACAGAGGTACGGAGAGGTATGCTCCATGGTTAATATAGAGAGAGGAAAGGAACAGCTTCGGAAAGTATCGGTTGGGAGTTTTCGGATTACTAAAAGAGATTTATTTACTCTTCTTCGCGCTAAAGCGAGATGGGAAAGTTTGTGCCGCTAGCGTGATAGGTCAGGAGAAAAAAAGACTGTAGAAGTAAATTGCATGAGACTTAAAATCCACGGAAACGGAACATGTATGGAAATGGATTCAATATACTATTTTCCTCAGAAATAAGGTTTGTGACCATTTTATTCTAGAGTGAATGACGAATGAGTTCTCTGTCTGAATCATTGATGATTGTCTGGGCCCTGTAATTAATTGGGAGGTTTCAGCTGTGACGGAGAGAGCCTGCAATCTCTGAGTTTTTATAAATCGTCCAAAAAGGCTTCGTCCACATCTGAAATTTTAGATCTGTCGTAAACTGAACGAATTGTTCAAACGATCGATTTTCCCAACTGAATGCAGCGCTTAATAATAATAACAAATGCAAAGATCTTTTCTAGCAAGCCAGCCGCTGAATATGAAGACGAAGGGCTCCACCAGAGATTCTACTAGGCTGATTTCATGTAAATAATAGATTTAAACTGTACACAGATAAAGGACAGAGAGAGAGAGAGCGAATGAAATTCTAGAAATTACTCAGAATCCTCAATTAGCATAATTGTTTGTCTGTCTTTTCAAGGATCAGCCGATTAAGAAAACATAAAGCCCTGACTTTATTGTAACGATTTATGTGTGAGAGTGAAAGAGCGATAAAGGCGACAGATACACTTCTGTACAGACAAAACATTACACCAAGTTAGCGGCAAGCTGCATTCACATAGACTTTCATCATTTACAAAACAGTAGTGAGAATTCATTATACACTGCAAATTGGGTCTATAAATAACTTAACTAGGAGCTGCCATGTGCTGCTCCTCGAAATCTGCCGGTAAAATGACAGACACCACTATATACCATAGCAGCTTGTATGAAGCATTTCTTGGAAATGTGTCATACTTTCTCTGTTCCAGACATACATTTTCTGTTTTAAACACTTATTTCTCGTTGAGGCTAATAACAATCTGCTTGTTAAGGGAAAAGTGTTTTTCCCTGTATTTGCCAATGCAGCTGTTTGCTAAACCACACATCACAGTCAATAGCTTGCTACAGCTGGAATTCTTCACAATCCTCACCGCAACCACAGTGGAAATAAAACATGATTATATGCTCTGTGGTTATAATTTCATCGCTAACATCGAGTAGTATTACACCTTTGATATCCACATATATGTCCAACGGTTGCTTTGATTGTCTGCTGTAAGAATCGAACTCTAGTATTTGTCTCCTTTTGGCATGACATTGTTGTCTGGACTGAACGGCTATCAACCACCTAAGAGTGCAGCCAACTTCGATTCAGACTGAAAACAGTACAACTGAATGGTGATGAGCAGTAATACTACTACGTGCTAGCTGCGATAAGCATTTTTTGCAACAGAAATGATATATCTCACTATACTTAGCAGGCAGCATTAAGAAGGTCACATGTTTCTCAATATTATCATGTTTAGAGACACCCAGTGGAACCACTTCTTTTCCTTCATATTCTTTTGTACGTACCATAATAATCAGTTTATGCCCAGAACACTGAAAACCATAAATAATAATTGTTATGTCTTCTTTAGGACACTGTGTGTTTCTGTATTGGATACGGGAGCAACGAACAGATGCAGTTCATGAACAGAGAATTCAGGTATCAATTTATTCTATATAAATCTATTCTGTATCTAATATCTAATAGTAAAAATAATACGGAACTTTGTTGCTAACAGTAGCTTCGAATGTTTCATCTTATACAGATATGAAAGATTTATAAATCTGTCACTCTTCAACACACCATTACTAATCGGAGGATTCGAACCCTAGTCACTATGAAAGTCTGTAAGTGTTATTCAACTGCAAACACACAAAGTGGTGTCAGTGCATGAATATTCTAACTTAAGTACACCCGCCGCTTGAGCCCCGGAGGGGGGGGGGGGGGGGAATGCTTGCATCTCGTTGGCAGCGGCGTAATCGTTCGTGGCAGCGCGCTGGCAACAGTAAGGAACGCTGCGGATTAACTGCCGGCGTGCGTCTTTGAAAGTGCGACTAACGGAGTGGCGGCCGATACCGCATTAACAGATATATTTTGGTGGTATTTCTCAAATATTTCCATATGCTTCAAATCGCTAGCAAACGAAATCTTTGCAGAGTTTAATGACTCTGAATAAGAAAATCCATTAGAAATCGGGCTCATTGTAATTTGCTATGTACAAGCTGTAATACTATCGTTCTTTCAATTGACATTTGTAATAGCTTGTCAGATTTCAATAACTCTACTTAATTATCTTCGAGTACACACATAAAATTCTTTATTTATTTTCACTTTAATACAAGTTTAAAAATATTTTAACTCGAAACTAGAAATATGGATCTGGAACAGTACCAACTTTTCTTTTAATGTCTGTCTGCGGAATTACTTGGGAACCACCCGTTGCTGTTATCAGACAGTGACAGAGATGTGTTCTTGCTGTCCATGCACGTTTCACAAAATTCACCTGACTTGGGAAGCAAGAATTTACAGAGGAGTGAGACTTCTAACTGGCGCACTAAGCTAGATGAAGAAGGTGTTGTATGATATTGTATGGAACTGGAAGCTCACAAACGACGGAGAGACTTCGTCCCCGCCGTAGTCCACCGTAGGCTACAGACTACAGCGCTCCACTCACCCCACCGCCGCCCCATAGCGAACCCAGGATTATCGTGTGGTTCGGCCCCCAGTGGACCCCTCTCCACCCCCGGGAACGTCACACATCAGACGAGTATAGCCCCAAACGTTAGCCTGGTAGAGTACTTATGGTTTACGCGTACATGGAGACAGTGTTTGCGCAGAAATCACCGGCATTGTGTAACTGAGGTGCGGTAAGGGGAACCAGCCCGTATTCGCCGAGGAAGATGGAAAACCGCCTTAAAACCATCCACAGACTGGCCGGCACACGGGACGGCGACGCCGTCCGCCGGGCGGATACGTATCGGGGACCGGCACGACTTCCCACCCGAAAAGCAGTGCGTTAGACCGTACGGCTAACCGGGCGGGCGATGTAGAAGTTAAGTAACATCTGGGGAAAGTTGAAACTCTTTCCACCTACCCAATTATTGCTTCCACTTCATGTCACTCCTTTCCTTGTCCTTTAATGTCTTTTCGTTCTCTGCATTTTATTCCGGCTACCTTCAGAATATCGAAGAGTGTCGTCCAGTCAACATTGTCGATAGCTTCTTCTAAATTTGCGGATGTTATAAATGGAAGCTTGCCGTCTATAACAAGTCGTTGGACCATTTTAATCCCTCGTGCACCCACATTTCAGCGGAACTCTGAAGGATTTTTCTCAAGATAGGCGTCTACAAATTTATCTCGTTCTTCTGTACATAACGCATTTCAGGATTTTTCAGCCTTAACTTGTTAAACTAATTGTTCAGTAATATACACATCCGTTAGCAGCTTTTGGCCTTTCAGTGCCGTGTAAAATTTTTATCGCAGCGTTATATCCCCCATTTCGTCTTCATGTACTTCCCTTTCCACAATATTATCTTCTGATTTGTTTCCCTTGTATAAAGCTTCCATATATTCGTTCCAGATTTCAGCATTACCCTCTTGGTTTGCTGGGGTTTACCAACTGAGGCCCCAATGTTCACAAATGTCATATATTTCTTATAATCGTTAATTACTTCAGGAGCACGTTTTCTACTTCCCGGTGCTCAGTTATTCAACATATAGCCTATGTGATCCAAAGTATCCGCACACGCCCAAAAACATACGTTTTTCATATTAGGTGTACTGTGCTGTCACTTACTGTCCGCTAATCCATATCAGCGATCTCATTTAGACATCGTAACAGAGCAGAATGTAGCGCTCCGCAGAACTCAGGACTTCGAACTGGTCCAGTGGTTGGGTGTCACTTGTGACATACGTCTGTAAACAATATTTCCACATTCCTATGTCTACTGTTTCCGATGCGATAGTGAAGTGGAAACGTGAAGGGACACGTACAACACAAAAGCGTATAGGCCGACCTCGTTTGCTGACCGACGGATACCGTCGATAGTTTAAGAGGGACGTAATGTGTAACAGGTAGACATCTACACAGACCAATGCATAGTAATTCCAAACTGCATCAGGATCCACTGTAAGTACTATGTCAGTTAGGCGGGAAGTGAGAAAACTTGTATTTCATGGTCGAGCGGCTGCTCATAAGTCACACGTCACGCCGTTAAATGGCAAGCGACGGCTCGCTTGGTGTAAGGAGCGTAAGCATTGGACAATTGAACAGTGGAAAAAACGATGTGTGGAGTGACAAATCACGGTACACAATGTGGTGATCCGATGGCAGGCTGTGGGTATGGCGAATTCCCGGTGACTGTAATCTAAAAAAAAAATGGCTCTGAGCACTATGGGACTCAACTGCTGAGGTCATTAGTCCCCTAGAACTTAGAACTAGTTAAACCTAACTAACCTAAGGACATCACAAACATCCATGCCCGAGGCAGGATTCGAACCTGCGACCGTAGCGGTCTTGCGGTTCCAGACTGCAGCGCCTTTAACCGCACGGCCACTTCGGCCGGCGACTGTAATCTGTTAGGGTTTGTGTAAAATTGGGAGGCGGTGATGTTATGGTGTGGTCGTGTTTCTGATGGAGGGGGCTTGCACCCCTTGTTGTTTTGCATGGCAGTATCACAGCGCAAGCCTACATTGATGTTTTTAAGCACCTTCTTGCTTTCTACTGTTGAAGGGCTATTCGGGGAAGGCGACTGCATCTTTCAACACGACCGGGCACCTATTCATAATGCACGACCTGTGGCGGAGTGTTTACACGACAGTAACAGCCTTGTAATGGACAGGCCCGCACATAGTACTGAGCTGAACCCTACAGAACACCTTTGGGATGTTTTGGAACGCCGCCTTCGTGGCACTCTTCACCGACCGACATCGATACTGTCCTCAGTGCAGCACTCCGTGAGTAATGGCCTGCCATTCCCCAAAAAACCTTCCAGTAACTGACTGCGAGAGTGGAAGTTGTCATCAAGGCTAAAGGTGGACCAACACCAGCATTACCTATGGAGGGCGCAACGAACTTGAAAGTCATTTTCAGACGGGTATCCGGATACTTTTGATCACGTAGTGTACATTCATATACATTACGACCGCAGTAATAATCATGTACAACGAACAGTATTTGGCCGAAATTAAGTACACCATTGCTGATATATCTTAACATTACACTTATGCTAAGATTAATGTCACATTTTATTTCAATGAAAATTTAGAGACATTGATACCTAGAAAATTAAACGAATTTAAACAGACCAGTTACTCACAAGTATATACTTTATAAATCACTACCAGCTGTAATCCCCACATTACATTTCAGAGAATTCCATTTCCTTACCATTTTCCACAAGCGTTTACTTTCTTACTCTGAATACGTTTTTATGTTGGATATGGCATAAAAGGTAGTAGTTATACAAAGCTGCACCACTATGTCAAGCAGAAGCCATTTACGTCGTTTGTTTGAGAGTATGGAACTGGCAGCTCTCCAATTTAAACTTCGCAGTCTGTTCCTCTGCATCAGATCGTCAGGTATCAATACTCCAAAGGCGAGTAAAATTAGCGACTATCCTGTACGGGAAACTAAAAGCGATCTACTCTTCCCCGTGAATCAAATGGATACAATGAGGTGGATGTTTATTTCAATGTACAGAAAATAATTTTGTGTTACAGTAGTTAGTATTTAGCTCTTTCCCTTGCGAAATTTGAGGCACACTAATACCAGATCTTGCAGTGTCTCTTGGGAAAGTGTATTACTATTTGGCATCATGTTCTTCAAGATCGGATAGAATTTTAGTTGCTATTTTTGTCACTAGACCATCAGAATATGTATTTTTATATGTGAGTAGTAATTACTTAATTAGTAGGTTGCTGACCTTTTACAAGTGTTATCAAGGATTCATTTTGCTGTGTATTAGTCTGGGCAGTGAGAACACTGCTTACCCACGCACAGGTACATTACGTCAAGCTGTAGAGACACTGGTGTAAAAGTAGGTTCCCTGAATCTGTCCCAAACGTAGCTTATTCCAAATTATTTATTGATAGACCACTTGCCCGCGAAAGTCAAAGGTCCCGAGTTTGAGTCTCGGTCCGGCACACAGTTTTAGTCTGCAAGGAAGTTTCACATCAGCGCACACTCCGCTGCAGAGTGAAAATCTCATTTTACCTTATTCCACTTTCTCATAAACACACGAGAGGCAAGGTTTTGGGCAGATATTGGTACACTGTCATCTAAACTTTTAACGTCATCTAATCTTTTAAAGGTGGACGATAATTTCTGTATTCTACTGGGCCCTCGTTGGTAACGGGCATATGCGTTGTATTTAAGTATTAGACACACCTTAAGCGAACATACGGCGAAAATATGAGTTTTGTACCGATCTTCACATTTGAACAGTAACGTATTATACAGATATAATTAAAAGAGACAGTAGTTGTAACGTACACGAAATGCTTGTAGTACTTGAGCCGAACTTTCAGTCTAAATGGCATGTGAATAATATGCAAGACGAATCTGATTTGGCCGGCAGCTGTGGCTGAACGGTTCTCGGCGCTTCAGTCCGGAACCGCGCTGCTGCTAATGTCGCAGGTTCGAATCCTGCCTCGGGCATGAATGCGTGTGATGTCCTTAGGTTGGTTAAATTTAAATAGTTCTGAGTTTAGGGGACTGATCACTTCAGATGTTAATTCCAATAGTGCTTAGAGCCATTTGAACCATTTGAACTATTTTGAATCTGATTTGCAAATAATGGGTGTGAAACTAGCACGACAAATTATTGCTGCCGTTAAACATATTGTTAGTGTATAGTAGGGCGTGACTTAGGTACATAGACGATCGCGACACTGCCACAGCGCCGAACGATGAGTAGACCATGTGGCGAGTGAGGCGCGTGTAGAAGAGCAGCTGGGGTGATGTACTACACCGGCATGTAGCTGCCAGCTCAGTGTGCCATGCGGGACAGTGATGGATCGGCGCGATGCCGTAGCCTACGTGTTCCACTTTACCGCTACAGAGGAAGGAAAGGCGTGTCTCTAAGCTGTAAGTACAGACAAAATTCGGCTGAAGAAAGGAACACGGCAGGGTTAAAGATTATCACCACTACACTTGAAGTTGATTATCAAAGGTAAAATGAAAAACGTGAATCAGAATTTATTCAAGGGAATAAAAGAACTTGTGTAACACTATACGAAGTTTCGCCGAAGACTTGGCTGAGAAAGTGAAAGCTCTGATGAATGGTGGGGACAGCACTTCTCAAATAATATGCGTTATGAATGAACAACGCCCGGATGGAAATCATAAGTGAAAGTACAAAGTAACAGGATATTTAGCCTAATACCAAAACTGGTAAGGGTAATAGATAACGGGAAAAGTATTCCTACCAGAAAGATGGATACCACGGAACTGATTGAATACGTTTATTAGGGTGCTTTTCAAGCTCAATATTAAAGGTTTTTCTTTTATTTGGGTATTATTTCAGTAATCGCGGAAAGTTCGTTTTGGTTACATTCGGCTGTTTAGGCCTAATTTTTAAACGTGCATATTTAGCGTTATAATACAGATTTAAGTGCATTTGCTAATAGTTTACTTACATATTAGTTTCCAAAATATATTTAGTGTCCTTTTGCATCTGTATTTAATATATTATCGTTATCACTTAGTAAATCTCTTAACGCATTTCTAAACTGCCACGGATACTAAGTATATGAGCTGCAGTGGGAAAGATAGTTCAGGCGTTTTGTGCAGCTGTTGTGACAGGTGGTTTCCTTGGGGAAATTGTAGCGGCGTTAGAACTGCTGAAGCAAACGGGACTCTTCCATTCTTTTGCAGGGTTTGCTCAAGAGATAGGGTTACAGGTGAAGAGGAGGTGAAAATTAGAGCCCTTTAGGCTGATTTGAACAGAGGGAGGGAGGGACTGAAGAGGTTAAGGGGGGAGGAGGGTGAACAGCGGTGGGAAGTGGTAGCTGGGAACGGGGGCCACAGAAAGAGAACAGTGGCAATTTCCCAATTGGCACAACCAATAGATTTGCCTTGCTACCACAGTTAAGTAAGGAAGAAGCTCCAGCAGAAGTAGATGTAGTTAAGATGCAACAGAATCTCACAAGGAAACCAACTGTTTCAAAAAAAGTAGAAAGTAATAGGAAAGTTCAGTTGCTAGGTAGCAGCCATGGAAGAGGTGTGGGCCAGATTTTGCAGGAAAAATTAGGTACCAGGTCACAAACTTTTTCAAGCCAAGTGCATGTCTTAGCCAGCTGGTAGAGGACATAGGTTCGTTGTGCAAGGGGTTCTCAAAGCAGGTTCATGTGATAATAGTCGGTGGAGTGGGAAACAGTATTGATAGGGATCAGGGCTACAGAATTGAGTGTGACCTGGTGAAAATAGCCTCTGCAACGAACCATACCAATGTTGGGCTGGTGCCTGATTTCGTGTGGCATGATCAGCCCCCAGTTCAACCGCTCTGTCAGAAGCGTAAATATGGAGTAGGATCAGTTGCATAGGGCGGCCACTCTGTCAGATGTTGGATTGGTTCCTGTAGAGGCTATTGATACAGGGGATTTCACAAGGCATGGCCTACACCTCAATAGGAAAGGGAAGGGTAAACTGGCAGGGTTGTTAGCGAAATACAATAGGGGGGACACTAGTATTCATGGATGTACCTCATTTTTAGACTAATATCAGTGTCCAATGAGAAGTTCAGGCAGGCAGGTGCTAAAGAGGTCGAAAATTCACAAGATTTCCACAACAGTAAAGTAAATAATAATGTTACCATATTTAATCAAAATATTGGTGGATTAAAGAAGAAAGTAGATTCTCATAAAAGTAAAGCAAAAAATAAAGTTACCATTTTTCACCAACATATTCCGGGATTGAAGAATAAAGTAGATGACACAGAATCGGATAATGTAATAGAAATACTATGCCTGTCTGAGCATCACATTGTGTCTGATATGGGAAAGGTAAATAACAGTGGTTATAAACTAGCTGCACAAATGAGTAGAGAGAGTAAAGTGAGAGGAGGAGTTCCCATATACGTCAAAAGTTATCACTGTATAAAAAGCTTAGAGAGAAAAAAAAATGGTCTAGAGCAACATATAAAAGCATGTGCCTGTCAACTTAAATTGAGGAGGGCTCTTTTATAATTGTAACAGTATATAGGTCCTCTTCAGGAAACTTTCATTTATTCCTGGAAAACTTGGATGCCTTGTTGTGCTATGTGTCAGATAGGGGAAGGCAAATTATTATTTGTGAGGACTTCAATGTTGATTCACTGAAAGAGTATAATAGGAAGAATGATCTGTAAGTCTTACTTGGTTCTTTCAATTTCGCATCTCTCATTAATTTTCCTACTTGGGTAGTAAAGGACAGCAGCACATTGAGAGATAACACTTTCATAGACCAAAACAAGTTTAAAAGCATAAATTTTTGTCCTATTGAGAATGGTCTTTATGATCATGGTGTTCAGCTAGTTCCAGTATATGACATAGCTCCACTCAGTAATTCAAAACTACCCTCCAAAGATGTGCACTCAATTAATGACTCAACAATTAGAAGTTTTGGGGAAAATCTTCAGCAGTTAGGCTGGGATGAGGTACACAAGGAACCTGATGCTAATTTAAAATATAACTTATTTCATGATAAACTTGAAAGAAATTGAAAACTGCTTCCCCAAGAAAGTAGTTAAATCTAAGTATAAGAAACCATGCAAAAACCTTGGCTTACCAAGGGATAAAAACATCTTGTAACCACTGAAGGGAACTGTCTCGCGGTTCTAGGCGCGCAGTCCGGATCCGTGCGACTGCTACGGTCACAGGTTCGAATCCTGCCTCGGGCATGGATGTGTGTGATGTCCTTAGGTTAGTTAGGCTTAAGTAGTTCTAAGTACTAGGGGACTAATGACCACAGCAGTTGCGTCCCATAGTGATCAGAACCATTTGAACCATTTTTGGAACTGTATCTAACAACAAGAAAGGGTAATGACACAGAAACAGCCATATATTATAATAACTACAGTGCTACATTTGAAAGGTTATTAAAAAGTCCAGAAGCATGTGCACCATATCTGAGATTAATACCTCTGATAACAAAATCAAAATAATTTGGAATATTATTACAAGGGGACAGGGCAGCCAAGAGTACAGGATAACGGCAGTACCATCAAAGCGAATAGAAACTTGACAAACAACAAGATGTAAGTCGAAAATGTAGTGTCGGCAGACTTGCCAACACTACGCACACTAATTGAAAGAGGCGGCCAAGATGCACGCGCTAACTCACGAAGGATGGAGTGAGGTCTGAAACAGGATACGTTATGAATGCTATAAAGAAAAGTACGTAGCTTCTAAAATACTTAACTTTAGACCGAGCGAGGTGGCGCAGTGGTAGCACACTGGACTCGCATTCGGGAGGACGACGGTTCAATCCCGTCTCCAGCCATCCTGATTTAGGTTTTCCGTGATTTCCCTAAATCGTTTCAGGCAAATGCCGGGATGGTTCCTTTGAAAGGGCACGGCCGATTTCCTTCCCAATCCTTCCCTAACCCGAGCTTGCGCTCCGTCTCTAATGACCTCGTTGTCGACGGGACGTTAAACACTAACCTAACCTAACCTAACCTAACTTAACTTTAATCCATCCTTTGTTTACATCGTTCTTGATGAGACATCTGGAGATTGTGGCGATACAAGTGAGACTCTTTAGAAACAAGCTATCTAAGGCTATTGGCGCCTTGCTAGGTCGTAGACATGGACTTAGCTGAAGGCTATTCTAACTGTCTCTCGGCAAATGAGAGAAAGGCTTCGTCACTGTAGTCGCTAGCAACGTCGTCGTACAACTGGGGCGAGTGCTAGTCAGTCTCTCGAGACCTGCCGTGTGGTGGCGCTCGATCTGTGATCCTGACAGTGGCGACACGCGGGTCCGACATGTACTAATGGACCGCGGCCGATTTAAGCTACCACCTAGCAAGTGTGGTGTCTGGCGGTGACACGACAGAAAACATTTTGAATAATCATTTTCTAAATGTTGTAGAGAAAATAGGATCTACACTCCTGGAAATTGAAATAAGAACACCGTGAATTCATTGTCCCAGGAAGGGGAAACTTTATTGACACATTCCTGGGGTCAGATACACCACATGATCACACTGACAGAACCACAGGCCCATAGACACAGGCAACAGAGCATGCACAATGTCGGCACTAGTACAGTGTATATCCACCTTTCGCAGCAATGCAGGCTGCTATTCTCCCATGGAGACGATCGTAGAGATGCTGGATGTAGTCCTGTGGAACGGCTTGCCATGCCATTTCCACCTGGCGCCTCAGTTGGACCAGCGTTCGTGCTGGACGTGCAGACCGCGTGAGACGACGCTTCATCCAGTCCCAAACATGCTCAATGGGGGACAGATCCGGAGATCTTGCTGGCCAGGGTAGTTGACTTACACCTTCTAGAGCACGTTGGGTGGCACGGGATACATGCGGACGTGCATTGTCCTGTTGGAACAGCAAGTTCCCTTGCCAATCTATGAATGGTAGAACGATGGGTTCGATGACGGTTTGGATGTACCGTGCACTATTCAGTGTCCCCTCGAAGATCACCAGTGGTGTACGGCCAGTGTAGGAGATCGCTCCCCACACCATGATGCCGGGTGTTGGCCCTGTGTGCCTCGGTCGTATGCAGTCCTGATTGTGGCGCTCACCTGCACGGCGCCAAACACGCATACGACCATCATTGGCACCAAGGCAGAAGCGACTCTCATCGCTGAAGATGACACGTCTCCATTCGTCCCTCCAATCACGCCTGTCGCGACACCACTGGAGGCGGGCTGCACGATGTTGGGGCGTGAGCGGAAGACGGCCTAACGGTGTGCGGGACCGTAGCCCAGCTTCATGGAGACGGTTGCGAATGGTCCTCGCCGATACCCCAGGAGCAACAGTGTCCCTAATTTGCTGGGAAGTGGCGGTGCGGTCCCCTACGGCACTGCGTAGGATCCTACGGTCTTGGCGTGCATCCGTGCGTCGCTGCGGTCCGGTCCCAGGTCGACGGGCACGTGCACCTTCCGCCGACCACTGGCGACAGCATCGATGTACTGTGGAGACCTCACGCCCCACGTGTTGAGCAATTCGGCGGTACGTCCACCCGGCCTCCCGCATGCCCACTATACGCCCTCGCTCAAAGTCCGTCAACTGCACATACGGTTCACGTCCACGCTGTCGCGGCATGCTACCAGTGTTAAAGACTGCGATGGAGCTCCGTATGCCACGGCAAACTGGCTGACACTGACGGCGGCGGTGCACAAATGCTGCGCAGCTAGCGCCATTCGACGGCCAACACCGCGGGTCCTGGTGTGTCCGCTGTGCCGTGCGTGTGATCATTGCTTGTACAGCCCTCTCGCAGTGTCCGGAGCAAGTATGGTGGGTCTGACACACCGGTGTCAATGTGTTCTTTTTTCCATTTCCAGGAGTGTAAATGGTCATTAGTTGAAGCAAGGCAGTTAATGGAAGAGGCCTTACCCATACAATTTGAGACAACTGAAATCCTACTCAACTCTCCTTCTGAAATTAAGAATAAAAGCTCACTTGGAATTGATAGCATTTCCAGCAGGATAATAAAAGCTTGTTCCCAAACGACAAGTGGGATTCTTAGCCACATATGTAACAGCTCTCTGAAGCAGGGTATTTTCCCAGATAGACTGAAGTATGCCGTTGTTAAACCACTCCATAAAAAAGAGGATACGTCTGATGTCAATGACTATGCCCAACCTCTCTTCTGACTGCCTTATCCCAAATTCTTGAAAAAGTAATTTATTGTATAATAGCTTCACACCTATGTAGAAATTAAGTTTTGAGAAAATGTCAGTTTAGTTTCCAGAAAGGTTTTTCAACGCAAAATGCTATATATACTTTCACTAATGAAATATTAAATGTTGTGAGTAACCAGAAGTCACCTGTTGGAATTTTTTGTGATCTTTCAAATACTTATGGTGTAAATCATGGAATACTTCTAGATAAGCTCAATTACTGTGCTATGAATGGGACAGCGCTCAAATGGTTTAAATCATACCTTAATTGGAATACTGCAGGTAGTTGAAATCAGGAGTTCGCATAATATGCAAAAAAACGGGTGATTTCTCAAACTGGGGAACAATCAAGAATGGATGCCACAAGGTTCAGTTCTGGGTCCTCTGCTGTTCTTAATAGGTTGGTTGGTGGTTGGTGTTTAACATCCCGTCGACAACGAGGTCATTAGAGATGGAGCGCAAGCTCGGGTTAGGGAAGGATTGGGAAGGAAATCGGCCGTGCTCTTTCAAAGGAACCATCCCGGAATTTGCCTGAAACGATTTAGGGAAATCACGGAAAACCTAAATCAGAATGGCCGGAGACGGGATTGAACCGTCGTCCTCCCGAATGCGAGTCCAATGTGCTAACCACTGCGCCACCTCGCTCGGTGCTGTTCTTAATATATATGAATGATATGCCATTCTATATTCAGGAAGATGCAAAGCTGGTACTTTTTGCCGATGATACAAGTATAGCTATCAGACCCAACAGACAAGAATGAAATTGTAAACGATGAAATTGTAAACTATGTTTTTCAGAAAATCATTAAGTGGCCCTTTGCAAATGGGCTCCCATTAAACTTTTACAAATCACAGTAAATACTGCTCCAGAAATTAAATGGAATGACACCATTAATAAATATAGACCTCGATCAGAATTCAGTAGCTAAGGTAGAATATTCAAAATTTCTAGGTGAATGCATTGATGAGGAATTGAACTGGAAGAAGACACACTGAAGATTCGCTGAAACGTTTGAGTTCAGCTACTCATGATATTAGGGTCATCGCAAAATTTGGCAATATACGTCTAAGTAAATTAGCTTGCCACGCCAATTTTCATTCTCTGACTTCTTATGGCATCATATTCTGGGGTAACTCACCATTGAGTAAAAGAGTGTTCATTGCACAAAAGCGTGTAATCAGAATAAAATGCTGAAGCTCATCCAAGATCATCCTGCAGACACTTATTTAAAGAGCTAGGGATCTTCACTGTAGCCTCACAATATATATATTTACTTATGAAATTTGTTATTAACAATCCGAAAGAATTCAAAAGTAACAGCGTTGTACATGGTTACAACACTACGAGAAAGGATGATCTTCAGTACTCAAGGTTAAATTTAAATTTGGCTCAGAACGGCGTACATTATGCTACCACAGAAATCTTTGGTCACTTACCTAATAGCATGAAAGGTCTGACAGATACCCATATAGTATTTAAAATGAAATTAAAAGAATTTCTGAATGGCAACTCCTATTAATTAGATGAATTTGGGATATAGTAAGTGTGTAATTTCCCCACCACCCACCCAAAAAAAAAAATTATTGAGTGTCATGTAATATTTTCTGTAATGAAATATCTTGTATAGACACCTTTTATTAACCAGACACGTTTCACATCATTATGGAGTCTCGTATTCATGATCTATGGAACAAGTAGTAATCTTATCTAATCTAACTGCCGAAGATATAGTTAAACTGGGAGGCCATGTAAGTGCAGCAGTTGACAGAGGTTCAGTGTGGGCTGTAATTATCGTATACCTGCGGAACTTGGTTGCTATGCTAATGGGTTAATGCAGGACCGATTTACGTTAGAAAAAATTTGTTTCAGTTCTGTGCACCGGGTGCAAATCTGCGCTACACATCATCTCACCGACATCTCCAATGCTCGTATTCAGCAAATTGTGATGGCAGCAGTTGATAGTAAAACTAATATTTTTTCCTGCCCATATCACTTTCCTGGCTCATTACATATGGAAACATTGCTATATGTCTTTCTTGCATTGACATCATTACATTTATACCTAGTTGCCAATATTGGAACTAATTTTTTCCAGAATAAATCGAATCCTCAATAACGCATTAGAATATCTACCTAGCTTCACTGTCATACGATAGTTACAGCCCACACTGGATCTCTGTGAGAAGCTACTCTGTAATTATAATCATCTGCTATCTAAAGGAGCTTAACTCACACAAAAGGCTAAGTCTCCCAATTTTTATAAAATCTTCACCGCAGAGACTATTTTGATGCAGCTCTCCTCTAACCATTGCAAGATTCTCCTTTTAAGGCGAACTACATTCTACACCCGTTTCAGTCTGTGGACTACAATCAATATTTTGTATCTGGCTAGCAACCTTACTCCTCAAACTTTCGTTACGAAATTATTGCTTGATACCATGGCGCTCTATACCGGCGACTATTCCTGTAATTTAGGCGAGTCGAGCCACAAAATATTTTCTCCATCTTCGATTGAGCGACTCATCAGGAGTATACGATGTTTCGGCAATATCTTCAGTATTTTTGCGTATCAACAAATTTTAATCGCTTCTATTTTGTTAGTGGCTAAGAATTTCATGAGCCAACTTCCATTATCATATAGCACTAAAAACCACACAGATACGTTTTGAATCACACTTACTTATATTTCATTTTATGCTCAATGTCAACATAAAGTGTTGACAAAAAGAAAAACATTATGATGGCCATCTCTCTTAATAGTGTACTGGACCGGCTATGGAACCCAGTGCAGAATCTCTTCTGCTTGGCGTGTATTCGACGAGTCCTTGGTAAGTTTGCGGTCGTATGTGGCACCAAATCTCTACACAGAGGTCTCGAAAATTACTTGCCGGCCGTTTGTTATCGCGGAGCCTGTTAGCTTCTCAGTTGTATTCCAAGGCGTTTATCAGTTCCGGTGCATTTTGAGGCCTCAGTTCTCCTTCGCTCTCCTAAAACCACTGTTGCTCGATTCTGATCTTAGACACTTATTCTGATGGAAGGGGGCAATCTCGTTGTGGACATATCGCCACCCATTATTTTAACAGAGAGTTCTCTCGAGTGGCATAGACGTTAACGCTTACTCGTAGTCCCACTTACGAACTATTTGCCTTAGATGTTCATGACAGTAGCGCAATAACAGCCGACCAGATCAGTCGTTTCCGACATTCTCGTTCACAGACATGGGCTATTTCTATTGTTCCGGTATCTGTCACTGTTCGCCCAAGAGTCTTGAAGGAATTGTGATGGAAGCCAGAACAACAGGGGACTGATGTACTAGGGCATGCACTGGTACCATGAAATAGTCCATCGATAATGGCTAGATACTAGTTTAAATCAAGATTTGCTAAATGAAACCTGAAAGAAAAGGACGACTGATAGCTGTGTGCTATCATTTGAAAGCATAGTACAGTCGCTGACTGCACTCACATTCCTAATGGAAAGCAACTGGATAACAAATGAAGATATTTAGAACGTATGATGTAGCTGTTTTAAAGTAAAACCAATTGCTGATATAAGGACATTACCAAGAGGGCGAGTCAATTGAAAACCTGAAATATTTTTAAATATAATTTATTGTGCAGAAGTGGTACAAAGCTGTATCACTTTTCAACATAATGTCCCCCACGTCCAATGAAAGTCCTCCAGCTCTTATAAAGTGCAAAAATTCCTTTAGAAAAAAATTCTTTTGGTAGTCCGCGCAACCATTCATGCACCGCGTGGAGTACCTCTTCATCAGAATGGAACTTCTTTCCTCCCATTGCGTCTTTGAGTGGTCCAAACATATGGAAATCACTTGGTTCAAGGTGTGGTGAGTATGGTGGATGAGGAAGATACTCATAATGCAGGTCTGTGATTGTCGAAACTGTTGTACGGGCAGTGTGGGACCTTGCATTGTCATGTTGCAAAAGGACACCTGCTGACAGCAATCCACGTTGCTTTCATTGGATTGCAGGCAGTAGACGCTTCTTTAGGAGATCTGTGTATGATGCACCGGTGACAGTGGTCCCTCTAGGCATGTAATGTTCCAAAATGACGCCTTTTTCGTCCCAAAAGAGAGTCAGCATAACCTTCCTTGCTGAAGGTTCTGCTCAAAACTACTTTGGTTTTGGTGATGTGGAATGGCGCCATTCCTTGCTCGCTCTTTTCGTTTCCGGTTGGTGGAAGTGAACCCAGGTTTCGTCCCCAGTAACGTTTCTTGAAAGGAAGCCATTACCTTCATGTTCAAAGCACAGAAGACGTTCTTCACGAGCATCAGCATGTCTTTCTCTCATTTCAGGAGTGAGCTGCCGTGGCACCCATTTTACAGACACTTTTTGAAACTGTATCACATCATGCATAATGTGGTGTGCTAACCAAAAGACTAATCTGTAAACATTCTGCAATGTCATTCAGTGTCACTCGGTGGTTTTCCTTTACTATGGTTTCAACTGCTGCAATGTTCCCTGGAGTCACAACTCGTTGTGCCTGACCTGGACGAGGAACATCTTCCACTGAAGTCACACCATTCGCGAACTACCTACTCCATTCGTAGACTTGCTGCTGTGACAAATATGCATCACCGTACTGAAGCTTCATTCGTCGATAAATTTCAATAGGTTTCACATCTTCACTACGCAAAAACCGAGTAACCGAAAACTGTTCTTCCCTGGTGCAAGTCGATAGTGGGCCATCTTTACACTGATACTGCGACGGTATGTGTGCATCTGCACAATTCTGCCACCTGCAGGCCATTATGCACGCTGTTTGTAGCACTCTTACCAACTTACAGGTAACAGCACGAAATTTAGATTTGCTATCACAAATTTAAGCTTTTCATTTGACTCACCCTCGTAATTTTACACCTGTATACAGCATGATTGTAATTAAACTTTCGATACTTGATAGAATGTAGACGGGTAAGTATTTACTGTATGAGTACCCAACAGCACAGGAGTAAAGTCCACAGCTCGTGGTCTAGTGGCTTGCACTGCTGCCTCTGGAGGAAGGGGTCCCGAGTTTGATTCACAGTCGGTTTGTGAATTTTCTCTGCCCAGGAACTGGGTGTTTGTAGTATTCTCATGTAGTATTCTCATCAGTTCATCATCACCACCATCATGCGTGGCAGTGGATACACTTGGACTATGTAAAAAAAATAGGACTGCGTAAAAACTGGGCGCCGGCTGCGGTGGCCGAGCGGTTCTAAGCGCTTCAGTCTGGAAACGCGCGTCTGATATGGTCGCCGGTTATAATCCTGCCTCGGGCATGGATGTGTGTGACTTCCGTATGTTAGTTAGGTTTAAGTAGTTCTATGTTCTAGGCGACCGATGACCTCAGATGTTAAGTCCCATAGTGATCAGAGCCATTTGAACTATTAGAAAAATTGGGCCCTTGTATGATGACCCCGCAGTTGAGCGCCCCACAAACCAAACATGATCATCATCAAAGGAATAGTGTTCAGATTGCGCGGTGCTGCCTTTGCGTCGTTAGTAACGATAGTGTTATGATCTACCTTTAAATGTTTGTATTGGTATGGTGACGTAGGGTTAAAGACAGTCATCAGTGTTCACTACTACTGCTGAGAGTGAAGATGGGTAGGACCAGATGAGCAGGGTTTTACTTGCGAAGCTGTTGTATAAAAACAAAAGCCATATTACTGCTGTTCTTCGCGAGTATCGACGAAATGAAGGAAGATGGAAACGTCCTCTTTCCGCACCGAGATTGAGGAACATAATGGTCTGGTTCAAATTAACTAGCACCTGAGAACTGTTCCTAGAAGGGACCGACTTCCAATTGCACTCACATGTTGAAGCAATCAATGTGCGATCTTCAAGCAGGGCACCGAGTTACCGGATTGCGTCACGACAGCTTGGCATTCCATGGTCCACCGTTCGAAATGTGCTGCGAACAACTATCAAATGGTGTCTCTAATGTCCCAGGCTGTCGTGTATATAGGTGGACGTCAGACAGAGGAACTCTTGTGACGTGGAACGTAAACTTGGTATATAATTAACAAATGTTTCCCTCTCCTGGCTAATTAAAATGTGATTATTTCAATGGTACATTTGTTATTTCCTCTTCGAATGCCCTTATAAAAGTCTCCATAAAATTTTCATCGTCCTACGATCACTCGTTCATCTGGGGGTCATCAAGGCAATATGACACACCAGACTAAAAAACCAACCCTTAACTCCACCCGAAATCGCCATGAAGGCCACCGTGTCATCCTCAGCCCAGTGTCACTCGATACGGATATGGAGGGGCATGTGATCAGCGCACCGCTCTCCCGGCCGTATATCACCTTACGAAAGCCGCTACTTCTCAGTCAAGTAGCTCCTCAATTTGCCTCAAAAGGGCTGCAGTCCACGTGGCTCCACGGAAATGACTAGAACCTTTCGAATAAGTCATCCCAGCGGTGTTCGCATTTCACACACAAACAGCTTCAGCCTACATTAAGTGTCAGTACACCAGCAGGTTAACCAGCAGGACAGTAGAAGGAGCATGGAATTCTGGAACTTGGTTTTGAGTGGCATCAGGATAACACGTTCTTCTTTCAAAGAGTTTTATTTACCCATGAAGCTACGCTACAAATAATGGAAAACTGTGTAGGAGAATTAAGCATTATTCGATCATGGAGAATCCACACTGGTTGTGCCAGTTCAACATCAGAGGCTGCCGAATGTGAGCGTTCGGCCCAGGATTATCAGAGACTACGTGATTTTTCCTTTCTTCATTGACGAAGTCTTTACGAGAAAGATACGCACAGTATGTAACAGAGATACTGCTGGCCCTCATTCAGGTAGTAAGACTTCAAGAACCGGTATGTAGATGAAAGTGGTAACCATGCTAAACAGTGCCCGGCTCACTACTTGCTTGTTGAAAGGAAAGCCCTGAAGTTGCTATTTCTGGTTCGCAGGAAGGAACTTGAAGTTATTATCAGTTGGTCTACAAGTTCGCGTGACAGACGCCATTAGACTTCTTTAGTAAGTAGTTTCGAGATGAAGTGAAAGCCCACGTTCCGGCGAGTACTGTGCGTCGTTGGGCGAGTATGTTTAAAGATGCTGAGGCGGGAACATATGAACTGCGTGAAAAACAAATAGTTGTACGTCCTGTGACAGCAACCACCAAATTTCACAATGTTGTCAGATTGGTTCAGGACGATCGTCGTATCGCTCAGAAACGAACTGCAAGCAGAATCGGCGTTTCACAAGAACGTGTGATTCACATTATTGCTTTGCTTGGCTATCGGAAGATCTGTGCACGATGGGTACCCCGGATGTTGACTCATGAAATGAAAGCGCACAGACTTGAAATTTACAAGGTACTCCTCTCGCGTTACGAGTCGCACAGTATTCACATCCACACAATCACCATAAAGTGCTTTCAGTCTCTGATGAATCTCCTTTGGGGTGACACCTTCTGCTGACAAGAATTCAATGACTCCATGTTGCTTACATCGCATTGACCGACCGTCTGCGCAGGATTCCACACTTCACACTGTAACAACACAACTGTTCTATGCTAAGGCTTCCCGGCAATTGGAGCTACAGAGAAGAGGCTACGGAGTAAGCCAGTACCTGCCACATAGCAATGATGTCAACTGTTGAAGAGTTATGAACGTGGAGGCATTACTGTTCAGGCAACCCTCGTATTTTCATCCCAGGTCCCGCTGTTGCAAATACATTCGACTGTAGACGTGCTTCTTTCTTTCAGTGTAATGGCAGAAATCAGAACAGAAATGTGACCAAAGTTAACTCGTGAAACATCCGTAGATACCACGTCCTTTGCTTTCCAGTTGATGTGTCAGTCGTACCAAAAGTAGCCGAGTATGATTAATAGCAGTTTAAAAAAAATTTTGCCTTAGTTCAGATTTTGTAAGTACACTCTCACATAACTGCGTTAAGCTGGTAGGCGCTATCAGCATTATGCGACATTTCGGTATAATACGAAATTCCACGAAAGAGGGAAATACGCATAATGCTCAAAACAATAAACCTTATAAAATATAAGTATTGTAGTTTCTACGAAATACTTATTGAATTTTAACAAGTGAAATAAGGTCAAATTCGTCTCTTTTGGAACTACAATAGTAACAGCAGAAATTGAAACCTGGTTAGTCAAGGGAATGCAGGATTCGGTTACGACTGTGGACGGGGCCGTAATCAATTACTATTGGTTGCCTTCTACAGTTACACACAACAATAAATAAGAAAGTACCACACGTCATTAATGAAGGAAGAAACAACTGTGTAAATGATAGTGTTTTCAGTGTATTACAATTTAGCGTATCACCATAACATACAGATCCAGATAAGGTAAAAAAGAAAGAATCCACTGCGATTATGGCTGTAGGGGCATAACACGCCAAGAATGGCAATATATTAAGAATGTTTAAGAACTAGCTACAGTTACATCTTACAGGTATTGAAATATTAAAAGGTAAGTGGCCACAAACGCAGCAGAATGTATCAGACGCCAGGAATGGCAGTAATTAAAGTTTTAATTCAAGGCTTATTGCTAAAATACCAATATCGAATTATTTTTTTCAAAGGAAATGACCACAATCAAAGGCTGAAGGCCTTACACGCTAGGAACGGTAATTATATAAAAGAAATTAGAAACAAAGAGCAAACACAAGCAAAGGTTATTCAAAAGAAACGAGCAACTGACCACCAAAAGGGTGAAAAATATGATGGTAACCTTGTAACACAACCCTTATACTGCTAGATTTATTCCAGAAGGCGATCGGAACTATTAACTAGACATTTAATGTAGGCATTACAAGGTATGGTAATAAATAATACAATAATATCACACAAGGACCAGTCACAGACGGTGTTCTGTGAATCGACCTCTGAGAAGGTCCGGCAACAAACACTTTCGCGAGCGATGAGATAGGCAGCCAGGAGTTGCATTCACTTCACAAGATGGTAACTCAGACTAGTGGCAGTCTAACGAATGACTAATGATAATCTTGCTGAAGCTACCTGACGCCCGATTAACCAAATGCAACGACGGAACAGTACGCCAAAGCCGGAACCGGCGGTCTGGACTACGTCCTCAGAATACCGTGTTTAGAGCGCCTGGAACGGGAAAGGAACCACTAACAGATTTCCGTCCGATTCCACAAACCCGAAAATCTGAACCAACAAGTCGTAGTACAGAACCCCAGAGAAACTAACAGTAACTAAAACTCGATTCGCCGAAATGTAACCAACCAGAATCAGCAACCACACGCCATTGCGGAAACAATCACAAAGCGAGTCAAAACACAGTACCAAATGAGTGACATCAAGTTCATTAGGCACACAAACACACTCTGAATTCACTGTGACAACTCTGACGACAGTTGGCAGTATCAAACAAATCTCTTCGCGGGTTTACTGATTCACAGTTCAGTAATCCACTCCGTCTAATCACTGAGCCTAGTGCTTTTAACACAGTAGGTTCTTCAAGTACTAAGTGGTACGCAGATCCACCATACTGCACATGGCGGCGCGATGATAATCTCTCACAACATCACATACGTACTACCGGGCCCACACGGGTGACTGACACCTTTCTACTTGGACTGAAATGAACTCATCTTAAGGCTTGCCTGCTCCGGTTTACGACGAGGTCGTGCACCATTGTGACCACAGCCCATGCATGCCGCCAACGGTTCCAGCGTGTTCTCGCACTGTGGGGACCTGGCTCTTCCAGAGTCCCCAACCGAACTGGCACACTCACAGGACCCGGACAAACAACGACGCCGCACCAAAGATAGGGCAACAATGACTACATATCAATAACCGCCGCTGCTGCATCTAGCGGACAGGCAACGCTTGCAAAACCCATTGGCGCCAGTCAACACGAGAAGAAGACAAACTACCGCAACAACTCCAACTAAACCATATCATCTGGCCTCCAACAGAGGGCGGAAACCTACAAACGGCACCAAGGTGAGCGGCAGCACGTCTCAGAAATCACCATTCGAACAATGATGAATGTACATTCATCTGACAGTTGTTACTATATTTTTGCGTAAGATGGATGACACCTTTATTTATATTTATAGGTCTTACAATACGTTCTGTCATTTTCGTGTTACATTGTGAAATGTTCAGGCCCCTCTATGATACCAGAGGATCTTGTGAATAGTAGGTAACCAACGTTAAGCATGTTAGAGAGGGCAGAAATAAGAGACGTCCGCTATTCAGAACGTTCTTTCTTCTTGTGGTATAAACGGTGATAGTAGACCAGGAAGAATGTTATTAGTAACTGTGGGTGAAGTATTGTAGTCCTTCTGGAAGGCCTTGCGCCTATTCTTCTCGTCACATTTATGTCCAGAGTCCATCTCGTCATGAATGACATTGTAGGTTTCATGTCTCTCATGCCAATGGTTTCGCCTTCCTCAGAGTCCAAAGTATGGTGATATGTTCTACATGCACATTCTTTCGATATCTCTGCCAGACATTCTCGATATACCTTAGGCACGCCTATTAACCATCATGTTCTCACGCCATTCATCATTTGTGTGAATGACTTTTTCTCTCAACTGAAAATAAACCGGTGTAATAGGAAGGTTTCTTTATTTCAATTTAGTAACTTTATTAGTTTCTGATTATACTGTGGACATATTTCTCACTTTGCTTCCTCTATCTGGGGTCGCACAAAGTCCGTACAGCTGGTTCACATAGGGGACTCTCCTCGAGAGTCCGGACTCTTGACGTTGATGATAAATGTAAAGTGAACCGTTTTTGTTTGATGTTAATGATTAATGAAAACTACCTCAGCTGTAATATTACACATTTACTATGTTGAAACCGTTTTTTTTCGTTGAATGCAATAAATGTCTATTAGTACAGCTGGGATAGTTTTAATTAATCATTAGCATTAGTGTCAGCTATGCTGTTCAACAGGATCAAGGTTACTTTCTGTTGGACGTTACCGAAGTCCATGTTCTTTTCTCCATGTTCTCGTCCGCTCTGAAATTAATTTTTGATACTTATTCCTATAATATGTGAATGGATATGCAGTACACCACATGTAACGGTAGTACTGTTTCATAAAATATAGGACTTCTTTGTATATCCTGGCGTCTACTGAAAGCTTGTGATCAAGGCACTTAGCTTCGTGTATTTTCAAATTTGTCAATATTGAGCACGCTTGCTACATACGAATATGTGTAGGTCCTTTGGATACAGACCAAGTAATACCGACGTTCAGTAGGCAGCACAGATTCTGACAAGTCCTTCGCAAGATTGAGAACAAGTCTCACTTGCTGAAGTCTGAAAGTCCATATGATTGAACGAGAACTTGTTATAGGGCTAAGTGCAAGGTTTAATTAGATTCAGTCGTAATCTAAAATATTTTGATGCTACTGGTAAGGTGGCTGTTTTCTGTATGAACTTAGAACCTCCTTGACAGACATTAAATGTGTGAATTTCATGTGCTAATCTCACTCACAGTTGGCCCGCTTTTGTAACTGACTGGACAGGACCTAGTTAGATTCATAACATTGTCAGGGACTTTTCCTTGGTGGTGCACTGGGCCTCTTGATGCCAATTGCGGAGCTTCTGGACGGAATGAAGGCAGCTCCACGTCACGAAAACTGGCAACGGCCGGGAGAGCGTTGTGCTGAACCCACGCCCCTCCATCAGCACCCATTGGCTCCGCTGGCAGAGTATGGCACCGACTGGCCAGCCAGGGCCTGTGGATCACGTTTACGTGCACTGCTCACTCTCATATATCCACAAGTGCCTTGTTGTTACATTACTGCTAATCGGAACACGATATATTACAATACACGGGTTCCTGGTTCGACACAACTTTCTCTTTAGCAAAATGCTGTCTTGTTCGCAGCAATCATCAAATCCGTTTGTTACCGCCAGAGCTGAATCAAAGATAGAGTTTCGCTACACTTTGTCTCTGAGATCCCGAAAGTCCAGTAAGTACAGAACATCAGACGACCTGTGATCAAAGCACTCTCCTCTATCATTCCCTGCACTGACTGGGTTAGCACATCCCAGACGCTATGTCGGCAGAAAGACCACTGAGTGAATCCTTCTATTGTTTATCCTTCCAAAAATGGTTCAAATGGCTCGGAGGACTATGCAACGTAACTTCTGAAGTCATTAGTCGCCTAGAACGTAGAGCTAATTAAATCTAACTAACCTACGGTCATCACATACATCCATGCCCGAGGCAGAATTGGAAGCTGCAACCGTAGCGGTCGCTGGGCTCCAGACTGTAGCGCCTAGAACCGCACGCCACTTCGGCCGGCTTTCTCCTTTCATCATACTTCCATATCACTACTTCATAGTGACCGTATTCCTTGACGGATTTTCATAAGCTTAAGCTATCACCTCGAACAAATAAGATAAGGTAAATAATTTTTCCTTTATTAGCTGGTGCCTCTGAATGCCCGTCGTATGGCGCAGTCACTAGGTGGTAGTGTCTCCGAACTTATCCGAAGTACTGCGATTGTTGTGGTAGACCTTGTGAGAATCACAAGAGAAGTGCAGGTCCTCGTTCTTAATTATCGGTATATCATAATCGAAGCGGTATTTGGAAAAGCTGAAAATAAGTGACGGATCAGTTTTAAAGATCTTGCGCAAAATTTTGATTCGCACAGAAGTCAGAACCCAATACATTTCGATTTTGCTAATGTCCATTAAAAATTTCCATTAAAAAGGTGTAGATGCTGAAAGAATTCAGCAGTTCCAGACCACCCCGTATGGCTTCTTTAACTGCTTATCGACATGAATGCTTTATGATCGCCAGGCAAAGGAGCAAAGCAAGCTGTGTTAACATTGAGTTTCACCACCGCCGGAAAAAGCGAAGACCTTACCATCACCAGTCAAACTGATGCTGAGTGCTTTTTGTGGCTGCCAACGTCTGATTACATTCGTTAGAGGCTAACTGTGACAGGAGCGTACTACGGGAGGCTGTTGCTCCACGGCAATGCCCACATTCATATCTCACACGCTGCTTTTTCGGCTATAAAATTTTAGCTTAAACCCCACCCAATCTCACACCCCACTCCGTAACCAACTGCTATGACACCCAGTTACTGCGTCCTCCGCCAACAGTAGCGAAAAAAGGGTTGCGTGAAAGGAATAATATATAAAGAACATCGATACCACAGGTGGGCCTTCGGCAGCACTCGGGCCGGATCGGGCTCGTGATTCGTCGCAATCCGGCACGCGAAAGTATTTCATTGGATATTTAGCCTAATAATAAAACTGGTAAGGGTGATAGATAATGTTGAAAATATTACCCACCAGAAAATAAGATACCAATGAACTGCCAAAGAAATAGTTATACTGGGTGGCCAGTGCAAACCCAAGGATAGGGTATCAGTTACTACATATAGATAACCGCCGCTGCTGCCAATACCAGACAGGCAACGCGTGCGAAACCGAGTGACAGCAATCAACACGAGCTGTTGACAGAGGTGCAGTTTTAGTTGGAATTATCGTATGCCTGTGGAACTTCGTTGATATGCTAATCAGTTAATGCGGGACCGATTTACGTTAGAAAAAAATTAGTTTAAGTTCTGTACACAAGGTGCAAATGTGGCACTATACATCATCTCGCTTACATCTCCGGTGTTCGTATTCAACAAATTGTGATGGCAACGGTTAATAATAACACGCATATTTTTTTGGGCCAATATCCCTTTCCTGACCCATTACGTATGGAAACATTGCTGCTTGAGTTTCTTGCATTGACAGCACTACTTTTGCACCTAGTTGCGAATATTGGAACTAATTATGTTCCAGAATAATTAGAATCCACAATAACGCATTATAATATCTACCTAGTTTCCCTGTCATACGATAATTACAGCCCACACTGGACCTCTGTGAGTAGCTACTCTGTAATTATAATCATCTGCTATCTAAAGGAGCTTAACTCACACAAAAGGCTGTCTCCAATTTTTGTATGTTCTTCAGAAATGGCTCTGAGCAGCATGGGACTTAACACCTGAGGTCATCATTACCCTAGAACTTAGAACTACTTAAACCTAAGTAACCTAAGGACAGCACACACATCCATGCCCGAGGCAGGATTCGAACCTGCGATTGTAGCAGCCTCGCGGTTCCGCGTTTAAAATCGCTCGGCCACCGCGGCCGGCTATGATCTTCGCCCCAGAGACTGTTTTAATGAAGCCCTCCTCTATCCATTACAAGATTGTCCTTTTAAGGAGAACTGCATTGTACATCCGTTTCAGTTTGTGTACTACAGTCAAGATTTCGTTTCTATCTAGCAACTTGACACCTCACACTTTCGTTACGAAATTATTGCTTGATACCATGGGATCTGCACTGTCAACTAGTCCGGCGGTCTGCACTATGTCCTCAGAAAACTGTGTTTAGAGGGCACGGAACGAGAAAGGAACCACTACCAGATTTCCGTTCGATTCCACAAACTCGAAATCTGAACCAAGAAATCATAGTACAGAAACGCAGACAAGCTAACAGTAACTAAAACCCCACTCGATTTGCGTGCGAGGCAAAACCAAAATGTAGCCAACCAGAATCAGCAACCACACGTCATTACGGAAACAATCCTAAAGCGAGCCAAAAGCAAGTACCAAACGAGTGACGTCAAATTCATTAGGCACACAAACGCACACTGAACTCACTATGACAACTCTGACGACGGTTGGCAGAATGCAACACATCTCATCACTGCTTTAATAATTCGCAGTTGAGTAACCTCACTGTGTAATCACTGAGCCCAGTGCTTTTAACACAGTAGGGTCTTCAAGTACTAAGTGGTACGCAGATCCACCAGACTGCACATCACAGCGCGATGATAATCTGCCACCGCATCACATACATACTACTGTGCCCACATGGTGACTGGATTGAAATGTACTCATCATAAGGCTTGTTGGATCCGGTTTACGACGAGGTCGAGCGCCCTCTTGACCACAACCCTTCCATCTGGCAGTCCATGCGTGTCGCCAGCGGTCCCGGGGTGTTCTGGCACAGCGCGGACCTGGCTCCTCCTGAGTCCCCAACCCCTTCCATCTGGCACACTCACGCGACCCAGACAAACAACGATGCAACCCCAAGGATAGGGTATCAGTTACTACATAAAGATAACCGCGGCTGCTGCCAATACCAGACAGGCAACGCGTGCGAAACCGAGTGACAGCAATCAACACGAGAAAAAAACGTTACCATCTGGCCTCCAACAGAGGGCGGAAACGTATAAGCAGCACCAACGGCAGCTACAGCACAGCTCAGAAGTCACTTAAGCTCCATTTGAAGATGATAAGTTGATAAAGATATCTATGTCATTTATGTAACTATGAGAGGAGACTGTATGTTATTTGATGAGTTCTTTGTAGTTCATTCGACTGAGAACAGAATTACGATATTGTAGCAGCCAGAGTAGGGAGGAGAGGTCGCTGTGGTAAGTCAGTATGTCTGCGAATCATCGTCCCGGGCGTGGCTTCAGTCGTACGGTAACAGCGTCGTACAGTGATACATCATGGAAACAGTACTGATTGGGAAAGTTATTTACAGTTGCAGCAATGAATACGTGAGAAATCTCAAACGCTTTTGAATTGTCCTGTCTCATTCATTGTCTTTAATTGCCCTCTTGGGGATGTAATTAAAACGATGTTTTGTATGAAGTGCTTTACTTACTCGTTGCTCGAATTAAAAGGCTATATTTCCAATGTCTGTAGCGAACATTACGCGTGAGACAATACTTGGGACAGGTGGGCTGCTTGCGGCTGCCCCCGCCAATTTCCTGGAAGGTCATGCCCAGGTGACAGTGGCTGTGGCCAGGGGCAGTCCCCCTTCAAAAGCGTCCTCGGCAATCGGATGAAAGGCAACAAGGCTTGCGCAGAACGCTGAATGCAGCAATGAGGCGCCATATTAATAGCTCTACAACCAGAGACTGGCGCCACAAACGAGCGTGGAATCAGAGAGCAAGACTCCATAGTGACTGTGCTAGGGCGGTCGGGTGTTGTGTCAATGCGTTCCTAGAATCACCCGTCAGTGATAGTGTTGTGTCCTACTAGCCAGCGCCTCACGTCGGCACAGTATCTTGCCATGTCCGGTACTCTTCCCACACCACAGTCTTACCAGACATGCCTTAAAGAGCAAGCTGATTGGCAGACGTTTGGCGACACTTGTAAGAAGGTGCCGAGATTTTTCGGCTGTCAAACTTCTCGATTGGAGTAGGAATTTTTTGTGGTTTTCGGGAGGAGTGGTTGAACGTCAGTTTTCACATGGGTGACTGCCGCTAAGATCTTTGATTGGCCACTATTGATAGCCATGTAGCTTGGTTGGGTGGACGCTTCTTCACTTTCCGATGCTTGTGTAGAGAACTTCATTTCCTTCAGGACTGTATTCCAGACCGTGTGAGAGCGAAGATGTTGAGTAGAGACCACACATCAAGTCGAGTCAAAAGTTTTCACAGTCTCGGTAGCGCGGATGGAGTTTTGGTAGTGCTGATCTCCGTTTATCATAACTGGAACACCATCCATGGCGTCAGTTAGTTGCGGAGGTCATCGGTCGTCATTGCAAGAGTGTGGTGCACCCGATCGCCGATAGCTGACGCCACACAAATGGAGCATGTTGTTCCTTAAAGTACTTTTTAGCTCCGGCAAAGCAGGGAATCAAGAAATTGTTTTTGACACCCCCATCATCGTGCCTTCATGCACAGTGCCCACAGGGAATCTAATTCACTTGTTGGACTCTACAGAAGAGTTCTGTTACTCGATCACTGTTCCCCAAGTTAGCAATGAGCGTTCAGTTAGGATAACCAGCCCACTCACTTTAGAGGAAAGTGACCTGCAATAACTTGACAGGCTCGCATCTCAACTCTGACAACTAATAACTCACTGAAACTTGTTTTCCTTGTCATTTATTTCAATTTGCACGTATTGTCATAACATTTGAAGACTGATTTTACTTATTCTTTAAATTTAAGAAATCATTTCAGTGACTGTAGGAACTTATCCGAACTCCCTGTATTTAATCACATTATTGGCGGGTATTATTCAATATATTATCACTTACGCAAAGGATTCATCATATCGATTTCCATCTAAAACAGGGCAAATACGTTATTTAGCATTCAGATATCCTTGTACGGAATAGGTAGAGTGACAGTTCTTGTGGGTGTTGTGTATCTCCAAAACGCTGAGATAAAGCTAGGCACGAGTTCCCTCCTTCCAAATCCAACCAAACGCAAGCATCCTTTCAGACGTTACTGAGGATTCGGCCACTGTCGTCTCTGACGTAGGCTGGTCTCAGACGACGAAGCGTGCTGTTGTCAGGAGCGGTCCAGTGAATAGACAGCGCATGGCGTCTTCCCACAGGTGATAATGGTGGCATCTGGGAAGGTGATTTTGTCAGTCCCAACTCCGGATCAGTGATTGAGCAGCACACAGTCAACGCAGCAACGCTCAACTTTTGAGTAGCCATGTCATCATAACCCCACTTTACAGTCGTAACAGCCACTGCACTACTGGTTGCTGGCTCCACCATGGAATGGGTCCTTACTATATCTGTCAAAGAAATATTGATTTTTGATATTTTTTGACTCAGTAGTTGGTATTGTAACCAAAAATCTATAAAAATCCTCAATGGTGAGTTTTCAAGTAGTTGCAGTATGACATAAGAGGATGCAATAGTACTTACACTGTACAATCGTCTTTCAAAAGTCATTCATCGGAAGTTATTTAGACCCGAATCGCGTTCAATATGTGCGAGTCATAAGGTTATATGCACATTTTTTGTAAGATATGAGAAAATTAAGAAAAAGAGCAATTTCCAACCACTGTCACCACAATCATTCCAACACAAAGTGTGAGAATTTGTAGAATCATAAAATACTGCTTTAGAAGCTTTTTGCATGAGAATATAATTCTATCGAAAGCATTGAAACTATCGCATGTCCTATGAGGCCTTAGTGCTACGCCAGAATTAGCATAAATACCTCAGGGAAGCAATTGTACAACCAGCAGGTACAATCAAAAAATCGTTTCAAAATATGTCTGTGTTCTTGTTCTACTCTTTCCTTTTTCCGTCAATAGTCTAAATGGTATTTATTTTTTGTTAGCATTATGTGATATCACGGGCCTTATCATCCTCTATGGCATCAATATTTACTTACAAAAATTTGTTTCTAACATCAGATATAAAACGTCTATAATGTTGTATGTACGTGGTAGGTATATCAATTTCCCCTCCCCGACATTTGAAAAGAATAAATATAACAGTGGTAGTGTGAAAAATAACATGTGAATGCGTAGTACCGTGTAAGGAATCTCAGTGTGTATTGTTATCGCAGGCTGATGATCATTGTATTCTGTTTATCTTTCACCTAGAACACGTGAGACAGTGAAGCACAATAATTTGTAAGTTCGACCAGTTTTCCGACGTCTGTTACCATGCAAAACGAGAGCACACACTCCCCAATAGTACCGCCAGTAATGTGTAACTGAAGAACCATCATGATGCCGATTAAACAAGCGAAGATGACGTTCACCTCAAACGAAGATACTCGAAGGAAGTGAATTAACATTGATGTTCAGCCTGCCATTTAAGCAATGCCTGCTCAGTGGAAAAATGAAACTTTATTTTTCACGCTTTTTCATATTCTGGAAAAGGTAATTACATTTGGGTTACTTGTACGATTTACATCCAGAACAGCAGGTAGTAATTTCAGCACGATACACTTCAATGTAGATACAACTGTGAAGAGATCTACTTAACTTCGCAGGTCAGATTTGATGTTGTTTCTTCCCGTGGCAACAGAATGGTCATTTCACACTTCTGTCCATTCGTAGAGAGTTTCAGCGTTACGTGCCAGGCAGTAAGACACTAGTGTGGATAATGATATTATGACAAACCTTAGTTTTTTTAATGTGTTTTATACTGACCTCATACCAATTTAAGAAACAAAGCAACTGCAAACATTGGATCGAGTAGGCATTGATTTAAATCAGTGAAGAAATTTGAACATATGTGCCGAACCGGGACAAAAAGCCGGTTTTCTTGCTCACTAGGCAAATGCTCCGACTACTAATAAACCCTGACGCAGCGGCCATCGCAAGTGCACTGACTACTGGGGCGCGTCTGCCGTCAGGCCGATGTTCTTAGCATCTCGATCCATTACTAACGTAGTGCCTCTTGTCCATTATCATCCCACATTAGCACCAAAGACATCAGGCACCACGTGTACATTACATAAATTTGTCTGATAGCTGCATGATTCAACAGAATAAAAAAGATACACATTACAATCTTTAGTTAGACAAAAGCTTAAAAATACATATTTGACATTTGAAAGGTAAGACCTACAGCTTTCATATGGCTAGAGCCAATTGCAGACAACTGATAACAGTTAATACATCAACTGCTTCATTACTGCTCAGTTTCTAATATTTTATAGCTACTGATTTGATACTAACACACTCTGTCAACATGCTTTACAGTACTTTATTTTCTGAAACCACACACCATTGATACGATGTAACGCCACCTGCACTGTACACTGTCTGTGTTGTTTACATCTTGGGAGTGTTTAGCTACTGCCTTGCTTGAAATATTACGTGACCTTTCTTTATGACTATTTATATTTCTTCATTATAAATGATAAAAGTTTACCATCGTAGCCACAAATAGGTGGTTATTTAACTCCCCTTCAGCATCTATAAATTCTTTTGTCTTATCCAATAGCTCCACACACCGTGAATCGAGATGCAGGAGAGGTAATGGGGACACCTCTGTATAAATCCAGGATAGCTGTTGGGAACCTTACAAGCTGAAACGTTGACTACGCAAATATAACGTTATTAGAGTTCAATCAATTTTATTATCTGTTCAGTCATCACCGTAGTTGCACACCCAGGTGAGTCTTAGCGTCCCCATTACTTCCATGGATTGTCACCGACCAGGTGCGGCCGCTGGCCATCGTGAAGTGGTATTGAAGTGTTCTCGGGCAGGTTGCTGGAGTATCCTCGGTCCCACTCCTAATTCAGCAGTGACCCTTGATGACCCATCCACAATGTACCTGCTGCGTGGTCAGTTAATCTCCTCCCTACCTGTTGGGAGAAGTCAACACCTGGAGGCGCCTTGGTGTTGAATAGAAACGTGGACGACTTAAGGCCCTATTGCTGCCTTCGACGTTAATGTACAGTCCTGGCAGCAGTCTGAGATTTGTTGTTGGAAGACAGTCTGTTCGCCCTCAATAGATGGCAGGTGGCGAGTAGCATGAAGTTCATTAGGTGAGAACCATCATTTAGATTACATCTTTGGCTAGTCCGTACACTGTGCTGGAACATTTAGGACATATACTCACTACAATATCATAATCATACCGGCCGCTGTGGACGAGCGGTTCTAGATGCTTCCGTCCGGAACCGAGCTTCTGATACGGTTGAAGGTTCGTATCCTGCCTTGGGCATGAATGTGTGTGATGTCCTTAGGTTAGTTAGGTTAAGGTAGTTCTAAGTATAGGGGACTGATGACCTCAAATGTTAAGTCCCACAGTGCTTAGAGCCATTTCAACCATCATAATCATGGAATCGAGTGCTATTACTGTGAATGCAATCGATTCCAATAGTCAACGCTTGATAACAGCTGGAAAACTGGATTATTGCATGAGTATATGATGCAAATCTCGGTTTTTAGGTAGCGCATGCGTCCTTCTTATTCTACTGTAGCCACTCAACATGCTGCGTAACTGTTGTGTCAGTTCCTCGATTTGTGCTCTTCTGAAAGGGACAGTTTCTTGCAGCATGTCTTACGAACTAACGAATACGCTTATCTCGCTTCCTTTGCACCATTCTGCGGAATGAATATCCTCACCCGACAAATGGTGTCATGATCTGTCACGACCTGACCCATTTGCGGCATACTAGGTTGCTTCCTGCTTCTCTCTCTCTCTCTCTCTCTCTCTCTCTCTCTCTCTCTCTGGCAAGACTGGTGTTTTAGTATTTTTTTCTAATTTGTACGCCTTATGATTCAAACCCATAGGAATAAGATGTAAGTCTCGGTCACCTGTAGCATGGTGTCGGTGGCATGCGACACGTGGCATAGCGAGATCTCAACAGCGCTTCCAGTAATCAGTTCCTGAGCATTAATAATGACACACTGCCTGTAATCTTGAAGTGGATTTCATCTTTCATCATCCATGTATTTATAGGAACCATTCGAACAATCCTACAATCTGCGTACATTCATCTGACAGTTGTTATTATGTCTTTGCGTAAGATAGATGACACCTTTATTTATATTTATAGGCCTTGTAATACGTTCAGTTGTTTTCCTGTTACATTATGCAATGTTCAGGCTCCTTTATGATACCAGAGGATCTTGTGAGTAGTAGGTAACCAACGTTAAGCATCTTAGAGAGGGCAGAAATAAGAGACATCCGCTATTCAGAACATTCTTTCTTCCCGTGGTGTAAACGGTGACAGTAGAACAGCAAGACTGTGGTCAGGAACTATGGGTCAAGTACTATAGTCTTTCTGGAAGGCCTCGCGCCTATTCTTCTCGTCACATTTATGTCCAGAGTCCATCTCGTCATGAATAGCATTGTAGGTTTCATGTCTCTCATGCCAACGGTTTCACCTTTCTCAGAGTCCAACGTATGGTGATATGATGTACATGCACATTCTTTCGATATCTCTGCCAGACATTCTCGATATACTTTAGGCACGCCTATTAACCATCACGTTCTAGCACCATTCATCATTTATAGGAATGACTCGTCCTCTCAACTGAAAAGAAACCGGTGTAATATGAAAGTCTTTTTTTTTTTCAATTTAGTAGTTTTGTTAGTTTCTGATTATACATAGGACTTGCATCCTTGACGAAAGTGAAGTGAAGCAGCATCTGTGGCACTCGGGCCTAGCGGGATTAGCCGAGTGGTCAAGGGTGCTGCAGTCATGAACTGTGCGGCTGCTTATCGTCCAATCATGTGGACATTCAGACTTCAGCAAATGAGACTCGTTCTTAATCTTGCGAAGGATTTGTAAGAATCTGTGGTGCCTACTGAATGTCGGTATTACTTGGACGGTATCCAAAGGACCTATACATATTTGTATGTAGCAGGCGTGCTGAATATTGACACATAAAAGACAATTTTGAAAATCACGAAACTAAGAGAAACACCTCATGTTGTAGTGCCTTGATCACAAGCTCTCAGTAGATGCAGGGATATACGAAGAAGCCCTATATTGTATGTAACCGTACAACCGTTACGTGTGGTGTACTGCATATCCATGCACATATTATAGGAGTAAGTAACAAAAATTAATTTCAGAGCAGACGAGAACATGGAGAAAAGAATATGGACTTAGGTAATGTCCAACAGAAATTAACCTTTATCCGGTTGAACAGCATAGCTGATACTAATGTTAATGATTAATGAAAACTATCCCAGCTGTACTAATAGACATTTATTGCGTTCAACGAAAAAAAAACTGGTTTTAACATAGTAAATTTCTAATAATACAGCTGACGTAGTTTTCATTAATCATTAACAGCAAACACAAACGGTTCTCTTTACATTTAGCATCAACGTCAAGAGTCCGGACTCTCGAGTTCCCAATGTGAACCTGCTGTACGGGCTTTGTGCGATCCCAGCCAGAGGAAGCAAAATGAGAAATATGTCCACAGCATATGAAGCGCAAGACAAAGACAGGAACACATTCACAATCCAGTCGATCAGTGAGAATTTCTGCAATAAAGATGGAGATCTCACCCTTGTAACCTCCCCACAAAAAAAATTTAAATAAATAAATATTATTTGGTTAATGATTCTAATTGTAGTGTAACCTCAGAACAAAATTGGTTCCCATTTATAATCTCCGTACAGAAATGCATTCACATTTAACCTCCACACAAAATTTTTTGCCATTTAATGCACCCACAAAATTCTTTTCTCATTTAATGTAAGCTCGAAACAGAAAAATTCCTAAACCTCGTAATAAAAAAAATAATAAATTAAGTAACCTGGCAAATTTTGGACGACAGCAGTGTTGCGTCACGGCCCTGTAAGATCATTCTGAATAAAAAAGCAAAAATTCTTACCTCGATAAAGTCGGCAACTATCTGGTCTTACAATAGCTTTTTCCGGCACAGCTCTGTGCAATGCTGGCCTATACATTTATCATTTATGAAAGGAAGCAACTGATTTTTCTTTTGCAACAATCGGAATGATCATGGATTGGAGAAATTAGTAAATTCTTTAAATTGAAATGAATGCTTGTTAGAAATTACTTTATATGACAAAGGTTATTATTAGGACATTTTTAAAAGATTTACATGGGAGTTCACATAACATTACTAGATACGCGCGAGGCTGCTTTTACCTTATACTATAACGCTCAGGCTCCGGCATCGCTGCACCACGACCGGCCCAACCAACACGATTCACCAGACTGCACCCGAGCAGACTGCAGACAAGCGCAGACTGGCCACTACTTACTGCTACACCGTTCCTACTGCATACAACACTGCTCTTTGGTCTCAGATTCTCTTATGGCTTACATATCGCAGGCAGCGCATACCTCTTACACCCTCCGAATCGAACCCCGAGCGCCACAAAGTGTTCAAATGTGTGTGATTTCATATGCGACTTAACTGCTAAGGTCATCAGTCCCTAAGCTTGCACACTACTTAACCTAAATTGTCCTAAGGGCAAACACACACACCCATGGCCGAGGGAGGACTCGAACCTCCGACGGGGGCAGCCGACTTCGTTGTTAATTTGAGTCCTATTTCGTGGGTGTTAATAAGTTCTCATAGCAGTTTTGTAGTTTGCACGCAACGTCAGAATCAGGTGTCACAGCAACGATAGTATTCTATGTCTTCGAGTCCCAAACAAGTGCACCAGTATTGGGGACGGAATTCCTCTCGTAACCCCTTGGAGTGGAGCTACAATAAAATGTCTTCTGTTTATTGTGTATGCCCGGCAGCAAACGCCTTTGTAATATCCGGTATATAATTTGTAGTATAGTGTGTGAGAGGGCCTCGTTGAGATTAGTTTGTGAAAACCATGGATGTAGTTCGCTGGATGGTCATTTATTGTCCACGCAAGACGCATGTTGACTTTCTTGTGTGTTTGGCCGTGGTTTGTGACCATTGGCATATGCAGTGTGTCTTCGCTGTGGGCTGATTGTCATCGCCAGTGGCGCGATGTATTTGTGGTGCGCTTTTTGTGTATGGATATTGCCTTTGGTGCGATGTTTCTCAAGAATGGGATTTTTTATTCTAGTGAGGTTACACAAATGAGCTATCATGTCTTTTGGGATTGTTGCCCACAGTGGTTATTCACTTGTGGTTTTCGCATATGGTTTTCCGCGCTATTGTGCGATGACATTCATGTGGAGTTTCACGAGTTGTTCACGAGCGCCTGAGTGGTAGATCTTGAGTGATAGTTTGTACTATGTGGCGTGAGCACGGAATGTGCGAGTCACTTTGATATGTTTTTGAGAGTGAGAGAGGCGCACTATCAATTTGTGAGAAAGAGAAGAACGGAAGAAATGTAGCTTTGCAGTGAAATGTCGATAATACCTTGTGCTATATTTTTGTTTGTTTATTTGTTTGTTTCAGGTGCTGGAATGGAAAATTTGTACACCAACCTGAGAAAATTTTGTGTCAATATCAGCAAAAAGAGAATTTTGTGGAATAATTATTTTGCCACATTGGAGAGTGAGCGGACTGGTGACGTCGTCACTCATCGAGATTCAGCCATACACCAGCGTTAGTGCCTCCAGAACGACTAAGTAATAGGAATTCGTATACTTTCTTTTAGTAATTGCGTTGCATGAATGAACAGTAGGCTTAGATGGCACGAGAGTGAATGAAGTGAATGCGTAGTCTAAGCTGGCTTACTACTTTGAGTTGCATGAGAGGGTGTGGGAAATTAACACTACACTATCATGCGTTACCACACCTCAGCACTACTTAAGATTACAAAGATTTTGACTAAAAAAATTTATCGTTTATAATTATTGCTGTAATACCAGAAGAAAATAATTGTAGAAGGGAATAAGATTTTTACAATTCTGAAAAGATCTCTGTAAATCATTTTATGGTTTTAATTCTTGGAGTAATCATGTAGAGCAATCCTTTACAATTTCGTTATAATTCTCTCTATATTTATGCCTTAATCATATTTGTTAAAACACGGCACTAAGTATCCATATAAGCATTGTGCAGACTAGGGGAGCTCAGTGGATAGCGATGTATCAGGCAGTTGGAGAAGCCGCTGAGACAAGAGCATCCATAGCAGCTGAGCAGACAGGGCGCCAAGGGCAGTTCAGGTCGCCTGCCAGCCCTGTTAGCCTGGGGTGGTGAAGCAGGCTGTGGTGACCCACATAGCGACTGCAGGGCAGCTGGTCGACATGACGTCATTGGGCTACGTGAATGGAGGCAGGGGAAGATGAGCCCACGCACCATGAGTTGCCAACAAAGGGCTGGTGTCCTGGCAGCACACAAGCACTTTCGCCACAAAATCTGATTCCAAGGTCCAGATGGACCTACCCCTGAATGGAATGGCAAGCCTGCACCACAGTAATGAGGCTGCAGGGCACTGAATGGAGGTACTTACGTCTCTGGAGACATGGGTCGACGCAAATGGCGATGGTGGGAGGTGATTCACCTCAAACCTATGTCCATATGCTGCCCGCGTCATCCGATGAACGTCTTCAACAGTGGCAACGCATTGCCAACTACCACGTCATCCAAGACGGCCCTTAATTAAGATGCCACTGATTGCTGCGGACAGACAAGGTCCTGCCACACCAAGGGTGCTGCCTGTACTGTATTTGCTGACAAAAAGTGGTAACCAATCTTGGAAAACTCATCCTGCACAGCTGCCACATCTAACCTGTTGCATGACATGTGTAGTGCTGTGATTTAAAAAAAATGGTTCAAATGTGTGTCAAATCTTATGGGACTTAACTGCTAAGGTCATCAGTCCCTAAGCTTACACACTACTTAACCTAAATTATCCTAAGGACAAACACACACACCCATGCCCGTAGGGAGGATTCGAACCTCCGCCCAGACCAGCCATACAGTCCATGACTGCAGCGCCTGAGACCGCTCGGCTAATCCCGCGCGGCGTAGTACTGTGTTTATTCGTGAGACAGTTGTAAATCTAAAAAAAAAAAAAAATCGGACTCCCTAAAGACCGTTGAGACTGGAGCTGTAGGAGGTATTTGTTGTTTTCAATGAATTTGTTTTATATGTGCTTTGCTGATTTCATTTTTTTTTAACAAAACTACTAGTGTTTTTTTAGTTTTCTTACCAAGGATTATGTTTTTCTTAATGAACTCATGTTTTATCTTAAATTCTGATTCTAATACAGAATCCGGTATCTCTTCTGAATAAACCTCTGTTTCTTCTTCTCTCACATTAGTCAAATCTTCCACCTCACAGACGCCTTCAATCTACAGTTTCCATCTATCAGCTCTCTCTTCTACATTTAATAGTGGAATTCCCGATACACTCTTAATGTTAACACCCTTACTTTCAATGTCACTGAGGTTTGATTGGACTTTCCTGTATTCTGAGTCAGTCCTTCCAACCATCCTTTCCTTTTACATTTCTTCACATCTTTCATGCAGCTCTTTCTAGTTTCCCTGCACGTCTTATTTATCTCATTCCTCAGCGACTTTTCGTTTTGGGTTCCTGAATTCCCTTGAACGTTTTTGTACTTTCTTCTTTCATAAATCAACTGAAGTATTTCTTATATTACTGATGGATTCTTGATAGTTACCTTCTTTTTCCTATGTACAGCTTCAGTGTTCAACCAAACTGCCTATTGGGCTATTCATTATTCCAGTAACTACAGCCTCTTCATTCCTTAGTGCTTCCATATCTTATTTGTTTGCACATTGATTCTTGCCGATTAGTCTCTTAAACTTCAGCCTTCTCTCAATCATTGTTAAATTGTTATGTCAGTCGATATCTGATACTCGATACGCCTTACACTCCCATTACATTTCAGAATCCCTGCCTGATTATGATGTAATCTAACTTGCATTTTCCCGTATCTCCTTTATACCATTTTATCCTAGGGTTGATATTTCCCTATACTCACCTGGCCGGAACTCTTTGTCTTTTTTTCTATTCTCTTCACTGATACCCACTATACCTAGACTGTGCATTTCCTTTTTCAGATTTTCTAGCTTCGCTGCCACGTTCAAACTTCTTAAATTTCATGTTCTGTCTCCTACAACGTTATACTTTCGCTAATTATTGAATCTCATAGTCACTCCGCCTTGGCAGTCACCCTCCCGGAGGTCCAAATGAGGGGTTAGTCCGGAATCTTTTCTCATTGTAGAGGTCACCATGGCATTTTCTCAATTACAGGAACATGCCCGGTGGATGCACGTTGTATGTCTTTCAAGCAGTGGTTTCTATTGTCTTCTGCATCCTCATGTTGTTGATCTTTGCTGATTCTTCGGTCCTTTTGGCCCAGCTTCCCACCTCAGGTGCAAGAGTGTGTCCTGAAACTTTGTCCTCTCCTCCACCCTCTCTGACTATATCGTTAGCAGGACGACGATGATTTCTTATCCGGAAGTGATCATTCGCTATTGCTGATGATTTTCATTTAAAATTCGAGCAGAGGCGGGGTTTGAAGTCGGGAACGATGACGTTTTAATTGCCAATCAAAGACGCTATCCCTAGAGAATGGGAGCTTTGTGTAAGCCGTGCGTGGCTCGTGTTCGTGCCATTTCTTATTTTACACCCTGTTTTTACCGTACTACCACCTCGTTATGTTAATTTTCAGTTACTGGTGCCATTGAGTTGCTGCCTTGCCTGCCCGTGAGTGGCAGCAGCAACGGTTATCTATATAGACCCTGTCGTAATATCTTTACTGGAGTGCTTTTACTTCCCGGTCATCGAGTGACGACGAGGGGGTTTGGAACGTGCCAGCAGTTAGTTCCGACCTGGCAGCGTTTGAGCTGGCACGCAGCACAGCAGTCATGGCGCCGCAGCAGTGAGGTCCGGACCGCCATGACACGCCCGACGGTTGCCGACACATGTATTTGGAGTGGCGACGACTTTGGGTGGTCATCGGTCGGTCGTCTTGCCGAACGGCGACTATTTGGCAGGCGATCGCTTATGGATTGGCTGTGTGCCGACTAGTGATTCGTCCCTGTTATTGTACAGTCATAGCCGTTACCATTGTCTAGTTCGTCGTGCAGTGTTCGTGAAACTATGTGTGGTTTGTGTGGTTTTGATAGACAAGTTATTTTAAATGTGGTCGTCGTAATGGATGTGAGGAGTCAGTCGCTTGGCGTGGAGCAGTGAGGAATTCACGGCTGGGCGTAGTTTGGTCGGGATCCGCTGGGGGTCTTTACGCGGTGTCGGAGAGTGTGGCGATGTTCCCATTGCTGCGAGGTCTGTGGCTCACCGACCCTGGACACGAAACTTGAGTTTTGATTTAACCTACCAGCAAGTCAAGACTGTTCGCATTGTGTCGTTTGCAGTTCGTTGTCGGTTGCTGGGATATTCCCGCGGGCAACACCGTGGTTTCCAAGTTGGAAAATTCTAGCCACCATCCGGTGGAGTATCACTGTATTTGGTTATTTGAACTGATGTGCACCAGCGGAATCTTCTGCCTTGTGGCCGTTAACGTTCCGGTTACCTGCACTGAGCGTTGACGTAAATTTCAGACAGTGTGTAGTCTGACAGCTCCGTGTATGATTGGTTGTGGGAGCCAGTATCTTCTACGTTGTTCCGTTGTCCTCGCTGTTGTGCACTGGTCGGGTGAAGTGGAAGTTATCTTGTCGGTGGGTCCGCTGACTATCGGTTGGTTGGGTTGTTGTCGGCTCGTGAATGGTTGGCCCGACTACTGGTCTCACCTAAGCGAGCGTTAGTGTTTGAATTACAGGCCGAACCTCGAACATCTGAGCGCCCTTCTGTGTACTGCCTTATTTTTTAAAAATTTGTTCCTGTGGTTGGTACTTGTATGGCTTCTAGCCGGTTTTGTGTTTTGAATTAGAGTTGTTTTACTCTTAAGGCTTTCAGCTTAATTTAAAGTACTGTTTCACGTAAGCCCTTGGGAAATATAAACAACTTTTGAATTTTTAAGTCTTTGGCTTTCAGCCGATTTGAAGTTTACTTCAACCTATTGAATTTTTAAGCCGTCGCTCTCAGCCGGTTTGAGTTTCAGTTGTTTGTTCTTAAGGCCTTCAGCCTAAATTAAAGAACTGTTTCCATTAAGGGCTATGCTATTAAAAAAATTAATGGTTTGGAGTTTTAAGTGTTCGACCTTTAGCCTCTTGACTTTAACTTGTCTACTTCAGCCTAACTAGAGGACTGTTTTAAGATAAGGCTTGCCTTTTAAATTTCGGATTATGCTTGCGTTTTAACGGATTGGCCTTCAGCCGTTTTCAAATTAAAATGGCTTTCAGCCGGTAATTAAGTCCCAAAGATTAAAGCTGCGTGTTTAAAATAATTTGTTTGGGCTCTTGTAATGTTTGATCAAATAATAATCCTTTATCTTCGAGTGTAACTGACAGCCCCTTATTTTGGCTCCTTTCCACAATTTATTCTACCTGTCTTGTTTTTCGGGTTTATCAGGGCATATCATTGTGGTATAGACGTTTCCAAATGCCCAAATCTGTGGGACCCAAATAGCATTCAAGATGTTTATATCTGACTGCCGGTGCCTTCTGGAGAAAAAGCAACTTCCTATATTTGGCCGCAATATTGCCTTGTGCTAAAAAGCGAACGTCCTCACTAAACTCTCGGACTGAAAAATGATACTGCAAGGAGTCAGCGCTACAGGAGAACCTGTTTGTGTTCATTCAGAACAAAGCTCGATATCCCGGTGCAACGCTACAAAAGCGTGGCCGACGGCTGATTGGCTACTGACCCTTACATCTCCATTGCTAGTCCTCCCGCAGACCTCCGTTAGTCGTGGCGACTGATTCTACTGTCTCTGGAAAGCATTTGAGCTCCACCATTCATAATGCTAATTTAAAAGGAAAGGTCAGCGTTGCCCGTAATATTCATGTTGTATTGATAGCAGAATCGATTTTCGATCACATGGTGATTATCTTCAGTGCTGTACTAATTAAACTCAGACACTGGTATCAAGTTATCAATAACGAAAACTGAGAAGCGCTTTTCAGTTTTGGTTATTGATAACTTGATACCAGTGTCTGAGTTTAATTTGTACAGCACTGAATATGATCACCATGTGATCGAAAATCGATTCTGCTATCAATAAAACATCAATATAACGGCCAACGCTGACCTTCCTTTTAATTTGACATATATGGTCGTTGTGCACACAGCAATCCATGCTGTTTACGTTCTGTCACATCTACATGGCATGCAAAATTGACTCAAATGGCCGGCCGGAGTGGCCGTACGGTTCTAGGCCATACAGTCTGGAACCGCGAGGCCGCTACGGTCGCAGTTTCGAATCCTGCCTCGGGCATGGATGTGTGTGGTGTCCTTAGTTAGTTAGGTTTAAGTAGTTCTAAGTTCTAGGGGACTGACGACCTCAGATGTTAAGTCCCATAGTGCTCAGAGCCATTTGAACCTTTTTTTTTTCTTTTTTTACTTAAATGTAGAGTGAGGATGCATCAGTCAGTTACCGACAATCACTGACACTACTCTGTATTATATTCCTCAGCATCAATCAAATATTTCGCTCAGATGGGTATTTCATTATGAATTTGCCTATGTTATGTGACTGTTTCCAGAGAAAACAGTCGCATAACACTACTAAATATTGTTCCCCCTCGTTACAACTTACTACCTAGTGTGCTTCATTTTAACGTTTTATTCTGATGTCAGCATAAATTTACATGTACATTTCCACCTCAAAGAAAATTCGTTGTTTAAAGAGATTCGTAATAAAGTGAATAGAAGTGTCGTGGAATGTGATCTGTCATACGGCGATGATGAGAAATTAATTTTTCCAGTACTGTTACAGTCCGTTGATAATCGAAGAGGTCTTCTTTCCTCAAAGCGGCAGTCGGGTGACGCCACGCTCTGGTTCACTCTTTCCGCTGTCGGCAATGTAGGACGTCTATGGTTTCGCATGACAGACAACTGGTTGCCTTCAACAAGCTGTTGATGTACTACGGCCGAAAGCAGGAATAAAGAAGGTAACTAAAGGCATCTACTGTCACCCTGATGTCTCTTTTCACTATGCATAGGTGACAATCCGTGGGCGATCTAACACTGGTACGAGATGACTGGTTTCGCCTTCTTAGAGCAACGTCTGTATCTACAGCCTGTAGTATGATGAGTCCAAAAAATTTTAATTTTAATTTTGGTGATGGAGAAAAGATTTAACTGTGGTGCATTCTGTAAAGTAGATTTTATTACGACTAAGGAACTAGTGCATTTGTCTATTTTTAGTGGTGATGGAAGTTATGATTGGTTAGTGCACAGTGTAATCTTGAGGGCCACTCAGCACCATGTACAGAATCAGTTCCAGTAATACGTTGTACATGTAATCGTTAGGGGCATATAGCCAGGCAATGCCAGGAGTCTAGATGGCTCTTGATTGGACGTATGAACTAAGTTAATGTATATTGTTTTCTTGCCTTGTGAATGTTAGTTGTCAGAATGAGTAGTGTGAAGGACAAAGCTTCGACAGAACTAGAAACGCAAGGTGTGTCAGAGCCGAAGCAGTACGCTTATTCTTGGAAATAGCAGCACAAAAATTAATAGTGTTTATTTCAGAACTGCTTGAGTTGGAAGAATCGCAGTCGTTACAAGGGCTGTTAATTTGTCAGTCGCTAGTTAGTCGCTCCTTTTTCTAGCAAAGCACCCGAAGATGTGCAGACCTTTGTGGGAGACTTCGCAAATCTGGCAGAGATTGAAGATAGGTCTAAAAAGAAGTTAATGTGTAGCAAAACTGAGAGTAGCAGAGGAAGCTAAAACTTATGTACGGTATACAGAAGTTCCTAAGGAAGATAAAACATTCGAAGAATTTAAAGAAGGGTTAATTCAGAGATATACGAAACTAAATAGTACCAGACACAAAAGGGAACAATTAGGGATAATAATTAAGAGAAATACGGAAACTGTGGAACAATTTGCGGATAGTATAAGAAAAATTAATGGATGTACCTATGAATTGGTATTGCATGCTGTAGTCAATGAAACTATTTTGTAAGAATCTGAACAGGAGGTGCTTGATACTTTTTCAAGAGGATTAAGTGCGGAAACGTCAGGCGCGTGCGGACAAGGGTCCGTCGTATTTGCGCACAACAGTGCATTCAGCTATGCAGTGTAAGGGGATCGATTTTCCGAATGGAATTAAGGGTAAACAGACAGTGTTTGCAGCTAATATAAAATGTTTCAGGTGTGGACGAGTATGGCGTGTAAGGAGGAATTGTCACCAGCATCAGGGTGATGTGAACAAAGTAAGTGGTAGTAATAGTTTTGGATTGGAAGTAGAGGACCGAACAAGAATAACGTGATGAACGCCAACGGGAGACCCAGGCCCAACTGCGGACATTCCCAACAAGACTGGATGCTACGAAATCGTATGCAGAGATGGACTGCGCGATAAGGGGGAAGTTATGAAAAACGGTTGCAGGGTATTATTGGACACAGAGGTGCATTTGTTCGTCGCCAGTAGTGATCTGGTGAAACGAAAGTAATGGGACCCATCACGGAACAGACTGCGTGGAGTGGGTGATAAGGACATCAAACTATTAGTATTGACCGCGTGACCGCTACGGTCGCAGGTTCGAATCCTGCCTCGGGCATGAATGTGTGTGCTGTCCTTAGGTTAGTTAGGTTTAATTAGTTCTAAGTTCTAGGCGACGGATGACCTCAGAAGTTAAGTCGCATAGTGCTCAGAGCCATTTTTATTAGTATTGGTAGACGTGCTTTTACCTGTATATGGTTTAAATTAAACAATGTATAAAGTATGTGCCACACGTGAGCGAGGAGTACGAGACGGTTCTAAGATTAAATTTCTTATATCATCATTGTGTCATAATAGAGCTTCGCCTACAGGATGGAACTTGGTAGAAAAATATTTCAGTTAGGTGAAGCCATTGCCAGCGTACCGACGTCGCGAGGGGAGTCTGTCACGAAAGACGAACCAATCGAACCACGAAGGACGATACTAAATTAACCTGATTCTGACGGTTGTGTACCCAGTAGCGGAAACATATGAGGGGTGCGAGGAGAGCCCCTCCTCCCCTCCCCCCCCATCATCACTCTTGCGGGGGCGAGCACATTGCCACACGCGCCGCCCCCACCGGTCAGCCCGCACGCTATTCGTTCGTTCTTTTCATCAGTCGACTAGAATGAATCGTGTTATCGAGTAGTGAAACTTTCCAATGTAGCAAGCGCGCCCGCGTTATTGTATTTTATGCGCTTCTGTCTGGCACATAGATAGCTCGTGGTCTTGCGGTAGCGTTCTTGCTTCCCGCGCACGGGAACCCGGGTTCGATTCCCGGCGGGGTCAGGGATTTTCTCTGCCTCGTGATGACTGGGTGTTGTGTGTCTTTCATCATCATTTCATCATCATTGAATCGCAAGTCGCCGAAGTGGCGTCAACTAAAGAGGGCTTGCAATACGGCGGCCGAACCCGCTTGGGGACATCCCGGCCAACAAAGCCATACGATCATTTCATTTTTTTTTCAGCTAATACATACCTACGAGAAAATTCCCGGCCATTCCACTGATTTCGATAAGTTACTCTGTCTGGCATTTGTTCGAGAAAAGTCGCGAATATTCTACCGTTTTCTTGTATAGAGTACCTTCGGTACTGCGTACCTGAGGATATTGGCAAATAACTTTGGCCAGTGTTAGGTGTAGCTTGCCCGTAGGGATTCTGTGTGTGTGCTGGGACCGTAAAAATAAAGAAAAAAGGTAATTGCTGAGTTAAAAGGCACACTTTACACATACAAGAAGTAAAGGGTGGAAAGACGGTACCTATTTTCATAGTTAATTTTAACGCAGAGAGCATAGGACTAACAAAGGGATTGTTAATCGCTAATATAGATATCCTGGAGGAGAAAGAATGGGACACAAGGGTTGTCAGCCAAGGACAATCGCCGAACGCCATTGCATTATGAGAGAAAGTGAAGTACCTAGAAAGAAGTAATGGAACCGGAGGAAAAATTACTTTTAAAATAGAAGGATTTATTTTTTCCAAAAGGGGCATTACCAGCTACGTTTATTACTCAGCACCACATACAACAGGAAACGAATCATCAGTTTATTGAAAACGATACAGAATAACTAGGTAATTACAGCCAAGTTATCTTTTGCTATAATTACAAGCATCTAAATGCGAAAAACAAACCATAGTGGACACCTACCATTTACGAAACATCACAAAAACCTTGGACCATTTAGGGCAACGCAAATAATTTTCAGCAATGTATTTGAAGAGTGCTTATCACCAAATAGAGATTGCACCGCGTGATTGCCACGAAACAGCGTTCTGGACACACTAGGACCACTACCAGATCAGAAGCTGTAAAGACCTTGCTTTCCCAGAAAGTCGATAATATTTTTTTTTTTGTGTATTACCTTGTCATAGTAAGTATGTATCATTTATTTCAACTATTCATTATTTGTTAATACGTCACATTGTTTCTTCGTTCATTTTGCTACTGTTTTATATTTTATATTGTACGAATATGAATGTTCTGGTTTTATGTGCTTTGTAAATCTTTGGTTAGGCTAGGAGATGTACTGTGTCAGAAAGAGAGAGAACGACTATCGATAGATAGCGTGCGAGATGTGGTGGTCCGCGGCCTGTTCGCGGGTCGAAAGACGTGACAAAGTTCGGCGTGAAAGACGGTGATACGCGGAGGAACAATTAATTACAGTGCGTCCGCTGTGTTAAGAGGAGAATGCAAAACTTCGACAAGACAGCATTGAAACAATACTGTCCTCTCGCTAAACTGTCGCCATCTGTAAGGAACTGGTTCTCTACTTCTAAGAAAAAATAACCCTTTTACATATGAAACATTTGAGGGTTTTGTGTCAGCGTTTTTGAAAGCGTTCTGGTCGAAAGAAAATCAAAGTGGATGTTATAGAATTCTTTAAGAAGGCCCCATGGTATGATAGGAGGAGTAGCGATAATATGAGAGAATATTGTGTGAAGTGGATCAGTAAACTAATACATCTGGACAGCCCATGGAGTGACGAAGACACTAGAGAAGTATTGATAGAGAAGTTGCCTCGTAATAGAAGTTTTGGGTTGATAGGAAATGTTAATATTAAAGATTTTCTGAACAGAGTGAGGGATGTAGAAAGGTGGGAAGTGGGCTGTTCATTTAATGAAAACAGGCATGTAGATGGTCATTATGAGAATCAGGATAGAATAGGAAGAGTGAACAAAGTAAATGTTAGAGGTAGAGGAAGATGGCCAATCCTGAGGAAATTTCAGAGGAAATAGCCAAGGTTATCAGACGGTAGGGGAGTCACGAGAGGGAAACGGATCCCAGCTACAGTGATGGCCCATGCTGGGGCGGGTCATAGGTTACAGCATATTGAATTTTCAAATCACCATGGTAATGTAAGGGATACAGTGATGTGTAATAGTGTTAGTGATGATTATGGAGATAGGGTGTGTAGTAACCTTGATCTGGTGATTGAAGAAATTGGACCTGAAGCTAATGGTGAAGGTGGTAAGGAATTAGAGGACCCATGTATGGAGAAACTTTCCCAGATGTATGAGGGAGTTAAAGAATATGAAGAGCAGCCAAAGAGTGTGACAAAGGAATAGAAGATATTGCAGAATACTAGTGATAATAGTGAAGGGAAGAATATGAGTAAGAGTTGCAATAGGGGAGGAGAGAAAAAAAGTAGTGAAAAGGGTGCTTTCCATGAATGTGATGATTTAAGAAAAAATTTTAAGCTAGGAGAAGGGTCAATTTCTGAGGTCAATGGAGAAGTGATGAATACACGTGCTTTGAACCATAGGGAGAGTAATTAATGGGGAAGAAATTAATGTTTTTGTTATTCATAGAGATGTAGGAATATCAGATGATGATAAGGAGGAAGTAGGTGTTCCTGCTCTTCAGAAATGTTTAGAAGGGAAAAAAGTTCAAAGATGAATTGTGGTGAGTGGGTTCATAGTGAAATTGAGCACAATTTGTTATGTGAAGAAAGTAGTGATGAAGAGGATAGAATTAAGCAATATTTTGTGAGAATTTGAATGTATGGTGGAGAAGAAAAAGTTCTTTTGGATATAGGTAGTGAAATTAGTGCTATTGCTGAAAGTTTATTTAATAACATAAAGGAGCATAATGAAGTGGTGAATGTACCAGTAGTAGGTTTGAAGATAGTGGGTGCTACAGGGAAATTAAGCAAGGTTATTAAACATCAAGTAATTCTGGAATTTGAGATTGGGGACATATGTCTGGTACATAATTTTTTTTTCATACTTGGGTTAACAGTGAATATTATATTGGGCAATGATTGGTTGACAGAATGCAAAGCAGAGCTAAATTGTGGGGAAAGTTTTGTTAATTTTGAGGGTGATGGATCAAGGATCAGTGTGAAGTTTGATGCATTGGCCATTGACAAGGACCACTTATTAGGGTATTTGAAAGTGAGGATGATGCCTGTAGGGAATAGTTTGGGTGATGTTAAGCTGAACTTTAATTATAGAAGTTAGGAGAATGCAAACTGACTTATAGACGAACTGGAGAACCAAATGTCTAAACTTGAAGGGTTAGATGAATGCCAGAATGGAGAAATGAAAGAAGTTTTGTGGGTAAATAGAGAAGTCATTCCTGACAAACCCGGGAAGAGTAATGAATTTTGAATGTACATTGAATATCAAACCGCATGAACCTTTCTCGAAAAGATCATACTCCATACTGTTCACGCAGAGGGCAGTGGTAAATAAAGAGATTGGCAGGATGTCGAATTGTGGCGTTATAGAGCGAGAGAAGAGTGAATATAATTCACCTCTGGTCGTTGTGGGCAAGAAAGATGGCATTGTGAGACTAGTTATTGATGCCAGAATGTTAAATGAAGTGGTAAGGAGAGAAACTGATAGGCCAGAGAGTATGGAGGGGATGTTACAGGGGTATCACAAAGTAAACTATATTAGTTGTCTCGATCTGACCTCAGGATACTGACAGGTGCCACTTTCAGAGGAATATAGTAAGTTTACAGTATTTTTGGTAAACAGGAAGTGTTATCAGTACACCGTTGTCCCATTCGGGCTGAATATTAGTGTATCTGTTTTTATACAAGCCCTTGATCAAGTATTAGGACCCCAAAGTTGAGTTCAAAACTAACAGTATATGAGGATGACCAATTAGTTGCCACTGAGTCATGGGAAGAACATTTTTGTTTATTAAATGAGTTGTTTCAAGCATTAAGGAAACGGGGCATTAACTTGAGCCTCAAAAAGTGTGAGTTTGTTCGCAAGGAGATAAAGTTTTTGGGTAGAATTCAGTTAACTACTGGTATTATGGTCGATCCAGACAAAATGAAAGTAATAAAAGAGTGTCCATCCCCGAGGAATAGAAAAGAGTTGAAATAATATTTGGGTATGTGTAATTTTTACTGTAATTTTGTGTCATGGCAAGTTTTTAACAACCCATGTTTGAATAAGTTATTGAGTCCTAAAGTGAGCTATGTTTGGACAGAAGGATTTCAGAAAGCCTTTAAGGAACTTATGGGAGCTTTGAAGAGGAGAAGATTTCACACCATCCTGATCTTAGTAAACCGTTTTGTTTGGGGGCTGATTCGAGTGGGTACGGTATTTTAGAGGAATTGATTCAAAATTTTGGGGATGAGGACAATGAAGATCATAGGACCATAGCCTTTGCAAGTAGGTCATTGACCAGGTATGAGAAAAATTACACTGTGACTGAGTGTGAAGCATTGGCAATAGTTGGGGATTTCAAAAGTTTATAGATTACCTATGGGGAAATAAAACTATCATTTCTGCTGATCACAGAGCGGTTATATTTTTCAAAAAGTTTCGGCTGGTACATAGATGGTTAACAAGATGGACTTCGTTGTTACAACTGTTTCCTTTTGAGATAAAGTATGTTAAAGGTACACACAACTAAATTGCAGATGCTTTATCCAGGTTACCATTGAGTGAAGGTTATGAGGTAGCGTACAATGTGGATGAGGAACATGTAAAATTAATTTATTTCAAAGGTGTTCAAGGTGAAAAGAAAATTGAAGGGATTTGTAAAAACATGAGAAGGTACCAGAATCAGGATGAAATATGGAAGATGGTGAAACGTGAGCTGGAAAGGAAGGATAGTAAAAACAAATTGTCAAAATACTACAAAATTCATGATGGGGTATTGTTAAGGCGAACTGATGAAAATTCGGATGACTGGAAACTGTGTTGACCTCTAGAATATATAGATGAGATAATAGATTATATACATTTGAGTTTTGGGCATGTAGGTGCTAAGAAGTGTGTACAGAAATTAAGGGAAAGTGGGTCTTTTGAGAACATGGTAAGGAGATAGAACAACCGAATCAAATCCTGTGAAAATGTCGAAGAGAGAAAGTTACAAATCAAACATGTAAGCTTCCCATGCAAAATATTAAACCGAATGACGTGATGGAACTGTTTGATGGAATGCAACATGGCGGCGTGTGAGTGACGTGCGTTAGCTTGGCTCGCTAGTTTAAGTGAAATCTGGAGGTGTTTTAAGCAGTTAGGCTAGTCTACATATACTAAAGACGTATATCTACTGCCGAGTGTCGTATTTTACATCACATACTGAGCACCAGTTACACGGAATCGCACTTAAAATGGAAAATCGCTAACAACGCGCGGTGCAGCCAACGGCCAGGCCGGCGACAGCGCAGGGGTGGAGTCTACACCGAAAGTTGTGGCCGCTCCGCCCGGCATCGCTGACATCGCCACACTCGTGAAGGCTGAGGTGAGTGCCGCGCTGCAGGCTAAGGAGCCGCTCGGGCTCGTTGTTCAAACCATCACTGATGCCGTCACTGCAGCAGTGACGGACAAAGTACAGAAAACTCTGGAGGCGAATGCGAGCGAGATCCGTGCGCTGGACACATCGTTAAAAGCAAGTGAGGAGAAAGCACGACTGCTAGAACAGAAATTGATCGAGAAGACGGACGAGCTCGAACAATATCAGACACGAAATAATCTCAGACTGTTCGGCATTCCAGAGAGCAGCAGAGAGAACACAGATGAACTAGTGGTAATCCTTGTCCAAGAAAAGCTAGGCGTGCAGGTGACTCTGAGTACATTGACAGAAGTCATAGAGTGGGTCGTAGGTCGCCAGGTTCTACAAAACCAAGACTTGTAATAGTGAAATTTATGTCCTACAGGAAAAGATCTGGAATCTTCAGAGCAATGAAGAATCTCGCGAAGTCGGGTCTGACAGTACGCGCGGATCTGATCTCTGAAGGACTAAACGTTCTGAAGAGCGCGATTTCGAAATTTGGGCTACAGAACGTATGGGCAAATGATGGCAGGACAATGGTTAAGACCGAAAACGGAAAGAAAACAATTTGCAGTGTCAATGAACTCGAAAGCCTGTGCTTTAGAAGCTAAATCATGTCTAATCATACTGCCACTAACCTGTATGTTTATATTGTTTACACTGTCAACCCTAACTTAACTAATGTATTATCAAATTGTTCGTTTCTCTACATAACAATTTTTTTATCTCTAATTATTTTTTCTCGTGTAATTTGATATTATTTGTATTATCAACTTTTCATTTCTCCACATAACTATTTTCATCTTTAATTGTTTTTCTCATGTAATTTTGTTAATTATTACATAAGGTATCTCACTTCCATCTTGAATTAGCAATCCACCATCATACTTTAGTTGTTATCCTCATAAGTGCAATTAATATCACACTCTACCGTCACATGCAAATTACTCCCGTTGTGTTTAGCGAAATTCCTTCCCCTGCCAGCCCACGGCTACTTCCAGAACCGTTGCAGACCTCGCTAAACTTGGCCGCAGATCCCGTTGGCTCCCCCTCCCGGCCGCTTTCACTGCACAGAACTGGGAGGACACTCCCACCCCCCCCCCCAACTCCTTCACACGCCTTCTGCATTCCTCATGCGAGACCCTCAGACCCTCTTGTCACCGCTAACCACGACCCGCAAACATCGGTCGGCAGCCTCCTTGGGCAATCAACACCCAAACGCACCAGGTTCTACAAAACCAAGACCTATAATAGTGAAATTTATGTCCTATAGGAAAAGATCTGGAATCTTCAGACCAATGAAGAATCTCGCGAAGTCGGGTCTGACAGTACGCGATGATCTGACGATGTCCAGCCTCTGCCAGCTCACTTTGATGAGTTCAAATATATATTTGAAACTGCTGATATACACAAATACTTTTGTCAGAGACTTGGTTCAAACCAAATATTCCTACAACTTCCGTGAACCTAGATGGCTATATCTTTCTCAGGCACGACAGATGCAACAGACGAGGGGACGGAGTAGGAGCGTACATACGCTCTGATTTGTCACCTACAGTACTACACACATCCGACAACAAAGTAGATAAACAAGAGGAATATATGTTCAGAGAGATCAAATCCCTTAACAGAAAGTGCTTAATATGTGTCCTTTACAAACCTCCTAAAGTAGGCGAGTTCGCCTGCTTCGAAACTGCCCTCTCTAGTCTCAAACCGTCGTATGAACATATAATTATATCAGGTGACATTAACATTAATTTTCTGCGCAATAGTCCTTCCACTGGGAAATTTAAGAGGATGCTTTCTTCCTCAAATATGACGCTACTTCAGCTGACACCTACTCATCATACGACTACCACTCACACTTTCATAGATATATTCGCAACGAAATCTCCAAACAGAATAATCCGCACCTCTCAAATATCTGCGCCTGGCATGTCTGCCCATGACATAATTTTCATGACGTATTCACTAGAATGTCCTAGAAAGAAACAAAATTGTCTACATACCGAGACCTGATACGCATAACTTTGCCTGAACTCGAAACTGAGGCACAAGAAATAGTTTGGGGGATGACCTCTACTCCCATCATGGACATAAACGACAAACTCCAGGATTTCAGTAACAAAATTACTCAACTATATGACAAATATGCTCCAATAAAGACCAGAAAAGTAAAAAGCAAGCTGCACCTTGGCTGACTGATGAACTAAAACAGCTCATGAATCTCAGAGACGCTGCACATCGAGCATTCCAGATACACCCTACACCTGAAAATCATACTGTTTACAAGCAGAAACGAAACAGAGTCAGTCAAGCGGTGAGAAACGCTAAGCTAAGGCATGCCCGTACATTAGCTGACAATAGATGTAGACCAGCCATCCTGTGGAAAAATCTCTGTAGTCTCGGTTTGGGCAAAATAAAAGTTGCAGAAAATCCCATGGTCCCAGCTGAAGAACTAAACCGATTCTCCACATTACCTACAACCAAAATTGAACCGAAAAAAAAACAGAATCGTTGATTACTTCATGGGGATGAACGACTGTAGCAAAGAAAAATTCTATCTACATCACGTCACTTACAGTACTATCAAGAAAGCCATAATGCGGATTAGATTAGCATCTACTGGACATGATGGCATCACTATCCAGATGGTAAAACTTATTATTGACCAACTACTGCCCTCTATAACAGACATTTTCAACGATTCATTAATCACAAGTGCTTTCCCTGAGGCACGGAAACTGGGACAAATTAAGCCACTGCCTATAAAGGACATCGCCACAGCACCCTCTGACTACCGCCCCATCTGCCTTCTTCCTGCACTATCAAAGGCCTTAGAATATATAGTTCATGACCAGCTCACCAACTATCCAACTACTAACAACCTACTAGACGAATAACAATCTGGTTTCCGCAAACATCGAAGCACAACATCTGCGCTGATAAAGCTGACAGATGACCTGAAACTTGCCATGGACAGACAAGAAGCGACTATCATTTCAGCAAAGCATTCGACATCTTACTAGCCAAAGTTAGCGGCCTAAATTTCTCACCAAGTGCAGTGCAATGGTTTCACTCATACATGACGTCTCGTCAGCAACGCGTCCTGCCTGGGAATATAAAATCACAATGGCGGCAGGTAGTGTCAGGCGTTCCCCAAGGCTCAGTCTTAGGTCCTATACTCTTCTCTCTGTATGTCAATGATGTGTCATCGGTTCTGACCTATTGCAAATATCATATGCATGCTGTTGACCTTCAGTTGTATCTAGGTGCGAAGCCAAGCAATCTCAAGAAAGCTATTGAAAATTTCAGTACTGACCTCGATGCATTGTCAAAATGGGCACATGACATAGGTCTAAAACTAAACCCATCTAAAACCCAAGCGGTACTTGTCGGTCGCACATTAGCCCAAAACATCGAGAATCCGTACGATCTCTTATCCTAAATGAAACAAATATTAACTTCTCTCCCGCAGCAAAGAGTTTGGGAGTAATAATAGATGAAAATCTAAATTGGACAGAGCATGTAACTGCAGTGTGCATCTCGAAACAACCTGACAGAAACACACGTTCCCATTATAATAAAATCCTCTCTGTTCCACTGCATCGCTCAGTCACCTTCCCCAAGTCCTTCACAGTAGCAGGAACCCGACTATGGAATAACCTCCCTCGTTATGTTAGAGATCTTAAAATCATGTCCGGCTTCAAAAAACAGTTAATGACGTATCTACTTAAGCAACAGTAATGCCTTCCCTGTACATCAATGCACTGCACCTCATTACTTCCCTCTTTCCCCCTCCTTAAATCTCCCTTCCCCAAAACTCGATATACTAGTAAACATCTACTTATCACACCAAGATATTAATGTACATCTGCACAAATCTTCATTACTATTGCCAATTTTTCTCACGTTTATCATTATTATCTGATTTTTTACTGTTATTATTATTGCTTTTATCATAATCTGTATGTATAGCACCTGTTGTAAAAAAATACTGCCAGCATTTACATTATTAGGTCTTAGTCATGTTTATCATTATTATTTGATTTTTTTACTGTTATTATTATTGATTTTATCATAATCTGTATGTATAGCACCTGTTGTAAAAATACTGCTGCATTTACTTTATTATGTCTTAGTCACTACTCTTTATTCATATTGTCACTAGAGTAATCTAATTTTCTCATTTAAACTATTGTCATGATATAACTCTGATGTGTGAAATGCTGCATGTGTGGAACACTGGTCCGATGTAAGAGAGGGCCTGATGGCCCTAATCTGATCAGGTTAAATAAATAAATAAATAAAATAAGTCTGTGAATCTTTATGGTGCATTGCCGAAGACTAAGGGAGGTTTTGCGTACATTTTTGTAGTCTTAGAGGTATTTTCTAAATTTATAAAACTATACATTACGTGAAGCTACTGGGAAAGCCATTTTGAGCAAATTGGAAGGCGATTATTTTGTGAAGTTTGGGAAACCTAAGGCGATATTGTCTGACAATGGGTCACAGTTTGCATGTAAGAAGTGGAAATAAGTTCTTACTAATCAGGGAATTACAGTAATTTACACTTCAACATATCATCAACAGGCGAGCCCCGTAGGACGTCATATGAGTGAGACTGGCAGATTCTGCCGTACCTACTGTAGCAGTGACCACAGTTCTTGGGGAGATATAGTAAGAAATATTGAAGAGGTTATGAGTGCTGTTGTTCATGGTGTAACAGGGTATACTCCTCAGGAGATTATGAAAGAGATAGAAAAGTTTGGTGGAGGAAAAGTTATCTTTCCCTACTAAGGAGGAGTTAAGTTGGGACGAAAAGAAGGAAAGAGGAAGAGAGCTAGAAGACAAGAAAATGTTGGAAAGGATGAAAAGACATGATGACAAAGTAAAAGGTGTTGAATTAAAAATAGGGGATTTTGCTTTAGTTAAAACATATGAGAAGTCTAAAGAATTAAATAGTGAGATTAATGATTACTTTGATGTGTACAAACGTCCATTTTAGGTGGCTGGTATACCCCTCCCAAATGAATTTTATCTGGTATACCAAAAATCTAAAAAGAAGTTTGCTCTTAAAAATATAGTGGATTTAAAGCTGTACAATGCAAGGAATCTGAAACCTAAATTGGGTATTTGGTTAGTAAATAATTTTATGAGGAGTAGAATATAACCTATAACTACTGAACAGAGACAGATGTTAATGAGATGGTAAGATAATAAACTTTATGTATACATATATCAGCCCATGAAATTTTAAATAGTGACCATATTGTGACAAATTAAACCAATTTATGTCCAAGAACACAGACAACATGATGTGATAATCTGCAATTTTGCAAATTATATTTAATGATATGACACACAGTTAGGGAATACTCACTCCAAAGGATGATATATACAGGGTGTTACGAAAAGGTACGGCCAAACTTTCAGGAAACATTCCTCACACACAAATAAAGAAAAGATGTTATGTGGACATGTGTCCGGAAACGCTTAATTTCCATGTTAGGGCTCATTTTAGTTTCGTCAGTATGTACTGTACTTCCTCGATTCACCGCCAGTTGGCCCAATTGAAGGAAGGTAATGTTGACTTCGGTGCTTGTGTTGACATGCGACTCATTGCTCTACAGTACTAGCATCAAGCACATCAGTACGTAGCATCAACAGGTTAGTGTTCATCAAGAACGTGATTTTGCAGTCAGTGCAATGTTTACAAATGCGGAGTTGGCAGATGCCCATTTGATGTATGGATTAGCACGGGGCAATAGCCGTGGCGCGGTACGTTTGTATCGAGACAGATTTCCAGAACGAAGGTGTTCCGACAGGAAGACGTTCGAAGCAATTGGTTGGCGTCTTAGGGAGCACGGAACATTCCAGCCTATGACTCGCGACTGGGGAAGACCTGGAACGACGAGGACACCTGAAATGGACGAGGCAATTCTTCGTGCAGTTGACGATAAACCTAATGTCAGCGTCAGAGAAATTGCTGCTGTACAAGGTAACGTTGACCACGTCACTGTGTGGAGAGTGCTACGGGAGAACCAGTTGTTTCCGTACCATGTACAGCGTGTGCAGGCACTATCAGCAGCTGATTGGCCTCCACGGGTACACTTCTGCGAATGGTTCATACAACAATGTGTCAGTCCTCATTTCAGTGCAAATGTTCTCTTTACGGATGAGGCTTCATTCCAACGTGATCAAATTGTAAATTTTCACAATCAACGAGAATCCGCACGGAATTGTGCAATCACGTCATCAACAGAGATTTTCTGTGAACGTTTGGGAAGGCATTGTTGGTGATGTCTTGATTGAGCCCCATGTTCTTCCACCTACGCTCAATGTAGCATGTTATCATGATTTCATACGGGATACTCTACCTGTGCTGCTAGAACATGTGCCTTTACAAGTACGACACAACATGTGGTTCATGCACGATGGAGCTCCTGCACATTTCAGTCGAAGTGTTCATACGCTTCTCAACAACAGATTCGGTGACCGATGGATTGGTAGAGGTGGACTAATTCCATGGCCACCACGCTCTCCTGACCTCAACCGTCTTGACTTTCATTTATGGGGACATTTGAAAGCTCTTGTCTACGCAACCCCGGTACCAAATGTAGAGACTCTTCGTGCTCGTATTGTGAACGGCTGTGATACAATACGCCATTCTCCAGTGCTGCATCAGCACATCAGGGATTCCATGTGACGGAGGGTGGATGCATGTATCCTCGCTAACGGAGGACATTTTGAACATTTCCTGTAGCAAAGTGTTTGAAGTCACGCTGGTACGTTCTGTTGCTGTGTGATTCCATTCCATGATTAATGTGATTTGAAGAGAAGTAATAAAATGAGCCCTAACGTGGAAAGTAAGCGTTTCCGGACACATGTCCACATAACATATTTTCTTTCTTAGTGTGTGAGGAATGTTTCCTGAAAGTTTCCCGTACCTTTTTGTAACACCCTGTATGTGCAATTTATATTTGACAGGCAATATATACCTTATTTATTTTGTATCTGTGACAGTGCGAGTAAATAAAGAATATGACACTATGGTTAAAACGGGAAATGAGAGACAGAGAGGGAGAGAGAGAGAGAGAGAGAGAGAGAGAGAGAGAGCAAGGTTAAAAAAAAATTTAACATAATGACAAGATTCTGTGTGGGGAAAATACGAACGCTTATGTGTTTATATGCAGATTCATAGTGTATAATTGTAGCTACATATGATTTCTTGGGCGGAACACATAATGTTTGTTCTTCTTTTTCATTATGGTCAAATTTCCGTAGTGTAATGAATTAGTTATTTGCCCCAGTGAAAGATATGTTTTGCTTAATATGTGAAAGATATGTAATTTTTTTGCTATTAGATAAGTTCATTTCTTTTAATACTGATTGACAATTCATAATGCAAATTGACAAAGTGCCAAAGTGAAACATAAACAAATCACTTGCGGCATATGGCTTATAAGTGTAAGGACACTTTATCATAAGATGTACTGTGGAACATCTCATGATAAAACGGGTGGCACATCTAAAGACATTGCTTTCCCCGAAAGTCGATAGTATTTTTTTCTTTTGTCCACTACCTTGTCATAGTAAGTATGTATCACTCATTTCAACTATTCTTTTCTTGTTAATACGTCACATTGTTTCTTCATTCATTTGGCTACTGTTTTACATTTTATATTGTACGAATATGAATGTTCTGGTTTTATATGCTTTGTAAATGTTTGGTTAGGCTAGGAGAAGTACTGTGTCAGAGAGAGAGCGAACGACTATCGATAGAGAGCGTGCGAGTTGTGGTGGTACGCGGCCGGTTCGTGGGTGGAAAAACGTGACAAAGTTCGGCGTGAAAGACGGTGATACGCAGAGGAACAATTAATTACAGTGCGTGTGCTGTGTTAATAGGAGATCATGCATTATTAAGTGAACAGTAAAACCCGAAAAGTATATCGACTGTTTGCGGTGACGATTTTACAAACTGTGTGAACTTCTGACATTTAGACCTGAATCAGACACCATTGTCGTGTGGAGTCACTAACTGTGAAAGTGGAACAAACCAAAATGTTAAGTAAAAGAAAAGTGCTGTGATTTGATCAAGAAACATTTATTATATCGTCCAAATTGTCTTAAAGACGACGACATAAATTTAACTGATTTTTAACGGACTGTTATAGTGATGAACACTTGTGACTGTTTTCCTATGGCAACACGGTGAAAGAACTGTGCGAAGTATTGGCATTAATCTGATATATATCGTAAATACTAAGGACATTGCATAATTCCGACCTACCCGCACCGCCTGATTAATAAACTTTTAAAAATGAAACGTCTCACGTAACGACAACGCACATATTTGAACTATTATTATCGCGCCAGTGCTGCCAGCTGATTCGACTACAACGGAGACGGGGACCACCGCCGTAACTGGAATATTAATGAAACAGGAGGATCCATCATTATCTTCACGCAACGAACCAGGATACACTTCACACATCGTCCGCGCGGACCACCGCTGCGTCATCGCAGTGCCTAGATCAACAGTTAAGACATTACATGAAAATTACTACGTTCTCTCTCTCTCATTTCAAAATTCAAGACAATTGCAGGTATTATAACTATTTTAAAAATACTGTCACAATATCTCAATTTTGTTTAGTCCCAATAAATATTCTTTCCATTATTTCGTCTTGTTGACAGTGTTGAAAACCCGCCAAATTAAAGTTCAATTAATAATTTTCCTTCAAAATTCTTCTCTTGCTGCTCATTATAATTTTATTTTAATGTTTGTTTGTAACTTCGTTTGGAGAGAGTACATATTTTATTTTTTATGTAGTAAAATTAGCTGCCATAAAATTACGTTTATTACCAGCTGATTCTGTCCGTCATTACTTCTTGAAAGCTGCACCTGTTTTCTTATTGGCTGTCAGCTTCAAAACAAAATTACGTATTTCGTGGGCATCTAGCAGATGCGCGTTGTCTTATGTAGGCCCCTAAAATAATCAGATTTTACTTTTGATGGTTTACTGGAATTATATTGACTCTAATTGTTCATTTGGCCTCCGTTGAAGTGATTCATCAGATCTATATAATAATTGTACTGAATAACCCAATTTTTTTCGTTCATTACTAACAGGGGTAATCAGATTCCTAGTATAGGTCATGTTTTATTATTTAAAAGTTTTTTTTTAGAAGTAGAGAACCAGATTTTTTCCAAAGAGCGTTATTCAGATTAAAAAATGCCCTTGCAATGTTTCAGAGATTGTTGGACAGAGGACTCGGAGACTTCAACCATGGCAATGCTTAGCGTATCTCGATGACATAGATGCCTACGGGAGTGATATGGAACAGCATATGAAGCAATTAAGGGAAGCATTCCTAAGATTAAAAGCAGCGAAATTAACATTGAATACAGAAAAGTGTAATTTTTTGATGGAAGAGTTTATATCCTGCGTGTTCGTCAAACATGGGGTGCTAGGAAACCTGCTTTCTCGCTAGACAACAATTCAAGCACATCGTATTAATGAAGTTTATTACGAAACGGAACGATTAAAAGACTTAACTTTGTGAGATACAGAAGTGTCGCGTGCGATGGGCGACAGACAAACAAGAGATCACTTCAGTATATACAATTCCTCATACAAAGGTAGCATTACAGTTCCTAAGTCGCTGCCGGCCTGAGTGGCCGAGCGGTTCTAGGAGCTTCGGTCTGGAACCGCGCGACCGCTACGGTCGCAGGTTCGAATCCTCCCTCGGGCATGGATGTGCGTGATGTCCTTAGGTTAGTTACGTTTAAGTAGTTCTAAGTTCTAGGGGACTTATGACCGCAGTTGCTAAGTCCCATAGTGCTCAGAGCCATTTGAACCTAAGTCGCTGCTATACAAGTGCCTATTCTTGATGGTGTTGTTTAAGTCTGCGAAGTGGCTAGTCTTCAAATGGGCCGCAGCCAGACGGGGCGACGCTTACGTCCTCTTCCTGTCGGCGGCACTGCCGTCGGGTTGTCGTTCTAGAGAGGGGTCGGTCCATGTGCAGTTGGCTGAGGTCGTCCTCACAGCCGTCTGTGCCCTAATGTTCCCGGCCGGCGTGCCGGTGCTTGACTTGATGCCACAATATTCCTCCCCTCTCCCCCCCCCCCCCCAAAGTGACGGAACGTCGTCGTATAAGAGAGCTCGACAACGAAAGTGGAGGCAGGATCGTAGACGCTGCGCTGGACCGGAAGCTGTGGCTGCAGGGGACGTCATGCTTCCGGTCGTACCCCGCCATGCGGCTTTCGCTGTGGCGGAGACGTCCCCCAGAAAATGACCAGAAGAGTACGCGTCCACCTCCTGAGGCACATAACCAGATGTAGAAGGCGTCGGCTGCTGCGGTGTAGGCGGGTCAAGCTACATCAGTAGGAAGAGGGGAGTCAGAGGAGGCGAGGCTCCGTCTACGGTGGGTCGTCCCGCGGTGTAGTTTTGACACGCTCTGGTGGCTGCGTTGGCCGTCGCGTTGTTCTCGGGATCCGCGAATCTGGGGAAAGAGACACAGAAGGAGCACTGAGCACAAGACAGTGGCGAATTTGTAATAGGTCTTGGCCTGAAATGAGATCCATGCATGCACCAATAAGACGAAGGATATCACCTCGCGCCCACCGGCTGCTGCCGCGAGAAACCCTGTAAGAGAGAATATCATGCGGCGCGAAGCGATACCTGCAGGCCGTCCTTCGGCGCTGGAATCTGAGGAGGGTGGAGTAGGTGGGGCAGTGTCCGATGGCGACGGCCGTGAAGCAGTTCCGCCAACGAAACGAACGATAGGAGACGAGAAACAGTTGCAAAGCTTGATCCCAGATGCGATACGCTGCTTGAAGTTTCGGACAAAATATTGCGCTCCGCCGTTGAACTGTGGATGGAACGGTGAACTAGTTAGATGCTGTATGCCTTTTCGTTGACAGTATGTTTCAACGTCATTTGGCTTGAACTGAGGGCCATTGTCCGGCACTATGACTTTAGGCAAACCTTCGAGGCAAAAAATAGAGGACAACGACTGAATTGTGCTATGTGATGTTGTTGAGTTCATTGGCACAGCAAAAGGAAAAGTTTCATATTAGCGCACACTCCGCTGCAGAGTAAAAATCTCATTCGGGAAACATCTCCCAGGCTGTGGTTAAGCCATGTCTCCACATTGTCCTTTCCTCCAGAAGTTCTAGTTCTGCAAGGTTCGCAGGAGTGCTTCTGTGAAGTTTAGAAGGTAGGAGACGAGGTACTGGCGGAATGTGAAGCTATAAGGATGAGCTATCGTGGAAGAGCACTTGACAGCGAAAGGCAAACGTCCCGAGCTCGAGTCTCTGACCGACACACAGTTTTAATCTTCCAGGAAGTTTCAGTTGTTATGGCAGTTCATACCTGAACCTTCTTCACGGTTGGAACAAAGTCTGCAATGGCTTGTGATCCGTTACTAAGTAGATCTTTCTACCATACAAATACTATTAGAATTTGGTGACACTATACACTATAGTCAGTGCTCCTTTCTCTATTTGTGAATAGTTGCACTGCGCTTTGGACCACACTGTTGATGCCAAAGCAATAGATCTGACTTTATCCTGAAATCTGTGCGAAAGCACTGCACCGATTGATTAAGAGGAAGCGTCAACTAGAAATACACCTGGTTTGTCAGGATCAAACTGAACTAAGCATCGCTCACTGAGCAATGCATCTTTAACATTTTGAAAAGATTCTTGGCACTCATCTGTCCAAACAAAGGGGACATTCTTGCGACGTAAGCGATGCAATGGAGCAGCATTCGGTATGAACCGAATATAATTGTTTCTTTTCTCTAAGACTGACTGATATTCCGTGACATTTCGAGGAAGTAACAGGTCTTGTATGGCTAAGAAATGAGACTGATGAGAATGCACACCTTGACTGTTCATGACATGACCAACATACTGCAACTCAGATTCAAAAGAATCACACTTGTCCAGTCCACACTTTAGTCCTGCATCAGATAACATACAAAACAAAAGACACAAATTTGCAATGTGATCTTCCGGTGTAGGACCTGTTACGACAACATTGTCCAAATAATTTGAACACTTTGGTACGGAGCAGTCAGCTGTTCCAAATACCATTGGAAAATTGAAATTTCACAAGTTGTCCACTAACATTCAAATGAACAAAATGTTTGTTTGACTGGCATAGCACTGAAGAAACTGTTCACTTGCTAGTCTTGATAATGTCTGCAGCAGACTTGGAACACACTGCATTTACAACATTTGCCTTCTGACTAGCCTTTTGGGAGTGGCCAGAAACAGAGGGACTGAACATGACCTTTCTTGCCACAAGCGTAACACTGTACTTGTCTGGATGGGCAGTCTTAGCGTTTGTGCCGTGAACAGCACCGTGGACATGACTTGATTCCATTGGCCTGTGTAGAGAGCTGCTTACGCACCATGGAGAAGTGTTTACGCAGTGTGACGCACGCAAGCTGCCGTTGCCTAATGGGAGGTCGCGATGAAGGGCGCGGCCGGCCGCGGTGGTCGAGCGGTTCTAGGCACTTCAGTCCGGAACCACGCGGCTGCTACGGTCGCAGGTTCGACTCCTGCCTCGGGCATGGATGTATGTGATGCCCTTAGGTTAGGTAGGTTTAAGTAGTTCTAAGTCTAGGGGACTGATGACCTCAGATGTTATGTCCCATAGTGCTTAGAGCCATTTTTTTATGAAGGGCGACTCGAACTGATAAATAGGTGGCTGCTTAAATTTATCAGCCGACGCGGCACCTGAATCGAACTGGTGTAGTATTTGGACTACGTGCTGAAATGATGGATCGGACTGTTTCAAAATCTGTTCTCTAAGTTAAGTTGTACATGGTTGCATCATACAATATAATATCTGATGCACCAAACCTTGCAAATCTGTTACCCAATTATGATGTTCGTTCCGACCGTTTTTTGCAATTAAAAAGTTTGTAGCTAGCTCCTACCACATTCAGTTGTTGATCATAACAGTTAATTAGCGAATCTACAACATGATCATAGGGACGTTCACTTTGAGTAGCGTTAGGGAATAGTTTATGAACGAGTCTAATCATTGCAGATTCTACTGTTCACAGAAGGTAACTGGTTTTCACAGTACCTGATATTTTGTGTGCCATTATTTGGGCTTCAACCTGTTGCAACCACTCAAGCCATTCCTCTTCTTCTTCATGAAACTGGCGAAGAGGCGGTATAGCACTTGGAGCTGCTGTAAGCGTGGTTCATTTTTCTACTAGGCACACAGAATTGGCCAGTAGCTGCAGCACTGTATTTAGCCGGTTTCATATTTGTTAGCTCCGAAACTGGAGCATCTGCATAACTGCGTTGCAACTATCGCTTGCAGCTCAGGCCCCTGAACAGGGGGTGGATGAGGTGGGTAGCGATAAACGGATAAGGCAAGCCATAGAAATAGGTACAAAAGTAAAGAAATTTTCCGCAACTCCCTCCTTAAAACTGATTAGCAAAATCACTGTAAGAGATACTATTAAGCAAGTAAACTTACCTCTGCAAAGAAAGGACAAGAGAGAATGAAAGCGCCAGCAAAACACAGAAACCTACGAAATGGGACCGGAAAATTTGTGGTAGCAGGCACTCGGTTGTCGCTATGGGAGCCGTTGACCTCCTCATCGCCAATATTGTATCCTGCTTACTCATAAAATATGGGGTGACTGGAAACATTCTTTCTCAGATCGCTTGACAACAATTCAGGTAAATCGTATTAATGAAGTTTATCACAAAAGAAATGATTACGATACTTAACTTCATGATATACAGATGTGTCACGAGCAAAGGGCGACAGACGAAGAAGAGATCTGTTCAATATATACAATTCCTAATACAAGTGTAGCAATACAGTTCCTACGTCGCTGCTATACAAGTGCCCTATTCTTGATGTTGCCATTGAAGTCAGCAAACTGGCTAGTCTTGAACTGGGCCGCTGCCAGGCGGTGCGGTTCAGTGCCTATGTCCTCTTCATGTCGAGGGCAGTGCCGTCGAGTTGTCCTAGAGAGGATTTGGTCCGTGTGCAATTGGCTGACGTCTTCTTCACAGCCATCTCTGTTCTGTCATTCCCGACCAGGCTGCCGGCGCTTGACTTAATGCTGGAACAGAAGAGGTAGCATACCTGGATCGTAAGTAAAGATGGGGTTAAGACCAAATATTAATTAGAACTGTACTTGAATTTCCTGTGACACAATTTATCGAGAGTGGAAATCTTTCACAGTAGCCTGTCAGTTCGTAAAAGGTTTTGCAGGTATTGCCAGACTGACCACAAACTTGTTAAAGAAGGAGACTACATTTATGTTGTCAGAAGAGTGCTTTTGAGGAGCTAAAGGAATCTTTAACGTCGATTCCGATATTGGTATTTGCAGATATTAATATAGAATTTATCACAAGTTGCATCAAACCATGCACTTGGCTGTGTATAGTCGCATGTGTAAGATGGCGTAGAGCATCCGGTCACTTACGCCTCTAGACAACAATAATCTGCAGAAAGAGATTATTCCACAGTGAAGAATGTGGAATCACATACTTAGAAAATGGTGAAAAGTTGAGAGTAATAACGGATCATATGGCAATGAAATGGTTGTTGGGATTAAAGTAATCTTCTAGCATGTTGACCCTGTGAGCAGTAAGAATAAGTGAATTTCATTTCGAAGTCAGACATTAACCTGGGAAGAAGCGTGGAAATGCGGATGGGTTAAGTAAAAAAGTAGCAGTATTACAAATTGGAAGTAATGAGCATAAGGGATGCAAACGTCACAGAGAGCAGTTGACGAATTTTAAGCAGTCACAGTTTCATATGTGTGACCTAGTTTGGAAAGCAGGTAGTGGTACCAGTGGAGTTAAGGGATAGAGTGCTTCAAGACGCTTGTAATCACATATTAGCTGGTCATTGAGATTGCAGGTATGACGACAGAAGTGTAACTGAAAGGTACTGGTGGAGGAACAGGCAGACGGGCATAAACCAGTATGTGCAGAATTGCATACAGTTTGTGCAGGACTGGATTTCTGTTGAACAAGAGTACTACTGCAGATTTACCTGAAACATTAGCACCATTCGAGTTTCTGGATTGGTGTGTTAGGTCCGTTCAATAAAACACCAGCAGGGAATACGTATGCAATCGCAGTGAGATCATGTTTCAAGATACTTACAAATGGTCATGATGCGAAATCAGCAAGCAGCAACAGCACTCGTGAATAATTGTATACTGATGTTGGAAAGTCTAAAACACTAGTATCAGACCAGGGATCGATTTTCATGTCAGATCCATTCAAGGAACTGTGTAAGACACTGAATGTGAAGGAGTTAAGGAAGAGTCCTATCTACAGCTCAAACAACATACGGGATTATAGCCATATGACGTAGCATACGGTCGTAAAATACCATCAATGAGCCGTGGTGCGCCTTTTGTGGCACACCAGCTCTTTGGCACGACTATCGATTACCCGGCTGTACTACGATCTTTGCCCCTGTTGTGATCTGTCGGCGGGTATGGGCGGTCGGGAAGTTGGTCGTGGGACTCGCTACGAGGCGCTAGGACGTGCTTGACGGGACGAAGGAGCAAAACACGAGGGCTCGGCCAGCGGCGGCGCGGACTGTCTACCCAGCAGGAAGGTTACGAGTTGGTGGTGCACCTCCCTGATGTCAACTCCGAGCGCTGTTCGTCGCATTGTTTTGGTACCTGTTTTCTCGGACCGACCTGTCCCTCGAGACCATCTCGAACAACGCTCTCCATCGAAGGTGTAAGTGGTTTTGGTGCCTTCCTTCCGTGGAACCATTTGATTTTTAGCGACTGTCACGTGTTGATTGGTTGCCCTAACGTATGTGTTGTTGAAGTAAGAGCAGCCGCCAAGGCATATGATGGCATGGAGACCAGCGTCATTACTTCATTTAAGGAATTCTATGTCCACAAAAGATGTAGTAACTTTAAGGTACTGAACATATTAGCTCATAATCTAGTTCTGACTTTCTGCATATAAAGCTTAAACAACTGGCACTTGCATGGCAGACCTATGCAACGAAATTAAAGTGCACAAACCTAGTCTTGTGGTGAAGTTGTGCATTTGTAGAACGTGATATTATATTGAAATTATTTTCATTTCATCGTGGTACACGTTGTCGGCCTTAGTCATATGTCCACACTTCACCGAAATGTCCGTAATTGCATCTGATAGCACGACGATATAAAACGAGCGCTATTTAACCGTCATTTCTTCATCTTACAGATACATTTGTGGGACACATTTAATATGACCTTCTCGTCCCACAGCGACTTCACGATTGACTGAATGCCGTCGATCATGGGGCATATAACTCATTCAATTACGCGGGAAAGACTTCTCTCATTGGTTGATCAAAAAGATCATCCAATAAAATTAAACTTTCATGATCAATTTCGCGCGCAAACCGCCTTACTCCAATAAGCATTCGCAGATGGCTCTGAGCACTATGGGACTTAACTTCTGAGGTCGTCAGTCCCCTAGAACTTAGAACTACTTAAACTTAACTAACCTAAGGACATCACACACGTCAATGCCCGAGGCAGGATTTGAACCTGCGACCGTAGCGGTCGCGTGGTTCCAGACTGTAGCGCCTAGAAACGCTTGGCCACCCTGGCCGGCATTCGCAGATGTATTCACGTCATTTCATGTTACAAAATTTCACAAAATGTTCCACAAAACCAAACTAAACGAAAGTCAAAAGAAAACTATGCTTTAAATATACTTTAGAACCAAGTATCCTCTTACTATATTTCTGGATGCCTTATTACAAAAGCAAACGCTCCTAGACATACGTCATCCACCAGTTAGGGGATTCACCGTTTTCAGGACATCCGGTTACATACCACTTGTTAGTTATGGATGGTGTAATACATTACAAAATTGAAATTTGACGTGTGTTCCCACATACACACTCACATTCACTCTCATCTACTTCCACCATAACACAAAATATAAATATCAACTTTTAAACTATTATTTCCATTATGAAAGCAAAATTATTACAGGTTTAGCATCAAAATTCCTTAAAAATAACTTGGGCGCACTGAGAGTGCTGTTATTGTTTTCCAATAAAGAGAAACTGAAATTGTCATGATTCCCATTTGAATTTACTTTACTTAGTGTCGGTTAAGTACCTTTTTAATAGAGTTTTTTATATTTTCAAAAGTAATAAAGTTTTCTGCATGAAAATTTTACACACTGTTCTGCTAATCTATAAAAGTTCCTAAACCAAATTTGAAAATAAACAGATCATATTTATCATAGTTGTTTAGTTTCTTAGGTTAGTACGCTTCACACACGGCAGTTTTCACTGACCACACACCGCGACAGATGGTATTATGACGCCAGCAACCGACTACACAACGGCCGGGGCAGGAGGTTTCATCCCTTGCCAATGAATTATTTTAAGTGTAAAGTATTGCGCTGGTTGTGTAATGCTCAAAAAAATTTTTATCTGAGCCACCTTTAATTTACTTCAGATTTATTGTTCATTAAGTAGTTCTAATTTGCTGCTTGCTTGAGAAGGAAGTTATTGGTCATTTCTGATATTGTTTTCAAGAGGGCCACGTATTGATTTTGTGTTAGCTGTTTTATAAATGTGGTCTTTAATAAATTGTTAATTTATTAATCTACTGGTTTAATCAACTAGTTTAACCATCTAGTTTAAGGAGTGACATTATAGCGGCCTTGAACTTCCATGCTAAGTCCGACTTCCTAAGTCACAATAACATTTCAACACATTGAAAACGAAGAAAGGGAGGATTGGAAAATCTGCTAAGGAATTTTTAAGGTTTATTGGGAAAATTTGGAAAAGATTACGGATGGCAAATACACGAGCACTGGAGACACAGGAAGGTACGGTGGGCTGAACAACAAGAATGCCACAGTATAAGATTCGTCAGTGGCTGATGCTATCAACTTCGTATCGCCGAAGGGAACTACAAGGGAGTTTTTACAAAGTTTGAAGGACCATACCAAGTGGAAGAGACTACGTCGCCAGTAAATATATCTAGATTCACTTGCCAACATCAATTGCGCACGTAAGGCGGTTGAAACTCTTTAAAGGCAGTTTGAACGTTATTCCAGGGATAGGAGATGAGGAGCAGAAAGGAAAAGTGAAGAAAGGTTTCGGAAGACAAACGAGAGGTTATGAATAAAACGGTGACTCGGAACCCGTATGGATTAAGGCCTAGGAGATAGTCATTTAATATACTTTTAGGTTAGGTATGGATTTTTTGTAGATCATTAGTATAAGCAGCTGCGGGTCTGATAGGTATTCCTGCCCTTAGGTGAGATGCAGAAAAGACGAGATGAAGCGGTTTATAGTGGGACCACTCAACTTCATCGGCGTGGAAGCGTCCTGAAACCAGAAGGCAGAGCGCTGTTCGCCAAGATGGACTACGTAGTGATCACCAGTCACCACTGAGTAATACAGGTAGTATTCAGCACATTGGAGATGCGTAACGGGGTAAGAAAATTCGAAGAAGCATTCGACACATTCCGTCAGGGAATGAAAAGGCACGGGACAGTCAAAGGAAGTTCTGAGGTATGTGAGAGAGTACATGGAGCGTATATGAGATTAAGGAGTAGGATGAGCCAAGTACTGTGTTTTATTTCACATTAGTGAGGGAAGAGGGGTTGGATCATTGCTGGAGGTTGGATTGTGAAAACAATATTTGGGACTTCTGAAGAGGAAGTGTTTCAAAGTGTGAAGGACACTGCAGAAGAGGTTGACCAGTCAACAAAAGGAAACAAAGCCATGACTGACTGAGTTTCTATGCGGAGTGCAAGTTTAGAGAAGGACGTACTGAATAACGCACGACTACTAAGACAATTGACTGGAGAAGTAATGTGGTGTGCCAGCGCTACAGAGGAGGCAGTTAACCAGAAAATCAGGGAGCCACAAAACAAAGTAGAAGTCTTAGACAGGGAAATAATCGTCACAAAACGGTTGCCCTCCGTAGGAGATAGTGTTTGGGAAGCAATAGGAAAAGTAATGAAACTACAGGATGCTATGTAGCAGGCTGTAAGAGATCAGATAGGAGTTAGCTTGTCATCAGAGCAGTATTTAGAGCGCCTAAGGAAAGTATCTAAGGAAAGCACAGAAGGAGCTGCTGCAAGAGTGGGGCTTCGTTTTAGAACCCGAGCACAAAAACTTCCATTTTCTTTCAAAGTATCCACATTGTCGGTGAGGAATGGTGGAGCTAAAGCTTGCATTTCCGTTTCAATACCAGAAGCAGGGAATCAAGTGCATTACAAGGGCTGCGTAGCTAATGTATATCCTGTAAAATGGTGGATACTGATGAAATTTGTAAGAGTAAAAATGCAGCGACTATTACTAATAGCAAAAGATAATAGAAGACATGTTAAAGGGAAAGTCTGTCCGAAATGGTAATAAGAGACGAGCAGGATTCCTACACAGTGAAATTGCTAATGGGACAGAAGGAAGTAAGAGAAAACAATAAAGAAGGGATTGAGCCGGAATTGTACTTTCAGCAGGTCGTGGTACATTGGTGTTACTCTGCCTTTGACAAGATGGTGGTAGTGGCTAGTTATTTCGAGCAAGGGAAGCTTACGTCATGAAATAGGCTAGAATTCAAAGAGAGAGGTTCGTTATTTAATGGAATAGTGAGCGAGACAATGAGGCCTACTTTACATCTGCCCACCGTTATTTCAGGGGTAATTCAACCGAATGTTTCGCAGCCACTATTGTATTGTCCAGAGGAGCTCATGGAAGTTCTACCGGCCGCACATCTAACCAGCTTGAAAAAACCTCTATGGCCAGAATTAGTGTCGTCTATAAAAGCACTTCTGAAGCGGCAAGAGGGTCGAACTCACTGGAAACCTTCGTGCCGCCTGTAATTTTATATCTGGTAATCCAGTACTGTGAAGGGACAACACTGACTACTAACGTACCAATGTACCTGCCATTGCAATGACACTTGTTCCGTTGAGCATTGTCCTTGTTTTGGTAAATAGATAATGAAACACAAGACTAAGAGAGGGACCCAACCACCTTTCAGATTCAAGTGTATTGGATAACCTGGGTTCAAAGGCAGCAAAAGATAAATACACAAGGGGATATTAGTAATGAAAATTGATTCACTTGATCTTGTAAGTCTGGAGTAGGGAGCTAGAACCCTAATAACGAAATAAGTTTCAGGCGTTTGAGTTAAGGAGCAGGACGAGGGCCACTGTAAAAATGTGTGAGACTCAGTGTTAAGGAAACTAATTGTTAGAACGATTATGAAGAGGCAAAACATGGCCAGAAGGACACGTTTGCCAGGAACTTTAGTGTAAAGGATAATATGGTTTGATCGACCCAAGGGAAAGGGCCTAGATAAAAAGGAGGGCTATGCAGCATATGGTCCATATTTTGTCAAAACATATGCAAATGAGCTGCAACAGAGACAGGCGCAAGTGGACAACAGTACTGTGCAAATGAAAGCAAAATACGGCCATCAAGCTTTGCGAATCATGTCCACCTGGGCATGGTACAGCAACAGACGACGCTGCATTACACTAGCATGCGGATGGAAACTTTTCCTCACTTGCCACAACGGAGCTGTTTAGAGCACATTTCATAAGCACTAAACGAAAACGATCTGGAGCACATAAGTACTCAAACATACGTCTAATAAAATGTTCACGTAAACCTGGCGAGGACATAATAGACTTTTTTGATGATTTAGTAGCAGCTGCAAAGTTAGGATCATGGTCAGATGAACAGCTCTTACAAATGACAAAGTTAAGATTGCTAGGAGAGGCTAAACCACACGTATTATACCATGAAGAATTACGGAATGCTCCAACATTTGAGGAATTTAAGAAAGGATTACTTAAACGTTTTCAAAAACGAACAGCTGTAGATTTTATAGGGAAAAATTAAACACTGTCACTCAGAGGCAAATCTTTGTAGATAGGATTAGAAAAGTTAGTATTAACACCTATCAGTTGACAGCTAGTGATGAAGCAAATAAAGTTATTTTACAAGAGGCAGAAGATACAGCTCTAGATACATTTTTACGTGGGTTACCTTCTGAAACGTCCCGTCGTGTCAGGGCAGAGTTTCCTAAAAATTTAGCGGAAGCTGTATCTGTGGCGACGGCTTTCGAAGAAATAGACATTGCCACCAGATACAAGGAGAAGCGAAATGTATTTTCAGCAGGAGTACGATGTTTTAGGTGCGATCGACAGGGACACATAGCAAAAAACTGCAGATACCTCAATGCACTGACTGTCAAAGAATAGGTCCCACATTCAAGGAATGCAGGTCTAAGAAAGTTCTTGGAAATAGAAATCAGTTAAACTCAAACGGGAATGTCGGAGCCGCCGCCAGGCGTTCCCAATAAAATTTCATGCCATTAAGGCGAATGTGAGGCGGAATGCTGGTTATCTGCTACTATACAGGATAAAGAGTCAAGGATACTGGTGGATACAGGCGCAAACGTATCAATAGTGAGTAATGAATGCATTGGAGAAAAGAAATATGACCCTCCAAGGTATAGATTGAGTGGGGTAGGAGGAGGTACAGTGAAGTCGTTAGGATGTACATAATTGATTTTCTATATTCACGGTGTACAATTTCAAGAAGATGTAGAAGTGGTAACAAAGATAACTGACGGGTACGACGCGATCCTAGGGTTGAATTTCCTGAATAAACATAGGGCTAAAATCGATCTCGGACAGCAAATTGTAGAAATTAGCAGAATAGAGTTTCAGCTAGGTGACACCGCTGCAAAGGGCCCGCTGCCGCAAGATTTCCCCAACCGGAAGGCGAAATCAACTATACTGCGTGCAACGTCCTTGAAGATTGATTCGCAGGATAAGATACCAACTGGCTCAGGAAAAATTTTGTGGATGACCGTTGACCCCGATGTACCTACAGATACAGTGTGTCTAATAAAGCCACTAGAGGAAAATGAGGAATTAGATGTATCACATTGTTTTGTACGAAGAAGTGTTGTACGGGTTCAAGATGTTGAGGGAGAAAGAAAAGTACCGGTACATATTGACAATTTCGGAGTGGAGGACAAAGAGTTGCATAAGGGAATATTAGTAGCTACAGTCAGTACTTTTGAAGAAGAAGATTTCATTTGGTCAGATATTGATGATGGTCAGAAACCAGACGCCTATAAAACCGCATTACGCCAGAAGATTGAGCTTTTGAAAGGAAATGACAGAGACACGATAGAAGCAGTTTTAGATGAGTTCCAAGATTTATTTAATGCAGAAGGTCCATTGCCAGCAACAGATATCACACAGCATAGGATCCCAACAGGAAATAGCCCCCCACTTTGTAGGAAGCGTTATAGAGTTCCGCATCACTTACAGCCAGTACTGGATGAATTTTTAGAACAGCATCTAAAAGATGGAATTATAGAATATTCTGATTCGCCTTATAATTCAAATATTGTAATTATTCCAAAGAAGTCTTCCGACGGTACGAAACGATATAGATTCTGTTGTGACTACAGACACCTTAACAAACAAACTATCTCAGGTGTTTATCCTCTTCCAAACAGTACAGATATCATTGACATTTTGGGTAACAGAAAAACTTTTCAACAATCGATTTACGTAGCGGATATCATCAGTTGGAAGTTGCACCTGAAGATAGGCTTAAAACAGCGTTTTCTACCCCTGGAGGCCACTGGCAATTTAAAAGAATGCCTTTCGGTTTGAAAAATGCACCAGCAACTTTTCTAAGACTACTCTATGGAGTATTGCGAGGACTCAAAACTCAGCAATGTTGTGTATATCTAAACGATATTATTGTATTCTCCAAAGACATTAATGAACATGCTGTGCGTCTGCGTAATGTTTTTCAGAGACTTAGAAAAGCTAAATTAACATTAAATAAGGAAAATGTAGTTTTGCATTGACAGAGGTTACATACCTAGTGCATGTCATTAGTGAAAAAGGAACTAAAACAGATCCTCGATTAATTTCGGCAGTTAAGGACTTCCCAACACCACAACGCGTTAAGGAAGTACAAAGTTTCATTGGTCTCGCATCGTATTACCGAAAATAAGTTCAAAATTTTGCTGAAATTGCCCGACCCTTAACCCAATTATTGAAAAAGGGTGCACAATTTCGTTGGTCTGAAGATTGTGAATCAGCATTTCAAACCCTTAAAGATAAGTTAACGCACAGTCCATTATTAGCCTACCCAGATTATAATAAAGAATTTATTTTATCCTGTGACGCAAATGGGCATTCAGTAGGAGTTGTTTTGAGTCAGAATATTAATGGCGCAGAACACCCCATAGCCTACGCTTCGAGACAACTAACAACGGCAGAAAGAAATTATTCCACAATGGAGTAAGAATTGCTACGTGTTATTAGTGGCATCAAATACTTTAAATGCTACTGGTATGGTAGAAAATTCAAGGTTATTACGGACCACGCAGCTTTAAAATTGTTGCTTGGGTTAAAGGATCCATCTAGTCGTCTTACCCGTTGGTCCCTACGTCTTTCCGAAATGGATTTCGAAGTTATCCATAAACCAGGCAAAAAACACACGAATGCAGATTGTCTAAGTCGGAAAATAGCACTTTTGGAAGCAACAGGCCGAGACACTGAGGACTGGAGAAAGGCACAAGATGAGGATACAGAATGCAAAAAAAAAAAAAAAAAAAAAAAAAAAGAAACGCAACTCAGAAACAATTTTGCTTTGAAGATGGTGTATTATGCCATAAAACAAAACTTGGACCACGAATTGTTGTTCCCCAACACCTTAGACAAGAAATAATGTCAGAGGCCCACGATCATATCCTTGCAGGACACGATGGACAGCGGACAACTGAAAGATGCGTAGCAGAGCTATTTTGGTGGCAAACCAGAAATCAGGATGTTGCGCAGTACGTTCGGAATTGCATTGCGTGCGCACAACGAGCTGAACTTTCTCGTTTAAAAGTACCCTTACAGAGGCTCCCCGAGGCTTCATCTCAAATCTGTGGACTGGATCTCTACTGGCCATTTCAAAAAACACCTGTTGGTAATAAATATGTTCTTACAATTATAGATTGCCCGCATCTCGTGGTCGTGCGGTAGCGTTCTCGCTTCCCATGCCCGGGTTCCCGGGTTCGATTCCCGGCGGGGTCAGAGATTTTCTCTGCCTCGTGATGGCTGGGTGTTGTGTGCTGTCCTTAGGTTAGTTAGGTTTAAGTAGTTCTAAGTTCTAGGGGACTGATGACCATAGATGTTAAGTCCCATAGTGCTCAGAGCCATTTGAACCATTTTTTTGAACAATTATAGATCACTTTTCACGCTATCTAGCTATGGTGAGTCTCACAGATCAGCAAGCAAATACAGTTACCCAAGCTTTAGTTAACAACTGGATACTTAAATTTGGCGTACCTGAAGCTATTATCACAGATCAGGGATCTAATTTTATGTCTGAATTAATGGAACACCTATGCCACTTACTAAATATACGTAAATTACGCACAACTCCGTTACACCCTCAGCGCAACGGGCGCACAGAAAGAGTTCTTCAGACAATTTGGCAAGATGCTTAGTTATTATATTAACGAACAATATTCTAATTGGGATATGTATTTACCAATAATCGTGTCCGTATACAACGCCAAACGCATGAAGCAACTGGCAGGTCACCTTATGAAGTGGTCTATGGGAGAAAAATACCGTCCCCTTTTGATGTAATCAGGCAGAAAAACGGAAAAGTCGGAGAAACAGTAAAAGATTTCGGTCGAATGATGAAGGATGTATGGAAAAAGGTTCAAAAATCTAATACAAAGGCTTTGGAAAGACAGGAAAGTTTAGGTAATGCCCAAGCTAAATATCCAAATTACAAAATCGGTCAGTGGGTGATGCTGTCAACCACATACATTGCGAAAGGAAAAACTACAGAGGTCCTTATCAAATTATTGAGATCAAGTCACCAGTCAACGTTAAACTGCAACTGCCCACCCGAACTACTATTGTCCATTCAAATCGTTTAAAACCTTTTAAGTGCGCGCCAGATGTAATTCCTTGAACAATAGTGTCTGCTTTTCCGAAGGGTGGAGGAAGATCCGGAAAAGGAAAAAGAGTGGCCACGCCAGCACAACATACAGACATGGCACCATACAATCTTCGACCAAGGGTGCGAATGTCCTGTGGATAGTATACAAACGTAGATAATTAATAAATGATAATGGTTTATTTTTTATGAAAAAAAGGTTGAACGTAAATTGATATAGATCTAGTAGTTAACAAAGTATTTCTTCTTTTCTTTGTTTTTGTTTTTACTAGGTTGGTAGGTCCATAACCATGTTGATTGCTTTTTTCAGATAACGCCATGAAAGCATTTCCTACACAAAACCTATCCTACCTCAATGACGCCCTTGACAGTTCCCTTCTGAAGTCATTAGATATGTTCATAAACTCACAGCAAGGCAGAATTGATGCCAATGTTATGATGCAACATGTCTTAAAATTAAAAAGTGAACACAAAACTAAAATTATAATGCTAGCAACGGGTATATCTGGAACCTTTGTGTTGGTGTTTCTGCTTTGTACAGTTTTCTTTTATTTAAGACGAAAATATAAGCCAAATAATTATATACCACTTCATCAAATCCCTGTTAACTAGATACCAAACTCCTAACTGGTGTGCTTCAGTGGTTACTTTTGAGCAGTAGTGTATTAACTTTGTTTATTGTACTTCAGTATTTACTAAACAGTCTCATGTTAAAATAAACAATACTGTAGAATAGATATTCTTGCATTAATATAGGGTAGATTAAACAGGTGTTGCTATATAATTTTCAAAGTGAAAAATCTATTTTTGTTTATTCATTGTCATCAAGATTTGTTACACTTATTATAACCATTTACGTGTAAACTATGTATCTTCTAAGTCGAGAGTTTTCATTGCTTGTGACAGTGTTTTTGCCGTGTGAAGAGTGGAGGAATATTGAGTGGTAAATTCGAGGGCGAATTTCTCCGAACGGTGGAGGAATGTTGAGTGGTACTTAAGTAAATAAGTTAGTGAAATCAAAGTGAAGTAGAAATTAGAATATAAATGAAAAACTTGGTTTAGTTTAGAGAGTTACATACTCGCAAACAGCGGGCCGAACAGCAGAACAGAAGAGACAATGACCGTGAAGTCAGCAAGTTCCACATAAGCGGGTGCTGTCGATTCAACCGTCAGGGCATCGCCCGACCGGCTCACGTGTTTCTCAGTTGTCGTATGTGAGCAAAGGCCCTCGCCTACATCCCAAGAGCCAATGACCGACGTTAAGAAGATTCTTCGAGAAGCTTTTCAACGTGACAGACGAGGCAATGACTGTGACGTCGTTCACCTCCTGTGGACTGTGTGAATAAATACGCGAGACGCAGTGGGCCCGATGGAGGAAGACGAAGGAAGAAGAGAAGAGTAGCAGTAGTTTTCAGTCAGTTTCGGTGCTGAAGACCGTCATGCAAGAAGAGACTACATCATGCACAGACGCACCAAGTCCGCCGCTGTAATGGAATAGCGAGATGCAGCCTCGGCGCCAGAAGACAGAAGTTAAAAGGTATTTGAAGTCTGATTTTTACGTACCCGGGTGACTCGTGAGGACAGGAAGGATACGGCCTCACATCAGCAGTCACCTGTGAGCTGGGATGAACATCTGACAGCTAAAGACTGGCAAGCGGGAGTCCGTTGTTCGAGTCCAGGACACTGGCCTTCCCCCGCCGCGCCGCTCCGCTGGCCGACGCGCAACACACGTGGCCGCTTAGAGAGGAGAAACACTGGGACGCTACATCCATGGTATCACCATACGATGCACGATTTCACTCGCAATAATTAAACGGGCCACCTCACGCTGCGCGTCTCCAGTCAGCTGCGCGAGACGGCGACACGAGATACACACTGCCAAGGGTAATCAGACGTCGCCGCTGCCGCAGCAGAAGGCTCCGCAAACGATACAGCTGCCGCTCTCCGAGCCAGAACATCGAGTAAGGAAACAGTTGTACAAATCTTCAATAAAAGTTATCTTATGTAAAAATGCTGTTTCATTCTACCTCATACCCGAGGAAGAACCAACCCTGCCCACAAGTTGTTAAGAGAGAAAAAATAACTTAATTAGTATTGTCATTCTGACATAATGCTTTTGAATAAAATGCCCATTGCAGTAGTGCTCATCCTGACAGTTGGCTAGCATCAAAAGAGAAAACCCAGTTACATTTAGTAGCAGAATTGTTACAGGAAAAATAAAGCTTTGAGGTAGAAAACCAATAATTTAATTTGAAGAAACTTCGAAATTTGTTTGAATGCCTTTGACAACAACCCCTCAGTGGGAAAGAGATCAGTATGAAACACTACACTTCAAATGAACCAATTAATTATAATTTGGGCAAATAACAAAATGTCGAACGAATTCTGACAATTCGCTAAATTCATTTTCGACAGATAACCAGCCTCAAGGAGTGGCAGCTATACTGATAATAATTTGCCTCTAGAAAGAACAAGATGATGGCAATAAAGGGCTACAACTCGATCCAGAAAAACAAGGTGATCAAAAACCAAGCTCATTAAAATATTTTTGAAAAATAACTGGTGATCGCTACTTGCATGGGCTAAGGTCGCTCATAATCTCGGTGACCTCCAAGGGCGAAATTCCTCATGCTCACCAACACGTTTGGGAAAGCCTTAACACATGAACCTTTTTTCCTTTAGAAATATAAAAATGCAACAATGGTAAAAAAGATCTCATTCTGGAATCAACTCCCAGGCTGTGGCTAAGCCATGTCACCACAGTATCCTTTCTTCCAGGAGCGCTAGTTCTGCAAGGTTTGCAGGAGAGCTTCTGTGAAGTATGGAAAGTAGGAGACGAGGTACTGACGGAAGTAAAGCTGTGAGGACGCGGCGTGAGTCGTGCTTGGGTAGCTCGGATGGTAGAACACTTGCCCGCGAAACGCAAAGGTCCCGAGTTCGAGTCTCGGTCCGGCACACAGTTTTAATCTGCCAGGAAGATTCGCAACAGTGAAAAAGTATACCTATCTCTATATACAACGCGAAATTATAGTAACATAAAAAATTAAAACCCTTTTCATTGGCACAGAATTTAGTTACCGCTTGGAGAACACAACACTCCAAAACTTGGTCAAACACCTTGAGGGGCAGTACAGAACGAAAACAATTCATCTTCTATATGAATTCTGTGCATGGAGTGAGCCCTGATAACAACACCACACACAACAGTAGACATAGTTAATAATAGGGTCACCGCTCGTTCACTCGACAGCCGCTGGAGGGACAAAGTGTGTATGGATAGACTAATAGGGTTCGAAACAAAGTCCAAGCCAGGCACCAACACTCACGCTCACGCGTAGCAGTACAACGCCCATAAGCAATCTAATTTAGCGTAGTTACTTGGAGTACATAGAATGCATTCGGAAATATTAAATTGCGGACACCGAACCGCCTGTCCACCAAACCAAGCTAACGTAACTTACCCCGAACACACAAAGAAAGTCCTATGCGGTGACACAATTTCAACTGAGTATACAACATATAAATTATGAACACATATGCCACCACATCGTAATCAAATGAACAAGAAATCTAAATCGTAAAACGCTAGGGTTGGAAACAAATCATAACTGCAATAATACTAGAGTGTCAAATATTCAGTTATAAATCTGCATCAAAATCATTGCTTATCCGGTGGAGAGGCAACACCCAAACTCTGCAGAAAATGTTTGGTGGAATGAGAAAACTGTCGAATACGACCTCTGCTTGGCAATACACAGTGCTGCCTGTAACGGACCAAATGCCTGTACTGAGAGATGGTAAAACAACAAATACAATGATCACATAGTTTCTAGGTAATAGTGTGAGTGAATTAACTGAATCACTGGCACAGATAACTTGAATTGCCATTGAGCACCACTCTGAAGTTAACGTATCGTAATATACACCAGTGCAATAAATCATGCATATGGATTCAGTATTTAGGAGCTACATTTAAACAGTTTCAGGGTAAACACACTTGCAGGATAGGGACCAGAAAATATGTTAACATAAAACGACGAAATCAGAGAAAAATCACCTTCAGACGTTTCCAGGTGTACACATCTGACAGAACGAATTCTACAGTTGACATATACGTGTAGCAGAACCACTCACCAAAGCAATCAACGGCCCCCAGGCGGCTACGATCTCTAGTTAACCCACAATACACAGCAAATACTGTCTGTTGTGTCTAGACAAGACAGCCTAGACACAATGAGAGGAAGCCGAAAGGCACGCGCTAAGCTAAAGCAGGATGGAGTGAGGTCTGAAACAGGATACGTAATGAATGCTATAAAGAAAAGTACGTAGCTTTTTTAATACTTAACTTTAATCCATCCTTGTGGTACATCTGGAAATTGTGTCGATACAAGTGAGACTCTTTAGATACATGCAATGTTACTAATGGCGCCTTGCTAGGTCGTAGCCATGGACTTAGCTGAAGGCTATTCTAACTATCTGCTCGGCAAAGGAGCGAGGCTTCATCAGTGTAGTCGCTAGCAAAGTCGTCCGTACAACTGGGGCGAGTGCTAGTACGTCTCTCGAGACCTGCCGTGTGGTGGCGCTCGGTCTGCGATCACTCACAGTGGCGACACGTGGGTCCGACATGTACTAATGGACCGCGGCCGATTTAAACTACCACCTAGCAAGTGTGGTGTCTGGCGGTGACACCACATTCCTCCCCCGCAAATTGGCGAACGGTCGTGCGATAAGGCTTCCGCCCGCCGTGGGGAGGAACCCATGTTGACGTATGCGATGAGGTGGGGAGCCTAACAACAGGCGAGGCTGTGCCACCCGCACCCGGCCATTCGGTCCGAGGGGAGCTAGGAAACGCCTGAAAACCTAGTCCAGGCTGCACGTCAACATGCGGTGTATGCGCCCGTAGAGAGACAGGAGGGGCCGAAGGGTCGACCTCCATGCGGTCGGGGCACCCGACGCGCGATGACGACATCTGGTCCGGAGCGGGCAAGAGTTCCATGGCGGAGGACAGCTGGTCACAGGAAGCGATCGGCGGCGCGTGACCCAGGGAGGCGCTCGGCGGCTGCAGCGAAGCGTCCACTGCGGGCGGCGCCGGCGGGAGAACAGGCGGCGGCGGCGGCAGCGGCGCGTCGCCATGGGGCAAAATGGAAGGCATCGTCGGTAACACCAGGGGATGAGGCGAGCCAGTAGATGGGTCCCCAGGGCGCTGACCGGACGGCACCGTTGCTGAAAGCAGACGGGGAGCGGCAGAACCCAGGCGACGGCAGAGGCGCAGCTGATTGAGATGCCGACGCACCTCACCAGAGGCCCCCAAAACCAAATACATCGCGCGGCCGAGGCAGCGAAGAATGCGCCCTGCGAGCCAACGCCGTGAACCTCGATAGTTGCGATAGAAGACAACGTCGCCAGGAGCAAAAACAGGAGTCTGCCGCTGCACAGGAACCTGATGCGGCGGATGCAGCAAAGACATCAAGGTTCGATGAGGACGACCGTGGAGCAACTCAGCCGGCAAGCGACCATCGCGGGGCTGAGAGCGATACGAGGACAAAAAGAGCAATAACGCGTCCTCCCGAGAATGCGACTCTTTCAACTTCAACATCTGTGACTTGAAAGTCCGGACCAATCGTTCAGCGGCACCGTTTGACTGAGGCGAAAACGGCGCGGATGTCAGATGTTGAATAACATTGGCCTTGCAGAATGACTGAAATTCTGCGGACATGAATTGTGGGCCATTGTCGGAAACAACAGTCTGTGGAATACCTTCAATGCAAAAAATAGCGGATAACGCTTGGATGGTGGCAGAAGACGTCGTGGAAGACATCTGGACAACAAAAGGAAAATTACTGAAAGAATCGACCACAACCAACCATCGAGCATCCCAGAATGGACCAGCAAAATCTATGTGCAAGCGTTGCCAAGGGGAAGTGGCGTTCGGCCATGCAAAGAATTTCCGCAGCGGGGCGGATTGTTGTTCGGCACACGCCATGCAAGAAGAGCACATATTCGTAATCGCAGCATCGATTCCAAACCAAGTACAGTGCTGACGAGCAAGTTGTTTCGTGCGCACTATACCCCAATGTCCTTGGTGAAGAAGCCGTAAGACAGAGGACTGTAACGAACGTGGGACCATGACTCTGGACTGATCATTATCAGAACGCAACAGCAAAACACCACGTCGTACAAAAAGTCTCTCCTTGTGAGCAAAAAATCGGCGAACCAGCGGATCCTCGATCCGCGACTTTGACAAGGCCCATTGCGTAGCAACAAAACGCTAAACAGTAGCAAGGACAGGGTCAGCAGCTGTGGCTGTAGCTACACGACGAAAATCAATCGGAAACGAGTCGACCACATCATCGGTTTCCGAAGCAATGAACATGCAAGCAAGTTCGGAAGAATCGAATGCTTTATCCACAGCAACAGGCAAAATTACTAAGGGTGAGGCCCAGAGAGAAGCCTGCACACGTTCAATTTCACCTTGTGATTCTAAATCGTGTAAAGTTCTTGCGACCTCATCACGCAATGCGTGTGGAACATTGCGCGTTGACTTTCAGTTCCAAATGTGCTTCATAGTTCTTAGCGCAACCAAGGCCTGGTGCAAAAATGTCTGCAAATTCTTCACATAGACGAGAAACACTGGCGGAAGGCACAGTCTGGTTCACAGATAGGACCTGATTTACTATAGACAAGTTAAACAACTGAAATAAATCGAAACCAAACAAGTTCACTGCAGTAGAAGAACTAAGGACGTAAAATGACACAAGTTTTGTTTGTCCCTTGTATGTTGCAAGAAGAGTGCACTGTCCTAACACAGGGATCTGCTGTCCTGAATAACTAGTGAGCTGAACATTTGCGGCACACAACGGAGGTTTGCCCAGTTGTTCGTACGTGTCGTGATTGATCAATGAAACCGCAGCTCCGGTATCGAGCTGGAATGGTATCACTTTGCCTTCAAAGTCCAAGTCGACAAAAAGTTTATTGTCCTGCTGACGACAAGAGCGACTTTCACGTGCAATTTGAACTGATACAGGTACAGAAGCACTTGCGACGTGACGGGATTTTCGGCGACGTCGACGCACACCATGTGTGGGACGAACACAGTCAGTGTTATAGAAAGTGGCACTGGACGGGGTGGAATTAACTACATGAATGTCCATGGGCGAAGGTTCACGAGCCCGAGTATTCTGCGTCCGATTCCGGCGCGAAGCAAAGGGCCTGGAATGGTTGTGAGTGTCCGATCTAAGCTTTTTCTGGCAAACACTTTGAACATGTCCTTTCTTGTTACAGAAAAAGCAAATAGCTTGGCGTGACGGGCAAGTGTCACGCGAATGTCGAGTTGCACACCGCGGGCATGATTTCACTGCATTTGCTCGCTTACGCAGCACACGTGGAGAGCTAGGCGGCGGCTGCGCAGGCGAGCGCGAGGGCTGGTTAGCGTTCTGTGCAGCGGGCCCGGCGGGCCGGTTAATGTGACACACAGCCGGGGAAGTTTCAAATGATTCCTGAGCAAAGTAAAGTGTGTCTTGCCTATCTAATATTTCTATCAGTTGTTGAAGGGAGGGATTTACTAGTTTCAAAATCTGTTCCCTGATACGAACATCAGAAACGTTCTGGGCAATTGCATCACGTACCATTGTATCTGAATAAGGGAGGCCACATTCACACTCAAAAGCACAATCCCTAGTAAGGCCCTGCAATGTTGCAACCATCTCCCTATTAGTCTGACCGGCCGTACGTTTCGTACGAAAGAACGTATACCTTCTTGCAACGACATTGACTGTTTCCTTGAAATAGGCATCTAAAGCAGACAAAATTTCTTCGTAGGACAGAGTTGCTACGTCGCGTCGGGGAAATAATTTCACTAGCACACGGTACGTTTGCACCCCTACACATGATAATAAGTGAGGCTGCCGCTCGTTACCTTGAATTCTGTAGGCGGCGAGATGAAATCCAAATTGGCGTGACCACTCCGTCCAGCTTTCCATGGTTGAGTTAAAGGGCCGGAACGGGGGTGCAAGTGCATGTTGTGGCTGCGGTAGCGATGAAGCGGCGGCTGCCGCATCGGTTTGAATTGCACGCTGACCCTGGACGAGCTGTCCAAGGGCATCCAATAAGGCCTGCGTCTGCTGATTCTGCAAGCGATAAAATTCGGACAGTACATCTGGAGAAGCCATGACACAAGGAAATTTAAGCAAGTATAAAGAACAAGACCCCTTTCTTTTTTTTCTCGTCGCCAAAAATGTTGTGTCTAGACAAGACAGCCTAGACACAATGAGAGGAAGCCGAAAGGCACGCGCTAAGCTAAAGCAGGATGGAGTGAGGTCTGAAACAGGATACGTAATGAATGCTATAAAGAAAAGTACGTAGCTTTTTTAATACTTAACTTTAATCCATCCTTGTGGTACATCTGGAAATTGTGGCGATACAAGTGAGACTCTTTAGATACATGCAATGTTACTAATGGCGCCTTGCTAGGTCGTAGCCATGGACTTAGCTGAAGGCTATTCTAACAATCTGCTCGGCAAAGGAGCGAGGCTTCGTCAGTGTAGTCGCTAGCAAAGTCGTCCGTACAACTGGGGCGAGTGCTAGTACGTCTCTCGAGACCTGCCGTGTGGTGGCGCTCGGTCTGCGATCACTCACAGTGGCGACACGCGGGTCCGACATGTACTAATGGACCGCGGCCGATTTAAACTACCACCTAGCAAGTGTGGTGTCTGGCGGTGACACCACACTGTCGATGCCGGCCAAATCGACGACCACTTGGCGAGGCACTGACTCGGCTCGTAGTGCCCCCCCCCCCCTCTTTCCAGCGATCCCTTTTCTCTCCCCAGGAGCGAGCCACATCGCGCTGGACACGCAACTTACAACCAAATATCAAACCAGAGGTCAGTGATCGATACCCAGAAGACCCCACTACTCATTCTGTACAAATATTTAATCTGAAATCATTCATTTGCCATGGGTTTCTGAATTCAAAAGTACAATTTTTCTTTGAAATAGCATATAGTGTACGGTGGAAACATGTGTTATGAGAAACTATTTAAACACCGTTTGCATGAATCCACCATGAAAAGTTGCTGTAAAGCATAAAATGATAATCTGTGGATCCGGATTCGATTTGTGCAGACACATTTTATTTAATTCCTCACAATATTAAATTATTAATTTTAGAATTTAAACATAGTTAAACGGTTCAATTTATACACGTAAAGTTGATCTAATAAATTTAGTTATGAGTACTTCCATTGCAAGTCAAAAGGCTGTTGACCATCACACTGAAGTACGATGGTTCACATCTCTATGCGCCACCACTGCTGCCGAGATATGGGAATCGATCAACATACTGTAGTGTGTTCTGTTGCACCACAATTTCAGTACATACATTTCCACTATATGGATCTTGTTTCAGTTTTGTCACCATTTGTTTTTAGCCTCACATAACTGGTCAGTCCATTCTACTTCGTGGTCTACAGTTGTAAACTCTGTAATGTTGTAATGTTACTGCTAAGGGGAGGAGATCATCTGTAAAATCAAGATTGCTAAGCCTAGATACCTCATTTAAAAGTATGTCCATTTTGCTATTGCACATTGTCTTTTTCACTATGAAATCTACATCTAATATGAAAAGAAATGGTGGCAAGATGCAGCCTTGTCTGATGCCTGTTAAGAAACTAATTGAAGTGTTGTTTTGTTCCCATCTTGTGTTATGATACACTACTCCTACTGTAACTAATACAGGTAACTGAAAACGTGAATGGCCGGCCGCTGTGGTCGAGCGGTTCTAGGTGCTTCAGTCCGGAACCGCGCTGCTGCTACGGTCGCAGGTTCGAATCCTGCCTCGGGCATTGACGTGTGTGATGTCCTTATAGGTTTAAGTAGTTCTAAGTCTAGGGGACTGATGACCTCAGATGTTAAGTACCATAGTGCTTAGAGAAATTTGAACCATTTTTTTTTTAAACGTGAATGAGATGATCAGGTAACTCTGTTCTGAAGTCACAGGAGTAAAATCTGTGACAGTTAATGTTTTATACCGCTATGGAGGCGTTGTCGTATGCTTTATGGTACAATTCCAGATGAAATTTTATTCAATTACCTTAGATATGAATAAAAAGTTTTTGCATTTGTAACAGACAGCCTAATCCGTAAGGCGCAAATTCTCTCTCTCTCTGTCTCTCTGTCTTTTCATCCCTATCTCTCCCTCTCCCTCTCCCAGTCCGTGGAGACGGAGTGAAATCTCTCAGGCCGGATTGGCTGCTGTAACACCTCCGATTTGTGTACCGGGCGGCCGCACTTCATGAAAAACGAATCGAAATTAATAAAACAGACCGTCGGATTTAGGTGCCCCGTGGCGGAATTAATGCGCGAGCCGGAGAAACGCGGGATTTCCCGCGCTCAGCTTTCGCGGTGCAGCGGGTGGGCGTTGGCAGCAATGCGGGGAGCGAGGCCACGCCCCTGAAAAATGCGGCCCGCGGCTCGGGTCATCGGTCACACGCGGCCATCCCCGCAGAGGGCGCCGGCGCCGCGTACGTGATTTTGTACTGTCCGCGGGCGGGCGAGAGCGATTAAAAAAAGAGGCTGCACGGCCAGTGAGCACGAGGGAGGGAAGAAGAGAGACACAGGAAAAAAAAGAGGAACAAAATGAATAGCGCGCCGATTAGGATGGCGAAGTAAGCCGCGAAAGTATTTTACGAGGCCATTAAACGTTAACGACGTGTCTCGATAAGGCAATTAATATCGGTCGGGTTCGGAATAAATTGTTAGTTTCGCCGAGGCTGCGGTGCTCCCCGAAGAGGGTAGGGAGTGGGTGGGTGTGTCGCTGGTTGCGTGGGGGACGGGGAGGGCAGTGCAGCTAACGAGGACCGCGGACGCGGTCGCGTAAGATAGAGCCAATATCCCAGGAGTGCCCCGTGATGGCTGCGCCGCGCTCGCACTCACAGTGGGCGGAGCGAGTGCTGGGGAACGAACGTGAATCTTATTTACGTGCGCAGCCGTCCAATTACCCGCACCGAAAGAAACCTGCAGCATGCATTCACGCGAACAAATCTGCAGCACAGCACAGTAGCTTGTCACGTCCTTGAGAACTGAATATGTACTTCACTCTTAGTAGCTAGTAAACACAGTGACGGAAAAAAATTCACAGCACTAAGAAATAATTAGTGTAGAGTAATGAAATTTCGGGAGTACATTTGTGTAGGTTACACATTCAAATGATTAGAGTTGGCAGATCACAGGTGAACGTAGGTTCGAGGAAAGTCATTGGAAATATGAAGTGGTGGTACATTAAAAACCGGTGTAACTGCCAGAATGTTGGATGTAAGCATGCAAACGTGCATGCATTGTGTTGTACAGTTTTTGGGATGGAGTTCGATGCCTGTTGGCGCCTCGTCCGTTAATACTGGGGCAGTTAATGCTGGTTGTGAATCGTGCAAGTTTTGTGATCAGATTGTGTCCCATACGTGCTCGACTGGAGAGGGATCTGGTGCTCGAGTAGCGCAAGGCAACATGTCGAAACTCTGTAGAGCAGCGTTATACTGTTGGAAATCATCCCCTTCAGGACTGTTGATGAAAGACAGCACAATAGGTCGAATCACCAGACTGACGAAAAATTTTGTAATATGGGTGCGTGGGATAACCACTTGGGTGGTGTTACGTAAAACCGCGTCAGAGAACTTAAGTCTGTCCAGTGTGCCTAGGTCACAGATAGGTTGGTTGCAAATATTACCTGGCCTCCTTCTAGCCACCACACGGCCATCACTGCCACCGGAGCAGAACCAGCTTTCGTCAGAACACAACAGGCCTCCCTACAGTGAGCTCCCACTGGACACCATTGAGGTCGCAAACAGCGGTGGTTATTGGTAAGTGGAATGCACGCTACAGGACGTCTAGCTAGGAACTGTTCTGGATGTAACCATTTTGTAACACTTCCTTGTCTCACTGTAGTGCCAACTGCTGCTCGAATCGCTTCTGCAGACCCAGTACGTTTCACCACAGTCATAAGCCCTTGTTAGTGTATCGTGCTGTCCAGAACCCGTCTTCTTGCGACCATACATTCTCGTGACCACCGTTTCCAGCAGCCGAGTACAGTGGCTAGATTCCTGACAAGACTTCTTGCAGTATCGCAGAAGGAGCATCCAGCTTCTCGTTACCCTATTACCCGTCCTCTTTCAAAGTCAGTGAACTGTTGATAGTGGGTTTCTCGTCTTCTTAAACGCATACTGGACTAACATCAACTCACAAAGTCCAATTTCAAAGGAAACTAACGCTCACGACCATTACAGCGCATATCTAGAGGAAATGTGATTTGCATCCTCATAGTCGCACTACATGTGCTGTTCTTACGCAACTGGCTCAAAATTAAAATACACGTCATATTTCAAATGAAGCATGAACCATGGACCTTGCCGTTGGTGGGGAGGCTTGCGTGCCTCAGCGATACAGATGGCCGTACCGTAGGTGCAACCACAACGGAGGGGTATCTGTTGAGAGGCCAGACAAACATGTGGTTCCTGAAGAGGGGCAGCAGCCTTTTCAGTAGTTGCAGGGGCAACAGTCTGGATGATTGACTGATCTGGCCTTGTAACATTAACCAAAACGGCCTTGCTGTGCTGGTACTGCGAACGGCTGAAAGCAAGGGGAAACTACAGCCGTAATTTTTCCCGAGGACATGCCGCTCTACTGTATGATTAAATGATGATGGCATCCTCTTGGGTAAAATATTCCGGAGGTAAAATAGTCCCCCATTCGGATCTTCGGGCGGGGACTACTCAAGAGGACGTCGTTATCAGGAGAAAGAAAACTGGCATTCTACGGATCGGAGCGTGGAATGTCAGATCCCTTAATCGGGCAGGTAGGTTAGAAAATTTAAAAAGGGAAATGGATAGGTTAAAGTTAGATATAGTGGGAATTAGTGAAGTTCGGTGGCAGGAGGAACAAGACTTTTGGTCAGGTGATTACAGATTTATAAATACAAAATCAAATACGGGTATTGCAGGAGTAGGTTTAATAATGAATAAAAAAATAGGAGTGCGGTGTTAGCTACTACAAACAGCATAGTGAACGCATTATTGTGGCCAAGATAGACACAAAGCCCATGCCTACTACAGTAGTACAAGTTTATATGCCAACTAGCTCTGCAGATGATGAAGAAATTGATGAAATGTATGACGAGATAATGGAAATTATTCAGGTAGTGAAGGGAGACGAAAATTTAATAGTCATGGGTGACTGGAATTCGAGTGTAGGAAAAGGGAGAGAAGGAAACATAGTAGGTGAATATGGATTGGGGGGAAGAAATGAAAGAGGAAGCCGCCTTGTAGAATTTTGCACAGAGCATAACTTAATCATAGCTAACACTTGGTTCAAGAATCATTAAAGAAGGTTGTATACCTGGAAGAATCCTGGAGATACTAAAAGATATCAGATAGATTATATAATGGTAAGACAGAGATTTAGGAACCAGGTTTTAAATTGTAAGGAATGTCCAGTGGCAGATGTGGTTTCTGACCACAATCTATTGGTTATGAACTGCAGATTGAAACTGAAGAAACTGCAAAAAGGTGGGAAATTAAGGAGATGGGACCTGGATAAACCGAAAGAACCAGAGGATGTACAGAGTTTCAGGGAGAGCATAAGGGAACAATTGACAGGAATGGGGGAAAGGAATACAGTAGAAGAAGAATGGGTAGCTCTGAGGGATGAAGTAGTGAAGGCAGCAGAGGATCAAGTAGGTAAAAAGACGAGGGCTAATAGAAATCCTTGGGTAACGGAAAAAATATTGAATTTAATTGATGAAAGGAGAAAATATAAAAATGCAGTAAATGAAGCAGGCAAAAAGGAATACAAACGTCTCAAAAATGAGATCGACAGGAAGTGCAAAATGGCTAAGCAGGGATGGCTAGAGGACAAATATAAGGATGTAGAGGCTTGTCTCACTAGGGGTAAGATACACTCCTGGAAATTGAAATAAGAACACCGTGAATTCATTGTCCCAGGAAGGGGAAACTTTATTGACACATTCCTGGGGTCAGATACATCACATGATCACACTGACAGAACCACAGGCACATAGACACAGGCAACAGAGCACGCACAATGTCGGCACTAGTACAATGTATATCCACCTTTCGCAGCAATGCAGGCTACTATTCTCCCATGGAGACGATCGTAGAGATGCTGGATGTAGTCCTGTGGAACGGCTTGCCATGCCATTTCCACCTGGCGCCTCAGTTGGACCAGCGTTCGTGCTGGACGTGCAGACCGCGTGAGACGACGCTTCATCCAGTCCCAAACATGCTCAATGGGGGACAGATCTTGCTGGCCAGGGTAGTTCACTTACACCTTCTAGAGCACGTTGGGTGGCACGGGATACATGCGGACGTGCATTGTCCTGTTGGAACAGCAAGTTCCCTTGCCGGTCTAGGAATGGTAGAACGATGGGTTCGATGACGGTTTGGATGTACCGTGCACTATTCAGTGTCCCCTCGAAGATCACCAGTGGTGTACGGCCAGTGTAGGAGATCGCTCCCCACACCATGATGCCGGGTGTTGGCCCTGTGTGCCTCGGTCGTATGCAGTCCTGATTGTGGCGCTCACCTGCACGGCGCCAAACACGCATACGACCATCATTGGCACCAAGGCAGAAGCGACTCTCATCGCTGAAGACGACACGTCTCCATTCGTTCCTCCATTCACGCCTGTCGCGACACCACTGGAGGCGGGCTGCACGATGTTGGGGCGTGAGCGGAAGACGGCCTAACGGTGTGCGGGACCGTAGCCCAGCTTCATGGAGACGGTTGCGAATGGTCCTCGCCGATACCCCAGGAGCAACAGTGTCCCTAATTTGCTGGGAAGTGGCGGTGCGGTCCCCTACGGCACTGCGTAGGATCCTACGGTCTTGGCGTGCATCCGTGCGTCGCTGCGGTCCGGTCCCAGGTCGACGGGCACGTGCGCCTTCCGCCGACCACTGGCGACAACATCGATGTACTGTGGAGACCTCACGCCCCACGTGTTGAGCAATTCGGCGGTACGTCCACCCGGCCTCCCGCATGCCCACTATACGCCCTCGCTCAAAGTCCGTCAACTGCACATACGGTTCACGTCCACGCTGTCGCGGCATGCTACCAGTGTTAAAGACTGCGATGGAGCTCCGTATGCCACGGCAAACTGGCTGACACTGACGGCGGCGGTGCACAAATGCTGCGCAGCTAGCGCCATTCGACGGCCAACACCGCGGTTCCTGGTGTGTCCGCTGTGCCGTGCGTGTGATCATTGCTTGTACAGCCCTCTCGCAGTGTCCGGAGCAAGTATGGTGGGTCTGACACACCGGTGTCAATGTGTTCTTTTTTCCATTTCCAGGAGTGTAGATACTGCCTACAGGAAAATTAAAAAACCTTTGGAGAGAAGAGAACCACTTGTACGAATATCAAGAGCTCAGATGGAAACCCAGTTCTAAGCAAAGAAGGGAAGGCAGAAAGGTGGAAGGAGTATATAGAGGGTTTATACAAGCGCGATGTACTTGAGGACAATATTATGGAAATGGAAGAGGATGTAGATGAAGATGAAATGGGAGATAAGATACTGCGTGAAGAGTTTGACAGAGCACTGAAAGACTTGAGTCGAAACAAGGCCCCGGGAGTAGACAACATTCCATTAGAACTACTGATGGCCTTGGGAGAGCCAGTCATGACAAAACCCTACCATCTGGTGAAGCAAGATGTATGATACAGGCGAAATACCCACAGACTTCAAGAAGAATATAATAATTCCAATCCCAAAGAAAGCAGGTGTTGACAGATGTGAAAATTACCGAACTATCAGTTTAATAAGTCACAGCTGCAAAATACTAAAGCGAATTCCTTACAGACGAATGGAAAAACTGGTAGAAGCGGACCTCGGGGAAGATCAGTTTGGATTCCGTAGAAATGTGGGAACACGTGAGGCAATACTAACCTTACGACTTATCTTAGAAGAAAGATTAAGAAAAGGCAAACCTACGTTTCTAGCATTTGTTGACTTAGAGAAAGCTTTTGACAACGTTAGCTGGAATACTCTCTTTCAAATTCTGAAGGTGGCAGGGGTAAAATACAAGGAGCGAAAGGCTATTTACAATTTGTACAGAAACCAGACGGCAGTTACAAGAGTCGAGGGGCATGAAAGGGAGGCAATGGTTGGGAACGGAGTGAGACAGGCTTGTAGCCTCTCCCGATGTTATTCAATCTGTATATTGAGCAAGCAGTAAAGGAAACAAAAGAAGAATTCGGAGTAGGTATTAAAATTCATGGAGAAGAAGTAAAAACTTTTAGGTTCGCCGATGACATTGTAATTCTGTCAGAGACAGCAAAGGACTTGGAAGAGCAGTTGAACGGAATGGACAATGTCTTGAAAGGAGGATATAAGATGAACATCAACAAAAGCAAAACGAGGATAATGGAATGTAGGCAAATTAAATCGGGTGATGCTGAGGGGATTAGATTAGGAAATGAGACACTTCATGTAGTAAAGGAGTTTTGCTCATTAGGGAGTAAAATAACTGATGATGGTCGAAGCAGGGAGGATATAAAATGTAGACCGGCAATGGCAAGGAAATCGTTTCTGATGAAGAGAAATTCGTTAACATTGAGTATAGATTTAAGTGTCAGGAAGTCGTTTCTGAAAGTATTTGTATGGAGTGTAGCCATGTATGGAAGTGAAACATGGACGATAAATAGTTTGGACAAGAAGAGAATAGAAGCTTTCGAAATGTGGTGCTACAGGAGAATGCTTAAGATTAGATGGGTAGATCACGTAACTAATGAGGAGGTATTGAATAGGATTGGGGAGAAGAGAAGTTTGTAGCACAACTTGACTAGAAGAAGGGATCGGTTTGTAGGACATGTTTTGAGGCATCAAGGGATCACAAATTTAGCATTGGAGGGCAGCGTGGAGGGTAAAAATCGTAGAGGGAGACCAAGAGATGAATACACTAAGCAGATTCAGAAGGATGTAGGTTGCAGTAGGTACTGGGAGATGAAGAAGCTTGCACAGGATAGAGTAGCATGGAGAGCTGCATCAAACCAGTCTCAGGACTGAAGACCACAGCACGACAACAACATTTCAAATGTTTAAACACACCTACCAACCTTAGTTTATTTCGCACAACTTCTTCTAGGTGTTTTTTTTTCGCTAGTGTGGTAGAGCGTGCTTCACAGTTCATATTCTGCCGTTTGGAATCACATCATTATCAAATTGTCCGCAGCTCGTGGTCTAGTGGCTACCATTGCGGCCTTTGGGTCACGGGGTTCCTGGTTCGCTTCCCGGCCGGGATGGGGATTTTTCTCTTCCCGGGGACTGGGCGTTTGTGTTGTCCTCATCATTTCATCATCATTATTCGTGATAGTGGCTAGACTCGACTATGAAAGAAATTGGACTGTTTCAAAATTGTTACTTTGTACGGGCGTTGATGACCGCGCTGTTGAGCGACCCAAAAAACAGACATCATCATCATCATCTTAAGCATCATGAAAAGCGTCACAGTAATCATCTATCAACAGTGTTAGATGGTTTCCATTAACACCGACTGTTGAATCCAAATAAAACTGAAACACGGTACCTCAAACGCATGTGATTATGTTGTCCTGAAGAAAATAGTACTAACCGCTGTGACGAAACAGGATCCTACCATATATATCATCTACCAGATTGAATGTAATGCTAAAAAAAGTTAATAATAACACGGTCTAGGGCGCCTTCCACGGTTCTAGCGGCTCACCCTCGTCGAAGTTTCGAGACTTCTCTCGGGCACGGGTGTGTGTGTTGTCCTTAGCGTGTTAGTTTAAGTTAGGTTAAGTAGTGTGTAAGCCTATTGACCGATGACCTCAGATGTTTGGTTTCTTAGGAACTGACTACAAATTCCCCAATTTTAAATTTAAGCATTATTTGTACATGTACCAAAAGAATGAAGGGTCGTAAGTATTTCAAGTGAAATGATCACAATGTCTGTTGTGGGTAATCTTGGAATAAACATAAATAGCTCTATGACCAGCCTTTACCAAAACTTACACCCTCTTAGACTGTAGCCGGCCAGAGTGGCCGTGCGGTTCTAGGCGCTACAGTCTGGAGCCGAGCGAGTGCTATGGTCGCAGGTTCGAATCCTGCCTCGGGCATGGATGTGTGTGATGTCATTAGGTTAGTTAGGTTTAATTAGTTCTCAGTTCAAGGCGACTGATTGACATCAGAAGTTAAGTTGCATTGTGCTCAGAGCCATTTGAACCAACCATGTTTCTTAGACTGTAACTGTTATTGATATTTACCAGAAAAGGTAAATAAGTTCATACTGCAGCATGACGAGTTCTTAGATTATTTTTTTTTTCTGTTCATCAGCCTTCTGACTGGTTTTATTCATGTCGGGCCTCCAGCCGGAACATATCGTCATCTCGACATAATATTTCAGCTGTCCAACTGGCCGCCATCTTCAGGTGAGTAGGCTGTCGCACGAACCCGCCGGAACTGATATCAAACTTTTTTTTATTGTGGGTGGTTCAAGTACAGCTTTACCGGTTGCTCACGCTCTTAATGTGGACGGTAACTCTCTTCCATTTAACAGGAGAGCACTTTGAAGGTGTGGCTGTGGGACTTGAAGTTCCACACCACCATCTGACGGTGGAAGTTCAGTAATCAAACATGTCTAGGTGGCTCCTTTATACACCGACCATCGGTCTACCACGCGTGCGCGGACGTAAGTGTTGTTGAGAACAAGCCACAACTGCGCACCGAAGGTGAAAGCTCGCGGAAACGATACATTTATATCAAACACTATTGACAGCTATTGATAACCGAAACAAGGACCGCTGTTTCTTAATGTCAAACGGAACAGCGTTCCTACTCTTACTTGAATGGATACCCCTTATCTCTGTTTATAATATTGTCAGATAGCTGGATTTCAATGGTTTCTTTCACTACACTGTCCCAATTCAATACCGCGACGCAGGGGCAATCACTTGTGTCTCATCGTACTACAATTTAAGTCATTCTGTAAGACAATGTTCCGCCACTGCTGATTTTTCTGGCTTAAATAAACGCGTGTGGCGATGATGCTCCATGCAACGATCCTGGACCGTACGAATCGTTTGTCCAATACGGGCTTTCCACAATGGCAGGGAATCTTGTATATGCCGGGCTTTCTCAAAGCCAAATCATCATTCACTGAGCCCAGCAGAGCTCTAGTCTAAATACACTTTTAGTTTAAAATTTCTTTATAATTCGTACTAGTTTTAAAGTTACGCTCCCCGCAAAAGGTATGAATGCCACCGATTTGCTTGCATCTTCTGTTGGTTCCCGCGAAGGTTCAATATGTAGAGCACGACGGACCTGATTGTCAGTATAACCATTCAGCTTGAACGCAGCTTTTAGATGATCAAGTTCTGGTGTCGGACTATCTGCATCTGAGATGGCATAATCTGTTTTCACCAATATACCGTAGGACCTCATTGCGTTGTTGATATGGATGGCAACTTGATGCGTGAAGTTACCGGTCCGTAGCAGTGGCGTTACGATAAACACAGTGTCCTAATGTCCCATCATAGATACTGTAGATAAAGACATCTAAAAACGGATTTTTTCCATTCTTTTCAGCTTATATTGGGATGCAGACAATTAAAATGCATTAGGAAACGTGAAGCTCCCACGTGAAGGTACCATACAAGTGTCATAGACGTATCTCCATAACCAAGTCTTTTAAAAGCGCCGTCTTCAGTGCCACGTCCTCAAAATCTTCCAGAGACAATTTGGTGACTATGGGACTTCCCACAGCGGTTCAAATGGTTCAAATGGCTCTGAGCACTATGGGACTCAACTGCAGAGGTTATTAGTCCCCTAGAACTTAGAACTAGTTAAACCTAACTAACCTAAGGACATCAAAAACATCCATGCCCGAGGCAGGATTCGAACCTGCGACCGTAGCGGTCTTGCGGTTCCAGACTGCAGCGACTTCCCATAGCCTCTTCGTCAATTTGTTCAAAGTATTTGTTATTAAATAAAAGATACGTCGACATCAACATATGGCTACAAAACATAGTTGTTCCTTCGACCAATTTTTCACCAATTAACTGTTAAACATTTTCAAGAGGAACTCTGGTAAACAGAGATACAACATCAAAACTAATGAGCACATTCATGGTTCTGAAACCAAAAGACTTCAAACGCTGAATAAAAACAAGACAATTGGAAATCTGATGTTTGCATTTTCCAACAAGGAGACTGGGATGGACGCTAAATACTTGACTAAGTTATGAGAGTACCAAAATTGCTAAGAATAGGCCGAAAAGAAACTCCTTGCTTCTGTATCTTTCGAAAACTGTATAATGTCGGACCGACTCTAGCACCAGGTCGAAGATTTTTAAGAACAGCGTCAGGTAAAGAACTCTTCTTCAAAAGTGAAAGCGTCTTGCGTATTACACGTTCCGTTGGATCACTCTGCAATCTTCAGTATGCCGAGTCTGCAGGCAAAAAATTCATTTTACCCACATAATCGTCCAATGACAGAAGAACCGTTCCATCGACCTTGTCCACTGGTAGAATTACTAAATGCTGGTCTTTTTTGATGGACCGGATCGCGGTTCTTTTAAACGAGGAGATGCTCATCAGCTAGATAGTAAGAAAACTTTAACATCGCTTGTTCATCGGTGGAAATGAATTCCATAATGTACTTTTGTATATTATAAAAGTGAATTATACAGCTTTCGCTGTTGCAAGATGATAAGCAGGCTGGACTGGAACATACAGGTACGGATTCTTCATCGTAACATCTTCCCTTTAATAACAGTAATCTGCTTACATCACTTAAAATCGTTGTGAGGCAAAATTACAGTTAAAAAGACGTTGTCTCATATCTTGTTTTGGTTGTGTGGCTCCACCAACCCAAGGAAATTTCGTCAGGTGAAGAAACAAAAGGTGAAATCTAATGTAAAACGTGATATAGACGACTGAAGATGAACCTGTCGGTTCGAAACCGGTAACGGCGTTGTTTAAAAAAATACAGAGCAATGTAAAAATGGCTGGTTGCTGTAATCTTCTATGGAAGTGTCAACTTATACTTTGTACACAGCCAAGGGCTCAAAATATCAGTTTCAGACAAAATAGCAGAAGGAAACATCTAGGGAATACCTATGATTAAATGTTGTCTATCAGTAAATGGGAGTACGCTGACAGGCACCAAGAAACAGGATTTAAAGTAGGAGAAATCTCGTGGGCGTGGTAGCGTTGTTAACAGGTGATCAGTAATTGATAAAAAAAAGTTCTCCAGTCGAGATTGCATAAATACATATTTTCTACAATCCCTTTCGACAGGATTTACTCTGATCTTCTAGTTTTCAATAATTATTGTTACAAAACATGTTAATTGTGAGTGGGAACCTCATGCCAACGTGCGATATAATTGAATAAGATATAGCGGATTATGTAAAGGTTTGTCAGAAATAAAACGTTTACAGTCAAAAAGTACTTTGTGCACCAGAACGTGTCCATGTATCTAGCACTCACAGATGATTTTTAAGCTTTAAAAAAGTAAAATGTACAGTAAAATATAAATAGCACATCGATTTATGTTACCTTGACATATACCATACATTGATGAAATACCTTTGACAGCATATAAGGGTCTTTGGGTATAATGAAACAAATATTTTGTAGAGTGTTGCTTTTCGTAGTTCCTTACTAGAAAACTACTTTATTTTGAACTTTAACACTCTTCTCACTCACAACATTTTAAAGGCTTCCAAATTCCACGCTCTTCCCATGATCCACCTTCCAGGACTGGAAGTGCTGCACCGTAAACTAAAATTTTCAGGAACTTATTCATGAAGTACAAACCGACCTATACTGCGCTGTCATGATACCAATAAAACTTTTGCTTCACTCTTCATGTACAGTCTCGCTGGTCAGTTTACCACATGTTGCTTGTTGACCATAATGTTTACAAAATTCGTACTGATCTTACCACTGCGTTGAATCTCCTTATGGTTCAAATGGCTCTGAGCACTATGGGACTTAACTTCTTTGGTCATCAGTACCCTAGAAATTGGAACAAATTAAACCTAACCCACTTAAGGACATCACACACATCAATGCCCGAGGCAGGATTCGAACCTGCCACCGTAGCGGTCGCCCGGTTCCAGACTGTAGCGCCTAGAACCGCTTGGCCACTCCGGCCTGCCATTGGACAAATATATTACACTAGAACTGATATGTGATTATTTATTCAGACAATTTGGGTGCATAGATCCTGAGGAATCAGTATCCAGAACAACCACCTCTGCCCTTAATAACTACCTTGATACGCCCGGGCATTGAGCCAAACAGAGCTTGGATGGCGTGTACAGGTTGTAACACTCCCTTATAATTTGGTGTATCCGCTCGTTCGCGGATCTGAATAGCAGCCCACATAAGTATTAATTAATATGACCGTGTACCTAATGGGGCTGGCAATCGGATTGGACTGCTTGGGAGTTGTTACATTCCATTCTGTCTTTCTCAAAATGCTGTAATAATGAAATGTCTGGTGGCAAGAGAACAACAACACAGCTTCACTTATCAAGACCTATATTCGTATCAAAAACACCAAAATAAGAAGACAGCCACTGCCTTCGTCATACACTGTTAATAACGGCTAATCTCAGCACAGGTTTCTTCGTTATTCATAATCGTCACACGCAAAATCCAATCACTGTAATCCAACACTGTAATCCAAATAATGCCGGCGTGGTAGGCGCGGAATCTCAATAACGGCACACAAAATATCACTGAGTCACTCTAATAATTATACTGTTTCACTTTCCCGTATAATACTAACACAAAGGGGTTAAACCGCGGCGATGGCCACTCCCTTTGTCGGTAATTTATATCAACTGCTGGCTTCTGCACAGCTCTCTGCCCGCCTCGCGGGAACCCACAACACACACTCTGCACTGACTCTCGCTCTCGCGACCCAACACACTAATCGATAGTTGCCCTGTCGACCTGTGTGAGTGCAAACTTAGTAGTAAGGGCCTGCGGACCCCTTACATCCCCGCCCTCGAAAACTTCTTTAGAGCCGCAGGCGAAAAAGAATCGGCAAGGGAATTAAACATTGTTACATTTGAACAAAACACACAGTGTAAATAATGAAAGAAATTACAATTCATCAAAATAATCCCTCGACTCCGGTAGTGGGCTGCCTCCACAATAATTTCTACAAAACTTTATTACATCACATAAATATGGCATTGTCCAAATTACAATTTTTTCATCAAGCAGTAATAGTCCTCTCTAGTCCAATATTGAATGAAACACACAACATATACACTCAAAAATTATTACTTAAACACATGACATATGAATTACTACACTACAAAATAGTTGTTACAGATTTTATACCTATTCTCAGATAATCTTCGATATGAAATATGCAATTCTAATTGTAATACGTCACAAAACACACTGTAAATAAACATTTCCCTTTTTAAATGTCCGTTTTGCAACTAAATGTCCTAAATATCTTAGCAGGTTTATTCGGGTCTTTGTAGCCCTCACACTTGACCGGACCTCACCTGGAGTATCATTCAGTTTTTTTCGGTTCCTCCACCTCTTCCTCTATAATCAGATGAATGATTAAAATGATTCCTTGGTCATTACTTTCCTCTTCTATATGCACTGTGTCATTCATTTGCCTATCCCATCTTCTCTCATGATCTCTTGGTTCTTCACTCCTTCTCCAATCATTTTTCCATTGGCGTTCACCACCATGGTTCCTGTACCTATGGCCGCCACCTCTTCCTCTATAATTAGACGAATTACCAAAATGATTCCTTGGGTCATTACTTTCCCCTTGGTTGTGATCATTAGGTTGATTGTGTCCATGTGATCGAACAGATTCCAACTGTTCCAGTATCTCCATCCAGGCCTCTCTATCTTTAATTAGGCTCCCGGATACGGTTTCTTGCATTTCCTGATTCAATCTTCTTTTTATCGCAGATACCATTACGTCATCACTCAGGGGTTGTTCCAAGGTCTCGTTCAATTCCCACAAATGTTCAGCAAACTCTCTCAACGTTCCCCTCCATGTACTGAGTGACTTGCGATGGAGCAGGTCCTCAATTGCTGCACATTGATGACTTGTGGACCAGTATTTTTTTAAGAATTCCTCTTCAAACTGATCGTAACTAGTAGTCCCTTCCTTCTTCCTGACTCCCCAAGTGAAGGCCTCACCTTCCATTCTATCTATTGCAAAATGAATCTTGTCTGAGTCCTTAAGATGTGCTGGGAAAACTCCTTTTAGCCATTTCATAAATATCATTGGGTGCAATCCTCCTTTCGGTCTAAATTTCTGCCCTGTATTATTTTGGATGCACCGATTATCACTGCTCATCAATGTGACGACCTTACCTTCCCCAACGGTTAAGGTGGCATTGCTAATTCGTTTATCGATTTCTTCTGTCTTGCTCTCCAATTGCTGCACTCTCTTGTTATCCTCTTCTCGTTGCATGGCTATAGCATTTCTCAGATTGACAGCCAGTTGGTTTTGCCTATCTCCTATCCCCTTAACAGCATCGTTGCATTGTTTCTGCATCTGCGTCACCTCGGCGATTCGATGATTGCAATTTGTTTCCACTTCGTTGATTCTTTCTCCCAATTCGGCTTTCGTTTCTTCAATATCGTCTTCTATCTTTCTTGTTAACTTTCCTTCCACCTTCTCCACGTCTCCCTGGACTTGGTCTATGCTCTTCTGTAGCTTCCTCTCTCTTTCGTCGATGTCCATCTTCAGTCGTTCTTGTAACTCCTGCATTTCCTTCTTCAAATTATATTCCATCTTCATTTGTGATGTTTTGATCTCTTGTAAATCTTCCTTTAGTGATTCGTTATTTTCTTGTAAACTTTTTAGCGATTCTTTTGTTTCTTGTGAACTCTTTTCCAACGATGCGCTAGTTTCTTGTAAACCCTTTAGTGATTCGTTAGTCTTCTTTATCAAGTCTACCAACATCGACCATCTATCAACATCCTCTGAAACTAGCCTAGCTCTCGTCATTTGTCCCGGTGTCTCGGGATAATTAGTTGAATGTGCTGATGGGCTTCCTAATGACAATCCACAATCACTGATTCCTGAATCATCTCTGTCTTCCTGTCCTATCCCTTTCCTTTCAACTACTGCCTCACAGACCTGCTTATCTTCAGTAGACACGTTTGGTTTATTTTTAATGCACAGGCAAGTAATACAAAATAACCTCTAATAACCCAAAACACTCCTAATTACCATGAAATTAATCAAACAGTACCTGTAGCACTTTCAGTTAATCCGCAAATGATACGACATGCTTGAGTACCGAACATCACAACTCTCAAAAACCTATTAATTTCCAATAACAATTTCCACATACACAGTTTATGTAAAAATGTTTTAAACCAGATAATCATAACACTCACAAAATCTATAAATGTAAAATCCCCTAAAACAATGAGCATATCTGTATAATTACTATTTAGACAGTGCAGTGTGCATAAATAAGTATGCTATATTTCAGAGTATGTTTCGCTAAATTTTCGGAAATTACCGCAATTTGGCACTTTTCCTAATGTAAATATCAGTTAAAAACTGTTTATTTATCGCGAATACTGCACACCGCAATTTAATGTTATGTCAACCAGTCGTCTTCACTCACCAACTGACGTTACCGCGAGTCGCGATGTTTTGACGCTTGAGGTGGGCGTGGCGCTGTACTGCCGCTGGAGCTGCGTGAAGTTGCGCTGCCGAGTCGTCGTAGTTCTCCGTCGGCCGCTCCGTAGCGCTGCAGGCGGGCGTAGTTTGTAGTTCGGCTGCTAGATGCCGGTACTGCGCTCGGTGTCTCGAAGTCGCGTCGCTCAGCCGGCCGCTCCGTGGTGGGGTGTCGTGTGAAATCACCTCGCGGATCGAAGCCCTTTGGTGCAACTGCTACACGGGTCTGCGTGACGTCACTCAATAATTGCGTCGCCACAATACATTGTCATCTGCATAACAGTTTATGGGTCCACACGAAGCTGTCCGATTTTCACTGTTCAAAAAGCAATTTCAGTCAAAATATTACCGCTAAACACCTTTTTAACAACTTCCGTGACGAAATCTTAGCTCGTTTTGCTATTTTACTGTTCACACGTGTCTTTCTTTAGTGTTCACTTTTCACAGTTTTTTCGCGCGAATTTACGCATTTGCCCTTTACAACACAGTTTATTGACACTATTGTTCTATTTCATATGGCAAGAAAAACAGTTTTGTCGCAATCGTAAGATATTATTACTTCGTATTGTTCAAAAATGCACTGTTCCTTGTCGCGATTTTAACGTTCATGCACTGTCCCGATTCCACATTGAAAAATATTTTCTTGCGTTAAGCAAGATAAAATTATCTATTGTTCTTTACTATTCGTCCGAAAATTTCACTTGTCCTTTCACGGTAAGCCAAGGGTGTAACACTCCCTTATAATTTGGTGTATCCGCTCGTTCGCGGATCTGAATAGCAGCCCACATAAGTATTAATTAATATGACCGTGTACCTAATGGGGCTGGCAATCGGATTGGACTGCTTGGGAGTTGTTACATTCCATTCTGTCTTTCTCAAAATGCTGTAATAATGAAATGTCTGGTGGCAAGAGAACAACAACACAGCTTCACTTATCAAGACCTATATTCGTATCAAAAACACCAAAATAAGGAGACAGCCACTGCCTTCGTCATACACTGTTAACAACGGCTAATCTCAGCACAGGTTTCTTCGTTATTCATAATCGTCACACGCAAAATCCAATCACTGTAATCCAACACTGTAATCCAAATAATGCCGGCGTGGTAGGCGCGGAATCTCAATAACGGCACACAAAATATCACTGAATCACTCTAATAATTATACTGTTTCACTTTCCCGTATAATACTAACACAAAGGGGTTAAACCGCGGCGATGGCCACTCCCTTTGTCGGTAATTTATATCAACTGCTGGCTTCTGCACAGCTCTCTGCCCGCCTCGCGGGAACCCACAACACACACTCTGCACTGACTCTCGCTCTCGCGACCCAACACACTAATCGATAGTTGCCCTGTCGACCTGTGTGAGTGCAAACTTAGTAGCAAGGGCCTGCGGACCCCTTACAAGGTACAGCTGCCAATGCAGCTTCAACACGATACCACAGTCTATCAAGAGTAGTTACTGGCGTATTGTGACGAGCCAGTTGCTCGGCCACCATTGATGAAACGTTTTCAGTTGGTGAGAGATATGGAGAATGTGGTGGCCAGGGCAGCAGTCGAACATTTTCTGTATCCAGAAAGGCCTGTATAGGACCTGCAAAATGCGGTCGTGCATTATCCGGCAGAAATGTACGGTTTCGCAGTGATCGAATGAAGGGTAGAGACACGGGTCGTAGCACATCTAAAATGTAATGTCCACTGTTCAAAGTGCCGTCAATGCGAACAAGAGGTGACCGAGAAGTGTAACCAATGGCAACCCATACCATCACGCCGGGAGATACGCCAGTTTTGCGATGACGAATACACGCTTCCAATGTGCGTTCACCGCGATGTCGCCAAACACGGATGCGACCATCATGATGCTGTAAACAGGACCTGGATCCATCCGTAAAAATGAAGTTGTGTCATTCGTGCACCCAGGTTCGTCGTTGAGTACACCATCGCAGGCGCTCCTGTCTCTGATGCAGCGTCAAGGGTAACCGCAGACACGGTCTCCGAGCTGATAGTGTCTGCTGCTGCAGACGTCGTCGAACTGTTCGTGCAGATGGTTGTTGTCTTGCAAACGTCCCCATTTGTTGAATCAGGGATCGAGACGTGGTTGCACGATCCATTACAGCCATGCGGATAAGATGCCTGTCAGCTCGACTGCTAGTGATACGACACCGTTGGGATCCAGCATGGTGTTCCGTATTACCCTCCTGAACCCATCGATTCCATATTCTGCTAACAATCATTGGATCTCGACCAACGCGATCAGAAATGTCGCAATACGATAAACCGCAACCGCGATAGGCTACAATCAGACCTTTATCAAAGTCGGAAACGTGATGGTACGCATTTCTTCTCCTTACATAAGGCATCACTAAACGTTTCACCAGGCAACGCCGGTCAATTACTGTTTGTGTATGAGAAATCGGTAGGAAACTTTCCTCATATCAGCACGTTGTAGGTGTCACCACCGGCGCCAATCTTGTGTAAATCATTTGCATAACACAGCATCTTCTTCCTGTTGGTTAAATTTCGCGTCTGTAGCACGTTATCTTCGTGGAGTAGCAATTTTAATGGCCAGTAGTGTAATTTTCTTTAGAACAATGTATGACATCAGCGTAGGGTACTGGCTTTAGAAAGCTTTCTATTTCATTGACCATTGCTCTCATCTGTCAGTCTTGGATGAACTGAAGCTCAAAACATTTCGACTTTCCTATGCCTTTGAGCCGGTTTGGTGGCCGAGCGGTTCTAGGCGCTACAGTCTAGAACCGCGCGGCCGCTACGGTCGCAGGTTCTAATCGTTCCTCGGGTATGGGTGTGTGTGATGTCCTTACGATAGTTAGGTTTAAGTAGTTCTAAGTTCTAGGGGACTGATGACCTTAGAAAATAAGTCCCATTGTGCTCAGAGCCAAAGCCTATGCCTTTGACAACTGCATTGTTGTCGCATTGTCACACAAACCTTTTGGTTCGTACTTGTACACTTCCTAAATTTAATTTTACTTGACGGTTTGCGTTTCTTTCATCATAGAAAAGTTACCTTTTGCGGGCCTCTTGCACATTAGGTTATAAAAGGTGTGTGGACACCCTTTTTAGGAATTTCATATGATTTATGATTCACAGCAACAAATATGGAGGAAGTAATCGCCTCGAATAGACAGCGACAGGAACGAGTCAGAAGTTGGAGCTGGAAAGATTGCGGGTATCACCCGTCTATCCTTAATCGTTCGGTACTACTGAGCCAAACGCGGAATTCTAAATCGAGTAGTTGTAATTTGTTAGTAAAATGTTTTACAAACATGTAATAGTAATTTATATTGAGCATCAGTCTCAGCAGATGAATCGTTTCTACAGAAATCAATTTTTGAAAATGTTTCATATCCACTTAAATTAGAAGTTACGAGTTTAATCCTATAGTCGAACATGTGTTTTGGTTAAAAACGTTGTTTAGAAGTTTCTGTAGAGGTGCGTGAAGTAAGTTTTAAGTTATCGGTGAGTTCAGGCACGTTACATCCACTGAAATGTGACATTACAGTGCTGAAACCTTAGTAAGGAAATCTTTTAGTAGGAAAACATCGTATGGGAGTTTCTGTAAAGCTACAATCAATAACTGAGAAGTGATTAAAGAAGATTTTAGCCCAGAATGCAGTAACATGTAACATATTTTACCCATTGTATGCGAACACTCGTTATTATAACACCATACTCTGGCTATTCAATGAAAAATACGTACCCCGTTTCAAGGGAAGTAAGGTACTCTTTTGAAAGTATAATGTGTACAGAAAACGTCTCTCAAATGCTAGTCAAATCTGTGTCCACAGAATCATGCAAACCGGTTTTGCTGGATCAGAAAAGGAAAATTAGCCCTTTAACTGCGTAATTACTCTCAGCGGCATCCGCCCTGTGCGCGTTATTTTCACCCGGTGCGTATATATACGACTCTAGCAGTCTAACGTTATAATTGAGATAAGAATGAGACGCAAAATCCAGTATTGTCGGTGTAAATCGTTTCCTTTTTTAAAATCTTTGTTCAGAAAGTCTTATTTTGTTCAAAAAAGGTACTTTATTAGGAGAAAAAAATACAAAACATATTACATTAGTAATGCTTCAAAGTGTGATATATCTCGAAACAAAAATTCAAAGGTAAAGGCACATTATATTTTACACAAATGTATCTTGTGTCACTTCGTTTATCATGTTTTGCACATACAATAGACCTTCGCTGGGCGGCCTTCTTCTTTGAAGTTCCTGGGATTAGCGAGATAAAGTGGCGCTCGTTTAGGCATAAGGGATTGTCACCATCAGCCGATCTCCTTCCAGGATCTCCTTGATACGTTTCTGTTCAAAATCATAAAAAAATGGTTCAAATGGCTCTGAGGACTATGGGACTCAACTGCTGAGGTCATTAGTCCCCTAGAACTTAGAACTAGTTAAACCTAACTAACCTAAGGACATCACAAACATCCATGCCCGAGGCAGGATTCGAACCTGCGACCGTAGTCAAAATCATATACTGAAATATTTCGTCCCGTTTGAGTTTTATATAATGCATGCACATTGAGCAGAGTCAGATCCACCAAATGAAAAAATACTTTTTTATTTCATTTTATAGTTTTTCGTACACATTCTACTGAACTTCGCATCATGTAGCTCCTGTCGACGGCCCCCATACTTTCAGTGTAGCTTACGATGCAAGCTGGTTTTGTTTTTGGTTCATTCGTGGTTCTGTCAATTTTGTCAGTCGCTGTAATTTCGCTTGTATGAAGAGTTGAAAGCATCCTCACTTCCCGCTTGTCCTGCCACTTCAGAGCAAGAAGTTTATCTAGTGACATAAACTCGATCTTGCCTTTTGTTAGGTTTTTTGATAAAGCAGGCATGCCTTTGCGGTTTGTTCTCACTGTTGCACAGTCATGCAAATAAGAAAATAACGTTGGGCTAGTGTACCAATTGTCAACATATAATGTGTGATCTTTACCAAGGTAACGTTCAAATAAAGTGAAAACAATGCTTCCAGGTATTCCAACATTTACACCAAAGTCAGTTTCTTTTTTTACATCTGTTGCTGCTCCCACATAAATAATAAAGTCAACAATATAACCAGTTTCACAATCACATAACACAAAAAAATGTACACCAAATCTTTGGCGTTTGGAAGGAATGTACTGCTTGAAGAAGACACGACCTTTGAAGAGAACTAAACTTTCGTCAATGCACAAATTTTTAAAAGGTTGGAAAGCACCTGGAAAATCTTTTCTTAAGTGATCCACAATTCGACGTAATTTCCAGATTTTGTCATCTCCAGAGTCCTTACTTTTATCAGCAAAATGTAACATTCTAAGTAACAGAAGATATCTATCTCTCGGCACGATTTGCGCAAACATTGGAGTAGACAGTAACTGATCATTTGTGCAATAACTGTTTATTTCATTTTTTCTCACTTGAGCCATCAGAAAATTTACAGCAAGGAAACAGTAAACTTCGTCACTGTTTGTGTTTTTCCAACGTCACAGTCTTGATTCTTCAGTGGCATCATTGCAAAGGTGTTCATAATATAAATTACACTGCTCAGTTATGTAGCTCACAATTTCTTGGCTAAAAAAAACTTGGAAGCAGTCGTATACAGTACATAAATCATCTAAAAATTGACGATTTTGCAACTAGAACCTCTGTTATCGAAATTAGACACTTTAGGGTCCAAATCAGAGTCTTTCCATGTAAAATCAACTGTTCTGTGTCTCTGAGGAGATTTTTCAGGCATACGCTCAGGCTCTTCTTCGTAATCGGAGAAAGAATCGACGATAACATCAAAATCTAAATCTGCATTTACTGGTTCAACGTTCGTTAGTTCACTGGTATTTTTTATATTTGTGGTGACAGATTTATCTGCCAGCTCGTCGTCGTCATTATCTGTCCACCCATAATCAGCTGGATTGGGCATGATGATGTCCTCGTCGTCACTTTGGTTTAGAATACCCAGCAGCTCATCGTCTGTAAACGGACGGTAACGTCGCGTCATTTTATTCGGTAGCGCGGAACCGGCCGCACACAAACTAGGTAATACAGCGATACGAATGAACTCAGCAGAAAGAGAATTCAGCATTCAATAGTCGTTCAGTTATTTCCTAGTATTCCAACAATTAAACTGCATACTTGCGCAACAATTACTTCCGAGCCGCTCGTCGGATTGTCGGTGTTATACCTAACTACACGACTGTAGCAGGGTACTTCTGTAAGTATTTTTTATAGCAAATAGTATATATACGTCTGGAGCACTGAACCGATTAGCGTATATTTACGTCTGGAGCACTGAACCGATTAGCGTATATTTACGTCTGGAGCAGTGAAACGGTTAGAATTGTAAGTTCGTTTCACATTTACCTAGTTTAAAAACAATCACGAGTAGATGTAAGACCATTTGGTAAAAAGGGAGTTTTCAGGCACTTGGTCAGGTGCACTGGCTGGCAAGAAGCGACTATTCCATTTACTCTCTGTTATGGGACCTTGTGGTGTATTCGCCTGTGACCGTAGCGGCAACTGTATTGCCGAGCTTCGAACGACTGCATGATATAGAACTTAATGTTATTGGCGGGAGACTACGGTCTCGCTTGATACGCATACTTGGTCTTTTGCATTCTCATTCGGCCACATTTGAGACGTAAGAGAAACTCTGACCTTACAAACAATCGGGCACCGAAATGAATCCAATGACGACATGTGAATGTTTGTGCCAGATCGGGCTCGGACCCGGATTTCCCGCTTTACGCGGGCGATCACTTAACTGCTTCAGCTATCCGAGCATGCTTCCTGTGCGACCGAAATTGTCAACTTGTCGCACACTACCCATGTTCGCTCACTGTCCATCATCCTCACTACTAGCACCATTACCCTTTTTTCCGCAAGACTTCGGACGTCCTGTGCACCCACAATGAAAATATAATTGTTAGTCGTTATGTGCATTTATTATTGCGTGTATTGTGTATGTGTTGATTTAGGCGCCTCATATGTACATGGCGTGAGAGAAACTCAAACCTCATCTACAACACTTTGTTGATGACTTACGCTGCAACCTTGGACTATCTGAACAAGAAATTTGTGTTGTGCACCGAACTCTTCTGTGTTGAAATAAGAACAACTGCTCAACTGATTTTGTTGAAACAGAAATAACAGACACACGTCTCCAACGCAATCCACTCTGAACACAATCATATTGCACTTTTCCAGCTAAGGACAGGAACGTAAATGGACGCTACAAAACAGTAACGCACAAAAACCTGAACTAGATCCACATGAAATAACTAAAATTGCTGCAAATGTATATTTCACAAACACTGTTTATTTCTCTGTCTTTGACTTTCGTCTTACTACTTCAACACGCAAGATACAACAATAGTGACGAATTAACGAACCTCATATCTACCAGGAAGCTCTTACATGTTCAAAAAACTAAAACTGTTTCCACTCAAAATCCGAGAATATCACGATTCTTTGGGAAATAATGGACTAAAAACAGGAAACAAAATACATTTCGTCTGAGATTAAAAAATAGTGTTTCTCAAAAACTTACATACACTGACCGGCTATGGGCGCTGCAGATGTTTATGATAGCAGATACCACTAGTTATATGGTGGCCAGTCGTGAAGCATCCACCCCCAGCCACGGAAGTGGGCAGGTGGGAAAGGAACAGTGGAAGTAGAGATGAAAAGAAAGACGGGGAAAGTATATAGTTAGAATGAGGTGGAAGAGAGGATGAGGCATAGGGGGACAGAGGGTAGGAAGAAGTGGAGAGATAGAAAGGGGAGGGGGTGAGCGATAGTTGGAGAGAGATGTGTTAAGAAGTCGTGGTTAACGAAAGGGGGAAGAAGAGGTGAAAAAGAGAGGGATGAGGTAGAGAAAGAGAGAGGAAGGATGAGATTAATTGGAGAAGGGGAGGATAAAGTGGACAGAGAGAGAGGGAGGATGAGGAGGATGGAATGGGGCAGATGAGGAGGTCAAAATAGAGATGGGTAAGGAGGTGCACAGAAGGAGAGGCATGATAGAAGGTGAAAGAAAGATGGGGAGTCGAGCTGCATTCAAGATATGCGACATACTATGGCAACCACTCACCTAAAATGGAAAATATGTGTTCAAGTCCCAGTCTGGCACAAACTTTATCTTTGCACCATAGGATTTATTTCAGTATCTGATTGCGGCTGTGGATGAATTTCTATTATATGTATAATAAGAACCCTGAATCAGAAATGGTGTCTTTTCTTGTGGACATTTCAAAAAAACGTATTCCACAAATACAAAACACATTTCAGTCGTTCCGATTTTGCAAGTGTTAGTTAGCTGCTCGTGTTCAGATAGCCAAATAGCGATTAGAGCATAAAACCTTCCCCTGAGCTGAACTATGATTATACTGGCTGACGTTTAATAGAATTGTACAGCTGAGAATAGGATTTTGATTCTGGACTATGCTAGGAAATGAGGAAAGGAGAAAAAATAAATTGATGAATTCGTAGTATTATGCACATGTCTTACAAGGGAAATTTTTTGTATAGGTCTTTTTATAGCAACATTGTTTAAACGCTTTCAGTAGGTGCTTCCTCACAACCTCTCAGTTTCACGCAAGAGCTTTATTTCAGATACGGAAAGTTAGAAATGCTAGGGACTGGAATGTTGAAAACAAATAATTCGTTTGCTGACGTTTTCAGGTTTATAAGCCCAGTAGTTTACAGGCCCACTGGACATTGTAGGAATATCAGAACTACGTCGAGAAACCAAAAACATTATATAGCCATCCGTCTCATCACACAGAATGCTACGGAATGGTGAATATTATACAGAATGATAACTTTCTTTGTTCACTTTGTTTTTTCCATTTGATCGCAAAGCAAAGTCATTTATATTTAGTCGAATGAAGAACAACCGTGCGTTACATTAACTTGGGAAAATAGAAGTAGAAGTCCTTGTACAGTGATGCGTTCTAGGCCTATGAACTGCCTTATTCGTATGACATTATTTATTTCGAACTCCTTGTTATTTGCCTCTTCTGACAGAGCATAGGTATTGAATGCTCGTTTTTTAGACTAAGCTTTTGCAAACACCGATTTTTTGTAGAATTTGTAATTTAAACTTTTGCGTTTGAATGTTCGTACGAGGATGAGTCAAATGAAAACCTTAAATATTTTTTTAAAAATATTATTTATAGTGTAGAAGTGGTACAAAGCTGCATCACTTTTCAACATAATCTCCCCCACAATCAATGCAAGTTCTCCAGCGCTTACAAAGTGCATGAATTCTTTTAGGAAAAAAAAAAAACTTTTGGTACTCCGCGCAACTATTAATGCACCGCGTAGCGTACCTCTTCATCAGAACGGAACTTCTTTCCTCCCATTGGTCTTGGAGTGGTCCAAACATATGGAAATCACTTGGGGTAAGGTCTGGTGAGTATAGTGGATGAGGAAGACCCAGGTTTCGTCCCCAATAACTATTCTTGCAAGGAAGCCATCACCTTCTCGTTCCAAGCACCGAAGAAGTTCTTCGAGAGCATGAACACGTCGTTCTCTCATTTCAGGAGTCAGCTGCCGTGGCACCCATCTTACAGATACTTTGTGAAACTGAAGCACATCATGCACAATGTGGTGTGCTGACCCATGACTAATCTGTAAACATGCTGCAATGTCATTCAGTGTCACTCGGCGGTGTTCCTTCACTATGGCTTCAACTGCTTCAATGTTTTGTGGAGTCACAACTCGTTGTGCCTGACCTGGATGAGGAGCACCTTCCACTGAAGTCACACCGATTGCGAACTTCCTACTACATTTGCAGACTTGCTGCTGTGACAAACATGCATCACCGTACTGAACATTCATTCGTCGATGAACGATGAATTTCAATAGGTTGGACACCTTCACTAAGCAAAAACCGAATAACAGAACGCTGTTCTTCCCCGGTGCAAGTCGCAAGTGGGGCGGCCATCTTTATACAGATACTGCGACGGTATGTGTGCCTCTGCACTAAGCTGCCACCTACAGTCCACGCTGTTTGTAGCACACTTACCAACTTACACGATAACGGGGCGAAATTTCGATTTGTTATTACAAATTTAAGTTTTCCATTTGACTCACCCTCATACTTGTTCATTTCATAAATTAAATTTTTCTTGGCGGTTTGCGTTTCTTTCTGGAACAATGCTGTTGTCACGTTACGAAATAAATATAGATAGTGGGTATATGATAGTCAATTATGCATTACGTTCCTACGGTGCAATACGTTTCTACGGTGCTACAACTATCTGTTGTAGCCATTGACTTAGACGGTATGACTATTCATTCAATCCGACAACCTACTGCCGCACATCATCGCAGTAGGATGCAATAACAGAGCAACAGGCTGGAGACACCCCCTTCTTCATCATTGTCACATCACATGGGGCGATACGGTGGGAGGACAATGCTGTCTGCACAACAGCGAAATCCTCATGTAGTTTCCTATCTACACGGTTATAACATTTGCGCTGGCTAAACTCTTGTTGACGCTGGAACCTTGGGTTGTCTTTGTTATGCCTGGCTGGATTTCTCACAGCAGTACGACGGACTTGGTCCTTTTATTCACAGTCTGGCAGTTTATCACAATAATCATTCCTTGATGGTTCAAATGGCTCTAAGCACTATGGACTTAACATCTGAGGTCATCAGTCCCCTAGACTTAGAACTACTTAAACCTAACTAACCTAAGGACATCACACACATCCACGCCTAAGGCAGGATTCGAACCTGCGACCGTATCAGCAGCGCGGTTCCGGACTGAAGCGCCTAGTACAGCTCGGCCACTGTGGCCGGCAATCGTTCCTTGAGAAACCGCAACCAAACAGAAATTTCTGCTGTACATCAAAATTTCTTGTACAGAAATGGAAGCAATGTTTTTTCAAATAGAAGGAACTGAAACACGGTTCCAACACGATCAACTCTGAACATAATCGCATTCCAGGTTGTCCAGCCAAAGAAAGTAGGGTAAGTGGATGTTACATAACGATAACGCACAAAAGCCTAAAATAGAACCACAGGAAACGGCTACAGTTACTGCAAATGTTTGCTTTACTAACACTATTTGTTTCTCTTTTTTTCTTTTGCGTCTTTACACCTTGAATACGTAAGAAACAACAACGGTGAAAATGACGTGTCCTCACGTCTCTCTTGGTGTTCTTACATGCTCAAAATACGTTGCCGCCTCTTGTATTTTTAAACAGACGTAATAAAATACGATGCATTATGAGCCGCTTCATTAGCATGGCAAATTCCATAAATATAATGTTCTTGGAGAGAACAATTGACTTAAATTATGTTGTTACAGTCTTCTGTTGTCACCGCCTCCATCAGAAGTCTTTGCAATATGGCTGCGAAGAGCGAATGAGCAAGAACCACACAATTAGAAAGTTTATTAGCTTTGGTGATGTAATGAACGAACACGTTTTACGAAAGGAAAAGTGAAATTATTATTACGATGTCTTCTGTATAAATCTTCGATATCGTTTATCGTTGCGTATTAGCAATATATGCTTTCAAATAATTTAGTAATCATAAAATCTGAAATTTGTGATTATATAGGTAACGAGGAGCGCGCACTGTTTTATCGCATTACAGCATCGCAGTGATCATGTCGATATTCGTGAGTACATTTCATGCACTTTTCTGTAACTAACCATAAGCAAATATCGGATATATGCCTTCCACTGAAACTAGCGTGTGCCTAAACAGAAGCCAAGAGGAGTTATTCTATCTGTCGCCTTGTCGATCCTGAGACTAAAAGGTCTGCTACAAGCAGATGGAAATTACTTTTGTTGAATTCTGCTAATGAGTGAGAACACTACGACCATCTCTTTAGTTGTATGTTGATCCAATTTCGGAAAGCAGGAAGATTTTAACGTCCCGTCGACGACGACGTCATTGGCACGCACGTTCGGATGAGGAAAGTTTGACGAAGGTAATTGGCCGTGCCCTTTCCTAAGGAACCATCCCGCTATTGGCTTAAGGGATTCAAGGAAATCACCGATAACTTAAATCTGGGTCGCCAGAAGGTGACGTGGTCGTCATGCTGCAGGATGCGAAACCAGTGTGTCACTCAGAGACTTTCCAAATATGTTTAGTGCTCATGCTGAAGTCTCGACAGCTGTACAGGCCAGTCTCATTACAAAAGAAGTTAGTTAAATGAAATCATAACCGCATGCCCTGTCATAGATTCGTACTGCTTGTGCAGTTATGAGTTACGTGGTATAAGCTACTCGCCGGTAAATCAATTGACTAATAATTCAATGTTTTGAAGCTGCTTGTTTACACATTAAAAGTAATTTTCCCCAGCCACCTGGAGTCACGGATAACTTGCCTATGTAAAGGTTGTTGTTGTTGGGGAAGGAGACCAGACAGCGTGGTCATCGGTCTCATCGAATTAGGGAAGGATGGGAAGGAAGTCGGCCGTGCCCTTTCAGAGGAACCATCCCGGCATTTTCCTGGACTGATTTAGGGAAATCGCGGAAAACCTAAATCGGGATGGCCGGACGCGGGATTGAACCGTCGTCCTCCCGAATGCGAGTCCAGTGTCTAACCACTGCGCCACCTCGCTTGGTCTATGTAAAGGGCTGTCGAATGGAAGGAGGAGTACAATTTTTACGATCGCCAGTCATTTAATTCAGGAAACAAATTAAGCATAAACAGTCAACATTTAAACGGTTCTGTGGATATAGTTACTTGCAGTGATAAAAATTTCCATAAAATGGTAACAAACCTCAAATTATAATAATTATTTGCCAAAATAAAAAGAGGAATAAAATCAAATGGAAGAGAAAATGTCTTTATATGAAACCTAGAACAAGATTATCAAATTATCTCAAAGAACTGTGAGAGTAATTGTCTTAAAACACCTTAAGTCGTCCCTCAAAGTCCATTTTGTATTTATGTTTCGATGTAAATAGTCTGAGGATGGTCATATTCTGACCAAAACCGGTACCCATTACAGATGTTTTTTTTTTTTTTTCGATGAAGGTTGATTTAACCCATTTGATTAGCTTGACCGCTGATTTTCTTCAGAAAAAATGTTCTCAAAAACTAGGACTTATTCATTTCTCGCAACTCCATTCCGCCGAGTTCCAACATCTACAAGTGCGCTGACCACTGCGCCGCCGCACTCAGTTCAACTTCGAAAAGTGATTCAAAATGGCATGATTTCGTCAAGTCAGTACTTATGTGGGACCAGATCCCTGCCCACAGGTCACAGGTCGCGAAACTCCCGAAGAGTTCAGGCTGGTGGCTTCTGGGCGCGGAGCTGGCTCCCTATAGCGTCCCACATCGAGGCTAATTTGACGGCCACGACATCAGTGTAAGTTCACCATCGCGTTCCTAAAACCACTGAACACGTTTCTTGCATTGCGACATGGATATGTACCCTGCTGGTAGATACTGTAACTGTCTGGCCCGGCATCAAACATGAAATGAAGCAAATTAAACACAATAATGTTCATGTAGCCCACAGCTGTGATGGTATGTTCGATTGCTGCCACGGGCCTTTGTGTAAGCCCAGCTAAGTGTCCCCTGCAGCATGGTACCGTCCCCTCAAGGCTGCGTACGTTAAAGTGCGCACGTGTCAGCAGATTTTCGCCTGGATGGCGCGGTATCTGGGAATGACCTTCGACGTTACAACAAAAAGAAATCTGGTTCATCTGACCGAGGAATACGTTCCCATTGATCCATTCCGCAACGTCGGTGATCCTGTGCCCAATGCACTCGTAACTGAGGATTGTGGTAAGGTTAAAATGATAACAAGCAGGTGTCGTCTGCAGCTGTGCGTCAGTTCAGCGATGTGCGCTGCACAGTGTGCTTAATAACTCTTGTGCCTGGGCTAGATCCTGCGAGATCGCTTTTTATGCTTTACAGAGTGGGAAAACATCAAACCTTACACTCTGTTATGAGACATGTACGTCCAACATCATATAGCCTACTTGTGGTTTCAGCCTCCTTCGACCGGTTTCTATTAATGCTCACGACAGCAGAATACGAATAGCTCAACAGCTTCGCCGTTTCCAGACGCTGCGTCGTAACCATTCTTCGTTTGGCATAATCGTTTACCTTACATTAATAGTCATTCAGTGTGAAAACTATCACACCATAAGCTTAATAGCTCATGCATCCAAGTTGCTGTCAACAATGACACACAGAAAAAAGGGGTAAGAAAATTTACGATGCGTTAGGTGACGATGGGTTTGATTGTAGGAAATGTAAAGGCGTCTGAGACAGAGTTCTGTCGTTGCGTTTCATGATGGAAGCAAGACTGAAGAAAAATCAACACACATTGGTAGGATTTGTCGACTTGGAGAAAAGCGTTCAACAGTGCAAAACAGTGCAAGATGCTAGAAATGCTGTTAAAAATAAGGGGAAGCTATAGGAAAAAGGCGGATTATATAGAATGTGTACATGAACCAGGAGAGAACAACAAGAAAAGAAGACCAAGCACGAAGTGCATGGATTAAAAAGGGTGGAAGACAGACATGTAGTACCTCGCCCCTGCTATTCAATCTATAGATCAAGAATCAAAGACGGAAATAAAAGAAAGATGAAAGGAAATCAGTGCTGAGATTCGTTGATGACATTACTGTCCTCAGTGAAAGTGAAGACGAATACGAGGATCTGTTGAATGGGATGAGCAGCTTAATAAGAAAAGAATGTGGATTGAGAGTAAATCGAAGAAAGGAGAAGTAATGTGAAGTAGTGGAAACTTGTCATAGTTCACGAATTAGAGGAAGTTAAGGAACTCTACTACCTGAGACTAACGATGGAAAAAAGGCTTTCCTGGCAAAGAGAAGTCTACTAGTGTCAGATAGGCCTTAAATTGATAGAGATACTCCTGGGAATGTACGTTTTGAGCACAGCATATTATGGCAGCAAGAGATGGACTGTGAGAAAATCGGAATGGAAAAGAATAAAAGCATTTGAGATGTTGCGCTACAGAAGAACGTTGAAAATTAGGTCTATCGACAAGGTAAGAGATGAGAAGTTTCTCCGTAGAATCGACGACGAAATGAATACATGGAACAGACTGCAAGAACAAGGGACAGGGCGATAGGACTTCTCTTAAGACATCAGGAAATAACCTCCATAATACTAGAAGGAGGTGTAGATGGTAAAAACTGTGAGTAAGACAGGGATTGGTATACATCTAATTGTGGACGTAGATTGCAAGTGCTACCCTGAGATGAACAGGATGGCACAGGGGACGACTTCTGGGCGGTCAGTATCAAACCAGTGAGAAGACATGACTCAAAAAAATTCATAAGTAAATAAATAAAAAATAAAGTAAAAATGAAAGTTTACAGAACACGCCCCACTTACAGTTTGTGTCTCCTTCACTAGCTTTCCCCAATCGTCTACCCTCCTCTTACATATTTTCGTTGTTCATTCATGTGCATGTGCCCCCGGCATTTAGTTTCGCGGCTAACAGAGGACATATTGTTTTGGCTGATCACCAGACTGATGTTTTGCTGTTTCAAAACCTAATTTATTATGCAGCAACTTTCTTACTTAAGGTCTTCCTACCTTCTTACATTGTTACATCGTGGTATCAGTTCAATACGAAACCATGTAATGATGTCATATTTTAAACACTTGTGCATCTGCTTCATTTCTGTGCCCGTTGGTCAGGTGCTGCTTGTTGGGTAGGGGAAGGTCGGGAAATTGTACGTACTTAGTATTTAACAGCTCATTTCTAGTAGATAGGGGGGTTAAAAGAAACTTTTCTTGTACAAAATTATTGGTGGCTTATTTAGGGACAACATTTACCAGTGACCAAACCCGTAGCGCAGACTTTAAATGTCAAAATATTTAACACGCTGTTCATTCGTGTTCTTAGTGCATCGTCTGGTAAGAGTATGCTACGTGGAGTCAAGGAGTACGCTTTACGCTGTCCTTCATCGCGCAGTGACCGGCTGTACAGCAGGTGTCGGCCTCAGCGTGAAATGACTGTGAAGTGTTGCAGCTCCCAGTTCAGCCCTGCGGCCGGCCTTGGCGAGGCTGACGGTGGCAGCTGCCTCCTTCAGTGGAGAGCGCTCTGCCTTTCCACGTGTCAGACGCGGCAGGAAAGCTCTTTCCGAGCTCGACAACCGCCACACACTGACCAACAGGCAAAGCTCAGCGAACAGCATTATAGCCAAAACCCTTCAACGGGCATTTTGGTAGCTATGAAGCACTGTAGACGGTGTAGTCCAAATCTGACCCTCCTAACACTGTCAGAAGTCGTGACAGTGAGTTGCTGTGTACACATCATTCTGTTGTAAGGAATCAGCACAGTAAAATGCGGTCGACTTTGGGATGGAAGGGAATGGTAGAAAGAGGTAATCGTGTCAGACATTACACCAATTGTTGGTTTAGCAACGGGACTGTCCACATGTCTGCTAGAAATGGTATAATAGTCGCAGCTATGTATCGCGAAGAAGGAATAACAGTGGTAATAAGACAATGCTCGTGAGGGACCAGGGCTGAGCGTCAAGCGCAGTAAATAACAACCATGAAGTGCTGCTGGTAGTGAATGCAGCTGCTTACCAACACCTTTCCTAGTAAACAATGCACACATTCAGCGGATAGCTTGAGGACTGTGTATTAAACCGGGGACCTAGAAACGACAGAGAGGCTTCGTCCCGCCGTAGCCCTCAGTGGTTTACAACCCCACAACAGGTCACAGTAGTCGACCAACCCCACCGCCGTCCTACACTGAACCCAGGATTACTGTGCGGTTCAGCTCACAGTGCCCCCCCCCCCCCCCCCCATGCGGCCCCCGGGAATGCCTCGTATCAAACGAGTATAACCCCAAATGATTGCGTGGTAGAGTAATTATGGTGTATATGTGCGTGGAGATAGTGTTTCCCAGCAATCGCTAACATAGTGTAACTGAGGCGGAAAAACGGGAACCGAGCGAGGTGGCGCAATGGCTAGCACACTATACTCGCATTCGGTAGGACGATGGTTCAAACATGCGTCTGGCCACCATGATTTAGGATTTCCGTGATTACCCCAAAACATTTCAGACAAATGCCGGGATGGTTTCTTTGAAAGTGCACGACCGACTTCCCATCCTTCCCGATGGGACCGACGATTTTGCTGTTTGGTACCCTGTCCAAAATCAACCAACAAACCATATCACAAATTTTAATACAAAGTCACTAATATAAACCTTAAGCTACTTTCCTCTGGCCTAGAATCACGAAATTTGTTCAGAAGCTACGCTGCAAAGATAAAACAAAGGAAAAAATTCAGAAATTGTTAATTTGTAATTATATAACACGATAAAATATTTTTGTTGCACTCGAAAGTCTTAGAATTTCTTGGACTGATACATTGCCAGGATCGATATCGATATAACGGAAAATTTTCAGTACCGTGATGGATGAACTCTCTATACATATAATTGTATTGTCCGCAGCTCGTGGTCGTGCGGTAGCGTTCTCGCTTCGCACGCCCGGGTTCCCGGGTTCGATTCCCGGCGGGGTCAGGGATTTTCTCTGCCTCGTGATGACTGGGTGTTGTGTGATGTCCCTAGGTTAGTTAGGTTTAAGTTGTTCTACGTTCTAGGGGACTGATGACCATAGATGTTAAGTCCCATAGTGCTCAGAGCCATTTGAACCATATAATTGGATTTGTACGGAATCCTTGGAGCTCGAGTCCTACGCGGACGTATCTCGACTTTTTTAGGGTTTCATGCCTCAACTTTATAGCACAGATGTCTTGTCCATTTGTCTGTCTGTTAAAAACCATTTTTTTCTGGAAAGGGTGGACGTACCAAGTTCAAATTTATGTCTATGCCCCTAGGTTATGTAAATAATTGTGGCTTCGAAGTCAGCTCATAAAAATAAGATATTTTAACACTCGCAAGGCCATTCATCAAAACCGATGGGCCTAGAATAAAAAACATTGGCAAGAAGCAAGGTTTCACAGTAGAGACAAAAGAAAAAAATCCGAAAACTGTAAATTACCATACTCATGCCTACGATCCATAGTCGGTGTAAAAAATAGAAGCTTTTAAGTCAATACTCTCAAAAGATGCGGCGATATGTGTGGTTTGACACACACAAACTGACTCATCAAAACCTATACGGTACTTCACGTTGCCCAAGAATCATGAAATTTGGTAAAAAGGAAAATATCCCACTAAAACAAAAGGGAAAAGCTTGGAAACAGTACATCTGTGATTATATCACACGAAACAAAGACATTGTGTTTGGTTGTCTGACACACTACCTGTTCGTCTGTCTGTTAAGACCCCTTTTTCCCAGGAAATGATACACACATCAAGTTGAATTTTATGTCTCATACTAAGATCTAATGGCCCGTGGTGGTGTAATAAATGTAAGCCTCTAAGTCATTGCATCCAAAAGCTACGACACTTTAGGTAACATATTTAGATACTCGCAAGCTCACTCATCAAAACATACAGGGTACCTCCCTTGATCTACAATTATGCAATTTCACAAGAAGTGTGATTTCACAGTAGATGTGAATGAAGAAAACCCGAAATTTGATAATTTCTAATTACACTCAAGGTCATAAATTAAGGATAATGCTTATACATGGTGAAACAACGCTCTGGTGGGCTGTTTGCAGGTATAAATTACCTTGGGGTATGACCATGCGGAGCATTTGACATGCGGTCGTCGCAGAGTGGCGCTGGCAGCAGTCCACATACACAGAGGTGTGTTGGTGCATGTCAGAGAACGGTGCAACGAGTAAGTTTGCAAACTTTTCAGGCGTGCTAATGGTGACTGTGTGTTGAAAATGGCTCAAAGAATACCTATTGATGACGTTATGAGGGGTAGAATACTAGAGCATCTGGAGGCTGGTCTAACACAGCAGGTCGTAGCACTGGCTCCCCGTGTGCCACAAAGTGTGATCTCAAGATTATGGCAACGATTGCAGCAGACAGGAAATGTTTCCAGGCGCTACAGTACGGGACAGTGTACAACACAGTGTACAACACCACAAGAAGACCGATATCTCACCATCAGTGCTCGCAGACAGCCACGGAGTACAGCAGGTAGCCTTGCTCGGGGCCTTGCCGCAGCCACTGGAACAGTTGTCTCCAGACACACAGTCTACCGACAACTGAACAGACATGGTTTATTCGCCCGGAACCTGCGAGGTGCGTTCCACTGACCCCTGGTCACAGGTGAGACTGTAAAGCCTGGTGCCAAGAACACAGTACATGGTCAGTAAAACAGTGGTCCCAGGTTATGTTCACGGACGAGTCCAGGTATAGTCTGAACAATGATTCTCGCCAGGTTTTCATCTGGATTGAATCAGGAACCCGATACCAACCCCTTAATGTCCTTGAAAGCACATGGTGGAGGTCGTGGCTTGATGGTGTGGGGTGGGATTATGATTGATGCACGTACACCCCTGCATGTCTCTGACAGGCGAACTGTGACAGGGCAGGTGTTCCGGGACGTCATTTTTCACCAGTATGTCCGCCTTTTCAGGGGTGCAGTGAGTCGCACCTACCTCTAGAAGGATGATAACGCACGACCCCACCGAGCTGCCATCGTGGAGGTGTACCTTGAAACTGAAGATACCAGGCGAAAGGAGTGGCCTGCCTGTTCTCCAGACCTAAATCCCATCGAGCACGTCTTGGATGGTCTCGGTCGACGTATCGCTGCACGTCTTCAAACCCCTAGGACACTTCAGGAGCTCCGACAGGCACTGATGCAAGAATGGGAGGCTATACCCCAGCAGCTGCTCGACAATCTGATCCAGAGTATGCCAACCCGTTCTGCGGCCTGTGTACGTGTGCATGGTTATCATATCCCATATTGATACCGGGATACATGCGCAGGAAACAGTGGCGTTTTGTAGCACATGTGTTTCAGGACGGTTTTCTCAACCTGTCACCCATAGCGTAGACTTACAGATCTGTGTCGGGTGTGTTCCCTATGTGCCTATGCCATTAGCGCCAGTTTTGTAGTGCCATTTTGTGTGGCACCATGTTTTGCAATTATCCTTAATTTATGAGCATGAGTGTATTTCGTGCGAGAAATATATTTCTTTGGTCATTTGTTATGCGATGTCAAACTTGAAATTAAAACAATTAGTAGTTCTGCATTCAGGCAGACTGAACAGCAATGGTGAAAGACATACACCAGGCCAGAAATTGTGACTTTATTGCTCATATGACGTGTTTCGGAACTGATCCATCAGATGTCAAGGAGCTATTACTGCTCACAGGTATGGTATTTCACGTCTGCGAATGCTTAGTTCACATACAGCTTGAAACGTTAATGTCACATTCATATTATTGAAATTAAAACGGTATCGATAGTCCTGCAATTAACCCCAATGACATTATACTTTATTCTCTTTTTAGTTTGTTACTGTCAATAGGCATTGTTCCAATTAGAAAAGCTATGTTTGCATAAAAAACACACATACTAAGTATTTTTACAATCTGTTTACTGGCTAAAAGTATGGGCCCCCGACTACCAATCCATTCTGTGAAAACCGGTCGTCAATAGTACTTTTCATTTCCGCAATATTTGCGGTGCAAATTTTAGGCCAGGAACCCTCTATTTTGGATGACTTACGTCAACTTTCTTTAAGTTGTAGACTTTGCAGTACAACGTCGTGGAGTACTTTGCTGATATTATTTTGCAGCTTTTGTGTTGTTGGAATTCGTCAGAAAGTGGCGTAAGATGCTCAGTTTTCTATTTGCACCTACATCCTATTCACAGGAACGTTTACTCCACTGTCACGTAGGTGTTGACAATGAGTTGACATAACCCTAAATATAACGGTAACAGCGACAGTACAAGGATCAAATTACTGATTATTGTTGGTTCTTTAGTGGTTTCTGGCCTTTTCTTCATACAACCATTTTCCGTAGGTTCTTTAGTGGTTTCTGGCCTTTTCGTCATACAACCATTTTCCATATACACATGTTCGTAAAACACACACTGACAATGTCAAGGTCAACTGGAGTGCTGAGCAGGTCGTATAATAACAATGGGGGTTTAGATTCAAGTGTTACAATGATAATAAAATAGCTAATACAAGAACATTGTACCCTTTTCTGTTACATTCACTTGATGTCTAGTTATTCAAAGATGCTCTTCAATTTACTGTGGTAGCGTTCTCCCTTCCCGAGCACAGGGTCCCGGGTTTGATTCCCGTCGGGGTCAGGGATTTTCATCTGCCTCGAGATGACTGGGTGTTGTTGTGTTGTCTTCATCGTCATCTTTCATTCCCATTACGGTCGGAGGAAGGCAACGACAAACCACCACCACCAGGACATAGCCCAGTACGGCAGTACGGGTCTCCCACATCGTTCCACTACGCTCAGTCAAGGATTATGGGACTTCATCATTATGCAGTTCGTAGAGTAAATATTGACAGGTTACTTCTGTTCGCTAATAATTACATTTGCAGTTAAGTGGTTCTTTATAGTTAAATAATTACATTCACAAATTGTAGGCTGTTTCGTAATTACAGTTTTCATTGTTAGACCATTCCGTAACTTGCGGCTTTGGTAGGAAACTGGGGTGGATTTTCTTCTACATTTTGGTCACAGAATAGAATGAATCTATGCTTGTGACTGCTGGATGCTCACCAATTATCAATATCTTTCAATAATATTTATCCGACAGTAGCTGTCTCCGACATAAAGTGGAGTTTCGCATGCTTCTACTAAGAGCGCAGGAATTGAATTCATTGCTCCTAAGAACATCCTGATGCATCTGTAGGGCAATTTGTCCCATTTGCTCAAGTCTTCAAGGCAGTTAAGTGTGAAAGTCGTGTGGAGACAATGTCGACAAACTGCTCCATTGCACTGTGATACATAGAAGGCCATAGTCAGTTATGGTCCTTGTGAGTGTTATATACATGCTGAGTAATATTCTAGTGTAGGCTCCCCACCACACACTACATAATACTCTAGTTCGTTTACGCCTTTCACCGATGGATGCATTAAACTGTTTGATGTGGATCTTATATTAAGGGTGCATCAACAATATTCCAAGAAGCTAAGTATACGATTTTACTGGGAAATGTCGTGACTATCACTGTTTTGACTGATCCACAAGTTACGTGCCGGATTGTTAACTTTACTGAACTGGTAGGTGATCAGCATCTGAGAGTAGTAAGGAGGTGAGAGAAAATAAAACAAGTTCTGAACGAAAATTATTTACTGATTTACAAAAGAAACCTTTTTTCAGTTTTCAAAAACCAGTAATAGTCACTCGAATTCAAATTTGGTCAAACACTTTCTCAAACAGAAGTCTCTGCAATATGCATTAGCTGACAGCTATTACTGGAAATTATATATACGTCTTTGACAGCCAGAATAGCCTGTGGCACCAATAACCATATCATTTACATCGATGAGAAAATTAGAATGAAGAAAATTAATTTTATATACACAGAAGTAAAGTAGCCAAAGGGTATTACAATTTCGCTGATATACAGTACTTAATCCCAGAAAACCAAGTGAGTCGTGCACGGCTCACGTTTATCCCGTTTATAGTGTGTCATCTTCTATTACGGTACTGTCGCCTTCTTATTCCACTAACTGGCGTCACTAACTCCCTACCTTACTTGTCCGTGAGCGGCAGCAGCACCGAGTATCGATAAGTGCATTGTCGGACCATCTCTGATGCGACCGATAGTATTTCCGGGTCGTCATGTGTCTGGCAGTCAGTTCGGAGACGGACCACCAGTCCAGCTGGGACGTAGCAACAGTGAAGTCGGGGAAGGAGCGCCGGTGAGGCGCCGACAGCCAGTGCTCGCCGACGGCTGACGACACACAAGAACTGTCCGACGGAGGGAGTTAGGAGCAGGACGACCGTTGGTTGGTCGTTCGGTTGGTCGTCTCATTGGCCGACGCAAATTTGGTCGAAGTGAGTGGTGCTGATCTCATTGCTACGAGGTCTGTGGCTCACCGATCCTGGACACGAAAGATGAATTTTGACCTAATCTACCGGCAAGTCACGACTGTTCGCATTGTGTAGCTTGCATTTCGTTGTCGGCTGTTGGGACATTCCCGCGAGCAATGTTGGCATATTTTAGCCACCCTACTGCGGAGTTTAACTGTACTTGGTTATCTTGAATTGAAGTGCACCAGCGGAATCTTCTGCCTTGTGGTCATAAACGTTCCGGTTACCTGCCCCGGCTGGTGACGTAATTTCAGGCACTGTATTTTCCTCATGGTGTTGTCACTGTCCGGCACGCTGTGTAGTTTGACAGCTATATGTATAATTGGTTGTGGGCGCCAATACCTTCTACGTTGTTCCACTGAACTCGCTGTTCTACATCTACATCAGCATACATACTCCGCAATCCACCATACGGTGCGTGGCGGAGGTTACCTCGTACCACAACTAGCATTTTCTCTCCCTGTTCCACTCCCAAACAGACGAGGGAAAAATGACTGTCTATATGCCTCTGTACGAGCCCTAATCTCTCTTATCTTATCTTTATGGTCTTGCCGCGAAATATAAGTTGGCGGTAGTAAAATTGTACTGCAGTCGGCCTCAAATGCTGGTTCTCTAAATTTCCTCAGAAGCGATTCACGAAAAGAACGCCTCCTTTCCTCCAGATACTCCCACCCGACTTCCTGAAGCGTTTCAGTAACACCTACCTCTAACAAATCAAGCAGCCCGCCTCTGAATTGCTTCTATGTCCTTCCTCAATCCGACCTGATAGGGATCCCAAACACTCGAGCAGTAATCAAGAATAGTTCGTATTAGTCTTTTATAAGCGGTCTCCTTTACAGACGAACCACATCTTCCCAAAATTCTACCAATGAACCGAAGACGACTATCCGCCTTCCCCACAACTACCATTACATGATTGTCCCACTTCATATTGCTCTACAATGCTACGCCTAAATATTTAATCGACGTGACTGTGTCAAGCGCTACATTACTAGTGGATTATTCAAACATTACAGGATTCTTTTTCCTATTCATCTGCATTAATTTACATTTATCTATATTTAGAGTTAGCTGCCATTCTTTACACCAATCACAAATCCTGTCCAAGTCATCTTGTATCCTCCTATAGTCACTCAACGACGACACCTTCCCTTACACCACAGCATTATCAGCAAACAGCCGCACATTGCTATCCACCCTATCCAAAAGATCATTTATGTAGATAGAAAACAACACCAGACCAACCACAATTCCCTGGGTTACTCCAGATGATACCCTCACCTCCGATGAACACTCACCATCGAGGAAAACGTACTGGGTTCTGCTACTTAAGAAGTCTTCGAGCCAGTCACATATTTGGGAACCAATTCCATATGCTCGTACCTTAGTTAGGAGTCTGCAGTGAGGCACCGAGTCAAACGCTTTCCGGAAGTCAAGGAATATGGCATCCGTCTGATACCCTTCATCCATGGTTCGCAAGATATCATGTGTAAAAGGAGCGAGTTGCGTTTCGCAGGAGCGATGCTTTCTAAAGCCGTGCTGATGCATGGACAGCAACTTCTCTGTCTCAAGGAAATTCATTATATTCGAACTGAGAATATGTTCGAGAATCCTGCAACAAACCGATGTTAAGGATATTGGTCTGTAATTTTGAGGATCCGTCCTTCTACCCTTCTTATGTACAGGCGTCACCTGCGCTTTTTCCAGTCGCTCGGGACTTTACGTTGGGCAAGAGATTCGCGATAAATGCAAGCTAAGTAAGGAGCTAGTGCAGTAGAGTACTCTCTGTAAAACAGAATTGGAATTCCATCAGGACCTGGCGATTTATTTATTTTCAACCCATTCAGCTGCTTCACAACCCCATGGAGGTCTATCACTATGTCCTCCATACAGGAATCTGTATGAGACTCAAACGGCATTATGTTTGTACGATCCTCCTGCGTGAAAGATTTCTCAAATGCTAAATTTAAAATTTCAGCTTTCGTTTTGCTGTCTTCCGTTGCCAGGCTAGACTGATCAGTGAGTGACTGGATGGAAGCCTTCGACCCGCTTACCGATTTTACGTAACATCAGAATTTCCTTGGGTATTTAGCAAGATCTTTTGCTAAGGTATGACGGTGGTAGTGGTTGTATGCTTCTTGCATCGCTCTTTTTACAGCAGCACGAATCTCTACTAACTTTTGCCTGTCCTCATTCTCCCGATCTATCTTGTACCGCGAGTGCAACTGTATTTGCTTCCTGAGCATTCTCCGAATTGCGCTGTTAAACCATGGTGGGCTTTATCTGTCCGTAACCCACTTTTTCAGCACATTCTTCTCCAGTTCATGATTTACAATGTGTTTAAAGTTTGCCCATAATTCTTCCACGTCCATCGTACCGGAAGTAAATGATGTCGATTCATTTACTAAGTGGGAAAATAACGACTGCTTATCTGCTCTTTCTAGTAAGAATATTCTCCTAGCCTTCTTGACCGACTTTTTAACTTTCGTAACCATAGTCGTAATTACAACATCATGATCACTAATCCCTGTCTCAACACTGACACTGTCGATGAGGTCTGGTCTGTTCGTGGCTACCAGATCTAAAATACAGGGTGATTCAAAAAGAATACCACAACTTTAAAATGTGTATTTAATGAAAGAAACATAATATAACCTTCTGTTATACATCATTACAAAGAGTATTTAAAAAGGTTTTTTTTTCACTCAAAAACATGTTCAGAGATGTTCAATATGGCCCCCTCCAGACACTCGAGCAATATCAACCCGATACTCCAACTCGTTCCACACTCTCTGTAGCATATCAGGCGTAACAGTTTGGATAGCTGCTGTTATTTCTCGTTTCAAATCATCAATGGTGGCTGGGAGAGGTGGCCGAAACACCATATCCTTAACATACCCCCACAAGAAAAAATCGCAGGGGGTAAGATCAGGGCTTCTTGGAGGCCAGTGTTGAAGTGCTCTGTCACGAGCTGCCTGGCGGCCGATCCATCGCCTCGGGTAGTTGACGTTCAGGTAGTTACGGACAGATAAGTGCCAATGTGGTGGCGCTCCATCCTGCTGAAATATGAATTGTTGTGCTTCTTGTTCGAGCTGAGGGAACAGCCAATTCTCTAACATCTCCAGATACTGTAGTCCAGTTACAGTAGCACCTTCGAAGAAAAAGGGACCAAAAACTTTATTGGCTGAAATGGCACAGAAAACGTTCACCTTAGGCGAGTCACGTTCATACTGAGTTGTTTCCCGCGGATTCTCAGTGTGTCGTCGATTCACTTCTGCCGTACTCAATAACACAAAAAGCTTTCTGTTGAGCGGTCGCCATCTTAGCATCAACTGACGCTGACGCCTAGTCAACAGCGCCTCAAGCGAACAAATGTACAACTAAATGAAACTTTATAGCTCCCTTAATTCGCCGACAGATAGTGCTTAGCTCTGCCTTTTGTCGTTGCAGAGTTTTAAATTCCTAAAGTGTTGGTATTCTTTTTGAATCCCCTGTATTTCCATTACGCGTTTGCGTCGATTTAGCTGCTCAAGAAAGTTTTCGGATAATGTGTTCAAAAGTAATTCACACGACGGCTTGTCTGTACCACCTGTAATGAATCCATTGACATCCCAGTCTATACAAGGTAGGTTGAAGTCGCCTCCAACTAATATAGCATGAACCGGGTACTTCAGCGATACAGAGTATAGGCTCCCTTTGAATGATTCTAGAACGGTCACGGTGGAACCTGGTGGCCGGTAATAACACCCCACCATTAACTTTATTTCTCCTAACCCTGTTAAACGTGTCCACATAACTTCACAATCACACTCTATTTCGACCTCAATATACACAATATTTTTGTCAACTGCAATGAAGACACCACCTCCTACGGTGTCTAATCTGTCTTTCCGATACACGTTCCAACCCTCACTAAATATTTCAGAACTTCCTATCTCAGGGTTAAGCCAGGTCTCAGTCCCGATAATAATTTGCGCGCCACACGCTTCCTGGAGGACAGTAAATTCAGAAAAATTATTCCGAACACTCTGAAAATTTACTGCTAATATCTTGATAGCTGAAGTGTCTTTACACTGAGCGCGTCCTGATTTCCCTGCCTGCACGTCGACTGGTGGGTGTTCACCAGGACACCTCGCACTACTGCCTAGCCTAAAAAACCCCAATGTACTCTGCTACCCGAGTAGCCGCTTCCTTTGTGTAGTGAACCACTGACCTACCTAGGGGCGTCTTACAATTCCCCACCCAATAGCGCAAGTCTAGAAATCTGCAACCAAGACCGTCACAGAGCCGACGAAGCCTCTGGTTGAGTCCCTCCACTTGGCTCCAAATCAAAGGATCCCGATCCACTCTGGGAACGATGCTGCAAATAGAGGGCTCTGGTTGCACCCCGCGTGCGAGGCCAGCAGTCTTCACCAAACCCGCCAGCCGCCTGTACGAACTGAGGATTGCCCCAGAACCCAAGCGACAGGCATCATTGGTGCCGAAGTGAGTAACTACTTGCAGACGACTGACCCCCGCCGGCCGCGGTGGTCTAGCGATTATAGGGCCTCAGTCCGGAACCGCGCGACTGCTACGGTCGCAGGTTCGAACCTGCCTCGGGCATGGATATGTGTGATGTCCTTAGGTTAGATAGGTTTAAGTAGTTCTAAGTTCTAGGGGACTGATGACCACAGATGTTAAGTTCCATAGCGCTCAGAGCCATTTGAACGATATTTTGACTTAACCCCTTACGCTCGATAGCCGCAGGTAAGGCCGCCTCCAAATCTTGGATGAGGCCCCCCGGCAGAGAAACCGCGTGCACGTTGGATTTCTTTCCAGCCCTGTTGCTATTTCCGTAAGGGGCTCCGTGATCCGCCTAACATTGGAGCTCCCAATAACCAGCAAGCCTTTGCTCACTGACAGGATGAACGGGCGAGGCCAGCCGGCCAGCCCCCACATTGACCCTCCGCCTCGAGCGACGCGAACGCGTGGCAGTCCGCCACTCACCCTGAGGTGAGGGCGGCCCCAACGCACCTGGTACACTAGAAAGTGCCTCGGTGTCTGAGTCAGCGGACGCAGCAAGCGACACCTGGGGTGTCTCAAGCGACGCACCAGACCCTCCGCCGTCGCTGCATCTTGAGGCAGCAGCCTGAAGGCGGCTGACCGTGGCCAACAGCACGCTCAGCTGCTCGCGAACCGCGGCCAGTTCCTCCTGCGTCTGCACACAGCACGCACACACCCTATACATCCTACCTCTAATATCTGGACATATAGAGTTGCGACAAATAAAACAGCAATATGCGACTACACAGTTGCGTCACCAGAGCCAGATTGAGCTGCGATATGAACAATTACTTACGAACCAAGCGATCAAATGACCACGACTACGCCACTATACAGATATTTCAATGCGATCCTACTCCTGTCTTAGTACAAATGGCAACCGTCAACGCGATGCTACACTCTACCGTTATTAAAATTTGATACTACCCCTTTCTAATTCGAAAATTGCAAAGATCCAAAAAATTTCACCACCCAAGTACAAAAACACACGAAGTAATTTGAATTAAACCTACGGAACTAATACGAAAAACTCAATGTACGACTAGTTTCTGCTACTGCTGCTCGCACACGTCACTCTGCAAGCACAGATGAAACTGCACTGGCATCTGTCTGCTACTAACTGACTCTACGAAATAAACAGAAAGCACTGGCTGTCCAAAACAAACAACTCGCTAACGACTCCGCGAATTTATACTTTACAGCTATCAATAAGCAATATAACTTCTCTCAAATACGAGAATATGCAAGGATTCTATCTAATTAAAGATGCAAGCGCACAAACACTCGAAAGAAATTAAGAATCAAACTACAAAACAAATATGAAAGCTAAATATGCGACTCCCTACTGCACTGTTGCTGCACTACTGCTGCATTGATACTTCACCAGCGACTGCTCAAGGCTGTGCTAGTGTGCTAGTGCGGTGGAGCAGAAGTAGTCTTGTCAGTGGGTCCGTTGACTGTCTGTCGGTTAGTTTGTCGTCGGATCGAGAATGTTTGGACCAACTGCCTGTCTCACCTAAACGACCATTAGTCTTTGAATTCCAGGACGACCCTTAGAAACTTCTGAGCGCCATTGGGTGTACTGTCTTTTCATATTTGTTCTTGTTATTTGTATTTGTATGGCTTCTAGGTTGTTTTGCCATTGTTTGGGCCTTCAGCCTAATTTAAAGACCAGTTCTAAGTAAGGCCTTTGGCCTTTTAAAAAAAATAATTTTGATGACTCATAAGCCATGGTCTTCAGCCGATTTTGAATTAAAGTTGTTTTCCTTTTAAGGTATCAGATATTTTGGGCCTTCAGCCTAACTAATGAACTGCTTTAAGGTAAGGCCTTTGGCCTTCTAAAAGACTTCGTTGGAGTCTTAAGTGGTGGGCCTTCAGCCGATTTTTAAATTAGTTTTACTCTTAAGGTGTCAGATTGCTTGGGCCTTCAGCCTAATTAAAATACTTCTGTAAGATACGACCTTTTGCCTTTTAAAAAATTAATTTTGGTTTGAGTCTTAAGAGATGGGCCTTCAGCGGATTTTTTTTTATTAAAGTTGTTTTGCTCTTATGGCGTGAGATCGTTTGGACCTTGAGCCTAATTGAGAATCTGATTTAATGTAAGGCCTTCTGCCTTATTTATTTCTGATTTTGGTATAAGTTTTAAGTTATTGGCTTTCAGCCGATTTTAAATTTAAGTGGTCTCGTCCTTAAGGCATGTGATTGTATGGTGTATTCAGGCGGTTATTAAGTTCCAAAAATTAATGTTGTGTTGCTTTTTTTAAAATTTTCTTGGCTCTTGTAATGTTTGGTCAAAAACTGAAGTTGTATGTTCGAGTGTAAGTGCCAGCCGCTTATTGTGGTTCCTTTTCACAATTTAGACTACCTGTCCTGTCCTGCGTGTTTAGCAGGGCGTACCACCGAGAATCAAACTAATGGACATGGCTGCAAAGCAGTTTATTCTATGAACACATAACAGGTTCATTGTTGAGAATATTAGTTTTAAACGTTTTCTTCACCTTGCATACATGGCTGTGAAGCTACGAAGGTTGCGTAATAGTAGAAAACCGAACATTTAAAACAATGTATAGAGCTCTGAAACGCACCGTTGCTCCTGTATCAGGCCCAAGCGAATCATGGTCGGTGTGCGTGGCCACGTGTAACAGCCTAGGCAGCAGGATCACGCCCGAAGCCCAACTCCAGGATATGACCAGTCACCGCCCAGAAAGGGCAGAGATGCAGCTCCCCAGCAGGCAAAGGCTCGGCCCATGACGTGCACATCTACGCTCAGATACGATGAGTGATTAGCACGGCTCCCAGGTACAAGCCGTGATAACACGCATCGCTCCACGAAAACAGGCCAACACCAGGATCCGCCAATGCACCATCACACGAGACGCCGTGTAAACAGTAGGTAAGCAACGCTAGGCAATTACTTTTCGCAATCGACATAGCTGCGTGCGTGGATTAGTTACTACTGTTGAGTTTTCTATTGGTGTTTCAAATTCTTTGTAATAGAGCCACCCACTTTCGCATTTAATTTCTTTATCAAGGTTTCCTACCGTGTGTTGCACAAATCTTGTCTATATGTTTTAGTATTTTTGTGAGTGAAGAAATAACAATTTCAAGATCTAATGTGTATACGATATTGAGTAAGGGACCAAAAATTACAATTTTTAGTAGACTTACATTTATTAATGCCGGCCGCGGTGGTCTCGCGGTTCTAGGCGCGCAGTCCGGAACCCTGCGACTGCTACGGTCGCAGGTTCGAATCCTGCCTCGGGCATGGGTGTGTGTGATGTCCTTAGGTTAGTTAGGTTTAAGTAGTTCTAAGTTCTAGGGGACTAATGACCACAGCAGTTGAGTCCCATAGTGCTCAGAGCCATACGTTTATTAATCTCCGACCCATGATTTCATCTTTTTCTAACGATCAGCAGTCATGGGATTGCTGATCCCGTGGATGAATTTATTTGGTATACCAAGCTTTACTATTTCCTGAGACAGTAATTTTAATTGCACTCTGTTATACGCTTTGTGGATATCCTAAATCCCAGCACTTACATTTATTTTGATTGAGAAGCTTTATTTATAACAACAGAAAACAGAGTAAATCATCTACTGTCGCGTTAGCTTTCATGAAACGAGAATGAGACTTTCGAAGAGCGTTCCGTAGTTCTAATCTATTTATTAATTTTTGCAGGTTTCTCCCTATACAAGGTTATAGTGTTACCGGTATATAAGATTACGCAACTGAAGGATTAGTCTTGAGGATAGGAATAAGAAATTCTGTTACCTAGTATTTATTAAGCTCATCCTGCCACCATACTTTATTGAATATATTCATAAGACAGTTGAGACCTACGAAACAAGAAGACTGCTCATTGACTGGTGTAATGAAATTTAAATTAATTGTTCTCTGCATTTCCCGTTCTGTGAAACGGGAGAGCAAAAATGATTGTTGTTTTTTAAAAAAAATGATTCAAATGGCTCTGAGCACTATGGGACTTAACTGCTGAGGTCATCAGTCCCCTAGAACTTAGAATTACTTAAAACTAACTAACCTAAAGACATCACACACATCCATCCCCGGGGCAGGATTCGAACCTGCGACCGTAGCGGTCGCGCAGTTCCACACTGTAGCGCCTAGAACCGCTGGGCCACTCCGGCCGGCATTTGTTGTTTCTACTGTTGGTTGGTTGGTTGTGTTGGGGAAGGAGACCAGACAGCGAGGTCATCGGTCTCATCGGATTAGGGAAGGACAGGGAAGGAAGTCGGCCGTGCCCTTTGAAAGGAACCATCCCGGCATTTGCCTGGAGCGATTTAGGGAAATCACGGAAAACCTAAATCAGGATGGCGGGACGCGGGATTGAACCGTCGTCCTCCCGAATGCGAGTCCAGTGTCTAACCACTGCGCCACCTCGCTCGGTTTTTCTACTGTTATCCAACAGCAAAATACATGATATGCCAGACATATCCGATGATCCGGTGGTTCTTGTACTGAAAGTAACGTTTTTCTTTTTCTGAATTTAGTTGTTTACTGTAAAGAGCATTGTATTTGCTCCATAAGTCATACTGTCTCTGTTACTAAACAAAGAACATTAACTACCTAAAATGCTTTATTTTGTGTTTTTAAAAGCATTTTAACTTCGGAAGTAGTGCGTTCGTATACCAAGTATTCATCCAACGTCTGATGTTAATGCTAGAACCGAGTTATAGCTCTTGAATATTCTCGATTCCATCTAACCGTTAGAAACTGCTTTGTTCTGATTTCTTTCTGTATTCTGTAGATTTGATTATGTAACTGTAGTAATTTCTTATATCCATGGACAAATAACATTTTTTTGAAACTGTGTGACTTTAATCCAGCTGGCATAGAACTTCTTCCCAGGATAAATGTGTTCAGAACAACATGTTAATCAGATTTTGCTATATGTTTCTATGTTGGCGTACTACTAATTTTTCTGTGTAAAAACTCGATTAAATTTAGTAGGAAAATGATCTGAGCCAGCATTTCAGTTTTCACATTGATATAGGATGTACGAAAACGAATGCCAAATGTAAAAGAACGCAAAATCCCAAAGACTGGAAAAGTTTTCCTCGAAGCTCGAAATTTATTACTAACTTCAGTGCGAGATTCCTTTAACAGTTTGGAGGCTCTGGTCGTATGTAAAGTACACCGAAAGTAAGAGGCAATCAATAGCTTCAATGGGCAATAACGAAGGTATTGTTAATGACGACACTACTACTACAGCAGCGTTAGTAAACATGACTTTCCGAAATTACTTCACCGAATAAGACGAAGCAAATACTCGATTCGAATCTACATCTACATCTACATCTATACTCCGCAAGCCACCCAACGGTGTGTGGCGGAGGGCACTTTACGTGCCACTGTCATTACCTCCCTTTCCTGTTCCAGTCGCGTATGGTTCGCGCGAAGAACGACTGTCTGAAAGCCTCCATGCGCGCTCTAATCTCTCTAATTTTACATTCGTGATCTCCTCGGGAGATATAAGTAGGGGGAAGCAATATATTCGATACCTCATCCAGAAACGCACCCTCTCGAAACCTGGCGAGCAAGCTACACCGCGATGCAGAGCGCCTCTCTTGCAGAGTCTGCCACTTGAGTTTATTAAACATCTCCGTAACGCTATCACGGTTACCAAATAACCCTGTGACGAAACGCGCCGCTCTTCTCTGGATCTTCTCTATCTCCTCCGTCAAGCCGATCTGGTACGGATCCCACACTGATGAGCAATACTCAAGTATAGGTCGAACGAGTGTTTTGTAAGCCACCTCCGTTGTTGATGGACTACATTTTCTAAGCACTCTCCCAATGAATCTCAACCTGGTATCCGCCTTACCAACAATTAATTTTATATGATCATTCCACTTCAAATCGTTCCGCACGCATACTCCCAGATATTTTACAGAAGTAACTGCTACCAGTGTTTGTTCCGCTATTATATAATCATACAATAAAGGATCCTTCCTTCTATGTATTCGCATTACATTACATTTGTCTATGTTAAGGGACAGTTGCCACTCCCTGCACGAAGTGCCTATCCGCTGCAGATCTTCCTGCATTTCGCTACAATTTTCTAATGCTGCAACTTCTCTGTATACTACAGCATCATCCGCGAAAAGCCGCATGGAACTTCCGACACTATCTACTAGGTCATTTATATATATTGTGAAAAGCAATGGTCCCATAACACTCCCCTGTGGCACGCCAGAGGTTACTTTAACGTCTGTAGACGTCTCTCCATTGATAACAACATGCTGTGTTCTGTTTGCTAAAAACTCTTCAATCCAGCCACACAGCTGGTCTGATATTCCGTAGGCTCTTACTTTGTTTATCAGGCGACAGTGCGGAACTGTATCGAACGCCTTCCGGAAGTCAAGAAAAATAGCATCTACGTGAGCCTGTATCTAATATTTTCTGGGTCTCATGAACAAATAAAGCGAGTTGGGTCTCACACGATCGCTGTTTACGGAATCCATGTTGATTCCTACATAGTAGATTCTGGGTTTCCAAAAACGGCATGATACTCGAGCAAAAAACATGTTCTAAAATTCTACAACAGATCGACGTCAGAGATATAGGTCTATAGTTTTGCGCATCTGCTCGACGACCCTTCTTGAAGACTGGGACTACCTGTGCTCTTTTCCAATCATTTGGAACCCTCCGTTCCTCTAGAGGCTTGCGGTACACGGCTGTTAGAAGGGGGGCAAGTTCTTTCGCGTACTCTGTGTAGAATCGAATTGGTATCCCGTCAGGTCCAGTGGACTTTCCTCTGTTGAGTGATTCCAGTTGCTTTTCTATTCCTTGGACACTTATTTCGATGTCAGCCATTTTTTCGTTTGTGCGAGAATTTAGAGAAGGAACTGCAGTGCGGTCTTCCTCTGTGAAACAGCTTTGGAAAAAGGTGTTTAGTATTTCAGCTTTACGCGTGTCATCCTCTGTTTCAATGCCATCATCATCCCGGAGTGTCTGGATATGCTGTTTCGAGCCACTTACTGATTTAACGTAAGAACAGAACTTCCTAGGATTTTCTGTCAAGTCGGTACATAGAATTTTACTCTCGAATTCACTGAACGCTTCACGCATAGCCCTCCTCACGCTAACTTTGACATCGTTTAGCTTCTGTTTGTCTGAGAGGTTTTGGCTGCGTTTAAACTTGGTGTGAAGCTCTCTTTGCTTTCGCAGTAGTTTCCTAACTTTGTTGTTGTACCACGGTGGGTTTTTCCCGTCCCTCACAGTTTTACTCGGCACGTACCTGTCTAAAACGCATTTTACGATTGCCTTGAAGTTTTTCCATAAACACTCAACATTGTCAGTGTCGGAACAGAAATTTTCGTTTTGATCTGTTAGGTAGTCTGAAATCTGCCTTCTATTACTCTTGCTAAACAGATAAACCTTCCTCCCTTTTTTTATATTCCTATTAACTTCCATATTCAGGGATGCTGCAACGGCCTTATGATCACTGATTCCCTGTTCTGCACATACAGAGTCGAAAAGTTCGGGTCTGTTTGTTATCAGTAGGTCCAAGATGTTATCTCCACGAGTCGGTTCTCTGTTTAATTGCTCGAGGTAATTTTCGGATAGTGCACTCAGTATAATGTCACTCGATGCTCTGTCCCTACCACCTGTCCTAAACATCTGAGTGTCCCAGTCTATATCTGGTAAATTGAAATCTCCACCTAAGACTATAACATGCTGAGAAAATTTATGTGAAATGTATTCCAAATTTTCTCTCAGTTGTTCTGCCACTAACGGTGCTGAGTCGGGAGGTCGGTAAAAGGAGCCAATTATTAACCTAGCTCGGTTGTTGAGTGTAACCTCCACCCATAATAATTCACAGGAACTATCCACTTCTACTTCACTGCAGGATAAACTACTACTAACAGCGACGAACACTCCACCACCGGTTGCATGCAATCTATCCTTTCTAAACACCGTCTGTACCTTTGTAAAAATTTCAGCAGAATTTATCTCTGGCTTCAGCCAGATTTCTGTACCTATAACGATTTCAGCTTCGGTGCTTTCTATCAGCGCTTGAAGTTCTGGTACTTTACCAACGCAGCTTCGACAGTTGACAATTACAATACCGATTGCTGCTTGGTCCCCGCATGTCCTGACTTTGCCCCGCACCCGTTGAGGCTGTTGCCCTTTCTGTACTTGCCCAAGGCCATCTAACCTAAAAAACCGCCCAGCCCACGCCACACAACCCCTGCTACCCGTGTAGCCGCTTGTTGCGTGTAGTGGACTCCTGACCTATCCAGCGGAACCCGAAACCCCACCACCCTGTGGCGCAAGTCGAGGAATCTGCAGCCCACATGGTCGCAGAACCGTCTCAGCCTCTGATTCAGACCCTCCACTCGGCTCTGTACCAAAGGTCCGCAGTCAGTCCTGTCGACGATGCTGCAGATGGTGAGCTCTGCTTTCATCCCGCTAGCGAGACTGGCAGTCTTCACCAAATCAGGACAGCGAGCAGGTCACGACATGAGTGCAATATTTTCCAAGAAAACGCCAACCAACCATACTTTATGAGGTCGAGCATTATCGAGAACAGCTGCCAACAAGAATAACTTCGACGTAGATATCCTCAGTGTGGTGAAGCAGCTTAAGGTAAATATGAAAGGCAAGGTCACGTATCCAGATTATATGTCAGATACGTATGGTATGACATACTGATACCATCCCTCGGGCGTGATAGCTACGATATTGTAAGTTTCTGTCCAGTGGCGATAGTGGTCGTGTGGGATGTGCTGGGTCCAATGGAGCACAGCTGCTGAGCCATACCTCCAGTGGCTATGGGCTGCGAGTGCGGTCTGTCGCCACGATATATACTGGTGTCCAAAATTAAAGCTACAAACTGAAATTTTGCAGCGTTGCATTTCTTTTGCCTCAAAACTGTGTAAACTGTTGATAGTACAGCAGAAACAATGTACAGAATACAGAACGTAAACAAATGCAACCTCCATAACTGTAGACAAAGATGTTCTTCGTTTCCTCAACTAAACGGATTTGCACACACATAACAGCAACTGGTAAATGTGCTCAATACGGATTGACTGGTAGCAATGAACGCCGACAACGACGGGGCATGCTTTGAATGAAGTCATCAGTCTCATGCTGAGGCAATAACACCCATTGGCCGGCCGGTATGGCCGTGCGGTTCTAGGCGCTTCAGTCTGGAACCGCGTGACCGCTACGGTCGCAGGTTCGAATCCTGCCTCGGGCAAGGATGTGTGTGATGTCTTTAGGTTAGTTAGGTTTAAGTAGTTCTAAGTTCCATTGGACTTATGACCACAGATGTTAAGTCCCATAGTGCTCAGATCCATTTGAAGCATTTGAACGCCCACTGTTCCTGCAGAGCTCCTTGCAGTATTGGACAGGGGCTGGTGAATGCTGACGTGATGCAAACCGTCTCCCTAGCACATCCCAGAGAGGCTCTATGGGATTCAAATCAGGACAGCGAGCAGGTCACGACATGAGTGCAATATTTTCCAAGAAAACGCCAACCAACCATACTTTATGAGGTCGAGCATTATCGTCCGTCTACACGACGTCTGGGCCCACAGCACCTGGCGACAACTGCAAATTACAAATTAGATCCCAAGATCTCGTCACGATACTTGACTGCAGTTAAGCCTTGCCGGTTCACCCGTACAATATCACTGAGAGGAGTTCCAGTGGTAAACATAATCCCTACCCACCACATTGAGGAACCCTTCTAGATAGCGGTCTTTTTCCACAATTTTTGGGTCCCGAAATCGTCTTCTACTTTCAATCAAGAATCCATCGAGAATCACTCTCCATACTACATCGGGACGCATCTGTGAATAAAACATTCACCCACTTTTGGACTGTGCAGGTGGCATGTTGGTGACTCCAGTGTAGACACACTCTTTTGTGAATAGGTAGGCGCACAGTAAGGCTCCGACAATAAAGGCCATTTGCCTAAGCCTTCTGCGCCCCATTTACCTCGATACAACACGTCCAGTGGATGTAGCGAGGTAAGATACTAGTACCGTGCAGTACTAAGGCGGTACTGTCGTGCTCTTACAGCCAAATAACGGTCCTGTCTTCTGACGTCACACGTGGTCGGCTCTGTCCTGGTCTTCGGGATATCGTTTCGGTCTTTGTCAACTGTCACCACGTCCGAGAGACAACACAGCGATTCACATTAAGCCATCGGGCCCTACCAGTTTGCGACCGCCCTATGCCCTTACTTTCTATGGCCCTCCACTGCAGATAGTCTGGTAGGCATCTTACCTGTGCCACATTGCAGCGTCTGTGATCGTGTACACAGCGATTGTGGATCTGGTGTTACCAGGCAAACACTATCTAGTTTCATAACTGCCATGACATCATCATTGGCGTGATTATACGTTGGCCGGAATGCCATATCCCGTGCAGAACACGGCCGTACGGATATCTGGTCGAAAATTTATGTGATGATATCGTGAATTAGACTCAGGACGGGAAATGGCTGTTTGTTGATTTAATTTTAGACGTCAGCGTAGGACGGCCCCGGTAGCTACTGAGTCCACTCGTGTTCGGAGCAACTTCCTTACGGGACACTGCGCAGAAGGTGCAAAGTCGCTGCTCCAATTCCACCGTTGTTGCTATTGTATTAGCTGTGCTCTATTGTTGCATATTCCAAAGTTTGGAGAAATACGCGTTACGTAAATCTTCCGTTTGCTGTGTTACTTGCTCACTAATAATTTTTGCTCGTGTCCAGTTTTCTTACGACAGTTGCTACACCACTCTTTACTCTCCGTACCACCGTGTAAGAAGTCGTACAAAACATTCGGTTCCTTTTAGAGAATTGTGATACCAAATCCATACTCAGCACTCATATACATCACCTCGCTAGTCGAAAGATCTTTGCTTAAAGACTGGAAAGTTGCACGGCTCACATCTATACTCAAGAATACATATGGGAGTAATCTGCTGAATTAAAAAGCCCTATCACTGACGTCGACTTTCAGTGGAATTCTGTAACGTAAGTTGTATTCGAATATTGTGATTTACCTCAAAGAAATCGATTTATTGACAAATCTCCAACACCGATTCAGAAAATATCCTTGTGAAACGCAATACTTCTTTATTCCGACGAAGTAATTGATCACATATTTGTAGATTTCCAGGAGCCTTTTGACGCCGTTGCTAACAAGCAACTTCTAATCAGATTGCGTGCTTGAGGAGAATCGCCTCATTTGTGCGTCCGTATGCGCAATTTCCTGTCAGAAAGGTTTACAGTTCGGGCAACTGACGTAAGTGCATCGTGAAAAACAGAAGCAATATCTGGCGTCCGCAGTGAAGTATTACAGGCCCTCTATAGGCAGATCTATACTAACGATTTATGGGACCAGCAGCCCTCTTATATAGATGGAAGATGATTCTTTCATTTAGCACCTTCTTAACTCATCAGATGATCAAAACCAATTTAAAATGATTCTGGCAAGGTATCTGTGTGATCTGAAAGGTGAACATTGACTCTAAATAATAAAGTAAGATAAAGTCATCCACATGGGTACTAAGAGGAATTACAAGGGGACAGGGGCTGTTGTGCAAATCGATACCATGATAATTGGCGCTTTCATTCAGCGAGGGTTAATTAGGCACCATCCTTATTCTGGAATTATGGATTCAATGGCTATTATATGAAACAAGAATTACTTTAAAGTAATTCATAAACCATCTGACAAGTAATAACAGTTCTAAAGTACTTGGCATATCTGAGAAAATGGTCTGGAGTGAGACTGTGTGTTGGCTTATGAATGTGAAAAAACTGTTGGCGTGAAGTTGAATCACGATTATTGGTAGTATCAAAGACGCGAAGGCAACTGTGGCTGGAGTTGGGAGAAAATTGAACATTACAATCAGATAGCAAGGCTTCAGGAGTTTGAGGTTATTGGCTTTATTGTCCCCACGTATCATCTCATTCGCGACTGGACAATACCAATCTGTAGGTGGAGACTGAAGCGGCTGCAGTATCATTCATTGGTGGCGCACCAGACGACATTCGCCTTTTGCTAATTTATAGTCAGACCGAATTTTTTTAAGCTCCTCAGCTCATCTGCTTGTAGATGGACAATGACAACATCGTAGGCCAGTGGAGGAGAAAGTGAATGCTGAAAATGAGTGAATTTGTAATGACCGTAACTTAAAAAGAAAATCTGTGTTTCTACGTTCTGTGTTCCTAACTCCGTTTGGGTTGGCAGGGCTAAGGATATTCCAAGCGTCGAACAGTAACATGATTCTTTAAAATATGCTAGTCACCTTCCATGTGTTTAGGCAGTTAATCAGTAACGTGCATTCTACCATTATATACATACGAAAGGCCATTCACTCTGTCTCTGTCTCTTTCAGCGATATCGTCTGGTGCATTTAAGAGAAACACAGCTTTTCTGCGCCTTGTAATAGCGCGTGTCCTGGACCTTGCTGTTAAACAGCATTTCGCTTCTTTCGACATTTCAGTCATAAAAAAGTTGTTGCTGGACGCCCAATGCGACAGGGGTTCTTATTTGTCTTGCCTGTTGGGTGAGCGGCGTCCAGTTGTGGTAGCTCAAAGCAAAATTTTATCAGGTGAGAGTATCGGCCTGTCGCCCCTCTGGCAATTGCTTCTGAGAATTCACCATGGTGGGTGGTCCCTCAGTCTGTTGCTCAACCTTGTTGCTCTCTCGAGAGCTGCCAGCTGATCCCAGTGTGCATCCAGGTGGATTCACGCTTAAGTAAACATGCAAAACCGAATAAAGGTGCGAATTAAGTTCATTAATTACATACAATAGTTAGTGCTACTATGCGTTTCATTTCTCAGTAGTGATCAATTATTATAATCTAATGCTTCGTTATATTCCGATTTTATTATATGGGATTGTTTTGGAAAAAACGGTTAAGTAGCAGAGTCAGCTAAATTTTGGTTACACGATAAATAACGCACATCTAAAGTTTGTGGTATCAGCTGAGTATTTAGGGATTAAAACTGTTAATAATTTGGTACGAACTCATACGCAATATTGCGGGGAAAGCGAACAAGAGACTGTGAATTATTGGCAGAAAACTTGCAACAGGTCTACTAAAGAGAGTGTGTAAACCACGCTTGTCCCTCTTCTTCTGGAGTTTTGCTGTGCAGTGTGGGATCCGCAACATATAGAACTGAGAGAGAACAACGATCAGGTTCACAGAAGTTTTGAATTAAAGCGGAATAGGGGAGAGTGTGCTATGGATAAGGTACGCGAGTTGGGGTGGTAGTTATTAAAACAGTTGTTTCTCATTTCTCCAGACACTAATCAAGATATTTCATTCACCAACTTTCTTCCCCGAATGCGAAAATATTTTTCTGGCCTCCACCTGCATTAGGAGGAGTGACCACCTAAATAGAATTAGAGAAATCAAATTTCGCTCGGAAAGAGTGAATTGTTTGTTTTCCCTCCACGCTGTTCGAGATCCGAACGGTAGTGAAATAGCTTGAAGGTAATTCGATGAACCTTCTGCCAGGCATTTGAATGTGAATTTAGATGTAGACGAACAAAGGGAGCCTAGGGTAATATCAACAGCTGGTCTCCTCATTAGAGAATCTATTATTGTTCATGATACATTATTCGATATAATCAGATTCATAACGCCTGTAGCTCCAAATAGCTCTGACCCATGTACATCATTCGTTACACATTCTCAAGCATGATTATTACCAGCACAAAGTCCCAAGCGACTGGTAAAAAGCACAGGTGATGCCCGTAAAGAAGAAGGGTAAAAGAACAAACTCGCGTAACTACAAACCAATATCCTTGACATCCATTTCACGCATGATTCTTGAATTTATTCAGAGTTCGAATATATTTTCATGCTATTGAAAAGCTTATGTCCACAAATCAACACGGATTTAGAAAGCGTAGCTCTTGTGAAACTTAGTTTGCCCACTTCTCCTGCAAACTGTGGACGGAAAACAACAGCTGGATCCCGTGTTCCTCGATAACCGGAAAGCGTTTGACACGGGGCTCCAATGCAGACGAAGGGCAGAGCATAACGATTAGGATCATAGATATGTGAGTGCCTCGAAAATTTCTGAAGTAATAAAATCCAGTAAGTTGTTCTCGACGGCGAACGTTCATCAGAGAAAACGGTATCGTCAGGACTGCACCATGTAATTGTGATACACACCGCTCTTATTCTCCAAATACATACATGATCGGACAGAAAGGATGAGCAGCAATTTGCTGGTGTTTACTGGTAGCGCTTTAGTGTACAGGAAGGTTGTCTTTAAGCGAGTATGGGAGAACGCAAGACGACTTGGATAGAATTTCTACTTGGTGTGACAAATAGCAACTGGCACTAAATACAGCTGTGTTACCGGTAAGTTTAATCAGCAAGCAAGTGTTACCTACTTCGTGAATTCAAATGGTAATCCCTCGATGGAAAATGACTTTCTTTTCGCGAAGCACTACAGAGAAAATGTAGTAATCCGGCATTTGAGACTGACCGTAGAAGTATTCTGCTGCCGCCAACGTGCAGTTCGCTAAAGGGCCACGGATGTAAGATGCGAGAAGTTAGGGCTCGTACGAAAGTTTACAGACAGTCGTCTTTTCATCGTCCATTTGCGAGTGGTACGTTAAAGGAAATGAGTGGCAATAGTAGGAGATATCCTTTGCCAGCACCATAAGGTGACTGCGGTGTATGCATGTAGACGCAGTTGTAGATGTTGTTGTATGTTTTCCTGATACCAATTATGGGAGTGGAAAGGACCTGAAAAAGATTTTTTCGAAGAAGATGAGCTCATTCGTCTACAAGGAAATTTTTGTATCGAAGCAGTGCACAAAATGCTCATGAATTATCTAGTTACTAAAAGATATTGTTTGTTTTAAATTGTTTTATGCGAGAGAACAAATTGTTTCTGAATTTTAATTCCTGTTTTCACTAGAAACTGGTGTACTCTGTGATATTACTACTATCCAGCCCTTTACGTTTCGTATGTTGTCACCTCCATATAATGAAGAAGCAAAAAATTAGATAATTTTTAAATCTTGAATCGCTGTTCAGAGTTTTCCCATATACGTTCGAATGTTTCCCCCAGTGTTAGTGGATTTCGTGACTGTGTGTTTTCGCGCAGTAGTGCAGAGATGATTTTATCACTGACAGGAGACACTGCTGTTACAATCAAATTAATATCTCTGTAATTGGATTTTCTATGTAATTTAAGTGGACAAGGACTCGCAACTTTATTGTTATATTTCTTCCTCTTCAGCCATTGTCTTGTACGACCATAAAATATATTACTTGGTCTATGTAATGCAGAGATTTTCTTATTTGTGCTCATTTTGCCTAATAACTATTTAATTTTGTTGTGTTTGTTATTACGATTAATCATATCTTTTTTCCTCGGCTTTTTTTCATGAATCTGATAATTAAATATGGCTTACTTTGTGTGGGGATATCTGTTAGTGAATGATCGCGTGTTAAGGGCGCCGATCAGTGTAATACGTAGGGTTTGCTTCCAGAATAGAAACTGCTTTCAAAATTTCACTTTTCACAAAACCAAGTCCGATAACCTGTAGGCGTAAATCACGTCCCAAAATTATACTCGCCAACAGACAATCCCGATAGAGGAGCCCAGCTAATAGAATATCAATCATTAATTATTATGGTGGTAATATCTGACAAATTTCATTCAAATTTCAATATTTAAAAATATTTGCAAATAATATTTAAGTACGTACTTTTCTTGCTTTAATTGCTCATTTAGCCAAAGATAATTTTAATTTGATTCAGACTTCCATTTGGGTCAAACATTTTAAAAGCCAGAATAACATAAAATTAATTACTAATTTCAAAATCCAGTAATAATAAACAATAACAGAAAGCCACCATTAAAGCATCTGCTCTTGCTGCGAACTTGATAGCTCATGTCTGATTACAGGTTGTTGCAAAACACGATTCCGTAGGTTAGGTTGATGATATGTTTCTTGACTGTACACAATAAGTGCGTTGTAAATATCAGAACTTCGACATGGTAGCGAGCAGACTGAAGACTTCCGAGCAAAGAGAATTCGGTTTATTGTGTTTAATGAGAATACATGTCAGAAACGGAGGTAGTGTAAGGGGGCTCTGAAGATGACGGGGCCACCTTCTTCAAACTATATTAATGACATGGTGGATGGATAACTTCTGCTGCTCTACGCATCTCTTGGCACATGATGATCTTTTCTACTTCCTCGCTTTTCATTTTAGATATAGAATGTGAGAATTTCCACCCTTCTCTGATACTTACAGCCCTTGACAAAACTAAGGCTATGTACATTATTTCATCGCCATCCTGTGTCATTTTTATAACTGTTCCTAACGTTTGTCATTTATAATTTATATCTGTATTTCTGGGCATATTCTGACGCATCAAGGGATCACCAATTTGGTATTGGAGGTCAGCGTGGAGGGTAAAAATCGTAGAGGTAGACAAAGAGATGAATACACTAAACAGATTCAGAAGGATGTAGGTTGCAGTAGGTACTGGGAGATGAAGAAGTTTGCACAGGATAGAGTAGCATGGAGAGCTGCATCAAACCAGTCCTGGACTGAAGACCACAACAACTACACCTGTATTTCTACCTTCAATATATGTAGATACTGTTTTATAATGCACATTCTATGCATATCACCTTGAATTTAAAATGTGGCATCATTAATCTGTTTTGAAGTTGTAACAAACGTTCCAGTAAATTTCATTTTAGACACAAAATTCAACTGCACTTAGAAACAAGCCAGCAATGCCCCTAATGTACACACAGCTACATTATCGATTATCATCTATCTTGTCTTAGTGTATATTCTTTGCTAGATAGTAGAAGAGCTGAGTTCTGCCACAGTCTGAATGTGAAAGTCGTATGCTTTACAAAAGAGGTGAAGTAGTTATTTGCTTCTAGCAGTCCTAATTGGCAACGTAAAAGTCTTATTCCACATATGGATGAATGTATGGAATGGTTTTCAGAGTGTATGCCACAGGTTACAAAGCGAATAAGTGAGAAACTGTGCCTCTATGGAATGCAAATATAGTTTCCGTAATAGTTAATGATAATCCATAGTGTCTATATTTTAATATAATATTCGTCCGTGTTCATAACTTTTGTAGATGCTGGAAAATAACGTACGATTCGAAATTTGCCAAACATGCGACAAATAAAGGATAAACATACAGCTTGTTACGAACAATGTCTTCTTTCACAAAATTCTTTGCTGGCTACCTATATATGAACAAAAAAAAATTTTGTTTAATAGAACGGTATAATTTCTCAACAAAGTTCAAATTCAATTTCTAAATTCACGAAATTGAGGAAGGCAGCTTGCAAACACAACTGATCTAATCCAAACACTTTGAGTTTCACTTTGAATGCCCTTGTACTGCGATGGCTCAACATGGAAACAACTCCTCTTCTAGAAGTTTGCCGATGCGTTCCAGTAAATGCAAGTAAAGCCAGCTTGATACCAATGCTGCTCAACTACCAAGTCCCGGTACCATCTGCCGGGCCGGGCTCAATCACAAATTCTTCCTGTAGCTGCCTCAGCTAACAAGGCCTACATTACGAGCGAATGACGAACCATGCCGCTTCCCCGCTCCCTACATGCTGCCTTCCTACTTGACAATCTCAAAAAGGCCACCACCGCCAGCCGAAGATCCTAATCGCGACTCTAATGTGCGTGCAATCACTGCTTCTCTACCATTCTATACAAATACAAATAAATATTAAAGAGAACGGTAACATAATAAATTTGTTGCCTCTTCATTAAATATCCAGAATAAAAGAGCAGAGTCCGATCTCTGAAGTGTCGATTTTGGTTGAATATTCGTTGCTAGTCTTATGACATGAAGGAAAACATCTAAGTGAATTAAAACACCAGACTGAGGGAGAAAATTGCTCACATTACGCCGAATCTTGACTGATATCATTACATAGTCTACATTAACAAATGCAAAACAAAATTTGTTCGCCTCGTCGATAAGGACTCATCTTCCATTTGCACTGTATTTTTTTTTTAATGAGACTCTCAGAATGCGACACAACACACACAGAAAGAAAGCTATTTTTCACTTTTATTAATGATGAAATGTCGTATCGTCGAAAAATGGTCTTAACAGGAGATAATGCCCAAAAATAGAAAGAAAGTAGCGACAGCGCGATGGAGAGGCTGAGAAGGGAAAAAGGGCCATTACACGTATTATGAGTATTATGGCGTAAGACACATGGCTACCAGTGCAGATGTAACAGGGGAGTGGCTTGAAGTTAAACAAAGAAAAAATTTAACGAGTCTATGCATGGGTACATGAACCTATATAAGCACGGATCTAACAAGTTACGGCGCTTTAAAATAGACTGAAAGACGAATGGATAGAGTTGGGTGATTTTACTTCATGCTCCATTTATTCATGCTCTAAGATATTCTGTTCTTCTTTCAGCATCCCCCAGTTGCAACACTTTTGTCATACATATCAACGCTTAGGTATTAGTTAAACAACACGGTAATTGCAGCGACGACATCCCCAGTTAAATGCTAGTAAGTGAATGTGAAAAAGATGTACCCCATGCTTTGTGACATTTACCGCGTCGGATCGACTGAAATAGTCTCGGATTGTAAATTCGTCGCCGACCGGAGTGGCCGAGCGGTCCTAGGCGCTACAGTCTGGAACCGCGCGGCCACTACGGTCGCAGGTTCAAATCCTGCCTCAGGCATGGATGTGTGTGGTGTCCTTGGGTTGGATGGGTTTGAGTAGTTCTAAGTTCTAGGGGACTGATTACCTCAGAAGTTAAGTCCCATAGTGCTCAGAGCCATTTGATTTGAAAATTCGTCATTTGTCACAATTCTGCAAAAGTTGTGTAACTACCACGCGACGTAGGAGCGTGTTTCTGAAAAGAGTGTTTCTCTACCGATGCATTTACCAAATAATTATGTTCCGTTAGTAGGGAGAGCTAGGGACAAATATCCACCATCTTTTTTTTTCGGGGCAACAATTCTCGCCGTATATCCGTAAACTTCTCAGCATTTAATTTATTGAAGAGTACATTTTTGTGTGTATGTCTTCCACTGTAGTGGCAATCAGCGGATTGACTACTCTGTGGAGGACCTGGTTTCAGTTCCCGACACTGCCGGAGAGGACTGGAGCAGGGTGCACTCAACCTCGTAATACCAGATTAGGAGCCCTTCAGTGGGAAGTAGCGGCTTCAAGGACTAGAACCCGACAACGGTCGGGAGAGCGTTGTGCTAACCCCACCCCATCCCTACCGCATTCGATGCCAATGAGATATTACACGTCCCGTAGCGTGCGTCACACAATGTGACCTGTAGTTGTTACGACTGCAGCGGCCGTCTCCAGTGGGGAGCGAGTAACTTTTTCACACCAATATTCCGTAGCTGCGCGGTTAAGTATAGTCAATCTATCGGTAACAAATGAAAAAGCTACGATACTTTGGATATTTTTCCATCCGCATAACGATTTCCCGCCTCTCCCGAGTCGTAGCTGAGCGTTCGTGAGGAAACTAGTGTGACGTAACACATTCGTTGAGGAGCCTGTACCGCAAGCGAATGACATCATTGGTGGAGGAAGACGTAGCGCCCGGGTGGCACTGCCTGGGATGCCAGGGTCGGGTCACGGAGCTGGGATAAATTGTACCGACACAAGTTTATTAATGTGACACATCATATGCCTCGGAAGAGATTGCAGAGACATTATTTATGCGCCTGTAGAATCTGATTCGTAATTGCCCAAAAATAAATCTCGTGTACGAATGTTGCAAACAAGTTCAATTCATAGCACAAAATTCTACTTTAACTTTAAAGAACAGGTGGGCTGTACAAGATGATGTGAATCGGTAGTGAGGAAGAGATATGGAAACTGTGGCATCCACAATAAGTCACGTAGAGGGGGCAATCAAATGAGAGTCAGTCGTATGGAAAAAAACTAAGTACACAGTTTATTAATACAATAGAATTCGCCATAACTGCTAATACATTTATCCCGCGGTAAGATAAGACAGTCAGTGCCTTCATGGAAAAATAGCTGGTGTTTCCAACGGAACCTTGATTGTACTCAGGAGTGAACCTCTCCTTCCGGCGCAAATCGACAGACACGAATGTCTTTCATCGCGGCTTTATAAGATGGATAATCACGTGGGGAGAGATGATGACTGTGTTTCTAGCGAAACTTCTGCACCATAGTCGAAAGAACCTGGATAACAAACAGGAAAGTCCATATTTTCCCAAGGTTGTTTCGAGCATACTGCATAATGGTTCAAATGGCACTGAGCGCTATGGGACTTAACACATGAGGTCATCAGTCCCCTAGAACTTAGAACTACTTAAACCTAACTAACCTAAGGACATCACACACATCCATGCCCTAGGCAGGATTCGAACCTGCGACAGAACTGTCGCGTGGTCGCAGAATGACGCGCCTAGAACCGGTCGGCCACCATACTGCATACACTGAGGTGACGAAAGTCATGAAATAGCAGTATACAGATGGCGGTAGTGTCACGTACCCAAGGTATAAAAGGGTAGTGCATTGGCGGAGCTGTCATTTGTAGTCAGCTATTCGTATGGAAAGTTTTTCTGCATGTTAATTGCCACACAATGGGAATTAACAGACTTTGAACACGGAAAGGCAGTTGGAACTAGATGAATGGGATAATCCATTTCGGAAATCCTTAGGGAATTCAATATACCGAGAGCCACATTGTCAAGAATGTGCCGAGACTACCAAATTTCGGTATTACTGACGGCCTTCATTTACCGACGAAGAGCAGCGGCGTTTTCGTAGAGTTGTCAGTGCTAACAGACAAGTAACTCTGCGTGAAATAAACGCAGGATTCAATGTGGGACGTACAACGAACGTCTCCCTTACGACAGGGAGGCGAAATTTTGCTTTAATGAGCTGTGGCAACAGACGACTGACAAGGGTGCCTTTGCTAACGGGACATCGTCTGCAACGCTTCTCCTGCGTCAGTGACCATTTTAGTTGCGCCCTAGAAGAAAGAAGAACTTTGGCGTGATGATATCAGTCTGGATTTCAGTTGGTAAGAGCTGATAGTAGGGTTCGAGTGTGGCGCAGACTCTACCAGCCACGGACACAAGTTGTCAGCAAGGCACTGTTTATGCTGGTGTTGGCTCCATAATGATGTGGCCTCTGCTCCTTCAGAGGCCTGTTTAGGGAAATAGGGATACTGAATACTGCTCTCCAATATATTTATCCCTTAACTAAATTTTTCACTAACAATATATCACTTTTTCAAACCAACAGCTCATTTCATGGAATCAGTACTAGAAATAAGAATGATCTTCACAAGGATTTAAAATCACTTACGGTACTCTTGTACAAAAAGGTGTGCATTATTTAGGAACACAGATTTTCAGTATCTTGCCAGTAGCCATAAAAAGCTTAACAACCATTGAAATTAAGTTTAAGAGAAGCCTAATGGATTTTTTGGTGTCTAACTCCTTCTCCATTGATAAATTTCTCAGTAGAGCCAACTGATTTTGTGTATAAGATCGCATTAATGCACTAAATTTAAAACTAAAAAAATGTTTTTTTATTTATAAGGTAATAAACATGTAATAGAACTACAACAATTCTTATTTACAATGAACACTGCACTGAAATGGGCCAGAAGTTAAATTGTACAATCTCACTTCTGCTCTATTTCAGTGCAGTAATGTGTTCATTGTAAATAAGTATTGTAGTAGTTGTATTATATGTTTATTATTACATAAAAAACTTTAATTTTTAATTTCAAATTCAGTGCATTAATGCGATCTTAGTAAATGAGTGTTGTAAAATGATCTTTTCATATAGAGTTCATTCAAAAACAAAAAAGACAAAAAAAATGACCATTCCACTTGGGACCTGTGGAAGGTACATTAGCTTATTTGTTTTAGTTGTAAATATTTGTCATGTATTATTGTTTTTATGACATGTTCTACATCCTGGAGGACCTCCTCCCCACGGATCAATAGGAATGGAAGTAATTTTAATCTACTCAGTGAACCACGTCCTATGGTCCGTTCACTCGAAACTTATCTTCGGCTACCTGGAGACCATTTGCAGCCATTAATAAACATCATATAATCAAACTACGACAAGAATTTTATGGATGACAATGCACCATGTCACCCGGCCACAACTGTTCGCGATTGCGTTGAAGAGCGATCTGGACAACTTGAACGAATGATATAGCCACCCAGATCACTCGACACAAATCGCATAGAACACTTAGAGGACGTAAGAAAGTGATCTGTTCGTGCACATTTTCGCACTTATGGACAGCTACAGAAGCATCAGGGCTCAATATTTCTCAGGGAACTCCCAGCGAGCTTCTGTGTCCGTGCGACGTCGAGGTGCACTACGCCGGTAAAAAGAAGGTTCGGCATGACGTTAGGAGCTATCCCATGATTTGTCACCTCCGTGTATGTTTCGATGGAAAGCCCTTACACATCCTCCATTAAGTTCCGATATCTCCCCATTGGGTTTCCATGTTTTTTTAGCCCTAAAGAAAGACATTCCTAGCCGTAGATTTCTTACGAACAGAGCTGCACGCCTGCTTACAAAAATGGTTCCGTTGGCAAGACCAAAAAGTTTTCCATAAAGGCATTGACCGGCTTGTCTGGTAGTGTTAACGCATACGGTGTTTAATTTTGAAATAATAAACAGTTTACTTACTTCCTTTCCGTCTGTTGATTTCACTTGACCGTCCCTTCTTGCTTTCAGCTGCCGAGCTGCACTTCCACGCTTTCCCTTGCTCTGGAGAACGTCTGGCATTACAGCCTAGTTTGTGACACTGCTGTATAATACGTCATAATTGAAATGTCTAATTTTTGTTGTTGTTATGAGTTTTTTTTAATTTTTATTGTGTTTAAACTATTGCGCCATCGTGTACGTTGTATAGTAAATATGATAAACCGATCTTCTTATGACTGTAACGTTGCCCGAAATATTTTGTTAATGAGCAGTAGACACACAGGGTATGCAAAGAACTTTGTGTTGTATGGAGCCACCGCAACTATGTGAGTAGTTTAAAGGGAAGCTTTGGTCTATAGACGGCCTTTGACAACGACAGGCTGTAATGGAGAACTAATGTAGCTAAGAGTAAAGCTCATATGAGAGTGCTTCTTGTGCATTTTTTATTTGTGCAATAGTGCCTTGTGAATATGAGAGGAGCAGCAACATGCGAAGGCCACAGTACGTTTTTGACTCTTAACGATGTTCCAAGAACAATACAAAGAAGTGTACCGTTTTTCCACACAAAGTATGATGAATGTTTCATGCTGAGACGAGATATTATGGTTAGAACTGTGGCTCATTATTGCGGAAAGCTACTACTTCACGCCTGCAGCATCCAGAAATGTAAGTTCGAATATCTTCAGATGTTTAACTTGTCAGTGCCTTTAGCGATTTGCACAAGATAACTTTTGTGTGAGCTTGATAATCACAGCCATTCATCTTTCCGCTAATGGTATAGCAACCTCTTCAAATGTTCAAGAAAGGAAAGGGAATTTCGGTTGTAAAATGATTTTCTGTTTATTTAATTTGTGACGCGTTTCATTCTTGCAGGAACACTATCAGACATGTAGGGGGAAAAAACAAGTTTCCTCATACAAACGTATGATCAAGGAGCAAACTATAAAGCTTCATTTTGGATTAAAAAAAGCAACTGGAAACCAACGAACCGAGTTGTGGAAAGAGCGTAACATAAGACAAACTTACCGGGTAAAAGCACTCAAAGACAACGGGAAAACAGAGCGTCCCACAATAGTGAAAATGCACGTAATCCGATGAAACATACACCAAACATCCACCTACGGAAATGAACAAGAATATGTTTTATGGTGAAGAGCATTAAGCGGAACAAACATTATAAAACAAGTAAATAAGAGTGGAGAAAAGGAACAAATATTGAGGATACAAGACATTGGTTCACAAGGGAAGTGAGTAGAATAAGGAATAAACTCGTACAAGAGTCACGCATTACCTCTTTTTACGGGTACTCGATCTTAACGCAACGCAGGCATGTATATAACATAGGGCAACTGTATAAAGTATCCTTATGGCACCCTGTTACGACTCCTACTACATAGCTATGGCTCAAAGTGGCCGTCACCGTACTAGGTTGTGCCACCAGACGGGAAAAAAACAGAATATATTTACAAAGTAATATAAACGTAAATCCCTTGTATAAGATAAAAACTAGGAACCATACCTAACAATATCAGGGTGGCAACCAAAGTCACGTGTTCTTAGAAATTCATTTAAAAAAGTGACATCGTAGTCCTGAAGTAAACTTGGTTATGAAAAGTAAGTTCTTAAAATAGATTCTTCTCGAAATTTTAAATTCTTTGAGGCTGTTCATCTTCTAGATTATTGTGCAACGTGCAAAATATCTAAATCATTAGTGGATGGCGGGCGGTGGCGAAAAGTTTTCAAATGTAGCTCGAAGGGAGAATAGTTTTATCGATGCAGTTACACGGGAGAAACACCCGTTCGAGATTGTTTACGACTACATCGGCGAGAAAGCCTGAGGGGTAACTCCCCATAGCCAAACCATCAGCATGTTTATAAATATTACTATCAAATGGAAACTATTGAAATATTTGTGAATTTCTAAGGGACCAAACTGCTTACGTCATCGGTTCCTAGGCGCTTCAGTCTGGAACCGCGCAACCGCATCGGTCGCAAGTTCGAATCCTGCCTCGGGCATGGATGTGTGTGATGTTCTAATGTTAATTAGGTTTAAGTAGTTCTATGTTCTAGGAGCTGGTGACCTCAGATGTTAAGTCCCATAGTGCTCAGAGCCATTTAAACCATTTTTCATCGGGCCCAAGTCTTACACACTACTTAAAATAAGTTATGCAAAGAACAACACACACTCACCGAAAATGAAAAATAGTTAAGTGAAGTAAGTACCTCCAGAATGGAGATTATCTCATCCACATCCTCAGTGATTACAGGCGAATTACTGAGCAGGCTACCGTAAACCATACCGATTGTGTCTGTAAGAGGCACATTGATGTAGAGATTTTTTATATCAAGTGAAAGAAGAATACAACCGTCTGGAAATGAATAATTTATGAGACACTCGACCAGATGTTTTTTATTGCATAACGAAAATGAGTACTAAACGTAGCTTTATCCTTTAACGCTTGATATGCTGGGTTTCAAATGTCGTTAACAAGGTTTGCGAGTTTTACCTTGTGCACGAAGAATAGGAGCTCTAGGGTTTATCTCTTTCAATTTATACAGGTCATTCGGAGGAATTACATACTGTCAACCGTCAAGATGTGCCTTGAGGATTTTGTCGTACTCCAATAGGGGATCGAATCCTACTGCACGGATACTATTTCCCGCAAAAAGTTTAACACTTTCTCACCTTAATCCCTGCTGCAGAGTAACATTTCAGTGTTCCCTTTGTCTGCCGGTATCATATTAGCTTCTTCCTGATTAAACATTTTGGCGATCGATCTGACATTGTGTTCAAAAGAGTGGACAGATTTATTCATTGTGTTATATATAATACTTCTAGCTTTGACATTAAGTTGAAGTTTCTCATGTTTTTAGATGAGGGCTTTATGAAGAGCGAGCTTCAAGTCAGCCGAGGGGAAGGTCTTTATTATATCAATCAGCACCGGTCGAACTTGATATTTTGGGCCCTTACGCAGGAGCCCACTTGTTGAGTAACGAACTTAATGTTGATGACATTCAGAAATGGTTCGCAAAAGGAAAGCTGTGCCCCTCGCGCTTTACACCTAATCTCTCATCTTTCTTATACATCTTCCTAAGAGGCATTAATTTGTTGTCGTGAGTCTAATTATGTAGTGGCCTTTCAACTGAGACTACGATTCAGGTTATCAGAATCGTCACCTGATGAAAGCTTGTCAACTTAAAATAGGTCAAAAGAACCAGGGTTTTTCGTTTTGCCAACCCATTTCTGAAGCTCACTGACATTACGCTTGACATTCATCAATCTAGGTTCCAGCGTAAGTACGGTGTCACACACTTTGATTCATAGATCTGTGGTAGGAGTGGTAAACGTGTGACATAAATACGCTTTATTCACCTGGCCTCTGTTGTAAAGATTCCCTGGGTTGTGTTAAGAGCGATTACGCGTGAACACAGGTAATGTGTTGAAAGATGACAAGCCACTATCTCATTTTAACTACTCGATCGGTCAGATTAATCTTCATGTTTTAGGTCACGAGCTCCGTGTTATCCAATACTACATTTAGTATGTGTGGTTTATGACCATTTTACACGAGGAAACTGTGAGCAGAATTATCTTATAGCCACATGTGTAGCCAGAAGAGAACTTGCAGCAGAGGGGCCATAGTGGAGGCAGCGGAGAACAGGAAGAAAGATGGACTGTGGCCATAAATGCTGTACACAGCGACCTGGCTGTGCGAGTGATACGGAGAAGCAAGGCTCTGTGAACTGTACCTGCAGAAGGACCTCCGGCCACGGCACTCCACTCTTCCACTTAGAGTCGGAGCAGGTGGGCCCGGCCTGCAAAACATTTTACCTGGTCCAGGCGACAGTCCGTCGTGAAGGCGACCAGGTGGCAGAAGGTAGGTTGGGAAGCCTTTTAAGAGAGACTGCTGTAAACTGAGCTTTTGTGCAAACGGCGGGAGAGTTATGAAACTATTAGGACTCTCATGTCAGAGGCTGGGTCGACACGATCAGAGCGGCTGGTGCACGTGTTTATTGGAGGCAAGATTGTAGCTCCACTGACTGCAAGAAGTCACCAGGTTCTATAAGCGAGCGGAAGAAATCATATATGTTACAGTCAATCCTGTCAGGAAAGCTTAATTGGATTCTTTCAGAAACTGGAAATGGTCACCCTGGAAACATTAGATCTCTTCGTACAGAGGGAATGTGGTCCCGCTTAGGTAGACGTTTTATGCCGAAACGTGCCCATTCTTACCGTGAGAACGGCACCTTCCTTGTCTAAAATCCTTTTTCAGACAAGAGACTATCTGACTCGCTGATTCGCTCTCCTCATGATACACATAGCACAGGCTTGCTCTCCCATTGCTGTGTCTGGATTGGTTACCAGGTCAGCGGAATAGTCAAGAGGGGAAATTCGATGAGTGGAGGACAGTTAGATTGGTTTGTACAACGTGGAGGCGGTTTTTTCTGCTAATTCGGCTCCTGTACAAGGCTTAGTGGAAACTGATTGTGATCCTTTGATTCTTCCTCTCCCAGTCCTCCCATGGTGGAGAACCTCAGGTATTTCACTAGTGGGTGAGACTTGTGCACGCAACTTGTTGTGGACTAAGAGCCAGTGCAGTTTTCAGCTGTACCGACGGTGGAACTGAATATGTCTCGGACATATCGTGTGTCACAAGGATGAACATATTCGTCCTGAGTCAGCAAACTGAAGTTTGACAATTCCAGGAAGCACACTGTCGGGCCTATGAGACGAGTTGGTTGGTCAGACGAGCGAAAGCGTGCACCTCATACTGAAATCTGCCGGGATTTAAGGGCTGTGATGGGGAAATTTCCCCATGTAATAATCAGAACGCCAGTCCGCGTAGTGTGCAAGTTATCATAAACGCGTCACAACGTTACAGCTGCCGCCGCGCTTCTCCTCTCGCCCACATCGTATTGTCTTCTGCTGCCGCCTGGATGAAGGCGTAGGGTTGTTAAATGATATTCACAACTTTCTGTTCTCCGTGAACCATAGTTTTTGGTATACCTGGTCCTAGCTTGTTCCATTTGAATATAATTTGGCCTGACGGTGGATTCGTGTAAACGAAGTCAGATTGTGGTGTAAAAGATATTAATTCAGGGGAGAACTTGTAGTTTCCACGCCAATGAATGCTTTGCCAATCAAGTACCATTCCCTTTCTGATGTATGTTTGTCGTTTCCTTGTAAGGTTTATCAGCTCGATTGTAGTTAAAAAGGATGAATAAAAACTTGTCAATATTTTTGTAAACTTAAATACGCCATTGTTCTCATTCATACTACTCGAACCATTCACTGCTTTCATTTTATTGTGGTGTTACGTAGATACAACAAAAATGCAGAATACAATCGTGCTAAATTAATAATCTGAGTACTGAAGGTGACAGCATACAAAGTCAATAAAAGTACCATTAGTAGATTCACTAATTTCATATACAGGGTGTACATTTTAAGTTGACAAACCAGAATAACTCGAAAAATAAGGTTCACACAAAAAATGTGTAGAATCCAAAGTTGATTATTTTAGAGGGGGACATCTGCTGCTGCTAAAATTAGCCCGCCCCTGGGGGGGGGGGGGGGCATGGGAGGCAACGTTAAAATTTCAAATGGGAACTCTCATTTCTTATTGCAGAATCAGATTCTACATAAAAAGCTACGTACGTTCTGTTTTAAACATTTGTTTTGATTTTTGGAAGATAGCGCTGTAATTCAAGAAAATCCATGTTCTAATTTTTGCGTGGAAAATGGTTACGGATAAATAAAAAAGGAGTTCACTCGTTAGTAAGTAGGATGCTTGGTTAGTTAGTTAGCTAGTCAGATCATTTGTTTCATAATTAAAAGTTGTGTGGCCTCAAGACCAAGAAACAAACAAAACTTATCCTAATATGCGTAAGAAATTAATATTTGGGTGAACATTTTTGAAACTCTAATTCCTCGCTCTCAAACTCCACCCTATGGAGAGAGAGGGAGATTTTTAGTTTTAACGAATCAAAATTTACGAAGCAAATAGGTATTTTTAAATTCTCCGTAACCATTATGCACGCAATAATGAGAAAATCGATTTTCCGGAATTACAGCGCCAACTATCAAGAACCAAAACAAATCTTTAAGACAAAATGTACGTAGTTCTTTATGTAGAATCTGATTCTGCAATGAAAACTGGGGGTTCCCATTTGAAATTTTAAAGTTGACTCCCGCCCCAACCCCAGGAGGCTGGGCTGGCGGGCTAATTTTAGCACCAGCAGATGTCCCCCTCGTAAAAAGCAAAACTTTGAATCCTACCCATTTTTTCGCGTGAAGCTTATTTTTTGAGCTATTCTGGTTTGTCATCTTAAAATTTACACCCTGTATAAAAACTAGCTATACCCTGCGAAATTCGTTCCGCCTCAGCAAATCTTTATATGTTATACCTGACCCGGCGAACGTTGTTTTGCCATATAAATTATCTCTAGTCTGTAAGAGTAATGTATACGTGTAACACAATGTATACGTGTAACACAATAGCCGTTGTTGGCGGGAGCTCGTGACACAAACAATAATAATGGCCGAAAACTGTGTAGAGAGTGACAAAAGGCTTAGGGGGAAGTCCGGCATGATCGTACGCTTTGAGAAATAGTGTTTCTATGGTAGATCGCTCAGATATAACAATTGCAGTCGATACACGGCTCGTCCATGAGCATACAAACATAGCGGCAATTTCGTGTCGAAACGTGTTTGCCAGCATTATGAATAAGGCCAAGCGCACACGTATCGATTTTTATCGTACGTAAAAATATTGTACGATTAAATTCTTTTAGAGGAACAAAGGAGAGCATAGAAACTTCTTTGTTTCACTAAACGAATTTGATCGTACTATATATTTCCGTAAAAAAAATCGATGCGTGTGCGCTAGGCCTAAATGTCGCTTGGGCATATGACGCATGCTACCTAGTTAAATTTCTCGGTCTAGTTTCGTCGATTCAAAGAGGGACATTTGAGTTGTTGCTTTTGGTACGTTTTCTTCTATTATCTATCTATGAAACAGTGAAAGACTATCACCGGTAGACACCTGGAGGGGATAACTGATCAAGTGATAGTTGATCATTTATCGATCGCGGTTAAAAGTTATTAAATTACTAAAATCGCTGTTAAAAATAGGGGTTCGTGGTAGAAGAATGAAAATTTAGGGTTGTGTGTATTTTGTAATGCCACATCATAAAAAATAAAAATTAAAATTTCTGTCCAACAAATACGAAAAAAAGTTTTCGGGTGTGCCACGCTTATCACTTTGGGTTATGAAAAATAGATTACGACTGAGTCTCAGACGTAACGAATATACAAGTAAAACTTCATCAGAATCAAAAAATGGCTCTGAGCACTATGGGACTCAACTGCTGTGGTTATCAGTCCCCTAGAACTTAGAACTACTTAAACCTAACTAACCTAAGGACATCACACACATCCATGCCCGAGGCAGGATTCGAACCTGCGACCGTAGCAGTCGCACGGCTCCGGACTGCGCGCCTAGAACCGCGAGACCACCGCGGCCGGCCATCAGAATCGATCGAGCCGTTTCGGAGGAGTATGGCAACTAACACTGTGACACGAGAATTTTATATATAAGGATTAACGGGGTATCTCGCAATGTTGAGATTTTTGTGAAGACAACACTTATCTTTATGTAAAGATAAAAACATTTAGCATCACGTGGACATATATTTATGATGGAGCAAGCGACTGTTTACAATTGGCCAGGATCTCTAATCGTGGCATGTTTGTGAGGTAGTAGTGTGTTATCTCTCGGAACAGGCGCGTGTTTTTCTTTTCTTCAAAGTGAGACTGTGGTGCACTGAAAATAATTAGGCTCGGTATTGGCACCATGCGTTGTATCTCACAAATTTTTTTAATGTTGTTGTTATTTCAATTCAGTGTATGTACCGCCCGTGTCACCAATTTTGTTTTTCATCGTGTCTCGTCTGTGACTTTTGCGTCACTTCTTGTCCAATGTTGAGTCGTTGAAATGGCATTGTGCAACCTTTTGTGTGGAAACTTTGTTTTGTGGTGTATGTGCGACATTTTAGTGTAGGTTTAGTTTCATGGGTTTCGGCATATACTGGAGCATCATTTGAAAAATGACCAGAGTAGAGTTGAGGCGCGAGATGCATTTGCGTTGGAACCTTGTGGAAGTAGCACTGGATCTGAATGTTTACGAGAAGAAAAGCTTGTGTGTATTATGAGAAAGGCTCTGCACTGTTGTCGTCCAAAATATAACACGAGCCAGTCATTGACGCAGAACAAGATAGGACGGTGGAAAAAGCTCACTTAAATCATTCCGAAAATGGGCATAAATGTCAAACGCAGAATACTCTGATGCTGAGGGTTCAGTTCACTCAGGAAATGAAGGTGAGCAGGACGCTGAGGTAGCAGGTCACACAGGTTCCGCAAATACAGAAAGAAGTACAGTCAGGGAAGGTAACAGTCTGATTTTGCGGTCATTGTGCCATAGAGCAGTGGAGTCACGAGCGTCTAATCCCGGGGACATTATAGAAAGTACACAATTAGAATCTATCATTCAGTTTATGCAAGAGGCAGAGAATAGACGATAGGAGGAGGAAAGACAGTGGAAGAAAACGAAAGAAAAGACACCACAGTAGGACGAAAGACAGGGGAAGGAAAGGGAAGAAAAGTGACGGCAGAAAGACCAAAGAGAAAAGATCCTCATTAATGGGGTTAGTAAAATTCAGAAGCAACAAGAGAAGGAGGAAAAGAGACGGGACGAAGTAACGAAACAAACTAAGGAAATCGAGGGAGGGCTGATGTTGTCGAAAACGTAAATCAAGTCAGGAATGAAGTTGAGTGCCATGTCGTCCGAACTAGAGACAGCCAGGGCAAAAGCACTACAGCCGCAAGGATGCGAGATGGTGCCAGAGCCGTAGAGACTCGCTACTTGGGCAAGCTACACTACGGGCGGCGCTGAGGGTGAAGATATCGACTTCGCCTCGATCAACTGCCAACCAAGTACAATCCGCCAATGACCGGACGACATAGGACAGAAGCCTACTCGGAAGACAGAAGACCAGCTCCCTCCCACTTGGTTATAGATCATCGTCCAGGGATGACTTAGACAGGAAACGTCGTTTGGTGAACTCTTAGAAGAGAACAGACATCTGTTGTAAAATCTCATTTGCTACGTACTGTGAAGGTGACATATGATTATTTGCACTTAGCGATTGAGGACCTTTCTGTGTTGTATTACACGCAGTATTGCTCATTTCATTATCCAACAAGTCACAAAGATAACTAAACATTTTTAGCTCATTTGTGTAACTAGTTATTAATTTCTTGGAGAGTTGTAGAAACTTCGTACCCCTATCCTGTTACCTGACCCTAGGGCATAATTGTGTAATGTTGATAGGAAGAAATTGTCTTAGCGGTGTAAAGCACCAGAAGCCGTTTCACGAACTCACAAACTCGGCCTACCGTAACAAAAGTGGCCACTCGGCTACCACAGGCCGGCCGAAGTGGCCGCGCGGTTCTGGCGCTGCAGTCTGGAACCGCGAGACCGCTACGGTCGCAGGTTCGAATCCTGCCTCGGGCATGGATGTGTGTGATGTCCTTAGGTTAGTTAGGTTTAACTAGTTCTAAGTTCTAGGGGACTAATGACCTCAGCAGTTGAGTCCCATAGTGCTCAGAGCCATTTTTTTTGCTACCACAGCAGTAACGACGAGACATTTACAAAACTGGCAACGAGGAAAATTAAGGATGTAAAAGCAGAGGTTGAAGACATTATGAAAAAGTCAGATGAGACGCGAGAAGTAGCGGTAGATTCCAGACATGAGGCAAGGACAGCCAGAATAGCACGAGACGAGCAGAAAATGCCCAAACTGCGAGATCAGACAGCGCTGGCAAAGGTCGAAGTGAGCACAATCAAGAAGGCTATTTCTACTCTTAAAAAACATTGACAGAGAGTAGCTGAAAAGCCATAGGAAGAAATATTAGAAATCAAAGACAGGCTAACGTGTCTCACTACCAGCAAATGAGCTGCGGGTGAGATGGGACAAACATGCGAACGGTTCGCTCGTGTAGAAATTCAGGCAGAAGCAACAGCTCGCCGCCGTGAGGTGGTTGTTCACCGGGAATGTCATAGAAAAACAGTGAAACCCAAGCTGGAGCCGCATCCACGGCTCAGGCCGATATACGGCAGTAGCGCTTGCTGAACGGGGTATGCCGCTCGGCCGAGCTCGCGCAGTCAGTGGCGCGTAGTACACAAAGTACTGACCCGGGTCACAATTGCACGTGACTCACACGTATTGAAACATTGCTACATGACTGATGACACGAGACGAGGGTACAACTGAGTACAGGGATCGATCGGCCATGAAATCTCGGGCGCACGACCGCCAGAATTTAGAGAAAGTCCAGGGGTTCAAAATTAAGAAAAATTCGACTTAAAACTTTTTCCCTCAATTCCAAATTTTCAAATTTACAAAGACAACCACATTTCATTACACCCCAAGTCATGGATTGCTCAGTATGATGGGGTATTACCCGAATCATGGCCAGTAGTATACTAATTACAGTTTGTCTGTGCATACCTGTGAGGTTCAATAGCAAAGTACATGCAGAGCGTTGCAGCAAACTGTCGCAATTACCTCGAATTCAGAGAGGCTTTCCTAAATACGTGTTGGTTACAGGGCACCCAAAAAAATTATTAAACAGGGGTGCTGCAGTCCGCTAAAGTTTTTCGGGTTGCTTGTCAACAAGAACAGTTACCTCGACCAACCATATAGTGGTAAGGATGCGACACTGTAGCATGAAACTGCCATTGAAGTACCAGGAACTGCTCATTGACGAATGTAATGAGACAACAGAGTCATTCAATAGCGCTCTACGAGAGTTAGTCTCTGTCAAGGAAGCACAAAACGCGAGGGAACGAATGAAACATAATGAACGACGCTTGCAAGGTGCATTGGAGGCAATAATATGGGCACTATACAAATAGAAACAAGGCATCAAGAAATCACTATCAAGATCAAAGATTTAATATTGAACCTCGTTGGAATGATTGGAGCAGATGCGGGACGTGTGACGGTAACTTTCACGAAAACGGAAGTAACAACAGGATACAAATGGAACAAATTAGTGCAGCCGGCCTGGGACTCAAGGAAAACAAGAAATAATGGAGGGATTCACAGGCCGAGTCCGAAACATGGTCACCAGAACGGCATAGAGGAAATCAAATCACCTTACCTCTCAAACTGGAACCACTGCTGAAATCAGCGTAGGATCTGGTTGACGGTAACTGCGGCCTTAGCCCAAAACAGAATCGCACGTAATATCGGTACTGGCAACATCAGCATATTGGAGTATGAGGACATAAGAGAACTGTTGCATGAGAAAAAAGAGGTGATTAGCAGACAGGATTTACACCCTATCGCTCATGGAACCGTAGGTGACGTCGTGCTGACGGGAATTATCGAAAGTGGATGCCACATTACAGCCATATCGGATAGTTCATACAACAGACCCATTGAAAAGTACCCATGACCTGCGCTCAAAATCATTAAGACAAGAATAAAAGATGCCTTGCCTGGGAAGCAAACTGAAGTGAAGTTTCAAACTCGGCAGGAGGTTAATTGCCACGGGCATATGCTAGAGACAAACTTCCTGATACTCCCCGCTCTGTCTATCGAGATAGTGTTTGGTACTCACTTCTTAAGTGAACAGCAGGCCATCCTGGGTGTAGGATGTCGTGAACTAACACTATAGTAAGAGGGCGTGGTCAGATTGTCATTTGGAGATCGTGCAATACGAGCACAGATCCCGGTAGAGCGTTTAAACGTGAGCTACCCTACCAATGGAGAAGGAGTGGTACTACCTCTATGTCGATACGGAAGTACAAGAGGCGACACATATGAAGCCACAGGGGTACGAGGCAATACACTGCATGTTGAGCAACCTAGACAATATCCCAACGCGCGAGGAGGATGATTTGGAGAGACTGTTAAGAGAGCCGGCCGGTGTGGCCGTGCGGTTAAAGGCGCTTCAGTCTGGAACCGCGTGACCGCTACGGTCGCAGGTTCGAATCCTGACTCGGGCATGGATGTGTGTGATGTCCTTAGGTTTAATTAGTTCTAAGTTGTAGGCGACTGATGACCTCAGCAGTTGAGTCGCATAGTGCTCAGAGCCATTTGAACCATTTGAACTGTTAAGAGAAAATGCCGACGTATTCTTGCTTCTCTACACGATACCACCAACGAAAGTCTATATGGAGATTAAGAAAATGCTGGATGATGGTATTATCGAAACAGCGACCTCCACGTACAATAATCCATTCGTTGTGGTTGAGAAACAAGACTGCACGATGCGCCTGGTGATAGATAAGTGCCAAATCAACGCGATAACTGAACCCCAAACGGACTAACCGAAGACGCTACAAGAGCTACTACAAAATTTCCATGGAATCACTGTTTTCTCCATGATCGATTTAAGATCAATCTTCTGGCAAATAACCCTCCAACCTGACAGCCGGAAATAAACGGCATTTCTTGTGTTCGGTAAATGCTATCAATTCAAACGGTTACCACTTGGTCTGAATGTCTCTTTGGGTCCTTCATTAATGGACTAGACAGAATTCTTAGTGGCTCTATTAAGTGAAGGACCACCAACTATGTGGATGATCTACTGACTGGAAAACCGACATGGAGGCAACACAATATGACGTTAGGGGAAATCCTCTGTACATTCAGGAAGTGTGGTGTCACTGCAAATATTACCAAATAACGTATCGGGACATCTAGAGTCTAATTCCTAGACCACATCATTATTGAAACTTCCTGGCAGATTAAAACTGTGTGTCGGCCTGAGACTCGAACTCGGGAACTTTGCCTTTCGCGGGCAAGTGCTCTAACATCTGAGCTACCCAAGCACGATTCACGCCCCGTCCTCAATGCTAAACTTCTGCCAGTTCATTCTGGACACATCATTATTTCAGAGGGAATCCCTCCGGATCCAGAAAAAGTAGAAAGAATAGCGAAATTTCCTATCCCAACAATAAAAAAACACACTGTATGTTTCTTGGAATTATCAGTTTCTACAATAGGTTTATAGATGCAAAAGAACTGGCAACGACACGGCTTTGCCTACATACTGGAAAGAAGTCTACGTGGGTATGGGACGACGCGGCTGAGAATGAGTTTCAGGCACTCAGAAACGCGCTCGTTAATTCGTGAATCCTGTCTCACCCCACTCTAGAAGAGGAATTTTTTATGGTCACGGACAGCTCCTATTCTGGTCTGGGGGTTATGATCTTCCAGAGGTATAAAGAAGGTGGTGATGTGGTACACAAAACCTTATCTTTCGAAAGCCGTTTCCTGAGCAAAAGCTCAGTCGCCGAGTTGGAAGTACCAAAGGTACTCTGGGCTACTCACATTCTTCTTGTATGGTCGAAAAATGAGAGTATACACCGACCAAAACGCGTTACAATTTCTTCTCACAGCAAAACTCTGCAATGAAAGACTGACAAAATAGGTTCCCTCATTATAAGAATTTCGGTTTACAGTCACTCACTGAGTAACATAATATCATTGCTGGTGCTTTTTCACTATCACATATATACCTGGAGAGAAATAGTGTGAATCCACTGAAGGAGGAGCCCTTCAGTCTGTACTATAGGCTATTAAATTATGTGACCGTGAGCTTCAAAGTCATTGGGAGAGAACAGGAGAAAGATCCAGTTCTGTTAGTCTTGCTGGGGAGAGTCAAGGACCGCGCAGAAACAAAACTAAGCAGATCTATTTGTTACGTAAAGGAGTGCTTTCCTACCGTAGCCAAGGGAACATGCATTGTGGCGCATCTGTATCGCAGATGAACTAGTAAATAAAGTGATATGGCACACACTCTTGAGATACGCGCACTTCGGTGCCAGAATGAGCTATTTGAAGCTACGCACAATGTGCTATTTTAGTGATAGGGAAAGGAGGATAAGGAGAGTACTGGCAGTGAGTATTGCATATCGAATTTCGAAACACTCAACAGTCACAGCGCAGATGCCACAGTATCTTATTATTCCGACGAAATTAAAGCATATGGCCGTCACAGATCTCGTGGGACCTCTCCCGCTTACAAGTAGGGGATACTGCTACACACTAGTCATCGTGGAGCTAGCGTCCAAATACGTCACAATGGCCCCGCTGAAGAAGGCTACCGCACAAACAGTGAGCAAAGCTTTTTGCAAATATTTCCTGTCACATGTAGGACATGCGGACAGAATCATTTCTGACAATGGACCACAGTTTAGCTCAAATAAATAGACGTCCATGCTTAGATGGCACAGGATAAGACCAATCTATGCATTCATAAAGCATCCCGAATGACCGCCTGTAGCGTGAGAATTGAAAAGCCTCGGGAATATCTGCCGCAGCTACTGCACGAAAAGACACACCACCTGGAATACCTTCTTACATGATTTTCAGGACTTAATGAATGAGCTGCCACACGGTGTCACAAGAATGGAGCATTGACTGTGCTAAAAATAGGCAATTCAACGGCCTGACTCGCGGAGGTAATTGACTTTCAGGAAACAATATATTGAACAGCTGGTTTTAGGATGTCTGCGGATGGCAGGTGCGAAGTCAAAGGATACGTGGTACAGGAAAGCTGGAAATCTAGAGTTTCAGTTTGGACAAAAAGTCCTCGTCAAACACTTCCGAATATCGACTAAGCAGAAGCATCTGTGGCACAAATTTTACCAAATATACATCGTACCTGAAACTTCCTGGCAGATTAAAACTGTGCTGGCCGCGATGGCCGAATGGTTCTAGGCGCTTCAGTCCGGAACCGCGCGACTGCTACGGTCACAGGTTCGAGTCCTGCCTCGGGCATGGATGTTTGTGATGTCCTTAGGTTAGTTATATTTAAGTAGTTCTAAGTTCTAGGGGACTGATGACCTGAGATGTTAAGTCCCATAGTGCTCAGTGCCATTTGTACCATTTTTTGAACTAACTACCCAAGCATGAATGACGACCCATCCGTACAGCTTTAATTCCGCCAATACGTCGTCTCTTACCTTCCAAACTTTACAGAAGCTCTTCTGCATACCTTGCAAAACTAGCACTCCAGGAAGAAAGCATACTGCGGAGACGTGGCTTAGCCACAGCCTGAGGAATTTCTCCAGGATTAAATTTTCACTCTGAAGCGGAGTGTGCGCTGATATGAAACTACGTGGCATTACAAAAGTATGTGCCGGACCGACGCTCTAATCGAGACCTTTGCCATTCGCGTACAATTGCTCCGCCGACTGAACTAATCAAGAACGACTCACGACACGCCCCCAAAGCTGTAATTCCGCCAGTGCATCGCAGCCGAGGGGCCGTAGAGGACGAAATGGTGAACAGAGTGAAAGGTGGATTGTATGCCACAAAAGTTGTGTCCAGTGACCTGGCTATGGTAACGATTTGGGAAGCAGTGCTCTGCGAATTGTGCCTGAGAGGGACCTCAGGGCCTGGCACCCTGCTGTTCCCCGCTGGGGGGACGGAGTAGGAGGGCGCCGGCTCGCTAAACATTTTACATGGTCTTGGCGACAATCCATCGCAAGGGTGCCACATGACAGAAAGTGGGCTGAGAAAGCCTTTTAAAAGAGACTGCTGTAATCCGAGGTTTTGTGCAAATTGTGGAATGGTCATAAAACTACAATGGGGAGCCAAAGAAACTGGTACACCTGCCTAATATCACTTAGGGCCTCCGCGAGCACGCAGAAGTGACACTACACGACTTGCCATTGACTAATGACTGCAATAGTGCTGTAGGGAATTGACACCATGAATCCTGCAGGAATGTCCATAAACCCGTAAAAGTACGATGGGGAGGAGATGTCTTGTGAACAGCACGCAGCAAGGCATCCAAGTTATGCTCAATGATGTTCATGTCTGGGGAGTTTGGTGGCCAGCGAAATTGCTTATACTCAGAAGAATGTCCCTGGGGCCACTCTGTAGCATGTCTGGGCGTGTGGAGTGTCGCATTGTCCTACTGATGTTGCAGAAGTCCGTCGAAATGCACAATGGACATGATTGGATACAGGTTATCAGATAGCATGCTGACGTACGTGTCACCTGTCACACTCGCATCTAGGCGTATCAGGGGCCCCATATCACTCCAACTAAACACGCCTTACACCATTACAGACCATTCACCAGCTTGAAGAGTCCCCTTCTGACATACAGGATCCTTGGATTCATGAGGTTGTTTCCACACCCGTACACGTCCATCTGCTCCAGACAAATTGGAACGTGACTCGTTCGATCAGGCAGCATGTTTCCAGTCATCAACAGTTCAATGTCGATGTTGACGGACCCAGGCCAGCCTTCAAGCTTTGTATCGTGCAGCCATCAAAGGTACATGAGTTGAACTTCGGCTCCGAAAACCCAAACCGATTATGATTCGTTGAATGGTTCCCAGACTGACTGTTCTTGATGACCAGGCACTGAAACCTGCAGCAGTTTGTAGGGGGGTTGCACTTCAGTCACGTTGAATGATTCTCTTCAGTCGTCGTTGGTCCAGTTATTGCAGGATCTTTTTCCGGCCGCAGCGGTGTCGAAAAATCTGATATTTTGCCCCATTCCTGATATTCACGGTACACTCGTGAAATAGTCGTACGGTAAAATCCCCAAATCATCGCTACCTTGGAAATGCTGCGTCCAATCGCTCCTGCAACAATTGTATCGCCACGTTGAAGCTCACTTAAATCTTGATAAGCGACTATTGTAGCAGCCGTAACCGATCAAACAACTGCGCCAGACGCTTGCTGTCTTATACAGGTTTTGCAGAGTGCAGCGCCGTATACTATCCGTTTACATATCTCTATATTTGAATACATATACCAATACCACTTTCGTTGGCGCTTCACTGTATAAGTAATTTCATGTTAGAGTATGGGACATTACGATCAGAGCTGTTGGTACACGTGTTTAGTGAAGCAGGATTGCAACGCCCCTGATGCCAGAAATTCGCCAGGTTCTTTTAGTGAGCATAAAAAAGAAACATATATTTCACAGGCACGACTGAAAGGTAAGCTTAATGGCCTTCTTTCTGAAACTGGAAATGGTGGACCTGTAAAGATTTAATCTCTTCCAAAATGAGGGACTGTGGTCTCATCAAGGCAGACGTTTTTTGAAGAAACACAGCCACGTCTACCGTGAGAAAGACGCCTCCCTAGTCTAAAAATCGTCTTTTTTGAGATAAGAGAGATGTTGACTCGTTTATGGGCTCCCGTCAGGATACACAAAACAGAGGCTTTCTCCTTCAGCGTTGAGACCCCTGTCCTGTGTCTGGTTTGGATACCAGGTCAGCAACCCAAACAAACAGGGGGGGGGGGGGGGGGAGATTTAATCAGTGGAGGATAGTTCGATTGGTTGGTACAACGTGCTGTTTTGCTAATTCAGCCCCTGGACGAGGCTTGTTAGAAAGTGATTTTGATCCTTTGCTTCTTCTTCTTCTGGTGTTCCCGTGGTGGATAAATTCAAATCTTTCCCTAGTGGGTGAGACTTGCGGATGCAACTTGTGGTGGGCTATGAGCCAGTACAGTTTCCGTTTGTACCGACAGTGGAACCGCATATCATCTCAGACATATCGTGTGTCACGACGGTGCACTTATTCGTCCTGTGTCGTGTGACATTTGACAATTCCAAGAAGCACTGTCGTGCCTGTGAGTCAGATTGGTTGGCAAGACCAGCGAACGCGTGCATCTCACACTAAAATCTGCTGGGATTTCACGGGTGTGATAGGGAAGTTTTGCGCCTTCTAAATAATCAGAACGTCAGTTAGCAAGTTTTCGTGGACGCATGAGAACATTACAGGTGCCCCGCTCTCCGATCCCCTCGCCCACAGTGTGTGTTTTCTGTTGCCGCCTGGATCAGGCTGAAAGGATAAAGTATAGGTGCACCGGAGTAGGGTTATTAAATGATGCTCACAGTTCCCTGCCCTCTGTTAACCATAGTTTGTAGTGTACCTGGTCGTACGTTTTTAATCGGTACTGCTTTAGCTTTGTAAGTTTACCTGTGTGAGTCAGTGTATGAATGCTTCCACCCTTCGCTATAAGTCTTTAAGTTCGTATCAACGATGGCTTCGCCACAGGAACAGGCTTCGCTGTCCGATCTTGTATGGTTTCAGGCTCAGAAATGACGCAGCTGCTTGCTGCTGTAAACAGACTGGTCACACTACAAACTGAAGCTACTACGGTGCCTCCGACACCTCCACCTGTACCTCCGGCGCCGCCATTTCGTGCCTTCAATCATGACGTTGAACGCTGGCCAGAATACATTGCCCAGCTCGAGGCACACTTCGCAGCTTACAACATTTCAGTTACAGAGCGGTTTGCCTTTTTCATTGCCAACGTGTGCTCGTAAAATTGCTTCCCACCACCCGCCTACAAACTAAAACTTACGACGAAGTGATTGATGCATTGAACTCCCAGTTCCATGACAGTGTAAATGTGGTAGCTGCACGCTACAAATTCTTTCGTCTACGGCATGGCCCTACTCAGTGAAATAAATCATGGTTATCTGACTTTTTGGGACTAATATCTGATTGTGACTTTAATTGTTCCTGTGGACGCTCATACGCGGATATCATGATTAGAGACACTATTGCGCAGAATGTGGCACATCCGCGAGCAAACCATACGATTTGAAAACCCGTCTTTGCAGGAAGAGGTGGACTTGCTAGACAAACAAGATACATTAGATATGAGTACTTCCGCGTTCGACGTAACCCCGGGTGGAAGAGTTGCCCATCCTGTCTAGCACAGCGTTATTTTTGTAATAAGAAAGGTCATGTTACAGCTGTGTGTAGTAAGAGAAACTCTAATTCACAACCTGTCTCCCGTTCCCGTGACTCGTGTGGGCGTCAACACAATGGCAACCGCCGTGATCATGATTCACTTCAGCCTATGGACGTTAATGCCATTTATTCACAACCTTCTGCTTCACTTGCTTCTACAGGTCATCGTGTGAATAAACGAAGTTTTGCCATACACTTCTTCTTACATTCCGCGCGATGCGAGGACACTTTTTGTTACCTTGAACATTTATGAACGCCCTGTTCGCATGCAGCTGTAGACTGGTGCGTCTGTTTCTTTACTGAACAGATCAACGTATGACTTGCTTGGTTCGCCCCCGCTTCGTCGTTCGCATTCCACGTTGACTGAATTTACTGGACAGGAGATCTCAGTGCTCGGCGTGTTTAGTTTGCAAGCCACATATGGTGCAACGACATGTACAGCATATTTTTCCGTGTACTCCGCTCTAGTCACGCTACGAACATTTTTGGCATGGATACATTTGAACTTTTTGGCCTCGCAATTCAGAACAATGTACTTTGAATCAACGCTAGTGACCATGCAGACATTGTTGCCGCAATATGCGATGATTTTGCTGAACTCCTTTCTGATGGTTTTGGTTGTGCCGCAGACTTTGCAGCGCATGTTGTAGTTCAAGACAATGCCATGCCTATTTTCTGGCATGCACGCCCGGTACCGCACGCACTGTGCGTCACCTTAGCTGCTGAACTTAAGGATTTGCAAGACAGTGGTGTCATTGAACCTGTTTCTGCTTCGCAATGGCCTTCATCTATAGTGTGTGTGAAGAAACCAAACGGTCAACTCCGTATTTGGGCTGACTTTAAGTCTATGGTAAATCCCCAGACAGTGATAGGTACGTTCCCATTACATCATGCTGAAGATATTTTAGATAAGCTTGGTGCGGGAAAATTCTTATCCACTATTGACTTGCGGGACGCTTACTTTCAAATTCCACTCGACGAACAGTCGCAGCGCTATTTTGAGATCAACATCCACCTTGGATTGTTCAAGTTTAGATGCCTTCCGTTCGGTTGTGCTTCGGCTTCTGCTATTTTTCAATCTTACTTGCAGTAGTTGTGTGCCACTGTCTCTGGTTGTTCCAATTATCTGGACGATATTGTCGTCTCAGGTCACACCCCTGACAAACATTTGTAGAATTATTTACTATACTTTTGCAGGCAGGACTCAAGTGTAACATAGACAAGTGCAAATTTTTTCAAACTGAGATTCAGTATTTAGGACATATGATTAACGGACAGGGCATGCACCCCTCACCGTCACATCTCCGTGTGATTAGAGACTTGCCAGCGCCCGGGAATTTGAAAGAACTTCAGCCTGTGTTGCGCAAAATTACGTATAATGTTCGGTTTATAACAAATGAAGTGCAGATTGCAGCGCCTTGGCATCGCTTCAGGCGTAAGAACGTGCCTTTTGTTTGATCTTCGGAATGTGACATTGCTTTCTACAAACTCCAATCTGCTTTCTCGAGTGATCACTGTTTGACTCCTTTCGACCCCTGCAAACCAGTTGTTTTGCCTGTTGATGCATTTTCTCACGGTATCGGAGCGGTACTCTCGCACCGCATTTATTCTGTCGATCACCCGATCACTTCTGCGTCTAAGTTGCTCAGTTCTGCCCAGCAAAACTATTCTCAAATCGAGAAAGAAGCTTTAGCTATTGCATATGGAGTGACAAAGTTTCATGATTTTTTGTACGGTCGCAAGTTCTATTTGGTCACCGACCATAAGCCTCTGACGTCGTTGTTTCACCGTTCAAAGCCAGTTCCAGCCCTTACTGCACAAAAGTTGCAACGTTGATCTTTGTTTTTGTCTAGCTACAATTACGAAATTTTGTTTCAGCCTACGGCCCAGCATGGCGGTGTCATAGCTTTATCTCGCCTTCCTATCGGTCCTGACGACGAATTTGATTCTTCCGACTTATGACGCATGTTTATTGATTCGAGGGATGAGGAATTAGCTGATAGTTATCCGGTGGATTTTCGTCGCATTGCTTCCGCGACAGCCGCCGATGCTTCTTTGCAGATGCTTTCGCAGTATATTCGTACTCAATGACCTCCGTCTGCTATGTAGATTCGTGATCCCCTTGTTCGACGTTACTTTGCGCAACGTCACAACTTGTCTGTACAAACTGACAATGACCAGTCTCGTGTGGTTGTACGTCGTTTGTTGCAGTCGGAAATCCTCCGATTACTGCACGCTGGTCATTGGGGTATAGTGCGGATGAAGTAATTAGCGCATAATCACTGCACTTGGATTGACATTGATACACAAATTCAGAATTTGCTTGCTAACTGTCGCTTTTGCGCGGAGCATCAATCTGCTCCTCTCCAGTACTTATCTCCGTGGCCGACACTTAGTGCACCTTTTCAGCATGTTGATATTGATTTTGAGGCTCCTTTTATGAACACCCGCTGGTTGATCGTTACTGATGCGTAGAACAACTTTGCTTTTGTTGTGCCTATGTCTTCTACTACATCTGCCAGTACTATTCGGGCCGGCCGCGGTGGTCTAGCGGTTCTAGGCGCTCAGTCAGGAACCGCGCGACTGCTACCGTCGCAGGTTCGAATCCTGCCTCGGGCATGGATGTGTGTGATGTCCTTAGGTTAGTTAGGTTTAAGTAGTTCTAAGTTCTAGGGGACTTAAGACCACAGATGTTGAGTCCCATAGTGCTCAGAGCCATTTGAACCAGCCAGTACTATTCGGGCTTTGACTCTTTTTGCATTGAGTGCCTTCCTGAAGTTATTGTCTCCGACAATAGCCCCCAAGTTGCGTCCTCAGTGTTTTAAGGGTTCTGTGCTGCTAATGGCATTCGCCATCTGACCTCAGCACCTTCCCACCCCCAGTCAAACAGCGAGGCTGAGGGCTTTGTGTATACGTTTAAGTGGCAGATGAACAAGTTGTGTGCCATGCACTCTCGCAAGTGCACACTGTGGACTTTCCTTGCTTCCTTTCGCTTCTAGCCGTGTGGTACCTATTTCCCAGTAGAATTGCTACATAGCCGTGCCCAACCGCTCCTGTATCTATTGCATTCGCCGCTGCGTGCACCCACTGCTTCGCCTTGATCTGGCTTGGTGCCGCTTTATTTTATGTTCTATGCCGTTTTCTCTGGCAGGCAGCGCTGGGAGGAGGGGCACATTCTTCGCCAGCTTGGCTGCGCCTTATTTTTAATTTATATTCCCTCTGGCACTGTCAATCGAGATCGGAACCAGATCCGTTTGTACCGTCCTCGGTTTTTGCCGCTGGTTCTTTTCTGGCAGAACTGGATGCCTCGCAGCTTCCGCCGCCTCAGCCCACGACTCCACCGATGGCACCTATGCCACTCGCCCCTCCGTGGCGGGCGCTCCTGTCGCCTCCGCAGATCTGGTCTCCTGCACTGGTCGGGCGCGTCTCACTGCCGCCGCCACAGCCACACTCTCCGGCCGCCTCCGTCGCTGCTGCCGTTGTGTTCCCCCACGGTGCCAGAACCGATGGACGCTGAGGCTGTCGTCATGCCGCCGCCGCCGTCGCCCATGGTGGTTCTTGCTCCGCCTCCTCATCCGAGCATACCTAGTGGCGTTGCGTGTCCTGGCCAGGTTTTCGACGGTGCGTTTTCCTCACCCCCTCACAAGCAATTCGGGGATGCGAGTGGGCAGCACACCAAGGCTGTTTCGCTATCCATCCTCTCAGTTGCGCCACCCCTGGGTCCCTCCACCTGCATTCGGAAGCCGTATTTCACGACGGTGCGCCGTTTCAGTGGGGAGGGAAGTAGTATCGATAGTTCTGATGCCACAGCATAGTTTGGCACAACGAGAGCAGAAGATCTTCGCCGACCACAGCGTCCTCTAGCCGACGCTGTGCAGTTCTACAAGCGCCGCTCCACTTTCGCCCAGTTCATGAAGAGCAGACGGCCGAGAACCATCGCTTTACCTTAGCTTGCTATTGAGACTTTCTTATCTTGACTTCAGCTGCACACCTACATGCTCGTCTGTACAAAGATACGTATTCAGTTGTATATGAACCAGTAGGAAATCTCTTACTTTACTTGTAGTACCGACGTGATTTACTTCACCTGCTCCTACTCGCTTCCTTTCATTCGGCCTTGTTGTCAGTTTTCAGGAGCAGATCCACGCGCCACCTTCCAGACGGGACACAAAACATACATCCACATTTTTTAGTGAAATTTATATTGGAAAAGAGAGTCTATTACGCTGCTAAGACAAGTACAGTTTACTATTGTCGTTGGTATCGTAAATTTTATTGCATGATTAGATTCAGTCATAACTGAGCCGAGAGTCAAATGCTACTTTACTGTGAGACATACGGAAAAATGCGTGAGCTGTATAATAAAGTGTTAGTTAGTCTGCTGCCCAAGATTCCTACCGGGTGGTGTTCTCAACAATCAGTGGTCGGTGGCGTCTTTTCACAACTTATGGTGGAGCAGTGAAAATTGTTTTTTTTTAGTGTGTTTTTTTGCATTGTGACTCTTAAGAGCAGACGTCATAGTATTATTAGGTTACTGAATTGCTCCAAATGATTTATATAATTTAGCTTCACTGTATTTGCTCCGGACCAGTGATCAACGAGATCACGAACCGTCACCACCGAGGGTATGGTGGCAGTCATACCAGCCAGGGGGTAGGTAAGAACACATCTATGCCACCACACTGTCAGTTGTTGACTGACATTCGTCAGTATCAAAAAATTCCCTAGTATAAACATTTAAAGAGTGTCACTTCATATCAGCTTGCGATTTATCCCTTTCATAATTCTCTCGCGAAAAGTCAGCAGTTTAAAATTATATATGTGATATGAATGATCAGTTCTGTGGTAGGACTTCACATAGTTTTTCTCATAACGAACTGTGCTGACTTAGTGTTTTACACGGAAGACACTAGTTTTACTACTTTACACTCTTCAGATCGGCAGACACAACAAGACTGAAGTACTCTGTTGATGTACTTGTGCGAATAACTTATACGACTTTGTTTTTTGTGCAGAATTTGTGTTTTGTCTCTACAGCTTCGGTCAACTCGTAGAGAGTGACACATTTTTGTTTGCTTGTAGGTCCCTGTAGAATAGGATGCATACCTAGCTACAGAAATGTTAACATTTCCTGTAAAATTTTAACCACATATTAACGGCAGTATCAACCAGAGTAAATTAAAAGCAGTTATGACATAAGGTAGTTACCATTGCCACTGTCATCAGTTAGCCTAATTGCCTATTTACACATAAAGAGCGATTCATAGCGCATGGGGAGAAGGGGGAAAGTCGCTTGTGGTTAGACATGTCACAAAGTGCACGTCAGTGCTACTTTCACAGAGCGGCAACGTGTGGTTGTGTCGAGTGGTAAAAGGAAATCCGAGTTCTTGGTTTCTGTGTGGCCACTTCTTTGAATGCCATGGCAGTGAACAACACAAAATGAGAAAGCTGTCATTATGATTGGAAAAATAAATGGATAGACGGAAGGTTGGAAGCCTGATTTTCTTTGAAAATAACTTCTTTTAGAGTACGCTTTTAGAAATTAATTTAGGATGAGCGAATACAAATGCCGATTCGTAGTAGACGGTGCGCGGCAGTAATTAACGAGGAATGTAATTACTTTTTTCGAGAAGAGATTGACTGGGCGCTGTAATATCCCAAGCCACTGGAGGATCTAGGTCTGCTGAGAAACCGTACTTTTAGTACAAAAACGTCATCACTGCCTTTACTACTTCTCTCCGAGTTCTCAATAACATGTCTTTCTCGGCAGAACAGCGTGCACGGTGATTTTATTTCTTTTCTATTTCCTCCACTGTTATATACGATCTGCACTCTTTAGATTCACAGCCTTTTCTTTTTAATGTTACATCACGTTTGTTCCTCCATTGGTAATCATTACGTTTGGTTTCTGAAAGTTATGGCCTAAGTAAATATTAACAATCACTACTGCTTGCTACACGTCTGAAAGAGATCGTGCTCACATGCCTTGGTGAGGATCACATGCTGAGCCGCCATGTCCGTCACTCTTGGCCTCCCAGGTCACCGGATCTATGATCTTTTTGCTTTATTGTTTGCTGGGTTACCTGAAGTCACAAGTCTACCGCGATCATCCAACCCCATTAGTGATGCTGGAAGGCATCATCCGAAGGCAATTTCTTTAGCGTACCTACTGATATGCTGAAAATCTTTTTCGGAAAAACACTCCGTTTGTGGATATGGTGATTAATTTACTGTAAGATACTCATACTGTTTTTTACATAATTGTTTTCTGTTTTTATTCCTGACATAGTAATCTTGTAAGGTAATATGGGTTCCTATGGGTTCCTACCTTTTAAGGCCATCTTCAAATGCTATGGACGGCATTTTATGAACACTTGGTCATGCACTGTCATTTAATGACAAACTACATGCTAAACACGCTTTTTTTTTGTTTTGAGTCAACAGTCTTCTGACTGGTTTGATGCTGTCCGCCACGTATTCCTCTCCTGTGCCAACCTTTTCTTCACAGAGATTCACTTGCACCCTATGTCCCCAATTATTAGCTGGATGTATCCCAATCTCTGTATTCCTCTACAATTTTTACCCTCTAATACCAGGGAATTTATTCCTTGGTGTCACAACACGTGTACTATCAACCTGTCCCTTATTCTTGCGTAATGTTATATTATAACAATGGGTATGTTTATGTGTGTGTGTGTGTATTTGTGTGTGTGTGTGAGTGTGTGTGTGTGTGTGTGTGTGTGTGTGTGTGTTCCACATCTTTTCCTAAGCCCCTGGGCCAATTTAAAACAAACTCGATATTATCCCTCGCTTTCACGCAGCAATCGCTGTGGGGTTTAGAACCACCTTCCTATCATAGTTCAGTAGATATTTCATAAACAATAAGATGTGTGAAAAGTGTCGCATTGTGTGTGACGTATAAATTATTTGCTTCTTTGCTAAGAACTCTTTTCGCAACATTTGATGCAGACAGTATCCACGTCTGCCCTGAATGTACCTACACAAAAATATAGCATTCTACGGCATATAGTTCAAGAGCTATGACATCATAAACGCTGCGATGCATCAAAAAATTCCCTCTCATTCATGAAGTTTTAATAAATTTATTCTTTACTAGTAAGCCACTCCTGCAGTGTAGGCAGCTTAAGGAATTTTTGACCTGGCAGCGCATTTAACAGCTTCCTACTGCGAAGCGCAATCGGCTGTAGCCGAAAACAGTAGCAATCTATAGAGCTATTAACAGTCTTTTCCTTTGAAATATTTACGAAAGTACGTTGTGGACACGCGAAGCAGTTGTGCACAGTGTACAGAAACTGTCTGAATACGGTACTTAAACATTTGCACATTACGTAAATATCTCCGTAAGACTGGTTCATAATTTCAAAGATGCAAAGGCGTTTCTAGGAATGCAAGGAAATGAAATATTATCTATAGTGCGATACAAACACAGTTCATTTTTCTGTTTTCGCTTCAAATGTAAAACTGGCAGAATGGATATCCCGCAATGCCGCGTTTGTTGGCAAGTTTGCTAAAAGTAAATTATTACGCTACTTTTGGTTTTGTATCAATTGAAGCGCCATCTGTGATTACTTTGTACAGCAAAACTTGTACAAAGTAATCACCAAGTACATGACTCGATAGTAGCATTAACCACCTACGCCCCCTTTGCACGAGGCGCGTGGGGTAGCCACTTTGTCTTGGGGGCCTTGTCACGGTTCTCGCAGCTTCTCCCAGTTGGAGATTCCTTTCCTCCCTCGGGCATGGGTGTGTGTCTTGTCCTTACAATAACTTAGTTAAAGTTAGGTTAAATAGTGTGTAAGCGTAGGGACCGGTGACCCCAGCAGGAACTTAACACCACCACCATTACGCGGTGGTCAGGTGCACTGTACGGGCTAGCCAAGCACACTTGCCTCCTTCAGTCCAGTTTCCTATTCCCGAAACACTACGAAAGTAGCGCCCCTAGTCCTTTTTCCTCCGTTTATTCGTCGCATTACGCAAAGTCATGAACGATGTAGGGCGAAGAGTGTCCTGCACTGAGTGATCATATTAGCTCTCACGGTGCATATACACCTTCGCCAAAGAAAATGGTATAGGCATGCGTATTCAAATATAGAGACATGTGAACAGCCACAGTTTGGCGCTGCGTTTGGCAAATCCTATGTAATACAGCAAGTGTCTGGCGCAGTCGTTAGATCGGTTACTGCTGCTGCAATGGCAGCTTTTCAGGATTTAGGTGAATTTGAACACGGTGTTATTGTCGCCACACGAGCGGTGGGACAGAGCATCTCCGAGGCAGCGATGAAGTGGGGATTTTCCCGTACGACTACTTCGCGAGTGTACAGTGAAAATCAAGAATCCGGTAACACATTAAATCTCCGACATCACCATGACGGGAAAAAAATCCTGTAAGAATGGTTCCAACGACGGCTGAAGAGAGTCGTTCAACTTTACAGAAGTGCACCCTTCAGAAAATTGCTACAGGTTTCAGTATAGCGTCATCAGCAAGTGTCAGCGTGCGAACCATTCAACGAAACATCACCGATATAGGCTTTCGGAGCCGAAGGCCCACTCGTGTACCCTTGATCTCTGCATGACACAAAGCATTACGCCTCGCATGGGAGCGTAAACACCGCACAGGGCTGTTGATGACTGCCAACATTTTGGCTGGTCGGACGAGTTAGTTTCAAATTGTATCGAGCGGATGGACGTGTACGGGTATGGAGACATCCTCATGAATCCATGGACCCTAGGGGACTGTTTAAGTTGGTAGAGTGTCTGTAATGGTGTGCGCCGTGGCAGTTGGAATGGTATGGGGCTCCTGATACGTCTAGATACGAGTCTGACAGGTGACACGTACCCAGCCATCCTGTCTGATAACCTGCATCCATTCATGTTCAGTGTACATTCCGACGGACTTCGGCAATTCCAGCATGACAATGCGACACTCCCCACGTCCAAAATTGCTACAGACTTGCTCCAGGAACATTCCAGGGACTCTCCTGCAGGCCACCAAGCTACCCAGACATGATCATTATTGAGGATATCTGGGATGCCTTGCAACGTGGCCTCTACTCTTACGGGTTTATGGACGGTCCTGCAGGATTCATGATGTAAGTTCCCTCCAGCACTACTTCAGAAGACCGATGACCCCAAACAACCCAACCCAACTACTTCAGATATTAGTCGAGTCCATGCCACGTCGTGTTGCGGCACTTTTGTGTGTACGCGAGGGCCCTACATGATATTAGGCTGGTGTACAGTTTCTTTGGGTCTTCAGTATTTGAGCCGTGATTTCTCTCTCCGCCTTGTCCGAACGAGCAGGCACCACTCACATAAAAATCCCATATAATTTGACGCACGTATATAAATTTTTATTTTATTCGAAGAAGCAATTAATTTTCTTATGTATTTTGTAGTTCTGAGTCATTGTATATTTTTAGTGCTTTATCATATTGTAACTGCTTTTGTATCACATTTTCTTTGGCGTCGTTTAGAGCCCATTTCAGCATTTGCCAAACCGAAAATCACTCTGCGGCTGACCAATGTACCTGACCAGCAATCATGTACAGGGATTCGATCGCATCTTTTTCATCTCCCTGTCTCCCTACAGAATTAGATTTACGAGTAGGTTAATATTCGCGTTCTAACGATCTCCATTAAGCTGTAGTAACTGTGGAACCATGGTTATATTGATAAAATTATTATCTCCGAATGAGGTTCCTCAGTGTTTAAGATACCAGATTCCTGGAGAATGGGATGTAAATTATTATCATACCATCCTAACATATGTTCCCCGTATATTCTCTAAACAATTCAAGGTAATAATTCATTCGAAAGTAACCAAATATTTTCATACCTATCTTTGAAAACGCTGAAGCATATACAATGCTACTGCAGTTTGGCACTTGACAGATACAGCTACGAACTATTTTACAAGCCTATTCTGACAGACGTTTTTTAATGTGTCTTCTGACTACAGTCCGGGAAATTCTTTTGAAGTGGCCGCCTTTCTCGACTGAAGATTCTAATCGACAAACTCAACATTAACAAGAGGACTCTACTGCCAAGAGAAAATTGCACTTTGCTCCTATAGTTAGTCACGGAAATATATTTTCAGATGAGAAGCATTATTTCACTGAGCTGCTACTGAAAATTCTCTATAGTTTCTGCTTCGCAGGTACAGTAATAATTATCAACAAAAATGCTTAACGGAAATTTCTGGTGGGTGGTGCACAAATTCCCCACAGCGCCTGGGTTCCCCTTCAGCCTTACTGAAACAACCGATGGGATAAAAGCAAACTGGACCGTAACGTTCCCAAAGTTTATGTAATGTTATTTTCGATTGTATTAGTGAAAACCCCAAGCATCAGTAAAAGCAGTTTCTCACCACTGCTGAAACTACAATGTCACACAAGGAAGTCCTCTGAAATTAAAAAATTCTTACCCAGTAAATTTTGCTGTGGTTGGTAGTGATGCGTGCCGCTAAAAGCCAATTATACACAATATTCTACGTAATAGGTGAATAGTATCGAAAAGAGTACTCATTTTCAGAAAGTTACCAGTGCTCAAGAAGTACATCGTTGTAGGCAAAATACTAAACAAAAACTGTTGAGGAAAACCTCCTCACCTTTCCACACTATATAATGCAGTTTTTAATTCTTACATATAAATAGTTAACACATTTAATATTTACATTAGGTTGCTGGTGCCTACTGCCCGGAAAGCAAACAGATTTTCAGTTTGTGATATGAATGCTGTGAGAAAGCATTCAGTATTTTGCGTTCGTACATCAGAAAAGAATAACAAAAGCTGCGGTAGCGTAGCAGAGAATTGTCTCTTGCCTTCACAGAAATCTCCAATCTGGGAGAATTGTTCATACAGTTATTACTACACCGTATATTCTGGCTTCTTCTCTGTACTTTTAGAGTGGTACTGAGCAGTTTGTGGTTGCAGGTTTGCCAGCCCTCTCACTACCCTGCAGACTGTTTGCATCTCTATTGTAGTCTCCTTTACGCAGAGGTTCACACTAAACACTCTGCAGATACAAACACATTAGTGTATGGTAACACTGTCAGGTCACTACCAGACATTGTCTCGAAATCGCAACAAACAAATGAAGAACGTTCAGTTTTAAGCTACAGTAGAAAATGAAACGCTTGCTTGTAATCAATCGTTTGTTCTGTCGACCCATGTGGTCAGACAGCAGAGCAGCATCGACATGTAATCACAAGAATGTAAGTAATAATTTTAGGAAGCATCACAGCACAACATGCAAGTATCCATAACGTCATAAACAGTTAATGCAGCTTTCCTACTACAATTTTCAGCAACCACATGCATTACCCATATGCTACTAAAACAAACAGCTAGTTCCCAGCTGCATCCGTCACGAAGTCTCACTGGCGGACGGTATGAAAACATAAAAACTCTTTCCTTGGCGCAAGATGAAGCTGTTCTGGTCATTGTCCAGCCCATCTCTTCGGCTGTCACTTTAACTTCGCAAATGGCGAACTCTGATTCGCACCGAATTCAACGCTCTGAGTGCAGTTAGTTCCATTAGTTAGCCGGCTCCTTTGTCTCTGCCAGCTATAGGAAGTTGTTTCTAGGCGGAAAAACAGGCTTGGCCGTTTCCGTCCAGTCCGTGTCGCTTGAACATTCTGTAGGTATACAGTTAGCATTGCGGAGTTTTACTTCCGGCATGCTACAAACAATGACAACTCATACGGAATTCCAACCCTCTTCTGCCGCAACTAGCTAGCTATCGCTTTTTGCGTGTCATTCAGCACCTTATTGTTTGTTCCGTCTAAACTTCCCTCAGTGCAAAATAAAATAAAATAATTGGTATTCCTTGTCATTACGTAGAATTCGTAAGTTTCACTTCATTATTCATGTCATCACACCGAGCAGATCCCAGTACGAAACGTACTCGTTATCAGGAAGACTCAGGCCTACATTATACCTATACAGTTGTACTGAAGTTCATGTGCTGTCAGATAAATCAGGACTAGCAATATTTCATCACCAAAGGTGTTATTTTAATCACTGCGTAAACGAACCATCACAATAGTTCAAATGCTCATTTCCAAAATTTACTTGTGTACACATTTCGAACACGAAACTCATTGGTTTACACAGCTGCCACGCATTCAGTTTAATGGCCATATTGTGTGACTAGAGCAGCCAAAGAAAATGGCATCAGCGTGGACCTCTATCATAAGTGTGGGACCGTGAGGCCATATTGTAAGCTACTATTGCTATATCCACTCCGTCTTTATCTATGGTATCAGTTTTTAAAGCTACCATACACAGATTATTGACACAGTTTTCGTAATAACTAATTATAAAGACCATGATAACAAAACTATTGTCCATGCTCCTTGTAAAGTTCAGTTTAAACAGCAGGGTAACCTAAATGCACTATGTAGTTAAGAAGCCTGTTAGGCACAACAGGAAGAACATACAAAATTATATCACAAGCAGCAGCATCCACGATCATGAAACAAGTGCTAGACTACACTTCCATTTACGAAAAATAAACAAGCGAAAAGCACAAAATTACGTATTCTACAAGAGAATAAAATTATACAACATCCTGCCTAATGACATATAGGAGACAAATAAAATATAAATAATTAAACACCCGGTTAATGTTTACCTCTCAAATAATTCCTACTATAATGTCAAGGATTATTTGGAAACCGCAGAGTAGGGAACTGTAGAAAATAACGTTACTTGGTATTAAAATATCATTCAATAGTAATCTGGCTTGGTTTAATGAATATTACTGCAAAATCCCATGCTCAGGGTTTTCCATAGATAATTCTAATCTTCTTCAACTCTCTTGAGTTCAACATCGTTCAGTGTGTTCTGGTTCTGTCCACGATTTTCGGACAGGCACTAAACTGTCGGATGTATTGTCAAGATCCTTCTGCGAGCCAAATGTGTGTGTGTGTGTGTGTGTGTGTGTGTGTGTGTGTGTGTGTGGATTTGGCAGTGGCTAGTCATGTGATACAGCCAGGTGAAGTCACTGAGAACTGCTCGTCATTTTACAGGCACAAATGCAACGAGAGAGCGCTGTTCAAGGAAATTTAAAACATGTTTCACAGGCAACGCCGATAAAGAATCGTAATACGGCATAGGCAGAAAGCCAACACAGCACCCTCTCTCTCTCTCTCTCTCTCTCTCTCTCTCTCTCTCTCTCTCTCACACACACACACACACACACATATATATATATATATATATATATATATATATATATATATATATATATATATATATATACACACACATATGTGTGCGCGCGCACAGCTAGGACCATCACACAGCCAAAGATGACCACCGTCAGAAATGGTCGATAATGAAAGTTAGGAAGCTCTGAGAAAGTAGCATTAAGGCTCCCTGTCTGTAGTTTAGGCAGGAAGAGATCAGGATTCCAAACAGAGTTTCAGCAAAAATCTGTCTCTCTGTTTGTAGGGTCACTTGATAATTTAATCTCATTTGCTTCCTTAGTAACACTATTCGAAGATTTGGAAGTTCGAGTCAAAATCTATGTCTATTAGGATGACTGGTGTCAAGACGAAGTTCTTCAATAAAGAATTCACTGAGCTATTTCAAGAGTGTGTGAGACGCTTTTGCATAATACTTCCGGTGTTGGTGACCTAACCAGTGTATGTCATGTGACACCTGTAAAGAGTGCTGTAGACAACAAACCAAGATCACGCTATAAAGCCCATAGACGGCCAATAATCTTAGGTGGTAGTTCCGCACAATGCTACCAATCGATTTTGAAATGCTACCTGCGTAAGGCCAAAAGGCCGTAGACTTAGATACCACATCGTCATTTTCACCACTCACCCGATCCACGGTTGATAAACCGGGCACGTATGATCTTTCTCTACAGCGGTTCCCAACCTTTCTCGACTTTCGAACTTCTTCTACAACGATAACTGGGCGAACCACTGACTTTTAAATATATACAGGGTTGTCCATTGATAGTTACCGGGCCAAATATCTCACGAAAAAACTACAAAGAACGAAACTCGTCCAGCTTGAAGGGGGGCACCAGATGGCGCTATGGTTGCCCCACTACATGGGGCTGCCATATGTCAAACGGATATCAAGTGCGTTTGTTTGATTAGGAACCCCCATTTTATTACATATTCGTGTAGTACGTAAAGAAATATGAATGTTTTAGTTGGACCTTTTTTTTCGCTTTGTGATAAATGGCGCTGTAATAGTCACAAACGTGCAAGTACGTGGTATCACGTAACATTCCGCTAGTGTGGACGGTATTTGCTTCGTGATACATTACCCGTGTTAAAATTGACCGTTTTCAATTGCGGAAAAGTTCGATATCGTGTTGATGTATGGCTATTGTGATCAAAATGCCCAACGGGCGTGTGCTATGTATGCTGCTCGGTATCCTGGATGATATAATCCAAGTGTCCGGACCGTTCGCCGGATAGTTACGTTATTTAAGGGAACAGGAAGTGTCCAGCCATATGTGAAACGTCAACCACGATCTGCAAACAAATTATGATGCCCAAGTATGTGTTTGAGCTGCTGTCGCGGCTAATCCGCACATCAGTAGCAGACAAATTGCGCGAGAATCGGAAATCTCAAAAACACCGTGTTGAGAATGCTACGTCAAAATCGATTGTACCCTTACGATGTCTCTATGCACCAGGAAATGAATGGCGAAGACTTTGAACGTCGTGTGCAGTTCTGCCACTGGGAACAAGAGAAATTACGGGACGATGACAGATTTTTTGCACGCGTTCTATTTAGCGACGAATCGTCATTCACCAGCAGCTGTAACGTAAACCGGCATAATATGCGCTATTGGGCAACGGAAAATCCACGATGGCTGCGACAAGTGGAACATAAGCCACCTTGACGGGTTAATGTATGGTGCGGCATTATGGGAGGAAGAATAATTGGCCCTCATTTTATCGATGGCAATCTAAATGGTGCAATGTATGCTGATTTCACACGTAATCTTCTACCGATTACAAGACGTTTCACTGCATGACAGAATGGCGATGTACTTCCAACATGATGGATGTCCAGCACATAGCTTGCGTGCGGTTGAAGTGGTATTGAATAGTATATTTCATGACAGGTGGATTGGTCGTCGAAGCACCATGGCACGCACGTTCACCGGATCTGACGTCCCCGGATTTCTTTCTGTGGGGAAAGTTGAATGATATTTGCTATAGTGGTGCACCCCAATGCCTGACAACATGCGTCAGCGCATTATCAATGCATGTGTGAACATGACGGAAAGCGAACAACTCGCTGTTGAGAGGAATGTCGTTACACGTATTGCCAAATGCATTGAGGTTGATGGACATCATTTTGAGCATTTATTGCATTAATGTGGTATTTGCAGGTAATCACGCTGTAACAGCATGCTTTCTCAGAAATGGTAAGTTCACAAAGGTACATGTATCCCATTGGAACAACCGATAGAAAATGTACAAACGTACCTACGTTCTGCATTTTAATTTAAAAAACCCTCCTGTTACCAACTGTTCGTCTAAAATTGTGAGCCATATGTTTCTCACTATTACAGCTCCATCTGTCACAAATGGAAAAAAGTGGTCCAACTAAAACATTCACACAACATTTTCAAAAAAACAGCCCTCAGTCGCGAACACAATTAATTTGTGACCTAGGTTTCGGTGTCACAAGGGAACCTTCTTCGGACAAAATTAAAACTAAATGTTACGGCATAACGTACCAAAAAATATGAAAGCTGCGGTCATACCTGACAGGGTCAGATAGTCAGAAGTAAATAAAATGCAACAGGGTGCAAGTCGCTAGGGGCTGCCATGTGTCCTCTGCTACAGTCAGCTTGCAACTGTGTTGCATTTTATTCAAATTCTATTGACGCTGTCAGGTATGACCGCCGCTTTCGTATTTTTTGGTACATTATGCTGCAACATTTAGTTTTAATTTTGTCTGAAGAAGGTGTACCTTGTGACACCGAACCTAGGTCAAAAATTAATTGTGTTCGAGACTGAGGGCTGTGTTTTTCAAAATTTTGTGTAATGCAACAGTCGCTTATTGACAGCCATGTTAAAAACCTTTAAACATTCATTTTTATTTACGTACTATACAAATATGTAATAAAAACGGCGGTTCCTATTCCAAAAAACGCTGTGGATATCCGTTTGACCTATGACAGCGCCATTTAGCGGGTCAACCATAGCGCCATCTGGTTTCCCCCTTCAAGCTAAACAAGTTTCGTTCTTTGTAGATTTTTCGTTTAACGCTTATTTCGTGAGATATTTGGCCCGGTCACTATCAATGGACCACGCTGTATACAACAGACATGCAAAAAATTTGTTTCGAAGCAAAAGGTTTAAAAACCTTAAACTTGCTTAGCCCTTAACTCTTAAAATACGAAGTTACTGTAATTGCGGCTTAAAAGTTACTCAATTTGTAGGCCTAGTTGCAGTGAAAAATTCAAGTTTTCGTTGTAATTACCCACGTCCTTTTGGAATTTAGTGAGAAGGTTGCGCATGCTTTGCAACGCACAGAGCTTGGGAGTCAAGAACCACAGAACTTAAATAGACTCACATCAGAAGACCAGGACATCGTCATCTTACCTGCTGACAAAGGAAACGCTACTGTGCTTCTCTCACGCACAGAACGTAACAGCAGGATATACAAACAGCTCGACGATCCTGCATGTAGTAAATTAAAAACCGATCCGACGGGTAGGATCCAGAGAAAGAATTAGGAACTCATCAGGAAGATCCCGATTCCACCGCAAGTCTCTAAGGGTTTGCGTCAACAGGCTGCAGTTCCTCCTAGACTTTACGGCCTACACAAGATCCATAAGAATGGGGTCCCTTTCCGTTCCATTGTAAGTAACATAGGAGAACCTACTTATGTTGTTTCCAAATATCTGACATCACTATTGGGAACTCTCGTAGGCAAGTGCGACCATCATATTCGAAACTCTGAAGATTTCATAGGTCACCTGCAAGCTCTTACATTGCAATCGTCGGAACTCTTAGTAACTTTCGATGTTATGTGTGTATTTACAAAGGTGCCCTTGCAGGACTCTTTGGAGCTTGAGGAGTTTTAGGAGAACATAGTAGCATTATTTAAACACGTGCTTACTTCAACATACTTCTGATCTCATGACCAATATTTTGAACAAATCAAATGGTTCAAATGGCTGTGACAAGGGAACCTCCCCATCGCACCCCCCTCAGATTTAGTTATAAGTTGGCACAGGGACAGGCCATGAAAAACTGAACACAGATCAATCGAGAAAACAGGAAGAAGTTGTATGGAACTATGAAAAAAATAAGCAAAATATACAAACTGAGTAGTCCGTGTCCAAGATAAGCCACATCAAGGTATGTGTACACTGATGAGCACCGTGGTCCTGTGGTTACCGCGAGCAGCTACGGAACGTAAGGTCCCTGGTTCAATCCTCCCTCGAGTGAAAAGTTTTAATTTTTTATTTTCAGACAATTATCAAAGTTTATGCACTCAGACATGATCAACTTCGCTCTCCAAAATTCCAGGACATTTTCAGATTTGCTTGGACACATGCAGGATTTGACGGTCTACACACGGAAAAACTTGAAAACGTTAAAAACGTATGTTTTGACAGAGCACAGGGAAAACTGTGCGACTGTGAAACTTGCATTCATTTGTTGCAGTTTATGTGACAAACTCTTATGTCTTCATCACTTTTTTGGGAGTGATTATCACATCCACAAGAAAACCTAAATCGGGCAAGGTAGAAGAAACTTTTTACCCATTCGCCAAGTGTGCAAGTTAGGTGGGTCGACAACATATTCCTGTAATGTGAAGCACATGCCGTCACCAGTGTCGTATAGAATATTTCAGACGTGTTTTCCTGTGGAGGAATCGGTTGACCTATGAATTTGCGATCAAATGTTTTCGGTTCCAATTGGAGAGGCACGTCCTTTCGTCTACTAATCGCACGGTTTTGCGGTGCGGTCGCAAAACACAGACACTAAACTTATTACAGTGAACAGAGACGTCAATGAATGAACGGTCAGATCGTAACTTTGCGAATATAAAGTAAGTAAAATTTTTACTCGAGGGAGGACTCGAACCAAGGACCTCTCGTTCCACAGTTACTCACTCTAACCACGGGACCACGGCGCTCCTCAGCTTACACAGTCCTTGATGTTGCATATCTTACACTTGGACTACTCAGTTTGTATAATTTGCTTCTTCCTGTTTTCTCGGTTGATCTGTGTTCAGTTTTTCAAGGCCTATCCACTGTGTCAATTTATAACTAAATCTGAGGGGTGTGCGATGGGGAGGTTCCCTTGTGAGCACTATGGGACTTAACTTCTGAGATCATCAGTCCCCTAGAACTTAAAACTACTTAAACCTAACTAACCTAAGGATATCAGACACATCCATGCCCCAGGCAGGATTCGAATCAGCGACCGTAGCGGTCGCGTGGTTCCAGCGGCAATATTTTGAACAAGTGGACGGTGTCGCCATGGGAACTCCTCTGTCTCCTTCGGTGGAAAATTATTTTATGGAGGACTTTAAAGAAAAATCACAACAGTCAGCCACTCTCAAGCCCTCTTGTTTTCTGCGGTATGTGGATGATACATTTGTGGTGTGGCCACACGGACTTGATACTCTACATACTTTTGTTCAGCATCTGAATTCGCTCCATCCGAATATAAACTTCACAATGGAACTGGTAAGAGATGGTACTTTACCTTTTCTTGATGTTTTGGTACGAAGGAAAGCAGATGGAACCTTGGTACACAGCGTTTGCCGCAAGCCAACGCAAACAGATCTGTATGTGCAAGCCACAAGCTGCCACCATCCTGCACAATGCGGTAGTGCATTACGTACGTTAGTCCTAAAAGCCTGTCGAGTGAAATACAACATTTGAAGACAGTGCTCCGACAAAACGGTTATACTGAGAGACAGATACGTAATGAATTGTGGCCCAGGTGAGTTCAATCTGTGGAGCAGAATGAAGATACGAAGACACCAACCACTTTGGCTTTTTTGCCGTATATTGGCGCCATGTCGTCAAGATTCGGAAGAGTTCTTGGAAGAAATGGAATTAAGTGTGTTTTTCACCCATCTGCAAAACTGAGAAACCTGTTGGGTTTGATTAAGGATGACCTTGGCCTGAGGAAAAGTGGTGTGTACAAGATTCCTTGTCAATGTGGGGCAGCGTATAAAGGTCAGACATGCCGCACAGTACAAGAATGCTGCGATGAACATTAGCGTCTTACACGCCTTCGTCAACCGGAAAAGTCAGCAATTGCTGAACACTGTCTGAATACAGGGCATCGCATGATTCATGAAAATACAGAAATTTTATGCCCCGGAATCATCTTTCTGGGATTGCGTCATTAAGGAAGCAATGCATATCCGTACAGCCGATGATGTCATCAACAGGGATCAATGTTCTTCGATAACAGACCCGTCATAACATTGGTCTAGTACGGCCGTTGGTGAGTAACGTCTGCCCGCACTGTTGGCAAACGCAGCATACAGCACACGCGCAGGAAAGCCGCTCTGCGATTTTCGGCAGAGGGAGTTTGAATATGGCACCATCTATCTGCAAATAATTGCGCGTGCGCAATTTCCACGCCTGCGCATTCTTCGCGCGCGTGTTCTAGAAACGTGGCGTCGACTTGCCGATACCGTCAGTCGTGCCTAGCCACAAACACGTTTGCACCACCTGAAAATGGACAATTGCTCCGAGGAAAGATTGTAGGATTTGCAGATCACAATCCGGTAGCAAACCGTGAAGATTATTTATACAACATATCCACCGGGAAAGCTTGAAGAGTCACAGTCTCCGATCACTTTCAGCACCAAGTCTGTTCGTATATTTATTTTTTAAGTATTCGTATGAAGGAAACTACTTTTTGCACAAATATGATGATGAAAAGGTAATATGGCCGCTGTGGCTGTATTAGTTAATTACTTTAACTAACTCACTTAATGCAAAGATTTATAACTTTTCTGTAACAGAAAATCAGTGGAAATTTCAAGAAAATGCTCTTTTCGATATACGCTTAATTTGGATTCTAAAACTGTTCACTCTTCGAGGGGATTGCGAATACAATACTGGACATTGGACACAGTGGGAAAATATTTCCTGATGGTTTTTCAAAGCGCCTTTAAATGTTCTTTAACCATGTTCCTGACTTTTTATCCAAAGAAAGTTTATTTTCCACCAGGAAGGCGGAAACGGTATCAAAGAACTTGGTTTGGTTCCTGCTGAAACACGTTACCTAAAAACTGAGGTTTTTTAATGAATGATTCAATACAGTCTTGCACAATATAAAAGTGTGTATATAATTTTTTTTTTGAAATTGTCTACCAACTGAGCTGAAGTCTGAAGACAGATTTCATCTTCCATGCATTTTGCTTTGTGAAAGGCATGGCTGATAAGAAAAATCTAAACTTAATCTTTAAGCTCGCTCGTACTATCTGTAAATACTTGAGATAACGATATAACATCATTGTGAGGCAATAAACATTTATAAATGAGTCCCACATCTCCACAAAGCACTGCAAAGATGCAGGAATTTGTAGGGGAGATCTCAGAAAAATTCATTATTTTCACTCCATCGTCCAGCACGTTGAAATCCATCGGGCATACGTTCATAAACAAGAGCGTGTCTGTGAACGCAACGATGTCTCAAGAAGCGTTTGGCCCTAACGATTTCGATTTGGCAACAAACTCAGCATAGCACCCTGTCATAGTTTTGGCACCATCTGAACAGTTGTCCACACAGGGAGTCCAGTCTATTGAATTTTCGCAACAGTGTTCATTGGTAAGATAGATCCGGAAAGTCTCTTCAGGTTTGCTACCGGATCCTAAAATCAATTCGATTCGATATTTCGGGGATCCAACAGGTCGTCATCTTCAGGGCAACGCTGCTTCTGCTGATGAGTCCCGCTGAGAACTGACGCCATCACGTCAATCGACGTCAAATATATGCCACCGTACCGTACACGGCACATGCTCTGCCCCCTATAGCTATTGCTGCCCTCCAAGACTGGTTAGGTGGTGCAGCGCACAATAGAACACCGGAGGCAACGATAAATTGCACTCTACACACGATATTCGATTACTCAGTCTGGCCGAACCGAAGAACGCTCTGTTTTGATGCGGGATAGTACAGGATTCCACGTCCTGCTAACAGGAAATCCACTGTCTCTTTTAATTAAATTATTTGCCAACCTAATTTCAATTGCTTCTTTGTAGACACTGTTCCAAAAACAGAAAGTGCTGGCAACTATCACAGTTTCGTCAAATTTCCTACCGTGTCTCTCATTTAGGCTACGTTCTTCTACAGCCAATTTTCCCGGCTGTTGTAGCGTCGTATGAAGGCGATGTTCCACACTCTTGTCATGAACTGTGCGAATCGTATGGCCGATGTCAGCCTTCACACACTGACACAGAATTTTGTATACACCGGGTTTCTTACGCCACAAATCATCTTTCACAGAGCCGAGTAGTGCCCTGATCTTAGACGGTGGATGGAACACACTCTTAATGTTAAAATGCCTTAAAATTCTTCCTATCTTAAACGATATACCCCCAGCATAAGGGATAAAGGCCACCGATCTATGTTCCTTTTCATGCACCTCCAGTGATTGTCCAAAATCTATAGCCGGACGAATCTGCTTCTCAGAGTATCCATTTTTTTTGAAAAACAGCCTTCAAATGGGCAAGTTATTGTGTTAAGCTGCCCGCGTCGGAAATGGCTTATGCTCTGCATACCTAAGTCATAAGGACGCCACTGCCTTGCTGTGGTGGATGACAACACTTAGAATGCAGAAGCCGATCGTTGCGCCTTGGCTTTCGGTGAACGCTATGTCCCAAAGTATCATTTTTTATAAACCGTAACATCTAAAAGGAAGCATCCCATCTCTTTCAACCTCCATGGTAAATTTAATGCGGGGGTGAAGACAGTTGAAATGGTACAAAAACATATTAAGAGCATTACGTCCATGTGGCCACACAAAAAAAAGGATATCTCCAGAAGAACGTTGGTTGCAAAGCCGAAGTCCTCAGTGCCTTATCCTCGAAGCCCTCCGCTAATAAATTGGTTACTCTGGGTGATAAAGGACTACCCATAGCCACTCCGTCATTCTGTTGAAAATGTTGCGTTAAATAAAAAATACGTGGACGTCCGCACATGACGTTTAAGCTTCACCAAGTCTTCATACAGTTTGTCACTAATGAAACAGGGGCTCTTCCAGAGGGACTCGTGTAAACAGAGATACCACATCAAAACTCACCAATAGATCTAAAGGACTCAGCCTCAAATACTTCAATCGTCCAATAAAATTCACCGAATTGGAGATATGGTGATCATACATGTCACTGATAACAGGTGATAAATACTTCACCAGGTTATAAGTGGGTGCAACCGAATTAATAACAACAGGGCGTAGAGGAAACCCTTCCCTTAGTTTGGTGCATGAACAGGAACATAGTTCGGTGGCTCTTATCCCTTATGCTAAGGGCATATCGTTTAAGATAGGAAGAATTTCATGGCATTTTAATATTAAGAGTGTTTTCCGTCCACCTTCTAAGATTAGGGCACCTGCCCAGTCTTGGGGGGGACAGCAACTTTGATCGGCGGCGCATGCGCCGTGTACGGTCCGGTGGCCTATATAGGACGTCGATTGGCAGGCTGGCCTCAGTTCTCAGAGGGACTCATCAGCAGAAGCAGCATTCTCCTGAAGATGGCGACCAGTTGAACCGCCGAAATATCGAATCGAAATGGTTTCAGGATCCGGCAGCAAACCCGAACTGACTTTAAAGACTTATTAGACCGGGAAAGCCTACGATCTCACATTAAATAGTTCTCATCCCTTAGTCCTCAGAAAGATCTGCAGAATACTAGCTCCTCTTCTAGAGACTCCCAATTAATATAAAAAATAACAGAAGTAACGAAATGGCTAAATTGTAAACATCCGTTGATTCGTCAAGATGGATCGCAAAGGTAGGACTGGTACGAACTCTTTCCACAATTTCATTGTGGGCATAATTTGACGTGTCTTTAATCCGGTGGTTGATCCTATTGTCGGAAAATAATACCATACTGATTCTTCTTATCAAATATTCTCCAAGCATGCACAGTACTACATTGTTTATACATGGCCGCACTAAGTCTTCGACTATTGAAAGACGTTTCACAGTTTTAGTACGTCTGAAGCTAACGCAATTACACGCTTGAAGAGCATTCTCATTGTCACTGTTTGCAGCGATACAAAGTACTTAAATCATGTTTCGACTTGTTAGCCTTTCGTGTAAAAAAAAAAAAAAAATCAGCAGATCTCTTTACGTGGGCTAGGTTTCATTTTCTAAATGGCGTTGAAGCAGAGTTGGTACCAGATTACTGTTAGTAAGAATGTCACCACAAAAAACACATTATGGTTTTGGGCAATCCTTCTCACCTGTGTATGATAATCCACACCTAACAAAATTACCATCACACTTTCTTTTGTTTACACATGGGTCAGATTTTTGTATTATGGTCTCACGTCACGGTAACTTCAATGACGTGTTGACACATCATAACTGACAACTTTTTTTTAAAAAAATTCTTTATTCACAATACATTATAATTATACAAATGAAACCCACCACCTTAATGATTAGTGGGTCCTAAGTGTTAAAATGTTGTGATTTGCAGCTAATTACATTTTTACTTTTGAGCTGCAGACAGTACAGGTTAACGGGCAAACTTAAGTTCTACGTTAAACTATACACACTTAGCTAATCTTAATTGCCTGCCGCGTCACAGTTGTGTCAAAAAATGGTTCCAATGGCTCTGAGCACTATGGGACTTAACTTCTCAGCTCATCAGTCCCCTAGAACTTAGAACTACTTAAACCTAACTAACCTAATGACATCACACACATCCATGCCCGAGGCAGGATTCGAACCTGCGACCGTAGCGGTCACGCGGTTCCAAACTGAAGCGCTTAGAACCGCACGGCCACACGACTCCAGGTGTGTCAGTGTGGACATAAACCTACTGCAATGCGTTGCTCATCGAGCTAATCCCGATGATCATGCCCTGGACACTGTTTTTGTTGTGGCCTTCAGTCCTGAGACTGGTTTGATGCAGCTCTCCATACTACTCTATCCTGTGCAAGCTTCTTCATCTCCCAGTACCTACTGCAACCTACATCCTTCTGAATCTGCTTAGTGTATTCATCTCTTGGTCTCCCTCTACGATTTTTACCCTCCACGGTGCCCTCCAATGCTAAATTTGTGATCCCTTGATGCCTCAAAACATGTCCTACCAACCGATCCCTTCTTCTAGTCAAGTTGTACCACAAACTTCTCTTCTCCCCAATCCTATTCAATACCTCCTCATTAGTTACGTGATCTACCCACCTTATCTTCAGCATTCTTCTGTAGCACCACATTTCTAAAGCTTCTATTCTCTTCTTGTCCAAACTAGTTATCGTCCATGTTTCACTTCCATACATGGCTACATTCCATACAAATACTTTCAGAAACGACGTCCTGAGACTTAAATCTATACTCGATGTTAACAAATTTCTCTTCTTGAGAAACGCTTTCCTTGCCATTGCCAGTCTACATTTTATATCCTCTCTACTTCGACCACAATCAGTTATTTTACTCCCTAAATAGCAAAACTCCTTTACTACTTTAAGTGTCTCATTTCCTAATCTAGTTCCCTCAGCATCACCCGACTTAATTCGACTACATTCCATTATCCTCGTTTTGCTTTTGTTGATGTTCATCTTATATCCTCCTTTCAAGACATTGCCGATTCCTTTCAACTGCTCTTCCAAGTCCTTTGCTGTCTCTGACAGAATTACAATGTCATCGGCGAACCTCAAAGTTTTTACTTCTTCTCCATGAATTTTAATACCTACTCCGAATTTTTCTTTTGTTTCCTTTACTGCTTGCTCAATATACAGATTGAATAACATCGGGGAGAGGCTACAAGCCTGTCTCACTCCTTTCCCAACCACTGCTTCCCTTTCATGCCACTCGACTCTTATAACTGCCATCTGGTTTCTGTACTAATTGTAAATAGCCTTTCGCTCCCTGCATTTTACCCCTGCCACCTTCAGAATTTGAAAGAGAGTATTCCAGTTAACATTGCAAAAGCTTTCTTTAAGTCTACAAATGCTAGAAACGGAGGTTTGCCTTTTCTTAATCTTTCTTCTAAGATAAGTCGTAAGGTCAGTATTGTCTCACGTGGTCCAACATTTATACGGAATCCAAACTGATCTTCCCCGAGGTCGGCTTCTACCAGTTTTTCCATTCGTCTGTAAAAAAATTCGCGTTAGTATTTTGCAGCTGTGACTTATTAAACTGATAGTTCGGTAATTTTCACATCTGTCAACACCTGCTTTCTTTGGGATTGGAATTATTACATCCTTCTTGAAATCTGAGGGTATTTCGCCTGTCTCATATATCGTGCTTACCAGATGGTAGAGTTTTGTCATGACTGGCTCTCCCGAGGCCATCAGTAGTTCTAATGGAATGTTGTCTATTCCCGGGGCCTTGTTTCGACTCAGGTCTTTCAGTGCTCTGTCAAACTCTTCACGCAGTATCTTATCTCCCATTTCGTCTTCGTCTACATCCTCTTCCATTTCCATAATATTGTCCTCAAGTACATCGCCCTTGTATAAACCCTCTATATACTCCTTCCACCTTTCTGCCTTCCCTTCTTTGCTTAGAACTGGGTTGCCATCTGAGCTCTTGATATTCATACAAGTGGTTCTCTTCTCTCCAAAGGTCTCTTTAATTTTCCTTTAGGCAGTATCTATCTTACCCCTAGTGAGACAAGCCTCTACATCCTTACATTTGTCCTCTAGCCATCCCTGCTTAGCCACTTTGCACTTCCTGTCGATATCATTTTTGAGGGCCCCGGAGACTAGGCAGGCCAAAATTACATATCGCTGCTGGTTCCTATTCCGGTTTCTATTTCTAAATCCGACAAACTACAAACTAACGTACGTGAAGTCCGGTGCATGTCGTTGTTGTGAAGTTAATGTACCCCATTCCGCCCAGCCCTGCACGCGACGGATTCCGACTTACAATTCGACCTGTCCACGCCTAGGCGGTACAGGATTATCGTACTAGGACGCGTTCGGTAGTTTGGTATTGATCACGAATATCCCTCAAGTATGCTGGCAGAACTTTTGATGACACCTCGTTAGCCAGATTATTCAAGGTGTGGAATGTCTCCTCGTGTCTCTGTAAGTCGTATGTGTCGTTGTTTGGTAGTTGCTGTCGTAATGTAGCTGCTACATCATCTAAAAGAGGGTACTCGTAAACCACATAGTCGGGAGTATGCACAGATGCGCCACAAACACACGCGGGCGTAGCCGTCTTCCCAAACCGGATTAAACATGTCGGATAGGGGCCATGACGAGTGAGAAAATGGATCAAACCACGAGTTGGCTCAAAATACCCCATACCTAGCCTTTCTTTTAGATTTAGTAAGAGTTGGAAAGTTCTTCTGCCAGATTTGTCCGTTTCCCATGATTCCTGCCATAGTTCTTCGCCTTTTTTCCTTATCTCACCCTGGTTCCTAACCCTAAGTCCCAAAATGTCTTCTATTTTCATATCATTATCTTTCTTAGCTCAATACCAGGCGGCTTGTTCCCCGATTTCGATGTCCAGAGGACAGAGACCCTTTATCACATTAGCCCCCCCCCCCCCTAGAGATGTCCTGTAACACCCACAGACCTTAACAACGTGGATCTCTGTACTCTTCTCACTGTCATGGCGGGTACCATCCTCGTGAGCCTGTGTGCCAGGCTCCCGAGCCGTAACCCATTACTGACGTTAGTATGCTATTGTGGTACAATTTTATCAGTTGAGAGGAAAGGTAAAATCCTTTATGACCTATAGAGATGAGGTTATTAAGTACTTGTAACGTTTTTTGGGTCACGGGTTCAATGTGCCTTCCGAAGTTCCACCTTTCATCGATTATAATTCTAAGTAGCGTGTCTCACGTCGCCTAAGGACTGGTGAACCCTCAATTCTCACAGTAGGATTTCTCACTAGCTGTCCTTTTAGCAGAAGGTAAGTTGATTTTGTTGGTGAAATTGACATCTTGGTATTTCGGCAACACAGTTCCGATTTTTCGAAGGCTTTTTCGGCCCAACGTCTTCGCGGCTCCGGCCGCCAACCAACAGGAGGAGGTCATCAGCGTAGGCTATCACCTCTAGCACTTCTTCACTCTGTTGCAGGTTGGCCAGAAGTGGCTCCATGTGGATGTCCCAGACCTAATACGGAACTCTGGGGACATCCCATCGTTAAGTTTTTTTTTTTTTTCAACTTTACCACTAGGGTATGAGAGCGAGACCTCCCGATCCTCACAATAGCTCCTCAGACAACCGTATAGTGGCCCTGGACACACTTTCTCCCACAAGCAGGAGAAGAGCGAAGGCCACCACAGGTTGTCGAAGGCGCCACTGATGTCGACCATGATTCCCACAACGTACTTGTATGGGGCTGAGCCACAGACACCAGGGCGACTGCATCAGTTGCCGATCGCCTAGGCCTGAAGCCGAACTGTCTGCTGCTCATCCATCACAGCACTCGGTTTGCAGTCAGTCTGTCAGCTAGCTGTTTCTCTAGGAGTTTTCCAAACACCTCTAATAAGCAAATGGGTCTATAGGACTTAGCTTCAGCTGGGTCTTTATCAGGGCGTTTCTTAAAGATTACCACATTAGCGACTTTCTAGATTTCAGCAATCTTTCCTGCCTGAGGCATTCATTGACTAGGTGGGTAAGTGGAGCTACAAGCTGGGGAGCTACGAGCTGCACCAACTCCGCCACTATGCCGTCTGGCCCGGGAGCTTTCCCTCTCTTTAGAGATTTGATGTGGGCAGCCACCTTCTCTTCTGAAAAGGGGTAGACTGCCCCGTCATTTGCGTGCCTGTCGAGATCTTCGTTCGTAATTGCTGCTTATCTTCAGTGTCTCCATCCATATCGTCATCAGGCAGCCGCGACTGGAGGACGACCTCGGCAGTCTCCTGCCAGTATTCCGTCATCCCGTCCCCATGCCTGATCGTTGATATCATCATTGGGGAGCGTATCTTTCCATAACTAGCTTATAGGGTACTCCCCATGGGTCCAAAGCTAATTGATTCAGCTCAAAATTTTCCCAACTTTGTATCCTGACTGCCCGAAGTTCGGTTTGAAACTTTTCTTTCGCTTCCCGGTGTAGCAAGAACCATGTTCGCTTTTCCCGACACACGACACTGCACTTGTAGTGCCTCCTCAGCCTTCTGACTGACTGACGCAATTCCTTTGGTTCAGCTGACTATGGTCATGGAGAGGCCGCCATGGCCCTTCTCGTAGTTGGTACTGCTGCCTTCACCGCTCTGGTCACTGCACTCACCAGTTTCTCAGCCCTCTCGTCTACGTAAGGGTCCTGATGTACGTCACCTTCTGGCAATGGTGGAATGTCGCACTCCATCGCTAGGCGCTCCCAATCTGCTCTTTTGTAGTTCACTTGCACCTCCCACCCCATGGCCAAGTGGCACTCTCTGTCTCCTAAAGTGAAGGTAATGAGACTGTGATCAATTGTGATGTCATTGTCTTCAAGTTTCCAGTTTTGCAACATTCTTACAGCATTCGGCGAGACTAAAGTCACATCGGTGTTGGTACCTTGCCCCACTCCCGCCGCATAGGTGGGAGGATTGCCAGGCTTATTAGCCATCACAAGTTGCAGAGGTATGATCGTCTCTTCCACTTTTCCACCTTTTCCATCTCTTGTGCCACTATACCATAGGGGGGATTTTGTATTTATGTCAGCTGTTTTGACTATTTTTCACCCCTGCAACGCCGTGACTACTCCTGTCAAGTGATCTAAGTGTTGTTCAATGTGGTCTCCATACTGGAAGTACGTGTTAACGAGAGTTATGACCCCCGCAGGAGATTATATCTCCACGACGTTTCTGTGATTGTTGGAGTGCTGCGAAAATGTCGTTACCCATAGGGCTTTGTAACTACCACTACCGCTTTGGGGGCACCCCCACTGCTGAAAACCTGCCATGTAGCGGCTGCGATAGATAGTTTCCCAGCTTGAGAGTACGACACCTGTGGGCAGAGCATATCAAGCCTCCTCTCTTCCACCTCCCTTTGTAGCCCCTGCATCACCAGTCTGCTGTTGAGTGTGTTCAGTTGGCCAATGGTTATTTTAGTCATTATGGAAAATAAGTATGTATTCTATCGTCAGGTCAGGTCTTACTCCAATCGAAGGCAATACGACCATTTGCCAGAACTGACTGAGTGTAGATGTCATTGAGGTCAAATTTCTCGCCACGTCTTTCAAAAACTTTCTTAAGTAAGTGCCCCAGTGCTCTGAAGTCTGTGGGGAGATTCACTGACTTCAGCTGTATTCTGCTTATATCCCCCATTACCGAAAAGGTGACCTTTCTGCCGTTCTCATGTCCCACCCGGGCTACAAGTCGTAAGACAGTGGTCAGGATAGTCGGCTGCTCCAGCCTTGCACATTGCATAGTGTAATCAATGTTGGGGTACACCCTAACCAGGTCGACAGGCGGTAACCTGATTACATGGGTGTCTTGTGTGGTTGAGTGTGCACTGAAGCTGGTGACTTTGCATTCTTGGAGTGGCAGTCGCTCTACTTTGCTTTGTTCGTCTTCAGAGACTGCCACGGGCTGGGACACCACCACAGGATGCTCTTGCCGCTGCTGGTCTTTAATTGGCCTCATTCCCCGGTTTTGGGAGGAGGGAGTTGTGACCTTCAGGGGGAGATCTGCTTGAATACCTATGTCCATCGTGAGGAACTCTATTTGAATTCCTTTATCCACAGTTTTAAGTTTGGCGGTGCTCCAAAGAGACCTTAGAAATTGTTTAAATTTGCTTGCCCTCATGGCGTCCCTCCTCCTTTTGCTCGGGGATTTTCCCTTTGGCATTCTGTTCAATGTGCCCTGCTCAGCTGCAGTCAGTTCTTGAGGTCAATCTTTCTTCAAGTATTCTGTAGGTAGGTGGTTCCACAGGATTTCTTGCCACAACTTTGGCATGGGATGCAAACTCCTGCTGCCCTGCCCTGTGACCACTCTCACCACACTTGGAGCATGCCGACACCCTGGTGCTGTGCCTCAGAATGTGGTCCAGATCACCACAGTTGTGGCAACGAGGTACCACGATAATTCCCTCGTAATTACCGCGTGGAAACCTACCTATAGTCTGCCCATTGTCCTGATCTGTGGGGTAACCTCGGCAACGAGATGAACAACATCACGGTCCTGAGGCCCCTTTTCAAATCTCAACTTGAAAGAATTTTTTAACTCCTCATCATTTATGTCTTCAAAGTTCTGTGCCCTTATTGTCTCATATAGTTCGTCATTCGTTATTATTGTTGGTACGTCATATAGAATGACTAAGGGGTTTCTTTTTCCTAGATGGTTCACGCCTTACCACCAAATTCCACTTTTGATTGTTTAATAATTTTTATTTGTCCGCCTCGGTGGCAACTTCTACAATCACCGAGTTTCTGCTTGGTTTAACCCTTTTAATTCTGTCTTTGACAGGATCAATTGCAGTTGTCAACAATTCTTGTACTTTTATGACACTAGTATCTTGGCCAGACAGTGTACTAAAGAAGACCACCGCGTCTGGCCGCTTGGTAACTCTTTCGATCGTGTCTTTTGTTTTTTGCGGCTTAGTTGGCGCTTTCGCAGCCACACCCGCCCAGGTCTTAATAGGTTGCCTCCTTAATCTATCGTTCTCTTTTTCTAATTCTACGATGTGGCCTTCAAGTTTTGTATTGGCTATAACCCATGCAGCCAACTCGTTTTTAATAACAGACAAAGCCGCTTGACTGATTTTAACATTTTTGATATTTTGCTCTAAGAGCAGTGTAATTCTTGCGTGTCTTTGAGTGACAGTTTCATCCTCTGCCTGTCCCATTTGATCCTGTGGAGAGGGAGCAGACACCACAAGTGCCGGTTTCAATTCCAGCCACCCTAGCAACGAGTAATAAAAAGGTGGGAGCCCGTCTCTTGCCCCGGACCGACTCCTCTGGCATGGCGGGGGGGGGGGGGGGGGGACAAAACTCAGCTCACCCACCATCCTCGCCCCTAGGCCAAGGGCACTCGATAGCTGCCGGGTTCAACGCGCCATCGTCAGCACACTGGTCCCGCTCGGTGGCTCCGTCATCGACGATTTCACCCGACGCTGCTCGGCAAGTGCACCCCGCACTCCGGAGAGGCGGATGCACCTCTCACTCGCCCTTCGCCGCCTACAAGCCCGAGGTTCCACCTCTTGCCCAAGGACCCACTCCTACTCAGGTGGTGGGCCGGTCACCCAGTCGTTCGGCAGTCTGGACCTAGCTCACCTGGCCCAGGCGATGTCACCACCTCCTAGGTTTGGAAGAACACGCCCCAGTTACCCACGGGCGCGGTGAAGCATCCTTGCCGACTCGCGCCGAGATCCCACGTCGACAAACAAACAAACAAACAATGTCACCGTGCAGAGCACCTGCTGGTCTATGCCCTATGAAAAAGAGAGGGAGAGGAGCAGCAGCCACGCAGCGCAGAGGGGTTGCACACAGAGTGAGCAACACCCCCCCGTAGCCTAGCAGCCCAACTCAACCACTCCCCCATTGACACAGCACTCCTAGCGCCATACATCCTCTGCTTTCGCATCGGGTTTGGTCGCAGCTCTCCATTTTGATGCAATGCTACATCCGGGCGGGTCTGGAAAATGCCGAGCTTCACATCTGGCAATACGGGAAGGCGGAAAGAGCCAGTTGGGAAGGAGAGACTATATGTGACGCGTCACTTCCCCTTGTGAGTCCTTTCGCGGCACGCCCGACCAGACGCGATACACCCTGGTGCGAGACTCCGTGCCTTACGGCGCTCCTGCACGGACTGGCCCACATCAAAATGCGCCGTAAAGCGACCAAGGAACTGCGAATCGTGCGCCCGCGCTCAACTCTTTCGACCTCGCGCCAGACACAACTGACAACTTTTATTTTCTTAAATTCTTTATTCTCCAATACGTGATACATAAGCAACGCACCACCTACTACATTAGTGGGTCCTAAATTATGCTAGTAAAATCATTACTATTGCAGCTTTTTGTTCCAAGAATGTTAGTTCTATTACTCTGCCACTATGGGCACTACTGCAATGTCCTAAGGTTACCAATATTTGACTGTGTCTACTACTTACGCTAGTCTACTATACTTGCAGTGTATATACACTAATGGCCATTAATATTGCGACACCACGAAGATGAGGTGCTGCAGACGAGATATGTAACCGACAGGAAGAAGATGCTGTGATATGCAAATGATTAGCTTTTCAGAGCATTCACACAAGGATGTCGCCGGTGGCGACACCTACATCGTGCTGACACGAGGAAAGTTTCCAACCGATTTCTCATACACAGACAGCAGTTGATCGGCGTTGCCTGGTGAACCGTTGTTGTGATGCCTCGTGTAAGGAGGAGAAATCCGTACCATCACGTTTCCGACTTTGACAAAGGTCGGATCGTAGCCTATCGAGAGTGCGGTTTATCGTATCGCGACACTGCTGCTCGCGTTGGTCGAGATCCAATGACAGTAAGCGGAATATGGAATCGGTGGGTTCAGGAGGGTAATATGGAACGCCGTGCTGGATCCCAACGTCCTCGTATCACAAGCAGTCGAGATGACAGGCATCTTATCCGCATGGCTGTAACGGATCATACAGCCACGTCTCGATCCCTGAGTCAACAGATGAGGACTTTTGCAAGACAACAACCATCTGCTTGAACAGTTCGACGACGTTTGCAGCAGCATGTACTATCAGCTCGGAGACCATGGCTGCGGTTACCCTTGACGCTGCATCTGAGACAGGAGTGCCTGCGATGGTGTACTCAACGACGAACCTGGGAGCACGAATGGCACAACTTCAGTTTTTCGGATGAATCCAGGTTATGTTTACAGCATCATGATGGTCGCATCCGTGTTTGGCGACATCGCGGTGAACGCACATTGGAAGCGTGTATTCGTCATCGACATACTGGTGTATGCGCCGACGTGATGGTATGGGGCGACATTGGTTACACGTCTCGGTCACCTCTTGTTCGCATAGACGGCACTTTGAACAGTGGACGTTACATTTCAGATGTGTTACGACCAGTGGCTCTGCCTCTCATTCGATCCCAGCGAAACCCTACGTTATAGCAGAATAATGCACGTCCGCATGTTGCAGGTCGTGTACGGGCCTTTCTGGATACAGAAAATGTTCGACTGCTGCCCGGGCCAGCACATTCACCAGATGTCTCACCAACTGCAAACGTATGGTCAATGGTGGCCAAGCAACTGGCTCGTCACAATACGGCAGTTACTACTCTTGATGAACTGTGGCATCGTGTTGCAGCTGCATGGGCAGTGGTACACTGTACACGCAATCCAAGCTCTGTTTGACTCAATGCCCAAGCGTATCAAGGCCGTTATTACGGCCAGAAATGGTTGTTCTGTGTACTGATTCCTCAGGATCTATGCACCCAAATTGCTTGAAAATGTAATCACATATCAGTTCTACTATAATATATTTTTCCAATGAATACCTGTTTATCATCTGCATTTCTTCTTTGTGCAGTAATTTTAATGGCCAGTAGTGTATAAACCTGCATTAGTTGGCCATGCGCACCGAGCTAATTCCGGTGAGCATGCCCCTGGCACCGGGCTTGTCCAGAGTGGTTAATCGCTGCAGTACTACACTAATGTTGCTATCCTAGCTTATCCTACATCTAACATTATATTTATTCCAATGTCAAGTGCAGTGAGTGTCAGAACCGGGTAAAAGGTTCACCCTCCCTCTAATCCCAGACGTGGCGGATATCAACCGTGAAGTGGCTGGCTAAGTCGACGCCTCGGCCGAACAGGACAGGTACACGGAGTCTAATTAGGTGATCACATATGACGTGTTAGTTATTGTTGCGTAGAAATTCCTTTATTATTTTGTGTGATATTTCATTATCTGTTGGAAAGTGGTCCTCATGCCTGAGCAGACGATACGTGTCATAGTTTGGTAACTGTTGTAATTGTGCCGCTAAATCGTCGAAGAGGTGCATACACCACATATTCTGGGATGCCTGGAGTGGCCTCACAGTCACACGTTGGTGTAGCACGTTTCCCAAACCGGCGTAGATATGCCGATTAGGGTACATGTACCGTAAGGAAGTGCAGCAGTCCTCTTGATGGCTTGAAGTGTTTTAACTGTAGACACTCCCTGATGTTGGGCAGTAGTTCATATGTTCTACGACCTGTGTCTCCACTGTTCCACTGTTCTTGCCAAAGCTCATCCCCCTACGTCTGATTTCCTGTTTGTTCCCCACGTGGATCCCCATTAATTCAGTTATTTAGTCTAGGTTTCCCTTTTTGACCTAGTACCATGCCGCTTGCTCCCTGATCTTTATGTCGAGTGGACAAAGCCCCAGTAATACTGTTAGTGCTCCCCCTGAAGTTGATCTACGAGTATAAGCCCCTACTGATCGCAGGAGCATAATTCGCTGTACTCTTCTTACAGCCATGGCAGGCATGACCCTCGTGAACCTGTGACCCCATACTTCTGACCCATATCCTACAGTTGACGTCAAAATACTATTGTGATATAGTTTTATTAGTTCTAGTGGCAGGTGGAATCGTTTGTGTCCTATCGCTATCAGATTGTTGAGTGTTTCTAAGGATCTTTGCGTTACGGTGTCAATGTGTGATGTATAACTCCACCTCTCGTCGACGACTACGCCCAAGTGTTGTGGCGCCAGAGAACTGGTGAGCCGTCTATTCTTACTGTCCGATTCCTAACTAGTTGTCCCTTCAGTAGGTAGTATGAGGACTTATAGTATGTGGACTTACTTCGTGAGATCTTCATTTTGGCAGTGTGGCACCATGTACTCAATATAGATATGGCCCTTTCAGTTTTTGATTCCAGATCTTTGCGGCTACGACCGCCAATCAGCAGGAGGAGGTCGTCTGCGTAGGTTCTGCCCTCTAGCACATCGTCGCTGTTCTGCAGGTTGTCCAAAAGGGGATCCATGTTGATATCCCAAACGAGTGGCCCCTTTGTAATCTTTTTACTGATTCTCCCGCTAGGGTACGATAGCAAGACCTCCCTATCCTCGCAATAGCTCCTGACAGCCTTATAGCGACCCTGGGCCCTCCTCTCGCAAGCGGGAGAAAAGCGAGGGCCACCACAAGTTTTCAAAGGCGCCACTGAAATGCACCATGATGCCGACCACGTATTTGTGTGGGGCTGAGCCACAGACCTCCGCGGCCAGGGCGATGGCGTCAGACGCCGATCTTCCCGACCGAAAACCGAACTACCTGTCACTCATCCCACACAGTACTCGGTGTGCTGCCAGTTTGTCTGCTAGCAACCTCTCAAATAGTTTCCCCAGTAGCTCCAGTAGACAGATGGGCCTGTACGACTTTGCTTCTTTTGGGCTTTGTCTGGGCCCTTCTTAATTATCACTACATTGACTTTTTTCCAGATTTGGGAGAATATCCCGAGCCTCAAGCACTCGTTGTATACCTTTGTGAGAGGTGCCACCAACTGGGGGGGCCAGGAATTGTACCTCCTCTGCCGTGATGCCGTCTGGGCCAGGAGCTTTGCCCTGCAACTGATAACTTACTGCATGTTTCACAAGAAAAGAAGAAGAAGGTGTTCTTGAAAATAATGGTATGCCTGATATATAACAGTTTCTGAGTGAGGTCGCGGTACTGTGTTAGTGTTGTTAGAACACAAAGAAACTGGCATACTGAACTTACATTGTAGCGAAATAAAATACACTCCTAAGATTTTTACATATATTCAACAATTTATGGTGCTGAACACTTGCACTGCATTAGTTTCTTAATCTGTCGTCAGATCTACCATAGATCGATAGCTATCCTGCATTGAAAAATGGGCAAGCTTTCGACCTCAGAGTTCAATAATGAGGTGGGGACCTCTAGCACTCTATATGCTGTTCGAGGTTTCACCATCCTTCAACCACATTGTATACGAGAATAAAACCGCAGAATGCGAACAGCCGACCAGTTTCCCCGTTTCGGAGATGATTGTTCCCAGGCGCCAAGCAGTAACAATTTGTCTCGTCAATGTCAGTGGATTTAATAATTTTTCGACCCGTATCTCGTTAGAATGATTCCCTGCCCATCTTGCTACGCTCATGGTTTCCTTACTGCGTCACGTAATCTCAATATCAACAGTCGAGAGCGAATACTGCAGTAGGCTCTGATTTCATTATTTATGCCCTTAAGCCCACGTGCATCTTCAGTTTTGTGTGTGTGTGTGTGTGTGTGTGTGTGTGTGTGTGTGTGTGTAACCCTAGTAGCATGCGTATCTCAATTCGTCACACGACATACACACCGCGGTCACAGTAACCCACAATTATTTCCTGGAGGCACTGGCTGAGTGTAGTAGTAGAGTTTAGTCTCCCGCGGTTATCGTGAATATTATGTTATCCTCTCATTCCGCGGTTTTATAACGAAATTGTACTCTGATAGACGAAATGAATTTATTTTTAACGTCTGCTATGTACTTCTTCTAGTAGTAATACATCGAGAATTGGACCTAAGTAAAAACTGTCATGGAAGGTTTCCCGTGATGAGACTTAAAAGTGATCCGGGTCAACAGACTTTTTTGTAAAGTTCATGTAGTCTCAGTTATTTATAAAGCCATTCATTCTTTATTTCTACTCTCAGGGAATATCTACTACAATTTATCCGGCAACCGGCTGACCTCTACTGTTAAGGACCGTTGTATTCCACCATTGAGCAGTGTTGCCGTGGACGAATACATTTTCGTCATCGTTGTCTGAATATTTGGCAGACTTATCGGTTTTGTCCATTGTCCATAACTGCCGCAGGAGCATCAACTTCATAATAACTTTCACCAGGAGAGCATCTTTGAGCCGCTATGCGCTGGATTAGCTTTCGTTGTGATTCGGTGTTTAGTCTCCCGCGGTTATCGTGAATATGCTGTTATCCTCTCATTCTGCGGTTGGCAGCGGTGGTGTGTATCGATATTCGCACCTTGGACTATCATTGACCTGGCGCTTATAGTTTCCGACTGGGCGGTGTGCGACCAGTCGGACGATTGGCGTGGAGCAGCGAGGAATTCTCCGTGGGACGTTGTTTGGCCGGGTCCGCTGGCAGTCCCTACGCGGTGTCGGAGTGTGTGGCGCTGTTCCCATTGCTACGAGGGCCGTGGCTCACCGACCCTGGACACGAAAGTTGAGTTTTGATTTAATCTACCAGCTGTTGGGATATTCCCACGAGAAGAACGTGGTTTTCAAGTTTGAAAATTCTAGCCACCCTCCGGTGGAGTTTCACTGTATTTGGTTATTTGAATTGAAGTGCGCCAGCGGAATCTTTTGCCTTGTGGCCGTTAACGTTCCTGTTACCTGCCCTGGCGGTTGACGTGAATTTCAGGAAATGTAGTTTCCTCAACGTGTGGTTGCTGTTCAGCTCCATGTATGATTGGTTGTGGGCGCCAATATCTTCTACGTTGTTCCGTTGTACTCCCTGTTGAGCCCTGGTCGTGTGAAGTGGATGTTACCTTGTCGGTGGGTCCGATGACTCTCGGTCGGTTGAGTTGTTTTCAGATCGTGAATGGTTGGCCCGACTGCCTGTCTCACCTAAGCCAGGGTTAGCGTTTGAATTCCAGGCCGACCCTCGAAAACCTGAGCGCCATTGAGTGTACTGCTTTTCTAATTTGTTCTTGTTGTTTGTACTTGTACGGCTTATAGCCTATTTTTTTTAATTTAGGTTGTTTTGCCCTTGGGGCGTAAGATTCTTTAGGCCTTCAGCCTAATTTAAAGAGCTGTTTCACGTAAGAGCTTTGGCATTTTAAAGGTTTTAAAGCTGTTGAATTTTAAGTGTTGGGCCCTCAGCCGGTTTTGAGTTTGATTGGTTTTTTTTTTTTTTTCTCTTGAGGCCTTCAGTCTAAATTAAGGAACTGTGTCAACTGTGTCATGTAAGGTCTTTAGTATTAAAAAAAATTGTATGGAGTTTTAAGTGTTAGGCCTTTAGAAGATTTGAATGTAACTGGTCTGCTCTTGAAGTGTCTGATTCTTTGGGACTTCAGCCTAACTAAAGAACTGTTTAAAGATAATTTTCTGATTATGCTTGAGTTTTAAGTTATTGGCCTTGAGCCGTTCTCAAATTAAAGTGGCTTTCAGCCAGTAATTATGTCCCAAAGATTAAAGCTGTGTGTTTTTTTGTTTTGTTCTTTCTTTTTTTAATTGGGCTCTAGTAATGTTTGCTCAAATAATAAAGTTGAATGTTCGAGTGTAACTGACCTCCCCTTATTTATGCCCCTTTCCACAATTTAAACTACCTGCCCTGTCCTGCGGGTTGATCGGAGCTTCTCAGTCTTCTCTTAATAAAATGTATTCAAAAAAATGGCTCTGAGCACTATGGGACTCAACTGCTGTGGTTATCAGTCCCCTAGGACTCAGAACTACTTAAACCTAACTAACCTAAGGACATCACACACACCCATGCCCGAGGCAGGATTCGAACCAGCGACCGGAGCAGCAGCGCGTCTCCGGACTGGAGCGCCTAGAACCGCACGGCCACCGCGGCCGGCAATAAAATGTATTTCTGTGTGCCATTTTCACAAAAATGTTCCTCACATTCAGTGATAGAACAGTTACACATTGTGTACTCCGAGGTCGCAGTAACCCTTCAAAAAATATCTCTTTCAAATTAACTAAACAACAACGTCACACAACTTCGAACGTCCTTCCTTTACTATGTCTCACTCAATACTGAATTTACATTTGTGGCAGCGGGCTGTGCATGTGCGTTGATGCCACCGCAGTAACAAACAAAAATATTCACGATCGAACAGACGCTTGTGAACACTTCTAGGGTTAAGATTCCTGTTATCGAACAGTTCCTCAGTTGAAAGTATTTCTTTCAGTATGTTACTTCTGCGTTACCGGGGAGCTTAAGAAAAATACACGGTTACATATTAGTTAACTTTACTTTTAACAAAAAATGGCTATGAGCACTATGGGACTTAATACCTGAGGTCATCAGTCCCCTAGAACTCAGAACTACTTAAACCTAACTAACCTAAGTACACTACACACATCCATGCCCGACGCAGGATTCGAACCTGTGACCATAGGTGTCGCGCGGTTCCAGGCTGAAGCGTCTAGAACCGCTCGGCCACAATGGCCGGCTTACTTTTACTGTTCGAGAGATAGATCACCTAAGCCTTGCATGTGTTTCAGTTACGCTGTTGGCTGTAATGTGGATTTGTTTTCTGTTTTCCAAATTTTTGTCGAATAATTTAATAACGCTCTTGGTGGATACATTTAGAAGACGTGCTATTACACGAAGATCATTTTCAAAAAAAGGTTACTTTATGTATCACTTTCAAAATGTTGCAGATTATTCTTAGTAATTATACAAACAATTCTGTGTGCCAGTTTGCCGGCCTGGGTGGCCGAGCGGTTCCAGGCGCTACTGTCCGGAACCGCGCGACCGCTACGGTCGCAGGTATCAATCCTGCCTCGGGTATGGATGTGTGCTATGTCCTTAGGTTAGTTAGGTTTAAGTAGTTCTAAGCTCTAGGGGAAAATGGTTCAAATGGCTCTGAGCACTATGGGACTCAACTGCTGAGGTCATTAGTCCCCTAGAACTTAGAACTAGTTAAACCTAACTAACCTAAGGACATCACAAACATCCATGCCCGAGGCAGGATTCGAACCTGCGACCGTAGCGGTCTTGCGGTTCCAGACTGCAGCGCCTTTAACCGCACGGCCACTTCGGCCGGCTCATCCGCAAACAACCCAACCCAACCTGGCACTGCGCATTGGTTGAAAGATGATGGCTTTTACTTCATTTGTAGCACGAACTGAACTCTGAAAATTGAGACAATATTTCTAAAATGATACGGATCTATCTGGTGGCAAAAAAGTTTCAAGCAGTAATTGTTACTACACTGGAATACTTCTGAGCGTAGTTCTCCCACTTTCCGCGCTTTTTAAGACAAATGCGAATCAGATTATAGAGACGCACACTTTTTGGGAGGGTCTCTTCCCTCATTTCCGTGCAGCCGATCCCGGCAAGCGCTGCCCGGAGACGACGCCTCCTCTGCGCCAGACGCGGAGAGCGTCGGCGCCCCGCGATTGGCTGGCGACGGCGGCGTCGGCGGCGCCGTCGCTCGCAATCGGCCGGAAGCCAGCCGGCTGATCGCCTGCCGATGGCTGCGGCGGCGGATTCCCGCCATCTGCTGCAGCCGCGCCGCGCCGCGCCGCGCCCTGCTCTACTCCACCGCCCGCCCGCTTCCCAGCCTGCTCAGAATCGAATATTCGCCGCCGGTGAGTGGGCCAACCCGTGTTACTCTCTCGTAGCGCCACGCCCGGCAGTCGCAGCCGCCGCATTGGCGCTGCCGCACCGCTGGAGCGAGAGCAGTAACGGCTTATTGTAGGCTGCGCCGGCAAGAGGACAGCGCGTTTTCGTCCGCCAGAGGGCGTGCTCCAGCCGCATCCACCGCCGAATTGCAAGTGGCGGCAGTATAGGAAGCAGTTAAAAAAATCCCCAGCTCACCCACCCCTTTTCGGGAACTGCAAAATCAACAAATTCAACCACAATATGGATTTTCTTTACTTTACTTGTATTGATAGTGTAGCGGCAGCAGGTATTTTGACGCAAAAAATTTTCTAGTGGAGGCGATTGAGTAAGTATACAATAGATGGTAAAATTTATTGATAAAATTACGCCAAGTATAAATAAATTGACTAAACAACTGTTGTAAAGTATTGTGTGCCCTTGACTGCAATGATATTCCTTTGTTAGTTACATATCCTCACGCTTAAATGTGTATGAAAATTCTTTGTTGGTTGGGGTGGGGGGGGGGGGGAGTTTGTGACAAAGCCAAGTGACCACAATCTCATAATTTCGATTAGTGCCTCAGAAATTGCTCTGTTTTGGCGTTAATTGCCTCTTCTAGGTTTTTTAAAAATTTTCTTCCTAGTATACGCGCGTTCTGTCATGGTTAAAACTCATGAATTTACCCGTACCAGAAAAAGTAAATCGAGGCCTTACACAACGAAGGACTAAACACCAGTAAACTTACGAATAGATTAAACTGTCAGACGTCAGCTGTGAGTCGAAATCTGCAGAAGATTATGACCAAAGGAAATGTGGAAAATTTAGCACAAAGCCGGTGCCCACTCACTTCTTCGCCCTCGTCGTCTAAGCCCCAAAAACAGGAGTGCTACCTCAATTAAACTGGAAAAAGCATGGCCAGAGGCAACGGGAGTTGATTCCAGCTTATCGGCTGTCAGGAACAGACTCTACGCAATGGGAATGAAGGCCATAGTTGCCAGGAGGAAGCCATTTTTAACTGCTGCATTGAGCAAAAAAAGACAGGCATGAGCCAGACTGCACGTACACTGCAAATGAGAGCACTGGAAGGTTGTTATATTTTCAGATGAGAGCCGATTTTCCATGGTGAGCGATAGCACAGGTCGTCAGCTGTGACCTCAATGAAAGGGTCGGTTCCGACAGCTTTCTGCGAACCATGAGACATTCTCCTTTGGTAACAGTATAGGAATGAATGGCATAAAATGTGTTCGGACCCTGCACTTTGTTCAGGGAACAATTAACGGTGGTCAGTACGAAGCTGTGATTCTGATGTTAACTGCACATGCTTCTTTCCCAGATGCACACCGTTGGGTGGCTTGCGGAGTATAAATGTAGATGTAGATTTTCCAACCGGATCTAGCTGCATGCCACACATCTAAAAAAGGTGAGTTCTGCTTATTTAATCTCTGTAATGCCATAACCAAGGTCACTACTGTTACATATCGTCCAGATCTGTCATTTCAAATTCGTTCTGTCATTCTGAGTATCAGACATCTTCTGCGGCTGGGAAATTCGCCATAGCTACATTCATTTGAGACTTTTTGGAGACTGGTTGGGAAAGGTGTTCAGAAAAAGAAGAAGTGTGAAACAAAACAGAATCTTTTCGAGGTGATTGTGAAAGTGTGGCACCACGAAACTGACACCAGATGTTATAAAATTGATCGACTCTATGCCTGACGGACTGAAGGCTTGTAAGGGCCAGGGGGGATCCAACAAAATACTAAGATCATTTAAAATATGACTACTGAGTAATACACTTGTGATACACAGTATTTTACACAATTCCCAGATCAATTGGAAATTTAATCGTAATAATTAACACGTAACTTCGATAAAATCAGTGACATGGCATTACAAAGACGAATCGGTTTTCAGAAGTTCTGTACCAAAATTGTACAGGGACGTGCGATACTTACAATAATAGCACTGTACAGCGTAATGATTGTGAGTTAATAAAAGAATAAATAACATTATAAAGCTACTAAAAGTTGAATTGCGGCAGCAAGATCTTATCAAAATTGAATTTCCAACGATTAACTCTCGTAATATAGTTTCTCATCAGAGACCTTACATGATCTTATTAACACCAGGCTACTTTGAAAATAACAAAAACGAAATAGAAAATTACTACGTTTATAAAACCATCTTCATTTATAGCCTTTATCGAACAAACAGTAACTGTGGAACGTACTGATCTCTCGATCCAGGTTAGCGCCCAGTAGATGAACACCTGTTACATCTTTTATAGAAATACGGCTTCCTGTAATGAATACAAAATAATGGTTCACTTCTGTTGTAGTACGCCTCAACTGCTGCCACTATCCTGTGTAGTAATTCAGGAACATAGAACATGTAAATGGCCTGTTTCTCTTTTACGTAAGCAACATTACATGCAGTTCATCGGTACAGATCGTGCTCTGGTTTCATTAACCTGCAACGGGAATATAATACACAATGGAAACGACAAAATTTCATCAGCTTAAAAAACAATAAGCAAGCACCAATAACGAGGTCAGTAGCATAATACTGCTACTGAAATCATTAAAGAAACTCTAGTCTATTACTCTGGCGTCTTGTAACGAAGCCTTTAGTGTTCCTTTTAAAATACCATTGGCACATCGCAAACGACTGGCCACTATTTAATTCAGCACCTTGTCTTCGTAGACATAGAGTAGTCGGTGTTTCACAAGAGACAGACCATAACAAACAACGCTGAACAGTTACAAGAAGCTGTTCCATTACTGTAAGCAGAGGCACAATTCAGTCATACCTTAATTTAAACGTCTTCTTCATACGTGCTTACATTGTCGCAGATGCAGTTATTGCGCAGTCCTAAAGCACCGAACGCACAACGACCGGTGCATTAAAACGAAACGGCATCAAGAAGCCAACGCTGATTTAACCAGTTACCCATTGCCCCTGTAAGATGGCAGTCTTCAAGAGCATCAGTACTGTCTACTAGGAAGACGATACGTAGCCTGCGTTCTGCGAGTAGTACGTGACTATCAAATTATTTGCACAGATGAGGTACAACAAGTTAAATAAAGGTTCTCTTCTTTTTAGAAATAATATTCATGTGTATTGTACAGATAATTTGGATTCCTGCCACCGGCCATCGCAACTATTCTCTCCTTCCTTGTTTGTGTTGGTGCTGACTCCCACAGCAGCAGACACAACACATATCACTGATAATTCTGTAATCAGACACAGCAGGGCATTAGGAACACCACACGTTCCGTCCAATTCTCTAAGCCCACCAGCCACACCTCGCCCGCCACACTTTCGGCTTGCCCCACATCAATCAACAACTTCCCTCGCGCCAGAGAACCTCCTGTACTTCCCACCCGAAGAGAGGTCATTCCCACTTGATGTCACTATCGATAACTGCCGACATTGCACAGTAATGATGAAATTCGCAAGGACGTAAAAGATAGTATAAAACAGATATTCAGAATACATATTTACAAATGCGCTAGTATTCCTACCACACAACTTAAGTGTAAAGGTCTTCAAAGATACGCCAATATTAGTACAATTGATCCTAAGTATGAGAAAGAAGAGAAAAATCTGACTGTTTTTAAAATTTAGAAATTAATACAAATTTATGCACAAACATTGTTATATGTCTGTCAAGAAATTACAGGCCCATATCATTAATATCGATATGCAGCACAATTTTGGAACATACATTGTGTTCCAAAGTTATGAATTACCTAGAAGAGAACGGTCTGTTGACACACATTCAACACGGATTTCGAAAACAACGTTGTTGTAAAACACAGCTTGCTCTACATATACATCTACATACATACTCCACAATCCAACATACGGTGCGTGGTGGAGGGTACCTCGTACCACATCTAGCATCATCTCCCCCTGTTCCGCTCCCAAACAGAACGAGGAAAAAATGACTGCCCATATGCCTCTGTACGAGCCCTAATCTCTCTTATCTTTGCGGTCTTTCCGCGAAATCTAAATTGGCTGCAGTAAAATTGTACTGCAGTCAGCCTCAAAAGCTGGTTCTCTAAATTTCCTCAGTAGCGATTCACGAAAAGAACGCCTCCTTTCCTGCAGAGACTCCCACCTGAGTTCCTGAAGCATTTCCGTAACACTCGCGTGATGATTAAACCTTCCAGTAACAAATCTAGCAGCCCGCCTCTGAATTGCTTCTATGTCCTCCCTCAATCCGACCTGACAGGGATCCCAAACGCTCGAGCAGTACTCAAGAATAGGTCGTATTAGTGTTTTATACGCGGTCTCCTTTACAGATGAACCACATCTTCCCAAAATTCTACCAATGAACCGAAGACGACTATCCGCCTTCCCTTACAACTGCCATTACATGCATGTCCCACTAAATATCGCTCTGCAATGTTAAGCCCAAATATTTAATCGACGTGACTGTGTCAAGCGCTACACTACTAATGGAGTATTCAAACATTACGGGATTTTTGTTTCCTATTCATCTGCATTAATTTACATTTATCTGTATTTAGAGGTAGCCGCCATTCATTAAACCACTCACAAATCCTGTCCAAGTCATCTTGTATCCTCCTACACTCACCAACGACACCGTCCACCACACCACAGCATCATCAGCAAACAGCCGCACATTGCTGTCCACCCTATGCAAAAGATCTTTTATGTAGATAGAAAGCAACAGCGGACCTAGCACACTTCCCTGGGTTACTCCAGATGATAACCTCACCTCCGATGAACACTAACCATCGAGGACAACGTACTGGATTCTATTACTTAAGAAGTCTTCGAGTCACTCACATATTTGGGAACCAATCCCATACGCTCGTACCTTAGTTAGGAGTCTGCAGTGGGGCACCGAGTCAAACGCTTTCCGAAAGTCAAGGAATATGGTATCCGTCTGATACCCTTCATCCATGGTTCGCAAGATATCATGTGAAAAAAGGGCGATTTGCGTTTCGCAGGAGCGATGCTTTCTAAAGCCGTGCTGACCCATGGACAGCAACATCTCCGTCTCAAGGAAATTCATTATATTCGAGCTGAGAATACGTTCGAGAATCCTCCAACAAACCGATGTTAAAGATATTGGTCTGTAATTTTGAGGATCCGTCCTTCTACCCTTCTTATATACATGCGTCACCTGCGCATTTTTACAGTCGCTCGGGACTTTACGTTGGGCAAGAGATTCGCGATAAATGCAAGATAATGCAGTAGAATACACTCCATAAAACCGAATTGGAATCCCATAAGGATTTTATTTATTTTCAACCCATTCAGCTGCTTCACAATGTCTATCAGTATGTCCTCCATACGACAATCTGTACGAGACTCAAACGGCGGTATGTTTGTACGATCCTCCTGCGTGAAAGATTTCTCAAATGCTAAATTTAATATTTCAGCTTTCGTATTGCTGTCTTCTGTTGCCAGGCCAGACTGATCAGTTAGTGACTGGATGGAAGCCTTCGACCCGCTTACCGATATTACGTAAGACCAGAATTTCCTTGGGTTTTCAGCAAGATATTTTGCTAAGGTATGACAGTGGTAGTGGTTGTATGCTTCGCGCATCGCTGTTTTTACAGCAGCACGAATCTCTACTAACTTTTGCCTGTCCTCATTCACCCGATCTTTCTTGTATCGCGAGTGCAACTGTCTTTGGTTCCTGAGCATTCTCCGAATTGCGCTGTTAAACCACGATGGTTCTTTTCCGTCCGTAACCCACTTTTTCGGCACATACTTCTCCAGTGCGTGATTTACAATGTGTTTAAAATTTTCCCATAATTCTTCCGCGTACATCGTACCGGAAGTAAATGAAGTCGATTCATTTACTAAGTGGGATGCTAAAACTGCTTATCTGTTCTTTCTAGTAAGAATACTCTCCTAGCTTTCTTGACCAACTTTTTAACTTTCGTATCCATAGTCGTAATGACATCATGATCACTAATCCCTGTCTCAACACTGACACCGTCGATGAGGTCTGGTCTGTTCGTGGCTACCAGATCTAAAATATTTCCATTACGCGTTGGCTGTCGATTTAGCTGCTCAAGACAGTTTTCGGATAATATGTTCTAAAGTAATTCACACTGCGGCCTGTGTGTACCACCTGTAATGAATCCATAGACATCCCAGTCTATACTAGGTAGGTTGAAGTCGCCGACTAATATAGCATGATCCGGGTACTTCTGCGATACAGAGTATAGACTCCCTTTGAATGATTCTAGAACTGTCACGGTGAAACCTCGTGGCCAGTAACAACACCCAACAATTAACTTTATATCTCCTAGCCCTGTTAAACGTGACCAGATAACTTCACGATCACACTCTACCTCGACCTCAGTAGACACAATATTTTTGTCAACTGCAATGAAGACACCACCTCCTATGGTGTCTAATCTGTCTTTCCGATACACGTTCCAACCCTCACTAAATATTTCAGAACTTCCTATCTCAGGGTTCAGCCAAGTCTCAGTCCCGAGAATAATTTGCACGCCACACGCTTCCTGGAGGGCAGCAAATTCAGGAGCCTTATTCCGAACACTCTTAGAATTTGGTGCTAATATCTTAATAGCGGAAGTGTCTTTACAACGAGCGCGGCCTGATTTCCCTGCCTGCACGTCGACTGGTGAGTGTTCATCAAGACACCTCGCACTACTGCCTAGTCTAAAAAATCCCCATGTGCACGCCACAAGTATTCTGCTACCCGAGTAGCCGCTTCCTTTGTGTAGTGCACCCCTGACCTATCTAGGGGCGTCCTAAAATTCCCCATCCAATAGCGCAAGTCCAGAAATCAGCAGCCAAGACCGTCACAGAGTGGACGAAGCCTCTGGTTGAGACCCTCCACTCGGCTCCAAACCAATGGGCCTCGATCCACTCTGGGAACGGTGCTGCCAGTTGAGATCTCTTCTTGCACCCCACGTGCGAGGCCAGCGGTCTTCACCAAATCTTTACTTACAGCAAGTGTTGAGTGCTGTCGGCTAGGGATTTCAAATTGATCAGGCATTTCTGAATATCCTGAAGGACCTCACAAGCGACTACTAACCAAATTGCGGGCTTACGAGATATCGTCTTAGATGCCCGACTGAATTCATGATTTCGCAACGGAGAGGCCACATTCATAGTAATTGGTGAAAAGTCATCGAGTAAAACAGAAGTGATGTCTGGCGTTCCCCAAGATAGTATTATATGCTCTCTGCTTTTCCTTATCCTTATCTGGATAGCAGACCATCTGAGCAGCCCTCTTAGGCTTTTTGTATATTATACTGTCGTTTACCGTCTAGTAAAGTTATCAGAAGATCAAAATCAATTGCAAAAAGAGTTAGATAAGATACCTGTGTATTGTGGAAATAGGCAATTGTCTCTAAATAATGAAAGTTGTGAGTTTATTTTTATGACTCCTAAAAGGAATCCGTTAAACTTTGGGTACGCGATAAATCAATCAAATATAAAGACCGTAAATTCAGCTAAATGCCTAGGAATCACAAACACGAACAACTTAAATTGGAAGAATACACATAATATGTTGTGGGGAAGGTGAACCAATAACTGTTTGTTTCTGGCAGAACACTTAGAAGATGCAACAGATATGCTAAAGAGACTGCCTACACTACGCTGGTTCGTCGGCTCTTTCATTACTGTTGTGCGATGTGTAACCCTTACCAGATAGGATTAACGGTGTACATCGAGTATGTCCAAAGAAGGATAGCACCTTATGTATTATTGAGAAATAATGGAGAGAGTTTGACTGACATGATACAGGGTTTGGTTTGAGCATTATTAATTCAAAGACTGTTTCGCGTCGTGGCGGGATCTTCTCACGAAATTTCATTCACCATCTTTCTCCTCTGATATACGAAACAATGTTTTTGACACCGACCTACATCATAATAAAAGAAGAGACATTAGAGCTCGTACGGAGAGATATAGGTGTTCGTTTTTCCCGCGCTCTGTTCGTGAGCGAGAATTATGATGAGGGTTGTTCGATGATACCTCTGCCAGCCACTTAAGTCTGATTTGGAGAGAATCCATTGAAAGAGGAACGTTGTTTCGCTTTCACAGTTTTCATTCACGCTCTGACACCAACCCATGATTGGCTGTATTTTAACATAATAGTCTATGGAGAAGAAATGGGAGGTATTGTCAGATTTATTTTTATTATTGTACAACGCGACATCTTTTCCAGGTGTTCTCGTTTTATAAGTTATAGAATGCAGTAATCACTCGTCCTTTTTTTGCAGGTTTTATTTGGCAAATCCAGATTTCGGTTAGTGCCTAGCCATTATCAATGCACTACTTTTTAGTGTCGATGCATGTCAGTTCCCTGTTATTCGCGTGTCAATCACACTTCTTTGAATACTACTGCACTTTGTCAACCCACCCAGGGTGTGCGTGAAAGATAAACGTGGAATTGCAGAGACAATATGCTACGGTTGGCTAGCCACAGGAAGTCCAGTCCTCCCTTCCACTAACCGGATGGAAGAGAGGGTCTTTGTGGCACGCCATACTGGGCAGTCTGGCGCCGACGCCAATGAAGAAATGTTGTAGTTTGAATGTGGTTCGTATACTTGTTAGTGAATGGTTGGTAAAGTATTGAGATACGTAAGATAGACTAGTAACTAAACAGTTTTTCTTCCACAGGAATTTTTTAAAATATTTAGTAAAATAATTTCGGGAAACGGCTTTCTATTAGATACAGTAACTTGGTTGGATCACGGGATAAGTTCGTGAAACGTGGAAGAATAAGGGGTAAACTCCGAATTATTAGCAGGATGTGTAGCATTGAGATTATGCGTGTGCGACATTGCTTTTCTGGACTGCGAGCATGCGAGCACGATAAACAAACAGTTAATTAATTGTGTGGGAGGTCTCGTTACCTTCAGACGCTTCGTGATCGACTTGTTGCGTGTTTGTGACATACTTCGAAAATTCTTCTGTTGTATCAAGTCACATCTCGTGTGTTGTCCTAATACGTGGGAAAGGACAAGGTGGTGAGTAGAAACACGAAGTTGGACCCGAGGTCCATAGACGGGCATTGCACGGGTCAGTCTGAAGTGCCGTTCTCGATGTCTGAGAGTTACAATAGCTTTATGCGAGTGTGAGGTAATGAAATGAAACGTGTGCAAATTAGTTAGCCAAGGCGTCCCTAAGGTGAGTGTCACAGAGCAGTGAAGCCTGTTTTTGTTCGCATAAAGCCCTTGCGAAATAGGCCCCCTGAGTTTATTGGTTGAGAAACCTACATCATGTGAATGGGGTTTTTTCTTAAGGAGAGTGTCATTACCTGCAACATTCCTCTTCAGATGAGTAAGTAAACTACTTTTGCGGGGTGTTATAAAGAGAATGTCAGTATCATTGTGGTTAGAGCAGTATTTTATCTGGTCGTTAGCGATGTTTCAAAGTGTGGGGATAAGTAATATCATGAAGTATGAAATGAATGACCGTGTGAACTGGATACCAAAAAACATGTTAGGATGACACTGTCCACAAAACCAGTGCCAAGAGTTTCTGGTTTAATTACGAGGCCAATTAAGGTATTTTCTTGTACCCTTTAACTGTTAGTGTCCAAATGTATGACTATAAAATTTATGTTAGTTAAAGAATAAAGCTTCTGTTAGCTATCACAGTTTGCAGTAATAAAATCCTGAATAATATTCAAATTTAGCGTCCATATTTGTATGCCCCTCAACGTAGACCGAGTCCAGATCTTCAGTGAGGAGCATGTATATTTTGGATGCATAATTGGATGCATCGCAATAACCAGAAAGATGAATGGCCCGTAGAGCGTGAACATTAGAGACTGATTAAATAATCTTTCTACGTTAAGCGGTTGTTCAAATAAAGGGTCACTGTTTATTTGGGGTTGCAGTCTATATCTAATGGTCACAAGATCTGTGGACGGACCTCTTCGGTATAAAAATCCGCAGCTCGTATCTAGAGAGGTGGCTCCTAAATACGATACTACAGATGGCTTCGCTTTGTAGGTAATCATCAACCTTAAGCAAGGTAGATGTATATATATGTGTATATCCTATACATGTAAATTGACAGCGGCTAAGTTTCATGGCTACGTCGCTATCGGTACAGGTTCGAAGTCTGCTCCTACACATTATTATTTTTTTTTTTTATTTTCATCGTGCAGAATATCATCAAATAGTATATGTCACAATTATTCAGAGCTCATTTTTTTTTCATTTTCATCGTACAGAATATCCTCAAATAGTATATGTCTCAATTATTCAGAAACAGTCATTTTTACCTTAGTAATTTTATTAAAAAATCAATCGTCCCGGCAGACTATCTCCTAATGTGTATTCAGTTTGTGGTTCATAGTTTCGACATCTCCTAAAAGTTATCAATGGTGCACGAAATACTAGCAGCTATGGAAAATTTCCAGCTACATACAACAGTATTCGTCTCAAATTTTGACCCCAGTTATCTTGCTAATACATTGGTGTCAGTCAAGGGCCATAATTTGAGGAAGATGTTTCTGAGAATATAGTTCTACAGGGCAACAATGCATGGTAGTGGATCGTGGACAGTGGGGAAACCGGAAGGGAAGAGAAACGAAGCGCTTGAGATGTGCTACAGAAGAATGTTGAAAATAAGGTTCACTGATAAGATAATGAATGAATCGGATGAGGAATGGACATATTAAAAATACTAACAACCGTGAGGGAGAAAATGATGAGACATATGTTCAGACCTTAGCATCCATGGTAGTGGAGGGAACTGTAGAGAGTAAGAAGTGAAGGGCAAGACAGAGATGAGAATACATCCTGCAAATAGTTGAGGACTTTCGAAAAAGAGTTGACAGGTTGACTAATAAAGTAAAACGTAATGGTGATCTACAAAAAAAAAAATAGATAAGTTCACGAAAATACTCATGAAGAGTTTTAAAACTCGGTCACTCAGGAGTATGTGCGGCAAGTAAAATTTCTTCATTTTATTGATTCGTGGCGAGGACTGACTAATCACTTTACGTATTCACCTGCACCGTGCAAATTATTTCCACCATATGTGCTGAATCTTATCAAAGTGTGATCTTTATTTTTACATGAAGGTTAAAAGTTCCACTTAAGTATTTCAAAGGATTCCCGACTTGGCAAGGAGTAATAGAGAAATCTCTTCGAGGGTACATTCCTCACAAAAAAGAAAAAAAAATAATTTTTCATGAGCAAGTGAATCTTTTTCACTGAAATGATCAAATGCGCGCAGATCACATCAAAGTAGATCCGAGAGAGAACAATCTTTTTGAACTTAAACGGAATCAATATTTTCGGTATCACTTATCGCTTCTGAAACATCCGTGGGCCTGCAAAGCAGTAGCTCCCATTCAATTCGCATGGTGTTCTCAGATATTTTCCTTAGGCTGATTCTGCGAAAATACCATTGGGAATTCTTTTCTATCATAGTAAGCGATGTAAGTAATAGTGAGAAAGATGATTCTGTAATCTATTCTGTAACGAACGGGATATCGATTTGAAAAAACTTTCCTGTAATGATTAATTCACTAATGATACAATTACGGTGAAAATTACTATTTCAGAATAATTTTGCTCCACATCCAGTCAAGATCTTAACCTGTAGCAACAACATGGTGGCAGTAAAATATAACCGCAGCGCTACACTCACTTGATGGAAAACACAATTAGAGTCACAGGTGTAGGAAATACACACAAAACTTCAACCTCAGTTTTCTTGGAAACAAGTGCCATCGCACGAAACGCAGCTAGACAGGTCCCAAGCATAGGTCTCTCTACAGTATACGTACGACTCGTCAAAATATGTGAATAAGAGGTCTAATAATTCTCTTGCAAGATCAGTTAAAATAACACGAAATATAACTATTTACTATGTCCAGTACTAACGATGCTTAATTTAGCACATTGAGAAGGATTATCTAAGTTTATTCCTCTGACAGACGCTGAAGGGGCCTATCATTAATGAGTAATGATCACCATGAGAGAAAAGACTTCATTGCGTTCATATCTGAGGGATTAATGAATGGTGCAATCTACAGACTCGCTCAATGAAAGACTGAAATGTGTCAGCTGTTATCATGGCGAAATGTTTCGTCGCTGAATCCACAATAAGGTGCTAAAATTTAAGAAGATATACTCCGGTTTAATCTGGAAACATTTAGTATTTTGTTTTCTGCCATTATTGTTCCTTTGTTAACGTGATAAACGTAGATGGGATGCTACATACAAGGGTTGCGCAGAAAGTAATACACCGCATTTTTTTTTATCAGACAAAAACAATGCTACGAATACGAAATGTTTCGTAAGGATTATCTGAAGTCTCTGGAGTTAGTGCGCCAAGATTCCGACACTTCAAACAGATAGCATGGCTTCAGGACAGTTTCCAAATGGCGTCTGTAGGTGATGTACGTTATAAACAAGGTACCATAATTGAATTTCTCACTGAAGAGAAAGAAACTATGGAGAATATTCACAAAAGTTTGTGCAAATTCTATGGAACATCTAAAGTCGCCAAAGTACAGTTAGTCGCTGGGCATGCAGTGTGAGGGCAACAGAAAGCGCTTCGGCGGAGCCTCACGGTTTGCAGCGGTTTTGGAGACCATCCACGGCCGTCACACCCGACATGTTGCAGCGAGTTGATGTCGTCACTAGCGACGTGCCATTAAAGAATGCCATGGCGTCTGTAGGTGATGTACATTACAAGCAAGATACCGTCATTGAAATCCTCATTGCAGAGAAAGAAACTGTGGAGAATATTCACAAACGCTTCTGAAAATTCTATGGAACATCTGCTGTCGATGAAGTACAGTTAGTCGCTGGTCATGTAGTGTGAGGGTACAGAAGGCGCTTCGGCAGAGCTTCACGATTTGCAGCCTTCGGGGAGATCATCCATGGCCGTCACATCCAGTTTGTTCCATTAATCTGAAGCACCGAAATAGGGCCACGTTTCGCTGTTGTGCTAACACAGCCTTGCCCCCGCGTAGGGCAACACTGACATACTCACCCATCCCTGGTGTCCAATTTTTCCTATTAGAAATTACATCTAAAGTGTCAATAACCTCCACAGTCAGAATGACTACCCTGTCTCACGGCCTGAGGCGTCAATCTTTCGTTTGATCTGTGCACACCAACCTCTCTACTTCCTGCACCCCGACCTCGGAATGCAAATCTAGCACCGTCGGTCTTGTAGGCCTACGTAACTACGAATAGAATATTTCCAAGTGTAAAGAAGCGATCTTGATGAAACTTGGTGGATATGTAGAGGGGGTAAAATAATGCAGTATTTGTTTATGCACAGTTTCACTTCTAAGGGGCAAAACACCTCCTAGAAAGTAATTTGACATATTAGCTTTAGAGGGATATCTTCGAAAAGATGTATAAAAAATATTTTCCATGTAAAAGTTGATAAACAATTGACGTTGTTAAGAGCTGCATAATCAAGTTTTTGTAATAATTAGAAATTTTTCAAAATATCCAACCACCACTAATTGAAACTGAAAAATGAAAAATTTTGTTACAGCATGAAGAGGCTCTCAAGGCACATACATCTATCAGTAATAAAACTGGTTACTGAAATATCTGCAGTACTTCTTGTACACTATATGTTATCAGAGTATTTTCAACGTCCATAATTAAAGCACCCAAACATTTATTATTCTTTTACTTCTTTGTTTTACTTCAATCTGCTGGTTGACCCCTTTGTTTGAGTCTTTCGTGCAGAAGATGCGACTAATGAATATGCCCTTCAAATGCTTACGTATTTCTTGAAATTTATTGAAAGATGGACTATGTCACATCTGGGGGAGTCTACATAATAACACAAGGGGCCAGGACACGTATAAATATCGTCTGCCCAGCTGGAATATAGCATTGAGTCAGCAACTGCTGTTAGGCGGGCAACTGCCGTGGAGTTTGGAGAAGCATTGTAGATCTGTAACCGTTCACTGGTGCAGGCACAGTCAGCGTCATACAACAAGCCCCTCGCTGGGCGACTCCTACAAATGTCCTTATCGCACTACTGGTCCCTATTGCCGAACTCGGAGACTATTAACCACTAAGAATTTAGTCAGTAGTGCCACTGGACGCTGCCACCTCGCAGTTGGGTGCCACAGGTAGCTCCCTGGACGATACTCCCATCACAGAAAACCGCTGCTTGGATGGCTGGCGACAAAATCCTACTGCTGTGTGGCTATGTTGCGGGGGCGTGATGCCGGCACTGACTCGGCGCTGAGCTACTACCTGCCAAGCAAGATCGCTCCACTCCTAAGCAATCTACGCTGTTCGCAATGAGCAAGGACACCAAGGACTTTCGGTTTGATGGACAGTTTTCTCTCTGAGCTAGAACCTCCAGCATTACCGTGCATAATCTAAGAATAATCAATGTATATATTGTTGCAACGTATGCCTTCCTGAATCTAGTCTTGCTACTCACTGCTCGAGACCACGCTCGGGGTGACACCCTCGAACGAGGTCGACACATCTAACATTAACGACTCCGTTGGACTACATTAAAAACTTTCAGCCAGTACACTTCAGTGTAGTACCAAACCAAAATGGCTAGGTATTATGTAGCTAGTAAGACCAGGAGTAGCTGCTGGCATGATTCCGAAGGCTCCCAAGAGTGTAGCTGCCACATCAATAAGAACGCTTCACAAGATTTCCCTATGACGGCTGTGGCCGCTGTGACACATACTTGTTGCATGGAAAGGCCTTTAAACGTTGTTGATTAAATACGTGACATCTTAAGAAATAAATTTATAATTTCACAGAAACTATACTTACTTGATCGAGGAAACTGAACTTTCCATTCAAGTGTCCTTCAAAATAGCGGCATATTTTTTGGTGTGCAATGGGTACCCATTCCACTCTTACAGTTGGCTTCGTATTAGGAGATAACTTATCATTCAGTAACAGAAACATTGTTTTATGTATAGTAACATGTATGTGCATCCAACAAGCTCTTTATTGCGCTACGGCTTAGGAAACTCCTGCTACCGCCATGAATAGGTCTTCTCCAGAAGCTACGACATCTCCAGTTAATTTACAGCACTCACTAATTCATTTAGGGGATTAAGATTGTTTGTACAAAGATACACAGCTCGTTCTCCGCAGGCTGTTTTTAATTCTGTTTTATTTTCTGGCTTGGAGTTACCCTCATTCATCTCTTAGACACAATCAGTCCGAACAGTACCAAAGTATTTTCCATAATGCGCAGTAGCAAGGGCAGGGTACTTTATGCCCAATACAAAAATTTTCGTAATTCAGATTTCTTTAAATTTTATTCACCTTCATTAAGAAATATTGTATAGAAAGCTGCTGATCTGTAATACAGATCCTGAAACTGTAAATTTCTTTTAGCATACTCTACAAAATCACTTTTATCATTTTTCCATTTTTTCATGATTTAAGTTTATTTAGTCTCATTTTGATAAGCATTATCTCTTTACAATGGTAGTAAAAGTCAGTACAGAGTTATTGAAGAACACTCCATTGTAATTGAGAAACATTACAGAAATTTTACAATAAATATAGCTATTAACATTACACAGTTTCTGGGATCACTTATTCATCACTATCTTTACATTTGGAACGTATAACAGTTTCCTTGCTGTGTTTCTGGCTGTGTTTACTGCATGATTATTCTCTTACAGTTGTTACAGGTCATTGTTGTTATGTTCACTTAATTGTACTTCACCACTTTTGACCGACTTTTAAGACAGCACAAATGATATGTTACCATTCATGTTTCAGCTTCCTTTGCAGCGAACTTGTGCTTGATGTTGTATCTGAGAATACTTCCCTTGTCTGAACCACACACCTCTGGACTCCTCAAATATTTGCAGCAGTTTCTTCAATTTTGTGAGCTGTAGTCCCAATGCTTGAAGATAGAGCCTTGGGTTATTACATTTTGTCTTGTTCCACTCCGAAAAGTTGAGCAGTAACAATGTATAGCCGTGTAACGGTGCTATGTCCACAAGAGTGTAGAAAATACATAGCAGCCACCTTCTTCTAGCCCTGTTAGCTGAAAATTTCCTCACCATTCTTTTTTTTTCGTTTGGCACGGTGGAGGTATAAGAAACAGTTGTGACTGGGATGTTTCTAGTACTAAAACCACTAAAAACAAATTTATTGAACTATAATTCTGTTCTCTATGTACCTTTCAGTTCTTGAGGTGTATGCTTTCTGTTCGCTTGTAACGTTCCCTCGAGAGTTAGCTTGTGATTATTCCACAAATATTTGGCCAAATAAGCTAAACCGTAATGTCTGTCCGTGGTGACCCTGCGCCCTAAATGACGTATAGGAACAGCCACGCGTTTCACTGCAGCTGCAGCTGAATTTGATTGTTGTAGACAATTACTTTTCTTCCATGCGTCCATTTCCACTCATAGTAGCACTGCTAACAAGTCATCCTGATGTGTTGGATCACAAATCGAGGATAAATGACTTACCATTGCCCTTCTTGTCCATAATAATAAGTAACCCTATACATGTCATAAATTAAAGTCAGTCTCTTTTAGGTGAATTCCGCCTCAATGCTTCTTCATTGGTATGCTTTATTTTGATGTTAACTTCTGAAGAAAAAATCTTTTCAAATGGTTCTCTTATTGTTCTACGTTATCTTCATTTCTTATGCCTCCTCGCTCTTTCACTTGGTTTTGTGCTGCTCGCCTTGTGATATGATAAGGTTTGTACGTAAAAACTTTTCCAGTGGTTCTCATTGACGTCACCGGCTACGTCATCATCTGCTGCACATGCCCAGAGTTGGTTTTCAGAGTCTGTTTGTAAACTATCGTTGTCCACATCTGTGCCCATAACACATTCCTCTTCAGTTTCACTCAATACTTCATCATTATCAGAAAATTGAATTTCTGAATCTGTAAAGTCTTCTAGAATGTATAACACTTCTTCTCAGTAAGTGAGTGACCGTACATTTTTTCTGTTCCAGTTGCCTCTAACACTGGGCAAAACGGCTCTGAATAAAAGAGAACAGGTAAGAACCTCAAACCAAAGAGAAATGAAGCATTGTTGAGATCACTGTAGCTACCCACACACAGACATTCAGTGCCAAGAGGGTCTACACTGCCGAAATGCTGTAATTTATGGAATAAGACATTCTTTATGAAGTCAGTGTCAAGAGGATCTACAACGCCGAAATGTTATAATTTCTAGAATAAGACAACCGTTATCAAGTCACATCTACTACTGAGGAGGTTGACTGAATTCCGACCGCCGTTAGAGTTAAATTAACGAATTACGTTTAGCTGAAAAAAGCTATGTATTTTAAAATCTGGTAGAGGAGATAATAAAAAACAATAAATATATTTATAAGAATTTCAAAATATTTATTACCCAGCTAAATTACAATATTTCCAAAAAGTGGGCAGTAAGAATCCCCGCCCCACCCCATTGCTACTGAAGGGGTTAAAACCTGATGCTTCAATAGATAGTATGTCTTGACTACCCTTATCGTCACACACACACTCCATAACACACGTGGCTGTTCGAGGAATGGAACTTCCATTCCTCGCAGGAGAAAGCGTTGTTTTTAAAGCTCCTGATATATTAAAACTACCAAATACTTTTCCTTGTCTGTTGTCTAGTTTAGAACTGACATATGTCTCCATATTCTGTGATTGTTCATCACATAGTTAGTTTACGTCTGAAGAATTTATGCAAAACTGATTCATGAAAACGTCCTACAGTCATTAAGTAAAATTTATACTTAGCAGAACATAGATATTCACAACTATTCGCCCTTCTTATTCTTAGTGAGACATCAGACTCTCGTTCTTTTGTTTTATCTGTCTACATAATTTTCTAAGACAACTGAAATTCTTACCTCATAAAACGTTATGAGACGGGATCGTTACCAGGGTCGAATTCCTGATTGGAGGGGCGCAGTAATTTCGTTTGCCCCCTTAGGCAAATTTCGCACGGAGCCTCCTACACACCTTAGACGACAGTCACCTGCAAAAAGGATTTGTATTCACCAAAATATGAGTTTCTACCAGCTTCTTATAATCTAACCACGTGCACGGTGACACCTTGCTTTCTTGTTGTAACATTAACACATTTCAGAAGACCGGATTTTCTGAACCTCAAATCTCTAATTTCATTAATTGCGTACTTCATTGTAGTAAACGGGAATGATAAGCCTAATTAACAACGCAGTGGTAATAATCCGATACGAAAAGAGATTTCAAAATTATTAGTGAATCATCGGAAATAAAACCCTGCGTGGCACCATACTTGTAAAAATTTGAAGAAGTCCTGAGACAAGAATAGAAATTTCAAGTGTGTGTGAAATCAGCAAAAAACTAACAATTCAAGTGGTATAAAATGCAATTAATTAGCGTCATCAACATGAAAAGTAAAAGTGTATTCCTAAACGGCGAATAATTGTACCGTATTTAACAGAATTGGTGAATAGTTGTAGCGTATTAAACATAATTTTCAATATGCATTCATTAAATTCAGTTCACTGAAATTAGCAGTTAATTCTATAATGAAACTGTCGGATAAACACTAGAAAATAAATGGCACTAATGAAACGTTTGTTAAACGTAACTAATGCGTGAACGAACAAACAGTGACATTAATTATTTGTACGTACTCTGTAAGTAATGACTCCGCTGATCATACTCCATGGGTTATTGAGATTAGTTGTTTGTATTTATTCATGCGGCGTTAGTTTCACACCAATCGTTGATTCGTTACGATCCCTCAAGCCTCTACGGCACCTGATCAAATATTAAACGAAGTTCTTCCGTGCAGTCCAGAACGGTCTGCTAGTCAGTTATTCCTCGGTCACTCCAGTGGTTTCTTTAATGTCCTCTACCCATCGTATGCTTCGTTTTTCTCTACGTCTGTGATCTTCGAGCATTACAACTTCATCCAGTGCGTAGTAGGATATTGTGGTACGCCCATTGTTTTGGAGTATTTTGGAAGCCAAGAATAGTTCCTTTTTTCTTTTCGGTACATGAAATCACTAAAATATTTCCCCAAACACACATTTAAGAAAAATCGATTCTTCCAAATCATTTTTTCATCATACACGACTCAATTTCTTAGAGGAGTACGGAGAACTTCAAAGTTTTGTTCATATTTGTTTCGGTCAGTAGTGACATTTCCATTCCTTTACTACCATACTTAATTTAATTGAACCAAGTTCGCCGGCCGCTGGTGGCCGAGCGGTTCTGGCGCTACAGTCTGGAACCGCGCGACCGCTACGGTCGCAGGTTCGAATCCTGCCTCGGGCATGGATGTGTGTGTTGTCCTTAGATTAGTTAGGTTTAAGTAGTTCTAAGTTCTAGGGGACTTATGACCTCAGCAGTTGAGTCCCATAGTGCTCAGAGCCATTTGAACCATTTGAACCAAGTTTCACCATTCTTCTCCTTTCCACAGAGCAGGAGCTACGACCTGCTAACGTAGATCCTAAACATACAACTATATTCATCGACTTCTTCAAAGATATCTCCGTCTATCGCCGCAATGCTCTTATTTCCTTTTGATATTTCATTTCGTTTCCTTCAGATATAGTCTTAGCTCAGTTTTTTTCGCTTTCCTTTTGTACTTTCCAATCATAATTTTAAAGACGTCTTCATTGCTTACTTATAGGTCTTGTATCACACGCATGTCTCTAGACCCCTAACCCCCCTCCCAATGATTTTAATTCCTCTTGCTATATCTTTTCCAACCGAAATTGTCATCGCGCAGTCGCGATATGAATTGAAGAGGAACGATGATAGTATACATCCACGCTTGAATCCTTTCCCCATCGCGAAAGCCTTATTTTACTGTTGATTCCTGATTTTTATGTTAATCATTGATTAACTTCGTAAGTTATTCTGTTTTTCCAATAAAATCTAATATTTCTCCCATTTCTCAGTGACTTACAGAGTCAGATGCTTTACTGTAAGTGCAGGAATTACAAAGACTCGTTTGGTTGTTGTTCTCTGAGATTTGTTATGATCCGTCTAACGTTTACTGTTTGATCCCTTGTACCAGTATCCTTTCTGAACTATACTTGGTCCCTTCGCAACTTCTGTAGATTTCACTTCGTTTTGTCTGTTTTTAAGAGAATTTTGCTATCTGGTGGTATAAAAGCCATTTTCTGCTAATTCCACAATTATTTTATGTCATCTTTGTTCATTAATCATATGTAAACGATTTTATTTCCCAACTGTAGACATTATACGTACGGTACATTAACATTGCTAATTCAGTCACTTCGTTTCCTACATTTTTAATAACCTTATTTAGAGATCATAAAATCCTGGTGCTTTTCCTGCAGCATTTCCAGCAGAGCTCATCTGACAGCTTTTCCTGTAACTGTGGGTCCCATGTCTCTAGACTCATTTCATACCTCCACCGTCGTTTAACAGGTTTCTGACATACTGAAAGGAATGAGGGGTTTCTGACATACCCCTCATTCCTTTCAGTTAGTATCTAACTGTTATTCCTTTATACTCTGTCAATAACTGGCCGGAATGTTCTAGTTGGGTTTTTGGTCTCTTTAAACAGAACTCTCTTTCCCACCTTTCTGTTGTTTCTTTTAATATCTGAACTTATATTTTATGTACGAGGGTAAGTCAATTATTATCCGCAAATTAGTTATATTTTTGTTTATTTTGGTAGTACTGTCGTTTTACATTGATGATGCATGCTTTGTTTATTTGTTGTTGTATATTTGCAATTTTCAAGCTGCTAGGTTAGTTTCGTTATCACTGCTGTGCTGTTAATCATGGCTGCTCCGCTGCCTATTTGTACCAAAGAAGAGGAACTTTCTGTGATCCAATTTTTGTGGTCCGAAGGCATAACAGGAGCCGAAATTCATCTGAGACTTTCGGTACAGTACGGGAACAGTCTTTTGCCACAGCGTAGTGTCTACGAAAGGTTTGCAAAATTCCGAAATGGTCGCACAAGTGTTACGCACGATGAAGGAGTCGGACGATCGTTTCCCGCCACAAATAAAGAAACAATTGAGCGCTCATGTGAAATGATTATCATAGACAGACGATTAACTACTGATGAAGTGGCACATCTTCTGCAAATTAGTCACGGTTCTGCCTACGAAATCATCCACAACAGACTTGATTTTCATGAAGTCTGTGCAAGATGGGTCCCAAAACAGCTCAAACAGTTGCAAAAACAAACGCTCTTGGACATCTACAAAAAACATTTGGATCGGTATGGTAATGAGGACAACTTCTTAAACAGGATCGTTATTTGTGACGAAACATGGATCCATCATTACGAGCCGGAGAGTAAACGGCAGAGTATGGAATGGAAACATCCAAGTTCGCCGTGCAAGAAAAAGTTCAAGACCCAACCGTCCGTAGGAAAATTGATGCCTACGGTTTTTGTGAAGCACAAGGTCACGTACAGAAACATTATGGGGAAAGGAGCACAACAAAAAACAGTGTATGTTACAGTGAGATGCTTACTGCCATACTAAAGCCTGCAATTCGAAGAAAACGCCGAGGATTGCTGTCAAAAGGTGTTGTGTTGTTTGCACGACAATGCCCGTCCGCATACTGCTGCCCACACTGCTGAAACAGTCCAAGAACTCGAATTTGAAGTACTGGCTCATCCTTCATATAGTTCCTATCTGACTATCACTTGTTTGGTCCATTAAAATAGGTATTAAATGGCCGTAGATTTGCCTCGGACGAAGCAGTGATAGAAGCGGTGCATTCCTGGCTCGCAGCTTAACCGAGAACCTTCTTTTATGATGTCATCAGGAAGCTTGTACAACGATACACCAAGTGCGTTGAAATGCAAGGAGACTATGTCGAATAATGTTCTTGTAAGTTTCTTTTTTGATTAAAATAAAATTTTATAACTACTGTGCGGATAATAATTGACTTACCCTCTTATTCCTTGTTGTCTTTTTTAGCTTATTTTTCGAATACGACATTTAGTCATCTGATCGCATAGAGAGTCCCTTTTACTCTCATTCATTTTTTTCCATCTGTCAAATTTATTGATTCTTCTGACAGCCAACGTGTTCCCAGTCCTTTTCTGGCTTTATATAAGGAGATGTTTTTAATCATTTTAGTTCTTGTATTAATATTTTCCTACGCCGCATTACCATCACTGACAATGTATCCAAATAAGTGGAAGCTATTTGTTGTTTTTACTACGTAATTTTCTGAAGTACTTTCATATTGTACCTTATTGGTCTGTACAGTGTTTACAGATTCTAGCCACTAATAATGTGTGGCTCGAATAACTTGCACCTGGTAGTTTCTTCACGACTGTACAGAATTTTCCAGCTCCTTTACCTAATATATCGTCAATTTGATTCCTGTAAAGTCCGTTTGGTTGTGACTGGGTTTGTGTATGGCATGCAGTTGCTTATTTTACCAAAATTATTGTGGCAAGGTGAGGGATCAAAGTAGCTCGGGCTACCCAGTGACCAAAACCCAATGTCAGAATTTATTCAATCCGCTAATGTCAGTATTCTAAAATGATTCAAATGGCTCTGAGCACTATGGGACTTTTAAGAAACCATTTGTACTCGAGCACAGACGATATTTAATTTACTGAACTTAGATTATATGTATCGATTTTTTAAGACAACAGAAAGCAAAACGAAAGAATTAACACCGCTCTCTTGTCGCAGCCAGCAGGCATCAGCACTCTTATGTCATTCGTTGTCCTAGAAGGACGTAATATTTTGTGTGGCTCCACAATTAGCCATATTTATACTTATTTGCAGAAAAGAGGTGCAGAATTAATAAGTCGCTCTCATTTGTGAATTATCTGCAATCATTTACCTAGAATTTTACATAAGGGTCATTCACATTGTAATGTATATGTTGAAATGAATACATGTTTTATTTAATCGTATGCTTTTCTCTGTTTTAGTAGTTTTAGTCACCCCAGTGTCATGATTGAAGCTCAGGTTGGATATCAGTCTTTGTCTACAAAAAATATATAATGAGCCCTTGCTACGTTCCGTACATCTTCGGACATGCGAAGCTCGATAAATTCAAGGCGTAAATTGCATTTACTTTACTGTGTGACCTCAATGAACAATGCTACGTAAGATTTTATGAAACATTAAGAAATTCAATTCCAATCTTAGAGGCGAAACAAACAGTAATCTCTCGATTTCTTATCCAAACAATTATTATTATTAAAGTTTATTATTATTATACTATTATTTTATTTTATTTTTATTTGTTAAACTGACTACCAATGTGGCTTACTGCGGAGCCACACCAAATATTACGTTCTTCTAGTACAACGAATGACATAAGAGTGCCGATGCTTACTGGTTGCAACAGGAGAGCGGTGTTAATTCCTTTGTTTTGCTTTCTCTTGTCTTAAAAAAATCGATATATATATATATATATATATATATATATATATATATATATATATATATATATAATCTCAGTAAATTAAATATCGTCTGTGCTCGAATGCAAATGGTTCCTTAAAGATTTAACATCTGAGGTCATCAGTCCCCTAGAACTTAGAACTACTTAAACCTAACTAACCTAAGGACATCACACACATCCATGCCCGAGGCACGATTCGAACCTGCTACCGTAGCGGTCACGTAGTCCCGGTCTGAAGAGCCTAGAACCGCTCGGTCAAAGCTGCCGGCTCTCAGTATTCTTTCAACCGTAGCCAGAGTACCTACGTCAGAGAAACTCATACTTTGCATTACTTGAGAAGACGCATATAGAGCGTAAGAACAGGTTCTTGTAAACTGAATGAACCACAATCATATTCCTACAGAAATGCAAGAAGAATGTGTCAAAAAATGTCAAAATGCGCTATGTTTGTCTTCCGTCTAGCCGTCCGATTAAGAATGTAGGGAAAATGTAACACCCACAAAGGCCGCTTTCTCTCAAAATTATTCAGTAATCCATAAAATCTTGATCGTAAGGACTTATAAATTCGAGAATTCAGGAAGATTTTGCGTTGTATAAGAATGAGACTTGGGAACGTTTGAGAAGCACACTTCAGCCGATAGACGTGATAATACACTCGTTATTGCTATGAAGGTTTATGTATAAATCAGTGTTCTAGAGGACCCCTGTTGCTACACAGGTGCACTTACAGGTCCGGCCTACTCGGCGCCAGAACTGAACATTATCTGACAAAATTAGTGCGATAACAGACCCAACAGCATCCCAAATTCAAACACCACGTACATGAGAAAACTCTGTTTAGAATCCTCTTTGCAGAACAAATATTAATTCTGAGCTTACCGAAAAAAATAAGTGAAAAACACTCCGCGAAGAGCAAATGCTCCTATAACAGCAAAATTACTTTCTTCGTGCTTTAATAACCGATTTGTTACGGTAATTTAGTCACACAGAAATAACCAATTTCAGTCGTGGAAGTTTTCCTGTATCACGTTGTGAACGTGCATATTGACAACAAAAGATTAAATGGTTCAAATGGCTCTGAGCACTATGGGACTTAACATCTATGGTCATCAGTCCCCTAGAACTTAGAACTACTGAAACCTAACTAACCTAAGGACATCACACAACACCCAGTCATCACGAGGCAGAGAAAATCCCCGACCCCGCCGGGAATCGAACCCGGGAACCCGGGCGCGGGAAGCGAGAACGCTACCGCACGACCACGAGCTGCGGACAAAAGATTAAATGAATTGAAATTAAATATCATATGAAAATATTTGGAGCTGCAGAAATTACATAATGAAATATGAAGTGATGTGACACCTAGACGAAAGGCATGCAAGTTTATTGTAATTTCTTTGATTATGATACTAATTAGTAAATTTAGATTTGGAACATGATTCAGTTGCAACAGGGTTAAATACGAGGTTCGTACTGTAGATAATTCAACAAATTTTCTTTGTAATCCACTTTCAGTTTAAAAAATGCGGAATTTGGTGTTCAATACTCCAACTTCAACCCCTATGGAATCATCAAGTTCCGACAGGTAGTGACGGTATACATAGCCTTTGAAACGGCGTCTGCAACGGTGGTACGTTTCAAGCTGAGAGTCGTCATTGATTTTCCTTTGGCGGAAAACGAGAGCATCACCGAAATTCATAGGTGCTTTCGGAATATTTGCGGAGATAAGGCAATGAACAAAAGCACGGTGAGTCGTTGGGCGGGGCGTCTGTCATCAACACAAGAAGGTTGCGGCAACCTATCCTATCTCCTGCGTGCCTGACTGCCACGCACAGCTCTGACTCTTGCTATGTTGGAAATTGTGGACACTCTCATTTGATTTGATTGATGGATGACAGTCAAACACCTCGCAGCACAAATGGCCGTCTCCCTCGGTACTGCTGATACACTCTTCCGCCAGCCTGGCCGCTGGATCCCTCGCCACCTAACAGAAGACCATAAACAGCAAATACGAGCCATCTGTGCGGAATTGCTTGCGCGTTACGAAGCTAATCGTGACGTTTTTTTGTCACAGGTGACGAAATATGGTTTCATCACTTCGAACTGGAAACAAAGCGGCCACCCACGGAGAGGCACCACACCACCTTTCCTCCGAAGCGAAAGTTTAAAGCCTCATCCTTTTCCGGTGATTTTGCGGTAACGGTCTTCTGGAACACAAAGGGGTTATTCTGTTCGAAGCCCTCACTAATGGTGCAACGATCAACTATGAAGTGTATTGTGCTACCATCAGGAAACTGAGGAAACAGTTTCAGTGCGTTCGTCGCAACAAAAAATGCGAAAGTACTTCTCCATCTCCACAATAACACAAGGCGTCACACAAGTCGGTACACCCAATATGACTTCACAAAAGTTTTTGGACTCTTCACCTTCATCCACCCTCGCAGCTTCCCACATCCGTCTGCTTGGCACAACGAAGGATGCCCTGTGCCTTAGGCAGTAGATGGATGATGGGGAGGTTATTGATGCAGCTTGACATTACTTTCGTCGTCGACAGAGTGGTGCCACACGGGCTTATAGGCCCTCCCAGTAAGGTGGCGCAAGGTCGTCGCATTGAAAAGAGATAAAGTTGAAAAATATGGTTTTGTTGATAAAAGAATGGGGAGCAATATGTTGTATTGGAAAGCAGAGTATAACCAACCTGTTTTCGGAAAAAAATATGATGGGTTTTTTATGGAACGCCCCCCGTACTTTCTACATTCTCTGTGAGCAAGACAATAATAACCTTAGAGGCACCTTACTAATTTTTAAATTTTTCCGGCTGTGAAATAAACTCGGAACATCTGGAGGCTTTTTCCCGTTTGTGTGTCCTTGTGCAGTGTAATATAAGGTGGCAGGAGTGATGGTGTTGGTATGGTACATGTAGCTGATTTACAAGGCATTTACTGTCTCTAGGCATCCGAATGCACCTGGAGTTGGAGTAGAGCGCCTCATAGACGACAACTGTGTCTTCAAATGCTATCAGCGCTCACCATCTAAGTGTCGTGTCAAATCTTAGACGTCTTCGACGAGTAGCATTAGCAACATTGCAGAGCGGTGGCTTTGTAGTTAATCGGCTGATTTGTGGTCGATATTTTGTCAGTGAAATTATTTGCTATATCAGTAGTCATAACATTCAAAATAATCATACAGCACAAAGTGTTTTCACAAAAGAAACGTACATCGACGTGGTTGCGTGTTCAGGGTACGTCAGTTTGTGATACAGGTTGGTGATGTCAGTACAGTCAGATCTGTGTTGCTGTATTCGCATCCATTATTCACAAGAATCCTGCCAGTGATTCGGGCACACTGCTGACTTTGAAACGTCCCCTTTGAAAAATTTATACACGACTGTGCTTCAACTGACACACAATATTTTTAGCGCAACGCAATCTGACTTTCAAAATTCCTTACAAAAGAATGGCCCTGACTAACATTAAACTATACCTTTCACAAATCACTTACCTCACAAAAATCTTCGCTACTCAAGCTACTGCAATACAGCGAGCGCCACTACAGCCTTCTAAATAAAAGATACAAACTACGGAAGGCACTAACTACTGATAGGGATACTTAGCAAATGAATGATATTAGTAGAGAACAAACAATGTATTTACCTTAATAGTCATAATATATATAGCAGTTCATGACAAATTACAAAACTCCGCCATCTCTCTCCCCACATCCACCACTGCTGGCGGCTCACCTCCAACTGCGCAACGCTACGCTCTGTTCACAGCCAGCTGCCTAACACTACAATGGCGAGTATTACAACAAAGCAAAGCAGCCACAGACTGCACACAGCACAGCCAGTGATTTTCATACAGAGGTGGCGTTACCAACAAAAAAACCTAAACAGCCTACTTACATAGCCCCATGCTCCCCACAAAAAAAATTTACAAATTGTTTTGGGCAGTGGCCACTAATGATTTGAAAAAAATTTTTCATAATTACAATAACAAAGAAATCAAATGCACACACTTATTGATACAATGTTGGTCAAAAGCTAAGATTTTCTCACAGTCCATAAAGATAGTCCTGATCATTCATCATAATAGTAATTACAGCTTTTTTTACAAAGTCTCATTAGTAAAAGAAATTGAACACGGAAGTAGTGGATTTCCATGCAGTCTTGAAGAAGTAGTGTTGTCCTTCCAACGGAAAGACAGTGCTGACTCTTGACATGCTGACAGGCAATGGGCCACAACAGAGTAAACCCACCGCAGAGTCAGTCGAAGTTTTGAAGAATATTGGTAGGTAGGTCATCACAGAGTAGACCCACTGTAGTCCTGGTAGAGATTGTGGTATTGGTGGGCCACCAGAGGTGCAGACCCACTGCAGTCCTTGTAGAAATAATGGTATTGGTGGATCACCAGAGGTGTACACCCTCTGTAGTCCTTGTAGAGATGGCCAGCAGCCATCTGTTGTGACTGTGCAGGTACACAATCACCAATGAAAAGTCTTGCAGATAATATAGCAAGTCCATAACCACCACTTGTGCACTCACAAAGTGTTTGGAATTGTCCTTAGAACCAGCAATGCTGTTATCCAGTCCCTTGCTGAATTATTAACACACGTGCAAACACCAACAGTCCCTACTTCTCACATATATTCGATATGCTATGACCAACAGAAATGTGTGCAGTGAAATGGAACTTACAAGTTACTTAATTTGATGAACTGGTGTCAAGTACAATTTTATAACATAAGAACACAATAACAAAGGTACAAAACACATCATTAAAAACATAATAATACAGATAACATTTGTAGTAATAGGGGCTTTACAAAAGAATAGAAATAAACATATACATCAGTGTTACAGGAATTATGACATAAGTAAATACATAAAAGATCAGAATAGATTTTGAAACATCACCTTCACCTATGAGCAACAAAACAGAATAAATAATGTCTCAACATCTTTACAAAGTAAATAACATAGTATTAGGAAAATTCTACAACATAGCTCTCATCAGCTAAACACATAAAGACAGGAAAAACACAAATACACAAGGGTACACAAACATATAGAGGGATGACACAAAAGGAAAGGACAGGGTTTGTTTTACTGCAGTATTTTGCATGGAGATCTCCCTTTGTTCATCATTATTCCCAAAAGTACTATCTAGGCCGGCTTTCTGTATTCTGTTCACATCCTCTTTCAAAATAGTTTTTCTCCACTGTACAATACCTTTTTTTTTGGCCAAACCATTTTCTTATATCTTCTCAATGCATTTCTTCCAATTCATCATAGTTAGTTTCTTATATAGTCTACCCCCTCTTAAGCTAACTTAAATCTACTGAGCTCAGATATATATACCAAGGGACGAGGCAATGCAGCAGCACATAAAACAATTAATACAAACAGCAATGAAAAAAAATGGAAATTGTCAAAGCAAGCTGCAGTAAATCTAAATTACCAAGCGAAGCAACATTACAACTAATATGAGCCAATGTGCAGCAACAAGAAAAATAAATCAGTAGCATAACTAGATTAACAGCAATGCAAAGTGAAATTTAATAGCACTATGCCTGGCAAGCAGAAGCAGAAAATGAAATATCTTATACCTAAACATGACATAGCTCAAGCAGAAAAAATAGTACACTAAAGATAACAACGCAGACAAGGGAAATGTCTATTCACATCTTAATGTCTATGTAATTAAAGTGGTGCACCACAACTATTTCTACAAAAGAAATTACCAAGTACTTGAAAAGAAAATTATACATGCAGTTACTGTTATTAGTCCCTTCTTATTGTTCTTTCCATTCCAAGAGCTCCTTTTTCGAAGAATGTGGATCACAAAATAATTATTTAATAGATCTGTTGACAGAAAGTGTTCACATTAGCAATTGCATTTAATTTTATTTTATGAAACCAATGCTGCAAGACAGCTGGAAACGAGATATCAAGTGAAATAAGCAACTATGTACAAAGTAAAGCATAAAATAATCATTTAGTAGTCATGAGGCATTTCATAAGTTAGTAGAAATTCTCTCAATTCTCGTAGATAGATACTTGCCCTAATCGGGTGTGCAGATGTAAGAATGTTTCCAAGATTGAGCGTGTCGTATTTGCGATGCTTTCTACAAAGGCATGTCAATAGCGAGGTTAATGGTCTCTTTTTTTCTCCGCCTAATGGCTTTTTCTCAAGGCGGCTGGCACACCTGGCCACTCACAACGCATTACGTCATGGTCACTAACCTTTCTTCCCGAAATATTTACGACAGCAGTTTCCACTACAGTGACAGTCTCATATAAAAGTTTCACAAGTCGAGAATTTGCGTTACAAATGTGTAGAAACAAAATCTTATGAATATAACAGTGTCCAAAAAATTTTCGTCAGCATTGTAATACATTCACGCAATTACATACATTTCATAACTCTTAAAGTACGATTCTTGGTTTCCAACAACCTTTTTCACAAACCAGAGTCCCTAACCACTACTCATTATTCCTTACCTTATTCGTCGACACATCTTCAATATGTCATCATAACAGATATGTAGCATACTCAAATAACTCATATAGCATCAGCTTATTGATCATAAACATACCGCAACAGCATAATACACATCATCATCGTAATAATAACATCATAACACCTCAGTCAACTCTCAAAATCGTCGTAGCTTCCTCCAATAATTTCAAAACCTAAAAAAAAATCTCTGCTCATTTCAAAAGTGTCATCTACCTGAAACGTACTTTAAAAATCGTTATCCCATACTAAATATATCATTCAAAGCTCTCATAATATCACAATGGTTCCGAAAAAATATGAACAGTTTACAAAGTACAGACAAAATACAGTTTCATAAGTGTGAAGTTATCCATCTGTGTAATTGCGTAAAGATCTGTCACTGATGTAGTAAAAAGAATGTTTGTTTCTCTGTCAAATAATCAGATAGCTGTGTAATTCTGTGTTAGAAATATGGTACCGATGTGTAAAGTTGTATAAGCAAATACCATATTAGCTAGGGCTCCTTGTGCTTGCCAAACACATGGTACACAAAGTAGGCGTGTACCCCCCTGAGGATTAATGTAATTATACCCTCAGGTGTTACAGATTATTGCAATGGAATAAAATGTATCACGGAAAACTTTCTTTGTAATTCAAAAACCTTTAAAAATAAATGTTTTAAGTATAAAATTAATCACTCAAATACATGTCCTGTAGCGCTAAATGTGCGTCTTGCTGTAAGATAATCTCTGTGGAAGTGTCGTAGTTATTGTCCTCCGAAAGCTAGGTTCTGCAGAAGTCAATGTACTTACCTCATGATAAACAAAAGTGAAATGCTTTGTGTATAGATATCTTAGTTATTACGCTTATTGCCGTGATGAAGAAAGTACTGTGCTGTAACATATTGTTGTGCTACGGAAAAGGCTGTCTCATTGTAGCTATACCACAAAAGTTACTACTAAAACATGTTTTACTTTCCAGAAGAATTCAGTAAAACTGTGCAGATATAAAGCAGATACAGCACAAAAGCAACAATGTAAATTGTGTCACACATTAGTAGCGTCGTGATATAATTGTGTAGCTGTCAAAGAAACCAAGTGCTAAGTCATCTTTAATCCCACAGAAAGTACTTCAAATAAAGAATGTCTTTTCAAGTAAACCAAAATGTTGCACGAAAATCTCATTAGCAGTGCCGGTATATGTTCTAAGTATGTGAGCCTTATAGTCATTACGTAATCGAGCAACTAACAAGCAAGAATGTACACACACAATAACACTGTGTCATCTGTTCACAATAACAATGCATTCGTAATTTCTGATTAAAAATGTTCCCTCGGTTCTAGACTGTATATTTAACTTCAAACATTGTTGCATGGTAACAGTTTCTAAGTCTGAAAATGCATACTAGAAATGTGAAGTGAAAAGTTTTATGGCAAAGACAAAGTTAAAAAGCAGATTATCTCGCAATAAATGGTTTTACATGTGAAGTGTGGTGCAATCCTTTACTCTTCATAGTACGCAGACTTTCAACTGAAAAGCAATTGTCATGTATTATACGTCGGTAAGGAATGCTAAGTCTTTTCTCAAGGTTAGCGTCTGTGATATTTTTCTCTGAGCCAGCCGGCGCAAGCGGCTGCCTGCGGTGCGAGTCATTGTCTGTCTCTTTGTTGGCGCGCGTCGTTATTGGGATTAGGAGACCTAACTGCTACAAATTCACCTCCTCGAGAGGGCCCTGCTCTGTTTGAATCCCGCCAGTTCTGATGCAATTCAGGTCTGTCGTTACGATCATATCGTCTGTCGTCATGTCGGTAGATTTCATAATTTCTTTCTTGTCGGTCATGTGGTGGAGAGTTTCTCCCTGAATTGTAACTGCGCGCTGAACTGTTGCGTCTGAAATTATTCTGTCTCCCGTGATAATAATAGTTCTGGTTACCATATTGTCTGTTTCTATGATTGTCTCTGTCATATTCATTACTGCGGAAATGCGATCTTTCTCTGTAACTATTACTCTGCCAGTGGTTGTCATATGGGTGGTGTCTGTTTTGGTCACGATTTGTGTTGTAAGAATAGCCTTGCCGCGTCCAGTTATTATCGCGGAATTGTGACGGATGTGACCTGTAATTGTTGTGTTCCTGTTTCCGCATTCCGCGATTGTCAGTGTCAATTTCCAATTCTTGTAACAGTCCCTGAAAAGCTTCAATGTCGTCTTTGCAACGTCCTGCCAAAATAATGTGTCGTAAATGTTCAGGCAATTTGATTAAGCAAATGCGGATGAGTTCTGAGGGGCTGTATGGGTTTGACAGGTACTGATTCTTGTGCAACATGTCTTCAAAATATTTCATAAGACTGGAAAATTCAGATTGTTCGAAACGTTTCATCATTATGATGCTATGTTTTACTCGGTCTTGTGTGGCTTGAGACCAATATGCTGAGAGGAATGCATGGTAAAACTCTCCTTCACTGTGGCAATCGTGAATGACCGACCGCATTCTTACAGCTGGTTCATTCTCTAAATAGCCACACATAAATTCTAATCTGTGCTCTAATGACCAGTTGGGAGGAAAACAATGAGAGAATTGATGAAGCCACGCTTGTGGATGAACGTCGTTGACGGAATTCTTAAATGTTTTGAATTTACGTGTAGTAATGAACAGCTTATAGTCAAAATCATCATGTCGGCGAGTCGCATGTTGGTCATTATTACGTCGTTTCGGCGGTTCCATCTCAAAATTCGGTGTGCCTTGCCAATTTCTTTCATAATTTCCGAAGTGTCCTGTGTTATTATTTTGTGGTTGTTCCGTATTTCTAAGTCCCTCTTCCCGTATTGGAGCGCGAGTGGCCTCTGAAATACGTAATTCTTGTATTACCTGAGCCAGCTGATCTTGTACTTCCCGGATTTCTCTTTGGTGTTGCGTATTAATTTGATTCTGATTTTGTTTGAATTTCCTAATTTGTTCGCACACTTCTGTGTCATTAAAGACTACCGGTTTTGTGTCGTTCAGATTATCATCTACCTTCGTAGATAAGTTGGTGAACTTATCCGAAAGTTCGGCTACTTTCTCCGATAGTGAACACATTTCCTCAGTGTGTTTTTCTGAACCAAGTTTCAGAGTGTCCATTTGTGTTGAAATCGAATCTACTGTGTCCTTTAAGTTTTCTTGAGTTTTTGCAAGTTGCGTAACCGAAACGGTGGATGCAACTGAGTCAATTTTAGCCGACAAGGTCTCACGATTTTCATGAACAATTGTTTGCAGTTCTCTTATGGCTGCTTCGTGATTCTGTAATGCATTTTCATGCCGCGAAAAAATAGGTTGAAAATGCTCACAAATTTGTGTTTTTACGTCATTACAGACTTTTTGACATTTCGATTCAATGTTATGTAACTCAGTAGTTAAATCTTCACGTGTTTTTTCGAGTGTGGTGTCTAACTTTTGAAGCTTTTGCTGTGTTTGTCTCTGATTTTGTTCCATTGTGTCTAACTTTTGAAGATTTTGTTCCATTGTGTCTAACTTTTGAAGATTTTGTCCCATTTGTTTCTGATTTTGTTCGAGTGTTGTGTCTAACTTTTGTAGCCTTTGTCCCATTTGTTGCTTTAATTGTAATAACAATGCACTGGTGTCTGAAACATGTTCCTCAGTGCTTTTCGGCAGTGAATTTGCACCGGCAACATTCACATTTTGACAAGCGGAAAATGAGTCTTGACTCATTTGAGAAAACGGTGAGAACCCAAAACCTGAGTCCACAGTATTTGCAAAATTGTGCTCTGTTATTCCCGATTCCTGAGGCGAGCTGTTGCCGACCGATCGATCGATAAAGCTTCCCTGTTCACTACCTGTTTCACTGTCTACACCATTATTTGACGCCCACTCCATTTCCCTATGCACAGTTACCAAATTACTACTTTGAACATCAGTTAATTCATTACTCGGTGGCGCTAACACACTGCTTTCGTTTTCACTGTCATTTCTCAGTTTACTTTGGAGCCTAGTATTACGTTTTTCACACGCCATTATTGTCACAGTATTTCACACGACAACACAGAAAAACACAATTTGAAGAGCAAAAATAAGAGAACACATTAACATAACACTGAAAATAATATCTAGTTAATTGCAGCTGCGAAATACTTGGTGCAAATCTACATGCATGCCACAACTGTTTTACTGTACAACAATGAAAAACTACAACTACAAAGGAAATTCTCTCTATAATTACGCGCTAGCAATAAACAAAAGCTACACTAATTACACAAACTACAAGAAAAAAATCAGAAGATTCCAGTGAGGTATCCTAGGCTAAGGGTTGACGTATGAAACGTCCCCTTTGAAAAATTTATACACGACTGTGCTTCAACTGACACACAATATTTTTAGCGCAACGCAATCTGACTTTCAAAATTCCCTACAAAAGAATGGCCCTGACTAACATTAAACTATACCTTTCACAAATCACTTACCTCACAAAAATCTTCGCTACTCAAGCTGCTGCAATACAGCGAGCGCCACTACTGCCAGCTAAATAAAAGATTCAAACTACGGAAGGCACTAACTACTGATAGGGATAGTTAGCAAATGAAAGATATTAATAGAGAACAAACAATGTATTTACCTTAATAGTCATAATATACACTCCTGGAAATTGGAGTAAGAACACCATGAATTCATTGTCCCAGGAAGGGGAAACTTTAGTGACACATTCCTGGGGTCAGATACATCACATGATCACACTGACAGAACCACAGGCACATAGACACAGGCAACAGAGCATGCACAATGTCGGCACTAGTACAGTGTATATCCACCTTTCGCAGCAATGCAGGCTGCTATTCTCCCATGGAGACGATCGTAGAGATGCTGGATGTAGTCCTGTGGAACGGCTTGCCATGCCATTTCCACCTGGCGCCTCAGTTGGACCAGCGTTCGTGCTGGACGTGCAGACCGCGTGAGACGACGCTTCATCCAGTCCCAAACATGCTCAATGGGGGACAGATCCGGAGATCTTGCTGGCCAGGGTAGTTGACTTACACCTTCTAGAGCACTTTCGGTGGCACGGGATACATGCGGACGTGCATTGTCCTGTTGGAACAGGAAGTTCCCTTGCCAGTCTAGGAATGGTAGGACGATGGGTTCGATGACGGTTTGGATGTACCGTGCACTATTCAGTGTCCCCTCGACGATCACCAGTGGTGTACGGCCAGTGTAGGAGATCGCTCCCCACACCATGATGCCGGGTGTTGGCCCTGTGTGCCTCGGTCGTATGCAGTCCTGATTGTGGCGCTCACCTGCACGGCGCCAAACACGCATACGACCATCATTGGCACCAAGGCAGAAGCGACTCTCATCGCTGAAGACGACACGTCTCCATTTGTCCCTCCATTCACGCCTGTCGCGACACCACTGGAGGCGGGCTGCACGATGTTGGGGCGTGAGCGGAAGACGGCCAAACGGTGTGCGGGACCGTAGCCCAGCTTCATGGAGACGGTTGCGAGTGGTCCTCGCCGATACCCCAGGAGCAACAGTGTCCCTAATTTGCTGGGAAGTGGCGGTGCGGTCCCCTACGGCACTGTGTAGGATCCTACGGTCTCGGCGTGCATCCGTGCGTCGCTGCGGTCCGGTCCCAGGTCGACGGGCACGTGCACCTTCCGCCGACCACTGGCGACAACATTGATGTACTGTGGAGACCTCACGCCCCACGGCGGTACGTCCACCCGGCCTCCCGCATGCCCACTATACGCCCTCGCTCAAAGTCCGTCAACTGCACATACGGTTCACGTCCACGCTGTGGCGGCATGCTACCAGTGTTAAAGACTGCGATGGAGCTCCGTATGCCACGGCAAACTGGCTGACACTGACGGCGGCGGTGCACAAATGCTGCGCAGCTAGCGCCATTCGACGGCCAACACCGCGGTTCCTGGTGTGTCCGCTGTGCCGTGCGTGTGGTCATTGCTTGTACAGCCCTCTCGCAGTGTCCGGAGCAAGTATGGTGGGTCTGACACGCCGGTGTCAATGTGTTCTTTTTTCCATTTCCAGGAGTGTATATAGCAGTTCATGACAAATTACAAAACTCCCCATCTCTCTCCCCACATCCACCACAGCTGGCCGCTCACCTCCAACTGCGCAACGCTACGCGCTGTTCACAGCCAGCTGCCTAACACTACAATGGCGAGTATTACAACAATGCAAAGCAGCCACAGACTGCACACAGCACAGCCAGTGATTTTCATACAGAGGTGGCGTTACCAATAAAAAAACCTAAACAGCCTACTTACAACTTTAAGCTTTATCTGAACTTAATTTGTCTACATAATTTAGCCGACAAATCACAGTATTTACTTGTACAGGTGCTAGGAGACATTGATGAAATAGCCAGGTAACTGTACCTTTGTCCAAGAGTAAAATAACGATATCACCTAGAATTGTAAAGGAAGGCGACGAATGGACGAACAGGAGAAGTCTCTACAGGTGAAGAGGAAGGCAGAGGCATAGGTTTAGGAAGAATTAGTAGCTGAGATTGAAAGGAACTCATGAGAGAGAGGGAGACGTGGGGATAAAAAGTGGGATACACAGACAAAACCAGATATATTATGTATTTCAAAATGTGTGTTATGAGAGGGTGTACTGAAGAAAATTATCACTTAACAATGCAGCCGATTGAGCAGGGTGCATTTTCGGCGATGATAGGTAAATAGGTAATAAGCCATAATGATTATCTCTTGCAGTAAAAAAATTGGGAGATATAGTGGAAATAAAAACTTTGGTCAATTTGCTATTTGATCATTGAATCTAATGTAACTAACAGTATGTCGGAGACAAGGAGGGTTACTTGAACACCACTGATAGCTGCATTTGACTATAGTAAGTTTTTGTGTCCACGAGATGTCTTCTGGTTCTGATGAGTAATAAAGCATGTGGCGCATATCAACTAAACATACTCATTACTCGTTATTTTTTGTTGTGTCGACTCCACGGCACCATCGTTACTGCACCCTCGGGCATGTTTTGTGTAAGATATTATTGCTAGCGTTGGAATATAACTGAAGAGAGAACACAGTGAATGCAAAATAAAAAACCAAACGCCACCTGGGACGGAAGAGCAAAAATAACTAAGAAGCCCTGCGGGGAATCTTACGTTGCGGTGCAGTATTCTCTAGTTATTTGCAGTGAGGGAAAACTACAGTGTGCAAACTTCAGACCGTCGTGGATGATAGTTTCAGCATATAAAAGAAAACAAGTTGCATTTGCAGACCTCCGACAGAAATGTAAATGTCAGATGATAAGTTTCAGTTTTTTGTGAAAACGCCATTGACGCCTTCAAGAGCAAATAAATGCACTTGTTTACATTGAGATTGCTGGCTCTAGACAGCCAGAACAGCAGCTAATAATTTAGTTGCAACAGGGTTCACAGCCGTCATGAACTTCTCTCAAACGCAGTGACGTGAAACCCTTTTATTTTCAATTACTGCTTGTGCTATTTTGAGGTTTGCTTGGTATTTAGCTCTTATTTGGCTTCATTGTATAACGGGCCAGTCGCGGACATCTAAGGAAATTATATAATAAAAAAAATCTAGATAAGGTGGCGAACTTGGTAAATGCCCTTTCTATCCTGTTTTCAGTTTCGTTCATTCAGGTGACTATAATCGACTGATAACTTGTAATTCGTATACTAATTAAGTTTTTTCTTTTATTTAGGAGGGGTGGGGGTGGTTGTTCCACGCCTCAATCTGTTTTAAGGGAACCCTTATAAGATCGCATTGTTGTCCCTCGGTCTTTCCATCTGCCGGACTGTGCAGAACACTTCGTCTCATTAGCGGGTAGACGTATTAAGTCCACATGAATATCACATATCAAGGTCTAAGTCTCTTTGGACGTGTAAAAATGTCAATACGAGCCATTTATATCACATATTTAGATACGCGAAAATTCACTGATTGTAAACGGTAGGGGTGCTTTCACTCGACCTAGAATCATGAAATTTGGCAAGAAGTAAGATTTCACATTACAAGTAAAGTGAAAACAATCCGAAAATTGTTAATTTGCATCTGCATAACAAGAAATAATATTTGTTTTGTCTGTTTGTCTCTCCGCCTCCTAAGACCCTTTATCTCTGGAAATGTTTGAGGTAGCTAGTTCAGATGCATGTCACTTGCAAAACTCAGTGGTGCCTTAGCGGTGTACAAATTGTAAGGTGCTAACTCAATGCAGTCAAAAGACACGTCTGTTTGTGTCAGATATTTCGATATTTGAAAACTCGCTCATCAAGAGCTATAGGACGCTTCTGGTTCACCTAGAATCATGAATTTCGGCAACAAGCAAGGTTTCACAGTAGAAGGAAAGTTAAAAAAGTGTTAAACATGTTACATTATAATTACGTCACACAGAAAACACCTTTTGCTGTTTCAACATACATTGCAGTCATCGTATGACAAAAGTTCAATATACGAAAATTAATACATTCAAGCATACAACGTAAGTAGTCGTCATGTTTTAAGTAGTAAATAAAAATTCTATTGAGCCTTCTCTCTTTAGATATACAAACTGAAGTCTCCTGCTCGCTCGGTTTTGTATGTTCGTGCTAGTCTCAGGAAAAACCGCGGCGATTTTGATACGGTTTTGTGATTCGTGGATCCAATGTCTTGCGGTATCTAAATCGGTAACAGACGAAATTCACTGACATTTTCTATTCATAATATGTATGAACTATTCAGGGTGGTCCATTGATTGTGACCGGGCCAAATATCTCACGAAATAAGCATCAAACGAAAAAACTACAATGAACGAAAATCGTCTAGCTTGAAGGGGGAAAACTGACAGCGCTGTGGTTGGCTTCCTAGATGGCGCTGCCATAGGTCAAACAGATATCAACTAGGTTTTTTTTAAATAGCAACCCCCATTATTATTACATATTCCTGTAATACGTACAGAAATACGAATGTTTTAGCTAGAGCACTTTATTCGCTTTGTGATAGATGACGCTGTAATAGTCAAAGACGTATATGTACGTGGCATCACGTAACATTTCGCCATTGCGGACGGTATTTGCTTCGTCATACATTACCCGTGTTAAAATGGACCCTTTACCAATTGCGGAAAAGGTCATTATCGTGTTGATGTATGGTTATTGTGATCAAAATATCCAACGGCCGTGTGCTATGTATGCTGCTCGGTATCCTGGACGACATCATCCAAGTGTCTGGACCGTTCGCCGGATAGTTACGTTATGTAAGGAAACAGGAAGTGTTCAACCACATGTGAAAAGTCAACCACGACCTGCAACAAATGATGATGCCCTAGTAGGTGTTTTAGCTGCTGTCGGGGCTAATCCGCACATCACTAGCAGACAAATTGCGCGAGAATCATGATTCTCAAAAACTTCGATGTTGAGAATGCTACATTAACATCGATTGCACCCGTACCATATTTTTATGCACCAGGAATTGCATGGCGTCGACTTTCAACGTCGTGTACAGTTCTGCCACTGGGAACAAGAGAAATTACGGGGCAATGACAGCTTTTTGCACATGTTCTATTTAGCGACGAAGCGTCATTCACCCACAGCGGTAACGTAAACCGGCAACGGAAAATCCACGATAGCTGTGACATGTGGAACATCAGCGACCTTGGTGGTTTCTTGTAAGTTGCGGCATTATGGGAAGAAGGATAATTGTCCCGCATTTTATCGACGGCAATATAAATGGTGCAATGTATGCTGATTTCTTACGTAATGTTCTACTGATATTACAACAAGATGTTTCACAGCATGACAGAATGGCGATGTACTTACAACATGATGGATGTCCGGCACATAGCTCGCGTGCGGTTGAAGTGGCTTTTTTTTTTCTTTTTTTTTTTTGGTCATCAGTCTACTGACTGGTTTGATGCAGCCTGCCACGAATTCCTTTCCTGTGCTAACCTCTTCATCTCAGAGTAGCACTTGCAACCTACGTCCTCAATTATTTGCTTGACGTATTCCAATCTCTGTCTTCCTCTACCGTTTTTGCCCTCTACAGCTCCCTCTAGTACCATGGAAGTCATTCCCTCATGTCTTAGCAGGTGTCCTAAAATCCTGTCCCTTCTCCTTATCAGTGTTTTCCACATATCCCTTTCCTCTCCGATTCTGCATAGAACCTCCTCATTCCTTACCTTATCAGTCCACCTAATTTTCAACATTCGTCTATAGCACCACATCTCAAATGCTTCGATTCTCTTCTGTTCCGGTATTCCCACAGTCCATGTTTCACTACCATACAATTCTGTACTCCAGACGTACATCCTCAGAAATTTCTTCCTCAAATTAAGGCCGGTATTTGATATTAGTAGACTTCTCTTGGCCCGAAATGCCTTTTTGGCCATAGCGAGTCTGCTTTTGATGTCCTCCTTGCTCCGTCCGTCATTGGTTATTTTACTGCCTAGGTAGCAGAATTCCTTAACTTCATTGACTTCGTGACCATCAATCCTGATGTTAAGTTTCTCGCGGTTCTCATTTCTACTACTTCTAATTACCTTGGTCTTTCTCCGATTTACTCTCAAACCATACTGTGTACTCATTACACTGTTCATTCCGTTCAGCAGATCATTTAATTCTTCTTCACTTTCACTGAGGATAGCAATGTCATCAGCGAATCGTATCATTGATATCCTTTCACCTTGTATTTTAATTCCACTCCTGAACCTTTCTTTTATTTCCATCAATTGCTTCCTCGATGTACAGATTGAAGAGTAGGGGCGAAAGGCTACAGCCTTGTCTTACACCCTTCTTAATACGAGCACTTCGTTCTTGATCGTCCACTCTTATTATTCCCTCTTGGTTGTTGTACATATTGTATATGAGCCGTCTCTCCCTATAGCTTACCCCTACTTTTTTCTGAATCTCGAACAGCTTGCACCATTTTATATTGTCGAACGCTATTTCCAGGTCGACAAATCCTATGAAAGTGTCTTGATTTTTCTTTAGCCTTGCTTCCATTATTAGCCGTAACGCCAGAATTGCCTCTCTCGTCCCTTTCCTTTTCCAAAAGCCAAACTGATCGTCACCTAACCATTCTCAATTTTCTTTTCCATTCTTCTGTATATTATTCTTGTAAGGAGCTTCGATGCATGAGCTGTTAAGCTTATTGTGCGATAATTCTCGCACTTGTCAGCTCTTGCCGTCTTCGGAATTGTGTGGATGATGCTTTTCCGAAAGTCAGATGGTATGTCGCCAGACTCATATATTCTACACACCAACGTGAATAGTCGTTTTGTTGCCACTTCCCCCAATGATTTTAGAAATTCTGATGGAATGTTATCTATCCCTTGTGACTTATTTGACCGTAAGTCCTCCAATGCTCTTTTAAATTCCGATTCTAATACTGGATCCCCTATCTCTTCTAAATCGACTCCTGTTCCTTCTTCTATCACATCAGACAAATGTTCACCCTTATAGAGGCTTTCAATGTATTCTTTCCACCTATCTGCTCTCTCCTCTGCATTTAACAGTGGAATTCCCGTTGCACTCTTAATGTTACCACCGTTGCTTTTAATGTCACCTAAGGTTGTTTTGACTTTCCTGTATGCTGAGTCTGTACTTCCGACAATCATATCTTTTTCGATGTCTTCACATTTTTCCTGCAGCCATTTCGTCTTAGCTTCCCTGCACTTCCTATTTATTTCATTCCTCAGCGACTTGTATTTCTGTATTCCTGATGTTCCCAGAACATGTTTGTACTTCCTCCTTTCATCATTCAACTGGAGTAATTCTCCTGTTACCCATGGTTTCTTCGCAACTATCTTCTTTGTACCTATGTTTTCCTTCCCAACTTCTGTGATGGCCCATTTTAGAGACGTCCATTCCTCTTCAACTGTACTGCCTACTGCGCTATTCCTTATTGCTGTATCTATAGCGTTAGAGAACTTCAAACGTATCTCGTCATTCCTTATTACTTCCGTATCCCACTTCTTTGCGTATTGATTCTTCCTGACTAATGTCTCGAACTTCAGCTTACTCTTCATCACTGCTATATTGTGATCTGAGTCTATTTCTGCTCCTGGGTACGCCTTACAGTCCAGTATCTGATTTCGGAATCTCTGTTTGACCATGATGTAATCTAATTGAAATCTTCCCGTATCTCCCGGCCTTTTCCAAGGATACCTCCTCCTCTTGTGATTCTTGAACAGGGTATTCGCTATTCCTAGCTGAAACTTGTTACAGAACTCAATTGGTCTTTCTCCTCTTTCATTCCTTGTCCCAAGACCATATTCTCCTGTAACCTTTTCTTCTACTCCTTCCCCTACAATTGCATTCCAGTCGCCCATGACAGATTTTCGTCCCCCTTTACATACTGCATTACCCTTTCAATAGCCTCATACACTTTCTCTATCTGTTCATCTTCAGCTTGCGACGTCGGCATGTATACCTGAACTATCGATGTCGGTGTTGGTCTGCTGTCGATTCTGATTACAACAACCCAGTCACTGAACTGTTCACAGTAACACACCCTCTGCCCTACCTTCCTATTCATAACGAATCCTACACCTGTTATACCATTTTCTGCTGCTGTTGATATTACCCGATACTCATCTGACCAGAAATCCTTGTCTTCCTTCCACTTCACTTCAGTGACCCCTACTATGTCTAGATTGAGCCTTTGCATTTCCCTTTTCAGATTTTCTAGTTTCCCTACCACGTTCAAGCTTCTGACATTCCACGCCCCGACTCGTAGAACGATATCCTTTCGTTTATTATTCAATCTTTTTCTCATGGTAACCTCCCCCTTGGCAGTCCCCTCCCGGAGATCCGAATGGGGGACTATTCCGGAATCTTTTGCCAATGGAGAGATCATCATGACACTTCTTCAATTACAGGCCACATGTCCTGTGGATACACGTTACGTGTCTTTAATGCAGTGGTTTCCATTGCCTTCTGCATCCTCATGTCGTTGATCATTGCTGATTCTTCCGCATTTAGGGACAATTTCCCACCCCTAGGACAAGCGAGTGCCCTGAACCTCTATCCGCTCCTCCGCCCTCTTTGACAAGGCCGTTGGCAGAATGAGGCCTACTTCTAATGCCGGAAGTCTTCGGCCGCCAATGCTGATTATTTATCAAAATTTAGGCAGTGGCGGGGATCGAACCCAGGACAGAAGACCTTTTGATTATGAATCAAAGACGCCACCCCTTTTTTTTTTCCTGTAGACTACGGGTACCCCATATACGCTACCCCTAGACCACGGGTACCCCATGTATTGATTAGCATATTTCATGACAGGTGGATTTGTCGTCGAAGCACCATACCAAGGCCCGCACTTTCACTGGACCTGACGTCACCGGATTTCTTTCTGTGGGGAAAGTTGAAGGATATTTGCTATCGTGATCCACCGACAACGCCTGACAACATGCGTGAGCGCATTGTCAATGCATGTGCGAGCATTACGGAAGGCGAACTACTCGCTGTTGAGAGGAACGTCGTTACATGTATAGCCAACTACACTGAGGAAGACGGACATCATTTTGAGCATTTATTGCATTAATGTGGTATTTACAGGTAATCACGCTGTAACAGCATGTGTTCTCAGAAATGGTAAGTTCACAAAGGTACATGTATCACATTGGAACAACCGAAATAAAATGTTAAAACGTACCTACATTCTGTATATTAATATAAGAAACCTACCTGTTACCACCTGTTCGTCAAAAACTGTGAGCAATATGTTTATAACTATTACAGCGCCATCTATCACAAAGCGAAAAAAGTGGTCCAGCTAAGACATTCATATTTCTTTACGTACTACACGAATATGTAATTAAAATGGGGGTTCCTATCTAAAAGACGCAGTTGATATCCTTTAGACCTATGGCAGCGCCATCTAGGGGGCCAACCGTAATGCCATCTGGTTTCCCCCTTCAAGCTAGACAAGTTTTGTTCTTTGTAGTTTTTGCGATTGACGCTTATTTCGTGAGATATTTGGCCCTGTCATAATCAATGGACCACCCTGTATATACACATAATTTAGTCTGTGCAGAACGGTAGCTCTTTACATCTGTGCAGTGCTTGGCAAAAGCTACACAGAAAGAACGTTGGGCTACAGAAGAAAAATACAGTGCAAGTTTCGAGTGGGACTCGCGCTGTGAGAGTTCCATTTAAATCTTTATTTAGACACTTCACCTACATATTTTACGAAAAGAAACGTATACTGACCAAATCGTGCCTGCTTCCTCTTTTCGTCCACAGCCTTAAAGAAATGGTCTTTTTTCACTCTGCTGTCCACCGAGCCAGCTCCATACCACTTTCAACAGAAAAGTTTAATGAGGGGATTAATTTACTTAAAACCATAGCAGTCAATAATGAAAATACGCCTAAGATAGTGGACGATATCCTAAAAAAGAAAACTGCAAGAACTACCACGCTCAACACCTCATGTACTGAAATTAACCCAAAAAAAAAAAACGTTTTCTATTCCTTTCAAAGGATCCATTTCCTATCAGATTCAGCGCATGCTTCGCAACAAATACAACTGAAACGTTGCCTTCTCTACTGGTAATAATCTAAAAAGAAACGTCATTCATAATTTGAAATCCATTCGTTCCCCTACAGAATGTTCTGGCGTTTATAAGATCATCTGCGATATCTGCACCTCCTATTATATAGGGCAATTTGGACGTGCTTTCACCATCAGATATAAAGAACATCTTTTGAGAAAGAACGGCACCAGTCCCCTAAATTCATCCTTTGCCTATTATCTCTTAATTACTGGACACGTGTCTAAAGCCATAGGCGATAACAATATTCGGCATACCGAAAAGAAGGGGCGTAGGTTAGATATCTTAGAGGAATTGGAGATATTCAAACATCTCTCTCGTCATGATGGCCTCATTCACAACGAACAGCTGCAGCTACGAAATAAAAACTTTTTCGACTGTATAAAACCATTGCTTGATCTTTGATTCAGATTTCCTCATGCAGTTTACCGAAATGATGTTTTCCGGTCACATCTTTGCTGTTTTCTTGCATGTCATAACTGACGTTTTTTACGTTACAAAATGTATCACTATTAAAACAGATAAATATGTAACTTCATCCTATTATTATTAGTGCTTACGTTATGCCTGAATCAGCTGCATCACAATTTCATGTGTCTAATTTTGAATGTACAGTAGCCTAGTTGTTTCTGCGGCTACGAGATGGCGCCCGTAGCAACACCATGTTTACTTGCCCACACTTTCTAAAGTGGGCACCTCAGTCTTGTTGCAACCCTATTTCACAGTACGAGCAGCCCTTAGCGGCTCGCCATCCCACAACTATTGATGACGTCGCCTTTCCGGCTTAGATCTTTTTTAATAAACGACTTGTAAGTACTGCATCTTTTCCAGTCAGTACAAACTTTAATTTTGTTAATGTATTATATACCTAGAATGTTTTAGAACAGTTCGTCTAATTCTGAAGACGACGCTCATAAGTGCGTCGAAACCTGGTCAATTTTGACTTAATATTTGTGACCGACGGCTTATTTGTTCTAATATAATTCTGACACTGTCACTGAACCTTAGCAGCAATGTTCAAAATTTTGCAATGCGTCTATACATTAGTATTTGACGTAAATTTCAACCATATATCTCTACATTTTTTTGATAAGAAATGGGCCTTAGACACAGACAACAGACTAACACGAAATGATCGTCTAAGGAACCATTTTTAACGACTGAGTAGCGGAAACCTAAAAATTTAAATGAAAAGCAGAAGTTGCAGAAAATCCATTTTTTAATAGCTTCTGTAGATTATACATACGACCCACCGTTTTAGCCAACGGTCCGTTCTCGTCCATAGGGAATAGGAGTAATTATCAACTCTGGGAATGTGAGGCACTGACTCGATGAGAACAATGTGGCCAATATTTGCTTTGTTTCCTTCGTCATTAATTTGTCTCTAATAGCTCAGCTGAAGTCATTTTACGCTGTTAACAAATCGTTCTCCATCTTTCCAAAATTAAATCCATATACAGGCTGTTAAAAAGAAGACATCTTAGGAAAGGAGGTAGCGGAGAGTGAAAGAAGACGATAACATGTACTCTAAAGAGCATATCTTATGAGCTAAGCATTATTGTTCATCTACAATATATCTTCTCTACTGAAAGCTTTTTGCTATTGCATTACTGTGTAATTGTCCGTAGATACAGCAAGCAGCAAACATCTCTTAGCGTTGTTACTGTAAATCAGCGAAATAGCGTGCTCCGCAGAGCCATGGGGCCCTGCAAAACCTCTATGAGGGCTCCGCCAAAACAACATCAACGTAAATAACAAAGCCAATCACATGAAGTCATACACTGGGAAAATAAACGCTTAGAAATTGGTTGATTTTCTAAAAACTATTTTTCTCGCAGTACACAATAGTCGAATGAGGTGATAAGCAGCATCATAAATCTGCAACAGCGTTACGATCAAAAACCACTGACAAAAAAATTTAGCATATACGAGGAGGTATGTGATGACTCGATACTCACCACTACGTACGCACGCAATTGCTGCGATGAGGCTTTTTCCCTCTCTTTTACTGTCCACTGTTTCACATACACGCGCCTCGAAGGATTTCGTCGCTTCGCTAACTACGCTACACTACCCGAAGCTGTTAAACGCGCTTGCAGCACACAGTAGACTTCCTACTCGAGTAAGGCTATTGCAACGTTCAATTCCGCATGATGAATCCGGACACCACGCTCGAACTACCTTGTGACGATGTTATTCTATGTTTATCATATTGTAAAATTAAACTGTTGATTTTAAAAAATAGAATGAAGCGTTGCATTAAAGGTGCTGCAAAAAACTGGTAGCTAGAAAGTTTAAACATGGTTCGCGAGAAGATGCGGCACGAAACTCAAAGATCAAGACTATGACATTGAAGAAGGTGATGAAAGGACTAAAAAGCTCCTTGTTTTCATGCAGTATGGTATCTAACTGCTCATTAAAAGTGGGAAAAAATGAAGCATAACGTATCTCACACTCGTCTCGGAATTGTTGATTGTAACTGACGTCTTTGCATATTACACACATCAAAATAAGTTTTGCATCACCCCGGTTCCCAGAACTCCTGAAGATAGACGTTGACTGTGGGTATTGTATCACAGACACAGTCCCTTCGACTGTTGAGAGATGTCGCTAAACCCGTCCACAGATGTAAACAACATGAATGAGCAGTGCGTATTAGACGGAAGGAGTCCGACAGCCGATCAGTTTCACTCATTCCACCAGGCAGGAGGTACACGGCTCTTGTTGTCTGTGGTTTAACCGTGCCTACACGGTCAATACCGCGGTTTCATCGCGTCCGGAATTGTTTGTGCCAGTAAGGGCTCTCAACAAGGGAAATGTTCAGGCGTCTAGGAGTGAACCAAAGTGATGTTGTACGGACATGGAGGAGATACAGAGACACGGGAACTATCGATGACATGCCTCGCTCCGGCCCCCCAAGGACGACTACTGCAGTGGATGACCGCTATCTGCGGAAAATGGGTCGGAGGAACCCTGACAGCAACGCCACCATGTTGAATAATGCTTTTCGTGCAGCCACAGGACGCCGTGTTACGATTCAAACTGTGCGCAATAGGCTGCATGATGCGCAACTTCACCCCTGACGTCCATGGCGAGGTCCGTCTTTGCAACCACGACACCATGTAGCGCGGTACAGATGGGCCCAACAACTTGCTCAGGATTGCCATCACTTTCTCTTCACCGATGAGTGTTGCATATGCGTACAAGCAGGAAATCGTCGGAGACGTGTTTGGAGGCAACCCGGTCAGGCTGAACGCCTTAGACACACTGTCCAGCGAGTGCAGCAAGGGGGAGGTTCCCTGCTGTTTTGGGGTGGCATTATGTGTGGCCGTCGTACGCCGCTAGTCGTCACGAAAGCCGCCGTAACGGCTGTACGATACGTGAATGCCATACTCCGACCGATAGTGCAACCTTTTCGGCGGCATATTGGCGAGGAATTCGCCTCCATGGACGACAATTCACGCCCCCATCGAGCACATTTTGTGAATGCCTCGACTTGATTGGCCAGCATGTTCTCCAAACATGGATCCTATTTAATAGATTGAAAAGGGCTGTTTATGGACGACGTGACCCACGAACCACTCTGAGGGATCTACGCTGAATTGCCGTTGAGGAGTGGGATAGTCTGGACGAATAGTCCCTTTATGAATTTGTGGATAGTCTACCACGACGAATACAGGCGTGCATCGATGCAAGAGGACTTGCTACTGGGTTTTGGGGGTACCGGGGTGTACAGCGATACGGATCACCACCTCTGAAAGTCTCACTATGTGGTGGTACAACATGCAATGTGTGGTTTTAACGAGCAATAAAAAGGGCGGAAATGATGTTTATGTTGACCTCTGGTCCAGTTTTCTGTACAGATTCCGGAACTCTCTGAACCGAGGTGATGCAAAACTTTTCCTAATGTGTGTATATAGCAAGTAGTTGCATAGCACTTGCTACGAGGCACCAGTATTTAGAATCTACACAATGCAAGGATTTTTCATACGTAAAATAGAACAATTATGAAGAAGTCAAAGAGCTATGAAGTATGTGACCCAAACTGCGAATAAAAAGACCATGGAGATACTGCAACTGGTTAGCTATCGGATTGCACAGGGGAGCGAAGCGCACGCTACCGCTGAGAATTTAATAAATACATATTTGGCTGACCTAACACAATGAATGCTTGAAGAAAAGTCAGCAAAGCATCTGTCTTCTGTGCCGCTTTCGAACGACTCTTTTTTTACATCGAAATAAGCACAACAAATTCGTCTTGCAAATGGATGAGTCGGCTAATGTTCCTGGACTGGCCATCTTAGTGACAGTTGTCGATATACATTTAAAACTTTACTCGAGGAAGACTATGTGCACATCGATGCAAATCGACTCTAATGGAAAACAAATTTTGAATATGGTTAGCAATTTCTTGGAATACTCCATCTCCATTGGAGCGACTACATTTCTGTAGATGGGACCCAGGAAATGATTAGAGAACAGCAGGAGTGGTATTATAAAAGGAAAGCGCCAAACTGTAGTTCCAGCCATTCTATCCTGCATAGACCAAAACACGTGATAAAGAAGATGCCGAAAATTCTAAAATTGGTTCTTAATGAAGCAATAATTATAACAGATTGTCGTCTACTGACAAGAGATGCCCTGAAACCTCTGCTGAAACTGCTAGCGAATTCACGCCATTGGTTTTAGCCAATAGCATGCGTGGGATACAGGTCGCGTGTGTGGATGCTGGACTGTTCTGCGTTGCGGAACGAAGTTGCCTGTCTCTCTTGTAATACAGATCGCGAGCAGAACAGACATCTTTTCGGTAGGCAGAGCCTCTGGCTCTGCTCTTCACGACCGGCCACCAACTTAACATGAACCGCTTCCCCTTCCGTTGCCCATTTCACGTTGTTGTTGTTGTTGTGGTCTTCTGTCCTGAGACTGGTTTGATGCAGCTCTCCATGCTACTCTATCCTGTGCAAGCTTCTTCATCTCCCAGTACCTACTGCAACCTACATCCTTCTGAATCTGCTTAGTGTATTGATCTCTTGGTCTCCCTCTACGATTTTTACCCTCCACGCTGCCCTCCAATGCTAAATTTGTGATCCCTTGATGCCTCAAAACATGTCCTACCAACCGATCCCTTCTTCTAGTCAAGTTGTGCCACAAACTTCTCTTCTCCCCAATCCTATTCAATACCTCCTCATTAGTTACGTGATCTACCCACCTTATCTTCAGCATTCTTCTGTAGCACCACATTTCGAAAGCTTCTATTCTCTTCTTGTCCAAACTGGTTATCGTCCATGTTTCACTTCCATACATGGCTACACTCCATACAAATACTTTCAGAAACGACTTCCTGACACTTAATCTATACTCGATGTTAACAAATTTCTCTTCTTCAGAAATGATTTCCTTGCCATTGCCAGTCTAAATTTTATATCCTCTCTACTTCGACCATCATCAGTTATTTTACTCCCTAAATAGCAAAACTCCTTTACTACTTTAAGTGTCTCATTTCCTAATCTAATCCCCTCAGCATCACCTGATTTAATTTGACTACATTCCATTCACGTAACTGTTCGAAATCCTAGACTGGCCTAAACCTGATAACTTCCGACCCTAGGCGCACCCCTTGTACACCGTACATAAAATATATACTCTTTGTTGTACCTAATTTCCTGTTTCGTCATTTAAGGGCAGCCCTGGATGCCCTCTGTCAAATCCTGACCGCTCGACCTCCTGTGCACTGCCGCCACAAGGCATATGTAACACCGTTCTCCCCAACGTCCCTGCCCGTATACATTAACATTGGCGACCAGAAATGGGATCATATACATTAACACAGTGTTCAAAATAATGTCACCTGATGATTAGTGGTGCTGGGTTTGTGTTTAACATCCACAACTTGGCTCAAAGGCTTTGAGAGATCTTCTTCCATCAGCACCAACAAACTTGTGAGGAACGGGATTCCCAGCGTATGCAGATATAACGACAAATTACCGCAGTATGCTGTATGCTGAACCACACATGCGTCTTCAACTCTTTTATTAAGACTGACATTCAGCAGTTGCCCTATAATAGAGAAACAACCTCATATCCACCATTAAATGGACACAGTTTTATCACCTTACAGTGAAATCGATAAAGTACCATGTTGTGTATGTATTATTTTGTATATTGCATTACTGTGTGTTGTTTTGTATTAGTTGTAGAATTCAGGAAGGTGTAATGTGCCTATTTTTATATGATTTTCATTGCATGATTATAATTAAAGAATGGACATAGAATCAGGTTTTGCTTATTTTAGAGCTCTGTAAAAAATATTTGTATTTCATATGGGCTCGATCTCCGAAAATATTTGATAACCACTGCCCTTGCATACGTAAAGGACTTTCAGTATGTGAGTTACTTTGAACGGATCACGATCATACTGCGGCATTTGGGTTAGCATGAGGCCTAATGCGAGGGAGGAGTAACAAGGCAGCATAGTATGTGGTGTCAAGCATGAAATGGACAATACAATGTGACCACTTCACTGAATGAGCCCCAGTTAGAACAGACTTAACAACTATATAGAATGTGGGCTCGACGCCGGAATATAACTGTGGGTGGACAGGCTCTTTGGCACTTTTTAACTGGACTAGCGTCACATACGATTTTGCATCGCATTCCATTCTCCAGAACTTATGAATTCCTCAGACAGCAAGGAGCATGTAATCTCGTCTAAACGAGAAGAAACGTTCTTGGACGAATCGTGTATCATTCTGTCCCAAGGTGATGGGCGGGATTGTGTTAAACTCTTCTGCACACAGTACCAAGTTGGAGCTTAGATGGTTGAGAACTGGCGCCTAATTTTTGTTCAGTCAATCAATCGTCGTATTACGAAAATTCTGTGAAGCAAGAGACACGCCAGGGACGTGGAAAAAGTTAACAGATTATAAGGCAGAAGCAATCAATGGTTGCGTATCTAACCAGATTCCTTTTAAATTACGTGACCTCTGCATGTATGATGAGAAAAATGGTTTTACTACAGACTGCCCCTACTCTTTTATGTAATTCAGATGTTCATTTTGTCTACATCTCCATAATCATATATATTATCTCTCAACAGTGTTCTCTTGTCGGTGCGCTATACCTCTCCTATTAATTAATCGAAATAATCGTTCAGCAGTAATGACGGAAGATACACAACAGTTTGAAGTTATTATTTTCATCAAACATTTTCTTCTGAAAACGTATTTATAAACATGTTGTAGAAGGTGCCTTGTATTGACAGTCTGTTTAACTAATAGGTACGAAAGTTTTTTCAGTTGTTTAGATTCTTCTCCCAGGTGGTGGCCAGGGTACACGACCGCAACCCACGCTGCTGCGGTGCTCGACGCTCCTCATACTAGTACTTTTCTGAACACATCAAGATAAGCATTCAGGTTAAACTCATTCTGTCCATTCAGCAATAATTCCGGTTGCCAGGATACTGTTGAGATAACTGGGCCTTCTTCCGAAAGTTCCGCTACTGAAAACAAGAACTTCCTACAGACGAGTCCGGAGGCGGCGCCACTGAGATCCCGCTCCGGAAGTGTTAACGAATATCGACTTTTCAAGTAATAGTTACTGTTTCGTTAATTTCCTTACACTTACGGTTTGGTTTAATTGTTTCTTCGTGCTGGAATGTTTCGAATTATCGATGTGATTTTAATTTTAAACTTTTTATAGTGGCTATTACAAAATTGTGTGTTTTACTTTGCCAGGCTAGGAGCTTCCCATTATTACTTTTCACACCTTGTATGCGGAATTTATGTATGGATTTAATCCCACATATTGTATGTCACTTCATATTTATTGTCGGATGCTCACTTTGCCATGTGTAAGTAATTTGTAACTATTAAATTTACGATACTGGTTACTCATGTACCCTAGCTATAGGGCCCCTGATGGTCTTAGCCATTCGTCTAAATACCACAAGCATCCATATATAAATCTGAAGTTACTATATACATCAGAATATTTTATGGTGTGTGCGATTGGTATGCATGGCCGTCAATCATCTCATTATTTTTAATTTTCCTTGTATTTCACCAGGCCCGTTATAGAACTTCATTGGTTACAGCATTGTTTTTCGTTTGTAACAGATATAAAATGGCAGCTGCCGAAACCGGTAACAGTAAATTGTAAAAGACTGTGTCATCAAGATGGACCTTTAGAAACAAAGCGCCACAATATTATTGCGAACTCATTTTCAGACTTTATGTCTCCAACTGATAAATTCAAATATTGCTGTAACATGTTGAGTGGTCTTTCCAGAAAATTCGGCTGTGAATAATATATTGCACTTTGCTAGAAAATGTTATAACTTATTATGAATTTTTTTTCTGTTGTTATCGAAAATACAGTTAACATAGCTATATGTATATTGTTAGCTATGTCTTATTTCTTATCCTTTCTGATCAGCTGCTGGAGTTTCACTATCTTTAATCAGGAAGGATACAATACAGTTGCGAATGAACTAATGAAAAGGTGAGACGATGGTACTGCAATGAGGCCACCTGCGTTTTTAATGACATAATCCGGACCCTCATCCACACCTGTTGAAACTTTTGCCCTTAACTTACTACTTCATTGTATAATTTCGTTGGGGATAATTGGGAGAAGAAATAGGGAGTTACGGTTTCTATTTAGATTTGCTGGGGAGCTGGTAGAATCTGTGTTGGAAGATTTTGTAGTACAGAATAAATGTTCTCTAATATTTTTAAAATACGTATGAAAGGCACTGGCTGCTTCTTCTGAATTAGTAATTTATTTTTCAGCCTTGGTCTTGCTGGAGGAGCTAATTTCCTACTTGCTGTGTGACTATCTCCCACATGGCTTTCATTATGTTTCTGGATATAATTATGGGGTACTGTTTGCCATTTTTTAGATTTTTTATGACTTTGTCACTTATAATTAGCGATATTCTTCAGTAACGTTTCGCGTCTTTAAAATTTCATAAAATATCCTCTTTTCAGCACAAAATATTTTAACGCTTGTTGACAGTGAAGAAAGATTTCTTTTATGGGTTTTGAATGTTTGATTTTTAACTAGAAAAGCAATATTGAATTAATGTGAGAATATTTCCATGAACATGTCAAATTTCTTACATGTGCCCTCGCTGTTGTATGTGTCGTTCCATGTTTATTTGTTCAGAAAGTGCCTGAATGTTGTAAATTTAGCTTGCTACAATATCTATCTTTTCTTGTTATTTGTGGCTCAGTATTGCCAGGGGTCACTTTTGGGAATTCAATGAAGTACGCTTAATGATCACTGAAACCTGTATTCATACTTCCAGTTTTTATAATATTTATGTATTTTTATTTGCATCTGATCTATACTACGGCTGGCTGATTTGGTGACTCTGGATGGTGATTTAATTTTTTCAGGCCTCAAGCTTTAATCTGTCTTTTGAGTTGTTGTTGAAATCGATTTTAAAATAAGGGAACATGGTACCTGTTTTAGTAACTACTTTTATACTGTTAAGCGCCTTCTCAATATGTCAAAGGAAACTAGTTATGTTTCCATCTGGGCTTCTATATTTACAAATAACAATTATATTTAAATTAGTTCTGTAGCAGAAATTTCGTGTGCTCTTTCCTTAGTTGATCCATTAATTTTAACAATAGTGTTTGATGTCTTTTCTAACATACCTGTATGTTCTTCCGCGCAAAGAGAGTTTTCTACAAAATATTATGATAGGGTAAAGCCTTCTATCCTCGTAAGAGATAAAATATTTTCTGTTAACCATAGTTTTCTAACACATTTCACTGTCACTTTATCTGATAACGATATTCCCTGCCGCGCGGGATTAGCCGAGCGGTCTTAGGCGCTGCAGTGATGGACTGTGCGGCTGGTGCAGGCGGAGGTTCGAGCCCTCCTTCGGGCATGGGTGTGTGTGTTTGTCCTTAGCGACTGACGACCTTAGCAGTTAAGTCCCATAAGATTTCACACAAATTTTTGAACGATATTTCCGTCTGGCTAACTTTATTTCTTAAGGACTGCACATTTTGGTAACGGAGAAAAAATTTTGTTGATGACTTCGGCTTACCTTATGTTTAACAGCTGCACATGACGTATATTTTATTAGACTGTTACTGTCGTAGTTTTCTTGCGAGTAAGGTATATTAGATGCTGAATTTAACATCTATCTGAAATAACGTGCCAGAAGAAACGTTGTGGTTGTTTCTTGTTACGTGTTGGACGAGTTGACGTGTAGTAATATAGCGTATCGGCTGCATTTTTGCAGTTGTACCTTAGGGTACTGAAGTTAAACTTGATGGATATACTCTTCTTGCTGCATCAGCATTGTCTGGAATCAGTAGAGCATTGGTTTCTTTAATTGAAATTGATCATTAGACTGCTGCTGCTATAACTGGTGATCACCCTAAGCCTGGTTGTTAAGGATTTAATTGTTTCAGAATTGTATCGCACACTGCAGCTTTGTCTTTCGTGTTTCGATGCATTCCATGGGTAATGTAATCTTGGGTTTTCCGGCTCTCTGTATTAATATATGCTACATTACTGAAAAGTTTGCATATTTTCCAATTTTATGTTACTTGCCTCTATGTCTATGTTTACACACGACGTTTTGACGAGCTTATGTCTCGTAGGTATGGTTATTATAAACACTTTCATGTCTATAACCTTTTCCAACGTTTTAATTAAAGATCGTAAAGTAAAGTTTGCCTCATTTTTCTAGACGTGTTTGCTCTAGCTAAAATAATCAAGCGTTACACGTCTCATTGTTAATTTATGTGTCAATGTATTGAGTAACTTCTCGCAGTGGAGTACATGGTCTCACAAATTCAACACTTTGATTTATTTTGATTTATTTGTTTTTCATTTATAAGCTCTGCCAATCCATATCCATGACTATCAGAAAGCAAATAGATTATGTAGTATCTTCTTTGCGCGTTGAATGTCGTTGTTTGTTGTTTTCAGTTGCATGTTTACATCATTTAGTCCCTTCTTTCCGACAGCACACTGAATCAGTTAAAGAAGACGATACTAGGTTCGTTTAATAAGCTCCTCTGAGAACGTTTCACTTTGTTGCGAGTTTTAACACTAATATGAGACAAGTTTGATTAGTTTGTATGCTTTTGGTCGTTATTGTCCACTTGGCTTTTTCACGAGTACGCATATTCAGTGATGTTTATGTTTGTGGTAAAGACACATCCAGACACAAAGTAAACTATGATCACACTACAATTGCTAACATTGTTTCCAAAGAAGTTTTAAAAATAAAATTAGTCAAAGAGAGATGAAATCTGCTTTGTATATGTTTTGAAATTGACCGCATTGTACACTCCTGGAAATGGAAAAAAGAACACATTGACACCGGTGTGTCAGACCCACCATACTTGCTCCGGACACTGCGAGAGGGCTGTACAAGCAATGATCACACTCACGGCACAGCGGACACACCAGGAACCGCGGTGTTGGCCGTCGAATGGCGCTAGCTGCGCAGCATTTGTGCACCGCCGCCGTCAGTGTCAGCCAGTTTGCCGTGGCATACGGAGGTCCATCGCAGTCTTTAACACTGGTAGCATGCCGCGACAGCGTGGACGTGAACCGTATGTGCAGTTGACGGACTTTGAGCGAGGGCGTATAGTGGGCATGCGGGAGGCCGGGTGGACGTACCGCCGAATTGCTCAACACGTGGGGCGTGAGGTCTCCACAGTACATCGATGTTGTCGCCAGTGGTCGCCGGAAGGTGCACGTGCCCGTTCAACCTGGGACCGGACCGCAGCGACGCACGGATGCACGCCAAGACCGTAGGATCCTACGCAGTTCCGTAGGGGACCGCACCGCCACTTCCCAGCAAATTAGGGACACTGTTGCTCCTGGGGTATCGGCGAGGACCATTCGCAACCGTCTCCATGAAGCTGGGCTACGGTCCCGCACACCGTTAGGCCGTCTTCCGCTCACGCCCCAACATCGTGTAGCCCGCCTCCAGTGGTGTCGCGACAGGCGTGAATGGAGGGACGAATGGAGACGTGTCGTCTTCAGCGATGAGAGTCGCTTCTGCCTTGGTGCCAATGATGGTCGTATGCGTGTTTGGCGCCGTGCAGGTGAGCGCCACAATCAGGACTGCATACGACCGAGGCACACAGGGCCAACACCCGGCATCATGGTGTGGGGAGCGATCTCCTACACTGGCCGTACACCACTGGTGATCGTCGAGGGGACACTGAATAGTGCACGGTACATCCAAACCGTCATCGAACCCATCGTTCTACCATTCCTAGACCGGCAAGGGGACTTGCTGTTCCAACAGGACAATGCACGTCCGCATGTATCCCGTGCCACCCAACGTGCTCTAGAAGGTGTCAGTCAACTACCCTGGCCAGCAAGATCTCCGGATCTGTCCCCCATTGAGCATGTTTGGGACTGGATGAAGCGTCGTCTCACGCGGTCTGCACGTCCAGCACGAACGCTGGTCCAACTGAGGCGCAAGGTGGAAATGGCATGGAAAGCCGTTCCACAGGACTACATCCAGCATCTCTACGATCGTCTCCATGGGAGAATAGCAGCCTGCATTGCTGCGAAAGGTGGATATACACTGTACTAGTGCCGACATTGTGCATGCTCTGTTGCCTGTGTCTATGTGCCTGTGGTTCTGTCAGTGTGATCATGTGATGTATCTGACCCCAGGAATGTGTCAATAAAGTTTCCCCTTCCTGGGACAATGAATTCACGGTGTTCTTATTTCGATTTCCAGGAGTGTATATAAAGTATCTATTCTCTACAATGAGACCAATACTGATTACTGTTATTAAAAATACAGTAGCCTTTACTAATAAATACATATAGTTACTTATTTCTCCATTATTATTTTACTTATTGGTGGCTGATGAGGACAGAGTGCGAATTATTCGCGCGGGCCAACTAGTAATCACTTCTGATTGGAGGTTTGATGGTATCCGGCCGTTCATTTTTGTAATGAAAAGGAACCTCTACAGCCGTCATTTCGATGTTATTTATTATAAGGCTACCAGTTTCGCTCGATCAGCACACCATATTCAGGCCTTACTTGACGCTGAGATGGGTAACTCCAATGGTATACCCGATTCGATCAGTGGCCAGCATCCATGAACTGATTTTCGCAGACTACCTGTAACAACGATGTTGTGTCTCCAGCCATCAACTTCCAAATCATTTATGCTCTGTTTGTTTTAAAAACCTGGAAGCTGCCAATATCTCCCCCAATTTCCACGGGTTCCTGGCACATCAGAATGTCAGACTACCATCTAAGTCGTATAGTAGAGCCGGCGTCATAAAATCTTCGACAGTTGCAGTGAGCTTTGTGTGGCGGTTTCGTGTATCTTCCTCAACCAATTACAAAATATGAATATTTGTACGTCTCTATTGCAACGCCGGTGATGTTGCACTATAAATTATTGCCAAAAGCGGTTTGCAATTGCAACACTGTCAGCTGCTATGGATCATCTCTCGCCGACTCTACACCAGAAAGGAATCGGTACTCTAAATCATTGATTCCCAACCTTTTTTAGGGCAGTTATCCAAGGGCGAGAGCAGAAACACCTAGCCAAGCTGCTTCCTTGATAGTGAGAAGTAACAAGTAGTAGTTACATAATGTTCAAACAATTAAAACTGACATGTTGATATTAAGTCAAGAATTAATGAATCAATGAGACAGTTGGTGTATCTTGTTGCTATCATTTCTTTTAATTTTAGCTTTAGTGACCAATAACTCTCTTAATAACTAAAACTGAAATTTCATAAGGATCCTCGCTTTTCTTTCTATTACTGCCACAGCCGATTGTCTACTTTCACCCCTGTAACCAGTGGTAAAATATATTACTTCTCTTAAGATATGCTCCGATAGTAATGGATACCAGCCACTAATTATTAGCCAAGGTAATGACAGTTTTGCTTTATCAACATCTGTTTTTAGTGTATTGTCTCCGCAGAGCTCTAGATATCGCATTTTGGTTGGAATTTCACTATTTTAAAATACTACTTCTTTCATTTACAATGGTTTTAAACATCGACAGAGCTTATCAACTGAAGTTGCTGGCTTGTTCACGAGTGAGTGCATTCAGTAATATTGCGTCTTTCGGCAAGTCATGAACAGATGTTTTCATTGGATGAAGATCTCGAAAACTTGCTGATCATGGCAGCAGTCGAACAGCCTACGTATCGGAATAGGTCAGGACACCACGACCAACACACGTTCCTGTATTATCTTGATGAGACAAAACATTACGACAAAACATTACGTGTAGCATGAAATGAGGGCAGACCCAGCGGCCTTAACACGTTATAAATGTAATGGTTGCTGTTCATATCATCGGCTATGGGAACCAGAGGTAATCATAAATTATCTTTAGAGATTACGACTTTAATAACCTTACAACTATACTAGACATAAATAAATGATTTACAACATGTGTGAGCCGTGCGTGGATCGTGTTCTCGACATCATGTATTTTAGACTCTGTTTCAACGTACTTCCATCTCACAACGTTAATTTAAATTACTACTGTCACTGAGTTGCTGCTTTGTCTGACCGTGAGCGGCGGTAGCAGCGCGTATCGATATTTCCCCTCTCGTAGTATCTTTGCTGGACTGCTATTACTTCCCTGTCCTTGTCTGTCGTAGGCAGTTCCGATAGCGACCTCGGGTCTGTCAGTAACTTGGAAAGCGTCTAGAGCGCAGTCCGGACATTCTATTCGGGGAGTTGTAATGCGGCACTGGTGCAGTCGGGTTGGAGCAGCAGTGAGGTCTGTGTCGACGTGGCTCGCGCGACCATTGCCGCCAGGCATTACTTGAGCCGGGTCACGGCCTTGTTGGATCGTCGGTCGGTCGCCCTACCGGACGAAGTTTTTAAAAAAAAAATGGTTCAAATGGCTCTGAGCACTATGGGACTTAACATCTTAGGTCATCAGTCCCCTAGAACTTAGAACTACTTAAACCTAACTAACCTAAGGACATCACACACATCCATGCCCGAGGCAGGATTCGAACCTGCGACCGTAGCAGTCCCACGGTTCCGGACTGCAGCGCCTAGAACCGCACGGCCACCGCGGCCGGCCGACGTTTTTCAGCTCGCCGATCGTTCATGAGTCGGCTGTGTATTTGTACATCGACTCCCGATTTATCTCCATGCGTGCTTTGTTGCTATTGTATCGTTCAGGTCTGCGTGCAAGTGTTTGTGACCTTGTCTGTGTAGTTGGTGTTATTTCCACTGACGACTGTTTTAGATGTTTTTGGCATTCTGCGGGGAGTCGGTCGGTTGTTGCGGACGAGGGAAGTTATCTCCGCGCGGTGCAGTCGGCTGGAGCCGCTTTCAGCCCCTGCGCAGTGTCGGAGTGTGTGTGGAGCCCTCCGATCGCTACAAGCTTCGAGGTTCGCCGGCCCAGGACGTCAAAGTTGAATAGTCGTTTCAACTATCCAAGCCACGTCTATACATGTTGTGGTGGTTCGCTTCGGTGGTTTTCTGTTGGGGAGGTTTTCCGGTGAGCAACACCACTGCTGAGATTTAGCCGCCATGCGGTGCAATTAACATTTTTTGGTCGACTAAGATTTTAATGCTCCAGTGGACACCACTGCTGAGATTTAGCCGCCATGCGGTGCAATTAACATTTTTTGGTCGACTAAGATTTTAATGCTCCAGTGGACTTTTCTGTCTTGTGGCCTTTAGTGTTCCAGTTACCTGGACTGGACACTAACGTAATTTCAGGTAGCGTCCTTTCCTCACCTTTGTCGATGTCCAACATGGTGTGTAATTTTGACAGATAATACATACTCCATTGTGGATTATCAGGTTTGTAACATTGCCGGTTTGAGTTCTCATGTACTGATTGACGGGAAGCAAGTCGTTGTGTTGGTCGGTCCGTGGCTGTCCCTTGGTTGGGTTCCGACGGATCAAGTATAGTTTAGCTCACCACCTGCCTCACCTAAGTGAACGAGGGCAGACCGACCTCCCTTGAGGCTTTCTGAGTGCCACCGGTGTTTAATTATGTCATCAGCTATTTTAAATTTTAGGCTTATGGTTATGTTTTGTTGTCTTAAAATTTTGCCGAATTAATTTTTAAATTTATCTTTCAAGCATACACTGCGGCCTTCTGCCTTTGAAGATTATGGTAATATATTTTAAAAATTTTGAAGTTTAATTGTGGCCCCCAACCATTGGTATTGCACCTTTCATATTTAAATTGTTTTATTGCTATCTTAATTGCATTTTTATCTTGTTAAGATTTCTTGTTGGAGGCCTTCAGCCGTGAAAGAGTTGCATTCGGTAAAGATTCGGCTATGTGCCGCTTTGGTTGTAAAGGCCACAAATTACAATAAATGACAATTAGAAGCAGAAACTGACGTCAACACTTGGCCCTTTCTACAATCCTATTACCTATTCTGCCCAGCGAGTTTAGCGGGCGTCTCAATGTGGTAAGAACTTTCGTAAGGTTTTGTTTCTTCATTCCTACACATCAATGTTAGTACCCTTCGTTTCATGGAAATGTCTAAGCGGAATTCCTTTTATATCCTCGTATGGTTCCGTATCTTTACGGTGGCAAGTTCAGAGGCATTGAGAATGCGTTGCTTCCTTGGTTTGGTACACGAGATTCTTTACAAAAACCACACCGGAAGAAATCTAGGGTTGTGAAGTCAGGGAATCGCGGCTGATATCGAATTGGACCATCTTGTCCAATCCACCAATCAGGAAATTTTTTATCTATAAACTGACGGATATTTAGGAATCGGAGGGTTGGTGCACCATCCGGCTGGATTATGACATCAGATTGCAGGTGTTAAAGTTGCTTAACAGCAAACTCTGAAAATACGTCCACCATCGTTCACGTCGTACTTGATGAAAAATAATGGAAGAGTGATAAAACTGTGCATCAGTCCTCACGAAACATTGACCTTGGGACTATCACTTCCGTTTCATGTGTAACATGCAGACACCCTGAACCCCCTGTACGAAGGTTATGACGATTCAGTTTTCCGGATATATGAAACATTGCCTCATCAGAGAAAGAAATATTTTCCAGAAAGTCATTGTTCGCTTCGGTCTTCACAAGTATATCCCCTGCAAACTGTTAACGCTAAGGTTTGTTTGTATGCTTTAATGCTTGAACGAGCCTTCCGTAATTCATCCACGTTGGCGTCTAAAATAGATGGAGGGACCCCCCCCCCTCCCCTCTAATGGAGACCATTGGCTTTTCCCGTAAATGTATGCCGAGCCCGAATAGGTGGTCGGTACAATGGTTGTCTTTCATACCGTGTTCGAAAGTTACGTTGCATTTGGGTATCGGACGTCGTCTTTATGAACCAGGCCACACACTGATCTTTTTTCTGTGGCATCCTTATTTTGTCAGGTTTTAAAGTTCACCTGTGCTTCAAAATTGCCTCATGTGGATGGTAGAAAATGGTTGTGTGTTATCTTACCACATGTCAAAAAATAATTTGTTAATATGTAGCATAAATTTAAAATTATAAAAACATATTTAGCAATGCCATACATATCCAGTGGCACTCCGTATTTACACGCACTGTGCTGAGATTGGATTATGATGATAAATGCAGTCTGGCAACCTTCGTTCTCTTCGGCTGCTCCGCCCTCGGGTTCCTCCATCGCGTGGCAGTACGCACAAGCTTGGGGACAACGAAGGAGATATACGAGCCCCGCAAGGAACTTATGACGTCAGACTAGTTGGTTTGTCCGCCATCCTTGGCGAACGCTCGGTTCCCTGCAGGGTCCACGGAAAATCAATGCGTGATTGAAAAGGTACCCATTGCAGGTGGTAAATACGTCGCGCGCTACCAACAGCTTGCATGCATGTAGACGCGCAGTTGTGGAATTATTAAACTCGTGTGAAGCAGTTAATCGCTCCTCTGCGGATAGGGCTGCTGACACTCGCTAAATCTGCAGTGTCACGTGCCCTGACGTATGCGCCACGGCCTGTATTTCTCATCAGCTTCGACAAGCGGGACTCATCCGGACGACTTACTGCCACTTTATTGTGTCAAGTATTGTCGCTAGGCGAACCTCTGTCGGGAATCACAAAAACGATCGCCACGGTGACAGCACGGTGCGTTTCAGGGGTTGTCGCAGGGTCCGCATGGATGTTTGTCTCTCTATAAACAAACAGGTGCCCTGAATCGAGGTACGTGACGTGACGTGTGCGAACAATGAGGGTGTCCACCAACGTACAGTTCGCGGGAAGCTGCTGGGATAGGGATGGGGAAAACCGACCACTTAAAACCGATGCTGCTATTTTAGTTTCGAATAATTTCTCGGTATTTCTTTGTTCTCGGCTACTACAGATTCTTTTCACTTTTTACTAATAACCGGACAAATACAAAGGTGTATCAATTTTCCACAAAATGGAAATTTTCCACACTAGCAGTGCTTCTATGTTTCAGTTTTCTTTAAAAACTTGAAAAAAAAACTACTAATGAATATTCGTAAAATTTCCATTCCTTTCAAATACTGGGAAAAGCAATCAGTGCTGTATTAATAACGACAGTTAGGAATTTTCAACTAAGTTAAGACATAAGAATTCATAAATAATTGCAGAGGTAGTGACCTACCGGTGGCGGCAGGAAGGGCATCCGGCCACCCCTTCACTTAACCATGCCAAATCCGTACTTAACCCTGCCGACCCTGCGCACATGCGGGATAAAGGCAGTAGCGAAATAAAGAAAGAAAGAAGAAAGTGATCTATCGGTTGCCGTGTAGTTGCAGTTTGTAAGACTTGCATCCACCTCGTCTATGCACTAGTGCCGTCCTTGAACATAGGTTGTATTGCAAGTTGGCACCATGTAGAGTATTTTATGAAGTGCGGTAGCTATGAAGTATGCAGCTGTATTTGCTTTAAAAATCTTAAAACGGGAGGAGGTACAACAAACTTTCGATACCGTGCAAGGTGAAAACATCGACAATGTTCCTTGGGAGAGAAACTAAGTGTAATTTATATATATCTTCAGTTTTAATGACATGCTACAAACCTGGGACGATGGCTGAACCCTTAATTTTATGATTGCTCCAGGGCGAAAGATTGATAACACCCAAAAGAAAAGATGCCGGAAAGTCATCGGCTTGAGACCTTTCGCTGCGGCCGTCTCCTTCGCCTTTGTCATCTGTGCTGGGGACAGACCGATTTCTGCCACAGCCTCACACCGAATCGATCAACATTTCTTTCAATTTTAACTTCATTCAATTTTTTCAATCTTTGTTTTGGGTCTAATTTATCACTTGCAAATAATGGCAATAATGAACCCGAAAATCTGTTTCAGAAGCCGGTTATTTTGAGCGGTATTAATAATCATGTTAAGCAGAAGATGAAGAAAAACGATAGAACCGAAATTCGGTTTCTTCAGAAATAACCGTCATCTATACGCTGAGATCCGGCAAGCGTGCAAAGCTTTGAGTTAGGACATGCCGAAACCATCGATACCATACTCGCTTGATAGCAACATCATCGTTTTCAGCAACATCACGTAAAGAGAAACCGCAATCTCGATCACGACCGTCGAACTGTCGGCTTCCCACTTGTGCGGGTAACAGTTTCTCCTTCTAACATAATAAATGGGAAGATGGTCCCACAAATAATGTTTAAATGCGACTTTGCAAACGAGACTCGCAGCTCATTGTTTCCTTACATACAGAATGTAGATGGCAGCGCTCCTACACACTTTGCGTAGTTGTACTGAAATGCGAGTCACTTTCATTCCAGGTGCGCAGAACACTTCCTTCCAATTTGACCTCTGTAGCGTTCCACTTTTATATTGTTGCAGTTTAATGACCAGCATTGTATTTGATTCCAACGCAATGCCAATAGCTGAGACACTTAAGAGTCGTTATTAAATCGTACCCGTTTTTACTCCGCAGGAAAATTGAATCTACCCCTCAGCTAGAAACAACCCCAAATTGCAGGTTGGAACCACTGCTCTAAATGCAAATTGCTTTTATTTCTAATATTATGTTTCTGTATTACACAGATAATCCTAAATGATGTCATATTATCAATAGGGTGTAAAACTAAAAGGGAGAAAAAAAAAGTAAGGCAGAAAAGGAATGAATGAGAATCCTTGAGTCTCTGAAGAGGCTTCTGAGGGATGTTTAGTAATCACTTTTACATAATATTCTTAATGTGAAGCTTTTCTTCCTGTTGCTGAAATACGTTACCCTCCAAGAAACTGAAATGCTTTCCTTGTAGTGGCAGTTTATCTTTTCGCGATATCAGTACAGAGAGTGTAACGTATAACATGCCCAAATGTGTGATTTATTTTAAAAACGTATGTTTTATGAAGATATGACCTCACTACTACGTTCCTAATAGCATACGGGCGTTCAATATAAAATGCAAAAATATTTTTTCGACCAGTTTCCATTGAAAAAATGCGGAGTCCGTTGTGGCTCATCTTGGAATATTCCGGCTTCCTTCTCTCTAGTTTCATGAGATCCCTAAAGATGGCGGTGCTATACGTAGCCTTCAGAATGGTGACTGTAACGGAGGTGTGCTCTAAGCAGAGAGCTGCCATTGAGGGTTTTTTTTTTTTCAGAGCATCGCAGATATTCATAGGCGCTTGCAGAATTTCTACAGAGACATGATAGTGAACAAAAGTGCGGTGACTCGTTGGGCGAGGAGTCTGTCATCATTGCATCAATCTTTTGCTGTTTCCCGCTTGCCAGCCGGACGAACACAGCGGTGAGTTGCGATACTGGAACGTGTGAACACTGTCATTCGATGAGACCGACAGATCACAGTCAATCATCGCGCAGCTCGACTGAACTTCTCTGTTCGTAGTGCTGACACACTCTTCCACCAGTTAAGGTACTCAGTGTGCCAGCTGTGTTCCTCGTCACTAAACAGAGTACCATAAAGATCAACGAAGGGCCATCTGTGTGCAATTGATTGCCCGTTACGACGCTGATCGTGATAATTTTTCGTCGATCACAGGCGATGAAACAGGGACTCACCACTTCGAACCGCAAAAAAAGCGACAATCCATGGAATGGTGTCACACCGTGTCTCCTCATAAGAAAGAATCGTATAAATGATAAGTGATACGGTGTGTGAAGGACCGCTGACTAAGGTGGAGGTTCCACCTGCCAAGGGAACCCTTTCCTGAACGAATAGGCCGTTAATTGAGAGTGTGAAAGGGACTAGTGGTGCAGCAACATAGACGCTTCATCAGTTTGTTCCAGTTTACGGCTGTAGTGACACAATCAGAAGACATGGAGCTTGTTGGCACCGTAGTGGACCGCCAGCCTGCGTGCATCCGCTGCTGTCATCGTCTTCGCGAGTCTGTCGCATCGTGCATCACCTAACACCCCAGGAATTAAGTTACGGGCTTCCGCCTACACAATTGTAATATTTTGTTTTATTCTTCTTTTTTGAAAAGACATCATCTTACCTCGTGTTTCAGTTAATGCGCGTTCAAGAGTGTCACTCTTTTAGGTTAATGTTTGCAGGGCTGTGAACGGCTGTTGCCTAGGTTGTTAAACATCCTTAAATTTTATCATCTGCTGCGGACAGGATTATGTTTTTGAAGACCAGTGATTCGCCGTTTCTTAATTTTTCGAAATTTTTATTTAAAATTTTGTTATCTACCACTGGCCGTTACTAATTAATGAGGGTTTTAGATGCAGAGGCAGTAAGTTAATGCGGCTGCATTGGTGAGTTATCGGCCCTATTACAAATCACGTTCTCGGTTTCATATTAGTCGGGAACCCGTCTGTAAATCTGAATTGTGGTACAAGATTCTAAAGCGTTAAGTGGTCGTCTTTATCAGAATAATTACACTGCATGTTGGTTTTGATAGTTCTTTTTCTACTCTTTGTAAATGTGTAACATTCAAAATTAGACGAAATTATGATATTTCTTGGTCAAGTTTTATTGAAGGGCACTGTGGGTTTGTTCTTAAATAGTGATTTTAATTTGCCATCCTCCACAAATTTTCATGGTGATCCCAATAAAATTAGAATGTAGTTTAGGATTTACTGTAAAGTTTAATTCACAAGTTTCGTAGCAAAGACCTGAATGCTGAAATCTGAACGATTTAGTCGATCTTAACGATCGACGTTTCATACAGAAGCGCATCATTAAAATGACAAATGTTGTAAATATCGGCTCTGTAACTTAATTTGTTTAAAAGATATATAAATTTAAATTATCAGTATTTTTAGTGAAGTATCAGATCATTATTTCGTCCGCACAAAACACATTGAACGATGACAGCATGACACCTTGTTGAATCGTTAGGTAATAGAATATTTGTTGTAAAGTTTAGTGCATAATAGTTAATTTTGTTCTTTATTTATCAGAAAGCATATTGGTGCAAGGCTACTGGCCATGGTATTCAAAGCTAAGAAGGAAATTGTATTGGTTTTATGTAAAACAATTTAACGTTTATTTTGTAATAGAAATTATTGTTACTTTAATTAGAACGTGAAAGTGGTCAAACCTTGATTATTTAAATATATTGAAATGTAAAATAATGTATAATAAGCTATAGCCTATCAGATGGATGGTTTCAGGAAAGGGAACTGCCCTAGTCAATTGAGTGAGGATATTCGGCGCGCAGGAAACACGACCAGGGCAGAGATAATCAGTTCGGTGTAGACACCAAAGAGTACAGTTCTGCTAGAGACACCAAAGGGTACAGTTCAGATCAGTTCAGATTGATACACGAAAGCAGACAGTCAGTCTTTAGGCAGCTACGAAGTGAAATGACCTAGTAAATTTTGCGTTGTGTGGTACCGCTCTGAGCGGTGAGCAACCGTGCACCTGGTGTGAACTCTTAACTTTTCGCATAGTTATCGAAGTGGAGTATTGAATTTATATTTTGCCGTGAGATTTTGAATGATCGATCTGTGTCAAATGGATATGCGCTCCAGTGTAACAGTATAAATACGACCACTTTCGCTATTAGTTATATTTCTGAATAAACATTATTCTAACCAAATCGCAACTGTGTGGCCTGCATCATTTAGGGGGCGTTAATTTAGTTCCTCATATTATTATTACTGTTGTTATATGTTACATTAATTTGTATTTATCAACTTTGCCAGCAGCAAGGGTCAAAAGTGTCTAATTTAGGGCATGTATATGCGACACGTGCCTTTCAACCCATAGACAAGTTTGAGCCAAGACATTTCGACGAAGAGGAACCGCATTTGAGCATGAACATCTTTTGGAGGATAGCTCGCACAATGCAAAGGGATAATGCAAAACGATGACACTCAGTAGACAGTATTAACCCACCGAACCTAATTCCTGCATGTCAATGAGCTAGAGAAGAAAAAAGCTGCTGGAGGAGACGTCTCAGTTTGGGAGGAGATGCGAGTTACAATGTCACTGCCCGAATACAACGGAATGTTCTTAAAGTGACCCATGGTGAGGGGCAATGAACGCGATGTGTGACTCATCGAAGAGGGCAGGTAGCGAGCCAGCGGCGTGGTACAGAGAGAATTTGTAGAAAACTGTGTTGGGGTATTTCCAGATGGATACAAGCTGACAAGCGACGCAGTCGATCACGTAAACTGCTGGTGATATGCTCATGATGTACACATGTAACTTTTCGGCGTCTGTAGCGGGCAAAAAGTTGATTGGATGATACGAACTAGGAAGGAGTAAAGTGGTGAAATTTCTTCGCAGTTTGATGGTAGGACCTTTGCGATTGGCAGAGATAGTTTCCACATGATGAAAGTAACAGTACTATTGGACGGAAAAAGCCATGACGTGGAGCATGAAAGGGCCCGGGTGGGGGTCAGTTTTGCTACGAGAGTCACAAGACCGAAAATTTCGGGGACTATCCTCTGAACCAGCGACAAGTGTGGAACAGGCCTCATCATGCTCAGTACATTTCAAACGAGGAATTTTGTGTGAACACTGCATTCACTTCGGCTGACATTCAGCTAGATATTAACTGTAGCGTCGTTGACCTCCACATAATTAATTGTTCTTGAGAGAACTGAGAGGGCATTGTAATATGCACGCTGCTCCATCCATGCACGTGGTTATCGCCATAATCCTAGACTAGGGATGAGTGCATGAGTTCTCGCCTAACGAGAAACATAAGACAGTTTCTGCTGATAAAATCAGAAAAGATTTTGATTAGCTTTCATAGGACATCCAGAGGACGAGAGCAGCGATGCAGCTGACAGCTCATTGCAGCTAAGATAAATACCGCAAGCAGGGACGTAAACTTGTCAGTTCACCAACTTGCGTCACTGTGAACTCGAGAAACCTTGAGTAATCTTTTGTTCAGCTAGTCACAAAAACTAACCATCTAACATAGACTTCATTGTCGTCCTAAATAGTCTCGAACTTAGAACCGGAATCGAATGATTTGTCGTAATATTGGCCAACTTCATGATGTAGTAGTAAGAATAATTTTGTAGAGAACCTTCTGGTTAAAATTTGATATTGTTGAGTTCAGAGTTATTTCGGTTAACCAGGACGAAATGCGTTATCTTCACAACTGTTCTAACATTGTCATGTTACAACCTATGTAAATTCGTGTACTTCTTTGACAATAATTTAGAATTAAAAAGGATTTGTGTATAGCTAAGCACCACGGTGTTCTGTCATAGAATAAGGGTCCAATCATAACCGCAGTCAATTATTCTATAGACGCTAACACACTCACAGGGTCTTTTTGCTGATGTCTAACGATAGAGAAAAGGAGGGGATTGTCAGAAGGTGTATTAAAATAGCGATGAAAAACAGAATAATCAGATGAGTAATTCATTTTAACTATCTCGGCTGTGACATTTCTTTTGGTTCAGATAAGAATATGAAGAAAAATTATTCAAAATATCTGGTGACTATGGAATGATAAAAAGAATGTTATACAAAAAGCTGCTAAAGAAGCGCAACTGAAAATTCTACAAAAAACTAACTGCCCCATTGCTACTTTAAGGGTCAGAGGCTTCGACAGCAAACAAGGAAGACCTAATAGCGATGTCAGGAACGATATTCCTCAGATCAGTTTGAGTATGTAAATTAGTACGTTGACAATGGAAGGTATTAGAAATGAGCTTAAGTATATGCTGTAACAGAAAAAAACTCGACAGAACATGAAACGAATGCAAGAGGGCAGACAAAAGAAAGGGTTTCATTGTATACAGAGAGGATAAGGGACGTAGGTGTCCCCAGGAAACAGTGGATGTAAGAAGACGAAGCCAGAGCAGTTTTCTCTAACCTAATCCATGAATCCTGACAGCTTGCCGTCATAGATTACCGAGTAACAGCTAAGGAATGGTAAGGAGTTCACGAACATAAACATGAGTCAGAAAGTCAACTTCAGTGACTCGGCACGCGGACGTGCGGGGTAGCAGCGTGACCGAGGGGGTGCCTTGTCACGGTCCGTGCAGCTTCCCCCGTCGGAGGTTCGAGTTCTCCTTCGGCCATGGGTGCGTATGTGTGTAATGTTTGAGGATTTTCTGTTGGCGATATTCAGCATTCCTGCATATTGACTTGTCCTTGTAAATGGGCTTCTTCTGCCCACAGAAGATGCTCTACCGATTGAGCTATCCGGGCTCGTCTCTGTCCACAGAATGTTCTACAGCCATTCATCGTCCACTTCCATGCAAGCAAGAAATTCCAGAGTGAATGTTTGTCTTGCTGGCAAGTCAGCAGGAAGCAACTCCTGAACGTGATGGTTTCATATGGATAGCAATTAACGATGTTTCATAGGATGTTCTGCACTGTATTAGGAGGCATGTTCCACGCGTGGGAAATTCGTGTGCTGCATTTTAGCACACAACTGCTCGACCCATTCTGAAATGCCGTCCTCACATCTTCGACAGAAGTCGGATCAAGTGCGTTATTTCACTGCCACAATGCACTTCAAAAGAATCTGTTTCGGAATTTTGTAATAATTTTTTCCAGACCCCTAGCAGCACCAGCACCGCACGACCCATCATAGAGACAGTCATGTTGTGCTTCTAGAACACAAACTGAGGACAGGCCAGGTGCCGCGTGTCTGTTGCCGTGCATATTGACGCTTGCAACGCCGTCTGCTGCTAAGATTTTTGTTAAATGTTTGTGTTTCATGACGCTTCTTCTGCGTCAATAAATGCTGTTCAGATTCGACGTCATTCTGAGCAGTGGCTTTCTTTCTACAGCGTTTCGAAACTGGAACTTCCCGTAAGGGTAGCCTTAATTGATGAAGGGTTGGATGTAGTTCATTGAGCACAATAAATGGATGTGCCACTAACTACTTATCACGTAGTAGGAGACGAGGTACTGGCGGAATCAAAGCTGTGAAGAGGGGTCGTGAGTCGTGCTTGGGTAGCTCAGTCGGTAGAGCAGTTGCCTGCGAAAGGCAAAAGTCCCGAGTTCGAGTCTCGGTCGGGCACACATTTTTAATCTGCCAGAAGTTTCATAATGATCACATACTTTGTCGAAAGCTATTATTGAATTAAAACATCTAAATCGTACTACGAGATTCGAATAAAAGTTGAATTTTTAATTATTCAAACCCTGCCTAATTCGTAATTTCTGTCCCGCTGACACGCGGCCATTGTGTCCAGTAGAGTATTTGGCTACCTTTCGACTACATACTCCGACAGACTGTTCACGACCGACAACACCTTTAGCCTCCACTGTGACTGCTACGCTGGCGTGAGCTCAGAAACAAACTACTGTAAAGCTTACTGTTGAGAGAAAGGGTGTTTGAACGCGCGTTGTCGCACCTCACAGAGATTGCCCGTAAGGATTTCATTTAGTACGGACCTGTCTAGAAACGTGGTATCTCTCTCCGTAATGGCAAAAACTTGCGCTCGTTTCTACGACGTGAAGACATCCAAAGCAGCTTATCCACACTTATGATACAATTAACCACAGTCTGCTGCTCCAGGAGCTCCGTAATGAACTACGACACTATCAATTTGTTAAGATTATCGAGTCCCTATTACAAAATAGACAATTTTATGTCGTCCTCAATGGGAAAGCGAGCAGATGGAGAAACCATAAAAATTGTCTGGCCCCAGGGAAGTGGTCTGGCACCCTCCTTATTTAATATGTACACCAACGACCAACCGATACCTAAGCATACACAACATTTTCTGTATGCAAATGACCTTGCAATTACAGCACAGGGTAGGACCTTTGAGGATGTAGAACAGATGCTGGAGAACGTCTCTTAGAGAAACGTCAGAGTATTATAAAAACTACTTTCTTAAGCCAAACCCATCAAAAACACAAGACAGCGGCTTCCACCTTCGATCCCATGGGTAGGTTCGTAGTTCTGTCACATCGTACCAGAGGAAACTGGAATGTTTAAGATAATGCAGCAATGTTTGACGTTCCGTTGTACCGAATGCACTGAGCCTAGTTAATTTTAGTTTGCTACGAGGTTAAGATGTTGTCGTATAAGAGGTTTGTAAAAACGTAAGTGTTTGTTTCCGGCCATTATTTACATACCTCGAGCTATTGATTTACAATCGTGAAGCACTAGTTTCATTTTCAGCATAGAGGTATGGGGACAAACTTCATGTATGTTATTTATTTGTGATGTATTTCCTAAGAGTATTTCAAATCCTCTTGAAGTAATTTAGGCATTTAATTACATACTAATTTGCTCTATATCAATTGTATGTTTTCTATCTACATTTTAGGCTAATTATTTCAGTTTGTAAGAGAATGTACTTAAGCACATGGCTTTAAATTGTTATTCATATCAAGTATTGTTTTATATAATTTACAAAACATTTTCTGTTGCTGCTATCTGTAATTTTTAAGCGTATCAACTGTTGAAGGCAGTAACACACCAACTAGTTAAAGACACTCTTGCCGATCGTCACAGACTGCTAGCTACATAGATTTGGGAATTGTATTAGTTTCTGAAGACAGTGACATTAAGTATGAATTCAGGAATTCAGTTGCTGTGGCTTCACTTAGAAATCCTCTTTCACCAAATTTAGTACTTTATATCCAACCAACTCATGGTATCGTTGTAGCAGTTTACCCCTTACGATAACCATGGGAGCATGTTACAAGGAAACATATTTTGTTTCGTTTCTGTAACCCAATATGACGAAAACTATTAAAATATTAATTTATCAAAAACTTCTGAGTCTCACTGACGTAACTGAAACCAAGGAATTGCATGAAGCATAGGCTTCATTAAGCGTACTCTTAAAAATATATAAAAAAGGTTTTGTTGTGCGACGAACTGACTGTGAATTTCAGATAAAATTTAAAACCGCCGCAAATACCAGTATCGTGTAACGCTATTGGTGAAATCTCTGTCAATAAAAGGCAGAGTCTGTGATACACTCAACTTGATAAAATGAAAGCTTGTCATCCGTGAAGATTATAAACTCTATATTTTGTTACCGACTTTTATATGAAACGTGATACCAGGGAACTGCGGCAGTGGATTGAGTTTTATATCCAGCACGGCTTGAAATCTGCACCGTGCTGTGATTTCCAGCGCTGGTTTCCGCGAATATTCAGCTATCACCAACGCGCGGCTGTTTTGTCGTCCAAGCAACAATTGCAGTTTACATGCTGTTAAAACTGTTAAAAAAGTAGTTCAATATGAACATTTAAAAACAGATTTCATTGTTGCTTCAAATGTGTTAATTTCAATCGTATCACGTCATTATATCTGCCCCGGCGGCGATGTTTAGTACTATCGTCGTGAATAACCATGACACTTAATTTCGTGTCTGCATGTGCTTGGAGATTTTAAAAGACTTACGTCATACGTATTCTGCTACAAAACTTTCCGTGGAAGTTCGAGAGAAGGTATGAAAATTGCAATTCAGACGTTTTGGTAGTCTGAAACTTACTTGCACGTAGAACCTTTCTACTTGGCAGCACCCGAAGGTGAATGCTGATAAAAGCACGAGCAGTAATTGTTCACTGGTGTTACCTTCGTCTGTCGTCTTCTTCTACAGAAGATTATGTTGCCATTACTGTTATTTTTCTTCCTTTTCATCTATTTCTGGTTCATACGCTTGTTAAAACCAGTTCAGCACGCAGGTGCTATCTTACCTTAAAGAGCGTGTGATGCGTAACAGACATTTAATACATTTGTTAGCAATAGCTGTTGAACACAGTTAACTGAATTTGTTAATTCCAATACTGCGGTACAAATATATGGGTAAAACTGTATGAAGGAAGCTTAGTTTTACCGTGACGGTACAGATAATGGAAACAACAAAAACATATCGATCACCCTTCTTCATTATAGAGGAATGTGTTGCAATTCCTCATATCGATCTAGATTATGCAACCCGCACTACGTCAATATCGGCACAGTATCCAGAACAGGTGACAGCCGTCTCAGAGCTTTGGGCGACTGTTACCAAGCTAAATCATACTGTAAAAAATACAATTGAGGACTGGACATAAGTTATACGATATTTTTGGATCAAAGTATACCTTACATCTGCCGTACTTCTCCAAATGTCTGCAATCTTTCCTTATTTAGCGGTCTAGTCCTACAGGTTTTGGATGTCTCTGTAGAGTTATTCCGTCTATAGTACTTCATCTTTGGAAAATGGTTCAGAAATGTTGCCTTATAAAGGGTGTTTCTCCAACAAGAACAACGAAATTAGCAGGTATATCAAAATGGTAAATGTGTTAATAACAACTTTCCGGTATATGACCGAATTAAAAAATTAATGACTCACCACGTTAATGTGCTAAGGTGGTTTCATAAACCAAATTTGTACAGCAGGTCTAACATACCTTCGTATGCTTTACCAATTGTTCTGCGACATTCTGACAATGTTCTCCCCTTATCCTGAACTGTCTGGTCAAAAACCCTGTTCTGTCATGTGAGGTCGGTAGGAGCAGCTGAATCGCCCTGTACATTAATCTTCTCAGTGAGTTATGTACCGGAAAGTAGTTGTATTCACAAGACTTACTTCCCTAAGCCCTGATAACTCTCTTCATTATGTACTGGTATTGCCGTTGGGTATTTTTTTTCTTACGTCTATATCTCCTTCCTGTGGCTCAACCCATGTATGAAGTGATCATGAGGCCATAACAGACCCACACTTCTTTTGTCAATCACTACTCAGAAACACGCTGATTGGAATTTTTGATAAGACAGTAGCAGATTCTGAATGTAAGGTACCTGCCGCACACAGCAGAGTCACGTCTACCGAAAGTGTTGGGCGTATTTTGTGAGTTTGAAACAGTTAATTTTTTGAACGCCGGTGCCTCCCACACACAAAATCAGTGATTTGCGTGACATTAAACGCTTTATAAAGTTAGAGCCGAGATCAGCTACTTATGTGGTGATAGCACTGATGCTTTCACTACCTGGTACTGACACTTTCACTAGCTGCTGTTAGCGGAATGTCGACTTGCGATTAGCCCACGTTCATGATTTTCTCTGGTCGTGGACCGGGTGTTGTGTTGCCTTCATCATTATTTCATCATCGTCGAAGTGTTGAAGAGGCGTCAAATACAAAAACTTGCGTTAGACACGCGAACTACCCCTGGCGGTATCTCCAGGCCATTATGGCACTTGATGATGTGATTTCTTTAACTTCTGGATGTTAACCGAGCACATAGTACTGACAAAATCTTTTGCAATCAGATTCAATCATAAAGGTCGCTGCACGGAAGTATATGAACCACACTACAGTGTATGTCAAGTACAAACAGGGAACGGCCAAGATATCTATAGTTATGTCTTCGTTTCTGGACGCAAAATCAATCTCTCAAATATGTAATTCCGTGAAGAGTGTGTTAAAAGGCTCAGAAGATACTTGGACTCATTAACAATGACCCTAATGCTCCAAGATTGGAAGAACGTCACTGGTTAGATAAGACTAAACAGACACTCTACGTGGGTGTCACAAATTCACGTGTTACAAAGGGCTCCTTCACGCGGTGTGTAATGTAGTACCACTGCAGGAAAGGATTAGAAAGAGGATCGTGATAGTTTTTATGCATCCTTCATCTCATTCATTTGATGCCACCCACTACAAATACTTCTCCTGCGCCAATAGTTCATCTCAGTGTGTACATACGAAAAACATCGTCAGTTATTTGTTAGATATATTCAAGTCTCTCACTTCCTTCACAGTGTTACCCTCTACAGTTCTCTCCAGCTACCATGGTAGTTATTCTTAGAAGACTTAACCCTTGGAGCATAATTGTGCCTCATATTCTGGTCATTGTTTCCGCGTCTTCTTCTCCTCGCCAGTCCCATGGAGAATCTCTTAACTTTTTACCTACTTTGCCCATCTATATTTTTGCATTCTTCTACAGCATCTCATCTTAATTGTTTCAGTTATCTTCTCTTCCAGTTTTCCGTAGTGCATGAAACAGTTCCATTCTGTGTTTTGCTCCAAGCGTAGAGTTTCAGAAACACCTTCCTCGAATTAAGACCAGTTTGATACCGGTAGACTTTTTTGGCCATCAGTCGATATATGTAAATCTGAAACCTCTTTATACTTTTGGATCAAGCGTATATAGTATTGTTAAATACTAAATTCCTGTCCCATTTACGAATATCGTGTTACTTCCTGATGCTCATGATTTTAAATAAGCGCTGGAGGCTTTAGAATAACAGTATTAGTACTTTATGATGAGTCAGAATCTTTTGTTATATAAAATAATTTAATGTTTTTCCTCAACAGAAAAGACATTTTATTCCACTGATTAGCATGAAAGTTGTGGGTGGATGCCGATACGGTGCGTAAAACAACGGTAATTTGTATTTCTAGCTCCTAGCCAATATGTCACTTCGAATCGTATGTTTCATGCCAGATCGAGTGACACTGAAAGTTCATAGGAATTCTGCGTCGTAATAACTGCACGGTTCTACAGCGTAAATATTCTTAAGGTATCTGCTGAAAAGAAATTCTTCAACCCGAAGACAGTAAATGAACATTCGCACGTTATTCTTGTATACATAGGTAATTGTACACTTTAAAACACCAAAAGCATGTACGTAATTTTAACATGGTTACGGTAGTGGATTTAATAGTTTCATCTTCGGTTATATGGACAGAAAGTTAAGTAATGTAACGAAATTATCGTTACATCATGTGTTAAGATTTATGCCACATATCATTAATACGTACAGTGCCTACGGATACTTATCATAGTTACATATTTGGTCATATCTATACCGTAAAACATGAGATACGCAATACAACGTCATCACATGCTGTAATTAGTCAAGAAAGAAATATTGTTTTATTGTCATAAGAGTTGTACATACAGTTAAGTGCATTTTGCTACTGTCTGTTCAGAAAATGTAAGACTGCAACTTTTGAAAGCTTCTGGCTGATTTAAACTGTGTGCTGGATGGAGACTCGAACCTAGATCCTTGCAGAAAATGGCGTTATCTACTTAGCTATCCAGTCACGATTAACCCTCTCACACAACCTCACTTCTGCCAGCAAATATTCCACAAATTTCACAGCCAGCAAGTTTGAAAACAACTTACACTTCTTTGCAAAGTGAACGATTCATTCTGGAGTTGCTACTTTCGATGAGAGTACTTTCTCTAACACGAAATTTTATTCCTTCATTTCTTACACGAATAGCTGCTAGGATTAATAATAGCCTTCGACTGAATGTCTACACGTACTTCTATTTAAAACATTCGTCAGCCATCTGAACGATTTGGTGCGAGCCGCTACGAACACTTCTCGTGTACCAGCGTCTTCATATCGAAGTAACATGTGAAACTGATGTCCTCAAATATATGTTGGATTTATTCCATGTTCAGTTTTTCTCTCCAATTTACCCTCTAGAGTTCCCCGTAGTACCGAAAGTCAGAAGATTAGCTAATACGCAGTGAATTGTCACATTAAAATTCCCTGAGTACAGTACGTAAGGATTTCATTGCATACGCTCTTCTCTCTTGTGGGACTTGTTACAACAGTATAACATGATTGTGTATCTTGTCCTATTTCTCTTCAAACAGAAGTGTTAACATTTTTCTTAAAACAGCATAGTTAAACGAACTAATTTATATAGTACAGTTAGTGACCCATGACTGTATTCGATCATTACTGTCACCACTGCATCAAATCACTTAGAAAATAATTTACTGCACAGCAGTCATGACAAAATTACTGTAAACGCTATAAGTACTTTTTAAGAGTTTAGTTACAAAAAGAAACTCAACAGAAAACGTGTCTGAAAGCAATATCGCAGCTAACACTGTATGTATAACGTTTATTCCATTAGCCGGAATGCGGCGTCAGCATCCGCCGTGTCGATTCCAATTAAAGTTTAACAGATGCAATTCAGTTCCATATGAATGGTAAATCGGATATGTATGCGAATTAACAGATTATTGATGTTTATTTATCTCTTATTACATTTTTCATGTCAATCGGTGAGTTAAAAACGTATTACATTCACAGCTACTTAATGAATAAAGAACTTCCTCACATATTCATGCCGGCAATATTTGTAAGCCGATGGACAATGCTAAACACAATTAAATGAGTAAACAGGAATCGCCACTGTGTTCCCGGTTCTGTCAGATAAATACTGTTATTCGAAACTGTTTTCTAAATCCCTTCCAGAACACTTAGGATAATGTAAACAAGTTATAACATGTTCTTTATCGTATGCCCGACGTCATTTGTGTATTTCTCACTGAACTTTATGCTACATTTGATTATCTTCTTCAATGGGATATCTAATTTTAAAAACCATCTTTTTATATCTTCAAAAATTTTAACAAATATCATCACTTTTTTGAAGTTCGCTAGTTCAGATGAAACATTCCTACTTTCATTGTTGGTTTCTGCATAGGTATACTAGTTTTTGTATAAAATAATTCTCTGTTATGCTATATAAAGTTCTTCTAAGTTTATTAGATTGTGAAGTGGAAGAAGTGTCGGGTCTAGTGGTGTAGCAGTGAAGTGCGTAAATGCAGACTGAAGGGTAGCATAATTGACTCGCAGTCGGTGAACAGTTTCTTCAGTCTGCCTTTAACTTAGTTATCATCTTTCAGATTATGGAAGATTTCTCAGATTTGTGACTCTTTCGGATTCCACGTCAAGCTGCTGGTCGCTTTTTACAGGTACGATTACTGGTATAGGTGAGGGACAAGCAAGTTGCCGAAATTGCGTCCAACTGAAAGACTTCTGCCAGGTCACTGTGCCCAAGGAGATGTTATTACGAGATAAAAGTAATCTCTAACTCAGAAGAGGCCGCAACATTAATATATATACAGGTAAGTGTTTTATGCTTAAACCCTCAAATAAATGATACGTCTCAGTACTTTTCTACATATAGATGAGTTCGACGTTATTCTAGGTTAACAATAGGAACTTATAACCGAAACTGGCCACTTGACCATATCAGAACCTAATTTTGGTGTTAGGCGAACTGGTCTGCCATTGTGAACTAGAAGAATTACTTGGTTCTTTGCGGCGTTTCACTGTTTTCTGAATGATTCCAGAGCAGCACATAAAGTACGAGAAAAAATTAGTAATAGTTCATCTTTTAATTGGATTCTTTCTGTAGTGTCGATTAATGTTTTTGGAGAGGTTGCGGAGTGGGCAGTAAAAACTTAGCTGCAGCACAGGGGCTGCTCTGCGGCCATACCGTCTTATTTAAAGACGACGCCGTGAAAACATTAAATGATTAACAAAAATGGAAGTGATATTAATATTGTCCGTTAGGTATGAATTTTTGATGATTGTGATATTGTTTGTAATATTTAATGTCACACACATTGTATAATGAGAGAATGGTAATAATGGTGGATGAAGGATAAAGAACTGACCTGAGGTGTTTGGAAGGATGTAGTTTGTTAAGAGTGTGTTACAAAAGTGGTGGATATGTTGTTCAGCTTTTTGTGTGCGTTAGGGTGGGACTTGCTCTGCCGGCCATGATGGTTGTATTGTCAGAGAATGGTATCTAGCCATGATACAAAATGTTGGTAGTGGGTTCGGGAGCACACGGTAGCGGAAGTTGTGTGGAATACAGACAATGCTGCGGATGCGATAGTCGAGGGACGTAGAAGAGCTTAGAAGAGAATATATTGTAGTACAGCAGCAGCGAAGTAAATCATAGTTCCAGCAGTGAGGCCGTTATGCTGAAGTTTAAAATCGATATGATAATATAAGTTTTTCAGTCAAATTCGACTGATGGGGGTTATAGGTGCCAGATGGAGTGGATAGCTTCTAGGTATCACATAAAGGTGACGGCATTGGTCTACACAATAAAAGAGGAATTTTTCTCTCTAGTCTCAAATTCTCATTGCAGGCAAGACATTTCTGACAAGATGATATTTAGAGTAAAATGGCTGTAATCAGTGCAACAAATAATAAACAGGTTTAGAGTGGGAGATAAGGTCAGTGGATGACAATGATGCAGAGAAAATTAGAGTAAGGAATTTTGGGAAATACTTGGATGGTTGATACCGAATTATTGCGTGATATTTTGTAGTTAAATTTTATCACAGCTTTGATTGTCAGTGCGCCACAGGGAAAAGCTGGTGTCAATAGCTATAACAGATAACGTTTACTGCAGGAGAGAGTGGAAATAAGGAGGAATTTACGATTACAACATCTTAGACATATAAGACGGTTAGAAAGAATTAGAGGAGAACAATAAGACTGGAAGACCAAGAACGAGGTGCTCGGTCTAAAACTGTATAAGACAGGGATGTAGCCATTCGCTCCTACTGTTCAATCTGTATGTCGAAGAAGCAACGAGGGAATTGAAATGAAGGTTCAGGAATGGGATTAAAATTCAGGCGAAGGGAGGACTGGTACCTAGGCATCAGAATATCGTATGACGGATCGAGCAAGGACGTAAGAAGCAGACTAGCACTGACGAAAACAGCATTCCTGGCCAATAAAAGTCTGCTAGCATCAAAATAGGCCTTAATCTGATGAAGAAACTTCTAAGAATGCACATTTGGAGCATAGTATTGTATTGTTGTCCGACATGGATTGTGGGAACAGAAGATAGTCGAACCCTTTCGGATGTGGCGCTACATAGAATAGAAACGACGACATTCCGCGCAGAAACGGCGAGGAAAGGAACATATGGGAAGCACTGACAAGAAGAAGAGCCAGGATTGCAGGACATCTGTTAACGCAACAGGGGACAACTTCCATGATACTAGATTGTGCTGTGGAGGGTACAAATTGTAAGGGAGACGTAGATTTGAACACATCCAGAAAATAATTTAGGACGTAACGTGCCGCTGTTATTTTCAGATGAAAAGCTTAGCACCACGACCAAGACTCAAACACAGACCAGCTGTTCAGTAGTTTAATTACTGCCTTGGTCAACGCTTTATACTTTTTGTTCTACATTTTTTTGTTAGTATTACAACGTGCTATACGGGAAAGCATTGATTACAAAATGACCATTCCTTATTCTGATCCTTAAAAAACACAAGGCAAAAGAAAGATTGCTGACAATCCGTCATTGGCAGTCGTCCGTAACACATTCCTAGCAGCACGTGGTGATACAGCATTAATCTTTCCGCATAAACTTAAACATCCTTGACATCGGGGTCGCATCCCTATTTAGATGCCACCATTCATCGGAACATTATGTGTGTCTTTGTAGTCGTTTACTGTAGTTAGTAGGACTCGTGAAGGTTATATAATCACGTCTGGCACCAACAGAAGGGGCAACATGCATAAACCTTAAGTCCCATAGAAGTCTTATTCCTGGAACAACCCAGCTGTCGGGTGGCTCTCGAAATAAGCTTCCTAAATAGGTGGCAAAGTAAGTTCCGTATTTCGTGTGACAACGTGTGAGCTCATAACGCACTTGTAGATATATCCGACGGAGAATCGACTCCACGACTCCTCAGCTTCCAAGCGCCAGACTTACAGCTTCTTTCTTACCAACTGCTTCAGAATTCGTCTTCTTGGAGTTTTATTATCACAGTTTGTCCACAACCGTTTCGTGATTATACTGTTTTCATGCGTGTCTGTCTGGGTTGCGTAAGTGCGGCTTTTCGTAAATATGAAATTACCCGTTGCAAGAACAGGGCAGAACCCTTTTATTTGTTTAGTAGTTCTGTGTCTCTTCTGTAATGATTTATCCATCGCTCTCGACATTTCAGTGAACTAAATTAGTTTTTTCTCAGGGGCCAAGTATATGTTTAAAAGACATCAAGGTGCATTCTGTATCTTAAAATGCAGAAAGAAGCGCGAGAAGTGAAGTTAAAACGTATAATAAGCAAAAAATAATAATAAAATCTTATTCTCAGCAAAAGTTGAAGATGGGAGATAATTTGATTCTCATTGCATCCTTTGCTGTAAAATCTTCTTAATTACTGATACATTTAAATATTTTTATCATTGAGTTACTTCTAGTAATTGGGCACAATTTTTCGTATAAGTAGATGAAGTTAGGATGCAAGATACGTAAAAAATCTCTCTTCTTTTGGTAGCGCCTGACTTTAAATAATGGGTACAATGTTCCTTCAGCCAGTTAACGGAATTCCGTTTAGTGTTAGGCTAAGGAATGGATTCCTGGTACAAAATGGTTCAAATGGCTCTGAGCACTATGGGACTCAACTGCTGAGGTCATAAGTCCCCTAGAACGTAGAACTACTTAAACCTAACTAACCTAAGGACAACACACACATCCATGCCCGAGGCAGGATTCGAACCTGCGACCGTAGTGGTCGCGAGGGTCCAGACTGTAGCGCTAGACCCGCTCGGCCACTACCGGGTACAAAATGTCACCTAGAATAATGGAATTTGGGTAAATCCTTGTGATGATTGCCATCTTTATTAAATTTATCACTGGTGCTCACAAAACTATGTCCTTCATCATCTATTAAGTTACGCATTGTGGGAAGTGGTGAGCCCGTCAAGTGTAGAGCTCGGTATCTGCTCGGTGTCTGCTCGGTACTAAGACGCTTTCGCTACTGTTGGTAGATCATGGGAGTATATATTCTTCCAGATTACTGTCCACCTGTGTTTCGGGTGTTTTTGTTCGATAACGTTCCAGTTTGTGGGTTTTTTTTTTTTCATCAGCTTCTTATAAACTGTCTTCACCATCGCGAGCTCCTTTTCTGGAATGTTTGACTTGATGCAACTTAGATCTATTAAAAGGGTTTTGAGGTGTAACAGTTCACTCTGAATTGCTGTACTTTTATGGTGGATGGCAGACTGATCGGGGCTAAATCACGTATGTGCTGCAGACATGTAACGCCCGTGACTTGTTTTTTACGTCTGTTAACTTTAAATCTCCATCTCCTGCACCCAGGTTTAGCGTATCGTACTTGTCTTTATATATTTGCCCTAGACTGACAAATTGGCTTAAGGCTGGCATGATTCGTTTCATCGTCTCTTGTGGTATCGGCAGCACTTGATCAACGCAGTAGACCTTCCACGTTGTGTAGACTGTGTAGACAGTAGCTAAAGTTACTTTCTGTATTTCATCAAGCTTCCTAATAGAGTGGGTTTGTAAACAGGCACGCATATCCGCAAAATTTCTTGTATTTAACAGCGACAGTGTGCCTCATACTGTTCCTTTGTTTAATGCCTAAACAATCCAATTTAGAAAATGGTGTCATTTGTCCTTGATGTTGTAAAGTTATGTCGCATTCTATATTCATAATGCAGACTTCTTTTGATTCAGCTCCGCTCCTGAGGCAAGTTAGTATTCATTAAAAATATGAAGAGCTTCCTCTACTTTGTGATCATCCGTGACTAGAAAACCCGCGTCGTCCTTATAGGCATTGGAAACAATCTTCTTTCCAGTGAGCGATAGACATGTAAACGTTAGGTCAGAGTGACAAATACAGGTTCAATGCCGATGGCGAACAGTGCCATCGACTTGGGACAACCGTGTCTCACCGCGCTGTTAATTTTAATTGCGTTAGGCAGCTGGCCATTAAGCATTCGCCTTGTAACTCTTCTACTGAGAATTTCACATATGAAGTCAGTGAACAGTAGTGGAAATACTGTTGCATGAATGGTGCTTATGAGATAACGGTCGTTAATTCTGTCGAAAGGCTTGCAAAATCAGTTGGTACTATAGCACACTTCATCTTGCAGGTGTCTGCAATGACAATGACGTCTCTGGATTCACGTAAGTTGTGGATATGTTCCATCGACCGACATAAGCTGTGGATGTCTTCCACCGACCGACCGACGACTGTTTACATCGAAGTTTTAAGTCTGTGGGAAATGATTTTGTAGTCACTGTTCAGTAACGTAAGCGTTATAAAATTACCAATAAAACAGCTTTCTAGGTGTTTGGGGATTAATACCTGCCACGAGCTCTTCAGGGACATTAAAAGTTGGCTGCCGTAACTCATTATACACAATAATAACTTTAGCTTCAGTTGATACTGAAAAAACATGGCAAAATACTGCAGTGAGGTGGTCGGGTTCTGCCATATATTTTTAGCACTCAGTGATATAGAAGAGTCAAGTTCTTATTCATCGATTTCCTCCAAGAAGATTTCGACTTCAGCAACACTTAATTTACTGTGGAGGTTTTATAGTAATTCTCGCTGTATTCTAGCATCGGTGTGTTTTGCAGCTAGCAGCTATTCCATGGGTGTATGGATTGCGGTTTAGATTTCGTTAGGATGCAGGATTGTAATGCTATCACGTAACTTGATGTGTGTGTTATTATTTCCCTCTTCCTTCTTTTATTTTCACAGATTACGTGGATAGTAGATGCTTTTGCTCGTTCTATCACGTTATGTGTCCTAGACCTTAGTCCGTAGCCTTCCGTCTACTGTTTCTAGAGTTTTAATTTCTTTATCCATAGGTAATTTTCTACGACCGAGGCATCTGATCTGTATAGATCTCTGAGACAAGTAAAATAATATACAGTTGTGTTCTTTTTACCATAAATACTTTTCTCTTGCGCAAATTTGAAACATTTCCATATTATTTGGTTTGGCATGTTTTAGCTACCACTCTGTCACCGAGCCTAGTTGTGAGGCTTTCTCTTCGCATTCCCTCAACGTATCGTCGAAGGGTCGCTGACATTTCACATCTTGGAGATGGCTGTTATTGGCTTTCTATGTACATTCGCCCAGAAATATTTCTTGTTTGCCCATGTTGACAGTGCGTATGTACGCGACATGATCAGAAAAAATCGTCGGTAGAACGTTGGAGCGTAGGAATTGGGTCGTCAGTTGTTCCGAAACATCAGTTCTGTCCAGCCAACTGGCATGGTGGCTTCTTACATGTGTGAAACCAGGGGTTGTGGCGTGCATGTTTTCCCATGTAACCATTAAACACGTTTTGTGAACGAGACGTTTCTGTCCCATATATTTATTGAAATTAGGTGTCTGGTCTTTTGGGCTTGTCACACATCTGAAATCACTTGCCAATGTTAGATGGTCGTGGTTCCTCCAAAAAAGTGGAACTATTTCGCTCTTAAGAAAGTTTGGCCTGCCTCGCAGCTTGCTATAGCCGATTACTATAGCAATGTGGAGAGTACTCATTGATTATACGTCTGCGGTTGAAGGTGACCGCGATTCGTCTATTGTTTGGTAGTTCTTCGACGTCTGTTACGACAATCTCTTCCTTTCAGCTCCATAGACCCGATTAGTAACAGAATTGTCTCAAGTTACTGTTTGCAAGTCAATGGCAGGTACTTCTGGTAGGAGCGGAATGTTTATATCTGCTGCATATGAGAACTTTTGTAGTTTGTGAAGGTGCAGATACGACTGGATCTTATTTTTATTTAATGTGACTCGAGGCGGACCATGTTGAAACGGTTTCTATATATCTTTGGGGTTAGTTTATTGTTCGTTGCTATTTTTGGTGTGAAACTTTTATCTTGATTAATTATTTCTGTTTCTCATATAATATCCTTACCTTCGTATTTGAAGTTTCCGACAATTACTGTTGTTGTTTTAGGTTCTCATTTTCCTCGTAATTTATTTACTTTAAATATATCATCTCGTTGTTTGACTGGGTCTCAGGAGTCAAATAAGATACGACCATCGAGTGCCCACAATATTTCAGTGAATAACCCTTCGGCCATCATCAGGTACGGCCGATGCAGTGGTCTTTCCACTATCTGGTGCACCCTTACGGGTGCCGGTGGTGGGTGGTAGGTGGTAGGAGACGATGGCGCAGTATCTCTTCGGCGGTCGTAGCTGAATGATCTCGTGTCGGCTTGCACCTTTGCTTCTTGATAGAGCATAGTATTGGTTTCTAGGCCTTACTGAGTTGGTAACCAGTGTCTCTGCTGACGAGGTTGTCAGTTACGCGTAATTCTAAGGCTTCTTTGAGGATACAGTCCCAGTGGTTCTTTGTGGAGGGCAGTACTTTTGTCACGTCGTGATTCCCTGTGTGTACAGTGTTTATGGAGTATTCATCCAGGGCAGAGTGGCTTGCTTGCCCTAGGCGGGTGTATCGGTGTTCTTTCCATCAATCTTCCGTCGTACGAACTGTCTGACCGCTTTAGGATTTACCACAGTAGCACGGAATTTTGTGTACGCACGTTTTCATGAGGCCTACATCGTCTTTCACCGTTTCTAGTATGGCGCTCGTCCTAGCCGGTGGTCGAAAGACTGTGTCGATCTCGTGATGCCTCAATAGTCCTCCTATTTTGGGCGACACGTTGCCTGAAAAAGATAGAAACGTCAAGCCTTTTTCTTCATTCTTCCGTTTCTTCTCCATCTTGTTCCCTATATCGCCTCTGTTGTCAGCAGGCCCTTTGTATTTGGCGGCTGCCGTGTCCAATCTTGCGGAACATAGTCTCCTGGTGTCTGAGTTCCTTTGATAGGTTCTGTTCGAAATTGTGTGTGATCTCGTAAGATGTTAAGCACTCACTTTAGCTGAGCTGGATAATGGCTACTGGAAACATGTGGGTGCAGGTCACTGTGCGTGGCCTTGCGGCACACACTGTGTCCTAGTGAGCCATCTGACCTGTGCTGCACCAGGACATCGAGAGAGGGTAGTTGTTCATCTTTCTCGCTTTTCTTAGTGAACTGTATGTTGCTATGGATGGATTTTATGTGTTATACAAGTATTTGTAGTTGATCCTTTCCATGTGGACAGATTAAAAATGTGTCGTCCACATAGTGGAAGAAACATGCAGGCTTCAGTTCAGCCGTTTCCAGGGTCAATTCTTCGAGATTCTCCATGAATAGGTTTCCTTCCACCGTAGAGATAGGACCCCCTGGTCACTCCGTCGGTCTGCTCGTAGTACTGGCCGTTGTAGACAAAATAGGTCCATGTTAGCGTATGCTTCAGAAGTGGCCATTTCTGCACCGAATCTCTCTCTAACAAATTGAATCTTCCAGGGGGACTTGTGTAAATAGTGAGAGGACGTCAAAGCTGACCATGATGTCAGATTCTTTTATAGTTTGCTCCTTCAGGCGACCAGTGTGGTCCGCCGAATTCCGGATGAGGTGCGCACATTTGCCCACGAAGGGCTGCAGCAGGACCGCCATATGCTGTGTCCGGGGTATGTCGGTGTCTCTTTGTTGCTAACCATCGGTCGCATTCCATCTTTGTTCGTCTTTGGACGGCCACTTATCCTCGGTGTTACCGTCGAGTGTTGGTGGGGCCTCTTGATGTCCTTATCCTCTAGCGCGGTGTTTTGTTGTACCTTCATAGTCGGTTCTGCTTTTATTTTCCGATATGCTGTATTTTCTAGTAATTGCAGCGTCTTCTGATCATGGTCACGTCCCTCAGGAATCTTTTGTTCATGGACGCGTCCATCAAGAATGACAGCGTTCCCCTTGTAGGTAGGGAGAACTACAATCTCTATATTTTCTCTGAGGTTGTGTAGTGCTGTTCTTTCCCCTCTGGAGATATTGCTTCTTTCTAACGAAAGAATCCAACATGTTTACCTCCTGATTTCTTCCGCCTTGTCGTCTGGTAGCCCTCGGATTCCCTTTTCTGTTGAAGATATTTCAGTTAACGGCGAGTAGCAGGTTTTGCGTAAGGCTCAGTCGCTTTTCAAGTATGGCTGTACTTTTGTTGTGAAGTCGTTTCCCCGAGCGATTGATAACGGTGCAACGAGTGGTCACTGTTTCTTCTTGTGGTTTTCCAGGTATCCGTGTGAACTTAGTGATCTGCTTCGAGTGCGTCAGTTCTGCTTGGGGGCAGGTAACACCAACTTCCCATTCCCTTGTGTATTCTAGGAGCTCGAAGGATAATCGTAGGTGAAGGTGTAGCAGCTCCTTGGTGTTCTTGTCGAGTTGTTGTCGGTTGCAGCAAATCCTTTCCCTGACCAGGGCTGGGCTGGCTCTTCGCTTGATACGATTCACTGCTGGTGTGCTTATAAGACGCACGACTTTGTCGAAAGTGGATATGGTGTGTTTGTCTCTGCACCTTAACACACCTTAACAAAAAGGTGAGTGAACTTAGCAGACGATCTGTCTGGTTTCGATGCTTATTCAGTTTCTTCACCAAATGGTACATATCCTCCCCAAGGAGCTTGGTAATATGTGATCTAAGGCTTTCCCGGTCTATGTGCTGTTTGAAGGGTTCTCGGGAGTCCTGCCAGATACGATTGTCGACTGCCCACGACATTTTAGTGAATAACCGTTCCGCCAACATCCGGTGCTGCTGATCCAATGGTCCCTCCTCCGCTTTCTGGAGCTAGTGTTTATCCCTCATGTGTGCTTGGTGGTGGGAGAACCGGAGGCTGCAGAAGCTTGTGCGGTCGTGCGACGGGTGGAGGGGGTGGGGAGTGGGTGGCGGCGCATTATCTCTTCAGTGGCAGTGGCGGAATGATCTCGTGTCCGCTTGCACTGTTGCTTCTTGACAGAGCTTAGTATTGATTCCCAGGACCTACTCAGTTGGTAACAAGTGCCACTGTTGACGCGTCTGTCTGTAACTGGAATTACTTTGGCATCTTTGAAGATGCAGCCCCATAGTTATTTGTGGAGGCCAGTAATTTTGTGTAGCCATAATTCGCTTCATGTCCTGTGTTTATATAGGATTCCGTGCGGCTATGTAACATCCTACATCGGCCAAACAGTTCGTTCGGTGGAATATCGATGCAAAGAATAGAAACTCTACACCCGCCTAGGCCAACCACGCCAATCTGCAATAGCAGAACATTTCATAAACGCTGGACACACAGTGAATTATGACGAGGCTACAAGTTCTGGACTTCACATATAACTACTGGGACTGCATCCTGAAAGAGGTCATAGAAATTCCCCTAACAGACAACCTCGCCAACAGCGACACCTGTTACAAACTCAGTAAGGCCTGGGAACCAATACTAAGCTCCATCAAAGAGCAATTGTGCAAGTGGGGAGGCCACCGAAGAGATATTGCCACCGCCCCCTCCCGTCTCTCCCAATCACCTACCGTCGCCTCCAGTTTACCCACCATCGGACACGTCGTCGGCGCACGAAATCGAACCTGGACCAGCACTGGATAAATATTAAAGCCAGAGAGCGCCGAAATATCGTGGACACTAGACGATCGTATCCAGGTGACACGCGGGAACCCTTCAAACTGCATATAGCCGAGAAATCCTCAGCTCACATATGTTATCTTTTCTTAGTTTTGTTGGTCCTGTATGATGTATACCTTTCATTTCAAGAGATTTTGTAACGTATTTAACTTTTAAGTTGGGTTTTTATTAATTAGTCTTTCGGTTATAGCTGGGGAGTACTATTAGGTGGTCATTGTTTGTTTAGAACGTTTACTTAATTAATCAGTTATGTTCAAGGTTCGTATAATTCTATTTTTAAGATTTATCTTTTAACTTTCATTTTTTAATGTTTATTTTAGTAATATTTTCTCTTACACCTAACCATCTTATAATTATAGTGTGACACTAAAGATGTTAAGAAAATATTTATATTTTTAGGTAGTATTTATAGATATATTATATTTACAGTGGAAATGTAATGTTTTATTTAAACCATATAAAAGCTTGAAATGTTAACAAAACTTAACCGCTAATATAAATAGATGACAGCTTTGATATTGGCCTTACGTTTCCTTAATTGATCCTAATAGTTCAATTGTATTAGTAAGAGTAATACACCGGATTTGACTACAGTTATTATGTAGTGTTAGTAAACATTTACCAACCTTCGAGGTCGAAAGAGACGGGTATAATTCGCTTCATATTTGATACAACGTTGACTGACTATATTAATACTCTTTACATGAAACCCAAAGGTTATATTTAACTAAAACCCTTTATTCTTCCTATTGTAGGGCTCCTTGATTTCATTTGTGGTGTAATCCTCTTAAAAGGACTAGAAAGAAAAATGTTTTGGATAGTGTTCAAATTATAAGTGTGATGTGTTCACAATAATTGCAGTTGGTAAAATGAATGCAACTTTAACGTCGAAGATCAGAAAATTTGTAGCAATTAGTAAAAATGGAAAGGAGAAAGTATTTGTACTGATCTTTATGGATCAAACTCACATTCAAATGGTGACTTTTTATTTTTTTGTTAGAATTGTTGCAGGGCTATAACAATCATTGGAATAATGAAGTTAATTGAAATTCTCTTGGTTTTACTAGAAATACTAGGATCGTTCGGTCGGCAGTCCATATAAAACCCACCTTCCAAAGTCAGTGCGTTCTTGTAAAGTCATCTTGTAGTTGTATGCTGCTCCGTTTGGGATGACAACGTTTTCTCCCTCACTTTGTGCGCTGCAGCCGTGTCGGTAATCACAACCATTTCCTCAGTTTACTCAACCCATATTTTGTGGTTTGGTACAAAATGTCACCCGTTTATTCCTAGGTCATGATGATCTGGCATTTGAGGTTGAGACTGCCTGCACATCATGTCAACAAGTGCCTCTTGATGTGAATCCATTTCAGAGGCAGCTGACTTATTAACTTCCCTTTGACCTGACGCAGTGTGGCTGGAGCCAGGCGTTTCTGGAGCCTTCAATGTCATTTGGCTAAAAATCCTTATTGTTTTTTCGTGATGTATTGGGGCTATTTGATTAGCACCCGGACGTGCGACTCTCGATTTGTTTGGGAAGTGCTGCCTTTGGAATTTTCCTTTTCGTCAGCATCTGGTGTCCACTAGTTTTTCGGGGTTCATCCTCTGTATAGGCAATATCTGACCCACCCTGGGTCCAGGTGGCATGAATTTCATGGAAAACATCAGTTTATCCGTTTTCGGAAGAGCTCCCTTTGGTATCTTCCTTCACATCAGCATTCGGCTTCCACTGGTTTGTCGAGATTCGCTCCCGTGTACAAGAAATGTGCACACCCTCCTGGGTCCTGGCGGCTTCAAATTCCGAACATGGCCTAGCGCACCACAGCCAGCGCACATTCTTTGCTGCCCATTGCACAGCAGTATCCTACGGTGGCCCACATACGAAATTGTAAATTTCGCTGACTTTTCCATCTATATGTTTAAATTTCAAAATACCTCCACGAGATTCTATTGATTTGTCCCACATGTCTGAGCTCGTTAACGTAAACAGCTCTTCTCACTACAGACAATTTAATTCCGCAACGTCACTGGAAGTGATGTTGGCAGTTTCCTCTTACCATGACTATTCTTCGAATGAACTTCGTCCAGAAAACATGGTATCAAATTTAGACTTCAACGTTTCTTTTCTGTTAGTTTGAGTCATTATACCATGGCTCTCTGCAACGGAGGATATCACAAATAAAGCTAAGAGGATGCTGTACGCTCGCGACTCACATCGCCGGTGTAAACAATTCCTGCCACAGCTCGCTGCACTCTAGCGGGTTTGATGCCTGAGTTTGCAAGTTTTAAAATGTGTGAAATTATCGCCGTTTCTTATGACTGTATTTACTTAGATGCTTCAATTATTTACACCCCCAGGGGACCGTTGAACTTGATATCTGACGTTAATTTCGACTTGATATATCTATCCATTCTTGAAAGAAAAGAGGATCTTTGCAAATCTTTTGATTACATTGTGCTGGAACCTTAAATTTTGTACTCCACCAAGGGACCTTAGACATTGGTATTTAAAATAAATTTCAACTCCATAGCTCTACCCGTTACTGAGAAAAAAGCAGTCTGAACACACGGACGGATAGACAGATAGACAAGCAACAAATGCTAAAAAAACTATTTAAGGAAGTAACGGAAAGCCTACATCATCATCAGGATGGTCAGACGGGGATTTGAACAATAAACGACTGTTGGCTCTAAAAATTCAGGAAACAAACTACAACTTTATGTATCTAGTGCCACGAAAGCATGTTTTGCGTTAATAGCTGCATCCTAGAGGTGTGTCCATAGCAGTTGGCATGTATTTCAACAACTGAGGCGCCTTCCACTGCAACATGCGAAAAGCGACCTAGGGAACTGCAACTAGTAAAGTTTTAAACATGACTGCTTCGTTCAGTGACCGCTTATAAATTGAAGTAGAAACTAACGAGCCAATTTTCAGTCTTACTAACCAGGTTTCAATACTTCCAAGAATGCCCTCATCCGAATTTAATTCTTAATGTGGCATATAACATTATTGCTAATTTATGGAAAAATATTTTTTTTATATAAAAGTACAAGTACAGACTAACAATACATGACAGAGACAGTACTTACATGTCACGTATAAAATAAATAACAGACCAGAAGGGCTTTAGTCACAACATTTTTTCAAAAGAATATATGAAGGCGAACCACTGTGGGTTTCTGATGAAGGCACTCTTAGAAGAGTTGAAACCTAGTTAATAAGACTTAAAATTGTGACCGAGGGCTCATTTGTTCCAACTTTATTTTATTTTCCTGCAACTAGTGTTGCTACTCTATGAGAACGCCAGTCTACACTCTGCTGATTTCACAAAGAAACCTATTCAGGAGCTTGGCTGGAAAGCAGTTTACCTAATGGTTGTTTGTCTGAAAGCTTGCAGGTCGGTAAGAGAACTCGTAAAAAGTAAACAAAATGTTTAGGCCTTTTGTGAGATTAGAACCAAGGACTAACGCAGCGTTCCCCTCAAAAAGCGACCACCATATCATTTTTTTCTGAACAAATAAATTAAACGTCTTCTCTATATTTTTGTTGGGAGTAGATTAATGAAGGAATGTATTATTTGCAATTGTCTTTTAAGCAATTTAAAGAAGGAGAGTTCTTGATATTTGTCCTCTCCAAATTAGTAACAGCAAAATGGTACACGAATAATTATAGCATTATTCTTGAACGGAAGTTGACTGTTCTATTCACTGAGAGAGAAAAAGAAATGTAAGAACACAAAAATGGGAAATAAATCTCTCTTCTGCATTGTTTAATGTCTGTATAACTCCTTAAAGATTGGAACAGAAGTACTCTGAAGCAACTAGGGGTAATACATACAGATCTATGTCACCGTCTACTATCCGAATTATTTACATTCAATTAGTTAACCTTGGATATTATGTTTAATATATTCCCAAATGACAGCCTGTAAATATGCTGTTTGGTTGTAATCTGTTCATTTTTTATGTATGAATAATAATCCACGACAGTAGCATGCTTGTTTTGCATGACAAACAATGTTTTGTGGCCCATGATCCACGGCATAGTGTTGTTCTTTGCTCGTGGATATCGCCGTTTTTGTGGTTTAAGGACCTCCAAGAGGTCTACACAATTGGGCGTCGTATGGCCTGTCACCGACAATCCATGACGAAGAAATATTGCAATTACTTCTGCATGCTCACACTTGAACACATGAATTAACGTGTCTACTCTCTCACATGCATCACAAGTGGGGATCGGGTGAAGCTTTATCTCGTATAGCCTCTTATTCGTAGCTACTTTATCGTTTTATGACTTGTGTCGTTGCACATTTCGCCAAACTGTGTGGATTGTTTTCGATACGATTTCTGTGGTTTTTGTGTCGCTCATAAAGTTTCTTGTTAGTCAGGCTTCAGTCATTGACGAAGTTGTATCGAATTTAGCTCATTTCCATGTAGTACAGTCGTACATGTCAGTAATGAAGCGGAATACCGGTGGTATCAAATGGTGGATCAAGGCTACGGGGCTTCCAACGCTTAATGAGGTATGTGATGATACTGGCTCTCCGGGTATGACCTTCCTTGATGTGATTTATAAGCTGCGTTACATACTTTTTGTGTACTTTAATGAGTTGAAGACCACCTTTGGACGTGGATAAAGTCAGTGTACCAAACTGGACTTCGAAAATTTTTCTTCTAAATAGTGTTTGCTTTATGCTCTTCGCTAGATGGTCGGTTATATGGAGATTTTGTGCCAAATAATTAAATTTGTTTGCAGTGGCGATCTCTATGGCCTCAATCTTTTTTATTAGGTTCAAATCACAGCCAGAGTGGAATATCAAAGCAGCACGTAATTTAAGCATTTGTGACACGTTCTTCGTTAGGAACCTGTCTGGAATGGGCTCAAAGGTAACACCGAGAGTTGTCTGACAATCCTTTCTTGTGCACCGGGTAGCTGAGGATGTGTCGCCGACACCGTGTCGTGTTAGGGTGTCGTTTTGGTTCTATTTAAATTTCTACTGAGAGCACTGTGAACGCCTCTAAATGAATTTCTGCTGACATAAGTTATTGTGATGATGACACAGCTATGCCTGTATAGTCAGCACAGGCAATGCAGAAGATGGTAACAGAATCGATACCAAGCAAGATCCCGCTGTGCACTAAGTTGTTCAGTAGAAGATCCACAGCAATGGCGAATAATATCGTTGACAGAGGACATCCTTGTCAGATTGAGTGTCCAATGCCAACTTAATTTCTAAAATGGCTATTAATAAGAATCCGGGAAGAAACAATTGCAGTGAGTCTGCGAATAAAATGGATGAAGCGATATCCAAAAGCTAGTTTCGCTCTCTTTTTAGAGAGGAAGCCACGACGTACACGATCATACTCCCTCTCAATATCTGAAAACATCAGGGCGCAATGCCCTTTATTTTCAGCATATGAACAGATGATATCCCTCACGTCAAAGGCAGCTGGGATTGCACTTCGGCGTTGAACTGCACTGTATTAGTAACTGCCTAAAACCTTGTGCATAACGGTTTGCATCCGTAGCGTAAGCACAATGGCAATCATTTTTAAATCGGCATTTAGTAGAGTGATGACCGCATGTTTTCCACCTTTCCGCTATTACCTTTTTCGATAAGGAAAAGATGATAACTCCCTTGAAAGCCTCGGACGTGTCTTCCAGGTGCCAGATTTCTTTCACTGCCTGGAGGAGTGTCGGGCTAAGGCAGTTCCAGTAGGGCCGCTGAAACTCAGCACTGATCCCGCCGGGTCCTGGTGAATTCCGTTTCTTTGCTGTGCCTTGCTAGTCTGATTTTTTCCTCTGTGGAAACAGATTCAAGATCTGCAATATCCTCGCGTCGCAAGCGGCAACTCAAGGTCGTACGAAAATTATCGCTAGAATGCTCATCAACAGGTGCCTTCCTGTAAAGGTAGCTATAATATTCATAGACATGGGAGAAGATGTCACGCTGCTTTGTCATGGCACTCTCGGCCTCATCAAAGACTGCTTCAATTAACATAGCTGTACATCAACGCCAGCCTTCGTGGCCGAGCGGTTCTAGGCGCTACAGTCTGGAACCGCGAGACGGCTACGGTCACAGGTTCGAATCCTGCTTCGGGCATGGATTTGTGTGATATCATTAGGTTAGTTAGGTTTAACTAGTTCTAAGTTCTAGGGGACTAATGACCTCAGAAGTTAAGTCCCATAGTGCTCAGAGCCAGTTGTACATTGATTTGTCGTTCTCAGAATAAGGTACAGAGAGGATCGTTGTTCTTCGGCAACGTCTTGGGTAGGTTCGTTCGATGGTTCCTCCCATCTGTTTTCTCTGAATCACCGTTATTTTTGTGGTGTCACCGCCAGACACCACACTTGCTAGGCGGTAGCTTAAATCGGCCGCGGTCCATTAGTACATGTCGGACCCGCGTGTCGCCACTGTCAGGATCGCAGATCGAGCGCCACCACATGGCAGGTCTCGAGAGACGTACTAGCACTCGCCCCAGTTGTACGACGACGTTGCTAGCGACTACACTGACGAAGCCTTTCTCTCATTTGCCGAGAGACAGTTAGAATAGCCTTCAGCTAAGTTAATGGCTACGACCTAGCAAGGCGCCATTTGTACCATTGCATGTATCTCAAGATAGTCTCACTTGTATCATCAAGAATGCTGTATACCAAAGGACGATATAAAAGTTAAGTGTTCTAGTACCTACTTCTTTTCTTTATCACATTCATTACGAATCCTGTTCCAGATTTCGCGCCAGTCGGCGTGTGTGTACGTGTGCCCTTTCGGCTACCCGTCACTGTGGACTGGCTGCCTTAACTGTCCACTACATTGGCGACGAGTCTCAAAAGGGACTTTCGCGTTCGTATTGTATTAATTTGCTTGTGTCATGGCTTCGCCACATTCTCCAGATGTACTGTCCGAATTTTATCGCTTGCAGAATCAGCAGACGCAGGCGTTATTGGATGCCCTGGGACAGCTCGTCCAGGGTCAACGTGCGCTGCAAAACGATGCGGCCGCCGCCGCTTCATCGCTACCGCAGCCACAACACGCAGTTGCACCGTCCTTCCGTAGTTTTGATTCAACCCAAGAAACATGGCCGGAATGGTCCCGACAATTTGGATTTCATCTCGCCGCCTATAGAATTCAAGGTAATGAGCGGCAGCCGTTTTTGCTTTCGTGTGTAGGTGTGTCCACCTACCGTGTGATAGTGAAATTGTTTCCCCGACGCGACATAGTAACTCTGTCATACGAAGAAATTTTGTCTGCTTTAGATGCCTATTTCAAAGACACAGTTAATGTAGTTGCAAAACGGTATACGTTCTTCCGTACAAAACGTACGGCCGGTCAAACTAATCGGGAGTGGGTTGCAACTTTGCAAGGACGTACTACGGAGTGTGCATTTGAATGTGACTGTGGACTCCCTTATTCAGATACTACGGTGCGTGATGCAATAGCACAGAACGTTTCTGCTGTTCGTATAAGGGAACAGATTTTGAAACTAGTAAATCCCTCCCTTCAACAAGTGATAGACATATTGGATAGGCAAGACACAGTTGACTTTGCTCAGGAATCATTTGCAACTTCGCCAGCCGTGTGTCACATTAACCGGCCCGCCGGGCCCGCTGCACGGACCGCTACACAGCCCTCTCGCACGTCCGCGCAGCTGTGGCCTAGCTCTCACACACGTGTGCCGCGTAGGCACGCAAATGCAGTGAAATCATGCCTGCGGTGTGCAACTAGACATTCGCGTGAGAATTGCCCGTCACGCCAAGCTGTTTGCTTTTACTGTCATAAGAAAGGACATGTTCAAAGTGTTTGCCAGAAAAAGCTCGGATCAGACAATCGCAACCATTCCAGGCCCTTTGCTTCGCGCTGGAATCGAATCAAGGACACACAGGCTCAGGAACCTTCGCCCATGGACATTCATGTAGCTAATGCCACTCCGCCCAGTGTTCCTCTCGTTAACAGTGACTGTGTTCGTCCCACAAAAAGTGTGCGTCGACGTAGACGGAAATCCCGTCGCGTCGCACGTGATTCTGTACCAGTGTCTGTTCACGTTGCACAAAACAGTCGCTCTTCTCGTCAGCAGGACAATAAACTTTTTGTAAATTTGGACTTTGCCGGACAAGTGATACCGTTCCAGCTCGATACCGGAGCTGCAGTTTCATTGCTCAATCACGCCACATACAAACAACTGGGCGCACCTCCGTTGCGTGCCGCAAATGTTCAACTCACGAGTTATTCAGGACAGAATCTCCCTGTGTTAGGACAGTGCAGCCTTCTTGCAACATACAAGGGACAAACAAAACTTATGTCTTTTTATGTTCTTCGTTCTTCTTCGGCAGTGAACTTGTTTGGTTTAGATTTATTTCAGTTGTTTAACTTGTCTATAGTCAATCAGGTCCTATCAGTGAATCAGACTGTGCCTTCAGCCAGTGTTTCTAGTCTATGTGACGAATTTGCAGACATTTTTGCACCGGGCCTTGGTTGCGCTACGAACTATGAAGCACATTTGGAACTGAAAGTAAACGCGCAATCGAAATTTTTCAGAGCGCGCAATGTTTCCCATGCATTGCCTTATGAGGTCGCCAACCGCTGCGATATCTTGTATCGGTCCACTGCTAAGCACGGAAACGCCGATGCGTTGTCCCGTTTGCCTGTTGCTGCGGATAAAGCATTTGATTCTTCCGAACTTGCTTGCATGTTCATTGATTCGGAAACCGATGACGTGGTCGAATCGTTTCCGATTGATTTTCGTCGTGTAGCTACTGCCACGGCTGCTGACCCTGTCCTTGCTACTGTTTTGCGTTTTGTTGCTACGCAATGGCCCTTGTCGAAGTCGCGGATCGAGGATCCGTTGGTTCGCCGATTTTTTGCTCACAAGGAGAGACTTTTTGTACGACGTGGTGTTTTGTTGTTGCGTTCTGATAATGATCAGTCTCGGGTCGTGGTCCCACGTTCGTTACAGTCCTCTGTCTTAAAGCTTCTCCACCAAGGACATTGGGGTATAGTGCGAACGAAACAACTTGCTCGTCAGCACTGTACTTGGTTCGGAATCGATGCTGCGATTACGAATATGTGCTCTTCTTGCATGGCGTGTGCCGAACAACAGTCCGCCCCACGCGGAAATTCTTTGCATGGCCGAAAGCCACTTCCCCTTGGCAACGCTTACATATCGATTTTGCTGGACCATTCTGGAATGCGCGATGGTTGGTTGCTGTCGATTCCTTCAGTAATTTTCCATTTGTTGTCCGGATGTCTTCCACGACGTCATCTGCCACCATCCACGCGTTGTCCGCTATCTTTTGCATTGAAGGTCTATCACAGACTATTGTTTCCGACAATGGCCCACAATTCATGTCCGCCGAATTTCAGTCATTCTGCAAGGCCAATGGTATTCAACATCTGACATCCGCGCCGTTTTCGCCTCAGTCAAACGGTGCCGCTGAACGATTGGTCCGGACTTTCAAGTCACAGATGTTGAAGTTGAAAGAGTCGCATTCTCGGGAGGACGCATTGTTGCTCTTTTTGTCCTCGTATCGCTCTCAGCCCCGCGATGGTCTCTCGCCGGCTGAGTTGCTCCACGGTCGTCCTCATCGCACCTTCATGTCTTTGCTGCATCCGCCACATCAGGTTCCTGTGCAGCAGCAGACTCCTGCTTTTGCTACTGGCGACGTTGTTTTCTATCGCAACTATCGAGGTTCACGGCGTTGGCTCGCAGGGCGCATTCTTCGCTGCCTCGGCCGCGCGATATATTTGGTTTTGGGGGCCTCTGGTGAGGTGCGTCGGCATCTCAATCAGCTGCGCCTCTGTCGTCGCCTGGGTTCTGCCGCTCCCCGTCTGGTTTCAGCGACGGTGCCATCCGGTCAGCGCCCTGGGGACCCATCTACTGGCTCGCCTCATCCCCAGGTGTTACCGACGATGCCTTCCATTTTGCCCCATGGCGACGCGCCGCTGCCGCCGCCGCCTGTTCTCCCGCCGGCGCCGCCCGCAGTGGACGCTTCGCTGCAGCCGCCCAGCGCCTCCCTGGGTCACGCGCCGCCGATCGCTTCCCGTGACCAGCTGTCCTCCGCCATGGAACTCTTGCCCGCTCCGGCCCAGATGTCGTCATCGCGCGTCGGATCCCCCGACACAATGGAGGTCGACCCTTCGGTCCCTCCTGTCTCATTACGGGCGCATACACCGCATGTTGACGTGCACCCTGGACTAGGTTTTCAGGCGTTTCCTAGCTCCCCTCGGACCGAATGGCAGGGTGCGGGTGGCACAGCCTCGCCTGTTGTTAGGCTCCCCACCTCATCGCATACGTGAACATGGGGTCCTCCCCACGGCGGGCGGAAGCCTTATCACACGACCGTTCGCCGATTTGCGGGGGAGGAATGTGGTGTCACCGCCAGACACCACACTTGCTAGGTGGTAGCTTAAATCGGCCGCGGTCCATTAGTACATGTCGGACCCGCGTGTCGCCACTGTCAGGATCGCAGATCGAGCGCCACCACACGGCAGGTCTCGAGAGACGTACTAGCACTCGCCCCAGTTGTACGACGACGTTGCTAGCGACTACACTGACGAAGCCTTTCTCTCATTTGCCGAGAGACAATTAGAATAGCCTTCAGCTAAGTTAATGGCTACGACCTAGCAAGGCGCCATTCGTACCATTGCATGTATCTCAAGATAGTCTCACTTGTATCATCAAGAATGCTGTATACCAAAGGACGATATAAAAGTGTTCTAGTAGCTACGTTCTTTTATCACATTCATTACGAATCCTGTTCCAGCCTTCGCGCCAGTCGGCGTGTGTGTTCGTGTGCCCTTTCGGCTACCCGTCACTGTGGACTGGCTGCCTTAACAGTCCACTACAATTTTCGCTTTATATCTGTACACCTATATCGCATGGAAGATTGTTAGTCTGACTATACACTTCTCTCAAATAGCGATAGTAAAATTCAGAGGCCTGTTTCTGCCAAAAGTACCTAATGTTAGTTAGACGTAATTTTGGCTTGGAACACTGAAAAAACCACTGTAGACGCTAGTGAAACGAAATCGGTGGCGCTGAAGTTGTGGCCTAGGTTCACCACCTCTTCGATTGCGCATCCTACAGAAGACTGTCATTCAGTTTCCAGTAGCCATTGCTGACATCTAGGTTAAGGTAAAACTGATATTTTGCAATGGTCGGGGATTTTGACTGGAGCTGTGTCACAGTTCACAGTTTGAAGCCGGAGTCCTTGAGAGACATTGATCATACCCAGACGAATGGCAGAGTGACTTGTTAAGGTGCATGCAACTCGCTCACCGTTTTTTTTTTTTTTTTTTTCTAAGTTTCGTGAAGAGGAGTGTCATAAATTAAGGTTTGCATTTCGTGAAGAGGGGTGTCATAAATTAAGTTTTCAAGTTGCAGACACCTGTTCTTGTTAGGAGTTTGTCTTTAAGCTCACAAATGAAGTCCCCACTGACAGTAAGATGTGCATGATAAACGCTAAGAAATGTGGGAACATCATGATTATCAAAATTTGAACGTTCTCCCTTAGGGTTACTACCAACACTACCGGCCATTAAAAATGCTACTCCAAGAATAAATGCAGATGATAAACGGGTATTCATTGCACAAATATACTATACTAGAACTGACGTGTGATTACATTTTGACGCAATTTGGGTGCATAGATCCTGAGAAATCAGTACCCAGAACAACCACCTCTGGCCGTAATAACGGCCTAGATGCGCCTGGGGATTGAGTCAAGCAAAGCTTGGATGGCGTGTACAGGTACAACTGCCCATGAAGCTTCAACACGATACCGCAGTTCATCAAAAGTAGTGGCTGGCGTATTGTGACGAGCCAGCTGCTCGGCCACCATTGACCAGACGTTTTCAATTGGTGGGAAATATGGAGAATGTCTGGCCAGGGCAGCAGTCGAACATATTCTGTATCCAGAAAGGTCAGTACAGGATTTGCAACATGCAGTCGTGCATTAACCTGCTGAAATGTAGGGTTTCGCAGGGGTCGAATGAAGGGTAGAGCCACGGGTCGTAAAACATCTGAAATGTAACGTCCACTGTCCAAAGTGCCGTCAATGCGAACCAGAGGTGACCGAGACGTGTAACCAAAGGCACCCCATAACATCACGCCGGGTGATACGGCAGTATGGCGATGACGAATACACGCTTCCAATGTGCGTTCACCGCGATGTCGCCAAACACGGATGCGACCATCATGATGCTGTAAAAAGAACCTGGATTCATCCGAAAAAATGACGTTTTGCCATTCGTGCACCCAGGTTCGTTGTCGAATACACCATCACAGACGCTCCTGTCTGTGATGCAGCGTGAAGGGTAACCGCAGCCATGGTCTCCGAGCTGATAGTCCGTGCTGCTGCAAACGTCGTCGAACTGTTCGTGCAGATGGTTGTTGTCTTGCAAACGTCCCCATCTGTTGACTTAGGGATCGAGACGTGGCTGCACGATCCGTTACTGCCATCCTGATAAGATGCCTGTCATCTCGACTGCTAGTGATACTAGGCCATTGGGATAGAGCACAGCGTTCCGTATTACCCTCCTGAACCCACGGATTCCATATTCTGCTTACAGTCATTGGATCTCAACCAACGGGAGCAGCAATGTCACGATACGATAAACCACAATCGCGATGGCCTACAATCCGACGTTTATCCAAGTCGGAAACGTGAAGGTACGCATTTATCCTCCTTACACGAGGCATCACAACAACGTTTCACCAGGCGACGCTGGTGAACTCTGTTTGTGTATGAGAAATCGGTTGGAAACTTTCCTCATGTCAGCACGTCGTAGGTGTCGGCACCGTCGCCTCCTTGTGTGAATGCTCTGAGAAGCTAATCATTTGCATATCACAGCGTCTTCATTCTGTCGGTTAAATTTCGCGTCTGTAGCACGTCATCTTCGTGGTGTAGCGATTTTAATGACCACTAGGGTACTTTTCAGACTGTGACTATTTATCGCAGAATAGCAATGTCAACGGTGGTATCAGAAAAGAAAGAGTTTCACCGCTAAGTCCAATTGATGTTAAGTGTGGTAATATATGAGGTTTGGATATCGTACTTGGTGACGTATATGGCGGTTAGATATAAGTGTTGGGATCATCATTCTCGACGTCTTACACCAAGTTCGTTTTGTAACGTCTGGGATATGAGGTGAAACGTGAGATACGTAGCATCTGGGGGAACGGTAGAGAGTTGCTTTGCGATAGACACAGTACAGGGTAGCTACTGCTGCGCCTCCTCGTCCTGCTGCCACCGGAGTCCATGGCTGTGGGTGTGAAGGGCCGGGGGCGCTCCGCCCTGCCCGCTGCCGCCGGCTCAGCCTGTGGACGTGGTCGCACCCGCCTGGCCGCCGAGCGAGGTTGCGGCTGACGTCAGCGAGTTCCTGCGGCAGCGCTGCGGTAGCTGTTAGCTGCTCTGCTCGCTTTTCCTCTCAGCAATGCATTCACGTGCTCGGTTTGTTCCCGAATGCGGTCTTGCCTCTCGGTGGTTCGCGTCATACAGAGCACGAAGACTGAGGTTCAACCTCATTGCCATTTTCTGACGTGGGCGTGTTTGTCAAATTATCTCGCTCCTCCTCTTTGCCACCGCGCCCTCTTCTTCTCCCTCGATGTCGCTTCCTCGTTTCTGTCGGAATCTGTTCCGGTAAGAGTGGTTCAGGCAATCTGATCTCCACCTACTTCTACGTCTCACTCTGAATATTTGCAGAGGTGACCGGTGCATCTTTGGCGTCCAGCGGTAAATGTACGGTAGCGAATGATGAAGCTGCAGTGACGTCCATCCTTCCGCGAATGTCTTTGCCACTGCTTTCAACCTGAGCTGGCGTTGCCACTTCGTCTACCTGTTACAATTCCCGGGGTTGTTGTACAGTCCCCGCGACTATCTCACTCAGTAAAGGAACCAGTCTCTCACTACCGTCTAAAGAACGTTCGCGGAGAGACAGAAATATGTAACACCGAAAATGCATATAAAATACCTTCTGCACCATCAAAAATTTTTCGGCGTTTAATATCCGTTGATAATCTTTACTCTACTTCAAATATTGTATCTGTAACCATTGTTACAGAAACTACACAGGATGTAGCAAAGAGAATCATCCGATTTAAAAAAAATCATATCTATTATATCATTTGAGATATGTGCGGGAAGAACGTACTGTTGGAAAGAGCAAACCCTTGAGTCTTACATGGTTCCCGCTAGGTAGCAGGAATGTGTGCCCACTTCAGTTCTAGTAAAAATGGTGTCAGGACAACACAAAGCGTTTTGTGTTCTACATTTCGCGCAGTCCGGGTCAGTAATAACTGTTCAGCGTGACTTTCGTACTAGGTATGGTGTGGACCCTCCTAGAGCACAGAGCATTAGACGATGTCTTGAACCGTTTCCAGAAACAGGTTGTTTGTGCAAAGGCAAATTGTCGGGCCGTCCCCGAGTGTCTGACACAGACGTCGAGCGCATCCGTCATAGTTTCACAAGAAGTCCGCAGAAATCCGTTCGCCGTGCAGCTCTGCAGCTCAACATGCACCCAATGTCCGGTCCATCTAGAGTCTGTTACCTCGACGTTTACACGTGAAACCGTAGTAAATTCAGCTACAGCAAGTTCTTCGTGTAGGTGACAAACAACAACATGTGGAGTTCTGTAATTTCGTTCTTGGCTTGCCAGTAAGAAGGATGATCTTCCACGCTTAGTGTTTAGTGACGAGACAAGTGCATTTAAAAGGAAAGGTTAACCGTCGTAATGTGAGAATATGGGGACGGCACAACCGCATGAAGTTGTAAAACATGAGACGGACTCTCCAAAATTTAATATGTTTTGTGCAGTTGTTAAACCAAAGGATTACTGAACGATGGATCGGTCGCACTAGACCAAATGATCAAGTCTTACATTACTGCCCTTCAAGGTCACTGGAACTGACTGTATGTGATTATTTCTTGTGGGAGGGTTCCTAAAAGATTCTGTGCGTGAGCCTCCGTTAGCGACAGCAATGAACGAACTGAGACATCGCATAACAGCAGCTGTGGAAGTTGTAACTTAAGACAAGCCCGATGCAATGAGGGAACAATTTGAATATCTCATTGATATATGCTAAGCATCTCTAGGAGGGCATAACCTATGAAAAGGTATGAAAAAACTTTGAGTTTCCCGATCATCTACAAACATAATTCACTGTATATGTTTATCTGTTTCAGAAATATAGACGCGTGAAATAGGATGATTCTGTTTGATACACGCTGTATCTAATATGTAACGGATGTAATAGCGTATTTATTTCTGACTACACATAACTGATTATAATTATAACGTAAATATTGCAGCCAGCCGCAGTGGAAGAGCGGTTATAGGGGCTTTAGTCCGGAGCTGCGCTGCTGCTACGGTCGCAGGTTCGAATCCTGCCTCGGGCATGAATGTGTGTGATATCCTAAGGTTATTAATGCAGTTTTAAGTTTAGGTGACTGACGACCTCAGATGTTAAGTCCCATAGTGATTAGAGCCATTTCAACCATTCTCAAATATTGGAAATTGCTGGGCAATAGCCAAGCAGCCTTAAGAAGGAAGCAATGGATCGCAGAAAATGGAGAGGCAAAGGACCTGCTAATATAGCAGATAACTGATGATGATGATGATGATGATGATGATGAGCCAAGGGAGCTTGATTTAAATGTATCGATAGCAACGATGAAATTGCAGTAGTTGTGCCGTCCTTTGTCTTTGCGTATGGAGAGTCTGATTCATGCAGCGAGTAGGGAGGAAGTAGAGCAGCTTGAATCATGAAAGACTGCTTAAGTACTTGTTGAGCACTCCCGTGGACGCGGTGTACGGCTGTGATCGTATCAGCTTAGGAGCACCTTAATCGGTAAACCGCGAGCATTGAGAGCCCAGTAGGAGTGGGCAGGCGAAATACGCTGCAATTCTACTGCCTGTCCAATAATTATCCGTGGGTCTGGAGACGATTCGTGGTTCTCCACCAGCAGCGGCTCAGCAGTGACGTTGGCTAAATTCTTCGTCGTCCGCACATCTACAACATCGCAGGATTGTTTAGTGGCTAAATGTAACTATTACTGTAGAGGCATTACCTTGTGACCTTTCTTTCATAGAGTACGACTAACCTTAATAATAACATGCAATAGCTAAAATTTGTACTGCACCTGAGTTGTCACTGACCTCAGACGTTAGTAACAAGCAGGGTCCCTTCCCTCTCCATGCAATCATCGTGTGTCGTAAAAATACGAAAACTGATTAACTACTTGCTGCCAGTTTTGTTTGTTTGCTAATGAACAGTTTCAATATTATTAATTTTCTGCCTCCGTAACTGTTCATTCTCGTATTGCGTTAGGCTTAATTAAGTAGCAAATTAACTTCATTCACTTAAAGTAACGTAAAATTTCACATCCAAAACTAGTAAATATACACAGCACAAATTAAGAATGCGCAATTTCATGTATTCAGTATTTAGCTTAGCGAATGACTTATGGCTTGGTATGTATTTGATTGTTGGAATATTAACAGTAGATCAGTTTCTCACATGCTTAAAATAAATTCCACTCGATCCCTCAATAACCAAAAATAAACTGCTTGCCTCTTTCAAAATTTTGCATTACGTTTCACTCAGGTTACCGAAAGTCATTTTTTACATAACAAAGTTTAATTTACAGCCAATCGTTTATTTAATCAGTAACTTCATTTAACTTTGCTTTAAGATTTAGTATTTCAGAATAAGTTACTGCAGACTCGCTGCTTTCTGATTTTTTTTTTCTCCTGAAATGTTGTTGTGGAAAACCGTGACAACCTCCTGTTGCCACCCCAGCGATCATTTCCTTGATTTTCTTTACCTTTACCTTTCTTAGGATTTTGGATATTTACTGCCCTGTTAAGTTAGTGACCGTTTGATTATCCTTCTTTTTATTTCGAATTTTCTTTGTATTAACTATTACGTGGTACCCTTTTCCCCCTGTGTGGTTCGTGAGAGACTGCGCTGTATTCCACCCATTTCAGGATTAATATCAGCATTTAAATTAGGTTTAGAATAGATTCTCGCTGCAGAAGGCTCTGTTGTACACTTTCCTCCTGTTAACCGATATTATTTTCCTTCGACAACGATAGCCTTACTCAATGTAAAACTTCATTAGGCATAAGCGATCACGGTCAATTATATCCCAGTCCAGAACGCCATATAGGGAGGAGGAGGGTACAAATGGACGTCGACATGTGTAGTCCATCCGTAGGTGTTGAATGACATATCGAGGAGGTAGGACGCTGCCCAATGTAAGTTACCCGTGCGCGACAGACGTCAGTGACCACATAAGAAGGTATCTGCTTCTTTAAATCTAAAAGTACATTTCTCACGCCACTATCAACTTGTTAACGATATGCACCCGAACATTTCTCATTGGTTACCGACAAGACAACGCCGTGCAGCGGAAGAGCAGGAGAAATGAGCTCATTAGACCACTCACGTTGATGGCTCTCGATCTTCCACCATAATGGAGTCCATCAACATGAGGTGGCAAATATGAGGAAGCCAAGGAGGTGGAAACGTGGGTTCTACTGTGCCAAGACTGCTACGACAGGAAAACACAATTAATTAGCAGAAGTCAAAATAAGAAAGTATTTATTACCTAACTTCGCTGTAGTCCATGATCAGTTGGTTGACAACAATAGAAGACGCGACTAGACTAAAGGTCTGTAGAATGACATAATTTGCAAGTAACAAATCTTGCATTGACGAATTAATCTCTCGTTATCTTGAATGTCGAATCCAGTGAATTTGAAGACTAACTAGGAACGGAGCTACAAAGGCTTGATAGCAGCAATGACTGAGCTGCAGACGATGACTAACATCGGCGCTGGTTGACCACTGAGAGCGGCTACGAATTGTAGATTAGCACTACTGCACTACTCTCCTGCTGCACATGAAGTGGCCGAGCGGCGCCTTTCGGCGAGCGTAAGTACTTCGACTTCCTGTGTACTCATTGGCTAACCCAGCCGTTCTTCTGTTCCGTTTATCGAGAGAATCGCATCCGGCGGATCGATCTCTCAGGCTGCGGTGTGGCCGTATGACTGAGGACATCACACACGTGGCACATTAAATACGCTGACGGTTCTCACGCAGTAACCCTGGACAACACTAACGTTACCATCAGTATACTGGAAATTTCTCAGGTCAGCATACTCTTTCGAAATGAATTTTGCAAATAACGAGCACTGCATTAAGTCTAACAGGAACGTGTCGGCTATATCTTCAGTCAGTTTCGAATCCTCAGAAATCCACTCGTGAATCTCAAATGTAGTCGGCCGCAAAGTAGCGTGATCGGAAAGACGTGGAACGTTGTTGGCTCTGTTAACTGTCGACACTGCACTTACAGGTGATTATACATCAAAAAAGGAAGGCTCGCAAACGCTGCCCGGCTTCCCACCTCAGCACCGCTCGGCGATGTAAACATTGACGGACGCTACCACGCGTCTCCGCACGATGTTCACTGGCCACCCAAGGCTTTTTGAGCCAGCGAGACGGTACTCTTGATGCCGATTTCACTGTGAAACTGTTGATGACTAAGGATAATTAGTAATGGTAAATATGAGATTAGTTACTGATTTTGTGTGGATGGACTTCTTGGAATCAAATAACAGCCAAATGTGCACCATAGGTCAGAATCTTTCCGATTATTTATCGGAGATGACAGCGAAATGTAAAGAGAATTTAGCGGCGCCTTTCTGAACCACACCACTTCGTAAATCGACTGTCACTAAGCTGTGAAAACGTATTCTATAATGTTGCAGTCCTCCACTAGACAATCGACTGTAGGAACACTTTTGCTCAGCCGACTTGATAAGCTGGCTAGCAGTTGTGAAACTCGCCTTTCGAAGACGTGCCAACGCCGACTGCTGCCGTGCTTACTGGCAGACGATATTCTGAAGTACAGCCCTACGTAATGGAAATTTGTGGTAAGGACTATGGGATCAAACTGTGGAAGTCGTCGGTCTCTAGAGTTATGCACTGCTTAATCTAACTTAAACGAACTTATGCTAAGGACAACACACACAACAATGCCCGAGGGAGGATTCGAACATCCGACGGGGGGAGACGCGCGAAACCCGAGAAGACGCCTGAGACCGCACGGCGACCCCACTCGGCTTGATGTAAAGCACAGTTGTTACGCATTATATAAGATTCATCGACTGTAGCTCAAACACCATACTTAAAAAGCAAGGCGAATGATTTAGACGGCCCTCCTTTCCAGTAATAGTCGTAATTATTTTTCTGCCAAACTGAGAAACTCATTCGGCGTATGTCATTCACCTATTTTTATTTTCCAGTATCTCCCGTGTTTATTGTGTAAAGACTATGAGGAGATTTGACTTTATCATTAAGCACTTGCAAACAAATTTTATTAAGAATACTTTCACTGGCCTGAAATAAGGTATCAAATCAAGAATGCGAAGTGGGCCTAGAATCTCGTCAAGAAATAGCCCCTGCGAATGTGTGCGAAACAAATCCGATACATGTTTCTGCTAACACGAAGGTAGGATCAGTTGTTATCAGCACATTAAAAAAAGGAACATAAAACGATAACAATATTGTCTCTGTTCTGAGAAACATGTCTTCAATAAGGGAGACTGTCGTTCTCTCTGCAATAATCAAAATACGAGTAGTATCTTGTACTTTTATTAATTACAGTATAATCGCTGATACTGCTTTGCCAGTGGAAGCGAAATGCGTCTTATGTATTACCGTGTCAACATGCAGCAGGTTTCAGACGGAGGGAAACCGAAATATCAGTAAGAGGTCCATCGCTCTGAGTTTGGGGTGAAGTTTCTGTGATGCGCTTCGCAACTGGCGATGTTTGCTTTACATTAGTTCCTGATTTTTTTCATACTAGCGAAGGATCTAGCGTATCAGAAACTTCACGTGAGCATTAACATACCGTAATTCTAGAAACAGCCTTCTACGTTAAATGATACTCTACTTGTGGTTGAATAACTTAGTCGGTGACCCTCATTTAATTTCATTTCACCTTCTGATGGCATGTAGAATGAGTCCTAACTGCTCTGAAAGTAGTGTTGCCTGCTTTGTAACAGCCCTAAAACCGTGCTATATTGGCTGTCAATCAGAAAAGGCTGCAGGCAGCAGTCACGAGTTAGTGCATCTCTACAAAAGCCAAAAACTGCTAAAAGCCGGCATACTGGTTGCACCTCAATGTTTTATCATACTAGAAAATGCATAATGTATTCAGATTACTGGAATGGCTTAACCCAAGACTTTTATCCAGGAATTTTCACATTTGACAGTTTTTGTGACACATTTTCTTTTCAAAACCGGAAAAGAAGAGAGTAAATTCATCTGGGGTGTAGTTTTACACAAGAATGATGAAGACTGATAAGATGTGAGGAGATAAGTTGCGGAAACTATGACGAAAGGAATACGTGGAAAATGTTAACTAAAACAGGGTTTCAGAACAAGCGTTTAAACAGGAGGAGAAAGCCTCCATGGGACTGGAGAGAGCCATTGAGGGCAAAAGCTGTAAGGTGAGACAGCTAATGAAATACATGCATCATATAACAGAACATGTTTAGTGCAAATGGAGAGGTTTATTTGGGAGAGGAAGTCACGATATGCTGCATCAAATCATTCAGAAGACTGGAGGAAACAAACTTTTCTTTACTTCTGTTGATGCAGATGTTGTCTTCTGTCCAGAGACTGGTCTGATGCAGTTCTCGACGCTAATCCATTAAGTGCATTAAGTCTACATAACTGCTTCAACCTGTTACCACTTGGACCTTGTTACCGTATTCAAACTGTGGTCTTTTTTTCAACTCTTCCCCCTCCATTCCCCCTTTCCTACACACACCTCCATCCATTACCAAAACACGATTTCTTGGCGCCTCAGGATGTTCCCTGCTAAACGATCCTTACTTGAAGTCAAATTGTGAAATAAACTACTTTCCTTCCCAGACCGATCCACTACCTCTTCATGTCTGATGTACCCTTGTAATCTTCAGCATACTTCTGAAGCACCATGTTTCAAATGCCTCTATTTTTTTCTTGTCTGAACCACGTTTCAATTCCCGCCAGTGTTACACTTCAGACCCATATCTTCTGAAAAGACGTTCAAATGGCTCTGAGCGCTATGGGACTCAACATCTTAAGTCATAAGTCCCCTAGAACTTAGAACTACTTAAACCTAACTAACCTAAGGACATCACACACACCCATGCCCGAGGCAGGATTCGAACCTGCGACCGTAGCAGTCCCGCGGTTCCGGACTGCAGCGCCAGAACCGCACGGCAACCGCGGCCGGCTAAAGAGACGTTCCAACCTATAAATTTATATCGGATGTAGTTTCTCATTTCCAGAAATGTTTTTCTTGCTGTTGCACCTTGCTTTTTCTATCCTCTCTACTTCAGCGTCTTCACTTATTTCGCTGTTTATATAACACAACTCATAGAACGCTGTCAGTGCCCAATTTCCTAATGTAATTCCCTGACAATCAGCTGGTTTAATTCAACTACATTTTATTATCCTCGTCCTACTTCTGTGAATAATCATCGTATTGATGGAGTGAGAGAAGACTTGTTGCACCTGGGAGTCACGGAAAATTGGAGACAACGACAGATGGAGAGCTCTAACTGTGGTAGCGCGCAGCCCACTGGGCCTGATCGCGTGGAACAATGAATGAATGATCACCACTTTTCACGTCCGCCCCCGGTAGCTGAGTGCTCAGCGCGACAGACTGTCAATCCAAAGGGCCCGGGTTCGATTCCCGGCTGGGTCGGAGATTTTCTCCGCTCAGGGACTGGGTGTTGTGTTGTCCTAATCATCATCATTTCATCCCCATCGACGCGCAAGTCGCCGAAGTGGCGTCAAATCGAAAGACTTGCACCAGACGAACGGTCTACCCGACGGGAGGCCCTCGTCACACGACATTTCATTTACCACTTTTCACGACGCTGTCCTACCGTTCGACCGTTTCTCTAAGTCTTTTTCCGCTAGCGACATAATTAAACAGTCATTGATAAAACTCAGTTTTTATTACTGTTTTCTCTGAAAGTTTAATTTCGTTTACAGTCTTCCTCTTGGCATCCTTGACTGGTTGCTCAATGCACTAACAGAATAACATCGGGGCTAGACTACAACACTCTCCCACTGCCTTCTCAACAACTGATACCTTTCATGTCCTTTAATCACAGTCTAGTCTTTATACAAGTTGTTGTAAATAACCTCAAATTCCCTATATTATTTCCCTGAAGCCTTAAGAATATCACTGTGTTCTCCAGTCACGCTGTGAAATGAAGGATGATAGAAACGGTAGTTTACCGCTCCACTACCGAATTTCTGAAATAGCATAAGTATTGCCTCATGTGTTCCTATATTTCTCCGGAATCCAAACGTATCTTCCCTGAGCCCCACTTCTTTTAGTTATTATCGTTGATACATTAGTAAATAATTTGTGTCAGTGTTTTGGAAGCATGATTTATTAGGATAATAGTTCGGCATTAGTCTCGTCTGTCAGCAACTGCCACCTTTGGCATTGGAATTATTACGTTCTTCTTGAAGTCTGAGAGTATTTTTCTTATATCATGTGCTCTTAATATCAGACGGAATAGTTTTGTCATCGTATTTACTCCACAGGATCTCAATAACTTTGAGGGAATGTCGTCTATTCCAAGTATCTTGTTTTGACTTACGTGATTCAGCACTCCGTCAATTCAATATCTCATCTATTACCCAGGGTCTTTGTTCATTTACCACTAAAGCTACTGTCAATATTAAGCCTTTCAGTAATACATCATAAGAAAGGGATTTAGTTCCAACGGGAATTTACATTCAGGTAAGCAAACATTAGACAGTATAAATAATTTATGAATAACGTAGAAATAAGAGTGTAAATTTTTTATATGTGTATATCGTGTGGGGTCATGAGCTTCCGATGCACTTAATATATAGTTTAGCAGCTTATATCCCGTCAGGGATTAAGTATGAGATATAATGATACCGCTGAATTGTGTCAAGCAAATGTGCTTTTCAGGTTGTAATATGTATAAGCCAAAAGAAAAAAAAAAAACTTACTACAGCTACTGAACTGAGCCACCGAAACATCTCCCTCTAATCTTAATTAATGGTATATCGGCTGCAGTTGGTAATTTTAGAAACTAGTCATAATTACCATTTAGATTCGATCCCTACTTCCAGAAATGCAAATAAAATTCCTTGGTATATTCATCCGGTTTCCTATGCAGCTACCCAGCCCATGTCTTTCCAAAGTAAGGAGAAGACGCGCAAGTCAAAGTGTAGCTGCCACTAACTAGAGACATGACATCCCGGAATAGATTTGGCAACACCGTCAACTTTGATTTACTTCCTTAGGGAAGCAGAATTATCCTACTATATTTACCTCATATTTTCTTGCCGTTACGATCAAATATTCTCAATGGTACACTTAAGGGATGGCATAAAATTAGAAAATTTACGTTTCTGAGTACAGGAAGCTCGTTACAAGTTGAAACTACAATCACTTTCGTTTCATACATTGTAAAATGTCCATCTTGTTCATCTCTAGGGTAAACAGAGAACTCCATGTGTTAACTGCACGCTAGCTCAGCGGTAAAGTGTTCACCAATCAAAGGAAAAACTGTGGTAGTAGCCGTCGGTTGCAATTTCGCGGGATAAAACATTTTTACTTTTTCTGTTTTAAAGTTAATGTCAGGAAGATCGACAGTCAGTAAAGAATTCTTTAGAAAACTTCTCCCTCAAACGTCTTTCCTGCTACCTAGATTCAGTAGACCTAAATATGAAAATCTTGCAGATTTACACACTTGCGTCATTTTCGGCTTCTTCTGAGCTATTTTTTATTTAAAAAAACCAGTTGCAGTGACTTAATTGTAGCACTTAATGTTTGTTAACTGGATTTCGTTATGTTTATATGTGCACTGCTACAGTTCCATGGGAAAGCCACATCAGTATGATCATCGACTGCACATAGTCACTGACGGTTTTTATGCCAAAAGTGCCAAATATCATGGCAATTGTGATAATTTTGGGGCGATTATGTTGGGGTACTTCGATTTATCACAGAAGACTTCTGTTGTAAGATTACCAATGGTACGTTGCAATTCATTTATATTAGTACAGTGTACACATTATAACGATTTTGCGTTAGTTTATTGAACACTACAGATAAACATTTGGAACAACTTAATCATTAGCAACGTAGTCTGCAATATTATCGAACATTATCGAAATTGTCTGTCCTCATAAACTTGCTTCCTTTTCTACACTGATTTTTGAGTACTGATTTTTGGTCATTAAGAGAGAGTTCCTTGCACTGTTTGCTTTTTCAATTTGTAGCTGTGCGTTACTTGCACCTTATGAAATACTTTGTACATGTTAGTGTTTTGTAATGAGTGTTATGTTGTCTTTTCGTTTGTGTTACTATGTGTTAGAGGTAGTGCCAATGAAAGCGTTCTTGAGGAAAACTACTGAATAATATTGAAGGGAATAACTTTCAGTCGAAATGTTAATTGTGTCGCGTAATGAAAAAAAGTAAATCATTTGCGGTCAGTTAGCTTCAAGTTTACACTACACATAAGACATGAAAAACAAAAATGGCTATGACAACTACTGAAGAACAGAGCCATCCGAAAAATTCCCCCTGCTCTTTAGATACGATGTTTGAGTTACAATCTATGAGTGTGGTATTTGTAACTATGCTTTAGATCAAAATCATAATACAGAAATGCAAATAAAACTCATTAGCCTATGCTTCAGATATTTCGGCGACCAGTCAATATGGCAGCAGCAGGCATCGCAGCATCTTCGAAAGAAGAACTTCTCAACTGGTAGCCAGCTCAGCACTTCAGCCATCGATGCTCTAATGGAAAATTCGCGACATCACAGAATGTGTTTGGCAACTACGTGAGCATAGCTTTACTTCCCGATGTGGTTCAGAAATGTCCTATTAAATGCTGTTGATTTTCCCTTGTCATTGCCGTTAAGTAATCTCGCTTGCGGTTCAACATTGGGGTGCTATTTATTATTTGATTACAGGAAGGCCATTTAAGACCAAATGAGGAACTAATCCCATATTTTACGATACCAGTTATCTCTCTTCATCAACAAAAGTGCTGTGACGGTGGACTGTTATTAGAATTGCCTCACAAGTTCAGTGGGAGGGTTGCTGCTTCGTTAACCGAGACACTGTGTTAACCGTACGTTCCAACCGTGCAAGACGGTTACGTTTTGCGTTTTTTCTCACCGAGCTATAAGCTTCCAAATCTAAAATCATTAAGAAAATCTTAACGTACCATCTTAAGTCTTATCACAACTTCGATTTAGCAGCCCATTGATGTAAAGATGAAAAATTAAAGAAATTTTGGTCTTCCATTCTTCTTAAAAGCTGTAGTTTTTTGCTTACTCTGGCACACATCTTAGTTTTTGTGTATACACAATTCTGTAGATTATGTGTGGCATTGAATTATTTATTAACTACGTTTCTATGTGGGTCTACTCTCAGTGCAAGGTTTATAAATTTTCGTGGTAATCGTGAAATGTTTCTTGGGTGACACACAGGACTTCACTACGCACAAACCGCATCAGGCTGAAAGGTGTGTAATGTCTTGCTAATGCATGATGCTTTGTGCTGGTGCCTGCTACAGATATTTCTGTTCTATTAAATTAGGCTTTTGTCACAAGGGTGTCCTGTTAATCCGTAATTGTTTTGCATTAAACAGAGAATATTCCATAGCGCTTCTCGTTGGTTTACTGAAGATAACCAAAAACAAAACAAAATAGAGAAATTAATCATCAATATATCACCGCCCTGTATTAACTAAAACAGTCTGGCGATTGTCAGGTAGCTTTTGTATTTTACGCATGCAGAAAACTAATAGTTTTGAGATAATGATGTCGTCAATCCAAGTTTAAAGTACATTTTCGTCAAAGAAATTTTCTTAGTGGTTACTTGATAAGTGGCGCAGAGAATAAACGTATGAGGGCTGGTCCCAGCGGAGGTTCGAGTACTCCCTCGGGCATGGATGCGTGTGTGTTTGTCCTTAGGATACTTTAGGTTAAATAGTGTGTAAGCTTAGGGACTTATGACATTAGGAGTTACGTCCCGTAAGATTTCACACACATTTGAACATTTTTTCTAGATCAGAAGAAGAAATAGAATAGATATTGCTTTCCAGCCAAGCTTATGGAATGGTTCTTTTGTGTGATTGGCGGAGTTTACACGGGCGTTATCTATAGTATAAAGAGTGCGTGCAGTTTCGTAGGTTGCTTTTCGTATATTGCGACTGCAAGCCGTCACAGTTGAAATAGAAGCCAACTGCAGTGGACACACCTCTGGGATACAGTAAGTAACACAAAACATCTAGTTTGTGCCACTAGACGCACAGCGTCATATTTTCAGAACTCAAACTGGCATGCACTTCAGAGTTCTTTTGTTCGATTGGCACGGGGGGTAAGGGGGGGTGGGAGGCAGGGGACAAGTGTTCTAAGTACCCTCTTTACAAGAACGGGTGGAGGCACCAAGCTCAAGTTCTTTCAAATACTACTTTTTTACGTTTCCTTGCAGGGGGAAACAATTCTAAGTTAATGTAGACAATAATACAACTATATATTTTCTGTATTTTGATACTACCAAACTTAAACATCAAATACCATACACGGAAATCGCCTAACCAGTAGATTCTGGTGGTCTAGAGGTCAGACGAGTCAGTGGTAACAGAGAGCTCATGGGATCTATTCTTGGTCGGAACACCTTTTCTTTGACACTTTGTTTTAACCGGGCCTTCACCTCTCAACGATGTGAGGAGTCCACGATAAACTGTAGGTATCCTTTGCCCGGCCTGATATCGGTATTGGAGAAACACGCAGGTCGCCGGTGCTGTCCAGTAAGACATTGGCCCACATGAAATAATAATGTCCTCTTTTACTCGTGTTCTTCGGCTTGGATCATCGAAACGGATCACATGCCAATTTTAATGTTTCCTACTTTTTTCTTATTTTTTCTTTCTACAGTATTCTTTCATCTTCTCATTATGTAGCCTTTTCCTCTCAGGCCATTTTGACTCTCCCTTCTTCTCCCTCCTGACTTGTAATCCTCCCATTTTTAACATTTTCTTTTGAAAAATCTCTCTTTCTGTTCCACGTTTTTTCAGTTATGTTCTACCGCTCCAAACTTTTCCTAACTTCTTGAATGAAGGTTGTTGTTAACTTCTTGTCCCAAAGTTATTTAAAGATATGTTGGGCTAAGCTGTTGCTGTTCATTCTGTATAAATGACCAAAGAATAGTAACCGCCTCTTCCCAGCGTTTCAGTTATGTTATCTATGTTATGGTATACACTCCTGGAAATTGAAATAAGAACACAGTGAATTCATTGTCCCAGGAAGGGGAAACTTTATTGACACATTCCTGGGGTCAGATACATCACATGATCACACTGACAGAACCACAGGCACATAGACACAGGCAACAGAGCATGCACAATGTCGGCACTAGTACAGTGTATATCCACCTTTAGCAGCAATGCAGGCTGCTATTCTCCCATGGAGACGATCGTAGAGATGCTGGATGTAGTCCTGTGGAACGGCTTGCCATGCCATTTCCACCTGGCGCCTCAGTTGGACCAGCGTTCGTGCTGGACGTGCAGACCGCGTGAGACGACGCTTCATCCAGTCCCAAACATGCTCAATGGGGGACAGATCCGGAGATCTTGCTGGCCAGGGTAGTTGACTTACACCTTCTAGAGCACGTTGGGTGGCACGGGATACATGCGGGCGTGCATTGTCCTGTTGGAACAGCAAGTTCCCTTGCCGGTCTAGGAATGGTAGAACGATGGGTTCGATGACGGTTTGGATGTACCGTGCACTATTCAGTGTCCCCTCGACGATCACCAGTGGTGTACGGCCAGTGTAGGAGATCGCTCCCCACACCATGATGCCGGGTGTTGGCCCTGTGTGCCTCGGTCGTATGCAGTCCTGATTGTGGCGCTCACCTGCACAGCGCCAAACACGCATACGACCATCATTGTCACCAAGGCAGAAGCGACTCTCATCGCTGAAGACGACACGTCTCCATTCGTCCCTCCATTCACGCATGTCGCGACACCACTGGAGGCGGGCTGCACGATGTTGGGGCGTGAGCGGAAGACGAGCTAACGGTGTGCGGGGCCGTAGCCCAGCTTCATGGAGACGGTTGCGAATGGTCCTCGCCGATACCCCAGGAGCAACAGTGTCCCTAATTTGCTGGGAAGTGGCGGTGCGGTCCCCTACGGCACTGCGTAGGATCCTACGGTCTTGGCGTGCATCCGTGCGTCGCTGCGGTCCGGTCCCAGGTCGACGGGCACGTGCACCTTCCGCCGACCACTGGCGACAACATCGATGTACTGTGGAGACCTCACGCCCCACGTGTTGAGCAATTCGGCGGTACGTCCACCCGGCCTCCCGCATTACCCACTATACGCCCTCGCTCAAAGTCCGTCAACTGCACATACGGTTCACGTCCACGCTGTCGCGGCATGCTACCAGTGTTAAAGACTGCGATGGAGCTCCGTATGCCACGGCAAACTGGCTGACACTGACGGCGGCGGTGCACAAATGCTGCGCAGCTAGCGCCATTCGACGGCCAACACCGCGGTTCCTGGTGTGTCCGCTGTGCCGTGCGTGTGATCATTGCTTGTACAGCCCTCTCGCAGTGTCCGGAGCAAGTATGGTGGGTCTGACACACCGGTGTCAATGTGTTCTTTTTTCCATTTCCAGGAGTGTAGTTCTTCATTATTTCTTAATTTCCATACCTCTGTATTTCTTAGTGAACCGAGTAGTTTTTGAATAATTCTTCTCTCTAGATCTTCATAATTTGTAATTTGATACCAAACATTCACTTCAATAAAGACAGACTGATTTACTACTGTTGTAGTGCTGTATTTTCAAATGTTCACCAAGATACCTTTTGTTGTAAGTGTTCCCAGTTACACAACAAGTTCTCTCTACTTTATGTACTCTTTATTCTATAGCGAATTTTTCTAAGCCGTGGTCTTGAAGTATATCTCTTATATATTTAGATATATTAACCATCCTTATCGGTCCAATAAGGTTTGCTAGGATTTCTAGAGCATTTTTTCACGTTTGTCACAATTTTTTCTTCTACAGATATTTTTGGACTTACTTTGTTGGCTATTTATACTAAGATACTGAGCTGTACATCTACATTTATTTGATTTCCAGAAAGAAGGGCAAAATCATCCACAAATGCTAGCCAGTGAATTTCAGCACCTTTGTTCTTAGTCCTCAGTCTTATTAGTGATAGCTTATGTTCTTTTAGTTTTTATTTCCATTCTCTTACTATTTTCTCTATGACGCAGTTGAAGAGGACTGGAGACGGGCCTACAGCTTACTTTACACGTGTTTTTATTTTGTGCGCCTTAAATTCTTCAGACCAAAACTGTACTTCATTTTAGTTTATATCTGTGAACGTTTCGCTATTATAGTTTGCTAGTTTATATTTAATTCCAAATTCTCGGATGACTATCTATTTTTTCGCAGTCAACAGAATGATATGCGTTATTAAAATCTATAAATATTACAGCTATGTGTTTAGAATTTTTAAGTTTGTGATGGATTCTTAGGTTGAAAATCTGTTCTGAGCAAAGGCTGGCCTCTCAAAATCCACCCCGATGTCTTCCTAAATGAGTATGAAGTTTTGCTTATACCTTGTTTAGTAATAGAGTAGAAAGTATTTTATTATCCACTGGTAACAGAGATATACCTTTGCAGTTATTTACATCATGTTTATCACCTTTCTTGAGCAAATGATAGATAAGAGCAACCTCTCAGTCTTCTGGAATCTTTTCAGTTTCCTATATTTCTTATAACATGCTCTGCAAGTTAGTTATAATCTTTGATTGAGATAGTTTTATATGTTCAGCTGCAATACAGACTTCTCGACTGATTTTGTTGTTATTTTTTCGGGATATTTATATATTTTTTTTAATTTCTTCCGCTGAAGGTGGTGGATCTGTTTCCGTTTTTGATTGAAGGTCTGGAAATTGTAGCTTACAGATAGGTTCCTCACAGATCAAGGCTTATTCAAAGTTTTTCCTTACTATTTCTTAGTTCTGGGTATTGCTTAAGGCTATTTTACAATTTTCGTCTCTCAAACAAATACTTCGAGCTTGGTAGCCCTGTAGATGAATTTGAAACATCTGATAGAAATTCCGAGAGATATTTGCCGGATTTCGGTTTCGTATGTCAAGAACTTGTCTTCTTAAATGATCGTTTAGCGCTCATTGTTATTCTTGCTGTTTCTTTCCTTTGCATTTCCAATTCATCATAGTGCTCAGTTTTCTCAAAACATTTTCATTTTTTCCATGGTTTGGTTCTTTCTAAAACAGCTTTTACACGGGTTTTATTCCACCAGACGTTTTTCCTCATTTTTGTTGATCTAAATACATTTATAACTGCACTGTTGGTTTTTTTAGATAATTCTTTCAATTTCACTGATTTATCTATTTTAATTTCTTCTTGAAATTGTGTTATTGCTTCTTTTGTGATACTGAGCATGTCTGTGTTTTATTTAATCAATTTTTTCTTTCTGTTTTGCTTTTTATCAGGGAGATATTTCAGTTATATTTTAGTTATGTAATGATCGGGGTCAGTCAGTTTATCTTGTTACCCTCAAATTCATTATTCCTTTCATATTGCTTTGAGGAAGTGTTATATTGGGAGATATGAATGTTTTTGCTTTCCTTGGCGATTCTTGAAGGGAGCAGACATTAACTTTAACTAAAATGTTTTACAGAGACTAGTTGGTCTAGCGTAATTTTTGCTCGTTCTTTTATGGGCTGGATATTAGAAGAGCATAGTGCAATCTCATCTTCTGTCTTTACTACTTAGTGGCTTCGTCGAACAATTCACCAGTAAGACTGCAAATTTCAGTTAACCTGAGGTACCTTAAAGACTGCCAGAATGCACCTGTTGTTACTATCCACAGAGAAATCGATGCAATCTGCTCATCGATGGTAAAACATTATCTCCTGTGTGAAAGTTTTAATATGTCTGAAATATATGAAATCGTTTAGCTGAAGAGCGGCGAATTGTAACCACTGGCAGCCACCCCTTTCATGTGTCCAGCGGTGGGTCGTAAACAATAATAAAGAAAAGAGTTGTTCGTTGCAAAACGTTGGCAGCCTGCCTGAACACAATATAGGTTTAGATAATTTTTAGCAGAATTTTCAGTGGAGACAGACGGAGGCTTGTCGCTAAAACGTGTTGTTCACATGATGGCTTTAAAGTTGCTTGATATAATTAGTTGGATGTATCTAGTACCAGGACAACTTTCTGTTGTATTGTAAGTTTCATCGATATTATTACTATTCAGTATAATTATAGTCATGAGTGCTGTAGCGTTACACTTGATTAGAATTAAAGTAACTATAATTGATGAATATTTTTTTGGTAAATGTGAGCTGTCCATTTTCTTTTGACTTTATGGACTTACATTGTTTTGATGGTACATACTGAAAACTGTTTTCGCAAGCTCTTGGATGTAAGATTTCCCGTTCGTTTGATCGGACGCGGAGGACCCTTTGCCTATCCTCGTTTCTCCGACATTAGCTTTCTGAATTTTTTCTTTTGATGAGTCGTGAAGGACCAAGTATCCGATGCCAAAGTGAACGATATTTCTGTGTTAAGTCGTTGCATCAGTGATGCTATTGCAACAGTGACAGAGGACATGTTACGAAGAACATGGCAAGAAAGTGAATACAGACTAGACATTCCTTGTCCTGAAAACGGTAAAAATTTATAAATTTACTGATCATTATTAATGGAATTTTTTGAGCTGCTTTGCTTTTTCTGTCATGTTTTATATGTGGGAGGTTTGAAAGGTACATCCTGTAGTGAAACCGGTGTGAGTATGATGCATTAATTTTACATGTTTCGTGATTATTAATTCATGTTTCTAAAAGTCGTAGGGCTACATCCTAGGGATGAGAAAACCAACTGGTTAAAACGGAAAACAGTATTTTAGTTTTGAGTAACTGTTATTTTTCGACATTTGTTTGGTCTCGGTTGTAACAGGTGTTTTTCACTTTTTACTGGTAACCGAGGGAAAGAAATCTGGTATATCAGTTAGCGATAACAGAAATGGTAGAACCTATTCATTTTAAGAAAACGTTTTTTGAGAAAGGAGTAATGTGTATTCTTAAAGCACGCATTTGTTTTAAATATTGTGTTATTATAGAAAATGGGAAAAGTGATCAGTGCTATTTTAAGAAGGCCGAACAGAAACGAGCAACAAACACATGGCATAAGAATTGGTCTGCTGAGACACTAAGCCCCTGTTACCTCTTGTTACGGCTTAATGTACCAGTGCACGTGCAATGTGCAAGATTTGCCCCCAACTAATGTCTACAGCAGTTTCTTGCTGTCGTCGCCAGAAATGTGCAGTGTTGCAGAATGTCACAATCTCTAATCTGGAAACATTTGTAAGTAGTGACGTAGATGTGAATTACAACGCTTCTTTTTCTTTAAAAGACTCAATATTTGTTTGCCAATGCTATGATATAATAAATAAAATGGAAAACACGGTAAAGGTTCTTATTGTTGTGTGGTCTTCAGTCCACTGACTGGTTTGATGCAGCTCTCCATGCTACTCTATCCTGTGCAAGACGCTTCATCTCCCAGTGCCTAATGCAACCTACATCCTTCTGAATCTGTTTAGTGTATTCAACTCTGGGTCTCCCTCTACGATTTTCACCCTCCACGCTGTCCTCAATACTAATTTTGATGCCTCAGAATATGCCCTGCCAACCGATCCCTTCTTCTAGTCAAGTTGTGCCACAAATTTCTCTTCTCTCCAATTCTATTTAATACCTCCTCAGTAATTATGTGTTCTGCCCATCTAATCATCAGCATTCTTCTGTAGCACTACATTTCAAAATCTTCTATTCTCTTCTTGTCCAAGCTATTTATCGTCCATGTTTCACTTCCATACATGGCTACACTCCATACAAATACTCTCAGAAACGACTTGCTGACACTTAAATCTATACTCGATGTTAACAAATTTCTCTTCTTCAGAAATGCTTTCCTTGCCATTGCTAGTCTACATTTTATATCCTCTCTACTTCGACCATCATCAGTTATTTTCCTCCCCAAATAGCAAAACTCCTATACTACTTTAAGCGTATCATTTCCTAATCTAATTCCTGCATCACCACCCGATTTAATTCGACTACATTCCATTATCCTCGATGATATTCATAATATTCTCCTTTGAAGACAATGTCCATTCCGTTCAGTTGCTCTTCCAGGTCCTTTGCTGTCTCTGACAGAATTACAATGTCATAGGCGAACCTCAAAGTTTTTATTTCTTCTCCATGGATTTTAATTCCTACTCCGAATTTTTCTCTTGCTTCCTTTACTGCTTGCTCTATATACTGATTGAATAACATCAGGGATAGGCTACAACCCTGTCTCACTAACTTCCCAACCACTGATTCCCTTTCTTACCCCTCGACTCTTATAACTGCCATCTGGTTACTGTACAAATTGTAAATAGCCTCTCGCTCCGTGTATTTTAGCCCTGTCACCTTCAGAATTTGGAAGAGAGTATTCCAATCAACTTTGTCAAAAGCTCACTCTAAGTCTGCAAATGCTAGAAGCGCAGGTTTGCCTTTACTTAATCTATTATCTAAGATAAGTCGTAGGGTCAGCATTGCCTCACGCGTTCCAACTTTTCTACGGAATCCAAACTGATCTTCCCCGAGGTCGGCTTCTACCAGTTTCTCCATTCGTCTGTAAAAGGTATAAATGAGAACCTAACAATTCTTCCATGGTATAAAGTAAAACCGGAAAGTGGCTGATCCACTGCCTGTGTCTGCATAATGTAAATTTATCTGCCTGTAACACTTGAAAACGGAAAAACTGAAACGGGAAGAGTACTTCAACCTCAGTTTTCACCATTTAACAGTAATTATTTGTAACATCCGAACAATTACATGATTCCCCAATACAATATGGTTTTTAAGCAGACCTGAAAAGTAAATGACAATAAATGGGGGAGTGCTGGTGATTCTTTTGTAGTATTCAATGACTAACCACATTTCGGGAAAAGCAGCTGATAGTGGATAGACAGTCTTCTTTTATTTGCCTACTTAAATTGTTTTGATTCTCTGTATATTGAAGCAGAGAGGCTAAACTTTTCATTCTTTGCTCCATTTCTAAATTGATTGCAGGAAATAAGAGGAATGAAAACCGAAAACCGTTTCTTTCAGACACCAGCTATTATGGAGATTAATCTGTGGTAGTACAAAGGCGGTATAGACAACCCTACTACCCCTTTATTAAATTTTTTTGTATTTTATTCACTATTGTATCTATAGTACAGTACACCTTGTAACACAGTCCTCATGATATTCGAGTTACCACATGACACGACACATTGTTTCTGAGATTCTGAACATGGACCAAACCCGAAACGCATCAGCAGGAAATTTTGTAAAAAAGTTGGTTCTTTTTGTTTATCGAGATTAACCAGTGTTAATGGCGTGTTCAGTAAAGTGCAGCAGCAACCGGGTACCCTTCTCTACCATTCTCGCTGGCCGACAGATAAACTCTGACATATGCATAATTCGAACGACTACAACGGCTTCAGGAAGAATGGAAAACAGTCATTTGAGAGCACGTAACGCAGCGGACGTGGTGCAGTGAATGGCAAACGTAGGAAATCAGCGGGACTCCACATTCGGCCCACGCGCGCCTCGCCTAATTTCCGCGGGCTCCTAATATTTGCGCGTGGCGGGATCGTTTGTCAAAGCGCGCTCGCCCGCCGGCCCACGCTGGGCTAACGAAGTGCCAGCCGTGGCGCCGCGCCGCGTCGTGATTCGCTACGCATTAATCCGGCGCACGCTGTCGGCGCTCAGATTACAGCTGATTAACCGGCGACGTTTGCGAGCAGGACGGTTCGCGTCCATTTGTCACCTCTCATTTTTGATAGCTGACATTAATCGCCCAAACGCTAATAATCGTGCATCTGTGTATGATGAGGTGCGAGAAGAGCGTGTGAATATATTACGAAAACATTAACAGCAGCAGTTCGTCAACAAGTGATTCGCTGTATACACGAACGCGCTCGGGAGCTCACACACAATCACTCACTGAACAACAGACACACACTCACCCATACACCCACTCACGCACCCACCCACCCACCCACACACACACACACACACACACACACACACGCACGCACATACGTACATAGAAAATGACCCGCGAACTGCTGTATCTACCACGGCAAAGGCGGCTGGACAATTGATCACAACTATTCAGCAGCCCAGAAGCAAGTAACAGTGGTCCCTTAAATGCATAGACTGTCATATTAGCAACATGGTTTGCAGAACTGTTGTTTCCTCCTCTAGAAGCAATTTTGTGAACTAACCCAGGTTTCACGGATACAACGAAGTTCTGAAAGGGAATCTCTTTTATAAGGCGTTTAGTAGTTGCCTGCACAGCGGACTTCTGGTAATTTCTTCGGATGAGCGCAGAGAAAGTCGTCGAGTGTAAATTTTGCTGCGCTTTCATTCTGTGTTTGCGTAATTATGAGCCAGTTTAGGACGAAGTATGGCATCACACAAAGTAAAGCAAGTACTTAATATTTATTCAACAAGAAAAGGTGTGCATTCCACTGCGAGTTTTATATGATAGTTTGTGTGTCTTGCACTTGCGCAACACTGCTTTTATTTTAACTCACTTTTGAGGTTATTTTGCTTTGTCACGATTTCTGTAAAAATATCCTCCTTCAGTGTTTTATTTTTTGCATTGGATATTACTTTTTATGCTGGTGCAGTTACTATTGTAGTTAATTACTAGTATTCACACTGACTTTTAAGTTGGGATCGACCATTCAACTACAGTGAGTTTTTAAAGAAGGATATTCCGCAGAGGAAATATAAAAGCTGTTATTTAGATTTACCTTCTGAGAGTGACGATGAACTCAGTGTCTTTGTCAGTTGCAGCGACGAAGATCCTACATTAAATGAAAACGAAGTATGTCGTTATAACAATTCTCAAAATGTTTTCTCGGCCACGCAGAAAACAGCAAGTTTTGAGGTACAATTTTTTTCTGGAAGTGTCTCACAGAGAGTAGAGAACGAACAAGTCTGTATCTTACACCACTAATCAATAGCCATAACGGCAAAAGAACTGACTGTGGTTAGAAGTAATCACGAAAGAATGGTGAAACGAAAAGCGTCAAAGAAACCACAAAGCTAATTCAGCATACGTGAAAAAGAAAAAAACTTTCCTTCACTCAGGAACAAGAGTAATTTTACAAACATTTGGGATATTCTGTTGTAATGCAACGATTTCTGAATGTTTTCCAATTTAAGTGATTCTTCAATTACAAGGTCTTGTATTATTTACAGTGAAGTTCTATTGAAGGAGAGACCTCCCAGCAACTTTGAATCAGGGAGAGTTCAGGACTGAGGTGGTTCAATGTCTTTGTAACATCGGAAGATAGCTCAAATGCCATATTGCAGAACCCTTATGTGGTGTGTATACATTCATCTCCTGAAACAAATTTTATGTGTACTCTTGTTCCGGGGTAACCACAAGCGCCGGCACGACGATAAAGAACGCAAGGCCAGAGCGGTAGTGGACAACGAGTCCTCATACAAACGCTACAACAGCGATTTATGAACTGAATTGTATATGCCGAAGGACACTGATTATTGGCATGTCGCCATCTGCTTGCGACACACCTTTGTAAATACGCAAAGTTAAGTATTGTCCGTTTAACTTACTGTAATAAACTCCATTAATATGATTTGCTTGAATTGTTGTCTAGCGATCCGAGAAAACAGCTTCCTAGGCACCCTTTATTAGACGAGTGCGCAGGATAGTACATCTTTTGTTTCAGCAAAGACAAGAACTGTTTTTTATTCCAGTCTTTGATCACAATATGAATACTTTAGACGATAACCGGTTTCAGTCCGTAATGACCATCCTCAGATCTTTTTTACACCATGTACTAAAGTGATAAGGCCATAATGACATCGTCAAAACGTATGAATGTAATCAGCATAGCATCGTCATATAGATCTATGCTGATTATATGAAACTTCTTGACAGATTAAAACTGTGTGCCGGATAGAGGCTCGAACTCGGGATCTTTGCCTTTCGTGGGCAAGTGCTCTACCAAGGGAGCTACCCAAGGACGACTCACGCCCCGGCAGAAGTAAAGCTGTGAGGACTGGGCGTGAGTGGTGCTTGGGTAGCTCAGTTGGTAGAGCACTTGCCCGCGAAAGGCAAAGGTCCCGAGTTCGTGTCTCGGTCCGGCACACAGTTTTAATCTGCCAGGAAGTTTCATATCAGCGCACACTCCGCTGCAGAGTGAAAATCTCATTCTATATTTATGTGTTTTGACGATGGAATCATCGCCTTATCACTTTAGGACATATTATAAAAAAGATCTGAGGATGGTCATTATGGACTGAAACCGTTCATCGTCTAAAGAGTTCATATAATGATCAAAGACTGGAATAAAAAACATTTGACAGTATTCAATCACGGTTCGTATATGTGACCATGTCGCAGATAGTGAAAGGCAAGAACTGCTTTACGAATTCCCACCTCTAGCCATAAAATTATTCTTAGTGCCGTTACCGATCCTAGAACAATAATCAAAATTCAGATACCGCGTTATTTACATGTTAATGAAAATGTCAGCCTGAAAGAGTATGTATGTGAATTGATTTTGATAAATATTGGGAGGCAGTCTGTGTGTTGTCTGACGAGTAGTATTCGCAGCCGCATGCACTGTACCCCGCGTGTTTCACCACACAACGATCATGGTGATATTATCTGGCGGTACCCTCTGGTTAGGAAGGAAAATTACGAGGTGTGTTCAGTAAGTAATGCAACACTTTTTTTCTGAAAGCAGGTTGGTTTTATTCGGGATTCCAAAACACCAACACATTCCCCACTATTTTGGCTACCGAACCTCATGTTTTCGGAGAAGAATTTGTGTGGCGCCAGCCTACCAATTGCTGTTCTTTTTCCCTCAAGAAGTATTGAACGACTGTTTCATCGTCTGTGCCGATGTTCGACAGAAAAGTGTCACGTTCAGCTTCGTAACGCTCAAGAAATTCTTAAATCTCACACAATTCCGCACAGGTGGTCCGTCGAGGTTCCTTATGGTCTTCTGCTAAGCGGAGAGGAACTCAGCGGGTATACATACCTTTGAGTACCACAACTAGTGGATGAATGTGTCAGCACTACCAACACAGACGTCCAGTGGAGTTAAGAGGTGTTTGATTGTGATCCGTCAGTCACCTGGAATGAGAGCGCCCACAGGTTCCAAAATTTCTGGAGTCACAAGCGTGGGCGGTCGGCCGGCAAGCGGGATAACGGACAGGTTTGTGCGACCTGGTTGCGGAGGTGACAGGCGCCTTTCCCGACGACTCTCCATGCTTTTGTTCACTGCCAGGTCTCCGTAGACACACTGAAAGCGCTTATGAATATCGGAAATGCTCTGGTTTTTCGCCACTAGGTAGTAAGTGACAGCTCTCTTCGCGGAACGAATCTCCATTACAGACGCCATTTTGATAGGTACGTACAGCGCCGCCATCTATCAGAACTTCGTGAAACTATAGGGATTGAAACGGAAAAATCAGAAGATTCCCCGCAACAAATTCTGCATTTTTTCACGGTCCGAAGAAAAAAAGTGTTGAATTACCAATAGAACGCCCCTCGTAACGTCATGAAGGCTCATCCATGACCAGGGTGACAGGAGTAGTTGTACGTTTTTTCATTTCACCATTCAGTACTAACGTTGCTACTTTCCATGCTGTTAACTTGTTAGGATGATATTGTTTCTGAACCACGACTCCTTTTCGATAACTTTCCCAAATTAATCAGTGTTAGTGGTATGTCATATCTTTGTCCTAATTAGATGTTGCTTTAGCCGTGTACTAATTAAGTTGTATCATTGCCGACTTCTGCACATATGCTTAGTTAAGATCCATCATTATCTCACTTGAGCACTCTGAGGATGATTATGATAGTCAGATTCACTTGTGCCATGATTTTAATCAAGTAATTAATGAACCCATTTTCCATACAGGTGGGCATGAATGATTTATGTAACCAACACAATTATTCATTTACCAGACGCAGCCACTTGCTATCGCTGAATCTGCTGCGCAACACTTCTTCAATCAGTATCTGAGAGCATTCTGGAGCCATCTGCCTCTCAGTAGCCCATCTGATGCAAATGTTTATAGCAGCTGTAATGCTCTTGTCATGAGCTCTGTTAGCGCTTCTCAGTATTACAAACAAAAATAAATGTCATTAAGTTCTTCTATTCTGTATTGTGCAGCTTGCTCATTAGCAAACGTATGTTTACACAAGAAGTTGCAGATATGCAACATTTAGAACTTTTTTCGAACTGCCTGACGTAGGAATTTTTTCTCAATTTTTCCTTTTGTGAACCGCTTAAAGACTTCAAGAACAATTTCATTTAAGAAAAATAAATTCATTCATTTTGGGGCTACGATTCTTACTCACAAGTGCAGTTTCTGTATAGTTTCTGGTACATTAATGGAAAGTGATTTCATTTAAGATATGTTACTACATTTTCCTGTGATAAGTGAAATCATTTCATTTAGCTCACTGGTTGTATACGCCATGCCTATATAGTGTAGTTCATGAGACAGCACAGGGTGATTCAGGTGCCTATCCCACTGGATTTTATGCAACCCTCAACACGTTCAAGTCTTTATAGCAAGATTATCATGTCTCACTCACTATTTGCAAATTATTAGTCCTATATAAAAAACGATCGCAAAGTTTTTGTAGGAATTTTGATGTAGTTAAATTTCATACACAGATGCTTTTTCACTACAGGTTGCTGTTCGCCAATTATTCAAGAAAAACATACAAAAGTGGTCTTCGAACACGCTCTTCTTGAATAAATCGAGAAAACGTGGCACCAGCGAAAACGTATTCCAGTACGAATCTAATGTAGTTAAATGTCCTACAAAAACCTACATTATTTCTCTAGGAGTGTGGTTTTGCACGGAGTGAGGGAGAGAATGCGAAAATCCTGCATGTGGTATTTGAAGGCATAGTGACCTGTGTAAAACCCAGAGTTGAGAGCAGCTCAATCAACTTTCATACAAGGGGAGAACTAAAAGTTTCTGCTCGAAGGTCTTGCAGTCCTGAGTCGGTATGCCTATCAAGCAAAACTGCAGTGAGCACTGACGGAATCATCTCGTCGACGCACCATCTTGAAGATACCGGTTTGGTAAAACATCGCGTCCCGCTGCGTAAACAAGTCCGTAACTGCCTGCTGAGCACCGTTTCCGACAGGAATCGTCGACCATGCAAGGTTTTTTTTTAAGGGACTGAAGGTGTGATGATAGCGAGGGAGAGAGATCAGGACTACAGGGCGATTGCTCGAGTGCTTCCCACATGAGTTGGCGTAACTTCTGAACTGAGACATTTGCGATACGGGGACGTGCGTTACTATGAATCAGCTGCGCCCTGGTCGCGCACCGTTCCATAACGCTGGGCATTCAGCTTCATACTCCTTCTTCGTTATCCGATGATTGTCTATCGGTGTTTGCCCTTCGGTAGCCAAGAAAATATCGGCACGCCGATCCTTTTTGGAGTCAGTAGATAACAACATCGCCGTAGTTCACGTTCCCGCATTTGCAGCACCACATGGAAAGACACGAATGCTATACTGATCCTTTATCTACAAGTCGGTGTTTATGTACAAGCATCGGAGTCGCACTACATTGCACACACGCTGCAGCAACGCCCTCAGACGGATACTTTTCGGTCAGCCACTTATACTTCCACATGAATGAAAATGAGAAATTCACTTATGCATCAGAATTCAAAGTTTATCATTGTGCCGGCTGTGAGTTTGTTCGTGGTCTATCCCGCAGAAGTCGCCCTCGTGAAGCTGCTCGCTCACTCGTTCTGTACCCATCAAACGCAGAGGCTTGACGGCGATAATGCAGCAAACAGATAAAGTTGTGGTATAACTATGCAGCGTCGTTTTCGTCGGCTGCACAGCACTTGATCTCCAAGCGCTCGACAGTGGATCCAACACTTTGAGGACACAGGTTCCGTAAGTGAGGGGAAATCGACAGACTGCTGCCCTAAGTTGCTTCAAGACGTATCGCGCATTCAGTGAATCTTTGAACGCAGTACACAGAAGTCAACGCGTTATGCCACTTGAGACTAATCACTCTGCATGTGGCTCAATGGCGCGTTTTTTGTCTACGTGGGAGTATCAAACCAAACAGGGCTGGACTGCTACTTCAGTTAAGGAGATAAACTACATATATAGTGCTTTGTTAATTCTTTACTTCTCTCACGTTTAGTATCCCGTGATGAAGCTACGTTCAGTGATTAGATTGTTTAGTTTAAGAGGTGAAGTGAACCGCGACAACATTAGACAGACGGAAACACAGTTGTCGCATACGTTATGGGCGCAGAGTGGAAAGAAGACACGGACTTCTAGTCAGACGAGTATAGGGTAATGTCTACAGCAACAGAGAACGGTATAACGGCAGCAGGACGAAGTAGGGATACGTAAGTACTAAGGAATGAGAAAATATGCTTAAACGTCTCTAAAGCTACAGATACAGCAATAAGGAATACCTCAGTAAGCAGTACAGTTGAAGCGCAATGGACATCCCTAAAAAGAGCTATCACCGAAGTTGGAAAGGAAAATATAGGTACAAAGAAGGTACCTGCGAAGAAACCACGTGTAACAAAAGAAATACTTTAGTTAATCGATGAAAGAAAAAAGTACAAAAATGTTCTGGAAAATTCAGGAATTCAGAAATACAAGTCGCTGAGCAATGAAATAAATAGTTAAGTATAGCGAAGGTAAGACTAAATGGTTGCATGAAAAATGTGAAGAAATCGAAAAAGAAATTATTGTCGGAAAGACTTACTCAGTACATAAGAGTGTCAAAACAACCTTCGACGAAAGTAAAAGCAAGGGTGCTAATATTAAGAGTGCAATGAGTAATCCACTGCTAAATGCAGAGGAGAGAGCGGATAGGTGGAAAGAGCACAGGGGGGAGATTTGACTGATCCAGTATCAGAGACAGCATTTAAGAGATATTTTGAGGACTTAAGATCAGATAAAGCAGAAGGGACAGATAACAGATAACATTCCATCAGGTTTCCTAAAATCAGGTGAGAAGTGGCCACAAAACGACTATTCGCGTTGATGTGTAGAATGCCTGAGTCGGGCGACATACCATCTCACTTTCGGAAAAATATCATCTACGCAGCTCCGAAGACTACAGGAGCTGTCAAGTGAGAGAATTATCGCAAGATCAGTATGCCAGCTCATGCACTCCCCTTACACTATTTTCTGCTGCTGTTGATATTACCCTATACTCATCTGACCATAAATCCTTGTCTTCTTTCCATTTCACTTCACTGACCGCTACTACATCTAGCTTAAGCCTTTGCATTTCCCTTTGCAGATTTTCTAGCTTCTCTGCCCCGTTCAGTCTTCTGACATTCCACTCCCGAATCGTAGTACGTTATTCTTGCGTTGCTTATTCAGTGTTCTTCTCATGATCATCTCCTCCTTGGCAGTCCCCTCCCGGAGATCTTTTGCCAACGGAAAGATCTTCGTAATTTTTGCAGTTACAGGCCACATATCCTTTGAATACACGTTATGTGTCTTTAATGCAGTAGTTTCCACTGCCTGTATCCTCATGCCGTTGATCATTGCCGATTCTTCCGCGTTCGGGGCAGTATCCCACCCCAAGGACAAGAGAGTGCCATGAACCTCATCCGCTCTTCCACCCTCTTTCACAAGGCCGTTGGTGGAATGAGGGTGACTTCTTACGCCGGAAGTCTTCGGACTCCAGTCCTGGTTATTAACCGAAAATTAACTGGTGGCGGTTTTTGAATCCAGGTTCGATTAAGCTTTGATTATTAAATGAAGACTCTACCCTCGCCCTTTTTTCATTATTACTCCTTGTATTTGGTCATAGCTGACGTTACATGGCATCAGTTGAATTTCGCTGTTGATCCCTTCACTAAGTTTTTTATTGCAAAGACCAGCCAGCTCTCTGACTAAAAATGCTGAGCTACCGTGCCAGCGACCCTAGAACACGAGCTGCTTACAATAGTCTGGATTTCTGTTTTCCGTGTAATAACAGGAGCCTTTATGATTATGTATGATTAAGGGCATTTGCTTACGTGAAATTTTCCTAAGCTTGTTCAGTGCATTAGGTGGTCACTGACTGAAAAAATGTACCCAGTTGCTGCGGGTTTCAATAAGCAGCTTCACAAATTACCTTATTAAGTAATCAGGTAAATTCTTTTAGAAGATCTGTAATTGCTTAATGCACTGAACTAGTTTAGTGAAGTTTCTATTGGAAATGAAAATGCCCTACGGCTAGGGCCTCCCGTCGGGTAAACCGATCGCCTGGTGCAAGTCTCTCGAGTTGACGTCATTTCTCCGACTTGCGTATCGATGGCGGTAGAAGGATGATGATAAGGACAACTGAGCACCCAGTCCCTGAGCGGAGAATATCTCCGACCCAGCCGGGACTCGAACCCAGGCCGTTGAAATTGACATTCCTTCGCGCTGACCATTCAGCTGCCAGGGGCGGACAAGTTTCTCATATACAGCTTCCATTAGTAACAATAACCTTTTCACTCGTTGAAATCAAATATACGTTTTCATAAGCAACAAACAGTTATATTAAAAAGATTGGGCGGGCAGGCAGGGCAGCAATCTTCAAGATGCTGGTTTAACAAATAACCTTATGATCCAGAATGTTGTAGGACTTCTAGACAAGATCAGCACCCATTAAATGGACAATAACGGACAGTAGACTTCACTAAGTTAATTTAGGGTATTATCTCATACGCAGGTGCCAATAATTGTAAAACAAGGCTCATGCACTGAAACCAAGTACAGGATTTTTGATAATTAACAAACAGCAACATTTTTAAAAACTGTGGGGGGAGGGGGAAACATGCAATACAACAGCTTTCAATAAACTGTTATAGCAATTAACCTTACTGCAGTATGGTTCGTCATGCATGGAGGCAATACCGACCCCACCAGGAGCTAAACAAGAAGGAGGCGAGGCTAGAGTTCACATAGCTTGGGCAAGATGAGGCTGTTTTTGCGCTCCTTAAGACATCAAGAGATTCCTCTATCGTCGAACCCCTCAAAAATAGCTTCAAATAGCTGTTGGCTCCAAACTACGCTAGGATGGCCACTAACAGAAACTGCTTGGCTGGAGGGACAGTGACCGCTAGTGAACTAGACGCTCCACCATCATCAGGCTTGACCCTTGGGCCGTGCACCGTCAGAAGCCTCGAGCCGCTCGCACTTCCAAAACAAACTCCAGTTCCTCACTGATCACGAAGCCTCCCCCCATGTTCTTTTATCGTTAGCAGGGAAACACTCGCGAGGTCCAAAGTTAAGAGGCAAAGACGATCCTACAGGTATACTGGTAACATAGCCTGTGACTCTCTGAAGAAAATTGTCCCAAGATCTGAACAGTTAATATTTGCTAGAATAATTGCGTTATCTTAACAGCTCATGCTTAAAAAATGACAAGAATAATACAAAGAAAAATGGAAAAGAAAATTGGAGATCTGTTAGATGACGATCAGTTTAACTTTAGGAAAGATAAAAGCATCAGATAGGGGCAGTTTTGATGCCACAATTGATAATGGAAGCAAGATTAAAGAAACATCAGGAAACATTTATCCGATTTGTCGACCACCTCGACAATGTAAAATGTTACAAGATTTTCGAAGTCGTGAGAAAAATGGGAGAAAGCTGTAGGGAAAGATGAGTGATATGCAATATGTTCAACAAAGGAGAGGGAACCATAAGAGTGGATGACCAAGAACGAAACGCTCGGGTTAAGAAGGACGTAAGAAAGGCATGTATCCTGTCCCGCCTGCTGTGTAATCTATATGTGAAGAAGCTATGACGGTATAAAAGAGAACTTCAAGATTGGGATTACTATTCAACGTGAATGTCAAGAGTCACTGATGACATTTCTGTCTTAGGGAAAGTGAAGGAGAATTACAGGACCTTATGAGCGGACTGAATTGAGAGTAAATCGAATGAAGACGAAAGTAAACAGAAGTAACAGAAATGAGAACAGCGAGAGACTTAACATCATAACGTGTAATGACAAAGTAGGCGAAGCTAAGGAATTCTGCTACATAATCAGTAAAATAAATCATGACGGACGGAGCAAGGAGGACATAAAAAGGAGACTAGCACTGTCAGACAGGGCACTCCTGGCCAAGAGAAGTCTACTTGTTTCAAATATATGTCTTAATCTAAGGAAGAAATTTCTCAGAATTCAGATTTGGAGCATAGCATTATAGGGTTGTGAGACATGGACTGTGGGAAAACGGAAACAGTATAGAACAGATGAATTCTAGATGTGATGCCACAGAAAAATATTGAAAATTAGGGGGCTGATAAAGCAAGAGATGAGGATGTTATTCGCAGAATCAGCGAGAAAAGAAACCTGTGAAAAACGCTGACAGGGGGAAGGGACAGGATAACATGACATCTATTAGGACATTAGGGAATAACTTCCAAGATAAAGAGCGAACTGTAGATAGTAAACACTGTAGAGGAAGACAGACTTGGATAAATCCAGCAAATAATTGAGGATCTAGGATGCTAGAGCGATTCTGAGATCAAAAGGATGGCACTGGAAAGAAATTCGTGGTGGGCTGTATAAAATTAATTCAGAAGACTGATGACTGAAAAAAAAAAGTTAAGAGACCGTATTGAAAAGTAATGCCTCTGAAATTTGTATGCAAAAAGCTTATTAGATTAACAAACCTGGTTAATATTCTACATTTTTGTTCATCATACCTATATATTTATTTGTTATCATAGTCATCCTGTAGACGAAAACATCTCTACCAACGAGAAAGAAGATGTCAGTCTCTTGATACTGTCGGCGTAGATTGTTTGACAGTGTTAACAGAGCCATAGCATCAACTCTGCTTGCACCGCATCATCACTATGAAAGTGATATCCTCAAAGGGAGTCTTCAGGTTTTGGGAACAAGAATATCGGATAAGGCTAAATCCGGAATATACGGACCATGATCGATGACTGTGAATCCAAGTCGTCCCGCATATATCCCAGCGCTCGTGTGTTATCGGCTATTGCCACGCTGAAGGGAAGGGTGCTCGAAGTGCGGACGAACTCTTCAAATTAGAAACTCGGTTACATCAAGCTGTTCAGCGCCCACCGTTATAGTTACGTTACACACCGCCATGTCACAGTTAGAAGTCCTCTAGTGTCAGAGGGCTGCAAGTACCTAGTAAAGAACAATAAATACGTAGAATATCAATGTGAACAGAATGAGATTTTCATCCTGCACCGGACTGTGTGCTGATATGGAACTTCCTGGCAGATTAAAACTGAGTACCAGACCGAGACTCGAACTCGGGACCTTTGCCTTTCACGGGCAAGTGCTCTATCAACTTAGATACCCAAACACGGCTCACGCCCCCTCCTCACTTGCCCGAAAGAAGCAAAGGTCCCGGTTCGAGTCTCGGTCTGGCACACAGTTTTAATCTGCCAGGAAGTTTCTTATTAATGTGAAGTTTTGACGGTAGGAAAGAAGTACCGAGTCGTGCTTCGGTGGCTTAGTCGTTATAGCACTTTCCCGCGAAAGGTGTAGGTTGCGATTTCGAGTCTCGTTCCAGCACACAGGTTTAATCTGCCAAAAATATTTCACATCAGAGCACAATCCGCTGCAGGGTGAAAATCTCGTTCTGGAATACTAATAATATTTTTTTATTGAAAAAATTTAAAGAGTATTCACGTAAAGAATACAGAGACATTACTTTTCAGCACTCCCCAGTATTATGGTTATATTACTTCACACATATTTGCAACATTTTGCTCTAAACAACTAACTTCGTAACTGTACCGTAGTGAATCGTCTCTGGGATACAAGTGGAAGGAGGGGCAGATGCAAAGTTGCAGTACTTTACAAAAAACCTTTCGATGAACAAAGATTTCAAGGCAGTCAAAGTGAATTTGAGCAGTTTCCAGGAAGTTTGCATACACATGTAAATTCGTTCTAATTTACGTTATACGTTTTTAATTACACAGAATTGAATTTTTTGAACAAGGTGATTTCAGATGTTCTTTTTCTATGAAAAACCTCTCAGAGTGAAATTAATGTTTTCGTGCAATGTTTGGTACAACATTGCTACAAATATCTGGGGAACTGAATTTTTACATCTTCTTTTGCTGGATTTGTACAGCTCTCCCAACGTCCGTTGAAAGAAGTGTACCAAATTTTAGGGTTTTTGTGTTACGTAAATTCCTTACTATTCTAGTAAATGGAAATGTATTCCATGGAGTGTTTCACTGTAGTATTGACTAGTTGTATGCCATACGCAAGTATTCCAGCGTTTTGATTTTTTAGTAAGGGTACAAATAGGTTCCATATTGAAAATTAGGGGAAACCTGAATCAAAGAATTGACAGTGTCTCTCTTAGACCTTACTTTATCTGAATGAACTAGTGCGAACAATTCCCATACTCCTCTTTATCCTCATCCAGTCTTTCCTTTGCTTGTCTTCTTTCGTTAATCTAACGTTAAAATTGAGTACCATTTACGTGATCTGCATAAGTTCTCCTCTTATCGATCCCTTTTAGTATTGACAATGCAGAAGTCCCTGGGTCAAATCCTTGCCTCGATAGAACAGTTAAGAGCCAAATAAGCATCATATGCTTCATTTTCAACTCCAGCTGTGGAAACAAATTTGTTGCGGCATCGTTTCTACATAGAGTTACTCCTTTACAACCAATTGTGAACTAGCTCCATCAACCAAAAAACACATCAGTGGCAGTGATGGAATCCCACAGCCTTCTTGATGTGCAGACATTCCCTGCATTGCCATTGCTAAAACTTGAAGAAAACGCTGCAGGAATATATAATATGAGGAAATACGAAACACGAAAGTTTCGTGGCCTTGTGCTATCTTTTGCCAACTATTATTTTTATCACACTTACTGGTACAATTGTAAAGTAATTGTCAGGAAAAGAAATTTCTGTATTAAGTAGTAAATGAAGAGCTAATAAAACTCTTTAAACAAATTTGATCACTTTCGCATTAGATCCCACCTTAAACTTGCTGCAAGAGCACAGGCGGCAGTTTCTAAGCAGGCTGTGCTGTATACGTGTGCTTGATGCATCAAAGGGAGTTTTCTGTGAAACACCGAGTTTTGTGGCAACTTATCTTAGAGAATAATCTTGGTCACGCTGAGCACCACAGCTGACACCAATTGATGAATGAAATCCACCTCGTCTTTTATTACTCATTTGTCGTGCAACGACCAATTTCGTTGTTAGAATATCTTCTGGTTGCTGAATTCTGCTGAAGTCTGTAACATGACAAGAAGCTAAGTAGTACCGTGGTGTAGTGTTTATGATGCTGAACTGTTGCTCCGATGGTCGTAAGTTCGAATCTAGCCTGGGCAGTATCATTTTAATTTCGAGTACATTCTAGAAGTATCTACAGATGTCAAGAATCACTGTACTGGAATGTTGTGTATACATACTGTATGTGTTCTGGCCGGAGGTAGTTCGCTCCGCGCTCTTGTATGTGCAAGTGCTGAATAAACCTTCGTTAAGAGAAGTTAGTGTTTATCATTCATCTACTTACACCTTCTTCTCGTGACATTATTCTGGTGGAGGCACCGGGTATTGGAAGTTGTGATAGTGCACATCATCGACGACACGGTGGCTCCCATCAGGCCACGACAGAGCTGCCATTTACGTGGCGAGAAACCCGGGTTCGAGCCATGCTCAACAGACCGCAATCTTATGGAGACAGAAGAAGACGACGTTACGTTGACAGCAACTGTGTGATACCACATGAGATATATTTCCGGGTTCTCTGGTGACGATGGCGAAGATCCAAACAAATGGCTGAAGGTAAATGAGCGTATAGCCAAATTTAACAAATGGGATGACACCGTGTGTTTGGCTAACGTATTTTTTCTACTTGGAGGGCACTGCCAAGCAATGGTATGAGAACAACGAGGAGAAGTTCACATGCTGGGAAGTATTCCACGCGGAACTGCTCAAGTATTTCGGCGACACACAACGACGGAAGTGAAAGGTGCAAGGCTGAATGTAAATTAAAGTTCAGGGCACATCGCCCAGGAGAAACTACAGCATCCTAAATTCAAGACGTCTTGGAGCTGTGTAAAATAGTGGATCCTAGAATGGAGGAGGAAGATAAGGTTGTGCATCTCATGATGGGTGTTGCTAAGGACATGTATTAAGCCCTACTAGTGAAGGAAGTTTCGACAGCAGACCATTTCATAAAATGGTGCCAGTATAACGAAACATTACATCTCAAAAAATTACACGCAAGTAGTTTGACCTGCTTCCAAACGTCGTATCGATGCCTGTGATAGATTAAGCAACTGATTTCACAAGTGATCTTCGTGAGAGAGGAAGATCAGAATGCACTTGGATTGCATGGCAAGCAAAAAAACTGATTTGCTTCAAGAGGCCATGAGGGAGGAAATGGAACAGACATTGAACCCAATCTCTCGTCCGTATTTCCCTTTAATACGGTGAAAAAGTCGAGACCCAGGTGGAGTTACGTTCGTACAACGCCGCATGGGGAACCTGTTTGGCACCAAGGAAGACTGACGTCTGGAGGGCCCAGGATAACCAACCAGTATATTTCCACTGCGGACGACCGGGTCATATGGTGCGCTATTGTCGAGAAAGGCGGCGGGAATTTGATGACGCCCTCGCCAGAAGACAGCAGACCGATCTTAGTCGACGCTAACCACGGGACGACGAAGATGTTCAAATGGTTCAAATGGCTCTGAGCACTATGGGACTCAACTGCCGAGGTCATTAGTCCCCTAGAACTTAGAACGAGTTAAACCTAACTAACCTAAGGACATCACAAACATCCATGCCCGAGGCAGGATTCGAACCTGCGACCGTAGCGGTCTTGCGGTTCCAGACTGCAGCGCCTTTAACCGCACGGCCACTTCGGCCGGCCGACGAAGATGTACAAGATGATGTGGGTACAGGACGAAGTAGGTCACCATCGCCGCAAGCTAGCCGCTGGAGAGGACGCTCCCCAACACGCCGATAAAGGTCTCCATCGCCGTTTAGGAGCTCCAGCCGATCACCTTGCCGCCGCAACCTGGAAAACTAAAGGGTGCGACCTTCCTCGGAGATGACGCCGCTAAAGAGAAAAATCCTCGGCCGTCGAACACCACAAAAATGATAGGAAACTACGTCGATATTCTCATGGATGGCAGACCAGCACAAGCTCTTGTTGACTCTGGGGCATCATATTCAGTCATTTCGGAGAAGTACCTTCGCGAGTTGCAGAAAACCGTATTCGTCGACAACAATACATCTCTGCTGAAAGTGGCTAATGGGAAACATGTAAAACCTACAGGAAGATGTACCATCCGTGTAGGTACAAATGGCCAAACAGCCCTTAGAATTCATCGTCTTACAAGAGTGTAGTCATGACGTCATTCTCGGATGTGACTTTTTGAAAGTTTCTCAGTCAAATATAGATTGTGGTCGCTCGCAGATAATGCTAGACGAGATATACTGTGGAGAGGAAGATGTGCATCCGAGTGTGTGGAAACTATATGTGCTGGATGAAGTGATCATTCCTACAGTCAGCGCTAGATAGGTAACTGTCACGTGTCATTCCATGCATCAACCCATGGATCTTTTAGTGGAATGTAAGAGAAGCATACCACTGAAGAATAACTTGGTCATCCCAGCCTCTGTCGTCTCGTTTAAGAACGGATTCGGTGAATTGTGGATAGTTAGCTGTCGTCGAGAACCGCAGAACCTTCCAAGACGCATGCGCATAGCAAACGCTAAGCCGTTAATTGAAAAACAGCTGAGCGTCATAGAAACCTCCCACGACGAGTCTGTGGGCGAAATTAGCGCAACCACTACGAAACAAGATCTTCTAGCTCGACTATCACCAGATCTCACTAAGGAACAACAGAAGAATCTACTTGCCATGTGAAGAGCAAATTAGACAATTCGACGGTGAAGCACCGGAATAGCACTGGAGACCATCAACCAATAAGCCAGGGAGCATACCGTGTGGCAGCAACGGAACGTCGAATAATTCGCGACGAGGTAGAGAAAATGATGAAGAATGATATCATTCAGCCTTCGCAGAGCCCCTGGTCGTCACCAGTGGTCCTCGTCAGGAAGAAGTGATTCCTAAACACATGTACTTAGATGTTCTACAGAAATTCCTTGACACACCTGAGGCGGTGCATTTTGGATGTATTAAGATAGAATGTGCAAGAGATTTTTCTGGCCAGGTTTATTTAGGATTGTCTGTCACTGCGTTTCGCACTGTCGAGAGCGCCAGAGAAGAAAGTCAGTTTCTCAGGAACCACCTGGCCGACTCATACCAATTCCACCAGCCGAAACACCTTTTTCAGCGTGTTGGGACTGCCCTCCTCGGACGATTTCCAACGTCTGCTAGTGGCAATAGATGGATTGTTGTTTACAAAGATTATCTGACACGCTATGCCATTACATAATGCGTGAAAACAGCCGAAGCAACCGATACAGCAAAATTAATAGTGGAAGGCATTGTATTAAAAGATAGTGCCCCAACGTCGTTAATTACGGAACGAGGGAAAGTTTTTCAATCGAATCTTGTGACAGAGATAAATCGTCGGTGCTTACCGAACGCCTTAACAAGACCTTGGCCGACATGCTCTCAATGTTTGTCAATGCTGAGCAGAGTAACTGAACTGAGGTGCTACCTTTCGTGACGTTTGCCTACAACACCGCCAAACAAGACACCACAGGATTTACGCCATTTTTCCGGGTGCATGGGCGTGAGGCGACCACGACGATGGACACTTTGTTTCCGTTACATCCTGATGTCGTGGACGACGACTACATCGGCCAGGTGTTAACCAGAGCGGAGGAGGCTCGGCAGTTAGCTCGACTCCGCACGCTGCAGGCTTAAGTAAACGATCGCCGAAGGTATGACGCGAGCCACCGCCCTGTTGTCTACCAGCATGGTGACCTCGGCTGGATCTTCACAGGCGTTCGGAAGGTTTGTCTCTCTGAGAAGCTCCTCAGACGCTACCTTGGAGCTTATAAGGTTGTAAGAAGGTTGCCTGATGTTACTTATGAAATTGAAGATTTCTATCCCGACTCAAGACGAAGAAAGATCAAAGATACCGTCCACGTCCTTCGAATGAAGCCCTACAGGATCCTAAATTGGAAGCTCCGGCGACAGGTAACAAGCGTAAAGGTTACGAAGAGCGTAGCGGCGAAGGAAGTTCTACGAATATCACCGCCAGGGACAGCATCAGCCGTCGTGAGTCAGAGTATGCATGACCGATGACTCGTTCCCGGACTAGGTGGACGTAACAGCGAGACGCTCTTCTGTTAAGGAGGGAGAAATGTCACACAAGAAGCTGATTAGTACTATGCTGTAGTGTTTGATACTAAACTGTTGAACGGAAGATCGTGAGTTAAAATCTCACCTGGACCGTACCATTTTAATTTCTTTATTCGGTTCGAGTACATTCTAGGAGTGTCCACATTTGTCAAGAATCATTGTACCTGAATGTTTTGTATGTGTTCTGGTCGGAGGCAGTTTGCTTCGCGCTCTGGTATGTTCAAGAGCTGAATAAACCTCCGTTAAATGAAGTTAGTGTTCGTTATTTATCAACTTACATCTTCTTCTACGTGACAATATATTATAAGAAAGAAACCGGCCGCAGCTAAATAAATTATAATAAAAAAGCTGAAGTGGTTTTCATTAACGATTAAAATAAGCAATCTTGGCGTTAATTTGGCTAAATAACAGTTTTGGTTATTTTATCGCAAGCGAGTTACAGTTGTTTGTTGAATAAAAAATTTTATGTCATCACCTTCCAGAACAGTTAGCTCCCTTCAATACTCTTTGTGACTCAGTGTTGGATATATGACTACCTATTTATTTGTTGTAAGGATTCTGCTCAGAGGGGGTAAGGCTATAATTGCGAAAAAGTAACAGATCTTGCTAATATCGTTTAACACTATGCGTGTGCCACACCGCGCATCATTGTAATACAAGGTACGCAATGATTCCACGAAACTGACAACCCTTCATTTCTTAATTCGTACTGGCTACTATCTTATTATAATTATCTGACGGCTGCGTCACATCGTTTATCATTGACTTACGTCGCGAATGCATTTCAAACATAATCCGTGGGCGTGTTTTGCACATGTCTGTGGCCTAAACCTAACCCAATACTAATTTTAAGAAATTCACAACTTTCATAGGAAACAAAGATCATTGGTTGTACGGTATTACCCTTCAACTACAGTTCTGTTCAAAACTCCCTTTCTGGTAACCACTACTTTGTGGCCAAGAATAACAAAGTATAACTTCTCTCAGTTTTTTCTCTACGTGCTCTTTATTAATATTTTATGAATTTATACGGGAAAATAATTAAGCTTTCAGATACAGACACAGTGTGAACGGGTGGTGGATGGCAACGTAATTCACAGCATGCATTATAATATGTAGCGAGCCCTTTCTGTGGTGTAATTTACCTGCACACGCCGGGAGCCAAGCAATGGTGCGTGGAGGAGGATCTGCTCTACCATTGTCATCTCCTTTTCTCTTCCTCTCAAAAAGAGCTACAGAAAAACGACTGTCTATATTCCTCCGTACGAGGACCAATCATTCTGACCTTACCATCATGGTCCTTACCCGATATGTACGTTGGCGGCTGTAGAATCGCTCTGCAGTCAGCGTCAAATGCCGATTCTCTAAATTTTCTCAACAGTGCTCATCGAAAAGGTGTTAATAAAATGGCTCTGAGCACTATGGAACTTAACTTATGAGGTCATCAGTACCCTATAAATTAGAACTACTCAAACCTAACTAACCTAAGGACATTACACACATCCATGTCCGAGGCAGGATTCGAAGCTGCGACAGTAGCGGTAGCGCGGTTCCAGACTGTAGCGCCTAGAACCGCTCGGCCACCCCGGCCGGCCGAAAAGGTGTGATGCCCATTTGAGTTCTCGAAGTATCACGGTTAATATTTGCGCGTTGTTAAAACGTACCGGTAACAAACGTCGTAGCCCGCCAGTGACTTGATTCGATGTCTTCCTTCAATCGGACCTAGTGCGCATCCCAACACTCGAACAGCATTCAACAGTAGGTCACCCTAGTCTCTTACACACGGTCTCCTGTGTGGATGAAATACACTTTCCCAAAATTCTGTCAATAATCAAGAGTCGACCATACACCTTGTCCCCTACAGTCATTCCATTGATACTGTTTTGCAAACTTATGTCTAGGTGTTTAACTTACTTGATTGTATTCGAAAATTACGGGTTTGTTTTTTATTCTCATCTGCATTAACTTGCATTGTCATCCATCACACCATCCAGAAATTTTGTCAAAGTCACCATAGTGTCCTCCTACAGTCACTCAACAACGACACCTTCCGTTACACCATTGCGTCAGCAGCAAACAGCCGCAGACAGCTGCTTATTCTATTCGCCAGATCATTTATGTCTACAGCAAATAAAAGCGATCCTATCATACTTCCCTGGGACACTCCTGCCGATAAAGATAAAAGTAAATATAAATTCAAGTAAAAATGTTAAAAGAGTGTTCGCCTCCATAGGAAGTTTTTATTCTCACCACTAACGCAGTTATCACATTTTTTTGTGGACTGCGAGGGTGTCGTGGAAACAGCAATCAATATTGTGGTCGTACACGTTGTGAGAATCACCAGTGTGCATAATAACATGATTATAAAACTCATTACTTACTGAAACACTTTAATAGAGCAATAAGCTATGAAATCCTTAGCCAGTGTAAGGGAGTACTTAAACTAAACAATTAAACTGGAATGATTAAATGAGCCACTGTTTTAACGTGTCACTGGAGAGGCAACTGGAAATACCTCTTCTCGTCCGAGCGGGGGACGTAGTTGCGAAGAGCGGAGTAATTTGAATCTAAATCGAAGACGGGCCTCTTTTGCCGAGTGGGCGAAATTGGAGCGGCCTGGAAGGGCCGGAGTTGCCTTGGAAGGGCCGCCACCACTCCCCCAACCCCCGCTCCTCAGAGACACGGCCTGTGCGACCTCCTCCACGGCCTTTGGCCCCAGATGCGATAGCCGCGACGTCGCGCAGGAAGCTGGGCCGATATGTCGCTGCGCCAGCACAAAGGCAGCGGCCCGTCGCATTAGCGGACAATGCCGTCCGTCCCTAACAACGCCACGTGCTACTGGGGGACAATTATCTTCCCACACTCCCTTTTAGAGGCAATCGCGAGCCGCGTGTGTACACACAATGGCGGCAACTTCCCCGTACCCTTCCCTCTCACTTTTTTATTACCTAGGCTGCAAATCGTTTCACCTTCGTGAAGACGTCTGCCGGCAAGGAGTTGTACTGCGGCCTAAAGTTACTGGTCGTTTAGCTCAAAGAATACCGCTCTTTTACCCCTTTATGCTGCTCCCTTTTGAGAGGGGCGCTTTCAGAGAAATACCATCAGCGAGTGCGCTTAATGGTTGCACATCACGCCCTGTTCGTTACCTACGTGCTCTCGGGTCACAGTCGGTGAGTTAATAGCGGGAGTTAACGGGATATAATAAAACTTTCCTAACATTTTACGGACTCTGTTCTGGCGCTTCCATCACTCGTCCTTTTCTTCGCTACAAATTTCCCGAAAGGACTGTATTCACTACGCATGGTTGCAGAAAGTGGCAGTTTTAATCATTTCGCTTCACTCATACATATAAACTCAGTAAGCACAGAAGGTCCGAATATCCTCAATAATCATAGTAAGAGAATCATTCGTCGGTTCTTGGTAGAACAACATCATAATAAATGAAAAGCACCAGTTTGCTTTTGTTCTACAATATTACTTTTATTGTAAACCGGTTTTCGGCTTACAAGGCCATCTTCAGACATTTACTGAGTATTATCACGAAAGAAGTTATTAAGTGTTAGCAGACAACATTGGAAGAGAAGTAACACATCTAGACTGATGTAGAAACATACATTAAGTAACATCTTTGCAATGGAAAAGTAAAAACTGAACTGTACATGAATAACAATGGAGTAGACAGGAAAACCTTTAGCACATAATAGGATTAGCATGCCTACACAACAGTTTCTATTAATAAACAAAACTAATAAAGAAAGGCTTCATCAGGAGGTATGAAACACTAATAAAGAAAGGCTTCATCAGGAGGTATGAAACATGGAGAGTGATACACAACAAATTAAAACAAGAGAGTTATTAATGTAAATACATAATACATAAGGAACTTAAAGCAATATCAATAAGATAAACAGAAATAAATAAATGCCGGAAAATGGAGGTGTTTGAGGGAACCTACAGTCTAAGAGTGTGGTGGTACTGCATTTTAACATTAACATTATGATCAAAGCAGTGGCTGTGTAACATTTTTCATTAAATAAATGAGCAAAGTAAAATATGAACAGTATTTGATGAGAAAACTACAAGGGGTGTTAAACATGGACAGTAATACAAGTGCCAGTTAAAATGAAGCCTCAACTATTGAAACTACAGTCTATGTGGAATACAAAGTTAGTTGTTGTTTTTCTGTAAATTTTGAAACAATGTGTGTGTGTGTACTGATGTCAATGGCGAGATCTAAGAAGTTTATTGATTTGTTGCCAATCTCCATAGTGAACTGGACATTTTTATGTTGACTGTTTAGGTTTTTCAAGAATGTGTTGAGTTGTCTTGTAGTACCAGTCCACATACACAGGACATCATCTACACACCTAAACCAGTATTTGATGTTTGCACTCAAAGGTTCTGTTTTTAGAAAATTTTGTTCAAAATGGTCCATAAATATTTCAGCCAACAGTGGACTAAGGGGGGAACCAATAGCTAAGCCATCTAATTGTTTTTAAAGAGTCCCTTGGAACTGGAAATAGTTCTGTGCGAGGCATGTCTATGTGGCCAGTCTCAAGTCATTCAGTTCTACAGGATTGACATTAGACTTGTGCATCAGCTCTGTCAGAATAACAATGCATACTACTACTGGCATGTTAGAAAACAAACTGCTGACATCAAAGGATACTAATTTATCACTGTGTGGGACAGATATACCTTTCAACTTGTTTACTAGGTCCACAGAGTTTGAAATACCATGCTTTGGTTTGAATTTAGTCTTGCTCTTAATTAGGACACCCAGTTTACTGGCTAGTTTGTAAGATGGAGCAATGAATGATGATACAACGGGACGAATAGGAACATCTTGTTTATGTAGTTTAGGAAGCCCATACATTCTAGGAGGCACTGGGTTCATAATGTTTGAGAAATATCCATTGAACATAACTCACGATCGCACGAGAAAGTCGGCAAGTTGCCACAGGTCGAGCCCATCTATAAAAAATGTAACAAATTCACAGACTACAGTTTTAAGTTATTCACATCTAGTGCCTTATAAATTTTCGGTCATATGCTCAGTTCAGAAACATAAACATATCGAACAAAGAAGCCTTCTGCATAAAAGCCGGTGGAGATTCCCAAATGAAGTGAATCACAGCTCGTACTACAGATTCACGAAGGAAGGTGTGCTCGTGTATGTAGACTCCATAACAACTTCGAATTCAATGCCATATGGATATTTAGGACAGTGGTCTCCTCCGTATGGGGCATCAATTGCAACACGCCACTTGATTGGTTAATAGAGTGTGGATGGAACGTCATATACAACCAACGAAATAATAATTTGGCGAGCTCTAGGGATGTTATTTGACCGTTTCTGTCAAATAATAAACTATCGATTTGTAGTAAATGCAAGCTCCTGCAGTTGTCTGCGCAGAATATTTCCTAGTAAAATTAAAGTTGAGCTTAACAAGACTTCAACCAGCTGCTAATACTGGCAACAATTAATGTAGATGTAGTTACAGTAGAGCACTTCATGAAACGTAATGACGTATAAGATTTCCACTAAACGTTCAACAGGTAGCAAAATTATTTCTTCTCAAATGATTGAAGTTAAAAGAATGAAGGGATACGAAATGAACAGCCCACAAAATATTAGCTGCAGGTTAAGTCTTGTGCCAGACTTCATTTTATTCTTGATAGGTATCTTACTAATCATTAGTATCAAGAGACATCGCACGCATAAAATGACGGCTAGCTGAAATAACTAGGGCAAAAATGTCAAAAGAAAGACACTGTGTATCTTGCGAAAACCTTCTAAGACTATTCCGCGAACCAGTCTTTCATTGAGGAAACCAAGAATATTCATAAGACTCCCATGAATCATTTCTGCACAAGCTGCGTGGAAAATATTATACTAATAAGAAGTTCACGTGGTGGCCAATGAGCACTAGTCCTTCCAATTCTGAAACCGTGACCGAGACATAATGATACCTTAATAGAAAACACCTGTCACATATGTACAGTGATTGTCAACATACATTTATATTTCTACACAGAGTCACGTAAAAAGATCAGAAAACTGGCAGTTTCAGAGGTACTGTGCATGCAAAACGAAAAGTACACTGACGTAACACCAACGTTGTCTGCTCAACTACGGGAATATTTCAGCAAATGTTGTGAGACGGCCGCAGCTCCTTACATAAAGCTGAACGTAGTTTTGCCGCACACTGGTCGAGATGGGTTAAATATCGGCAGTTGAGCTCCACGAGCGGCGTAGAGATACAGCAGTTGTTTGTTAATGTAGTACTAGCATGTGCAGGGGCGGAAGTCGCTGAGTGAGCTCTGAGCGAGCAGAACGTTGTGTAATGATGGAAGACCATCCGTAACACACGTTGTTGACTGAGATTGTTCCAGATGCCGTAGGTTGACCGTCAGCGGCTCACCAATCGTGAAAAAAGAGTCTGGTCAGAAGCGTTTATTTAACCTTCCGGTGAAACTCGCACGAGCGTGCGCTTGCAGTACTGACTGCTACCTCCAGAAAATCGGCTTTTCCGCTCATGTAGCAACCGTGTTTCCGATAACGTTGTTTCCGATAGGTAAAAATCATTAGAAACAAATCGCGATATCGAACTGAATTATACATTATGAATACAGCCAATTCCACAAGCTTACAAATAAAACCTACAATAAAATATAACCAGAATTTGACAGGCAAAATAATAGGTAGCTGCTTAACAGAATACACAAGCTGCGACATTGTCGCGAGAAAACAGTGACCCGTATATGTAATAAGGTTCCTTTAATTTACGTCTATAGTCACAAAGTTTTTGTTAACAGATTACCGGTTTCGGTCTTTAATGACCATCATCAGATCTGCAGCAAAAATGGGAAAAACATAAATACACTCGCAAACTGTCTACAGATTAAGAACAATACATGGAGCATAATGAAAAGTAGTACTGACAAAATATACATTTGTGTGCTTTAAATATGGGGAGGCATACCTGTTTCATAAAAACAAAGACCTAAAGAAACATCGTCAAATCCATATAAATAACATCACATGCATAAGCCATGTTGTCAGTAGTACTATTGTTTAATACAAGCTGCCGCACAGTAGCCACATGATGTTTCTGTTGTAAGTTCGCCAGATGTCGTTAATGTCGGCCCACACTATTTTTCAATAATTAATTGAAACAGCGAAAATAAAGGGGGACACAATATTTGAATTCTATAATAAGCTTATAACGAATAAAAGGCATTACAGTAATAAATAGCAATAAAAAGAAGAACACTATGAAAGTAAGATTGTTGAAACGAGGGAGAGTTAAGAAACAGTGGTTGACATGTGCTCTAGTGCCAATATTCTAGATAATGACATACATATTAAATACCGTTGATAGTGCACCGGGTAATATTAAACAACCATAAAACAAATCGCTAAAGGAGCCACAAATGAAAGAAAACATAGTGCTGCACTTAATCAGCGCCGTCTGTTAGCGTTAACTCCAGAATTCCGCACAGGCGGGAAGTGGTTGGAGGAAAGTGACCGGCAGAAGGCCTCTCGTACCCGCGGCACTCCGTTGCAAGAAAAGAACCCAAAAATTCCGTAACAGTAGATGACCCACATTATCTGATTAATGCAGTCCATGAAATGAATAGAGAAGGAACGAGAACATAAAAGAGTCATGCGTAAAACATATGAAAACGAAGTAAATATGTGAGGCACTCAATACTAGGTGAAATTATCAACACACTATATATAACAGAGGCGTGCAGTGATTAGATTCATCGTTTCACCGCTTGGTGTAACCAGTGGTTACTCAAAGTCAATCCTTCCAAGACCCAGACGATCATTGTAGGCAAAACCACCCTTTCCTTCTGTCTCCTCGACTTCTATCTCACGTTTTACGGCCGTCCTATTGCCCTCACCCCCACCCTTAAGTACCTTGGCGTCACCCTTGACCGTCGCCTCTCCTGGACCCCCATCTCCGAAGTATGCAAGCCAACGCACGCTCCCGACTCCATCTCCTCAAGCTCCTTTCTGGCCGCACTTGGGGTCTGGACCCCCATCTCCAGACTATGCAAGCAAAGGCGCGCTCCCGACTCCGTCTCCTCATGCTCCTTTTGGCCGCACATGGGTTCTGGACCCCTCCACCATCTTCCACACCTATAAATCCCTTATCCGCCCTATCATCTGCCACGCTCATCCCGTCTGGATCTCCACCTTCCTACCTTTTACAGATCCCTTCAAATCCTAGAACGCCATGCGCTCCGCCTCGCCAACGCATCCGCCTCCCATCCCCCACGCGGATACTATATGACCTCATCCCGTTCCCGCATATCCTCCTTTTCCTCGAACGAATACGGATCCTCTACACCTCCTGCAAACTTGATCCACCTCACGCGCTTGTGTCTCCCATCCTCTCCCACCCCCGTCCGTTGCCACGCATGCATTCCCGCATCCCAACTGCTCTCCACCTCTCCACTCTCAATACCCTCGCCTGAGGTGGCTTGCACCAATTCCCCCTCCCTCATGATGCCCTCATCCCCTCCATCTATCCCTCCTACCAACTTTGATTACCGCACCCTGTGTTTTTTCCTGATGGCACCCTGTCTCCCTTCTCTCCCTCCTCCCTTCCTCCCTCCCTCCTCCCCCCAGGCTTCCCTTACCTTCGTTCCTCCACCTCCCATCTCCTCTGCCACTGGCGTCTACACCCTCCCCTCTCCCTCGTCCCCTCCTTTTTACCCTGTGGCAGGTCCCTCGACTCCTACACGTCAAGTGAACTTTCGCGCGCTGGAGATCGTCGCCAGTGTTTTTGTGTGTGCCATCGTGTTAGTGATTCAGTGTTTCGTCATTTGTGCTCCTTCGTTCACGTGTTCCGTTTCCGTCGTCTCTGTTAGTGCCCGAGTGCTGAACGTTTTTCTTTGGACGCTGCATTTGTGATCGACTTCATGTATTTTTAACTCTGTGTGTCTACTGTTGTCTATCCATCGGGTTGTTTCGTATTTCGATGTCTCCACATGTAATCAAAGTATTATCCGTGGCCGAAGAGGGGCGTAGTATTGCCGCTGCCGGTCTACCTTTGTATCAGGTGTCAAAATAACAATAAAGGGAAAAAAAGCCGTGATTACAGTTAAAATTGTCAAATAAATCAAAGCAGGCATTGGGCACAAAGTCATTTTGCCAGTTAAGCAGTTTAGTTGGTTTGTTTTTCGCTTTATAACTTTCGAGTTCTTGTAACAGATTAAGAGCACGATATTTTTCCACTCTGTGAAGAATGTCTACGCAATTCTCAAAGCTCCCTATGGAATGGCCAGTATCAGATAAATGCTATCCCAAAGTCGTTTTCTTTCGTGGCTGTGAGTGTTCCTTAAACCTTTATTCAAGAGAGCGGTATGTTTGACCGACATAATATTTGTCACTGTTACTGCAGTTAATCCTGTATACTCCAGAACCATCAAATTTATCATAGTTCCCTTTCAGTTTATGTTTTATTCGCAGTTTTAGGTTGTTATTAACCTGAAAGCCACATCTAACATCAGACATTTCAAAACATTTTTCTATTTGCCAGGCCCGGAACCGGGCGACTGCTACGGTCGCAGGTTCGAATCCTGCCTCGGGCATGGATGTGTGTGCTGTCCTTAGGTTAGTTAGGTTTAAGTAGTTCTAAGTTCCAGGGGACTGATGACCTCAGAAGTTAAGTCCCATAGTGCTCAGAGCTATTTGAACCATTTTCGACTTTTATGAAACAAACGTGTACAGACAGTATCATCAATGTCAGTTCATGCGTTCCTCCCCGATACACAGAAGCTTTCTTCACTTCCATGGTTCACTAGCCCCTTCGTTTACCTTCGGACAAAAACTAAATACGTAAAGAACTTAGCATTTTAAAGCAGATTGCGGTAGCTAATGGCTTTTCTATAAAAAGACGTCATATGCCCCTACAGTAGGCCGAAGGAACGTTCAACAAACAGCAGGCACACAAACCGGAAAAAAGCCGTGGTCTTGATCAATTAGAAGAGCTTGAGATTTACAAACCACAAATAAAGAACCAACTAAACAGCTTAACTGGTAAAATGACTTTGTGCGAAATGCGTACTTTGCTTTATTTGGCAATGTTTTACTCTAATGACTGCACGCCTCTGTTATATATTGTGTGTTGATAATTTCACCTAGTACTGAGTGCATCACATATTGACTTCGTTTTCATATGGCTTAGGCATGGCTCTTTTATGTTCTTGTTCCTTCTCAATTCATTTCCTAGACTGCATTAATCAGATAATGTGGCTCCTTTAGCGACATGTTTTATGGTTGTTTAATATTACCCGGTGCACTATCATCGGTGTTTAATATGTATGTCATTATCTAGAATATTTGCACTAGAGCAGATGTCAACCACTGTTTCTTAACTCTTCCTCTTTTTAACAATCTTACTTTTATCGTATTCTTCTTTTTATTGCTTTTTATTACTGTAATGCCTTTTATACGTTATAAGTTTATTACAGACTTTAACTATTGTATCCCTATTTACTATCGCTGTTTCAATTAATTATTTAAAAATAGTGTATGCCAACATTAGCGACATCTGGTGAACTTACAACACATAGCGACATCTGCTGAACTTGTGGCTACTGTACGGCAGCTTGTTTTAAACAGTAGTACTACTGACAACATGACTTGTGGATGTGATGTTATCTACATGTATTTGACGATGCTGGTGCTGATTCCGCATTTAACATTTGACGATGCCACTCTGGCTGCAGTACATTAGCACTTTGTTTTTATGAAACAGGTATGCCTCCTCCTATTTAAAGCGCACAAATGTAAATTTTGTCAGTACTATTTTTCATAATGGTCTATGTATTGTTCTTAATCTGTAGACAGTTTGCGAGCGTATTCATGTTTTTCCAATTTTTTCTGCAGATATGATGATGGTCATTAAAGACGAAAACCGGTAATCTGTTAACAAAAGGTTTGTAACCATAGACGTAAATTAAAGGTAACTTATTGTCAGAATAAACAATATTGAGCAAGAGTGAAGTAACAGAATAGATCACTACCGGTCCGAACATAATTTGCAGGGTCGGGGGTTCTCTCTTGAAAATCGAGGTAAATAGAAAACATTAGAATGCAGGATTTTCAAACGTATCACAAGCTTTACACGTTGCAATAAGTCGTGAGTGTTTCTTACAAACAAATTGTTTACAGTCATTACACGCAGTACTTGTACGATTGCACTTTATTCCTCCACGTAGATGACATGGTCAATTTCTTTTTGCTGCGCCTGCGGATGCAATTGGTTGGGGTGGCTAGCTGTATTTTACAGGAAACAGTCGGATATCTATTGGATGTGTGCACTTCCGAGCCCTTATTTTCAAAAGAGTTTCTAAAAGTTCGAGTGCTAATCACTGAGAAAGTCGCAACGGCGTATCGTGAATTAGGGGTTATTTAGGAGAAAAACCACTAAGGAATTTATGCCAGCCAGCTCCAAAAAAACTGAAAAAATCCTTAAGAGACCATCTCCCTGTTTACCGTGCACTTGAGTAAGCAACACGCATTTTATCGTCTGTATCGACACCTTCCTTGATGGAATTATGGTCGGTGTTGTTTCGTGGTTTACCCGTTATTTCATCGGTAACTTTGTGGTCATGCATAGTCGATAGAAGGAGTACACACTTACTTCGCTTGGTCTCGATGGAAAGAAGTGTTTTATCGTACTGAAATCCATAAAAGTAACATGAACGGGTTTCTCGTGATTTTGAGATGAATTCAGGAGGGATTTATGTTTTATTGTCTTTGAGGGTACCAATGACAGTCAATACTTTCTCAAGAAGGATATCAGTTAATGGCACACTAGTGTAGTAAATGTCCATTGCAATGTTCCTGTTGGAATGTTAAATATCTTGAGAAAGTTTTTGAATTACATCGTAGGCTTTATTTGATTCATTCCTAGGGCCTGGCCTCTGCTTTCCACAGTACACCTCGAAATTAGATGTATAAAATGTTTTACGTCACATATTGCATAATACTTCATTCTGATTTGCCCGGTTTGCTAGGTATATATTGGACAGAACCACATCTACCTCTAAATGCGAACACCATCTCGTTAACTGTGAATTCACTATGACTGTAATTATTCCTACAGCTCGCCAAAAACCTGTCATAAATATTGCGGATTGCTGCGAGTATGTCAGTCTTTACTCTCTCCCCTCTTGCACACAGATAATCAAACCTCATTGATCGAAGCAAGAACAGGAAGCGCTTGTAACTGTATGTCACCCTTGTGATCGTCAGACTCATTCCATCATCTTTCCATTATTCTCTGCAGTTCGCACTATTCTCATACTTCACTCCAGCTAGGAGTAAAACACACGAGATACCCATAATCTCATCCCGTGTAGTGTCCTTAAAGTCCTGATTTCTAGGGTATTTTACTTGGTCTCTTTTGTTCACAACAAAACCGTTGGTACAGTCTACAATTGTATCAATAATGTTAAGACCTAGAAATTTGAGAAATGCATCAATGGGTTTCTGCCTATTCCTGGAAAAAAATTTTATGATATTCTTCGCTGGTACTCTTGAAGCAGCTTTCACTGAGGGTTTGCGAAACTAAATAGTTTCCTTGTCTTTTCCGACGCAAAAAAAAGAAATCCTTGGCAGTTTCATGAATATCCATTTCATCTGCTTCCTCTTCAGATACCCCTGAACCGCCGTCATGCTCGTTTACTTCCACACTTCTTCTTCACCCTCAACATCTGAGCCGTCTATGTGTTCTTCACTATTCTGTGTACCTTCTTGAAACCGCCTCTTCTCGTCAGCGTCCAATTGCTCAATAAGTAGCCCCATCTCCTCATCGGAATTGTCACGTTTCGCCCTAGATATTGTTCAAGTACATAAGTTTCAACAGATGCCGATTTGTTTTGTTGTGGTCTGTGTTGTTTCCCAGGTTGATATATATGCTGTTGAAATCCATACTGCATACATATTGTAACTAAATTACTATGGCATACTTTATAATATTCTTAATGTCAGTGTTGAGCCGTCACACATGTTCTATATACTTGATGTTTTGGTTTACAATGCAAAAATTATCGTTACGGAAAGACACAAAGATATCATTCATTAAATATTGACCAAGAATATTAACAGAGCAAAGATGATGGGCTGATTGTCCAGACTGAAAAGTGTTAATAACAGAAAAATTTTTATACTACATGAGTGAACTTATTGTTAAAAGATATCAGCAAATTGTTTTTAGTTTGTTTTTTATGAGTGGAAATTTGTGACGAAATACTTTGGAGGAAACTGACTGTATAGTATAGTGTAGGCATATATGTAGACGCATTTATATTAAGAGATATTTGATTATTATTGAATTTTGTTGCAGAAATTAAAAAATTATAAAGGTGGAGGGTAGGATGAGAGCAAGACATTTGTTCATCATGGCAATTTATATTTATTCAATTATATACTAATATCTTGAAAATTGATGGCGTGACTGTTAGGATGCGATTCACAGAAATCAAACGGAAACTGCACCCCTAACAGTCTCACCACTGCAGTTTAAAATATTAGTGCATAATTGTATTAATGTAAACCACGATAATGAACAAATTTGTTGCTTCCGTCCTACCCTCAATTTCTAAATTTTGTATTTTCTGCAGCTAAGTTTAATTGTAATAAAATATCAATGTATATAAATGTGTCTATATGTATGTTTACATTATAATATACAATCAGTTGGCTTTAAAGTATTTCGTCATACATTTCCACTGACAGAAAAAAAATACACCAGCTAAAAGAAATTTATCCTACTGTCTTTTAATCATAACTTACCCTTATAGTGGAAACATTTTTCTGCTATTAACATGTTACAATTTGAACATACCACATATCATCTTAGCTCTATTTGCATCCTTGGTCAATATTAATCTTTCTACCTTGGCTTAATCATGCCCTTTGCATTGTAAAAAAAAAAAAAAAAAAATCAAGTGCACAGTACCTATGTGATGCTCAGCACTGACATTAAGAATATTTAGAAACGTGCCACAGTAATTTATTTACAGTATGTGTGCTGTACAGAATTTAACAACATGTGCATCGACCTGAAAAACCACATGGACCACAAGAAAAAAAAAAAACGCCGTCTACCTGATCTTTTGTAGGTGAATATAACTATTTTACATTATCTATAAATAAATGCAAGCACGTGAGAATACTTTTATTAATGAAGCAACGTTTAAAATGTAACTAAAAACTCAAATATTATTTTGGACTGTGGTATCAGACGGCATGAAGTTGCTCAAAACTTTTATGTGACTGAAAACATTAGCCATATAAAGCTGAGCATGGTAGCCCGAAACCAGTGATGGCACTAAAGTAAAACATTTAAAAGCTATTTGTGGCCGGTTGCGTGATTCACCAATTATTGTTAATGGGTTTCACAAGATCCAAAATGGATAAGATAACATTTCATTTAACTCAACATACGTTTTTTCTAATTCATGATCAGCAGCTGTCGTATTAGAGAAATATATTCGTTGGGCGTAACGTTGTGTCTGTCTTATGTGCTATAATAGCTTCACCATAATACCTTCACCTTCACAGTAGTTCCTCAACACTCTTCCTGTTTTAAATTTTTGTAAGACTTTCTTATAAATATACTCTATTGAAATTTTGTTGATAGGCCCTGCCCAGTTAACTACAAATCCTGTTCATCCTGGCACTGCAAATCAATTATCCATGTTGCCGCTCAACTTATCCATTTGTTTCTTGGAGTTGTGTGACCCAGATACGCAATTAACGGAGCCAAAGTTTCTTTCTCCGATTCGTGGTAGGCCTGTAGGATTGACCATCTGACGCCATTCCCTCGAGTCGTCACTGCCTGAAGATTTGAGCGCAATAGCAGGTTTATATGTAGTACTTCCTGAATATCTTACTTGAGAGAACACCTTCACTATTGAACCATGTAGCACAGACTATTGTCGACTTTTGTTTCCTCTTGCTTTCGCCAGTGCAGCAGTACGAATATAAGAAGATGTTGTCGGATAACATTACACTGTAAGATGACTCCGTGATCCACACACTTCCTACTTTAAGTACTGAAGTGGCAGCTGCTCTACATCAGATACCGTAAGTCAGTGGGTTACACAGGTATCTGTCCGATGTAGTTGAACCGACGATTCGGTTACCGTACTCGAATATTTAAGGTAAGCATGCAACCCATATACCGAAAGACCATAATCTCATAGTAGCTGTTTCACACAGTGTCCGCCAGTACTACAGACTTCATTACATCGTCGCATAAAACTTCTCAATACACTCTTAAATAAACGTAGAATCAGCTATATAGCGAAACAGACACGTATGGCCATGGAACTGTGGTATTCTTATTTTCCTGTAGCATTTTCAGTGGGTTTTGGTACAGTAACGGCTTCATAAAACCTCACAGAAAATACCACTGAAGTTAGTTCCGTCGAAAGCGTTGGCCATTACTGGTTTAAAAATTAGTGCATGCGTTATTTAGGTACTTACAGACATTAGTACATGAAATCGCGCAGTGTCGACATGAAACCACACCCTCTCGCCACGTACGGAGACTACTGAACACAACAATAACACGAACAGTAGATGAAATTCGTAATTCAGTCTGGGTGACCGCGAATAAAATTATCTAAGCAATCTTGTATGAGTTCGTTCCACACTTATAAGAAAGAGTGCTCTGCGTAAGCTAGTAACGGGGAAGAAGTTTATGGTGACCTGAGGCAGTAGTGGTTTGTGGATTTTCATTGCTTTTCACTTGGTCGTTGTAGTGGTTTAAATACCTATCAGCACAATATAATGTTGTGCCTTTGGTGATTAAATAAATGTTAAGAAGGATGATACTGCGCTACCGCACTAGGTAATTCAAAGACAGTTCAGAATTCTGACTTTAAAATCATTTTCCTCCTCTTCAGACGTTAGTTATGTTGTTGAAGAATTGCTTTCCATCATCAATACCCTTTGAAGTATGGGGTGTAAACGTACATGTTGAGCTTACACGAATTTATTGGTACGAGCCTGATTAAATTACGTACTTTATCCTCTGTTCTTTCGTGTGTATTTCGCGGGCCAGTAGACGGATGCTTATTGTCGAATCTTTTCCTACTCGATCCAGTACATTCTCCTGTAGTTCTACTATGCGAACTCTGTGGCTTGAATGATCCCGTCTCTCCTACGTTTCTATCAGCGGTGGTAAATTTCTTCCATTAGGAACTGTGGTCTGTATAACAGCTGTAAACACATGCAAACACCGCCATCAGAAATGTGCATTAGGCAGCTGTTTATTACGTCAACTGAATCGTTATAGGTGATGGGAGGGAGGGACAAAGGAAAGGAAAGTGAAGGAGCTAATGATATCAGCTGCTCAAGGACCTTATACGAAATCAACGGCACAGAGTGAAAATGTGTGCTGGGCAAGGACTCAAATCCGAGACCTCCTGTCCATCTGGGCATAGTGCTCATCGCAGTTGGGTGCCCTGTCTCCTCACGCTCCTCGGCCTATCCACATTCGCTTCTGGCACCGCCTATCCACAGCCTCCGTTCATGTCGTCTACCTTCGATAATATTAGATTCGCTTTGGATTTCGAACGTATATGTACATTCACACCGAAGATCGTGGATTCCACTGTCTATATAGACGAATCGATTATATGAATGCGTGGTGCCTGTTCTTTCGGATATCGTAATCCACAAACTTCACTGCGGATGCACTTTTACGTTCTATCCCTAAGGGAATTGAAAATTAGCGAGCATAGAAAACATGGGTGGCGACTGCGGATAGATGGGAATGTGGGTCGGCCGGGGAGCGTGATGAGACAGGGCGCCAATTTGCGATGAGCACAATGTCCTGGTAGCGCAGAGATTAACGCAGTTTCATAATAAGCAGATCCCAAGTTCGATTACCAGTACAGTAGACATTTTCACTCATCGCCGCTGATTCTCCATGAAGTCCCGCTGCAGCTCATACCATTAGCCGCTTACCGCTTTTTCTTTCTTCCCCTCCACCTTCAATTTTCATTATATGTGCCACAGCTGCGAATTCCTCGTGGTATCAATTTTCTCATACATGTCTGAAGGAACAGACACGACGCATTCGTATAAGGGAGCTCCTGTTTTATGAAACTTAACCAGTTTATAAACACTATCTATAGAAAATGTTTTATCGTCTCATATACCCATTTCTGTATAATAGTTCATTGCTTAAAATAGTCATTCTTCGAACCTTCACTGCGTATGTAGTAGTATCCTAAAGCTTTGTCAATTACGCGTCATGCCTTGTTCACTCCATTAGATAGTGTTGGATAACCAGAGATTAAAATCTACAGTGGCAACAGAAACTTGCTCTACAAGTTATTAGTTATGTCGCAGGCGTCTTTGGACAGAAGAAGTTTGTAAGGATACGCCATATAGTGTTTACTTGAATGTGAGATCCGTGATCTCAAGTGTCAATAATGTATTAGCATTGTTACTACATTATGTTGATGCTTCAGTTACTGCCAATCGCCGTAGCCGGCCGATGTGGTCGAGCGGTTCTGGGCGTTTCAGTCCGGAACCGCGCTGCTGCTACGGTCGCAGGTTCGAATCCTGTCTCGGGCGTGGATGTGTGTGATGTCATTAGGTTAGTTAGGTTTAAGTAGTTCTAAGTCTAGGGAACTGATGACCACAGATGTTAAGTCCCATAGTGTTTAGAGCCATTCGAACCAATTTTTTGATCACCATACCTGTAGGATGAAACAAAGCACACCACACTTCTGTTTCCCTCTGCGGTAAGGCAATTTGCCATTTCTACACTACAATTAATTGCTTAAAATATTTTACTCATTATCTTGTAGTGGACTGCATAGTCACAGACAGTCGCGGGCTCAACATACGACCGCAGAGGGCGGCGCGCATCGTTCAACATTTCGGAGGCCATTAGAGGTCCCCCAAGCGGCACCTCTTAAAAATCTGGAGGCCCGCCCGCAGTAGTGTAGTGTTTTGCAATAAAGTTGCGCCGGGGCCATCTCCCGTAATCCAAAGAAATTGGTCTCCGAGGGCCGACGGGACTCCGAATTTATCGCAGCACATTTGCGAGGGAAAAAATGTTCTTTGCGGAGAGAATGAGCTGGCGTGCCCACAGGCAGCCATGATTCCGCATACAAAACCAAGCGCCGTGAAATCAGGGACCATATTATACTTCAGATTTCGCAAGTTAATTGTGACGGTTACTGTCTTAGTCAGACGACACTTTAAATTACTGTTGTTCATTGTTGAAAATTTGCTGCAGGGTAAAAATTTAAGTACTGAGAGGAAAATGTTACAGAATATGAACATATCTAACATGGAAAAGGAGCTCAGTAATAAAGTTATTCAGCTCTGTATGCAGTTAATATCATGCATAGCATGCATAAGGGCAGTTAAATTACACCAAAGTGGGTGGTAATTGTCTGAAGACCCTATATGGCCAGCAAAATCTCGATATATCCGTCATTCATGTAACATAAGAAGCTGACGTCACGGAAACAAGAAATTGTCATCCTGCTGAGAGGGATGTGGGACTGGCAAGCTGATCTGCTTAATATGTACCACGAGGTTCTTATATTTGGAGCTGTGGTCCACCTCTACAACTAACGGAAAGTTTGCTTTTAGTAATGATGCATCTCTAGTGGCCTGTATACGTGTTTGTTTCGAGGATATAGTAATTGCATCGCATAAAGTAAAAGTTTATGCTGTCTGCGTGTGCGATGCATTATGCTGCGATATTGCTAAAAAAAATTTTGTTGCTTATTACCCCTGAATGCTGCATGGCCGTTAGCCAAATAGTGACACACAGAGATAACTTATGATCCCAGGGGACATTGGTAGACTTTTCCTTAACCGATAAACAGACATGATTAAACAAGAGATGCGAGTGCAAAGCTCATTAACTTCGCGGAATTATAAGAGAATCACCGTTGAGTGTAGCCATTCAAAGTGAGAACAATAAACTTAGGTGTGCAACAGTTTATATATTTATTATTAATGGGTCGCTTAACCATGCAAGTGTTATATGACAGTTTACAGGACCTCCTAAATTAAATCAAATCAATACCTGTGTATTGTGTCCAATGAGGCAGCAGTTTTCGCTCAAACATTTTAGGCAACCTATCAGAGTGAGTGGACCCACCATTATGCTTGGGACGAAGAATCTGACCCACCAAGCAGACACTCCTCTAGGCCGGTAACACTTTGGTTTCTGTTAATTTGCATTACTGCACCAACAGTGGGACGTTTCTGCTGCGTTCCTCCGCTTTCCATGAAATAGTCGATATTCTGTCCATCACATTTACAACAGCGTTGGGCATCCCTCCGTGTAGAGGTTTTTAGGAACGAAGAGAACTGAGGCTGGAGAACTAAGTGTGCTTGCATTCACATTCTAGCAGGTGTGACGCTGGTCCCCCGAGCGTCGTCTGGTGCTTATGGGTGCACACTTTGCTCATCTTGAGGAAATGTGTGTTTCGCAACTTATAAGAGCACGACCCGGTTTTTGAGCAGCGCAAATAGATTTATACTTACTTAATTAGTGGACACAATACACAAGTAGCGAACACAGTGAAAATTTTTCCAAAAATTTTGACTGAATTCACACGAAATGACATCAACACGAAATTTTATGGATGAGAATATTCAACGAGTTATCCTTATGCTGGCAGCTCGCGAATTCAACACTTTTGAGACAAAATATCAAATTACAGTCAAATAGGTAGTTGCATACCATAGCAAGTAAGTAGCGACATGCTCAGTGTGGATCGTGCTGCTGTAAATTGCAAAACTTACGTTTCCCAAAAATCATCAAAGCGTGCACCCTTCAGCTGTTCTTCTTTGGATTTTCTCTTTCGCCTATCAGTCTTATATCTATGAGAGACTGGCTACAAATATTCAAGTATTATTCGAAAAAGGGTTCTGTAATCTACCTCCTTTGTCGGTCAAATACTTTTCTTATGGAAATAATGTTATCTGTTTCCTTCTTCACCAACCCTCTCATTAGCTCTGTATGTGCAGTGCTACTTTCTTGGTTCACTTCCACAATTAAGAAGCTAGCAATTCCTACAGCCAGATTTTCTACGTAGTTTTTTTTCTATCTTGGTGCTAATGTATTTCAGTCATTTGTCGTAACTTTTGTTCCTCTCTCCGTTAATTCTGCATCCGTGAGGTTTATTAGTTTTGGTTGAAAAGTGTGCAGATGTTTCTATTATACTTCCTTGTATTTACTTTCATGCTCGTCAATAATGTTGGACTGTTAATAAATGCAGGCAACAAGATTCTATTGTATTAAGCATAAATGTCTTAGCTTAAGGGCATAAACATAATTATCAACTCACTCGTAACGTTAGTGGGACCAACGACAATCTCAATATGAAAACAGGAATACCAAACTGTATACTGACACCACAGAACAAAAAAATTCCAAAAAAGAACACACACAAGCAGTTGGCCACGCAACATACCGTAAAGACACACAGCCAACACATAGTGATGGAGATGAAAATCGGGCTTCCTAATGTACGTAAGACGAACAAGTTCATCTTCAGAACGACACAAATGTAACATCACAGAATCGTAGGTACAACAAACGAGGAGTGTAACCTAGTGAAACGAGCGTCTCAAAAAGTTTTACATTTCACAAAAATAAGGGAATAACGTAGATTAAAACTGAAGAAACTGCAAAAAGGTGGGAATTTAAGGAGATGGGAACTGGACAAACTGAAAGAACCAGAGTTTATACAGAGTTTCAGGGAGAGCATAAGAGAACAATTGACAGGAATGGGGGAAAGAAATACAGTAGAAGAAGAATGGGTAGCTTTGAGAAATGAAGTAGTGAAGCCAGCAGAGGATCTAGTAAGTAAAAAGATGAGGGCTAGTAGAAATCCTTGGGTTACAGAAGTAATATTAAATTTAATTGATGAAAGGTGAAAATATAAAAATGCAGTAAATGAAGCAGGAAAAAAGGAAAACAAGCGTCTCAAAAACGAGATCGACAGGAAGTGCAAAATGGCTAAGCAGGGATGGCTAGAGGACAAATGTAAAGATGTAGAGGGTTATCTCACTAGGGGTAAGATAGATACTGCCTACAGGAAAATGAAAGAGACCTTTAGAGAAAAGAGAAACCCTTGTATGAATATCAAGAGCTCAGATGGAAACCCAGTTCTAAACAAAGAAGGGAAAGCAGAAAGGTGGAAGGAGTATATAGTCTACACAAGGGAAATATACTTGAGGACAATATTTTGGAAATGGAAGAGGATGTAGATGAAGATGTAATGGGAGATACGATACTGCGAGAAGAGTTTGAAAGAGCACTGAAAGACCTGAGTCGAAACAAGGCCCCAGGAGTAGACAACATTTCATTAGAGCTACTGACAGCCTTGGGAGAGCCAGTCCTCACAAAACTATACCATCTGGTGAGCAAGATGTATGAGACAGGCGAAATACCCTTACACTTCAAGATAAATATAATAATTCCAATCCCAAAGAAAGCAGGTGCTGACAGAGGTGAAAATTACTGAACTATCAGTTTCATAAGTCACGGATGCAAAATACTAACGCGAATTCTTTACAGACGAATGGAAAAACTGGTAGAAGCCGACCTCGGGGAAGACCAGTATGGATGCCACAGAAATGTTGGAACACGTGAGGCAATACTGACCTTACGACTTATCTTAGAAGCTAGATTAAGGAAAGGCAAACCTACGTTTCTAGCATTTGTAGATTCGGAGAAAGCTTTTGACAATGCTGACTGGAATACTCTCTTTCAAATTCTGAAGGTGGCAGGGGTAAAATACAGGGAGCGAAAGGCTATTTACAATTTGTACAGAAGGCAGATGGCAGTTATAAGAGTCGAGGGACATGAAAGGGAAGCAGTGGTTGGGAAGGGAGTAAGACAGGGTTCTAGCCTCTCCCCGATGTTATTCAATCTGTATATTGAGCAAGCAGTGAAGGAAACAAAACAAAAATTCGGGTAGGTATTAAAATTCATGGAGAAGAAGTAAAAACTTTGAGGTTCGCTGATGACATTGTAATTCTGTCAGAGACAGCAAAGGACCTGGAAGAGCAACTGAACGGAATGGACATTGTCTTCAAAGGAGAATATTAGATGAATATCATCGAGGATAATGGAATGTAGTCGAATTAAATCGGGTGATGCTGCAGGAATTAGATTAGGAAATGATACGCTTAAAGTAGTAAAGGAGTTTTGCTATTTGGGGAGCAAAATAACTGATGAGGGTCGAAGTAGAGAGGATATCAAATGTAGACTGGCAATGGCAAGGAAAGCGTTTCTCAAGAAGAGAAATTTGTTAACATCGAGTATAGATTTAAGTGTCAGGACGTCGTTTCTGAAAGTATTTGTATGAAGTTTAGCCATGTATGGAAGTGAAACATGGACGATAAATAGTTTAGAAAAGAAGAGAATAGAAGCTTTCGAAATATGGTGCTACAGAAAAATGCTGAAGATTAGATTGGTAGATCACATAACTAGTGAGGAGGTATTGAATAGAATTGGGGAGAAGAGGAGTTTGTGGCACAACTTGACTAGAAGAAGGGATCGGTTGCTAGGACATGTTCTGAGGCATCAAGGGATCACCAGTTTAGTATTGGAGGGCAGCGTGGAGGGTAAAACTCGCAGAGGGAGACCAAGAGATGAATACACTAAACAGATTCAGAAGGATGTAGGTTGCGGTAGGTACCGGGAGATGAAGAAGCTTGCACAGGATAGGACTGAAGACCACAACAACAACAACAACAACAACAAGGGAATAACGAAAAACTCTAATATTGTATTATATCTTTAAACCTGATATAATGCAGTCATTATTTACAATACATGGAAGAAAGTTACGATACAGAGCACTGAAGATGGTTCGCAAATATAAAGAAACAACACGCATATGGCATAAAATGAACAGGATTTCGTTTAGTTGTATATTGGGCCACATCTCCAAGAACAATATCAGCAACTAAGGAACATCACAATAGATAAAAGAAACTATAGTAGTCACAAATCTTTAATGTACACTAAAAGCCGGCCGCGGTGGTCTCGCGGTTCTAGGCGCGCAGTCCGGAACCGTGCGACTGCTACGGTCGCAGGTTCGAATCCTGCCTCGGGCATGGATGTGTGTGATGTCCTTAGGTTAGTTAGGTTTAAGTAGTTCTAAGTTCTAGGGGACTAATGACCACAGCAGTTGAGTCCCATAGTGCTCAGAGCCATTTTGTACACTAAAAATGCTCAAAATGGTTAAACAGTCAGTGGACTTACTGAGTACGTAGTCCTATACAACTAAATTTATGTCTTTTGAAATATATGATCATACAATCAGAAAAATTAGCAACTTGAAATTACATACTCATTACACTGCGTATCGCTGTGTCTCAACACATTCGGTGCCTGTAACTACTACGGTAAAATTTATTGTCCAGCCTTCATTATAGTTTCTTACGCAAACAAGCTGTAACTTTTCTTTCTATCCCTAGCAGCAGCTGATACCTGCAGCTGGAAATAAACAAAAGTGTAAAACCAGGGAATGGAATACAATACATAAGCTTCGGTTTTTATGTAAAGTGTAACCAGTGTCTTATCGAAATCGTGTGACAATTCCAGCTTAATTTTAACCACACGTGCAGTAGGTAATTTCTACCTTCAGAGAAGTTACACTCAACGGTGTTCAACACTGAACTGCGGGCCTTCCTAGCGATTACTGACCTTCGCATACGTCTTGGCGAATGTCGGATGTGTGTGTACGGCTGATATTGCGTAGGTACAGCTGATGCTCGTGTGCCTCCTATGAACCATAAAGAAAGGCACACATATTAAGTGAACAAATAAATACTTTACTGCATTCAATCGAATTAATTACGTAAATAATACATCACTGGATTGTAAATTACGTATATTGTCACCTCTCCTGAAATAGCTTAGGTGTCATATTCAATAGTCTGAATGGCATAGTTTCCATGACACTTAATAATACGAATTCTCTTCATATCTACCATTTTCTTCACATGAGGTACAACAGCAGACAATTTATCAAACGTCATAATCTCCGTTTCTTGCTTTACTATTTACAACCTCGTCTGCAAAGACGTATTCCACTCTCTGTTTCTCCGTACAGTTTTGCTCTCTACAAGTTCCTTTATTACCATGAAAGTTATTTCACGTTATCTTGACATAGGACCCCTCATTCTGTACTTCCACATGTTTCTTCCTTCGCCGATTCTGCGCGGAAATTCCTCTATCTTATCCTTTCATCTCAAATCTTAGATTCTTTTCCACACAAACCTCGTGATTCACAGCCACACAAAGCTGTGTTTTTCACTTAGTTCTCAGAAATGTCTTCGTCAAATAAAGGCCCTCATTTGATGCTACTGGAGTTCCTTTGCTGTAAACGCACTCTTCCCCTATACTTACCTGCATTTTTTATACTTATTTCATCCGTCATATGTTATTTTGCTTCCAAGGCAGCAAAATTCCTTCATTTCATCATTATCGTAACCAGAAGTTTTGATGCTAAGTTCATCGTTGATTTTGTAATGTTATGTGAGCCTCACTGCCCTTTTCTTAACTAATTTTTGCCTAATTTTATTCTGAGAAGCTCAGTAATGTGTGTAAATACCAAGTAAAGAGCAGCTGGACCGCAAGAAACTCTTTAGCGCGCAATCCCCGCAGTTATAGTAGCTGTGAATCTTTGAGTATGGACTCTAAAAAAAAAAGGCAATTGATTTATTAAAAGAAAAAAAAGAGAACAGTTAACCTGTATCTTGTGGAAAGAGGACTTGTTGCTAGGTCGTCGCTCAGAACGTACTGTTAAATTTAATGAAAACTGCTATTTTAGTTATAAAACCGAGTAAAGTATGTGTAAGAGCTACCAAACATTTTTGTATGCAAATTTTCTGGAAGTGAAGAATAGAAATATCTTGGTTTTGGAAAAGAAGGTGAACTTCATTGTCGTCGCAGGCTATCTGTCGACAGATTTGTAAGTGCACAAAGTTCACTAAAATACAAGAAAGGAAATGCATTCTCTATAGTCTTCATTCAATACGTAACAACCTCTCATAATTTATTAATTACTGTAATAGGATTATGTTCTTGTATAATGGTATGGTGCTGAACTCAACTGACCAATTTTGATATAGCAGAACATGTAGTTTGAAGGAAGTTTGTGTGCCAAGCAATCCCCTTTTCTCACGAAAAGCAGATTGCTGTTTGATCTTATTTACTTACAACAGTGGTCCCTTAGGTATGAACAGCTACGAAAACGTGGGCTCAAAGCTATCCGCAATACGGCCAAGTAACCAACAGAGTCGTTCTTTAAATCTTAAAGAGCAGTAACTTCCTCCAAATTATAATACGTCACCAACTGGTGTAGAAGCTGATGATTTAAGGAGGTAGCAACCAAAATTCAGATACTAGTTATGACTTAAACTCTCAATCAAAAATCAATCTCTCTCTCTATCTCTCTCTCCAAACACATATATAGATATTAATATCAGTAAGATAAAAAGTCATTTTATAATGTAATGACTGACTCCACACTTTCTTAGGTTTGCTCTCAGTACGCACATTGTCCTTATTAGATGGCATATTGCATTCAGTAGTTTCTGCAATTCTTCTTCAGTTTCAGTGATGGCAACAGTGTCGAAAACAAATATTATCAAGGATATTCTGCCACAATGGTTTTTAATCGCACTCCATCTTTGAAACTTCGATGTATAAACTGAGCAATGTTGGCGGAAGACAGCATCGATATTCTAAACTCCTTTTAATCGCAGTGTAGGCTCTTAGGCTTATACATATTTCCTATTACTCGTCTTTCCCTGTAGCTTACTCTCATCTTTTATCAGAATTTCGAACATCTGGCACCATATCTCACTGTCGAACTCTTTATCCTCTTCGAAAAGTTGAATGAACGCATCTTGATTTGCTTTCATTAACAAGCGTACCGTCATAACTACTTCTCGTGTGTCTTTTTCGTACTTCTGTATATGATCTGTGTCAGTCGCTTGCATGCATGACCTATTAAGCTGATAGTGCAACCGTTCTCACACTTACATGACTTCGCTATTTTCACAATTGTACGGAAGATCTTTTCAGGAAAGTTTGATGGTACGTTTGCAGCTCATACATTCTACACATAAACTTGAATGTTTGGTTGCCAGTTCCTCAATGATTTCAGATATTTCTAAACGAATGCTAACTATCGCTTTCGCCTTATATGATCGCAAGTCTGTCAAACGTGTGTTACATTCTGAGTCTATTATTGAACCTTACGTAATCCATTTCCACTTTCATTTCTTTGTCAATCAGCTCAAGCAAGTCCTCCGATTCGTAAAGGCTTTGGCTAAGCACTGCCCACCTACTCGCCCCCTCCTCTGCACTTACCAGCTGAATTTCCATTGCGGTATAAAAGTTGACACCTTTTCATTCTCGCCTCATTCGCCGAAGAGCACCAGTCACAGAAAACAATGCATGAAGCAATAGACAACAACAGACCACCTACTCTCTCCAGCTAGTAACCTATTATAATAAAGTTCCCACTCCTTCCGCCTCAAGTGACCAATCGTAACAACGACCTCCATAAAATTATGACGTAACGTCGTTCTCAGCGAGGAGCAATGACAAAATAGAAGCGACTCCACATAGCTAAAGCACATCAGTATGCCAAGAAGAAGACCACTGTAACCATGGCCGAAAAGTTGGTTTATCCGGTAAATACTCGCAAAACATTTATGTCAACTGGTTCTAGCCGCGGAAGACCACGCAATTAGGCTAACAAGGGAATATTTCGGCAGCTGAAAAGCAGGTATACCAATAAAAGAAAGATTTAATTTGCCGAATGTGGGAAGTCGAGACTGTCGCTGGGACTTCTTGGACACGCATCAGAATTTGTGTAGCATCTAGTCTCGTCATTTAATGTCAGTTCTTTGTTTTCCATGTTTTCTTTGTCTCTAGAATTCAGGAGAAGTAGGTTCTCAAAGAGATCCATCTTGTGACTAACTTCTTAAATGAAAATCATCGACAGTTTACTAAAAAAAAATCTTACACACAAAAATATCGAAAGAAAAATATCGACACTTTAGGTACCAATAACTATATTTGATTAAAAATTAAGTGCTCTCTGGTCCATTTCTGTTTTCAAAATGAAGAGGGATAGTTTCCACAACTATTAAATTGAATAAAACAAGCATCACAAGGGTGTAACTAAAAAATCCCGTAACTTTCAAATTTATAATGGTATTTATACTGAAGTTTCAGCGCCGACGAAATTTATCACGACAGATCCGAAAGTTAAGGTATAATTTCTTAGGACAACTTTTTGATATCCTAATTGTTGAAGTTTGATTTTCTCGTAACTATTTTCTTTTGTTTCATTTATACAGGTCACCCTTCTATGGTGTCACGTATTTTTACTGACAAACTATGATTATTCACTGTCTCTTCGTTTCTCAAACAATAAAGTTTTCCTACGTAGTTCATAATATCACGTAATGAAGTAATTCATTCCGACTTCAGACGTGAGAACAGTAGGTCCTCACAACTAACGGAAACAGATTGTTGTATCACTTTTTATACATCTGGTGCACGGTACTAACACAGAATGTCAAGCACATCCAGTGATGTTAAGATGTATTACCATGAACATAGAAGTACAAGTAAGTTGCTGGTAAGTATGCCCCCGCAGCCCACAAAATGAAATCTTAGTACTATGGTACGTGCGCTTCCCAAGTTTTGTCGAAAAATAGTTTTGGGGGTATGTATACCTCCAACTTGTCTTTAAAGCCACGTTATTTGATAGTTTGCGTGGTTCCCAAGGCAAATGGGAGTCACAGAGATATTTGTCGACAGTTAAAAGCTATGTTTCACAACAAAGAGAAACCACAGCTGGCGTAGAGAACTACCACTAAATGCCAGAAACGCACATTGGTGGTACAAAGTAAACCAGTATGGTAGGTGCTAAGTACACTTCCCGCAGCCTGAGAGAGGATCGCACCTTCTGCGCTCGTTGAGTTGCTGACTTTTTGGAGCTCGAATAATTGAAACTGGGTCATTTGGAAAAAAATTTTGGGTACATATTAAAAATGTAGTGAATGATTATTATGGAAATTTGATGCAACACCGGGTACAGACAAAAGAAACTGTGTGGTTCCAGAGACCATCCCGTGTCTCAGACACCTATGATGTATAGTGATCAGCCAGAAAACTATGACCACCTACCTAATAGCCAGTATGTTCACATTTGCCACGGATAATAGCAGCGACACGTCGTCGCATACAAGCAGTTAGGTCTTGGTAGGTTTCTTGAGAGAGCTGGCATCAGATCTGCATGCTCAAGTCACTTAATTCTTGTAAACTCCGGTGAGAGTGGGGGGGGGGGGAGGAGGGGGGAGATATGAACTCTGAAGCCACGTTCAGTCACATCCCAGATGGATTGGATTGGGTACACATCTGTAGACTGGGGTCCAGCACATCAACTGGAACACGCCACTGTACCTCGAACTATTCCATCACACCCTTGGTTTTGTGACAGGGCCAACTAAAATGGTTAAGAATGCCACTGCCGTCGGGAAACAGATCCTCTAGATGGGGTCTGCAACCAGTGTCGAATACTCCTTCGCTACTACGGGACCCACTTGGCTCGTGGATGCCCACGTGAATGTTCGACAAAGCATAATGGAGCTACCGGCAGCTTGTCTCCATCCCGTAGTACAGGTGTCAAGAAGATGTTCCCATGGAAGAGACGGATTTGTGTCCTCCTGTCGGCGTGACGAAGAACATATCGGGATTCATCAGATCATGCAACAATCTGCCACAGTGCCAACGTCCAGTAGCGGTGGTTACGTGCCCATTTCAGACATAGTTGCTGATGTCACACTGCTGACATTGGCACCTGCATGGATCGTCGGCTGCCGAGGATAGGGGTATTCGCTACACTGTGTATTCACACACCATCTACATATACATCTATATCTACAAGGATACTCTCTAAATCTCATTTATGTGCCTGGCAGAGGATTCATCGAACCACCTTCACAATTCTCTATAATTCCAATCACGTATAGCGCACGGAAAGAATGAACACCTATATCGTTCCGTGCGAGCTCTGATTTCCCTTAGTTTATCTTGGTGATCGTTCCTCCTTACGTAGGTCGGTGTCAACAAAATATTTTCGCATTTGGAGGAGAAAGATGGTGATTGGGATTTCGTGAGAAGATTCCGTCGCAAAGAAAGACGCCTTTCCTCCAACGATGTCCAGTCCAAATCCTGTATCATTTCTGTGATACTCTCTCACATATTTCGCTATAATACAAAACGTGCTGCCTTTCTTTGAAGTTTTTCGATGTACTCCGTCAGTCCGATATGGTAAGGAGCTCACACCGCGCAGCAGTAAAAGAGGACGGACAAGCGTAGTGTAGGCAGTCTTCTTAGTAGGTCTGTTACATTTTCTTAGTGTGCTGCCAATAAAACGTAGTCTATGGTTAGCTTTCCCCCCACAACATTTTCTATTTGTTCCTTCCAATTTAAGTTGTTCGTAATTGTAACACCTAGGTATTTAGTTGAATTTACGGCTTTTAGATTAGACTGATTTATCGTGTAACTGAAGTTTAACGAGTTCCTTTTAGCACTAGTGTGGATGACCTCACACTTTTCGTTATTTAGGGACAACTGACACTTTTCACATCATTCAGATATCTTTTCTAAATCGTCTTGCAGTTTGTTTTGGTCCGTTGATGTCTTTATTAGTCGATAAACGGCAGCGTTATCTGCAAACAACCGAAGACGGCTGCTCGGATTGTCTCCAAAATCGTTTGTGTAGATAAGGAACAGCAAAAGGCCTATAACACTACCTTAGAGAACGCCAGAAATAACTTTTGTTTTACTCGATGGCTTTCCGTCAATTACTACGAACTGTGACCTCTCTGACAGGAAATCACAATTTTGACTGTGTGTGTCAATAGACCGTTTTCTCCGAGGTAGTTCATAATATTCTAAAATCCTGCTGCATATCGACGTTAACGATATGGGCCTGTAATTTAGTGGATTATCCTACTACCTTTCTTGAATATTGGTGTGACCTGCGCTACTTTCCAGTCTTTGGGTATGGATCTTTCTTTGAGCGAACGGTTGTATATGATTGTTAAGTATGGAGCTAAAGCATCAGCATACTCCAAAAGGAACCTAATTGGTATACAGTCTGGAACTGTAGACTTGCTTTTATTAAGTGATTAATGTCTGACGTTAGTTCCGCCACAGTTAGCCAACTGCCCTATTTTACGAGTCTGGTCAGCCCATGAGGTAAATTTGTAACGATGGGTGGCCGCTCGACCCCACGACCCCTAGAAGTGATTTTAACCTTGGTTTCGCTACGTGTTGAAGACACCCAACACAGCACTCCTCGAAGACCCGAGAAATCGTGCTGTTTCCGAAAGGCTCGTGCTGCGACTTCAGGCCTTCACAATCTGTCATCGGTCAAACAAATCGAGCGCCATCCCCAGTCCCCATCCACACACGGATGTTGTGAAACATAGCTTTTAACTGTCGACGAATGTCCCTGTGACTCTCATTCGCCTTAGGAAGCATGGTGTTTGTGTGTGACTAGCAGTCATTCCTCACCAAGCGACACTGCTATCGCCTGGAGCGGCTTACATCGGGAGTGGCTCGGTGGTCACAGTGTTCTGGCTGACGAGTGTGGATGGTTATAACGTATAAGTGGAGCCTAAAGCGATGTTTGATAATTAGCAACAAGGCCAGGATTCGAATGTGGGTTTTCCGTTCACTAGTCAGATGCGCTAACCATGATTTTCATTCATGCCTTAGCTCATTTGGTATTCGATTCTGGAGGGAGATGTGTAGCCCGTGCAGTAGCACAAAGCCAGTGTGCGAAGGTGGCGTAGTGAGCAGTGCCTAACAACCCAGGTTCGAATCCCGGCATTGGAACAAATTTTGATTCGTAGTTTGTCTGCGTGTATACATCATAGATGTTTGAAACTTAAAAACATCTCTGTAACCATACAGATTCGTATGTTACAGTAACTGTTACATCAAATGATCCTAGTCACCATTCAGGCCAGAATTCGAATCTCGGTTTCCTCCTCACTGGATAAGTCTGTGTCATTACGTAACACTTCAGCAGTCGGCAATCAGACATCATCTGACCGGGAAGAAATTACATGTGGTGTTCCCCATGGTTCCATACTAGATCCACTACTGTTTCTTGTGTATATTAATGACCTGTCATCTGTTACATTACCAGAGGCCTAGTTTGTCTTACTTTCAGATGATACAACATTGCAATAAATAGTAAATCAAATATAAATTTGGAAAGGGCAGCTAATCAAATTTTTCCTGTAATTAATAAGTGATTCATAGCCAATTCACTGTCATTAAATTTTGAAAAGACCCATTATAGGCTGTTGAGAACTTCCAAGAGATTTCCTTCTGATGTGTGTATAAAACGTGATGACATGGAAATAGGAGCAGTTGAGAGTTTAAAACTCTTGGGACTACAACTTGATAATAAATTCAGTTGGGAGCAACATACCAAAGAACTGCTAAAGCGGCTAAACAAGTCTGTGTTTGCAATGCGAATGATGTCAGACATAGGAGATATAAATTTAAAAACCTGGCATATATTGCTTATTTTCACTCCATTATGTCATATGGTATCATATTTCGGGGTAACTCCACAAACAGAGAAAATTTTTTTTAGAGTACAGCGTATAATAAGAGTAATGAGTAGTGTAAATCCAAGAACATCATGTCGAAACCTATTCAAGGAATTGGGCATATTAATCACAGCTTCTCAGTATATTTATTCCTTAATGAAGTTTGTTGTAAATAATACATCTCTTTTTCCAACTAACTGCTTAGTACACAGGATCAATACTAGTAATATGAACAATGTACATAAAGATTTAAAATCACTTACTCTTGCCCAGAAAGGAATTTAAAACAATTTTTGGTGACCAACTCCTTCTATTCCATTCATGAGTTTCTCAACCCGTGCAGCTGACCATTTTAATGAAAATTTATTATACTTTAATTTTTGACAATACTTGGTTGTAACAGCCAAAAACCTACCTACTGTGTGAATGATGGATGTATGGAAAGCAGATGTAAGTCTTAAGTCTGTAAATAGTGGAAGTTTAATTTTAAATCTTGTACGTAATCTGACTGTTCTTAACTGAGGATCACTGAAATGAATAATTTACTTTTATTTTTGACAATACTTGGTTGTAATAGCCAAGAAACTGGCAAATGTCTGAATGATGGATTTAATGAAAGCAGATTTAAGTCTTAAACCTGTAAATATTAGAAGTTTAAATGTAGTTCATGTACATCATTTTACTGTTTATTGACTGAGGATCATTAGAATTAATTAAACTCAAGTTTTTCAAATTACATTTTTGTAATGTGTTTATCTGACATGTTCCACACCCAGGAGGATTTCCTCTTTTATGGGTCTATGAAATGAATAAAAAATCTAATCTGCTAAACAGTATGCCACGCTGGCACAGTGGCTTTGCACTGCTGCATTCACTACCCTCGCACGCCTCTCCCCTCAATTTAACTTTCCATTCATGCCTCAGACCACGTGGTGTTTGATTGAGGAGGGAGGCATGCTAGGCTAATCCGGGTTGTTGTGCGAAGTTATTTGTCTGGTGGACAATGGTTAGAACATCTGCTTACTGAGCGTGGAACCTGCATTCGAATCGCTGCCGTGGTACATATTTTCATTTGTCGCTTCCATCAGCTATACAGTACTGATACGAGTAAAATCGTCGAATAAAAATGCATCGTTATCTAGATGGCAGGACTAGATATCAAGAAGTATTCATTTTCCTCCCATGTCCCTCTTTGTGATGACGGCCGCTAATCGGACTTATTTGACCTCCGCAAGCCCCAGTGCCTCTCGCTTCCTCGCGCCTACTGTGTGCACGTTCGTAGCAACGGTGGAGACCCACAGAGGGGCCGTATGTGGGCGACACGCTGGTCCACCGCGGGCGTCGCGTAATGTGGGCTTTGAGGGGCCGGCGTATGCATAATGTGTCATCGCGCTAAGAGCGGCGGGCGCCCACGCGTCGCCACTCCCACCTCCTGACACGGCCCATTACGCAGTCCCTTTGTGCGCCGGCAGGGCGCGTGCAATCGCACCCGATCACATAGCTGCCCCTCACACCCGCTCCCGACCGTATATCGGCTCACCCGCGCTCGGCCGCTTTATGTCACGCTGACAGGAAAGTAGTTATCGAGGGACGACCAAAAAATTGCACTTGTTTTATTTAGTACAATTCTCGCATAAGCTGGAAAGTTACAAAGGTACCGTTTCGACAGATCACCCATCCCGACCACTGCGAAATGGACTCGTCAGTTGCCGAGGTCGTTGAAATCTCTACAGCAGACATGGGGAACCTCTGTCTCTCATATATTTATTATTATTATTACTACTTTCGATTATTCCCTTTTGAGAGAGCGATTGAACTTGATTAGTCATGATTTCTTCTTCTTTCTTCGTTCTTCCCAAATTCTCTTCATACGTTCACTGTGTTCTCTCTTGCGTTCTTCCGCCCATCATTTTCCCGTTCTGTTCTCCGTTTGTTCTTGTTTAAGTGTGTGTTTCTGTATGATGTTTCTAAACTGTTCTATATTGTTTATATTGTCTTGAGTGATCCCCAGTTCTTTAATGTCTTCTTCTGCTTCAGTGATCCACATTGTCTTGTTTTTGCTCTTGTTTACTATCTCAAAGATTTGTCTTGTGAGCCTGCTTCTATTCATCCTGCTGAAATGTCCATAAAATTTCATCCTTCTCTTTCTACTGGTGTCTGTTATTGCTCCTGTGTCTTTGTAAATCCCTCTCGTTGTCCTCCTCATCCAAATTCCTTCCCGAAACACTGGTCCATATATTTTCCTCAGAATTTTTTTTCTTCCTTTTCAATCTCTCTGATCTTAGTACGACCATGAATCACTGTAGTTTCTGCAGCGTAAAGTGCTTCTGGTAGGACTGGTGTGTTGTAATGCCTTACTTTCGCATTGACAGAAATAGATTGCTTATTACAGTAATTCCAAGTGATTTTTGTAATATAGAGATTCTATCTTTATTGGCTATTGAGTTCAGTCTTGATGGTTGATATCTGAAGTTGGCAACTTGTGCCACTTTCCCGTATTGAGTAGTAAAGGGGAGATTATCTACAGGTTTGTTTTCCATGTACTGTGTTTTCTCGTAGGAGATTTGTAGCTCAGTTTTCTGTGAGATCTCTCGTAGTTTTTCCAATTCAAGTTTGGCTTCCTCTCTATTGTTGGTTAGAATGACAAGATGGTCCGCGAAAGCCAGACACCTATTCTCCGCTCTTTTTTAATCCCAAGCTGAATTCCTTATATTTCCGTTTCCCATGTCCTCACAGTTTTTTCCAGAAACATGTTAAACAGAATGGGGGACATTCCATCTCCCTGGCGAACACCAGTACGGATATTTAATGCTTTTGATGCTTCTCCTATGAATTTAACTTTGGAGGTAGTATCTGTTGATACCTGTCGAATAATTGACCTCGGTGTCCTCTCAATCCTGAACTCTTCTAAGGTGTGAAATAATGTTTGTATATCTATTGAATCGTAAGCCTTTTTAAAATCAACAAAAGTTACCACAGTTTTTCTACATCTTCATCTCTCACATGTATATATGGGGTGAGAGGGATGGAGAGAGAGAGAGGGTCGGGCTAGAGAGAGAGGGGCCATTGGTGAAATAATCACGTGTGATTGGCTGAATAGCTGTGGTTCCACTATTTTGGCACGTGTCGCTCTTTATTTGAATGTTTGCAGTGCCTTCTGGAGTTGGAATATTGTTTGTACAATTGTTTTAAAATTGGTTCAGTGTATATCATACCACCTCCGCAGATTTTTTGCCTTAAGAAGAAAAGAAAAACCTACTTTAAACATTTCTGGGCACAAAACCTTACACCTGTCTGTCATAAAGTCGCGCATAACTCATTATGTAACGTTAAAGGTCCTCAAATTGTGCGGTCAGCATTTAGAGTCTCACTATGCCCAAATAATTTTTTTTTTACTTTCTTTTGAATTGCATTTGTGGAACTGAAATGTCAGTTAACATATCCTGTATCATAATTCTTTTATGTTTAAATACTTGTCGCAAGGAAACGTGTGTACCCGTAATAATAGAAATTTCCTTTTTTAAAATCAGCTACTATGCTTTTATGCTTTATCATTTGTAAACATAACTACAGCAGTATATTTACTGGATTTTTCCGGTATAAGACAGTTTCTAAATCCACAATGACCTTATCTAAAATAAATTACCTGAAAAGAAAAAAATCTATGTAAATCTTACGGACTACGAATTTCAACAATTAATATCGAAACAGGGAACTCTGAAATCACTTTGGAGCTTTAAAATAATAGAAATGACAGTATACCTTTTCCATGGTCTTTTCTCAGTCATTTTCTGAATATAGTAATAAATAGCTAATACAGTGCATCATGCCAAATTTTAATTTGGTTCCACATGAAATGTATATTAGTCATATACTACACGGCATTCAAGAACTTCTGGTATAATGTGCCAAATCCATGTCTTGCTCCAGCCAAGCTCGAAAATGAACCGAGTATTATGCATGACATGTAATACCTTTAGCGACATTAAGAACAGAATAAAAAATTCAGTGGTATTGCTTTTCAGTATGCCTTCGTATCTGCCGGAACGACATATGGTTGACAGCTGATGCAGGTAAACAGTAACGTATCGTCAACCAACATTTCCGAAAAGTGTTCAAGCCCACACTACACTCAAGCGCCAAAGAAACTCGTATGGGCCTGCATATTCAAATACAGGCTGGTTAGGTTTCTATGTCGGTAACGCCACCATAGCACTCTGTATGAAAATCACGGACTATGCCTATCAGTAGTTAGTGCCTTCAGTAGTTAGAATGTTTTATTTAGCTGGCAGTATAGGCGCTCGCTGTATTGCAGTAGTTCGAGTAACGATGATTTTTGTGACGTAAGTGTTTCATGAAAGGTATAGGTTATTGTTAGTTAGGACCATTCTTTTGTAGGGATTATTGACAGTCAGATTGCATTGCGCTAAAAATATTGTCTGTCAGTTTAGTGATGATCACAATAACAAAAGAGAGAAACGTCTGAGTACGTTCATTATGCCCAGCTGTTTGAAAATCAGATAACGAAAGTGGTTTACCGGCACAGTCATTCATAATTTTTGTAAGGGGACGTTTCACCGGCAGAATACGGCGTTGCGGCGGAAACGCCTATATAAGACAACAAGTGTCTGGCGCGTTTGTTAGATCGGTTACTGCTGTTTCAAGGGCAGGTTATCAAGATTTAAGTGAGTTCGAACCTTACTTTCCTATTCATAACGAGCTCCACTCACGTTCTGCTATTTTCTGCTCCTGTGCTGCTATAGTCGGCGCACGAGCGACGGGACACAGCATTTCTGAGGTAGCAATGAAGTAGTGATTTTCCCGTACGACCATTTCTCGAGTGTACCGTGACTATCAGGAATGCAGAAAAACATCAAATCTCCGACATCACTAAGGACGGAAATAGATCCTGAAAGTACGGTTCAAATTGGTTCAAATGGCTCTGAGCACTATGGAACTTAACATCTGGGGTCATCAGTCACCTAGAACTTAGAACTACTTAAACCCAACTAACCTAAGGACATCACACACATCCACGCCCGAGGCAGGATTCGAACCTGAGATCGTAGCGGTCGCGCGGTTGCAGACTGAAGCGTCTAGAAACGCTCGGTCACATCGGCGGGCCTGAAAGTACGGGACTAACGACGACTGAAGAGAATCGTCCAACGTGACAGATGTGCAACCATTCCTCAAATTGCTGTATATTTCAGTGCCGGTCCAACAACAAGTATCAGGGTGCGAACCATTCAACGAAACATCGTCGATTTGGTCTTTTGCTGCCGAAAGCCCACTCGTGTACACATGATGTTTGCACGACACAAGGCTTTACGCCTCGCCTGAGCCCGTCAACACCGAACTGTATTGCTGATGACTGGGAATATGTTTCCTTGTCGGACGAGCTTCGTTTCAAATTGTATCGAGCGGATAGTCGTATACGGGTATGTAGACAACCTCAATGGACCCTGCACGTCAGCAGGATACTGTTGAAGCCGGTAGAGGCTCTGCACTGGTTAGGGGCGTGTACAGTTGGAGTGATGTGGGACCCCTAATACGTCTAGATACGACTCTGACAGGTGACGCGAACGTAAACATCGTGCCTGATCATCTGCATCCATTTATGTCCATTGTGCATTCCAAAAGACGTGCGCAATTCTAGCAGGACAGTGCGACAGCCCACACGTCCACAACTGCTGAAGAGTGGCTCCAGGATCACTTTTTTGAGTTCATACCCTTCCGCTGGTTACCAAACTCCATAGACAGGAACATTATTCAGCATATCTGGGATGCCTTGCAACGTGCTATTCAGAAGAGATATCCTAACCCGCCTATTTTAAGGATTTATGGAGAGCCCTGCAGGATTCATGGTATCAATTGCCTGCAGCACTACTGCAGACATTAGTCGAGTCCATCCCACGTCGTGTTGAGGCACTTCCGCGTGCTCTCGGTGTCCCTGCACTACATTCGACAGCTATACCAGTTTCTTTGGCTCTTAAGTGTACTTTGTTGAATACTGACAAACATACGATCCTTCGAACTAATACCGACAGACCGTGGGTTGCGGTCCCCGTCTTATCACAGATCTTCCAAACTGCGTTTTAACCAATCCTTCACCTCTCAACGATGTCAGGAGTCACCAGGGGTGACTCGTCGTTCAAATAAGTGGTGTAGTTTACGTACACGCAAGTCGATAAAGTGGCGTCGAAATGAGAGAATTGCACTAGGCCATTGGGCTAAATTGTCGATGACACGTTGGAAAATTCACTAGTAAGGCCCATTCTGCTAAACAGGTCGTTGAATCTTCGACAGAAACGAACGTTACATCGACATTTCACCAAGGAAAGATAACGATTTATCAGATACTATAGGGTGGTCCATTGATAGTGACCGGGTCAAATATCTCACGAAATAAGCACCAAACGAAAAAACTACAAAGAGAGAAACTCGTCTAGCTTGAAGGGGTAAACCAGATGGCGTTTTGGTTGGCCCGCTAGATGGCGCTGCCATAGGTCAAAAGGATATCAACTGCGTTTTTTTAAAGTAGGATCCCCCTTTTTTTCATAGTACGTAAATAAATATGAATGTTTTAGATGGACTACTTTTTTTCGGTTTGTGACAGATAGTGCTGTTATAGTCACAAATGTATGAGTACGTGGTATCACGTAACATTCCGCCAGTGCCGACAGTATTTGCTACGTGATACATTACCCGTGTTAAAATAGACCGTGTACCAATTGCGGAGAAGTTCGATATCGTGTTGATCTATGGCTGTTGTTGTTGTTGTGGTCTTCAGTCCCGAGACTGGTTTGATGCAGCTCTCCATGCTACTCTATCATGTGCAAGCTTCTTCATCTCCCAGTACCTACTGCAACCTACATCCTTCTGAATCTGCTTAGTGTATTCATCTCTTGGTCTCCCCCTACGATTTTTACCCTCCACGATGCTCTCCAATACTAAATTGGTGATCCCTTGATGCCTCAGAACATGTCCTACCAATCGATCCCTTCTTCTGGTCAAGTTGTGCCACAAACTCCTCTTCTCCCCAATCCTATTCAGTACCTCCTCATTAGTTATGTGATCTACCCATCTAATCTTCAGCATTCTTCTGTAGCACCACATTTCGAAAGCTTCTATTCTCTTCTTGTCCAAATTATTTACCGTCCATGTTTCACTTCCATACATGGCTACACTCCATACAAATACTTTCAGAAATGTCTTCCTGACACTTAAATCTATACTCGATGTTAACAAATTTCTCTTCTTCAGAAACGCTTTCCTTGCCATTGCCAATCTACATTTTATATCCTCTCTACTTCGACCATCATCGGTTATTTTGCTCCCCAAATAGCAAAACTCCTTTACTACTTTAAGTGTCTCATTTCCTAATCCAATACCCTCAACATTACCCGACTTAATTCGACTACATTCCATTATCCTCGTTTTGCTTTTGTTGATGTTCATCTTATATCCTCCCTTCAAGACACCATCCATTCCGTTCAACTGCTCTTCCAAGTTCTTTGCTGTCTCTGACAGAATTACAATGTCATCGGCGAACCTCAAAGTTTTTATTTCTTCTCCATGGATTTTAATACCTACTCCGAATTTTTCTTTTGTTTCCTTCACTGCTTGCTCAATATACAGATTGAATAACATCGGGGATAGGCTACAACCGTGTCTCACTCCCTTTCCAACCACTGCTTCCCTTTCATGCCCCTCGACTCTTATGACTGCCATCTGCCTTCTGTACAAATTGTAAAGAGCCTTTCGCTCCCTGTATTTTACCCCTGCCACATTCAGAATTTGAAAGAGAGTATTCGAGTCAGCATTGTCAAAAGCTTTCTCCAAATCTACAAATGCTAGAAACGTATGTTTGCCTTTCCTTAATGTTTCTTCTAAGGTAAGTCGTAAGGTCAGTTTTGCCTGACGTGTTCCAACATTTCTACGGAATCCAAACTGATCTTCTCCGGGGCCGGCTTATACTAGTTTTTCCATTCGTCTGTAAAGAATTCGTGTTAGTATTTTGCAGCTGTGGCTTATTAATCTGATTGTCCGGTAATTTTCACATCTGTCAACACCTGCTTTCTTTGGGATTGGAATTATTATATTCTTCTTGAAGTCTGAGGGTATTTCACCTGTTTGATACATCTTGCTCACCAGATGGTAGAGTTTTGTCAGGACTGGCTCTCCCAAGGCCGTCAGTAGTTCCAATGGAATGTTGTCTACTCCGGGGGCCTTGTTTCGACTCAGGTCTTTCAGTGCTCTGTCAAACTCTTCACGCAGTATCGTATCTCCCATTTCATCTTCATCTACATCCTCTTCCATTTCCATAATATTGTCCTCAAGTACATCGCCCTTGTATAGACCCTCTATATACTCCTTCCACCTTTCTGCTTTCCCTTCATTGTTTAGAACTGGGTTTCCATCTGAGCTCTTGATGTTCATACAAGTGGTTCTCTTATCTCCAAAGGTCTCTTTAATTTTCCTGTTGGAAGTATCTATCTTACCCCTAGTGAGAAAAGCCTCTACATCCTTACATTTGTCCTCTAGCCATCCCTGCTTAGCCATTTTGCATTTCCTGTCGATCTCATTTTTGAGACGTTTGTATTCCTTTTTGCCTGCTTCATTTACTGCATTTTTATATTTTCTCCTTTCATCAATTAAATTCAATATTTCTTCTGTTACCCAAGGATTTCTACTAGCCCTCGTCTTTTTACCTATTTGATCTTCTGCTGCCTTCACTACTTCATCCCTCAAAGCTACCCATTCCTCTTCTACTGTATTTCTTTCCCCCATTCCTGTCAATTGTTCCCTTATGCTCTCCCTGAAACTCTGTACAACCTCTGGTTCTTTCAGTTTATCCAGGTCCCATCTCCTTAAATTCCCACCTTCTTGCAGTTTCTTCAGTTTTAATCTACAGGTCATAACCAATAGATTGTGGTCAGAGTCCACATCTGCCCCTGGAAATGTCTTACAATTTAAAACCTGGTTCCTAAATCTCTGTCTTACCATTATATAATCTATCTGATACCTTTTAGTATCTCCAGGGTTCTTCCATGTATACAACCTTCTATCATGATTCTTAAACCAAGTGTTAGCTATGATTAAGTTGTGCTCTGTGCAAAATTCTACCAGACGGCTTCCTCTTTCATTTCTTAGCCCCAATCCATATTCACCTACTACGGTTCCTTCTCTCACTCTTCCTACACTTGAATTCCAGTCACCCATGACTATTAAATTTTCGTCTCCCTTCACTATCTGAATAATTTCTTTTATTTCATCATACATTTCTTCAATTTCTTCATCTGCAGAGCTAGTTGGCATATAAACTTGTACTACTGTAGTAGGTGTGGGCTTCGTATCTATCTTGGCCACAATAATGTGTTCACTATGCTGTTTGTAGTAGCATACCTGCATTCCTATTTTCCTATTCATTATTAAACCTACTCCTGCATTACCCCTATTTGACTTTGTGTTGATAACCCTGTAGTCACCTGACCAGAAGTCTTGTTCCTCCTGCCACCGAACTTCACTAATTCCCACTATATCTAACTTTAACCTATCCATTTCCCTTTTTAAATTTTCTAACCTAGCTGCCCGATTAACGGATCTGACATTCCACTCTCCGATCCGTAGAATGCCAGTTTTCTTTCTCCTGATAACGACATCCTCTTGAGTAGTCCCCGCCCGGAGATCCGAATGGGGGACTATTTTACCTCCGGAATATTTTACCCAAGAGGACGCCATCATCATTTAATCATACAGTAAAGCTGCATGCCCTCGGGAAAAATTACGGCCGTAGTTTCCCCTTGCTTTCAGCCGTTCGCAGTACTAGCACAGCAAGGTCGTTTTGGTTATTGTTACAAGGCCAGATCAGTCAATCATCCAGACTGTTGCCCTTGCAACTACTGAAAAGGCTGATGCCCCTCTTCAGGAACCACACGTTTGTCTGGCCTCTCAACAGATACCCCTCCGTTGTGGTTGTACCTACGGTACGGCTATCTGCATCGCTGAGGCACGCAAGCCTCCCCACCAACGGCAAGGTCCATGGTTCAATGGGGGGCTATTGTGATCAAAATGCCCAACGGTCTTGTGCTATGTATGCTGCTCGGTATCCTGGACTACATCTTCCAAGTGTCCGGACCGTTCACAGGATAGTTACGTTATTTAAGGAAACAGGAAGTGTTCAGCCACGTGTGAAATGTCAACCACGACATGAAACAAATGATGATACCCAAGTAGATGTTTGAGCTGCCGTCGTGGCTAATCCGCACATCAGTAGCACACAAACTGCGCGAGAATCGAGAATCTCAAAAACATCGGTGTTGAGAATGGTACATCAACATCGATTGCACCCGTAACATATTTCTATGCACCAGGAATTGCATGGCGACGACTTTGAACGTCGTGTACTGTTCTGTCCTGGGCACAAGAGAAATTACGGGACGATGACAGATATTTTGCACGCTTCCAATTTATCGACGAAGTGTCATTTACCAACAGCGGTAACGTATTCCGGGATAGTATGTACTATTGCGCAACGGAAAATCCACGATGGCTGCGACAAGTGAAACATCAGTGACCTTCGCGGGTCAATGTATGGTGCGGCATTATGGGAGGAACGATAATTGGCCCCCATTTTATCGATGGCACTCTAAATGGTGAAATGTATGCTGATTTCCTACGTAATGTTCTACCGATGTTACTACAAGATATTCACTGCATGACAGAATGGCGATGTACTTCCAACATCATTGATGCCCGGCACATAGCACGCGTGAGGTTGAAGCGGTATTGAATAGCATATCTCATGACAGGTGGATTGGTCGTCGAAGCACCATGACATGGCCCGCACGTTCACCGTATCTGACGTCGCCCGATTTCTTTCTGAAGAGAAAGTTGAATGATATTTGCCATCGTGATCCACCGACAACGCCTGACAACATGCGTCAGCGTATTGTCAATGCATGTGCGAACATTACGGAAGGCGAACGACTCGCTGTTGAGAGGAATGTCGTAACACGTATTGCCAAATGCACTGAGGTCGACAGACAACATTTTTAGCATTTATTGCATTAATATGGTATTTACAGGTAATCACACTGTAACAGCATGCGTTCTCAGAAATAATGAGTTCACAAAGGTAGATGCATCACATTGGAAGAACCGAAATAAAATGTTCAAACGTACCTACGTTCTGTATTTTAATTAAAAGAACCTACCTGTTCCCAACTGTTGGCATAAAATTGTGAGCCATATGTTTTTGACTATTACAGCGCCATCTATCAGAAAGCGAAAAAAGTGGTCCAACTAAAACATTCATACTTTTTTACGTACTACACGAATATGTAATAAAAATGGGGGTTCCTATTTTAAAAAACGTAGTTGATATCTGTTTGACCTGTGGCAGTGCATCTAGAGTGCCAACCAAAGCGCCATCTGGTTTCCCTCTTCAAGCTAGACGAGTTCCGTTCTTTGTAGTTTTTTCGTTTGACGCTTATTTCCTGAGATATTTAGCCCGGTCACGATCATTGGACCACCCTGTATATGCAGCACTTGAGGAGTATTAGGAGATGACACTGTTGTGCACAAGAAGAGTATCGGCCTGCTTAATATACTGTACATCGGTTTAACTGCAGGTAATGTAAGATAATCTTTATAATAAAGAAAGAGAATGGTAAAATATCTGATTACAACATTAATGGTGAACATGTTGGTCACATTAGAACGTATAAATATTTAGAAACAATATTAAGAAGCGATATGGAATGGAGCGCCCACGTGGAGTGATACAACATGCTCCTGGGACCAAGTTTAATCCTTCCAGTGTTAGGAGTGCTTGTCATGAGAACATCGAATGAGATGTGCTGTCAGAGACGTAAAAACTCGATTCAGCCCACACGAAAGTGTAACACAAATGCCCATGAATCTTAAATTCAATCCATAGGATAAGTACGGAATATTTGTCGCGAAACCCTGAACTGCAAATGTAGAGACCTTGTAATCGAAAGACTGTGTAACCTTTGTGTTGCCTCTAACGTACATGTTGCGTATGGAGAAAAGGAGGGATAATGGCACATACAAAGGCAAAGATAAAGTTCTTTCCCTTCTCGCTTAGTGGTCGGATAGAATGGGAAAGAATATTGATAATACTTCTATAGTGTGCCCTCTGCCTTGTATTCTTCGGTGACGTGCGAAATATTCAGCTGATGCAGAGGTCGAATAAATTTCAGATTGCTCGTAAGTAATTCATTTAGTCAGCCAAAACGATATTGTCGTAAATTATTCAATCGCGGCTGAGGTCTTCATGATAGCCTGCAACGTCACGAGTCAATACGGAATAGCATTTTATTGCAGTAAGCTACTTTGAAGTACGGGCTCTTAGCTTTGAAGCTGTTGGCGGTGGCAATATACAGCCGCTGGTATCTATGCGTGACTCACTCTCTCCTGTCGCTAGGCTAGCCATGGGAAGTGCAACCTGTGTTAGCTGGAGTGACAGAATATTCAAGCCCCTAAGAATCTAAATAAACAGTATTAAATATCATTCAATTTTGTTAAGTCATAATACAGCCCTTTGTTATTGAAAGGAAGGCTGTGTTAAAATCTCAGCTACCTAGCTGAGATACTTTCAGATTTAGAGACAATTACCTAAAACACCAGCAGACGACACTTATAAAATTAAAGTCAATTAGGATTCATAGCAGTTTGTCTTTTTGTATCATTTGGAATTATTAATGAAGTTGACTAAATGGCAGAACAATTTATTAAGATCTTTTGTAATTAAAAACGTTCACATTTTCCATTTTTGTAACATAGAATCCAGAAAGAATGAATGTTTATTTAATACCCAGTTGTTAGTTTTGTGTGAATAAATAAGAGTGACTGAGAGTGTATATGAGGGACATACGTCAAGATTCAATATTATCTGTTGTTAAACATTATGTAACTATGTCACGGGAAAGAGTGAAGCAAGCAGTTGCAATGAAAGCTGTAATTTCCCTACCTTGTTGATGACGTATGTCCAAGGGTACTTGCTTTTGTAAGAAGACAGCCAGAATAGCCATTAGCAGCGTAATGATTTTCTAAAGTCAATTCAATGGCTCTGAGTACTATAGGACTTAACTTCTGAGGTCATCAGTCCACTAGAACTTAGAACTACTTAAACCTAACTAACCTAAGGACATCACACACATCCAAGCCCGAGACAGGATTCGAACCTGCGACCGTAGCGGTCGCGTTGTTCCAGACTGAATCGCCTAGAACTGCTCGGCCACCTCTGCCGGTTAAAATCATTTCAAAATTAGTTTTCTTTTCGTTTGGTTTTGTTAAACATTTTATTAAGATTTGCATAATGAAGTGACGTAAATGCATCTGTGGATGTTGACAGGCGTAGGACAGTTTAGGCGTGAGATAGAAATCGAAGGATTGTTTTGATTGGCTGGTCATTTTGAACAACCAATCAGTTAAGCATTTACAGCGCTCTATTAAGTAGTTATAGGACCCGGAAGGAACGAGAGTCAGTCGTGGGCTAGCTATCGGACGTGCAGATCATGTTGGACGTGTCCGTCTATGTTATGAGTAAAATGAAGTACTTATTGGTATGTCGCGTCCGGATGGTATTGCCGTGAAACAGTTACATTTACGGATAGATTGCGCAAATTTGAGCTTTTTGAAGTGTTTAGTTGGAAAGGTAAACGAGTGTGAACTTCCGGCCTTTGCAGAATTCCGCGTGGCATGTTTCATATTCACCTATGGAATAGTTGGCGAGTAGTTTCATTCTTAGACATCCACTGAATAAAAAGACCGATTGTGAAAATCATATATTGTAGCAAAGCATCGACTGTAGGTCACGCAATAATTCTTGTAGGACTTAAGTACATTTCTGGCTGTCTTGCGTGTATACTGTCTAACATTCTGCGTGGTGTCTGTTTGTTCTAAGTAGTGTCTCCCTACCACTTTCGCGCAACGACGCTCTGAGCGTGTTTTTTAGGGAATTGACTAGTTTGAACCTGGGACCTGTTGCTGGTAAGGAGACGCCAGACCACACATGACAAGTAGAGTTCAGAAGACTTCAGGAAGACTAGCGATGATATAATCAATTACTTAATGATTTCAGCGTCAGCTCCACTGCACTCCCTGTAAAAGAATCTAAATACTAACTAAATTTAGTGAAAGGGGTTCAAGGCTTTCCTATTTTTAGTTAGCTGGTAAAATAACGTCGAAAAAGCAGTTAAGTTTTCCACTGGAAATGTTATTCTACTCACAAAACGTTGTTTATAAATTGCACTACTGATAAAAGGAAATGTTTTAATAATGGATGATAAAAACCAACTGCGTTCAACAAAAATGTGAACGAATACTCCCTGAATGGGTTTCCAAGTTCTACAATGGATCGAAAGATGACCCATGCCATATCACATCTATAATCTAGGTTGAAATTAAGTTTCTCAAAAGAGAAAACTATCAAAATGGTCTACAGTGACCCTCAATTCTCTTTAATTACTTATCTAACTTGTCGTAAATTACAGTGGCTGATGTGGCTTCTCAATAATTATATAACAGAAAAATAATCGCGTTTCAGATTTTAACTTACGTAGCAATTGTGAATACCATGAGCTTTAATTGACGATCGACACTAGTATTACGCAAAAAGGGGATGTAACAGATGAGACTTCTGCAGTTCTAAGTGAAGCATTGTACGCTGTTATGCGGCATCGCGTGCGTTCATTACGTTGTCGGTGTTTAGGCAGCGTCAGGGGGCGGCGGACAGCACAGCTCCACGCATCTCGCCGTCTCGGAAGCAACTCTCTCCTAACTTCGCCTAACTACAATTTACCGAAGTTGGTTTAAAAAAAGCTATCTGGCTGTGTTTTCAACTGACCAATCAGGGTCTTAATGTTAACCTTAAGCTCCACCTACAAAATTCTGTCTATCCAATGAGAAACGTTATACTTTTCGTGGAGGGACAATGTTTTTAACGTTTTCAACGTAAGAGACGCGAAAGAGTCTCACGCTAAAACTTGCAGCTGGTGCGGCCCTTTTAGTGTTATCGTAAGATCTATACTGTTCTTCTGGAGGGCTGTATCTTTTTAACATGGGCTGGGAGGTGGTTTTGGCGGTCAGCTGGCGATGTGGGTGTCCGTCCCTTATCGTAGGGCCTTCTAGCTTAACACGGTTCTGCTCTCGGCTTCTGTTCTCGTTTCTTCCCTCGGAACTGCGTCTGTTTCACGGTGGGAAGGTATGACATGCATTTAGGCGTTGTTGTGTTAGTCTGTGGTATTCCATTTGCTCACTGATTGATCGTATTACTTTGGTTAATTTAATGTCAGGATTTATTCGGAGCAATGTTACATACTGCTGGATTTGCTTATCATGTCAGGGTTTTCATGGGAGGTGTTGGATTTGCCTGACACCTTACAACTGGGTTGTATGAACTGTGAGCTGAGGACATTCAAGTTATTCGATTAAAATAAATATGGGCTGATGGCTAATTCCTTAATTTTGAACGTAAAGAAATAAAGAACATGTTGCGGTATTTTGACATTTTTTCTAAATGAATGAAGCAATCGCCAGGCCCCGAAATTTGCTTATGAGTATATTAAACGAGATCGATGACCTACATAAGTGTCTGGTAACTGGTCCGTTGCTGATCGCAGCTATACGAACTGATGGAAAGCATTTTATTACTCTATTATTCATTCCATTCCATGAAGATAGAGCTAACGCATCTTCTAATGACTCGCTGGAGAAGCGTGGAGTTTTCAGCTACATTTCTTCTTGAAATCGACATAAAAAAAACCTGTTAAAAAGTGTGGATTACACAAAAAATGCTAAAATAAATTTATCAAATAAGTGTCTGTTAAGTGTAACATCACAACGTTTTTTCGAATATGCGAACGTCACGATAAGAAATGATACGAACAACTAAACATAGTAGATTTCACAGTAGATTGCAGACCGAAAACTTGTCTGGAGACGCCTCGGAGTGCGGCGGAATATCAGCATGACCGTTGCCAGCCATACGACCCACAACCAGGGGTGACGGTCTGGGGTGTCATTTCGTAGCAGTGGTACGTCCGCCAAATTCTGGCACTGTTATGTTGCCCGTCATGGAAAGCCATCCTGGGCTTACTTATCAGCAAGATAAAGCCAGCTCGCAAATGGCGAGAGATTCTATTGCTTGTCTTCGTGCATGCCAAACCCTACCTTTGCCAGCAGGGTCACCTGATCTTTCCCCAACTGAGAAGGTTTCGACCATTATGGGGAGGGCCCTGCAACCAGATTTGCATTTTGACCATCTAACGTGCGAATTGGAAGCTCCTAGCTCGACATTTCTCAGTAGGGCATACAACAACTGTATCAGTCAATGCCAAGAAGAACAATTCTCTGCATAAAGTCCAAATGTGGACCAATGCGATATTGATATTCTAAATTTGTGAAGATCTTTCTCTTGTATGTGAATATTTATCACATCCGCAGATTTCCCTCTCATTCGGATAGTTCTTTCATGGTGCGTCTTATTTTTTATTTTAGAATGTATTTACACACTACGTTAACCGATTTCGGTTCACAAGACTATCATCAGATTGCATCGTCATCAAAGGTAATAGAGAATGTTGTATAATATTGAAAGTTGCATTGAAATATGGAAGTGGGGTACAAAACAGATTAAACATCTTCAATTACATTGCAGTTGTAACTCAAGTGAAAATATTTTTGATAAATGTGAAGGAAACATAGCTGACAGTTCAATGCAAGCGTTGAAACAAAACTCAGCTTGCTCGCGTATATGTGCGTGTGTGTGTATGTTCATATATATATATATATATATATATATATATATATATATATATATATATATATATATATATCTGTGTGTTTGTGTGTGTGTGTACGTGTGTACGTGTGTGTGTGTGTGTGTGTGTGTGTGTGTGTGTGTGTGTGTGTGTGTGTGTGTGTGTACGTGTGCGTGTGTGGGTGTGTGTTTGCGTCTGTGTGTGAGAATCAAGCGGAAGACGAGAAGAAAAATATGAACGACATCGCCCCAGCAGATTCCGTTTGAAACGTCGAATCATCAAGAATAGTTGACGCCTCGTAGAGCAACAGGTTTACCTATTGTTGACGCTGTTCGAGGGCCATGGAGTAACTTGGTTACACATTCCAAATGATCTGGTTAGAGACTGCGCCGGTCGAATGAACGACGCCGAAGGAGTGATGCTGCCGTATGATCTGTCACCATTTAGAACCTCTCCGAGAGACGCTTTATGAGAGGTAGTTGGCTGCCGTCACGTACTTGGTTGCTGGAAGCCGCATTGTGCGGCACGATGTAGCATTCCAGTCTACCTCTTAGGGCAGAACGTTAGACCTCAGGGTGCTGCAGCAGCATTATTGCAGCTCCCTGAATCAAAATTACGTCAGTGGGCTGTCCATGTATCCTTTGCCTGCTTGCGAAGGTCTGCCTACAGTTCAGGCCATGACGTGTAGTAGAATGGATCGCAGTATGTCTCTGTGTAAACACATCAACAAAAGTGCTGCATTACTCCAATATGTCGTTCAGGTGTGTTGCTATTGTGACAGTTCCTGCCCCTATCGGAAGGTCGCCCCAGATGATCTGTGTGGACATATACTCAGTTACCATAAGCTTTACCTACAGGTAGAACGGCGCATTTTAACGCATTGCAGCATTTAAGTTAAAAGTTAAGAAATTTTACAAGAGACGCGTTGTGCGTCACTGAGAAGTCTACTATCAAAATTTCAGAAGAGCACTTTCCTAGAAGAGTCGGAAAAAGTCTTACATCCTCACACATATAACTCGTAATAACCACAACGAGAAATTCGAGACATTAAATAAGGATTATTACCAGCTACCATTCTCCCCTCTCATCATTCGCGAGCAGGTGGAGGGGAATCAGTTATTCGTAGCAAAATTTCCCTCCACCACACACCATTACGTGGCATGCGGAGTATGATGTAGATGTGGACCTGTAGGGACTCACTTGTGGCGACTGTGGGGCAGCAGAGTGAACATCCATCTTGTTGTGAAGAACAACGCGACCAACGAACGGCTCCACATCATCATGTTAGGTGCAGGAGTCAATTCAACCAGGGAAGTTGCTCGACGTGCGCACCAGAGTCAAAGTGATGAGGTGCGGAGATGGAATCGGTTCCAGTTGACATGTAGTGTTGTAGGCCGTTCACGTTCAAAGGATCACAGTATGACAGATATCTACGAGTTTTGAGTCAAAGGAAACTAGTAGTGAAGGCTTCACAGCTGAATTCGGTGTTCGAAGAGGCTATAGAACATCATGTTCGGCGTTAAACTGTTAGGAAACAATTGCTTGATACGAATATCCATTCCCGAAGACCATGGCGAGCACCACGTTGTACCGCGGAACACTATAGATCCCGTGTTTTGTTTAGACACTACCCGATAGTCTCGAACGAGTCCAACACGGTCTCTCACAAGTTCAATAGGGTGGTGATGGAATTTTGTAATGGGGAAGCATTGCATGGAGCCGGCTTACACCTCTCGTGGTTTTTTAGGGCAATCTTACTGCTTTATAGTACAGCGACTGTATACTGCAACTAATAGAAGAACCATATCGGTAAACTTTTGGTGACAGGGTCATCTTGGTGGATGATAATTCGATTGCCCACCTTGATTTTTTCGTGAATATATTTCTTCAACTTCCCTGGATCACCAGAATGGAGTGGCTTATCTGGTCTCACATTGACACCAGTGTGTCAGACCCACCATACTTGCTCCGGACACTGCGAGAGGGCTGTACAAGCAATGATCACACGCACGGCACAGCGGACACACCAGGAACCGCGGTGTTGGCCGTCGAATGGCGCTAGCTGCGCAGCATTTGTGCACCGCCGCCGTCAGTGTCAGCCAGTTTGCCGTGGCATACGGAGCTCCATCGCAGTCTTTAACACTGGTAGCATGCCGTGACAGCGTGGACGTGAACCGTATGTGCAGTTGACGGACTTTGAGCGAGGGCATATAGTGGGCATGCGGGAGGCCGGGTGGACGTACCGCCGAATTGCTCAACACGTGGGGCGTGAGGTCTCCACAGTACATCGATGTTGTCGCCAGTGGTCGGCGGAAGGTGCACGTGCCCGTCGACCTGGGACCGGACCGCAGCGACGCACGGATGCACGCCAAGACCGTAGGATCCTACGCAGTGCCGTAGGGGACCGCACCGCCACTTCCCAGCAAATTAGGGACACTGTTGCTCCTGGGGTATCGGCGAGGACCATTCGCAACCGTCTCCATGAAGCTGGGCTACGGTCCCGCACACCGTTAGGCCGTCTTCCGCTCACGCCCCAACATCGTGCAGCCCGCCTCCAGTGGTGTCGCGACAGGCGTGAATGGAGGGACGAATGGAGACGTGTCGTCTTCAGCGATGAGAGTCGCTTCTGCCTTGGTGCCAATGATGGTCGTATGCGTGTTTGGCGCCGTGCAGGTGAGCGCCACAATCAGGACTGCATACGACCGAGGCACACAGGGCCAACACCCGGCATCATGGTGTGGGGAGCGATCTCCTACACTGGCCGTACACCACTGGTGATCGTCGAGGGGACACTGAATAGTGCACGGTACATCCAAACCGTCATCGAACCCATCGTTCTACCATTCCTAGACCGGCAAGGGAACTTGCTGTTCCAACAGGACAATGCACGTCCGCATGTATCCCGTGCCACCCAACGTGCTCTAGAAGGTGTAAGTCAACTACCCTGGCCAGCAAGATCTCCGGATCTGTCCCCCATTGAGCATGTTTGGGACTGGATGAAGCGTCGTCTCACGCGGTCTGCACGTCCAGCACGAACGCTGGTCCAACTGAGGCGCCAGGTGGAAATGGCATGGCAAGCCGTTCCACAGGACTACATCCAGCATCTCTACGATCGTCTCCATGGGAGAATAGCAGCCTGCATTGCTGCGAAAGGTGGATATACACTGTACTAGTGCCGACATTGTGCATGCTCTGTTGCCTGTGTCTATGTGCCTGTGGTTCTGTCAGTGTGATCATGTGATGTATCTGACCCCAGGAATGTGTCAATAAAGTTTCCCCTTCCTGGGACAATGAATTCACGGTGTTCTTATTTCAATTTCCAGGAGTGTATAAACGAGTTCTGGAACGATGATTGCATTAATGGTAAACCAGGACGGCTTCAAACCTGCATTGCAAGTGGACGTTGCACTACATACTCATGTTGCTGAGGAGGGAAAGATGCTTCCCCCAGCCTCATGGGAAACATGCGATTTTGTCGTTATACATTTTGTTTACTTACTTTTAATTATCTTTGTTGAGTGATCTAGGTTCATTACAAATCAACGTATATACATGCCTCACAGCCCACTTTTGTTTTCTGTTCCATGAATGTCGTAGTAAAGGAGTGCTTCAAACCTACTGTTTATGTTTAAAAACATGTACCAAAATATAATCCTCGGGACAAGAAGAAGGTCCGTAGAAGCTAAGCTCTTTACGTCTACGCCCGATACGTGGAAAACAGGAAAGACAGAAAAGAAACGGTTAGAAAGCTTCAAAATATCTTGTCATAGGAGACAACACACGTTCCTATGATTTTTTGACTTGAAAAAAGCGTACGACCGTGTAAAATGGTTGAAGGTATTCAAAATTCCAAGGAAAATAGGCGTAATTTGTAGGTCGAGACGTGTAATATACTACAGGAGACAGAAGAGAGTAATAAGAGTGGTAGACCTAGAACATAGCGCTCGGACTAAAAAGGGTGTGAAGCAGGTTGTAACCTCCCCACAGAAATGTAAAACAATGATAATGAGCCAAATGTTAACTCCCCACAAAATTATGTTAAATAATAATGCAAAATGGAACCAAGCTTAAACTCCCCACAAAATTGATAAATTAAAATTGACCAAAAACCACAATAATGTCAATTAACTAATGAACCATGTAGGAAATGTAACTTCCTAACTGAAATAATAATGTCAGGTAAATCTTTTTAAGGACAGCATCGCTGACCTTCGGCCCTGTGAAATAATTAAATCTGATAATTTCTTACCTCAGTAAAACTGCATCTATATCTGCTCTTATTTTTCGACATAGCTTCGTGCAATACTGGCTTATATTTAATTTTGATTCTTGGAGAGAATGCATAGGAAATATTATTTAGCTTGAAATGAATCTTTTTCTTTAAATGAGTTACTTTATAAAAAGTTATTATTGGGGCATCATTTTGAACAAATTAATTACAATTAACATACGTTATTAGCTGAGCGCAATGCTGCTGCACTACGTTCTACAATAATATACATATCGTCCACCACATTCCTAACCAGACTCGTGGGCAGAGCACACCGCGGACGCATGCCGACTCGCTACACACTAGCACTGACTGAGTACAACTATCCAACTGTCTACTACCTCTGCCGACTCGCCACACACAACTAAACTCTTGCGCGGTCAAGCGCAGACTAGCAACGATAAATAACTCTATGGTCAGAGATTCTATCATGCCTCGCCATCGCTGGTAATGAATACATACGTGTTTCAAGGTATATAATCTTTTACCCCTAGTAAGCAGTTTACATAGAATAGAAAAACTGAAAGAAATGAAAGATAGATTGAAGTGTGGAATTAAAATTTAAGGTGAAATTATACCAATGATAAGATTCCCTGATGACATTGCTGTCAACAGTGAAACTGAAGAAGAATTACAGGATCTGCTGAATGGAATAAAAGCTCTAGTGAGCACAGAATATGGACTGAAAGTAAATCGAAGACAGACCAAAGTAATGCGAAACATAAGAAATGAGAAAATCGAGAAACTTAACATCAAGATTGGTGGTCTGAAAGTTAGATGAATTTAAGGAATTCTGTTATCTAGACAGCAAAATGATCAATGACGCACGGAGCAAGGACGACATGAAAAGTAGACCCGCACTAGCAAAAAGGGCATTCCTGGCTGGGAGAAGTTTGCTAGGATCAAACATAAGCCTTAATTTGAAAGAGAAATTTCTGGGACGTACGTTTGGAGCACACAGTTATATGGTAGGGAAACAAGGACTGTGGGAAAACAGGAACAGAAGAGGATCGAAGCATTTGAGATGTGACGGAACAGACGAATGTTGAAAAGTGAGTGGACTGATAAGGTAAGGAAAGACAACGTTCGCAAATGGTTCAAATGGCTTTGAGCACTAAGGGACTTCAGTTCTGAGGTTCAAATGGTTCAAATGGCTCTGAGCACTATGGGACTCAACATCTTAGGTCATAAGTCCCCTAGAACTTAGAACTACTTAAACTTAACTAACCTAAGGACATCACACACACCCATGCCCGAGGCAGGATTCGAACCTGCGACCGTAGCAGTCCCGCGGTTCCGGACTGCAGCGCCAGAACCGCTAGACCACCGCGGCCGGCAGTTCTGAGGTCATCTGTCCCCTAGAACCCAGAAATACTTAAACCTAACTAACCTAAGGACATCACACACATCCATGCCCGAGGCAGGATTTGAACCTGCGACCGTAGGCGTCGCACGTTTCTAGACTGAAGCGCCTAGAACCGCTCGGTCACAACGGCCGGCGACAACGTTCTGCGCTGAATCTGAGGAGAAGGGAATATACGGGAAACACTGACACGAAGAAGCGACAGGACGATAGGAAATACGTTAAGAGATTAAGGAATAAATGTCACGGTACTAGAGGGAGCATTAGAGGAAGGCAGGATTTAAATACATCCAGCAAAGAATGGAGGACGCTGTTTGCAAGTGCTACTCTAGAAGAAGAGGCTGGTACAGGTGAGGAATTCATGGTGAGCGGCATCAGACCAGTCGAGGACTGATGACGCGAAAAAAAAAAATGTGTTAATGGTAGTCGAAGATGTGTATCGACATGTGATAGTGATTGAGGAAGAGCTACAGCAATCCCCAAGCGGGTTGGTCACCTTGTGTCCTACTAGAGAGACGCAGGCGGGAAGAAACGCATGTGCAGTGATATTGTTCCGGAGCAAGGCAAAGGTTCAGCCATGTCGAAAGGACAGAAGCGAAGTCATACTTCCATTGGGTATACTCGGTATAGTATGGAAAGTTGTTAGAAGCAGGGTAAACAGACGGAAGCGAATTACTTGGAGCTTAAATTGGGTGGGTTGTAAATTAATGAAATCTTGTCTTGTATTAGGGACTCACATACGATTTGTCATGTACAACAATGGTAGTGCGCAACAGATTGCGTTTACGCTTGTGCCAAGCTGTAAGATTTATCACTGATGACCTTACAGTCCGATAGTTAATGGGTGGATGTCAAAATATTCGTCTAAGAGTGTAAGAACTGATCACGCGACTGCTGTAGCCAACATCGCTGTACAATTGACGTGGCGTATCGGACTTGTGGGGAAATCTCCCGAAGTAACTATCCTGACAATCGAAGGGCCGTGACCTGACACTTGTGTCTCTGTGGCATAGTGTCTGCTTGCTCTACACGTATGATTACGGGCATTCCTTACAGATGGAACATATATATCGTACTATGCCATCTGCTGATGTATGATGTTGAAACCATTATCAGTACGTCTACCATTCTCTAAGTCAGGGCTTAACAACTGGCCGCCCGCATCTCGTGGTCGTGCGGTAGCGTTCTCGCTTCCCACGCCCGGGTTCCCGGGTTCGATTCCCGGCGGGGTCAGGGATTTTCTCTGCCTCGTGATGGCTGGGTGTTGTGTGCTGTCCTTAGGTTAGTTAGGTTTAAGTAGTTCTTAGTTCTAGGGGACTGATGACCATAGATGTTAAGTCCCATAGTGCTCAGAGCCATTTGAACCATTTTTTTAACAACTGGCCGGTTTTGAGCACGAGTACTCGCGTCTGCTCAGGCACCTGCTCGCGAGCAGCTGCAAGGTCGCGGAGTGGGGAGGGAGGGGAAATGCGCGCGCACATTTGAATAGGGCCGCAGCGTGCCCATTGAATTCGCGCCGACTGTGTAACGTTTAAAGTACTACGATCAGCTCGTAACAGTCACTTCGCTGGTTAAGAATCATGTGAAGTCGCCGTTGTGTAACCCCAACCATGCTTTCGCAGTTCAACCCCCATTGGGAGGAGTTGTATCTGTTTACTGAAAAAGATGGTGTTGCAAAATGATTAGTATGTCACAAAACGCTAAATTCTTTTAAGAAATTTAATTTGCAGCGACATTATATGTCGTACCACGCGAAAGACTACGGACGTGGAAAATGTGATTGACCAGATCGTGCACAGGAAGTTATTAAACTTAAAAGGAAGCTATCCGAAGAAGATCTGGACGACGAAGAAAAATCAACTGAGGCAGCTCTCAGAGTGAGTTACAAAATTGCTTTATTTTTAGCAAAATCCCTGCGCCCCTTCACTGATGGCGATTTAATAAAAGATGGTTTTGTAGTTGCAGCGGAACATTTGTGTCTATCTCAAGCTGAACAGTTTCGGATTGTGCCATTATCTGACATGACCATTATGCGTCGCATACAGGACATGGCAGACGACGTCCAGAGCAAGTTTGCAAATCTCTGTAAAGATTTTGTGGCGTATTCTCTAGCTCTAGACGAAAGTGTTGATATCACTGGAACAGCGCAGCTTGCCATATTTATTAGAGGTGTTAATAGAGATCTTCAGGTGAGGGAGGAGCTCCACGATGTAGTAGCCATGAAGAACACTACAACCGGAGGTGATATTTTAAGTAGTGTTGAAGAAAGTGTTGAAAATATAGGATTGTCGTGGAATTCTTTAGTTTCAGTATCTACAGAAGGTAGAGACATACACTAAGCTAATAAAATTATGAGGCACGTGTACATTCTCCTTTATTTGTTTCATTTGTCGCAGTAATAATTCGTGAGTGATATCCCTGCAGGTGGCCCCGGATTTACATCGACTGGCGGCAGCTGTTGTGTACCCCACGTGACTCTCCCCACTCTCCACTCTGGTCCGAGAGTGGGGGTAGCGTGCTCGCGCTGCTCCGTGCTCGCGCCTTGCTGCTCACAGCTTGCTCCGCGAGCACGTATGTTGTGAAGCCCTGCTCTAAGTGGTATATTCCGACATCGAATCAAAATCGACATCGTGTGGCAAAGCGTTACTTTTTCTCATAGCGTTTGTAAAGTGGTTCACTCGAATGTTGTCAATATGCCTTATGACCAGCACCTATTTCATTGTTTATGCCCACACAAACATTATCGTTCCCAACTGCAGTGTGTATAATATTGTTACATTTACTCCAGTTCGCTATGAATAGTGAAGATAATCATTACTCTGCGTGTACTACAAAGCCTGATCATAAGCATTTGATCACATCAACGGGAATGGGTGGAGACTTCCATCGTTGTCTGTGTTTGTTGACAACCGAAAGTGCCGGTTGACGTAATCTAGCCATGCACATTCAATAGTGTCCTTAGATTAAATGAAAGGTCACTAGCCATTCATGGCTGAGATATTCCACACCTATACGGAAACGACATCGTGCCTCCGTGTACAATGGCCACTTCTCTAGCGGATATGTTAAGAGTTGAGTCGTCTTTGTATTTGTTGAGTATAGGTGAGTGTAGTCGATGCGTGTGTAGTGTAGCGATATGCTTGTGCTGTGAGATGATTATCATGAGGAAAGGGTCACGCCTCGCTGACAGTACCAAGTGATGTCGGGCTTAACTTCTCCAACCGATGCGCGGGTCACCGCCTGCAGTGTCACATGCCCTCACTTCATAATTATGACGCTGCTGAGAATTTAGGACTTGAATCCAGGACAATGGTGCAAAGACTGCTGACCAGGAACTGTACGCCACCATCTCCTCCTCGTGGCGGTCGAATATTGACAATGAAATTATCACACACCACAAGGTTTCGAGCGCCCGTACATCCGAATCGAAAACCACTGCAGTGACATATACTAGCGACTTTGGCAGCGGATGGAGGTTTTAATACTGTTACACCAAAAATCGCTTTGTAAGTACTCATAAGTAAATGAGCGTTACTCACGCAGAGAAATATCTTGCCTAATAGATATACAGCGGACAATACCGACGACAGGAATGGGCAGACAAGCAGAGCTTCTTTGCTCCAAGACTATAAATCCCCATCTTGGAAACACAGATACCGATCTGAGTGGACTCAAAACTCAGAGAATTTATTTTTTATTTCACTGTCACTCCAGATGGCAACCTGCTCTCCACACCTGTTGCTGGCACAATTTGGAAGCTACACCCAAATCTCGTACCAACTCTCTTAAGAGACGATGCTGCCTGAAACTTGTGTTAAAGTGAGAGCTGAGCAACTGCTCGTGAATGGCGACCCAGGCTGGGCTATTCTTCACTGCCGGCAACGGAGCTCTTCTCCGACGTCCGGAGGCAGGGCGGTTGTCATCTGGGCTCAGCCGGCGCGTGGTTTCTTGCGGGAAGCGTGCCTTGCTCGTGCGCGGCCCTTAACTCCCCCCCCCCCCCGCCCCACCACGTGGGGACTTCACGGCTGGCTGGACGGCCGTTCCTCGCGCGCAATTTATTTGATAACCGTCCTGGGGCCCTAGTAGGGTTCACGCTGATGATGAAGCACCACGGGCGGTGCTCCCCCACACCCACTCACCCAACTATTATTTGTCTACTCCCTGTAGCGGAACTGATGAGGTGGCGTCGAAATGTCCCTCTTGTTATGACCAGGACTGTAAAGAGCGTTTTGTATACTCTCTTTTATAGTCTTTCTCATAAATTGTTAGGGCACAGGAAAACAAATTTACGGATGATAAATTCCTCTCACAGAAGTTATCCCTCCGACCTATACTCTCTCTGATGAAAGTGAATTTTCCAACGTCAAAATGCACGGTTTCTGTCTCTTTTCCAAAGGATATTAGTGAGTCAATTCCATTAATTAAGTGCCGTCATGTAACGTCTGCAATATATTTCTTCACTGCTGCTATCTCTTACTTGTACGAGTGTCATTCTGAAAGTGCTGCACACTCCGCATGCCCGACCGTTACGATACCATGATCAATTTGGAATTCACGTCGGTTGTGAACGAGACTGTAGGCGTAACGACTGTACATTTTTTTCCTGGGTCGCATGGCTGTGTCTTGGTCAGCTGAGTTTTAAAATGGAAGCCGAAACCGAGTGAGGTCGGATTACAGGTAGTCATCAACGTTCCTACATCGAAGTCAAATCCCTATGTGAAAATAACCAGATGGAAATTTACATCCCTTTGAGAGATGTGTGTGGTATCTCTGCACAGTATCACAGTGATCTGCTCGTTTCATAAAGGTCGAGTAAGCACTGAGGACAGTTCAAGAAGTGAGAGACCATATACTGCAATAGACTCCACCTCTCAGGTTACTGCTAATAACATTTTGACAGAGGATCGAAGAAAAACATGTGAGGAAATTGCATATGAAACCTAAATGTCTGTAACGTCAGTTTGCATAATCATAACAGAAAAGTTAAAGGTGAGAATAGTTGCTTTAAGATTATCGAAGAGAAGGAGAACTTTTTCTGAAATGTTGTGTTTTGTGAAACCGAGGTACCAGATTCTGAGCCAGAACTAAAGTCTCAGTCGTCACAGTGGAAGAGTTCCATCTCTCCACTCCCGAAAAGTTCCGCAGCCAACAACCGACGCTGGAACTGGAGATGAACTTTGCGATTACATGGGTGGAGTCACAGCTACCCCGAGTGCCCCACGGGACGTCTGTAACAGGCACATACTGCAAGCTACTTTGCAAATTATTTTGCCCTCGAAAATTCTTCGAGGAAGGTGTGACATGCGTGGAACTGGTGTCCTCATTTTGGACGATAATCTAAGACCTAGGAGAGAGAAACGATCGACCAATATGGATGGGAAATAACTCCCCATCCACCATACATTGATGATATGAGCCAACCAGACTTTTATTTGTTTCCCATATTGAAGGAACGTTTTGATACATTTGATGAAGCTTCCAGTGAGGTGACTATGACCCAAGTAATCAGACAGTTCAGCAATGATGGTGCCCTGTCCGGAATACAGAAGATGCCAAAAGAATAAAGAAAGATTGCGAAAACTTTGTGGCTCTAATAAGCAAGAATGGAAATTACACTGAGATCCTGTAAAGGCATTTTCTAAAATAAATTATTTTCTTCAGTTGTTTATTTCAGTTGGCACAACTTCTGAAATGACCTTCATACTTAGCCGGTTTTCGTAGAATGAAGCTACTGGTAAAACTATCGAGGTGTATGATCGTGGACGATGAAACTTTTCCACATTCATAGTTTCGTCCAAAAATGCACTGGCATCGTCACATGTGCCCCTGTTTCAGCTGATTCTTGCTGTCTCATGGATCGGATTTCGGAGAGATATTGCGGAAAATGGGGCGTGGCAGCAGTGGATAATCCTCGTAGGAAGTAAAACTTAAAAGTCTAATGGTCGGTGATAGAAAATAAAGTTCATCTAAGGAATCAGCACAGCTGCTCTGCAAATGTGGTTTTCTCTTCACTGTTAAAATTATTCCCATTGTGCTATAATTCGATGGCTTCTCTCTACAACCACTGTACAGAAAATTTTCGTTTCAGTGTCTCAGTAGCGTCTTCTTAAAATCTGTGTATGGTTAAAAAATAAAATATACAGGGTGGTCCCTTGATCGTGACCGGGCCAAATATCTCACGAAATTGCTGTCAAACGAAAAAACTACAAAGAACAAAACTTTTCTAGCTTGAAGGGGGAAACCAGATGGCGCTATGGTTGGCCCGCTAGATGGCGCTGCCATAGGTCAAACGGATATCAACTGCATTTTTTAAAAAATAGGAACTCCCATTTTTTATTACATATTCGTGTAGTACGTAAAGAAATATGAATGTTTTAGTCGGACCACTTTTTTCGCTTTGTAATAAATGGCGCTGTAATAGTCACAAACATATGGCTCACAATTTTAGACGAACAGTTGGTAACAGGTAGGTTTATTAAATTAAAATACAGAACGTAGGTACGTTTGAACATTTTATTTCGGTTGCTCCAATGTGATACTTGTACCATTGTGAACATATCATTTCTGAGAATGCATGCTGTTACAGCGTGATTACCTGTAAATACCACATTAATGCAATAAATGTTAAAAATGTGGTCCGTCGACCTCAGTGCATTTGGCAAAACGTGTAACGACATTCCTCTCAACAGCGATTAGTTCGACTTCCGTAATGTTCACGCAAACATTGACAATGGGCTGACGCATGTTGTCAGGCGTTGTCCGTTGTCGGTGGATCACGATAGCAAATCTCCTTCAGTTTTCCCCACAGAAAGAAATCCGGGGACGTCAGATCTGGTGAATGTGCGGGCCGTGGTATACTGCTCCAACGACCAATCCACCTGTCATGAAATATGCTCTCCAATACCCCTTCAACCGCACGCGAGTTATGTGAAGGAAATCCATCATGTTGGAAATACATCGCCATTCATAAATTATCCAGCCAAAGTCGCTAACGTTCCACTTGTCGCAGCTATCGTGGATTTTCCGTTGCCTAATAGTGCATACATATTACGCTGGTTTACGTTACACCTGTTGGTGAATGACGCTTCGTCGCTAAATAGAACGCGTGCAAAAAATGTGTCATCGTCTCATAATTTCTCTTATGCCTAGTGGCAGAACTGTACACGCCGTTCAAAGTCGTCGCCATGCAATTCCTGGGACATATAAATATGGTACGGGTGCAATCGATGATGATGTAGCATTCTCAACACCGACGTAAAAAGTGCAGTTGATATCCGTTTGGCCTATGGCAGCGCCATCTAGCGGGCCAACCGTAGCGCCATCTGGTTTCCCCTTCAAGCTAGACGAGTTTCGTTCTTTGTAGTTTTTTCGTTTGATGCTTATTACGTGAAATAATTGGCCCGGTCACTATCAATGGACCACCCTGTATACTCCAAACAATAAAATATAAATTAAGTTCAATAAAACCAAAAAACTGTTAATTCAAATTGATAAAAGCAAATAATTAAGAACTAAAAGTCTTATGAACAGATGTAGTTCATAGACATAAGGTATGAGTACAAGTTTATCAGGAGAACTAAGGAACCCAATGGTAACAGGATGTAGCACGCTTACATATTCAAAGCCCAGGATATGAACCACAGTTAGTAAAAAATCAAGATAATAAATATTACAATGAAGATGTAATAGGAACGGTGCAAAAAGATATAGTCATAGATTTTGAAAAATATATACAATTTAATAGTAGAAAATGATAGTAATTAACCACGATGTGAAACAATTTAATGTGGAATTATGTAAAATGTGAGTATAACATCAAAACGAATTATTTCCTAATCTGAAAAGAAAACTGGAGAACATCATGCAAACAGAAATCGAGAAACAGCTGCCACAGAGTTGCAAGAATATCCATAGGTAAGAAATGTCCGGAGAACTTGAAAAGTCGTACTAAGAAAATATATACGCTATTGAGGTGTTGAAACTTGTAGCCCAATTCAAGTTTTCGGAAATAATTATTGATGGTATATATTTCAACAACAATTTGACCGGACGCTGTTCGTCATTCTGCACTACGATGATCGATTTACGACTCCATCGGCATGTCTCATAACTAAAATATCCAGGGCAGATGTACAGTTATCATTTTCCATCTACATGGTAAATTGGAATCTTGGATTTATATTATTTTGATAACAAAACAAGTTTTCTAAAGCTTCTAAATTCAAAAGCTTCTAAATTCAGAAGCTTATAAAGCTCCAACGGTTTCATGATCCAAAACTGTTAACCGTGCAAGGTGGTGATAGAGACAGGATGTTGATACTGGTTATCAGTGTGGCTCGTCCAATAATTCGGATGTATAATCCTACGCTATTTGTCACTGACAAGCACTTTTTTGCACTCACTTTTTGGCTGTCCCTTATCTGCTGTGCCGCGATAATCCTGAGACCCGGATAATATATCGCTTTACAGTCGCGAAGGTGCGAAACATCGTTTCAGCGGAGCAGAAAACAGTATTAAAGTAGTCACTGACTGCATTTATTTGTAGCAGCATGTCCGAAAAAACTCATCATATCTAAACCTATTATAGGGCTGCAAGAATAGCGGAAGTAGCATCTAGTGTGAACAGAAATGCAGCCGCTTGTGTAAAATCGTCGCCTCAGCGCTCTGAGGTATGCCTGTTTCTCTGGAAACACAAAGCGTCGATAATCGCGGACTGTTCTGAAATGCTGTACACATGGTACTAACAGTGTGATTCAATCCAGGTCTACTGCTTGTTGTCCGGTTCCCGACTCTGCTGGCCACTTTAAACTTTTGATACCAGTATTTGATGATCTTCACTTACGCAGGATCTCGACCATGGGCTCTTAGAACACTCTCTGAACGTAGTAGGCGACCGTGTTTCGCGAAACCACAAAACACAATGTGTTTTCTCCTGCACAGACCCCATTCTGACAGAATTACTCCTGATCAAGCAACCTGCAACAAGAAAAAGAAAGGAATCAAAATGGTTTCAGAGCACTTGTAGATGTGTATCTATAGAAAGTTGATGCGGTAAAATATTGATCGAAAAAATAACGAAAAGAAAAAAAACCTGCATAGACATGTGAAAATGGAGCTACAAAGCCTATATGGTTTAAACTATCATATCCAACAAATCACTTAGTTGTATTTAAAGTAGTTCCTTGGAAACAAATTTTTTGTAATCAGGAAAAGACTTTCTGCTCACGCTGAATACTATTTTCAACCGTATGCAAGTTAATAAGAATCTATAATTTCGTTTAGTTTACTTTTTCGCGTCTTCCAGCTACTCCAACATTTCAGCTTATTCCTTTGTCTCTGAAATTCTCAGTTACTCCAACATTTAGAACAAAATAAAAAGCGGCTTATCTGCATTTTTTATTCTCGTACTTCATCCAAATACAGCGTACAGAAAGCTTACTCTCTTGGGGTTAAGGTCCAAGTGTAGAAAGATGTTGGTTGGTTCAAAGGTAATAGTAGTACTAGTAGTAGTAGTAGTAATAGCAGTTGTCTTCATCAGTAAAAATATGTTACAAATATATTGGACATGTCTTGATTTTACAATTTAAGAACAATAAAAGTAATGTAATCTACATTTACAGACATTAACAGATGTACTTGACTAATGCTACAAGGGTGGGACAGGTAGTCGGTCGTGACCTTATAGTAGGAACCATCCTGGCATTTCCCGGAAGTGATTTAAGGAAACTGCAGAGTACATAAATCAGGATGGCTGGATGTATACTTTACGATTCCCTCCTGAAAACAAAGCTACTTTTTGAAAAACAACGCTTCCTTGTTGGGTGTATCCCTACTACGCAATACTGTTCCACAAGTAAGTTATTTAATAATGCAAAAGACATCTTATACTGTTAATACATTTCACACAGCACAAACTATACAAAGACTTTTTCGTAACATCACGCAGAATCTCCTCTGACGCCAGAACTATTTTGTGTACCACACCCTCCGATTTGCTAGCCTGAAAAAAAAAAACTGAATTCAGCTTTCCACAATAATGAGTGAGACGAACTCAGAAAGAGGATATGGTATTGCTATTACATACTACATAGCCGTGGGAGTAAGTTTTTCCAGAAGGAAAAGCAGGAAATGATATAGTGTGGGAGTGTTACGTGAAACTATAGCTGTTTTATCATCATTATAAATTTGTTGTTGTATTTTCTCCTTTACCTTCAAGTAACCCGTCAATGGATAGAGCGTATTGTTTAACAGGTACTTTTTAACAGCCTTTTTATGCATATTTTAGCAATTTATTTAAAGACCTTTAGAAATTTATTATACACCTTTACTACTCTGTAGAAAATTCTGTTTTGAGTTTTATGTGCATATATTTTTTATCGATAAATGGAGGTTCAGTCGGGATCTTGATCCACTGTCACTGGCAGAGCTGTTTTTGTAATAATTATCAATGAACCATGGACCTTGCCGTTGGTGGAGAGGCTTGCATGCCTCAGCGATACGTTTAGCCGTACCGTATGTGCAACCACAACGGAGGCGTACCTGTTGAGAGGTGAGTCAAACGTGTGGTTCCTGAATAGGGGCAGCAGACTTTTCAGTAGTTGTAGCGGCAGCAGTCTTGACGTTTGATTGAACTGGCCTTGTAAGAGCAACTAAAACAGCATCGCTGAGCTGGTACTGCGAACGGCCGAAAGCTAGGGGAATGTATAGCTACAATTTTCCCGGACGTATACAGCTTTACTTTATGGCGTACTCTTGGGTAAAGTATTCCAGAGGTAAAATAGTCGCCCATATGGATCTCCGAGTGGAGACTACTCAGGAGGGCGTCATTATAAGAAGATATAAAACTGGCATTCTATAGTTGTGGAATGTTAGATCACCTTAATCAGGCACATAGGTTAGAAAACCTAAAATGGGAGAATGATAGGTTAAAGTTACATAGGTTAAAGTTAGATATAGTAGGAATTTGTTAATTTCTGTGACAAGAGGAACAGGACTTCTGGTCAGGTGAGTACAAGTTTACAAATACAAAACCTACTAGGGGTAATCCGGAAGTAAATTCAACAATGAATAACAAAAATAGTAATGCCGATAAGCTACTACGAATAGCAAGTGAACCCATTATTGTAGCCGAGAAAGATACAAAACTCATGCTTGCCACAGTAGTACAAGTTTATATGCCAGCTGGCTCCGTAGATGATGAAGAGATTGAAGAAATGAATGACGAGAATAACAAGTTATTCAAATAGTTAAGGGAGACGGAAATTCATTAGTCAGGCAGGACTGGAATCCGACAGTATGAAAAGAAGGGAAGGAAAAGTAGCAGGCGAACATGGACTGGGGAAAAGGAATGAAAGGGGAAGCCACCTGGTAGAATTTTGAACACAGCATAACTCAATCATTGTTAACACACAGTTTAAGAATCATGAAAGAATACCTACTCCTCTTTCTAGAAGTTTAGAAGTATTCTAGATGTATACGTCGAAGAGACCTGGAGACATCGGAAGGTTTCAGAGTGATTATATAATGGTGAGACAGAGATTTACGAACCAGGTTTTAGAGGACAACAACTTATTGGTCATGAACTGCAGGTTATAACTGAAGTGACTGCAAGAATGTCGGAATTTAGGGAGATGGGCCTTGGATAAACAGAAAGAATCACTGGATGCAGAAAGTTTCAGAGGGAGCATTATGGAACGATTGTGAAGAACGAGGGAAAGGAATAAAGTAGAAGAAGAATGGATAGCTTTCAAAGATGAAATAAGGGAGGCATCAGAGAATCAAGTATGTAAAAGGAAGAGGACTAGTAGAAATCCTGGGGTAACAGAAGAGATATTCAATTTAATCTATGAAAGGAGAAAATGTAGGTATATAATAAACCCTCGTTTAACTAAAAATATACAGTTTTAGTGTGGGTGTAGACTACTCATATTCCAGATATGATGTTCACGGACTTTGTATTATCATTGGGTAAAATATTTATGATTATATCACAGTCTGTAGTACAATAATTTGAAATTTTATCAGTGGTCTCAGGAAATATCCCAGATATATAATATGTGATTTTCAGTCATATATATATATATATATATATATATATATATATATATATATATATATGTGTGTGTGTGTGTGTGTTTACGAAAATAAATCATGCAACAATGCACTTTATAAACAGACGTGCATTTGAAAGTTGTTGTAAACAATGGACAGAAAGTATATTCGTATGCGTTCTTGAGACAAGTACACAATTTGGATTTTAGTTTTGTGGAAGGAACATGTGGTGTTATAGTTTATTCGTCATGGATCTCGAGCAGGCTTTGGCAGATTTACAGGAGAGTGATAGTGATGATGAATCAATTTTTGAAAACGAGGATGAAAGTCATGTTGATGGCGATATGATGGAGGAATATATATAGGTCGGAGATGAAGTGGATATGAGTGACTGTGAAGAAGATGATAATGGTATTCAGGTAACGAGTGCATGTACTTTTGTGTCTAGAAATGGACAGATAACATTTAACACAGTACCACCTGATGTGCTTAAGCAGATTTCAATGAATGTAATACGTAAAACTGCGCATTTTCCACTTCACCTTAGACCACAATTACAGACAAGGGTAGATTGTTTCAGACTTTTTATCACCAATCACATGCAGAGTGTAATAGTCACACATATCAAAAATCATGCGAAAGATAATAAAATTCCGTATCCAGCTCTTGAAAGCTGGATTCAGCTTGATTCTACAGAGCTGCAGGCATTCTTAGGTCTGCTAATAGTAGTTGGCTTGCATAAGGCACATGGGAAGTCTTTGCGTGAATTTTGATCAGGAAAGTGTGGCTTACCTATTTTTCGAGCCAAAATGAGCTTTTCAAGATTTCGTGATATTTTAATGTGCCTCCGTTTCGATAATAAACTTACAAGGGGAGAAAGAAAAGCTGCTTCTGGATCGAAAGCTGAAACTATAAGTGCTGTGTTTGAAATATTCGTTGATGCATGCATATCGTCTCATGTCCGCTGAACAGTATGGGACAAACGTGAGGGCTGCTGTAGATTGTGACACCAATTACGTCATAAATGCACAAGTATATATGGGGGAATCTGCTGAAGGAAGGGAAATAAATCGAGGGAAACGAGTGGTACATCATTTAGTTGATCACCTGAAGGGAAGTGGTAGGAACACTACCACTGATGACTTTTTTACAAGTTTTGCTGGTAAATTGACACTTGTGGGAACTCTTTGGGCCAACCGAAAGGAAATACCAAAAGAAATGTTGCCATCAACACAGACCATTGTTAGGTACGCACAAAATACTGCTTTAGCTTCCTATGTTCCTACACTAAATAAATCAGTCATTTTATTGTCTACTCTACACCAAAAATTTGATGTAAGAGAGCATCAGCACAAAACACCTGAAATACTTATAATAATGTTCTACAAGTCAACAAACTCAGGAGTTGATACTGTTGATAAGATGGCTAGACACAATTCAGTGAAACGTGGAAGAAGGAGGTGGCCACTTGCTATATTTTTTATATACTAGATTTAGCGAATATCTCGCAACTCTCGAGACGACTAATTCGTTTCGGTGAGGTGTAAGAAGCATCTGAAAGTATTTGTGAGACGTGAGAGGAGCTGGAAATTTGTACGAATATACAGCGATCTTAACTGACAGCTAATGCTCTCTCTCTCTCTCTCTCTCTCTCTCTCTCTCTCTCCTCTCTCACTCTCTATCTCTCCTCTCTCACTCTCTATCTCTATCTCTCTCACTTTCTCTAACCCTCTCACTTGGTGTATATGTTCTACGTGCTATACCTTTTCATGTAACCCAAATACCTTACTTTACGTGTGTTTCGTAACAGTTCAGAGCATCCTAATTCCGACTTTATATCAATGTATTACGGTCTAATGAGTAGAAAACTAAAAGTTTGCCTCATATTCTTGTATCACGATTACTTCAGTATTTCACACTATTCTGATACATCACAGATTAAACAACTCTGTTCAAATCTATAAAATTCTTTCAAAATCCAAAACATAATACTAACATCATACTGTGAAAATGCGTCATACGCAGGCTTAAGCGTTACGGATGAAATGTAGTGCAATGTAATTGTTTCCGTTTTAGAGCTGGTAGTACATTTGTATCAGTTATTTACTGATCTCCGCTACGCAGACAATCCAAAAAACATTTTGCTCGCTATGTTGAGCTGTGATACAGCTTTCGAGTGTAATTTATTTACGTTCGTAGCACCGCTTGGTTTAACGGATATGATTATCGTGTTGCGATTAAGATTTTATTGACACAGCTTGCGGCAAAATCGTGTTTCCTTTTACGCAGTAAACAGTGAACTAGAAACAACGAAACATCTGTGTCGTGTTAGCAAAGCACGTAATTAATTCCATGACATCTGATACCATACTATACGTAAGAGCTTTTGTCCATGCACATTATTAATGACATAGTCATATATTAGGAGGATGAATATTAGAATCGACATGAAATTCCCTTGGTAAACTATGGAGGAAACCGAAAATTTCAATGAATTTTCAACTGAAACGGTATGGTAAAATTATAATGACATAAGATGTTTCACTTCTCGAGAAAATGCTCTTTTTATGAAAGGAATATGTTGCTTTAAGTGCTGAAACTGTTAACGAGAAAACTGGTAGAACTTACCAGGTGTTTAGTTCAATAACACCACCGTACTTCAATGTAATGTGCAATGTATATGCGAAAGGGAGTGCTTTGGTTCGATACGAGAAACGTAATATTGTAAATGTTTCTTAATCTGGAAGCGACAGATGAAAACGAAAATTTGACTATGGGGTGTGGAAAAGATCCTGTTTCTTTGTCGTAATGGATGTAAGGGGAAATGTGGAAAGGAGAATTCGAAATACTGACATGCCGAATGCTTAAGTTGAAGCTGGGACATTGAAATCTAAATGTATATTGTTAGTTGGAAAGGAAGGGTAATCTGCAGAAATAGGTACTTTTTTGTGGTAGCAGTAGGAAGGCGTAAGGTAGAACAGGAAATTATAGTACTGAGACAGTGGAAGCAGTTTGAAAATCCAAAGGTAAATGGAATATAGAAGTTGCCTGCAGTTTATAATAATACCATCGTTCCAATGAGTTACTGAATTATAAGGAAAGACACCGATTTGGAATTGTCAACGAAGAAAAGGAGACCAAGAGAGAAGATCGCAAGATCCATGACTTAGTAAAATGATCGGCACGGAAGACAACAAAAACACAAGCACCTGAATATTAGATATGAAAGCAAAGAATATGTATGAAGTCGATTAAAGGTCTTTTCGTCGTAGAGACGACTGCAATAATGTTGTGTACTCAGTTATGGAAAGTGAGTGTTGATTTTCGTGTTACAGAAGGCGAACAGATTGTCAGATTGTTAAATTATTAGTGTGAGGATCAACGTAGTCACTAAAACTGATAGTAAAATACTATATAATAGACGCCACGTTACTAGATCTTTACGTGGTCATTCATGTTAGTGTTTAAAAAAGTCTGGTTGGGTCTGGTTGCTTTTCCAATAAATCCTATCTCCATAATACGTCCCTAACTTTCCATGGCAAGATCGTGCACAAGAGTATCAGAGGGGATTAACTGAAATTTTAAATACACTGTTTTGCTACAATGCAAGCTTATCACCATCTTCAAATCCTTCTGCTTCAGCCAAATGATCCAGCCCACCACAGTTCATCTTCTGCTCCAGTTCCACTTCAGGAGAAGGAGAGAAGCATAACATTGATACTTCTTTGGTGGCAACCGCCATTCTCGACAAGTCAATGAGTATGTCATCAGAAATGAGTGTTGTGGCATCAAAATTAACTAGAGAGAGACAACAGTACAACATACTGAGATTAGAGTCAATACAGAATAAAAAGAGTAAATTGAAGTTTATTTTACCTGGATTCAAACACAGATCTTCTTTACAATCAAATGTTTTGTTCGATTAGTTATCTCGAGAAGTAAAATCATACCTTTGAAACAGCAGACTGTTAAATTGTTAAATGGTTTTCAGCATCGACATTACCTGCCTTGGTAACTTTGTAAGTTAAATTCGTTTGTAAAGATCCGTCCAGCTGTTTCATTTCACGTCGAAATGCATTAAGAGAAACTGAACTTGATATACACATATCCATATTCCATTATTAATCTTACGAGAGACACTTATGTTACCGGTTCTTTTCGATCTCCACTTCCACATACAGATTGCTCAATAGATCGAATGATTCATAATAACACTTTACACTAAATAATAATACATTACACTATAGGATGTTTGGAGCGACGTGTGTGTGAATAACGTGCTCTATGAAAACTACAAAAGGTCGTTCATTAAAAACATACAGCTGGTTAGTCAATTAATTTTAAAATATGTTTTATCTGTCCAAGAAATCAGCAAAAAATTTGCAATTAAAAACGTACATTTTTGGTCGGATTTTATTCAAAGGACTTGATTCTTGAAATAGTTTGTTTAAGATGAATTAATTGTTTAACTTTTTTCTTTGTTTTTTTTTCTACTTAATAAATAATTTTACGAAACCGGGCGCATCTGACAAAAAAGTCAGCACATGAATTGAACAAAGAGCTTGAAACAACAAATTGCAGTGGAAGCTGAGTGCGCCCACCGGATACAAACATCAATGTTTGATTTCTGTTATGGTCCTAGTAACAGCATGCACAAGGAAATTACTCATCCAAAAATAACAGATTCTAGCAGTCATCAGCGTTAACAATTCATATCGCGCCTATTTGGACTTGTGGCCATTGTATTCCGTCTAGCCACACTGTGAGTGCAGCTATAATAACCCGGACACTCAAAGCTACTCTTCATGTTATGGTAAGAAATTTACAAGTTCCACAAAACTGTCATATACAGTATTAGATGTACTAGCTCACGCTGGTCAAGTTCACAATTTAATGAGCCTGACATCCTAATAAGTTAAGGGTGTACCTCAACAAACCTGTGGCATAAGATGGTCCACTTACAAAACATCTCGGCCGCCCGATAAATATAAAGCAAATGACAACATTCAAGTCAGCAACAATCAAAAAATATTTCTTAAAACACAACCATGAAATGCGCTCCATCTTTCTTCCTGTACTTCAGTGTGGTCTTTGATAGTAGAACAGTCAACACACAAAACATTAGAAGGTAAGCTGATGTAAGTATATGACCTCTTATACTTGGTGACTTTCGACATTAAAGTCAGTCCCACATGGAACGACCAACGTGTCTAACTAGTTATATAAGTAACAGCCACTGTGAAAGTGGAAGCGCGACCTGTGAACTATGAATGAATAGCTTGCTTAGATATCAGTTACTGAATTCATCAACTGAGAAGTAAAGCACTCGGGTACAGTTAGTCTGAACCTACCGCTTTAGGTCACAGAATTGTTTCCTTGTACTGCTGTGGCTCCATACGGTAGCAATCCCCCTTCTAGAAGATTAGCTGTGCTTGTGGAATCCATCATGGTATTCTAATTATTTCCAGTTCAAAAAACACTAGGTGACAATGCGACTCTGATACCAGTGCCATGCAACCAACAGCTGTAGCAACTATGGGCAAGGCAGAGCAAAATCCTGGCACACATCTTGTAGCTGCAACTAGTATCTCCACCACTCGTTACAATTTCTCGCTGAACTGTGCTGCTCCCCTATTCAAAACATACCACTCGTTTCTCCTCGCTCTGGGCAGTCGTTCGTGCGTTGGCCTACAGGCAATGACACGATCCAGAGCCAAATAAATTACCTCAAATAGTCTGACAATGACACACAAATTCCAGGGCTGTTGACCACTAGACACTAGGCGTTGTATGCTAAGAAACATATACTAGTTAGCAAGGCCATTAGTGACCAGTTTGACCTGGGAAAGTTGTACTCTCACAGTAAACTTTTGCTCCAGATCAGATAAAATTACGTTGCAGAAGTAAGAAGAGCTACAGCTCCCATGTCTTATTGAGATGTGATATAGGTTTTTTGTGATGTTCTCAACAGCTTTACTAATGGTCCCAAATCACGAAGATCACTGCTACTTGATAAGGATTCGGCTGCTGGCCCCTGTTACATCTCTACTTTCCACGGCTATGAACTTACCTAATATTATTTCTTGCTTTCCTCCTCTCAGCAATCAAATGTGCTGGTGACATCTTCTCAAGCATCAGGACCTCAATAAACGACAGGCTACTCGGTTGAGTCGCAACCTTGAAAATGAAGAATAACTCACCACGCATGGCTTGGGGACTTTCATCCCTTGAGACGCTACTGACTAACGTCAACCACAGAAGTGACTGGTCGCACGAGCTTTGATCCCTACTATGGTACTCTATCAATGCTGAGCGAAAATTCTTACTTACTCTATTTGGGTAAGAGGGGCGTATTTCCATCCGAAATCAAAAGTTCGTAAGCACATAAGAGGTGAAGAATGTGGTAACACTATCAGTGATCGCCGGCCCGGGTAGCCGAGCGGTTCTAGGCGCTACAGTCTGGAACCGCGCGACCGCTGCGGTCGCGGGTTCGAGTTCTGCCTCGGGCATGGATGTGTGTGATGTCCTTGGGTTTGTTGGGTTTGGGTAGTTCTAAGTTCTAGGGGACTGATGACCTCAGAAGTTAAGTCCCATAGTACTCAGAGCCATATGAACCATTTGAACTATCAACCAATTTTGTAGACACACATGGCAAACACCATGCGTAAAACTTGAATGACGGATTTCGTGGTAACCATCATAGTGGGATACAGCAACGTAACGTGCGAGAAGGCACAAGAAGACTAAAATGTAACAATTACTATCAGCAGTTTAAAGAAACAGGCCTAAGAAAACTATATACACGTACCGAAAAAAGTTTTGCATCACCTCGGTTCTAAGAGCTTCGGAACTTGTACAGATAACTGAAATAGAGAACAACATAAACATCATTTCTGCCTTTTTTATCGCTCATGAAAACCACACATTGCATGTTGTATCACCCTACAGCGAGACCTTCAGAGGTTGTGGTCTAGACTGCTGTACACACTGGTACTTATAATACCCAGTAGCACGTCCTCTTACGTTGATGCATCCCTGTATTCGTCGTGGGATACTATCCACAAGCTCATCAAGTGACTGTCGGTCCAGGTTGTCCGACTCCTCAACGGCGATTCAGCGTAAATCTCTCAGAGTGGTTTGGTGGGACACGTCGTCCTTATACAGCCCTTTTCAATCTATCCCATGGATGTCCGATAAGGTTCATGTCTGGAGAACATGCTAGCCACTGTAGTCGAACGATGTCATTCTTGAGATGGAAGTCATTCACAAGATGTGCACAATGGGGTCGCGAATTGTCCTCCATAAAGACGAATGCCTCGCCAATATGGAGCCGATGTGGTTACTTTACCGGTCGCTGGATGGCATTCACGTATCGTTCACCCGTTACGACGCTTTCCATGCGACGTACGTCGGCCACACAAAATGCCACGACAAAACAGCAGGGAACCTCCACTTGCTGCACTCGCTGGACAGTGTGTCTAAGGTGTTCAGCCTGACCGGGTTGCCAGCAAACACTTCTCCGACGATTGTCTGGTTGAATGCATATGCGAAACTCATCGGTGAAGAGAACGTCATGCCAATCCTGAGCGGTCCATTCGTCATGCTGTTGGGCCGATCTGTACCGCGCTGCATGGTGTCGTGGTTTCACCAAGATAGACCTCGCCATGGGCGTCGGTAGTGAAGTTTCACATCATGCAACCTATTGCGCACAGCTTTAATCGTAACACGACGTCCTGTGGCTGCACGAAAAGCATTATTCAACATGGTGGCGTTGCTTACAGTGTTCTTCCGAGACATAATCCGTAGGTAGGGGTCATCCACTGCAGTAGTAGCCCTTGGGTGGCCTGAGCGAGGCATGTCATCGACAGTTCCTGTCTCTCTGCATCTCCTCCGTGTACGAAGAAGATCGCTTAGGTTCACTCCGAGACGCCTGGACACCTCCCTCGTTGAGAGCCCTTCTTAGCACAAAGTAATAATGCGGACGCAATCGAACCGCGGTATTGACCGTCCAGGCTTGTTTGAACTACAGACTATACGAGCCGTGTAACTCCTTCCTTGTGGCATGACTGGACCTGATCGGCAGACGGATCCCCTCCGTCTCATTGGCTCTGCTCATGTACGGTAGTTTACATCTTTGGGAAGGTTTAGTGGCATTTCTGAACAGTCAAAGGGACTGTGTCTCTCATACAATATCCACAGTCAACATCCATCTACAGGGGTTCCGGGAACCGGGTGCTGCAAAATTGTTCTTGATGTGTGTACAATATTCTTATCGTCCTCCTCGCTATGCCCCGTGTCTTTTAAGGTCTCTCCAAAACCGAACTCAGAACTTGATTGTTTTGGTTGTAGGTTCCAAAATCGAAATTCATGTTTTATAAACAGTACTTAAACTTTCCCAAACCAATTAGTACAGTTAAACTCTGAATCTTATAGACAGAATAATTATTTTCTAAGCCATTGAGAGTCCTATACATGTAGGCTATAGCTCGTCTGCCTTCGCTACTGTGGTAATTTTTTTTTTTTTTTGTTTCACGAAAATCAGGTAACATTAACACAGGAGCTGTACTGAATGCCTACTTTGGGTCAGTGATTGCAGTCTTTTGCTATTCAGACTACCCGAATTTGCGACTTTTCTTTCTGAATTCGCTTAGAGACCTGCCCTATGTCCGGATCCCGGAATAAATTTTCAGAAAAAATTAATCATTCCTACAATCCGGACTATTTTTAGGGAGTTGGAAGTCAGAGAGTTTTTAATTTCCTCCCGACCTATAGTGACCATTTCTGGTGACACCATATGGACATAAAACTACGTGTTCAACGAGATAATTTCATCTTGTCTTGATTAAATGTGAAGGCAAGTTTCCGAAGCCGTGAAAATACTTTGCGCAAATGCACGAGATTTACATCACTTCTGTCACTATAGATAACGCAATCGATTAAAATTGTGTTCATAAAAAAATAATGTTAGAAAATATCAGATCAGTCAACACTGCGACAGTGCACTTGTTTCTGTAGGTAATCAAAAGGGATCTGTAATAAATTCATACATATTCCAGTCCCTGGTAAAAGCAATAAGAGGCTGAAATCTACTCAAATGGTACCTGCTTATTTCCCCAATTGGGATTTAGAGTGATGAATAACTAGACAGACGCAACAACAGGGAATTAACCGCTTTTGTGAAATTTACGAGTTCCTAACCAGGAGCGAATTTTATTATATCATCTGTGTGCTTTAATAGTTTAGTTTCTTGAGTTTCTGCCTGTAAATTTAATATCTAATAGCCCCTGTTCTCGCGTTTTCGTTTGCGTCGGAACGTAAATCAATTTGGTGACAGTACAAGTTCCTAATCAGGGACGATTTATTTAGTTTCACCTGAGTGCTTCGGTAGTTAGGATTTTGAATATCTTCATATTATTAGACACAGTTCTTGCGATTTCTTCAGGGTCTACAGTAAAGTTGCGCAGCACGTGCCGATAGTCCGTTTATCTGCGTAGTTTAGTTTTCCACGGTCTTTAGTATGGATAGAGACTGCGATTGTTGTGTGCGGATGTGAGCCGAGTTGATGACACTTCACTCTCAGATTCAGGCTGTGATGGCTTCGGTTAAACAGCTTGAGGCTTCAGTGGATGGGCACCACTGTTGTCGGCCGGCCGTGGGGATCCAACGGACGTCCAGCACGTCAGAGTCCTCCGATCGGTATTCACCGGTGGACAACCCAGTTACTGCTCGCATTGAGGTTGACCCGTCACCTGAGGTCGTCCAGGGGCGAAGCAGGCGGCGAAAGACTTCCCATGCGGCCGCACGTAAGGCCTCCCCGGTTTGTATGACAAACAGGTTCCAGAAGCTGTCTGTGGCTGACATTGTCGCTGAGCCAAATGCTGTCGCCTGTCCTGTTTCAGAGGAAACCACTCAGCCTGCAAGATCCGGGCAATCACAGAGGGTGGGATTATTGGTAGTTGGGAGCTTCAACGTTAGGCGGATTATGGGGCCTCATGGAGACTTGGCCGACAAGAAGGGTAAGAAAACCAATGTGCACTCCGGGTGCATACCAGGTGGAGTCATTCTAGATGTGGAAAGGGTCCTCCTGGATGCCATGAGGAGCACAAGGTGCAGCCAACTGCAGGTGGTTGCTCACGTCGGTACCAATGATGTGTGTCACCTTGGATCAGAAGAAATTATCTCTGGTTTTCAGCAGCTAACATAAGTGGTAAAGGCTCCCAGTCTTGCCTGCAAAATGAAGGCAGAGCTGACCGTTTGCAGCATAGTCGACAGGACCGATTTCGGACCTTTGGTACAAAGCCGAGTGGACGGTCCGAATCAGAGGTTCAGACGGTTCTGCGACCTTGTTGGCTGCAAAGGGTGGTTGGGTTTCGGGTTGCTCTAAATAGGTCAGGTGTTCACTACACGCAGGGGCTGTGTGGCGTGGACTGGGCTGTTTTTTTTTACGTTAGAGGGTCTCGGGAAAACACAAGAAGGGCTTAGGCCACAAAGGGTGCATGTTGAACACAGGAAGGACGTAGATACAGGAACCTTTGGTATAACAGCTGTAAGTTGTCGTAGCTGTGTTGGGAAAGTTCCAGGGCTCTAAGCGCTAATAGAAAGCACTGATGCTCAAATCGTTATAGGCACTGAAAGCTGGCTGTAGCCGGATACAAGCTGAGCCGAAATTTTTGCGAAGAACCTAACGGTGTTCCAAAAGGAGAAGCTAAACGCAGTTGGCGGTGACGTGTTTGTTGCCGTTAGAAGAAGTTTAACTTGTTGCGGAAGATAAGTAGATACTTCCTGTGAGTTAGTGTGGGCAGAGGTCATTGTTGGCAACCAGAATAAAATAATAATAGGATCCTTTTACCGACCTCCCAATTCAGGTGATACAGTCGCTGAAACGTTGAACGTGAGGTAACGTCTCTAGCGACCAATTTTGTAAATAAGCACAGAAACATAGCTAAGCTGGGTAGGTCGCATAAGAAGTCATACAGCGGGTGAAGAATGACTTTGTTGATCACAAACTATGCATGACACATTTTCGCACTATTTCCATCTTCAGAAATCCAAATTCAAAGGTGGCACAAAGTCAAGCCTTTACCACCTGTGTACATAAAGTGAGATGACAGACTACTTCATATCGTACCAATTTGGATGTGTGGCTATTGTGTTCAATCCATCCCCGCCACTACTATCTCTAGCTACAATAACCCATTGCCATTCAGACTTATTCGTCAAATTACGGTATGAGTCCGCCCCAGTTAGCTGAGTGGTCAGCGTGCCGGAATGCCACGCCATGGGGCCCGGGTTCGATTTCCGGCTGGGGCAGGAGATATTCTCCCCTCGGGGACTGGGTGTTGTGTTTTCCTCATCATCATTTCATCCTCACCTCCGACGCGCAAGTCGCCCAATGTGCCGTCGAATGCAATAAGCACTTGCCCTCGGCGGCCGAACTTCCCCGAATGGGGGACTCCCTGACCACAATGCCGTACGCTTACTTCATTTTTATTACGGTAAAAAATTTATAAGTTTCTCGAAGTTATTATTACGTACAGGTACAGTACGAACTGTTGTAAGTCACACTGGCAAAGTTTATAATTTAATGAACCCGACAAGTAAATAACTTCATACCATACGTCATGCGATCACTGATTTTCTAAAAGATCTCGCCAATCTGATAAATATGAAACAACTCACGTTATTCAGGGCAGCAAAAACTACAAGAATACTTCCTAAAATACTGTCATAAAATTCTTTCTGTTATTCTTCCTGCAAACCAGTGTGGTTCATAACATTGCGTAAACTCTTGTAAGTCTATGACTTCTTAGACTTGGTTACTTTAAATGTTAACGCTAACGACGACAAGACGTTCATAAATACAAGCGCCAAAATCTAACAAGTCACGTAAGTAACAGCCTATGAGAAAGAGGAGACGCCAACTATGAGCCGTATATTCGTAGCTTCCTTAACGAGTTTCAGGTAGCAATTACCGAATTCACCAACTGTGGAAGAACAGCACTGAAGTACAATTTAGCTGAGCCAAACCATTTCGGCCACAGAAGAAACGTATCGTTAAGTCAGGTATTCTTGTTACAGGCGCGGCTCCTCCTCTTGGAAGTTCAGCTGTGCTCGTGAAATTCATCTCGGTATCGTTGTTAACTCTAATTCAACGAATACTAGGTGGCAGTGCGAATACCAAAGCCGCACAAACACCAGCTGTAGCCACCGTGTCAAGGTAGCGCACAATCCTGGCACACTTCCTGTAGCGGCGTCTGCTAACTCTGCCAATCGTCTACTAAGGCTTGCGGAACCGTGCTGCTCCTCAGCTTACATCATACTCCCCATTTCACCCACATCCCGACACGCCCTCATACAACGGCCTACAGATAGTGCCAAATCCAGAGGCAGAGACACTCGTGGTAATTCCAATACGCTGAAAAGTGGCACAAGCAATACTGATTCATAGGCATGTAGTTAAAAGAAGGAGAAGGTACTTATCTATCTCCATAGTTGTATTAACATAATTTTGATTATATATATATATATATATATATATATATATATATATATATATATAAGCGCACTGAAGTACAATTTAGCTGAGCCAAACCATTTTTTAGGTCTAACTATGTATGTATACGTGAAATTAACTCACACATCATAGGTAAGAACGGAAGGAAAAAGCAGCCACATCTAGGTTTAGTGAAGGCAGTTTCTTTATAATAATATACTGACGAAACAGTTGCAGCTTTGAGATAGCATTTCGTACGGCTGTCATTTACTGAGACAATTAAAAATGCATCAGTCAGCCTTTCATATCCCTATAAGTGAAAGAGCAATATTCATGGGTGTTCTAGTGTTATTCACTCAGTCAGGCATTTACTTGTAACAGTTTTAATTATATACTTTCGGAACGCCTTTCGCGAAGTCATTTTTCGTCTTGGTGTTTTTGCGTGGTACATACCTAACGTCGAATGTCGTAAATGTTAACAACCCATTTCACTCTGTACTTTACCGCTGAATACGATTCTGATGTGGGAGGTGCTATAATACTTACCTATCTTGTCATTTACTGTATCTGGCTCCATGTACGATAAAAAATTTTATATGTTCATTATAGACAAACATGTTTTAATTTCAGAACGAGATTTTCACTCTGCAGAGGAGTGTAATATGAAACTTTCTGGCAGATTAAAACTATGTGCCGGGCCGAGACCCGAACTCGGGACCTTTGCCTCTCGCGGGCAAGTGCTCTGCCAGTGCTCTTGGGTTGCTTAGTTGGTAGAACACTTGCCCGCGAAAGGCATAAGTCCGAGTTCGAGTCTCGGTCCGGCACACAAGTTTAATCTGCCAGGAGGTTTCATCTTTTAATTTAACAAAAAACACAGTGAAACGTCCATTTATGGAGACATATAATTCTTATGGAGTTGGTTTGTGATAAATATTTCAGTTAATTAACACGGGTGGCTACAGGAAGCCAAATAGTGCGAGCGCTAATAAAAAAAAATCTCTAGAAATACTTACGCAGTTATACTTTAGCTTTACATATGTTAAGCATGAATTTCGAAAACCACTTTCCAAGGGACTAGCACAAGTGTCATAAAAGTTTCTGAACATAGAAACATCTTTATGCACTCTATGAAGAAAATGGGGAAAATTATGGGCCTTATAAAGTGAGTCAGGCGTGACGTAAGGTTCAAAATGGTTCAAATGGCTCTGAGCACTATGGGACTTAACATCTTAGGTCATCAGTCCCCTAGACTAAGAACTACTTAAATCTAACTAACCTAAGGACATCACACACATCCATGCCCGAGGCTGGATTCGAACCTGCGACCGTAGCAGCAGCGCGGTTCCGGACTGAAACGCCTAGAACCGCTCGGCTACAGAAGCCGGCTCATGACGTAAGGTGTACAGTGTTCATAGAGTGAATGTTCCCAGTTGTAAGCTGACGCTTAACGTTGCGTGCTACTCGGTTGTTCATCTGACGGGGACGGTAGGAACCAGAGATGGTATGAAAAGACACTGAACATGGAAAACTGAAAACTGCTATAGAGTATACAAGAATGAGCAAAGACACTGTGACCATTGCCCATCGCCAGATTGAATGGTGTGTCACAGCGTTGTAGGCATATGACACTGTAACCACAGGGGGAATTATTCTAACGACAATATAAGCCGCAAACAGAGAAATTTACATGCGTAACCTACATTAATACGAGACAAATAGTTCGTGGCCTAACTACGTGGTATAATCATCTCGGAAACGGTGAAGCTCGTCGACTGTTCACGTTTTGCTCTCTTATATAAGGAAAGTGGTTGAAGAACAGTTCAATGACGATTAGGCAGTATGACGTTGTTTTCTCACGCCTCAACAGAGATCGTTGAAGATAGAGGCTATCCCTCTCTGTGTAGCAAAATAATCGACGATGTGTGACAGTTCAGATGATAGAATAGAATTTTGCTTGCTGTGTAAGCTGTGCCGTTTAGATTAATTAGTGCTGATGGTTTAAAAGTGTGAATCATCAACTGGATATAGAAAAGAAGCTCTGAATGTCTCATATAATAAAATCGCTGTCCTCCAAAATAAAGATCAAGGGATTTGGTATCCACGAAATTAAGCAAGGATTTCAACTGACACCATTTATTATATGAAAATGCAAAAGAAATGGTTTAACAGACATTGACAATAATCAGCTAATACCCTGGCAGACCAGGTCATCGCACCTTTGATATGATTGAAATGAACAGGTATCTGCATATAACTTTTTCAGTTGCGAGGGTTAGTGCAGAAGGATGTGAAATCCTACAGAAGGATACGCACTTGCATCTATTACCAGAGTTGGAAGCATGTTGAATCTCTAACTGGAAAAAAATCTTCAGAGGGAAAGCTGAAGTTACTGAACATCGTTAAAAATTAATCTATTTTCCAGCAGTATGCCTTGCGGTTACGCCTGGACCTCACCATATTCAAAACCTATAAGTGGTGCTGAAGTGGCGGCATGTATAGTCATTGGCTCTGCACCAACAAGCTGCGTCCAAGTTCAACCCCACTAGGTGACAGCCTCTTGGTTCACAAGTGATGTCCTCCCTAAGAGGCACCTGGCTGAAGAGTAACATTCTGCAGATTTCTTGCGACAATATTCAGTTCTGTGCGTTTTTCTGACGTCACGTAGTTTTCATTAGCTAAACAATAAATATTGCAAGATCCGACAATAAGATGTAGTCTTAAAATACGCGGGTTTCCCTCGCTTACTCACTTTTCAGGTGGTCAACCAGATTCAAAACTTGCTGTACTTGGTGCTACAAAACTGTGCCCTGCTCTCTCTCTCTCTCTCTCTCTCTCGCTCTGTCTCTCTCTCTCTCTCTCTTTCTCTCCCTCTCCCTGTTTGCGGTCATGTCTCGGCCAATAAGAGCAGATCTCTTTAAGTCCGGTTGTGTTTTTTTACTCCCACTCTTAAGCTATTTATGTTTATCAAAAGTAACAGTTTTCAAATTACATTGAACAACAGGTTTTCACGGTGGCGTAAAGATGGTGGCACTGTCCCACAATTTTTGAAGGTGTTCCAACATTTTTTGTGTCCATTCCATTCTCCAAGAAGTTATCTTAATGTCCTCTGTAGTTCGGAGTACTGTGACTGCAGACCCGTTCATAGTAGAAGCGTTCCCAGGTCTCTGCCGAAACAGCAAGTATCCCAATCTACATACAGCTCACGTAACTTTTCTGATGGGAAAGAAAGTACGCCAATATTACACATCAGGTGAACTATTAAATGCAGTCTAAATAAATTAACCAAATTACTTTAATTAAATTCCACTGCTGATTTCTGTAGCTAACTTGCTATATTATACTGATAACACGAAAAATGTTTCACACACGGATGTATCATAGTGTTCACTGGAATGTACTTTGTACAGCAAGAAAATAATTTCTAAAATGAATGTAAGACTGACCTAATCAATAAATAACTGTGTAAGATCGTAGGATAATTTTTATCTCCTAAAAAGCTAATTTCCTCATTAGGTCCATCTAATCGTTAAACCAATTAGTTTGATATGTCACCAGCCATACTTTGATTGCAGTTAGATAATCTGCGTAGTATTAAGTAAAATAAGACATACGTGGCTTGCATTACACGCTACTAATAATTTCTACCTCATTAGTATGAAGATAAATACGTAATATTTTGGTAGTAAAGTGGAACTGAAACGAAAGAGGTTCGCCAGCTCACAACGCAGAAGTGCGATCGGGAAATACACTTAGCGAGCCATAAGAGAGTGACTCACACAGCAGGGAGGCTAGTTAGTGGACTATACACATGGCCATTGGAGTTGCACGAGACGAAAGCACAAGCGTCAAGAGCCTTCTGTAAACACCAAAATCACGTGATACGAGCGTGGAGAGTACATGTGGTTCACATTCTGAGCACATGGCCTTGTGGAGCTCTTAACACAACGATGGAATCTCGAATGTTGGTTGGCCAGGAATGAGCCAGCATACGCAGGAATGTGTTTCCGAGATTCTTACGGGTCGAGTAAGAAACGATGGACAGTGACAGGCACGCCCATTGGCCGACCCAAATCGTGGAAAGAAGCAAATCTACGGTACTGTGGGGGAAGACAGTGACAATATAATCAATTACGTGGGGATAATCCAGGCCATTATCTCTCTGAAGGCGTCGTGTGTTGCATGGAACAGTTAATGCTCTGTGGTGACACCGAGGAAGATATTTTTCTTTGAACCTTCTGTTGATTCCCGGTTTCTATGTGCTGGACTTATGGTGAATTTGTCGTATATCTCTTTAATAGAGGATATGAGAAGTGCTGTTACAGTTAACGTTTTTGCGAGAATTTTTAGGGCAATGTTGTGCATGTCTTCCTGCCTTGGTGTGTGTACAAATACATTTGACTTCGCTATTAACACATATAGCTTTCTACTTTTTTAAAAAAATAAAAAAGCAACGACCACCGAGTCTATCGTTGCATTCTGAGAAACGTAAAGGACAGAAAGGACACATGGCTCCAGCGTAAAATGTTGAAGTCACCAGCATGCTTTCACTTCAGGTCTGCATTAGATTGGAGTAATTATTCCCATTCCCCTGCGTCCATGTCAGATACATAATTCACGTGTGATCTTCACGTTTATATCTGAGTAAGTGATCTGGCAGATAGGAATTATTGCCCAGCTGCTGTAGTTTAGTTTATATTGTCACAGTATTAAGTTTTGTTTTGATGGCAAAGTCAGTTGAAATACTTTTAGTTGATTTTCGGTATTAGGTTACTGGTGATCATAACCAACATTTTTGTTGTTTTTATTATTCTGTGGTATCTTAGTTTGTATAGGATAGTCCTAAGATTACCATTTCTGCATTTTAAACCCAAATGTGTACAACAATTCATGTAATAAATTGAGTTGTTCAGAGAATAGACTGTTCTTTGTCACAAATAAGAGTTTTTCGCCTTCTTCAGTGACATATTTTAAGTACACCGACGGCAGCTATTCTTTTGATGTCTTAACAGTCGGTGTGGCTGGGATCTTCCCTCCTGGCAGCGTCTGGGTTCACTGACTTAAGATTTTGATATCCTTTCCAGATCCTTCCGTGTGCCCTAATTGGCGGGGTAGATCACACCAAACCCGCACCAGCTCTTCAGAACTGTGTAACGTGTGGTGAACCTATGTCTACGGCACTGAACTATTCTTGTACATATCTCGGTACAGTAACATTTTTGTTGAAAGTGGAGCATAGCAAGCTAGCCAGAGCAAAAGCTAAATTAAATAGGCAAACTAAAAATAGGCAACCTAAAACATTTTATCGCAAAGAAATACTTTATGCCATGACTTTCCAGATACCAAAAAAAGTTACAGTTTTCTTTAACAGGTTGGTTATTCAAAATTTCACTTTACACAAAAGATTATCCCACTCAAAATGAACTCTATTCTTTCACAAAATGTATATGTGGGGAGGGGAACTAACTTCCCTGGACGAAAGAAATTTAAGACATACGTTTTAACCAAATTTACGAAAACTGATTTTTACACACTGCTAAATGCAGGCATGTAGGCGAAGCAGCAAGTTTACACTGAAGATCCAAAGAAACTGGTAGACTTTCCTAATATCGCGTAGGGTTCCCGCGAGCACACAGCACTAAAGCAACACAGCGTGGCATGGAGTCGACTAATGTCTGACGTAGTGCTAGAGGGAATTGACACCATGAGACCTGCACGGTTGTCCATAATTCCGTAAGAGTACGAAGGAGTGGAGATGTCTTCTGAACAGCACATTGCAAGGCATATCTAATATGCTGAATAATGTTCATGTCTCGGTGATTTGGTGGCCATCGAAAGTGTTTAAGCTCAGAAGTGTGTCCAGAGCCACTCCGTAGCAGTTCTCGGCTTATAGGGTGTCGCATTGTCCTGCTAGAATTGCCCAAGGCCGTCAGAATGGACATGAGTGGATGCAGGTGATCAGATAACGCTTACGTACGTGTCACATGTCAGAGTCGTATCTATACGTATCTGGGGTCCCATATAACTCCAACTGTACACGATCCACACCATTACAGAGCCTCCAACAGCTTTAATAGTCCCCTGCTACATGCAGTGTCCATGAATTAATGCGGTTGTCTCGATACCCTACACGTCTGTCTGCTCATAGAACCTGAAACAAGACTCGTTCGACCATACAATATGTATCCAGTCATCAGCAGTCTAATGTCGGTGTTGACGGGCCCAGGCAAAGCGTTAAGCTTTGCCTCTTGCAGGCATCAACGGAACACGAGTGAACCTTCGGCTCCGAACGCCCATATCGGTATTGTTTCGTTGAATGGTTCGCACGCTGACACTTGTTGATGGCCCAGCAATGAAATCTGCAGGAATTTGCTTAAGGGATGCACTTCTGCCACGTTTAACGTTTCTCTTCATTCGACGTTAGTCTCGTGCTTGCAGGCTCTTTTTCCAGCCGCGGCGATGTTGGAGAATTTATGATTTACCGGATTCCTGATATTCACGGTACACTCGTGAAATGGTCGTACGGGAAATTTCCCACTTCATCGCTGTTTTGTAGATGCCGTGTACCAGCGCTCTTGCGCCGACTATAGCACCACGTTGAAACTCACTTAAAACTTCATAACCTCTAACAAGTGTGCCAGACACTTGCTGTCTTATATAGGCGTTGCCGACCGGAGCGCCGTATTCTGCCTATTTAAATATCTCTGTATTTGAATACGCATGCCTATACCAATTCCATTGTCGCTTCAGTGTACCTTAAATCATTTTTTCGAAGAACTGATTTAAGATAACTCTTTTCAAAAGCCACGAATACTCTCATCAGTGTCTTATTCAACCATTTCCATCAAGACTGTACTGAATATTTAACAGCTCAATTCTAGACAACATTTTCCTGATCAATCTGATCCACGTCTGCTTCCCAACACACTACCACTAATAATAATGCTCTCTCTGTGCATGCTTCCAGGCAGAGATACTTCCACAACACATTCGTAGGTCGCGAATGAACGGGGCTTGCTCTCATATGTTTGCATGTCGGTATGTGAAAGTAAAAAGTTAAATCTGTATTGATCGAGATGACATGAATACCGTGTAGTAACCACAACCAACAGCGGGAACGCCTTGGGCCGCGGATCGGAGCCGCCAGGTGGGGGGAAGCCGGTGGTGGAGCAGGCACCACCGGGTAAACACAGGACGAGTCGGACGACAGACCAACGACAACTGACAACAACCGTCCACGACCGACTATGAGCAACACCACATGAAGAGATAAACAACGGAGACTTGTGGAAACCAAAACACCAAACACCAAACGTAAATCCACTCGGAACCAGAGGCAGGCAAATGTCAACAACGAGCAACGACCAGAACGCGGTACCGCCGAGATAGAAACGAAATCCAGAGCGAGTACCAGACTGGCTGGACTAGGGCCTTTTTTTCCATTATTTTCAATTCCCCCCGAAGGGGGGCGGGATAGACTAGGACAGAGCGGGTCCCTATATACGAAACCGGAGGGAACGGCTATTGGCCGCTGTCTGCACGTGGCTTAGCGGTGGCGCCCTCGCTGCGCGAGAGCCGCTGCGCGGAATAGCCGCCGCGGAGGCGGAGCCCTCTATGGGCTGACCTCGTCCATTTGTTCTGCCGCGTGTTCGACTTCCGCGGCGGAAGGTACTAGATACCGCACACTCACTAGTACAGCGGAGACGCTGTCCTAGCACAATCTGGAAATTCTATATGGAGATCATGCGGCGCCGTGGTGACTTTCTGCAAGCACTGAACAGCCTATCCTCCTGCTATGTTTCCTTGCACATGTTCGACTGTCCCTTATCAGAATTCTGCTAGGGCTGTTTCCCTCCTGGCTTTTACGACCTTTAGTACATTCAATTCAATATAGTAAATTATAATCTATATAATTGTTGTATATCACTAGTAATGATTCAAGTTACATTATCAATGGCGATTAATTTAGTCCGTTTTAATTTGTCCTTTTATTTCGAGTTTTACATCAGTAATGTGACAGTTTAAGAAAAACGGTCGCCTAATAGACTGTACATGTGTTTCAGAACACACTGTCCTCCGCATCTTGCTGAATATGGGCACCCGCAGCAGATGACCTCAACATGCCATCGGGTAAACCGGCTGGCATCGTCAGGTTTATTGTACATTGTTGAATGTGAAGCTCTGCAGTGAACCGTCCACATGTTGCCCGATATCTAACCAACGTCACTGTCACGTACGATTCGAGTTGGCACTGGATCATCGAGACTGGATCGTGGATCAATGGAAACATGACTCTTCATCGGATGAGTCACATTTCGTGCCACTCCCCAGATGGAAGGGCATGTCTGGAAACAGCGTCATCCATGCATACCGCTTGTCAGAATGCACCACTCTAGAGACGCAGGCTATTGGCGGCAGTTCTGTACTGTAGAGGAAATTTACTTGGGCTTACAAAGGGACCTGCGATAATGACTGAAACCTACATTACAGCTGTGGAATACGTGAATGTTATTGAAGACCGCGTGTATCCCTTCATGATGGACGTTTACGGTGTTAGAGATTGATCTTCCAGTAGGAAAGCTGCCCAGGTCACAAGGCTGGAATCGTGCTGCAGAGGAATGAGGGGCACGTTGGGTAACTCACATAGTGTCTCAGCCTTCAAATTGGCCTGATCGAAGTCTGTTGCAACACGTGTAGGACTTTACTGAGCATCAGCTCTGCGCCCACAAACCACCTTCCCGAAACAAAGTGACCTTGGCATAGCTATCTAATGCCACATACCTCCGCAAATGCCACACAAAGTCGTGGTTCTATTACAGTCCAAACGTGGCCCAACATAACGTGATGCAGGTGGTCCTAAAGTTTACTCTGATTACTGTACCTATATACAACTGCCAGTATCAGCTGAACTATGCTAAAATAGACTACACTATTAAAAATAAAACATCTGATAAAATATCTGGTAAAAACAGCTGTTATGTCTATAAGTTAACGCGCTGTGCTTTAAAATAAAACTGTACTGTAAAACATATACCACAAATCTATCACATGTAAAGCAGAATTTGATAAAACTACCAGCAGCTTGACTGGTTTTATGAGTCACTAACTGTAGTCAGATTTATTTAATCAGCAGAGACAATAATCAATAAAGGAGCTTTAGCCCTAACTTATTTGAAATGAAGCATTAAAATTCTTACATAAGTGCATGAAGTAGGAAATATGGAAGACAACAGAGCTTAGTTTGTATGGATTTATATATATTTTTCCAATTAGACACTTCTAATTTCAAGAAATTAATTAACTATGTAGCACTGTACGTAGTATCAGACTCATTTATGGAATAAATATTCAGTTAGGAATTTATATTATATCCTTCTCTAACACTACTTGTAGCTGAGTTTGTTTTATTGTATAAAAACTACCTTTAGAGAGAATTAGTATTTAATTAAGCAGCTTGTGAAGTTTCGGTCAACTTATTTATTTACTTCTATTTACTTTTATATCTATTTCACATGACAAGATCAGAGATCCTTAAACCTCACCAGGCACACTTAAAAAGTGAAGAACATGTTTCATATAGTGCAGGAGCAGTACACGATGGTATTACTAGTTAAGATGGTGATTATAATTATAATAATAATTAAGGTATAGCTCTAGTTATTACATTACCCATAGTTCATGATTAGTACATAATAATAATATAATAAATCTGGATTATGAGTTGAATTCTAGGTACAAGCGTAAGTTAGAGTAGGGTAAAGTTAGGAGATGGATAGGAGGAAAGAAAACAGCGAAAGATGAAGTTGAGGAAAACTCGGATTATGTTATGAATGTGTGAGAAACACTGCAATTTAGCTGTACAGAAGGAAAACAGCAATCATATTCCGAGAGGAAGGTTACAGCAATTGTAATAGATTATTGACCTGTGACTTGGCCGGTCTTATCGTTCCTTCGATTATAGCTTGTATCAGACATCGTAAGCACAAATTCTTGCATACTACAATGCTCAGAGAACTATTGAATCAAGTAGTGGCGTTGATTATTGTTTCGTGTCGTTTATAAACGATTTGAGCAAAGTTTAAATTATTGCTAATAATCGAAGGTTTTTTTTTTATTCATCAGGCTTCTGACTGGTTTGATGCAGCCCGCTACGAATTCCTCTCCAGTGGCAACTCTACATCCCAGAGTAGCACTTACAATCTACGTGTTCAATTATTCGGTGGATGTATCGCAATCTCCATCTTCGTCTACAGTTTTTACCCTTTACAACTCATTGTGGTACCATGGAAGTTATTCCCTGATGCCTTAATAGACATCCTACGGGTCCTGTGCCTTCTTCTTGTCAGTGTTTTCTATATATTCCTTTCCACGCTGATTCTACGCAGATCCTCCTCACACTTTATCAGTCCACCTAACATTCAACATCCTTCTGTATCACCACATCTCAAATGATCCGGTTCTCTTCTATTCCTGTTTACCACAGTCCTTGTTTCACTAGCATACAAGCTGTGCACCAAACGGACAGTCTCAAAAATTTTTCCCTTAATGTAAGGTGTGTATTTGACATTAGTAGACTTCTCTGGGTCAGGAATGCCCTTTTTGACAGTGCTAGTCGGCTTTTTATGTCCTCCTTACTACTACTTCTCATTAGCTTCGTCTTCCTTCGATATACTCCGAATCCATATTCTGTACTCATTAGAATGTTCATTCCATTCAATACATCCTATGATTCTTCTTTAATTTTACTGAGGACAGCAATGTCATCAGAGAATATTATCAGTCTTATCCTTTCACCTTCTATCTTAGTTTCACTCTTCAATCTTTCTTTTATTTCCATCATTGGTTGTTGGCTGTACAGATTGAACAGTTGGGTCGAAAGGCTACATCCCTGTCTTACACCCTTGTTAATCGGAGCACTTCGTCTTGGTAGTTCATCCTTACGGTTCCGTCTTGGCTCTTGTATATATTATACACTCCTGGAAATTGAAATAAGAACACCGTGAATTCATTGTCCCAGGAAGGGGAAACTTTATTGACACATTCCTGGGGTCAGATACATCACATGATCACACTGACAGAACCACAGGCACATAGACACAGGCAACAGAGCATGCACAATGTCGGCACTAGTACAGTGTATATCCACCTTTCGCAGCAATGCAGGCTGCTATTCTCCCATGGAGACGATCGTAGAGATGCTGGATGTAGTCCTGTGGAACGGTTTGCCATGCCATTTCCACCTGGCGCCTCAGTTGGACCAGCGTTCGTGCTGGACGTGCAGACCGCGTGAGACGACGCTTCATCCAGTCCCAAACATGCTCAATGGGGGACAGATCCGGAGATCTTGCTGGCCAGGGTAGTTGACTTACACCTTCTAGAGCACGTTGGGTGGCACGGGATACATGCGGACGTGCATTGTCCTGTTGGAACAGCAAGTTCCCTTGCCGGTCTAGGAATGGTAGAACGATGGGTTCGATGACGGTTTGGATGTACCGTGCACTATTCAGTGTCCCCTCGACGATCACCAGTGGTGTACGGCCAGTGTAGGAGATCGCTCCCCATGATGCCGGGTGTTGGCCCTGTGTGCCTCGGTCGTATGCAGTCCTGATTGTGGCGCTCACCTGCACGGCGCCAAACACGCATACGACCATAATTGGCACCAAGGCAGAAGCGACTCTCATCGCTGAAGACGACACGTCTCCATTCGTCCCTCCATTCACGCCTGTCGCGACACCACTGGAGGCGGGCTGCACGATGTTGGGGCGTGAGCGGAAGACGGCCTAACGGTGTGCGGGACCGTAGCCCAGCTTCATGGAGACGGTTGCGAATGGTCCTCGCCGATACCCCAGGAGCAACAGTGTCCCTAATTTGCTGGGAAGTGGCGGTGCGGTCCCCTACGGCACTGCGTAGGATCCTACGGTCTTGGCGTGCATCCGTGCGTCGCTGCGGTCCGGTCCCAGGTCGACGGGCACGTGCACCTTCCGCCGACCACTGGCGACAACATCGATGTACTGTGGAGACCTCACGCCCCACGTGTTGAGCAATTCGGCGGTACGTCCACCCGGCCTCCCGCATGCCCACTATACTTCCTCGCTCAAAGTCCGTCAACTGCACATACGGTTCACGTCCACGCTGTCGCGGCATGCTACCAGTGTTAAAGACTGCGATGGAGCTCCGTATGCCACGGCAAACTGGCTGACACTGACGGCGGCGGTGCACAAATGCTGCGCAGCTAGCGCCATTCGACGGCCAACACCGCGGTTCCTGGAGTGTCCGCTGTGCCGTGCGTGTGATCATTGCTTGTACAGCCCTCTCGCAGTGTCCGGAGCAAGTATGGTGGGTCTGACACACCGGTGTCAATATGTTCTTTTTTCCATTTCCAGGAGTGTATATTACGCGCCTCTCCCTACAGATTACCCCTATTTTTCTAAGAATTTTAACATCTTGCACCTATTTACACTGTCGAATGCTTTTTCCAGGTCGACGACTCCTATGAATGTTTCTTCATTTTCCTTTAGTCTTGTATTGTATTTAATGCTAACCGGGGGCCAAGAAACGACGGAGAGGCTCCGTCCCCGCCGAAATCGCAGTAGTCCATAACCACACAACGATTACCACAGTACAATTCATCCCTCCGCAGCCACACACCGAACCACTCTTTCAGGGTTATTGTGTGGTTCGGCCCCCGGTGGACCCCTCCAGGAAACGTCTCACACCAGAGGAGTGTAACCCCTACGTTTGTGTGGTAGAGTAATGATGGTGTACACGAAGGTGGAGAACATGTCTGCGCAGTAATCGCCGACATAGTGTAGGTGAGGCGGAATAAGGGGAATCAGCCCGCTTTAGCCGAGACAGATGGAAAACCGCCTAAAAACCAACCACAGACTGGCCGGCTCACCGGACCTCGACACAAGTCCGCCGGTCGATTTCGTGTCGCGGACCAGGCACTCCTTACCAATCCGGATAGCCGAGCGTTAGATCGCACGGCTAACCGGACGGGCCTTCCTTTAGATTTCATTCCATTATTAACCGCAACCTCAGATTTGCCTCTCTGCTGCCTTTACCTTTCCTAAAGCAAACTGATCATCCTCTCAGACACCCAAAATTTGGTTTTCAATTCGTCTGTATATTATTCTTGTCAGTAACTTGGATGGATGAGCTGTTCAGGTGATTGTGCGATAATTCTCGCACTTGTCGGCTCTAGCAGTCTTCGGAATTGTGTGATTGATGTTATTTCGAAAGTCAGACAGTACACCGTCAGATCCATATAATCTGTACACGAAAGTGAATAGTCGTTTTGTTGCTGTCTCCCCGAATGATTTTCGAAATTCTGATCGAATTTGATCTACCACTGCCGCCTTATTTGATCTTAAACCTTCAGAAGTTCAATCAACAGCTGTGTCTAATACTGGATACCCTGTCTCTTCTATGTGGTCTCCTGTTTCTTCTTTTAACACTTCATCAGGCCAGTCTTCCCCTTCATAGAAGCCTTGAATGCATACATTCCATCTATCCGCCGTCTCCTCTATATTTAACAGTAGAATTACAATTGCAGTCTTAATGTTACCACCCTTGCTTTCAATATCACCTAAGGCCATTTTGAATTTTCTGTGCACTGTGTCAGTCCTTCCGACAATCGTTTGTATATCGATTTCTTCACATTTTTCATTCAACCATTTTGACTTAGCTTCCCTGCACTTCCTATTTGAATTACTGATTCATTAACACATTTCTTAATCAAACATTGCAAAAATTTTGTCATTACAGATTATTCAGTTAAGAATATGCATATGAGCAACCGACTGACTCAAAGAAAATGTTGAATGATAGTCAGGCTAATATGTTATTAAGACACTGACAACAAAATGTCGAATCCATGCCTACCTACCCATATTTCTTAATTCCATAGTTCACCGGAAGACAGTGTACAGAGTTTTCGGAGATCTCGTCAACAATCAAGGTCCATGTACCGACAGAAGATGGCTGAGTGAATAGGCGCTCAGTCCGGAACCACGCGACTGCTACGGTCGCAGGTTCGAATCCTGCCTCGGGCATGGATGTGTGTGATGTCCTTTGGTTAGTTAGGTTTAAGTAGTTCTAAGTTCTAGGGAACTGATGACCGTAGATGTTAAGTCCCATAGTGCTCAGAGCCATTTCAACTATTTGGCTGAGTGAAATTCACTGTCGAAAGTCAGTGTCCAAAGAAGACGGGTGAGTTAAACTCAGTAACCAAAGACGATGGTGGAGCTAAATTATTTCAAGAGGCAGACAATACCGTGTTTTAATAAGTGCCCAGCTACTGATCTCTTTGACTGACTGCTTTATTTATTAACTTCTTAATCTCTTTTCACGTTGACTAGCTGGAAAGAGACCTACGTCAGTATAAAATGATATGAAGTGCAGATGCTACGAATACGCTACCATTTGCCTTTAAGTAACATCATTCTACAGCAATTTTTGCTTGATTACATCTCGACTGCGTTGAGACGACTGCACTTCCAAATCCACGTTTCTTTGGGTGGGTGGGGGGGGGGGGGGGAATGTAACCTTTTTTTTTTGGTCATCAGTCTACTTACTGGTTAGATGCAGCCCGCCACGAATTATTTCCTATGCTAACCTCTTCATCTCATAGTAGCATTTGCAACCTACGTCCTCAATTATTTGCTTGACGTATTCCAATCTCTGTCTTCGTCTACAGATCTGCCCTCTACAGCTCCCTCTAGTACCATGGAAGTCATTCCCTCACGTCTTAGTAGGTGTCCTATCATCCTGTCCCTTCTCCCTATCAGTGTTTTCCACATATTCCTTTCCTCTCCGATTCTGCGTAGAACCTTCTCATTCCTTACTTTATCAGAAATGGTTCAAATGGCTCTGAGCACTATGGGACTTCACCTTTGAGGTCATCAGTCCCATAGAACTTAGAACTACTTAAACCTAACTAACCTGAGGACATCACACACATCTATGCCCGAGGCAGGATTCGAACCTGCGACCTTAGCGGTGGCGCGGTTCTAGACTGTAGCGCCTAGAACCGCTCGGCCACTCCGGCCGGCTACCTTATCAGTCCACCTAATTTTCAACATTCGTCTATAGCACCACATCTCAATTGCTGCGATTCTCTTCTGTTCCGGTTTTCCCACAGTCCATGTTTCACTACCATACAATGCTGTACTCCAGACGTACATCCTCAGAAATTTCTTCCTCAAATTAAGGCCGGTATTTGATATTAGTAGACTTTTCTTGGCCAGAAACGCCTTTTTTGCTATAGCGAGTCTGCTCTTGATGTCCTCCTTGCTCCGTCCGTCATTGGTTATTTTACTGCCTAGGTAGCAGAATTCCTTAACTTCATTGACTTCGTGACCATCAATCCTGATGTTAAGTTTCTCGCTGTTCTCATTTCTACTACTTCTAATTACCTTCGTCTTTCTCCGATTTACTCTCAAACCATTCTGTGTACTCATTAGACTGTTCATTCCGTTCAGCAGATCATTTAATTCTTCTTCACTTTCACTCAGGATAGCAATGTCATCAGCGAATCGTATCATTGATATGCTTTCACCTTGTATTTTAATTCCACTCCTGAACCTTTCTTTTATCTCCATCATTGCTTCCTCGATGTACAGATTGAAGAGTAGGGGCGAAAGGCTACAGCCTTGTCTCACACCCTTCTTAATACGAGCACTTCGTTAATAATCGTCCACTCTTATTATTCCCTCTTGGTTGTTGTACATATTGTATATGATCCGTCTCTCCCTATAGCTTACCCCTACTTTTTTCAGAATCTCGAACGGCTTGCACTATTTTATATTGTCGAACGCTTTTTCCAGGTCGACAAATCCTATGAAAGTGTCTTGATTTTTCTTTAGCCTTGCTTTCATTATTAGCCGTAACGTCAGAATTGCCTCTCTCGTCCCTTTACTTTTCCTAAAGACAGACTGATCGTCACCTAGCGCATTCTCAATTTTCTTTTCCATTCTTCTGTATATTATTCTTGTAAGCAGCTTCGATGCATGAGCTGTTAAGCTGATTGTGCGATAATTCTCGCACTTGTCTGCTCTTGCCGTCTTTGGAATTGTATGGATGATGCTTTTCCGAAAGTCAGATGGTATGTCGCCAGACTCATATATTCTGCACACCAACGTGAATAGTCTTTTTGTTGCCACTTCCCCCAATGATTTTAGAAACTCTGATGGAATGTTATCTATCCCTTCTGCCTTATTTGACCCTAAGTCCTCCAAAGCTCTTTTAAATTCCGATTCTAATACTGGATCCCCTATCTCGTCTAAATCGACTCCTGTTTCTTCTTCTATCACATCAGACAAATCTTCACCGTCATAGAGGCTTTCGATGTATTCTTTCCACGTATCTGCTCTCTCATCTGCATTTAACAGTGGAATTCCCGTTGCACTCTTAATGTTACCACCGTTGCTTTTAATGTCACCAAAGGTTGTTCTGACTTTCCTGTACGCTGAGTCTGTCCTTCCGACAATCATATCTTTTTCGATGTCTTCACATTTTTCCTGCAGCCATTTCGTCGTAGCTTCCCTGCACATCCTATTTATTTCATTCCTCAGCGACTTGTATTTCTGTATTCCTGATTTTCCCGGAACATGTTTGTACTTCCTCCTTTCATCAATCAAGTTAAGTATTTCTTCTGTTACCCATGGTTTCTTCGCAGCTACCTTCTTTGTACCTATGTTTTCCTTCCCAACTTCTGTGGTGGCCCTTTTTAGAGATGTCCTTTCCTCTTCAACTGTTCTGCCTACTGCGCTATTCCTTATTGCTGTATCTATAGCGTTAGACAACTTCAAACATATCTCGTCATTCCTTAGTACTTCCATATCCCACTTCTTTGTGTATTGATTCTTCCTGACTAATGTCTTGAACTTCAGCCTACTCTTCATCACTACTGTATTGTGATCTGAGTCTATATCTGCTCCTGGGTACGCCTTACAGTCCAGTATCTGATTTCGGAATCTCTGTCCGACCATGATGTAATCTAACTGAAATCTTCCCGTATCTCCCGGCCTTCTCCAAGTATACCTCCTCTTGTGATTCTTGAACAGGGTATTCACTATTACCAGCTGAAACCTGTTACAGAACTCAATTAGTCTTTCTCCTCTTTGATTCCTTGTCCCAAGCCCATATTCTCCTGTAACCTTTCCTTCTACTTCTTCCCCTACAACTGCATTCCAGTCGCCCATGACTATTAGTTTTTCGTCCCCCTTTACATACTGCATTACCCTTTCAATATCCTCATAAACTTTGTCTATCTGTTCATCTTCAGCTTGCGACGTCGGCATGTATACCTGAACTATCGTTGTCATTGTTGGTCTGCTGTCGATTCTGATTAGAACAACCCGGTCACTGAACTGTTCACAGTAACACACCCTCTGCCCTACCTTCCTATTCATAACGAATCCTACACCTGTTATACCATTTGCTGCTGTTGATATTACCCGATACTCATCTGACCAGAAATCCTTGTCTTCCTTCCACTTCACTTCACTGACCCCTACTATGTCTAGATTGAGCCTTTGCATTCCCCTTTTCAGATTTTCTAGTTTCCCTACCACGTTCAGCTTCTGACATTCCACGCCCCGACTCGTAGAACGTTATCCTTTCGTTGATTATTCAATCTTTTTCACATGGTAACCTCCCCCTTGGCAGTCCCCTCCCGGAGATCCGAATGGGGGACTATTCCGGAATCTTTTGCCAATGGAGAGATCATCATGAGACTTCTTCAATTACAGGCCACATGTCCTGTGGATACACGTTACGTGTCTTCAATGCAGTGGTTTCCATTGCCTTCTGCATCCTCATGTCGTTGATCATTGCTGATTCTTCCCCCTTTAGGGACAATTTCCCACCCTTAGGACAAGAGAGTGCCCTGAACCACTATCCGCTCCTCCGCCCTCTTTGACAAGGCCGTTGGCAGAATGAGGCTGACTTCTTATGCCGGAAGTCTTCGGCCGCCAATGCTGATTATTTAGCAAAATTTAGGCAGTGGCGGGGATCCAACCCGGGACCAAAGAGGTTTTGATTATGAATCAAAGACGCTACCCCTAGACCACGGGTACAGAGTGTAATCTATTGGTTGGAACTACTGTTGGCGATACACAAGTGATCTAAAAGTAGACTACATCACAAAGTGAAATTTTTATGTAAGGAACGCCCTGTTTTACTATTAGTTTCATCTTTAGGAGTTGAAACTTCTGATTTGAGCCGTAAATACCGTGTCAGATTAGTGTGGGCAAACGGAGAGTTACTTACGTAGCCGTTCCTCTGCGAGACCGAATCCAATTCTCTTCTCCCGCAACTAAGAACGTATGTGACAGGTTGCTTATTCTCGACAAAACGAATCGTGACCTACATTGATTGCCTTTCACTCTCGCTGCTAACAGCTATTTCCCAACACGCCCTTTAATATACTGCTGTGCGTCAAAAAACACGACTTGCCCATCGAGTTTTTTGTTACGTGTGGCGGACTCCGTAACACAGGAAAAAATTGGAAACTTTTGATAATAAATCACAAAGTGACACGTTATTCAAATTAACTCTCATTCAGGGCGTTTGAAATATAATCCCTTGTCAGCGGTTGACCGCCCGATAACTATTTTGATTCAGGAGTGTGAGTAATCGCTTCCATAAATTGTCTTTAAAATAACGATTAAATGTGAGAAACAATAGCGAACGATTTGCGACGCTACGAGTTTGAATTTTACCTGGTCTCTGTCATGTAGACCGCAGTATATGGCCCGCGCCTGTATGGCGTAATTTGTGTTGTTCTCAGTTTATGTCCTTTGGAATCAACCCAGCGCTTCCCAACGGAGCTTCTCTTCAGCATTATATTCCTATTCGTATGAGAGTTGATTTGAATTAAGGGATATTGCTGATGTGTGACCTGTTCCTAAATTATCATCAGAGAGCTGTCAAAGTAATTGAGGAATTAATATCTATTTAGAGATTATGAATAAATATCTTTCAGCATTAAGGCGTACCGTGTCGATGGTCGCGGTACGTCTTCCACATGCCATCTTTGCCTCTAGAGGTGGTCGCGCCGTTTTGACGAAAGCAAGTGGCAGAGCGAGGAGGTGGTCGGACGATGGCAGGTGGGAGAGTAGGAAGGGCTGTTCAGACAAGGCGTGTTGTGTTGTGATAATTGCGATTTCTCTGTCGGACGACTGGACTTAGGTATTCCTGGAATAAGTGTTCATCCTGGGCGCTCCGGAGGACACGAGATGGCCATAGCTATTCCTACTGCGGAAGTCCGTGGCTGCGGCGCCTTGATTAAGTGGGAAGTGCGCCGCCTTAGAACTATGGTGAGGTACCTTATTTCTGTTGAGTGAATTTCGAGACAGTGTGAGGTTCGCAAAATGTTCCTTTTCCAGTGCGTCACCGTCTGCTGATGGGCCTTACCCGCCTTTATGGCTGTCAAATAAAAATATCGGCTCTGTCTTCATGCTTGTTTGAGCCCCGGTCGTGGGTGCGTTCAGTGCGTGCTTAAGATGTCTACACGTGTTTGAGCTTCTGATTATTATACCAGCGTAAATTTGTGATTTTGTATAAGTAAGACATTCTGTGTTTTTACCTTCTTATACACTGAAGAACCAAGAAACTAGAAAACCTGGTTAATATCGTGTAAGGCCCCCGCGACCACGCAGAAGAGCGTCAATACGATATGGAATGGACTCGACTAATGTCTGAAGTAATGCTGTAGAGATCTGACACAATGAATATGTGGTTTTACTAGGGGGTGTACAGCAACGTCGCGAGGTCTCCCAGATACGCTCAATAATGTTCATGTCTGTAGAGTTTGGCAGGCAGCAAAAGAGTTGAAACTCTGGAGAGTATTCCTCGATCCGCTCTGTAGCGATTCTGGACATGTGAGGTGTCGCATTGTCCTGCTAGAATTGCCCAAGGCGTCGGAATGCACAATGGACTTGAATGGATGCAGGTGATCAGGCAGGAAGCTTACGTACCTGTCACCTATCAGAGTCGTATCTAGACGTGTCAGGGTCTCATATCACTCCAACAGCGCACGCCCCACACTTTACAGAGCCTCCACCAGCTTGCAAATTCCCCTGCCAGATGGAGGGTCCATGAATTCATGAGGTTGTGTCCATATCCGTAAGCGTCCATCTACTCAATACAATTTGAAACGGAACTCGTCCGACCAGGCAGCATGTTTCCAGCTATCAACAGTGCAATGTCGTTGTTGACGAGCCCATGGGTGTCGCTAAGCTTTGTGTCGTGCTGTCATCAACGCTACACGAGTGAGCCTTCGGCTCCGAAAGCCCATAAAGATGTTGTTTCGTTGAATGGTTCCCACGCTGACACTTGTTGACGGCCCGGCATTGAAATCTACAGGAATTTGCGGAAGACTTGCGCTTTTGTCACGATGAACGATTCTCTTCAGTCGACGTAGGTCTCGTTCTAGCAGGCTCTTTTTCCCATCGCAGTGATGTCAAAGACTTGATGTTTTACCGGATTACTGATATTCACGGTACACTCGTGAAATGGCCGTACGGGAAAATCCCTACTTCATCGGTCGTCGGTACCTCGGAGATGCTGTGTCCTATCACTCGTGCTCCGACTATAACATCACGTTCAAACTCACTTAAATCTTGATATTCTGCCGTTGTAGCAACAATAACCGATCCAACCTCACTGCGCCAGGCACTTGTTGACCTATAAGGAGTTGCCGACCGCTTCGTCCTATTCTGCCTTTTTACATATCTCTGTCTTTTAATACGTATGCCGCAACCACTTTCTTTGGCGCTTCATTGTATATGATAGCTTTGCGGTCTTTGACTTTAGTTACCTCATTTCTTGCTGTGAGTGACTTTGATGCTTGCTAATTAGCTTGTTAATTGTGGGAGAAAAGGCTTCGTACCATTTTCTTGGTGTTTACCTGTCTTCTAATGAAATCGAAGTTCGTTTGCCAACCGTGTGCATCAATTGCCAATTTTCCGTCCCGCGTAGCGGCACCTGGCTACCCTTTCGCTATTGGGTGTTGTTTTGAAACTGAACTGCGGTTTCTGGGCGAATGTTCTCATCTCGACGTTGAAATTTTCATGTGTCTTCAGTAACAAGTTCCAGATTTTTTTGTTTTTTTTTTGTTTTATACCGGAGGGTTTTTCTTCTGCCTCCTTATTGGGATATGGGTGTGTAATAACGCTCGTAGCCATATTGTGTTCAGTTCCATGACTGAGGAACTAAGGATCGTTCAAGATTTGATTATTTGTTGAACTTAGAGATTCATTTTCTTGCCAGGTAATACTAGCAGTTATTAGCGCCATGTGCAGAGTTGTCGCGATTATCCGGGAGCTGTTTATATTTTATTTACGCTAAGTAACTACCTGGGTGCAGCCGAGTTGGATTCTGAGGTCGCGGGTTGCGCAGCCTCTTGATCAACAGTACCCGCGTGGGCCAAGAAAACTGCTTGACGCAACGTTGTACTTGTCCTGGCTTTTTTTTTTAATTATGTATCTTTTGAGACGTTTGTGTGCGTGTGCGTGCCCGTGCGCGTGCGTGCCTGTTTTTGGAGAGCTCGATGTAAATTTTAAGGTTATTGTTTTAGTAAGATTCTGTTCCTTTGGTCAGTAATGCTGTGGAACATTGCCCGATATCAAGCAAGTGTACATCAGTAAACAGGGTGTCAGAAAATACACTGCTGGCCACCGTAAATGCAACACCATGAAGGATGCATCCGAATCAAGTGAAATTTACACCATGGGTTTGCAGCGATGAGATATGCAACTGATTAGAATTTCAGCGCAGACGCACATCACGCGCGCCTGTGGCGCCACCTCATAACGCCATTTAAGGCTTGGCGATTTCGACGAGTGTACGTTCGGCACGTGTGTTTACCTTGTGGTTGTTTCACAAGACGATCAGTTATGCCTCGTAGATAACAGCGAACATCGTTTGATCAAGTATCCGAGTTCGACAGAGGAAGGATAGTGTCTTACCGAGATTGTGAATTATCATACAGAGAAATCGCTAGTCGTGTTGGACGAAACCAAACAACTGTAATGCGGATATGTGACCGTTGGATGCAGGAGGGTACGACGGACCGACGTGGTCGATCGCATTCACCTCGGTGCACCACTGCACGTGCTGATAGGCAAATTGTGCGCATGGCAGTGACGAATCGCTCAGTGACATCCCGAACCATAGCACAGCACATTGCGTCTGTAACGCATCATCCAGTGTCTGAGCGTACCATTCGACGCCGTTTACAGCAGAGTGGTCTGTCCGAAAGACGTCCATTGCTTCGTCTACCATTGACGCAGAACCACAGACGTCTCCGTCGCCAATGGTGTGATGACAGACGGATGTGGACGGCAGAATGGAATGACGTTGTCTTTACTGAGGAGGCACGCTTCTGTCTGCAGCACCACGATGGTCGGATTCGAGTGTGGAGACACCGTGGAGAGAGGATGCTGGACAGCTGCATTATGCACCGCCACACTGGTCTTGCACCGGGTATTTTGGTATGGGGCGGTATTGGATATTACTCTCGCACGCCTCTAGTACGCATTGCCAGTACTTTAAATAGCCGGCGCTACATATCCGAGGTGCTGGAGCCAGTTGTCCTTCCTTACCTTCAGGGCTCGGCCACAGCCATATTTCAACAGGATAATGTGCGACCACACGTGGCACGCGTTGTCCAAAAGTTCTTCGTCAATAACCAGATTGAATTGCTTCCCTGGCCGGCTCGCTCTCCGGATCTTTCGCCGATAGAAAACATGTGGTCCATGGTTGCTCAACGAGTGACCCATATTACATCCGCAGCTGCCACACCAGATGATCTTTGGCAACGTGTGGAAGCTGCTTGGGCTGCTGTACCCCAGGAACACATCCAACGTCTCTTTGGCTAAATGCCGAGACGTGTGGCAGCGGTGATCTCCAACAATGGCGGCTACTCTGGCTACTGATTCTGGCAGGAACCACATGTCACAGACGTCTGTAAACGTAATCAGTTGATACTTGGTCAACATGTTGTCTACAAAAACAATTTTGTTGTGCTACCTCTTGTGTTTCTTGGTGTTGCATTTACGGTGGCCAGCAGTGTACAATAATGTAGATTGGTAAATTGTTTCTGACTCAAATTCTTCTCAGAAGAGTGGGAAGAACTGTGTAAGGAAGCTGAGTGGTTATCACTTAATAACTACGGCAGTAAAAGCCGAAACAAGTATAGACGAGTCATGATCAATGAAATGGCGACTTCTGCGGAGTGACAGATTATCGCTGTGAACTGTAATAGTGTGAGTGAGGAAAGGACAGTTAGCAACATCAATGGTAGTAAACCAATATACCAAGATTATATACGTCGTCTTGTCATCTTATACAAAATCTTAATAGCTGTAGTAAACGACCTTATACCAATTAATTACAGACAAGTCACGAATAAATGGTAGACGGTTCATTTCTGTGACGAATGCGATCTTCTGTAAGTCGTCTCTCTTAAACGACCGTTCGCCGAAATATTAAATATATTGTAATGTAGGTGAAATTCAAAACGGAGCTCTTACATAAGGGGATTGTCAGGAATAATACATGCAGCGGAAGCCGATATTTTAGCACCGCCGCAAAACTCGTCGTGTATTCTGTTATCGTATATTGTCACCCAGCTTGGTGGAATGACAAACCAAGAGAGTAGTAAGACAGTGAAGCAGTCTTTCTCGTGTTCGGTAGTTAGAGCTGTACACTGCACAAGAAATGATGTGAACACAGAAAAGGTCAGTGGTGGGCTTAAATTTAGATTGAATGGATATTAGTGGTAAGATTTGGTACTGACACGTTCAGAAATAGTAAAGAAGGTTTACAGAACTTTTTGAGTTAAACTCACATTCTAACAAGTACAGAATGCTGTTTGAGGGAGCACGAAAGTTAGAGGAAAATAATCTGAAGTAACAGAAATATATTTAGCTATAAACTTAACAGCAAAGTTTCTGGCGGAATTGTGGTACTTTGGAAGTGTAATAATGGGCTAAGAGAGACTCAGAGTGGATGGAAGCAGCAGAATATCACAGGCTAAGAATGGTAAAGCAGTTCTACCAATATCAGTAACTTCTGTTAACGCACCTTTGAAACACGGCATTGTATGAAAGTGAATCGTGAGCTACGGCAGTAACAGACAGAAAGAGAAACGAAGCGTCTGAAGAGTTGTCTGACAGAAGGATGTTGAAAATTAAGAGGACGGAGAAGGAATGAGGAGGCTCTTCACAGATTCTGCAAGGAAAGAAATTTGTGAAAACACATACTAGAAGAAAGAACAGGGAGACAAAAGTACGTTAAGAGATCAGAGAAGAGCTTTCATTGGTCCTGATTCTAAGGAAAAATTTTCTTTTCTCAGCTTCATGTTCCCACATTCGCAAGAACGTTTCCAAAGTATACCTTACATGAGAACGCACAACGTTCCCTTACGAAGCTGCACGGACGTGGGTGAGTCGACCCTACATCTCAGCGTCGACTGTTCCTCCTGGGTTCGATGGAAAGCACTGTATTAAAACACACAAAGTGTATCCACAGGACATATGACCTGTAATTGAGAAAGTGTCATGAGCACTTCATTGGCAAAAGTTTCCAGACTGGTCCCTTTCGGATCTCCGGGAGGGAATTGCCAAGGGTTAGGTGACCATGAGAGGAAGACTGAATAGTCAGCACAATCATAACTTTCAAAAAAAAATGGGGTCGTGGAATGTCAGAAGTTTGAACATGGTAGGGTAGCTGGAAAAAGTTGAAAGGGAAATATTAAATCTGGGTCTTGATATAGTGGAGGTAAGTGAAGTGCAATGGAAAGAAGACAAGGAGTTTTGATCAGACGAGTATACGGCTTTCCAAAAGCAGCAGGTGATGGTATAATGGGAATAGAATTCGTTATAAATAGGAAGGTAGGGCAGAGGGTGAGTAACTGGGAACGCTGCACTTATAGGTTTGTTCTCATTAGAATTGACAGCAAACTAACACCGACAACAATAGTCCAGGCACACATGTCGACATTACAAACCGGAGTTGAAGAGAGAGAGTGTATATGAGAATATGGAACGGGTAACTCAATATGTAAAGGAGGATTAAATCCAATGGTCATGTGAGATTACTGTGCGGTTTTTGGGAAAGGAATACAACAAAGGGTTAACGAAGAATATGGAATTGCTAGCAGGAATAAGAAAGGCGAAAGGCAAATTGAGTTCTGCAATTAATTTCATCAAGTAATCGAGAATATCCCGTTCAAGTGACGAAGTGTACTCGAAAAGGCCGGGAAATACCGGAAGATTTCAGTCACATTACATCATGGTCATGTAGAGATTCCGAAATCATATACTGGATTATAAGATGCACCCAGGAGGAGATAAAGACTCAAATCACAACTTAGTAGTGATGAAGGACAGGCTGAAGTTTAAGAGACTCTTCAGGAAGAATAAATGAGTAGGGAAGTGAGATGCAGAAGCACTAAGGAATGAAGAAATACCCTTGAGGTTCTCTGAGGCTATAGATACTGCGACAATGAATAGCTCAGTAGGCAGCTTAACTGAAGAGAAGTGGATGTCGCTAAAAGGGAGAAGCACAGAATTAAAAAAAAAAAAAATACAGTGGTACAAGGAAGGTAAATGTGAAGGAAAACTGGGTAACAGAAGAATTACATCATCTGATAGTCGAAAGAATGAAGGAAAATGTATTCAAGCAAATACAAATACAAGTCACTAAGTTTTGTGAGGCTAATGTAAAATGACTGCATGAAAAACGAGGAGAAATCGAAAAGTAATGATTGGCGGGAGGACTACCTCAGCATACAGACAAGTCAAAATAACCTCCGGTGCAACTAAAAGCGAATGGTAACATCGAGAATGCAATTCAAATAGCACTGTTGAATACAGAGGAGAGAAAACTGGTGTAAAGAGTGCAGTGAAGCCCTCTATGAGTGGGAGGACTTCAAGATTTGACATGAGAGGAAACAAGGGTCGACACGGAAGAGAAAGGGGATCCAGTATTCTGATTTAAAAAGAGATTTAAACGACTTAAGATCAGATAATTTCGAAGAGATATATGGCATTCTGTCGGAATTTCTAAAACCATTCATGGACGTGGCAACAAAACGACTATTCTCATTGGTGGTTAGAATGTATGAGACTTGCAATGTACCATCAGACATTCTGAATGACATCGTCCTGATAGCAAGAGTTGATAAATGCGAGAATTACCGGACAATGAGTTTAACAGCTCTGGGAACCAGAGTGATAACAAGAGTAACATACAGAAGATTGGAAAGGAAAATTAGGATGTATTACATAACGATCGGTTTGGTTCTAGGAAATGTAAAGGCACCAAGAGAGACAGTTCTTACTTCGCTGTGAATAATGGAATAAAGGCGAAAGAAAAATCATGACACGGTCATAGGATTTGTCGATCTGGAAGAAGCGTCCGACAATGTCAAATGGTGAAAGATATTCGAAAGTCTGAGAAAAATAGGGATAAGCTACAAAGAAAGATGAGCAGTATACATTATGTACAAGAGCAAAGAGGGAACAATAAGAATGGAAGACCACGTACGAAGTGCTTGGGTTAAGAAGAGTGGAAGACAGGGATGCAGTCTCTCACCCCAACTTTCAATCTATTCATCCGAGAAGCAATAACGAAAATAAAAGAAAGGCTGAAGAGTGAAATTAAAATTCAGGGTTAAAGGATATCAATGATAAGACTCGCTGACGACATTGGTATCGTCAACAACTGTGAAACAGCATTACAGAATCTGCTGTGTGGAATGAGGTAACTAATGGGAATTGAGTGGAAGACAGGGATGCAGTCTCTCACCCCAACTTTCAATCTATTCATCCTAGAAGCAACAACTAAAATAAAAGAAAGGCTGAAGAGTGAAATTAAAATTCAGGGTTAAAGGATATCAATGAGAAGATTCGCTGACGACAGTGGTATCATCAACAACAGTGAAACAGCATTACAGAATCTGCTGTGTGGAATGAGGTAACTAATGGGAATTGAGTGGAAGACAGGGATGCAGTCTCCCATCCCAACTTTCAATCTATTCATCCGAGAAGCAATAACTAAAATAAAAGAAAGGCTGAAGAGTGAAATTAAAATTCAGGGTTAAAGGATATCAATGAGAAGATTCGCTGACGACTGTGGTATCATCAACAACAGTGAAACAGCATTACAGAATCTGCTGTGTGGAATGAGGTAACTAATGGGAATAGAATGTGGATTAAGAGTAAATCGTCGAAAGACTAAAGTAATGAGAATCAGCAGAAATGAAAACAGGGAGATGCTTAGCATCGTGATAGGTGATCACCAACTAGACGAAGTTACTAGACTGCAAAGGAACCCATGACAGGCAGAACAAGGAGGAAGTAAAGAAGCAGCTTTGCAGTGGGCGAAAAGGGTGCTCATGGCCCAAACATAGCTCTTAAAATCTGGATTAAATTTCTGAGAATGTATGTTTGATGTACAGCATTGTATAGTAGTGAAATGTATGCAGTGGGAAATTGGAAAAGAAGGTAGTCGTGTTTCAGATGTGGTGTTACAGACGAGTGTTGCAAATTAGGTGGAGTGATAAGATAAGAAATGGGGAGCTTCTGCCCAGAAGCGGCTACGAAAGGTTTACATAGAAAACATTGACAAGAAGAAGGAACAGCATGATAGGACATCTGTTAAGACATCAGGAATGATAACCATGGTGTTAGAGGGAGCTTGTAACGCTACCGCCCTTAAACGGACGTGCGTTAGCTGTATAAAGCCTGTACTGTAATAAGTTCACGGGCTTCACCTTATAACCAAGGATTTTAGTACATAAATTGACCGCGTGTACCTAATAGAAGCAAGATCGGACTTGTAATCAGTCAATAACTACAGTGATTCATCAAGCATATGTAAAGTATAATTGCTCGTTCGCATGGACAAGAAGTATACACAGTAGATACTACCTATAATTAATGATTCGGTCGCCAGCCTACTTAGGCAATGAGTGAGCTTTTCCTTGTACAAGTGGGTGCATGTACAAGCAGAGTAACACGTAGTAATGATGCGTTATATGGCAAAGTTTGGACCCGGAAAAATCCACTGAACTAAAGCTTTCTCTTTTTGTACTAATTTGGACGAGCTAAATTTACACAACACCACACAGCAATGATTACTACGAAATGAATTTTGCATATTGATCAGACTGAAATCGGGCATAGATTGTCCTAGAATGAGCAGTTTTGAAAGCATACATACAATGTCACTATTGAAATTGGGAAAACAACACTAATACACTTAGGTTCAATAAAGGACTTAAATTTACTGGTCAAATATGATCAGCACATTTCAAGGTTTGAAAGAATGAACAAGAGAAAGGGGGGAGGCCCTAAAACTGTTATGGTAGTTATACTGAAACTGTTAAGTACTAAAAGGCAAATTAACACTCAAATTTATCAATCAATGAATAACTACTCTTTTGTCTTACTTCTGAATAATTTAACTGTCATTAGTTCTGTCTCAAGTTAATTAAATAGCATCGCTAACTCAATTCAAAAAACTCTCTTTCAGTTTAGTCATACTTTTGTCCTTTTACCAACATTTGCAATAATTCACAGAACTTTTAAATTTCTTTATGGCAAAAGTTTGACTGCTGATAATTCTCATTTACACTAATTATAAACTTTTCAGTTCAGGATACTCGGGTTGCACAATACGAGGTAAGGATCCTGTCTAGGTCAGTGATCAGGATAAGTCATGGCTAAGGCAATTCTGGTAAAAGTCACGTTATTATTGAACGGTTAGAAACATTTTCGACACTGGTCCACACAAATACACTTCTAAAGATGAAATAAATGTTTGACCTGTGCAAGTCGGTGCGGCGGTTGGCGGGCAGCGAGGTAGCGGGCAGCACGGCACACATACAAGCGTGGCTAAGGTTCACGCTACATAGGCACTTTCCATCTTCTTAGCGTCGTAATCTTTCCAATTTTGTGCCTCAGAATATAGCCATGCTAGGTAGTCGTCGGAATCGGTTCATCCGAGGCTCAATGGAATCCACTTTTCCTGGGTAGCCTCCTCGGTACAGTACGTGTTCCTCTGACCGATTCACAACTCCGACTCTTACTGATGCTCGCCTCCGACTGACTACTGAGCCCGTTGTGCCGAACCGCGCCCAGTGTGCGTTTTCCCGCACTCGCCTGCCTCCACCTTTTCCCGCTCCCCTACAGGTAGGGTATTCACCACAGGTTTTCTACTACACATATCCTAATGCATTACCTACGTATGGACCAAGTGTTTAAATTACAATTTCCACATTTTACAATAGTTTTAACATTAAGTACACTTTCTTTTGATTATCACATCATTTGAAATCTAACATAATTAATAATATTCATTTCAAAAGTTACTCACAGTTTCTTTAACATCACGAAAAGAGCAAGAAATTAAATCAACCTTTTTTCACACTAATTTAGAGAAATTCATAAAGAAAAAAATTATTATATGTACAGTTGTCGTTACAAGCTGTGACGAGGAAAAACTCCAGAGGACGTAGGCTGCAAAAGGTGGAAAAGAAAGAGAGAAAACTACGAGAGTTACGAGAGCTTCACTTTACCATATCGAATGTCTGGGGAACCCTGAACTATTTAATACAATTCAAACAGTATACGAACAACTCGTATCAGAACTAAAGCTATCCTGACACAGAAAGGGTGCTGTTATGCGACTGCAGAGCATCCGAATTGACCATGGAGTTACTGTCTAACAGTGCTGTCAAATAACCCGGAAAATCCAATGACTTACTAGAAGCTACATCCAAAAATTTAACTGCAAATATACTATTGAATATGTTTGTAAATCCGTATTGCTGCATCATTAAGACACTTTTGTGGCAATATTTAACAGGCTGCTGTATATACATTGTCGTAAAATAGTAGTGCGTCCATTGAGAATTTTCCACTCCACTCAAAATTTACTATGGCAATCATACTTAAAAAGTAAAAGAAAAATTTGGTACTGATGGAGTAAATAAAAATCCTACATTTACAGATCAATGACTCAAGCGGTTCTGAGAAACCAGGTATGGATACAGGGCGAAAAATCCTTATTAGTATGCGGTATACTCTCCATGAATAGCAATGCAGGCACTGACTACATCCAAAAATTTAACTGCAAATATACTATTGAATATATTTGTAAATCCGTATTGCTGCATCATTAAGACACTTTTGTGGCAATATTTAACAGGCTGCTGTATATACATTGTCGTAAAATAGTAGTGCGTCCATTGAGAATTTTCCACTCCACTCAAAATTTACTATGGCAATCATACTTAAAAAGTAAAAGAAAAATTTGGTACTGATGGAGTAAATAAAAATCCTACATTTACAGATCAATGACTCAAGTGGTTCTGAGTCTGTCCACCATAAGGACATTATTCCACAACTTTGCTCGACCCGTTCGCCTAGCTTTGTAGGATCTGGGGACGGACGGGTCACATTACTCTCTTTTCCACCCTTCCACGTCCAACACAAGTCCGGAGATTGTACTGGCCATGGAAGCTGCTGAACGTCTGTGTACCCGCAAACGACCGTCATATCCATGCAGGCAGAAGCTGTTTTCGTCGCTGAAGACCTCGGCGTGCGATTCCATCCTTCAGTTGGTCTTCTGACGTCACCACTCTATCCTTGTAGGTTGATGCTGCAGCATAAGCGGAAACAGGCTAGAGGCGTTCATGCCCATAATCCGGCTGCTAGAAGGCAGTTACAGCGCTCTTTTCCGTGGTGTAGTAGCCCTATCCTGCCAACGATGCCCTTATAGTACTATCGTTGGCGAGCGTTTGCGCTGCGTGGACATACAGATATTCATCTATCTGTGTGAGAATGGCTCACTTATCTACTGTTCCACTAGTTAGGTGCACGCAATTCTCAGAAGTGACCGTTCCGACATTCGAAAGGCAGCGATATGACACCTCTGAGTATCGCTAAGTTAGCTGTTGATATCACGAGTATCTTTGAATCATGATGGATGCTTGTTCTAGACTCTAGGTCATGGTGAATTTTATATCCTCTTTTAATGGGCAGATACAAATGGCGCTCTGTTAGCCGCATCAATACGCCATCTGCTGGCGAATGACTTGGGAACTATTATCAGTACATCTGCCATTTCCTAGGTGCCATATCCTCTTATCGAATCAAAATTGACATCGTGTATCAAAGTGTTAATTGTTTTGGCACTGTTCGTGATTACATTCATTTGAAAGTTATCAGTTTGCCTTATGTTCTAAAACAATTTCATTGTTCGCGCCTAGGCAAAAGTTATTATTTCCGACTCAACCATGCTTAATATCATATCATTCACGCTCATTCTATATGGCTATGGATTGTGAATGTAATTACAATTCATCATGTGCTAGAGGGTAGATGTTTGAGGACGACTGGTCATAGGAATTATACCATATCGATTGGGTGTACTGTCAATGTACACTCTGTCTTTGTTGCACCCCTCACCTTGGTTACGTTCTTCCTCTGCGATCTTCAGGAAATGTCCGTAGGATAAATGACACATTTTTTGTCATTGTTGGCCGAGATAACCCATTAGGGAGTGTTCAGCCGAAGGGTGTTCTTCCTCCGCACACATTGGTCCAGTGTTTGCGAATTTTTGAAAATGGTTTCGTATTTGAGTATGTTCAGGGTACGTGTGCCCTGAAGTATGTATACTAGTGTAGCATTATTCTGTATTGTGTAATGGCTATGAGAGAATGGGAAGGGTTTAAACTGGTACCGGCACCTACTCCTGGAGAGTAGTTCTGAATGGGCAATGCTGGGTACCCACTTTATACTCTGTTCTGATGTTCAAGAATATTCTAGGCGCTCAGTCCGGAACCGCGCGACTGCTGCGGTCGCAGTTTCGAGTCCTGCCTCGGGCATGGATGTGTGTGATGTCGTTAGGTTGGTTAGGTTTAAGTAGTTCTAAGTTCTGGGGAACTGATGACCACAGATGTTAAGTCCCATAGTGCTCAGAGCCATTTGAACCATTTTTGTTCAAGAATAATTAAAACTGGACCTGAAAAGAGCAGTAGAAGGGTAATTTAGTAGTAAGAGACAAAAGACAAGGACGCGCTAATTTCATGTTGCCTCCTGTTAGGTACAGAACAATATGAACGAAATTACGCTCGTTCTTCAGGCAACTCCACAAATTGCTATTGACGTAAACAATGGCCAGTGAATAAACACTTTAAGTCAGTCGAGGCTTAAACACAAAATTTTTCCTCTATATGTGACTGCTTTCACTGTATTACTATCTGAATTTCAGTACAGCATCCCATCGTCTCCGACGCCAGCTTCTGTGGCCGAGCGGTTCTGGGTGCTTTACTCCGGAATCGTGCTGTTGCTACGGTCGCAGGTTCGAAACCTGCCTCTGGCATGGATGTTTGTGATTTCCTTAGGTTAGTTAGGTACAAGTGGTTCCAAGTCTAGGGGCCTGATGATCTCATATGTTAAGTCCCATAGTGCTTAGGGCCATTGGAACCATTTGTCTCCAACGATTAAAATACGGTATCTTCAATCGATAAACGGTCTTCTTCTCTGCAGTAACAAAGTCACAGATTTTCTTTCATCAGATTAAGTCGGGTACTCCTATAATACTTTCTGCAGTCCGTCTGACCCTTTCCAGTTCATATAGGCGTACTGAGAATAATTCATTAGTGACTATGCACATCATTTTTTGAGTCATTATTCTTCTGACTGTTCTGTAGCCGGCCGCCACCAATTCCTCTCCTGTGCCAACATCTTCATTTCAGAGTAGCACTTGGAACCTGCGTCCTCGGTTATTTGCTGGATGTACTCAAATCTCTGCCGTCCTCTACGGCTTCAAACCCAATATACATCCATCTAGTACATAGTAGCTATTCCCTTATGTCTTAATTAAGGTCCTATCATCCTGTCCCTTCTTTTTGTCAGTGATTTCCATATATCTTTCCATGCCAATTCTGTTGAGAACCTCCTCAATTCTTACCTTATCAGTCCACCTAATTTTCAATATTCGTCTGTAGCACCATATCTCAAATGCTTGTATTCTCCTCTATTCCGGTTTTCCCACTGTCCTCGCCTCACTACTATACAATGCTTTGCTTCGAACATACATTCTCAGAAATTTCTTCATCAAATCTGTGGTCAAGAAAACATTTTTGCCAGTGCTATTCTGCTTTTTGTGTGCTCCTTGCTTTGTCCGTCATGATTATTTCTCTGCTTAGGTACCGGAATTAGTTAACTTCATCTACCTTGTGATCACAAATTCTGATGATTAAGTTTATGGTTGTTCTCATTTCTGCTGCTTCTCAATGCTTTCGACATCCTTTCATCTACTCTCAATCCATAGTCTGTTCTCATTAGATTGTTCATTCCAATCAATATATCCTGTAATTCTTCTTCATTTTTACTGAGGACTGGAATATCCTCAGAGACTCTTAGCATTTGTCTCCTTTCAGCTTGCATTTTAATCCCACTCTTCAACCTCCCCTTTATTTCCGTTATTGCTTCTTCGATGTATAGATTTAACAGCAGGAGCGAAAGGCTCTCATTTTATGTCCTATTGTTACCTCTTGGTTCTTGTACGTATTGTATATTAACCGTCTTTCCCTAGAGCTCACCCCTACTTCTGTCAGAATTTCGAAAATGTTGCACCATTTCACATTGTCGAACGCTGTCTCCAGATCGACAGATCTTATGATCTTGTCTTGATTTTTCATCAGTCTTGTTTCCATTATCTACCCCAATGTCAGGACTTCCTTTACTTATGGGCCCCTTATCTCTTCTCTACCGATTACTATTTCTTCTTCTATTACGTTAACAAACAAGTCCTCCCTCCCCCCCCCCCCCCTAGAGGCCTTGAATGCGTTGTTTCCATTTATTCTGTGTCACCTCTGCATTCAGCAGTGGGATTCTCTTAATATTATCGCCTCGCTATTAAATCCACCGACGGTTGTTTTGACTTCTCTTTATGCTGAGTCAGTCTTGCTGACAGTCATATCTTTTTCAGTTTCTTCGTATTTTTCTTGCATCCATTTCACCTTAGCTTCGCTGCACTTCCCTTTCATTTCGTTCGCAACTGACTTGTATTTCTGCTTTCTTGAATTTCCCTAAATATTTTTCTATACCCCTCTTTCTTCGATCAGCTGAAGTACTTCTTCTTCGCAACTAACTTCCTTGTACTTATGTTTTCCTTTCACAATTCTGTGGTTCCCTTTCTAGAGATGTTCATTACTTTTCAGTTACTGAGCTATTCATTATAATTGCATCTCTAAAACACCTATTAGTTTTATTCATAAGCATTTTCTACTGTTGTAAAATCATATTTATTCCGCATCATTTGGTGACAGCTCCCTAGATATTTTCTGATTTACGTTATCCTGTTGTTCTGAATGCCGAAATCATATAACTCTGTAATGGAACTACGTAATCTACTTGTGTATTTCTATACAATTGCAGTCTTACTAACAACGTATTTATCTCATTTGATGATGACTTTATAAGGAGGAAAAACCAGTTTATGGTAACGAAATTTTTTAGAGTAGTCTGCACTGTTTAAAAAAAATGGTTCAAATGGCTCTGAGCACTATGGGACTCAACTTCTGTGGTCATAAGTCCCTAGAACTTAGAACTACTTAAACCTAACTAACCTAAAGATATTACACACATCCATGCCCGAGGCAGGATTCGAACCTGCGACCGTAGCGGTCACGCGGTTCCAGACTGAAGCGCCTAAAACCGCACGGCCACACCGGCCGGCTGCACTGTTTTATTTTGCATTCAAAATTTGCTGAAGGCATGCTTACTGTCACGTATAGTATCTCGCTTGAGAGTCAATATTCAGGGATATCAGGAATGATAGTGCGAAGCAAAAACCTTTCTATTGACGTATGCCCCATTTCGAATGGCTCCAGGGTAGAACACCAGCAATGTACGATGTTATTGATTTTTGGTATTATTCAGCGCATTGTCATCGTTCACAGCGTTCAACAGCACTTTATGGGAAGACGAGACAAACAATTTTATACACGACAGTCCCGGTCCCTCAAGTAGCCGAACTATCTCAAACTGGCCTACAAGAAAATCGTAAGACTTCCGGATTAGAGCATATGTCCTTCACATGAGCGATCATGCCGTTTTACATGAATACTGACCAGTTCCTCTGGGGAATCCTGTATCATTAAATGATAAACACACCACTACACCGTTTTTAAAATCTTTCAACATTTCATTCTGGTATACTGTATGGGAGTGAGGTGTAAGGACGGGATTAATGTGTTCACCAGTACTGTTACGTAAAACTAGGTGCTGCGCGTGAAGGGCCAGTGTGAAGCAATATGATGAGTCGGATGGTCCCACCATTACACATCAGATATAGTACATGGACGTAAAAGTACAGGAAGGGTTGAATATCTTTACTGCAAATATAGCATAATTGTGATAACAGACCTGTACGCTTGGAGAGCGTATGAAGGCTATAGTGTCGATCGAGATCAAGAACTGGGCTGACCACGCTCTATACGCCGATCAGCAAGCAAGACAGCACCTATCTTCCAGAGCGCCTGTAAATCGCATGCCACTTCGGTGATTTACGTCTCCCTAACCTACAGCAGTCATACCGGGATACGTGATCGACATCTTAACGTGGAATCCGAATCGCATGTCATTCCTACACTGCGTACTTAAATGTAGCCTGAAATATTCTTTGATTTCAGCGGGTTCGAACCCCCGTCCTTCCGATTCTTACGCACATGCCTTATCGCTAGACCACCAGGAAAATTTTCTATGCTTATATGACACATCCGCACTGATTTCCACTTACCACTTACAAGCTGCAGGAATCGTTGTTATTCAAGAGTAATGTTTCGTAAACGTAGCTTGTATTTACCGTTGAGTACTCCTGGAAATTGAAATAAGAACACCGTGAATTCATTGTCCCAGGAAGGGGAAACTTTATTGACACATTCCTGGGGTCAGATACATCACATGATCACACTGACAGAACCACAGGCACATAGACACAGGCAACAGAGCATGCACAATGTCGGCACTAGTACAGTGTATATCCACCTTTCGCAGCAATGCAGGCTGCTATTCTCCCATGGAGACGATCGTAGAGATGCTGGATGTAGTCCTGTGGAACGGCTTGCCATGCCATTTCCACCTGGCGCCTCAGTTGGACCAGCGTTCGCGCTGGACGTGCAGACCGCGTGAGACGACGCTTCATCCAGTCCCAAACATGCTCAATGGGGGACAGATCCGGAGATCTTGCTGGCCAGGGTAGTTAACTTACACCTTCTAGAGCACGTTGGGTGGCACGGGATACATGCGGACGTGGATTGTCCTGTTGGAACAGCAAGATCCCTTGCCGGTCTAGGAATGGTAGAACGATGGGTTCGATGACGGTTTGGATGTACCGTGCACTATTCAGTGTCCCCTCGACGATCACAAGTGGTGTACGGCCAGTGTAGGAGATCGCTCCCCACACTATGATGCCGGGTGTTGGCCCTGTGTGCCTCGCTCGTATGGAGTCCTGATTGTGGCGCTCACCTGCACGGCGCCAAACACGCATACGACCATCATTGGCACCAAGGCAGAAGCGACTCTCATCGCTGAAGACGATACGTCTCCATTCGTCCCTCCATTCACGCCTGTCGCGACACCACTGGAGGCGGGCTGCACGATGTTGGGGCGTGAGCGGAAGACGGCCTAACGGTGTGCGGGACCGTAGGCCAGATTCATGGAGACGGTTGCGAATGGTCCTCGCCGATACCCCAGGAGCAACAGTGTCCCTAATTTGCTGGGAAGTGGCGGTGCGGTCCCCTACGGCACTGCGTAGGATCCTACGGTCTTGGCGTGCATCCGTGCGTCGCTGCGGTCCGGTCCCAGGTCGACGGGCACGTGCACCTTCCGCCGACCACTGGCGACAACATCGATGTACTGTGAAGACCTCACGCCCCACGTGTTGAGCAATTCGGCGGTACGTCCACCCGGCCTCCCGCATGCCCACTATACGCCCTCGCTCAAAGTCCGTCAACTGCACATACGGTTCACGTCCACGCTGTCGCGGCATGCTACCAGTGTTAAAGACTGCGATGGAGCTCCGTATGCCACGGCAAACTGGCTGACACTGACGGCGGCGGTGCACAAATGCTGCGCAGCTAGCGCCATTCGACGGCCAACACCGCGGTTCCTGGTGTGTCCGCTGTGCCGTGCGTGTGATCATTGCTTGTACAGCCCTCTCGCAGTGTCCGGAGCAAGTATGGTGGGTCTGACACACCGGTGTCAATGTGTTCTTTTTTCCATTTCCAGGAGTGTAGTACAGAACTGTGAATACAAACAGGAATGTGTAAAAACTATTATTCTTATTTTTATAAGTGTTCAGTCCAGTAACTCACTGACTGGGCTGAGTGCATGTTGCAACCTAATCTTCTACATCTGCATCTACATGGATAATCTGCAAATCACATTCAAGTGCCTGTCAGAGGGTTCATCGAACCACCTTCACAATTCTATATTATTCCAATCTCGTATAGCGCGCATGAAACGAATGAACACCTGTATCTTTCCGTACGAGCTCTGATTTCCCTTGATTTATTAAAATACCACTCTCCACTGAGCAGGCTTTGAGCAGTTCTTCACTCCATCTCTACACAATCTACTGTATGTTGCTTCTGTAGGAAACCCCATTATTTCACGCTCTTCCTGTATACGAAACGAAAATGTTGACTCTTATGATCCAATAACGTACATTTCATGTGGGCAAATAATTTGCTGTATAATGGAAACACCTCCAACTTTCTGCTTCTCTTTCACTTTGTATCTTAACACATTCTATCCCCTCAGAAATGATTTCAGTTCTTTAAACTCTTGCTTTGGAGCATCTGTTTCGATAAATACTGTGTCCAACTCCAAATTCTTTAACAATTCGGAGATCTGTTGGGCTGCTCCTTTGATACTGGGTACATCTTTTGCTCTTGCCCAAACAAAATCTTTTCTTCTCAGATGTACACACACGTATGGTCCACCGTGTGCTTCAGAAAATCCCTTTTCCATCTTCAAGTCCCTTGGCCTTACTGTACCATCAGTGACATCATCAGAGTCAAGAAAATTTTTCCTGGATTCTGTTGCTATCTCAACAAGTGCCAATGCAAATCCCATACTCCTCCTCACTTCCAAAGTATACTTTATCACCAAATGCATCATACATAGCAATATCTGCATGATCAGTCATGACTGCTCTGTTATGTATGTTTTTCAGAATGTCAACCAGAAGCGAGCCATGTCCATGAAAAGAAATGCGTTTCAGATCTGTACCTGTGAGGTTTGGATAGCCCCAGAATATTCCTCTCCACATCCCATCTTTTATTCTCTTCCTGTAAGGAATGCTCTGAGGGCACTCATCAATACTATATCTTTCTTCAAAATTTTCATCTTTCCATAGGTCCTTTGGGTGTTGTAGATAGAAAACATGGTCAAATATGGTTGTGTTTACTTCGGGTAAAAAATCTGTCATTTCCACAACTGGGGTAAATTTTTTGAGGCTCTCTATGTCATTTCCCAAATTGGGGTAAATTTTTTGAGGCTCTCTATGTCATCACCATGGTATTAACCTTTTGGACAACTTTTGCTTTGTTACTGAAATTCTGGGAAAGAATTTTTGGGTTTCAGTGTACACTCGATTTGTCTGCCAGTGGCCTCATGCGAAATGTGGTGGCCGCCCTGAGTAAGCTATCGAGTAAGCAGGGTGAAGTCGTCTGCAACTCGTGGATTACGTCGGCTCCAACGACGCCTGCCGCATGGGTTCTGAGGCCATCTTCAGTTCATACAGACGCCTGGCAGAGGTGGTGAAGACTGTTGGCCTCACGCTCCGGGTGCTGCCAGAGTTCGCAATTTTCAGCATTGTTCCAGAGTTCATGTGGGTTCCTTGATATGGAGCCGAGTGGAGAAGGTCTGACGGACTTGGATGCCGATTTGTAGAGCTGTACGATCGGGTGAAGATTTGTAAGACGCCCCTTGAAAGATGTGGGGGCACTAAACAAAGGAAGCAGCTGCTCAGGTGGCAGAGTACTTGTGACGTGCAATTGATTTCTTTTTTAGGCTACACAGTACTTTAGACAGCAGCAGAAGTTACACAGCGTTCGGAATAAAGACACATCGACTGTCAAAATTTGCTCAGTAAACTCTCGAAGAATTCGTAACAAAGTTCCCGAATTTACTGCCCCGGGAAAGCTTTCGCAATGAAATTATTCTTGGGTTCGAGAGCTGTCTGATATTTAGCGATTTGTGGAAAGTATATCGGAAACAGATTAGAGGCCACAGGAGAGGGTGTGTTCATGTGTTGCAGTTGACAAAAATAGTGTGTCTGTTGCGGACGAATGTAAGTGTAACGTGAAGTTATCTGGTCGCGTCAAACAGGTGTAGGTCAAACCAAGTTAATTGTTGCATTACCCGCCACCCGATTCCACTGTGGCAGCTCTAGAGTCATTCAAAGTAAGTCTACGGTCAGTAGCGCTTAAACACCGAGATAATACAATACTAGTAGCAGATGACTTTAACCGACCAAGTATTGACTGGGATGTCTATGGATTCCTTGCGAAATACTTTTGAACATGCTTTCTGAAGAGGTCTTAGACAGCTAGCTCATCCGCCCATACACAATGGAAATACCTCACATCTCGCTACAAATGGGACGGATCTTATCGATAAAGTCAGTATAGAAACGGGGATTTAGCGATCATGATATCGTTATAGCAACAATGGTTACCAACATTAATAAATCAGACAAGAAGCCTAGGAGAGTTTATCTGCCATATAGAGTAGATAAGCAGTTGTTAGCATTTCACTTAGAAGATTAATTGACGTCTCTTAGTTCCAGTAAGATGGATTCAGAGGGATTATGGGGAAAGTTGAAACTGATCGTAATTTGCGGTGCCCAGTAAGTGGGTAAAAGATGGAAAGGACCCATCATGGTTTAACAAATAATTTCGGAAGAAGTTGAGGAAAAAGAAGCTTTACCACCTTCATATCAAAAGAGAACGCACAAATGACGACAAGCAAAGGTTTGTAGAGATTTTTAAGAAATCGTTCACGCAGGAGAACAGTACAAGCATACCATCATTGACCATCAAACAGACTCCAATGTGGAAGACACAGTGATAAACATCCCTGGCGATCTGAAGCAACTGAAATATTGAAAGCAAATAAATCACCATGTCCGGATGAGGTCCCATTTTGGTTTTACAAAGAGTACTCTACGGCATTGGCTCCTTACCTAGCTTTTATTTATCGCTAATGTCATGTCCAACGCAAAGACCCAAGCGACTGGCAAAAAGCTCAGGTGACTCTTGTACATACGAAGGGTAAAATAACGAACCTGCGAAGTCACAAACCAATATCCCTAACTTCGTTCTGCTGCAGAATCTTTGAACATATTCTCATATCGAATACAACGAATTTTCTTGTGACAGGGAAGCTTCTCTTCACGAATCATTTGGTTTTAGAAAGCATCAGTATTGAGAAACTCAGGTTGCCCTTTTGTCTCAGGATATAGTGCGAATTATGGATAAAGGACAACAGGCAGGTTCGATATTTCTAGATTTCCGGAAAGCATGTTGAGGCGTGCTTGGCTCGCGTTATGCCGTTTATTGCTCTTCATCTTGTTTTTAAGGTTCTGTCGCCTCGTTTTCCTTTAAATGGGATTTACTGGTGCCACTCAGTTGCTGGTTTGCTTGCCAGTGAGTGGCAGCAGCAGCGCTTATCTATAAGGGCATTCGTAACATCTCTGGAGCGACTGCTAGTAATTCCGAGTCGTTATGTGCCTGAATTTCAGTCGGGGACGGAGCGCCAGTGAGGCGCGGACAGCCAGTACTTGCCCGACCGTTTCCGGGCCCCTTCAATTGGTCATCTTGCGGGACGCTGGTTAGTTTCTTGCTTGTGCGGAGGTGTCGGGTGACCAATGGACCAGTGTTCCCTCTGCATGGTTGGGTCCGAGCCAGTGTCTTCTGGTCGTCGTGTGTTCGAGTTGCGAACGAACATTGAGGCAGTCGGGAGGCAGCAGCAGTGAAGTCAGGGACGGAGCGCCAGTGATGTGCGGGCAGCCTGTATCGCCGACCGCTGGCGACACACATGAACTGTCAGACGGAAGCAGATTGGAGCGGGACAACCGTTAGTTGGTCGTTCGGTTGGTCGTCTCATCGGGCGACGTGTATTGGGTCTTTTGACTGTTTCCGGGCCTCGTCACTTGGTCATCTTGCCAGACGTGGGTCGGTTCCTTCCTTGTCCAGAGATGTCGTGTCCAATGGTCAAGAGTTACCTCTGCGTGGATGGATCCGAGCCTGGGTGCCCGGGTCGCCGTGTCTCCGAATTCCGAACTGACATGACCATGGAGACTTCTCCTAAATGTGGTCCCACGGAACAATAAATAAATAAATAAATAAATAACATCGAGTTGATTCGGGTTGGAGCTGCAGTCAGCTTCGGACGGACAAGAGTCGTCCGACCGTTGCCGACACACGTAACTTCAGTGGGAACGACCTAGGTTGGTCGCTGGGTCGGTCATCTCATCGGACGACCTGTATTTGGTCACCTACCGCTTGTGGAAACTCTCTGTGTGTCGAATTAATTCGCCCTTGTTGTTCCACAGTGATATTTTTAAAGATTATTCGAGTTCTTGTGCAAGTGTGTGTTTACGTGACACCGTGTGTAGCTTCAGTGATTTCCACTGAGCAGCTGAATGCTGTTTGCGTACTGAAGTAGTCAGTCGGTCGGTTGAAATAGAGCAGTGAGTGTGTCAGGTGGAAGGAAATTGATTAGGCTGTTGGTTGGTTCTTGAGCCGTCCCTAGGTCGTGTTGCCACCTGATTTTTTTAGTGGTACGCTTGGCTGCCTGTCTCACCTGAACTGTTGTTATAGTTTCCTCCCAAGGTCGACCCTTGGAACACTTCTGAGCATCACTGTTTGATGTTTGTGATTGTCATTTTATTTGGTCACAGGTACTGTGCCAGGCCTTCAGCCGTGTACGAATATTGTCTGTTTCCTGTTTAGTATATGGCCTTCAGCCGACCTGTATGACAACTATTCTAAGATTAAGGCTTGAGCCACGTTTCAATTAAAATTCTTGGCTCTGAATTTAGGCCTTCAGCTGCGTTTGTTTCAGAATCTGTGGCTTTAATATGTAAATCCTTGTCTGTAAGGTTTCTCTTTAATTATCTTGAATTCTTGAAATGGCCCTCAGCCGTGTTCTGTAAATTTCTATATTAAGGTTGCCTTCTATTATTCTTAAGTAATTTTTTGGGCCTTCAGCCAACAAGATACTTCAAATTTTCTCAAGATGCTTTTCTGTAGTACTATGTAAAAGCTTATCTTTAAAGCCTCTCTTTTATTATGTAAAGAAACATTTTTACTGGGCATTCAGCCAAATAGTTAACTTAAATTTTCCTTAATATGGCCTTTAGCCGGAATTAGTAAATGCTTGGCTTTTAAAGAATTTCCATAGCTGATCTGAAACATTATTTCGGCCTTTAACCGAGAAGATATTTTAATTTTATTTAAGTAAGGCCTTGAGCCGTTACTCTAAATCCTGGTGTTTTAAAAGCAATCGTTTAAACGAATTCTGGAGAAGTTACTTGGACCATCAGCCGTGAATTGGTCTTTGTTGTTTTAAAGAGAAAACTGTGCATTGGTTTGAGGAATAAAGTTGTGTGTGTTCTGGTATAAGTAACAGTAATTGACCTTGGCCCCTTTCCACAACCTAATCGGCTCTGTCCTGCGAAACCAGATTTCAAATGTGACATGGTTCGCCACTGAAGGCTGATAATGAAGATAGTAGCATATGCAATAAGTTCACAAATATTTGAGTGGCCCGAAGACTTCATAAGTAATACAAGCCAGTATGTTGTGCTTCCCGGCGAGTGTTCATCAGAGACGAGGGTATCTTCAGTTGTGCCACAGGAAGTATGATACGACCAATTTTGTTCTCTATATGCATAGCATGTTCAGCAATCTGCGATTGTTCACTGGTAATGCCGTCGTGTATGGCAACGTATCGGGAAGATACACGACGACGTAGACACAGTTTCTAGTTGCTGTGATGAATGGCAGCTAGCTCTAAATGTGGAAGAAGGTAAGTTAATGCGGATGATCATGAAGACCAACCTGTAATTATGGTATACAGCATTTTTAGTATACTGCTTCACACAGTCACGTCGTTTAAACATCTGGGCGTAACGAAGCAAAGCGAAATGAAATGGAAAGAGAATGTGAGGGCTGTGGTATGGAAGGCGAATGGTCGACTTCGGTTGATTGGGAGAATTTTAGGAAAGAGTGGTTCACCTGTAAAGGGGACCGAATATTCGATGCCGGTGCGACCTATTCTTGAATAGTGCTCGAGTGTCTGGGATCCGTACCAGGGAGGACTGAAAGAGTACATAGAAGCAGTTCACAGGCGAGCTGTTAGATTTGTTACTAAGTGACTCGAACAACATGTGTTACGGAGATGCTTCGGTAATTCAAATGGGAATTCCTGGAGAAGAGGCGAAGTTCCTTTCCAGGAATACTAAACGGAATGATCTACTGCCGCCAACATACAAGGCGCGTAACGGCACCGAAGATAAGGTGCGAGATATTATGGGTCATATCGAAGCATGGAGGCAATCGCTTTTCCCTCGCTCTGTTTCCGGGTTTAACAGGAAATGACTAATAGTCGTATAAGGTAACATCCGCCACGTCCCGAATACTGATTTGCGAAGTTTCTATGTAGGTCTACATGTATAGTGACTGATTCAGTAAATGACGATCAGACACGTAACTTTGAGTTCTATGATTGTTTGTGAGTAGGAAACTAGATTTAGAACACAATTGTATTTGTTCATCATTTGTTTCTCTACTCCGACTGCTAGAACTGAAAACATTTTATCTGGCTGAATCTGATGACTAAATTTGTGAGTAACTTGGCTTATTTTGAGGTCAGATAGGGTAAATTTTTCGTAATATTAGTTTTTAGATTGATGACGTAGTACTCTAGTACTCTTGTTATCATTTAGTCGAAGCACTTATGAATGTGTCTTGTTGCCTGCACTAAGTATCAGGAAGATTACACTGGACTTTCGAGTTGCCGTTATATGACATATTAATCCTCAGGATGTCTCCTTACATTAATTTTACTGACTGTTAAATTACAACTGGACCAATTAAGTGGTCGTAATTTCACCTCTCATATCTCTTAAGAAGTGCTTGAAATTCTATTTAAATGTTCTTGTAATACCAATTAAAATTATTTTGTTGTCATTTAGAACAAATAATTCCAAAAACGGTGACAAATTGCAGCATACAGATATTTCTAGTTTGTTTCTTATTTTGCCTTTAGCCTGGGGAATTCTAAGTATTTCCACAGTTATCTGTTGGTTTATTTTAGGAAACTTTCAATTTTCTTACAGTCTTGCTTTTTTCCGTTATTGGATTTGCAATCAGCGAAGTATTGGAAGATAGAAAATGTCACTCAGTGTGAATGATTCTTACGTCAATTGATTATATCACATAACAGATGAAAACCAAGGGTTTTACTATAGTGTCGTATCACTCACGGAATAATAACTTTAAAGTCTAAAATCAGAAGATCGTATTGCAACATCAGTGCAGTGCACGCATCTGCAGAAGGACAAAAAAATAAACAGAACTGTGTTTTGTGATTAGCTGCAGGGGCTGTTGAGGGGTATAAGGAAAATAACTATAATTTACGGTACACAATAAAATGCGACGAGTGACAGTTCGCAAACATACTGGACAAACAAACAGATATAGCTGGAAAGAACTATGAACAGGGTAGAATATGATTCAACTGAACTTCAAACGTTTGGATTCAAGGTATTCAAAAACCTGCGTATTGGAATCAATGGGAAACAAATCTTGATATAATAACCGAAAAACAATGCTTACAGTGGTACAGTAAGCTATTTGTCAAGGAAGATTACCCCTGCTATATGAATACTATGAACGTTGAAACATACAAGGCAATGAGAAGGACAGTGTTGGAAATTATTGTAAAGGATGCCAGGAACAGGAAAGCTGCAGGTACAGATGGAGTAAATCTCGACCTCATAAAATATGCCATTATTAAATGGAAAAAAGATATTTGCTTGGGTAAAATTCAGAGGAATTGAGGGTAGTTAGAACTATAAGTGGGTACAAGAAAAGAGACAATAAAGACCACTCTAACTATAGGGCATACTGATTTTAAATGCTGATAATAGAAACTGTTTTTATATCACTAAACGGAAACAACAGCAACCAGCAGAAATTTTTTTAGGAGGGAGCGATGTTCTAGTAAAGGCACTTATTGTGCTGATACAATATTTGATGTAACACAAACTGGAAGGAAAGAGAAGATAGTTCAAGAAACTGCAAGCTGTTGATCAGTTTGCCGCAAGAGAGAAAGCTGTTTCACTCTTTCTGGACTATGAGAAAACATAGGATTAGGTAGGATGGATAAAATTGTGAGATATACTGTCTGCAAGGTCGCCCTATGTTCAGTGAACGCCTTTAGGTCACTGCAAAATAACACTAAAATTAGTATAAAACGAGAGTTATTGACTATATATATATATATATATATATATATATATATATATATATATATATATATATATATACGAGGGCGGTTCAGAAAGTAACCTCCGATTGGTCACAGTGCGGGTTGTGGGGGGAGTAGCGACGCCATCTGTGCGTTCACGCACTCAACAGGTCAGTCGGCATCAAGCCGTGGTCGAGTGAACGTCGTACCTGCGCTAGTTTAGTTTTTGTGGCAGTTTGAAATGTGTGCTGCAATAGAAAACCCCGCCAAATGTGAAGTGCGTGCTGTCATAAGGTTTTTTACAGCCAAAGGATATTCTGCAGCAGCTATTCATCGTGAGCTTTGTGCCGTGTATGGACCAAGAGTTATGAGTGAAGGAGTTGTCCGTGAATGGGTACGTTTATTTAAAAGTGGACGAGAAAACGTTCATGATGAAGAGAGGAGTGGTAGACCATCATTGGTGACTGACGAACTCGTTCAGACAGTTGATGCAAAAGTTCGTGAAAATCGACGTTTCTCAATGTCGGAGTTGTCTACTGGTTTTCCATAGATTTCTAAGACTCTCTTGTACGAGATAGTGACAGCAAGATTGGGTTACCGTAAGTTCTGTGCACGATGGGTGCCCAAAATTCTTACCGACCACCACAAAACTCAAAGAATGGCCTCTGCATTAGACTTTCTGTCACGTTATGAGGACGAAGGAGAACCATTGTTAAACAGAATCGTGACTGGTGACGAAACCTGGATTAAGTACGTGAACCCTGAGACAAAAGAACAATCAAAGATGTGGGCACATTCAAATTCGCCTACCAAACCAAGAAAAGCCTCGCAAGATTTTTCCGCCAGAAAACTGATGGCAACGGTGTTTTGGAATGCCAAAGTTGTGTTGTTGGTTGAATTCATGGAACGTGGTACGACCATTAATCAAAACGTGTACTGTGAAACAATAAAAAAGTTACGACGGGCTATACAGAACAAACGCCGTGGTATGCTGACTTCCGGTATCGTTTTCTTGCACGATAACGCCCGTCCTCACTCTGCTCGCAGAACAACGGCCCTTCTTGAGTCCTTCAAGTGGGACGTTATCAACCATCCACCTTACAGCCCAGACCTGGCGCCAAGTGATTATCACCTCTTCATGCATTTGAAGAAATGGCTCGGGTCACAGCGGTTTGATGACGACGAAGAGCTCAAAGATGCGGTCACAGGCTGGCTCCAGGCACAAGCGGGTGATTTTTATGCAGAAGGAATTTCAAAGCTTGTGAAGAGATACGATAAGTGCCTCAATCGCTATGGAGACTATGTAGAAAAATAGTGCAAAGATGTAGTTGTAAGATGTATATATTAAAATATTTTTATTTAACTTGGTGTATTTTTTTAAATCAACCGGAGGTTACTTTCTGAACGGCCCTCGTATATATATATATATATATATATATATATATATATATATATATATATATATATATGACATAGACAGAAGCCAGAGATATTTTGCAGAAAACAGCAGTTGAATTCCTATATGTATCGAAATGAATGTTCTCAGTTAAAACTGCAAGCTGTCGATCAGTCTGCCGCAAGAGAGAAAGCTGTTTCACTTACAAATAATGAAATGGACGCTGATCTGTAGGTACCTTTTCATCTTAGAATAAAAGTTTCAATGAGATGTGTTAAATCTATAATCTATATCTGCCAACGGTAACTACTAAGTGCAAAAAAAATCATGTAATATGTTAAAAATACTCAGTGAAGATTCCTTGTAAATAAAACGAAACGCAACTGGTTGCACAACTTAAACAAAAACATAGTGTACTTGACGTTAAGGACTTTAATCTTTGAAACCACTGCCCTTTAATGCTTATTACTGTTGCCGACAAGTATGTTATACCTACAGAATTACTGCGTGAACGTCTTGTATGCCACACTAAAAACTACGGACTGTAATTCGTAAAACTTCGGACTATTTTTTCAAATTATGAATTAATTCATTCTTTGGATTATTTGGGTAAATTAAAGAACTAATCCCAACACGACTGAAATTTGTCAGAAACGCTGTTGCTTTATTTTCTTGCTGCGTGTGCTGATACGAACTTTTACAGTGAAATCTAGCGGCGGGCTTAAACGCCTGTCTCCTTATCTATCGACCAGCTTTTGGTAATCATAGTTTTTCGATACAGTGGCAGCAGCTGCTTCTGCTCTCGACCAAGATGGGATATTACGTGCCGTCCAGATATAAAGGCTGACATTTTTCCACAACACTATATATACGTGTGTCGGTTCGCATATATGAAAGCCATTCCCATAGTCGTTGCACTGTAGTGTGAAGCTCCGATATTGAATAAAGGGCTGCTGCCTCGTCGGCATTGTGAGTGCATGCCGATGCGGCCAGTAACCATTTTGCTTCCTCTGGAGTCCTCTAGATATAGGTCAGTGCACCTGGCGAATCGATATGGAGGATCTGCTCACCACCTCGTCAATGTACCTATACGCAAAATGTACATTTTCAGTACTACATAGATATCGAAGGTAACACATTGAGTCTTTATAGCTTTTCAGGAGACTTTGCCTCCTTTTCTGTATCTACACTTCCGAATTAATAGGAAAAGTGCTAGTTTCGAGGGTGTTGAAATCACCGGCAACTTTACTTGGGGCTTGTTAAAAATTAAATTCGATAATAATTGCCAGTGAACATTCACTCGTTGCTTCCTAACCACCAAAGGACGAGTACATGACCTTAAATTTTAATGTGGCTCGTCTGAGCAAGAGAGGTTATGTCATGCACTGTTACTTTAACACCTTATGGAAGCACTCATCATTCGTCAGGCACCTTAATTAGCATAGACGTATCAGCGAAATAAGCAAACAAATTAATAAGTAGATTGAGAATTTCAAAGAAAAACATTTTCAACAGGGCCCTGCAGTATAATGATATGGGCAACAAGCAAGGAAATATCTCTTGACAATTCATTCATTCAAATCATTCAGGAACCAATGCTAACTAAAAGCAGTTAGCAGTGCATTAAAACACTTAAACAGCAACAAAATGCTAAATTTCATCCAGTGCATACAAGTATGTGTACTGTCAGAAATTCACTACGTCTAAAATGGTCAGTCATCGGTAGCCCGACAATGAGTGTACGCCGGCTAACACTTGCAGTGCCAAATTATTTCTGAGTCCCGAACCGGTGCTCACCGGAATATTCCTCTCCTGAACTGGTGCACATCGAAATATATCTCAGCCTCGAATAGCAAACCCAAGCGGGTTTCTGGCCGTATAAACGTTACCAAAAACGATGCTCACCGATCGTGAGGCGAAAACCAAGAGAACCATCCTGTTCTGCTTGTCTGTTCAAAAACTCAGCCATATGACCCCCGCTTTACGGGATGTAGCAACTTCGAACTTGAACAAAAGTTATAAGATTAAACATAAATCAACATTTAACATCTCAAAAATGTATAACATTTGGTTTTGTAGCGTCCTGATGTTATCTTATTAAATCTTAAACACAGATAGACAGTTGGTTTTATTAAAATTTTATGCACCACAAAATGAACTGCAGAACTCCAGATAAGTTGATGGCTGTGATCATCTTGGCACCACAGTCTTAAGTTATTCAGATTATAGTCTTATAATTGTTACGTTACTAAAATTCTAATTAATTGAGGATGATAGGATAATGGGGCGAAACTCTCATGCTGGCAACAGTCGTTAGTTCACATACGAAGCTATCGTTGTTTTGGCATTATTACATAAATTATCAATAAATTTCTCAATGACAAATTGTATGTTTTTTTTAAAAACAACAGAAATTTTGTCATTCTCTGACTGATAATAGACACTTAACTGAGTGTGATAAGCACTTACAGTGTGTTCGTGCATTTGTTCTAGATTTTAAAACACTTTTTAATATAAATATTAACAAATTTACTGATAATAACTTCATACACGCCGTAATATTTTTGTGAATTATCTCACTATTGTCATGTCGACGCTGCCATTAGATTTTTCATAGCATGTCTGGAAGTAGTTGTAACGTTTTCATTCACTATTCCAAGTTTCATTTTCAGGTGGTCAGCTTGTGGCCTTATTCCTCCACTTGCTTAAGCACACGCTGATGCAGCCTCCCCTTCCACCACGGGGTTCTCCAAGTCGCTATGTCGCTGCAGGCAGCCAAGTGGCTGCCCACCTCTGTTCACAGTTCGCTCCAATTTATTTGAGTATGCTGCCCAACGCCTGCTGACTTAACTGGTCCAGCCACTATACGGCATCTTGCCAGCCTCTTACTGTTCAGTCAGTGAATTTGGTTCCTTTTCTTTCCTATATGGTTGCTTAGCACACTCGCCGCATGTAACGAAATACAGTTATAATGTTCTAATGCAATTAATTTCTACCCTTTACACAGTCAGATCGTTTATGTTTGCTAATGGGCTCAAATATGATTAAATGCTATTTTCAGGTCCCGTGACACATAAAACTAGTATCAGTGCCACAAACATTTTAATGAACACAGTTGAAGTGAAGCAATCCATCAGCTATGAGCAATTGTGAGAAAGGTACGGTTCTGTGTGAGCTCAATTACTCTCCACTTGCAGGTAAAATTCTACGCCACGAGCCATCTGAGCATACTTCACGGACTAACGCCACTTGAAAATTGGAAATATAGTACCTGCTTTTACCAGAAATAAGTGGTACTCTCGTCATATCGTACCAGAGGGAAATAATATAATAATACATGGTTTCAATACTACTCAGATCATCATTACAGAATACACTCATAAACTGTTTCAAACCGCTACAATACATCTGCTTTTTAGGAAATCCATTGCTCTTATTAGCTTCCCATGGGTACAACTACGATATCTGTTCACAGTAGTTTAATAAATTCTGGTGATTTGGTATACTAGTACACATGGCCATGGGTTATTTTAAATTAAAAGGGCACTTTTCACACCTGATTAAGTAATTCTGGAGAGATAAAATCAGCTGTAGATATACAACCATCATGGAAGAGCTAATTTCAAATTGTCTGTAATATAGTGTTGAAGTTGCCGAACTGAAAAAAGTCAGGCTTCGAACATGAAGGCTGGCGATTGCGTAGACCATGCTTAAGGAACTGTAAGTGACCCTGATTCACGCACATACCTATGCTTGTCGGCTGCCTCAGCACATGATACGACAGTAGCGCGCCTAGCACATAAAGTGGAATCTATTGCTGTACCAGTTTTGACTAAAGGGGACATTGTTTTCCTTAAGGTAACAAACCAGTCACTTACGCTGGACTAACTTAACGACCCTTACAAAAACAAACTGTTCACCTAAGCGCTTGTTTCGCTTACTTGGGCGATAACTAAAGGACAATGACGATCACTGTAATCAATGTTTATTGGCAAAATGGCGGCGTAGTGGGTTCATGTTTACCAGGTGTCAAATGCCTTTAGCATACAGTGGTAACTGCCACTTTTTACTATGTAATTTCTGACCAAAAAAGGGTGCTCTGCTATTGGTATACTCTCACCATCACAGGCCACCGGAATGTAGTGTCCTCCCTGCATCCCGAGACGGCCTTTCTTAATGTGTATCTCACTGGAGCATCAGTAAATTCAGATATTATCGCAGATTTCCAGCATGGTATAGCACCCAGCAGTATTGACCTGGTTTTCGTAAATTTTCGGCACCCACATTTTTTTCTGCAACATACGACGCTATTTACGGCTTAGTGACTACGTTTTTACCAATTTTTTTAAAGAATGTGCATATTCCATTGCTATTTCCTGATTTTCCTGCGCTATTTGAGAATATTCTCTGAAATACGAATGTCATGAGTAGCTCACTGATATTTTACAACACACACAAATATGGGTTTGCTGCAGTTTTACCGATTTCTCGAATACGCATGTAAGGATAATCGGCTTTAAATGTTTAATAAGACCATCAATAAATGACGATACTTGCGGTTTTTACTCAATACGTTACAATTTTGTCGATTTTCGCACAATATTCCGCTAAATAATTACTTTTTCAGGAAAAAACACTAAAATACGGATCTTTAAATGTGTAACTACTAGCACCATAGTCAATACCCTATGAGCACCGCAACATATGACACTATTTACAGGTCTTTATAATTTTGTTGATTTTCTCGTGAAGTAGCTACTTTTTTCGGGAAGACATACCACAAAAGAAATAAGCAGCAGGCCTATGTTTCGCTTAAAGCGAATTTACTGCCCGAAATTTTAGTTTGTGACGTTAAATAAAACAAACATTATTAACATTCTACATCCTTATTCTTTGTGTCTACATGTTTGCAGCCCTCTGTCGCTAGATGGCTCTGAATTGTAGCGTGTAACATGGTAGTATGTGGAGCAACTATCTCAGTCCGTGAAATTCAGTGTCTTGTAATAGAATTTCGAGTTCGAATTGTTCGTCTACCTATGGAACACCCTATCCTTCAGCATGACAATGTCAGACTAAACACGAACGCTGCGGTCTCTCGAACAATCCGATGTTTTGGGTTCACTGTCATCGATCATCACACATTCCCGACGTGTCATCTGTTTTCAGAACTTAAAGAACACTTTCGAGGACTTCACTTTGACAGTGATGAAGCGGTGCTGGCAGAGGTGAGATTGTGGTTCCGTCAAAGTTGGTCTATCTTTGGGAGTAATGTGATCGCTACCAGGGTAGTATGTTGTGAAATAAAGCTGCAAACATGAAAAATAAAGCTGCAGAATGTTAATAACGTTTCTTTCATTTCATAAATTTAAGATTTTTCACACAGAAAACTCGTAAGCCTCAGTTTTGAGCACGCTCCTTCTCTCTCTCTCTTTTTTTTTGTTTTTGTTTTTACACTTTAATACCCTAACACCCTTTCTGACATATTTTGTTCCAGAATGAGACAGTGCGTAGATTCAGTTAGATGACTGGCGCTTAGAAGAATTTAATTTTAGTTTGTATACTCGACGGGGTCCTGTGAGAGGGGACTACTTCCTTATTGGACGACATACTACATACAGTGAAGAAACCAGAAAACGAAATTTAAAAGCATCAAATAAAAACTGTATCTTCAAAATATATAGGATTTTACAACGTAAGGGTGTAAATCATTGCATGCATCTCCTGCTCAAACCAAAAGGAAGATGGTTACAAAGGAGTAATTCTACTTTTATTGGAGAACGTTAACTTTTCAATTCAAATTTTCCAGTTTTACTTGAAGTCTATTGAAAATGAGAGTTGCGCTGTAGTTAATGATGGTTTAAGAAACGGCATGTCCACTACTGGCCATTAAAATTGGTACACCAAGAAGAAATGCAGATGATAAACGGGTATTCATTGGACAATTATATTATACTAGAACTGACATGTTATTACATTTTCACGCAATTTGGGTGCATAGATCCTGAGAAATCAGTACCCAGAACAACCAACTCTGGCCGTAATAACGACCTTAATACGCCTGGGCATTGAGTCAAACAGAGCTTGGATGGCATGTACAGGTACAGCTGCCCATGCCGCTTCAACACGATACCACAGTTCGTCAAGCGTAGTGACTGGCGTATTGTTACGAGCCAGTCGCTCGGTCACAATTGACCAGACGTTTTCAATTGGTGAGAGATCTGGAGAATGTGCTGGCCAGGGCAGCAGTTGAAGATTTTCTGTATCCAGAAAGGCCCGTACAGGACCTGCAACATGCGGTCGTGCATTATAGTGCCGAAATGTAGGGTTTCGCAGGAATCGAGTAAAGGGTAGAGCCACGGGTCGTAACACCTCTGAAATGTAACGTCCACTGTTCAAAGTGCTGTCAATGCAAACAAGAGGTGACCGAGTCGTGTAACCAATGGCACCCCACACCATCGCGCCGGGTGATGACGAATACACGATTCCAATGTGCGTTCACCCGATGTCGCCAAACACGGCTGCGACTGTCATGATGATGTAAACAGAACCTGGATTCATCGGAAAAAATGACGTTTTGCCATTCGTGCATCCAGGTTCGTCGTTGAGTACACCATCGCAGGTGCTCATGTCCGTGATGCAGCGTCAAGGGTAACCGCAGCCAGGGTCTCCGAGCTGTTAGTCCATGCTGCTGCAAACGTCGTCGAACTGTTCGTGCGGATGGTTGTTGTCCTACAAACGTCTCCATCTGTTGACTCAGTGATCGAGACGTGGCTGCACGATCCGTTACAGCCATGCGGATAAGATGCCTGTCCTCTAGACTGCTAGTGATACGATACCTTTGGGATCCGTCACGGCGTTCCGTTTTATCCTCCTGAGCCCACCGATTCCATATTGTGTTAACAGTCATTGGATCTCGACCAACGCGAGCAGCAATGTCGCGATACGATAAACCGCAATCGCGATAGGCTACAATACGACCTTTATCAAAGTCGGAAAGGTATTGGTACGCATTTCTCCTCCTTACACGAGGCATCACAACACCGTTTCACCAGGAAACGCCGGTTAACTGCTGTTTGTGTATGAGAAATCGATTGGAAACTTTCCTCATGTCAGCACCTTGTAGGTGTCGCCACCGGCGCCAACCTTGTGTGAATGCTCTGAAAAGCTAACCATTTGTATATCACAGTATCTTCGTCCAGTCGGTTAAAATTCGCGTCTGCAGCACGTCATCTTCGTGTTGTAGCAATTTCCATAGCCAGTAGTTTATTTTCAGTCCGCCGCTCATGGTCCCGTGGTGCGTTCTCGCTTCCCGAGCAACAGGGTTCCGGGTTCGATTCCCGGCGGAGTCAATGATTGTCACCTGCCCTGCGATGACTGGTTGTTGACGTCTTCGTCATCATCCTTCATCCCCATTACGGTCTGAGGAAAGCAACGGGAAATCACCTGCATTAGGACTTGGCGTAGTACGTCGGTCTCCGTCCCGATAGGTGAGTGGACAGCGCGGCGTTCTGTCACGCCAAGGGGCTCGGTTTCGATTGCCGGCTGGGTCGGAGGTTTTCTACGCTCAGGGACTGGGTGTTGTGTTGCCCTCATTATCATTCACATCATCGGTGGACGGCAACGGAAACCACCAATGGAATGACTTCCGTAGACGCTCATGCGGTGGACCTCTCTGACGAGGCTTCCCCCATGACAAGACCTGCCATAAGACAGAACACAAAGTTTTTTTTAGTACGTCGGTGCGGGTCTCCCGTATCGCTCCCCTCCACTCTGTCAAGAAGCATGGGACTTCCAATTTTTTTTCAGTTTCTAGCTTGTTTAATATTGATTCACTTTATAAACCAAAAATCTCATGAAGAGATGTGTTTAGAAGTATGAATGAAAGAGTTTCGAGACAATTGAACAACAGCAAGCCAGATGCTCGTGACAGCTCAGGTCGTCGTGACGGTCCGTTTGTGATCGACGAATGTGTTTTTTTTTAACACCTATAGTTTCCAAATAATACAAGTTTAAGCCCAAAAACAGCTATTTAGATCTAATTTTCCTATTACTTTCATAATTTACTGAATTCCAATGTGAAGCCTTTTTTTCCTTCAGATAAACTAGTGTCCCTTGCGTAATAATGTCCGTCAGGTTTAAGCTTTAAACTTTACCCTAATTTATATACAAGAGAGTTTCTTTCCTCTTGCCTATCCACTTGACGTAGCGCAAACAGAAAAAGAAGCGAGCGAATAAGTTTTCCGACGATTTTCGTCAATCAGTGTCACTGAGGCTATACATAGTAAAAAGTGTTTGTGCCACAAAATTTTCGTTCCTATCGGTTTTCACAAGCCAAATTGATTGGTCGTTGACCCCCTACCGAATTTTAACTTGGTTCTCTACCTCCCAGAGGGAAAAGCAGGGAAAGAGAGGGGGAGAGATAGAGAGGCGTTTAGACAGTAAACGAGATCGATGGTACACATATTAAACCGTGCCCGAGGAAAAGATTAGAGCGCTCCCGCCGTGTCCTATTTTGCGGCGGATAATAAATCACCATTACACGCCACGGCAGCGACAGAATAACTAATGACACCTGGGACCGCGGTGCACCCTCACAATTTCCCGCGGCGGGGCACAGTGGTGCTACTGCGTACGTCAGAGAACAAACAGGGCGCCCCGGGTGTGACGAGGGTGGTCGGGGTAGCGGGCGGCACCGGGGGGTAGGTCGTGTGTCGCCGCCCTGTTTCCGAAGGCGCCGCGACGCCGGAAATCTGGGAGCCGGCGCACGAGGTTTATAGCGCCAGAGACACTTGCAAATTGCATTGTACGCCTGCCTGCTAACTCCGCCAGTGCGCAACGACGCACGGCGCCAGATTCGCGTAGGGCGTCCCGCTGGGCCTCGCCGGAGGGATTTCCGTCATTAGAAGGGCGTCTACCGTCTGCTTTCGGCGGGTGGGCGAATTCTCTTCTCTGTGAAACCCGATAATTTACGTTTGTAATTCCAAGAGCACGCTTTGCGTCTGTGAATAAAACTAGTGTCTCGTTACCACTGCGTACTATAATCTGCCGAACTGGCGCCAAGAAGCACTAACCAGCAGTGAATGGAAGTGATAAATTACAGTTAATGATATATATAACATAATAAGACAACAGTATAGAACACTTATATACAATGCTTTATAGAGTATACCTAGTACCAATTTTAGCCAGACAGTCTTTTATTCTTCATACGTTTGTATTAAGTAAAAAGTGCCCTCCTGTATACTCTCACCTGTATTTACGTCTGTACCCCACCAGTAAATTCACGTGTGCTACAGGGTGCGTCGTGCACCACTGTAAAGGTCACACGTAGGGAGAATAATATAAAAAACCGGATTTTTATTGCTTTTTTTATTTTCACAAGCTGCGACATCGTCGCGAGAAAACACAGTGACCCGTATCTGTAATAAGTTTCCCTTAATTTACGTCTATGGTCACAATCTTTTCTGTTTAACAGATTACCGATTTCGGTCTTTAATGACCATCATCAGATCTGTCTCATAAAATCAAAGTCCTAATGCTGACTGCAGTGCATTAGGACTTTGATTTTATGAGACAGATCTGATGATGATCATTAAAGACCGAAACCGGTAACCTGTTAAACAGAAAAGATTGTGACCATAGACGCAAATTAAAGGAAAGCTTTTTTTATTAATGGTTCAAATGGCTCTGAGCACTATGGGACTTAACTGCTGAGGTTATCAGTCCCCTAGAATTTAGAACTAATTAAACCTAACTAACCTAAGGACATCACACACATGTATGCCCGAGGCAGGATTCGAACCTGCGACCGTAGCGGTCGCGCAGTTCCAGACTGTAGCGCCTAGAACCGCTCAGCCACTCCGGCCGGCGCTTTATTTATTACACTGACGTTTTAAGAATAACATGTCGAACTATCTAAATTTGCTCACAAATATGTTTTAAACATTTTTCTTTGGCCGTGTGCACCTGTCGCGCCACCATTTTTCGCGCTGTCATTCACACATTCGCTTTTTCTGTTACGTTTTCGGTGATACAGTCGAAATGGGCTGATAAAGTATTTAGAAGGCTGAGAAAGGAATGAAGAGAGATAAATTAGGAGTGGAATGCCACTGGGAGATGCTAACCAACTGACAGACAAAAGTTCACACTACAAATATCTCACACTACAAACATATTATGGTAAAGCCACTAGGGAAAAGGCATATAGTATGAAATAAATGCAGCAAGCAGTATGGGCAATATTCTTCCACAGGATTACCTTAGATGAAAATTCTCAGTACTTCTCCCGAAACATATCGTGGAGCAAATATCTTGAGACACATGTCACTAGATGACCATACAACCACAAGCATCGCTTGCCACTGGCTGTTTTGAATGTTGTAACGCCTATTTTCAGAGAGCTACTCTCTCCTGAAGCCCTAAAAACCGTGTGTACATGGGAAAACACAAAAATATGAATGAGAGCTACAATCAGCCTTTATGGATGCGTTGTCTAAAAACAGTATTTTTGTCCTCATTTGTTGTGAAGATAGGTACATGTGATGCCTTTCTAGTGTTTAATAGTGGAAATGAAGGTGAGAGACTGCAGAGATTAGGCTTCTATCCAGGTTCATTCACACAGAAGATACTCAGTAGCATCGATGGAGCGTGGCTTGACGAAGCCCAAGCAGCAGAAAAAAAAATGCACAAGTCGGCTTCACAAAGCAGGCAAGGGTAGAGATACTCCTGGAAGACAAGGAAAAGCATGAAGATTATGGATATTGAGATCATCACTGACTAAATGTATGGCGACGTTCTTAAAAATTGAAATAAGAACTTCAAATGAGATTTCCCGTGGAGTGATTATTTGAAAATAGTATGTAGCATTTCTCAGGAACTATAAAAGTCTATATCCTGAAATGTGGCACATTTCTTAAAAATAACTTCATGAAAAATCCTGTGCAACACTTTTATTTATCTCGTGTCTACGAAAACCTTTCCTTTACCATATGAGGAAAATAGAGCTGTCTCGGTTAACATAAAACTGAAAAATTAATTTGAAAATATCGATTAGCTTCAACAAAACTCTGTTGCAAAAGTTTTACCAGTCATTTACGCAGATGTAAGCTGTAAAGTTTCAGCTTTAATGCTTGTTTATGTTACCAGAAAAGATACATTATATATATACTGGCAATTAAAAATTCAAATTCTTATAAAATGAATGTCCAAGAACATTATCAAACCAAAGTTGCACATACTATCGTATACTATGTTCTCCATAATGGTCTCAAGTTTTAACTTTTAACTGTGCTATTACAGGATATATCCATGTTTAAATCTCGGAATTTGGTTTGGGCTACATCTGCATCTATTTCCGTCGTGAATACTACACCGAAAGAATGATTTTTGGAAAGCTTCCGCGTGAGTTTTAAACTGTCTAGTTGTAAGATGTAAGTAGGGAAAACAAATGTTTAGACTGAATCCTCTAGGAATTCACTGTAACTTTTTGTAGCAAATTGACGGAGATCAGAGTCTAATGTTGATCAGTATTCACAATCCCTACAGTGGTGGTCAAATTTGCGATGTAGTGGCGTTTTGGTTTATGAATAAGGCTCAAAATGGTTCAAATGGCTCTGAGCACTATGAGACTTAACATGGGAGGTCATCAGTCCTGCATAACTTAGAACTGCTTAAACCGAACTAACCTAAGGACATCACATACATCCATGCCCGAGGCAGGATTCGAACCAGCGAACGTAGCGGTCGCGCAGTTCCAGACTGAAGCTCCTAGAACCGCTAGGCAACACTGCCGGTGATGAATAAGGCGTGACAGTTCATTTTTACACGGCATCATAAGTTCTCAAGGGCTTCTCAGAGTGCCAACATATATGGTGGCGTTGCCTTCCCTTGATGTTGGTTGCTCAAGGATTCAAATGGTTCAGATGGCTCTGAGCACTATGGGACTCAACATCTTAGGTCATAAGTCCCCTAGAACTTAGAACAACTTAAACCTAACTAACCTAAGGACATCACACACGCCCATGCCCGAGGCAGGATTCGAACCTGCGACCGTAGCAGTACCGCGGTTCCGGACTGCAGCGTCAGAACCGCACGGCCACCGCGGCCGGCGGTTGCTCAAGGAGCCTCATGCAGAATCTCCATAGTCATCGACATTGGATCCGGTTGCCACCCGTAGCTGAGTACCGACGCGTATATGAAGACACAGATTTCGATTATTAACCCTAGAAATACAAAGGCGTTTTCTATAACGCTCGTTACCGGGGAGGGTATTTTGTGTCATCCTAAAAAAGTTAAAAAATAAAATTCGTTAGTTGTTCTTCACTTACGCTAACAACACACTTTCTAAAGAGGTACTGATATGTAAGTCTGGTTCAGAAACTGAAAACATTTTTCAGTACTCTCTAAACTACATCAATTCATTTTCAATAACGTTGTGTACCAGACAACGGGTGCCTGATGGCAACCACAAAAAAATTATAAAATGGAAAATTCTTTAATTGTAGCTGACCTTTACTAGCAGCATACTGTTTTAAGAGCTGCTGATGTGTGAATAATATCCTTAACTTGAAAAAAAAAAATGAATATGATGTTCATCTACTCTACTAAACCTAAATTTTTGGATTAAGTCTAAATGACAAATTTAAAGTATTTATAGCATCTGGTGAAAGAATTCATTAAAAACCATTCCTTTTTAAACTCTTAAAAGGTAATTTAACTATCTAGACTACAATATTTTCAATGGAGGGCACAAGGTTTTCCAGCGGATCGCGCTTAGTTAAAACTCTAGCGCGATCCTACAGCTCTGGTGGCAGCCAGGCGAAGCTCGTTCAAGGTCACCCGCCTTGCGTAGCTGATGCGTGTAAGTGAAGACAGTTCCTCCCCCCCCCTGCCTCCCCACACGCCCCATCATCTCCTTGGCTTGGCGGATTTAATAGCATAGGTTCTGGTGAGCTGAACTGTGTTCACTGCGCAGAGGATGCTAAAGTGTGTTAAGAGTTGAGGGCATTGAGAAGGGTTTGCATTTTAGGAGTTGGATGGTAGTGGCCGACATGTGCTTTCGTGTGTGTTAGGTCGCAGATCAAGATTCTTAATATCTTGAGCTGAAGTGCATCAAATGACAAGAATAGTTATACTGATCGTTGCTGCTGATTCTGTGAACGAGAAAGTGCGTTCAAGAGTATTATTCACAAGTGTCAAGCACCCATTTATGAAGATGGCTGTCAGGTAGCATGTGCACTTTTTCCTGTGTCTAATTTTAGCAGTGCTTGGCAAGAACTGCAATACTAAAGAGATGATAGGCATCTGTTAATTATAATTGCTTCCATGATCAAATTTATCACTCTGCAGAGGAGTGTGCGTTAACTAAACCTGTATGTCAGACTTGGTCTCGAAAAGAGGATCTTTGCCTTTCGCAACGTGCTCTCCCCAATGAGACACCAAAGCATGACTCACGACCCACCCTCACAGCCTTACTTCCGCCAGTACTTCTACCTTGCAAACTATCCAGAAAATGTCCAGCAAAACTTGTAGTACTAGCATTCCTAGAAGAAAGGATATATCGTGGACATGGTTTAGCCTGGCCCCGGATGGGAGTGAGGGGGGGGGGGGGTGTAGTTTTTCCCGGAACGAGTTTTTTGTACTGCAGGGAGTGTGCGCTGATATGAAATATCGTGGTAGATTAAAACTGCATGAGAAGGTACCGGGTCCGAACCGCGGTGCAGCACACAGGTATAATCCGCGAAGAAGTAGCAAATTTACGTGATCTTTACTGAAAAGCGGTCCCATGTTTTCTTACAGTGGCAGCAGCTGCAGTACCACTTCATCAACTGAACCCTGGCCGAGCGTGTTTTTCTGCAACTAGAAGGACATTAAGTATCTATAGAACTACGAGACGTATACCTGATGCCCTACATAAATAACTATAGTCCTCACATGTACCGCTACGCTAATACTTCAGACCATCGGGCATGGCTTTTAGAACGCTCGTGTTGTAGTGCGCTGAGTTTTAACATTGTACAGTAAACCACGCCGTTATGCACATCGCCTCTCTTGTAACTTCTGCCGCTGTCGACGAATGAACATCTCCTTGTCGCTTTCGCTCTTTCCAAGTTAAACCATGAAGCACTGCTCTTTTTTCGAACATGCATGTTTTCGTGAACACTCCACCCTCACACGTGCCAGACTGACGAACTCTGTTCAAGTATCGGTCAGACGACAGTTTTACAAGCTACTTCCTTCATGGCTGTAATACAATTATTCATTGTTCTATTAATAAACCTATTTGGTATCTGCCTTTCCTACGATTACATGCATCTGGTTGCTCCAGTGCAAATCACTCTGTACGTATATTCCGAATTATACAACGGACCTGAAACGTTCCTATGATTGTTCGACAATCGCGTAATCAGTCTGATCTATCCACCTAAATTTTCACTGTAAACGACGTTAATTTACATTGAGTAACATCTGCCGATTCCGCCACCAAGCGGCTATGTCCTACTGCCCTTCGATCATTGCTGTAAAAGCTTTATCTACGAACCGCCTCAAGGAGCTTCCCACATTATCAACTATGTCATCTGAATATTTTATGAATTGGCAATATTGCTCTCCCTCGGGGTACGCCTGAAGTTACTCTTACGTTGAAGAATTATCTCTGTTGAGAATGCCGATCTGTATTCTACGGGGTGTAAGGCAATAACTGTTCAAAACGTGCCACAATAGTGTAAGTGAAGTTGGGACGAACAAACTGTTACGGGAATCTTGTGCACTATCAAGTAGGAGATCAGCCCCTAAATTATCCAACGCCCCCCAAGATGGAGCTAAAGCACACCACAAGAGATTTTGACTAAAATCGTCCTTGATTTTTAAAAATCATTTCTTCTCGCCCATACAAAATGTAAAACTGACATTTGTTTAAATTGTACCTCAAAATACTGTGGATTTTAAGAATAACAAATTAACTATTAAATAATTTCCTTTGAATAACCTTTGTACTACGAAACCACTGTGCTTGTAATGGTAAATTGAAGTTCAACTGTAAACGTAATTACCATTCCTTTCATTACTCTTACGGTTCAGTTGAAATCGGTAATGTTAAGGAAACGACCGACTAAGCAGGTGGCACAAGATAGCGAGAGGGTACTGGATACCTCGTGCAGCTGGTATTCTCTGTAGCATACATGGCTTATGTAGGCCACCATGAGGTTGTTTTCCGACTTGATTGACCTCAAGTGTCCAACATAAAATTTTTCTTCTAGACTTCCCTACACCACTATGGTATGCTGGAAACTGTTGTCGTTTACTTCTGTTCATTGTAATCACTGAGTTGTTGTCTGAGTGTAAATTCTCCTGGTTATACCTCGCAGTTTTGTATATCCGGTACTTCTGTAGCACATGTACCCTTTTTTTGATTTTAGATTGGTGTAATAGCTACTACTAGCCCTAACTTATTGTAGGACAAAATTATTCTTCCTCCTCATTCTTTCATACCACCGAACCCATAATCTGCTGTAACTCTGTCTTCTATCCCTTCCCCTTTTACAGCGTTCCTGTCCCAATTATTATTAGATTCATATCCTTTTCCATACTGGATTACCTGCTCAGTATCCTCATATACTACCTTTATACCTTACCTTCTTGTTGTCACGTCGGCGTACGTGCCTCAATCTTTTGTCGTTGGCGTTAGCTCAGTGTCGCCTGTGATGGGTATTACCCTATCACTCTTCACGGTACATCACTTTCTGCACTTACTTTCCTATTCATAATGAAACCTAATTATATTTTTTTTCTGCTAGTGTTGATATTGTACTATAGTTTCCTAACCGCATATTATTATCTTCTTTTTATTTTATTTCACAGATCGACACTGTATCTGGACCGAAGCTTTAGATTTCCCATTGTAAGATAATACAGCTTCCCTACGTCATTCAGACTCGTAGAATTTTGCTCGTTGTCAAGTTATTGTTATTCTCATATATCGCTTCCGTAGATTCGAATCAGGCATTAATAAGCAAGGCTTGACAGTGAGGAGATGACAAAATACAGGCCACAAGCCATGTATATACACAATGGGTGTCTCACGTTGTTGAACATTCTTGAGTCATCTGTCTCTTGGATGCAGTTTCCCACCCCAAGGGCAAGAGGTCGCCTTAAAATTCTGCTCGCTCCTCCACCCTGTTTGACAAGGCCGTTAGTAGAACTGGGATGTATGATTATTGAGGAAGTCTTTCACCGCCATTGCTGATGATGTTTATTCAAAATTTAAGCATCGCCTTGGATCAAATCCGGACCATAAACCATTTTGATTATTGTATTCGCTTCCCCTAGCTCACGGTGCTTAAAACTCGTTAAACGCTAATGAAGCAGGTGTCATGGTAAGACAATATTTCGACTGTAAAAACTGTTAGATGGTTTGGTCGGAAGGGGTTCGTTTATTTGGGTCATAGAAAGGACAACGAATACAATGGATATGTTAAAAAGGCTCTACATATTGGCCTTTAAATACATGTGTTCTTCTCTGGCAAATAAATGTTTATAGTTTGAAATGTTTGGATGTATTTTAAGCTGTTCTTTAATACTTCAGAGGCGAAAAACCTTACCACGAAAACTTTATTAAGAACACATATTATGAATTTAACATTGGCCATCAAATAACTTTACATCTGATACTCTCTTGATTGTAATGCCATATTCCCACTTCATGTATTCAGGACGGTACATTACTGCCTCACTTTAATCGCTCGATGCTGGACTAAGCGAAGTGACATTCCGTCTGAGTTAAACACATCTCCATTTGACATTGGTTTATTCTCCGTTTCGTTTCGATGACATCTAGCATGACTCGACTTTTATGTAGGAAGACCTCTCATAGTGAATAGACATTCCTTTGTTACCGAAATTTAAATGTTATGGGCGTTTGGAATGAAAGAAAACACTGTGCCTGGTTAAGAAAATAAATACTTACACATTCGGAGGAGGTTTCTGGTAAAGTACTTTACGTCGGTCTGGTAAAGGCAAACATCTGCAGAAGAAGGGCTGTCTAGAGAAAGAGAGCACGGTTTAGGTCGGTGCTGGTGCAATTGATGGTGGGGGCGATGCGGGAAGATCGCAGGGGATTGGCCCTGCGTCAGCAGTGCTGGTCCAAGGCGGCGCGCCAACAGGCTATCGGGGGCTAACGACGTCAGGGGGAGGAAGGCGCGGGAGGAGAGGTGGTGGTGGAGTTTGCCGACCCGTTATCGCTGCCCGGGAGGCGCAGAACCAGCCTATTAGTACGGGACCGCCTGTTTACTGGACGCCGGCCAGCTCCTCTGGGAACCCGACACGGGCCGCCGAACGGTACTAGACGAGACACTGCTTGCGCCGACACTAGCTACTCATCACCCTAATTTGCTGAAGCACGTTTTAAGACACTCAACCCTTCGAGCTACATGTGTGATACCGTAAAGAGCGTAGCTACAGGGAAACAGCGACCTTCTAATGGTTACAGGTGTTTTCCTGTTTTGAAGAGGAAGTTCTTGGTGAAACGTAGCGTAGGATGTAAATGTTACACATTTGGAGTTAAGGTCTGCACAAAGATATTTATATTACACAAATTCGTGAGAATACAGAAAAACACAGAAATGCTGTATAACCTACAGAAAGACCAAATGATGAACCTGAGTACTTTTCACAACAACAAACAGATAAGAAAAAAACTATTCAAGGAAAAAATCTATTCCAATACGAGCAAATTCCATAGATGTTTTCCTGATATGTCAAAGCCATTCCAGCAAAGCGTAAACAATAGTTTCTTAGCCCAGATATGTTCATTATTTTCACCGAATAGTGTTTGTGAGTAGATTAATTACACTATCCAACATTAAAGACGTGCCGAAATCAACAGACTGAAATTCGTACTTTTCGTCTCAATTTCATCTTATATTAGAATACTTAATTTCGCATTGGGATATCACTGGTTGGCCTCTCACATTACCTCATGTCACATTTACTGCATCTCTTGGCTAACTGCTTCAGTTTGAGAACGTATACAAACTCGAGAAAGGAAGAGACTGTTGTTTATTTAATTTTTTTAGTCATCAGTGGTCTGACTGGTTTGATGCGGCCTACTGCAAATTCTTCTCCTGTGCCAACCCTTTCTCCTGTGCCAACTGCATTTGCAATTTGCATCCTCACTTATTTGCGGTATGTGTTCCGGCCTAAAGTCTTCCTCTACAGTTTTTGCCCTCTACAGCTCCCTATAGTACCGTGGAAATAATTCCCTGATGTCTTAACAGATACTCTATCATCCTGACCCTTCTCCTTGCCAGTTCTCCGATTCTGCGCAGAACCTTCTCATTTGTCACCTTATCAGTCAACCTAATTTTCAACATTCGTTTATGGCACCATACCTTAAAATCTTCGATTATCTTCTGTTCCGGTTTTCCAACAGTCCATGTTTCACTACCATTCAATTCTGTGCTCAAAACGTACTTTCTCAGAAATTTCTCCCGCAAATTGTGGCCTTTGTTTGATACTAGTAGACTTATCTTGGCTAGGAATGCCCTTTTCGCCAGTGCTAGTTTGCTTTTGATGTCCTCCATGCACTGTCCGTCACTTGTTATTTTGTTGCCTAAGTAGTAGAATTCCTTAACTTCATTTACTTAGTGAGCATCAATCCTGATGTTATTAAGTTTCTCCCCGTTCTCATTCCTGCTACTTCTCATTACGTTCGTCTTTCTTCGATTTGCTCTCAGACGATATTCTGCACTCATTAGACTCTCGGCAATTCTTCTTCCCTTTCACTCGGGATAGCAATGTCATCAGCGAACCGTATCATTGATATTCTTTCACCTTGATTTTTAATTCCATTCCTGAACGTTTCTTTCATTTCCGTCATTGCGTCTTCGATGTACAGACTGAAGAATACGGGCGATAGACTATTCCTGTCTTACACCCTCTTTAATCCGAGCACTTCGTTCTTGGTCGTCCACTCTCATTATTTCCTCATGGCTCTTGTACATATTATATGTTATCCATCTCTCCCTCTAGCATACTCCTATGTTTCTCAGAATTTCGAACATCTTGCACCATTTTACATTGTCGAACACTTTTTCCTAGTCTACTAATCCTATGAACGTGGCTTGCTCTTTTTTTTTATTCTTGCTTCCGTTATAAAACCGCAACGTCAGAATTGCCTCTCTGGTGCCTTTACCTTCCCCAAAGCCAACTGATCGTCATCTAACACATACTCAATTTTCTTTTTCATTCCTCTGTATATTATTCTTGTCAGCAACTTGGATACATGAGCTTTTAAGCTGATAATTGTCACACTTGTCGGCTCCTGCAGTCTTCGAAATTGTGTGGATGATATTTCTCCGTAAGTCAAATGATACGTCGCCAACCTCATACATTCTACACGCCAACGTGAATAGTAATTTTTTTGTCACTTCCTCCAATAATTTTAGAAATTCTGATGGAATGTCATCTGTACCTTCTGCCTTCATTGTTCTTAAGTCCTCAAAAGCTAATTTAAATTCTAATTCTAATACTGGATCCCCTATGTCCTCTGAATCCTGTTTCTTCGTCTGTCACATCAGACGAATCTTCCCCCTCATTGAGGCATTCAATGTACTCTTTCGACCTATACGCTCTCTATTCTGCATCTAACAATACAATTCACGTGGTAGTCTTAATGTTACTATTCTTGCTTTTAATTTCACCGAAGGTTGTTTTGACTTTTCTATTTGCTGAATAGTCCTTTCGACAATCATTTCTATTTCGAGTTCTTCATGTTGTTCATGCAGTCATTTCGTCTTAGCTTCCCAGCACTTCCTATTTATTTCATTCCTCAGCGACTTATATTTCTGTATTGCTGAATTTCACTGAAGATTTGTGTATTTCCTGTTTTCATCGATCAACTGAAGTCTTTCTTCTGTTACCCACGACTTCGCAGTTTCCTTCTTTGTACTCACGATTTTCTTTCCAACTTCTGTGATGGCCCTTTTTAGAGATGTCCATTCCTCTTCAACTGTACTGTCTACCGGGCTATTCTGTGTTGCTGTATCTACATCCGTAGAGAACTCCAAGCGCATCTGGTTATTTCTTAGTACTTCTCTATCCCACTTGTTTACGTACTGATTCTTCCTGATTATTCTCTTTGTTTAATTGTTGTGTAACAAAATAAAGACCACTAAAATTTTTTTATGACCCTTTGCAACTATATCCTGTGCGTTGTATGAATGTTTGGCATATTTTCAGGCCGTAGACATCTTTGGTGGTGGCCTACTGCGTCTGCTATGCAGGCATACGAAAAGCGGATGGAACTCTGCTCCAAAGATGCTGACAGGTACAACCGGGCACTAGCAACTGGTCAGGAGGCGATATATTAGGTTTGCAAGGAAGACAGCTCTTTGGAAGTAAGCCGTGGGGTATTGCTCTTCCGTGGCGGACAAAGGAAGGTAACGATGTGTGACGTTACCACATACCAACACTCTTGCCCGCAACCTGATGGTTGGAGGACGTATGGGAATAACCGGTCCGGGGCTTCAAAAATGGTTCAAATGGCTCTGAGCACTATGGGACTCAACTTCTGAGGTCATTAGTCCCCTAGAACTTAGAACTAGTTAAACCTAACTAACCTAAGGACATCACACACATCCATGCCAGAGGCAGGATTCGAACCTGCGACCGTAGCGGTCTCGTGGTTCCAGACTGCAGCACCTAGAATCGCACGGCCACTTCGGCCGGCGGTCCGGGGGCATAGTGAGATTTTTCATTTAACATTCACTGAGCCGTCTAATAGGAATATTCCTCTTTCGTCGCTTTGGATGTAAGGTAATAGTGTGAATTAAAAATTTTGCTTTTGTGCAATATTTACCGATGCTAGTTTTAAGCTCATGTTCGTGTGATGCCTTGTGTGAGGCCATGCACTCACTCATACCGAATGATGGCGCAGAAAATTTGTAAATTATGAAGTTGTTCAAATTTTGATCTCTTCCAAATAGAGAGTGTTATGTATAATTTCTGGACCGCTTTGTAAGGTTTGACGTGCTGCGTGGAGGGTGACACAAGAAAAAAACATTCTTATGAATAGGTTTCATATTGGTGCAATATCTTAAATTGGAAATATTTGGTAAGTTCCTATGGGACCACACTGATGAGGTCATCGGTCCCTTAGCTTACATACGACTTAATCTAACTGAAACTAACTTACGCGAAAGTCAACACACACCCATGCGCGAGGGAGGACTCGAACCTCCGACAGGGGCGAGCGGGGCGAGCCGTGGTAAGGAGCCTTTGACCGCGCAGCTATCCCCCGCGTCCATAAGAAAATCAAATTGAGATAACATGCTAGTACTCTTATCAATAGTGTGTAGAAAATGGCCCATAGAGAAATAGATCGTTACATGGGACGCCGTCCAGTACAATCTAACTTAGTTAACTTGCTTCTGGTCTGAGCTACGTTAATAATAGTATTACAAGCTATAAATTGTGCTTAAAAGGCTCTTTTTGACATTTTTAATAACTAGTTCGCCTTCACCCGACGCACCATGTTATTGTGAAATTGAACCTAATTCTTATTTGGATAATATTAAATGTCTAAAGATTTATTGTTGTTATTACGACAGGAAATCAAGGTTAGTAGGAAGTGTCCTGTTCAGACCTGTTTCTCCTCCGCTGTCCAATTGATGAAGAGCGGACAGTCTTTAACCTTTGGCTCTGTCGAAAGATTTTGAGAATGAATAATGTTATGACTGTAGAATGATACCCATCTCATCCCCATCCTCTGAAATCGAATTACTTTTTGGCCTTCGTATTTATTGTCTTGCACGGCATGAACGAAAATTAGCATTGTTGGAAACCACTAGTGTGGCTTACGTGTTCATTTCGAATTCTGTTTCAGAAAATAAATTTTTTTGTCAAACTCAACATTGCCCTTACAGCGAAATTTCAATTATCAGTTGGTAACTAACACATTGCACTTACAGTCTGATGGTTCAACAATGAGAAACAATAATAATGATCAATTTAAATTAATTACCATGCATTGTGTGAGTGCTATTAAAGCTACTCACTATATTTCACTCATACAAGTCTCTGTCTAGTGCATTAAGAAACTCTGTATTAAATGCTGATAAGTAAATTCAGTTGGAGGGATTGCTTAATTAATTTACCATATTCGAAGAAGCTACTGTTTATTATATACTCACCCAATTTCAACTGTTATAAACAATAGAACTGAGAATTGAAAAATCTCATAGGCTCAACACCCTTTGTGTATTGACGATCAGATAATATCTTATACAAGCAACAGTACCATTCCACAGAAAGTTTCATTTAATTACCTCCATCGTCCAAAACGACCCATACATTTACGATTATTTAAGTATCAAGAATATTAATAAATCCCCATATTTGAAGGAACTCTTGCCATAGGTCCACTTGAGAAAACGAATGTATTTGAACGGAAGACATGCAAAATATTGTAACATCGAGATCTGTATAGCGACAAACACCATACAGCAGACAAACGCTGATGTGAGATGCTTCATGTCGACAGAAATTTTTCCAAGATATGTCACCGCCAAGCAACACGGCTCAACGAAACGTGGATTATACATGGGTAGAACTGATACTGTACATTACGGAAGATAACTGAAGGAAATACTCAAAGACACGAGCATATATGACACTTCTCTTCAAGGGCAATAACTACATTAAATTCAGTACCATTTTCTATGGCCTCCAGGACTTTACAAAATGCGGGACATGGTTCTTAATAGGGCGAGTGATCACCAAAGATGGTAGTGCATGTTCGCAGCGTGCTCCCAGGCTGGCCACAAGCTTGTGAAGGAGTTGTTGTGGTAGGGTACCCTACTATTCCAAGAGAGCAGGTGACAGCTTTTGAATGGTCGGTAGCGCATGTGGACATCTCCACAACACATCTGCTCTCTCACCACTTGACGGTCCATAATGCATTTAACATTGTCCAAGATACTCTTTTTGGATGTCCATTTCCTATGGTGTAGGAAGGTATGATGCTCGATAGACTCTCTTCTGAACCTTTTAACACAATACACCCACTGGCCGAATTTATTGTTCCACTACACTCATTCACCACCTGTATCTTTCCCAAGGTAGATTCAGCCGCAACTTCATTTTCGTGGATGTTAATGTGCGACCGCATTGAACAGCACAGTTGGGGCAAGACAGATAACAACAGGTTGATAGGTGAATTGATGGCGTTACCAGTTCCCGCCACATATCACATCGAGCATCTATGGGATGAATTAGGGAGATATACTACACCCTGTCCACAAGCACCAACGACCACCCAGCCGTTGTCAATTGCACTGCTGTAGGCCATACCACAAGAATTCCTTACCAACCTTGTGGCCAGCGTGAGGGCACGTGACAGGGCATGAATTGACATTCGTGATGATCAGACTCATTTTAAGAAACGTGATCCGCGTTTTGTAATGTACAGGGGAATATCATGAATCGACATGATGTCAGTGTAACTGATGTTTCTCAACAAACTCACTGTTCTCCTGAGTGCACATTTAAGTTTCCTCGATTTGTATTACTTGGCAATGACATGTTGTGTGAAAGCTACTTTCGTCCTTAAGTTTCTCACAACAGTGGCTTTGCCCAGGTATGCGGTGAGTATAGATTCCACACAAATGGTGAGAAGTGCATAAGCGCTTTGAGTGCTACGAATAACACCAACGTGTCTCCACCAATCCAAAACGACACATAACCTCCCTAAAATAGCATTCTCTGGGGAATGGACAACACATATGTCACACATAACCTCCCTAAAATAGCATTCTCTTGGGAATGGATAACACATATGTCACACATAAATTCTGCACTGCAGAGCTACACTCTACTGAATCTTCAACATTTCACGGCCCTATTAGCAACGGTGTAAATATTAAGTTTAATTTCAATGACAAACAGCCTCAGTTTCACCGTTTACTTAGAATTTACCTAGTTTTCAGTCGGGATAACCCATCCTTCTTCAGAATAACAGTAATTACCGTTTGTTCATTTTGGACATCGTCAAGCTAAAACTACAAATCCATAAATTATCGTACAGTACTTGTGTGTGCCGCATCACGGTCGCGAAGTGGGGCCGACGCAGTTCCAGATAAGTTTTATAGTGTGACGATAATTTATGTATTTTTACTTTTAGCTTGACGATGTACACTATGGACAAACGGTAGTTACTGTTGTTCTGAAGAAGGCTGGGTTATCCCGACTGAAACGTAGGTAAATTATAGGTAAACAGTGCAACTGAGGCTGTTGATTATTAAAATTAAAACTAAGCTACAGTAATCCACCTAAAATGGTAGCACTACTGTTTCCAATTAAGAGTTGATTTCGAATCCTGAAGATCACCAGAAGACTTTCCAAATTCATCATGTACCATTCTAATGGAACAAAAACACTGATCATTGAACAATAGCCTGCAACAAATCAAGTAAACTGTCGCTTTTAATGCGAAAATTTAAGCATCACATCAAGGCTTAAAATGTTGTTTCAATACTGAACCAGTATTTCCTTCAAAAGGCTTTTGGATACTTAAATTTTATATGCATGGTAATAGTAAATATAGTTACGCCTCATCAGTGATTTGGGTAATACTTTGCTATGACACACTGGAGGGAACACTGTGTCCGATTTGCACCTGACAGATTGGTATTGGTGGTACCGTGTGTAATCTACATAGAGGGGGCGTCTCCGCATTCTATAGCAATTTTGTTACAGTAGATCCTTTGGTGCATAGTATTTTAATTGATTATGAATTCACTTCAGCTGAACAATCTTACAACAACTCTGTAAACAATATAACTACATAATACAATAATAGAAAAAATATATGTTCGAGCAGTACATAATGATCCAAATGGCTCTGAGCACTATGGGACTTAACATCTGAGGTCATCAGTCCCCTAGAGCTTAGAACTACTTAAACCTAACTAACCTAAGGACATCGCACACATCCGTACCCGAGGCAGGATTCGAACCTGCGACCGTAGCGGTAGCGCGGTTCCGGGCTGAAGCGCCTAGAGCGAGCAGTACATACAAAATACGTTTAAATTCACTTATGAGCCAGGACCGACATCGTTCATCATGAGCGTTTCATGGGACTAGTTTCAACTAGTTATCAAAGGATTACTTTTCTTTATACACATTACTACATTTTTCAGTGCAATACCTGTTAACTATTGACAGATACTCAAAACATTACAGTTGTTGTTGTTGTTGTGGTCTTCAGTCCTGAGACTGGTTTGATGCAGCTCTCCATGCTACTCTATCCTGTGTAAGCTTCTTCATCTCCCAGTACCTACTGCCACCTACATCCTTCTGAATCTGCTTAGTATATTGATCTCTTGGTCTCCCTCTACGATTGTTACCCTCCACGCTGCCCTCCAATGCTAAATTTGTGATCCCTTGATGCCTCAAAACATGTCCTACCAACCGATCCCATCTTCTAGTCAAGTTGTGCCACAAACTTCTCTTCTCCCCAATCCTATTCAATACCTCCTCATTAGTTACGTGATCTACCCACCTTATCTTCAGCATTCTTCTGTAGCACCACATTTCAAAAGCTTCTATTCTCTTCTTGTCCAAACTGGTTATCGTCTATGTTTCACTTCCATACATGGCTACACTCCATACAAATACTTTCAGAAACGACTTCCTCACACTTAAATCTATACTCGATGTTAACAAATTTCTCTTCTTTAGAAACGATTTCCTTGCCATTGCCAGTCTACATTTTATATCCTCTCTACTTCGAACATCATCAGTTATTTTACTCCCTAAATAGCAAAACTCCTTTACTACTTTAAGTGTCTCATTTCCTAATCTAATCCCCTCAGCATCACCCGATTTAATTTGACTACATTCCATTATCCTCGTTTTGCTTTTGTTGATGTTCATCTTATATCCTCCTTTCAAGACACTGTCCATTCCGTTAAACTGCTCTTCCAAGTCCTTTGCTGTCTCTGACAGAATTACAGTGTCATCGGCAAACCTCAAAGTTTTTACTTCTTCTCCATGAATTTTAATACCTACTCCGAATTTTTCTTTTGTTTCCTTTACTGCTTGCTCAATATACAGATTGAATAACATCGGGGAGAGGCTACAACCCTGTCTCACTCCTTTCCCAACCACTGCTTCCCTTTCATGCCCCTCGACTCTTATAACTGCCATCTGGTTTCTGTACAAATTGTAAATAGCCTTTCGCTCCCTGTATTTTACCCCTGCCACCTTTAGAATTTGAAAGAGAGTATTTCAGTTAACGTTGTCAAAAGCTTTCTCTAAGTCTACAAATGCTAGAAACGTAGGTTTGCCTGTTCTTAATCTTTCTTCTAAGATAAGTCGTAAGGTTAGTATTGCCTCACGTGTTCCAACATTTCTACGGAATCCAAACTGATCTTCCCCGAGGTCCGCTTCTACCAGTTTTTCCATTCGTCTGTAAAGAATTCGCGTTAGTATTTTGCAGCTGTGACTTATTAAACTGATAGTTCGGTAATTTTCACATCTGTCAACACCTGCTTTCTTTGGGATTGGAATTATTATATTCCTCTTGAAGTCTGTGGGTATTTTGCCTGTCTCATAATTCTTGCTCACCAGATGGTAGAGTTTTGTCATGACTGGCTCTCCCAAGGCCATCAGTAGTTCTAATGGAATGTTGTCTACTCCCGGGGCCTTGTTTCGACTCTGGTCTTTCAGTGCTCTGTCAAACTCTTCACGCAGTACCTTATCTCCCATTTCATCTTCATCTACATCCTCTTCCATTTCCATAATATTGTCCTCAAGTACTTCGCCCTTGTATAAACCCTCTATATACTCCTTCCACCTTTCTGCCTTCCCTTCTTTGCTTAGAACTGGGTTGCCATCTGAGCTCTTAATATTCATACAAGTGGTTCTCTTCTCTCCAAAGGTCTCTTTAATTTTTCTGTAGGCAGTATCTATCTTACCCCTAGTGAGACAAGCCTCTACATCCTTACATTTGTCCTCTAGCCATCCCTGCTTAGCCTTTTTGCACTTCCTGTCGATCTCATTTTTGTGACGTTTGTATTCCTTTTTGCCTGCTTCATTTACGGCATTTTTATATTTTCTCCTTTCATCAATTAAATTCAATATTTCTTCTGTTACCCAAGGATTTCTATTAGCCCTCGTCTTTTTACCTACTTGATCCTCTGCTGCCTTCACTACTTCATCCCTCAGAGCTACCCATTCTTCTTCTACTGTATTTCTTTCCCCCATTCCGGTCAATTGTTCCCTTATGCTCTCCCTGTAACTCTCTACAACCTCTGGTTCTTTCAGTTTATCCAAGTCCCATCTCCATAATTCCCACCTTTTTGCAGTTTCTTCAGTTTCAATCTGCAGTTCATAAGCAATAGATTGTGGTCAGAATCCACATGTGCCCCTGGAAATGTCTTACAATTTAAAACCTGGTCCCTAAATCTCTGTCTTACCATTATATAATCTATCTGATACCTTTTAGTATCTCCAGGATTCTTCCAGGTATACAACCTTCTTTTATGATTCTTGAGCCAAGTGTTAGCTATGATTAAGTTATGCTCTGTGCAAAATTCTACAAGGCGGTATCCTCTTTCATTTCTTCCCCCCAATCCATATTCACCTACTATGTTTCCTTCTCTCCCTTTTCCTACTGACGAATTCCAGTCATCCATGACTTTTAAATTTTCGTCTCCCGTCGCTACCTGAATAATTTCTTTTATCTCGTCATACATTTCATCAATTTCTTCATCATCTGCAGAGCTAGTTGGCATATAAACTGGTACTACTGTAGTAGGCATGGGCTTTGTGTCTATCGTGGCCAGAATAATGCGTTCAACATTACAGTACTCCGCTCATAATACTATAGAATGGCTTCTTCAAAAATATACATATTCGATAGTTTCCGTTTTGCAGATACTATCTTGCAGAGATAAGTCTTAACCTATAAATCATGAATGTTTTCGATTAAATGAAATTACAGCTTTACCTACATCTATATCAGAAGTCTGCAATTCACACTTTATTGCCTGGTAAAGGTTTGGTCGAACTGCCTTAAGACTATTTGTCAACCATACCACTCTCTAACAGTGCTTGAGGAATATGAACATGGCTCTTAACACTATGGGACTAAACTGCTGTGGTCATCAGTCTCCTAGAACTTAGAACTACTTAAACCTAACTATCCTAAGGACGTCACACACATCCATGCCCGAGGCAGGATTCGAACCTGCGACGGTAGCGGTCGCGCGGTTCCAGACTGTAACGCCTAGAAGTCCTCGAATATGAACACTCAAGTCTTTTTGTACGAGCTCTGTGTTCCTTTAGTACGATGATCATTTATCCCTGCGTAAGACAGCGATAGCAAAATGCTTTCAGATACCGCGGAGAAAGTATCTGGTACAAATTTCGTGAAAAGATCTCGCCGTAACGAAAAACGCCTTTGTTTTAAAGCTTGCCACCCTATTTCGCTTATCATATCCGTGAAACATTCTCCACTATATCTCGGTAATATGAAATGAGTTGCCGTTCTATTGGTTTTTCCAACGTCCTCCGTTAATATTGTAAGCTAAGGCTCCCATATTGAACAGCAGTACCTTAGCACAGGGCGAACAGGCTTAACATAAACCGCCGCCTTAATATACTTTCTCCCACGGTCAGATCCAGGATTTGATTCGGGATGGGAGACGGTGGGAGGAGAGGAGTTGGGGAGCCAGTAATTGTTCTTGATAGAGAATGAAATCAGTGCCTATTTATTGTGTAGATTTCTTTGATTGTAGATGCTCCGTGCTGTCCTGTGCCCCTTTCCCCCCTTACGACAACTGGAGAAGAAAATTCCTATCTTGTATATGATTGTAATATTAATAGATATACCAACAGAATGTATCAAATATGTTATTCCGTTAAAATACGATTCACAGGACGAACTCAAGCCGTCTCTTCTTCGTCTTTACAAATCTATTAATAATTGCATCAGCATCAATATCTGACTCTCGTTTGCGACCGTTGTTTCTTCATGGTTGTTCTAAGCCTAATCTTGAGGCAACGAAGGGTTTTGCGTGTACCTTCTGCTGCTGCTACACTAACTGGTAGAGTGGATAAAATCTTTAGAATCGTGCTAATTCAATGCTACATTTGACTGTCGCACATCTCGGTTACATTAAGAAGGGACTCTGAAATATTAAGACCACTCTCGACATACTACTTCCACCTAGCCGCCCGTAACTTGAATTCTTGCACTGCAAATGAAATAGATGTACTTTCAAATTGCTAGTGCATTTCTGCTATTCCTTTCACAAATACAGTGTCTTCCTCATTGCATGATGTACGTGGCAGAAAAATAGTAAGACTGTAAAAATTTAGCACATCTTTTAAGTAGGATTCTTAGATCTTGCACGTAGTCTGCAGTATCAACTTGAGCTAGGACTCGTGAATCGGTATGCTACTTTTAGTACGTTGGGGGATTCAGACTAACAACTAATATGATAGAATTTCAGCGTCGCCACCAGCCTAAGCCGACTCTCAAGACAAGAGAACCGACTGAACTGGAAATTGTGTATAAAAATGGATTTAAAATTATTTGCCCCCTTTTTTAATCACTTAATTAAATTGTTCTGGTGATTTTCACCTTCCCTTTTATTACTGCCCTTATGCAATGACTCGTCAAAAGATGTAAAAATGAAGAGAGCATTCATATTGATTTTACAACTGAAATCGGGTATTAACCTAACGATCATGAAATTGTATGTAGGATTGATGGGAGACAACTTATCACACATTTATTGAATTAGTAGTGCTCAAGGATGAAGGGAATCAATTACATTATAAGAGAAATCGGTTACCTGATACTGGAACAAAATAGCCTACTTCTCTGTAATGAGAAGATCGTAACATCTGTGAAATTCAACGGAAAGGACATGTAGTAATAAAGAAATGGCCGTACACTATCTGACACAGTTCTGACTCAGAAGAAGGACTCAGGCAAGGACCACCACCAGCACTCGCATGAAAAGGAGGAAACGTGGGCACAGAGAAATAATTTCTGTCACAGAACAGCAGCCGTATAAATCCAATCGACGGGGAATAATATAGCGCGGCTAAAGGCCTCCACCCAATCCACACCTACGTGGTTCGCACAGAATAGGATTTTTACGCCAGATTTCCGCACTTGCATGAAAACTTCGAGAATTCACGGACAATATCATAACATGTAAGTATTTTACATCACAACGAAAGAAACTTATTATACAGGAAAAATTTAACAGGTGGCTCTTCAGGTAACGACAACCATTACAATTCGATCAAAGAGCATGACGATTAGTTTAGGAATCAAGGGCGTAAAGAAATTGAAAAAAGTACACGCATGAAGAAATAATCACCCTTACTTTTCACACGAAGTATGGGTAGGTTATTCTAACTTAAACATGATGGAAAGTTTCTGTGGCGAGTGAATCGCACCACGTTGTTCTATTGGAACAAAGCCAAGTCCGATCAACGCAAAAATTGCACACAATCGTCAGCTGTTACTGCTACCTCATAGCACAAAGATATTGGGAGACCCATAGCGTTTCAGACGAAGAAAACTTAAATATTTCAGCCATTTACAACGGATAAAACGAAAACTTCCGAAGGTCCTAGCAGAGCAACGTAGGACAACGTCTGTATTCACCAGTCACCGGCTGCAGAATGCCTGCTCTCCACAAAGGTTCCACCGGCTACCACGTCAAAACGGAAAACAAGGAGAGCTTCCGTCACCAACCTGACAAACGCACAATACCACCTCCAGAAAGACTAGACCACTCTGCCCAGGCACAAGGATCCTGAGTTAGTCATTCTGCTCTCCCCTCCAAGCAGTGAGCACACAGCCCTCGCTCTAGCAGACGACGATCAATTCAACTTCCTTCACAAATAGATAGAAAAGACATTCAAACGCTCATCTGTTCACATTCATACACGCGAGACGGTTCAGGGAAAGGAATAGATATCTATGTGGAAACGTGGAACACAATAAATGGCATGATTTAATCGCACCTTTTGCAAAATACTTGGTTTTGTGGCAAAAAACACTTTTTTCTGCCGTCAGTCCACCTACTCAAGCTTTCTGGGGCGGTCCATACGCTCAACCATAGTTACGTGGTGGGCCGCATAATTCATAATTGCTTTAGTTAGTGGGAAATTCTTATGGTACGGCTCTGTTGAGACATTTCAATCTGACGAGAGCCTCTCCGGATCCGGTACGACGTTCTTGTACAAGGGAATGTACGAAACCCTTCTACAGTATTGTTCAGTGTGTAACACCATAGCTTAGATATTACATACGTTTTATTGATTAATTTAGCTTTCTATTTTGTTCAACGCCCCATCGTTGAACTTCTGTAATTCGTGTATGATTAATTCTATACTTCACTGAAGTATAATCTCTCTAATAACCTTTTGTCTTCCTCATATAATCTCTTTGGTTATCTTTAAAATTAAATAATTTTATTTAAATAATTTTGTGTAGAACTACTAATATATGCAAATGTTCTGTTTTATTTAAAATATTTGTTTGCTGTTATGTAAACTGCTGACCTTCATTTACGGTTCTCAGTTATTTTGTATGTAAAAGGTGTTGTGGTTCCGTCCGGCAACGGAACTGTGCAGCGCGCGCCAGTTGTGGTTGGCCTAGGTAGAAAAAGTGTAACCAGGAATCAGTCGGGGACGAGCTACCAAACTATCAACTGCTCATATAAAAGTAGTATATTGTGCTGGTTCAGAGAGAGGCTTTTCCTGACGCTTTCCATTGCCTCGGATGAATGGATAAAGAGCTGGAACTATTCTGGAATTGGTATCTATCATCGCCACCGAGAAATGACAGAGTCCAGCAATTCTACCTGCAAATCCACCTACCGACATGCAATCGCCACCACATTGCTCAATCACTGTAATGGAACACTATAGTAATGTAAGTGAAGGACCAGCTCATTGGATGTTACAGTGAACCCAAATATTAGGTAAAATTTGACATAACTCTTGTACGTAACGTTATTTATCTCATTCACATATCCACTTTGGGTCCCTCCCACGCTAAAGTATTTACCGAGTGTCCTTTATTGAAAACATATTAAAATTAAAATGGCATTAGAGTATGCCAAAATTAATATTGTTTGTTGAAAAGATAATACAAATATCTCAAATTTGTGTTTCACTGCAGTAAAAGTTCTGAACTGCAACTGTTGGGAGTTATATATTTATGATTGCTAAGTACTAGTTTCTGTAGTGTATTGAAGGTGTGTTTAGTTTGCTCTGCTACAGTGGTCAATATTAAGGGCCCCCTCCATTGAAAGTAGTTCAAGTGCACAAAGTTACTTAATTATATAAAGTTTTAATTACTCATGCTATTCAAGTCAAATTCTGTACAATACTGGGCTCCACTTGTGTATTAAAAGTGCATATTAATGGCGTAACAGGACCAACAGTTTGTCTATTGTGCTCATGCTAGATAACGATTAATAGAAATACCACTATTTATGAAAACAATAATTTATTTATTCAGAAGACAGTGAGAAGTAACCTGTTAGTGAATTCCATTTCACTTTCATTCCAAATAGAAAACTATTTAGCAGATTGATACTTAACCTGTGACCTGTTCATAATTTTGCAGTGAACTACATTTACAATTTTTATGAGCTAGGAAAATGTTTGAAAAGTAATGCAGAACCTATGTCCAATTTATGATTCTACAGTGAATATTAATAGTAATGTTATAAAGAACATTCAGTGTGAATAGTCCCTGGAAGTAATAGTGTGTATTGTTATCTGCTATATTTATTCAAATATTTTGTTCTGCTCTGTCAGCTCCATGTTACCGTTAACATATGCAGGTGTCAGAGTTCATTGCACTCGCGTGTGGCAAAGTATAGGTTGTGTTTGTCCGTTAAAGTTACTCATACTTATCTTCGTGAACAAGAATGTCAATCATTCTCATGCCTAATTAGGCTGGCGACCGTTTTCTTTATTCTTTGAACAGTGTAGATCGGTAATATATTGTTCGTTACTGTTTAAATATTTACGTAATTTTGAATTTCACTTCCAATAACCCACCTCTGTTAGGTACAACACGGTCAACATAGCAAAATTCCTCTCAGAGGGTAACTCTTCTCTGCTACTTTATACTATAATTGCTTGAATAAAAATAATTTCACTATACGAACTGCCCCCAGCTTTCAGGTTATGGTATAGTAGTAGCGGACGGTAGAGTTATACGTGGCTTTTTAGTGACAGGACTATTTTATCTGTTGGGATATAGTACATAATAAGCCAAATATGGTGTTTGATTGCATAAGCTATGTAAATCGAGTTGCAGTGTTATAAGTGGACAGAACAGGTACGAGATTACCTTGGTATGCCTGTCGAGGAACCATAAGTGATGCTTTCATTTCCACATTCAATTGCTTACCGACTTTTTGAGCTTTAGAAAACAGCTGCCGGAAAACCGAATTCATATTTGGTCTCTTCTGCTGAAGGACGCTAATAGTGCCCTCATAGTATTCACTGCTCTCTTTAAACCAATGGTCGTGGACTGAAGAATGCGGCAGAGTGACACACTTAGCACTATAGGACAAGTAAGAAAAATTAACATGAATAATTGAAGAAAATAACAAGGGCAATTAATTGTGTCTTCGAGCATGGAAAAGGAAAGATAAAAAGGTAATTGTATTTCACATCTCACCTAATACTACTCTCAGGCAGAACTCACGGCTGCATACAACCTGTCGAAGGTACCGGGCTTCGTACGCCGTTGTACTGTCACGCCACAGTGATATCTTACAGAAGACATCGTATATCGTCAAATAATTATCACCCTGAAACTGAAGGTGACCGTTTTGTTTCTCCACCCAATGCGTCTCGCAGAGTCCCTGAATTTATATTTCGCCAAGCGCTTCTTTAAAGATGCTAAGTCTTTTTCCAGATGCATTAGCAAACGCAACGATCTTCTTCAGTATTGCTGATGCGTTGCTACAAATAGTCACCTCAGAAGAATTTGCAAAACAGCTGTTCAGTAAATGATCACTAAAAGGAAGAAAGAATTACAAAAATGCTTAGGAACATTCAGGAACGCAGAAATACAAGTTACTTCGGAGTGAAATAAATAGGAAATGCAGGGAAGGTAAGGCGAAAAAAACGTCAAGAAATCGAAAAAGAAGTCATTGTCGGAAGGAGTGACTCAGCGTATAGAAAAGTGAAAACAGCCTTCGGTGAAGTTAATTCGGGTTGTAACATTAAGAGTGCAGTGGAAATTCCTACAGCTAATGCAGAGGAGAGCGCAGACTATGGAAAGAGTACATTGAAAATTTCTATGAGTAGAAAGACTTGTCTGATGTGACAGGAAAAGAAACAGGAGGCGACAGGGAAGAGACAGGTGAGGCAATGTTACAGTCAGAATTAATAACACTTTGGAAGACTTAAGTTCAAATAAGACAGAAGGGATAGGTAACGTTCCACCAAAATTTGTAAAATCATAGGGGGAACTGAAAACAAAACGACTATTCACCTTGGTGTATGGAACGTATGAATTTCGCGATACACTATCTGATTTTCGAAAAATATCATCCATACAATTTCGAATGCAGGAGCTGCCAAGTGCGAGAATTATCGCACAATCGGGTTGATAGGTCGTTCATCCTAGTTGCAGACAAGAATAATATACAGAATAGTGGAAGAGAAAATTGAGAACTTGTTAAAAGACAATCAGTTTAGCTTTAGGAAAGGTAACGGCACCTGAGAGGTTATCTGACGGTGCAGTTGATATAAGTAAGTCCACAGAAATATCAAGACACGTTCATGGGATTTATAGACCTGGAAAAAGCGTTCGAAAATACAATATTGTTCAAGATGTTCAAAACTTCTGAGGAAAATTGGGTGAGCTATAGGGAGAGACGGGTAGTACTCACCATGTACAAGAGCCAAAATGGAATATTAAGAGTGGAAGATCAGAGATGAGGTGTTCGAATTTAAAAGGCTGTAAGACAAGCATGTATCTTTCGCTCCTTCTGTTCAGGCTATACATCGAAAAAGCAATGACGGAAATTAAACAATGGTTAAAGAGTTGAGTTAAAATTCAGTGTCAAAGTATATCAATGATATGATTCACTGATGATATTGTGGTGTCACCGCCAGACACCACACTTGGTAGGTGGTAGCCTTTAAATCGACCGCGGTCCATTAGTATATGTCGGACCCGCGTGTCGCCACTGTCAGTGATCGCAGACCGAGCGCCACCACACGGCAGGTCTAGAGAGACGTACTAGCACTCGTCCCCAGTTGTACAGCCGACTTTGCAAGGAACGGTTCACTGACAAATACGCTCTCATTTGCCGAGACGGTAGTTAGCATAGCCTTCAGCAACATTTGCTACGACCTAGCAAGGCGCCGTATTCAATTGATATTGAGATTGTATTAATGTATCATCAAGAGCGATGTTCTACAAATGTGGATTAAAGTTAAGTATTCCAGAAGCTACGTACTTTTCTTTATAGCATTCATTACGTATCCTGTTTCAGACCTCACGCCAGCCTGCGTGAGTTCAAGCGCGTGCCTTTCGGCTTCCTCTCATTGTGTCTAGGCTGTCTTGTCTTGACACAACAGATATCACCGTCCTCCTTGAAAGTACAGATAAGTTACAGGATTTGCTGGAGGGAACGAACGGTCTGTTGAGTCCACAATATGGATTGAGAGTAAATCGAAGAAGACAAAATTTATGAGAAGAAGCAGAAAAGAGAACAGCGAGAAACTTAATATCAGGATTGATGGTCAAGAATTACATGAAGTGAAGGAGATCTTCTACCTAGGCAGCAAAATAACCCATTGTGGACGGAGCAAGGAGTACATCAAAAGCAGACGAATACTCTCAAAAAGGGCATTCCCGACGAAGACAAGTCCACTATACATAGGTCTTAATTTGAGGAAGGAATTTCTATAAAAATACGTGTAGAGCATAGCATTCTACGGTAGTAAAACATATACTGCGGGAAAACCTGAAAAGAAGAAAATCGAAGCATGTGGGATGTGGTGCTACAGTCGAATGTTGAAACTAGAGTGGACTGATAAGGTAAGGACTGAGGAGGTTTTGCGCAAAATTTAAGAGTAACTTTTGTTTAAAAATATGCATAATCAGAAAGAATGTATGTAGGTTCCAATGGTACAAATGGCTCTGAGCGCTATGGGACTCAACATTTGAAGTCATCAGTCCAGTAGAACTTAGAACAACTTAAACCTAACTAACCTAAGGACATCACACACATACATGCCCGAGGCAGGGTTCGAACCTGCGACGGTAGCGGTCGTGCGGTTCCAGACTGAAGCGCCTAGAGCCGCTCGGCTACAATGGCCGGCAATGTATGTGGCACAAACAATATGTCTAATGGTTTAAATGCCCTGGTCTTTTAGTTAAAACTGACTGAAATGGAAGAAAGAAAACTGCTCGATTGCACATCATTTTCTTTTTCGCAGTTGGATTTAAAACAAAAATTGTACATTGTTGTTGAAAAAAAATATAAGGCCTACACCTTTCTCAACGTTTACAAGAGTATCGTGTAAAATTTTGAAGTAAATCAGTCAATAACTTTATAAGATTATTGCTAACAACCTCACCCTATTACAAATAGCATATATACTGTATTTATACTGGGTGCATCACCTACGACTTACACCGCAAATAGTGCGGAAATTGAGAGTGCTGTTGATGTGCTGTTTTCACAGAATAGATTGGTAGAGAGGAGCTCGCACTGTTAGCGAATACACAGATTGTAATAATACTTAAAAAGTGTATTTTTGTGTAAACATACACCTATTTAAGTATAACAACGCCTATCGATATAACAAATTAACAATTGGTTAAATTGGAATGTCATTGGTGTTTGCTGCTGGATTACAGTGCGAGTCGGGTACGAGATATCGTATTTTGAATAGTTTCCACACAGACAGTTGTTTCTGCCATTCAACATTCGTAGTTGTTAGGTACGATGTTGTTATGCTTGCTTACATTGCGCTTGTGTGTTGCTTGAGTGCATTGCTACTTGCTAGACAGTGTGACAGGCCAAGCAGTAGGTCGTCGGTGGACGATGGGATTTACAATGCTGAAAAGGCCATAATGCTCATTGTGTATGCAGAGTGTAGCAAAAATGCAGTTCGTTTTTGTACAGTGTTTGGAGTAAGATATACTAAAAAAACAACAATCTTGGCAGTTACTCGAAAGTTGTAGTGCAACACCTAGCCAACACAACAGGAGGATACATACGACAAAAGAAGAGGGTGAAGTTAATGTTCTTGCTGCGGTTGCAGTTGATCCGGAGATTAGCTCCCAAACAATCGAAGGAGGAAGTGCCATTAGTCAGGCAAGTGGAGTTCTATGCCCTCTCCATCGACATAAGTTCCAACACTATCAAATCTCTCTCCATCAGAAGTTACATTGCAAAGGTTATGGGAGTCGTGTTTACTTCTGTACATGGGCATTGAGAGAGGATCCTCCAAATGTATTATGTATCTTCTCTAGTTACGAAGCCACATTTAGTAACAATGGTCAGATTAACCGCCGAAACATGCACTATTGGTTGTTGACAATCCACACTGGCTTTGTGAGGTGGAATACACCGAAAAGAAGAAGGAATTGGATGATAGCACATTCGTTAAAACATCAGGGAATAACGTCCATTGCAACAGAGGGAGCTGTAGAGGGTGAAAACCGTAGAGGGAGACAGAGACTGGAATACACCCAGAAAATAATTGAAGATATGGGTTGGAAGTGCTACTCTGAGATGAAAAGATTGGCATAGGAGAGGTATTCGTGGCGGGCCACAGTCAGAATATTAATGACTCAAAAAAAGTACAGTTACTATTCTTGTCACTGTTGGAGAGGGTGGAGACATTTTAAAAAGCAAATACTTACTAACAGTGAGATCTATCAAATGCCAGAAACCGTAGTAATATGCACTGTGTATACGAAAATTGTTTACAGCGTGCCACAGTGTGTAGAGTAAGCAGAGACGAGCAATTTGATACCAGACCCTTACGGATCTGGCCTACAAAGTCCAGCTGAGCTACAGTGCATGGACCTTTTGACACAGAATTCTCTTGCTCTCAACGCGCAAACTGTTGGACTCAGAGGCCATATGAATAGGATACTTTTGTAGGACATTTAGTATAGTTTAACTTTGTACTAGGGTACGTTTTCACTAGTTTGTATTGTCTAGGCTGTTACACCACCAGAATAGTTGGCTATTTCAGTGGAACTGCTAATTTTAACTCTACCGTGAGTGTAATGAAAAAAAATAAGACTTTTGTCAACGTTGTGCAAAAACTAATTACGTTTACAATTCGATCTAAACATACTCCTTAGATTATGAACAATACAGGCACTGTAACACTTCCTTGGGGAATGCCGAATACTGCTATTGTTTGACTCGATGATTTGCCGTAGATTACTACGTACTGAGGCCTTTCTGACGGGAATTCGTGAGTTCAGTTGCTCAACTGAAGACATACAATTTCATTGGAAGTCTCTTGTGAGGTACGGTGTCAAAAGCATTCTGGAAGTCCAGAAATCCGAGGTCAATTTGAGATGCCCGGCCAGCAGGTCTCCTTACTTCATGTTAGAATATAAATGTGTTCCACAATCCTATTTTAGTTCGACATATTTGTTAAAATTACACTCACGAAACGTAACACAACATACCACCTGCCTGCATCCTTCGTTAAGGGGTACGCGACACTTGTGAATAATACTCTTGAACGTCCATTAACTACGATCACTATAACTACTGTCGGAATTTAACAAACTTCAGACAACTGTGTTAATAGTCAATATGCACGACCCAACACACACGACAGCACGTGTCTGCCACTGCCACCCAACTCCAACAATGTAAAATACTTCCTAACGCCATTAATTCTTATCACACTTCACCATGCCCTCACCAGTGAAGACAATTCTTTTACTAAAGTGTATTCTGCTTAAAATTTAGAAGATTGCTCGTATCTTCCATTTAATGATGAGTTTGACCTAAAGCTGGAGATAAAGATAGCCCAATTTTTTTACAATGGACCTAACGGCATTCAGAAATGGTGGATTAGATAAATGCGGTGACGGTGAATTTGAAGTAGTCTATCTTGCAACGAAATTGAAGTGAATAGTTCCCTTAAGTTAATATGAGTGGACGTTTACTAAACCGGACAAAATTAATAGCTAGCTCATTTTAACGACATCACGACTCAGATGATTCAGTTGCTAAAAGTTCTAAGAAAACTTGAGTCTCATCTCATGGAATTACGGTCGGTGGTTTTTCCAAACTGCTCTCAATATGTTTAAATCCCTTGGTAGCTATAAAATATCGTCAGAGACTGTACGAAACGCTTTCTTCGGAAGTTGGGTTGACAGTTATTTGAGGTGCCCTCTCGAAGTATAAATGGTTGCCGAAAATTGCTTGTTCTCTTAGTAACAAATAATTCTGAGCAGGTAGGAGCATCATGATGGATAGATGGATTAATGAGTACAAGGTCATTGCAGCGAGACGCACCACCATAACACCCATATACACCAAAAGTAAACGCAAAATATATCTATTTAAAAAAGCAGATAAGAATTTCCTTGCCGGATTCCTAGCAGACAGTCCCATTCCTTCCTAGCTAACTATGCAACTATACATCAAAAATGGCTTAAATTCAACGAATGAATATCTGAGGGAATCGAGAGATTTTTGCCACATAAATTATTAAAACATGCTACTGATAACCCATGATACACAAAAAAAGATCAGAACAGTTTTGCAGAAGCAACGAAAAAACCATGCTAATACCTTCACACCACGATACCAGTGATAATATTATAGATGATAGCGTCTTTGAAGCGGAGTTATCAAAGAGTTTTTCGAATTTCCTTCACCAAACAAATTTATATTCCAGAATTCGAATAAAGAACTCGAGCAATTCAGAGGTAGATATTCCCGATTTCTCTAAGATTATGTCGATAAATAGCACCAAAATTTAGCAATCCTATACAACTGTTCATTCGATAAAAGGTCCGTACCAAAAGATCTCAATCAGAAAGTAATTTAAATAAAAAGTGGTTGCTTTACCTGATCTCTACAAACTGTGCAGTACTTGAATCAATTTCATCAACAACAGTAGGATGCAATATCCTTGGCACCAGTAATATATCTAAAGATCGTCAATACAGGGAGTGGTCTTACTTCTTCAGGCACTGGAAAACTTTCTAATCACCAATATTAATACACTTACGCATAGTCCTGTTCCTTCAGGCACAGAATAACGTTTTGGACTACTGTCCAGTTTTAATGAAGGACTACAATACGAGAAATCGCCCAGCAGCAATCCTCATTTGTGGCGAAACTAGTTAACATTATTACCTCTCTTATGACTCCTCAGATAAATATAAAACACATAACACTGTTTCACCCTCATATTTGCAGCATAGCAAACAACAGTCACCACATCCACAGACAAAATATTTATATCACTCACTTCAAAATCTCCTAGAAAACACTCTTAAACACCACCACAGTCTTCAGAAACCATATTAAATGTAACCAAAATCAGATCTAAATCACTATGAATGTTTTCCTCAACACAATGTATAACGGCTCAGACAACCTCAAATTATGAACTTGACGTTCATACAACACGGTTACACACACACACTCACAGATGACAAAGACTTCGAAACTGTATTCACATTGACGTAGCACAAGAGTAGAATAGGTAGTGATACATAACTACTTTCCCCATTTTGTCCCGTAACTGATGTTATACCCGAACACTATGGAAAGTTCAGCCATTTTTAAAAAATTTTCTGTAATTTCAGTTCTCACTCCGAAAACTTTTAAACGGTTAGAGATTAAACATGTTTTCTCCTCTGGCGATAGATGCAAACGCGTACGCTTCTTTAGCACATTATGTCTTTACACACTAACCTTCAGCAATCAAATACGATTCCACGAATGCTAATGTTTTATCCGGATACGCCTCCATTTGAATCACGTGCCTGATTCCTTGCCCAAGTTTTCAAGAGGTTAGCTTATTATTATCAATGATTGTTAAACCATTTCCTATGCGCTTTCGTATAATAAACTTAATTAACAGCGATTCTTATTTAAATTCATACAAAACGATTTCCTTCATCTTTGTGTTGGAGGGCACCGATTTTATTATATTAGATTTACAAGGCTATTTTTGTACATTCAATTAAAGATTCACGTTTCTTTAAAACAGCACGCTCAATAAATCTAAAACTGACAGCTCATAATTTGTGACTCTGCTCAGGATGTGCTTACCTGCGAACTCCTGAATCTGCAGTTGCAGACGATCTGTGGGGTAACCTATTTGATGGAAATAAATACGCTTTGGGAATTTCTGGAAGGTGAAGAAATTTAGCGAGGTCACTCTCAACGAAAACTGTGTAATAGGATATCAAAAACATTAGATGAACAAGATTACTTAATAAGAGAAATTGTGGAGTACCCACTTGTTGGACATAAACGCGAAAAGGAAAATGTGAAACTGGTACTCGACAGGATAAGCGCAAAGGGAGAGAGAACAGGAAGGAAAATCAGGAAGGACCGATAAGAGAACTGAAGCTGACTGTGGGCGACAAAGTTTCGTTACAGTCACGAGACCGAATAGGGAAGAGTCGATGCTGAAGCAGCAAATTCTTTTACATATTTTCAGGACCTAACCACGCGAGGAAAAAGGTGCATCACAAGGTCGTAGAGTCAAAAACCTTACGAAGCCACAAATCAAATGTAAACAACGAAAATCAAATAATACACCCAACAGGGTCAAGTCACAAGGAAATGAAATAATTTAATGATTTTCTCCAGAGAGTCAATAAAATACATTATGATTCGTGTTTAGGGCATTCCAATTCTCTTAATCCATTTTGGTTATAAGTTAAAGCACCATGGAAGAGAGCTCGGCTTTTCTAATTGCCAAGCAAGTTTCGTAATTCGGACAATGTGATAAGCCAACCTGACCTCAACCTCTTCTGGGGGAAACATTCACTGGTGCTGTTATAGGACAACGTGCTACTGGGGTCCTGGTAGAACGGTATTGTCTCTGAACAAATGCCCACGAAAACTGGAATCCCGTTACTTGAGATGGGAGCTGTTTCTGTTTACGATGTCCCTTTCATACGAAGAATGACGTGCGAATTATATAAATTGGCACAAATGATAATATGAAAGTAACTCGATTTTGTACTGCATGTAAGTCAGTCTCGCACTGTACTTAACTTTCACACATCATAACGGAAACAGACATTACGAGCCAACCCATAGATGAACTGTAATTAAAAAGATGTGATTATACGTCATGTGGAAAAAAGAAATAATTTACTTCAACATCACTGACCTTTCATCATATGTCTCTGTTTTTGTAAAGGGAACATTGATTCGTCACCTCTTATCACTCCATCACGCCCACCACGAACAGATCGGAATAAATACGGGAAGGTCTGACGGTCGTCCAGTGACCACTGATTGTAAAAGCTATGTGGTTGCTGTCAGTTGCCGGGGTTCCGTGCTTGATTTAGTGCCAGTGGACAAAAGAAGAATATACAATAGCTCTGCACACTCTCAAACACTCTGCGCAATTAATTGGCGCCCTGTGTGGCGCTACTGGCATTTGTATAAACAATACTAATTAGAAGACAGAACTGCATTTTAATCACCGTCAATATCCCGGTACTCTCATTTAAGCAAAAGAGGGATAGCAGAAATGTGTCATCAACATGCTGGACATTACTGCTCGACACCGTTTTACTGAAGAGAATTCTCTCACACAATTTTTTTAAGAACGGAAATTAAAATATACTTACACAGTGGAGGCACTAATACTGCACGCTTCAATGGCATGCATTCATTTTAATATCATGAAGTATACGTAATTTGTGGTATACTACATCAGTGAATTAAATTCCTTTTTTTTACAGTGTGTATGAAATTATTTTTCATTTTTAGAATATTTGAATTAAAAATAAATAAATAATTAGAAATAACTGACTAAATTTTAAAATCTTCACTATTTTATACGTACATTTAACTGTAATTTATTTTTCATAAGTTCTGTTCCAACAAGGTTTGCGCATTGTTATTGTTTTATCCAGTGAGAAGTGCATTGTGATCATTATTGTAATTGTAGTAATCACCCATACGTTGTTGTTATTGAAGTGTAAGAACTACTTAACCTGAGACGACCTGAGACGAAAGACACTACTGAAAACAATACCTCCTGTACCGAAATGTGGTAGTTGCTCACTGAGCACAAGGAGTAAGGCAGTAATACTCCATGAAGAAGATCACATTGGAAGGTGTAGCCGGGAAGTGGGGCATAGACGCTAAAAAATTGGATGTGGTGTAAAAGAACTGGATCAACCAAAACTGGTCCAAGAGCTGGCAGAAAACCAATATTAAATGCTAAAGACTTTCATAGACTCTGCCATCTTTCTCTGAAAGACAGTCAGTGTACCTTAAAAGACGAAGAAACCGTCTCGAAGACTTAAAGGGTTCCAGTTTCTGAGCGAAATATTAAATAAAATCTTTGTGAAAGTGTTTTGCGAGAGAGGAAAGAAGTCTTATCTCAAAAAAATGCAGATGTATAAATGAAGCAATGGGCCTTAGCACACGAGGAGTGTATGCAAGAAAACGGGGCTCGTGTCACTTGGAGTGGTGAGACTGAGATCTGCAGTTTTGGAAGAAATGGAACTAAGTATATTTGCGTTCGACCAGGAGAGGACTTGTTGCTTGAGCATACCACTGCTGTCATGAAGCATCCTATGACTACCATAGAGTGGTGCTGCATGGCAAGACATGGCAGTGTGCATCCAAAAGTCTTACAGGGCAATATTAATTCCAGAAAATACCCATAATAAGTCTTAGTGTTGAAACTGCTGCTCACTATGCGTGAACTGATTCAAGATAGCAAGCATAAGTGCACCTTTTAGCAAGGCAATGTGTCATGTCACAGTGCTAGAGTTGACAAGAAATGATTTGGTAACCATCACATTAGTGTGCCGACTTCGCTTTGTAATAGTAGCGTCCTCAATCTGATTGAGAAGTTCTCAAGATGAAAATCTAAGTAACAAAAGGGAGTTGATAGGGGCCACTATTGGTTCATGGTCCAGAATAGTCCACAAGAAGATCTGAGACATGTGGTACACTTTATGGTGCAGCGATTTAAGGCAGCGATTAAATAAAAAGGATATCCCACAAAATATCCAGAATCATTGCAATCATTTTTGTACCAAATAAATTGTAACTTATTGAAACTGTTGCGTTGTAAGAGTTTTGTCTGGTTTTTAACTGAAATTAATTCACAATTTTTAAAAGAGTTCAATTCGAATTTTCTAACAGCAGAAAAATGGAAGCGTTCACTGAAAATTTGTAATAAATTATTACGTATGTTTCCACAAAAATAATCCTCAGAATGCAATATTCAATGCGACTCTGCAAACTGTCCAGAATCAGTACCATTACTGAAAGTAGAGCAGTTGCTTCCACAGCTGTTTTCGACACAAAGTTGCTTGACAGGAAGACGTTCATCTGAGCTAAGAGTAAAGGCTCTGAGTAACAGAAACGCACATTGACCAACTAAGAAACATTACCCCTCAAGACTATCAACATTAATTTAAACAGGAAATTACCGCATAAACTAATGTGTCTTTCGAAATAGTTTTTCCACCGTACATTATTTTCTTCTTGCTCTCATTCCTATATTCATTCACTTCATTTCTTACGTATTGGTTGTGGAGGCAATTCAGTATTTTTTTTTTGTTTTCCTTTTCTTTTCTATTGTTTATCTGCACTCAGAGAAGAGCTGCTACAAGCGAAAATAAGAGGGTGAAGATTAGAGTTTAACGTAGCGTCTACAGTAAGGTCATTAGAGATGTAACGCAACCTGTGATGTTGGAGGAGGATCTCGACTGTTTCACATTGGAAGGGACCATTTCGGCACTTGCTTTAAGCGATTTATGGGAGCCACAATTTGAATCTGGTAGGTCGAACCGAGATTTGAAACACGGTTATCCGAATGTGACTACGTAAGCGTCTTAACATGGCGTCATCATGATCTGCAGGTTTCTCGGACATTAACTGATCTAGGTCTACAAAACCAGTCTCCTGCCTCATTCGCGTTAGTTCAGGAAAACAAAAGCGTTTCGACAGCATGCAACAATCTACGTTGCAGCCAGCATGGACGTTGCTCACAATAATAGCCGACCGCAAGTCACCAGGTGGACTCGTAACCGCCTCGTCGCAGCAACGTGCAGGCAGGTACGCCATTCAGCTGTCCACAGCTGCTGCAGGCACCTCAGTGTCCACTATAAACCGACTGTGGAGTAATGTTTTCTCTATTCCGAATTGCATGATTTGTATAAGGACTTGCACGTCAGCATATCCAGAATAAAATTATTTGTTTCGAATGTGAACTTACCATCTGAATACGCTTTGAATGAGGGCAGGGTCATCTAGATGGGCACAGACTTTGATCAATAGGTACGTATCACGTCACTCACGTACAAGGTAATCGGTTGTTCCACATTCAGATCTCCTCTCCTCTTCACAAAATCTGATCAGAAGTATCGGGACACTACTACAAAATGAGAAATTGAGAACTAGATGTCACGAGTGGCAGACCCACCAGTAGAAAAGGAAGTATTGTGTTGTCAATAGAGAAGCAGCAACTGCAAAGTCGATCGGTGAGGAGAGCTCAGTGACTTCAAATGTTCACTAATCACTAAACGTCACCTGAGTAACGAATCCATTAAGGACATTTCAGCCCTTCTAAAGCTACCGTAGTCGACTGTTGATGGTGTGACTGTTCAGTCTAAATGCGAAAGAACGAAGCTCAGCTAGCACAATGTCCGTGCCTAAAGAGTTGAGAATAATGGGTTACAATGGCCGAGCATCCTCCTCAAAAGCTATACAATTCTGCAATCAGGGTTAGCGATGCTTGAAGTAGTGTAAAGATCGAGGCCACAGGATAGTGCGTAACTGGAAATGAGTGATTTGGAGTGATGAATCGCGCTGTGTATACCGTGTCAGTACGATGGACAGGTTTGGGTTTGATGAATTCTTAGGGAAAGCTACCTACAGCCATGTGTAGTGCCAACAAAGACGTACGAGATTACGTACGGCATGGGGAGTTTGTTCGTGGATAGAGTGTGGTCCTCTTGTTGCGCTCAACAGAACACAAACTAGAGTAGGATATCAACATATTTTAGAAATTCATCTACCACCTACAGTAGAGTAACCGATCGGAGACGAATACCGTACCAGCATTACAATGCACCCTCCCATAACACAGCATCTGTGATGTTATGTTCTTTGGGTAGCAATATTTTTGAAACGGATTGCACTGATCAATCGAACAACTCTGGGATGAGTTAGAGCGGCTACTTCGTTCCCCATCCCAGGGCTCATCATCACCACTATCTTCCTTGGTTTCGACTCTAAAACAAGAATGGGCTGATATTCCTTCACAGACATTCACATACCTCAGTGATAGTGCCCCCAGAAGCATTAATGCCGTCATAAAAGCGAAGAGTGGACTTAGCCCCACTAATAGGTGTTTGGAAATTTAGTATATTTGTAGTAAGGTCCTCTGGGACAAAACTACTGAGGCCATCGGTACCTAGGCTTAAACACTAATTAAACTAACTTAAACTAACTTACGCTAAGGACAACACACACACACATTCCCGGAGGTGGATTCGAACCTCCGACGGGGGAAGCCACGCGAACCGTGACAAGGCGCCTGAGACCGCACGGCTATCTCGAGCGGCACTAAGTGTCCGAATCATTTGGTCAGATGGTGTCAATTTCAAGTACTCGAAATTTCCAATTGATTAATTCGGACTTTGCCTTCTGAGTCGACAATCAATGGTGGATATTTACGGCTAGCGTCTCCTGCATTGGCACACTAGCACCCCTGCAGCCAAACGTAACTTACAATTTCTTACTAGGGAAAATCTAAAACCTCTCAGGTTTCTCGTCAACACTCGATCTCTATGCAAGCTCCTACCTTAGCCCTAATATATTAATCCTATCAGAGCACACCGGGAATTTTCGTCATTCAATCCATGTAACACATATTCTCGTAACCACTATGAAATTCGGTTCTCCTTCTGACAAACAACATCCTAACCCGTCACGTACATTATTATTACGCTTGTTCGACAGCCGCTTGGATAAAGGGATCTATATACTTCGTACGTGTTGTACTCCCTGCCTTAAGACGAAACCTGTGACAAGTTAAGGGACTGGGAATAGTGTAATTTGATATCCCAAAACGTGATTAATCTGTGGCGACGATTCCAAGTCGTTTTATGGTCACTTAACAACGCTAGTGCTACTGAGTACACAGGAAACAACTTAATCCTGAACGTAATGTGATGATACATACAGCTCTCACCATTCGCGTACTGGATTGGGCGGCTTATGTTCTATCGATAGTAACAAGGACGAACCCGAATTTCTCTTGTGTACACGTAACTGTCACACAGTCTGTCTATAATCTGTGGTAGCACTAAGGACGCCTAACACATTCTTCTGGCTGGTTTCACAACGCTCACCCCGATTTTCTCACCTGTTCTACTCTCTTCACTTAATCCAGAATCCTGTGTTAAATGTCCTATTCCAGTATCTGTAGGTTCGGCGGCTGTGGCCCTCTCCAGTACCATGTTGTTATTCCCTGTGCTCTTAGAAATATAGTACTGGTTCTTTTCCTGGTCAAAACACCTTTCCTCTCTTGTTCTGCAGGAACTACCTTACATCTTCTCACCATATTTAATTTCAGTGTCTCACCATAAAATCTCCGATCAAATCCTTGAATTCACTCCATTCAGGTTTCCAGTCCTTGCGTAAAATTTTTTTATTTAGTTTACAAACTAATGCATTTGATAGATGTCAGTGTAACCTCCCCACAAAAATATAAAAATGAAAATGAACCAAGTGTAACCTCCCCACAGAAATAATAATTAAATGAATTTTAAATATTGTAACCTCTGAAGAAAATTGGCTCCCATTTATTATCTCCGTGCAGAAATGCATTCACATTCAATGTACCCACAAAATTCTTTTCTCATTCAATGTTAAGTTCGAAACAGAAACATTACGAAACCACAAAATAATAAAAAAATTCAGTAACCTGGTACATTTTATGACGACAGCAGCGCTGCGCCTCGGCCCTGTATTCTGAATTAAAAAAAAGCAAAAATTCTTACCTCAATAAAAACTGCGAATATATCTCCTCTTACTTAAAAAATTTTCGGCACAGCTCCGTGCAATGCTGGCCTATGCTTTGTGATTCATGAAAGAAAGGATAATCCATTGAATAAAATCTTTAAATTGAAATGAATGTTTTTTTAAAAAAAATACTTTATATTATACAATTATTATTATGGCACTTTTTTAAAGAAACTGGATGACAGTTAACATACATTACTAGATATGCGCAAGGCTGCTTCTTTACCTTCTACAATAATACTCATCCTCCAGAGTCCCTACCAGAGCGGACTGCAGACAAGCGCAGACACGCGCCGACTACTGACTCACACAGGCTACTGCAGACTACTGCATACTACTGAAGACTAACGCAGACTGATGCCGACTAGCGACAAGCAACAAGTAACTACATACTGCTCTCTGCTCAGAGAGCCTGTTGCAGGCAGCGCATATAGCGCATACCTCTTACATAACCCTCCACTGGGGGGGGGGGGGGCAAAAATTTGGCAACGATGGTGAGTCAATTGGATTTGCCATGAGCAATTAATTTTTCTTAATTAACTAAGTTTACAATCACAAAATATATACATATATATAAGTGCAGAACATGAAATAAAATATAGTGCACATGCACTGGGTACAGAACATATCAAGCAATGACAAAATGTATACGCAATGAGTACAAATCATATTAACAAATGACAAAAGTGGACACGCACTGTTGTACAGAACATATCAGGAAATCACAAAATGTATACGCAATGAGTACAAAACATATTAACAAATGACATAAAGTGCACATGCACTGTACTTTTTTTTACTATTTTACAAGAACTAGGATAGGAAAGGGAAGGATTGCATCATGGTTGTAGCACATTAGGTTGCACGCAGCTGCACTGAAAGTCAATATCTTTCTACAGAAGCACAACACTAAGTGAGACAATCTGAAGTTCCTTTCCCTGAAGTATTAATCAGTGTAGCCAAGGCACTGAAATGTCGTATTAATATTCCATGTTATCATTTTGGTAGTACATTAGGTACACCAAACAGTGGGACCATAACAACATCTCCATCGCTCAAGGTGGTGGACAGCATGTCGTGTCAACACCACGTTCTTGTAAGGTACACCAACGTAGAATTAGGGCAAAAACCAAATATAGTGCTCCATGAGCATGAGGATAGACAGGACAAACGGATATTGCAGTAATTTCTGGTAATTAGGTCAGAAGGTGAAGGAAATTAAGTCTTATGCCAGTCATCATTGATAATTACACTAGTCTGTCAACTGATTTGAGTAATTCGTGGCACCATCGCCCAGTTGCTGAACATTTCTGTACCATGTATGAAGTATTACAGAATAATGTTCATAAATCATCTTTTTACACAGAACATTGGCACTCATTGACCAGTTACAAATCATCAGAAGTCATCAGTCAAAACAGGAGCTAATGAGTGTAGCATCAAGTTACTGGTATTCATATATATAGCATGAAAGTGACATAATACAAATTTAAAATATAAGAAACAGTGGCATTCATTGGTCAGCAAGTATTGAATATTACAAAACATTTTTCATCATTCAAGTGACATAAGACATAATTAAAATGTAACACTCTGTAACTATTACTCACAGTCTGTGATTAGAAAACATCATTCAGTATTACTCATAACTCTTTTAAATTAGTAGCATTATTTGGGACAAGAAATAGATTTTTTTGTGCTAGCAATGTATTGCGTTGGGATCGATAATTAATTGCTTGGGCACAACAATATTTGCTTTTGACTTATTGCTGCAAATGAGGATAGGTAACGTCATTCATCATGAATCAGCTGTAGCAAGGTTATGAAACAAATAGAGTATATATGATCACATTCATGAATGACACACACAAAATGCAAGTTTAATGACCAACTGCTTATAGCACATTTATTTCATGATTAGCTTCTCCTGCAAAATACCAAATGGATTATTAAGTGCCCGCATCTCGTGGTCGTGCGGTAGCGTTCTCGCTTCCCACGCCCGGGTTCCCGGGTTCGATTCCCGGCGGGGTCAGTGATTTTCTCTACCTCGTGATGGCTGGGTGTTGTGTGATGTCCTTAGGTTAGTTAGGTTTAAGTAGTTCTAAGTTTTGGGGGACTGATGACCATAGATGTTAAGTCCCATAGTGCTCAGAGCCATTTGAGCCATTTTTGATTATTAAGCTGAAAGAAGACACGCATATTATGCTGAAAAGTAGTGAACTTCGAATTAACAGGTAATGAAATGTGTATTAAATATATATGTTCTCTAGCTGTCCTTTCCAAAACCTTCAGTCATCATACCATGCGACATAGGACATACTGTCAAGACGAACTGCAATAAATACTTAAATAACTACATATCATTTCTTAACTAACAGCAAATATGTAAACTTCATCAATATTCTCATCTGCAAAGAAAAACTTCATTATCATTACTATCATCACCTGCAAAGAAAAAATTCATTTTCCATATCACTATATTCTTCATCATTATTCATCACCATTCATTATCATCTGCAAAAAAGTCACTTCATCATACAACTATTCACAGTATAGAGTTCCTTATTTCTAGCATATTTCATCACTAATACTAAGATGTGTAGTTGTGTCTGCCAGTCTGCATCAATCGCCTCGTATTCTGAAAGAAAAAAATTGTTAAGACTGCTATCACACGATGTGTATAGTATATTCTTGTTAATGCTTGTTAATTCTGATCCATTTACTCTTCTTCACGAGGTATCACATCTTCATTCGTTCATTCCGAAGGTGAAATTCCCATTTCATTGCAATCCACTGTGGTTTGTTTAATTTATTTCTTTTACATGTTATTTCTTTCTGAAAATGATGAACAATGATTAATGTCTTGCATTTAAATCATATACCCATTGGATAAAAACTGGTTTCTAGTGATATAATTGAGCATACAGCATAGCATGACAGAAAAAGTAATATGTCAAAAACATAGAGAGTGTGCTGGTGCAAAAATGTACACAGAGTATCACAATGTAACAGCAAAAAAAAATGTAAAATAGTCACGATGTTGAGATATCATAAGGCAAAATGTCAAAGTCAACTGGTGATTGTTATATCTTAAATATTTCATAGTGCATACAAACAAAACAGTAAAACAATGATACATACATGAAGAATGGAAAATGTGCACGGTCTGATGTGTAACTACAAGAAATGCCTCTCTCTGTTCAGCTTTTATGTTGTGTAGTTCATAGAGGCGAGAGTTTAAGACTTTAATGGAGAAAGAATTTGATAAAATTAAAATGTCACTAGATAGAATGGCATAATTGGTCATAAAATATGTAAGATTATCTGGAAAAATGTGCACGGTCTGATGTGTAACGACAAGAAAAGCGACCCGCTAACCTTACCTTGCGGGCACTTGCCAAGAAAAAATACGATAATCATCAATAAGTAATCACATAGATATAACTGCATAAGTAGTCATAAAATGTGTAAGTTTATCTGGAAAAATGTACACAGTCTGATGTGTAACGACAAGAAAAGCGACCTGCTAACCTTACCTTGCTGGGCACTTGCCAAGAAAAAATACGATAATCATCAGTACGTAGTCATGTGAATATAATTGCATAAGTGGTCATAAAAAAAATCAGGAAATGGCATTGCAGTGTGATAAATCATAAAGTATGTTCATTCAATAAAGGGTTTGATGTTGGAGATATGGTGATTCCCTTTGGTTTTTCTGGTTCTCAGAGTTTCGACGTGTACTACATTGGGGTGAGGAATGCTGCGAATTCGATATGGACCTGCATATAGAAGCTCAAATTTACTACATCTACTTTTTCCTCTATTAGATAAATAATGTGTGCGTACTAATATCATCTGTCCAATGTGAAAGTCACGGCGTGTACAAACCTGTTTTTGCTGTCTTCTCCGGTGCTCTGCGGCACGTTTGATGTTGTTACGGGCTATGTCAATTATTTCATGGTGTCGTGGTCGACGAGATGTAGGAAAGGTTACGAATTCTTCAATTTTGTTAGGTGGTTCAGGATTTTTCAGTATAACAGTCGGAGATAGCATAGTAGATTCATTTGGTATGGAATTAATTACATCCTGGAATGAGGGTATGTGTGTGCCCCAATCAATATGTTTTTTATGGCAGTATATTCTACACAGTTTACCAATTTCTTTCATTAATCGTTCACAACGGTTCGAAGAAGCATGGTACCTGGATATATAGATCGGAGAAATGTTTCTAACTCGTAACATACGTGTCCATATAGCAGATAGAAACTGTGGTCCATTGTCGGAAATTACTTTCAACACATGCCCTACATGAAATAGAAAATGTTTTACAAATGCTTTCGAAACAGTTTTAGCAGTAGCTTTGCGTAACGGAGTGAAGGTAAGAAATTTTGAAGTAAGTTCAACAGCGACAAAGATGTAGCAAAACCTCTATTAGTTCAGGGAATCGGACCAAAAATGTCTACAGCGGCCATGTGTCTCAATTTAACAGGTGCAATGGGATGTAATGGAGGAATATGTGAAGTCGTATCCGACTTAGCTTTCTGGCAGATTTTACATGACGCTAAAACTCGTCAAATTCGTTTCTCCATTTTGGTAAAATAACAGTTCTGTCTCAGTATAAGAAAACATTTTCTAGCTCCGTAATGTGCGTAACTTAATGAGTATACCAGATTAATTTGTTAACAAGCTCGTCAGGAATGCATAATAAACAATTGTTGCTGTCAGGGTGAGAGCGGCGAAACGGAATGTCATTGCATACAGTGTAATGGTTTCTAATGGTAACATTATTCCTATCTGACCAAAGGTGTTTAATTTCTTTCTATACGTTGTCTTTACTCTGCTCTTGTGCTATGTGTTGTAATGACGACGAAATGAAATTTTCAAATGCAACTTGTTGAATATACATGGCGCTGAAATTTGCTTTCCAGAAGTTGGTTGCGATGTCTTGCTGATTGTTGCAGAGAGAACGGGATAGTGCGTCTGCTACAATATTTTGTGTACGGGAATGTGAACAATTGTAAAATTAAATTCCTGTAAATAAAGTTTACATCTACTTAATCTGTCGTGTGTAAATTTTGCGGAAAGTAAAAACTGTATCGCTCTATGATCTGTGTAAACGGTCGTATGTCTTCCATAAAGAAAATGCCGAAATCTCGTAAATGCCCATACAACACATAATGTTTCAAGTTCTGTAACAGAATAATTGCGTTCCGCAGGTGACAGAATGCGACTCGCAAAGGCTATGTTTTTAATCACTGTACAACCATCTTCTTCAACTTCCTGAAAAATGTGTACGCTTAAAGCGCTGTTAGAACTGTCAGTGGCAATGCAAAAATTTCTAGTAAGATCTGGATGTGATAAAAGTGGTGCATTCAACAAAGCATGTTTCAAATAACATTCTCGTGAACATGATTCTGCGTGTCAAAAGTATTGGTTGCGTTACTGGAAGATGCGACCTGTACTGTATCTAGTCAAATTCTATCTGACGTGCTATTATTTGCGGGAGGATGCTGTGGCATTTCGACTATTTGAACTGTTCTGTTATTTCTTCCTGACGTATTACGTTCGGGATGATACTTACTGTCTGGTTCATTCATGATAATATGTTGTTGCGGATGATTTTGCTGCTGGTAAGACCCACTGTTATTAAACGTACGCTGAAAATCGTGCTCATTACTTTTACGTCTGTCATGATAGTCATTTCTATACGGTGCATTGCGATAGGAATTGAAATATCGTGTTTTCTGTACGTAGTTATTTCCTTGTTGCTGTGCGTTATTATTTGTTGGAGCTGATGCTATACGTGCAGGCGGCGAAACGTTAAAGCTTGGTTGACCTTGTACATTACATTGTTGGTTAGGTATGCTAACTGGCTAGTTTTGTTGCTGTTGCGGAGAAAAATCTCTATTGTTACCAAAAATGCGTTCGCTGTTGCTGATAATTTTACACATACTGATGATTAAATTTTTGTCTGTTTTTAAAGTTCTCGTGGTTGTCATTTCTCGAGCATGTAATGAAAACTGTCACTTTCAGGTAAAACTTGTGTTATCGGGTTTTCTTTAGTCATTCTTAATCCTAGATAGATCGATAGTTGAAGAGCTGTTTTGATAGATATAAAGGATAGTAGAAGAGAAGGCAGCAGTGCAGAAAACTAAAGATGAAATAGCACTACTACGGCTCGGGGCCCTGTGCCCGCTACGGCACATATTTATCAAAGCGTAATGAATTCCCTGATGTTTATTACGCGCTGCAAATAAACTTTAGCTTCTGCGTTACAGGCAATGCCGGTGAAAATTCAAAAACAAATTGCTGTACCCATGCCAAAGCTAGCTTCTGCGTTACATGCCAAGCTGGTGAAAGTACAAAAATAAATCGACGCATCCAGTTCAAAGCGTGTACCTGTGCTCTGTCATTTTTAAATACCTTAGATTTTTTTACGGATAAAAATTGCTTATAGTCCACGTTATTGTCTCTGAATTTGTGAACAGGTTTAGGTTTGTGTGAGAATCTTTTTGTCTGTGTCACTTCGTATTCTAACTCACGTAGTCTCTGTAAATTACCTAAGTTACACTGGCTGTGTGAATGTGACAAATGTTTGGAATGTGCCGTGTGCTGTGACGTGTTAGTGACTGAAACATTTTTCATTTCTGTCACTTTAATACGTTCGTCAATTTGGCTGATCTGTTGTTGAAATATCTTATCGACTTCCATATCCAGATTGCGTGAAAGTTCTGGTGACTTTAAATTAAACTCGTCGCGTATCTTTATTGCGTTTTCTGAACATTGTTCAGTGACTGCATTAATTTCATCTCTAAGTGATTCTGTTGTGCCTGCATGTCTGTTACCTAATTCTTGTGCAACAGGTCTAATTTCTTCACTACTGTTACTACCACAAGCCTTAATTTCGTCACGTAATTGTTCTTTAGTATCATGAAGTTGAATGGTAACAGCTGTAATCTGTTCACTAAGTTGTTTGTTCTGTTCGTTAAGGTTGTCATGTTTTTCATTCGACAGTTTGAAACTTTCATTAAGTTGTTTGCGCGATTCAGTAAGTTGTTTAAAATGGTTGTCGTGTTTTTCATTGGACAGTTTGGAATTGTTGTTTGGTTTTTTATACCACTGTTTGAGTATTTCACTAAGTCGTTTGAAATGGTTGTCTATTATTTCATTCAACTGTTTGGAATTGTTGTCAAGTTTCTCATTAAGTTGTTTATTCGATTCATTAAGGTTATCTTGTTTTTCATTTACCAATAAAGCCATAACTCGATCCATGCCAAAATTACCTACTCTATTATCTGTGCTGTCTGAAGGCGTACCTGCAATTGTCACGTTTTGTGTAACCATTTGGTCATTCTGTGATTCACGAAGAGGTTTGCCAATCGGATGTGCACTGTTAGTCACTACCTCGGAATCAAATAAATCTGACGTACTTTGAGTACATTGTTCATTTTCCTTAGAAAAATTATCTGTTCACATTTCAAATTTTGCAAACCGGATGTGTCAAGCTGGGCAGCGTTCATTGTAACAGAACGTGCCACGTCATCAATTGTCGTTAAATTAACAGAGGACACAATTGAATTTATTTGTTCATCATTAGGATCAAAATCATTACTAGTGGTCGGTATGCACTGATTGTCTGTAAATGAAGGACTGTCGCTATTACGCTGAGTGTTGCAAGTATTATCGGTCAAGCTATTCGAGTGGGCTATTTCACTCATTGTACATCGCGATGTACTGTTAACAGTTTTTCGCGGCATTTTTCACAAATCAAAATTAAGCTCAAATAAAACAAGGACAATGCAGAAATGCAACAAACATAATTACAACAGCAACAAATGGCCGATGATCTGTGAAAGAAAGACTGACAAATTAGTAAATGCGTTGAGCCAGATGCAAACTACGTTTAAATAAATAAGAGCAGATATATGACTACTTATCAGAAGATTCACAAAGAAATACCATCCTGACTGGATGTCGCCAAGTGTAACCTCCCCACAAAAACATAAAAATGAAAATGAACCAAGTGTAGCCTCCCCACCAAAATAATAATAAAATGAATTTTAAATATTGTAACCTCTGAAGAAAATTGGCTCCCATTTATTATCTCCATGCAGAAATGCATTCACATTCAATGTACCCACAAAATTCTTTTCTCATTTAATGTTAAGTTCGAAACAGAAAAATCACGAGACCACAAAATAATAAAAAAAATCAGTAACCTGGTAGACTTTATGACGACAGCAGCGCTGCGCCTCGGCCCTGTATTCTGAATAAAAAAAGCAAAAATTCTTACCTCAATAAAAACTGGGAATCTATCTCCTTTTACATAAAAAAATTTCGGCACAGCTCCGTGCAATGCTGGCCTATGCTTCTTGATTCATTAAAGGATGGATAATCCATTGAATAAAATCTTTAAATTGAAATGAATGCTTTTTTTTAAAAAAAATTACTTTATATTATAAAATTACTATTATGGCATTTTTTTGAAGAAATTGGATGACAGTTAACATACATTACTAGATATGCGCAAGGCTTCTTTACCTTCTACAATAATATTCATCCTCCAGAGTCCCTACCAGAGCGGACTGCAGACAAGCGCAGACACGCGCCGACTACTGACTCACACAGACTACTGCAGACTACTGCATACTACTGAAGACTAACGCAGACTACTCAAGACTAGCGACAAGCAACAACAAACTACATACTGCTCTCTGGTCAGAGACTCTCTTAAGTCTTGCCTGTTGCAGGCAGCGCATATAGCGCATACCTCTTACACCAGTAATCTCCTTTTTGCGAGAAATGTTCCCGTTACCTATGCTAAACTTTTTCTTATGTCCTCCATGCATCCTCTATCACACGTTCTTTTGCTTACAAACCAGAAAAATGCCAACACTTCGTCTACTACATGGTCTTCTGTTTTGATGTTAACTTTATCGGAATCAATTTTTCTGCTTTTCCTTGATATTTTAATCTTTCTTCCAGTTTATTCTCAATTCATATTGCCTGTTCAGTAGATCGGTTTTTCAACTCAATACGTCCCGAAGTTCTATGTTACATAGATATTTACATTACCAATCTTTCCCTGTAGCTTATATCCATTAATATTACACTTTAATGGCTTTTTTGTTATCCAGTGTTATTTCTGAAGTCCTTTTAACGCTTTGATTGGCGGGTATATGTAGATGCTCTGAGAGGGCGGTGTTCACTGTGTCTAACCACATTATTTTTCTCAGTTTACCGCTCAGGGGCGGTAGTGCTCTCAACTAACCAACTAATTGTTGACGTAAGTTTCAGCAGATGGCAAGGTAAACAAAGTGCTTTTGCCACGTATTTACAAAATGAGCTGTTATTTCGTACAATGTTGGTCCTGTTCGTAGAATTTTCATGCATTTCTCTCTGTAGCTCTTCTTTATACGATTATTTATGGTAAGTAGTCCTTTACATGCATGTGTCGACTTTCCATAAATCTACAAGTAATATTAATTTACATTCGAATGGAATTTTCTGTACTTCATAGATGGATTCTGTGTCGTTACTGGCGCTACCCACGACACTTCTCCATCCAGTATATTTTCCAGTATATCCATCCAGTATATTTTTCAGTCGTGTCAGTGCTGAGAGTGACCCGACATTCACTACAGATAGTGCAACTTCTAATTTTGTTTACAGTGACGTGTCGAGCAGTAGTGATTTTGAGAATAGCAGCGAAAGTGACGAGACAAGTGAAACAATCCGGTGCCTTCGCTGTTCCGTCAGCAGACACTGCAAACTACGGCCAAGAAATAAGTGTTGACCCAACGCCTCTATTTACTGGAAAAAGTCATGTGGTTGCAGAAATAAAGAAAAAACTGAATCTAAAGCTGGAGGACTTACTTTGTGAGTTTTTTGATGAAACATAAAAAACATAGTGTTTCAAACTAATTTGTATGCAATACAGACAGGTAAATCTTTCGTCACCACCATCGAAAATGAAATAAAATCTTTCATAAGAATAAATTTTACATGTTCATTATTTAAAAAAAAAAAAGAACTACCTACAGAGATTACTGTTGGACTGATCTAGAACTTGGTGAAAGTTATGTATCGAATGTAACGCCAGAAAAATATTTAGTTGGTTACTGTTGTGTAACTCTGTTGTCAGGAAAATGTTTTATAACCGCAATTTACTTTATATATAATTATAAAGTGTTCCAAGTCAAGACGCAGTCCGTTTAACTTCCTTATTTCAGTTAAAATACATATCGTGATATCTGCTGCCTTACGCATTCTAGACGATACCAGTACCTTACGTAGGATATGAGGAACATCAGAACGTCAGTGAAGTGTAATTGTAGAATGCCTACTAAATGTACATCTAATGGCGCCATAACACTGTTATCAAACGATACAAGTTTAATTCCCTTTTTTAGTTTTCTATGCAACTTTCTCTTTATGTCATATTTCCAATTAGAAGCCGGTTATTATTTATGTTTAACCTGTGATTCGAAGAAGACCTGTAAGTCCTCTTTATGTTGAATTTTATGATAGTACCTATAGCTTTCACGAGTTTAAAAGAAGTTTTGGACCATGTGCCAAATGTTTTCCTGTATGGACAAGAAAAAAATGGTACATTTGTATTGATTAAGGCAATAGGTAGCAATGCGATATCACTTTTACAGTCTTTAAATGATAATCTCGAAGATATAGTATCAAATAAATACAAAAGAGCATTGGTTTACTTTGACTTCACACGAGAAACACGTTGTATACAGCATTTGTAGCAATTAAAAACGGTCACCGGTACTATTAATACATTAACTCTCAATCTTCTTTCGTTTCCTAGGCAGGATCTGATTAAAACAATAACTTACTGTAACAATAGAGGAGCCTTTTACTCTGCCACTCACGTAATTGAAGGAAAGTATTCATTCAAAAAAAAAAAATACCATCAACCAATTTAGGAACACTACCAGGGGACCTCAAACGAAGATTCATTTCTTCATATTAAAACGCGCCATTTATTTACCATCCTTTCACAAATTCACTTACAAGATAATACACTAGATAAAAATCAAGATAATGCACAACACAATAATCAGAAATTAAACACAGCACGATGGAAGCAACGCCGCTAGCAGCGACCTTAAATAGGTGCTGAACAAAAGGAAAGCGAAAGCTGCATAACACATAAGATGTTTTACGACAATTCACGAACTTGGTAGGCCATTTTACATACGTTATTAGAGATTTTAAATAAATAAATTATTTTCAAATAGCAATAAAAGCAAGTGTCTCCTTTTAGATTACTAATGTGCCCGAAATTAGTTACTACCATTCACTTTCTTGGAGAAGAAAATAGTTTTGTGTTACACAAGTTTTATATGGCAGTTTAATAAAAAATCTTATACTTTTTATAAGAAAATTTTTCAATGCTGAAGTTCAGATCTGAGACTGAGGCTCAGGGACATATCACAGGTGAGTTGAAGTAATTAGTCAATGGCTGAACAACAATTGACATCAGTTGGTAGCTACTGCAAAATAAAATTTTGGTCTATGCATATACAAAAAGTTTGTGGTTACTTTACCTAGAAGTGATGAGACACTGCGCCTGGCTTAGTCCGTTCATCTGTAGTGACCATTTTTGCCACCGCTGTTTTGTTCTTGTTCCGTTTTTTATGCTGAAAAGCTCAAGTGATTAACTTGCAGTGGTGATATTTTGTTTTCTACTCGCTAAAAAAGGCTGCTGAAACTGTTTTAGTGTTGAAAACAGCTTACCAAGATGACGCTATGGAAAAAAAATTCGTCAAAAAAGACCCTCTTTGTGGCAGACAGGAGACTGGTTTTTCCAGCACGAAAACGCACCTGCACACACAGCCACCTCTGTTACACAGTTTTGGCTAAAAATGGAACGATTCCGCTGCCCCACCTACATTACTCGCCTGACCTGGCTCCATGCAACTTTTTCTTATTTCCATACATGGAAAAGGGCATGAAGGGACACCGATTTGACAAAACTGAAGAAGTCCAGAAGATAAAGGGGGGAGGAGCTGTCAGCCATTTCTAATTATGACTGCAAAGAATGTTTCCAACAGTGAAAGCACCAGAGGAACAAATGTGTTAGTTGTAACAGAGTGTGTTTTGAAAGGGATAACGTTGGTTTGTAAACAATTTGAAATATAAAGCTTTCAAAAATAATTTTTCGTAAATACCAGCTGCTTTTAGTCACGGAAATTATAGTTTCTCTAGTTAGTGCAACACCTTGCAACGAAACGTGGAGCTTAGTACGTTTTCTTGTTGTAACACAGACATACAGTAATATCTAAGGTTTGCTACAGCTACGCTGCTCTAAAGACATCGCATCTTACTATAACGCATAATATCTAGACTTCTACAATACAGCTTTCACAGACTAATAACTGAAAATTAACTATGCTCTTCGCTAGTCACGACTCTGTTGATTCTACTGCTTGGCGTGCTCTCATTTCACGTTGTCACCGTTTCCTTGGGTTGCTTAGCCTCTACTAAAACCAGAGCAGTATCTCCGCCGGTTTTCCTATCCTGTCGTTAAATTTCTTGTACTACCTGTAAGCATACCCTAACAGCTATAAAGTTATACAGAAGTCATAATTAATTTCCAGTAATGAAAACAAACTCTTTTACTCACTTACTTCACATTGGTTAGTAAAAGAGAAGTAGAAAACATTTATAGTCGTAAGAAGAACATATGAGACACATGGTAGTGTTACAAAATAGCCACAAATATCTTGGATTGGAATATCACACCCATACCGACTCCTTTAAAATGAATACGACGCCACACTCACCTGAACAATAACACTAGGCTTACATTAAGACTGGGTTTCGATAATTGAAAAATTTTTCGACAATACAGTTACTATTTCGTTTCCTTATATCTTAAATTGACGGTTCATTATGTGTTTCTTGATCATAATTGTATTTATCTCCCTCTGCACTTCAGGACAAATATATGTGAAATAAATTCCTTTTTAAACAAAATAACTGTTGTACACCAGCAATAAACTCTGTAACACTGATGTAAAACAGAGTCCTGTACTTCAAAGACTTTTCGCGTGTACAACACTTCGAGCCCTCTTCTGTCCATTTACTTTCGTCTAAAATTCGACGGTAGCCGTCACGGATGCGACGTTCTGATATGTGCTAAAGGTCCAGACCCGTGTTCCTACCTCATGAAACATTCTCTTTGTTTCCCGACTCCCTGCTGTTCGTACTCCACCTCTCGTCTGAATCTCTCTTACTTTCATTTCTTATACAGAATTTATAAGTTCCTTTTCTACATTTTCTTCACATTCAGGATATTTTCGCTTTCGTTCACGACGCATAAATCTATTTTGTATGGCGTGGCCAGTTGTGTAATCTGAATAGATTCTAAGGGTGACGAAATAAGACGATTTCCTGATTTAAACGTGTTTTTTTTTCAGTTCTAGAGATCTAATATCATTCTAACTACAGCGAGTTAAATCGAAAAATAAACACTCTGCCAATGGCTGTGCTGACTCAGCAGATAAAGGAAGTATCCACTGCAACTTCGAATCTCTTCCAAAAAAGTATTGAATGCAGGAAGTCACTGCAAGATACCACTTGTGATCATTGTAATAGAGTTAAACTGACTACAAAAATATTAATGTCCAGACAGTTATCCACATATATGCAGCTGAAAATTCCAGCAGTCTAAAACTAATTCGCCCTGTCATTCAGTATACAAGCGTGGTACAGGAAACATATTTCTAGCACTGATAAAGATATGTATCACATACATTTGACCATTTACGTATTACGTCTATAGTGAGAAATGACACTGTTCTACACAACTTACACTGGTCACAAAACTAAATATTAATGGATCTATTTCTTTACATATCTTCAATTTACAGCCCATGCTGTTATAGACGAATATTTGTTATTTTTCATATACCCCTGTAGGCTGCGTATGGGGTTGAGGAGCTTCCTGTTGGGGATTTTCGGGAGAGGATATTGAAGTTCCGACATTCGCCTGACGACCACCCGAATATTCAGCTTTGTGCCAGTGAAAAATTAAATTACAATAATTATCCACCTCAGAAAGACCTGACAGGATGGCTTTTCAGTCACTTACAGTTAATGCTGTTGTAGCATTCTTTATTTTTAATTTTAGATTCCTATTTGGTATGGACATAGTATGCAATGTTGGATGGAAGGATGATTTTCTTGCAGGTATTACTTTAAACTGGCTCTCTTTTTATGTCTTAGGTAAAAGCTCCTTTCACTAAAACCTCAGCAGTTATTGTTCGTCTTTTTACAAGACACTTCGTAGCGTGTTGTTTTGTGATGATTACATTTTCACTATTTTTTTTGGTAAGATATCAACTGCGATAACTCGTGCAGGGTCCAGATGTATGCGTAAAAGAACTTCTACCTGTGAAATAGAACCAAAATAAGTCTTTGTTATGCTCAACTTAGCAACTCGTAACCTCCCAACAGATAAATTAATATGTCTAATACCCTCCCAACAGTAAAAAATTGAAGTATATAATTCACATGCAACGTAACCTACCAATAATACAATGTGGCTAACTTCTCAATAAATTTGTCGCTCACTTATAACCTTTCAATAATTGACTGTGAATATAAACTGGTGAATTTTGGACGTCAGCAGCGCTGCGTAATGGCCCTGAAACATCATTCTGAATAAACTGAAAATTCTTACCTCAATAAGATCGCCATATAAGGCGTATATATCAGCTCCTATAAGAAATTTTTCTGGCACAGCCCTGTGCACTGCTGGCCGATAGATTTGTCATGTATAAAAAGAAACAACTGATTTTTCTTTACAATAATTGGGATGACCATGGATTGGAGAAATTAGTAAGTTCTTTAAACTGAGATGAATGATCATCAAAAGAAAATTTTTTATAAGAAAGCTTATTATTAAGAGACTTTTTAAAAACATTTGCATGGGGCTTGACATAACAATAGTACATATGCGCGAGGCTGCTTTTACCTTAAATTATATCGCTCAGGCTCCGCCATCGCTCCCCACGACCAGCCCAGCCAACACGATACACCAGACTGATAGCAACAACTTACTGCTACTGCTAACCGTTCCTACTGCATACAACACTGCTCTTTAGTCTGAGATTCTCTTATAGCTTACATATCGCAGGCAGCGCGTGGGCAGTCCATCGAAATTACATCTGCTCCAGTTCGCTAGCAACAAATTCCTTAATCATGGACCTCTTACAAACTTACATACTGATATTGCAGTAACGTTACGGTCTCGATCGGGTTTTTTCCTGTAGTTATATTAGCGAAAATGTTCCCTCTGTTGTTATTAGAAAGATGTTACGCTTCCTCTTACTTAGGATTTCATCGGAATCATGGCGTCTTCCTGTTTGCTTTTGTTAACGCTTCTCTTCTTGCTATTCTAGGACGGCAAAGTTAATTTAGTGATACGTTCATTACAAGAATGTATTACTAAATCGGAAAAGATATTACCCCAAGGAATATGTTGCAGTGTTAATAAGATTTAATGTCGAACTATGAGGCAAAACCTCCCGTCCCAGAAAGCACAAAAGAATCGATTTGTATATTTGCTGGTAATGCGTAATACGATTTGATACTAGAATATACAATTTAATATTTTTAGTCAAAACTCCTCATTGAGTCAGAACTTTCGAATATCACTTCAGGTTTAGTGCTCTTACAGTTCGACAGTCATACTTGTAACGTTAGATATCTTTAGATTTCATGCTTAACAAAGCTTCCTCAGTTTCAAACATCAGTACTACATAAAATGAATTTCCAAAGAAACTGAGTATCTTTTCTCCGTTCAGTATTAGCATTTTAACTACTGTTAGTGTTCTCTATGGCGTGGAGTAATCTACAACCACCATCCATTTACATGTGTCTAAAACTTTCTGTCCAAGAGTCAGTAAATCACAAGGCATGCATTATGCAAGTAGTATTTACAACATAACTTTCGATAATTTTGAAATGCAGACGCTTTCATCTTTGGAGGACAATGAAGATCCTGGTATCCCAATTTGCTTAAAAGTATACGGTCTGCGTCCAGTTTTAATTTACTGGAACTTATTGGAATAACCACTACCATACGAGTCACATACAACGTAGACACCAACCGATACGGGACTGTAAGACTGAAAGACCAAGACCGAACTGCTCAGATTAAAAAATATGTAAGGCAAATTTCTCGCTCCGACTACTGAATAGATACATCGAAGAGGTAATTAGGCAAATAAAAGAAATGAATTGTGAGATTCTTTCACGACATGGGTATCAGTAAAAGTGAAGAAGAATTTCAGGACCTGTTGAATGGAGTGAACAATCTAATTATTACAGAATATGTACTGAGAATACATCGAAGAAAGAGGAAAATAATGTGAACTAGCAGAAATGAGAACCGTGAGGAACTTTACATCAGGCTTGGGAATAACGGACAAAGTTAAGGAACTCTGATACCTAGGCAGCAAAATAACCCATGACGAACCGATTAAGGAGAACATAAAAGGTAGCCTGTCTATGGCAAAAACCATTCCTGTCAAAAGACAATTACTATCAAACATAGGCCTTACTTTGAGGAAGAAATTTCTGAGAATGTACGCTTAGAAAACAGCATTGTATGTTAGGGAAAACCTGAACAGAAGACATTTCACATGCTGTGCTACACAAGAATGTTGATAATGAGGTGTACTAACAAAGTAAGGTATGAGAAGGTTCTTCGCCGAATCGGCGAGGATAGAAACGTATGGATATCACTGAGATGGGGAACGGCCTAGATCTAGGACATCTATTAAGAAATCAGAGAATAGCTTCCATGGAACTAAAGGGTTTATTTATTTATTTATTTATTTATTTTTGGTCATCAGTCTACTGACTGGTTTGATGCGGCCCGCCACGAATTCCTTTCCTGTGCTAACCTCTTCACCTCAGAGTAGCACTTGCAACCTACATCCTCAATTATTTGCTTGACGTATTCCAATCTCTGTCTTCCTCTACAGGTTTTGCCCTCTACAGCTCCCTCTAGTACATGGAAGTCATTCCCTCATGTCTTAGCAGATGTCCTATCATCCTGTCCCTTCTCCTTATCAGTGTTTTCCAGATATTCCTTTTCTCTCTGATTCTGCGTAGAACCTCCTCATTCCTTACCTTATCAGTCCACCTAATTTTCAACATTCGTCTATAGCACCACATCTCAAATGCTGCGATTCTCTTCTGTTCCGATTTTCCCACAGTCCATGTTTCACTACCATACAATGCTGTACTTCAGACGTACATCCTCAGAAATTTCTTCCTCAAATTAAGGCCGGTATTTGATATTAGTAGACTTCTCTTGGCCAGAAATGCCTTTTTTGCCATAGCGAGTCTGCTTTTGATGTCCTCCTTGCTCCGTTCGTCATTGGTTATTTTACTGCCTAGGTAGCAGAATTCCTTAACTTCATTGACTTCGTGACCATCAATCTCGATGTTAAGTTTCTCGCTGTTCTTATTTCTACTACTTCTCATTACCTTCGTCGTTCTCCGATTTACTCTCAAACCGTACTGTGTACTCATTAGACTGTTCATTCCGTTCAGCAGATCATTTAATTCTTCTCCACTTTCACTCAGGATAGCAATGTCATCAGCGAATCGTATCATTGATATCCTTTCACCTTGTATTTTAATTCCACTCCCGAACCTTTCTTTTATTTCCATCATTGCTACCTCGATGTACAGATTGAAGAGTAGGGGCGAAAGGCTACAGCCCTGCCTTACACCCTTCTTAATCCGAGCACTTCTTTCTTGACCGTCCACTCTTATTATTCCCTCTTGGTTGTTGTACATATTGTATGTGACCCGTCTCTCCCTATAGCTTACCCCTACTTTTTTCAGAATCTCGGACAGCTTGCACCATTTTATATTGTCGAACGCTTTTTCCAGGTCGACAAATCCTATGAAAGTGCCTTGATTTTTCTTTAGCCTTGCTTCCATTATTAGCCGTAAAGTCAGAATTGCCTCTCTCGTCCCTTTACTTTTCTTAAAGCCAAACTGATCGTCACCTAGCGCATTCTCAATTTTCTTTTCCATTCTTCTGTATATAATTCTTGTAAGCAGCTTCGATGCATTAGCTGTTAAGCTGATAGTGCGATAATTCTCGCACTTGTCAGCTATTGCCGTCTTCGGAATTGTGTGGGTGATGCTTTTCCGAAAGTCAGATGGTGTATCGCCAGACTCATATACTCTACACACCAACGTGAATAGTTGTTTTGTTGCCACTTCCCCCAATGATATTAGAAATTCTGATGGAATGTTATCTATCCCTTCTGCTCAATTTGACCGTAAGTCCTCCAAAACTCTTTTAAATTCCGATTCTAATACTGGATCCCCTATCTCTTCTAAATCGACTGCTGTTTCTTCTTCTATCACATCAGACAAATCTTCACCCTCATAGAGGCTTTCAATGTATTCTTTCCACCTATTTGCTCTCTCCTCTGCATTTAACAGTGGAATTCCCGTTGCACTCTTAATGTTACCACCGTTGCTTTTAATGTCACCAAAGGTTGTTTTGACTTTCCTGTATGCTGAGTCTGTCCTTCCGACAATCATATCTTTTTCGATGTCTTCACATTTTTCCTGCAGCCATTTCGTCTTAGCTTCCCTGCACTTCCTATTTATTTCATTCCTCAGCGACTTGTATTTCTGTATTCCTGATTTTCCCGGAACATGTTTGTACTTCCTCCTTTCATCAATCAACTGAAGTATTTCTTTTGTTACCCATGGTTTCTAGCTCCCTTCTTTGTACCTATGTTTTCCTTCCATATTTCTGTGATGGCCCTTTTTAGAGATGTCCATTCCTCTTCAACTGTGTTGCCTACTGCGCTATTCCTTATTGCTGTATCTATAGCGTTAGAGAACTTCAAACGTATCTCGTCATTCCTTAGTACTTCCGTATCCCACTTCTTTGCGTATTGTTTCTTCCTGACTAATGTCCTGAACTTCAGCCTACTCTTCATCACTACTATATTGTGATCTGAGTCTATATCTGCTCCTGGGTACGCCTTACAATCCAGTATCTGATCTCGGAATCTCTGTCTGACCATGATGTAATCTAATTGAAATCTTCCCGTATCTCCCGGCCTTTTCCAAGTATACCTCCTCCTCTTGTGATTCTTGAACAGGGTATTCGCAATTACTACCTGAAACTTGTTACAGAACTCAATTAGTCTTTCACCTCTTTCATTCCCTCTCCCAAGCCCATATTCTCCTGTAACCTTTTCTTCTACTCCTTCCTCTACAACTGCATTCCAGTCGCCCATGACTATTAGTTTTTCGTCCCCCTTTACTATCTGTTCATCTTCAGCTTGCGACGTCGGCATGTATACCTGAACTATCGTTGTCGGTGTTGGTCTGCTGTCGATTCTGATTAGAACAACCCGGTCACTGAACCGTTCACAGTAACACATCCTCTGCCATACCTTCCTATTCATAACGAATCCTACACCTGTTATACCATTTTCTGCTACTGTTGATATTACCCGATACTCATCTTACCAGAAATCCTTGTCTTCCTTCCACTTCACTTCACTGACCCCTACTATATCTAGATTGAGCCTTTGCATTTCCCTTTTCAGATTTTCTAGTTTCCCTACCGCGTTCAAGCTTCTGACATTCCACGCCCCGACTCGTAGAACGTTATCTTTTCGTTGATTATTCAATCATTTTCTCATGGTAACCTCCCCCTTGTCAGTCCCCTCCCGGAGATCCGAATGGGGGACTATTCAGGAATCTTTTGCCAATGGAGATATCATCATGACACTTCTTGAAATACAGGCCTCATGTCCTGTGGATACACGTTACGTATCTTTAATGCAGTGGTTTCCATTGCCTTCTGCATCCTCATGTCGTTGATCATTGCTGATTCTTCCGCCTTTAGGGGCAATTTCCCACCCCTAGGACAAGAGAGTGCCCTGAACCTCTATCCGCTCCTCCGCCCTCTTTGACAAGCCCGTTAGCAGAATGAAGCTGACTTCTTATGCCGGAAGTCTTCGGCCGTCAATGCTGATTATTTATCAAAATTTAGGCAGTGGCGGGGATCGAACCCGGGACCGAAGACGTTTTTCATTATGAATCAAAGACGCTACCCCCAGACCACGGGTATAACGGGGCTGTAAAGGGTAAAAGTTGAAGAGGAAGAGAGAGATTGGAATACATCCAGCAAATAATTGAGGACGCTGCTGGTAGTTGCTACTCTGAGATTAACACAGGATAGAAATCCGTGGCGAGCCCCATCGAACCAGTCAGAAGACAGATGACGTAAAAAAAAACTACTGTGCAAATAAGAAAAACAAGAAAAATAAAGAGAAAAGTTCCGCTTACAGGAAGGTAATTCGTAAACAGAACTCATTATTAGTATGTGTAACACTTGAGTGTACGGAGCTTTCCTTAAGATTTCGTTACTGATTATGACCGTAATTCTGAAATCGTTTATGTGTTAAAAGAGACTCAAGAGCGACTGAGAATTTTCCACTTTCATGAGCTGTACACCAATGTTGAGAAATTTACTATGTTTCAGCAATGAACTTTCAAATATTTTTCACAGGCTATTGCCTCCATCAGTAATCCTTGACGATATTCCATCTTTAATAATACTGATTAATATGTAGTGTTCATGGATAAAGACGAGTAGCAAACACAAAAGTTATAGACTGTGTCCCTGTTTACTTGAACACGGAATGTTAAAAGCTTTTTGCTACAGGTATCACAGTTCCACAACACAACACATAGACATTAGGTTAATCATAATAGTATTAAAAGACGTGATCCGCTACCATTTCATACTGAAGAGTACAGAGGAATGGGCCAAGCGGCAGCTATTAGATCACTTTTATTTTAATGTGAGTCGAACTCTCTACAAAATATTGCAATGTTTTTGCAACAGACATTATCAAAGACAAATGTACACATTTTATTGCAAATAACTGTTTGTAATAACACTCGTTTTGTACTAACCGCACGAAACACACTAGATAAAAAAGTGTCGCCATTCAGAGAAAAAATATCACTAAGATGATAATGGTCACTAACAAAAATAAGAAATAGGATATAGAAGTTGAGACCAAAGGACAAAGCAGAATTCCGTAACAGGGTCTGTTAAGCGAAACGAGATTAATTTTACTTAAATACGAGAGAAAGTTAAACCGCTGAGAAACTTGCATTTAAAAAATTGTGTACTGCGCAGAACCCGTGTTATTTAAAAATGTGCCAGATAAGCAAACAGATTTTAGTTATTAACAACTTACCAAATAATCTCCGAGCTGGCACGCAGAACATCAACTTCAATAACATGAGAACGTGGAGGGAGTGGCGCGGTGATTTGACTACTCTGTAACTACAGACAAACCTGTTAAATTACGTGCATCTCACAAGACAGTTGCAGATCGAGTCCGATAACCAGCCAGTGTCTCTACGAACCTCCATGTTGTCCATGTTAACAGTCAATTCAGGGATCTGAACACGTTCATGATCGTTCGCTGATTCAAGATGAATTTCTTTATTCTCTGAAACAAAACACGTACATAAATAATATTTACGGAATAACTTTCAATTCCTTACTCGTGATGGGCTCGTGATGGGTATGGTATGGACTGATAGCATGATTAAATGTCGTCAGTAGTCTCATATCAGCTGCTTAAAAATACAGATTTTACTAACAGTTTTTACATCCAGTTCATCATATTTGTCGACAAGGACGACGTGATGATGACGTAGCGTCATTTGTCGTATCTGATGGACGCAATAAATTTCACCACTACATAATGCGGAGCGATAAATACGCATCATGTACAATTTCCGAACGGTTCTTGGAAACTTTTTGTTAGAGAACATGTCGATGACGAAAATGTTCCCACATCTTAATATCTTCACATATTGAACAAGGGGTAGAGGATATCTCCAGCGTTCCCCAAACAAACCACGATAAAGGAAAGTGGTTTTCGACTAGTCATTTTATGGGACAAAGGAGCGCGGAAGATTTTAACAGCATTCGGATTCGTTGAAAAAACTGTACCGTTATCAAGCTAGTTCAGGATTAGAGTGAATATTAAGATAAAAAATCGTGTGGATGAACTAAAAGCAAATCTTAAGGCCACAAAATGGCTCTGAGCACTATGGGACTTAACTTCGGAGGTCATCAGTCCCCTAGAACTTAGAACTACTTAAACCTAAGTAACCTAAGGACGTCACACACATTCATGCCCAAGGCAGGATTCGAACCTCCGACCGTAGCACTCGCGCGGTTCCAGACTGTAGCATCTACAACCGCTCGGCCACTCCGGCTGGCTGTTAAGACCACAATTGCAGACCTGTTTCACCATCATTTCAATGCTGACATAACATAATTTACATTAATCTCGAACGGCTAACGAAGAATTTCGGTAGATTTTATGCAGACGTGTTTGTCGCAATTGGTATTCTGTTGTTCTTACACCCTTTACCAAAATGTACGGTGAGGGCAACATAGCCATACTACAATTTACTCAGTTACTGATACTTTTAATTTTTGGCAAAGCGTTTCACTAGAAAAGCATAGCTTTCGATTTTGATAATTGTCAGGTATGTTGCCTGAGCGTATAAGCAAATTTCTCCAACAGTTTAAATTAGGGAGATAATAGCATATATGTGCGGCGATGATTTGCTGTTATCGTCCACGTTAACCTGACATACTGAGTATGGCAAATCGTATTACATAACAGTCTAATGTATAAACTACATTCACGTACATTTCATATGAATACAACGAGTTCAGCCGTTTCTGTAGTCATTTGATTGCAACGTGTGGAGCCAGTTTGTAATTAGGTGTGAAAATCCTCTGCTTATGCGTTATGTAACTTTCGCGATGGAAGTCGTGGCTTATTTATGCCTTATTTATGCCTTGATTAGTGTAAATATTATTATTTCCGTTTGAAAAGTCAACTAATTAAGTACATCATTGCCAAAGTCTATATATTAAAATAATACCCTCGTTGAGCTCTTTGGTCTGAAATATCGCGCTCTGCTGTAATTTACATGATGTACGCTAACGAGCATGAATGTGTACAAATAACTAGCCTTTTTACGAACTATAACGATACTCTTACGTCACGTACGGACGCTCGGGAGTTTGACAGCAGCAAGTGGGCTCACCTCCGGCTCCTCGCTTAGGCTCCACGCCCACCCCCCTCCAGGTTAATGCGGCGCGCAGGCCAGCGGCCGCGCTAAGTATTTCAGCCAACGAAAACCAAAAAAGTTCGACTGAGGGAAAAAGACGTTTAGTTACAAATTTTTGTATTGTGCTAGGAGGGAGAGCCATGAACAACAAAACTCCTAACCGATGGATCGTGAGGGTCGTAGTGGGGGAGGGGATGTGGTCACTCAAAGGTCACTTTTTATGTTTTCCTTGAATAATTCGAAAACCGCCGCATCTAGTTGAAACGTTTCCCAGTGCAAAATCAAACAACAGCATATTTCCTGCAAGAAAAGGAGCTATTCATGTTTCCTTAGGACTTACAATTCTCACATTGCAGGTGACAAAAATATTACAGTTATTAAAAATATTGCTCTAACGGTATAAAATCAATGCTTGAATGAATCAGGTTAAAAAGGAACATTAAACACATGGTGTTCGGAAATTCCCGTCACAAACTTCTTTGACTTGTTGAGAGGAGTGAGTGCACAGTGGCTGAAAACGTCATCCAGTGACGCTATAGAGCGGCGAAGCTATAAGCACCGGCGCCTGTAAATGTACTGGTATGTATGTACAAGGTGATTCCGTGAAGATGTTACAAACTTTCTGTGATGATGGAAAAAGATTAATGTATCGAATGGAGGGAAGGTTCCCTGTACCGGACCGAAAGAGTCGAAAGTTGTAAGCCAAGATCGTTCTGATACTTCCGGCAGCTGAATACAAGTACTGGTAATGTTGCTAAGATTATAAGCTAGACCACTTTCAGCAGTGGTAGTATGCTCCAAAAGAAGAAAAAATGTCCAATAAACATGGGCTCTCAAATGCATACCTTGAGAACTACGAGTATGAGCACTTATTTAATAGAGGAAATGTGTTTGACAGTAGCGAAGATGAACACGGGCTCTTAGCTCCTCAGGTGCGCATTTTAGAACCCTTGTATACTCGACAACTTTTTCCTTACTTTGGTTCATACTATCACCTCTGAAAGCTTTTCGACCTACTATGTTAGCAACAACAATATCAGTACGTGTTCACCGTCAGGAGTATCAGACCGATTTTTAACAACTGTCGACACATTCGTTTCCACTACAGGGACTCTTATCCCAAATTGATTAATTTACCCTTCTCCAACAGGATAAAAAGTTTCCAGCATCACCGAATCACCTGTATGGACATACATTTACAGATGATGATCTGCAGCGTTTTTAGATGATGTCCTGTTCAAATATTATGTACTCGTTCCCCTCTACAAGTTCTCAAACTCTGTGTCTGGAACTCCGAACATCCTGTATGTGTGGAACATCTCTGTGCAGTAGAGACGTATAAAGGGATAAATTGTATTCTGAGAATTTAACACGTTTGAAGTGGCGGAAAAGTGTGGGCCTAGAACCGCTGGGGAAGGTAGATCGTCTTATTATGTGTTTCCACTTCCTTCCTTCATAGCTTTACAACCCCCACCGTATGTACTTCATTACGTCACAAGAAGTAACTACATAATGGCTTATAAAGTAACACAGACTATCCACACGTAGCTTTACGAACCCTTGTAGACGCTGTGTTTCTTTTACACAAAAAACGTTAGCTCTACATGGAATGTACATATGAGTTACTAATAATACTAAAAGAAGAATCTTATATCGACGGAAACTAGGTCAATCTCTACACGCTGTCCTACACTGCTAGAGGGGAAACAGATTCTTAGACGTTCTGTGCGCAACTGCATTGATCTTCCGGGAAAGGCAACGTAACACACTTCTCGCTTTTCAGTTTACCGATAAGCTGTACCTTCCCAGCATTTCCTGTACACTTCCCTAACGTGAGTAGACTAAATAACCTTACTGTCCACACGTGTATACAGCGGAGTTATTTTCAGTTTACTAAGTGAGTACTTATTTTCAGTTGTTAAGTGAGGTATGATTCGCCTGTCGTCTTGGGCTCATTTGAACAACGTCGAAAACTGACGTCAAGTGATCTCGTTGCCTTCGAGGCTGGTGTCACGTCTTCCCCAGGAACAATGGAACATCTGCCCCCTACTTTCCGGCATTAGCATCGCAGCACGGTCCTGAAATTGTTAACGTCAAGCCATCAGTGTCCGCAGTGCAAAATGAAAGCAGCCGTACATAGAATGGTGAGGAGTCAGATACGTCTGGCCGGCCGGGGTGGCCGTGCGGTTCTGGCGCTACAGTCTGGAACCGAGCAACCGCTACGATCGCAGGTTCCAATCCTGCCTCGGGCATGGATGTGTGTGATGTCCTTAGGTTAGTTAGGTTTAATTAGTTCTAAGTTCTAGGCGACTGATGACCTCAGAAGTTAAGTCGCATAGTGCTCAGAGCTATTTGAACCAGAGCCAGATGCGTCTACTCCTCACAATCTGTGCCTTGAAGTAAGTTTGTCGGTTTATCTGTTTTGTTGCGCTGAATCTTACATTGCTGATATGGTCAGTGGTGCGAAGACACCTGTTGAGGTATCTAACGTTCATCCTGGGATCGAGGTGGCTCATCCGGAGCCACCTATGGGTGAGGAAGTCTTTGAGCCTCCTGGTGTTCCAGTGATTCACCAGCAGAAAACTGTGACACCCCAAATTTTTTCTGTCCCATTTAAGTCACCCATTCAGTTAACGTCACAACGAACTATTTTTGTTACTCCCGTGGAGGCAATTAATGGCCAGCTACTGTTCGACCCAGATATTGCGGATGCCTGACCCTCTCTTGTTTGACGATCAGAAATCCAAGTACCGCATCCTGAAGAGTTACCTTCTGATGCTCCTTCTTTGTCACCTACTTTGGTTAATGTTCAAGAACAATCTAAGTCCATGTCTGCACAGGGTATATTGCCTTGTAGTGACTGTAAGCATCACGTCCAATTTGAGCGATTGGTGGTGCGTAAAAAGAGGAACCATAAGGATTCCAGAGGCAGAATACAAGCTCCATACCCTCGGTTCGTCAATAGACTTGGGAATGGACCTTGACACACATTAATGACATAATTAAGCTGATCAGCAGAACGAATTTTGTTTTCTCTTGTAAAAGCAAGCAGGCTTATACGTTTCGTTCTTTGAATGTTCAAATGGCTCTGAGCACTATGGGACTTAACTTCTCAGGTCATCAGTCCCCTAGAACTTAGAACTACTTAAACCTAACTAACCTAAGGACATCACACACATCCATGCCCGAGGCAGGATTCGAACCCGCGACCGTAGAGGTCGCGCGGTTCCAGACTGTAGCGCCTTTAACCGCTTGACCACCACGGCCGGCGTTCTTTGAATGTTAATCGGGTGAAATCGGAACTGCGGCTCCCTTAGTTGGGTCAGGTTTTCTATGATTCCTCTGCGGATGTCGTATCCCTGCAGGAAATTCCATTTGCTCGTTATTATTTCCTTGCTTTTGTACTGCGTTTAATGTGGCTCCCAAATACTCCATGGGGAATGCCCTGTTTTATAGGGAGGGCATTCCCATTGAAGAGATTGAAGCTCTTGATAATGGTAGAGGAACAGAATGTACTTTACTCCATCTGACTGTGTAATTCTCCTTTACGCACCGTTCCGTACCTCACGCACTTGGCATCTTTCCCGATTTTATAGGGAAGAGGTCGATTAAAATTTCGCGGAGTATTTTGATACGTGGAGATTTTAAGAGTATATTGCGCCCTGTAGATCAGTCTCCAAATTTTAATTTATGTCGTGATTAGCAAGATTCAGTTCGTTCCTTAACACTGCAAGAAGTTTGGGTATGTCAAACTTAGCTACTATACTGCTACTTCTAGCAGTAGACTTCGCAGAATTTCTTTATCTGCTTGGATGCATGATAGTATTTTGTCTGTCGAAGTCACTTCCTCGCTCCCCAGCTTCACGGACCAATGTCCAGTGACTGTTACCTCAGACCACAGTCGGTGAAACTGTTTCGATCGCCTCGGATGCTGGATGTGGCGCACTTGGAGGAGTCCTCTCTAATTGATGTGATGATCCGGGAAGTTTGTGGCCGTAGTCTCCGTTCAAATGCGCAATATTCTACCATTTTGGAATGGCGGGTTCAACAGCAGAGCCGAGGGTCAGACAAACGTTGATACGATTCCGCGCTGATAGAGCGCGTGGATTTCGGAGGACACAAGAATTTACTACTCTCTCTCTCTCTCTTACCGTTTCATTACGAAAGAGCTTATCGGGCTAGCTTAGAGATTGTAGACGTCAGGCGTGTTAAGGTGAAATTTTTTCGGCTGAAGCAGCGTCCAATTGAAGCATTAAATATCGATCCTACCACGTTCCCTTGAAGCGGATGAACTGACTTTTCTATATCATGTAATTCGACAGAAGTTTATTGCCGACGTCCATACATCATGACTCTCATATCCGCGACGACAGTGTTATGACGGCACGAAGGAAATATTGCATGCTGTAGATCAATTCGATGTTGGGGTGCTTGAGGTACACGTTCCTATCGATATGTCATCCGATATGTTTGTTCGGGCTCGGGATCATAGACTTACATATGCTCATAATACTGCGGTTTTAAATGTTTTTCAATATGATGATGTCTATGACCTTTCTGTCAGAACGCCTTTCGTAAGACGTCATGGTTGGATGGTGTGCCCAAGCACTTTTGAGTACTACTTTTACGTTGGCTTAGAACGCCGTTTTAGGCGGAGGTTTGTGCCCGATCTACTTAAAGCTTGCAAAATTGTGTTAGTTCCTAAAATGTAGCCTGATTACCTAATTAAATTTTTATTATAAGACTGTGGCAAGAGTGGTCAATACCCGGCTGTCTGCACTGCTGAAAAAGTAGTTATTGACCATCGAAGTTGTTTTCCTGGCCGTAATATTCCGAATCCCGAAGCTGAATGCCATGACGTCAAATCCGTACCCCTGTTACTAGTGTTCGTAGTGCTCTGACTTTTTTTGGAGGCGGTCGTGTAGCTTCCTGTTGCAGGTGAAGCCGGTGGGCTCGCAACTGACGCATTCAGGGCCTTTTCTATTGTTTTTTTTTTTTCTGGCTGTCCATGATCAGCTGATATCCCCTATTAAATCTGTAGGGGTTTTCCCTCAGGGAAGTCCGCTGTCAGTGTCGTAAGCGTGGACGTCCTTGAGCGAGACGATCTCGGTTCACTCATATTCTTGTGGTGTGATGGTGTTACTCCGTTCTCCTGCTGAGATTTCGCTGCTCAAGGCTACTTTTACCTTGTATCTGGTGCCCGCATCAACGAAGAATGTACATTGATGTAATTACGGTATTTTGATATTTTTGGCATTTCGTGGTCGACGGTGGTCGACAGACATAAATGTTCGGGAGACGTGATCGATCGTTCTCGCTGCAAATGGCAAAACTTAATTGGCATTCGGTTACAGAGAAGATACAAGCAGCAGTCCTGGAACATGAAAGGCGTTCCCTTAATATGCTTTAGGAAGTTCGGTTCCTCAAAAGCTGCATCTTCTACAATGCACATTACATCGCTCACACCTTTCCCGGTCCCACGGTGATGGCAAGGAAACTAAAACAGCCGTCTAGTTGTCTTTTGTGGAAACATCACATTTTTCGAATACGAGATAAGGATCTTACGCGTGAGCGTTCCCTCGAGGTATTGGAACTCCCCGATATTCAAGGGAAAGCGTCTGAGTCATTTTCTCGTGCACATTGTTGACTATCTCTCACGCAATCCGCACATTCACGTCTGGGTTATTTTACTGTCTGCGACCGGGCAGTCTCGATCCGCCTGTCGACGTCAGTCCTGTGAACTGCCATTTAAAACTTGACCTTGAATTTCGGAGAAGATATTCTACAGAGGCAGCACCTCTTTACCACATTCTTGTCAATGCCCGATGGAGGGATTGACTGTACGGCGCCGGTTCAATGAGCATCGCTGCAGACATCTCATAAGACACTGCGCTTTCATCTTAGTCTTTCTTTCCTGCCAGGGGCCTCCTCGTGGTATCAAGTACTACAGAACCTGTTCTTTACCATTCAGAATCTATTTCGTATTGGGGTTAGTGTCACTGATCAATGCAGCCGCTCTAGCGCTGTAGACACGTTGCAACATAGATTTATGTGTCATGGTCACAAAGAGAAGGCGTACTGCATTGGAAAACAGTTAATGTTCCGGACTCGAGCCGTTGAGATTGTGCTTGGTCGGCTGTTATCCTGTAGCGTCCAGACTCCTCTTACTTTCCGACGGCAAAGTCAAAAGCAACTGCATGGCTCCTGAGCGATTACGTTCATGACATTGTAGATGGAAAGGGGGATTCGGAACCAATTGATTTCCAGCGATATATGGCCACAGCATAATGGAAGTGTTTGCGTGTCACCATTGAATAACCAACGAAAGGATAACTTTTTACAAATTGGAGAGTGGAATGTACCTGCTATGGAATCTAGGAAATCTGAAAATGGTAATGGTAAGGCTCAGTCTTGATATAGTGGGGTCAGTGAAGTGAAATGGAAAGAAGGCGAGGATTTCTCGTCATGTGAACATACCATATTAACAACAGGAGATAATGGTTTAAAGGGATTAAGATTCGTTTTGAATAGGGAGGTAGAACAGAGAATGTGTTACTGTGAACAGTTCGGCGATAGGACTGTTCTCATCAGAATCGATATCAAATCAACACCGATAGTGATAGTTCGGGTACACATACCGACGTTGCAAGTTGATGAAAAATAGGGAAAGTATATGGGTATATTTTATACGTAATTCAGTACATAAGGGGAAATGAAAATCTAATTGTCATGGGGGACTGACATAAGGTTGTAGGGAAGCAGTAGAAGAAAGGGTTACGGGAGAATATGGGCTCGAGACAAGGAATGAGAGAGGAGAAAGACTGAATTCTCCTCTAAATTTCAGCTATTAATACAGAATACTCACATCAAGAACCTCAAGAGATGAGGTATACTTGGAAAAGGTCGGGAGATACTGGAAGAATCCGTTATGATCAGACAAAGATCTCGCAATCAGATAATCGACAATTTATCCACGAACAAGAATAACTCATATGACAATTTAGCAATGATGAAAACTATGACGAAGTTTAAGAAACTAGTCAGGATGAATGAACGGGCAAAGAACTGGTATACGGAAATACTAAGGATTAAAGATATGTTCTAGAAATTCTCTAAGGCTCAGTCTACTGCGGTAAAAAATAGTTCAATAGGCAGTTCAGTTGAAGCGGGCAGGGCATCTCTAGAACTAGCTGTCAAAGGAGTTGGAAGCAGAAACGAAGGTACCACAATTGTAACTAAGGAAAATCTATGTGTAACAGAAGAATTGCTTCTCTTAAGGGACGAAAGAGGGAAGTACAAAATTATTCAGGAATACAGAAATACAAGTCACTTTGTAATGAACTATATAGCAAGTGCAGGGATGTTAAGGCATGAAAAGTGTGAAAAAATCGAAAAAGAAATGATTTTCGGAAGGACTGATGCAACTTAGAGGTAATTCGAAACAACTTAAGGTGCAATTGAAGACAATTGCGGTAAGATTAGAAGTGCAATGGGAATTCCACTGTTAAATGTAGAGGTGAGAGCGGATCGTGGAAAAGAGTACACGAAATGTCTAATGACGTGGTGGAAGAATCAATAGCAGTCGATAGGAAAAAGATAGGGAATCCAGCGTTAGCATCAAATGTAAGAGCACTTACAACGACTAAATACCAGAGAAAGAAAGGATAGAAAACATCCCATCGGAATTTATGATATCATTGGGGACATGGTAACAAAACAACCGTTCTCGTTAGCATATGGAATGTTTGTTGCAGGCAATGTACTGAAACGTCCCCTTTTAACAATTATACACGACTGTCCTTAAACTGACACACAATATTTTATTAGCGCAACGCAATCTGACTTTCAATAATCCCTACAAAAGAATGGGCCCTGACTAACATTAAACTATACCTTTCACAAATCACTTACCTCACAAAAATCTTCGCTACTCAAGCTACTGCAATACAGCAAGCGCCACTACTGCCAGCTAAATAAAAGATTCAAACTATGGAAGGCACTAACTACTGATAGGGATAGTTAGCAAATGAAAGATATTAATAGAGAACAAAAACTGTATTTACCTTAATAGTCATAATATATATAGCAGTTCATGACAAATTACAAAACTCTGCCATCTCTCTCCCCACATTCACCACTGCTGGCGGCTCACCTCCAACTGCGCAACGCTACGCGCTATTCATATCCACCTGCCGCTGCCCAACACTACAATGGCAGACAACAATGCAAAACCAGCCACAGACTGCACACAGCACAGCCAGTGATTCTCACACAGACCGCTACGTAACGTTGCCAATAAGAAAACATAAACAGCCTACTTACAAACGTTGCCAATAAGAAAACATAACCAGCCTACTTACAGTACAAGAACACATTCGAAAAAATATCACCCACACAATGTCGAAGGTAACAAGAGCCCACACGTGCGAGAAATATCGCACAATCAGTTCGCAACTCTTACATCCAAATAGCTAATAAGAGTAAGATACAAAAGAATGGAAAAAATGGAAGATTTGTTAGGTGACGATAAATTTGGTATTTTGAGAGGATATTCTGAAGTTATGGTTGATAATGGAAACAAGACTGAAGAAAAATCAAGACAATTTCACAGGATATCGGTAGTGAAGATATCTTCGAGTCATATAAATACTCGAGAACATATTCGACCTATTATTATTATTTGTTTTTGGGCCACAAGTATTTTGCTTGGTTTGATAAGACTCGACGTCAGTTCGTGTCCTGGGCCAATCTCTTCACCCAAGAGTAGCATTTGCATCCAATATCCTCATTTAACTGTTGGGTTTATTCCATTCTGTGTCTTCCCATGCATTTTTTACCGTCTATGGTTCCGCCTAGTACCATGGAAGCTACTCTCTGATATCTAACACATCTTCTGTTATCACGTTACTTCTTCATGTCAGTGTCTTCCACATACACTTATCTTCGTCTGTTTTGCGGAGAATCTCCACATTCCTTGCCTAGTCAGTCCATCTAGCACCACATTCCAACCCTCTGATTCTCTTTTGTGCTTGGTTTCCAACAGACCTTGATCACCCTCATACGTTTAGGTTTCCAAACTTTCTTTCTAAGATATTTCTGATGTATGATACTAGTAGACTTCTTTTGGGCAGGAATGCCATCTCTGCCTGTGCTAGTGTACTTTTCAGGTCCTCCTTGCTTCGTCCATGAGTCATATTGCTTTCATGGTAGCACATTTCGTTAACCTCGTCTAGTTAGTGAAGTGTAGTTTCCACGTTATGCTTAGGCAAATCGCATTTCTGCACTTCGCGTTACTTTCGTCTGTGTTCGATCCATTCTAAATCGATATTCTGTATTATTAGACTGTTCATTCCTTTCAGCAGGTATTATAATTCTTACCTTTCATTAAGTGTAGCAAAGTCATCAGAGAATCGAATCATCCTTTCACCATGAGCTGCATCTCTCCATTGAGCCTCTCTTTCATTTCCAGCGTCGCTTGTTCGGCGAATAGACGGAATACTATGTGCGAAGCGTTATTCGATACCTGTCTTACTCCTTCCTTAATGAGACTACTTCGTTCTTGGCTTTCTATTCTTACAGTAGCTTTTGGTTTGTATTTTCTTTGTACGTAATGTATATTATCCGTCTTCCCCGACAGCTTACACATATTTATCACCGAACATAGACCATGTTCATCAGCCATCTTGTACCATTTTACATTGTTCACCGCTTTTTTTTTTGATTGGCATGTCCTGTGAACTTCTGATTTTTCTTAAAGCTTGCGTCCTTTATCAATCTCAATGTCAGTACTGGTTCTCTGGTACCTTTACCTTTCAAGAAGTTCAAATGATCGTTATCGAACAGAGTTAAGCTATGATGATATCCAACAACGGGGAGTTAACTCTCCTGAAAACATGGAACTGGTACTGATTACGTTATTGTTTATAGATTCCAACCTAAAACACAGTACACAACTCACAATTATAAATAAAGTAACCATTGGCTTATTTTTTATCAAATGACCTATTTTGGGAATTGCGTTCCCATCATCAGACTCAGGTGCTCACGTAGCAAAACTTCTTATGTAATTACATTGCAATGCATATGCAATAGAACATCATTTCTCCTAAAATATGCCTTATAATTTGTGAAGCCTCCCCAATATCAGGTCAGGCAAAATTTCTTATGCCTAAGTCAGAATATACGTGGAATTGCAGTTACTAATGGTCGAGATCTAGTAACATTTTATGTCTCTGAACTAATAGTTGTGGTGTCACCGCCAGACACCACACTTGCTAGGTGGTAGCTTAAATCGGCCGCGGTCCATTAGTACATGTCGGACCCGCGTGTCGCCACTGTCAGGATCGCAGACCGAGCGCAACCACAAGGCAGGTCTCGAGAGACGTACTAGCACTCGCCCCAGTTGTACGACGACGTTGCTAGCGACTACACTGACGAAGCCTTTCTCTCATTTGCCGAGAGACAGTTAGAATAGCCTTCAGCTAAGTTAATGGCTACGACCTAGCAAGGCGCCATTTGTACCATCGCATGTATCTCAAGATAGTCTCACTTGTATCATCAAGAATGCTGTATACCAAAGGACGATATAAAAGTTAAGTGTTCTAGTAGCTACGTTCTTTTCTTTATCACATTCATTACGAATCCTGTTCCAGACTTCGCGCCAGTCGGCGTGTGTGTACGTGTGCCCTTTCGGCTACCCGTCACTGTGGACTGGCTGCCTTGTCAGTCCACTCACTACATTGGCGACGAGTCTCAAAAGGGACTTTAGCGTTCGTATTGTATTAATTTGCTTGTGTCATGGCTTCGCCACATTCTCCAGATGTACTGTCCGAATTTTATCGCTTGCAGAATCAGCAGACGCAGGCCTTATTGGATGCCCTTGGACAGCTCGTACAGGGTCAATGTGCACTGCACCCCGATGCGGCCGCCGCCGCTTCATCGCTACCGCAGCCACAAAACGCAGTTGCACCGTCCTTCCGTAATTTTGATTCAACCCAAGAAACGTGGATGGAATGGTCGCGACAATTGGGATTTCATCTCGCCCCCTACAGAATTCAAGGTAATTAGCGGCAGCCGTTTTTGCTTTCGTGTGTAGGTGTGTCCACCTACCGTGTGATAGTGAAATTGTTTCCCCGACGCGACGTCGCAACTCTGTCATACGAAGAAATTTTGTCTGCTTTAGATGCCTATTTCAAGGAAACAGTAAATGTCGTTGCAAAAAGGTATGCGTTCTTTCGTACAAAACGTACGGCTGGTCAGACTAATAGGGAGTGGGTTGCAACTTTGCAAGGACTTACTAGGGATTGTGTCTTTGAATGTGACTGTGGACTCCCTTATTCAGATACTATGGTGCGTGATGCAATAGCACAGAACGTTTCTGATGTTCGCATAAGGGGACAGATTTTGAAACTAGTTAATCCCTCCCTTCAACAAGTGATAGACATATTGGATAGGCAAGACACACTTGACTTTGCTCAGGAATCATTTGCAACTTCGCCAGCCGTGTGTCACATTAACCGGCCCGCCGGGCCCGCTGCACGGAATGCTAACCTGCCCTCGCGCACGTCCGCGCAGCCACGTGTCCCGCGAAAGCAAGCAAATGCAGTGAAATCATGCCCGCGGTGTGCAACTAGACATTCGCATGAGAATTGCCCGTCACGCCAAGCTATTTGCTTTTTCTGTAATAAGAACGGGCATGTTCAAAGTGTTTGCCAGAAAAAGCTCAGATCGGACAATCACAACCATTCCAGGCCCTTTGCTTCGCGCCGGAATCGAATCAAGGACACACAGGCTCGGGAACCTTCGCCCATGGACATTCATGTAGTTAGTGCCACTCCGCCCAGTGTTCCTCTCGCTAACAGTGACTGTGTTCGTCCCACAAAAAGTTTGCGTCGACGTCGACGGAAGTCCCGTCACGTCGCACGTGATTCTGTACCAGTGTCTGTTCACGTTGCACAAAACAGTCGCTCTTGTCGTCAGCAGGACAATAACCTTTTTGTAGATTTGGACTTTGCCGGACAAGTGATACCGTTCCAGCTCGATACCGGAGCTGCAGTTTCATTGCTCAATCACGCCACGTACAAACAACTGGGCGCACCTCCGTTACCTGCCGCAAATGTTCAGCTCACGAGTTATTCAGGACAAGCTATCCCTGTCTTAGGACAGTGCACTCTTCTTGCCACATACAAGGGACAAGCAAAACTTGTGTCATTTTACGTTCTTCTTTCTTCTTCTGCTGTGAACTTGTTTGGTTTAGATTTATTTCAGTTGTTTAACTTGTCTATCGTCAATTAGGTCCTATCAGTGAATCAGACTGTGCCTTCAGCCAGTGTTTCTAGTCTATGTGACGAATTTGCAGACATTTTTGCACCGGGCCTTGGTTGCGCTAAAATCTATGACGCCCATTTGGAACTGAACGTCAACGCGCAACCGAAATTTTTCCGAGCGCACAATGTTCCCCACGCATTGCGTTCTGAGGTCGCCAATCGCTACGATATCTTGTATCGGTCCACTGCTCAGCACGGCAACGCTGGTGCGTTGTCCCGTTTGCCTGTTGCTGAGGATAAAGCATTCGATTCTTCCGAACTTGATTGCATGTTCATTGATTCGGAAACCGATGACGTGGTCGAATCGTTTCCGATTGATTTTCGTCGTGTAGCTACAGCCACAGCTGCTGATCCTGTCCTTGCTACTGTTTTGCGTCTTGTTGCTACGCATTGGCCCTTGTCGAAGTCACGGATGGAGGATCCGTTAGTTCGCCGATTTTTTGCTCACAAGGAGAGACTTTTTGTCCGACGTGGTGTTTTGTTGTTGCATTCTGATAATGATCAGTCCAGAGTAGTGGTCCCGCGTTCGTTACAGTCCTCTGTCTTAAAGCTTCTCCACCAAGGACATTGGGGTATTGTGTGTACGAAACGACTTGCTCGTCAGCACTGTACTTGGTTCGGAATCGATGCTGCGATTACGAATATGTGCTCTTCTTGCATGGCGTGTGCCGACCAACAATCCGCACCGCCGCGGAAATTTTTGCATGGCCGAAAGCCACTTCCCCTTGGCTACGCTTGCACGTCGATTTTGCTGGTCCATTCTGGAATGCTCGATGGTTGGTTGTGGTCGATGCTTTCAGTAATTTTCCTTTTGTTGTCCGGATGTCTTCCACGATGTCTTCTGCCACCATCCAAGCGTTGTCTGCTATTTTTTGCGTTGAAGGTCTTCCACAGACTATTGTTTCCGACAATGGCCCACAATTCATGTCCGCAGAATTTCAGTCATTCTGCAAGGCCAATGATATTCAACATCTGACATCCGCGCCGTTTTCGCCTCAGTCAAACGGTGCCGCTGAACGATTGGTCCGGACTTTCAAGTCACAGATGTTGAAGTTGAAAGAGTCGCATTCTCGGGAGGACGCGTTATTGCTCTTTTTGTCCTCATATCGCTCTCAGCCCCGCGATGGTCGCTCGCCGGCTGAGTTGCTCCATGGTCGTCCTAATCGAACCTTGATGTCTTTGCTGCATCCGCCGCATCAGGTTCCTGTGCAGCGGCAGACTCCTGCTTTTGCTCCTGGCGACGTTGTCTTCTATCGCAACTATCGAGGTTCACGGTGTTGGCTCGCAGGGCGCATTCTTCGCTGCCTCGGCCGCGCGATGTATTTGGTTTTCGGGGCCTCTGGTGAGGTGCGTCGGCATCTCAATCAGCTGCGCCTCTGTCGTCGCCTGGGTTCTGCCGCTCCCCGTCTGCTTTCAGCGACGGTGCCGTCCGGTCAGCGCCCTGGGGACCCATCTACTGGCTCGCCTCATCCCCAGGTGTTACCGACGATGCCTTCCATTTTGGCCCATGGCGACGCGCCGCTGCCGCCGCCGCCCGTTCTCCCGCCGGCGCCGCCCGCAGTGGACGCTTCGCTGCAGCCGCCCAGCGCCTCCCTGGGTCGCGCGCCGCCGATCGCTTCCCGTGACCAGCTGTCCTCCGCCGTGGAACTCTTGCCCGCTCCGGACCAGATGTCATCGCGCGTCGGATCCCCCGACGCAATGGAGGTCGACCCTTCGGCCCCTCCTGTCTCATTACGGGCGCATACACCGCATGTTGACGTGCACCCTGGACTAGGTTTTCAGGCGTTTCCTAGCTCCCCTCGGACCGAATGGCAGGGTGCGGGTGGCACAGCCTCGCCTGTTGTTAGGCTCCCCACCTCGTCGCATACGTCAACATGGGGTCTTCCCCACGGCGGGCGGAAGCCTTATCACACGTCCGTTCGCCGATTTGCGGGGGAGGAATGTGGTGTCACCGCCAGACACCACACTTGCTAGGTGGTAGCTTAAATCGGCCGCGGTCCATTAGTACATGTCGGACCCGCGTGTCGCCACTGTCAGGATCGCAGACCGAGCGCCACCACAAGGCAGGTCTCGAGAGACGTACTAGCACTCGCCCCAGTTGTACGACGACGTTGCTAGCGACTACACTGACGAAGCCTTTCTCTCATTTGCCGAGAGACAGTTAGAATAGCCTTCAGCTAAGTTAATGGCTACGACCTAGCAAGGCGCCATTTGTACCATTGCATGTATCTCAAGATAGTCTTACTTGTATTATCAAGAATGCTGTATACCAAAGGACGATATAAAAGTTAAGTGTTCTAGTAGCTACGTTCTTTTCTTTATCACATTCATTACGAATCCTGTTCCAGACTTCACGCCAGTTGGCGTGTGTGTACGTGTGCCCTTTCGGCTACCCATCACTGTGGACTGGCTGCCTTGTCAGTCCACTACACTAGTAACATTACAATTTATTGGTAACTAATCTACAACCAAATTAAAATATGCTATAGGAGGTATGTGTAGCCAGCCTCTGCAAGCATTAAACGCTTATGGTGTACTGAACGCGAGTGGATATTAATGTAAACGAACACTGAAATATAATGAAAAACTATTTTATATCTGCTACGGTCGCAGGTTCGAATCCTGCCTCGGGCATGGATGTGTGTGATGTCCTTAGGTTAGTTAGGTTTAAGTAGTTCTAAGTTCTAGGGGACTGATGACCACAAATGTTAAGTCCCATAGCGCTCAGAGCCATTTGAACCTATTTTATATCCCTTAGGCTGCAGAGGTAAAGCTTCAATTTAGGTCATTGTTCACCTTTAAGAACATCATACGATAAAATATACGTTGATTAACTTCTCATATTTTGCGTACACGGGCACCTAGAATTGTTTTAATTCCGTCATGTTGACTGTACAAATTATTTACTTCACAACTGAAACTTTCGCCTTTGAACCATTATTAAAAGATTTTGCTCAGCACATGTCAGACTTTAAAATCGTCCAACATGTTTACACGTCATTATCAAAAGTATGCATTTTTGCCGTAGAAGTCAAGTAATTGTATTCCTACAGTGAAAATGTTTAGTTTAACAAAACGGAAATTGCTATAATTACTAGAATTATCTGGTTTCGCCCACGATTAAACTATTCTTAGAAGAATGTATTAATATGTATTAATTTCTATCTCACTATCATCAACATATTTTGGCAAATAAGTTTTCTTTTAAAATCAAGATATTTTCACAGAGGTAATGTCGTCTATGAACAGTACCCAAATGTTCTGTAGTAAGAAGAGCGATTAAGAGTAGTGTTTGCAAAAATACAGTGAACGAAAAGAACGTTGGCCATCGCCTCACTGAAGACGAGCGTCCAGGCGTACCGTAAGGTAAAGCTAACTTCTACGCAATCGGCGGAAATGTCGGGGTTAGGAGCAGGGTTTGTACGCCAGGCGGCTTCGAGTTTGGACGGATACGAGAGAGGAAAGCGGAGGAGAGCGGAGGGGGAGCGGCATCGGCGGAGTTTGCGGCTCGTGAATTTTTCATGCCCTCCGCCAACACAGTGGCGGATGCCGGTGTTCTGGCGAAGCGCCGCAGATGCTGGGTTCGTCTCGGCACCGCGCCGTGGTTGCGCTGTCGCTGCCTGTGCCGCGCGCTGTCTGCCTGCCTGCGGTCCACGCGACAGGTGTTAATATTCTGCAGCGACACGCGCTGCGAAATGCACACTGCCTGCGCTGCAGCCGTCGTTGACAAGAGACAAGACAGCTCGTCCACGCCTATCACGTGTGTGTCCACATGAGAAATGAAACCATAACTGGCAACCGACCGCCTCGCACACCTCTGCAATAGCAGGACTGCAGACTCAGGTCCTTTTTCAACCGGTTCAGGGCTGCAGCAGGAATATCAACACCAAGTTTTGAACTTCTGACTAAAATTTTCCCCACTGTCGAGAAAGGCAAAAACTCCAGGAGTATCCTGGCTCAAATGGTTCAAATGGCTCTGAGCACTATGCGACTTAACTTATAACTAATTAAACCTAACTAACCTAAGGACATCACACACATCCATGCCCGAGGCAGGATTCGAACTGCGACCGTAGCGGTCGCTCGGTTCCAGACTGTAGCGCCTAGAACCGCACTGCCACTCCGGCCGGCGGAGTATCCTGAATTGTTCCTGCTGCTGCTACTATCCGGGCAACCAGATCCTCTTCTGATGCAACAGGACTTATGTAAACAAGGTTGTGCATCGGTCCCCACACAAAAAAGTCCAGAGGGGGCATATCTGGGGATCGAGCAGGACTTGGTACAGGACCATCTCTGGCAATCCACGTTTCTGGGTACCGTCGGTCCAGGAATCGACGCACACGGCGACTGAAATGTGCCGGCTCCCCGTCATGTTGGAACCACATCCGCTGTTTTGTAGGGAGCGGGACGTCTTCCAGCAATTCTGGCAATGCTCTGGCGTGAAAATTGTAACAGTGCCTGCCATTTAATGGCCCAGGTAGCAGATTCGGTCCAATTAAACAGTCCCCAACAACACCGACCCACACATTAACGAACAACCGCACTTGATGAGCGCTAGTAACTGTGGCATATGGGTTATCCTCACTCCAACGTGCGAATTGTGCACGATGAAGACTCCATCACTCCCCAACGTTGCTTCATCGGTAAACAACACAGAGGATGGAAATGTAGGATGCATTTCACACTGTTCCGGGTACCACTGCGAAAACTGTCCTCTGGGTGAATAATCAACTGGTTCCAGGTTGTAGGCACGCTGTAATTGAAACGGACATTGCTGCCGAAGGATTGTTCTTACATTCGTCTGAATCGTCCCCATGTTATGTGCAATTGCCCGAGTGCTGATTGACGGATCCCGCTCCACATGCTACAAGACAGCTTCCTCAAATTGCAGCGTTCTTACCGTGCGACGGCGTCCCTGTCCAGGTAATCTGCTAAATGACCCGGTCTCACGCAGACGTTGGTACACAGCAGCAAAGGTCGTATGATGCGGGAGACGGTGATTAGCATATTGTTGTTGATAAACACGCTGTGCAGCTCGTCCGTTGTGGTGCGCTACGTAGTGTACTCACTCCAGGTGTACCGCTCCATTAGTTCAAATGGTTCAAATGTCTCTTAGCACTATGCGACTTAACTTCTGAGGTCATCAGTCGCCTAGAACTTAGAACTAATTAAACCTAACCAATCTAAGGACATCACACACATCCATGCCCGAGGCAGGATTCGAACCTGCGACCGTAGCGGTCGCTCGGCTCCAGACTGTGCTCCATTAGTAAACAGAGACAATGCACTACTACACTGGTGGACAGCAGTTGCCTACAACTGAAGATCGTAGTACGGCCTCTAACAACTGAAGAGCGTAATACGGCCTCCACCGGTTTAAATAATCCTCGTGGGAAAAAATGACATTAGGGAAAAATATTTGTTTTGATGTCACCTACAACCTCCCAGAGTTTGTCGGTTTAAATACTTTTCACCCTGTATGCCATGCCCGGCCTCTGACACAATTATATTAGCAGAACAAGCAGATTTTAGAAAATGACGACAATGCTGTCATTTAGTCTAAGAGAACTGGTAGAGAAAAGAAAGGATTTGAGGTAGGGACACAGATAGAACTTGTAGATTCTGTAAAATATCTGAGTGGTTTTAACTTTCACGTTCAAGAAACAGTTCATGCAGGAGAACCGTCGTTTGACCAGAAAAATGCAAGTTAATTCGGATGAATAGGAAATACTAAAACACGTAATATTCAGATAAGCATCCCTGGCGTAGAGAAACAACTGAAGGATTTGGAAGAAAATAAGTCGCCAGGTCCGAATGGAATTCCAGTTCAGTTTTGCGAAGAATACGTCAATGACCTCTTAGCTTGCATTTATCGCGAATCTCTCACCCAGCGCAAAGTCCCAAGCGACTGTAAAAAAGCACAGATGACTCCATTGTACAAGAAGGAAAAAGTTACAGACTTTTATCCCTAACATGAGTTTGCTGTAGTATCCTTGAACATTTTCTCAGTTCGGTTACAGATAAATTTTCTTGAGACTGAGAAGTTTATATTCGCTAATCGGTATGGCTTTAGAAAGTATCGATCTCGCGACACTCAGCTTGCTATTTTCTTACATGACATACTGCAAACTACAGATGAAGAGCAAAAGGCAGACTCCATATTTCTACTTTTCCAGAAAGCGTTTTACGCGGTGCCTCGCTGCAAGCATTAAAGAAGGTAAAACCTTGTGGAATGCGTTCACAGATATGCAAGTGGCTTTAAAAGAGACAATGGCATCGTCAAGAGTGCCCCAGGGAAGTGTGATAGGACCGCTATTATTCTACGTATACACGAATGATTTGGCGGACCATGTGGACAGCAAATCCGCTGTTCTATGCTGATGATGCTGTAGTGTATGGTAGGGCATCGAAGTTGATTGACTGCAGGAGGACACAAGACGAATTCAACTAAATTACTGGTTGGTGTGATGAATTTCGGCTAGCTCTAAAAGTTGAAAAATGAAAGTTAATGTGGATGAATAGTAAAAACAAAAACGCGTAATATTCAGATAGAGCATAAGTAGTGTCCTACTTCACACAGTCATGTTTAAACATCTGGGCATAATACTGCAAAGCGATTTGGAATGGAACGAGCTTGTGAGGATTGTGCTAGGGAAGATTAATGGTCGACTTCGGTGAATTGGGAGAACTCGGGCGAAATGTGGTTTATCTGTAAAGGATGACCGAACATAGAACGCTTCTGAGACTTATTGCTGAGTACTGCTCGAGTGTTTGGGTTCCGTGCCACCAAGGATTAAAGGAAGCCATCGAAGCAATTCAGAGGCCTGCTGACAGATTTCGTAATGGTAGGTTCGAACAACTTACAAGTGTTACGGAGATGCTTCGAGAAGTCAAATGGGAATCCCTGGAGTATAGGCTACATTCTTTTCGACAAACAATTTTCAGAAAATTTAGAGAACCGACATTTGAAGCTGGCTGCAGAACGATTCTGTAGCCTCCATCATATATTGTGCGGAAGCACCACGAAGATAACGTTGGAAAATTAGGGCTCATTCGGAGGCCCATGGACAGTCGTTTTTCTCTCGTTCTGTTGGCTAGTAGAAAAAATAAGAGAATGACTAGCAGTACTACGGGGTACTCTCCGACATGCGCTATAAGTTGGCTTGCGGAGTATCGACGTGGATGTAGATAAAAAGTTTTGAGAAAGTCATTTGATATCGTTGTGGTAGATAATTAAAAAAAGGGACTTCTTATTGCATCTAACACTGTAAGAGAAACAAAAATTTTAACAGAGTGGCGATAAACTGTTTAAATGGCTCTGAGCACTGTGGGACTTAACTTCTGAGGTCATCAGTCGCCTAGAACTTAGAACTAATTAAACCTAACTAACCTAAGGACATCACACACATCCATGCCCGAGGCAGGATTCGGACCTGCGACCGTAGCAGTCGCGCGGTTCCGGACCGAAGTGCTTAGAACCGCTCGACCACCGCAGACGGCCGATAAACTGTCTAAACAGTTGTCAACAACACAGGGAGTTAGACAAGGATAAGGCCTGTTTCCAGAGATATGATCTAGTCTGGACTATGAAATAAAATATGCAGCTGATCGAACATTAACTTATTTATTGGATTTATTTGTTGGCTTTCAAATATAACATCATTTCTACTAATAAAATAAAGGTTCTGACATCCAAGGAAAATCGTGTATAAGATGTAAAATTATAATAAATATTGTAATACTCGAACAGATAACTCACTTTTAGCGTCGCCGCTGTTGCATAAGAAAAACACTGTACAATGAAATAGTTGCTCAGGAAAAAGAGAAGTATCAAAATTTAATTGCCCTATGTGGTCCACAAAAATCGAATTAGAAACGACACTGAGATTAAAATGAATGATTCAACGAGGATAGCAACATCAGTGAAACCTGTCATCGTTCAAAGTATTTTATTTAATTTACGTGTATGAACCTACGTTTATGTCTTATGTCAATGTTGTACTGGTTAAATGATCAGAACCCCCAGTCTGTTGGCGTTGTCTTACAGCGTTTTATTCCCTCATACGTTTCTGAATGAGGTATCGAATATATTGCTTCCCCCTACTTATACCTCCAGAGAAGATGACAGTCGTTCTTCCCGCGAACCATATGCGACTGGAACAGAAAAGGGAGGTAATGACAGTGGCACGTAAAGTGCCCTCCGCCACACACCGTTAGGTGGCTTGCGGAGTGTAAATGTAGATGTAGATGTAGACGATGTGTCTCCTTAAAGGCTGTTATACTCTCGCCATCACGCCGAGTCCATCTGGAGATTCACATCCCCTACCGTATGCCCTTCTACATGTTTAGAAAACCTTTAAAATATTACTGCTGTAACACCTTGTGTTGCGCCAGTACACAACCATGTGTGCGAAACATCTGCATGCAGCTCTCAAGTCGACGGCCGTGTGTCAGTGAGACGGCGCTGTGTGCGGCGCATCACCAGCTGCGATGGCTGGCAGGGTGGGAGATATGAGACGCCCCGCAGCTGCACCAGCTGTCCACGCGAAGACGTCGTGTTGCCTCAGTGATACGTATTCGGTCGTGAAGCTCTGTAACAAAAACGAATAGGCGGCTCCCTGTTCTAATCAGTTATGGTCATCCGAAACCACATTGTCAATGTTGGCCAGAACGTTCTAATGCGAAAAGATAATCGGCTCTCTCCAAGTGTAAAATGTAATTTGATATGTGAGGTTCCCGCAAGATAGCCATACAGTTAACTTCTAGTAACAAAATTCATTTCTCAACAAGTATTCTTAAGGTCATAAACTTTTAACCCAAGCAGTTTCTTCAGCAGGTTTTTGGACTCCCCTCGTCACATACATTTATTGGTGTAACAAGAAAGTCAAGATTTCTTCGCACCTTGTGCGTATTTGTATGTTTTTACCATACCATTTGGCTACCTTCTGAGAGGCGTGTTTTTTCACTCATACTGGGAATTTCATGTCTCAATGGTTATTGTTGAAAGACTATCATATTGTCTTTGCCAAGCATTTTCAGCGTCATGACTTCTTTTTGTATCGTACAAAAAGTTAAATTCTCTCACCTCGTCTATAAGTCTCTCTGTGTCCATGATGCATACGCTACGAGCTGCGAGACAAAAACCGCCTCACGCCGGTGCCCCCAGTGTGACCACAGAGCAGTTGAGTGCGCCAACAGAGGCAAGCAGCCGCTCCGGCTTGCGGCGTATCTGTGATCTGCGACAACCCGGGGGCGGCCGGTGCGGCAGGCCGTATGCCGGTGCGTCAGAGCCGCACTCTGTGTGACCGCCGCCATACAGTAACGAGCGATTCAACAGTGCGGCCTGCCGGCTGCGGTTCAAGGCCACAGGCCGGACGGCCAGGCCGCATTCTGTCTGGCCAGGCCTTTAACCAACACGTTTTGTTGACTTGGTGACTTCGGGCCTGCTGATCTTTAACTTCAGAGATTTCGGCCTGTTTGATTTCTATCTGTTCAATTCGCTACATTTTTTCCTGCGTTTCTTGAACTATTTTCTTGCCTTGCTTTCGGAGAGTTGCAAGTGCCTTTTTTGTAGTATAGACCCAGTTCTTGCAGTTTAATTTGTTCTTTGGCCACTGATGCGTCGTTTCCTGCTATTTGCGCTACCAATCGTGCAGTCTTGGCATCGCACTTCGCCTGCCCCGCCTCCTCACGCATTTCTACTGTCGTTTACTTGACATTCTCCAGTTCTTATGGATTCCTGCGATCCCTTTCTTGACTCCATCTATACCGTCTGTGAACGTTCGTATGACTAATGTGTGTCTTTCCTCCTCTTCCTCCCATCTTTTTTCCTCTGCCTCTCGTTTCTTCCTTTCTGCCTCTTACATGAATTGCATGAGAGCCTCAAACTGTGATCGACCGCTAACACCTTCCGGACTAGATGAACGATATTCTATCATTCTGCGACGTTTCGTTCGTGATTCTGGTCTTCCAGTTTCACTGATGGTGCGTCTCATACTAGTAGGGCCTACATTTCGTTCTGCTGTGGTCTCCCGATCACTTTCGTCACCGGACTGAAACATGTCGTCATATTCTGCAGGTTCTACGTTCGACATTTCTGAACGGTCTGCAACTGCATTTACCTGAGAATCACGTGTAATGTCTGCCCGGTCACCGCTAATAATCTGATGTGGATCCATGGTTAACAAAACACAATTACTTCCGCTACTCTGTAGCAAACGTGCCTTGCTCCTTGTAAGCATGCACTCTAATTCTGACCAAAACAAATTTAAACACTACAAATTCCTGTGCCACACAGTTTCTACTCTAAATTAAGCCCCTGTGATCTACTGATCCCTAGCTCCTGATAACGAATTCAAATAACAGCACGCTTGTCTATGCTAACAAACAAAAATCTCAGTCTGTCCTAACAAATCAGCACAACGCCGTTCGCCATCAGAAACAAACAATAAAGTAACACAGATGTCATTACTACAACATGAAAATGCACACATAGAATAATTAGATATTAGTACTACGTCGAGGTGCCAGCAACGCGAATCTATTCTACATAGTGCACCACATTAAGCAAAGGGAACTAAGCAACATAATCTACGATGTGATGGTCACAGAAGGTGCCATCAATCCGAAATGCTGGAAGGGGAAGCCACAATGCAAGTTATCCTGGCTTGGGACGCCACAATGAAAGTTAACAAGTGGTGCTGACTACAAAAAATGGTTCAAATGGCTCTGAGCACTATGGGACTTAACATCTGTGGTCATCAGTCCCCTAGAACTTAGAACTACTTAAACCTAACTAACCTAAGGACATCACACACATCCATACCCGAGGCAGGATTCGAACCTGCGACCGTAGCAGTCGCGCGGTTCCGGACTGAGCGCCTAGAACCGCTAGACCACCGCGGCCGGCGGTGCTGACTACATAAAAGGATTGAGAATGTAGTAAAATTTACTAACATCATTAACTTTTTAACGAAAGACAGACATAAATTATAGTTATTGACTGAATAAAGTCCACATCTAAAAGCTGGGTTAAGAGAACGATGGACAAGGATCCTGGGTCGCAGAAGTCAATCAAGTACTCTGGCCCTAAGCAGACTTTGATTATATAGGTGCAGCTGAGAGCAAATTGCGATTGAGATCTGTACGCCTTGACAAGGCCAGGGAAGTAGTACGTTACCCTGTTTCCTTCGTGCAGCTATGTAACTTGCAGCTGGCACGATGGGTGCGGCGGAGGCGAGGCGAGGCATAAGGGAGCACCTGTGAATCGATCGCGGCCACAAAAGAAATGCCAAATATCACGGTTCAGCGATCAGGCAGACGGATTGCAATTTACTCTTTACCAGAGCCCTGAAATCACGATAGATTTCATTGTGTGACACACCCGTTCGCTGGTCGTACCAAGGACCAATTTGCTCACTTTCACGACAGAGCGCTCAAGGATACCAAACGTGAAGATTGGTATATCATATAAGAATAAGCGTGCCCTCGGCAAACGAGTAGTCCGAGACGTTTGAGGTCACACTTCGGCACAGTAAGAACTACACCACAAGCTCTCCAATTTACGAGGGTTATTCGGGAAGTAAGGAACGATCGGTCGCGAAATGGAAACACAGAAAAAATCCGATGAAGTTTTGCACAGGTGTGTTGGGTAGTGTCTCTAGTATTCCCGTCGATCGCGTTACGTCGTTTATTTTACTTCTGAGCACACAGGGAGCACATAAAAATACCTAGAACAATAGTGTCTCTCGCCAAGTGCGAGGGCCTGGTGAGAAAATCTGCCTGAAGATGTGCAGACAACATTACGTAACTGTCATGCGGGTTCTTCTTCAAGACAATTCTGAGTCGCATTCTGCAAGGGCAATGGAGATGCTGCTGCATCGTTTTTAATTGGAAATGTTTGATTGCCCATAATACAGCCCGTAATTGCCTCCCTCTGAGTTTCGTCTGTGCTCACATGAACCGCTGGCTATGAAGACAACGTTTTGACAAAGACAACTAGCAGAAAGTCAGCGTAGAGAATTGGCGGAAAGCAATGGCGGCTGCCTTGTATAACGAGGATATTAGAAAGTTGGAACAACGCTACGACAAACGTCTAAGTTGGAACACCTAGGATGGAGATAAGTTGTTGGAAGTTGTAGCTAACTGTTGCAAATAAAACAGTTTTGATTTTCACTGTAGTTTCCATTTCGCGACCTATCATTCCTGACTTTCCGAATACCCCTCGTGTCTACTTGCTAGTGAAGTAAGTCTCAGGACCGGTACGAAGCACCAACCACACATGCCAGAGCTTCGACCAGAAGATCACTTCCAGACCAAAGTCCTGAACCTGAGTTCCTCGCATCGCTCCACATAAAAAAAAAATCCGTTTTTCCGCAAAGTGCACGAACGATACGGCCTTCAGCCTGTCTTGAGCCAATCAAAGGAATATACAGGGTGTTACAAAGAGGTACGGCCAAACTTTCAGGAAACATTCCTCACACACAAATAAAGAAAAGATGTTACGTGGACATTTGTCCGGAAACGCTTAATTTCCATGTTATAACTCATTTTAGTTTCGTCAGTATGTACTGTACTTCCTAGATTCACCGCCAGTTGGCGCAATTGAAGGAAGATAATGTTGACTTCGGTGCTTGTGTTGCCATGCGTCTCATTGCTCTACAGTACTTGCATCAAGCACATCAGTACGTAGCATCAACAGATTAGTGTTCACCACGAACGTGGTTTTGCAGTCAGTGCAATGTTTACAAATGCGGAGTTGGCAGATGCGAATTTGATGTATGGATTAGCACGGGGCAATAGCAGTGGCGCGGTACGTTTGTATCGAGACAGAGTTACAGAACGAAGGTGTCCCGACAGGAAGACGTTCGAAGCAATTGATCGGCGTCTTAGGGTGCACGGAACATTCTAGCATATGACTCGCGACTGGGGAAGACCTATAACGACGAGGACACCTGCAATGGACGAGGCAATTCTTCGTGCAGTTGACGATAACACTAATGTCAGCGTCAGAGACGTTGCTGCTGTACAAGGTAACGTTGACCACGTCACTGTATGGGGAGTGCTACGGGAGAACCAGTTGTTTCCGTACCATGTACAGCGTGTGCAGGCACTATCAGCAGCTGATTGGCCTCCACGGGTACACTTCTGCGAATGGTACATCCAACAATGTGTCAATCCTCATTTCAGTGCAAATGTTCTTTTTACGTTAAGGCTTCATTCCAACGTGATCAAATTGTAAATTTTCACAATCAACATGTGTGGGCTGACGAGAATCCGCACGCAATTGTGCAATCACGCCATCAACACAGATTTTCTGTGAACGTTTGGGCAGGCATTGTTGGTGATGTCTTGATTGGGCCCCATGTTCTTCCACCTACGCTCAATGGAGCACGTTATCATGATTTCATACGGGATACTCTACCTGTGCTGGTAGAACATGAGCCTTTACAAGTACGACTCAACATGTGCTTCATGCACGATGGAGCTCCTGCACATTTCAGTCGAAGTGTTCGTACGCTTCTCAACAACAGATTCGATGACCGATGGATTGGTAGAGGCGGACCAATTCCATGGCCTCCACGCTCTCCTGACCTCAACCCTCTTGACTTTCATTTATGGGGGCATTTGAAATCTCTTCTCTACGCAACCCGGGTACCAAATGTAGATACTCCTCGTGCTCGTATTGTAGACGGTTGTGATACAATACGCCATTCTCCAGGACTGCATCAGCGCATCAGGGATTCCATGCGACGGAGGGTGGATGCATGTATCCTCGCTAACGGAAGACGTTTTGAACATTTCCTGTAACAAAGTTACGTTCTGTTGCTGTGTGTTTCCATTCCATGATTAATGTGATTCGAAGAGAAGTAATAAAATGACCTCTAACATGGAAAGTAAGCGTTTCCGGACACATGTCCACATAACATATTTTCTTTCTTAGTGTGTGAGGAATGTTTCCTGAAAGTTTGGCCGTACCTTTTTGTAACACCCTGTAGAGGCGCTAATTCTTCCCTTCCACACGACAGCACAAACTCATGTCGAACCAGGGAAATAGCTTAGAAACCTTCGTCTGAAAAAATAGAAACCGCCAATTACTGTTTTTTTTTCTTTTTTTAAGTTTTCGCAGAGTGAGAAGATGTTTTTCTACGTAGTCGTGTCACTTCCTGCGGCAACAAGTAAACAGATACAATCTTAAAGATCGTTATTTAAATCGCCTGTTCCTTGGAGCATGTTAGTCCTAGCTATGAGGCGTAATAAAGATTCTATCTCTAAACGTTTCTCAGCCGCCAGAGTTTCTTATACAACTGAGGCGGCCGAAGTAAGTGTGTCAGAGGCCTATTTGTAGTACTGGGGAATCCGAAAACTTATTTTTACTACATGTGGCTCTCCACACAATGCCTGGTTTACAACTCGACTGTGTAGATGCATCCCTTCATTCCGTCACCGCCAGCCCAGCCTATGGCTGGCGCCAATGCTGGTATAGCGGGATTGTCCTGCTGGAGACTTGTCTTGGCTAAGGGCTGCTCTTTCTGCCCTGTACGCCTGTGGGCCTGTCTGGCAAGATTTACTGAGGGATGAGCTCGCTGCCAGTTGCTTTCAACTTCCAACATGCCGTTTCCATAAGGTAAGAACCATAAAAATACATCATGCTTTTAGCGCCCTACCAGAATCCATCAACATCTGCTCAGGCCGTTAACTTTCTAGTCTCGATCAAGATGCATCGGGTTGTAATAAACTCTTTAATAATTTTCTGTACATGAAAAGCAGGTGAGAGAGATGCCCTCCATATTTTCAGATTCTCAGTCGAAGCTTTTGTAAATCTGCAGCAGGACAACGTCCATTTAAAGAAAAATCTGCTTTATGTGAGGCTTACCACCAAAGCAAACAGATACAATCTTAGAGATCTTTATCTAAATCGCCTGTTCCTTGGAGCATGTTAGTCCTAGCTTGAGGTGTAATAAAGATTCTATCTCTAAACGTTTCTCAGCCGCCTGAGTTTCGTATACAACTGACTGGGAAAAGGCAAATGGTTCGAACTTCACATAAAGCTCAAGCATATGGCGAAGCCACAATTTTTTATGACTTGCCAGGTGCCAATAACCCTTTGGCCGCAGATCAAAGAAGACCTAGGCTGGTTGGTCTAGCTGGACGTTAAGGAGCCCGTCGCATCCAACGGGTGGGTCACACTACTGGTTGTAGTCAAAAACCCGTCCAGGATGTTACAACACTGGGGACACTTCAAGGTGACTGTCAACTATCAAAGAGAGGGAGACATATATCGCATTTCCAGGCCAGAGAAACTCTTTGCAAAACGGATTTGGGACAGATATTTCTCAAAAATCAATGTGCCTAAATCATAACTACAGCTTTCCTTAGACCTGCACTCTCAAAAAAATTTTATCAGTGATCTACATTCCCCACCCCAGGCCACTTTCAGTTTAGGAGATGGTTCTTTGGCATCGCCATCGCTCTGTCAATCTTCCATCTTTTTTTTAAGCATCTGGTTCAGAACATGCCATCATGCTTAAACAGTTAGGAAGCCATCATATTGGCTGGATCAATGCCAGAAGAAATTTCAACAAACCTTGAAACTTTGTTCCAAGTCGTGTAGGAAGATGGCTTAAAGTACAGTTTATACAAGTGTGTCGAACCACAGATCGAATACTTCAGCCATATCCACTCCTCGGCAGGGGTTCAACCAAACAACAAACAGATAGAATCTACAGCTGCGCTCCCTAGTGCAACGAACATGTAATAGTTACAGTCCTTCTTAAGGAAAGTCTCAGCATTGGCAATCATGTTTTCCCTAAAGAATTGCATATTTATCTCTATCGAAACGTTTTCACTTCATCAATGACCACAAGATGTTGGTGCCACTATTCAATCTGGCTGAACGGATTCTGCACTAAACTGCTCACTGCCTCCAGAAAAGGGCATTATTTACATCCCAGTGTCAGTAAGTCATACTCTGCCCACGCCATTCCTGATGATTTATCGAGATTACCCATGGGTCCTGACGCCGGTTTTGATTACGACGAGCTCACGTATTTTCAGCTAGACGACGACTTCCAGACGACCTTAGACATTTCTCACCAGCTAATTAATCGCCAAGAAAAGTGGAGCAAACTCCTACACTAGGTAGTATAAAAATACATCTTATGAGGTTCGCCAGGGTCGATGTTGTGAAAAGAGCATGAACAAATGCATCATTATTACTTGCAAAGACTCTGACTCTTCTTACTAAATGGAGTATTCCTCTTCAATAATGAGAAATGTCAACCAAGAGTGAAAACCCTACAACCACGTAGCCAGCATATGCTGGAATTGTCCAGCCTGGGAAATTTACCAACGCATCACCAGCACGTACTGCAATTTCCCAATCAAGCGCAATAGGGATTTTTGTTGGAGATGAGAGAGGATAAGCTACTCTCTCACATATTTTCCGTATACAGAAAATTATTAAAGAGTTTATTACAATCTGGTGCATCTTGATCGAGACTAGAAATTTAACGGCCTGAGCAGATGTTGATGGAGCCTGGTAGGGCGCTAAAAGCATGAGGTATTTTTATGGTTCTTACCTCATGGAAACGGCATGTTGGGAGTTTGAAGCAATTGGCGGCGAGCCCATCCCTCAGTAAATCTTGCCGGACAAGACCACAGCCATACAGGGCAGACAGAGCAGCCCTTCATCGAGACAGGTCTCCATCAGAAGAATGCTGCTATACTTGCATTGGCGCCAGACGAAGGCTGGGCTGGAGGCGACGGACTGAAGGGACGTGTCTACACAGTGGAGTCATCAAATGGGCATTGTGTGCAGAGCCACACCTAACAAAAATTCGTAAGTTTCTGTGTTCGCCGATACTGCAAATAGGCCAGTGACCCACTTCCATTGGCTACTTCAGTTGTATAAGAAACCCTGGCGTCTGAGAAACGTTTTGAGATAGAATCTTTATTAAACATCATAGATGAGACTAACAAGGCCAAAAGCACAGGCGATTTACATAAAGATCACAAAGATTGTATCTGTTCGCTTGTTGCCATGGGAAGCAACATTACTTCGGAGGAAAACATCTTATCCCTCAACAAAAACACTTAATAAAACCTGTAACTGACGGTTTCTTTTTTTTCCAGAAACACAGGTTTCGTAAGTCTTGCCCTGGTTCGACATGAGTTTGTGCTGTCATGTGGGAGAGGAGATTTAGCGCTCCTAGAGCCCTGTGGTAGGCTCGAGTCGGAGTGAAGGCGGTGTAGTTTGTGCACTTTGTGGGAAAACGGAATATTTTGTTCTGGAGAGGTGCGAAGCTCTAGATTGCTGGACTTTGGTCTCGCAAGAAGACGTCTGGTAAATGCTCTGCCATGCGTGGATGGTGCTTGGGATCTGTCCTGAGACTGACTTAATTTGCGATAAGTTTATACTACAGAGCCAGTGGTGAAGGTCTTACTGTAACGACAGTGTTACTTCAAACAGCTTGGACTACTCGTTTGCCGGGGGCACACTTATTCGTTTTTGGTTTACCAGTCTTGACGTTTGGTAGCCTTGTGGGCTCTGTCTTTTAACTGAGCCAAACTGGTGTTTGGTATCACCTGCGAATGGATGGGTCACACACTGAGATCTACCGTGATTTCAGGGCTATAGCACAGAGTAAATGTTGATCCGTCTGCGTGGTCGCTAGACCATGAGATTTCTTTCGTGGCCGCGATCGATTCACAGGTGCCGCCTCATGTCTCAGCCCCGCCGCACCCATCTCACCAGCTGCAAGCTACATCGCCGCACAAAGCAAACAGGGTAACGTATAGCTGCTCCGGCGCTGTCGGGGTGTACAGATCTCAGTCGCTACTTCATCTCAGCAGCACATATGTAGTGAAACCACAGTAGATTCAATCAAAGTCTGCTCAGCGTCAGATCAATTCAGATTGCGTTATCCACATTTTTTGGGCCAGTGTACATGACTCACCTCTGTCAACGTCCGCCCCGATAGCTGAAGCCGGCACGGTAGCTCAGCGTGTTGGGTCAGAGGATTAGCTGCCCTCTGTGATAATAAAACTGAGTGAACGGATCAACGATGAGCGTTAACGGATGTGAAGGGACGTCCGTCCCGAACAAATGCAACGGACAGTAACGAACAAAATGCCGTTGTCAGGGGCCCGGGTTCGATTTCCGGCGGGGTCGGGGATTTTCTCCGCTCAGGGACTGCGTGTTGTGTTGTCTTCATTATTCATCGCCACCCGGTGCGCAGGTCGCCCAACGGGTGGTCGAATGTAATAAGACCTGCACCAAGGCGGCCGGACCTGCCCTGTAAGGGGCCTCCCAGCCAATGACACAAAACGCTCATTTCCATTTTTTACTTCTGCCACCAATGATCCTTGTCCGCCGGCCGCTATGGCCGAGCGGTTCTAGGCACTTCAGTCCGGAACCGCGCTGCTGCTACGGTCGCAGGTTCGAATCCTGCCTCGGGCATGGATGTGTGTGATGTCCTTAGGTTAGTTAGGTTTAAGTAGTTCTAAGTCTAGGGGACTGATGACCTCAGATGTCAAGTCCCATAGTGCTTAGAGCCATTTGAACCATTTGATCCTTGTCTATTGTACTCTTAAACCACCTGTTAGTTGTTTACGGTATTCAGTCAAGAACGTGTTTACCATAATTTATGTCTGCCTTTGTTTTGAGAAAATTAATGTTATTAGTAAACTAAATATTGCATATATTCTCAGTCATTTTATATAGAGCAAACAGGGTAACCTTTCATAGATTACCGTCATTTTGTGCGTATCATAGAAACGCGAAGTATGTTGATGTATTACATACATTGTTATTGTTAGACTGCTGTCATTTGGTGGTACGCTGAAATAGCATACAGTCACTTTGATCAATGCCTGTCGGTGTGCATCAGCTCTCACTACTGACACATCCCACAATACTCTGTGAACCAAATTAATTTTATAGCAAACGTTTCTGGGTATTTACCACTAGTATGATTTTATTTTATGTGACGTCAGACTGGTGCATCTACTTCAGCGAGGTACGTTCATCTCTGGCTCATTCTATTTATATATAGTCTTGACGTTAGATTTTCCCTAGTTATTTTCACATATAATACATTGACTCTCAAAAACGTTTGATGCTAGACGTTAGTGCACTACATGAACTGGCACAATGGTTGATGTGTGTACATGGTACTAAATACTCGTCTTTGGCAAAATAATTTTGGTTTTAATGACAACAGACTATTAGGTTGCTTAAATATCGAAGAAAAATTTTTACCACTTTCAGATCTAAAGATGGCAGTTTAAACTGCCGAAGCTAGTTTCCTTTATATTTATTGTGATCTGGGTAAATAAAACTTCACTAGTAAGAAGATTTACTTTTTCAAATTCAGAGGTCGCTCTCCTGTTGACAGTATGAGATAACCAAAAAGCGTTTGGGTTGCGATGTTACAGAAGGATGATACAAATGAACAGGTAATGAATGACGAGGTCCTTTACTAAATCTATCAGGAAATATGTGTGTAGAAGAACGGACAGAATGATGTCTTAAGGCACTTCCGTGCTCTAACAGCATAAACATGCCGGGGAAGACAGAGGTTGCAATATATCTTATAAATAATCAAGGACGAAGGATCGGTTTGCTACTCTGAGATGATCGGGCTGGCAGATGAAAGAAATATGGTGATTCGCATCAATCCAGTTCGGAGAATGACACTTAAGCAAAAACAAAACAAAAAAGAAAAGGTTGCGAGTCAGCAGAATTTTCTCACAGAAGCGCGGTTGACGTTGCCCGAACTCTCAATGCCAGCGAACGTCGAAATGCGACTCAATCTGACAAGCGGTCCGTCAATAAATCTGAATACCCAACGAGGCGGCTGAGCGTGATAGGGGCCGCGCAGTATGCAAACACCGGCTATTTAGAATTGCGCGGCGTTTCTGACCCCACGCCAGCGGAGAAGCTACGCGGGTGCCCTTTTATATCTGTCGGGGCTGCGCTACTGCTGTTCCATTTATCCAGCTAGACCTGTCAAACTGCTCGTGCAGTCACAACCACTGAGGGAGAAGCGAATTTACTTCGAAATTCCACACGCGAACTATGTTAGCATTTATAAAAAAATTGTGCTGCATTTTATGTCGCAATACCCACAATAAAACAGGAGGTGTCTTATAATTACGTTACTGACCAAATGTTAAGAGTAATCGTACACTACTGACCAAAAATTGAAGCATCGTGAAGGGTGAAGGAAACGAAAAGGAACTTCACGGGTTTAGAGGGTAAGTGATCACAAAACCCATTCAAATTCAAGCAGAACTTGGAATTATCAGCACACATATCGGTATAACGTTGCACCCCTCTGCCGGCCGGAGTGGCCGAGCGGTTCTAGGCGCTTCAGTCTGCAACCGCGTGACCGCTACGGTCGCAGGTTCGACTCCTGCTTCGGGCATGGATGTGTGTGATGTCCTTAGGTTAGTTAGGTTTAAGTAGTTCTAAGTTCTAGGGGACTGATGACCTCAGATGTTAAGTCCCATAGTGCTCAGAGCCATTTGAACCATTTTTTGTTGCACCCCTCTGGCCTGGATAAATGCACTAATTCGATTCGGAAGGTATCATTAAGCCATTGCATCCTCTCCTGTAGCAAGCTGGCCCACAACTGTTGTATCTTGTACTTGATGTCCTGGATGCTAGCACTGAAATGAGGTTGACGTCGGAGCTGGTTCCACGCATGTTCTATCGAACACGGATCTTGGGATATCGGTGGCCTGGGAAGTAATTCAACATGGAGCCTTGTGTGGAGGAGCATTTCCCTGTTGGAAAGTGGCACCACTATACTGTCACATGAGACGTAATGGTTGAGGGCTCATGACGTACCGTTATCCAATGCGTCGTCATAGCGCCTTAAGCACTATCAAACGTCGCATGAATCATACACGATGGCTACCCACAGGAGTAACACCGCTGTACCTGTCTAAAGCGCTGTCCGCCGCTCGTGGTCTGGTGGCTAACGTTGCTGCATCTGTATCACGAAGTCCCAGGTTCGATTTCCAGCCGGGTTGGGGATTTTCTCTGCCAGGGACTGGGTGTTTATGTGGTCCTCATCATTTCATCATCATCATTCGTGACAGTGGCTAGTTTGGACTGTGTAAAAATTGGGACTTCGTTCGGACGCTGATGACCCCGCAATTGAGCGCCACAACCAGACATCATCATCTCTAAAACATTAGAAGAATGACATCACCATCTCTGAAACATTAGAAGAATGATATATCTCCCCAGCTTTCCACCATAACAGCCGATAGTGCTGATCCGAGATAGTGAAGATATGCAATTCATCGCTCAGTGTGACACTGATGCGACAGCATTCTTCAGCAGTTCATGCTTTTGTTGTGGCATGGTAAGAGCTTTGAAGGAGTGGCAGGATAACGAACTCAGACAGCCTTTAAAATAAATTTATCGACAGCAATTCTTACTCATTTATTAGAAAACATTGTCCTTGAGCCCAGCGCTATTATTACATCAATTAAACGTTTCAGCTCAAACTCGTAAACAATTTGTGATAAAATATTTAAAAACACTCTATGTTATTTCAGAATGCATGTAGTAACCTTTAAACAAATTTACTATAACAAACTGATATCAATTCAAACCTAAAAACAGTGTTCAGGTAAATCCAAATTAACCAAATCAATTGAAATACAGTACAAATTACATCGGAACTTCTTTATAACATGTTTTGTACACCAATTTTTTGTGCCACAGTTTAAAGTTTGTTAATTTAATGTACAGGAGTACCGAACAGTTTAAGGTGAAGCTTCTTCAGATGAACGCCAAATTAAGAAGTATGAATTATTCCATTACAAAGGTAATTACGTAACTAAAGAACAAATTCTGCACCATTAGAATACCTCAGTGGCTTTAAAGAGCTGTAATCTTGCCAGATTATTTTATTTAACAAGCCAGTTTTGCTCACACTTCTTGTTATTACATTACACACATCATTAAATTGGCATGATAAGACCTGAAACATAAATCAGCTAAAAGTGGTCCCACACATGCGTACAATAATGGGACCCTCCAGGGCAAATTCAATGACAACCTTGCAACATGCACAGTTGAAGTAAACAAATGACCAGTTGGGAAATAGCGGAACTAATGGTACCCCACAAGAGCAGTCTCAGTTACAATGTCCGCCTCTATAGCTGAGTGGTGAGTATCTCTGCATAGCAACGTAAACAGAGATCACAGTTTCGTTCTCATTGAGAAGTAATTTAAAAATATAGCTGCATTACAGACAGTCCAACTTTAAGCAGTGTCCATTACCATTCATAGTCTTTCGACAAGCAGTTCCACAAAAGTTTCATTTGTCTTGGACCAGAATAGTGGCTTTTGCGGCCGTCCTGAGCGGGACTTTCAGTCTCTGCGTTACAGTGTTGTGTAAAATTGTGATTGTGGTGATGCAGCATTTCAGTTTCCTTGTTTTCGCGAGCTGCTAACTGCTGACACGGCAACCACGTTTCCCAGGAAGCTTACTCTAAGATTTGGATTTGACAAAGCAACGCGTCATATTGAGCCAAGTTCTCTGGAAATTCATGACTGGATCGTTGAGGTTATTGGCATTACTTCGGATCAGACGCACACTGCTTATTACAGCTTGGAGCGATACTGATTTTTTGTGGAGCTGCTTTTCCCGTTGGTGCTAGAGCGGAAGTTGCAGAAATTTGAAGGAGAAGCTGAATTCCGCCATCGCGATAATTCGGTGAGCACAGTTACCATTTCAAATGCTGATGTTGGTTATAAACAAGTCAAAGTATTTAATTTGCCCCCTGAGGTACAAAACTGCTACTTAAAAGACATGAAGCAAATTCGTAATGAACGATGGTCAAGCCAACATAGATTGCAATGCTTTAGTGGTGTTAGTTCTGTCGATATGCATATCAAACAAAACATTCCATCTCATATTAGGGTTTTTGGTTACAAAGCGTACGTTATTTACAATGGACAGACTTTGACTTGTCACATATGTAACGAAAGGGGGCATCTCCGGCAAAATTGTACAAAAAAAGATGTTTGTTTTGCAGAATAATTTACAACAGCGTAAAAGGTTAAGACTGGCTGATCTTGTGACCGAAAGTCAGATGACGAGGGGTGAAGGTTCCAGCATTACGGGAAATATGGAGGATAGGCCACAAAATACTCTTGAAGAATTCCACCTTTACTTAGGAAAGACACTGTAGACAATGCGGCTGCGATTAGCCACTAACAAGAGACGTCGATCTTGTGGCGGCAGTAGCACAGATTAAGAGGAAATCAGCCTGTCGCTTGTTTATAGCATTTAGTCTCTTCTGCTTAGCAGTCTTCATTTCATACAAGAAGTGGTGCGTTATGCAACTGATAATCATTTTGGCATGATTTTAATTTTATTGTACTCCAGTACAACCGTAACAGATTATAAGTACGCCTATGGACTTCCGATCATTGTAAGACTAATAACAGTAAGACTCTATAACAGCGGATTCCAGTAGAAGATGCTATTCTTGTTTGTACGTACACACCTAGTTACGGATTAACAGGTACGGAAACGTAGTTTGTCTGCAGAGTTCAGCGAGCGAGTGCCGCGGCGTGTCTTTCTCGTAGGCCTCGGAACAAGTCGAATTAACGTCACAGTCCCATTATGTAATTCAGGACGCGCCAGTAGATGGCCATCCGCAGGTCTTCGTGACGTCACAATCCTGCGCTGCATTACCGGTACGTCAATCAGTGCAGACAGATTCACTCGTGGATGCAAGTGAAAGCAAACATGACGAGATAGCGAGTGATTGTCAACAACAAGCGACGTCACAGCAAAAATCCCACGACGAACCAGCGGAGTTTTACAGCAACAACAAACAAACAGCAAACGAAAGTGATCACAGAAGTGACCGAACATTGGAAGAATGTTTGCAAACTGCTTCTGCGCCGCCTTTGGCAGACGAGATAGTGGCACACGACTGCCCCACAGATTCACAGACGCCCCTTTCGGTGAAAAACTGCTCAGGGAGTGAACGGAGTAGACGTTCGGTAAAGATCAGTGTCAATGCAACGGTAAGAAAAGTAAAAAGAAAGATTCACATGCAAACCGGGACGGTAGTCTCCCTCAGATTCTCAGGAAGTATCAGGCGTGGAATGGCATGAAATTGTAGACTAGGGAAAACAAAGGGTCACTCCGCAATGTTACAGTCATATACGACTACCACGTTAAACATTAATAGGATATAATCGTATGTTAAAATACCTACCCTGAAACAGTTTCTGTAAGAGTCAGCGATGGAAGTTGCTGTCCTGCGGGAAGTGGTATCCTCACAATTAAAGTTCTCCAGTTATATTGGTTTTTACAATATTTCCACTGAAACGAGTGCTGGCACAGCCATTTTAGTAAGAGAAGGCATTCCCATACATAGCACTGATAAATCAGAATAGGGGTGACGTATTGAAATAAATGTAGCAGGAATTACAATTGTCAATTATAAGCACCTTCTGGCAGCAGTAATGGAGCTGCAAGAGCCACATTCTTTAAAGAAAGCGTAATCTATTTACTGAGAAAAAATACCCTGCAACTTATAATTGGGGGAGATTTTAATTATGTGTTGCGTCATTAGGATCAAATACTCAACTTCAATTAGTCAACTGACTTGAGAGGTCTTGCTGTTGATTCAAAATTAAAAGCAGCGTGGG